>NC_091523.1:0-2751202 GCF_041682495.2 Bombus fervidus | reverse complement strand
TTCCAACCCTGCAGATAGCATTCCAACCCTGTAGAAGGCATCCCAACCCTGTACAAAGGTATTCCAACCCTGTAGAAAGCATTCCAACCCTGTAGAAAGCATTCCAACCCTGTAGAAAGCATTCCAACCTTGTACAAAGGTATTCCAACCCTGTACAAAGGTATTCCAACCCTGTACAATGTTATTCCAACTCTGTAAAAAGGTATTCCAACTCTGTCGAAATCATTCCAACTCTGTCGAAATCATTCCAACCGTGTAGAAAGCATTCCAACCCTGTAGAAAGCATTCCAATCCTGTAGAAAGAATTCCACCTCTGTACAAAGGTATTCCAACTCTGTACAAAGGTATTCCAACTCTGTACAAAGGTATTCCAAATCTGTCGAAAGAATTCCAACCCTGTAGGAAGCATTCCCACCCTGTACATAACATTCTAACTCTGCACAAACGTATTCCAACTCTGTCGAAAGCATTCCCACCCTGTACATAACATTCTAACTCTGCACAAACGTATTCCAACTCTGTCGAAAGCATCCCAACCCTGTACAAAGGTATTCCAACCCTGTAGAAAGCATTCGAACCCTCTAGAAAGCATTCCAACCCTGTAGAAAGTATTCCAACCCTGTAGAAAGCATTCCAACTCTGTCGAAAGCATTCCAACTCTGTCGAAAGCATTCCAACCCTTTGGAAAGCATTCCAACCCTGTAGAAGGCATTCCAACCCTGTACAAAGGTATTCCAACTATGTCCAAAGCATTCCAACCCTGTAGAAAGCATTCCAACCCTGTAGAAAGCTTTCCAACTCTGTAGAAAGCATTCCAACTCTGTAGAAAGCATTCCAACACTGTGCAAAGGTATTCCAACTCTGTACAAAGGTATTCCAACTCTGTCGAAAGAATTCCAACCCTGTAGGAAGCATTCCCACCCTGTACATAACATTCTCACTCAGCACAAACGTATTCCAACTCTGTCGAAAGCATTCCCACCCTGTACATAACATTCTAACTCTGCACAAACGTATTCCAACTCTGTCGAAAGCATCCCAACCCTGTACAAAGGTATTTCAACAGTGTAGAAAGCATTCGAACCCTCTAGAAAGCATTCCAACCCTGTAGAAAGTATTCCAACCCTGTAGCAAGCATTCCAACTCTGTCGAAAGCATTCCAACTCTGTCGAAAGCATTCCAACCCTTTAGAAAGCATTCCAACCCTGTAGAAGGCATTCCAACCCTGTACAAAGGTATTCCAACTCTGTCCAAAGCATTCCAACTCTGTCGAAAGCATTCCAACCCTCTAAAAAGCATTCCAACCCTGTAGAAAGTATTCTAACCCTGTAGAAAGCATTCCAACCCTGTACAAAGGTATTCCAACTCTGTCGAAAGCATTCCAACTCTTTCGAAAGCATTCCAACCCTGTAGAAAGCATTCGAACCCTGTAGAAAGTATTCCAACCCTGTAGAAAGCATTCCAACCCTGTAGAAAGCATTCCAACCCTGTAGAAAGCATTCCAACCCTGTACAAAGGTATTCCAATTCTGTCGAAAGCATTCCAACTCTGCCGAAAGCATTCCAACCTTCTAGAAAGCATTCCAACCCTGTAGAAATTATTCCAACCCTGTAGAAAGCATTCCAACCCTGTACAAAGGTATTCCAACTCTGTCGAAAGCATTCCAACTCTGTCGGAAGCATTCCAACCCTTTAGAAAGCATTCCAACCCTGTAGAAGGCATCCCAACCCTGTACAAAGGTATTCCAACCCTGTAGAAAGCATTCCAACCTTGTAGAATGCATTCCAACCCTGTGGAAAGCATTCCAACCTTGTACAAAGGTATTCCAACCCTGTACAAAGGTATTCCAACCCTGTAGAAAGCATTCCAACCCTGTAGAAAGCATTCCAACCCTGTAGAAAGCATTCCAACCCTGTAGAAAGCATTCCAACCCTGTACAAAGGTATTCCAACCCTGTACAAAGGTATTCCAACTCTGTCGAAAGCATTCCAACTCTGTCGAAAATATTCCAACCCTGTACAAAGGTATTCCAACTCTGTCGAAAGCATTCCAACTCTGTCGAAAGCATTCCAACCCTGTAGAAAGCATTCCAACCCTGTTCAAAGGTATTCCAACCCTGTACAAAGGTATTCCAACTCTGTCGAAAGCATTCCAACACTGTCGAAAGCATTCCAACCCTCTAGAAAGCATTCCAACCCTGCAGAAACTATTCCAACCCTGTAGAAAGCATTCCAACCCTGTAGAAAGCATTCCAACACTGTAGAAAGCATTCCAACCCTGTAGAAAGCATTCCAACCCTGTACAAAGGTATTCCAACTCTGTCGAAAGCATTCCAACTCTGTCGAAAGCATTCCAACCCTTTAGAAAGCTTTCCAACCCTGTAGAAGGCATTCCAACCCTGTAGAAAGCATTCCAACTCTGTAGAAATTATTCCAACCCTGTAGAAAGCATTCCAACTCTGTACAAAGGTATTCCAACTCTGTACAAAGGTATTCCAACTCTTTCGGAAGCATTCCAACCCTGTAGAAAGCATTCCAACCCTGTAGAAAGCATTCCAACCCTGTAGAAGGCATCCCAACCCTGTACAAAGGTATTCCAACCCTGTAGAAAGCATTCCAACCCTGTAGAAAGCATTCCAACCCTGTAGAAAGCATTCCAACCTTGTACAAAGGTATTCCAGCCCTGTACAAAGGTATTCCAACCCTGTACAATGTTATTCCAACTCTGTAAAAAGGTATTCCAACTCTGTCGAAATCATTCCAACTCTGTCGAAATCATTCCAACCGTGTAGAAAGCATTCCAACCCTGTAGAAAGCATTCCAATCCTGTAGAAAGAATTCCACCTCTGTACAAAGGTATTCCAACTCTGTACAAAGGTATTCCAACTCTTTCGGAAGCATTCCAATCCTGTAGAAAGCATTCCAACCCTGTAGAAAGCATTCCAACCCTGTACAAAGGTATTCCAACCCCGTACAAAGGTATTCCAACCCTGTAGAAGGCATCCCAACCCTGTACAAAGGTATTCCAACCCTGTAGAAAGCATTCCAACCTTGTACAAAGGTATTCCAACCCTGTACAAAGGTATTCCAACCCTGTACAATGTTATTCCAACTCTGTAAAAAGGTATTCCAACTCTGTCGAAATCATTCCAACTCTGTCGAAATCATTCCAACCGTGTAGAAAGCATTCCAACCCTGTAGAAAGCATTCCAATCCTGTAGAAAGAATTCCACCTCTGTACAAAGGTATTCCAACTCTGTACAAAGGTATTCCAACTCTTTCGGAAGCATTCCAACCCTGTACAAAGGTATTCCAACTCTGTCGAAAGCATTCCAACTCTGTCGAAAGCATTCCAACCCTGTAGAAAGCATTCCAACCCTGTTCAAAGGTATTCCAACCCTGTACAAAGGTATTCCAACTCTGTCGAAAGCATTCCAACTCTGTCGAAAGCATTCCAACCCTCTAGAAAGCATTCCAACCCTGTAGAAACTATTCCAACCCTGTAGAAAGCATTCCAACCCTGTAGAAAGCATTCCAACACTGTAGAAAGCATTCCAACCCTGTAGAAAGCATTCCAACCCTGTACAAAGGTATTCCAACTCTGTCGAAAGCATTCCAACTCTGTCGAAAGCATTCCAACCCTTTAGAAAGCTTTCCAACCCTGTAGAAGGCATTCCAACCCTGTAGAAAGCATTCCAACTCTGTAGAAATCATTCCAACCCTGTAGAAAGCATTCCAACTCTGTACAAAGGTATTCGAACTCTGTACAAAGGTATTCCAACTCTTTCGGAAGCATTCCAACCCTGTAGAAAGCATTCCAACCCTGCAGATAGCATTCCAACCCTGTAGAAGGCATCCCAACCCTGTACAAAGGTATTCCAACCCTGTAGAAAGCATTCCAACCCTGTAGCAAGCATTCCAACCCTGTAGAAAGCATTCCAACCTTGTACAAAGGTATTCCAATCCTGTACAAAGGTATTCCAACCCTGTACAATGTTATTCCAACTCTGTAAAAAGGTATTCCAACTCTGTCGAAATCATTCCAACTCTGTCGAAATCATTCCAACCGTGTAGAAAGCATTCCAACCCTGTAGAAAGCATTCCAATCCTGTAGAAAGAATTCCACCTCTGTACAAAGGTATTCCAACTCAGTACAAAGGTATTCCAACTCATTCGGAAGCATTCCAACCCTGTAGAAAGCATTCCAACCCTGTAGAAAGCATTCCAACCCTGTAGAAGGCATCCCAACCCTGTAGAAAGCATTCCAACCCTGTACAAAGGTATTCCAACCCTGTACAAAGGTATTCCAACCCTGTAGAAGGCATCCCAACCCTGTACAAAGGTATTCCAACCCTGTAGAAAGCATTCCAACCCTGTAGAAAGGATTCCAACCCTGTAGAAAGCATTCCAACCCTGTACAAAGGTATTCCAACCCTGTACAAAGGTATTCCAACCCTGTAGAAGGCATCCCAACCCTGTACAACGGTATTCCAACCCTGTAGAAAGCATGCCAACCCTGTAGAAGGCATTCCAACCCTGTAGAAAGCATTCCAACCCTGTAGAAAGCATTCCAACCCTGTACAAAGGTATTCCAAGCCTGTACGAAGGTGTTTCAACTCTGTCGAAAGCATTCCAACTCTGTCGAAAGCATTCCAACCCTGTAGAAAGCATTCCAACTCTGTACAAAGGTATTCCAACTCTGTACAAAAGTATTCCAACTCTTTCGGAAGCATTCCAACCCTGTAGAAAGCATTCCAACCCTGCAGAAAGCATTCCAACCCTGTAGAAGGCATCCCAACCCTGTACAAAGGTATTCCAACCCTGTAGAAAGCATTCCAACCCTGTAGAAAGCATTCCAACACTGTCGAAAGCATTCCAACCCTCTAGAAAGCATTCCAACCCTGCAGAAACTATTCCAACCCTGTAGAAAGCATTCCAACCCTGTAGAAAGCATTCCAACACTGTAGAAAGCATTCCAACCCTGTAGAAAGCATTCCAACCCTGTACAAAGGTATTCCAACTCTGTCGAAAGCATTCCAACTCTGTCGAAAGCATTCCAACCCTTTAGAAAGCTTTCCAACCCTGTAGAAGGCATTCCAACCCTGTAGAAAGCATTCCAACTCTGTAGAAATTATTCCAACCCTGTAGAAAGCATTCCAACTCTGTACAAAGGTATTCCAACTCTGTACAAAGGTATTCCAACTCTTTCGGAAGCATTCCAACCCTGTAGAAAGCATTCCAACCCTGTAGAAAGCATTCCAACCCTGTAGAAGGCATCCCAACCCTGTACAAAGGTATTCCAACCCTGTAGAAAGCATTCCAACCCTGTAGAAAGCATTCCAACCCTGTAGAAAGCATTCCAACCTTGTACAAAGGTATTCCAGCCCTGTACAAAGGTATTCCAACCCTGTACAATGTTATTCCAACTCTGTAAAAAGGTATTCCAACTCTGTCGAAATCATTCCAACTCTGTCGAAATCATTCCAACCGTGTAGAAAGCATTCCAACCCTGTAGAAAGCATTCCAATCCTGTAGAAAGAATTCCACCTCTGTACAAAGGTATTCCAACTCTGTACAAAGGTATTCCAACTCTTTCGGAAGCATTCCAATCCTGTAGAAAGCATTCCAACCCTGTAGAAAGCATTCCAACCCTGTACAAAGGTATTCCAACCCTGTACAAAGGTATTCCAACCCTGTAGAAGGCATCCCAACCCTGTACAAAGGTATTCCAACCCTGTAGAAAGCATTCCAACCTTGTACAAAGGTATTCCAACCCTGTACAAAGGTATTCCAACCCTGTACAATGTTATTCCAACTCTGTAAAAAGGTATTCCAACTCTGTCGAAATCATTCCAACTCTGTCGAAATCATTCCAACCGTGTAGAAAGCATTCCAACCCTGTAGAAAGCATTCCAATCCTGTAGAAAGAATTCCACCTCTGTACAAAGGTATTCCAACTCTGTACAAAGGTATTCCAACTCTTTCGGAAGCATTCCAACCCTGTACAAAGGTATTCCAACTCTGTCGAAAGCATTCCAACTCTGTCGAAAGCATTCCAACCCTGTAGAAAGCATTCCAACCCTGTTCAAAGGTATTCCAACCCTGTACAAAGGTATTCCAACTCTGTCGAAAGCATTCCAACTCTGTCGAAAGCATTCCAACCCTCTAGAAAGCATTCCAACCCTGTAGAAACTATTCCAACCCTGTAGAAAGCATTCCAACCCTGTAGAAAGCATTCCAACACTGTAGAAAGCATTCCAACCCTGTAGAAAGCATTCCAACCCTGTACAAAGGTATTCCAACTCTGTCGAAAGCATTCCAACTCTGTCGAAAGCATTCCAACCCTTTAGAAAGCTTTCCAACCCTGTAGAAGGCATTCCAACCCTGTAGAAAGCATTCCAACTCTGTAGAAATCATTCCAACCCTGTAGAAAGCATTCCAACTCTGTACAAAGGTATTCGAACTCTGTACAAAGGTATTCCAACTCTTTCGGAAGCATTCCAACCCTGTAGAAAGCATTCCAACCCTGCAGATAGCATTCCAACCCTGTAGAAGGCATCCCAACCCTGTACAAAGGTATTCCAACCCTGTAGAAAGCATTCCAACCCTGTAGCAAGCATTCCAACCCTGTAGAAAGCATTCCAACCTTGTACAAAGGTATTCCAACCCTGTACAAAGGTATTCCAACCCTGTACAATGTTATTCCAACTCTGTAAAAAGGTATTCCAACTCTGTCGAAATCATTCCAACTCTGTCGAAATCATTCCAACCGTGTAGAAAGCATTCCAACCCTGTAGAAAGCATTCCAATCCTGTAGAAAGAATTCCACCTCTGTACAAAGGTATTCCAACTCTGTACAAAGGTATTCCAACTCATTCGGAAGCATTCCAACCCTGTAGAAAGCATTCCAACCCTGTAGAAAGCATTCCAACCCTGTAGAAGGCATCCCAACCCTGTAGAAAGCATTCCAACCCTGTACAAAGGTATTCCAACCCTGTACAAAGGTATTCCAACCCTGTAGAAGGCATCCCAACCCTGTACAAAGGTATTCCAACCCTGTAGAAAGCATTCCAACCCTGTAGAAAGGATTCCAACCCTGTAGAAAGCATTCCAACCCTGTACAAAGGTATTCCAACCCTGTACAAAGGTATTCCAACCCTGTAGAAGGCATCCCAACCCTGTACAACGGTATTCCAACCCTGTAGAAAGCATGCCAACCCTGTAGAAGGCATTCCAACCCTGTAGAAAGCATTCCAACCCTGTAGAAAGCATTCCAACCCTGTACAAAGGTATTCCAAGCCTGTACGAAGGTGTTTCAACTCTGTCGAAAGCATTCCAACTCTGTCGAAAGCATTCCAACCCTGTAGAAAGCATTCCAACTCTGTACAAAGGTATTCCAACTCTGTACAAAGGTATTCCAACTCTTTCGGAAGCATTCCAACCCTGTAGAAAGCATTCCAACCCTGTAGAAAGTATTCCTACCCTGTACAAAGTTATTCCAACTCTGTACAAAGGTATTCCAAGCCTGTACGAAGGAGTTTCAACTCTGTCGAAAGCATTCCAACTCTGTCGAAAGCATTCCAACCCTCTAGAAAGCATTCCAACCCTGTAGAAAGCATTCCAACCCTGTAGAAAGCATTCCAACCCTGTAGAAAGCATTCCAACCTTGTACAAAGGTATTCCAACCCTGTACAAAGGTATTCCACCCCTGTACAATGTTATTCCAACTCTGTAAAAAGGTATTCCAACTCTGTCGAAATCATTCCAACTCTGTCGAAATCATTCCAACCGTGTAGAAAGCATTCCAACCCTGTAGAAAGCATTCCAATCCTGTAGAAAGAATTCCACCTCTGTACAAAGGTATTCCAACTCTGTACAAAGGTATTCCAACTCATTCGGATGCATTCCAACCCTGTAGAAAGCATTCCAACCCTGTAGAAAGCATTCCAACCCTGTAGAAGGCATCCCAACCCTGTAGAAAGCATTCCAACCCTGTACAAAGGTATTCCAACCCTGTACAAAGGTATTCCAACCCTGTAGAAGGCATCCCAACCCTGTACAAAGGTATTCCAACCCTGTAGAAAGCATTCCAACCCTGTAGAAAGGATTCCAACCCTGTAGAAAGCATTCCAACCCTGTACAAAGGTATTCCAACCCTGTACAAAGGTATTCCAACCCTGTAGAAGGCATCCCAACCCTGTACAACGGTATTCCAACCCTGTAGAAAGCATGCCAACCCTGTAGAAAGCATTCCAACCCTGTAGAAAGCATTCCAACCCTGTAGAAAGCATTCCAACCCTGTAGAAAGCATTCCAACCCTGTACAAAGGTATTCCAAGCCTGTACGAAGGTGTTTCAACTCTGTCGAAAGCATTCCAACTCTGTCGAAAGCATTCCAACCCTCTAGAAAGCATTCCAACCCTGTAGAAAGTATTCCAACCCTGTAGAAAGTATTCCAACCCTGTAGAAAGTATTCCTGCCCTGTACAATGTTATTCCAACTCTGTCGAAAGCATTCCAACCCTCTAGAAAGCATTCCAACCCTGTAGAAAGTATTCCTACCCTGTACAAAGTTATTCCAACTCTGTACAAAGGTATTCCAAGCCTGTACGAAGGAGTTTCAACTCTGTCGAAAGCATTCCAACTCTGTCGAAAGCATTCCAACCCTCTAGAAAGCATTCCAACCCTGTAGAAAGTATGCCAACCCTGTAGAAAGTATTCCAACCCTCTAGAAAGCATTCCAACCCTGTAGAAAGCATTCCCACCCTGTAAAAAGCGTTCCAACCCTGTAGAAAGCACTCCAACACTGTACATAACATTCTAACTCTGTACAAAGGTATTCCAACCCAGCCGAAAAAATTCCAACCCTGTAGAAAGCATTCCAACAATGTACATAAGATCCTAACTCTGTACAAAGGTATTCCAACTCTGTCGAAAGCATTCCAACCCTGTAGAAAGCATCTCAACCCTGTAGTAAGCATCCAAACCCTGTAGAATGCATTCCAACCCTGTAGAAAGCATCCCAACACTGTGGACGGTATTCCAACCCTGTAGAAAGCTCTCCAACTCTGTCGGAAGCTTTCCAACCCTGTAGGAAGCATTCCCACCCTGTAGAAAGCATTCCCACCCAGTACATAACGTTCTAACTCTGCACAAACGTATTCCAACACTGTCGAAAGCATTCCAACTCTGTACAAAGGTATTCCAACACTGTCGAAAGCATTCCAACCCTGTAGAATGCATTCAAACTCTGTACAAAGATCTTCCAACTCTGACGGAAGCATTCCAACCCTGTCGAAAGCATTCCAACCCTGTAGAATGCATTCCAACCCTGTCGAAAGCATTCCAACCCTGTAGAAAGCAACCCAAAACTGTGGACAGTATTCCAACCCTGTACAAAGCATTCCAACCCTGTCGAAAGCATTCCAACCCTGTAGAATGCATTCCAACCCTGTCGAAAACATTCCAACCCTGTAGAATGCATTCCAACCCAGTAGAATGCATACCAATCCTGTAAAAAGCATCCCAACAGTGTATACAGTATTCCAACCCTGTAGAAAGCTTTCCAACCCTGTACATAGGTATTCCATCTCTGTCGAAAGCAGTCCAACCCTGTAGAATGCATTCCAACCCTGTAGAATTCATTCCAACCCTGTAGAAAGCATCCCAACACTGTGGACAGTATTCCAACCCTGTAGAACGCATTCCAACTCTGTAGAAAGCATTCCAACTCTGTACAAAGGTATTCCAACTCTGTACAAAGGTATTCCAACTCTGTCGAAAGAATTCCAACCCTGTAGGAAGCATTCCCACCCTGTACATAACATTCTCACTCTGCACAAACGTATTCCAACTCTGTCGAAAGCATTCCCACCCTGTACATAACATTCTAACCATGCACAAAAGTATTCCAACTCTGTCGAAAGCATTCCAACTCTGTCGAAAGCATTCCAACTCTGTCGAAAGCATTGCAACCCTGCAGAAAGCATTCCAACCCTGTACAAAGGTATTCCAACTCTTTCGAAAGCATTCCAACCCTGTAGAAGGCATCCCAACCCTGTACAAAGGTATTCCAACCCTGTAGAAAGCATTCCAACCCTGTAGAAAGCATTCCAACCCTGTAGAAAGCATTCCAACCTTGTACAAAGGTATTCCAACCCTGTACAAAGGTATTCCAACCCTGTACAATGTTATTCCAACTCTGTAAAAAGGTATTCCAACTCTGTCGAAATCATTCCAACTCTGTCGAAATCATTCCAACCGTGTAGAAAGCATTCCAAGCCTGTAGAAAGCATTCCAATCCTGTAGAAAGAATTCCACCTCTGTACAAAGGTATTCCAACTCTGTACAAAGGTATTCCAACTCATTCGGATGCATTCCAACCCTGTAGAAAGCATTCCAACCCTGTAGAAAGCATTCCAACCCTGTAGAAGGCATCCCAACCCTGTAGAAAGCATTCCAACCCTGTACAAAGGTATTCCAACCCTGTACAAAGGTATTCCAACCCTGTAGAAGGCATCCCAACCCTGTACAAAGGTATTCCAACCCTGTAGAAAGCATTCCAACCCTGTAGAAAGGATTCCAACCCTGTAGAAAGCATTCCAACCCTGTACAAAGGTATTCCAACCCTGTACAAAGGTATTCCAACCCTGTAGAAGGCATCCCAACCCTGTACCGCGGTATTCCAACCCTGTAGAAAGCATGCCAACCCTGTAGAAAGCATTCCAACCCTGTAGAAAGCATTCCAACCCTGTAGAAAGCATTCCAACCCTGTAGAAAGTATTCCAACCCTGTAGAAAGTATTCCAACCCTGTAGAAAGTATTCCTGCCCTGTACAATGTTATTCCAACTCTGTCGAAAGCATTCCAACCCTCTAGAAAGCATTCCAACCCTCTAGAAAGCATTCCAACCCTGTAGAAAGTATTCCAACCCTGTAGAAAGTATTCCAACCCTGTAGAAAGTATTCCTGCCCTGTACAATGTTATTCCAACTCTGTCGAAAGCATTCCAACCCTCTAGAAAGCATTCCAACCCTGTAGAAAGTATTCCTACCCTGTACAAAGTTATTCCAACTCTGTACAAAGGTATTCCAAGCCTGTACGAAGGTGTTTCAACTCTGTCGAAAGCATTCCAACTCTGTCGAAAGCATTCCAACCCTCTAGAAAGCATTCCAACCCTGTAGAAAGTATGCCAACCCTGTAGAAAGTATTCCAACCCTCTAGAAAGCATTCCAACCCTGTAGAAAGCATTCCCACCCTGTAAAAAGCGTTCCAACCCTGTAGAAAGCACTCCAACACTGTACATAACATTCTAACTCTGTACAAAGGTATTCCAACCCAGCCGAAAAAATTCCAACCCTGTAGAAAGCATTCCAACAATGTACATAAGATCCTAACTCTGTACAAAGGTATTCCAACTCTGTCGAAAGCATTCCAACCCTGTAGAAAGCATCTCAACCCTGTAGTAAGCATCCAAACCCTGTAGAATGCATTCCAACCCTGTAGAAAGCATCCCAACACTGTGGACGGTATTCCAACCCTGTAGAAAGCTTTCCAACTCTGTCGGAAGCTTTCCAACCCTGTAGGAAGCATTCCCACCCTGTAGAAAGCATTCCCACCCAGTACATAACGTTCTAACTCTGCACAAACGTATTCCAACACTGTCGAAAGCATTCCAACTCTGTACAAAGGTATTCCAACACTGTCGAAAGCATTCCAACCCTGTAGAATGCATTCAAACTCTGTACAAAGATCTTCCAACTCTGACGGAAGCATTCCAACCCTGTCGAAAGCATTCCAACCCTGTAGAATGCATTCCAAACCTGTCGAAAGCATTCCAACCCTGTAGAAAGCATCCCAAAACTGTGGACAGTATTCCAACCCTGTAGAAAGCATTCCAACCCTGTCGAAAGCATTCCAACCCTGTAGAATGCATTCCAACCCTGTCGAAAACATTCCAACCCTGTAGAATGCATTCCAACCCAGTAGAATGCATACCAATCCTGTAAAAAGCATCCCAACAGTGTATACAGTATTCCAACCCTGTAGAAAGCTTTCCAACCCTGTACATAGGTATTCCATCTCTGTCGAAAGCAGTCCAACCCTGTAGAATGCATTCCAACCCTGTAGAATTCATTCCAACCCTGTAGAAAGCATCCCAACACAGTGGACAGTATTCCAACCCTGTAGAACGCATTCCAACTCTGTAGAAAGCATTCCAACTCTGTACAAAGGTATTCCAACTCTGTACAAAGGTATTCCAACTCTGTCGAAAGAATTCCAACCCTGTAGGAAGCATTCCCACCCTGTACATAACATTCTCACTCTGCACAAACGTATTCCAACTCTGTCGAAAGCATTCCCACCCTGTACATAACATTCTAACTCTGCACAAAAGTATTCCAACTCTGTCGAAAGCATTCCAACCTTGTACAAAGGTATTCCAACCCTGTACAAAGGTATTCCAACCCTGTACAATGTTATTCCAACTCTGTAAAAAGGTATTCCAACTCTGTCGAAATCATTCCAACTCTGTCGAAATCATTCCAACCGTGTAGAAAGCATTCCAACCCTGTAGAAAGCATTCCAATCCTGTAGAAAGAATTCCACCTCTGTACAAAGGTATTCCAACTCTGTACAAAGGTATTCCAACCCTGTACAAAGGTATTCCAACTCTGTCGAAAGCATTCCAACCCTCTAGAAAACATTCCAACACTGTAGAAAGTATTGCAACCCTGTAGAAAGTATTCCTACCCTGTACAAAGTTATTCCAACTCTGTCGAAAGCATTCCAACCCTCGAGAAAGCATACCAACCCTGTAGGAAGTATTCCAACCCTGTAGAAAGTATTCCTACCCTGTACAAAGTTATTCCAACTCTGTACAAAGGTATTCCAACTCTGTAGAAAGCATTCCCACCCTGTAGAAAGCGTTCCAACCCTGTAGAAAGCACTCCAACTCTGTACATAGCATTCTAACTCTGTACAAAGGTATTCCAACCCTGCCGAAAAAATTCCTACCCTGTAGAAAGCATTCCAACCATGTACATAAGATCCTAACTCTGTACAAAGGTATTCCAACTCTGTCGAAAGCATTCCATCCCTGTAGAAAGCATTCCAACCCTGCAGAAAGCATTCCAACTCTGTACAAAGGTATTCCAACTCTGTTCAAAGGTATTCCAACTCTGTCGAAAGCATTCCAACCCTGTAGAAAGCAATCCTACCCTGTACAGAGCATTCCAACTCTGTACAAAGGCATTCCAACTCTGTAGAAAGCATTCCAACCCTGTGGAGAGCATTCCAACACAGTACATAACATTCTAACTATGCGCAAAGGTATTCCAACTCTGTCGAAAGCATTCCAACCCATTACATAACATTCTAACTCTGCTCAATGGTATTCCAACTCTGTCGAAAGCATTCCAACCATGTAGAAAGCATTCCAACAATGTAGAAAGCATTCCAACCCTGTAGAAAGCAGTCCAACTCTGTACAAAGATATTCCAACTCTGTCGAAAGCATTCCAACTCTTTCGAAAGCCTTCCAAACCTGTAGAAAGATTTCCAACCCTGTAGAAAGCATTCCAACCCTGTACAAAGGTATTCCAACCCTGTACAAAGGTATTCGTACCCTGTACAAGAGTATTCCAACCCTGTACAAAGATGTTCCAACCCTGTAGAAAGCATTCCAACCCTGTAGAAAGCATTCCAACCCTGTAGAAAGCATTCCAACCCTGTACAAAGATATTCCAACTCTGTCTAAATCATACAAATTCTGTAGAAAGCATTCTAACTCTGTAGAAAGCATTCCAACTGTGTAGAAAAGGAATTCTAACCCTGTAGAAAGGTATTCTAATCCTGTAGAAAGCACTCCACCCCTGTGGAGAGCATTCCAACCCTGTAGATAGCATTCCAACAATGTATAAAGATTTCCAACCCTGTAGAAAGCATTGCAACCCTGTAGAAAGCATTCCAACTCTGTACAAAGATATTCCAACTCTGTACAAAGATATTCCGACTCTGTCGAAAGCATTCCAACCGTGTAGAATGCATCCCTACTCTGTACGAAGGTCTTCGAACTCTGTCGAAAGCATTCCAACCCTGTAGAATGCATTCCAACCCTGTAGAAAGCATTCCAACCCTGCAGAAAGCATTCCAACCCTGTACAAAGGTATTCCAACTCTTTCGAATGCATTCCAACCCTGTAGAAGGCATCCCAACCCTGTACAAAGGTATTCCAACCCTGTACAAAGGTATTCGTACCCTGTACAAGAGTATTCCAACCCTGTACAAAGATGTTCCAACCCTGTAGAAAGCATTCCAACCCTGTAGAAAGCATTCCAACCCTGTAGAAAGCATTCCAACCCTGTACAAAGGTATTCCAACCCTGTACAAAGGTATTCCAACCCTGTACAAAGGTATTCCAACTCTGTCGAAAGCATTCCAACCCTCTAGAAAACATTCCAACACTGTAGAAAGTATTGCAACCCTGTAGAAAGTATTCCTACCCTGTACAAAGTTATTCCAACTCTGTACAAAGGTATTCCAACTCTGTAGAAAGAATTCCCACCCTGTAGAAAGCGTTCCAACCCTGTAGAAAGCACTCCAACTCTGTACATAGCATTCTAACTCTGTACAAAGGTATTCCAACACTGCCGAAAAAATTCCAACTCTGTAGAAAGCATTCCAACCATGTACATAAGATCCTAACTCTGTACAAAGGTACTCCAACTCTGTCGAAAGCATTCCAACCCTGTAGAAAGCATTCCAACCCTGCAGAAAGCATTCCAACTCTGTACAAAGGTATTCCAACTCTGTTCAAAGGTATGCCAACTCTGTCGAAAGCATTCCAACCCTGTAGAAAGCAATCCTACCCTGTAGAGAGCATTCCAACTCTGTACAAAGGCATTCCAACTCTGTAGAAAGCATTCCAACCCTGTGGAGAGCATTCCAACCCTGTAGATAGCATTCCAACACTGCATAAAGATTTCCAACCCTGTAGAAAGCATTCCAACTCTGTACAAAGATATTCCAACTCTGTACAAAGATATTCCAACTCTGTCGAAAGCATTCCAACCGTGTAGAATGCATCCCTACTCTGTACGAAGGTCTTCGAACTCTGTCGAAAGCATTCCAACCCTGTAGAATGCATTCCAACCCTGTAGAAAGCATTCCAACCCTGCAGAAAGCATTCCAACCCTGTACAAAGGTATTCCAACTCTTTCGAATGCATTTCAAGCCTGTAGAAGGCATCCCAACCCTGTACAAAGGTATTCCAACCCTGTACAAAGGTATTCCAACTCTGTCGAAAGCATTCCAACCCTGTAGAATGCATCCCTACTCTGTACAAAGGTCTTCGAACTCTGTCGAAAGCATTCCAACCCTGTAGAATGCATTCCAACCCTGTAGAAAGCATTCCAACCCTGTAGAAAGCATTCCAACTCTGTACAAAGATATTCCAACTCTGTACAAAGATATTCCAACTCTGTACAAAGATATTCCAACTCTGTCGAAAGCATTCCAACCGTGTAGAATGCATCCCTACTCTGTACAAAGGTCTTCCAACTCTGTCGAAAGCATTCCAACCCTGTAGAATGCATTCCAACCCTGTAGAAAACATTCCAACCCTGTAGAAAGCATTCCAACCCTGTAGAAGCATTCCAACTCTGTACAAAGATATTCCAACTCTGTACAAAGATATTCCAACTCTGTCGAAAGCATTCCAACCCTGTAGAATGCATCCCTCCTCTGTACAAAGGTCTTCGAACTCTGTCGAAAGCATTCCAACCCTGTAGAATGCATTCCAACCCTGTAGAAAGCATTCCAACCCTGTAGAAAGCATTCCAACACTGTACATAACATTCTAACTCTGCACAAACGTATTCCAACTCTGTCGAAAGCATTCCAACTCTGTACAAAGGTATTCCAACACTGTCGAAAGCATTCCAACCCTGTAGAATGCATTCAAACTCTGTACAAAGGTCTTCCAACGCTGTCGGAAGCATTCCAACCCTGTCGAAAGCATTCCAACCCTGTAGAATGCATTCCAACCCTGTCGAAAACATTCCAACCCTGTAGAATGCATTCCAACCCAGTAGAATGCATACCAACCCTGTAAAAAGCATCCCAACACTGTAGACAGTATTCCAACCCTGTAGAAAGCTTTCCAACCCTGTACATAGGTATTCCATCTCTGTCGAAATCATTCCAACCCTGTAGAATGCATTCCAACACTGTAGAAAGCATCCCAACACTGTGGACAGTATTCCAACCCTGTAGAAAGCATTCCAACTCTGTAGAAAGCATTCCAACTCTGTACAAAGGTATTCCAACTCTGTACAAAGGTATTCCAACACTGTCGAAAGAATTCCAACCCTGTAGGAAGCATTCCCACCCTGTACATAACATTCTCACTCTGCACAAACGTATTCCAACTCTATCGCAAGCATTCCCACCCTGTACATAACATTCTAACTCTGCACAAAAGTATTCCAACTCTGTCGAAAGCATTCCAACTCTGTCGAAAGCATTGCAACCCTGCAGAAAGCATTCCAACCCTGTACAAAGGTATTCCAACTCTTTCGAAAGCATTCCAACCCTGTAGAAGGCATCCCAACCCTGTACAAAGGTATTCCAACCCTGTACAAAGGTATTCATACCCTGTAAAAGGGTATTCCAACCCTGTACAAAGGTGTTCCAACCCTGTAGAAAGCATTCCAACCCTGTAGAAAGCATTCCAACCCTGTAGAAAGCATTCCAACCCTGTACAAAGGTATTCCAACCCTGTACAAAGGTATTCCAACTCTGTCGAAAGCATTCCAACCCTCTAGAAAGCATACCAACCCTGTAGGAAGTATTCCAACCCTGTAGAAAGTATTCCTACCCTGTACAAAGTTATTCCAACTCTGTCGAAAGCAATCCAACCCTCTAGAAAGCATAACGTTATAACGTAATATACAACGTTATACATTATAACGTAATGCTACGTAACGTTATACGTTATAAGGTAATAGTATATAACGTTATCAGTTATAACGTAATGGTATACAACGTTATACGTTATAACGTAATGCTACATAACGTTATAAGTTATAACGTAATAGTATACAACGGTATACGTTATAACGTAATGCTACATAACGTTATATGTTATAAGGTAATAGTATATAGCGTTATACGTTATAACGTAATGCTACATAACGTTATATGTTATAAGGTAATAGTATATAGCGTTATACGTTATAACGTAATGCTACATAACGTTACAAGTTATAACGTAATAGAATACAACGGTATACGTTATAACGTAATGCTACATAACGTTATATGTTATAAGGTAATAGTATATAGCGTTATACGTTATAACGTAATGCTACATAACGTTATATGTTATAAGGTAATAGTATATAACGATACACGTTATATCGTAATGCTACATAACGTTATACGTTATAAGGTAATATTATATAGCGTTATACGTTATAACGTAACGCTACGTAACTTTATTCGTTATAAGGTAATAGTATATAACGTTATACGTTATAACGTAGTGCTACATAACGTTATACGTTATATGGTAATAGTATATAACGTTATCAGTTATAACGTAATGGTGTACGTTATACGTTATAACGTAATGCTACATAACGTCATACGTTATAAGGTAATACTATATAACGTTATACGTTACAACGAAATGCTACATAACGTTATAAGTTATAACGTAATAATATACAACGTTATACGTTATAACGAAATGCTACATAACGTTATACGTTATAAGTTAATAGTATATAACATTATACGTTATAACGTAGTGCTACGTAACGTTATACATTATAACGTAATAGTATACAACGGTATACGTTATAACGTAATGCTACATAACGTTATACGTTATAACGTAATGCTACATAACGTTATACGTTATAAGGTAATAGAATATAACGTTATACGTTATAACGTAATGCTACATAACGTTATACGTTATAAAGTAATTGTATATAACGTTACACGGTATAGCGTAATGCTACATAACGTTATACGTTATAAGGTAATATTATATAGCGTTATACGTTATAACGTAAGGCTACGTAACTTTATTCGTTATAAGGTAATAGTATATAACGTTATACGTTATAACGTAGTGCTACATAACGTTATACGTTATATGGTAATAGTATATAACGTTATACGTTATAAAGTAATTGTATATAACGTTACACGGTATAACGAAATGCTACATAACGTTGTACGTTATAAGGTAATAGTATATATCGTTATACGTTATAACTTAATGCTTCATAACGTTATACGTTATAAAGTAATAGTATATAACGTTTTACGTTATAATGTTACAGTATATAACGTTATACGTTATAATGTAATCGTATATCACGTTATACGTTGTAAGGTTACAGTATGTAACGTATAACGATATAAGGTAATAGTATATAACGTTATACGCTATAACGTAATGCTACATAACGTTATACGTTATAAGGTAATAGTATACAACGGTTTACGTTATAACGAAATGCTACCTAACGTTATACGTTATAAGGTAATAGTATACAACGGTATACGTTATAACGAAATGCTGCCTAACGTTATACGTTATAAGGTAATAGTATACAACGGTATACGTTATAACGTAATGCTACATAACGTTATACGTTATAAGGTAATAGTATATAACGTTATACGTTATAACGTAATGGTATACAACGTTATACGATATAACGTAATGCTACATAACGTTATACGTTATAAGGTAATAGTATATAACGTTATAAGTTATAACGTAATGGTATACAACGTTATACGTTATAAGGTATTAGTATATAACCTCATACGTTGTAAGGTTACAGTATATAACGTATAACGATATAAGGTAATAGTATATAACGTTATACGCTACAACGTAATGCTACATAACGTTATACGTTATAAGGTAATAGTATATAACGTTGTAACGCTACGTAACTTTACTCGTTATAAGGTAATAGTATATAACGTTATACGTTATAACGTAATGCTACATAACGTCATACGTTATATGGTAATAGTATATAACGTTATCAGTTTTAACGTAATGGTATACAACGTTATACGTTATAACGTAATGCTACATAACGTTATAAGTTATAACGTAATAGTATACAACGGTATACGTTATAACGTAATGCTACATAACGTTATACGTTATAAGGTAATAGTATATAACGTTATACGTTGTAAGTTTACAGTTTATAACGTATAACGATATAAGGTAATAGTATACAACGGTATACGTTATAACGAAATGCTACCTAACGTTATACGCTATAAGGTAATAGTATACAACGGTATACGTTATAACGTAATGCTTCATAACGTAATACGTTATAAAGTAATAGTATATAACGTTATACGTTATAAGGTTACAGTATATAACGTTATACGTTATAACGTAATGCTACATAACGTTATACGTTATAAAGTAATTGTATATAACGTTACACGGTATAGCGTAATGCTACATAACGTTATACGTTATAAGGTAATATTATATAGCGTTATACGTTATAACGTAAGGCTACGTAACTTTATTCGTTATAAGGTAATAGTATATAACGTTATACGTTATAACGTAGTGCTACATAACGTTATACGTTATATGGTAATAGTATATAACGTTATACGTTATAAAGTAATTGTATATAACGTTACACGGTATAACGAAATGCTACATAACGTTGTACGTTATAAGGTAATAGTATATATC
This sequence comes from Bombus fervidus, assembly GCF_041682495.2. NCBI lineage: Eukaryota > Metazoa > Arthropoda > Insecta > Hymenoptera > Apidae > Bombus > Bombus fervidus. Next base: position 2,731,446 of record NC_091523.1, on the reverse strand, counting down.
GTTATACGTTATAACTTAATGCTTCATAACGTTATACGTTATAAAGTAATAGTATATAACGTTTTACGTTATAAGGTTACAGTATATAACGTTATACGTTATAATGTAATCGTATATCACGTTATACGTTGTAAGGTTACAGTATGTAACGTATAACGATATAAGGTAATAGTATATAACGTTATACGCTATAACGTAATGCTACATAACGTTATACGTTATAAGGTAATAGTATACAACGGTTTACGTTATAACGAAATGCTACCTAACGTTATACGTTATAAGGTAATAGTATACAACGGTATACGTTATAACGAAATGCTGCCTAACGTTATACGTTATAAGGTAATAGTATACAACGGTATACGTTATAACGTAATGCTACATAACGTTATACGTTATAAGGTAATAGTATATAACGTTATACGTTATAACGTAATGGTATACAACGTTATACGATATAACGTAATGCTACATAACGTTATACGTTATAAGGTAATAGTATATAACGTTATAAGTTATAACGTAATGGTATACAACGTTATACGTTATAAGGTATTAGTATATAACCTCATACGTTGTAAGGTTACAGTATATAACGTATAACGATATAAGGTAATAGTATATAACGTTATACGCTACAACGTAATGCTACATAACGTTATACGTTATAAGGTAATAGTATATAACGTTGTAACGCTACGTAACTTTACTCGTTATAAGGTAATAGTATATAACGTTATACGTTATAACGTAATGCTACATAACGTCATACGTTATATGGTAATAGTATATAACGTTATCAGTTTTAACGTAATGGTATACAACGTTATACGTTATAACGTAATGCTACATAACGTTATAAGTTATAACGTAATAGTATACAACGGTATACGTTATAACGTAATGCTACATAACGTTATACGTTATAAGGTAATAGTATATAACGTTATACGTTGTAAGTTTACAGTTTATAACGTATAACGATATAAGGTAATAGTATACAACGGTATACGTTATAACGAAATGCTACCTAACGTTATACGCTATAAGGTAATAGTATACAACGGTATACGTTATAACGTAATGCTTCATAACGTAATACGTTATAAAGTAATAGTATATAACGTTATACGTTATAAGGTTACAGTATATAACGTTATACGTTATACTATAATCGTATATAACGTTATACGCTATAACGTAATGCTACATAACGTTATACGTTATAACGTAATGGTATACAACGTTATACATTATAACGTAATGATACATAACGATATACGTTATAAGGTAATAGTATATAACGTTATCAGTTATAACGTAATGGTATTCAACGTTATACGTCATAACGTAATGCTACATAACGTTATAAGTTATAACGTAATAGTATACAATGGTATACGTTAAAACGTAATGCTACATAACGTTATATGTTATAAGGTAAAAGTATATAGCGTTATACGTTATAACGTAGTGCTACATGATATTATACGTTAAAACATAATAGCATATAGCGTTATACGTTATAACGAAATGCTACATAACGTTACACGTTATCAGGTAATAGTATATAACGTTATACGTTATAACGTAATGCTTCATAACGTTATACGTTATAAAGTAATAGTATATAACGTTATACGTTATAAGGTTACAGTATATAACGTTATACGTTATAATATAATCGTATATAACGTTATACGTTGTAAGGTAACAGTATACAACGTATAACGATATAAGGTAATAGTATATAACGTTATACGCTATAACGTAATGCTACATAACGTTATACGATATAACGTAATGGTATACAACGTTATACATTATAACGTAATGATACATAACGTTATACGTTATAAGGTAATAGCATATAACGTTATCAGTTATAACGTAATGGTATTCAACGTTATACGTCATAACGTAATGCTACATAACGTTATAAGTTATAACGTAATAGTATACAACGGTATACGTTATAACGTAATGCTACATAACGTTATATGTTATAAGGTAATAGTATATAGCGTTATACGTTATAACGTAATGCTACATAACGTTATATGTTATATGGTAATAGTATATAGCGTTATACGTTATAACGTAATGCTACATAACGTTATAAGTTATAACGTAATAGTATACAAAGGTATACGTTATAACGTAATGCTACTTAACGTTATATGTTATAAAGTAATAGTATATAGCGTTATACGTTATAACGTAATGCTACATAACGTTATACGTTATAAGGTAATAGTATATAACGTTATACGTTATAACGTAATATTATACCACGTTATACGTTATAACGTAATGTTACATAACGTTATACGTTATAACGTAATGTTACATCACGTTATATGTTATAAGGTAATAGTATATAGCGTTATACGTTATAACGTAGTGCTACATAATATTATACGCTATAACGCAATAGCATATAGCGTTATACGTTATAACGAAATGCTACCTAACGTTATACGTTATAAGGTAATAGTATACAACGGTATACGTTATAACGTAATGCTACATCACGTTATATGTTATAAGGTAATAGTATATAGCGTTATACGTTATAACGTAGTGCTACATAATATTATACGCTATAACGCAATAGCATATAGCGTTATACGTTATAACGAAATGCTACCTAACGTTATACGTTATAAGGTAATAGTATACAACGGTATACGTTATAACGTAATGCTACATAACGTTATACGTTATAACGTAATGCTACATAATGTTATAAGTTATGACGTAATAGTATACAACGGTATACGTTATAACGTAATGCTACATAACGTTATATGTTATAAGGTAATAGTATATAGCGTTATACGTTATAAGTTAATGCTACATTACGTTATACGTTTTAAGGTATTAGTATATAACGTTATACGTTGTAAGGTTACAGTATATAACGTATAACGATATAAGGTAATAGTATATAACGTTATACGCTATAACGTAATGCTACATAACGTTATACGTTATAAGGTAATAGTATATAACGTTATACGTTATAACGAAATGCTACATAACGTTATACGTTATAAGGTAATAGTATATAACGTTATACGTTATAACGTAATGCTACATAACGTTATAAGTTATAACGTAATAGTATACAACGGTATACGTTATAACGTAATGCTACTTAACGTTATATGTTATAAAGTAATAGTATATAGCGTTATACGTTATAACGTAATGCTACATAACGTTATACGTTATAAGGTAATAGTATATAACGTTATACGTTATAACGTAATATTATACCACGTTATACGTTATAACGTAATGTTACATAACGTTATACGTTATAAGGTAATACTTTATAGCGTTATGCGTTATAACGTAATGCTACATAACGTTATACGTTATAAGGTAATAGTATATAGCGTTATACGTTATAACGAAATGCTACATAACGTTATACGTGATAAGGTAATAGTACATAACGTTATACGTTATAACGTAGTGCTACGTAACGTCATACGTTATAACGTAATAGTATACAACGGTATACGTTATAACGTAATGCTACATAACGTTATACGTTATAAGGTAATAGTATATAACGTTATACGTTATAACTTAATGCTTCATAACGTTATACGTTATAAAGTAATAGTATATAACGTTATACGTTATAAGGTTACAGTATATAACTTTGTACGTTATAATGTAATCGTATATCACGTTATACGTTGTAAGGTTAGAGTATGTAACGTATAGCGATATAAGGTAATAGTATATAACGTTATACGCTATAACGTAATGCTACATAACGTTATACGTTATAAGGTAATAGTATACAACGGTTTACGTTATAACGTAATGCTACATAACGTTATACGTTATAAGGTAATAGCATATAACGTTATCAGTTATAACGTAATGGTATTCAACGTTATACGTCATAACGTAATGCTACATAACGTTATAAGTTATAACGTAATAGTATACAACGGTATACGTTATAACGTAATGCTACATAACGTTATATGTTATAAGGTAATAGTATATAGCGTTATACGTTATAACGTAATGCTACATAACGTTATATGTTATATGGTAATAGTATATAACGTTATACGTTATAAGGTTACAGTATATAACTTTGTACGTTATAATGTAATCGTATATCACGTTATACGTTGTAAGGTTAGTGTATGTAACGTATAGCGATATAAGGTAATAGTATATAACGTTATACGCTATAACGTAATGCTACATAACGTTATACGTTATAAGGTAATAGTATACAACGGTTTACGATATAACGTAATGCTACATAATATTATACGCTATAACGCAATAGCATATAGCGTTATACGTTATAACGTAGTGCTACATAATATTATACGCTATAACGCAATAGCATATAGCGTTATACGTTATAACGAAATGCTACCTAACGTTATACGTTATAAGGTAATAGTATACAACGGTATACGTTATAACGTAATGCTACATAACGTTATACGTTATAACGTAATGCTCCATAACGTTATAAGTTATAACGTAATAGCATACAACGGTATACGTTATAACGCAATGCTACATAACGTTATATGTTATAAGGTAATAGTATATAGCGTTATACGTTATAAGGTAATGCTACATAACGTTATACGTTATAAGGTATTAGTATATAACGTTATACGTTGTAAGGTTACAGTATATAACGTATAACGATATAAGGTAATAGTATATAACGTTATACGCTATAACGTAATGCTACATAACGTTATACGTTATAAGGTAATAGTATATAACGTTATACGTTATAACGTAATGGTATACAACGTTATACGTTATAACGTAATGCTACATAACGTTATACGTTATATGGTAATAGTATATAACGTTATCAGTTATAACCTAATGGTATACAACGTTATACGTTATAACGTAATGCTACATAACGTCATACGTTATAAGGTAATAGTATATAACGTTATACGTTATAACGTAATGGTATACAACGTTATACGTTATAACGTAATGCTACATAACGTTATAAGTTATAAGGTAATAGTATATAGCGTTATACGTTATAACGTAATTCTACATAACGTTATACGTTATAAGGTATTAGTATATAGCGTTATACGTTATAACGTAATGCTACATGACGATATACGTTATAAGGTAATACTATATAGCGTTATGCGTTATAACGTAATGCTACATAACGTTATACGTTATAAGGTAATAGAATATAACGTTATACGTTATAACGTAATGCTACATAACGTTATACGTTATAACGTAATAGTATACAACGGTATACGTTAAAACGTAATGCTACATAACGTTATATGTTATAAGGTAATAGTATATAGCGTTATACGTTATAACGTAGTGCTAAATGATATTATACGTTATAGCGTAATAGCATATAGCGTTATACGTTATAACGAAATGCTACATAACGTTATACGTTATAAGGTAATAGTATATAACGTTATACGTTATAACGTAATGGTATACAACGTTATACGTTATAACGTAATGCTACATAACGTTATAAGTTATAAGGTAATAGTATATAGCGTTATACGTTATAACGTATTGCTACATAATATTATACGTTATAACGTAATAGTATACAACGGTATACGTTAAAACGAAATGCTACATAACGTTATATGTTATAAGGTAATGGCATATAACGTTATACGTTATAACGTGATGCTACATAACGTTATATGTTGTAAGGTAATAGTATATAGCGTTATACGTTATAACGTAACGTTACATAACGTTATACATTATAAGGTAATGGTATACAACGTTATAAGTTATGACGTAGTGCTACATAACGTTATACGTTATAACGTAATAGTATATAACGTTATACGTTACAACGTAATGCTACATGACGTTATATGTTATACGCTAATAGCATATAGCGTCATACATTTTAACGTAATGCTACATAACGTTAAATGTTATAAGGTAATAGCATACAACGTTATACGTTATAACGTAATGCTACATAACGTTATACGTTATAAGGTAATAGTGTATAACGTTATACGTTATAACGTAATGCTACATAACGTTACACGTCATAACGTAATGCTACATAACGTTATACGTTATAACGTAATAGTATACAACGTTATACGTTACAAGGTAATAGTATATAAAGTATATCGATATAAGATAATAGTATATAACGTATACCGTTATACGGTAACAATACATAACGTATAACGATAGAAGGTAATAGGATATAACGCTATACGTTCTAACGTAGTGCTACATAACGTTATACGTTATAAGGTTATTGTATATAGCGTTATACGTTATAAGGTAATTGTATACAACCTTATACGTTATAACGTAGTGCTACATAACGTTATACGTTATAAGGTAATAGTACATAACTTATAACGTTACAAGGTAATATTATATAACGTATAACGTTATAAGATAATAGTATATAACGTTATACGTTATAAGGTAATCATATATAACGTATATCGTTATAAGGTAATAGTATATCGCGTATAACGTTATCAGGTAACAGTATATAACGTATAACGATATAAGGTAATAGTATATAACGTTATACGTTATAACGTAATGCTACATAACGTTATACGTTATAGGGTAATAGTTTATAACGTTATACGTTATAACGTAATGCTGCATAACATTATACGTTATAAGGTAATAGAATATAACGTTATACGCTATAACATAATGCTACATAACGTTATACGTTATACCGTAATAGTACACAACGTTATACGTTATTAGGTAATCGTATATATCGTAACCTTATATCGAATAACGTTATAGGCTATTACCTTATAAGGTATATCGTTATATAACATTACCTTATAACGTATAACGTTATGTAGCAGAACGATATAACCTATAACGATATGTACTATTACCGCATAACACATAACGTTATGTAGCATTATGTTATAACGTGTAACGTTATATGCTATTAACTTATAACATATAACGTTACGTAGCATTACGTTACAACGTATAACCATATATACTATTACCTTATAACGTATAACGTTATGTAGCGTTACGTTATAACGTATAACGTTATATACTATTTCCATATAACGTTATGTGTTATATAATATTACCTTATAACGTATAACCTTGTATACTATTACCTTACAACGTTATACGTTTTATATTGATACCGTATAACGTTATACGTTATAAGGTAGTAGTATATGTGATATTACCTTATAATGTTATACGTCATATATTGTTACCTTATAACGTGATACGTTATATGCTATTACCTTATAACGTATAACGTTATATAGCAGTACGATATTACCTATAACGATATATACTATTACCTCATAACGTATAACGTTATGTAGCATTACGTTATAACGTATAACGTTGTATACTATTACGCTATAACTTATAACGTTATGTAGCGCTACGTCATCACGTGTAAGGTTATATACTATTACCTTATATATTGTTACCTTATAACGTTATACGTTTTTATGCTATTACCTTATAACGTATAACGTTATATACTATTACCTTATAACGTATAACGATAAGTAGCATTACGTTATAACGTACAAAGTTGTATACTATTACGTTATAACGTATAACGTTATGTAGCACTACGTTATCACGTATGACGTAATATACATTTACCTTATAACGTATAACGTTATGTAGCATTCCGTTCTAACGTATAACGTTATATGCGATTAACTTATAAGGTTATACGTTATATATTGTTACCTTATAACGTTATACGTTATATACAATTACCATATAACGTATAACGTTAGATACTACTACCTTATAACATATAACGTTACGTAGCATTACGTTATAACGTATAACGATATATACTATTACCTTATAACGTATAACGTTATGTAGCGTTACGTTATAACGTATAACGTTATATACTATTACCATATAACGTTATATGTTATATAATATTACCTTATAACGTACAACGTTGTATACTATTACGTTATAACGTATAACGTTATGTAGCACCACGATATCACGTATAACGTTATATACTATTACCTTATCACGTATAACGTTATGTAGCATTACGTTAAAACGTATAACGTTATATACTATTACCTTATAACGTATAACGTTATGTAGCATTACGGTATAACGTATAACGCTGTATACTATTACCTTATAACGTGTAACGTTATGTGACATTACGATATAACGTATAACGTTATATACTGTTACCTTATTGCGTAAAACGTCATATACTATTACCATATAACGTATAACGTTATGTAGCATTACGGTATAACGTATAACGTTATGTAGCATTACGTTATAACGTTATACGTTATATTCTATTACTTTATTACCTATAACGTTATATACTATTACCTTATAACGTATAACGTTATGTTGCATTACGCTACATCGTATAACGTTATATACTATTACCATGTAACGTTGTACGTTATATACTATTACCTTATAACGTATAACGTTATATGCTATTACCTTATAACGTATAACGTTATATGCTATTACCTTATAACGTATAACGTTATGTAGCATTACGGTATAACGTATAACGTTATGTAGCATTACGTTATAACGTTATACGTTATATACTATTACTTTATTACGTATAACGTTATATACTGTTACCTTATTGCGTAAAACGTCATATACTATTACCATATAACGTATAACGTTATGTGGCATTACGTTATAACGTATAACGTTATATACCATTACATTACATCGTTATACGTTATATACTATTACCTTATAACGTATAACAGTATGTAGCATTACGTTAAAACGTATAACGTTATATACTATTACCTTATAACGTATAACGTTATGTAGCATTACGGTATACCGTGTAACGTTATATAATATTACCTTACACCGTTATACGTTATATACTATTACCTTATAACACATAAGGTTATGTAGCGTTACGTTATAACGTATAACGCTATATACTATTACCTTATAACGTATAACGTTATGTAGCATTACGTTAGAACGTATAACGTTATATACTATTACCTTATAACGTATAAAGTAATGTAGCAATACGATATAACGTATAACGTTATATACTACTAACTTATACCGTTGTACGTTACATACTAGTACCTAATACCGTTATACATAATTAACTGTTAGCCTGTAACGTTATACGTTATATACTATTATCTTATAACGTATAACGTTATATACTATTACCTTATAACGTATAACGTTATGTAGCATTACGGTATACCGTGTAACGTTATATAATATTACCTTACACCGTTATACGTTATATACTATTACCTTATAACATATAAGGTTATGTAGCGTTACGTTATAACGTATAACGCTATATACTATTACCTTATAACGTATAACGTTATGTAGCATTACGTTATAACGTTATACGTTATATACTATTACTTTATTACGTATAACGTTATATACTGTTACCTTATTGCGTAAAACGTCATATACTATTACCATATAACGTATAACGTTATGTGGCATTACGTTATAACGTATAACGTTATATACTATTACATTACATCGTTATACGTTATATACTATTACCTTATAACGTATAACAGTATGTAGCATTACGTTAAAACGTATAACGTTATATACTATTACCTTATAACGTATAACGTTATGTAGCATTACGGTATACCGTGTAACGTTATATAATATTACCTTACACCGTTATACGTTATATACTATTACCTTATAACATATAAGGTTATGTAGCGTTACGTTATAACGTATAACGCTATATACTATTACCTTATAACGTATAACGTTATGTAGCATGACGTTAGAACGTATAACGTTATATACTATTACCTTATAACGTATAAAGTAATGTAGCAATACGATATAACGTATAACGTTATATACTACTAACTTATACCGTTGTACGTTACATACTAGTACCTAATACCGTTATACATAATTAACTGTTATCCTGTAACGTTATACGTTATATACTATTATCTTATAACGTATAACGTTATATACTATTACCTTATAACGTATAACGTTATGTAGCATTACGGTATACCGTGTAACGTTATATAATATTACCTTACACCGTTATACGTTATATACTATTACCTTATAACATATAAGGTTATGTAGCGTTACGTTGTAACGTGTATCGTTATATACTATTACCTTATAACGTATAACAGTATGTAGCATTACGTTAAAACGTATAACGTTATATACGATTACCTTATAACGTATAACGTTATGTAGCATTACGGTATACCGTGAAACGTTATATAATATTACCTTACACCGTTATACGTTATATACTACTACCTTATAACATATAAGGTTATGTAGCGTTACGTTATAACGTATAACGTTGTATACTATTACGTTATAACTTATAACGTTATGTAGCACTACGTTATCACGTATAACGCTATATACTATTACCTTATAACGTATAACGTTATATACTATTACCTTCAAACGTTATACGCTATCTGCTATTACCTTATAACGATTTACGTTATATATTGTTACCTTATAACGTTATACGTTTTTATGCTATTACCTTATAACGTATAATGTTATATACTATTACCTTATAACGTATAACGATAAGTAGCACTACGTTATCACGTATGACGTAATATACTATTACCTTATAACGTATAACGTTATGTAGCACTACGTTATCACGTATGACGTAATATACTATTACCTTATAACGTATAACGTTATGTAGCATTACGTTATTACGTATAACGTTGTATACTATTACGTTATAACGTATAAGGTTATGTAGCACTACGTTATCACGTATAGCGTTATATACTATTACCTTATAACGTATAACGTTATGTCGCACTACGTTATCACGTATAACGTTATATACTATTACCTTAAAACGTATAGCGATGTATACTATTACCCTATAACGTATAACGTTATGTAGCTTTACGTTATAACGTATAACGTTATATACTATTACTTTACAACGTTATACGTTATATACTATTACCTTATAATGTATAACGTTATATGCTAATACCTTATAACGGGTAACGTTATATACTGTAACCTTATATCGTATAACGTTATACGTTATTACCTTATAACGTATAACGTTATATGCTATTACCTTATAACGTATAACGTTATATACCATTACCTTATAACGCATAACGTTATGTAGCATTCCGTTATAACGTATAACGTTATGTAACAGTACGATATAACCTATAACGATATATACTATTACCTCATATCATATAACGTTATGTAGCATTATGTTATAACGTATAACGTTGTATACTATTACGTTATAACGTATAACGTTATGTAGCATTACGGTATAACGTATAACGTTATGTAGCATTACGTTATAACGTTATACGTTATATACTATTACTTTATTACGTATAACGTTATATACTACTACCTTATAACGTATAACGTTATATAGCATTACGTTAGAACGTATGACGTTATATACTATTACCTTATAACGTTATACGTTATATGCTATTACCTTATAACGTATATCGTTATATGTTATAACCTTGTAACGTATAACGTTATATACTATTACCTTATAACATATAAGGTTATGTAGCGTTACGTTATAACGTATAACGTGGTATACTATTACGTTATAACGTATAACGTTATGTAGCACTACGTTATCACTTATAATGTTATATACTATTACCTTATAACGCATAACGTTATATACTATTACCTTATACCGTATAACGTTATATGCTATTACCCTATAACGTATAACGTTACATACTACTACCTTATAACGTATAACGTTATGTAGCATTACGTTATCACTTATAATGTTATATACTATTACCTTATAACGCATAACGTTATATGCTATTACCTTATAACGTATAACGTTATGTAGCATTACATTATGACGTATAACGTTATATACTATTACCTTATAACGTATAACGTTATATACTATTACCTTATAACGTATAACGTTATATGCGATTACCTTATGACGTATAACGTTATATACTATTACCTTATAACGTATAACGTTATATACTATTGCCTTATAACGTATAACGCTGTATACTATTACCTTATAACGTGTAACGTTATGTGACATTACGTTATAACGTATAACGTTATATACTGTTACCTTATTGCGTAAAACGTCATATACTATTACCATATAACGTATAACGTTATGTAGCATTACGGTATAACGTATAACGTTATGTAGCATTACGTTATAACGTTATACGTTATATACTATTAATTTATTACGTATAACGTTATGTACTGTTACCTTATTGCGTAAAACGTCATATACTATTACCATATAACGTATAACGTTATGTGGCATTACGTTATAACGTATAACGTTATATACTATTACCTTATAACGTATAACGTTATGTAGCATTACGTTAGAACGTATAACGTTATATACTATTACCTTATAACGTTATACGTTATATGCTATTACCTTATAACGTATATCGTTATATGTTATAACCTTGTAACGTATAACGTTATATACTATTACCTTATAACGGATAACGTTATATACTATTACCTTATAACGTATAACGCTGTGTACTATTACCATATAACGTATAACGTTATGTAGCATTACGTTATAACGTATCACGTTATATACTATTACCTTACAACGTTATAGGTTATATATTGTACCCGTATAACGTTACACGTTATATACTATCACCTTATAACGTATAACGTTATATACTATTACCTTATAACGTATAACGCTGTATACTATTATCTTATAACGTGTAACGTTATGTGACATTACGTTATAACGTATAACGTTATATACTGTTACCTTATTGCGTAAAACGTCATATACTATTACCATATAACGTATAACGTTATGTAGCATTACGGTATAACGTATAACGTTATGTAACATTACGTTATAACGTTATACGTTATATACTATTACTTTATTACGTATAACGTTATATACTGTTACCTTATAACGTATAACGCTGTATACTATTGTCTTATAACGTGTAACGTTATGTGACATTACGTTATAACGTATAACGTTATGTACTACTAACTTATACCGTTGTACGTTACATACTATTACCTAATATCGCTATACGTTATACACTGTTATCCTATAACGTTATACGTTATATACTATTACCTTCTAACGTGTAACGTTATATACTATTACCTTATAACGTATTACGTTATGTAGCATTACGTTAAAACGTATAACGTTATATACTATTACCTTATAACGTATAACGTTACGTAGCATTACGTTAGAACGTATAACGTTATATACTATTACCTTATAACGTTATACGTTATATGCTATTACCTTATAACGTATATCGTTATATGTTATAACCTTGTACCGTATAACGTTATATGCTATTACCTTATAACGTATATCGGTATATGTTATAACCTTGTACCGTATAACGTTATATACTATTACATTACATCGTTATACGTTATATACTATTACCTTGTAACGTATAACGTTATGTAGCATTACGTTAGAACGTATAACGTTCTATACTATTACGTTATAACGTATAACGTTATGTAGCACTACGTTATCACTTATAATGTTATATACTATTACCTTATAACGCATAACGTTATATACTATTACCTTATAACGTATAACGTTATATGCTATTGCCTTATAACGTATAACGTTATATGCTATTACCTTATAACGTATAACGTTATGTAGCATTACGGTATAACGTATAACGTTATGTAGCATTACGTTATAACGTATAACGTTATATACTATTACATTACATCGTTATACGTTATATACTATTACCTTATAACGTATAACGTCATGTAGCATTACGTTAGAACGTATAACGTTATATACTATTACCTTATAACGCTATACGTTATATGCTATTACCTTATAACGTATATCGTTATATGTTATAACCTTGTAACGTATAACGTTATATACTATTACCTTCTAACGTATAACGTTATATTCTATTACCTTATAACGTATAACGCTGTATACTATTACCATATAACGTATAACGTTATGTAGCATTACGTTATAACGTATCACGTTATATACTATTACCTTACAACGTTATAGGTTATATATTGTACCCGTATAACGTTACACGTTATATACTATCACCTTATAACGTATAACGTTATATACTATTACCTTATAACGTATAACGCTGTATACTATTACCTTATAACGTGTAACGTTATGTGACATTACGTTATAACGTATAACGTTATATACTGTTACCTTATTGCGTAAAACGTCATATACTATTACCATATAACGTATAACGTTATGTAGCATTAGGGTATAACGTATAACGTTATGTAGCATTACGTTATAACGTTATACGTTATATACTATTACTTTATTACGTATAACGTTATATACTATTACCTTATAACGTATAACGTTACGTAGCATTACGTTAGAACGTATAACATTATATACTACTACCTTATAACGTATAACGTTATGTAGCATTACGTTAGAACGTATGACGTTATATACTATTACCTTATAACGCTATACGTTATATGCTATTACCTTATAACGTATATCGTTATATGTTATAACCTTGTAACGTATAACGTTATATACTATTACCTTCTAACGTATAACGTTATGTAGCACTACGTTATCACTTATAATGTTATATACTATTACCTTATAACGCATAACGTTATATGCTATTACCTTATAACGTATAACGTTATGTAGCATTACGTTATAACGTATAACGTTATATACTATTACCTTATAACGTATAACGTTATATACTATTACCTTATAACGTATAACGTTATATGCGATTACCTTATGACGAATAACGTTGTATACTATTACCATGTAACGTGTAACGTTATGTAGCATTACGGTATAACGTATAACGTTATGTAGCATTACGTTATAACGTATAACGTTATATACTATTACCTTATAACGTATAACGTTATATGCTATTACCTTATAACGTATAACGTTATGTAGCATTACGTTGTAACGTATAACATTATATACTATTACCTTATAACGTATAACGTTATGTAGCATTACGTTAGAACGTATAACGTTATATACTATTACCTTATAACGTATAACGTTATGTAGCATTACGGTGTACCGTGAAACTTTATATAATATTACCTTACACCGTTATACGTTATATACTATTACCTTATAACATATAAGGTTATGTAGCGTTACGTTATAACGTATAACGTTGTATACTATTACCTTATAACGTATAACGTTATGTTGCATTACGCTACATCGTATAACGTTATATACTATTACATTACATCGTTATACGTTATATACTATTACCTTATAACGTATAACGTCATGTAGCATTACGTTAGAACGTATAACGTTATATACTATTACCTTATAACGTTATACGTTATATACTATTACCTTATAACGTATAACGTTATATGCTATTACCTTATAACGTATAACGTTATGTAGCATTACGTTGTAACGTATAACATTATATACTATTACCTTATAACGTATAACGTTATGTAGCATTACGTTAGAACGTATAACGTTATATACTATTACCTTATAACGTATAAAGTAATGTAGCAATACGATATAACGTATAACGTTATATACTACTAACTTATACCGTTGTACGTTACATACTATTACCTAATATCGTTATACTTAATTAACTGTTATCCTGTAACGTTATACGTTATATACTATTATCTTATAACGGGTAACATTATATACTATTACCTTATAACGTATAACAGTATGTAGCATTACGTTAAAACGTATAACGTTATATACTATTACCTTATAACGTATAAAGTAATGTAGCAATACGATATAACGTATAACGTTATATACTACTAACTTATACCGTTGTACGTTACATACTATTACCTAATATCGTTATACTTAATTAACTGTTATCCTGTAACGTTATACGTTATATACTATTATCTTATAACGGGTAACATTATATACTATTACCTTATAACGTATAACGTTATGTAGCATTACCTTATAGCGTATATCGTTGTATACTATTACGTTATAACGTATAACGTTATGTAGCCGTACGATAATAGCATATAACGTATAACGTTATAAGGTAATAATATATAACGTATAACGTTATACGGTAATATTATATAACGTTATACGTTATAAGGTTATTGAATACAACCTTATACGTTATAATGCAATGCTACATAACGTTAAACGTTATAAGGTAATAGTATATAACGTTATACGTTATAAGGTAACAATATATAACGTATAACGTTAGAAGGTAATAGTATATAACGTATAATGTTATAAGATAACAGTATATAACGTATAACGTTGTAAGGTAATAGTATATAGCGTTATACGTTATATGGGAATAGTATGCACCGTTATACGTTATAAGGTAATAGTATATAACGTTATACGTGATATCGTAGTACTACATAACGTTATACGTTATAACGTAATAGTACACAACGTTATACGTTATAAGGTATTAGTATATATATGTAGTATATATAGCGTAAAACGTTATAAGGTAATGGTATATAACGTATAATGTTATAGGGTAACAGTATATAACGTATAACGATATAAGGTAATAGTATATAACGTTACACGTTATAAGGTAATAGTATATAACGTAAAACGTTATAAGGTAATAGTATATAACGTATAATGTTATAAGGTAACAGTATATAACGTATAACGATATAAGGTAATAGTATATAACGTTATACGTTATAAGGTAATTGTATATAACGTATAACGATATAAGGTAGTAGTATATAACGTTATACGTTATGAAGTAATGCTACATAACGTTATACGTTATAAGGTAATACTATATAACGATATGCGTTATAAGGTAATAGTATATAATGATATGCGTTATAAGGTAATAGTATATAACGTTATACGTGATAACGTAGTGCTACATAACGTTATACGTTATAACGTAATAGTATACAACGTTATACGTTTTAACGTAATGCTACATAACGTTATATGATATAAGGTAATAGTATATAATGTTATACGTTATTAGGTAATAGTATATAACGTATAACGTTATAAGGTAACAATATATAACGTATAACGTTATAAGGTAATAGTATATAACGTATAATGTTATAAGGTAACAGTATATAACGTATAACGATATAAGGTAATAGTATATAACGTTATACGTAATAACGTAATGCTACATTACGTTATACGCTATAAGGGAATAGTATGCACCTTTATACGTTATAAGGTAATAGTATATAACGTTATACGTGATATCGTAGTGCTACGTAACGTTATACGGTATAACGTAGTAGCATATAACGTTATACGTTATAAGGTAATAGTATATAACGTTATACGTTATAACGTAATGCTACATAACGTTACACGTTATAAGGTAATAGCATATAACGTTATACGTTATAAGATAATAGTACATAACGTTATACGTGATATCGTAGTTCTATATAACGTTATACGTTACAACGTAAAAGTATACAACGTTATAATTTATAAGGTGATAGTATATAACGTATAACGTTATACGTGATATCGTAGTGCTACATAACGCTAGACGTTATATCGTAATATTATACAACGTTATACGTTATAAGGTAATAGTATATGACGTTATACGTTATAAGGTAATAGTATATATCGTAAAACGTTAGAAGGTAATAGTATATAACGTATAATGTTATAAGATAACAGTATATAACGTATAACGTTGTAAGGTAATAGTATATAGCGTTATACGTTATATGGGAATAGTATGCACCGTTATACGTTATAAGGTAATAGTATATAACGTTATACGTGATATCGTAGTACTACATAACGTTATACGTTATAACGTAATAGTACACAACGTTATACGTTATAAGGTATTAGTATATATATATAGTATATATAGCGTAAAACGTTATAAGGTAATGGTATATAACGTATAATGTTATAGGGTAACAGTATATAACGTATAACGATATAAGGTAATAGTATATAACGTTACACGTTATAAGGTAATAGTATATAACGTAAAACGTTATAAGGTAATAGTATATAACGTATAATGTTATAAGGTAACAGTATATAACGTATAACGATATAAGGTAATAGTATATAACGTTATACGTTATAAGGTAATTGTATATAACGTATAACGTAATAAGGTAATAGTACATAACGTATAACGTTATAAGGTAATAGTATATAACGTTATACGTTATAACGTAATGCTACATAAAGTTACACCTTATAAGGTAATAGCATATAACGTTATACGTTATAAGGTTATAGTATATAACGTATAACGTTATACGGGCACAATATATAACGTATAACGTTGTAATTTAATAGTATATAACGTTATACGTTATAACGTAATGCTACATAACGTTATACGTTATAACGTAATGCTACATAACGTTACACGTTATAAGGTAATAGCATATGACGTTATACGTTATAAGGTAATACTATATAACGTATATCGTTATACGGGTACAATATATAACGTATAACGTTGTAAGATAATAGTATATAACGTTATACGTTATAACGTAATGCTAGATAACGTTATACGTTATAAGGTAATAACATATAACGTTATACGTTATAAGGTAATAGTATATAACGTTATACGTTATAAGGTAATAGTATATAACGTTATACGTTATAACGTAATTGTTACGTCGCGTGAGTCGGTACCTGCGACGTCCCTCATGGTCAGGCCGCCGAGGCCTGCACATCGTCACACTGACCCGCAATAAACCCAAGGAATCACCATAGCCCACATCTGTTAACAATAAAGTTATATTCTTTGCATACATTCGGTCTATGAGTGGCCCCTTAAATGGGTCCTTAGGTTTATTGCACGCTCGTACTCATTACGGAGAAAGCGAAGGTTTGCCCAGCGAGGTAATGGGTTTTTCCCAAGGACAGAAACAAACGTGATTCATATTTGCCGAGGACTGTCCCCTCGTATTTAATTCATTAACATTGGGAATACCCAATGGGCATCGCGGATCGTTACCCTCACTTTTCTACCGAAAAGTGTGAACTACGAATCCGCGTTCTTAGTTCATCAAGGATACACCCACGACGAGCTTTCTTCCTAAATAGTACGAGACGGGTCAATCACTGTTCTACTAGCCTTCAGACAGTCAAGTCCTCTGCTTTAAGATCCTTTGGACAACCAAGTCCACTGTTCTACTAACCCTCAGACAGTCAAGCACTGCTCTAAGATCCCCTGGACAGTCAAGTCCACTGTTCTACTAGTCCTCGGACAGTTAACTTCAAGTTCTAACATGTCAATCAAGCTCTCGCCTCTATAACTACCACGTCTAGCAACCTTCGGGTTCATCAACACGCTTTCCAAACACGGTCTGTTCACATCAAGTGGTGTAATCCAATATAAATAAATATATATATAATATAACTGTGAAGTCCAGTTATATTCCAACCCAATCACCCCTTATTCTCCCACAAGAAATAAGGGGATCGTCTAATTCGTGGTGTCGATTCGTGCAATCGTAGCGGGAATTTACGACTCCCGTTGACGCGCTATAACGCGACGTCTCCCCGCGACTGGACGAAAATACAGTAATGCTACATAACGTTACACGTTATAAGGTTATAGCATATAACGTTATACGTTATAAGGTAGTAGTATACAACGTATAACGTTATACGGTAACAATATATAACGTATAACGTTGTAAGGTACTAGTATATAACGTTATACGTTATAACGTAATGCTACATAACGTTATACGTTATATGGGAATAGTACGCACCGTTATACGTTATAGGGTAATAGTATATAACGTTATACGTGATATCGTAGTGCTACTGTCACGTCGGAGGCACAAAAGATCGCGAAATTAACAAATCGCAGGTGATATCCTCGCGCCGCGGCACGAATGAAACGATTCTTTCACAAGTAGGGTGAAGAAAATAGAATTTGATACGCATAGATCAAATTTATTATAGAAAATCCAACTGAGTAACGGTTACAACGGATAGATTCGAAGTATCACAATAGACTGTATTTGCGCTCGTTTAGGAAGGTCGCTCTACCGAGGATCTAGTCCCTTTGGAGGGGGTCTCGTTAATCCATTGTTTCAACGGGTGTGGCCTTCAGAGTGTTCGGTCTATTTATTTACTAATCAGATGATTCCTTGAGTGTGTGACATTCCCCCCTTCTTAGATTCGCTTTACTCCGTGGAAGCTTATGGATCTGGTGGGTCGTCTGATTTGGATGACCCCGCTATTTTCATCATCTGCGATGATTTGGTAAGTGACCGTCCTTGGTGCTGTTGATGTTTGATCGATCCTGTTTACTCGAGCGGTAGGACAGAGTATTCTGATACATACATTTTTGGGAAGTGATCGGTGTAGACATTCGAAAAGTTTACATTTGTACATTTTTCGTAGGAATGATAATATAATGGTTTCCTGTCTGCAAAGGCACGAACATCAATCCTTCCAATTTGAAGACAGCAGTTGGGCAAGTTTTGACTGTCTGTTGATTATTAATTAATTCTGACCCGCATTCTGGTGAATTTTATTGCGTTCGGTTGAATTCTTTTAGAAATGTGGATGATTGCTGTTCGTTTACAATATTTGTCTAGGTAGTGACTATCGGTTAAGATGTATTGTTCTGAGTTGGTTAATATCAAGTCAGTTTCCATTATACAGAATTACAGAGAATACAGAGATTTGTTTGAAAGGTATCGGATAAATTTTAGTTATTTTACATTCATTGTGGTTTTCAATCTTGTGTATATTGTTGGCAAGGTTTTCGAGTTGATCTGTTTTGGTGTCGTCTACCATGCGTTTGATAAGTGCGGTTTGGTATTTCAATTTCTCGCGCACATTGTATAGAAACGAAACCTCGCCGCCTCAACAATCAAGAATTGACTATTATTTCACTTTAATATAATTTGTTCTAATTTTGTACGTTTATTTAAATCATTGATTTTGTTTTGTACAGTTCATTGATTAATTGCAGAAATGAATAATAGAATAATTAGCATTCTATTCTATGTTTTTTTTTTTTCATACAGTAATGTTTAGTAACATTTGATTTATGATATGACAATCATGTATACCACATATATATATCAATGGTATAAATATATACATAGACATATTTAACGTAATACAACTAAATTATACGTAATTCTATGGTTTCTTTTAAGAATACTAAGGTGGAACTAGGCGCAATTAAACAAGAAATTATTACTTTCAGAGAGTTCAAATATCTTCAACGTTTCTTTTATTTTAAATAACTTTTTTCCTTGATCTGTATTGCAAAATAGAGTTTTGAACAATTCGATAAAATAATTAATACATTCTCAATTGAAATTAAAATAAAAATTGAAATACTTTTTTGATTTTTTTTTTTTTTTTTCTCTCTTTTTTTCTTTTTTTTTCTTTTTTCTTTGTCTATCGCTTTCTTCACCATCGTCATTTATAAAGTCTTCGTAACGCGTAGTTCTGGCTCTAGTGCTTCGTCGTACAGACCGCGAATCTCCTTTTCTACTACGTCGTTTTACGTCAGCAAAAGTGCTTTCATCAGAAGATGTTATATGGTCATCAAAATATTCTTCTTCTTCGGAACTCGTACCTTTAAAATCTTCGTCACTTTCAGGATCATCTTCGCTGCTTATATCGAGACTATTCAGCTTACGATGTTTCTTACGCGACAAGAATTTCTTTACTGCTCCTTTGTGTTGTTCTTCTTCTTCCTCATCAATACCATCCTCACATTCCATCTTATACTCTTTATCGCTCTCTTTTTCTGATTTTTTGTCAATGTCATCTTTACCTTCTGGAGCTTCTTCAATGTTTGATACTTCATTCTTAAAATGCAGCTGCGCTTCTTCTTTTCCCGCATTCACTATAGTTGCAATGTCTTTTCCTCTTCCTTGATTTCCAGCTCCCTGAACTGCTTCTACTTCGTCTTGGATTGCAGCATTGATCATGGCATCATAGTCATTAAATTTATATTTGTTAGCGGATCGTCTTTCACGTAACTGATATACAGGTTCACTTTCTTCACTACTAGATGTTTCTGTACTTGTCGAAGATGATGCTGATGAAGATTCATTATCAGATTCTTGGCTAGAGGCTTTTGATCCTTTCTGATGACGTTGTGATTCATTTTTGTGAAGAACATTATCTAGACTTATACCAACAAATGCTAGTCTCTTCTTTCTTAAAACTTCATTTTCATGTCTTTTCGTCAATTGATCGTACATTTTTAAGCTGTCTCTTAATTTAATCACTAGTAAGTTGTGCTGACATGGAGGACAGAACCAATCACCCTCTGGTATTAACATGAGAGCAGGTCTCAAGCAAGAACAGTGCCACCCTTTATCACAAGAATCACATAAAAGTATCCATTCTGGATGATCTGCCTTACCACATTTTTGACAAGCATACTCATCATCTGCCTCTTCAACATCACTTTGAGCCTTTTGCACAGTCCTTGCCCTTCTTAATGGCTCTGATTCTTGATCTTTTTCAAGATCACTTTCGGGCGAAAACTCATGATCGCTTTTAAAAAACACAGATCCTTCGCTTTCTATTTCTTCTTCTTCATCCTCTTCTTCATCATTCTCATTTTCATCATCACTACTAGAACCTGAAGAACTCTGCCATGGATTTGCTTCATTAAATTTAGCAGACATTTTCTTCCTTTTCCTTTTTCTACGTTTCTTTATAGATTTCTTTTCTTTCTCTATTTCTTTTATTACTATTTCCTCTTCGCTTTCAAGCTTTGGTTTCTTCCGCTTCTTTCTTTCCTTTTTATTTGATTCCTTTTTAGATAATTCACTTTATATTACTGTTAACAATTCATTAACTGTAGAGTTGTTTAAACTTTTTAATTTTTGTATTAAATTGTACTTTTTAGGTTCATCAATGAATGTCACAAAACTAGCTATTTGCAATAAATGTTCCCCAGGATAAGGATTTGAATATAAATATCGTAATGCATTGAGATAATCTTCTCTGTCTGTGTTGGAGATCATAAGATTTGGCATATATGAATCTAATTCAACAGAATATGGAAAATATGCATTAAAATTTTTGCTACATTCTCGATGGGAACTTTTGAAATTTTCTATTTCTTTATATAGTTCTAATACATTTTCATCTACAGAAGTTCTAAAATATAAATAAGTGTCATTTACTTCATCGTCATTTCGTATTTCTGGATAAACACATAAGAGAGCTTTCTTTTGTACTCTATAAAATACTTTGAGCATTTCAACGTGTTTCTGATATATGAACTTTTGTATAGATTCTTTCATTACTTCCATTACATTATTTAATAATTTGATTTCAAAATTTTTCCAAATAAATGCCTGTTTCAATAATATTTCCTCGTCATTTGAACATAATTCATCACAAAATGTATTAGAATCTTTCATATATTCTGTGAGATGAGAATTCAATTCTTCTAGAATGGAAACATCTGTGCTATTTTGAACATTATTTGAGATAGTTATCAGAGTATCAGCAATTACATCACTCTTTTTCTGAATTTTTTGTTCTGAGTCTTGTTTCTGCATTTCATTATGTACAGTACTTCTAGAAATGGTATCTTCAGAATGTACATTAATATTCACGTAATTATGATGGAAAGATTTTTCTGTATTTTTACTTTGAAAATTATATTTTGTAAATTCAATAATCATATCAATATTAGAATTTGATAAATCATCTTCTTGTAAATCTGATAAATCAACTTCAGATATCACATTTTCATTGTTTTTCTGCCAGCTGGAAGGATTATTGATTGAGGCATCCAATGTAAAACTATGTATAATTTTGGGCTTAGACACATTGTACGACATGATTGTAGTCTCTTCTTCAATCCTTCGTCTATCTGCTTCTTCTTTAATTTTTAATTGTGCTATTCTTCTAGACTGCCTTACAGGTGTTTCATCTTGAGTTAATCCTGTTTGTGTTTCAGGAACAATATCTCTACCTACCTCTAGGCCCAACACCATTTTTCTTTTCTTTCGTTTTTTCTGTGAAATTGGTGTCATATTTAAGGAATCGTTATTGCTTGGTGTTTCATCAAGATGGATCTCAGATGATACCTCAGAAGTTTGAATACTCTGAAATTCAGAATGTTTTGGTCGAGCTGAACGTCCACTTCCTCTATAACGCCTTCGTTTTCCTCTAGGACGTCCTCTTGTTTTCCTTCCAATTGCAACCGAATGAGTAGTACTTTGGTCATCGCTGACATCCTTAACTTCTTGATCTTCTGACTTTTCAGGACTACATTTTACAGCCTCGTCTTCTGAACTTGTTGTTACAACGCGATTTTCCTCCACAGATTTTCGCAATTGTTTATCAGGTATTCGTTTCGCACGTAATTTTATTCTTTTACCTCCTATTATTTCTTCATCATTTTGTTTTGCAATTATATCTTCAGAATTTGATTCATGGGAACTATTACGTCGCTTATGGGATACTCTTGGTGATTCAGTGGAATCCAGTTTCCATTCATCATAAACAAGTTCAGATACGGGTTTAACCCGTAACCCTATTTTTGGAGTAGAGATATCACTCTGCTCGTTATCGTTTAATTTTTTAAATGTATCATCGTCAGTACATGCTAAAGGATCCATTTCCTCGGGAACTGTACTGAATAAATTTTCATTGTCTACTTCCATTGAATCGTCAGATGATACAGGGACTGTTTTCGCTTCGATACTTTGAATTTCTGAGCTCGTTTGGTCAACACCGATTGCTAAAGCCGTGCTCGTGAGCGCTTGGTCAGTTTCGATGTTGTACCTTAGTTCCATAGCCTTTGCAAGGCCTCGTATTTCTTTGGCCTGACTTCTATCACAAGTTTCCACGAATTCTTTTATATTCTTAATACTTTGATCAGTATTACTTTTAAGGTTTCTGAACTCGTGAGTAAGAATTTGAAGTTGTTCGATCACAGTCATAATTAATTCGCTCTGCTTTGCCGTACTCATGTCAGTTGGATTCATCTTGATAGACGCGATATTTTCGGAAGAGTCACTATCTTCAGAACGTATTTTGGGTTTAGGATTTCGATAATATTCGAAAACCAGCTTACCGAGATTCTTCGTAGATCCTTCTTTTGATCAAAGAGGTGACCGTGGTCCTTCGCTGTAGAATCCGTAGACTTCCCTTTGAAGTTTCCCCTTGATGCGATGAATGGATCGTGGCAGGATCGCCAATTTTGTCACGTCGGAGGCACAAAAGATCGCGAAATTAACAAATCGCAGGTGATATCCTCGCGCCGCGGCACGAATGAAATGATTCTTTCACAAATAGGGTGAAGAAAATAGAATTTGATACGCAAAGATCAAATTTATTATAGAAAATCCAACTGAGTAACGGTTACAACGGATAGATTCGAAGTATCACAATAGACTGTATTTACGCTCGTTTAGGAAGGTCGCTCTACCGAGGATCTAGTCCCTTTGGAGGGGGTCTCGTTAATCCATTGTTTCAACGGGTGTGGCCTTTAGAGTGTTCGGTCTATTTTTTTACTAATCAGATGATTCCTTGAGTGTGTGACAGCTTAGTATCCCGCCGCATTTTCGTGACAGACTGAAACTCGAGAATCTCCTATCTAATAGACACCGGCGCTGATATTTGTGTATATCCGCGCAACAAAGTACACGGATCCGCGAACAGAAGTGAGTACGAACTGTTCGCGGCCAATGGGACACGGATCGCAACATACGGCACCATCGCGATTAATCTAAACCTGTCCCTACGACGAGCCTTCAAATGGCACTTTACATTAGCCGACGTCCAAACGTCCATCATCGGCATGGATTTCTTTTTAGCTATTATGGGTTGCTCGTGGACCCGCGAAACAAAAGACTCCTCGACACGACATCCCAATTGTCAACAATGGGATACGTTGCCACGGCCACCGAACTATCGATGAAAACCATTATCAGCGAATCAGTATACCAGCAACTCTTGGCGAAATTTCCGGACCTAACTCGTCCACTCACTTTCGGAAGAAAGAAGACTCGACAGGGTGTGGTACAGCACATCGAAACCACACCCAGCCCACCCGTCTACGGCAAACCCTGCCGCCTCGCACCTGATCGACTTAAACAGATTAAGGCGAAGTTTGAACTGATGATCGAACAAGGCGTGTTGCGACCATCGAAAAGCCCGTGGGCATCATCCCTGCACGTTGTACCGAAGAAGGACGGAAACCTGCGACCATGTGGCGACTATCATGCGCTGAACTCTCGCACAGTACCCGACAAGTACACACCGCCACACATCGAAGACTTCGTACACCACCTACACGGTAAGAACATCTTTTCCAAAATCGATCTTCATCGACATCGAGAAAACTGCGATAACGACACTTTTCTTACTTTTCGAAGCAGCAAACATAATGTTTGGACTTCGAAACGCCGCGCAAACATGTCAGCGATTCGTCGACGAAATCACACGTGGTCTCGATTTCGTCTACTTGTACATCGATGATTTTCTCATAGCCTCGAAAAACGAAAAACAACATCGCGAACACTTGCGAATACTGTTCAACCGCCTCAACAATTACAGCGTAGTAATCAACCCTAACCCAAACAATTTGGTTGTTTCTTTCGAGTCAAATAGTTATTTTAATGTCGTTCGCAAATACTAATATTTTAAGATAATTCCTACTTAAAAGAAGAAATTATAAGAACTTTGTTAAAGATTATTATCAAAGAAGATAATTGATAATGGTCGTTTTACCCTCGACTATTAAAACGATGGCTGTGTTAGAATTTTGACCGCCTTTATTCTGATCCGTCTGTCATCATGTCACGCAAAGCAATACAAAAATGCACAGCGTTGAACAGGTACTGAAATAATATCAATTTCTTATCATACGTTGTCATAGATTAACCTGTTAATTGGGGAAAACCTAACGTCGTTTCATATCATATAAATATATCATATTTACACTTGTAAAGTCTAAAACCAATCAAAATGAAATTGGCTTACCTTTATTAACTTCTAATTCCCTAATGACAGAAGTTGATTATTAGGAGGCGATTCCATTGACAGGTTAATTCTCTTATTATTAGACTGAGAATGTTTACATATTTATATCGATTAATACGAAAAATTGAACAAAAATAAGAAAAACTGTAAAAGCCCGTAGAGTATAAAAGGTAGAATGCACGTTACAATATACAGAATATCAGACATACCTTTATTCGTTATTCAATTCTTAATCACTGTAAAAATATAAATCTCCGAAAGCCGCGATATACTCACGATCATAATCATTAGTGGCATTACATAGTTGAAGTGTGCAGCATTAGACGGATGCAAAATGAAATTCTTATGAACCGACGTTAATATTCATATAGCAAAACGTTCTTTGAAAAAATTAAAATTATGTATGTACAATAAGCTACATATTCAGTTTCTCATAAAATGGCTCTTATTCGCAATACGAAAAGCTATAACTTGAACAAAGAACGAAGCGTTACATCCAGGAAATCTGTCAATACGAGTTCCTTTTAAGACAAACCCACATTCGTCTCGATAGTATCGTTGTAGTATCCTGTTTATTAGTTATAACTGATACAACAAAAAGATGAGAACAGTAATCAAATGTAGAGAAATTACAAGTAGAACAGTTCGTACGATACACAAATTGACAATCTAGCAACGCTTCTGTCTCATTTGTTTACGTTTTAAAAAAGTTTCACTTTTGGTGTATAAATATTCTCATCGACACAATTAGTTTTGAAACTCCACGCATAACTATCATTTTGTGATGTCTAATCTCCACTATTAGCTACTTAGACACATTTATTTTGGCTCGTCTTGTACCATAGCACTCAAACCAGTACAGAAGAACAGAGCGTTGGATACAAACTGCAATCGTATCAATTCGTTACTTACGTACATATTATTCTTAATTAACCTGTTAACCAGAGAAACGAGCTAGTTAAGCAGGGAAAAACTCATCACGACTTGAAGATAGCAGTCTTTCTACTTAAAGGCTCTCTACATTCTTACGAATCATTTTATTTGTGTTAAAAGCGAATTGCAAACACTAAAGTCGACCAAAATGATTTTCCTGTGTTAACCTAAAATTTTATGGACATAGAAGTTACTCATTAAAAGGTCAACAGATTAATTCATTTGTTATTAGATTACCGACGTTCATATACTGATACCAAGTACAAGAATGCAAAAGTAAGCAAAAGTCAGCAGAAATGTCTTACCGGGCAAAAGAAAATGCAAAGTAAGCTCTGTCATTAAACCAGAGACAGAAAGTGTTACTGGCTTCTGATAAACCAATACATTCAGTATGTCCTTCTGCGTTTCTAAAGACTGTTCATACAAATTAATATCATACGCACTTCTTGAAACGTTTTCGCTTTAGGAATTATACAATATTAACCATACGTAATCAATTATACTTAACATAACTGTACCTATGTAAATAATTACGCATAAACACTCATTACATCCTACACTAAATCAGCTGGCCACGTATACATGTAAATGTGAATGAGAGAGAATGAACTGTGACACAAGAACTCTATCTTCGTAACTGCTGGAATATCCTGTTCACAAATGGCATCATCGATTCATTACGTACTGTCGGCAAAACACCATACGTTATACTTAATATAATTTATAAAAACTACAATCAATATAACTCCCAATCCTGTCACGAAAAATGTTGCTAATAATAAAAAATAAAATACTATAAAGCGTAAATAGCCGATCACCCTCCTTAAATATAATTGTTTTTTAACACAATAGATCAACATACATATCAATCATTTTCTCGATTTCCACGGCGAAACATTCGAACCTTGCGGCAGAAAATCACATTATACGCTGTAATATATTTTTAATATTAATGCATTTTATACGAAGCAAATATTGCGAAAACGCAAGACCGTATTTACTTGCGAAGAATCGGTCTTCTTCCAACATATAAAAGTCTGAACAACAACTACAGTGCTATATATCATGTGACAGATACATCTAAACAGGAAAGTTATATCGTCTAAGTATAAGGAAATGGAATATAACGAAGGTGCAAGAAGCATGCACGTGCTGATAACAGCACTGACATGTAGATCCTTAAATCAAAGAGTAGTCGTGTCATTTGTTGCTACTGTCAGGAAGCGGCCAACAAAAATTTGAAACTAGGCTAAACTGAACAAACTGGATTACTCTCTGCGGTCTTATTTGTTTCAACATAATTTCAACAAATCTCTTATGAATCGAACTAAACACGTTGTGATTCGCATAATAGGAAGAAACGTCCAGGTTCTTGGGAGCCAGGAAATTATTACTTTCTTTTAAACGTAATTACCTAATCACAGTTTTGCCGTTGTAAAATTTTCCTATACGCAGAAGTTAATCAATAAATGATGCACATAATACGTAGAAATAACAGGTGGCATTGAGACTTCCTAGAAAGTATTTCTCTCAATGCTAATTGACTCGACGATAATAATTATTAATTTCATTATGCATCAACGTCTAACACGCTATTAGACGGCACCAAAGGAAGGTTATTACGCTCAATAATTCGTGTATCAAGCCATCTCTTCGAGGTCTCATACAGCAGAGCACTCACAACAAAAAAAACGATAAGTAGAACAAAAAACCAAATGTTAATATGATCGCCTAGAACATGTATCGACCCGTGTTGTTTCTTTGACAATTTCAATTTCCCCCCGAGGATATTATTTACTGATAAGGCAATATTTAATAAATGTGTAATAACAAATATACGTAGCAAACATTTCTGGGTACGTGAAATCCACACGCATTAAGAGTGAGGTGTTGTAGAAGTAATAGTAGTTTATGGAGTGATAGTGCGCTACTGCTAGTGTAGATGTCGCTGCTGGAATACTGCTACTTTTTTCTTATTTTTGCATCGTGGATAGAAAAATCGGACTACAATCGCCGGGATTTGAAACCCGGGTCCCGAACGTTCGTAATCTTTTTTTTTTTTTATTGATTGTTTGTTAAATTTTTACAATTTGTCCAGAAGGACATTTGGTAAAATATTATAGCTTAGAGAATAAAAGAATAAAAAAAAATAAAAAATAAAAGAAATAAATAAAAATAAATAAAATATAGCATGTGGATGGTTACCCCCAGCGGGGTTCCATCTTCTAGGTTTTCTATTGCATCTCTATTTCGAGGTCTGCGGGATGCTTCCTCTTCAGTCTTCTTTCTATTTTGGTTTTATTTGTTTCAGCAGCCAGCTGGTTTGGGTGTGCTGCAAGTCTTTCTTTGTACTTTTTTGCGTATCTAGCGATTTCCTCTTTGACTGTTGGAATTTTTAGATCTTTTCGTAGGTCTTCATTTCTGACGTACCATGGAGCGTTAACTATTGTCCTTAAAATTTTTGCTTGCTCTATTTCTATTTTGCTTATGTGACTCATTGCTGCCGTCCCCCATAATGGGACTCCGTATGTCCAGATTGGTTTGATTATTGTTTTGTATATATTTAGTTTATTCATTGTGCTTAATTTAGATTTTCTATTGATTAACCAGTACATCTACTTCCTTTTTGCACTTATTCTGTTTATTATTGATTTTATATGGTGCTTCCATGTAAAGTGTGTGTCTAAATTTATTCCTAGATATTTGACTTGCTTTGTTTGTGCTATGTGGGCGCCGTTCAGTTGAATATCTGGTGTTTTTCCTTTTCTAAGTGTAAATGTTATGTGGTTGCACTTGCTGGTGTTCACTTTTATTTGTTTGTTTTGCAGCCATTTTTCTATTTTTGTAGTGTGTTCTTGTAGTAGTGCGGCGGCCGTTTCTAGATTTGCATGCCTCACTAGTATGGCCGTATCGTCCGCAAACGTCAGTGTTTTACTGTTGACAGTTGTTGGTATATCTGCCGTGTATAGTGTGTATAATATTGGCCCTAAGACACTTCCTTGCGGTACTCCTGCCTTGATGTCC
The DNA here is from genome assembly GCF_041682495.2 of Bombus fervidus. Classification (NCBI taxonomy): domain Eukaryota; kingdom Metazoa; phylum Arthropoda; class Insecta; order Hymenoptera; family Apidae; genus Bombus; species Bombus fervidus. The sequence goes on along the minus strand of NC_091523.1, from coordinate 2,700,398 downwards.
TGAATTTCAGAGTATGCATCATTTATTTTTACTACAAAGGTTCTGTTGTTTAAGTAAGATTTGAGTAGTTTGTAGATTTGTTCTGGAAATTGCTTTTTGATTGTTTGAAGAAGTTTTTCATGGTTAACTTTGTCGAATGCTTTTTCGATATCCATAAAGAGTGCTGTGCAGTATTCTATATGCAACAAAATCTTTAGGGAAAGGATTGCGTGGTTTGGGGGAAACAGTTGCATCTAGTTTAACTGGCAATTCAGTATCACCAGTAGTCATTAATAATACCAGCAGTGACGTAATCCAACCAGGAGTGATTACGATATTAGATCTCCAAGCAGCAAAAGAGGAGAAAGAATTAGATGATGCGAATATAGAGACTGTCGTTGCTCATTTTACTGCCCATAGTGATGCAATCGTTGCTATGACTTTTGATTTAAGTGGTGCATTGCTAATGACCGCTGACAAAAGGGGGCATGATTTTCATGTATTTAGAATTCAGCCACATCCAGGTGGTCCCACTTTGGCAGCAGTACATCATTTGTATATTCTACATCGTGGAGATACTACTGCGAAAGTGCAGGTACATATCTCTTTAAATCAAATTTTAATGTCTGTGCTTTTAAGACTTTATGTGTTTTAAAGATTCGTGTTTTATTATAATAGGATATGACTTTCTCGAGTGATACTCGATGGGCTGCGATATCAACTGTGCGGGGCACTACTCATGTGTTTCCTGTTGCACCATATGGTGGACCAGTAGGAATACGAACTCATTCCACACCTCATGTTGTAAATAGACTTTCAAGATTTCATAGAAGTGCAGGTTTAATGGACGACGGCACCAGATCTCATTCTCCCGTATCTCATACAGAGTTGCCTTTATCGGCACGAAATATTAATATAAATATTAATATAATATATAAATATTATTTGCCATCATTTCCATCCATTTTCTTATCTGAATCAGCTGATTATTGTTTTCGTATTTTCAACGAATCTGCCCGTTAAACAAAATTCATTTTTTATAACCGCAGCTACGCCTACGTCCCCTTGCTCTTTCAAACTTTCGACCCTTAGAGCGTACCAATGGTTTTGTATGGGAATGTGGTACGCCAGGTGCAGGTCCGAAGTGCTTAGCTGCTTCACGAGCTTTCCTGCGACCTTGCATAAGAACAGTTTGTTTGCCGGTAGGTGCACGTAATGCTAATTGATCGAATGTGATTACTTCACCTCCAGCTTCTAATATTCGTGCTCTAGCTTTTTCAGTAACACGTAGAGCACATACCTATAAAAAATTATGAAATTATACATTAATAATTTTTCCAACCAAATACAAAATAACATTTTATTTATACAAACTCAAAATTAAATTCTGATAATTATTTCTATTGCTTACTATAAGTCTAGGAATTTCAAAAATCCTAGCATCATCTGTCACTGTACCAACAATTACTGCAATTGCATATCTTCGTTCAGGTTTCTTCATAAACCTGACAATACGTGCAAGAGATATGGGAGGACGATGTATTTTACTCATAAAAAGTCTCTTAAGAACAATCTTATTAAACTTAGAATTTGTACGTCTTGCTAGGAAACGGTAAAGCTATAACAAAAATAAAACCATATACTTCCATATTTTTATTGTATAAAAAAATACTTTGATAAAAAATCACAATAATGTTTTACCAGTTTCATTGCGAAATTATAAAAAAAAAAAAAAAATACAAAATACAAATAATGTATCATTTCCTAATTAGAAATATGAACTTTTATAAACTTTCTGAGTAGCATTGTGTCAGCTAATATAATCGTCTTTTACATAAAGAAAAAAGACGGAATAGGAAAGTTGACTAAATTTTTCTAGCGAACGTTCAAATTGGATCAGACCATAATAGTACTGACACAGAGTGCGGTTCGCAAAAGAAATTTATCTGTTTCAAAACTCACGTGTTTATGACAACAATATAGTATTACATCAATTGTAATACGCAATTAATTTTCAACACAAGTTACAAGAGTAGCGTTAGTTTGTAAATAAAATACAAAATACAACTGGTACAAAATTAAAGAGGTAATAAGAAATATATATATTTAGAAATGCATGTAAAACACTTACTTTGACGAGAAGTCGTAAGTAGACATCTTGCGACTTAGGTTCTGTGCGCCGAACTTTCCTATCGTGTTTGTGGTTTATATCGATACCCTGTAAAGAAAATAATTTTTGTTAACTTACTTTAATATTTTTCAAATTTAACAAAGAATTTTATTTATATCGATTAACACAAATGAATCAAAACTCTATTGATTTTATAAATATAACAACGCCACTGCGCCACCTTACCATGTTGATACACCGGAAAAGAAACAGAGGAGCTTATAGACAGATCAGATAGACCCGTGGAAACGAATGTCCAAGGGGGCGCTGTTAGACAATGGAAAATTGGCACGATGAATACTATGTAAAAACTATGGAGTGAACACCTTAATGTACAAATTTATATTAATTTTTCATCCAAATGAAAGTGGAAATAAACTTAAAAATAAACAAATTTATTCATTATTTAGGTTAGTAATTTTGATATGTATATAAATGTATCACTAAATCAGAATTGCCAAAATAAAGAAAAAAAATTATTTAAAATAAATTTTAGAAACTACTATATACAATCGTTAAAAAAATATATTATATATAACTTTTTTAAACACAAACTTTTACATGAAGAAATAAAACAATCATTTTTTAAATATTTAATTTAAGCTACGTACAATATTCAGTAACGTGCTTAGTATATTATACATACATATGTTTGGATACAGTTTAAATTAATATAAATTTTTATTTTTTTTTTTTTAATCTATTTTTTGAAGAAATTAATTTATAATTTTCACTCGATATTATTTATGTAGGAATAAATTAATTTCTAAAAGGAAATGTATTTGTTTCATTTGGTAAAAGCAGTAAATAAGATGGAAACAAGTTTTATACGTTTTCAATTTGTTTAATGATAAATACATTTATATATATATATATATGTACAACTAGAACAATTTTTTTACATATAGTACAATATATGTCGGAGAAGAATATAAACTGAAATTAAAACTGAAATATTTATTTAGTATTATTAAAAAAATATATATCATATTGCACCTGTAGAACAGTAGAAATTCACTTTCCTTTATTTACGTTTTACATTAATGTACATTTTATTTATTTGTTAGAATAGTTCTTTTAATTTTTGTCCTTAATTTCAGAGTATGCATCATTTATTTTTACTACAAAGGTTCTGTTATTTAAGTAAGATTTGAGTAGTTTGTAGATTTGTTCTGGAAATTGCTTTTTGATTGTTTGAAGAAGTTTTTCATGGTTAACTTTGTCGAATGCTTTTTCGATATCCATAAAGAGTGCTGTGCAGTATTGTTTTGTTTCGAGCGACTGTAAGATTTCATTGACGAGTCTATGCATTTGTTCTATTGTGGAGTGTTTATTCCTGAATCCAAATTGATGGTTCGGTATTAGTTTTTCTTTTTCTATTGTTGGTTTTAAGCGGTTATATATTATTTTCTCTAATAATTTGGAAAACGCAGGTAGTAATGATATCGGCCTGTAGGATGCAGTTAGATGTGGGTGTTTGTTTGGTTTGGGTAACATCACTATCTGTGCTATTTTCCATAGTGTAGGAAAGTACTGTATTCTTAGAATTGCGTTAAATATTATCGTTGTTAGTCTTATTGCCTTTGGGGGAAGGTTTTTTAAGATTTTCCCATTGATCAAGTCAAATCCTGGTGCTTTACTTGTCTTTGTTGCCTCAATTAAGTTTTTAACTTCTTGCGCTGTTGTGCTGAGTATGGTGCAGCGTTTATCAGTTGTGTTGCTGGCATTTTCCACTTCTTCATTTGTTTGCCATCCAGGGATGCTGTTATTAATTTCATACGGCGAAAATATATTTTGTAGGTGCTTTGAGAATTCTTCTGCCTGTTCTTCGTTGGTTCTGGCCCATGTGTTGTCCATTTTTCTGATTGCTGGGATTGTTTTTATTGTTTTCTTAATTTTGTTAGTGACTTTCCATAGGGAGTAGTCGGTATTCTCATGCGCGGATAATGATTCGATGAATTTTGAGAATTCGTTATTATGATGTTCCCTTATTTTATTCTTTAGTTCCTTTGCAAGTTTATTTAGGTTTTTCTTATTTTCTCGTGTTCTCTGTTTTTGCCATTTTGCTTTCGCTTTTCTTTTTTCCCTGATTTTGTCTAGGATGTCCTGCGGAATAATTTTTGATTGCCTGCTATTTGTTTCATAGGTGGTGGTTGCCCACGCTGCTTCCTGTATTATTTCTGTCAAAGTTGCTACTGCCTGCTCAATGTGTTCAGGTGTTTTCAACGGGATATTGCAGTTGATTTTGTTTTCGATCAGCTCTTTGAAAGTTTGCCAGTTGGTGGTTTTATTGCAAAGCGACTCTGACTTGTTATAAAGTAGTGGTTTGCTTGTATATTCTATTATAATTGATGTATGGTCGGAGTTAAGCTCGAGGCTGGTTGCTATTTTTAATTTGCTTACATTTAGCCCTTTTGTTACTGCAAAATCCAACAGGTCAGGTATTTTATTGGGGTCTGTCGGCCAGTACGTTGGTTTTCCTGTAGATAGTACGTTGAGGTTGCTGCTTCTAATGTATTTTTCCAATGTTCTACCTCTCGGCGTGCTAATTCTCGAACCCCATAATGTGTGCTTTGCATTAAAGTCTCCTGCCGCTATATATTTGTCGCCTAAGGTTTGAAAGTACTCTTCCCATTTTTTAAGTGTCATTTTGTGTCTCGGAGGTACATATACTGCTGACATCTGGAAGTAATTGTCATTGGTTTGTATTGTGACAGTGGTTGCTTGTAGGTGTTCTTGATTTGTTTGACTATGTAAGTGATGCTTGATGTCATTTTTTATTATTACTTCAGTTCCTCCATGTGCTTTACCTGAGGGATGTTTGGTATCGTATATGGTGTAGTACGGTATTTTCATGTAGTTTTTTAGGGTGAAATGTGTTTCTGAGACAAGTAGTATGTCAATATTATTTTCATACAAAAATATTTTAGTTTCGTGGGCTCGCTGTTGCAAGCCATTGGAGTTCCAGACTGATATTTTCAAAATGTCCATCTCTATTTTTTACTTAACAAGTTAGTGAGTAGTTGTAACATGATTGTTGTTTGTTGTGCTTGTTGTCTTAGTATTGTGTTTAGATCACTTACCATTTTTCCTAACATTTCCATACCTTTAATGGATTGTTTGAGCATTTCTTTAATGTCTGTAACGTCTTCGATGTTATTGTTTTCATTCTGATTGATTGCAAGCGTTGCTTTGCTAATGTTTTTAGTTACTTGTGCGTAGCTTCGGTTACCTTGGGGATCTATGTTTCTGTTTATAGCGTTTAGTTCGTATTGTGCTTTCAATGTTGTTTCGTTATCCGTTATACTTTGTTGTGGTTGATGGTTATTGTGTGATCTGTTGCGAAGTGGAGGAAACAGTTTACGTTGTATTTGTTTCCTTATTTCACATCCTTTGTAGCTGGCTGGGTGGTTTCCGTTACAATTATAGCATTTAACTTCTTCTATTTTTCCTGTGTATGGGCAGTGTATTGTTAGGTGATTTTTTGCACATTTAACACATGCCGGGCTTCTGTTGCAATAATTTTTTGTGTGTCCGTATTGTTGACACCGCATACATTGTGGTATATCTTTTTTGTAGCGTGCTGGTTCCACTGTTACAATTGTATTTAGTATTTTTTTGATTTCATAAATTTCCTTGTTATTGGTTCTGGGTTCCAGTTCTATTAAGAATAATGGCAATGGTTGCTTCGTATCGTATCTTGTCATATTGTTTATTGCTCTTGTTTCATGGCCAATTTTTCCTAATTCTTCACTTAATTTTTTTGTGTTAGTTTTTGGATGTAAACCTCTTATAACTATTTTATAGCTCCTTTCTGTTTTGAGTTGGTACGTGTGGTATATAGCATTTTTTTCCTTTAGTTCATTTATCACTTTCCTATAAACTTCTGGGGTGTTTGTTTGAATTTTTACTTGTTCTAATTTTGTTTGTTTTATTGTGTAGTTATCCTTCCCGACTATATTGTTTAGTAGATCAATAAGCGGGTCTATTATTTGGGCCTCAACAAATATTGGTGGTGGTTTTGATATGTAAGGTGTTTTAGTTGTGGTTTTGCTTGTCGGGTCATTGTCTATTTCTTCCGTTAATGAGCTGAAGGAGTTTCTTAAAGGTAATTCTTGCAGCCATCGCTACTTTTCTGTATCTGGGTTTCCTGCAGCATTTGTGCCTGGAATTATTTTACGTTTTTTGCTAGTCTTTGCTAGCTTCCAGTTTTCGTCCTGGTAACTTATTTCGTTGTCGTGTCTGCACTCCTCCTGTCTCCGCTGCTCTTCCATTTCTTCTATTTCCATATCATTTTGGTTGTTATTATTTTGCTGTTGTTGCTGTAAGCCTGGTAAATCTGACGACCCTTTTATGTAATATTTTTCTCCATTGGTTGCTATCTTGATCGTTGATATCTGCTGCTGCATTGTTTGTCACTATCACTATTCGTAGCACTTCTCTGAATCACTTGACTGGAGCACACGTTTGCTTACACACATCTGTTCGCCTCGGTTGCCCGAGCGAGACTCGTTCGTAATCTAAGGCGCTAATCACTGCGCTGCCGTCGTCCGACACTAGTTGCTGTCGTCCGGTGGTATTTGCTGTCGAGTACCGCCACAAGAGAAGGTCCATGCAGGATTGTGCACCATCATATTCTACTAACGCAGTGCAAAAACACTTGACCTTGCTGTTTTCAAAACAGGTGGGTCGATCGAAAAGAATCTGTGCTTTGGCCTGCTCGGTCCCCAGATTTAAATCCCTTCTACTTTTATTTCTGGGGACACGAGAACACAATACGACAAAATTTTAAAAGAAGAGTCAGGCTCTGTTTACAAGAAAACGGAGGACATATCGAATATCTATTGTATTTTGTTGTATTTTTTGTGGACACATGCTGCCGCGATAATCGCGGTGCGTGTGTAATTTTACTGAAGACACTCGCGGGCGGGACAATTGCAGTTTACATCTTGCAGGAGTATTCTGGCCGACTTTGAATTGTCAATAATTAAAAGACAAAGCCGAAAAGGCAATTTTTTTATTTTTGATTTTCGTCTTATTTCAGATTGAAGAATCGCCCCTTCAATTTCCTGACACCTGTAGCAGAACACCCTGTATGTGGTTTAGACCACATTGTTTTGTGTTTTATGCGTTTAATGCCTCACTACTAAAATTCGAGTAAAATTAGAAAATGATATTGCAAACGGGCATTCGTGCAGCGTTCGGCGAAAAAATAAGCGAATTATTTCATGGTACATTTTTGCATCTTATACATGTTTGGTTATGTTTAAATGACAGTTTCGATCACAGGCGTTTCGTTTAAATGACAGTTTTGTTCGTCGCAGAGGCATAACCACACTTTCATTTTGTAGCGGCACTCGACAGTAAACTTTCCAACGGTTTCTATTCCGTGGCTCGCTACACAAAGACTCTATTCTTCGGATAAGATGATTGCCAGATGTCGATACATCCTCACAGAATATTTTCAGCTAGCCTATAGACCTGCTATAAATCTTAGGATTTATTTAGCTAAGGTTCTCCCAAGAAACAAACAGTCTTTCTCTTAGCAGTCCCTAAATGTATCACCTACTACGGGAAAATACGAGATATCTGCTTTTCTCACGTACGACGCTTCCCGCTAGCAACTTTCTTTCAAGAGCTGTTAGCATCCTTTTCCAACCACCAACACAAAATTAGCCAATTAACAACGACGTCTATTTCCCTCACTTCCCGAACCAAGGTTTTCCTTAACGAATCCGATGATCTCGCATCCTTAAATACACCCCATCACAGTTTTCCTTCGCGGCATCATCGTGGCGGAAAGTCAGTCGTTACATATCGGTCCGAAGTAATAGCTGGTAGTTCGTAATAATTTTTTTTTTTTTTTTTTTTTATTGATTATTTGTTAAAATTTTTACAATTTGTCCAGAAGGACATTTGGTAAAATATTATAGCTTAAAGAATAAAAATATAGCATGTGGATGGTTACCCTCAGCGGGGTTCCATCTTCTAGGTTTCCTATTGCATCTCTATTGCGAGGTCTGCGGGATGCTTCCTCTTCAATCTTCTTTCTATTTTGGTTTTATTTGTTTCAGCAACCAGCTGGTTTGGGTGTGCTGCAAGTCTTTCTTTGTACTTTTTTGCGTATCTAGCGATTTCCTCTTTGACTGTTGGAATTTTTAGATCTTTTCGTAGGTCTTCATTTCTGACGTACCATGGAGCGTTAACTATTGTCCTTAAAATTTTTGCTTGCTCTATTTCTATTTTGCTTATGTGACTCATTGCTGCCGTCCCCCATAGTGGGACTCCGTATGTCCAGATTGGTTTGATTATTGTTTTGTATATATTTAGTTTATTCATTATGCTTAATTTAGATTTTCTATTGATTAACCAGTACATCTGCTTCCTTTTTGCACTTATTCTGTTTATTATTGATTTTATATGGTGCTTCCATGTAAAGTGTGTGTCTAAATGTATTCCTAGATATTTGACTTGCTTTGTTTGTGCTATGTGGGCGCCGTTCAGTTGAATATCTGGTGTTTTTCCTTTTCTAAGTGTAAATGTTATGTGGTTGCACTTGCTGGTGTTCACTTTTATTTGTTTGTTTTGCAGCCATTTTTCTATTTTTGTAGTGTGTTCTTGTAGTAGTGCGGCGGCCGTTTCTAGATTTGCATGCCTCACTAGTATGGCCGTATCGTCCGCAAACGTCAGTGTTTTACTGTTGACAGTTGTTGGTATATCTGCCGTGTGTTCGTAATAATTGATCAGAGTTCCTCGGCATCTTAAGCAATCATCATCCGAATTTATATCGCGCATCAAACGCATCGACCAGAAGTCGAACTTGTAATTGCGAATCGCGAACCGTTAATAATAATAATCACGAACCGCTAATATAATAATCGCGGGTTTTACGCAAAGTGTATATATTGAATATATTATAATAAATTTCTATTGTTAAATATACTCAAGTGTTTCTTCCTATCACTATCACCATCCATCACCTCAATTTTATCAAATTTTTCTAGAGTTGCAGAACAACGAACATTCGCCCGGTTGGTCTAATATCTAAAAGTGTAAGACTAAACGCACCATTATCATAATGCAAATGAAATATCACACACTCAGTGTTACGACCGTCCGCGGAGAGACGCGGTCGCGAGGAAAACGCGTCAGCGAGAGGCGTAAATTCTCGCTACGATTCGGCTAATCGACGCCGCGAAATAGTCGTTCCCCGTGTTTCGGTTAGGATAACAGGGGTGGTTAATTGAAATTAACACTGTGTTAACAGGTTAATATGACATATATATTCAACAATGGATTACACAATATTATGAGCGTCACAAGTATTTGACGATGAGTACAGCTTATGCGTTACAGAAAATATGACCCGACTTGACGATATCTCTCGATGAGTTTAGTTAGACTTTACGAAACGGATTGATTTAAAGGTAGAACCGTGGTAGACTAGTTGACTGTTCTGACGACGAAAATGAACTGCTCTGAGAGTGACGATGCTGTGTCAGAGGAGAGCTAGGAAAGGGTGTGTCTAGCGCACGGGATCATCCGATTTGTTGATGATAGTTTTTGGCCAGGAAAGCGAGGGTAATAGACATTGTTTCTATTGGCTATTACGATTGTTGGTGGACTAGGAGGGGCCTTACCGCCCTCGATGGAAGGTTGGTGGTGGGAAGCATCGCACGTGTGAAAAGAACTAATTTTAAAGTGTTTTCCGGACACAGACCAGAAATCTTAGAAAACGCCTTCGTAGAAAAGATCTTTGTTCGATCTGAATGACTCTAGTTGGAATTTTCTAAGATTTATGGTCGGTCCTTGAGATTCTTAAGGGTACGCAATAAGGATGTGCAGACATATGGTTGCATAACACTCACATTAACACTCAGTTAAGATACATATTTGAAATTATTCTGTAAATGCCTAGTTACGGCACATAATATATATTTGTTGAATTCAAGCATTGAATATCGACATTACAGACAATTGACTCTAGAAGAAAGCTTAATTCCAAAAGACAACGAGCCCGAACATCGTGGTAACATAATCATGTTTGCAGAAAATAAAATAAGGAAACTCCATTGCTACAGTAAATTGGCCATCTGAATCTTCGTACGTCACATAACTTCTTCATATATGTATATTTTTTACATGAAAGACAAATTTTCATGAAGATTCTCATAGATACAATTTGCGATTACTTCTATGGATATCTTTCGTAACAAATTTTCCTCCATAGAGCTTAAAGTGAAGATGGATCTCCGACCATAATACGCAATGCGTTAAAGTATGATAAAGACGTGTATAGGTACTAGAAAAGATAAGAAAATAATTAGTACCTAATCATGAATGCAAGAATGCAACAAACGTATTACCTTCGCGTAATGAGACAGCGAAAGTTGCGGTACAACACCGCTGATCCCGATAGTTTCAAGTTTTTGAGATCTCAAAATAATGTGGAATACTTTTCTTTGTACGCTGATATCTCTGTTATACCAAGCCGTGTCGTAAACGCTTGCAGCAGCTCTCGCACTCTACGGTAAAATGAAATTGAACGTTTCACACTGTTAATTGAAATATGCACTGTGATTATTTCATTACCATACGCATCATTCCATCGGCTGGCCAAGCGTACATGAAAAGTTCCACGCTGGCACTGAACACTACGATAGCGTATAGAGTTTTCAAAATTAAAGGTTGATTCTATATAAAATTTCGAAGCCATCATTTATATATTCGACTATCGTACTTAAACTAAGAAACGTTTACTTACTGCGATTAAGTTTAAGCTACCAAAAATCACGGCGATAGTAGTCGTTGCGATTGTCGCCAGAACTAGATACTTGATAGATAGGCGGATTTCTTTCGTATACCTAAATATGTATATCGAAGTTGTGCAAATTATGCATTATTACACACAATATTTTCAATTAACACAAAAATGTGCTACTGATAAAAAGTAAATAATGGTTAAATAACTTGGTCTTAATAATTGGAAAGTACATGAAAACCAAGTGACTCGAATTGAAGATCAAGTTACTTGCTCAAATTCGAGTAACTTGACTAATCTAAATGGGGCTTTATAGATGAAGCATATAATTGAATGATTATTCTAACGCGTAACAGACGCATCGTATAGTATTATATATTTGACAGTCATTTTAACATAAAATAGCTTGTAATATTATACCTTAAAATTTCAATATGCTTCTGTATGCAGGCATTGACCTCACTATTGGTCTTCGCGTTGCGTAATTGGATTCCTAAAAGCTCGAATCTGGCAGTTGCGTATCGTAAAAGAAGAGCAACTTGAGTATCGATGCCCATACCTGACGATGCTTGAAAACCAACCAACGATTGATGGAAGAAAATTAGACTATTACATGGTTGGTGCTTCACTGAAAACGGATATATCGCATGCGTGGGAAACGTTTGAGACGAGTATAGTGGGCCACATATGACGAAAGCCGTGGTTATGAAAGACCATAGTACGTAAATGCAGTGAAAATATTTATATTTATCCACGTATCGTTCCAGGACCATTCTTTCCGTTTTTGTGGCATGCTTGCAGAAATTTTCCATATCGAAGTACAACATCTGAAATTATTTTACCGACAACGTTTAATTAAAATATTTTAATCGGTCCTCTATTTATTATTATTATATATCATTATATATTATTAGAAATTATAATTACACGATTACATTTCTCTTACTTCGATTTGAAAGTTGGAAACCAATAATTGCTACAAATAGATAATAAAATAGAATGATATGGCGATACGTGAGTAAAATAAAATTCAAAAAATATAAATACACGGGAATGTCATATTCAAGCAGCTATGGAAACTAAAAAATTTTATTTCTGTTTTATCCGAAAAAGAATAATTGACTTACTTGAAAACGTTTCTGCTGCAAACGACATATTATCATTTTGATTACCACTTGGGCAACAGCCGAGGCAAGACTCACTGTTTTTCCAAGAATAATAGGACTTTTGTGGTACTCGTAAATCGCGGCCAATAATGGTAAGAATAACGCCACAGAACTAGCAAACGCCGTGCACCATAATGTATTAAATAACAGAAGTCGATTTTTAGTTGCCAAAGGAGAAGGCGGCCAGGAACACGTCAAAGCAACGCTGAGTTTCGTGAAGAAAATCGCTCTCTCTAACTGTGCAACTCGTTTTACCATCTTGTTTTTATGTCGACTGCGTGTATATTAAAAAGACGTTAGTACGATACACTAGGTATTCTATTCTAGCTCTATCGTCTAAGTATTCTATTATTTTCCACGTGGAGACTAGTAATTCACAAAGGGTAAAAATGTAATGCGAATGGTACTTTGCAATCAAAGTACATACACACATACACAAATAGGTACTTGTCCATAAAAGCTTGCTGTATTTTTTAACACTTTGATTAATGATCGAATATTATTCCGATCGATACTTGCAAAATATAAAGTATTATCGGTTGATAATGTTCACTGTTACTACCAACTTGAAATGGTACCGTACTTTTCTTCGTATTCCATCAAACGGGGCATTAATAATACGCGATAAATAACGCGTAGCTTGTATACCATGTAATCAAGATTCGTGGATGGGTGTAATTATTTTACTGCTTCGTAAGAATACAGCGTGTACTTCGAATATGTAAAATCAACGAAATAATAACTGTTTCTTAGACGATGCCTATTTCCAGTTATCAAAGAGAAGTTCTGCAGTGTACTGCAAACCATGCGAGTTAAAGGATAGATATGTAACGATAGCTAGTAGTAATGAAAGAACTTAATGTCTTGTAGACTTACATCTTGGTAGGACTTTGCTTGGTTATAGATTGTAAAAAGATCCCGAAAAATCTATGATCATTATAGATTCAAATAACACTGACAAACAAATTTGAATTTTTTTCCGATTTTGTAACCTTCGCTACACGATACTTCTAAATATTTGTGAGTTAAATACAGATTTTTTCAAATTGCAAATTTTCAAGTTTGAAAATGTTTTGTGCTTTTACTATAGCTTCTATTCAATTGCTATTGAAACAAAAAAATTTTGTGGACTTTCCCGAATAAAATGGTATACATTAGAAAAATTTGTGTTCCAAATGATATTAGAAAGTGCAATCATGTTTTGTTTCTAGTATTAAGGCCAAATAGTTTGGCAAAATATGCGGCGACGGCGACAGTGATACTCAATGCTGGCGATTAACAATCGCATACGTATAAAACGGTTCCGTCGTGTCGAGCGGAAGACAAAGCATACAGTATCACTAACTGAAAAGTGAAAATCGTTTTATTGCAACGTATTCTACTCATCACGAAGAACAAAAGTATTAAACCAACCATAGTTCGTAAATGACCTCGTTTCCTGGAAGAAAATGTTACAGTTTTAATAATTTTCAAACTGGCTTTATTCACAATGTGAATTTACATTTATATTCACATTTAATAAGAAAGTAGCATGCTATTTACAAAACAACAAGAAATCATGGATTCGTGAAATCGAGAATATCAAAATATGGGAATAATGGGAGGTCTCTGCGTTCACAAGATATTTCGTGATAATGCGATTTTCAACTGCTAAGTTAACTAGGTGATCAGAAATTAGTATTGTATACAAATGACTATGCATTCGAAGGAAAATTTTACCGTTGAGTGCTACATAAGTTGCAATGGATTCTGCATTTTTTTTATAACGTGTATTATTTACGAATGAAAGTTTACGGACGAAATGCAAGGATTTGAACTTAAAGAAATTTACATGCAATAGTTAATGGATTTAACCACGAACGATTCGCCATAAACGTATGGGCAGAAATTATTGGATATTATATTATTGGCTGTATCTTTTTACTTACATCAATTACAAGTGCGATATATTTGTGACTTTTACGCTCATACCTTTTAACTGAATTATGCGAAACTATACCACGCCAAAGTTGTCATTTCATCCATTTTATGCACTCTGGTATACGCCTTCATCTCACTATAGCCGATCGGTATGACAATTTTTAAACAAAATGTTTGGCTAAGACGCATATCTGTTCCTCACATGCGGTCTCCTGGATTATGAGATTTGACAACAATGGATCTTTTTCTTTTAGAGAAAAATTGTTTATAGATCCAATAAACAAGTTACATGCGTTAAATTGTTACAACATCTGATTGAATGTTGTTTTTACTGCACAAAATCAATACGTAATCTTGGGAAGGAACTTGGCAAAATGACAGAGGAAAGGAAGATATGGAATATACAATGGTGGATCTGGAGCGATAATATTTACGTGCAAATAAATCTGCGTTCTAACTGCAGAATGTAAATACATTGTGAATAAAGCCATTTAAAAAATATTAAAACTTTAACACTCTTTTCCGTGATAAATAGATTATATTGCAATAAAACAAAATGCTGACCTTGAAAATCATGCTCAAAGTCAATTTTTTTACCAATTTCTATCAATCCAGAGGTGTAAAATTACGCTACGGTGGTTTTTACATTTCATTTTTATACAATCTGTATAAGAATCAGCTATTGAGTTTCGAACTGAGAGTGTAATATTAAAGGTTGCTTATAATTGAGAATTTATTTACAAATTTATATCTTAGGTGGGTAAATTCTCGTACGTGAAAGGCATATAGGTAAAATGTGGTTAAAGTGGGTCTCTATACGCAGCAATCTCCACATGGTGAGACCTGGGCAATCGATATTATTTGATATTTAATTACTATTTTCATCACTGGGTGATGCAATTGTAAATTATATAGCAACTGATACGATCTGATTGACTGCAAGCACGATTACGTTTTTATTCAACTTTAATTCTAATTACCAGAAATAGAATTGAATCTTTAAGGTTCTGTGCTCCATCGGTGGATGAATCTCATTCTGCGCTTAGTCGGTAATGTTGGAAATGACACAAAATAGAAGAGTAGGATAAAAAGATTTATTAGGTAATACATCCATGCTATATCTAGTCTTTCGTGTAGACATTATCTAAAAATAATAAATCATTATCGATAGATAAAATGAGTTAAATTTGAATTATACAAAGTTTTATTATTAAACTTTAAAATCGAACAAGAAGTAGAGAAAATATTATAATATTGTAATTTCTATATTACTTAATATGTATGTATAAAATTTATTGGTTTTTGTTTTATTTCATAGATCAGATTTTACAGAAATTATTATAACTAGAAAATACGACACGTAACATATTTCATTCTAAATAATATTATTATTTAGCATAACTTATTTCCTATAATATATTTACATGGAATATTAGTGTAAGATTTTATGCTTTGTACATGTGATTCTCAGTATCGCGTACACAGGAATCTTATAAATGAAAACATTATAATTTAACGTCATTACGCTAATTAGTTTCACAACAATTAATCTAGCAAGTATAATACTTATATTATGTTTTTCAATCTTTATATTACTTTTGTTATTAATATAAGCATAGAGAAGCAATATTAATATTAATATACAGTTTCAATTGTTTGCAATATGAAGTTAAGTTGCAAAAATCATTATTTAGATTTATCCTAATAAATGCCCGGAGAACTAAAACTAAGCTGAATTATTTGTAATAATTACGTACACTTATTGCTCCTCGCAAGGATTTGTTTATCCGCATTCCCGAAAAGATTATAAATTAATCGAGAGTAGTTTCACTATAGATAATTAAAACATAAACTTCTTCTTTAATAAAATATACAACTTTGGTCAAAGTATTTATTCTACTACTTTTACTATCTACTCTAAAATTTTTAAACATCTTCCACTTGTTTCGCTTCTATCATTCTACATTTTAGATAATTTAGATGTCACGAAAATACCTTTAGAATATTTTTATTACACAAATTTCGAATAATTTTCATTATATCTATGTCGTGATATTTATTAGTACCCAAGTAGATAAAAAAAAGTCTTTCAAACAACAATAAACCGTCGATTAGAATATAAAGTTATTGAATTTTAAGTGGCTTGAGGTGACGATACTTTACTCGAATGCGAATGCGTCGGTTTCGGTCCAGTGGTCGGTAGTTTGCTAGAAACTGGACACAAAACTTGCTTATAGGCCTCTCTGTACAGCTTGTTAGTGCCAGCATAAATGAAAGGATTAATTACAGAGGAGGCCCACGCAAGTACAGAACCTATCACATGAAAAACCGGGACTTTTATTTTGTCATCGATCACGTTGACCAGCATCAATGGCATGAAACACAAAAGGAAACACAAAAATATGGTCAACATCAATCTGGTCACTCTAGAATCCTCTCTTCGTTGAAATCCTCCAGCTTTCCTCCTGGAGGCTCCAGTATGAGCCTCCAGATTCTTTCTGCTCTTTCTTACACGCCAATAAATGCAAAGATAAGATACGCTTATAACCACGCAAGGCACGACAAATCCTAGAACGAACAAGAATTTCTTTGGGCTCGCACCATTCTTCTTTAGAATCGTACAGGAAAATGTAGATGGTTCTAAGCCGAGTGTCCCCCAAAAACCGAGTAATGGCGGCAAAAGTAGGGAGAAACTCAGCGTCCAAATGGCGATCAGCATTAGAATGATCCGTTGCGTGGTGTATAATTGAGCGTATATTTCGGATCTCGAGATCAGTATATATCTGAAATTTATCGATTAATCAGTTTTATATTTAGGGTTCCTTTCCGAATAATTTATTATTTATTTATTTGAGCTATTGCAACTGTTACTAGAAGCGGATTTATTCTAACACTTTGGCAATATATTAAAGTCGCTTATATTTATAGAAAAAAGAATATCGATGTTAATGCAGTTAATGTCTGTTCATAATTTGGCGGACTAAAAATCACAGTGATGTAAGTGAAAATTTTGATTTTCATTTCATTTTTCATTTCAATTCTTAAGAGTATCGTTCCTTTAGTTTCATAATTACTTACGAATGCAGAACTTTATTCTTTACTACGATACGTTTCCATGGTTTAGAAGAAATATGATGAATTTTATATTATAGTAGATGCGAAACATTATTTTGCAAAAAATATCAGCGGACTGACTTGTGAGTCTCTAAAACATTTCTTCAACAAGCAGTTGTAATTTTTTAATAAAGGTATCGATGCAAATTCAATGAGGCCGATAATTTAATACAATATCAGGAGCAGCTGTTGGTATTGGATTTATCATGCGTACACTTGATCCTATTCGGATGAGTAATAAACGATTAAGTTCCATAGAAGTATGCTGACTTTGTAAAATCAATAGTATAATTCGTCAGCATATCTTAAAATAAACTGAACCAAACACTTTGTCGAGACCAGGTGTTTCGTTATACGCCAAAGTATTAGAAACAATAGAATAATTATTAATATGCTCTAAGTCTATAACGAATATGATTAAATCTATTTTATACAAACCGATTGATCGTAATCGCCACCATACTGAGCAAAGACACTGCTACATTCCCATAAAAAAAGAGCGGAAATATTTTGCATAGGGTTTCACCCAGTACCCACGCCTCGTTTAAATATCTGCTCGCAGTTAATGGTAAATTTACGGCAGAGAAAATCAAGTCTGAAATACTAAGACTTATCACGAATGCGGTCGTAGCATGTCGTCTCAACCTTGTATATTTTAACAGTGCTATCACCGTTACCAAATTACCTGAAATGTAAGAAAATGTTTAGGAAAGGAAAAAAGGTAAAGTGGAAGCTATGTCTTCATTCTTAAGAAATTCATTCAGAGATTAATGATTAATTATTCGAATTTTAATTCAACGCTCTGTCATTCTCAAACATGTGAATAGTATTGTGTTTAAAAGGATATACAGAGAAATTTAACAACGAATTTCTGAAAGTATTTCTTCAAAACAATTCTCGTGATTGCAACTGAAACATTGCCACCGTAAAGAGAGTGCAGACACAAGTGAACAATTGAAAAAGGAGATATTAATCGGTCTAATTCCTGACACTCTCTGGCATAAATTAGGGGCGTTAATAAGTCATAAACCGAGAAACGCCACCCATGGGTCAACGAGGACTTAACCATAGAATTTAAACTTCCAATTAAGGGTTTATCCATTATGAACTTACATCTGTAGGCTACTTTCTTCGTATACTATAACAAATATCTCTAGAACTTCTTCCAACAATAAAATCTCTAAAATTAATTTTTCAAACTTTTACGAACGTTATGATCAAATTTAATTTTTGCTCTAAGTCGTATTTCGTAAACTTATGAATGACTTAATTTTCTGTATCTTCCATATTTGATTAACTAATTTTGTAATTTCGTTGCAGCTTTTCTATTTATAGTTTGTGACAAAGGGTAATGTGTACGCAATTACGATAAGGTAATTTTTAAAGAACCTCATTCATAATCGCATGTATTACAAGCGTAAAGTTGAAGAAACTGGATTTTACCCGCAACTCCGACGATGCTAAAAATTATCGCACAAACCGCAGCTGCGATAGTAACTGATCGTGGAAAATGCTTGAGGCTCTCATCTCCGGATGCGAGATCGAAAATTGTGCCGTTTGTTAGAGAATCGTCCATTTTGTATCGTGTTCATGTGCTCCTTCGTTGTGACAGGTTTTCAATAAGTGAAATGCAAAACGGAATGAACACGCTTTAAAAAAAGGAAATGATATCATTAAAGAACACTTGCGCTTAATAATGGCAAGATATTTACAATATACTCTGACCGTTGTAGAAAATTTATAAATTTTCATTTATATCTTTTAAATGAACGGTATTAAGACGTATACGTATATATAAAATTCTAAGTAATTTTTTAAATTTGAGTTAAGTATATATCGTACTTACGTGTCGGTATCAATATTAGTCATCGTATCTTCACGTAAAATCACAAGGTCTCGATTCTCTTCTCTTTAAAATTCATAATCCAATTATGTACTTCGAAATTTTTGTACGAGATTCCATTTACGTCGTACTCAATATTTTTAGCATCGCTGCATAAAAATACGTAAAACAAATATTTACCAGGCAAGAATTTTCCAATGGTTTCCATTGACTCCACAAAAAAGTACCTCCTCTAAAACAGAAGTAACCACGTACTGTGATTAAATTTATTATCCATAATTAATAGAAAATCTCCATTTATTAATCAAGATCAATAGCAACAAATTTTTGATCGAATCATTTTCGAGCGAATAGCACTTTTCATAACTCCAAAACTTTCCTTCGTTACAACATCAATCCTTTCCTTATCTTTATACACGAATTAAAAAGATCCATACGGTATCAGAAAACAAATTAGTTTCATTTATTTAAAACATACTAGCGTCACGTTTCCATGAACAAGATGATCCCTTTATCCAGCAATTCGGAAACGGAAAACGAAATCTGAAAATCCAACGAACCGATTAGCCACAACATTTCTTATTATTCGAACGACACACAAATGCCACTCTCGATTTGCATATGCATTCAACGATACAGTCGTTGCTCCGACGACCCTCGACAGTGTCTGGAACGATAAAACGCACGAGGGTTCCTTATCCGAGGCAAACCATTCAAATATGATTCTCTCTACGCGTTTCGTCTTCTTTTTGCTCGTTAGTTAGCAGCTTCGTTAACTCGTTCTATTCGTATCGTTCGTCGATTTTCTTGCCATCTCTGTGGCGACGTCAAAAAAACGGGACGAGAGAGTCCTTTAGACGTTGACCTCGAGGAAAGAATTTCCTCTTATAGCCCTTTCGTCTCTCAGGCGGGATTTCAACTTGTTGCGACAGCCGCCTTCTACTCTGAACTATCAGAGTCCGATGAACTTCGACCTTGTCTTATTGAAAATAATTGATTTTCGCCGCTTTCTCGGAAATACTGTCGACGCGTTTCCTCTGATACGATACGTTCGTATTTGTTGATAATCACTTTCTTCTTGGTCTTGAGAAACGCTTTCGTAATCTTGAAAAGCAATCGGTGAACGTATTGAAAATCTTGGATCGTTCTTAATTTTTAATTTGTCCTAATAGTCTTACAAATTCCGAATTAAGTATTTTTAAATGAATTAATATCGTAATAGCGACCTATCGATTCCTTCGTTCGGCATCATCGCTTTCACGATTCTAGCTTGATTAAGCAAATCCAATCGTAATTGAAAAGATAATCGCTCGATGATAGCTATTTTGGAATATTTTCAGCCATCTATGTGGTTTGAATTTCTCACTCCTTCCTTCTCTTTTTATATCAAATCACTATCGATAACGCTTCACAAAGGGTCGCATTCAGTTCAAATGCCTGTTGTTCAGTAGCACACTCTATTTCACTATTCCATCCTTCACTAGCAAAACAGCTTTAACGTACGGGATAACATGTTATCCTAATTCTATAACCTTCATTTGCTCAATCAATCGTAACTCGACTATTTATATCATCTTCATTAATTGTTCACAAAAATATCTAAGCAAAAACAACTGTCGTTTACAATTAACAAAAAAAGGAAACTATTTGTCATATATAGTATCGATACTATATTATAAAATTCTAAGGCACACTTTGTCCATAAAAAGAACCTTGTACAATTATAATTTACTGCAATTTTCCGACAATTCTTCGAGACAAGAACACTTGTTGAGTCTTGTAATCTAGCTGGCACAACGAACATTCGTCGACTGACCAACTTGGTCGACGTATTACTCCCCTTTTACACGAGGAATACACGAGGTCTCCTTATCTGCCACTTCTTTCACTTAACTCTCTCGCTTCCTCCGCCGCTGCCTTTTTTCGGCTGTTTCGTATTCCGCTCTCCGAACCCTTGCCTCTTTCACTCGAGCACCACTGCCGCCAAGGAATCATAATTAATTAATCTCTCTTTGGAGATCATTGTTAAGTACAAGCATCGTTCAAGTACAATCGAGCGAAATGATACTACTCCTCGAGCTATGCCGGCCGTCGCGTCATGTCGTGAGAATTCTTGGATCCTTATTCTGCACCTTTCAAACGATTTCTCTTTCATAGCAATGGAATTCTTTCGATTTACATATTCCACATTCTATTATTTTTTATTTCGATAGTAAAGCTTCGCATACTTTATTATTAGACAGCAAATCCGTATGCAAATTCATATTCTCACAAACACATCTAAAAGCTAGAACCTAGGTATAGATTTGTTTCACCTACTAAATATTATAACGAATGTTATATTGAATATTTTATATATTTCTATGTATTATGTACATTCTATGCGTCTTAGCATCTACGAATTCTCCATAGATGCATAAAAGTCGGCTATCTATTTATTATTCATTCCCTCCGTTTACTTTTTTCTTTTTTTTGGGGGGGGGGGATTTATATGTGAAATTTAAAGATATGCTTATAATGGGTCAGAACTAAATTTAATACAAAGAATGAATATTTAAATTATAAAATATAGGAACTTTTCAATTTTCTCATTAGCTATAATAAACACTGTTATTTCTATGCTAATGAAACAAAGCATTCAATTTGATCTTCATCATATGCAATGTGAAGGTAAAAATTGTGAATGGACATACTATATTATGCAAAGGTGGAAAAATTACTACCTACAAGTACACATTTCACGTGTTCTATCTAATCTGCTAAAATTGCTTCCTTAGGAGTTTGCGTAGATTGCGTAGGCTTAATAGTCTGCTAAAATTAGCATATTGTCTGATAGAAAATAATAACTTCGAAATCAAATTTGTATAGAATTTAAGACATTCGTAAGATTCTATTTATTTAATATAATATAATCGATACGAAATTCCGGATATTCTTCCTTTCTACAAAATTTTTGCTTTACAAGAATTTTTTTCGTATATGGATGGCTATAAATATATAATGGGAAAACTAGAACAATAAACGTCATAGTAAAATTTGATGTTCCAATTTATTTCTTTTCTATTGCCATCGTCCATGCACGAATATGACACGATGACTGCATTATTGTGTAATAGAAAAATAATGTAAAATTACAAAGTGAATGATTTAAATATTTCGACTATTCGTGTTAAAGGAAAACAAGAATGTTTTAGTTGTATAAAATAAATGTGGATCTTTTTTTAAAAATCAATACTATGTATGAACATTACGTAAAAAGATAACACGTAAATAGCTAAAAAGGGAATGATATTCATAAATTTAGAGAGTCTTCTATAAAAAAAAAGACTTAACGTCACGAGGGTAGATAATAGCGATGTGCATTTCTCTCTTCTACTTGATGAATATATGCTGGTGAAGTCACTTTCTTTAATTTTGCTCTACATTCATCTTCTTTAGTATTATTTACACCTCATGATTGAAATTTCATATATGATTTAAACCACATTTTTCTTTACTTTGTAGTACTTCCGCTTTGAATAGCAGCAAAGCTCTAAACAAAAAGATAGCCCAGGTGTGCTATCTTTAATTTCTCAATGACGCGTGTAAAGTTTTTCGTCTGTAACGTATAATATCAAAACATTATGAGCTCAGAATATGCGGTTCGTTGAAAATAATTAAAAATATTATGAGGTTTAGTGTGTAACAAAAAAAATTGTTTTATTTTAAGAACGAAATGATAGCACATGTGCAATAAGAAAATAATAATCAACATAAATTATAACTAACAATAATTACTTATCAAACATATATATTTATTTAATAATGAGTAGATCCTCCTTTATTTTCTATTACTTCTATTGTATGATTTGCTATCGATGTATATAGTTTCTAGATATAATTTTGGTTTAACGCATCCCATTCGCGTACGATTGCATTTTTGAATTCTTGTACGTGTTGATACTGCTTTCCATTCGCATATACGCCGTGAATAAGTTCTGCCCAGCAATTTTCAATAATATTAAGGTCCGGGGAGCGTGCAGGCCACGGCAAAATAGATATATTATTTTCATTAAAATATGACTGGACTAATCTTGATGTGTGTACAGATGCATTATGTTGTTGAAAGATGTAATCAGGTTCAGAAATGCGTTCTGCATGATTATTTACTTGTTCTTTGATTAAATTTATGTATCGGACACTATTCATTCTCTCATTGATGAACTTGATACATGTCTTACCGAAATAACGGATGCCGGTCCAAACGATCACGCTGCCTTCTCCTATTTGTCGTCGAATTGCTGATATTGTTTCTTTTCTTATGTCATGAAAATAATATTGGAATCCATCAAGACCATCCAAGTTGAATCTTTTATTGTCTGAAAATAGTACCCTTCTCCATTTCTTTTTCCAATGCACTCTTTCTTTTGCAAAGCGTAAACGTTCTACTTTGTGTTTCGTTGTTAACGAGGGTTTCCTTTTCAATTTTAGTCTCTTAATATCTTTGCGGGATAGTAGAACTCGACGAACACTTGAAACACTGACATTAACACTAGATTTTTCCATTGTTAACTTCGTTGTTAACTGCGAGTTGGAAGCTACACACTCGGATCGGATAACGATGACGGTCGTCCAGTACTTTTATTTTTGCCATAATCTTCAACATTTTTAAAGAAATTGTGTATCACTTTATTACTTCTTCTTATTACTTTCGATATTTTTGCTACTGATAACTGTTGCTGTTTTAGTTCAAGAATTTGTTTTTTTCAGACTCGTTTAATTTTTTTCCACGTCCCACACTTACAAATTTATATAATATTGTACTGTAATCTTTACTCGTTGATAGATCATGGAGTACTGAGCAATTTCTAAACATATTAACAGAGTGTGCTAGCATTTCAATCTTAATATGGAACAGTTTTCGTTGTATACAAACATCTACGACATTGTGACTTATTTCCAGCGAGCCGCATATTCTGAGCTCATAATGTTTTGATATTATACGTTACAGACGAAAAACTTTACACACGTCATTGAGAAATTAAAGATAACACCTAAGTTATCATTTTGGCGAAAAGGTAAGAAATCTAGTTTAGAAAAGATAAACTGTGAAAAAATGAGATATAAAAATTATTTCTAGCATCTACAACGTACATTCAGATCAAACAATATTTAAATAAATTGTTTGCTATTCGTTTATACAAATAAATAATAAAAAATTATTTAGATTTAAGAAATGTTTTACTTCTCTCAAATGAAAAATTGCTATATAAATATAAATATAAATAAAAAATTGTATGTATTGAAAAGTAACTATTTTCCTTGATAAAAATATTATTTATGTTGTTGATGAATATACTACTTTTTACAAATAATCTACAGAAAAAGATTGCGTAAATTACGATTCTCAACATAACAAATATTGCGACAATATATTTATAAGTCTTTGGCATTTACCTCAAATCACCAATTCTTCAATAGCATTTTTCTCGATTACAATCCGTCCTTCTACTATATCTAATACTACTTTAATTGAATAATTAAATAATAATTAATTACTACTTTAACTAAATCCTACTTTAATTAATCGAAACACAACTGCATTCTTTTTCACATAGAACTACAAGTCACGTCACATTCACATTTCTCTTTTTCCATGAATCAATTTACTTCAATGTAAAGGAAGAAACATGTAACACAATTGCAGTGACAAAAATCGGAAGGGAATTATTTCTTTGAATTATTAAAGTCTTGCTTTTTAACTGTTATTAATGCGTTGAAAGTTTCACCCTGTAAACGACTCGTTTGAAAACACAATCTCTAAAGTTCCAAGCTTTACGGTTGGTTCGTTCCTCGCGGCACGCGTTTCACGTACTGACGGTTGTTCCTTATAGCGAGATCGGACTGATGGTGAAAACAGTCGAGGGATCGGTGGTCGAGACACGATTGGCACGCGCTGGAATTAACGCGTCAACCGGCTGCAAGAGGGTGGCGACGAATGGCAACGTTTGCACATTTTTCCTCCTGCACGGGCCATTAATTCTTCCATTAATTTAGTGTATCGATTGGACATTATTGGCGCAAAGTGTCGAGTAATAACTTACTTACATTGTTATCAGCCGATTATCCGATGAAAATGTAATAATTCAATTGGAAAACAAGTATGTAATATACTTGATATTTGAAGAACGAATCGTATAAAAATCATTGAACTTTCGATGGAGATTAATTAATTGATTCTTCATTGGATACTCAATAGTCGGATAATTAAGTTACTTTAATTTGTTTAAACTCTTCCAAACTTGTTCTCAATCGAGAATTATTTTAAATTTTCAATTAATATATTGTTGCACTACTCGATCATTTTATTTGAGCCTTTAAACAGTAATCAGTTGTTAAAATTCAATTAATATATGGAGCATGAACTACGCCCATACACAGACGAAATGTGAAATAATATTTTAATAATATCCTGATTATTATTTACGTACTACGATAGAAAATAATCGTATAATTTTTACTAGAGTTAGGACAATGCAGTATTATTATTTTACCATATCTTTTTATCCACAGCACGAGTCCCATCAAGCGTACTAAACGTAATTATGCGTCGACTTTCTCATGAAAAATTTCAATGCAACTTAACTCCCCATTGATGTTAAAAGATAGCTATAAAGACGACTTACCACCCCGGAGGCCAGCTGTTGGCGGACTGGGCACAAAGCTAGAGCTTAACAATCGAAAGGAACGGTCCAACAAACAAAACTTACCCTCCGCGTCCCTTTCATCCCCTCGATAAGTTTCACCTGGTCCTCTACCCTGTGATTAAAAGTAAACTTGGAAAATTCTCGTTGGCCTGTCGATCCTAAATCCGAGAATCATTAATTCGCAAAAACTAAGAGAAATACATATCTGTTCTTTTTATTCCAATTTTTATTATTACCTTTTTTTCTGTTTCTACATTTGTTAATCTACCTAGAAAATTTAATTAAACCAATGTGTAGCAAAAATACGTATTTAATTTCAAAACGATGTAAAAAATAATATTAGGACTGATTAATAGCGTATCAAATTTTAAAATTGCTCTTCCATAACAAACGGAAGATTTGGCTTGTATTTAAAGTATAAAAGCTTGAGGAAAGTATAATATAAATCGTTAACATCAAATTCTATAGAATTTATTTCCAAACCTTAAAGCTAGACACACGTCTCATACCTTTTTGTTATAGAATATTCTACTAATTCCACTAATTCTTCTTTTTATTTCTTTCGTCTTGCTAAACATCTATACATTTTAATGCAATGCTTTTCTTCCGTTCCTTTGTCAGGAAAATTCCATACGAATTCGTTCTTTTCTCCAAAGTAACACGAAAATACCAGAAAATCGCCTCGCCTTCCAAACCGAGGCTGTTTTGCATAACCAACCCCGATTGGACCGGTTCACGTAACCTGCCTAGTAAAGGAATGCACCGTGAGAAGAACAGTATTCTTATAGCCGTTTTCAGGACAACGAAGACTAAACTTTTAAACTTAGGGCGAAAGGTTCGTGTAATCAGACTGTGCATACAATGGACATTTTACCTAAACCTTCGCTATCGTTACAACAATATTTCATCTTTGAGAAGAAAAGGAATTCATCTCGTTATTTTCGCTTTCGTCCTTTCGAAAATAATTTTCTATTTACATAGCATGTTGTTTTATGATTACAGGAAGGTTTTTGCGTCTATAAACTAGCTAAGTTTTACATCATTGGCAAATATTCTTGAGAATAGAATTGAAATTGTGTAACTACTACGAAAGGACTTTTTCGCTGAAAATATCTCTTAAGATAAATTATATATCGTAAATATGTGTCTGAACCATTGAAAATTTTTCAATTGCATTTATTATCGATTTTTATCCACTTATTATTTATTTCTTATCGATTTTTTGGTTGTGTTCCAAATATTTGAGGCAAATATATAGATAAAGCTAGTGTAAAAACGCCGGAATTCCGTCGTCTATATTTATTACCGATAAGCTATCTACGATAAAGCATCCAAAAGCAGGCCTCGTCTTATATGCATTCACACTTTCACACTGATTAATTTTTTTCTATTCAATAACCAGTGGTGCTTTTAAGCTTTAATATAGAAATTTCACTATTTCACTCGAATACATACTATAATAGTGTATTATAACAATAATCGAATCATACACTACGAGTAAATTTAATAAACAATTATTTGAAAAAATGATAAATTTCGTCTATAATTTAGCACTTTTCAATTATTCGATTAAATATAAATATAAATATCGATAACATCAAATACGATAAAAATATTAGGACGAAACAGAATAAAATAACCAACAGCGAAAATGACCACGTTAATATTTACAATGATTTCCACATATACTTGTAAGAAAGTTATTTTACTGCCTACGAAGTATAATTAACGATTTCTTTACGGCAACCGATTATAACTTTATACTTTACATCCTGATCGGAGAGACTAAGAATCTGACCGTACATAATGCTTACTAATATATATGCATTTGCAGATAGTCATAATCTTCGTCCAATAAAAGTAATCGGTTTTATAAGTTTCACGAGGCATCAATGATAAAGGTCGTGAATTGTGCATTGAAAAACTCTTTGTTAATGATGAATCACCATTAGACCGAGATACTTTCCTCTGTATCACGAATCAAAATTACGCGTTTTCAATTTCCACTAAACGATTTTCACATGCGTAAGTAAATGATCATTTTTTTAAATATATGTACTTGCTTGAAGTTGTTTAGAATTTCAAAATTCTGTTTCTAATAGTAATGTCGGACAACCACTGGTGCGCGTTCTGAATGAACTCATTATGCATAGTACCATGAGCCCATACACCATTTCAATTCAACAGTGCTGCCTATTCACGAAATACTACAGCGTCTGAAGTCGATTCTAAAAGCCAAAAGGCTTAAGCACAAATAGGTGCGTCGAAATAATGAATGAAAAAGATTCATCTGCAAGAAGAGAAGTCTTCGACAATTGATATGTAAGTGCTTTTTAAAACATAACCATAAAAGTTCATCATCATAAAAGTTTTATCTTGATGCGTGCGTTCTTTACATTTGGTTTCTAACAAAACGACAATAATTTCAGATATATGTTTATAATTCTTAATTCGTTTATTTAATTGTTTCTAAGCTTCTAAAAAATAAAAAGAATAATAAAATCACGTGGAAATAGAGTAAAATGAGAACCTCTGTTAGATTCGACACGAATCGAGGAAGTTCAAATGCAGACAGACGGGACACGATGTCAAGATTTTTGACAGGGGCACGAAACAGCGGGGTGCACGTGTAGATCGAAACCAGACTCTGCGATAATAAACTACAAATACTATTTTTATAAAGGAGTCGTTACACATGTATCAACCAAACTGAAATATTCTGGGAACTTTCCTGACAACCTATCCTAATTTTCTCTTATAGGAAGGACTAATAATAAGTACAAGAAAGATTCAAAGTTGCTAAATCCATTTTATGAAAAATATTTCAAATAAGAGTTTTTTGTTCACTTATGATATATACCAAATAATTTTTCATGCTA
Organism: Bombus fervidus; assembly: GCF_041682495.2. NCBI lineage: Eukaryota > Metazoa > Arthropoda > Insecta > Hymenoptera > Apidae > Bombus > Bombus fervidus. Next base: position 2,671,880 of record NC_091523.1, on the reverse strand, counting down.
ATAATGCTTCGCTTTAATATGCTGTATGATTAATGATATACTTACGACATAGAGTAAATTCGAATAATACAGAACATACCAAGGTCATATTTTAACACGGGATCTTTATTTAAAATAAAATCCTAACAACGAAAATATTTTATCACCGCGGTTCCATGTTTCCGGCAAGTCCTTCCGTCTTTTGACAGCGACACAGCCATACGTTAAGGAAATATTGTTATCAGGTCGAAATCCACGATATTTCATGTTATCGTCGGATAAGATTTTCTTTGTGTTTTCAAATTCAAACAAATTCAAAATAACGTTAAATATAACTTTTTAATAAATGAAATGAAAAATTTCGTCTTTTCAATATTATTTATTTTTTTTTAACCTGTATTTCTCTCTCGTTGTACAAACGTAGCTGTTCATTAAATACAATTAATAATCGTTTGGTTCGTTTAAAGCTTTGTTCCATTTCTCGTCCGAACAAGAACAGATATGCAATAATGGCTGTTACTGACAATATCAATAGTTCGGTTGTTACTCTAAAACATTGATTTATAAATAACTATAATGCTTTTTTCATCGAGGAATTCTCTTTTTGGTATTTTTAATAATTTCCTCGACACGTATTATTCGTACATTTCAAATCTCGTAGCTTCCATAACATAACACATTTATACAACTGCCTAATATTCTACAATAATTTATCGAAATTCTATTATATTCATTAAAAATATGTAATCAGTGGAAAAATGCAGTTTTGCGAAAAGACGTAATAATATATTTACAAACTATTGATAAAAATTTTATCTATCTATTGCACCCGTGTCTTATTACAAATGCAATGTATGTAATAAATGCAACATATTTTATATAAGTACAAATCTTATCTTGAGATGTATAAAACAATAACATTTATTGTGAGTCAGGTATCGATATTGATACTTTAATTTCTATTATATATTAACTAGCTCAATCATTTTTCTCGAATAGTAAACGGTTTATGCGGTGTTCGGTTCATTTCAAAATGTTTGGTCCATGATAATAAATGCAATGAAAAAATTCGATTTTCGTTTATTGGCACTTTTTGCGGTTATTTGGAAAACGATTTAAAGGATTCTCCATTATTAGATTTTCTAAAAGTTACGTACGAATGCGTGTATAAAATACGTAGTATGTCAAAAAATAAATGGCCCCTTCGTTTACCATTATGGCACTAGAAAAATTGTTTCCTTCGTTTCTTTAGAATCAGTATACTTTATTATAGAATCCGAATAATTCTTAGGAAAAATAAGTCTCGGTTTAAGATTTCACGATCCTCTCTTTGAAGTGGCCTGTATTCTATATATTATTTCTTTATATCCTCATTCATTCGGTCATAGTAATGTATGTTACTTCTTTACGTTTTAATTACAGTCACTCAAGGAGTACAGTGCTTGTACCGTTGGGCTTTTTGTTCGATTTCCGCCAAATATTTCTCCATCTCTCCATTTAAAGAATCAACCTCCGCCATCAAATCGGATAGCATTCTTTCGTTATCTCTGTAGACACTCTCCATACCGTCCAAGTCCTTCAATTTCGTCGAAGTATCGGCTGTCAACTCGGAGGCTTTTTGTAAGAGCTTCTTCGCCCTCGATATATTCCCTTTGCTCTTGTTTGCCCTCGAATTCAACGCTTCGTCTGCTTTTCTGTATTCCATAGCGAGTTCCTTCGTCTTAGCATCGACCTTTTGCGCTTCATCAGCTACTTTCCGCGCCTCGACCCTGATTTCTTCATTCAAAACAAAATCGTTTCTGACCGATTGCGTTTGTAATTGTTTCAAGCGAGCGTCCAGAGAGTCGACCGTCTGAGTGGTGCTGTTTGCCTGCATCTGAGCTCCCCTGGTCACCTCCGCTATCTCTTCCAAGTCATTTTCGAATCTCCTGACATCGCGTTCAGCTTGATCGATCGCTGCTTGAGCTCGATCTTGAGCTCTCTGAGCATCACTTAATAAAATTACCACTTTGTTAGCTAGATTTTGTTTCGCAATCGCTTCCTCTTTCGCTTTGTCAGCATCGTTCTTTAACTTTTCGGCCAACTGAAGGTCGTCCCTGGTATCCGCGAGGATTTTCTCAGAATCGGTCAAGGAACCGACGATGCTCTTAATACGATCGGCTAATATTTTGATCTCGTCAGGCTTTAGTTTGATGTTTTTAGCCAATACTTCGTTGGCCAAGTCTCTGACCATAGCTGGTGTGGGTTGGTCCTCCTCCAAGATGTTACGGAGTCGCTTGTTTATGTCAGCGAGATCTTTGCTCAAGGTATCGGTTAGATTACGAGCTCTTAAGGCGTGATTGAAGGCATCTTGAGCATTCGACCTGGCTGCCGTTGCGTCGCGTTTCACTTGAACCATCTGGACAAACAAAATTTGAATTAACATAGAAAACTTCGAAATAAAAGATCCGTTTTAGCAAATTTATGAAATAAAATTGAAAAAAATATGTCAGAACTTACATTACGAAGTAACTGTTCAGCCTCGTCCTTGTGGTTCTTAATCTCAGCAGCCTGTTTCTTAGCTACGTCCAGAGCTTGATTAGCCTTGGTCACAGCACCCGCATCGCAAGACAATCCACCACAGAAACCACAGCCAGCGCCACCACAGACACTGCTGCAATCCGTCACGTTATCTCCACACATTTCAAGATTTAATCCTGGCATAATTCCATCGAAGTTTTTCAATTTCTCATTTATTTTATTCAATGACTCTTGGTTTCTCTCCTGTGCCTCTATCACGAAGGCACGATTCTTAGCTAACAAGCTCTCAGTATGTTTGCGGAATCTTTCAGCGTCGGCCAGAACGTTGCTAGTGTCATTGGCCATTTTTTCCGCTTGTCTAGACTGTTCCGCCATTTGCTGGGTAACGTTAAGAGCGCCTAGGACATTCTCTTCCTGCAATCTAGTCGCATTTTCTTTGAGATCAGCAGCAGCTTGGTGCAAGTTGTTCGTTCTATTCTTCAAATTTTTAAGAGCAGCATCCCCTAGATTTACTCTTTGACTGACATTCTCCAGAAGATTGTTCACTTCTTCTAATTTCTTGGTGGATTCTAATTTCTTATTATTCAAATCTATAGCCAAATCATTTAATTCGTCCAAATCTTGACTTCTGATGGAAGCGTTACTGATCAGTGCTTGGACTTGATCCAGAGATTCGACCATGTCGTCGAATTCTTGGCTGTAGACACCGGTCGTTCCAACCTTTTGAATTCTCGATGCCTCTTCGATTACAAGATTCGTCTTGTTTCTCAAACCAGTCAGCGTCAAGTCCCAATTGTCGAAACATTCTCCGCAAGGATTGCACTGAGGCGCATTTCCATAGTAGCCACGATCGCACTGATCACATTTTTCGCCACCGATTCCCTTGTGACAGACGCACATTCCTGTTTCTCTGTCGCACTGCTGGCTGGCAGAACCGGTTAAATCACAATCACACGGATAACATTCGACATTAGGGTTTCCCCAGTAGTTGGTTTGGCACTCGTTACAACGTCTTCCTCCGAAACCTGGTCTGCACTCGCAAGTACCGTCGTACGGGTTACATCTATAGACGAAAATAGTGGAAAGTACATTTTAAAAATCGATTTTTTTTTTAGGCAAATTTGTTTGAAAATATTTAAATATTTAATAAAAATTGGACCTGTCGGAAACGCTGCCAACTGCGTCACACTCGCAAGGATCGCAACCTTGGCCACTGGCGATTCTCCAATGATTCTCTTCACAAGAATCGCAGAGTAAACCGATAACGTGAGGCAAGCAGGAACACTGTCCAGTTCGATGGTCACAAGGACCAGCATTTCTATCTGTACCCAAAACGTCGCACATGCAATCCTCGCAATCCTGTTCCAGAGCATTTCCGTAAAATCCTGCCTTGCAAATCTGACAGTTGGCTCCATCAGTGTTATAGAGACATTGAAGACAGCGTCCAGTCTCAGGATCGCAATTTCCGGGTCGACGTAAGTCCGTGTTATTGTTGCAATTACAGGGCTCACAGCTACCACCGGGAACTTCAGGATTACCGAAATAGTTCTCCGCGCAACTTTCACAGCGCGGACCGGTGTATCCATCGAAACATTCGCAAATCACATCGTGAGTCACCGGGTCTAGGGAACAACTCTCGGCGTACGAATGTCCAGAGTCTATGGTTCCTGTAAATTTGTGAAAAATTGGCGAATGAATAACACTTTAGTAAATAAAAATTATGCATGTGGGATCTATATAAAATAGCCGACAAGATACCATGGAAATTTTATATCTATATATAGTATATATATATTACTATATTATTTATATTTCATTACTAATCTAATCCAACTTACCCGGACAAGGGCACGCTCTACATGGAATATCCACACCGATCCTAGGATCACCGTAATACGTCTCGATGCATCTATCGCAATTGTGTCCGGTCGTGTAGTCCCGACAATTTATACAGGCGCCAGTCTTGGAATCACAACTTTCAGCATGACCATTACACTCGCACCGTTGACAATGAGGGAAATTCCAGAAGCCAGGCTCGCATTGACCGCAAGTTCTACCATAAGTATTTGGTCGACACTTGCATCGACCTGTTTCAATGTCGCAAAAATTATCCAGCGCTCCTACACCGTCACAATCACAGGGAATGCAACCCTCTGGACTAAATCCGTAAGTACCAGGCGCGCAACGATCGCAACGCCTGCCAACAACGTTTTGTTTACAAGGACACGTGCCTCCGTAATTTTCACACAGCAAACTGTGCGATCCAGTCGGATTACACTCGCAAGAATGTGCTCCGTCATAAACGTAGTAACCGATACTATTTTGATACTTCTTGCAAACTTCCGGGATATTATTCGTTATGGCGTTAAAATCGTTATAGAAATCACTACAATGATATATTTCGTATTCCTGCCGACGAAGTTCGCCAACTACAGGCGTTTTAAAGAAAGGAATGGAGTCTATTTTCGGTCTCAGAACGATAGAGTCGACTAAAATGGACGCGGACGGTGTATCCATGTGATTATTGAATTTACGGAATTGTAACAGAATATTGTATCGTTTCCCTGCTTCCAAACAAACGGATGGTTGCACAACGACGCTTCTCGATCTTAAAGGAAGTTGCGCATATAGTTGATCGTACTCGGGTCTCCATTCGGCGCAAGGACCATTCGGATCCACTGGACTTTCTCTCTCGATGATTATTTGAACATTCTCCCAAGATCCAGCCTGAACTGGTTCATATCGTACAATGATATCGTACCACAAACTTTTACGTATATCGTCGATCGTGAAATTCAACACTGAACCTTCGAGCGCTTTCATAAAGCCAGTTCCGGTCCACGTACTATTCCTTCCGTCGCGATAGGGCTCTCTTATCACGACTTGGCAATTCTAAAATAGATTGTATTACAAACAAAGTTATTAAATATTCGCAAGAAGAAATTGTGTTCTACATTTCGGCAATCTATAAGTTGACCTTTTAATTATTTTTAACCAGAAAAAAATTGAATAGTTACATCGCTGGCTCTGGATAATTCACCCTCGTAAATGAGAAAGTCTAACGATCCAGTGTAGTAGCTTTGTTCAGGTTGGTTACAAGTTCTGCCGCTGACGTGAGGTCTACAGCGGCACTGGCCAGTGACTACGTCGCAAGAATTCTCGTAGGAACCACCAAGATCGCAATCGCAAGGTTTGCAGCCGTCTGGATCTTCCGAAAGTCCCCAATACTCTGGGAGACATTGGTTACAATCGCGAGCAGTAACGTAACGCTTGCAAGTACACTCGCCAGTCACCATATTACATCCACGATTGTCGATGGTACCCAGGATGTTGCAGGTGCAAGCTAAATAAAACAATTTATTGTTACTTCTTGTTTTAATTTTGGAAATTTAAATATCGTCTGCTGCTTGAAAAATCTGGAGAAAGATTTAACCAGACGTATCCTAAATTGTAAAAGAAAAATTCGTGCCGAACCGTTTACTAATCAGTACCTTGACATCCCTCAGGATTTTCAGGATCGAAGTTCCAGAAACCATTTTTACAACGATCGCAACGACGACCTTCGACATTTGCTTTACAGTTACAGCGGCCAGATTCGCCTCCGGTGAGAGGATTGGTTATCGAATCGCATATACCGTCGTCCAAGGAACCACCTAAGTCGCAGTCACAAGCTACGAACATAAGAAAAAAGAGAGTTTAAAATTTCACCTATCATAAAGTACACTGTGAAGAAAAATTCGGAGTATCTTTAAATTTCCCATAGATGTATAAAAATCCAAAGTCTTCTAATGGAACAAAATCTATCAAAGATGTGATTGATAGTAGTAATAGATAAGCAACTTACGCAGACATGCTTCAGGATGAGTAATATCTTTGGTCACGTCGTGATAGAAGAATGGTTTGCAGAGTTCGCAGTTCTTTCCCATAGTATTGTGTTGACAGTCATCGCAAACACCGCCAGATACTCTTCCAGAATTTTCATAAACAGCTTCGTCGAAATGGCAAGAGTTCGTGTGATTGTTACAAATACAAGGTCTACAAGCGTTCGTCTGCTTTCCAACAGCTGGTTTCCACGGAAGATCATTGTAGAAGTCTTGACATTTTTCACAATTCAATCCCGTAGTATTGTGAGTACACTCGCATCTGCCGTGCACCATGTTTTCCTCATCAGGGACTCCAGGAAGCGGAAGGCATCTAGACGCGTGACCGTAACAGGAACAAGATCCGCGAATCACTATGTTTTGGATGGCATAGTAATATTTCTCCCGAATTTCTGCACGGTCGTCGAGAAGATCGTCTCCTAGAGTGTGCAACCTAGTCATGTTTATGCGAAGGTTCGTTATTTTCAATTGATTCTGCACTTCCTTGGAGTAGGGGTTGTCTATCTCCAAATTCTGAGGCAATACTCTGGAAACAATGAAGAATTTATTCAATTGTTGTTCGGATAAGTAAAGTAATTGTGTTTAACACTTAGCCAACCGCGCGCGCCACAGCGAGCTATACGTTACTCACCGCGCTCGGACAAGCCAATTTATACGCTGTCCACCGCGCATTTTTGCAATTATCGAGGACTAATGTTCACTACTTAAAAAACAAAGAAGTCTAAAAATTATTTAAGTGGTCAATTATATTTTGTGGTAATGATCTTACTTAAAGATTTCACATATCGTTTATACAAAACATCAAATCAGAAGTATATATTACAAGTATAAAAAATATAGGTAAAATTAAAAACATTAAAGATGATTAAAGATAAATAACACGACTTGAACGTAAAATTAAAAATTCATGCATTTTAATATTTTCTTACAATGTGGTATAGTTCGATTATAACTTTATTTAGTCATAATTGATAGTGTAACTTTTTAATTAATTTTAACACCACAAAATTGGTGTATTTTATCATATACTGTACTTTATAAAAGCAGAAAAAGTGGCGCAATTAATTGGGAACAATTCCAGGTAAGTAATAACTGATAATAACAAAAAAAAAAAAGAAACGCGTTGCAAAAGTCAAAAAGGGAGATCTCCCTATTCAGTTGGCTAAGTGTTAATCCATTGAGAACCAAATTATTTGTCATAAATTAAAAAATGTAAACATAAAATCATTTTCATCTATCACACTTTCTTTATACGACGATTCTTAATTATTTTCCATCAAAATAATTATATACATAAAATCATATCTCGAATTACAAGACACGTACTCTGTAAATTAATCGCTGAAAGATGTAATCATTAGAAATGTCAGTTGCATGCAACGTATCTAAAGGCAGCGTTATGCTATTGAAGTTAAATGATCCCTGGTTATCGTTATTTACATACCTAAAGATAACATCACCTCCAGACGATGGCGCCACGGCGGAATACCTCGTCTCGCAGATAACATCCGTCAGTCTCTGAGGTTGTTCCGTAGACACTCCAGGGAAGTACTTTTCGCAGTTGTGCGCGAAGTATCGATATACTTGCCACGTTTTACCAAAATCAGACGATCGTTCGATCAACATCTTCGCCGGTCTAAACGTTTTGAAACGGATGATGCTGTGGGTAAAATGGAACTCCGCTTCCAGATCGAAGCGTATCGTTACGTTCTCCACGCCATTTTCCGCTTGCCACCAATTTTTACTGTTGGATTAAACGAGTAACATTACGACGTCATTATGTAAGAATGATATAAATATAAGTAATAGCACCAAAGTAGAAATTTTATTTTTTTTATTCAAGATAAGTGTTTCAATAAAAGTGATAAAAGATATTTTTATATAAAAAAAAAAAAGGAAGAATTGAAAAACATAAACGTATAATTTAATGGATTACTTACTCGGTAACAACATTTTCGATGTTATGTTGCTTGTTGGGCGACGATGCGTCGCAAAAAAAGCACTTTTTCCGCTCCTTTAAATGCGAAACGATGCAGTACCTTTCAGGTTTTGTAAGACCGCAAGTAGATGATGCGGCCAATCGATTTTTCCGACCGATTAATAAATTTCCTGTAGAGGGGTAACACGAGCTCTGCTCGCAGGGATGCTTCCTCTTTATTTGTGCACCTACAGAGAACATAATCGAATTTTAACAAATTTCTTCACGAAAGAAGAATCGAGTTAGCTATTATTTTAGTAATTTATCTCCATCCCCTTCAGCCAGTTCAAGTATCCTTACATCGTCAATTGGTAATTACATTAATCGACTGTTTGTTATTTACACTGGGTTAACGAGATTCCCAGATACCAAAAGTTAGTGATCAAAAATATAGTGTCCAGATATAATTGCCTCAACCAAATTAAAAAGAAACGAGGAAAGAAATGTAGGATTACTCGCTGATCTTGACCTTCTGCTTCGAAAAATGAAACGTGAATGTAAGTCATCGACTTGCATAAGACAGGAAAGATCTATGTTAGATCGTTCGAACGATGTAGCAAAAATTATTTTAATCAACAAGAAGTACTGTCGATATTAATCATGTACACCTGTGATAGTTTAATCATAGAACATGTCATTCCATGTAGACAATAGATTAAGCAACGTTATCATTATAACGATAATAGAGCAGCTCTATCATGCTGGTTTTAATTATCTGTGAACAATGAGTAACGTGAGTTTTTGAAACCAGCGAGAACGGACTACCTCTTGCACTGTGAATGATCTGCCTTGGCCAATAATGGCGATCTTCGTTCACCTCCGTAGGTGACATATCTCCTCTCTGGATTGATCCTATAACACCCCGCTTTTATCTCCAATGCTCACTGCTATCTAATTCTACGTATTTTTACAAAAAATTTCTTAACGGTTGTTCCAAACTTTATTTTGGTATAAATTCTTTAAAATGAATCTTTTATTTTAATGTATATTTTGGAGATCCAAAGTATTTCCTATGTATTATGTCCTGTATATGTGTACATAAAAACTATATATGTATTGTAATTTATATCAAAAATACTAATGTTCTCAAATTGAAATGAAATATTGATCATTGAGTTGCATTCGCGGTCTGCCGATTCTTTTTATTGTTTTTTTATTATTTTGAAGTAATCGAAAAGATATTGAGGCTCACCTCTAGCTGGAATAACCCTTTCCCTGGCATATTGAGGCTCCGCGATATCTGAAAGCGGAAATGATCTGGCTAAAAAACTATTTTGTAGACTTTAATATCTCTGTACATGTTTTATCATTCGTCGTTTAAACCGATAAACACAGACTATCTTACATAAAATAATCAACATGAATTTCTTTTACTAAAAATTTCCTCGAAAATATGGGAAATCTTTTAACATTTTTTTTTTTTTAATCTACAAATCTAAAGAATAGTGTTTATTTTTTGGAGACACTGGACATGGATAATAAATATAGGATGAAAATTAATAGCTACGATTTTTCGGAGAAAAGTTTAAACGAAGATAGAATTATTCAGTTATCACGTAGAGTTCTACTACCGGTTGAAGCTATCGCAAGTAACAACCGGATGTTTATGATGTAGCTTCTCTAGAGACCGTTAAAAATGAATGAAAATTCTCCAAAACTCATAAAAAATTACGTTTTATTGATTTTAAATTTCTGATAACTCTATTATGTTATTCACTAACAAGAATTCTTACTTTTTCTAAATTCTTACGTTATCATACATAAATATTTCAATATAATATTATATAGAATATTTCACCGTAAAATTATTCTGTTCTATAACAATTATAATTTTAAAGAAAATAAAATGCTACTAGATATCTTCCCATATTTTCTTAGAATATTTAAATTGTAAATGTTGGGATAAAATGAAAGATTTAAACGAGTAAATGCTTTACAAGAACATTTTTTAATGATCTACTGATGTTAAACGCCTTTTGATCTTATTCCTTGAGATTTCTAGAGCGCTTAGATTTTGGAGACTGAAATAAACTTGAGAAATTCAGAAGAAAGGCAGGTCGAGGGGTCGAATCGCTATCTAATCGTGTGGATAAAGTGTCTTCCAGGCCACATTAAGAATAATAACTGGATAGCATGTTAAAATCAAGACGAATTTCAACTATACTGTTTTAACCTAATTTTTTTTTCTTCTTGTTCAACCAGAAGTACATATCAACAATTGAAATATTCAAAGTAAATTTTAGGAATCTTCAATTTTCTTTAATCAATCTTTATGAAGAAAACCGTAATTTTACAAATATATTAAGTTGACACCGGGAAATTTTTATTCCAATTTTTTCGAAATAATTATTATCTTATAATCTTATTCTATCTTACAAAACGTTATTAAAGTCATGTATACAAATGCTCGATAAGTATAAATGCGAAAAAATTAATGATAACTGCGGCAAACATGTGTTGAATTAAACGTATTAATAAATAATACTTACCCGACACGATAGTTATTGCAAATAATAGTATTGCAAAAATTGCCTGAAAAGATGCTCGAGCCATTTTTTCTCCTCCCCCCTATCGTTTAAATTTCTTGAACAGAATTTAAGTCATCGGCATTATATTCTGGAAACAAAAAACATTTGCTTTTTACAAATAAAATTTATTTCGTCTATGAACAACAATGGCAAAATGATATTAAAGGCGATAATAGCTGAAATTTTTCTTTGAAGTTCGATGAATAACCAAACTTATCTCAAAGTAAGTCCATTCCAGAAAGATTTGAAATCTTGGAATTCTTATTTTCTTGGAATTCTATAGAGAAAATTTACTTTGAACGCTGTAGATTTTATAATGTGTTTCTGTCAGTCATAAGTCTTTCCAATATCTGATATTTACTATTTTTTTGGAGATGTAATGAATCACCACGGTTGTAGATACCCAGTAAGATTTTATTTTCAATGTGTGTTTTGTGTTGTAAAAAACCTCCCAAAAAACTAGAATTCAGATTTCGTTAGTTTTATATCAATAATATTAATTGCTTTCGCATAAATTTATAAACATAGTAAACAAACATAATGCTCGTATATTAAACAATTTGAGCAATAAATAAGTGCAGGTTTTATCTACAATGTATTAAGAATCACGATGTTTGCCATACATATTTCGAATCGTCAATGAAGCACTTTCGATACAGAGAATCACATTAGCTATTACTACATTTTTATAAACGATAAAATATATAAAACTTTAATCTTTCAATTATTTAATATTGGCGTATAAAAAGAATCATTACTAATGAACTCCAGTTTTGTAAATGTTTATCGCGCATAGTTCAATGACCAAACGCTTTTGTAGATCTGGAACGTCTGATAAGTTGTTAAATGTTCACGTTCAACGAATATCTTTTTTTTTAATGTTTCAGATTCGAATATTTTAAGTAACGTAATTGAGATCATCCTAATTCATTATTTTAGCAATATATTAAAAAATACATATATCATCTCTCAATATTCAAGACAACTTTATATTAAATGTAATAATTACAAATATTGTATATCACAAATATTGTCTTTGTTATATTATATTCAAAATATACTACCTCTAGTATACTACACTCAAATATTACTGTACTTTATTTTATTCCAACTTCCTTATTCCAAAAAGTTTTACACATTTCCATATAAATAATTACTTCTTATCAAACCTATGTCTGAAATTTAAAATTACAAAACTCTCAATCTGCAATTCTAAAATTTGAAGCTAACTTCTAAATCAATTTACACTTTACATATCAACAATTTTTGGTCATTCGATATTTCTATTCCGAAATAATAGCTATCTTTAAACGTCAAATTCTTCCATGCAATTCTCCAGAAGGACAATGTCAACAACTAATATTTGCACAATTTGTAAACCGCGTCTAATTAAAACCACACATACGCATTCACATACATATATGTACATAAGTTTTCTTTCGTATCGGCAGATTTTTAATACATCATTACTCGACAAAAAAAAAAGCAGTAAACCGTTATTTCTAAAATGATGAGGCTTACAGACAAGTAAACGATCCTGATACGGTCGAGAGCGAAGCAACGTCGAATGAGGAAATGAGAATAGCAAGAACAAACTGCGAGAAACGTCTTACCTAACTCTGTGTATTGTGTATCTCCCTTGAGAGAGTGTCTCGTGTTGTGAGCTGGCACACGCCTCGATAGATTCACGACGAAAATCGAACGACACAAGTGAACTGATTGAAAAGCCAATGATCCGGGGGCACTCGATCCCGGCGATACACCGTTCCGATCAATGAGATGAGGAATGGACGAGAAACAAAGTCGTTGTGAACGCCTCTGGTGACGCGTCTCTCTCACGGTGTTTCTCGGTTAAGGAGAGCCTCCGACAGTGGCCAGTGCCGTACGTAGAATGAGGTCCCTTCCTTGCCGGCTCGTGACAAGGGTGCTGACACAGGCTGAGGGGCAATGCGAAGTTTCTTAGAACGATATCGGAGTGGGGGAACGAATGCGGGGGCGTCTATCAAGAAAAGGTTTACTTAAGGATTAGCCGCTTGCAATAATTTTATCTGCAAACAAGGAGACTCGTTTTGTTTCTCTTTGTTTATTTGATAGATTAAAGGATCCTAAACGAGATTAAACAAAAGGTCAAATTGAGAAAGACGAAATGATTCACCGATTATTATAGTTGGCTTAGACTTAGTGATAGGTCAGAAAAGTTGTGTATTTATTTCGAAGATTCGAAGATTCCATTCGTGGGAATTGATGTATTAAGTTTTTAATTAGAGGTCTGAGAAATTGTTTTGTGAAAGGTATTTAAAAATTCTTTAAAAATTTGTATACTTACATTTGTGTATATTTTAGATATTTTATATGTATATTTATTTTATATTGTACCTTGAAAGTATTAAAATTAATAAAATCTTTAACAATAAAGCAATATAATCTTTAAAATATCATAATTACTGTAAATTATTAATTTCAGACTACGTACATATGTATATTGAGCAAGCGTTTGATAAACTATTGTGTTTCGTTTAGCCCATCATATACTAAGAGAAACAACTTAATTTATGGCACCCTCAAATGTCTTCTCTTTTTCTCCTTAAAATCGAGGATGACAAAAGTTAGACGATCGCCCCAAGCGTCAAGGCTTTTTTACATATATACATACATATATGTATGTATGTTAAAAGGAGGAGGTAAGTTATTGTTATTTTAAAACTAAAAAACTAGATTGTCTCTGTGTAACAAAAATTATATTCGGGCATTAATAATACGTAAAAAGTTATTGTGTGATAATGCAAAATTATTGCTGATATAGTAGTATATGTACTGTATACATAAAAGATATGCTGTCCTGTGATATTCACAAGGCGTTGTGTCGCGCTGCGATGTCCATTACATCAACCAGTTGGCTACAGTTCACATGTGCAGCACACTTGTATTCGGTTTCCTTTATTTCTTTTCGCTTCGGTTTATAGCTGGCACACCAAACTGTTGAGACTGACTGACCAGTATCTCGGTTGTTGGCTATAATCGGAGGTCTTCTCTACAAAAACGACTTAGTACAATCGTTTGAGAAAATCCCCTCCTCCTTTTGAATTTAGATAGAATTACAAATATCTACAATTTTTATAACATATTAAAATTAATTAAAATATTATGCAAATAGTATTGATAAATCTTTGGTATTTGCTGTCCATGGTTATATAATCTTGTAATTTAAAATTGTTTGAAATTGTATCTTTTTAATCTGCCATATTTTGAAATATCGACTAATTTTGTTTTAAGTTCAAAATGGAACAAGAATATAATGACCTTTATAACAGAAGTGCAGTAATGAAGTAGAACTCGTACACGTGAAATGTGACAAACGAATGTGATCATCGAAAAGGAAGGAAGAGTAGTGTGGGCTGTTTTATCACTATAACGTATCCCGGTTATGATAGTAACGTACGATTGCCTCCTCATTCTTGCCTTTTCTCTTTTACATGTCTTCCCTATTCTTCTTTTTTCATTTTTTTTTTTTTTTTTTAACTAACACACCGACACAGAATCAACGACTAATAAATCACCCATACATTCGATAATGAATTTTTAAAAGATTTCTCTGAAATATTTATAACTGATATAGCAATTCCTTGAAAACTGTTCCAACGTAAAAATGACATTCTTAAATAAAATTATTATTTTAATTTGCACTAAAACAAATGTAACATCTTTATTTCGTAAAATGAAAATTAAATTTTGTTTGTGTTATACATTTTTTTTAATAATCATACAAAATATAACAATAACATTAATGTATAAAAAATATAATTTTATTGCAATTGTTCGAATTCATTAGTAGATTCATTAGGAGATTCATTAGTAAATTCATTAAGTAGTAGATCTATATAGGCATTTGCTATCAAATCTTCATGTTTTATATCTAATTTAGACATTAAGTCCTGAGCAATCTTCTCACCAGTTTCTATATCCTGTTCATCAGTCAAGACTACCTAAAATAATGACACTACTATATTATTTTACAGGTGCAAATGTGTAATAATCCATTCCTTATGGCTCTACGAACCTCTAATTCCAAAAAAGTTCCTAAACCTTCAACATCATCAATATGTACACGAGTTTGACCAATCATAAACACTTTTCTAATCTTTTTTACAATGCCTAGACAACCATTTGATGCACTTAAAATATTGGCGATACGACTACAAGCAGATTTGTTTAGGGTTACTTTTTCATAATTGGAAAGCTTTGGACCAAACTTAGTAGATCTTTTGTAGTAAATTAATTCTCCTGAGTCATCCTATGTGAGAAATATATTTATCTTATTACATAATTAGGTGACTGTTAAGATCAATAGTAATAGTTATTCTCTCTTATTTTGCTGTGTCATTGAAAGCATCGTCATTGCTTTTTGACTGGTTTTATCTTTTGCATCAGGTTCTAATATATAATATTTCTATCGAATTGATAATTACTGTTATATGAAGAGGAGAAGAAATAGAAACAGGAATTAAAAAATGTATAACTATTTATTCTCTGAAACCTTGTATAATAAACACTGTTATTTATATGTATATAGTTCTTATATATAGTAACACACACACATATATATATATATACACACATATACACATATACACATACACACACGCACACACACACGCACGCACACACACACACACACATATATATATGTATATAGAAAATAAGAAAGTAACAATCCTATATAAAAACGTAATTAATTTCTTACTTGGAATTTTCGTAATTTTAATCTTCCTTCCCTGACTTTAAAAAAAGTATCATGCTGTTTCATGACTTTCATGATACCGTTCTGCTTTGTTAATTGTATAACTCGACAAATCTTAAGGTCTGGATCATCAATTTTTGCTTTTATTTCGATATTACGCATTGTTAATGATTTATAATAATAATTATTGTATTTTGATATAAATCACTCACGAATACTACTTTTGTATACTACTTTTGTACTCGATGCTTAAACTACCATAGACGAAGCATAAGATAGATCTATCATTCAACAGCTCAACACGTATATTACGTCACATGAACCGAAAACTAGGCAGACTGTTACCATTTTCATGTCACTTCCTACATTACCGATCTAACACTGAGTAAGTTTAATTTACCACAGAAAAGATATATTTTTTTATATAAATGACATAAAACGATATTTATTCATTTTACCAATTTCAATGGTTGAATATATACATATATATCATTATCTATATAAATATAATTATATATATAATATAAATAATATATATATATAATTTGTTAAATGTAAATTTGTTACATGGTCGGTGTTTTGGTTTCCATGCTAGATCTATGCAGTACATCATCTATGATTAAAACCTAACCAATATCTCTCTACCAACATAAAGTTAGCAAAAAAATTTAAAGATTTGAATCAAGACGAGATAAGATATGAATTTAAGTTTGAAAATTTAAAAATTTGAGTGGAAGTTTGTAATCAACGTATTAACATTCTCCTTCTGACTTCTAAACATTTAATCCGAAATAAAATAAATGAATCGCATCGCTGTAAATGGAATAAACTAAACTAAATGAACTAATTAATAAAATCAAACACATACCAAATTAAGATAAAAGTAAAATAGTAAAAGAAAATAAAAAAGTAAAGAATTCAACAACCACAAAAGTGATACAGTTATCATTATCAATTTAATATGTAATAGGCGACGTTATTCTTATATTAAATATTACGTAATGTACAATGATGTGCTTGAAAATGATTTTGCTCTAAAGGAGACGTAATGTTAAAGCAATCTTTTACATTTCCTAATAGACCTTATTGTTTCTTTCTTTCCGCTTAAATCAGCGGACGAACACCTTTTAAATTCAATAATTATATGTATTATGGGGTATTAATTTAAAACATTTTTATTTTTTTCGTACCTTTAAAAATCTAGCAATTAATTAATAACATAATATATATAGATTGATTGGATTTCTATATTCTACAATAGATTGTTTGAACTTTTGATTAAAATTTTATTTCATTCAAAGTGCGAAAACAATCGTATTAACGTTCTTAATTTTTTATCGAAAGTATGTAATCGTTAAAATTAATATCGTATCGAGAAAACTAAAACATCGATTTTAATCGATCGTGGGGAGTATTCAAAACGATATCATATATCGTTTCTATCAATCAATTTTTTAATGAAATGAAATGGTAGTAACATTAAATTAAAAATGGTAGAAATTACCAGAGCGTATATTGTTTTCTCTTAAATATAGAACAGGGATGTCTATTTACGTGTCACCTTTTAACTCTTTGAGGTGGTCGTATTTTAGTGAGAGATAAAAGAGCGGAAAAAATGCATTCTCAAAATCCTTGAAAACATAGAAGACTGATCCTCAACAGCAACGCAATTTTTAATATTTAGGACATTCTTCAACGTATTTTAAACATAGAATAAATAATGAACTTTTGTTCGAGTTAGAATATAATAACGGCAATCCGATAATCGTAAAGAAATTGAAAAATTAATAAAACAAATATATTTAAATAAAAATTAATTCGTAAATTTTTTCGTAATTCGAATTATGAGATTTTTTATTTTTATGTTTACATTTTTCCGAATTTGTTACGCGTTAGAAGTTTAAATAAATGAATGCATCTTGAATGTTTCTCAACCTATTGGTTTTAACAGTATTACACATACTATCAATCATAAGTTCGATACCACCTCTTAAGAAATTAGTTTACAGAAATTTTAACAATTCACGCACAGGTCTACCTATTACTTAAAGAGGAAAAATTGTTCCTATTACTATTAAAACGACCACTTTTAACTGTGTAATTCCCAATCTAAATGCGCTTCAAACGTACCTGTCTTTGAATTCTAGTGCATTATTATTATGTGTCTCGTTGCTCAAAATAATAATTAAATCGAATCAAACTATACTGCATATATATACTGCATGCAAGTAAATGACAATTACTTGTGATTTGTAAATATAACTGTTTACTTACTATCCTTCAAATTGTAATACTGAAAAAGATAGTGTTAATTCTAAATTACTAATATGTATAATTAACTTATATTTAGGTTAATTTTATATTTTCCAGAGCCCCCTCCGCAACACGCTTGGTACGACCACCTTGGGGTTTTAGTCGGTAAGTCCGACATTACCACGCGGTCCATGAGGATTTTCCCGCATAAAAAGAAACTTGACTTTATATTTATGATGTACTGTTTGCGTGTGTGTACAACTAAAACAAGAACTTTAAGAAAAACCATAAAATGTCTAAAATATTAAGAAATATAATATACACTTTAGAAAATATAAAAACTTTTATGATAATAGGTAAAGGTGGTAATCGGAAATAAAACTTATGATCCATAGTATAGATAAACAGTAAAAGATTGAAATATAAAGCTGCATAAAGTTTATGACAGTCAGAAATGAATTTGGGCACCTCTTGTACGAAAGACCAAAAAGAGAAAATCAGTATGACACATTTACGAGTAAACGCCATCATATTTCGGCCGGATTTGTAAATATAGTATTGTACTAGTTTTCTCAAACGAAACAAGTGTTCTGCTACGTCTATTTGCTGTACAAGTGCGTTCAACGCATAGCGTTAATTAAAAGTCTTCGAACCAGAGTTATGTAAAAATCCGTAAATACTGGAGATTTGAATTAGGTCAAATAACGTACTAGAAATCCACAATTCTACAATTTTCTCACATTTATGCATAAGTGATTCGAATCTTTCTATTCGAAACGTTCATTTTATATCCATTTTACGTTACGTTTCATTCAATGTTTCCCGTATTTTCGTGAGCGTTTTAAGTACTGCATTCTCTTCTCTTTCTCCTTCTTCTGTTTAATATCATGACTACATTATATATATATATATATATATTTATATTTATATTATATATAAATATAAATACTAATTTATATTAATTATTGTAATTTATATTTATATTATATATAAATATAAATATGTATATGTATGTTATATTGTATATCTAGATTATTTATGTATATAGATATGTATCTATAAATGTAGACTATATATATATATATATATATACATATATAGCCTACATTTGTTATTCATTCGTGCCGCCGCGATAAAATTTCGCTAAGAAAGATTTAGAGTTTAGAATTTTATTCTATAACAATTTTTATATTTTTTCATCGAAGTTTCTGGAACGACATGTGTTTCACTTAAATTCCATATTTTGTAATTACTTTGATATCGTAGCGCTGTGACGTACGCGGTAAACATGTTACAAATAACCTCGGAAGCGAAAATTTCAAAAATTACAACGAGATGATCAAGCTTTCTCGGAAAAAGGATATTCATTATAGAAACATTTTAGCCGTAAAGATATGAGAATACTCTCGTGTAATATCTTCTCATATTTGATAATCATTGTTAGTAAACGGAAAGACAGCGAACAGAATGTAACGATCTTGTTACAACACCTGTCCACTGTTAATTTACTAGTTAGTTTAATTAGATTTACGTTAACAATTGTACAGTTATCAATTATTAACAATTAATTCAGCGACATTTATCATCAATGAGTAAGTTCTTACAACAAAACACATATTATCTTTTAACAATAGTATAATTATAAATTTAAAACAATTTAATAGTAGATTCTCGAATATTTTAATATGCTTTTTCAATATTTCACTTTTTGTAATCTAACGTGAAACAATTGTGAAATTATTGAACGGATCAAACGGTGCATTCAAACAGTTCCATATTCCACTTATCATGAACGAATATATGTGCAAATTCTTCGATACAGTCATACAACTTTTAATATTCACTCAGACGCATCGATCACCGTTAACTACTGTTTCGCGTATCTTTTTTCTCTTTTTTTTTTTTTCTCTCCCTTCGTTCGCTCGTAATGAAAAGGATAAAACAGCGTACTAATCGACGCCTTTAAAAGAATACAATTAACGATCGCTTATTTTCTCGTATCACTTTTCTGCCGTCATTGTGTTCTCATTTTCCTTTGAGTTACGATTCGATAAATGAACGTACAGTTTATATTTGTAATCAATGGATTTTATTATACGAAGTATATATCACGTGTATTCATTAAGTAGAGTGGGTTGAAAATAACGGTGCAATGGAGAAGAAAGTCAACTTTTTTTGTCCACAAAGAAATAGTCAAGTTCGATACTTTTCACTTCCATTCAAACATAAACTCTATAAAATTATATATACAAGACCTCAACAAGTTTTCCGATTTTTAGATTATTCAAAAATTTTGAGCAACCTTCCTTTTTTTATAAGAAGAAAACGCTTTTGTTTATTGCTTCTACATGTTCTTCTTCATTGTACCAAGATTCTTCCATCTACTCTATGCAACTTGAAACCCTCGATCTCTACCAGTGTTCTATCAATTAGGGCAACGACCTGAACAAAAACAAGCTTATCAATGAAGATTCACTTTCAGAATCGACTTTCGATCTGTAACACTTTCTCAATGAAAACATTCTATTCGACCGTATCCTTCAAGAATACAGCTACGATCAGGATTCGTTTCCGCATCTTCTTCCAACGTCGTCTCTTCCTTTTAGTCTGATATCTCGTTTTTCAACATCGACGTTTCCATTTCTATTTGTTCGAGCTCGTTGCAATCGGTTTCCACGATAACTTAAATATACTCGGCGAACATTATCCAGTAAGTTACATTTAATACGGCGAATAAGAAAGGGAAGAAGACACGAGAGACTCGATCGATGTTGAGGGCACGCATTCGCGCCCTTTGGGCAGGTGTAGGGCCTGGCGGTGGACCGGTTGTCGATTTCTGCGATCGGCCGGATAACAATATTGTGTTCTCCTGCGTGATAACGATCGCAACTTGAACTGCCGCTGTGCAGACAACGCTTCTGTGCCTCGGAGCCGCGGAGAGATGAACGCGTGGTCGATAACGCGGTGAAATAATTTTCATACCTTCCATCGAGGAACCTTCTAATTTCTTTCTCTTTTTCACCGCGCCGATAGATTTTGGTCTTGGTACGTTACCTTCAATATACTTTTTTGTTCAAAGCTGCAAAGTTGCAGATGTTAACATAAAATTGCTCAAATATCTCTTTCGTAAAAACACGATGAAGTAAAAAATATCATTGCGTCTACATTTTATGATTCTTAAAGAAGATGATTGTGTTTCAGCTATCGATTTTGAATCAAATTTTATTTAATTTCAAAGTTTCTGCAAAGTAACAAGCTCGTTCAAATAATTGTAAGAACTACTTACGTTAGAATTATCTTTAAAAATATCCGACAACCATCTGTCTGGGATGTTATTTAAAACACGATAAAAAGGCATCAACGTTTGTTGTTAAAGATGATGCGAAGGACATAAAACGTTATAAATTTGGATAAATCAACTTTCTTTAAGCCAATCATATTTTCTACGCAATTTTCAGAAACGCAAACGATAGAACGAACTTTTATCCTCCTTCTCCGAGGCACAGAAGCTGTCTGAGTCATTTAGATGTTCATCCAGGCGTTACCTTAGTAGCGATGTCGAAAATTTTATCGAGCTTTGCGGCATCGGTGCCGCTGGAAGATGGCGGCTGAGGCGGAGGTGCCGGTTTCGGAGGCGTATCCGAGTCGCCGAGAACGATGTTGACCAAGCAATACTCCATCAACGCCATGAACACGAAGACAGTGCAAACCGACATAAACGCATCTACGGCCTTTAGATACGAAACAGGAGGCAAGGAAGCTTGACTCTTCGCGTGTTGCGTTGAAAGGGTCAGCAAGGAAGTTACACCTAGCGTTACCCTGGCTGGCGCCGCTTCCGGTTTTATCCAAAAGGAAACCCACTACGCAAGATATAAGTAACTGATTTCGAAATAAAGGCAACGTTATAAATGTTACGAAATTAATAGGAAAAGTATTAAAATAAATGGCTGATAAATTGTCTTCATAAGAGTTAGAAGTTAAACGAAGTATGATTAACATCGGATCAAAAGTTTGAAATATGAAGAAAGAGATTATATCTCTAAGAAACAGATCAATTGGTCTATATTTAAATACGACAAAGTAAGATTGCAGGATTGTAGAAATGAAATAAAAAATTGATTAATCGTTATAGAAAAAATATCTAGGATGTTAATAATTTTAAAAGCATAGTGTGTTCTATGATAACAGAAAAATAAGACATTTTTTATTATCCGTATTTCAACCTCGAACTTACCGACATGATAACGATTAGACAGGTAGGAACGTAAGTATGAAACAAGTAATAACCAAGTCTACGTTTCAAGACGAACACTACCTCGAGGCAAGTGAAGTTACCTGAACATTAAAAAGTTTCAATTAATTCTATTAATTCATCTACGCTCGACTCTGAACCTTTCTTAACTTAATAACGCGAAGACACACCAGACATCAACATTTATCCACGAACAACACCATTCACTTTCAAGCGAAACTGATTCTTGCTTGGTTGACGTTCCTTTTTGATTTCGAGGCATATTTAAAACAGTTAATTAGGAAGAAAAAGAGTGTTCTTTCTTCCATGGCTAAAAACAACGTCGACACGGAGCGTCACTTACCAGTAGAGTAGACTTGCGTGCAATCGGCCGTGTAATTCTTAACCAGTTGCAGCTGTGGCAGCTCAATGTTTTCATCGACGACGAGTGGCACGTCAGGATCCCATTGGAAGATCATTTCATCCGTCGTGTGCGATACTGTTGACCGAGTTGTTTTGTTCTTGTGAAATGGCACGGCATTCACTTCGTAAAATTAAAGGAATATTCATGCAGGTCTACGGTACCGTTCCGAAATAAAACACGATTGTCCGATCTCCTTTGACTCAACTCGATTGTCGCTGATATTGGACGTCTTTCGAGGACTTTTTTTATACTATATCAGCGACACCGCGTTTTCTATCGATATCTATCGATCGTTTTCTATGTTTTAAGGAATCGTAGCGAATTGGATGGAAAATTGGAACGCAGATAAAAATGTATTATCGAAAAGTGGAGATAAAGTAGACTGTGTGATAATAATAGAAGGAAATCGTAAGAATTCCTGAAAATTGTGTATGGAAGAAACTGTAATGAATTAAATGGTAAGATTAGAGCGCAGATGATGAAAATGAATCGTTATTAAATGAGGATAAAATAAAGTGTATGGCAACGATCGAAGATATAAGATATATAACATTCTATTTTACTACAGGTAAAATATAAAGTCAAGGATTTAGAAGTTGATATAGAGGGGAAGCGTCACTCACAGCTTTCCATTTGTAATTTACACTCTTGCGTGTCGTGAGGATAGATCAGGAAGTTCATGGCACAGGATAACTTCAGCGTTAATCTGAAACATCGTACAAAAATTTTGTTTCTTTAATGAAGGAAAAGAAGAGACAAAGGTGAGAAATAAAAGCTTTCTAATCAAGAGCTAAAACAAACTATACTACTATTACTACCACTGTAAAAATAGAATAAAAATGATCGACAATAGTATTGAGAATCTTGGAGCTTTCTTTTCTTACTTGACCATGTATAAAATAGTCTTGTCTTTATACAACCATAAGTAATGATTCGGTATAGTCATCGTTTGAAAAGTCACCGATTTGGCATTCTTGAAGAACGAATCCGGCCGCCACATATTCTTCAACCAATCGACTTCCAGCAATCTTGAACGATACATTTGATAATTTTTCACGTATATTTATAAAACAGAAAAAAAATAGTATAAAGAACACTATGCCTAAAAATATTTTCCTTTAATTGGAATTTTCGACTAAGAAAACAATATTTTTTAAATTAAATCATGATAATTCCACATACCTGTATTCAGATGTCATATTTTCTGGCAACCGTAATCTGTTATCTTTCCAAGTTTGAGCGAAGAATATATCAGCTGCGTAGGTCTGCAAAAGTAAATCACGAAAATCGACATATCAAAGTTTAATATCAATTACCCATTAAAGCTTAAGTACTCTAATTTCTTTTGTGAAACAGAATATAGCATTTATGATTAAAGTAAACATTTTGAAATCATTTCAGCGATGCAAAAATTAACAGCCACGAAAGTTACGAGAATTTCTTTGAACTTGAGATCACATCCATGTTAAGGCCATAAGTAGTTTAAGAACGATGTAATGGTTAGTGAATTTAAAAAATCCTTTTAATTTAAAAATTGCACCTTACCATTGAATTTTCATCTATGGAATCAAGACCCATAACAGTAACATGGAAATAAACGATAGTCGCCTGTCCATCTTTCTTTGGCGGTCGCATTTTATCGTACAGTTTAGGATCTTCCGGCAGCAGATCGAAGAACTCCAAACTCCTCCTGAAATTTCGGGTCGCAATTTAAAAAAAGTTCAGACATTTTGTTAATCGAATTATATAGTCTGTGTATAAATTTCCACATAAATATTTCGTGTTAATATTAATCCATAAATCAGAATTATCCTCATATCTTGTTAGCACCAAAATTTTATAACGAAACAAAATCTTAAGCGATTAAAACATAGAAGTGATTTGCGCAAAATTTTTCTCGGATTCACTTCCAGAAATTTCTTTCACAAACGTTTCACTATTTTTTAACTTGTAGTTTTATACCGTCGCGAAAGAAAAATAAGATTTCACTGTATGTTTCAATGTTTCTTAAACACACTGTGTACGAAACACATGAAGCGAAAAATTACGACTGAAATTCATAAAAGCTCAGAACTGCTTCTTCACACTCTCTCGCGTTCGTTTATTATGCATCGTTGATAATCTTTTCACCGTTTTTAACACGTTGCTTTACGACACTTTAATATCATACACATATTTGCACAACTACTTGGAATTATCATTATTTTGACATGAACAACAATTTTATTACACGCTACACACTGCGCTTTATCGACTTCACTGCAATTTTGTTTAATACTTTAAACTTTTACTTCCGAGTTTCTTCGAAAGTATCTCAAATTCTTCATAGTGATTTCATCGGGTTTGGTATCCTCTGCTTGCGGTGTTCTGAAGATTTCATATACCAACTAAATATAATATTTTATTCAAATTTTTTCAGAAAACGTTTAGGTGCCTACATTAATAATTTTTACGTACGAAATTCATTAGAAGTAATCAAAAAATATCTATATGTTACAATTTCCTGAATACTATTCTGAATATGAAAAAATTGATATTTTGCTAATAAATAAAAAGCATTACAATTTTGTTTCAGATTGTCTATCGAAAGAAACCTTTTTAGAATTAAAATCTTACTCAAGGAAATAACAAAAATTTCCACTTGAAAAACCAACAAACTCTAAAACAGGGAAAAAATATAACTACAAAAACAACGGTATTCGGTATAGTTATTGCAGTATCTTTGCATCGGAGAATCCTACATTCGTGGGGAACATTTCTTACTAACAATTATTTCTTACGAACAAATTACTCGTAAGACGAAAAAATTCTACAATTACGTCCCTCCAACGAGATATGTCGTTAAGATGTTGGAATTCCCGAGAATCTTGGTACAAAGATATAAACCGAAGGAGAGGATCTGGCCTTGCGGAAGAGCTTAAGATGGCCGGCAATGTCGATTGGAAAAGCGGAAGAGGAAGAGGCCATCTACGGAGAAGAATCTTACTGAGCGTCTGCGGTGCGTCCGAGCAGGAGAAGAAGCACGATCGAGGAAAGGATTGCGGAAACCATGCTGCCTCCATGCGTCTCGTCCATCGACATTCTTCGTCGATCAGTTCTCAGCGCATCTTCCTCGTGTCAGAAGCGGAACGAACCAACAGCGAAGCGGAGAACAGCGAAGAAGCGTTCCGGACAGTGAAGACGACAGACGAACGACGAGGAAGAAGGCGAGACGGAAGAGAAAGGAGAAAAGAACGTTGTTTGCGGCAGCCCCTGGCTAGAAGACAAGGCGATTCTCAGTTGGTGACAGTGACTGCGACTCTTTTGCTTCTTTCTTCTCTCTTCCCCCTGACCGCTATTCCCCGAATCGCGAGGACGTACAACCGTCGACTGACTTCTTCAAACGACTTTGCCGAAGCTGCAGAATCCTCATCGTTGCTTCGTAGAGAGGCAGAGGTGGAGGTGGATGCTCGATGGTAGCGCGGTGGTGGTAGCGATGGAGGTGGTGGACCAGCAAGTACCACCGGAGGTACATCCCAATATACCTCGCCGCCACCCCGCCGTTTCTTCCTCTTAACTCGATACAGAGGGATGAAGAAAGGGGAAAGAAGGGGTAACTCTCTCTCGCGAGCTTGGTGACGTGTACAGAAAACGAAGACAGGGGTTGGAAAGGGTCGAGAAAGAGAGAGTACCGCGCGAGGACCGACGTGTTGAAAGAAGTGGTGGTAATCCCCGGTGGGTCCCTAAAGCGTTACGAGATGGTTCCGACGACACGAATTTACCCCAATGCGGCATGTCCGTGACATCCTCCGCTTTAGATAGGTGCCGTAATCGCGCACAACTCGCAACACACTCTACCACCGCATGTTAATTGCCACGATGAATACTACGAGGTAAGAATAACGCACCGATGAATAAGGGACCATGCGGAATTTGCACGTGTTTCGTTCGCCCGCTTCGCGTCGTTACATCATGATGTCATTACGTATTTTTCTTCTCAGTAGATTTGTTTCCTGGAATTTTAAAGCGCACTTGGGATTTAATGTTGTTTAGAGAAATTATTAAGCCATTGATAGAATAGCACGAATTAATTTCTCATACTCACTTTCTATTCTATTCTCTGTTCACAAGAACATCATACTTTAAAGCAACGCTACAGAGGTGTCGGTGGAACGGTTAAATTGTTTTTCATTGCCGGAGATTCATTAGCAGAATTCATTCCGCACGATGAAAACGTGTCTATTCGCTAGGTTTAGAATACTCCACGGAGAAGCGCGTAACGAGTGGTGAAGAACAGAATATCAAGGCACAGCTTTCTTTGATGTGGTTGCAACCTAAGGACGTATACAAAACCATCTTTCGTTTTCTGATAAGATCTCTAAGAAGAAGAAGGATCAGGAAGAAGACGTTTAATGTAATTAGCGAAAAATAATTTTTATTTGATATTTTGAAATTTCATATACAAAACATCAACAAAACGAGCCAAATATATTAGAAATATTATAAAAGCATTGAAATATTCAATCTTCAAATTGCAAAGAAGATCTAACTACGACACATATATTTCTTTGAAATAAAAAAGTAATTACAGACATCGTTGAACGCAAATAAACGTTCACAGGCCAAGATCGTGAATTTTGCTTGATGCATACATGCATTCTTAATCTCAAAATAATTAGAAAAAGACAGATTTCCATAATTGATACTTAAAACTCTCCAAAACAACTGGTACGCGATCATCGAAAATCAAAGATCTGATAATCGACAAAACGAACCCAATGAAAAATTGAAAGACCAATCGAAATTACGATGAAAACACGGGCAGGAAGAAAAAGAGAAGAGTGGAGAGGAAGCACGTCACCGTTGACGAGAGGAAGAGAAAGCAGAAGAATCGAGGTGGAAAGGAAAGGAATGGATCCTGCAATCTCTCCTCTCGCTCTCGCCACCCTCCTTAAGGGTGACTCTCAGAGACGTTAACTACCGTGCTATTTGAAGACATTGTCGTCGACCAACGGGACACGCCGCTCGATATATCGATCCTCGAAAATTGTGCCGCGAATAGAATGCTACGTGTTCGCGTCGCTCGTGCATCGTGAAGTGGACGCTCTTCGAGAAGGTATATAGACACGCATGAGCACTCTCGCGCGCGCGCACGTACACATGTTCACTCACTTCCCCGAAATTATGTATACAATCTCGTCTATAGTCACCGGACACTTACGAACTTTAAATATAAACTTCCCTAAATCAGACTTATCATAGAATATTCGATGTATAATATATTTTCGTTTTTCCTATAATACACAGACTTAATGAGTTTTAACGTCATTTAATAATTGAGGGATTCAGAAGAAAAGTAATATAACTGAGGAAATCCATAGTTTAAAAAAATCCTAAAATTCAATTTTTAATACTAAAAGGTATTAGAGGCTTATGGATACTAACATATATATAAGTGCATGGTCTTTTCGACACCTGCTGTGGAATATATCTTCATAACGATGTCTCTATTAGTCGTTAACAATGGGATTTAGAAATTTATTGGAAGCCTGGAGTATTAACAATAGAGTATTACCTTTTAGAATCCTCTTATGTAAAAGATAGGAAGCGAGAAATATTAAGTGACGAGAAAGAGATAGGCGTTAAAACTCGAGGAGATACCTGCGGTATATCTCACTATAGAAATGCACTTCTCTGCAAGGGTGGCTCGACATCAAAAGTGGTCCCGATCGTTATCAATGATTCCCAGAAACTTTGCATTGTTATCAATAGCCTAAAGCACGCTCGTCGTTGTCCTTATCCCGAAGTCATCACTTTATGTTCACCTTTTTAAGAACAAGGTCGTTATTTTTCCTACACAACATTCAAAAAGTGCATCTATTCTGTCTTTTATATGAAACGTTTGAAATATAATAGTTTTAAAATAAGGGAGGAGGGAGATATTATTTCTATCGAAAGACTGTTACTTAGAGTAGAGAATTTAATATGCATGTTAGAAATAATTGGAACCACCGATATAAAATATACTTATTCATCAGTGATACATCTCCGTATTTCCTGAAATGTTTTTCATTCGAAGTATTAAATCGTTCTTATTTCTCAACTTATAGTCAAATAATCATTACATATAACTATTCTCATTAAACGAATGATACTGATACTATCATTAACAGTGGAGGATAATCGAGATCAATGTTCTACCTTAAAATGACACTTCTTTACCACGTGACACGTAAGGAAGAAGCTGTGTTCGCTCTCATTAGTATATACCACCACAATTAACGACATAAGTTTCCTCAGAAATTTTAATACTCTTCCTCTACGTGGAACCGTAATTCACGTCACGGTAACGTTTACGAAAATTCCTCCCGATCGAATTTTGTTGGTTTACGTATACGTACATTTAATAGAGTAATGTGTAACGTCCATATTTAAAAATTAATTATTTAATTTTGGTGTAATAAAGCGATATACGTGTTTTCAACAAGGTACGAAGAAGTTTTCGTATTTCTTCATGTATAAAACTTTTCTTTCATTTTAGGAATACGAAATAGTTAAAAAGATAAAGGAAGAAAGAAGTTTTATGAAGGGCTGCAAATCATAAGATCATTGATCTTTTTATAAATGCCAGGGACCCCACAGTTTATTAAAATTATTAATTAAAAGGTTACAAACAAATTGTGAACACCCAAAATTAAACACTTTAAGAGAAATTTGATAAAAGAATGTGTATAAAACATGAAATCGCGAAGAAAAGTGGAAATTTAATATCGTCGTGTAATTAATGAATAATACTTAGTCAGGGCGAGTATATTTACTTCTACCTTGACCTCGTGACATTACCTTGAAAATGATAAGAACGAATTCCTTTTCCCTTCACTGATTCTAAGTCGTAGTATCGACCAGCCTCTTTGAAAGACGCGTTTCCACAATGCCTTTCTAATTGTTGAGTGCTGTATGCGATATGGCAACACATTGGCGCAGACATTGCTACGTCTGGATTCCTTTGAGAAGGAAAATTATCAAGAAAAATAAAAAATTCAATGTTGCTTCTACATTCGGACAGTACGATAAATATCTCTTGAAATCGGTACCTTTGTCTTTAAAGATGAGTTTACATTCTTCCTCCAATGAGAAACACTGAAATTGATTTATCATAGGATCTGCTTTAATTGTGTCTTTTATATTACATTCGAAACTTAAAACATATTAGGGTTAGCGGCCTCAAAAAAGTAAATTTTATTTATTGGAAATATTTTGCTTTGTTTCCAGTTGAGTGGTAGTGTTTCTTTAACATTTAACATTGAGGGCCAACGTTAAAACAACGGTTTGTTTGTAATCTTTTTCAATTATCTCATTTATGATAAAAAGGTGGTTGTACAAACTATAAGTAGTAAATTCTAAAGTGAATTTCACAGAATAATGTTAATAACATCATCGCTTTTTTTTTACTTTTCAATCTATGATATTGATAAGCATGATTTATATATGATTCATAAAGAGCAATAAAATACACTGCACTTTCGAATTTCCCATAAATGTATAAACATCCTAATTACTGTATTAAAGAATATAAATAACCAACTGAGATACTTCCTTTTTGTATATCTTGAAAAACTCCCTTATTTCGCTAGAATAAAACCGATATTGACCGATATTCCTAGGTTCACGGCAATACGATGACAAACATACATGACACATGCCAAAATCGGATATATATTTCGATGCGTCTGGTGACGTCATTTTTCGTAGTACTGACGTCGATACTGCAGCTGGCTGTCGTTAGAAAGGAAAGAGCCGAGAAATGGATTGCTGAAGGAGCGGTTCGAGTGGTTCACGGCATTCTGCTATTCCCAGTGGTGTTGCAGGCCCAATGACCTGATTGTCGAGGTAAAAAGAAGCTGCTCTCGATGGTTCGTTACCACGAGCCGCCCCTCTCCGTCCCCTGACAGCAGGATCATGTCTGCGGCATTTCTACCAGTGAAAAGTGTCTCGCCGTCTATTGCCACAATTTTCGGATTCATTTTTTCTATTCCTTCGAGACCGTTCCATTCGTGTAACTCGCTCGCCACTTTTAACGAATGGAGTCGACGAGCATGAATTGGAAATCTTGCACGATGCTCGATGATACATGAATAAGACGGCTTGGATGATTGATTACAGGATATGTGTAACGTTTCAGAAGAACGATACAGCTTTCTTCGGTAAGTGATTTTGTGTCATTGAAAAATACAATGGAATAGTTTGTAAAGTATTGTCCTTAAATTTCAGTTTATGAGTATGATCAAATTTTAAGAGTAGGTGTAATCTTAGTTCTGGTTTTCGGGAAAATTTCTTACCATGGAAAAGAGAAATGTTATCCGACGCAAATTATTCTTAAAATCTGAATTCTCTTAAAAGTATTATGAGGATTATTGTTGAAGTAAATACTTCAAAAAAAAGTCTACACTTTTTCTTTTGTATATCCGTGACCTGGAGAATAGAATTTAGTGAAACAAAAAATTCGAAATAAGGAGAGGTCCATATTATTGTGCCCTTGAATATAAATTTTGTTTTGGCTTACAAGGTCTAAAAACAAAAGAGCTATAAGTAGATTTCTGTTGTTGTTTCTTGTAACCTTCGGCTAGAGGTTAACCAAGGCTAATGATAATGTCCTTTTTCCTATAAATATATACTATCATAGCTTCTTCTATTGTATCGTAACACTGTAAGAGTGAGGATCTGGATCAGCATACACAATACCCGTACTTATATATTTATTTCAATATATATTCTATTACAATGTATATATATATTCATATATATTCTATTACATTCGATATATTTTCTATTACAAATTCATCCACTTGTTCCTCTATCAGACAACCTCAACAAGTATTATCACAAACTTTCAAGCTCATTCTTATATATGAGCTATTAGGAAGCAACATTGATCAACTTTGTTAATTGAAAAGTACAAAAGAGTCATATTCCTACGGTTGAAAGCCTTCTGAGAATTGAATATTAATCGTGTATTTATATAATGAAACTAAAAATCTATTTTAATATGTCAAAGATAGCAATTTTGTCGTTTCTTCCGCATGCTGTTAAACACTTTTTCTTTTGGTGAAGGTTTCCCGATAAGAGGAAGCGATTATCGGAACAAGATCATCCTATTATCGAATTTAAAGATCTATATTTGACTCGCTCGAGGATGAACGCGGGGATGAACGTTTAAAAAATCGAACTCGTCTCAAGTGGCCGAAGTGTTGCCAGCTTCTCTTCGATCACCAACGACGAAGCATTTACGTCAAAGACTGTATGACGTCACCCAATGAGCTATAGTGTCAGTTAAA
Organism: Bombus fervidus; assembly: GCF_041682495.2. Lineage (NCBI taxonomy): Eukaryota > Metazoa > Arthropoda > Insecta > Hymenoptera > Apidae > Bombus > Bombus fervidus. The sequence goes on along the minus strand of NC_091523.1, from coordinate 2,640,034 downwards.
AACGTTAAATATATTTTTTTTCTGCAAATTCATTTGTCAAAAATCATTTGTCTTCGAAGAAAAGAAAGATCGGTGTTGAAATGTTTCGCGTTCTAAAATCTTTCCTTTACAGAGAAAACATAGAGCTGCCCTTTTATATCGGTCGTTTTCAATCTTACTACAAAGCTGTCTACGAAGAATTTCGCATCGAGGGAACGTTGAATAATATCTTCCGAATATCAAGATGTAGAAGAAATTTTAAGATTACACATACTTTCTATTTCCTCGAATGATGGTTAAAAGTATAAGTGTCCTAATAATTTTCACAATTAGAAATTTTTCATTTTATAGTGACAAATGACCATACTTATCAAAATAAACATAAATTTCATTCTACCACAGTTTTCCTATTTTCATTTATATTGAAAGTTATACCTTGCATCTCCTTATAGAAATATATTTTCTATAAAATTTTATAAATTAGACATTATCTGTCTTCTAAACGTAGGATGACAGGTTCTTACAAAAAGTAATTGTATGAAAAAAGTGTCTGTAAAAACAATGATATCTATCGATTATTAAAATCAACAAAGATTTGTCATTGATGTCGATGGTTGAGTGCTGACTACGTTACGTCGTGATATTGCACTTTGAGAAATAAGACATTGTAACTGTGACACGTACCTCTAATTATAAGAAAAAAACTCGTTCTATGAGAATATCATAATATCTGCTATCTCCGAAAATATAAAGTTTGTCTTCACCTATAAATAGACACAACTGGTACTTAGTGGATTAAGCATCATGTTTTCAGCTATCCGGATCTCTTATGTAATTCATTCTGTTTTCACGATCGTACCATTTTTCTTTTTTAATTATGCACTGCTCAAGTATATCAACTGCGTTGTAATTAATAAATCAAGTATCATTGGAGTCTCTTTAATTGTCAGTCTTTGAATTAACAAGGGTCAATTTCGTAATATTTCCCTGGAATATTAAGGCATGATCTCATTCTACGATCGAAGCTCGATCTTAAGGAAAATAATGAATACATATCCTAACGTCCCACGAACGCGAAATCGCTTCTATCAGTCGACAGTATAAAATGAATATGTATATGCTCCTTCGTGTAAGACGTACGTTTTCGTATATAACTTCATTTCATCTTTATATCAAAGGTAATATCTCAAAATCTGCCAAATGTTTAGAGATTACACGATACCGATGAACAAAACAATGAATATTATTATATCAGAAAGAGCTTTCACCTTTTAATCAATTAAAGTTTTATCGAATTGGTGAACAATAATCCAGATGAATATTTATAGATGAATGGACAAATCATCGCAAGGTAAACACCAGTAGCAGTGTTTCGTTCGTGTTCCGTTAGATCTAACAACAATACTACGAACGCAGCTCATGCCGAAATCAAGCCTCGAGTTTGAAAATTGAACGATCATTGAAATAACGATTGACACAACGACGATCGATCGATCGATGTTACGATATTCAACGAAGCAAATATTATCGATGAACGTTGACACACAGCATGGTCAAAGGAAATTAGAGAGAATGGGTTGGAAGATCCTGCGGTCGAGTGTAAGTACACGATGACACACGTCGTGTCATCGGTAGTGTTTTTGCGATGTCAGCTGAGGTACTCTTGGCCGAGGCACATCGAGAAGTACGGTCGGCTGTGGAGGGACACCGGTCGGGCTTAGCTTGCCGTTGGAGAAGCGTTTCGAGGCAGCTGGAGACGATGCACGATAAGCACGCCCGTTCCTCTTTCTTCTGACCTCATGCCGTTTTTTATCCCCCTCCCTCACCCCGCCGAGCCGAAACTCTACCCCACCGAACGCCTGTCTATTATTTTCGACCGATTGCCAATTGTCGTGCAACTGCCGACGTAGCTGCTCCTGCTGGAGAATTCTGGTTCGCCGGAGAAAGGTAACAGGACTCCTGGAACTATCGTTGCCACTCGATCCTCCAATTTTCGCTCTTCGTAGCTCAATCTTCTATCTTCTTTCCTCTCTCTCTCTCTCTCTTTGATTTCATTCGATGACGTACCCGAAGTGGATTTTAGAAGAGATAGATCTATACAGTGGCTATAGAAAGTACCTTTTCACCATTATATTTTTTATATATTTTAGCATTTACATACTAATTGATTAAACCGTCTACCAAATTTCGTATCGATAGTACTCTTATGACTAGAAAAATTTATGCATTACGAAAGTATACAGAACTCGATAAAAAATAATCCTTCGCGAAAGAAACGTATATGTAAATACTTTTTGTAGCTACTGCATTTTTAAGAGAATAGGTCTTTCGATGATGGTGTATGGGTACAGTTTATTAGGCGTGTGATATAGATAACGTTATAAGATTTCATGGTTGATACGAAGTATCGTAATCGCTTTGTTTCGTTCTATGTGTAATATGTTGAATATTCTGTTGATTTGTTTCCTATGGGACTGCTTTGCGACTATATCTCAATCTGTATACAGAACGTGCTTTCTTTGCCAAAATTAAGGTACTATAAATAATTGTTGACACTGAAATACAAGACTGATCGTGGTAATTTACTAGAGAATTATGGCATAGCAATTATCGGAACTGCTTAAAGGAAGACATTTCGGAGAAAAGCAATAATTGATCGACGATCGAATTAATAATCGGCGGTGGCCGATGACGCGCAAGATCGCCCCGTTTTCTCGAGATTTCGAGGTCGATCACGTCCTCGTCCCAGAAACCCAGGGATGAGGATGCACTCTCCGTTTATCCCACGGAAAATGGCATACTCGGCTACTTGAATTAATTATTTCGGTGCGTCAAACATTTGACATTTTTTTAAGTGCTTACGCTTGTGAGCTTACATAATCAACAGAAACAATCTCGTAATAGTGATTCAACTGTTTTCTATCATAATCTGTCTGTACTTAAATCTTCCATGTTTCTTGGTTATGCTATTATCTTTCATTTATTTTATTTTCCGTTTAAACATATCAAAATATACTTTTGTCAAATTTATATTTCAGAATGAAATAGTAAATGTCCTATCAATCCTGCAAAACGATAAAAATGATAAAAATTGAGATGACGCGCTAAATTTTTTTAACCATTTTTCATTACCTGTAACCATGTTCTCGAATGTCTTCGCGATATAAGCTTCCTGAAAAAACGTGTTTCAAAAATGGAATGTTCGTGCTTGTCGTAAGTTCGATAAAGGAAAAAGAAATGCTTGATAATAGTAAATGCTTTAATACATACTTATCTTAAATAAAGTATTGGTATCTGAAATTGAACGAGAGCACTTAGTATAAAGACCTGGAAATAGTGACACGAAATAAACAGACGATAAAAGTCCAAGCACACGACAACCCTGTTAAGACTTAAGGTTTTATAAAACACAATTTGCGCGCAATACAATCAGTTCATCCGACAAATTTATCGTGAAATTTCGATAATATTAACATCTTAGAAAAAATAACGAAAATAAAAAGAATCCACACTTCCTTCTCTTCTCTCTTCATTTTTAACCATTTTTAACCATTTTTAACACGATTCGATACAGATTCGATCTTTCGAATGTGCTTGTACAATTAGGAAAAAGATCGATGAATTTGTAAAAATTGTCCTCGTACAAATAGTCTCACGTGTTTGATTAAGTAACCTACTCCTCTCTGAAACGAAATTACGAATGTTTGTCCGTGACATTCATTCTTCTTCCACTATTTCTGTCTCATTGAAACGAACCATCTCAGTTCGCTATACCGAAAGATAAATATTTCCACGAACATCGAGTGTGATTGTGTCTTACGCAATTGTACCATTAAAAAAGTGTACGTGACCCTTCCAGATTTGAAAAACCTGATCAACATTGATACATCGAGGGAGTATCGTTCAAAAATTCCAGCATAATTGCGAGTGTTCATATATTTGTAGGAAATTTAAAGATAAAAAAATACACACAATATAGAAAAATGTATAAAATATTCAAAGTAAAGTATTCGTTATGATATAATAACTTTTTTTTGTAATATTACTTTCCATTTCTTTAGTTACGTTCGTGTATTATATAAACATCTGCCCTCTAATAGTTAGATAAATGAAATTCTCCTTGCGTATAATGGACTCAGTATGAAATTTATGCTGAAAAACAAATAAAAAGATAACAGTACAACAGGTTACTATACGTATGATAGTCCGATGATCCGATCTACTGAACAAATCTCAGGTGAAGATTCATGTCTGGAAGAATCGATAGACAAATTAGCAGCGACGGTGCTAACAAACATTTATGTTATCATACAAAGAAATGCGTATATTGTATTCTTAAATGTGTAAAACCAAAAAATTGACCGTCTAAGTGAAGATCCCCGTTTTCTTCTTGACTTTATCTTTGTACTCTGCAAGCGTATTGCTATTATTAATTTGGTAACTCGTGTGTATTGAACGCTTCCTCCAAAAATCGGCATTCGTACCATCAAAAGACATGGAAATGCGCGTTGATTTTAAACGACTCAAAATCTTAATTTTTGCTTCAAGTATTTAAAGTCGTTGATTTACAAGGAGAGGCAATTCGTCAATTGGTAGTACGAAAGTTAAAAGCATACAGTGAATCTATTGAATTTCATACATACACATATCTGCTTGAGATTTAATCCTTGTGACTTACGACACACTGAATCGAAGTATTTGCTTAATAAACTTACTTTATCACGGCGCAGCGTTATAAACGATCGTTAGCATTACGTTTGTGGAAACACAGAAGTATCGATTATCTTGTGATATACAGTATGGACCGAATGTATAATGGAATAAGAAAGAAGGAATGTTTTTGATAAAATCTATTGAATATGGTAATATTTGAGGAAAATTATCTCCCAAAATTGTAAGTTAAGTTGAATTTTTGTTAAATTTCAAAGTTTAAAAATCAGTTCTATAAACAGTACTATTATCGACAGGAAGATTTCCTTTCGTTTTTCACGAGAGACACAATCTTATCCTTTGGACTCTATTGCCGTTTCTCAGTCCATTCTGTATAGCTTTTCTGAAACTTTCAATAAATTTCTGCTAAACGCAAAACATTTTTCGGTCGTTGGCACTTTTTAGAGATAACATTAAAGAAATTCGGAATGGAATCAGGCCAAGAAACGCATACCATTTTCTTTGCGACCTCTCGAAATGCAATCCGTCGATAAAAATTAAATGAGAAAATCGCTAAAAAAGAAAGATGAACGGAACATGTATTAAATTTCGAAGAAATCATTGGTGGACATGCTACGGCAAAATAGCTATTCGCTGTTCTCTTCATCGGATAAAAGCCAGCGAAGTCGAGAAGCATTCGAGAATTTCAAGCTCGTTCCTTCATGCGCTTATATGCCACTAAGAAAAGTCCGATAACATTCGAACAGACGGATAAGTTAGAACAAAAACGTTGAACAGAATGCGTGGAATATTCAAACACGTTCCGTTTTGTTTCGCTAAAACGTGAATGCTTCAAACCTTCGTTCGTTAACACAAGTCGCAAAAATCCTCGCAATCTCACGTAAAAGTTTTATAAAAATAATTATTGTCCTCGTAAGTTTTAATTTCTCGTGTTTAATTAGCGAAGATCTCCCGGAATTTCTGCTCGATACGTCCAATTAAAGAAGCAAAAAGAAGAATATCGACTCGAAAGCTACAGGATCTGAGAATCTCGCGTAATAGGTCAGTCGCAGAAAGCCTATGAATGGGAACTTATATGAGAAACGGCTGTACTTACTTATATAACTCTCTTAAAGCTCTCTATTAGATTAACACGTTCAGTATCCGAGATTTAAATTGACTGAAACTAGCCCTTGCGTCAGAAATATGGGTCGTTCAGAAAACACGTTGGTCAATTCCATAAATCGAAAAGCGATGGTATTACAAATATGCATCATTTGTTTCTCGGCAATTAAATATAATATTAAAAAGTAACAAAAAATAGAGTTAATTAATTTGGTTTCTCAGATTCATATATTATTTGAAATTTCATACATCCTTATATATGGCGTATATTATGACTTATTGTTAACGAATTATGAACGTGTTAATCGTTAATAAACTGCGGATATTTATGCATTTATGAGAAATATGAATGATGTAAAAATGTACAAGAACGTGTACAAATGCAAATTCTAAAAAAAATCAAAAGTATGATGCATATTGTTGCATTTAAAAAATAGAACATTATTTCATTCGAGTTGAAATTGTTTGTCTGCATCTGTAAAGACATGAATCTGCATAAAGATCCGCGGCCTAATCGTTAGCTGTTAGCTATAGATTTCGATCGGCCGATCTCTTGACAGAACGTTCATGCGACCCGGATTAATATGCAACGCGTCGCACTGCATATACGATATTAGACAATATAATTTAATGACCGTCATTGTGTGACTTGATAATGTGCATCGCGTATCGGAGCTTGCGAACTCGCTTATGATCCCTATAAAAATGAATCTCTCAACGACATGAGACGACGTTTTAGAAAGTAAAAGGTAGAAAAATATATTGCATACGCCGCTTTACCCGTTTCTCTGTGATCTCGTACCGCGTGCAGATGTGTCCTTGGAAAGCTTTCATTCTGCGTCCCCTGTATTCTTCTATTTTTCACCTCTGACACTTCGTTCACCCACCGCGGATACACGCTGAGCTTTGTAGAAACTTACGGTAAAAGGGGAATGCGAATTTTTTAACAGTCTCTACGAAGCTTTCTACGTTCTCTTATCGTGTTTTTCTCATCACATCGTTCAATCCGTCGAGTTTTCAACGTTTCACACGACGCTCTCTCACGTTATACTGGCTCTGAAATATCGATGGACCCCTTTCGCTTATGCACCGCTTCCGGAGATTCTATGTTCTATTTGTACTTTATAGTTTACACTAACACTAGCGATCGAACATTCTTCGATTATACTTTATTCTTTAACGATGCTAATTTATGCTGAAACCATATAAATAAAAACAAAGCGGTGGATAGAAGTGGATTACTATTCGTGTATGATAAAAATAACTGTAGATTGCTAAATTGAAATCGTGCCCTTTTGGTATATAATTTTGCCAGCATTGCTCCTTAGTTTGTCGAATTTGGAAGTATAAAATTGTATAAGATGCATTGATCTTGGCACAGTATCCTGGGATAAGACACCAGTGCTGATAGATTATTCTAGTATAAAATATGTTATCGCTTATTATTACACAGTAGACAGCAAACGGAAACGAAAATCTGCAACTTTCGATTCAACTAGCCGCATCAACGATAAAAATTATTTACCAAAAGGATACAATTTACAGCAATAATCGTATAATTTGCAGATATTAATTTCCAGATTATTAATTTCCAAATATTAATGCAAGAAATGAAACTATTCTTTTTCTAGATCACACACTTCTATAACCAATGAGGAAAATCAAAACGAAGAGTAGGGGGTCCATCGCGCTGCAACACGGTAATAAACTCTTCCCAACAGACAGAGCACCACTTTCATTCTACGCGACTACGACACATTCGAATAAAAAACCTCGCTTATTAAATAAACTCCTTCCACTGTTGCTTCTTTGCCTTTCGAACCATTCCAAAATTTGAATCTTTTCGTTAAACGTCACGCTTGCAGTAAAAGCAACACTCGAAGGGTCATCGTGGCTGATCAACTTCGTGCTACATTGCTTTCTCGAGTCCGGAAGATGCAGATCGCGAGCACGATTCCTGAATAATTTATTCCTTTACTGTTATATCTTTTCTTTTTTTTCACGAACCTGAAAAGAAGCGGCCACCGAATCGTTTCGTTGTCGAATAATCGACCAAAACACCGAAAGAGGAGGAGAGATTCGTTTTCGCTATCACACTCTCATCGTTTTCGTACAGCGTTCGATCTTGTCGTTCTTTCAGAACCAAGGAAACCCTTGTGTCCTGTCAGAACGAATTCTGAAAACGTTACGCAGTGATTCTTTCCGTTTTCCATGTTCTTTTTTTTTTTTTTTTTGCCGTTTCTTCTTTTTCTTCGACTGTTTTTTCTCTATCTTTCAAACGTGGTGCACATTTACAAACGCGCTCTCGATTTGGACTGTTACACGACTTTTACAGATGGATCGATGTAAAAAAAGGGAATGGTTTCAAAAGAATCGAAGGAAATCGACAGATAGAGAAAGATACACGGCTCTTTCGTTTCTGGCCGTTCGCACGATACAGCATTCTCCGCATTCTTTCGCATAAAAGCAACTCGATCATTCCTGTATAAACTGATCTTATCTGTACAAATGTGTGATTACACTCTGTTTTCTTGGTTTCTTGTCTTTTTTTTGCTTTTTTTTTTCATTTTTTCCCACTGTTCAACAATTTTTCTCGGTGTTTTTCTTTTCTTTTTTCCTTTTTTATAAAATGTCGCGGTTTCCTTTACTTTTTTTTTGTTACTTCCTCTTTTAAATATTCGTACTAAAAATTGGTCATCGAACGATACGAGAGGCAGTCATTGGATCTTCTCTTCTTCTCCATACAAAATCCTCGAATGTAACAAGAAAATCGAACAAAATTGACAAGCAGTTGAAAGTTAAAGCAAAAGAAAAATTTGTATAAACATTCACGAGGTTACTATCAATCCTCAAAATGATCCGAGAAAGAAACGAGAGGAACCTCCTTGTAATAAAAAAAAATGCGCCATGACTGCAACTCGTATAGTGGCATGAAACTAAAAGATTTGAACGATAACCGTAACACGTCCCAATACCCTCTCATTTGGCGCGTAGAAAGGCTAAAATTGTTATCAATAAAAGAAGAAATGCATTGATTAAAAGATCAAAGAACATTTTTCAAGCTCCGTAATAAGCAGCAAATCTCGTTATATATGTATAGTGATAACAATCGAATCTCGCGCTTACGCTTAAAGAGTATAAAATGCAATTGTATCCTTTTTTTTTTTTTTTGTTTGCTTTACCACTGGAAGTAGAATATTTTTTTCTTTTTTTTTTTTTGCTTACATTCGTCATTCGGTGGTTACCAAAAGCTACGTAATATACGAAGATACGATTAAAAACGGTCGGTTATCATGCGTAATTACCCTTATTATATAAAACTTTCAAAAAAGGAAAGAAAAGAAAGATTCAGCGATTTTATATCACCTCGCATATTTTTTTTTCTTTTTTTTGCTTTTTCTTTTTTTTTTTCTCTCTTAGTGTTCTAGAACAGCATGTGCTATTCAAGAACGAACAAAAATAACGCTGTTCGCTCCTATGCCACTGAATTTTGTACAATCTTATATGATGCACTGACCGAAGCGTTTCATGGCCGGAAAGAAGAAACAAATTTATTCGACTCCGTTTATCACTTTCCTTTCAACTTCTACGCATATCTAATATCGTACGAAAATAGAATACTTCACGCGTTGCAAAATTGATATCGTGTCTCATGTAAGCAGACTTTTTTCTTCTACACCTGGGATTCTCAAACTGTCATAATTTCCAGCACGGTTGCAGGCTATTTTTACAGAAAATTGTTCACCAGCGAAATTATTTTCATAGGAAATTTTGTCATCACAATTTTTAGCATTTATTTATTTCAGTATCACTCTGAGTTTTATATGACTGTAACACCGAGTTTTTTTTATAAATAAATGAAGTGATCTTAGAATGTTTTTTTATACGAATGTAACGAAGGATCGCAGATATTTGAATTATTATAAAGAAGAATAATAACTCGCGACAGTTTGGGAAACCCTGTTGTAAGTCTTTCGCATAGTGGTTATCTTTTTCTTTAACCCACTCGATAACAGTCTCAATTATTTATTATATAAAATAAAATTAGCCTGAAGGAAATGTCGTCCTTCATCGAAACAGAAAGCGTACTCATCAATGTAATGGATACATTGTTTTAATTATCATGGTCTGTTCTTTACCAGTAAACATGTTAACAAATTCTATAGTCGATTAACTCGAATTAACAGACCTATCAGATCAATTAAAAGTTCGTACAAGATACGTATCTATATAAAACCCCGTGGAATATTTTCACGATAATCGCTCGAACCTTTCTTGATATTGTAGATCATAGATGAGTACTTCTGTTCCAATCTAACGGTACCAGTCGATAAATTAATCCATTAAGAAGATAGAAATATACGAAAAACCCAATTTTAATGAGAAAGCGATCAACGTATATAAATAAGTAAAAATGTAAACCTTATCTTATCTAAGTGTTAAAAATTATCCTCGAAACAATTTCTCCGAAGTTTCTTCTTTCCAAACGAACGTCTCGGTCGACTCGCGTTTTCTCTATAGTCTCTCCAAGAAAGTTCGAGGTAAAAAGAAATTTGGTTACCGCGCGAGTATCGCGTGCAAATTTTTTGGGAGAGGGAGGAGAAAGCTCACAGAAATGGCACAGCGGTATACTTCCTTTTGTTGTTTCTTTAGTTATGCTTTTCCTTTTTATCTCCGCAAATCCCCGGCTTGTTTGAGCAGAAAATCGGAATTACTTGCAGTGGCACAGAGCCAGTAACGATTCTCGTACGATTTATCTGAGACAGCGCAACCATTTCGGTAACAGGGCTGCGCATCTCAAATAATCTCAAATGGATCCGCTACTATCACCAGGAAAGACCATCATGTTTTCAGCACCATAGGAAGGTGTTGGCGAACCCCTTGCATCCAGGGAAGCTCTGCTTGCCGAACTAAAGCTACTCGAACTTAGGTCCTCGTAACTGGCAACCGATTGGCTACCACCTGCAACAGATAAAACCAGTTTTTCTTTTTCACGTCTTCGTATCTATTGATTTTACGGCCATACATTTACTGATTTATATGTTTCGCCTAAACATTCATTTTTATCATTCTAAAATATTCAATCGACGTGTTAAAGAATGTTGGAGTTGTATTTCCTACATAATGGAAGATCTCAATTGTTAAACAAGAAACAATAAGAAAATTCGTAATTATCATTTTATTAAAATCAATTTTCTGAGATCTATTTTCGTAATCGTAGTTCTATCGTTTATTCGTTAGTGGCTTTTACTTACTAGAATTCAAATTTTATCTCAAGTAATATCACGATTAACGTGTATTTTGTACATACTTGCTTTAGATAACTAATCGACACACACACACACACAGTGTGTTTACATTCAAAATTGAATTACGGATTCTCGAATTTCTTCTTATCAGTGGTGACACAAAAATCAGGAAAGACAAAATTGTTGTATGCTGAAAAGCGGGTAGCTTCCCAAAATGAAGCAGACTAAGCCTGGGTGCGACGCTAATATTTTTATTTCTGTCGTATTCTTCTGTGCTCTCCCCTATTATAAATCTATTAATATCGAATTGCTCCTTTTCGTAAATAAAGATTCTGCGTATCAGTTTATCTTTGTTATACTTCTCTTTTTGTTCACAATTATCTTTAAAAACAATTACATACATATATATATGCATGAGTATCGTGCACTTTACATTACAATAGATCTTTTCCCCGGACATTCGAAATTCAACCTCAACTATTCGGCTGTCAACAACGAATGAAAACGATAGCGTCGAATTTTTCGTTTTTTCCTCATTCCTTCTTTTTTACATTCTCACATACGATCCGTGTATTCTCGTACGACGAAACTGACTGTTAGATTCAGTTAGGTAAAAATATATAATGAAATCGCTAGACACATTAAATACGCAATAGATACAATTCAATCATATAATTTCTCTTTAGCGTGAACATTCGTCTAAATCGCTATTGGTCGTCTAATGGATCGTAGGATATTTAGAACAGGTTGAAACATTAATCACTGTTATCATGATTAATTTCAAAACTACCAGAATGATCGAAATTAGCAATTCGTATTCTTTTTATAGAAATTTTGTAAATTCGTTAGCGTGCCTCTTTGTTTTCTCTTTGACACAAAGACTTTATATTTTAGTCTTAGGTAGTTCTGATGTTGATCTCTATAGTTTATTGTGCTCTGTAATATAGCGATCTATCGAAACGGGATATAATTTTATGAGGAAGAGCAGATTTACATGTGACTTAATGCGAACTAGTTTCTAGCATGTTTCGCGTCTTATTTTACTATCTTAAATGTTCATAAATATTTGCGCAGTGATCAATGTCCTGTCCTATGTCGCAGAAAAATTTTCCTCTTTTCTTTACGATTCCTCTATTAACAAAGTAAATACATTCGTGACAGAAATTTACAAATTTTCTACGAACATTGGGCATTAACTTTAAATTATCACACAACGTTCGAATCTCTTATTGTTAGTCGTTTGTCATTCGCAAAACACAGGTTTCTCAATCACATAAAACTCGCTTGATAAAGCTAATTCGCAAGTTATAACGGAAATAATATCCGAATACATGTAATCCAGTAATTATCTAAAGATTCATCACACGCGATCGTAATGCAAGTTATTAAACTAAGTACTTCGTCGAAGCTGCTTAATCTTCTAGCGACCGGAGAATAATTACGACGTGTCGTGTTTGGGACCTCTTAAAATGATAAATTAATAGTACCACTTGTTTCTGATTTGTTCTCTGATTGGCAGTTGTTGCAGATTATCACCGGGTATAACTTTCTGTTTTTAACCCATAGAATCGGCAAAACGATGACGCAAATCGATAGCACATTAACACAAACACGATATTACAATCCATACGTACACATACATCGAGTATAATAATTACATTCTTCATTGTTCGTATGATAAAGAAAGCTACGCGTAAAACGCATTTCGCTAAAACAATTGCTAAATAATTATATTTTCTCGTTATATTGTTATGTATTTATAAATCGTCAATTATTACTCTAAGTAATTGGTAAATATTATTATCAACGCATCGACTGCCGAATAGCTACATTTTGTACGTGTTCGCTTTATTAGAAACTAAGATTCTTTAATCTGTTTACAATTCGTTTAATACAACCGTCCCTCAATTTACGCGGAGTATCCCTTCAATGTGCATTCATTTTCACGTAAATTCAAAATCGCGTAAATAAAGTCTATCAGTACAAAAGAAACAATATATACACGTATGATGACTAGCACAACGTAATGTACTTTTATTCTTATCTCATACAGCACTGACGAGTTTCAACGGAATAAGTTACACTTGTTACTTTTCAAACTTCTAGGAAAATATATTTTCTGGCCGCGTAAGTTGAGATCGCGCATAAAAACTACCGCGTAAATTGCACTATAATCTTTCGCGTAAATTAAGGGACGGCTGTGCTTTATATTGTACCATTGAATAATTATCGAAGATTTTCCCAATATGACTGTTTATTTCATCTAAACCGCTTTAATTAATTCCAACATGGCCAATAACAATCAATGATGATTAGAAGGTCAGTGACAACTATAGACTTTCAGAGCAGTCAACGTGTTGATCACGCATAGACCTATATAACGTATAAAATACACACTCCTCGAAGCTACCTACGGTCCACGCGACTCTCACCGGCGTTTAGAGGATTAAATCGCCGAAATAAATACACTACTATCATCTTTCTTCGTCGAAAGAAATATGGGACAAAAGTGAGTGGCTGAGGTAGTGAAAATAAAAGAGAGAGAGAGAGAGAGAGAAAGAGAGAAAGAAAGATACGTGTGTTATACTGTAATATGAAGAAAAGGAAGTTGCAAAAAAATTTCACAATTTGCTGTTAACTTGTGATCTTTTTTTTTCTCTCGAAAAATTAATTCTTTTGCTCGAAGCAGAGCAATGCACTTGTGTCTGCTATACACTTTATGCAAAAAAAAAAAGAGTCACGCGTTTTACCCAGAAATACAACGTTCCGTATTTTGTTAGATACTATGTGTATAATTCGTCGGTTTTTTCTTTTTCGCATCAAGTTGTGAGTATTTATAATAAATTCGATGCATTCACTCAAATAGTTTCGTATTTTTTCGTCCGTTACGAACGATTTTTGCGGAAATCGAAGGAGGGATAGAGGATTCAAGGATTTGCAGACAATTGGTACCTAAGTTTATTCGATAAAGGGACGAATATGCTTTCGCTTGAATTATACGTGTAACTTTGCATTCTAACGAAACCTCTATAATACAAAATAAAAGTATTCTGGTGGTATGCACCATCATTGAAATCTCTGCGTTTTTTAATACCAACGAATGCCCTCGATGACACTGCATTTGCTACGTCGAGAGAAGCACAAACTCTTTTAGTTATCGAACAGTAAATCCATCTAATACTTCATAATACAGAATCATTGTTCTCGTTTTATGAGAAAAATGACATTTATGGCTCGCCTTTGATTATTTTAAAAGGTTCAATTACGAACTACGTACCTAGAAATTTAAATTACTAATAAAACAACTTTTGAAATATTATCACGTGCGTCGCATGAATTTATATATTACTAAAATATTCCTAATAGACATTAGGTTGACTTTTGATTAAAAAATAAATTTTAATATTAGTTATTTCATAACTAGCAACCAGCTATGTTTACTGTATTAGTCGCTATAAAGAAATGCAAAACGAAACATTCAAACTACAGATATTTTCTTCAATAAATATGAAAACAAATAAAACGAAAAATATTCTACTTTCGATATACAATAAAAATCTATCACCAAGTTAGTAAATTATATTATATATTCACTGAGTAATTTATATTGAACACATAAAACGCGTTTAAAGACAAAATTCTTTCTAATATCAGCCAAGATTATTTATTTTTATATTATTCACAGAATAATAGAATGATCTTATTAAAATTAATTTTTTATAATTATATATACCTATGGCAGAAATCATCATGTTATTACTATATCTTGATAAAAAGATGATTTATAAGTTACCCTAAACTTTACAGATTTTCACTTGAGACAGATGTAATATTTATATTTTGATATTTAATACTTCATTATAAGATTAGTATTTTTTTTATACATTATATTTCTATAGAATCGCGATAATTCTATAAATATATTGATTAAGAAGAAAATACTAGAATGCACATATCCACAAGATTATTCCACAAAAATGAGTGTTAGCATAAAAAGTTAAAAATGTAACAAAAAACATCACATAAATTAAATGAAGGAAACCTACTCACACTCAAAAGATTGTACTTTAAAAAAGACCTCAAACACTATACATATAACAAAACAGTAGCACTCTCATGATAAGTATGATTGACTTTTAAATTAATGTATGAATATGAGTCAAGAATATCAGAAACAAAGAGTAGTATGATGTATCAATGCTGATTAGTACAATCCCCTTATTAAAAACTAATTTTTATTTTTTTTAATACCACTTTTGTTATTGGCAGTCAACGTTATGATTTTGTAAGTGAAGATCATAAATTTAAGAGAAACTCACGATTTTATTATATGTCTATAATTACTGCATTTAGTAACATAAATGAATAAAAAACAAACAGTAAAAAGTAATATATGTTGAAGTAATTCTCACTTCTAGGAAAACTCTACATCTTTCTTTTGTATACCCGTTACCTGAACACCGAAGGAAATAGAATTTAGTAAAGCAAAAAAAAAAAAATAAAAAAAAAAGCAATATTATTGTGCCCTTGAATGTAAATAATGAGCTATAAATAGATTTTTATTGCTGTCTCTTGTAACTTTCAGTTAGAGTTACATACCAAGGTTAATTTTTTTGTAAATTTTGTAAATATATCAACGTGCTCTCTATCACCTTCAATTGTAATGTAATTATTAAAATTGTAATGTACTTATATTTATAACCTCGACAATACGTAATAATAGAGGATACGATTAATTTAAATCTAAAAAAAACAAAACAAACAGCATCATAGCAGATGTTTCTGCAAAACTAACTACTGGTCAATCTCATCGTACAAAATTTTATTTACTCCTTCGATTCTTGCTTTCCTTCAAGACCACACGAATTGGAAAAAATATAAAAAAAGAACGAAGCAAGGAAAATGTTAACAAAAACAACTCATCGCACCAAGAATAGCGTACACGTGATAAATAATTACTCTAAGTAAGTTACTGCTAATGATTGCCCCAACTCGAATTAATAAATACTTCTTCCTTTGGTAAAGGAATTGAAGAAATCGTCGTTAAAATTCTAATAAAAATAAGCTTGAAGAACGATATCTTCGTTAAAAGCATTGCATCTACTTTTCGATTTTTGTTCGTTGTTTCTTTATGAAAAAAAAAAAAAAAAAGAAAGGGGGAAAATATGATGAGATGTTTCCCTCGACGTAGCAGCGAATAGATACAGTGAATCACGAAACATAATCACAGCATTTACGAGGACGAAAGTGATGATTAGAAGCTTTGTACTAAATCTCACGGCTAAATCCTCGAAAAGAGACCTTGTTCGTTCCACCGAAAAGATCTCAACGTTTTCCATTTGTACTAGCAACAAACTCTAACGAGTTAGAAGTTATATATATATTTATATATATTTATATCTATATAAACGAACAATCGATTTGTTGCTCGACACATGATTCTCTATTAAACACGAGAGTGGTTTCAACCGATCGGTGATCAAAATGTTCAACAAAAGGCAAAAGAACACAAAAGGAAGGAAGAAAGAAGAGATATCAGAGATTTTGGCCAAACTCTCTGAAAGAAAACATATAAATAGAACATGATTACTTGTAAAAAAAAAAAAAAAAAAAACAGGGAAACGTACAGAAAAGAATTGGACTAAGTAATAGAGTCGAAGATCTTAGTCAAAAACTTCCCGATTTTCTTTGATCGTTGGTACAATCAGAAAGCGGTAATTCTGCGTGAAAAAATAAGCCAAGAAGATAGACTAAAATTTTGCTCGAACTCTAAAACAATCATATATTTTGATTGTATGATACTTTTAATTTCTTCGGAATACACAATGAATTTAATATTGCTCCATAGATAAAAATCAAGCGAAGGTTAACCCAGATATACCAGGCAAATATTTTAAGTCAATTTTCTCGGAAACAAAGTCCCTTCTTCGTGTAGAATCAACCCTTTGCCGATTATACCACCAACTACAAAATACCTTATATGAAATGAGAACCTCTTCTCCGTGAAAGTATTAAATAGAAGATAGAAATAATAACGACATTTCTCGATTCGCGTAATACAACTGTACAGTGCTATTGTGTATTTGTTAAAATTGTTCTAAGATACCTATTTTCACTAAGGATCCGCGATACTAACATCTTCTCCGTAAAACTAAACGAACAATTCTGCGGCATAAGCTATTATTCACGAAATTACATGTCATTTGGATTATTAAAGTGCTGAAAATAAAACTATAGTCCCCACACTACTAACGTTTCCGCTTATGCAACTAATCGATTACAACCCATCTTTGGCTCTTCAGGAATTCTTTCTCCTTTTTTTCCAAGGTTACCTAGCAACACCTAATTCGCGGTTACGGGTTTAAGGAGGGTAGTTATCTGTGATGAAACGTGTCAAAAATATATATATGCTATTTTGTTGTTCGTGTGATCTAACACCTACGCAGAAATTGTATCGAAAAAATATCGAGGTAAGAGATTATAGCAAGAACCTCGAGTATTTACAATTTCGAAAAGTTTCTGAAGCCACTGATATCTATCACACGATAAACGTAGTAATCTGGAGAATTGAATCAATGGGATGAGTTTATCTGTTGCGTCCTTAGTGAACGGAAACTATTAAGATATTAAATATTATAAATTCGAAAGCTTTTGAGGAGAACCAAGAACGTGCGTACGTAACCAGGTACGACAAATGAAAAGATTATCTAGCATACTGGAACTGAGATTCTGGATCGATATGACATACATACAGAATCCCGTTTCCCTTTTCAAACTCTTGCTCGTATACAATGCAAGAATTATTACGTTCGTACTTTACGCACATCGATATTACATGACAAACCCTTGCTCGTATACAATGCAAGAATTATTACTCTCGTACTTTACGCACATCGATATTACACGACAAATTCTTGTTCGTATACGATGCAAGAATTATTACGCTCGTACTTTACGCACATCGATATTACACGACAAACATCCAATCATTATATGAATTATGGATTTATACCATCGATAATTTTCACAATAAAATATGCAGTGAATGTTCACTTGTTTCGCACGATTTGTATTACAAATCAACTAAAATCCTTTGGATTCAAAAACAAATATTTTTGCAAAATAGATTTACGTTAGATTTACATTATACGTAGATACGCATATATGTATAACGCAATGTAATACAATTTAGGTATACTTTATATAACACTTATTTTATACGTTTCATTCTACCGATACCGTAGATATTCTAAACTACGCGTTATCAACGAATTTCTTTCATTCAGAAAAAAAAGTTTCCACGAATATCAACCAAAGACCATTTCCTCGTTCGGATATACGATTGTCGATATAATAATCGACAAAAACGAAGAACAACGATTTTTCAGTTAATTTTATCCAAGTCTGAACACCACTTAGCGAAACTCGATCTTTTACTATATTAGAAATAGATATCTCACTTCGCAATATACAGGGCTGTTGCATAAACAAATCGTTAAAATTCCCGGAGAACTCGGAACAGCCAAAGGGAAGTTTTCATTCGTTAAACGCGATTAATCGGTTCGAACAAATTTCCTCTGGATCCGTGAAAATATATTACGGATGGCTTTCATGGAAAGCATGTCTCGACGGTGGATATAAAAAATAGAGACGAGCGCGACGATTTCGATCGGACATATTTTTGTATGGAGGCGGATGCGAGTAGCTTTGTGCTAAACCGAAACGTGTATTGTAATGAATCTGTGAAAAGCCACACTGATCGAATTCCACTTTTTGTTAATTTATATAATTTCACTACATAAATTCATGATTAATGTTCAATTCTTAAATTCATTTATCACAAGAAGATGACACAAATAATAGTAAACCTTAAGGCAAATCTAAGAAACAGTGTTTATAACATCACTTTTCTATATTTTTCAATTTACAGAGTTGATCAATGCGGCTTCTTCTGAACCGCTCATATGTATACAACTTGCTCGTGCTATTAGTTCTCAATATCTTTTTCTCTTTTCCTCTTTATTTTTCCTAAATAATAGATTTTTGATAGCAAAATAGGAAATGACAACGTTTAGTCAATTTTTATACGCAATACACTGATGATTATGAATTTATATTCATTATCGTATGAATGCAATTAAATTCAATTTTAAAATTCAATTTTAGAATGAGAATTTCCACTTTTCCGTCCTTGTAACTACAGTAGCTCACAATAATATTTGAACACTTATGGAAACATTTTGTGAATATATTGTATGTTTTATAAAAAAACATTTTGAAATTTTATTAACATTGTAATGAGACACGACTATTGCGGTTATTAACAAGACGCAATAATTAGTGAAACTATCTTTAGACTAACTGTATGTTTAAAACCATGATTCATGCTGTATAGTAATTTTTTACTAAGTGTTATGTTCGTAAGAAATGTCTTGTTACTTTTATATATAGTTTTGGATTGATTTGGTTTTCAAATTTTATAAAAGCAATCACGACACCGGTATCACTACAATGATAATGAAATTTTAAAAAGTTTCGTATATCGCACATAATATATTCATAACAATACTACTGTACATTCTTTGTGTTAGGGCTGCACATACTTATTACATAAAAACCATGTCAGATTAAAGAAATTTGTTCGTTATATCGCCGATAAAAGGTAGTAAAATTTTAATCTTTTCTATTCTCTTTCTCCAGAAAGTTTCATATCATTTATAAATAAAGATTCTTGGAACTAATAACGTGAAAATCCTTTAACAGTACGAATCGAAACGCAAGGCAGTCGCCGTATTAAAGAAGTATTTAAAGTGCTTAAATTATCGGTGAATAGCTGCGAATCGATTTGTCCATTTCATCTGAATTTCATCGATGGTAATAAAAAGCTAGAACACTTCTCGTATGCACCACACGGACAACGTACAACGCATTCTCGTTCGACTCGACGTCGATGTAAGGCAGTCGGAACAGAAATCGCTATATGTGTTTCATTTTTTTTTTTTTTTCTCATTTTTTCTCTTTTTGATTTTCCTTTAGATATCTATGTGTATGTATATATATATTTATATATACAGGGTGCATCACAATATGTGGAACCTACTGCAGAAGTGAACAGGGGTCACAAAAACAATGAAAAAAGTTCACATATGGACATAAATCCGACCTGGTTTTCTTTCGAATTTATAGCCACTTTAACGTTTCAATAATCCGCAACTGTTCAATGAAATGACTACCTTCGTAGTGTCAAAGAATTTCGTAATTTTTCAAAAATTCCACGTGTATGTCGAATAATACAAATCGAGGGTGGCCATTGAGTATGGACCATCTTCTATGAAGATAGGTAGTTGTGGACTTAAAATGAAAAACGGCTATAAATTTGAAACAAGGTCAAATAAAACATATGTTGATATGAACCTTGCTCATTGTTTTTATGCCTTCTGTCCACTCTTAAAGTCGGTCCCATATGATATACTTTGTATATAGAAGTTTTTGTTTCTTATTTTAACATTTAGCCAACCGAATAGGAATATCTCTCCTCTGTGAGTAACATCGTTACGTGACCGAACGGAGAGATCTCCCTTTTTGACCTTAGCATCGTGTTTCCTTTTCTTTTTTGTTGATGTTGTTATTATCAGTTATTGTTTACCTGGAATTGTTCCCAATTAATTGCACCACTTTTTCTGCTTTTATAAAGTACAATATATAATAAAATATACCAATTTAGTGGTGTTAAAATTAATTAACAAGTATAACTAGTATCAATTATAAATAAATAAAGTTATAATCAAACCATACTACACTGCAAAAAAATATTAAAGTGCATTATAAATTTTTAATTTCACGCTCAACTCGTGTTACCTTTAATGTTTTTAATTTTACCTATATTTTTGTATAATTTTAACATATACTTTTAATTTGAGATTTTGTATAAACAATATGTGAAATAAATAAAATCATTACCGCGAAATATAGTTAATCGTTTAAATAACTTTTAGACTTCTTTGTTTTTTAAGTAGTGAATATTAATCCTCGATACGTAGAAAAATGCGCGATGGACAGCGCATAGGTTGGCTTGTCCGAGCGCGATGGAAACGTATACCTCGCTGCGGCGCGCGCGGTTGGCTGAGTGTTAAGTGTGTATCTCGTATGTGTGTCTGTATTATTTCCAATTGTTTATTTGTTCCACAAATTCGAATTGAATATTAGCGGACGTAAATCCAATGATTACAGCCTTGCCCTTGTTATTATCATAGGAAATTTCATCGAGTGCCTCTAGAACGTTCTTTCATGTTGATTCTTTTCTAACGCGGTTACTAAATCAAAATATATGTACTACTGCTATTTCTATTTGTTCGATAATTCCTCTTTTCTCTTTTTTTTTTTTTAGAAAATATTTTCAAAAATATCAAATCTGACAAGATGCCAGACACTTGTCGTTCCATGAAAACGGAGCTACAGCTTGCTCCACTCGTGAAAAGTGATTATATAACACGTGCTTCCTAAGATAATTGTTCTTCGATAAAACGACCATGCTAACTTGATTAGAATGAAAATCGGAAACGCGAATTGTTCCCGGTCTATACTCCTGCTAATCAACCCCAGTTACTTGCATCAGGAGTATATAAAGGGCAAGGCTGGCCCTAGGTACATCCATGCAATCCTCTACTCATCTGCGTTTTTTTTTCTTTGACCTATTGCCTTTCTTGGACGTGGCACAAACTGAGGTGTTCGTCGCGCTTCTCTCAGCTGTCTCACGACCCGAATACTCTCCTTCGACGTTCGTGACCACGTTTGGATTCAACTCGTCCGAAGAAGTCGAACGTTCAGGCACGATCTCTTGCTCCGAATCGCTCCTCTTCTCTGGCTCGGTATCTCTTTCAGGTTCCGAGGAATCTTCTTTCCTAAACGTTGCACCTACCAACGGTCCACCGACGTCCCACTTGTTTGAATCGTTTGGATCTTTTTCATCGATCTCGCTTACAGCTTCTAATTTGGAAACTTTCTCGGATGAGATGCTTTCACTTGTAGATGAATTTGTTTCGTGCTCATTTTTAGTTTCCGACAAATTGGTCGGTAGATCCAGCTTTTTGTGAATTTTCTGTTCGCCAATTTTCTTTCTCGTAGACTCGCTTTCTGTGGTGGAAACAGGTTTTTTCTTAACGATGAAACTCCCAGATCCTTCCGTTGCATGTACAAATGGTTCTTCCACGGTTGTTTCCTTAACAGTTTCTTTCAATTGATCCACCATCGTTGAGGATGGATCAGTCAAAGATTCCTCTTCTCGACAAATTTTCCTTTCTTCATTGCTCGCATCTTCCGCTATTGGATCGAGGTCAGATTCCTTCTTTGTCTCATTCTCAGCAGAGAAAGTGTTTTTCTTTTTGACGATGGAGCTCCAGGAAATTTCCTCTTCGGGATATAATTCCAAGTTACCCTCTCGAACTTTGTCTACCATCTGAGAACTCGAACTCTTTTTGTCTAAATTCTTTCTCAACGAAGACTCGTGTATCTTCTTCTTCAAAGACTCTATTTTCTCCAAGATAGGCGTGCACGACGAGACTTCGATAGGATTGAACGATTCGGTTTTCAGCTTATCCTCGACTTTATCTTCTCTTCGCGTTTCTGACTCAGCCACGGGAGAACCATTTTTCTTCTTTACTACAGCGCTCCAGGTAAACAATTCAGGTAACGGTTCTTGCGAACTTGATTCCTTTGAAATATCTTCGACAGGTTTTACAGGCTCGGTGGAAGCTTCGGAAATTTGTACGTTGCTTTCGTTGGTGGCTTTCTTACTCTTTCGATACTTCTTCGCACGAGTCCCACAGACCTCGGGTCCAGCGAGGATCTTACATTCAGAAACGGATGTAGTATCGATTAGTACTTTCATCTCAGCTTTCTGCATCGCGTCGATGTCGATTATCTCAATTCCTGCTTGCGATCGTTTGGATGCGACGTTTGAAGGAGATGTTTTAGCGGAACGAACCTTAGTTTTTCTTAGTGGACTAACATTTTCAGTAGCCGGGATATCTTTTGTGTTATCAGATTCTTCCAGTTCCTCTTTTCTCTCTGTATTCTTATTCTTCCAACTATCAACCGGTTTAAAGATTACAGTCACATCAGCATCCGATGTGTCGCTTTCGATCACCACGATATCCTTTGTCTTCTTAGCATTCTTAGATGCCAACGCTGATTCTGCTGTAATCTCCTGAGATCTCCTCGTGCTTCTTTCACACGCATCCTTAGATCTTTCAGATGGTACATCATAGACGTCCGAATGGTATATGTGTTCCATATCGTCGTCAGACGACGAAGGTTTGCTCCTTGTCGTGGCCGATTCACTATCGCTAGCTTTACTAATTTCAAACTTCGAATCTTCCTTGCAAATTTTGTCAGATGTTTCTACTAGTTCAGAAGCATGTATGTACTCTATATCGTCATCAGATATCGTATTCTTGCTGTTCTTCCTCTGCATAATAGGTGAAGAACCTGCGCAACTTATCACGTCCACGCATTTATCGCTGTCGATGCATTCAGCCTGCTGTAATTGAATGATCTCGGAGCTTTGGATATGTTCAATGTCTTCGTCGGACTGAATCGAAGTACCATGTTTGTTGCAACAAGGTGTATCGACGATGTGATATTCACTGGAACTGAAATCGTCGTTCGAGTCCGATGTCGATGATTTATATTTATCAGTTTCTTTAGTTAATACATCCGCACTTATAGTCGGCTTGAAATCTTCCTTCTTACCGGTTTCTTCGATTACAACATCCATTTCTATGATCGGTTCTACCTGCTTCAACGAATTGCTTTTATTTTCCACAAGAAATTCAACTTTTTCTTTGTAATTCTGAGCCGTGGAAGACTTTGATTTGTTTTTACATTTCCCAATTACAGTTTCTTTCGAATACTCTCCGCTTTTACTTTCAGAAATTTTACTGTCCGTATCTTCGATCACGCTTTTTCCGCATCCTTCCTTCTGGCTGCAATTATTCTTAGAATCGTCGCAAGTAATGTCTTCGATAATGATACTATCTCCGTGTTCTTTTAGGATATACTTCTTAGTCCCGGTTTGTTTACTAGAGGATACAGACAACCCAATCTTCTCCGACTTCTTCACAACCTTTTCAAACTCGCAAGTTTTTTTACTCTCAGTTTTACAATGCACCGATGTATTCTTTTTTTCATGAGCAGCCTTATTTTCCATCAAAACTACATTACCCTCGTCATAGTTGACTACGTATTGTGCCTCGGATACATTCCTCTCGTGAGTCCCTCTGTCTTCCCTTTTATCAACTTTCTTGCACCAAGCAGCTTCCTTTGCCTGGGTCATAGGACTGCTGGGGATTTCACCCTGTTCTACGCACAGACTCAAGCTGGTCGGTACATCGCGGAAGGCTTCTTCTTTCTCGAAGTCAATAGTAGAGTTCCCAGGGTTCGTAATTGAAGCGATCTCGACGCACAACGCTTTTCTTTCCTTCACCTCGCAGATGTTCTCATCCGGCACGCTGTCGATCGCAGGCTCGCCAGCTGAGTGCATTTCCGCGCAGATCTCGGTGAGATCGCGCAGAGTTTGACTCTCCGGCTCGAAATCGCCGAGAGAAGCCGGACCTTCTTCGGCGCACACGCTCCTAGGTGGTTCCGGCACGTGGCTCTCCTTCGCGAAATCGAACTCCTGACTGGAGTTAATGTCCTCCTCATCGGCCGATACAGTAATCACGGTGCCCAGAGGGTTGACGACTTTAGTTACCGGTTGACCCACCCTCTCAAATACCGATCGCCTCCCTAGTAACAGAAAAAGCCGTTGGCAGGTATCAATATCGAGTCACAATATCTCTCTTGTTTGTTTTTCTGTTTGGCCTTTTTTATGAGATACATCGCCTGAGGTATAATGAGGTATTATTGTTCTCGATACGGTTCGGCAATGGAGAGAGATTTTAAGTGACATCATCGAATACTAATTCAAATGTTGCATCGTAAGGAAATACAGAGTTACGAGAACGGGGTACGTGAAAGATAAAGAGAGAAAGAGAGAAAATAAAAGAGTAATTAATCTTGACTTCTAATGTAAAGCTGATATATATACTCGATCCGAGTCGTCACACTGCACACCACAAAAACACAAACTTCACGTCACAATATACGTGTCGAGATCGAATGATACATTGTAAAGAGAACAAGTTAGAACAGTTGCTTTCAACCTATGTAATTTCTTTCGTGTTCATTGGTACTTCAAAAAGGAAAAGATTCTTATAGGATTAGTAACTGCGACTGCCCGCAGCCATTCGCAACTGTTTACCTCGACTTAAAGGGTAGACGTTGATAAAATGTATCGTTGTTAGTGATTAAATGTAGCATCGATAAAGGGGAGGGGGGGGGAGGACGGAGATACCTGCCTCTGGCCAGTTCTGTATCCATACAAACTTACAATCTAAGAATCATCCGTCACCAAATGCAGAAAACACGAATATCGTATCCATATTTAAAAATATTTGCTTGGAAAAATTATCAAATACTCCCACAAATTCAAATTACAAGATTCTAGAATAAAGTAAAACATGATCTATATTTTGCATTTTACAATTTTTTCAATCAAGACGTAATTGCAATCAGTGATGATCTGATTTAAACAGATAAAATTAATTTAGTCGCGTTGGAATTAACTTTACTGCATTTAGCAGGAAGATCTTCATGATTGTAAGAACCATAAATTCAAGAATCTATTAAAATCGCGTATTTGAGGCACTCAGAAATATAAGTTTCCAAATATCCAAATCATATAGAATGCTTTCGTTCTTCTTACTAATCACAACAATGTATAGAAATTTTACGAAATATCGGCAATTGGGATATATCAGGATTCGTGATCTTCTACTTCAAAGCAAAGCATCACAAGTTCTATGTAATTATTAATGTAATTATTACTTACCTGGAGCACGGTGTGGTGCGATCGATGTCTCTAGCATAGCTTCAGCCAAATCTTCTCTCAATTGATTTTCACCACCGCCAACACCAGCATTTTCACTATCTAAGGGATCACCATACGCTTCCATAAATCTTGGAGACTGCTCATAACTGCCTAAACAATAAAAGGAATCCACATGAACGTGCAGTACAAATATTAAATGAATTGAATACAAATTTAATCTTAACAACAAAAATAAATATGGTAATATAATATTTAAGAAATAATATGAACTTACTTCCTGATCCATCAATGACCACAGGTACCAATGATCTGGATGCAGCATGCGGCATGTTGACTGGATTTGATCTCGCAGGACGAGATCCACCGGTTACTCCAATTTCAACAGCCTCTGCTTCGACAAGATTGACAGTAGCTCTACATTAATAAAATTTTATTGTAATGATGTTACAATCTTAAAAACAATGTTACATATGTTACATCTCTAGAAAACTAACCCACTAGTTGCATTATAGGTTTTAAAAACAAACTGAGGTCCCATCCAAAGTCGCCTATGTGGACCAGCGTGTGTTACAATTTCTACTTGACTTAACCAACGATCCTCCGCTAAATCGCTATCTTGAATGTCTTTCGGTATAATATTGACATTTAGTAAAGGGCTAGACGTTGGCAAAGGTGGTACAATCTCTAAAGAATTCGGAGATCTTAGAAGAGGCCATTGACCTTTGGCTTCGACCTCTAATTCTATCATCGTATCGTCACATACTTTTTCTTTTGGTATACCTAAAATGTGTCATTAAATAGTACTTACATATTATAATAGATATATATTGACATTAATCCTGACCTAAATTAATATTTTATTCACCTGCAGCTGGTTTGGGTTCTAAATCATATTGTATCATATTTCCGTGACATGCCATAATAAACAAAGAATCAACTGCTCTCTTCATAACTTTTGCAGTAGATTCCCTTTGCGCATACATCCAAGCTCTTGGAGGTGCAAAACAAGCACATATTTTTAATGGTAATGTTCCACTATCGTCCGAGTGCAATCGTTGTCGTTGCTGTGGCCTGCTATATAATATACAACAAATAAATTTATTCAATAATAGTAAATTCCGTAGATAATAATAATTACCTTTGTTGAACTTGACTGTTTATATGATTTAATGAAGATGGTTGTCGTATCTGTGCCAGAGGATGTAGTACAGTTGGATGAGGATACGGAGGGAGTCTTGGATTAGAATATGGATACACCGATAAAGGCAACTCTGTATGAGATACGGGAGAATGAGATCTGGTGCCGTCGTCCATTAAACCTGCACTTCTATGAAATCTTGAAAGCCTATTTACAACATGAGGTGTGGAATGAGTTCGTATTCCTACTGGTCCACCATATGGTGCAACAGGAAACACATGAGTAGTGCCCCGCACAGTTGATATCGCAGCCCATCGAGTATCACTCGAGAAAGCCATATCCTATTATAATAAAACACGAATCTTTAAAACACATAAAGTCTTAAAAGCACAGACATTAAAATTTGATTTAAAGAGATATGTACCTGCACTTTCGCAGTAGTATCTCCACGATGTAGAATATACAAATGATGTACTGCTGCCAAAGTGGGACCACCTGGATGTGGCTGAATTCTAAATACATGAAAATCATGCCCCCTTTTGTCAGCGGTCATTAGCAATGCACCACTTAAATCAAAAGTCATAGCAACGATTGCATCACTATGGGCAGTAAAATGAGCAACGACAGTCTCTATATTCGCATCATCTAATTCTTTCTCCTCTTTTGCTGCTTGGAGATCTAATATCGTAATCACTCCTGGTTGGGTTACGTCACTGCTGGTATTATTAATGACTACTGGTGATACTGAATTGCCAGTTAAACTAGATGCAACTGTTTCCCCCAAACCACGCAATCCTTTCCCTAAAGATTTTGCTGCATATAGAACAGTTGCTGTATAACTTTGAACTCCTTCACTTTCGCAACCACCGCTACTTCTTTTTGCTGGTAGTAACTTTTTTTCGCTAAAAATATTTTCTATTATAACAAAACGTAATTTACTTTAAATAACTGCTAAGATTTTATAATCATGGGGATTTTTACCTGTAAGCAAGCCATCTTGTGCCTAAAGTAACAGGATTTGGATTTGGACCAGGACTGGCATAGCAAGTAGTAACTGTTAATACATCTTCCAATGTTCGAGCATCGAACACCGCGATCTTTTCTAAAAATGTTACTACTATGGATCGTTTATTTACCAAAATGTCACAAACAGGATTTTTAAATTTTATGCTTTTAGCTTGTTCCCCAGTTTTTAATGAAATGAAACTAATGTTGCAAAATTGTGGTCCAGGTCCAGCTGAATCACATATTGCTACCATTGGCCGTTTCAATTCAAACAAATCAACATGTTCATCATCAGTCTTTGGATTTGGTAAAATTCTCAGAGTACGAACGACACCTTGTCGCCATGATAACACTTCAGTTCCTTCTCCGGTTGCTGCTATCAACCATACCTATATTAAATAACTTGTTACTTTGACTTTACAATATCACTTTTAAAACAACATTATAATATAAGATACAACATTATATTCTATAATAATTATGAGTTTTCTAAACAAAGTTTAAAGCATAAATGCTCAACTTAAATATATGAATTCTTTTATATGATCAAACTTCAAATATCATATTATTATCTCTGCAAACTACATGTACCTTGATATTTTGATAATGAATGTGCTTGTTTACATATTATGCCTCCTAGATAAAATAAGATTCAAGTCATTCATAAACACAGACACAGTTTTAAAGCTACTACACAAGAACAGTGTTCTATAATTAGAAACTTGATAAATCTATAAAGACCCCTCATGCTCAGTATCTAATATGTACACTTAACTTAAATCATATTTCAATTGATACATATTCATATATGTTCTTTGAAGAATATTTCCTACTTTAAGACTGTCTAAATTGCATATAACTTTTAAAGAACACCAAAGACATTGCAAAAAATTATTTTAACACGCAATCTTTTGCACAAGTAATGTAAATACTTAAAGAACAAGTGAACAAGATCAAACCTGAACTCCAGTTGTATAGCCAAGTACCAATAATAAAGGTGGTGTATTAGAGCCTTCATTGTAGTCTGGATACAGGGTAGGATCATTAATGTCTGCATATTCAAACCTTGCCCATGATATAGACTCTTTGTTCTCAGAATTTGGTGTGCCAGTATAAGCCTATATTTAAACAATATAATATGTATCTTAATAAAAGATCATCAACAGAATATTTTAATGTACCAACCTGTGGAACAATATCATTAATTATTCCTGCAACACTATCTATAATTGAACGATCAACTATTGGCTGAGGTGATACAACTTGTACTCCTTTATGCACACCACGCCTTGGAGAGTCTGCAGACATTTTTTCTTTCCCAAACTGAATATTTTTACCTAACAATAAATACATATAAAGTAATATTAACTATATATTACTGCATTAAACAATAATAACATAATCATTTATAATATTTAATAAGTCATGAAGAAAAGAAAATTATATTAATATCATTATGGATGAATATATGGAAACAATATTGTACATTTATTTTTATTATATTTATTATTATAAAAATATAATGATCAAACAATTTTTAATAATTTCCACAAACAATAAATAAACTGTAATCTCAATAAACTCGATATTTTGTGTTGTTAAATCTTCTCATTAAAAATTTATTTAAAGTTAACAAAAATCGCTATATAACAAGGTCATATTTCAATTATAAATATCTCTGAAGAAACATAATTTAAATTTATGATACATTACGTACATTGTGTTAATATGAAACAGAAAAACTTGTAAATTTAAACACCAAAATATTACATTATATAAACCTGAAACAGGTATTTAAATTAAAAAGTATAGTAATGTGCAAAAAATATAGATTAATAATCTGTATACATTACATATTCATAATTTATTTGCATAAATATCAAATATATGCAACACACATTTCTATTAATAATAATATGAGATATAACAGATAAAAATTAAGCGAAACGACGAAATAAATAATTAATCAAAGATATTGTTATTATTTGTATAAGGAAATTTACGAAATATTATATCTGTATATTTGATAATATAAAAATGAGTAACAGAAAAGTAGTGGGAGAATCTATTTTACTTATTAAAGAATATTACACAATCCAACTACAGCTGTTCGTCGTGTACGCTCAGGGACGATTAGTAAAAAAGAAACACAAATGTCAAAAGACGATGAAACGAAAACTTTCATGATCTCTGTTGCAATAATACGAATATATTAAATTTGAATAAAATAAATGAACACTGACATTAAAATAACGACCCTGACATTTCGTCGAACAAAGGGGTAGAAAGCAGTTTCTCACAACAAAGCTATCTCTCCTTTCCCGACCATCGTTATTATTTGTCTTACGAGCAAATTTTTTCCGCTTCGATCGTTTTTGAATTAACAGAAAATAGAATCTCCGATTTACCTCGCCATAAAATTGTATTTTCATACTGGGAAGCTCGCCATCTCTGAGACGACCTTCTACTGCGTCATTCTGTAAGTGACTGACACAACACAACCAGAAAACGATAGTGATGTCACCCCGCCCGCGAAACGTTAATCTTTTTGTTCGAAATATTCAAGCGCGTCGATGGTGTTCCTTATTGTAAGAGATCGTCTGATCCGCTCTCCGTTTTGACGCGCCGACGAGTTCTCCCGGAAAGACGTTCGTTAAAAGGTATCACGTATCATAACTACTGTAACGGGCAGATTCGTTGAAAATACGAAAACAATAATCAGCTGATTCAGATAAGGAAATGGATGGAAAGGAGGGGAGAATAAGAGAAAAGCGAACTCTAATACTCGTATCTAAAATACATCTAGATGGCGTAATCGATGTTCAAATTTCATTTCATCTGTATTGTTAACGGTAAATGTATATGTAAATGGATGATTGCGTGTTAATCATATCTTTTGTTTTAATGGAAAAACTATTTAAACTAAAACTACATGGCTCTACATTGATTATAAATAACAGAATTTTTCATGACATCTTTCTCAATTCTAGAATGCAAGAAAAAATATAAGTTATAAAGATTAACTTAAGAATGTTGAAAAAATTAAAAGAACTATTCTAACAAATAAATAAAATATACATTAATGTAAAACGTAAATAATTTTATTTATTATTATAGTGGTAGCACTGCGCAAGTTTGTATTGTACAACCTGAAATGTTATGCTGCTAAAATATCTTAATATTATAAAATGAAATTATCATCTTTACCACGTTTTATTATCATGTTTCAAAGTGCTGATTAAATATTTAATATAACGCAACAAAATGCCATGATGTTAGTGAGGAATATAATATAAAGTTATATATTTTGTGTAACATAAGCTACCATTGAAAGAAATTATGAATATATACATATGTATGTATATTATATCAATCGATGCATTATTTTCTACGTGGAGACTGATGCATTCATTAGTGTTTTATCATAAAAATTACTTTACAAGAGCGGTGTTTTTATAAAATTCCATCACTTGGTGCTAACGCCACCTAGGAGTACAATACTATTTAAATTGAATCGGTATGTCCACAATATGCATACATAATAATTGATATTTTATTTAAGGAGTTACAATAGCAAATTTAAACTTTATATTTAATCAAGCCTATAATTTTCAAAAAATGAATAAAAATATTTTTTTCTATACATTTTATTTTATTTTATTCTATATTATCACTAATATATCACTAATATCACTAATTTTAATTAAGCTGTTGAAGTAATTACTTCAAGAAAAACTCTACACTTCTTCTTTTGTATATCCGTGACCTGGAGATCGCTGTTATGAATAGAATTTAGTGAAACAAAAAATTCGAAATAAGGATATTTTATTATTGTGCCATATTATTGTGCCCTTGAATATAAATTTTGTTTTGGCTTACAAGGTCTAGAAACAGAAGAGCTAGAAGTAGATTTCTGTTGTTGTTTCTTGTAACCTTCGGTTCGAGCTACAAGGCTAATGATAATGTCCTTTTTGCTATAAATATATACTATCATAGCTTCTTCTATTGTATCGTAACACTGTAAGAGTGAGGATCTGGATCAGTATACGCTATACCTGTACTTATACCTATACCTATACTTATTTCAATATATTTTCTATTACAAATTCATCCACTCGTTCCTCTATCAGACAACCTCAATATGAGCAATTTTAGCATGTCTATATTGCGTGTTACTTCATAATTGTGTCATTATCTATAGACACGAACATTTTACATGGTATATAATTATGACAAAACATAAATTTGAGAGGGACAAAGATATAAATGTATACATTTTTTAATGGAACATATTTCATTTTTCACTGATTATGTAGATGAATTTAGGAAGCAAAAATTTCAGATACGTATTCTCTTTTTTCAAAAATTATTAAACGTAAAAGTTATAAGCAATTAAAAATTAAACAATCCGAACGTTTCGGATCACGTATCGAATATATCGGAAGAACATCATGACGTCACAAGTGTGCGACGGCGCTATACAACTCGCTTTCTTAATTCGCTATACAACATCGGACTGGCGCGCGTACACACCAGAGCATGATCGAGTACGTATACGATCATGCAGAAAGGCATACTCGTGATATCACAAGGATAGATGGCAATCAAGAAAGGCACATTCCAACGCCACTCAAATATCAGCAAAGTTTTAATTTATTTACTTTGATTCGATTTATTAAGTAAATATATGTAACGAAAACATGACCTAATTGTTTCTAGTAATCCAAAGTTTTGTTTTCAGTAGTATTTTTAACCAAAAAGAATGCAATAACCGGAATTAAAATATACATTTCTTAAAATAAAATATAAAATCAAATAGAGAAAGATTTTTCTACGAGAAAATTTCTTCACGAAAAGGAAAGGAAAGTGAATTTCTACTATCATAAAATAATACGGAAGTAATATATTACACGCGGTCTCGCTATCCATCATTCAAATAGAAAAGAAAGAAATAGCTTTCCTGCTGTCTCATAATCGATTTAATATGTACAATGATTAAATTTATATCTTTTGACAGGAGCTTCATAATGTAGTAGGATTATAGTGCAACTATTCATGCAACTCGATAAATCGTGCTTATGAACCATAGTACCGATACACGCAGTTATAATTGCAGAATTTAGGCCAACGTTAATATTTCATGTCGGTAGGAAAACGTAGGAAATTCTTACCGTATTATCCTTAGACTACTAGTGTACTGTAATTATCTGTGCGTGTATTTGTGCAGCGAGAAGCCAACTTAATCGGTAGCGTTTGCGTGTTCTCCATGTCACCGATGTCCCCGTGCAATAAATCGGAAGGGAATGGTCCTCCTCCTCCGAGATATTCCGTTACTACAGTTCCTTCCTGCACTTCGTTCGAGACAGATCAAAGGAATAGTAACTTAAATCCAGTGTTATTAAAAAACAAAATATCTTGATTTTAAAAAAAGTTTAATATATTTCAAACATGATGCGACGAAAAAGGGTACTTTGCTCTTTACCCGCGTTCTTCCGATCATTGCAAACTATAATTAATTTTTAAATTCCATTCTGTTCGTGTACTTTAATGAAATGATTTAAAATCTTCGATCATTAAATAGATTACCATTAGATATTAGATAGACTAGATAAGTCTATTAAATGTTAAATAGATTATTATTATCAGAGTCTGAGAACTCAAAAATGATTAATTTTTTATAGGGTGGTTTAAAGACTGTGCGGAAGATGGCTAAAAAGACAACACCGGCGGCATTACAAACTGAAATTTCTAATAACGAGGAATGGGAGAAGCTTCTTACAAAACCAGGATTAATAGGAATGTATAAGTTACCTATTTAAAACTGAGCTTGGATAGAAACTTAAAAAATGTTACGTGTAAAGTTTTTAATAATCTTTCAGTGGTCGACATATATTCAGAATGGAGTGGGCCCTGCACAGGGATGGTAAGCACCCTTAAAAAAATCAAAATGGAAATTGGAGGAGATACGTTGAGTTACGCCATGGTAATTTTATAATTGTAAATAATTATAGATGTTAAGTAAATAATTAATGTGTATTGCTATAAATATAGGCAATGTGCGATTATATCACGAACTTAGAACGTTTTCAAGGGAAAAGTGAACCAACATGGATGTTCATACACGTAAGTTTAATATATAATTAACATAAATTTTAAAGCTACAATAAATGCAATCCTACTAGAATGGTCGAATGGTAAATCTTATATTTGGTGCTGACTGTCCACAATTATTAAAAGTATTAACAATGGAATTGCAACGAGTACAAAATAACGAGGAACATGAGTATGTAAAATACATAATTTTTAGTAAAACAAATAGCCATTAAAAATTAGCATTGTTGAAATAGAAGTTATTAAAATAAACGCACACGTGTAGGTTTTCTTTAGATGTATCGGAAAGAAGTCCAGAAGAAATAAAACGATTAAAAATTATTGAAGAAACTAGAATAGCTAAAGAAACGGCAAAGAAGGCTCGAAAAGGTTTCGCAAGATCTCTCATAAAAAGGATACAGATATATTACTATAACGATTACCCTGCACGTACACACAAACAGATCATTATTTCTTTATTTATTTTAAATTTTACATAAAGAAAAACCTCTGTTGTCCTGGAGTCACATAATGCACGCTTTATTTTTTAATTGGTTATTAGATATATATAAATATAACACCACAGTGAAATATCTAATTTTCATTATTTGTAATAACAAATTTTCGTGTAATTTCTATTTAATATAGAAGCGGAAGCTATAGCACGATATGAAGCCGAAATGTTGTATCTGACTACTTCACTAAGCAAAGAAACTTGCCTTTTACTTTTTCCGTGGGTTTTTAAGGATGAAGAATGTCATAAAAGAGATAAAAGATCTAGCCCTCCGTACATAGAATTGGTTGAAGAAATACTAATAGGAAATTACACCGTCGAACAAGAAATACGAAAACGACTCGATGAAGATATTCTATCTACGATGTTTAATGAAGTAATATATTTGATATGTCACTAACAAAAATTATTCAGAAGCAGACATTCCAAATTAAACAATTTTACAGTCTCATTACGTATTATCACCAAATGCTAAACAACTACTTTTAGATGGGAAATGTATGTTTATGCGATTAAAAGTTAGCGAAACAAAGCCAGAAATTGATATTCATAAATACTTGTTAAATCTTTTATTTGGAGAACCGGAATTACCCAATACGGAAACAATTCTTAATGAAGAATGGTACGTAAATACATAGAACGTATAATATTTAAAATTATATATCTTTCATAAAAACACAATTTGTGGTAGGAAAATTCTAAAATTAACTTTCACATTAATCCAAATTTAAGCAACTTCCTTTTTTTCTTTAGTTACGCTGGTCGACATCGTCCTGCGTATATAACAAGCGAAAATGAAATTTTTCCAATCGTATGGACACCACCAAATTGTCGAAATAAGGCAATTGTTTTTCGCACTATTTTTCCAACATATACCAATACTACATATCACGTAAGTTTTAAATTTAATATGTCTAAAGTAAATATTATATGTCACATATTATAATTTTAAAGTATGAAGATAAAGCTACGAAGGTACCTATAGTAGTATTCAAATATGACTACATGAGAAAGAATGAGCTGAAAATGGTTTTGCAAGAATTTGAAGATGAAGTAGTTAACTTTGGCATTTTCGAATCTGATAAGCCACTAGAAGCAAAACTTATAGCAAAGAATATTACGGAATTTGAATTGAATACAAGGGAAAGAACAGGGTAAATATTAAGAAAAATTGGAAATTTATAATTAAAGATAAAAATGTAATGTCGATTTTCAGATACGAGATATTTGTATGTGTTGTAAAAAAGGTAGGATGTGAAGCGTTTTTAGGATTTGCAGGTATTGGACCTTATCATGTAAGTGAAAATCTGGAAAAGGGTATAGAGGAATCAAAACAATACTTCCCAGATGTTACTACTTCTGAAGAAACACAATCAGACGACGAAGAAAAACCGGAAGAGTTAATAGAAAATGCAGCAGAAAACAAAAATGGAACGTGAAATATTACTTACAGGTGTATCTAAATTTACATCTTATTTGAAATTATAATTTCAATTGTACATTTCATAAAAAGTGACGGAATTAATAACATATAAAAATGTTGTTATGAAGCCAACATTTATTTTCCAGCCGCCTAAACTTGTTATATGAAAGATAGTAGAAATAAACACATTGTCCAAATATTGCAAATCAATGTAAGGTTATGGTACAATAAATGATGGCAAATAATATTTATATATTATATTAATATTTATATTAATTTTTCATCCAAATGAAAGTGGAAATAAACTTAAAAATAAACAAATTTATTCATTATTTAGGTTAGTAATTTTGATATGTATATAAAAGTATCACTAAATCAGAATTGCCAAAATAAAGAAAAAAAATTATTTAATATAAATTTTAGAAACTACTATATACAATCGTTAAAAAAATATATTATATATAACTTTTTTAAACACAAACTTTTACATGAAGAAATAAAACAATCATTTTTTTAATATTTAATTTAAGCTACGTACAATATTCAGTAATGTGCTTAGTATATTATACATACATATGTTTGGATACAGTTTAAATTAATACAAATTTTTATTTTTTTTTTAATCTATTTTTTGAAGAAATTAATTTATAATTTTCACTCGATATTATTTATGTAGGAATAAATTAATTTCTAAAAGGAAATGTATTTGTTTCATTTGGTAAAAGCAGTAAATAAGATGGAAACAAGTTTTATACGTTTTCAATTTGTTTAATGATAAATACATTTATATATATATATATATATATATATATGTACAACTAGAACAATTTTTTTACATATAGTACAATATATGTCGGAGAAGAATATAAACTGAAATCAAAACTGAAATATTTATTTAGTATTATTAAAAAAAAATATATCACATTGCACCTGTAGAACAGTAGAAATTCACTTTCCTTTATTTACGTTTTACATTAATGTATATTTTATTTATTTGTTAGAATAGTTCTTTTAATTTTTTCAACATTCTTAAGTTAATCTTTATAACTTTCCTGTTGCACCATATGGTGGACCAGTAGGAATACGAACTCATATAAATATTAATATAATATATAGATATTATTTGCCATCATTTCCATCCATTTTCTTATCTGAATCAGCTGATTATTGTTTTCGTATTTTCAACGAATCTGCCCGTTAAACAAAATTCATTTTTTATAACCGCAGCTACGCCTACGTCCCCTTGCTCTTTCAAACTTTCGACCCTTAGAGCGTACCAATGGTTTTGTATGGGAATGTGGTACGCCAGGTGCAGGTCCGAAATGCTTAGCTGCTTCACGAGCTTTCCTGCGACCTTGCATAAGAACAGTTTGTTTGCCGGTAGGTGCACGTAATGCTAATTGATCGAATGTGATTACTTCACCTCCAGCTTCTAATATTCGTGCTCTGGCTCTTTCAGTAACACGTAGAGCACATACCTATAAAAAATTATGAAATTATACATTAATAATTTTTCCAACCAAATACAAAATAACATTTTATTTATACAAACTCAAAATTAAATTCTGATAATTATTTCTATTGCTTACTATAAGTCTAGGAATTTCAAAAATCCTAGCATCATCTGTCACTGTACCAACAATTACTGCAATTGCATATCTTCGTTCAGGTTTCTTCATAAACCTGACAATGCGTGCAAGAGATATGGGAGGACGGTGTATTTTACTCATAAAAAGTCTCTTAAGAACAATCTTATTAAACTTAGAATTTGTACGTCTTGCTAGGAAACGGTAAAGCTATAACAAAAATAAAACCATATACTTCTATATTTTTATTGTATAAAAAAATACTTTGATAAAAAATCACAATAATGTTTTACCAGTTTCATTGCGAAATTATAAAAAAAAAAAAAAAAAATACAAATTTTGCATTAAAACGCAATAATGTATCATTTCCTAATTAGAAATATGAACTTTTATAAACTTTCTGAGTAGCGTTGTGTCAGCTAATATAATCGTCTTTTACATAAAGAAAAAAGACGGAATAGGAAAGTTGACTAAATTTTTCTAGCGAACGTTCAAATTGGATCAGATCATAATACAAACCACTGACACAGAGTGCGGTTCGCAAAAGAAATTTATCTGTTTCAAAACTCACGTGTTTATGACAACAATATAGTATTACATCAATTGTAATACGCAATTAATTTTCAACACAAGTTACAAGAGTAGCGTTAGTTTGTAAATAAAATACAAAATAC
This sequence comes from Bombus fervidus, assembly GCF_041682495.2. NCBI lineage: Eukaryota > Metazoa > Arthropoda > Insecta > Hymenoptera > Apidae > Bombus > Bombus fervidus. The sequence goes on along the minus strand of NC_091523.1, from coordinate 2,601,672 downwards.
AACTGGTACAAAATTAAAGAGATAATAAAAAATATATATATTTAGAAATGCATGTAAAACACTTACTTTGACGAGAAGTCGTAAGTAGACATCTTGCGATTTAGGTTCTGTGCGCCGAACTTTCCTATCGTGTTTGTGGTTTATATCGATACCCTGTAAAGAAAATAATTTTTGTTAACTTACTTTAATATTTTTCAAATTTAACAAAGAATTTTATTTATATCGATTAACACAAATAAATCAAAACTCTATTGATTTTATAAATATAACAACGCCACTGCGCCACCCTACCATGTTGATACACCGGAAAAGAAACAGAGGAGCTTATAGACAGATCAGATAGACCCGTGGAAACGAATGTCCAAGGGGGCGCTGTTAGACAATGGAAAATTGGCACGATGAATACTATGTAAAAACTATGGAGTGAACACCTTAATGTACAAATTTATATTAATTTTTCATCCAAATGAAAGTGGAAATAAACTTAAAAATAAACAAATTTATTCATTATTTAGGTTAGTAATTTTGATATGTATATAAATGTATCACTAAATCAGAATTGCCAAAATAAAGAAAAAAAATTATTTAATATAAATTTTAGAAACTACTATGTACAATCGTTAAAAAAATATATTATATATAACTTTTTTAAACACAAACTTTTACATGAAGAAATAAAACAATCATTTTTTTAATATTTAATTTAAGCTACGTACAATATTCAGTAATGTGCTTAGTATATTATACATACATATGTTTGGTTACAGTTTAAATTAATATAAATTTTTATTTTTTTTTTTTAATCTATTTTTTGAAGAAATTAATTTATAATTTTCACTCGATATTATTTATGTAGGAATAAATTAATTTCTAAAAGGAAATGTATTTGTTTCATTTGGTAAAAGCAGTAAATAAGATGGAAACAAGTTTTATACGTTTTCAATTTGTTTAATGATAAATACATTTATGTATATATATATATATATATATATATATATGTACAACTAGAACAATTTTTTTACATATAGTACAATATATGTCGGAGAAGAATATAAACTGAAATCAAAACTGAAATATTTATTTAGTATTATTAAAAAAAAATATATCACATTGCACCTGTAGAACAGTAGAAATTCACTTTCCTTTATTTACGTTTTACATTAATGTACATTTTATTTATTTGTTAGAATAGTTCTTTTAATTTTTGTCCTTAATTTCAGAGTATGCATCATTTATTTTTACTACAAAGGTTCTGTTATTTAAGTAAGATTTGAGTAGTTTGTAGATTTGTTCTGGAAATTGCTTTTTGATTGTTTGAAGAAGTTTTTCATGGTTAACTTTGTCGAATGCTTTTTCGATATCCATAAAGAGTGCTGTGCAGTATTGTTTTGTTTCGAGCGACTGTAAGATTTCATTGACGAGTCTATGCATTTGTTCTCTTGTGGAGTGTTTATTCCTGAATCCAAATTGATGGTTCGGTATTAGTTTTTCTTTTTCTATTGTTGGTTTTAAGCGGTTATATATTATTTTCTCTAATAATTTGGAAAACGCAGGTAGTAATGATATCGGCCTGTAGGATGCAGTTAGATGTGGGTGTTTGTTTGGTTTGGGTAACATCACTATCTGTGCTATTTTCCATAGTGTAGGAAAGTACTGTATTCTTAGAATTGCGTTAAATATAATCGTTGTTAGTCTTATTGCCTTTGGGGGAAGGTTTTTTAAGATTTTCCCATTGATCAAGTCAAATCCTGGTGCTTTACTTGTCTTTGTTGCCTCAATTAAGTTTTTAACTTCTTGCGCTGTTGTGCTGAGTATGGTGCAGCGTTTATCAGTTGTGTTGCTGGCATTTTCCACTTCTTCATTTGTTTGCCATCCAGGGATGCTGTTATTAATTTCATACGGTGAAAATATATTTTGTAGGTGCTTTGAGAATTCTTCTGCCTGTTCTTCGTTGGTTCTGGTCCATGTGTTGTCCATTTTTCTGATTGCTGGGATTGTTTTTACTGTTTTCTTAATTTTGTTAGTGACTTTCCATAGGGAGTAGTCGGTATTCTCATGCGCGGATAGTGATTCGATGAATTTTGAGAATTCGTTATTATGATGTTCCCTTATTTTATTCTTTAGTTCCTTTGCAAGTTTATTTAGGTTTTTCTTGTTTTCTCGTGTTCTCTGTTTTTGCCATTTTGCTTTCGCTTTTCTTTTTTCCCTGATTTTGTCTAGGATGTCCTGCGGAATAATTTTTGATTGCCTGCTATTTGTTTCATAGGTGGTGGTTGCCCACGCTGCTTCCTGTATTATTTCTGTCAAAGTTGCTACTGCCTGCTCAATGTGTTCAGGTGTTTTCAACGGGATATTGCAGTTGATTTTGTTTTCGATCAGTTCTTTGAAAGTTTGCCAGTTGGTGGTTTTATTGCAAAGCGACTCTGACTTGTTATAAAGTAGAGGTTTGCTTGTATATTCTATTATAATTGGTGTATGGTCGGAGTTAAGCTCGAGGCTGGTTGTTATTTTTAATTTGCTTACATTTAGCCCTTTTGTTACTGCAAAATCCAACAGGTCAGGTATTTTATTGGGGTCTGTCGGCCAGTACGTTGGTTTTCCTGTAGATAGTACATTGAGGTTGCTGCTTCTAATGTATTTTTCCAATGTTCTACCTCTCGGTGTGCTAATTCTCGAACCCCATAATGTGTGCTTTGCATTAAAGTCTCCTGCCGCTATATATTTGTCGCCTAAGGATTGGAAGTACTCTTCCCATTTTTTAAGTGTCATTTTGTGTCTCGGAGGTGCATATACTGCTGACATCTGGAAGTAATTGTCATTGGTTTGTATTGTGACAGTGGTTGCTTGTAGGTGTTCTTGATTTGTTTGACTATGTAAGTGATGCTTGATGTCATTTTTTATTATTACTGCAGTTCCTCCATGTGCTTTACCTGAGGGATGTTTGGTATCGTATATGGTGTAGTACGGTATTTTCATGTAGTTTTTTAGGGTGAAATGTGTTTCTGAGACAAGTAGTATATCAATATTATTTTTATACAAAAATATTTTAGTTTCGTGGGCTCGCTGTTGCAAGCCATTGGAGTTCCAGACTGCTATTTTCAAAATGTCCATCTCTATTTTTTACTTAGCAAGTTAGTGAGTAGTTGTAACATGATTGTTGTTTGTTGTGCTTGTTGTCTTAGTATTGTGTTTAGATCACTTACCATTTTTCCTAACATTTCCATACCTTTAATGGATTGTTTGAGCATTTCTTTGATGTCTGTAACGTCTTCGATGTTATTGTTTTCATTCTGATTGTTTGCAAGCGTTGGTTTGCTAATGTTTTTAGTTACTTGTGCGTAGCTTCGTTTACCTTGGGGATCTATGTTTCTGCTTATAGCGTTTAGTTCCTGTTGTGCTTTCAATGTTGTTTCGTTATCCGTTATACTTTGTTGTGGTTGATGGTCATTGTGTGATTTGTTGCGAAGTGGAGGAAACAGTTTACGTTGTATTTGTTTCCTTATTTCACATCCTTTGTAGCTGGCTGGGTGGTTTCCGTTACAATTATAGCATTTAACTTCTTCTATTTTGCCTATGTATGGGCAGTGTATTGTTAGGTGATTTTTTGCACATTTAACACATGCCGGGCTTCTGTTGCAATAATTTTTTGTGTGTCCGTATTGTTGACACCGCATGCATTGTGGTATATCTTTTTTGTAGCGTGGTGGTTCCACTGTTACAATTGTATTTAGTATTTTTTTGATTTCATAAATTTCCTTGTTATTGGTTCTGGGTTCCAGTTCTATTAAGAATAGTGGCAATGGTTGCTTCGTATCGTATCTTGTCATATTGTTTATTGCTCTTGTTTCATGGCCAATTTTTCCTAATTCTTCACTTAATTTTTTGTGTTAGTTTTTGGATGTAAACCTCTTATAACTATTTTATAGCTCCTTTCTGTTTTGAATTGGTACGTGTGGTATATAGCATTTTTTTCCTTTAGTTCATTTATCACTTTCCTATAAACTTCTGGGGTGTTTGTTTGAATTTTTACTTGTTCTAATTTTGTTTGTTTTATTGTGTAGTTATCCTTCCCGACTATATTGTTTAATAGATCAATAAGCGGGTCTATTATTTGGGCCTCAACAAATATTGGTGGTGGTTTTGATATGTAAGGTGTTTTAGTTGTGGTTTTGCTTGTCGGGTCATTGTCTATTTCTTCCGTTAGTGAGCTGAAGGAGTTTCTTAAAGGTAATTCTTGCAGCCATCGCTGCTTTCCTGTATCTGGGTTTCCTGCAGCATTTGTGCCTGGAATTATTTTAGGTTTTTTGCTAGTCTTTGCTAGCTACCAGTTTTCGTCCTGGTAACTTATTTTGTTGTCGTGTCTGCACTCCTCCTGTCTCCGCTGCTCTTCCATTTCTTCTATTTCCATATCATTTTGGTTGTTATCATTTTGCTGTTGTTGCTGTAAGCCTGGTAAATCTGACGACCCTTTTATGTAATATTTTTCTCCATTGGTTGCAATCTTGATCGTTGATATCTGCTGTTGCATTGTTTGTCACTATCACTATTCGTAGTACTTCTCTGAATCACTTGACTGGAGCACACGTTTGCTTACACACATCTGTTCGCCTCGGTTGCCCGAGCGATACTGCCTGAGGAAGGTGTCAGCCTCTTCTTCGCGTAGTGGAAAGCGTTCATCTCCGTAATAAATTGGTCCCGAGTCTTAACGTCGCTCGTAAGCGCTATTTTCTCGACACGCTCGTCGCGTAGACTCAGATGATGAAGAACGGTGGCGTTGACTATTTTGACTGCTGTCAGATGGTCCCACCTTGCTACAAGGAGGAAACAGAGGCGTGTGCCATAGGCTCCCAGAGATTCGCCCTCCAGCTGAGGTTCGGCTAGCATCTTCATCAACGCTGAGGTTGCCGTCTCTTTCCCGCCAAAACGTGCAAGAAAAAGTTCTTGAAACCTTGGCCAAGTGTAGTTTTCGTCGACAGGTATCTGCGTGAGCCACTGCGAGGCAGTACCCTTTAGTGCACGGCTTACGGTGAGAAATAATTCGTCGCCTTGAATGGGCCTTCTCTTCATGAACCGGTTGGCGATTAAGCACCAAAAAAGAGAATACGTATCCGAAATTTTTGCTTCCTAAATTCATCTACATAATCAGTGAAAAATGAAATATGTTCCATTAAAAAATGTATACATTTGTATCTTTGTCCCTCTCAAATTTATGTTTTGTCATAATTATATACCATGTAAAATGTTCGTGTCTATAGATAATGACACAATTATGAAGTAACACGCAATATAGACATGCTAAAATTGCTCATATTGAAGTTGTCTGATAGAGGAACGAGTGGATGAATTTGTAATAGAAAATATATTGAAATAAGTATAGGTATAGGTATAAGTACAGGTATAGCGTATACTGATCCAGATCCTCACTCTTACAGTGTTACGATACAATAGAAGAAGCTATGATAGTATATATTTATAGCAAAAAGCACATTATCATTAGCCTTGTAGCTCTAGCCGAAGGTTACAAGAAACAACAACAGAAATCTACTTCTAGCTCTTCTGTTTCTAGACCTTGTAAGCCAAAACAAAATTTATATTCAAGGGCACAATAACATGGACCTCTCCTTATTTCGAATTTTTTGTTTCACTAAATTCTATTCATAACAGCGATCTCCAGGTCACGGATATACAAAAGAAGAAGTGTAGAGTTTTTCTTGAAGTAATTACCTCAACAGCTTAATTAAAATTAGTGATATTAGTGATATATTAGTGATAATATAGAATAAAATAAAATAAAATGTATAGAAAAAAATATTTTTATTCATTTTTTGAAAATTATAAGGCTTGATTAAATATAAAGTTTAAATTTGCTATTGTAACTCCTTAAATAAAATATCAATTATTATGTATGCATATTGTGGACATACCGATTCAATTTAAATAGTATTGTACTCCTAGGTGGCGTTAGCACAAAGTGATGGAATTTTATAAAAACACCGCTCTTGTAAAGTAATTTTTATGATAAAACACTAATGAATGCATCAGTCTCCACGTAGAAAATAATGCATCGATTGATATAATATACATACATATGTATATATTCATAATTTCTTTCAATGGCAGCTTATGTTACACAAAATATATAACTTTATATTATATTCCACACTAGCATCATGGCATTTTGTTGCGTTATATTAAATATTTAATCAGCACTTTGAAACATGATAATAAAACGTGGTAAAGATGATAATTTCATTTTATAATATTAAGATATTTTAGCAGCATAACATTTCAGGTTGTACAATACAAACTTGTGCAGTGCTACCACTATAATAATAAATAAAATTATTTACGTTTTACATTAATGTATATTTTATTTATTTGTTAGAATAGTTCTTTTAATTTTTTCAACATTCTTAAGTTAATCTTTATAAGTTTCATGTTGCACCATATGGTGGACCAGTAGGAATACGAACTCATTCCACACATGTTGTAAATAGACTTTCAAGATTTCATAGAAGTGCAGGTTTAATGGACGACGGCACCAGATCGCATTCTCCCGTATCTCATACAGAGTTGCATTTATCGGCACGAAAAATTAATATAAATATTAATATAATATATAAATATTATATTAATATAAATATTAATATAATATATAAATATTATTTGCCATCATTTCCATCCATTTCCTTATCTGAATCAGCTGATTATTGTTTTCGTATTTTCAACGAATCTGCCCGTTAAACAAAATTCATTTTTTATAACCGCAGCTACGCCTACGTCCCCTTGCTCTTTCAAACTTTCGACCCTTAGAGCGTACCAATGGTTTTGTATGGGAATGTGGTACGCCAGGTGCAGGTCCGAAATGCTTAGCTGCTTCACGAGCTTTCCTGCGACCTTGCATAAGAACAGTTTGTTTTCCGGTAGGTGCACGTAATGCTAATTGATCGAATGTGATTACTTCACCTCCAGCTTCTAATATTCGTGCTCTGGCTCTTTCAGTAACACGTAGAGCACATACCTATAAAAAATTATGAAATTATACATTAATAATTTTTCCAACCAAATACAAAATAACATTTTATTTATACAAACTCAAAATTAAAATCTGATAATTATTTCTATTGCTTACTATAAGTCTAGGAATTTCAAAAATCCTAGCATCATCTGTCACTGTACCAACAATTACTGCAATTGCATATCTTCGTTCAGGTTTCTTCATAAACCTGACAATGCGTGCAAGAGATATGGGAGGACGGTGTATTTTACTCATAAAAAGTCTCTTAAGAACAATCTTATTAAACTTAGAATTTGTACGTCTTGCTAGGAAACGGTAAAGCTATAACAAAAATAAAACCATATACTTCCATATTTTTATTGTATAAAAAAATACTTTGATAAAAAATCACAATAATGTTTTACCAGTTTCATTGCGAAATTATAAAAAAAAAAAAAAAAATACAAATTTTGCATTAAAACGCAATAATGTATCATTTCCTAATTAGAAATATGAACTTTTATAAACTTTCTGAGTAGCGTTGTGTCAGCTAATATAATCGTCTTTTACATAAAGAAAAAAGACGGAATAGGAAAGTTGACTAAATTTTTCTAGCGAACGTTCAAATTGGATCAGACCATAATAGTACTGACACAGAGTGCGGTTCGCAAAAGAAATTTATCTGTTTCAAAACTCACGTGTTTATGACAACAATATAGTATTACATCAATTGTAATACGCAATTAATTTTCAACACAAGTTACAAGAGTAGCGTTAGTTTGTAAATAAAATACAAAATACAACTGGTACAAAATTAAAGAGGTAATAAAAAATATATATATTTAGAAATGCATGTAAAACACTTACTTTGACGAGAAGTCGTAAGTAGACATCTTGCGATTTAGGTTCTGTGCGCCGAACTTTCCTATCGTGTTTGTGGTTTATATCGATACCCTGTAAAGAAAATAATTTTTGTTAACTTACTTTAATATTTTTCAAATTTAACAAAGAATTTTATTTATATCGATTAACACAAATAAATCAAAACTCTATTGATTTTATAAATATAACAACGCCACTGCGCCACCCTACCATGTTGATACACCGGAAAAGAAACAGAGGAGCTTATAGACAGATCAGATAGACCCGTGGAAACGAATGTCCAAGGGGGCGCTGTTAGACAATGGAAAATTGGCACGATGAATACTATGTAAAAACTATGGAGTGAACACCTTAATGTACAAATTTATATTAATTTTTCATCCAAATGAAAGTGGAAATAAACTTAAAAATAAACAAATTTATTCATTATTTAGGTTAGTAATTTTGATATGTATATAAATGTATCACTAAATCAGAATTGCCAAAATAAAGAAAAAAAATTATTTAATATAAATTTTAGAAACTACTATATACAATCGTTAAAAAAATATATTATATATAACTTTTTTAAACACAAACTTTTACATGAAGAAATAAAACAATCATTTTTTTAATATTTAATTTAAGCTACGTACAATATTCAGTAATGTGCTTAGTATATTATACATACATATGTTTGGATACAGTTTAAATTAATATAAATTTTTATTTTTTTTTTTAATCTATTTTTTGAAGAAATTAATTTATAATTTTCACTCGATATTATTTATGTAGGAATAAATTAATTTCTAAAAGGAAATGTATTTGTTTCATTTGGTAAAAGCAGTAAATAAGATGGAAACAAGTTTTATACGTTTTCAATTTGTTTAATGATAAATACATTTATGTATATATATATATATATATATGTACAACTAGAACAATTTTTTTACATATAGTACAATATATGTCGGAGAAGAATATAAACTGAAATCAAAACTGAAATATTTATTTAGTATTATTAAAAAAAAATATATCACATTGCACCTGTAGAACAGTAGAAATTCACTTTCCTTTATTTACGTTTTACATTAATGTACATTTTATTTATTTGTTAGAATAGTTCTTTTAATTTTTGTCCTTAATTTCAGAGTATGCATCATTTATTTTTACTACAAAGGTTCTGTTATTTAAGCAAGATTTGAGTAGTTTGTAGATTTGTTCTGGAAATTGCTTTTTGATTGTTTGAAGAAGTTTTTCATGGTTAACTTTGTCGAATGCTTTTTCGATATCCATAAAGAGTGCTGTGCAGTATTCTATATGCAGCAAAATCTTTAGGGAAAGGATTGCGTGGTTTGGGGGAGACAGTTGCATCTAGTTTAACTGGCAATTCAGTATCACCAGTAGTCATTAATAATACCAGCAGTGACGTAACCCAACCAGGAGTGATTACGATATTAGATCTCCAAGCAGCAAAAGAGGAGAAAGAATTAGATGATGCGAATATAGAGACTGTCGTTGCTCACATTTTACTGCCCATAGTGATGCAATCGTTGCTATGACTTTTGATTTAAGTGGTGCATTGCTAATGACCGCTGACAAAAGGGGGCATGATTTTCATGTATTTAGAATTCAGCCACATCCAGGTGGTCCCACTTTGGCAGCAGTACATCATTTGTATATTCTACATCGTGGAGATACTACTGCGAAAGTGCAGGTACATATCTCTTTAAATCAAATTTTAATGTCTGTGCTTTTAAGACTTTATGTGTTTTAAAGATTCGTGTTTTATTATAATAGGATATGACTTTCTCGAGTGATACTCGATGGGCTGCGATATCAACTGTGCGGGACACTACTCATGTGTTTCCTGTTGCACCATATGGTGGACCAGTAGGAATACGAACTCATTCCACACCTCATGTTGTAAATAGACTTTCAAGATTTCATAGAAGTGCAGGTTTAATGGACGACGGCACCAGATCTCATTCTCCCGTATCTCATACAGAGTTGCCTTTATCGGCACGAAATATTAATATAAATATTAATATAATATATAAATATTATTTGCCATCATTTCCATCCATTTTCTTATCTGAATCAGCTGATTATTGTTTTCGTATTTTCAACGAATCTGCCCGTTAAACAAAATTCATTTTTTATAACCGCAGCTACGCCTACGTCCCCTTGCTCTTTCAAACTTTCGACCCTTAGAGCGTACCAATGGTTTTGTATGGGAATGTGGTACGCCAGGTGCAGGTCCGAAATGCTTAGCTGCTTCACGAGCTTTCCTGCGACCTTGCATAAGAACAGTTTGTTTTCCGGTAGGTGCACGTAATGCTAATTGATCGAATGTGATTACTTCACCTCCAGCTTCTAATATTCGTGCTCTGGCTCTTTCAGTAACACGTAGAGCACATACCTATAAAAAATTATGAAATTATACATTAATAATTTTTCCAACCAAATACAAAATAACATTTTATTTATACAAACTCAAAATTAAATTCTGATAATTATTTCTATTGCTTACTATAAGTCTAGGAATTTCAAAAATCCTAGCATCATCTGTCACTGTACCAACAATTACTGCAATTGCATATCTTCGTTCAGGTTTCTTCATAAACCTGACAATGCGTGCAAGAGATATGGGAGGACGGTGTATTTTACTCATAAAAAGTCTCTTAAGAACAATCTTATTAAACTTAGAATTTGTACGTCTTGCTAGGAAACGGTAAAGCTATAACAAAAATAAAACCATATACTTCTATATTTTTATTGTATAAAAAAATACTTTGATAAAAAATCACAATAATGTTTTACCAGTTTCATTGCGAAATTATAAAAAAAAAAAAAAAAAAAATACAAATTTTGCATTAAAACGCAATAATGTATCATTTCCTAATTAGAAATATGAACTTTTATAAACTTTCTGAGTAGCGTTGTGTCAGCTAATATAATCGTCTTTTACATAAAGAAAAAAGACGGAATAGGAAAGTTGACTAAATTTTTCTAGCGAACGTTCAAATTGGATCAGATCATAATACAAACCACTGACACAGAGTGCGGTTCGCAAAAGAAATTTATCTGTTTCAAAACTCACGTGTTTATGACAACAATATAGTATTACATCAATTGTAATACGCAATTAATTTTCAACACAAGTTACAAGAGTAGCGTTAGTTTGTAAATAAAATACAAAATACAACTGGTACAAAATTAAAGAGATAATAAAAAATATATATATTTAGAAATGCATGTAAAACACTTACTTTGACGAGAAGTCGTAAGTAGACATCTTGCGATTTAGGTTCTGTGCGCCGAACTTTCCTATCGTGTTTGTGGTTTATATCGATACCCTGTAAAGAAAATAATTTTTGTTAACTTACTTTAATATTTTTCAAATTTAACAAAGAATTTTATTTATATCGATTAACACAAATAAATCAAAACTCTATTGATTTTATAAATATAACAACGCCACTGCGCCACCCTACCATGTTGATACACCGGAAAAGAAACAGAGGAGCTTATAGACAGATCAGATAGACCCGTGGAAACGAATGTCCAAGGGGGCGCTGTTAGACAATGGAAAATTGGCACGATGAATACTATGTAAAAACTATGGAGTGAACACCTTAATGTACAAATTTATATTAATTTTTCATCCAAATGAAAGTGGAAATAAACTTAAAAATAAACAAATTTATTCATTATTTAGGTTAGTAATTTTGATATGTATATAAATGTATCACTAAATCAGAATTGCCAAAATAAAGAAAAAAAATTATTTAATATAAATTTTAGAAACTACTATGTACAATCGTTAAAAAAATATATTATATATAACTTTTTTAAACACAAACTTTTACATGAAGAAATAAAACAATCATTTTTTTAATATTTAATTTAAGCTACGTACAATATTCAGTAATGTGCTTAGTATATTATACATACATATGTTTGGATACAGTTTAAATTAATATAAATTTTTATTTTTTTTTTTTAATCTATTTTTTGAAGAAATTAATTTATAATTTTCACTCGATATTATTTATGTAGGAATAAATTAATTTCTAAAAGGAAATGTATTTGTTTCATTTGGTAAAAGCAGTAAATAAGATGGAAACAAGTTTTATACGTTTTCAATTTGTTTAATGATAAATACATTTATGTATATATATATATATATATATGTACAACTAGAACAATTTTTTTACATATAGTACAATATATGTCGGAGAAGAATATAAACTGAAATCAAAACTGAAATATTTATTTAGTATTATTAAAAAAAAATATATCACATTGCACCTGTAGAACAGTAGAAATTCACTTTCCTTTATTTACGTTTTACATTAATGTATATTTTATTTATTTGTTAGAATAGTTCTTTTAATTTTTTCAACATTCTTAAGTTAATCTTTATAACTTTCCTGTTGCACCATATGGTGGACCAGTAGGAATACGAACTCATATAAATATTAATATAATATATAGATATTATTTGCCATCATTTCCATCCATTTTCTTATCTGAATCAGCTGATTATTGTTTTCGTATTTTCAACGAATCTGCCCGTTAAACAAAATTCATTTTTTATAACCGCAGCTACGCCTACGTCCCCTTGCTCTTTCAAACTTTCGACCCTTAGAGCGTACCAATGGTTTTGTATGGGAATGTGGTACGCCAGGTGCAGGTCCGAAATGCTTAGCTGCTTCACGAGCTTTCCTGCGACCTTGCATAAGAACAGTTTGTTTTCCGGTAGGTGCACGTAATGCTAATTGATCGAATGTGATTACTTCACCTCCAGCTTCTAATATTCGTGCTCTGGCTCTTTCAGTAACACGTAGAGCACATACCTATAAAAAATTATGAAATTATACATTAATAATTTTTCCAACCAAATACAAAATAACATTTTATTTATACAAACTCAAAATTAAATTCTGATAATTATTTCTATTGCTTACTATAAGTCTAGGAATTTCAAAAATCCTAGCATCATCTGTCACTGTACCAACAATTACTGCAATTGCATATCTTCGTTCAGGTTTCTTCATAAACCTGACAATGCGTGCAAGAGATATGGGAGGACGGTGTATTTTACTCATAAAAAGTCTCTTAAGAACAATCTTATTAAACTTAGAATTTGTACGTCTTGCTAGGAAACGGTAAAGCTATAACAAAAATAAAACCATATACTTCTATATTTTTATTGTATAAAAAAATACTTTGATAAAAAATCACAATAATGTTTTACCAGTTTCATTGCGAAATTATAAAAAAAAAAAAAAAAAAAAATACAAATTTTGCATTAAAACGCAATAATGTATCATTTCCTAATTAGAAATATGAACTTTTATAAACTTTCTGAGTAGCGTTGTGTCAGCTAATATAATCGTCTTTTACATAAAGAAAAAAGACGGAATAGGAAAGTTGACTAAATTTTTCTAGCGAACGTTCAAATTGGATCAGATCATAATACAAACCACTGACACAGAGTGCGGTTCGCAAAAGAAATTTATCTGTTTCAAAACTCACGTGTTTATGACAACAATATAGTATTACATCAATTGTAATACGCAATTAATTTTCAACACAAGTTACAAGAGTAGCGTTAGTTTGTAAATAAAATACAAAATACAACTGGTACAAAATTAAAGAGATAATAAAAAATATATATATTTAGAAATGCATGTAAAACACTTACTTTGACGAGAAGTCGTAAGTAGACATCTTGCGATTTAGGTTCTGTGCGCCGAACTTTCCTATCGTGTTTGTGGTTTATATCGATACCCTGTAAAGAAAATAATTTTTGTTAACTTACTTTAATATTTTTCAAATTTAACAAAGAATTTTATTTATATCGATTAACACAAATAAATCAAAACTCTATTGATTTTATAAATATAACAACGCCACTGCGCCACCCTACCATGTTGATACACCGGAAAAGAAACAGAGGAGCTTATAGACAGATCAGATAGACCCGTGGAAACGAATGTCCAAGGGGGCGCTGTTAGACAATGGAAAATTGGCACGATGAATACTATGTAAAAACTATGGAGTGAACACCTTAATGTACAAATTTATATTAATTTTTCATCCAAATGAAAGTGGAAATAAACTTAAAAATAAACAAATTTATTCATTATTTAGGTTAGTAATTTTGATATGTATATAAATGTATCACTAAATCAGAATTGCCAAAATAAAGAAAAAAAATTATTTAATATAAATTTTAGAAACTACTATGTACAATCGTTAAAAAAATATATTATATATAACTTTTTTAAACACAAACTTTTACATGAAGAAATAAAACAATCATTTTTTTAATATTTAATTTAAGCTACGTACAATATTCAGTAATGTGCTTAGTATATTATACATACATATGTTTGGATACAGTTTAAATTAATATAAATTTTTATTTTTTTTTTTTAATCTATTTTTTGAAGAAATTAATTTATAATTTTCACTCGATATTATTTATGTAGGAATAAATTAATTTCTAAAAGGAAATGTATTTGTTTCATTTGGTAAAAGCAGTAAATAAGATGGAAACAAGTTTTATACGTTTTCAATTTGTTTAATGATAAATACATTTATGTATATATATATATATATATATATATATATGTACAACTAGAACAATTTTTTTACATATAGTACAATATATGTCGGAGAAGAATATAAACTGAAATCAAAACTGAAATATTTATTTAGTATTATTAAAAAAAAAATATGGAGAAAAAATATATATAAAAACAATCAATCTTAATTCTACAGATTAGATAAATCTATAATTTATAAAGACAATTTATAAAGAAAGCGAACTATTTTTTTAAGCTTTAGTAAAAAATCACAAGTATAGTTTGTAGAATCGATATAGTAAACTCATAAATTAAAATACTAAATGTCAACGATCGATTGATATAGCCCTACTCAGAGCCGGTATTTGGAAATTTTATGTAATATGTACATATATATATACATATATTCTGTAAAAATAACAGGTTTTATATATCTAAAATGAATTATTATATGAACCTTTTTTAAATATACTACAAAACAAGAAACAATTCTTACATTGTACGGTCCTGAACAGGGCCCCAGTTCCTTATCTACCCCAATAGGTTTTAAATACCTGTTTTGATTGTCGGAACATGTAAATTTAACGTTTCGTAGAGTTTACGACTATTTTTATGACTTCGTCAACTCGTTTTTGCCAACTGTACAAAATCTCACCGTCATACTAAATATACATATGTAGTTTCCTTGCACAAGAAACATGTCGGTGAATTGCAATTTACCAACACAAGGTAGCGCTGGGGTGCTCCAGGAATCGGTCCGTCAAGTTTCAAGTTTCACATAAACAGTATATGCCGTGATTTCGGTGTGTTCGAAGCAGTTTGATGTTCGAATGCGCGCAAGTACAGAAGAAGCCGAGATAATGGTGAGATAATTTCTTTTAATCGAAATACAGAATAGTGTGAGTTCGGAAAAAACCTTGACTATGTTACGTGGTCGCGATTTAAATACCGTCCTCCCGTAAAATGGATTCTTTAATGAGAGATAATGTTATGAGTGTATTACTCTGGAAACTGCACGTGCTTTATTAAATTCGCAACACAACAGTTCAAGTAATTAAATGATGAAAAAATGTCTGAGAAAATGAAAGAATCTAGCAAGAGAAATTAACTCGTTAAGTGAATTGGGAACTCTTTCTTAAATGGAATGGTACGAAGCAACAATTCTTTACCGTGGCAATAAAGGAAACTTTATCAAGATAGGAAAGAGATGTCTGTTTATCACGTGCCTTAATTACTACGATAATGATCTTCTTATGGTATAATTATCAATGTGATTGGTGTATCTTATTGAATGACAGACAATCATCAGTGTGTCATGGAGGACGGTGGTCAAGTGCATTCTAACACTCTTCTTGAGGAAACATTTTATGTTACATCGAAGAAAAACACTTACTACAAGGTGAGACTAACAGAAAAGGGTCTCAGCTTGGAGAAAGACAATAATGGTGCGACGAAGGTTGAAACGATTGTTCTAAACGACATAATAGGGTGCAGATGTATGCGTTCGAAACGCAAAAGCGCGGGAAGCTGTGTTTGTGGACCAGGTACCTCGAGATCTCAATTTAAGCTGGTCGAGTCTGTGGAAGCATATCAATCCTACGACGAGTTTGACACTTCGGCCTATCTTTATATTTATGCGTACACGTTGAAGAAGGCACGTATGAAAGGTATCAAGAGACGAGAAAGGACCACGATCACACTACGATTCCGCAGCTTTGACAAATACGAAGATAATCTACGAGAGGCCAGCAGGTGGCGATTAGCTATAAAATGTCTCATTGTTGGTTTGCCTGTGCCTAAAAGTTTTATGAGCCCCAGTCACGAGAATCTGGAATCGTTGATTAGCGGTGAGTTCAATCTCTTTTTCGTTTTCTTTTTCTTCTTCATCGTAACAAGACATTCACATAGCGATAATTCGATAAATTATGTTTCTTTTGCCACCCTTCTAACGAAAACGTTTAAGGTAGGATCATGTTAGGTAATCAATGCTAGAAATTACGAAATAATAAAACGTGAAGAAGCTTCATTAAAATTTCTTCTACATATTTACGCTAATGAACTTATACATTATGGATGAATCTAAGTACTAATGATTGAATGTTAATTTCAATAACATGATTGTGTCTTATTGAGATGAAAATAGTTAATAAATCAGGAATGATATTGTAACATGGGATGAAAGGTAATTTAATATAAAATATTGTTTATTAATGGTAATTAACATTTGTAAATATAATCAATTATTTTGCAAATATAGTTTAAATTATAGTAGGTACATTGTTATATATATAGTCATCTCAAATGCTTTCTATTATATATCTAATATATGCAAGCCAAACGCCAATATTTCTTTTCTTGAGTAGGTCTAGATTCTAGATAATGTGTATTAGAATAACTGTACTTTCATTTGCAGCAAATGCTTTTCTTTCTGCACATCATTTTTAACATTTATTTTTTTCCTTTTTAAATACATTATTGTTTATTGTTTATAGAAATATATTCGTTTGAATAATGATAGTTAAATTTTTTAATAATCGATTACATAGAATTCTACTTAATGTTCCAGTAAGACAATATCGAAACGGAGGAAGTTGTATGTTGTCGTTATATGAATACATTTTTACAATGATTAATATATCTGAAATTCAACAAAAATGATTGTATGAATAAAAGAATCCCAGGTACGGAGTTAAATTATACGCACGTCATTCTACGCACAATCTCCTTAATTATATCTAAAGGAATATCAAATTACACACACACAAAACAATTTACAAGTTTCTTACGTAGATTCATGCAAAGATTAATATTTTTTATTTGTATTTCCAGAAGAAATTTTTAATACGCACACTATCAGTCATTTGCAATATCATACGAACGAATTTCCACGTACATTCATTTCAGATAAACGATGCAATAATTTTCTATATCTCGATACATAACCATTGCAACTTATTTAATTTTTAAATTTGAAAAAATTTATTCATTTAAAACGTATTCATAAAATTAAACATTGGAAGAAATTTAGATTTATATCACCTTTAATTACTTCATTCATTTAAAATGCATTTACTCACCATATTTATAAATATTGCAGTCATGTGGAAATCAAAGATTCATACGCACACATATTTTTCAATGTTTGCTTTCATTTGCGAATCGTAGGTATTCGTAGGTATTCGTTTCAATATTTCTTGTACTTACATTTTCTCCAGAAACATAAAAGATGCGTTAGAACTATTAAATACATTACTAAAAAAGTGTTTGCGTCAAAGACGATTTTATTGCTTTAATTGGATTTAAAACAATTTAAATGAGTAAACTCCAAAGTTTTAAATCAGTGTCCTGAAAGAAACATTTATGTACTGTAAAATTCAGTACAGATCAATGCTTAGAAAAGATATTGTGTCATTTCGTGGAAATAAAATGTTCTAGTTACTTTGAGCAATATACTTTAAAGTTTTTTAAACATTTTATTTAAAGTTGCAACGGCTACCATATGGTCATCTTTAAAGTTGTATTTACATATTATTAGAATAAGTATGTCTTGTCTTATTAGTGTTAGAACACTAACAATTGAAAATTTTTACAGATTTCGCGTTTCTTCTTCTCTCAGATTTCTGCTTCAAACTTTTGGACTATGCCCATGCTCTTTTTGAATTTTCGAAATATCGTAAAACAAAGTTTCACCTTTTACGTATCTGTTCCATTTTGCCTCCTTAACCTTCTTTTACGCAATAGAACATCTGCAATTGAGCAAAAAAATCATTATTCACCGTCTCTGAATCGTAATTATAATTCTTGCAGAATTTATGTTTCTTCTCGTCCTACTTCAAACTTTTCGAATATTGTTACCCTTCTGTATTTTCGAAATGTCTGCCAACATATTTCCATCAAAAGTTTTTCAATCTCCTTTAATGCGTCATGCTTACCTCCGGTTATTAAAAGTTTTCTGGACATTAAGAATCGACAGAGCGAGAGTTATATTTTCGCATTTTATTCTTAAATAATATTTATTTTGACTGAAATATTTCTCTGGTTCACAATGTCAATAATGTTATGTTAATTTAGAAGCTACACAGGTTAACGTCGTGTTGTATATGCGTGTCGTTAAAAGGTGTAAATCTCAGAATTATGTAACTTCTAATGGAATCTGATTGTGCCCATTTATAAATTAAAGGCAATAAATCGCGTCTATATTGGGAATTTGTTATTAAAATTTCGAAATAGAAAAATTAAGCATTATTGTATTTTTTAAGAACAAAAATTTATATTTATCCTCCTAATGCTCTTCTTGTACCATATTCTTTTTATCTCTTATTTAAAAAGTAATTTTAAAATTATGATTTTCGATATTTTTGGTATAGACTAAAAATAATGATATGATAATAATAGGACTTGTTGATTTACTAATTACTCGTATGCTGTAATTATTACACTTTCCGTATATATACATGCTTGTCATTCAAGAACATTGCTAGTCATTGCATTTATTTGCAAGACAGTATAACAACATGGTAATAATAAGCGTGAATGATGTTTTTCAGGAACAGAACTTTAAACGAAGTAATATTGAATAAAGTCATTATGACTTCCCCGAAATTGAACTATCTTAGTTTAAAAACTAAACGAAGTTCAGCTTCGCATTTTTCCTCGTTTAATTCATCTTTGCTGTATGTTTCTACATAATTCTATGTATATATTGAGTACATTATCCTTTTTATATATTATTATACAGTAACGATAACTCAGTTATAGATATACATTTTTAGAATTAGTATTAA
This sequence comes from Bombus fervidus, assembly GCF_041682495.2. NCBI lineage: Eukaryota > Metazoa > Arthropoda > Insecta > Hymenoptera > Apidae > Bombus > Bombus fervidus. The sequence goes on along the minus strand of NC_091523.1, from coordinate 2,582,431 downwards.
ATAAATTGCTTAAATAAATAAGAAACTGGTTATTACAAGTCATCGGGCACTTTATTTCTCTTTTTGCTTTTCAATCAATTTTGTTCTTACGTCAGTAAAGTAAGTCTGTAAGTCAGAATTCTGAGAATTTGAATTAATCATGTTTTTCAACTGCTGAAAATATGTGTTTAGTTTTGCAGTAAGCATCATTTTATCAAAAAAGCAGTGGTCTGGCATACGTCATTGTAAATTAATAATTAACAACATTACATAATTAAATCTTATATATCAACAAAATATTCCTATAATAATGCTTGTGAAATCGCTTATGTCATAGATAATGTAACACGTTTCTCATAGTCAATATTCAAAATAATGATACTACTTATCTTGTAAACAGGATATGATCGTTTTGTGATTATCCATTAAGTGTTGAAAATTCCAAATGTGAAAAAAATGTGAGAAATGAAAAACTCAAGTGTTTGTTAAATTTTTAAAAAGTCAATAAAATTCGTAATCATAATTTATTTTCGAAAAAGTTTTAATCTTTTGTCTTCATCCTTTTTCAATATTATTGTATTACTAATTTTATTACTAATTGAAAATCAGTAAATAAATACACAATACTTTGTTGAAATGTTATTCGATAAAAGTTATTCATTAGATTCAAGTACCCCGTTTTTTATCAACTTTCACGTTCATAAATATTTTATTCATTGAAAATTGATATCAGATTCCCTTGCTTGATAACTCGGCAAGGCTTCGTGAAATATTTTAATTTACCGCAATCGAATGTGATTCACTTTGAATTTTCACTTCACTATGTGTATACAACGCATATGTTTTCACTTGAGAAGAAAAAGACGTACAATTGTACACCTTTTTTATAGCACGATCCGCTTTGAAATTTAGTTACACAAATTAAAGCGGTTCAGTATAAAGTATGGAACACAAGAGAGTAATCTTTTCACCACATATGTATTTAACAAAAGTTTCAAATAAGTTATACTTTGTAATGATAAAATACACGATGTTAATAAATGATGAAAATTCAGAATAGTAATAGTCAATAGTATCTAGTATTTCGATGTTTTATGAAATGTTATTTTAAATAATAATTAGTATTTACTGATAATTGCAGTGCTGTTGTTATTGTTCGTTATTGGCTCGTTATTACAAGCATTGTGTTGTGCTCTGATGCATGAAATGTTAGTTTTCAATTGTATAACGCAATAAAAAGGTCGTGTAATTGTATCTGGTATGATGCAACTCTGTAATAAAGATACATTTTTATGAACTCGAGGAAGAACTGAGTTTGCACAGAAAAATTTAAATGTAATAATTATTTAAATTTTGTTTATTATTTAATATTATTTTAAAGAAATATATATATATATATAATATGGCATGAAATTATGCGTTTAATAAATTTAGATATAAAATAGAAATTTATTAACCCACTACGAGATTATTACCATTCGGACTTTTAAAGGTAACTGATTCCAAGATTTTGCTGCATCAATGCCAAGATTTTGTCTCTTTAATAACACCAACAACCTGTGGAATAGTGAGAATTGTGTGACTAATGAATCGGTTTCTTTATCGTCAAAAATATTTGATGATAATATTTTTGTATTTTTATCCTACTCGATAAAGAAGTTATTTTAGTAAGAAATTGAGTTTGATTAAAATAAAGATAGTTTAATACATTAATAGCAGCAATATTTTTGATTTATATTCTGTTTATTTTGAATTCGCGTAGACAAATTGTATACTATAAGAAAATTAGGAACTATGGGAAAATGGATTAGAAATAAATGTTTGCTATTAATCTTTTCAATTTTGAACAACAATAATAGCAAATAGTAATTAAATTACATACAATATTGTAAATTGTAAAGTATATAAATAATTTTAGTACTAATATTGCTGTGAATGGTACTGTCAATGGTGTTAGTCTAACATTCCAATACTATCAATAGTTTGGTTAAATATTATTTATAATAGATACATGAATTGATTTTTTTTATTTACAATTGTCTGTATCAGTATTACAATTTATGATATGGCATACTTTTCTATTGCATTATATGATTCTTCATTTTAAAGATCTTTTATTTATTTAAAGTCCTGTATTTACTTACCATTGATTATAATTCTTTAATATGACATCTAGGAATACAATTATTACTAAGAAAAGTTGGTTAATGTCAATAATAATACTATTATAATTATAACAAAATCTAATATTTTAATGATAATGTAAAGCTGTTTATTTATAGACCTATGGTTCTTAAATTTTCAAGTCAAATTATATAGAATTAAAAATAAGGTTTAATTGGTATTTTCGATCACTGATATAACCATAGATAAACATATATTATTGATTAAAAAGTGATATCTATCGGAGCTAATATCTTCAACATTAGCAAAGTTCATAAAAAAAAAATTACAAATTGTTTTATAACATCCATTTTACGTCACTTTGCGCAAAAACAGTACATAATAGGCTAATTTGAACGTTACATGACGCACTAAACTTTAATACGATAAAAATGTTATTTATTTGATACTGATATTATCAATAGAGAAAGACTTTTAATAAACTATGGAAATTTATTCGCATCGATATACATGTATTTTAGTTAAAAAACAAATTAGCAAATCTAGAGAAGACAGACTTTTGCAGTAATCAAAACGTTATTGTGTGTTAGTAATATTTTATTTTATCGTTATTACGCTTACAAAAATTTATAATAACCAGAATCTTTTTCCTTTCTTTTATTATGCTTATGAAATAATTAGTATTTTCGAATCGTGAATTTTTTAAACTAATATTTGCGAAGCAAAGGAAAAACGAATTTTATTGCATAAAAAATATTTACGTCGGTCTCGCTGATTATTACGATTAGATGCATAAGTATTAAAACGCCGTCATGCCATGGTTGCTAAAAATTTATCGCATTTATGTCCAAGGCAAGAAAATTATCTCGTCAGTCGGACTCGGTCGAAGTTCGATATTTCCAATGATCTACCGATAGCTTATTCTTTCTCAGATTGAATATTTTTTATTCGTTAATGTTTGTAAACATACGCACATGTTTAATGTATTGATGTTTGAATCTATGCATATCCATATTTAATATTATAAAATGTATAATAGTGTAAAATATATAGAATAAATAAAATGCAATAATAAATAGTGTAATATAGTAAAAAGACTAAACCAAATCGCATAAAGTAAACAACCAAAAAACCAGCATATCTTTTTTATAGATGAATTATGATACTTGCACGACGCACAATAATGAAATAATTCACCAACGTGTAGATTCTGACCGAATGAGTGAAAAAGGTTAATTGTCATTGCAGCCTATTCATTTCGTGTTTTTCCGTCACTTTTCTCAAATAATACCCATGTATTTATTTGATATAGCGTGAATTTTCATGTTAATATCTTATCGAATATTCTGCCAGCGGTTAATTTATAAACAAAAACGTTTAATGCTACTTATATAAGTACTACATACTACATACATACATATGTGTATATATTTGTATATGGTTCGATGTTGCGTGTTACAAAGTATATACATATCAAGTTGTAATCAATACAAAATCTCTGCTCGTCAATGGTTCAGTGTATTAATACTATAATGTATATACCATTACTATCTGCACTAATGAAATTTTTTCATTACAATATCTGCCAAAATCTACTCGCTGATAGTATAATATTATGCATAGTACAATGTTATACCATTATAGTTTTTTATTCATATCAGTAAAACTGTTATAAATTTTTTGGCACGGAAGCTATTTGTTGATAGTACACAACAACGTATCTCCGAGTTTTCATCGCTATTTATCTTCAGTGATGAAATTTTCACATATTTTCGAATGGCTGTTTCATACAGAATGACCAAATTTAATATGTTTTAATTTGATAATTTAATAAAATCGAATTGCATTCGAAAAATAATAAAACAAACATACACATTTTTTTCATCTCTCACGAAATCAATAATTGAGGCAATATTTCAAATATCATGTTTTCCGGAACATCCTGTTTTCATCCAGACAATTTCGCTTTATATCAAATTGCAGGTTAATTTATATTTTATTGTTGGCGCAAAGGCAATCGATATTGGTTAAGAGGAAGAGATTTATCCTGCATGGTAATGTTTGACCATTAGTTCCAACGTGCGTTTCCGTTAGAATAATGTTTTACCATGGGACATGTTTGAAACTCTCGAAAGGGAGTAACTTTAATGGAGCTCTGAGAATAGAAAAGAAGATTAAACGAGAGGAAATACATATTATGAAAAACGTTTTTTACTCAAGTTTTGATCTTATTTTCTTCTTCTCTTTGTTTTTTTCTTCAAAAGGATACAGTTGCAAGGATTAATTTCTCCGCTTTTTATCAGTCTGTTGTTCAATAAAACACAAGGCCTCGTACTAAATACATTGAACTATTGCTGTGCATTTCGTTTACGTCACTCTTTGATTTATTGTGCATTGACGAAAATAACCATCCATCTACTCTGCTCCTCTTTTGACACAGTCCTTTGAGATCGATGTAGTTCAATAATTCACACTAATTTTTGAAGATAGTCTCGAATATACAGATCACAGTGGCTGATATATAGGTACCTACATATTGTACATATATTTTATACTAGTCGATATCATATAATTTATTTCAAGTTTCATATTAGCATACTTAAAGAACTTTTATGTTTAATAAAGTATCGTTTATATTATTCAATAATATATGGCGAATGGATGAATGGTGTGTTTATTTTATATTGGTTTAGTGGATTAGATATATTAAATAATAAATTGATCGATGCTATACGCTGATCACATGTTATTTCACATTCCAAAGTGTGTTATTTACCTGTATCGATACATACTAATCCCTAACATCAACATACTGTTGAGTTTATTCCACAAGCGTAACATTAATTCAGTACGTCTAGCTTACTTTAACGTATAATGTTAACATAAATTATTTATGTTGTAATAAGTAATACATTAAGAGTAAAATCATTACCATTTTTTCACGTTCCATATTTTTGTTGTAGCTTTTATAATGCTTTTAAAAACTTTTGTCCATATGACATAATACTATAAAATATGTTGGAAAAATTTATATGGAGTTCTGCTATTACATATCTAATATTATTTATTTTGTTATTAAGTAATATTTAGTAATATATTACACAATATTATTCACTGCACAATACATACCGTTCTGAATTCGCTAAGGATACGTTTCGCTTAATAATGCTTTCTAAAATTTTTTTGGAAACTTACACTTGGCACGTACCGTTCAACCCTAAAAATGCTCACCCTCGCAAATATATAAATATATTACACATTCGCGTATAGCTTGAGTATTGTGGTATGTCCATGCATTCACAGGGTTCTAATTTCTAAACCCAACAGGCGCATACTTTCCTCTTCAAATATTCTCTCGTGTGTCGTTGCAACGCTGGGACACAAATGATTACCAGAGTGGAGCTAGAATATTTATTCGTGTGTGATTTTCTGCTTTTTTAGAAGGCTTTAAAGTGACGCCAGTTTCATGCGAACTACAGACTTTCAAGTCCTGGAGGTGCTTTAAAGTAATAACTTTAATTAAAATGCTGTTGTGAGTCAAGCATATTTAAAACACGGATGCTACTTATATCTTACAAAAGTATTGGAATACTTAGTATAGAAACTTTTTATCAATAGGATCGTAAGATTCGTTTCAAATTCTACCCTTATAATTACGAGCCGTGTTTTACAGTACTAATGAAATTTCAAATTGTTTTTTTATATGTTGATAGCTTCCATAAATAGATACAGTAAACATATATAGTATAGTCTATCAAGTTTCTATAAGTAGGTATTCAAACACTCTCGTGAAACAATGTGTTATTTGAAATGCCAACAGTAAAAAGAGCAGTAAAAAATAAAACATAAATTGGTAAATAGTCGAAGTCCGTAGGTCCAAACACGTAACAACGATGATGAACGATCTCTTCTTTCTCCATCTATTCGAGATATGTCGCGAGAATACGAATAGCATTCGGAATCGGAAATAATACATTCATAGCTTAAATCTGACCACCGGTTTGAATAGTTGGTGATCAGGATACGCTAAAAGTTTCATAGCGACTGGCTGATTCCGTCAATTCTCAAATTGTTCTCTTGACAAGTTTGTTTACAGTGCGCGTTTAAATGGTCACGTATTACTTACGTGGTCATCCGTTATATAACATTCAGCCATATGGATAGATCCTTTATTTATGAGCTTATCAGTAATATCGACGTGAAACAAATGTGGCAAACCGTGCGTACATAAGATGCAAGACAAAAGAACAATTGGGTCGTGTATATGTCGCGTCTTCGCGTCGCCAGAAGTGTTTCGACATTTTTCTCAAGCAACGGACCATGTGGCTACCAGCCAAATTAATTCAAAATGACCTACATAAAATTGCTGATTGCATCTCGTTACAGGGATCGATCGTTGTTCGTTGTTTGCGGTTATCGAATATTGGTTCAGTTGCCCAAACTCAAAGCTTTTCGGTTTGTTGCTCCTCGAATCGGAGCCGATTCTGTGATGGAATTGGATAAGGGCGAAATTTATTTGCATATTTGGTCAGGAATCGTTTCACGATATCTGTTATCTTTGATAATATATTTTTTTGCACTTATGTATCTATGCATGTATATATACGTATATTATAAATATAGGTATAGCATATGGCGTAGATCAGTATGCGAAAGATGGCCGGTGGTATGAGAATAATCTGTGCAAAATACACGTGTACTTTATTATCGTCGACCTTCAATTCTAATTTGCAGAAAAAGTGATTTTTATAAAGCGATGCTAAAATTTTTTGACTTTAACTTTGATTGAAAACTGTTTTCAGTTTCTAGTAAAAATTGTCGCAAATGGTTTTAATAAATTCTTATCTTCCTATTAAAAATCTTAAATAAGTCAAATTAGCCATAAATACATTTTGGAAACTAAATCGCGCATGTCATATTTTTCGCAAGATAATTTTGCAAAGTTTAGCATAAAATGGTAAAGAGATTAAGTAACAGAGTCACGCACGACGATTATGTTATACCTTTTTTATCCGCTATGCTGAATACAATTTTTGTCAAATTATATAAATAAAGCTACGAGAAATGATATAAGATGATATACGTTTAATTCACTCCAAAAGTTTTCTCTCGACTCTCAGACCTTTTATAGTTGGTGTTACCTTATCTGTACTTTCACTAGTTGCGTTTAACGATCCATAACTCCTAGGTTTACGTAAATACAAGCAGAGCCTGTTTAAATTGCTGCTCAGACAGAAAATAGTAACGTTCGTAAATTTGGTAACCTATTTTCTCCATTTTTCTCCCGGAAATGTAGGCAACACATTTTTCAGAAAATGAACTTTTTCGTTCTATAAATTCGATCGAACACAAATTTTTTACGTTGTTAGGTTTTATATAAATAAACGCAACCATCGGTATAAAATCTGTTTTGCAAAGTCGTACCAAATATTTATTTGACTATACCACACATAATTTTAAAAAATTTGTTACTATGTACTTTTATAAAATCAGTTACCCACATTTATATAAATATTTAGTAGTAAGCTTATTCCAATGATAGTCCATACATCTCGATTAATTAAGAAATGTTCAATTATTATCGCAGTAATCAATTCCCTTGTTCATCTTTTATCGTATTTCAATCTCAACTAATTGCGAGCAAAGGAATCCTTCATGTAATTCAGAATTATTAAATAGGAAATATAATTTTATAAAAATGCATAAATTATAAGCGAATTAACCAATAATCGTATATAATTAACAGAAAATTGTATCGCAAATATTTTACGCAAAAATAAACAGCATACTTCATGATAAAATAAAAACTAGGTATACATTAAAATACATTTGTAAGAAATTATTCAAGATAATCGAACACGACTGAACTGCAGAGAAATCTCTGCAAAGGGGTTTGCTGCGGTGGCGTCTGCAGGGGCGTCTTCTAAAGATTAAAACACGCTCGTTGCGTTACACGTCACGTAATCATCCAGGGGTTTCTTGCTTCGTAGAAATTTTCTTTACCCTCGATTAACTTCTCCTTATTGTACGAGATTATATGGCCAAAGATTTCTCATAAAATTTTCAAAGATATTCTAGACCTCAAGATTAACAAAATACAATCAAACTCGGGTCTGAAACATATATAGATTCTAGTCTTCTACTGTAAAATTGAGAAAAAATATTTTAGCTTTTAAAATTAACGGAAAAGTTTCAGTAAACATAAACACGAAGACCACAAAGAACCAAAAAGAAAGTAAAGCCAATTTTAAGTATAGCATGAATTACTCGCGTGACTTCGAAGCTGAAATGATTGTCAAGAAAACGGTCTGTATTGCAGCACTCAGGAATTGCAATGACGTGCACAATGTGCCTACGGTTTCATAAGAAATCACCCATAAATTGTACGCGTAACACGAGTAAACGTGATTGTATCTTGATACATTACCAACTAAACAAGTCAAATACTGAAGAAATATTTTTAGAAAAATTAATACAAAATATATGACATAATATAAACTTGGAAAATAATAATAATAGTCTAACTTTTGACAAAAGAAAATTTCTGTAATATATAAAGAATTGTTTCTCCTAAAGTAGCAGTCTCCGCTTTCATTAGATTCATTCATTTTTTATTAAAAAAATCTTTTAGTTTTTTGAAGTTATGAAAACGTACCACGGTTAAGAATAAAGCTATAACTTAATTAATTATGAAACTAAAGTTAAATGATAGTTTTAATATTTGAAACATAACTAAATCCTAATTTTCAAAATCATCGCTTACATTACTATGATCTTCAACCCGCCATATGACATTGCGGCGTACAAATGAAAAAAGAACAGGAAAAAGGAAGCAAAAACTCCTTTGAATTGATTGCAGCGTGTCCAGGTGAACAACGAAAGATTCTGGTGTTGCTGAATCCAAAGTCGGGTCCAGGAAGAGGTCGAGAAACGTTCCAGAAAAGGATCCATCCGATTTTATCGGAAGCTGAGAGGCCTTATGATGTTCACATCACCAAGTGTCCCAATTACGCACGCGAGTTCGTGCGTACGAGGGACATCTATCAATGGAGCGGGCTGCTGATGGTCGGAGGCGACGGTATCGTGTTCGAAGTAGTAAATGGGCTTTTTCAAAGGCCTGATTGGGAGAAAGCTCTGAAGGAATTATCCCTTGGTGTGATACCCTGTGGTTCCGGTAATGGTCTGGCGAAATCCATCGCGTACGCTAAACAGTAAGTCTCTTTTAGGATCATCCGGGTTCGTGATTTATTTTATGTGTCTGGCTCGGTCGTTCCGAGGAAGTCGTTATTTCCGCCCGCAACCGGCTCGTTCAGTTTATATGCATGCTCGTAGAAAGGCGTTTCTGCAATTTCGGCAAACGATGGATTTGTTTTAATAATGATTTTACTAAAATCTTCGACAAAATTCTTCTCACTCGTATATACCTTGTATTTATGTATTATAGAATTTCTGTACTGTTTAATTAAGTTCAAATATATTAAATTTAGTATCATGAAATTGAAATATACAACCTGATAAAAAACCTGTTTTATTGGCAAATAAGAATATTCTTTTTCTAATCATTATATTTTGTAGCCATCTTTTTGTACTATATAACGTACTGTAATTTTACACTATCCTTGTCTCATTCTTTTAATTTTCTGTTGAAAAATGTTATAATCTTATACCGTTACCGTGCTTCAAACATGTTGTTGGACGATAGAATGATAGTTATATGTATGTTACAAGAATGAAATTATTTTAGAAAGCACTTAAAATAAAAATTGAGTGATTTGATAAATAAATTGTTATAGAATATCGAAGATCGCATAGAGAAAACAGATACAGGCGTCATTTAAAGAAGATATTAGTAAGCGAGTGCATCAATCTGCACCATATTGGTTCATTGTATCGAATATTGTTGCAGAGCAAAGGGTTAATTATACACATGTGAGCGACATAACATCGCTTAACAGGCATCACTGTTATCAATTTATTCTGTGAATTAGTATGAATTTCGCGACAGGCAAGTTGCAATCTTCGAACATAGGCATTGTTACAAGCACATAGTCTGTATCATTTATTTTAATTTTCCTTAACTTTTAAACAGAATTTTAGGATAGATAGATAGGATAAAAAAGATTTAAATAGAATGAAACTAATTTTCATAAACGAAAATTTATATGCAGTAATCTATTTATCCTTTCATTAATACATACATAAGATGAAATATTCAAGGTCTACTGGCTTAGATTTATGATACGATGATTAACTCGGTGCATTGCAAATTTTCCGATCAATGAATTTGTAATTTTTCAGCAGCTATGACTAATCTACAACGTGATAAAATTTCATGTTTTTAAGGATCGGACGATAACTCGGATGAGCACCGTAGACTAACGATAAATCGACCTAATTTTCGTTTAGCCATTAAAGCGTCGAGGACTACACGTGCCCCTGCATTTTTCGTCAAATTCAATTGCTTTCATTATCTTTCATTTAGCTTTTCCTCTCATTCATATTTCCTACGTCATAACAAATTTCTAATATCTATCCCACATCATATTCATAAAATGAATCATGAAACTATAAAACGATTATGATATTATCATCGTTTTACCGACGTTAAACATTTATTGAAAATATTTATTAGATAAAAAATTGCAACAAATTATAAAACTGCAATATAATTTTAAACTCCTATTTATTTTTAATTTCCTTTAAGTAAACTTATAATGTAATAACATTGTAATATAACGATTGCATATATATTTGTTCTTTGAAGTATTATCGAGTAGATAGTATCGAAATAAGTATGCTATTATTTCTTATGAAATAGCTGACGCATATTAGAGTAATCAGCATCAAGCTAACAAGAAATTTGCACATTTCTTGATATCCGTGGGTTTCATGCCTATTTAAAGAATCAGGTGGATTTTTCCGCTTGTTAACTGCTCACCTGTTACCGTCAATAGTCGTAAAAAATTCGTTAAAATGTTGTATAACTAGACGATATATGCGATAACGAGATATAAATATGTTTTAGAAAAAAATATTCATATACTTTTGTATTGTTATCGTTTATCATTATCGTTACTGTTGTTAAAGATGCGTAAGCCACTTGTTGAATATCTGTGCAATAAAGAGTAAAAAAAAAAAGTATTGCACAGTCAGTAACATTCTACGCTATAGTAGATATATTGAATCTTCATGTCTGAAAGCAATATTGTTCTAATAATTTAAAAACGATCGTTTGTTCATTATATTTTCATTAATATTTTTGAAATTAAGAAACCAATACTTTAATTTCATGAATATTAAAAAAAAGTAAGTTGCACATTATAAGATAATAATTATTTACATTAACTTATCATTGTAATGAGAGAACTACATATGTAGTTAGTATCAGTCATCGGGTGACGTTACGTATCTTATGTAACTTAAGAGAACACTATCATATCGATGTAAAACTAAAGCGTTTTTTACTCCCGCACGTTTAATACTAATGTGTTTTAACGTTTCAATGTGTTTCACCATCCTTGAAGTATACTTTCCATTCTGTAATTATGATCATATCAAGCAACAACCGAGATGAGAAATACCAACAACAATATTCATGGTATATGGTACAGATAATGAAAGAAATTTGCATGATCGAAGAGATATTTAACGTAGAATATCTTTCGAACTACATATGTAGCTTGTTGATGACGTTGTACACAAGTCGATACCTAGTACGTGAGTCTTTAATTTTTTGTTCGAACTTTGTTCTTTAATTGTAACGAGAGGTAATGCGTTGTAAATGACCTTGTTTCATTTCATTCGATATCGGTCTTTATGAACACGATTTTGGTTTCTCACAACACTTCGTTTTATAAAACATACGCTATTCTATGAGTCATTTGAAACTACTATTCGTTTCGTAAAATTTGTGTTGATTATCTAGGAAAATTATAGACTTTGCGGTTTAATTATTGAACATTTCTTTTCCTATAAATGACCCCCATCCACACACATACACACACAGACATATGTAAAATTTGTAAAATGTATGTGAAAGAAAATTAAATATTACAAAGCTCCAATTGAGATTATTCTGCGTTTCCTGTTTTGAGCACATAGCTTAGTATCGATTTTACATTGAGAAATAGAGGCAATTGGATGAAACGCGACGATAACGACAAAAAGTAGTTATTTAATACGCGTTTAGCGAAAAGAGAAAAATTGTAAAGGAAATTTCATTGTTACAAAATTACAGTAATTATGATATAAGGACGGAAGAAAGACGCCATTTTCTTGATGCAGCATTAAAATAAACTAGATAGTCGATCATTATTCTCTTGTGGTCATCCGTAATATTATCGATTCTTAGTTACAAAACACAAACAGCTCCAAATTTCACATTTCATTTTCGTACACAGAAAATTAAAAAACCGAATAATTATATTAATAATAATAAAATTAACCCTATCGTTCTCTTTAGCATTTAAATATATCACCCGAAATAGATTTTATATCTTTCAATAGATATTACTAAAATAGAGAAATATTTGGTGTCTATATTCAATATAATTTTACTTACCTTATGTATACTTCACGTTTTTTATGAGATAAAGTACCCTAAAAAAGAAAACATTTGTAACGATACAAACGTATAAAAGAAGTGAGGAGAATAGCAGGATCAATGGAAATCGTGCTATAATTAAATAATTACAATTATTTTATTTAAGAAAAATCGTAATTTGCTTTAAAAATAATAATCATGCGCATTTACCAATAGTAACGGATTCTATTTCAGGGAGCCGTACGATTATAATCCTCTTCTCGTCAGCGCACTGTCCGTGGTGAAGTTTAAAAAGGCACAGATGGACCTGGTACGCGTTGAAACGAGGAATCAGATTCTATTTTCGTTTTTATCGGTCGGCTGGGGTTTACTCGCCGACATTGACATTGAGAGTGAACGTCTCCGTGCAATAGGCGGTCAAAGATTCACCATATGGACTATCGCCCGACTGATAGGTTTGAGGACATACAAAGGAAAAGTATCTTATTTAGCTTGCGATAAAGTACCGTCCGTGGAGAATTTGGGTAATGGCAAGGCCTACAATGAGTACGCACAGGAAACGCAGATATCGCATTCAAGGAGCTGTGGCGATGATTTAGATCGGTACGTTATTGCCTTATCACGCATTACCTCTATTATTTGCGCATGAAAATTGCCAAGTGAAACAAGCATCATGTTCGACAAGATAATTCTTTGACAAAATTCTGAGATCAAATGGAAAAGATGGAGTGAAAATTTTCGCTTAATAGATAACAGACTAGTACGAATACAAACTTCAATTATCTGTTCTTTGAAGTAACGATACTCTTGTGCAAACATCTTATTTTCTCGCAAAGTATTATATCGATTAACGTATTATAAAAGTAGTAAGAAATATGTAAATACACTTGTCAAGTTTATGTAAGTTTATAGAAACTGAAATAATACTTTGCATATGGATGTCTCGAGTTTACGTAACATTCTGAATACATACATATGCATTGTAGTTACACGAGATACGGTCTCTATTAATTTTATATTGACCATGAAATAAGAATATCATTATCACGAAAAAAGATTTACGTAGAATGTCTGTAAAATAACGCAAAATGTCAAACGAGAGATATTTTTGTATTCAGTATCTGGAATATTGGGGAGATTTTATTTGAATTTAAAATGACATATGATATAATTCGTTCAAAGTTTCATCTGCTTTGTGAATTTATTCTTAATAAATCCGATAAAAATAACATCGAAAATAATCGTTTAAAGTCTCAACATTAGGAACTCATAAAAATTTTATTTGTGGTTTGCATTTATCAGCATACAAATTCAATTTTCAAATTACAATATTTTGTAAATTGACGTTTGAAATGTATATTCTTAGAAAATGCTTAAATAATAGTAATAAAATATGAGTTTTTTTAATATTATTCTATCATATGTTTAGATACAGCAAAATCAGTGAATCGAAAAGCTTCCATGATGCAATCGATGGAGATCCTGCTATTTTTGATGGATCTTTTGATAGCTGTGACGATAACGAAATAATAAGCGATAATATCACTCTGGAAACAGAAGCTGAGAGAAGACAGAGGCTAGACAGTTTCTACTCTGCGACATCCGCAAAGTCAACTTATTTTAGTACGGGATCAGTTTCTAGTTACCATAGCATCGATGATACCAATAATGAAGATATTGGTAAGCTTTTAATTCATACATTAATAATTTTCATATCTCGGCGAAACGTTTTTCTTATTGTGTGCTGTTACTCTCATATCATATTTTTACCTTATCTACTTTAAGATGCTCGTTTGTAAACGTTTTATGTATTATTACATATTATGTTCTTAGAAACTAAGAGTAGATAAAAAAATTGGTCTAATTTCTTGATTAATTTAGTACATTACAAGCATTTGAATTAATTTAAAGTTGCTGTACTCTGTACTTCTTCCTAAAATAACAATATGTCTATAATTAAGATCCAGAGAACAGTAGTCAAGTTATGTATGGCCCATCCTCCAGGCTGCCCGCTCTAACTTCAGAAGTATCAAATTCTTGGACGCAAATTGAAGGTAATATCTTTAATAGTTTCTAAAATAACAAATAATAATTTTTATTATTTTTAATAATTCCCTTCTAAGGTAGTAAAAAGTACCGTTAAAATAGAGAGTAATATTTAATGTCTATTACCTAATGCATATGAAATCAGATGATAAGTTACAATTTATGCAAGGCAAATGTATGCTAGTTTAGCCCTTAATAGTCTGCATGCATCTTACGTTGCGTTTCTTTACACATTATGTAATTCGCAGCTTTATCTGCCACGATGCTAAACTTGATAATGCTGGTACACTTGCTTCCCGTTGAAAAATGGCATCGGGAACAGCATCGCAAGGACAAACATTGTTGCAAATAGCATTACTAACCATAATCCATACTTGTACATAGTGTACACAGTTAGCTTGTGAGTAAAGCTATGAAAATGCGTACAATATAAGTAGAACTGGAATATACTAAGAAAATGTGCAAACAAATGTACCAACATTATTATGCCATTTATACAATAGTATCCTAGACTTAAGCGCTTAATTTAAATGATGTTATAATAGGATATTTTAATTTGAATGATATTTTCAATATAAATCAATGAATATATTATTTAATGAATTTGTTTGTGTGCTTGAAATTTCAGGAGAGTTCATTATGGTTCACGCGGCATATCAGTCTCATTTGGGCCAGGATTATTTCTTTGCACCTCGTGCCAAATTGGCGGACGGTGTTATTTGGCTTATGATAATAAAAGCCGGAATTACTCGAGCTAATTTACTCCAGGTAAATAGTTCGATTAAAAACAATGTCTCTGGCTTATCTAATTCTAACTCATTGCCAAACAAATGAAATGTTTTTAAAAGCGAAACGCTTATTAGGTGCTTATTTATTGATAAAGTAATTTAACCCTTTGTGATCTATTCGTTGTTTTAAGTAATACAATGAACTTCCATTTCTCGATTTATCTTAGATATATACCCATATATATAAATTATAAAGAACATTATCATAAAAACATATCTGAGCTATGTTACTGTCACGTCGGAGGCACAAAAGATCGCGAAATTAACAAATCGCAAATGATATCCTCGCGCCGCGGCACGAATGAAACGATTCTTTCACAAATAGGGTGAAGAAAATAGAATTTGATACGCAAAGATCAAATTTATTATAGAAAATCCAACTGAGTAACGGTTACAATATATAGATTCGAAGTATCACAATAGACTGTATTTACGCTCGTTTTGGAAGGTCGCTCTACCGAGGATCTAGTCCCTTTGGAGGGGGTCTCGTTAATCCATTGTTTCAACGGGTGTGGACTTTAGAGTGTTCGGTCTATTTATTTACTAATCAGATGATTCCTTGAGTGTGTGACACTCCCCCCTTCTTAGATTCGCTTTACTCCGTGGAAGCGTATGGTTCTGGTGGGTCGTCTGATTTGGATGACCCCGCTATTTTCATCATCTGCGATGATTTGGTAAGTGACCGTCCTTGGTGCTGATGTTTGATCGATCCTGTTTACTCGAGCGGTAGGACAGAGTATTCTGATACATACATTTTTGGGAAGTGATCGGTGTAGACATTCGAAAAGTTTACATTTGTACATTTTTGGTAGGAATGATAATATAATGGTTTCCTGTCTGCAAAGGCACGAACATCAATCCTTCCAATTTGAAGACAGCAGTTGGGCAAGTTTTGACTGTCTGTTGATTATTAATTAATTTTGACCCGCATTCTGGTGAATTTTATTGCGTTCGGTTGAATTCTTTTAGAAATGTGGATGATTGCTGTTCGTTTACAATATTTGTCTAGGTAGTGACTATCGGCTAAGATGTATTGTTCTGAGTTGGTTAATATCAAGTCAGTTTCCATTATACAGAATTACAGAGAATACAGAGATTTGTTTGAAAGGTATCGGATAAATTTTAGTTATTTTACATTCATTGTGGTTTTCAATCTTGTGTATATTGTTGACAAGGTTTACGAGTTGATCTGTTTCGGTGTCGTCTACCATGCGTTTGATAAGTGCGGTTTGGTATTTCAATTTCTCGCGCACATTGTATAGAAACGAAACCTCGCCGCCTCAACAATCAAGAATTGACTATTATTTCACTTTAATATAATTTGTTCTAATTTTGTACGTTTATGTCTACGTCTAAATACGTTTATTTAAATCATTGATTTTGTTTTGTACAGTTCATTGATTAATTGCAGAAATGAATAATAGAATAATTAGCATTCTATTCTATGTTTTTTTTTTTTTTTTTTTTTTTTTTTTTTTTCTTTCATACAGTAATGTTTAGTAACATTTGATTTATGATATGACAATCATGTATACCACATATATGTATCAATGGTATAAATATATACATAGACATGCAATATTTAATGTAATACAACTAAATTATACGTAATTCTATGGTTTCTTTTAAGAATACTAAGGTGGAACTAGGCGCGATTAAACAAGAAATTATTACTTTCAGAGAGTTCAAATATCTTCAATGTTTCTTTTATTTTAAATAACCTTTTTCCTTGATCTGTATTGTAAAATAGAGTTTTGAACAATTCGATAAAATAATTAGTACATTCTCAATTGAAATTAAAATAAAAATTGAAATATTTTTTTGATTTTTTTTTTTTTTTTTTTTTTTTTGTCGCCATGAATTATCGCTATCTTCGTTATCTGAATCCCATGTAGACCGAGATTTTTTTTTTTTTTTTTTTTCTCTCTCTTTTCTTTTTTTTTTTTTTTCTTCTTTTTTCTTTGTCTATCGCTTTCTTCACCATCGTCATTTATAAAGTCTTCGTAACGCGTAGTTCTGGCTCTAGTGCTTCGTCGTACAGACCGCGAATCTCCTTTTCTACTACGTCGTTTTACGTCAGCAAAAGTGCTTTCATCAGAAGATGTTATATGGTCATCAAAATATTCTTCTTCTTCGGAACTCGTACCTTTAAAATCTTCGTCACTTTCAGGATCATCTTCGCTGCTTATATCGAGACTATTCAGCTTACGATATTTCTTACGCGACAAGAATTTCTTTACTGCTCCTTTGTGTTGTTCTTCTTCTTCCTTATCAATACCATCCTCACATTCCATCTTATACTCTTCATCGCTCTCTTTTTCTGATTTTTTGTCAATGTCATCTTTACCTTCTGGAGCTTCTTCAATGTTTGATACTTCATTCTTAAAATGCAGCTGCGCTTCTTCTTTTTCCGCATTCACTATAGTTGCAATGTCCTTTCCTCTTCCTTGATTTCCAGCTCCCTGAACTGCTTCTACTTCGTCTTGGATTGCAGCATTGATCATGGCATCGTAGTCATTAAATTTATATTTGTTAGCGGATCGTCTTTCACGTAACTGATATACAGGTTCACTTTCTTCACTACTAGATGTTTCTGTACTTGTCGAAGATGATGCTGATGAAGATTCATTATCAGACTCTTGGCTAGAGGCTTTTGATCCTTTCTGATGACGTTGTGATTCATTTTTGTGAAGAACATTATCTAGACTTATACCAACAAATGCTAGTCTCTTCTTTCTTAAAACTTCATTTTCATGTCTTTTCGTCAATTGATCGTACATTTTTAAGCTGTCTCTTAATTTAATCACTAGTAAGTTGTGCTGACATGGAGGACAGAACCAATCACCCTCTGGTATTAACATGAGAGCAGGTCTCAAGCAAGAACAGTGCCACCCTTTATCACAAGAATCACATAAAAGTATCCATTCTGGATGATCTGCCTTACCACATTTTTGACAAGCATACTCATTATCTGCTTCTTCAACATCACTTTGAGCCTTTTGCGCAGTCCTTGCCCTTCTTAATGGCTCTGATTCTTGATCTTTTTCAAGATCACTTTCGGACGAAAACTCATGATCGCTTTTAAAAAGTATAGATCCTTCGCTTTCTATTTCTTCTTCTTCATCCTCTTCTTCATCATTCTCATTTTCATCATCACTACTAGAACCTGAAGAACTCTGCCATGGATTTGCTTCATTAAATTTAGCAGACATTTTCTTCCTTTTCCTTTTTCTACGTTTCTTTTTAGACTTCTTTTCTTTTTCTATTTCTTTTATTACTATTTCCTCTTCGCTTTCAAGCTTTGGTTTCTTCCGCTTCTTTCTTTCCTTTTTATTTGATTCCTTCTTAGATAATTCACTTTGTATTACTGTTAACAATTCATTAACTGTAGAGTTGTTTAAACTTTTTAATTTTTGTATTAAATTGTACCTTTTAGGCTCATCAATGAATGTCACAAAACTAGCTATTTGCAATAAATGTTCCCCAGGATAAGGATTTGAATATAAATATCGTAATGCATTGAGATAATCTTCTCTGTCTGTGTTGGAGATCATAAGATTTGGCATATATGAATCTAATTCAACAGGATATGGAAAATATGCATTAAAATTTTTGCTACATTTTCGATGGGAACTTTTGAAATTTTCTATTTCTTTATATAGTTCTAATACATTTTCATCTACAGAAGTTCTAAAATATAAATAAGTGTCATTTACTTCATCGTCATTTCGTATTTCTGGATAAACACATAAGAGAGCTTTCTTTTGTACTCTATAAAATACTTTGAGCATTTCAACGTATTTCTGATATATGAACTTTTGTATAGATTCTTTCATTACTTCCATTACATTATTTAATAATTTGATTTCAAAATTTTTCCAAATAAATGCCTGTTTCAATAATATTTCCTCGTCATTTGAACATAATTCATCACAAAATGTATTAGAATCTTTCATATATTCTGTGAGATGAGAATTCAATTCTTCTAGAATGGAAACATCTGTGCTATTTTGAACATTATTTGAGATAGTTATCAGAGTATCAGCAATTACATCACTCTTTTTCTGAATTTTTTGTTCTGAGTCTTGTTTCTGCATTTCATTATGTACAGTACTTCTAGAAATGGTATCTTCAGAATGTACATTAATATTCACGTAATTGTGATGGAAAGATTTTTCTGTATTTTTACTTTGAAAATTATATTTTGTAAATTCAATAATCATATCAGTATTAGAATTTGATAAATCATCTTCTTGTAAATCTGATAAATCAACTTCAGATATCACATTTTCATTGTTTTTCTGCCAGCTGGAAGGATTATTGATTGAGGCATCCAATGTAAAACTATGTATAATTTTGGGCTTAGACACATTGTACGACATGATTGTAGTCTCTTCTTCAATCCTTCGTCTATCTGCTTCTTCTTTAATTTTTAATTGTGCTATTCTTCTAGACTGCCTTACAGGTGTTTCATCTTGAGTTAATCCTGTTTGTGTTTCAGGAACAATATCTCTACCTACCTCTAGGCCCAACACCATTTTTCTTTGCTTTCGTTTTTTCTGTGAAATTGGTGTCATATTTAAAGAATCGTTATTGCTTGGTGTTTCATCAAGATGGATCTCAGATGATACCTCAGAAGTTTGAATACTCTGAAATTCAGAATGTTTTGGTCGAGCTGAACGTCCACTTCCTCTATAACGCCTTCGTTTTCCTCTAGGACGTCCTCTTGTTTTCCTTCCAATTGCAACCGAATGAGTAGTACTTTGGTCATCGCTGACATCCTTAACTTCTTGATCTTCTGACTTTTCAGGACTACATTTTACAGCCTCGTCTTCTGAACTTATTGTTACAACGCGATTTTCCTCCACAGATTTTCGCAATTGCTTATCAGGTATTCGTTTCGCACGTAATTTTATTCTTTTACCTCCTATTATTTCTTCATCATTTTGTTTTGCAATTATATCTTCAGAATTTGATTCATGGGAACTATTACGTCGCTTATGGGATACTCTTGGTGATTCAGTGGAATCCAGTTTCCATCCATCATAAACAAGTTCAGATACGGGTTTAACCCGTAAGCCTATTTTTGGAGTAGAGATATCACTCTGCTCGTTATCGTTTAATTTTTTAAATGTATCATCGTCAGTACATGCTAAAGGATCCATTTCCTCGGGAACTGTACTGAATAAATTTTCATTGTCTACTTCCATTGAATCGTCAGATGATACAGGGACTGTTTTCGTTTCGATACTTTGAATTTCTGAGCTCCTTTGGTCAACACCGATTGCTAAAGCCGTGCTCGTGAGCACTTGGTCAGTTTCGATGTTGTACCTTAGTTTCATAGCCTTTGCAAGGCCTCGTATTTCTTTGGCCTGATTTCTATCACAAGTTTCCACGAATTCTATTATATTCTTAATACTTTGATCAGTATCACTTTTAAGGTTTCTGAACTCGTGAGTAAGAATTTGAAGTTGTTCGATCACAGTCGCAATTTCGCTCTGCTTTACCGTACTCATGTCAGTTGGATTCATCTCGATAGACGCGATATTTTCGGAAGAGTCACTATCTTCAGAACGTATTTTGGGTTTAGGATTTCGATAATATTCGAAAACCAGCTTACCGAGATTCGTAGATCCTTCTTTTGATCAAAGAGGTGACCGTGGTCCTTCGCTGTAGAATCCGTAGACTTCCCTTTGAAGTTTCCCCTTGATGCGATGAATGGATCGTGGCAGGATCGCCAATTTGTCACGTCGGAGGCACAAAAGATCGCGAAATTAACAAATCGCAAATGATATCCTCGCGCCGCGGCACGAATGAAACGATTCTTTCACAAATAGGGTGAAGAAAATAGAATTTGATACGCAAAGATCAAATTTATTATAGAAAATCCAACTGAGTAACGGTTACAATATATAGATTCGAAGTATCACAATAGACTGTATTTACGCTCGTTTTGGAAGGTCGCTCTACCGAGGATCTAGTCCCTTTGGAGGGGGTCTCGTTAATCCATTGTTTCAACGGGTGTGGACTTTAGAGTGTTCGGTCTATTTATTTACTAATCAGATGATTCCTTGAGTGTGTGACATTACCAAAAGATCTGCACATCTGAATTCCATCATCTGAATTTCACAATTTATACACATAGTTCAATGGCGGCTGGTTCAGGAATGAGAATGCTTCTGCAATTCAAATAGATTTACGGATTTTTCAGTGACATAGCTCAACTGTGATTCAAAACAGGCTTTAAAAATATACGAGCTTGATAGATAAATGAAAAGTAAACAAGATTATGCTTGCGAATCAAACACGTGCTTAGAATGTTTTAGCAATTTATCAAGTTATTATTAACGAACAAATCTAAACAACTTTATTGAAACACATCTTGAAACAATTCGTACATTGCCAAAACCTTGATCACAAAGAACTAGCCAATTTTACTATAAGAAATCTAAATTAACATATGAAAAATTTTAACCATTTCTAATGTAAGTAAGAAAATGCAACTTTTTTTATAAGGTATTATGATGTAATTATGATGGAATTAAAATGAAGTTAGAAGCAGATTCAACATATTATAAATACGATATCAACATATTAAGAATTATTTATTGTGTCTGTTAGTTCCTGTTGGGATTAAATAATGGTACCCATGTAACACGGTCTGGCGTCGACATGATACCGGTAAAGGCGTTTCGAATAGAACCAGAAGAAGGAGCGAACGGTTACATTACGGTGGATGGAGAAAAAGTAGATTATGGACCTTTGCAAGCCGAGATATTCCCATCTTTAGCGTCGGTAATGTCTCCTTGATACAAATTAGCATTATACTTCGTACAGAGTTAACAATGGAAATCAAATTGTACAATCCTAAAATCTTAAGTTCAATAAGATATATGTTATGGTAGCATGGTCCTGGTGACAATACTGTATTAATAAATTCCAGTTCGCAATACGTAAATATGATTTAGCTCAAAGAATTGCGATAGATGTACATCCTAAGCTATGATATTAAATCATTTCATCAGATGTATACGAGTACATATGTATAAATTAGCGATATTAATGTAGCTATAATTTGTATAGGCTCAACTTGTTATTTTCTAGAGGTTTATCGTTTGTACGACATAATCCGATGCTGTTATTTGAAACTTTACAAACGTGTTTTACGCATCAAAATTAAATACATTGAAAATACTAATTAAATTAAAACCTTTTTTTATTTTAATTAATTTTTTTATCTCGAGATAATTTTATATCAGCAGTTTTAACTATAATAAAAATTAAAGTATTCCCCATGCATTTTTAAATACATTCCTAATTGCATCTCATAAATAAAACTCGATTGAATTTGCATCCAAAGGAGATACAAATTTCAAAAATTCATATGATTTCTCTCCTACAACGCACTTAGTTTTCAAAAAAAGTCATTTAAAGATTAACGGCTATTTAACATTCCTTTGTATAACTATAAAAATTGTATAGCTTAATTCACTTTAGAACCTTTCAATTTATTAATATTATAAGTATCTTAAGCACGTAAGTTTTTTAATTGTTTAAAATGTATAAAACGTCTAGAAATTTTCGAAAGCGATTGATGAACCATACCATGTAATACCGTTCAATAGTGCTTACTAACTAATTATCTGTAATTTTATTAATTAGCCTAAATCCTATGCGACGTATAATAGTATAACTTTAAAATATTTCATGGATTTTATGCTTGTTTTCAAGTACTATTGTTGAGCTTGATAACGTACTGGTCAAATGATGTACACCTAATCCTCGATCTACACAACGAATTGGTCATGAAAGTTAGATATAAATCGAAATCAATATTATAACAATATAATAATAAGTTGAGTAATTCGATGATTAGATGTATCTTGCTCCTCGTTATTTACCAAAGGGTATCATTAAAATTCATCAAGGATTAACGATCATTTCCTCCGTTCAATACCTTCTGGTTGTTCTTTCAGTGATGTAAATAAATATATGTATTGTATTTCTTAAACGATTGTATAGTATATAATACGTTGTAGCTTCCATTGTAAGCATAAAAAAATTAATTTCGATCTTCTCGATCGAATTTGTAAAGATTCTAATTTTTTAAGCTTGTATGTATTTTATCGACCAGGTTGTTATTGTCACGTGGTCTAAATGCTGGCATACAGTATTGATTTAATCGCGATAGTTCTCAAATCTTGTACATTTAGACGCATTTTAGATTAAAGAAAGAACATGTTAATCTTTCGATACAACGCACAGATACCGTCTTTTGATCTTACGCTTACGAAATATTTTTTCGATTCATCATTAGCCGCAATAAGAACGACATAAGAACATATCATGATAATTAACAGATAATATGCGGCACGTTAATATCTGATTCATAAGAGTGCATAATTTAAAAAGAAAAGAAAAACTAATATCGAGGGGACACTAAAGAGATATTTGATACTGTTATATAGTTGCGCTTTAATATTGAAACGAAGAACTTTCATTTGTTATAGAAAAATTTCATCGATGTTCTCTTAGTTGCTAAAAGCATTTTTATAGAGATAATCGATATAACGTTTAACAAATATTACGATGATTATAATTTGTATAAATTGTATTATTTTATACGTGTAAATTTGTGCCAAGAGATGCGTAAAGATAATTAAGAAGTATATAGATGATTTTCTTTTTCTCTATATTATTTCTTTTGAGGTTTTATTATTCTTTCTTTAGTTTCGTGCCAAATCTTGTATTTATGCTTGTGTCATAAATGCCAAGGATCATCATGTACATTCGCATATATTTCGAGAGGTAAAAACTTTTCACAAAACAAAGAAACCAATTATATATATTTATTATTTTATTTATCGTTACATGCTGTGCAGTACAAAAGGATTTGTAAATTGTTAATGTTTTCCCAAAAATCAAAGGAACACAAGAATTTTATTCACAAAAGGCACAAAACAAAAGAACAGTAAATAATATTGACATAGTTCCATTTGTACTATCTTCAGACAATCAATTTCATTTTATAGTACAGTCAACAAGAAAAAATCAAAATTATCACCTTATAGATTATGTACAAAATATATTGCAAATTCAGTATGAATAAGATTTCAATGACACACATGTAATAGAGAATTAATGATCCTTTATAATTGCGGATATGTTTACGATTGCTAGGAAGAGTTCTAGTTGATCCTTTCTAGTCACATAACACATTTGTATACTCCTTGATGCTATCATTTTGGTATCGATTTAAGTATATATAAAACTTTTCCAAGAAATGAATTTACTTCAATTAAGACACATTTTTTCACAATGTATGCACCAATATAGTAATGAGCTAAGAAACAATTGTAAATATTGAAGAATGCTTAGAACCTCTAAGGATCGATAATCAAAGTTTTGAGGTTAACTATAATGATTAAAGAATTATTTTATAAAAATGTTTTTTGTAGAAATGTGACTAATAAGGGTTTTTAACTTAAAGCATAAGGCTGTAAATGACATTTTTGTTCGATATTTGTTCCAAAATTTTCAACAAATGTAATTGTGTTACACATGATCTTTTTCTAATTTTTTTCATTTCTATTAGTTCCCTTCTATATATATTATGCCATTAAAAATAGGAAAAATAGTCATCTCGTTATAAAAAAGTAAAGAAGCGCTACATTTTTGCATATTCTTAGAAAAACGCTACATTACCGCTCAAAGGAAAAAATTTGTCATCGATGAGATCAATATTGTAATGTATATTGATTTTTGTTATTCCGCTATTTTTCGGCGGAACGATCGTTAATGTTTTTGAGAATAATGAAAGTTATTTAGTATGATAGCAAATATATATGATAATAAATTTCTTTACATAAAACCTCTGTCATCCCGTGGTTTGCTTAGAACTATTGTAGTTAATGAATATTATTTCTGTGCCTAAAAATTGCATATTTATAGTTGCCAGTGTGTAACATATTAGAGTATACCAATATAAATGTGAGTCATCCTGAATCATATTTATAATTTGATGAGTATTACAGAAGTTGCAAGTTATAAAAAAGACATTACTCTCTATATTTAACGATGATAGCACAAAAATTAATTACAAATTATTTATAATTTACAAAAACATTAACACACTTATAAAATTATGTATATAAAAAAGAAACTCTAGTTTATTACTTATTTATTTCGATATTGATACAAGGAAAATCACTACAAAATTTCTTTCAATCTGATTAATCAAACCAAGCTTCTTTCAATCAGATATAACTATAATTTTTCCAGTGTTATACACACTTTTATTTGCATACAGTTACGACATAACCAGAAAAAATGAACGAAAAGGAACTGATATATATCAGAAAGGAATATAAGGAAAACTCACAGTTTTCTTTAATACACTTGATTGAAGTAGCTTATACACGGGGAAAATTAGAGTTTAACATAAATTCCTATGAAACAAGGTACTTCTTTTTTTATTTATAGATCTGCCGTAAGTACTGCTAACAGGGAAATCATTTATTTACAGTTCATATATAAAGTAGTTACACATAAGTTGCTTATAAGTTTATATATGGATATAGAACACAAAACACGATCCTTCACGATTGTCAGTTCTAGTTTTACAAAAGTATCGCAACCATAAATTGTATTTCCATCATAGCAAAACTCGTATCATGATATATATAGAACTTAGCTTTCAATAATACACTAGAAAAATCATTCTAATTCAGGCATCATACACCATACTTGAAAAATTACACCAATTTTCACTATCATCTTAATATTGTATAAGAATAAAAAGTACTATAAGATTCAAACAGAATTTCATTTAGTTAATATCATTCAATGTTATGTAAATGAATAATTTGCAAGAAGTCATACAAAACCTTAATTATGTTCAATGTTAAAGATTAAATATTTCAGTTGAGAATATCAATGTAAAGATATATATTTACAAGGTAAATGCTAACAATTTGAATTTCACATAATTTGTTCATATGTTCACACATTTATATAATTCTCATAGTTAGTGTTGAGGCTGCAAACAGAGTGAAAGAATATATACAATAATGCGACAACTACAATATTTAACAAAATTGACACACTGTTGTAGCACACAATATTTCATATGAGAATCGAAATATTTTGAAGACGTTTATTAGGAATGCACTTTAAGATTCTATTTGGAATTTTTTATGAAAATGAATGAGAATATATGTTTAAATTTTAAAAATGTCATATATCCTAAAATAGTAATGAAAATACAAAGTATGTATATACTACAATATATCTTGCAGCCTACTTTTATATCTTTATTGTTTTGTATTGGTTGAAAACCTAAAAAGGGGGACATAAAGTTCAATATCAATGAGATATTTAATAACTCAAAAGATATGTATAGAAAATATTAATATAAAAAGAAATTATTAAAAAACAAAATAATATACATGTAAATGTGTATATTATGTAAAATAAATATATAAAAAATAAAACAAAATCCTTTTTTCAAAATATATAGAGATAAATTTACATAAGCAATCTTACTCTATCAATATCTATAAATTGTATAAATTTCAGCTTTCATTTTTGCACTCTATTTGCAGCTTTATAAACTTAAAAAAGTTAATGTAACATATCATGTTTTAATCGTCTTGGAGAAAAACTATTTGCACATTATATGCATAACAACTTATCAAAATCAAATCATATTAATTTTTTAAATTAATAACCCTATTGTTATTTACCCATTATTATTTAAACCAACTAGTTGAGTAAAGAAAAGGAAAATACAAACTTTCATATTAGTGTATAGTTAATATATAATAATGAATTGAAATTTATGAGGATTATGGTTTGTATCAAATACATATTTGATATAATGATGTGATATCCTACGATTTATTTTTTTGTACTGTATGGAATCCGCATTAAGTTTTGTAAATACAATAAATCCAAAACAATAGTAATTTAAAAAACATGAAAATATAGCACACAAAAATATAATACTCTGAGGCCAAGATGAAATTTATAAAATGCGTTTCATAAAATATTTATAGCTAATTATCGAAACTTGATTTGTTTTGTAGCCCATAGAAACATACAGAATCAAGTCAGAATAATAAGCGAGCGAAATATAGTTTGACTATAAGGAAATGTAAATATTTCTTTTTATCGTCAATGAGTCAAAGTTGAAATAATGCAGAGCGCAAGGATATCGACAATATCACAAGCATACATAAATAGAGCTACCCAATGTAATAATTACATACTTCCTAATCCGCGATGCTTTACTTTGTTAACATTCGCACAACTTTCCAAATTATAGCTCTACTCTGTTCTACTGTATATCAAAACTTTACCGTTATCTTGCGCACTTATATAAATTAGAAAAAATTTTTTCAGTGTGTAAATTAATTGATTAAAATGAACTCATTACGAGCAACCTAAATTTAACGCATACTGTTAATCACTTTTTTAGTTTTATATCAATTTATTTATAAAACTATTAGTTTGATAAAGTGAATAAGTGATTACTGTGTTATAGATAGAGCATTTAAATTAGCCAACAAATCTTTCACATCATCCTGAACTTGATTCGACGTGTTTGATAAAGATAAACGTGAACACAAACTATTCAAGATTTCCATATTTTTGTGAGTATCTTTATACTTCTGTAAATATGCCAACAACATACTAATTATACTTTGCACTTCCTCTTTGATCTTCATCATATCTTTCCCTTTACAGTTTTGCAATAACTTTAATTTTGTTTGTGCTAAGTGTAATGGATTATAACCATATTGATCCAAGCATAAGGGATCCGTTCCGGCATTTAAAAGGAGTGTAACTACAGATATTTTGCTTGTCACGGCTGCTAAATGTAATGGTGTATTACCTACAGAATCACGAAGATTGGGATCTGCACCATGTTCCAATAACAAACGGACCATTTCTGTATAACCCCTGTAATAGTATATAATATTACTACTATGAAATATTTATTAAAAATTGGTAATTTAGTGTTGGTTATGCGGGTCAAATTTACCTGCAAGAGGCAAGATGAAGAGGAGTTCGTCCTTGTTTATCACAAGTATTAGGTGAAGCACCAGAATTTAAAAGATTTCTCATCATCATGGTGTTGTTTGTAGCTGCTGCAATTCTCATTCTATGTTCAATAAGACGAGTGTGAACATCAAACACAGGAAGAAGGTGACGGTTTCTACGTTTTTCATTAACAAATTTTATTTTGCTACAATAGACATATCCTAAAAAGAAGAATGCAGAACATTATTATAAAAAGATAATTATGTTGTTGAAATATGTATAAGGTAATCATTAATATTTTCTTGTTATATATATATTTTGTTAATTATTATTGCACAAAAATTTGGATTTCTGTAATTTGAATTGAAGGTACCAAAATTAGAAAGGATTTACACATTAACTTACTATCTATTAAAAGTGTTCTAGCTGTT
The DNA here is from genome assembly GCF_041682495.2 of Bombus fervidus. Classification (NCBI taxonomy): domain Eukaryota; kingdom Metazoa; phylum Arthropoda; class Insecta; order Hymenoptera; family Apidae; genus Bombus; species Bombus fervidus. The sequence continues at coordinate 2,553,476 of NC_091523.1, read as the reverse complement.
GATGAATCAATAGAATGACACTTGCAAGGAAACTTAATTTCTAAAACCTGCAACAAATTATTTTTGATGACATACTTTATACATTATATTGTGATTACTTCTCAAAATTTGTACGATATTTTCTTAATAAGAAAAATAAGTAATTATATTAATCACCTCTATTTTATTATACGTAATCTAATTATTCGCTATAATTTATTGTAGCATAAATTAATAATTTCATATACTAACAATAATTAGTATGTAAAAATATTTTATATAAAAAAATAATACTTACATTAGGGGATACATCAACACATGGTCTTGAACTACTTCCTGCTGTAGAATTTTGAACATCATCGTGTATATTTGATAAGAAAACAGGCCAATTTGGATTAAGTTTAGTGTAAGTAATGCCGGGTTTAATTTCTTGTATTTCATTCTGATTATTATTGCAGGTTATTATTGCAGGAGTTGAACTGGCATTACCAATTTCTTCTATTGTCATATCTTCACTTTGAGCGATCGAACTATCGTCTGAATTATTACTTGTTTCGATTCCTGAATCTACAGATGTCATTTTGCATTTAAACATTCACCAACGTATTAGATACAAAACACTTCTCTTCCTAAACCCAACTTATACTGCGTATATATTCTCATACCAGGGGCCAGGACTCAAGACTGTGTCGGTAAGACAATAATAACAGTTCTGAAATTAGTCACTTAGGTTTACACCATATTGCCAACTTTATAATTCGTTTTAGTCTACCACAAAGTGAAATCAGAAGATTCTTTGATGGTGTTGAGTGGCTTTCCCAACAGTTGGGGAATTTGGCACGGTTGCAGCCCGTGAAGTGCTGAACCACTCTGCTCGTGTTGCAACTTCAAACAATTCGACGTTTAAATGAAGAAATACATAACAATAAAGATTAACTCGAACAATAATTTTTTTTAAAAACTAAGTATTTATAATAGATTGACTATTTTAACAAGATTTGTACTTCAATGAAATTTATTCAGACACTGAGCTCAGTGTGACGGTTCTAACGATCCAACGATTCTAACGTTTCTCTAATTTTTTTAGGTCACAGAGTGACCCATTTATTCGCTTGGATTTACATTAATTTGTTATCCAATAAGACAAATTCTCACTAACTAATGCTAGTAAACATTATTTTGATTGGAATTTACAATATTAGAAAGCGAGCGATTTGACAATGCCTTGTTGACAATGTTCTTTCCCATGGTAACGAAAATACATACGAAATTTGAGAGTAATCACAGTTGTTACTGATAAATAATTTTAAAATTTAATCAATAAATTTGTTAAATAACTTTTGTTCGTTGCATCAGCTACGCCGCTGCACAGTTAAATTCGCGACATTAGAATTTACCCTATATCATACAAAATATTTACACTAAAGGGAGCCACCAGTAAAGTTATGTATAAAAAATTTTGTTTTTAATATACATATAAAATAAATAGGTACAGTATATAAAAAATATTAATAAATTATATCTTTATGTATTTCCTTTATCACGTAAAATATAAACATTAAATGTAGTCTACCTCATTAATACATATTCTATGGTTTATGTACCTAGTATCACCAGAGGTATCACTTAAATGAACTGTATTATAAATATAAATAACTGTATTATAAATATTCCTTAAAAATATTACCGAAATAAAATGTCTTTATATACGGCAAAAACAATACTTCGAACAAGCTACTCGACGCGTTAGTGTGAAATAGTTTTTTTAGTTTCTATGAGTAATTATTTAAAATAGTTATTTAAAATAATTACAATATGATGAAATAATTACTCTACCAAAACCATATATATATTCCATCACAATTGTTAAACTTCTTTTACTATTTTTATACAATAACCAAAAAATTTGTTCAGATATTAACTATCTTTTTGTTTTTTAGATTTTACTGTTGCTATCAATAAATTTCATACATCTTTCCCAGTATATTTGGATCAGAAATGGAGGGTGGCGTAAGGATAAATTTTATGTAACATATAAACTTATATCTATATATATTAGTTGTGAAATGTCATATGATTTAATAATTACAGAAGAAATTTGGCAAAAAATCCAAATACTACTGGTCCATTGATTACTTTGTCTGATTATTCTTTCAAAGATAATAAACCTGTCCCATATGGTTCAAGACAGTTGAAGCGTATACAAAAGCATCAAGAATATATGGTATTATTTCAAACATCATTTTCTTAATAAAATTTTTAGCAAAATGGTGTAATAAATAAAATGCTTAATTTACAGAGAAAAATTGTTAAACTAGTTGGAGAAATTGATTTTGCAGTTGAACGACATAGTAGATTATTGAAAGAAAAGGAAGAACAAAAACAAAAAATTTTGGATAGTCAATTGAAACCTAAAGGTGTGTTGCCAATTATCAATCAATAATATTTTTTAATTCATTTCACAATTTGTAAATAAATATAAAAAGTAAAATATGCTATATGAATTTTACTGCTTTATTTTTCAATATCTTCCCATTACTTTCATGTGACAATTTATCAAAATGAAGCAAACAAATTTTTTAAAATAGTATGATAATTTATTTTAAATCTATATATATATATATATACAACTTTATTTGAGTTGGTAATCACTGGGATATTTTATAAGTCGTGGAATTTTATCTCTTTCCTCTTGTGGAATATCACACAGTTTAACTGGAACAGATCTTAATTGTTTGATCTGATTGGTAACATTATCTAACATTTCTTTGGGTACGTTATCATCAGGAAAAATGTGTAACCTCTGCATGGTATATCTTCTTTGCAGAGTTCCATCCATTGCTTTATAAACTGCTTTCTTAACAATCTATATGTTATAAATAAAAAAATATATATAGTGTAATAATATATTCAAATTTTTTAATATATTAGTAATTTATAGAAATCTGTTAATTACCATAGTAGGATCTTTACTATGTAATTCCCATGCAAGAGTCCAAGTAGCTCCACCATGGAATCCAGTATGATGAAAATATACTCGCTTTTGCCACTCATCTCCACGCAATGCAATTTCTTTGCTATTTATTACTATTACATGGTCACCACACTGATCTATATAAAAATTAACATTTGGAATATCATTTATGCCAATCTTGCAATCTATGCTATTATATGTATATGTATGTATTTCATTTAACTCACTCATAGGATGATATATAGGTTTGTATAATCCCATAAGGTATTTTTTTATCAAATGTGCACTTTTATATGGGTCTTGCCAAGTTGCATCGAAAATATGCCAAACACATGCAAAAGTACCCCAATGCTAGAAGTGAAATAAATAGATGATAAATTAATCAATTAGTGTAATATCAAAATGTAGTGACAAACATTTAAGGTGCACTTAACGAAAAAATTTTTAAAGATTGTTTTTAAATTCATTAACCTACAAAATTTAAGAAAACATATAATGAAATGAAGTAAATAAAACAACTAACCTGTCCTTTACGCAGAAGAGACATTCTGCAGTTTCTATTCAAAATTTAGTTTTGAATGTACAAATAATAATATATATTTTTAGATTGTGTTAAACATCGTATTTTTAGGGTTAAATTCTTATATCAAGTGTACGATCTTCTAACTAAAATTTTCCTAACGTTGGTAATACTTGGACTATAAAACATTATTACCATCTAACGGTGAATGGATGGAACTAATCGAGGTGGTAAAATCAGAAAATCCAAATTTTTCAGCTGCTGGACAGCATTTTTTAACTTTTGAGGGCTAAAATGAAAGTTCAGAATCTAAGGAATCAATTAAACAAGGTTAGTTACAAGCAAGTTAGTCTAACCAAGAATTTTTAATTTTACTGCCTGTCGATAAAACGTGTAATATAATCATGTGATTTATATCCTTCCAATTTAAAATTACTCTTTCGTTTGTAAGATACCACTTCAAGGTCATTGTAATTAAGTTGCCAAAGTTGTTTTTACGTATATTACAATATCGCATTATGCAAAATATATGTTGACATACAAACAAATTTTAATGAAACGTTTGAAACACTACCAAGATGACCTTCACAGGCCTTTTTTTCGTCACAACCAAATGCACACATCGAAAACATTTAAGTCCTCTTTTAGTCTTTGCCTTAATAATGTCGGAAATAATTTAAATATTTAATTTAAAATTAACACTCTATATACTTAATAATACACGAAATATTTCTGTTCTTGCGCAACATTATCAGATAGATAAGTTTTACATTTATTTACATATTTAAAATATCATTTTAGAACCAAATTACAAAAGTTATTAAAATAAATTTGAAGAGGAGTTTTTTTGGTAATGATAATGAAACTGTATTTCAAATGTGTTGAATTTGTCTATTAATACAGACAAAATATAACATATAAATTATTGAAACTAATCTTTATATAATATTCAAGTATAAAAAAATTAAAGTAATAATAACAAATTAAATCTATTTAGATCCTGACTTCCTGATACTTTTATCAATACCTTATGATGTAAGTTCAAAACGTATAGAGTAATACATTAAACAAATTTAAAATTATAGAAAAATAAAGAATGCTAGGATTTCTTTGTGCAGGTAAAAGAATGTAAAAAAGTTACAAGATAATTTACAATTTATAAGTATTTTAATGCAATAATAATATAATAATAATAATAATCAATAATATCAACTAATAATGTTATTAAATACTTTATACATATACATAGTAATGTATTTATAATTATTCGCATTTTATCATTAAGGAATTATTAGTATTTAGTAGCAAAGATTTTATGTAAACAGGTAAGTCTTTTTCGCACGATCAGTCCTTTGTTACAAAAAGTAGTACATTTTGTCACTCCAACTGTGTTTTCTAATTCGAAAGTATCATTGATAAACCAATATTAGTATTAATTAAACGGCAGTAAAATATTTTTTATAATATTTCACCTATGCATGATTCTATATATTTATTTATTATAAATTCATTTGAGAAAGTGTTTTACATTAGTTATAGTGTTTTCTTATCTATGAATATTGATAATTTTGAAGTTACCAATCATGTTCAGGATTCTACAAATAGTATACAAATCTTTGTTTACTTTCTTATTTCTATTTCTAAATTCCATTATAATCAAAAGAGGAACTTGATTGTTCATTTAGGCAAGTATAGCACCAAGAGGTAAATATTGTTTTCCAAAGCAAATGTTGTTAGTAAATAATATGGAAAAGTCAACAGGATAGATACAAATTCATAAGTTTGTTCTCATGTTTATACAGTTTTACATAATAATGAAAAGCATCATTATATATACATATATGCATACTGATTGTATAAATGGCATGGACATTAATTTTTGAATTTCGTGATTTTTCTATAATAAGTAAATACTATTTTATAAATTAATTTTTACTAAAAGGAAGTCTTGTTGTAAAGAAAGTAAAAGGATTTAATTTTTCTCTCTTACAAAAGATTCAGAATGTGTGATTTATGATGCCTAATGCATTATAAGTAGGTACATTTTAATTATACTTCATGAATTATTACTTAGAATGGTTTGGTTCTAAACAATTCTTTAAATTTTATTACAAGTTCGTTATTAGTAATATGTATTAAAAAATTCTTAAATACTTTTTGTAAACAAACTTTTATGATTCTTTATGTTAGATTTTATGTCGAACTAAATGCTTGTGCTTTTCAAGTTATTAAGAAGAAGGTAAAAAGATCAGAAAAAACAAGGGTTAAATAATTAAATAAAGTATCGACAAAAGAATTGAAATGAAACTATGAACTAATACACTGTATTAATGTGATTTATAAATTTTAATAACTTAATTGTTTTTCTATCTTTTAAAAGTTAAATACATTTAACTATATATTAAGAATAAAGTTTTTAATAAATTTGTTGGTCAAAATTTAATTATTTTCAACTCATTGTTATTGTAAACTATTGGTAAGAATATAGAATAGAATTATTCTTAGTATTATATGAAATTCAGCTATTTCATTTTTGTTTTACTAACTTTAGTAAATTTTTGAATTGACTTTACATTGGTTTAAGTTATTGTAATTGTTGTAAAAGTACTATAAATTATAAAAATAATACTTCAAAGCTGCAATAATTTTAATAATAATAATCATAGTCATGATAATAATAATAATAAATATTAGGATGCAAACACATTTGCCTTATGTTTTGTATCATAACAGAAATAATATGATATATTATGTTAATAATTACCATTAGGTGCTTTTCGTTTAATTGATACAATTTAGAAATCAATCAGCATTTCCGCCTCTGGATCGAATATCCTGAACATTTGGTTACGAAATATAAGGAAAGTATGTAAAAGCGTGTTATCAATGATAACTAGTTGAAAATCGTTATTTTCCATTAATATATGTTTTGCATTTTTTTATATACTTTGAAATATCGACGCATCTTCTGATCATATATCTTTATATAAATGTAAATTATATTTCATGACTATTGAATTATTATAGTAACACAGTTGGTTCCAAATATGCCATAGCAGATCACAAAAGGTAGTTTCTTGAAACGAACGACTAAGTTGCGCTAAACGTATACAACACATTTACGTAAATGTTTCTGTATAAAATGCACTAGTAATAAGTATTTCATAGTAGCTTCGAAAGAGTTGACTTGTTTCCTAAAAAGCATCTTAAGGAAAGATTTTCAGTATACAATCGATGTATATAAAACAATATGTTATAGAAATCGATATCATTCAAGACATGATTTAACAAATTTTATACAATAAGTATTATTAGAGTACTATAACAGTGTAGATTTTAAAATAATTCACAGTAAAAGAATTCTTCAATAATCATATAAAGCTCCTACTTAAATTATTAATCTATGTATTTGTGTGTAGTATATGTGTGTGTGTGTGTGTGTGTGTGCGCGCGCGCGCGTGTGTGAAATAGAGAGAGAGATTAAACTTGAGTTATAGCAATCTATATGGGATTCTCTTTTTGAACAGATTTCCTTCACCATATTATTTCAGAAATTCCGTCGTTATACTATTGGTAATAAAAAATTTATGTAATTTCCAGTCATTGATATAATATGACGTATGCGCGCCATGCTACTACGTCATGTAGATCCAGTTACATAAAATCTTTGGCAAAGGTATGATTAATCATTGACCCATGACTCTGTAAATATGTATCTAATATTATTGTATTCCATAAACAGCTACTCGCCATTTGTCATTTTTTACATAATTTTGATTTCTTCCAGTATGAGCATTCGGAAACGATCTTGCTCGTAAAATGCACCTGGTCGACATTATTTTGATACAATAATCATGCACGTTTCAACCAACACTATCCCCCATTACTATTGTTTCTGTTTCATGTTCTATGTGTTCCGATTCTTCATTTGTCTCAGATTCACCACGTGCATCTACAAATTCCTGTGAACAGAGTAATATTAAATTTGACATAAATAGTCTAAGGAGAAGTTAGAAATGGGATTAATTTACTAGCACGATAAATTAAGATCCTTACATCACGAGTGGGATCGTCAATACTGCTATCTGCATTTAAAACTTCACCTAAAAACCCCCCCAAAAAAAGAAAGAAATTAATATTCCGAGAATATCTTTATTCCAAGAAATGAGGTGCTTTGTAAGTATTATGATTCAAGCTATTGATTCTATAGCGGACAACCTACTTATGTACGTTGCAGCTTTTGTAATTAAAACAAGTAAAATTTAATTTCGTCAACCGTACGTAAGTATATGGTCGTCATTGTAGATCAACGAACATTATCAACCTACATTCTGAAAAATTGAAAAAGTAATGAACTAACTGGATTTCGTTTGTGTTTGACTTGACACAGTGCATGTTTCTGAAAATTCACGACGTTGTATATCTGCATCAAGGGCATGAAGACGTTCTCTACTTCTGCGTAACTCTTTTCTCAACGTTTCACGTTCCTCTTCCCTTTCTTTTATAATTTCCTAGAATATATAAGAAAATACATTTTACTGAAAAAGCATTGTTTTTTTTAACCTTTTCTTTAACTTTAAGTATTAGGTTGTCCCAAAAGCTTTTTTCGTTTTATAAGGAAGTAATAGATGCACAAAATTTTTTGCTTTATTTTATTTTACTCAATTATGTATGGTCCATTTGATTACAGAACAAAACATAAAATGTTGTTCTTTTATTACTTCTAACTATAACTTATTACTTCTTTATAAAACGAAAGAGATTTTTGGGACAATCTAATACACAGGTACATTGTCAAAAGTGGAGTATTACCAGTAATTGTGACAATTGAGAGGTCAAAGAGTGACACACTGGTTGTAAACTCGCAATTGATATCGCTGGTTGCTGAGGATGAAGGTGCAATCGTGGTGATGGACAGCCAGTTGCTTCGCAACTTGGTGGTGTTGCTAATGCCGATACCCCACGCGATGCAAGAACAGTTTCCGTTTCACTTACATTTAACGCGGAATTTAACATTCCTACTAATTGATTCGCTGCGAAAATAAAATAAAATATTACATATCTCTAGAAATATTGATAGGATTAATAGACTAACAATTTATTCGAGAAATTTCTGAGAGATAATTTATATATGATGATAAAACAAACATTATTTATTAATAAAAATACCTTGACTAATAGCAGCGAGTATAAGCTCAGATGGTTCTTTTTCCATGCTCGATGGCTCGGACGCCATGTCTGCCACATGTTCGAAATCTTCTTTCGGAATATTTAATATATCTGCTACCAATAATTGTTTTTCGATTAAAGCTTGTTTAATAATCTCGTCTTTTCTTCTAAGACATTCTGAAAATTTAGAGAAAATAATCGTGTCGCTTATGAAATATCTATTATATCAACTGTTAAACTAACAAAAGAGATACATATCATATAATAAATAAATAACATACCTATTGGTGTAAGCACCGGTTCCGCAACATGTACAGGCGGTACTTCTACGTGAACTTCAAGAGGGTCAATTAACGATGCTTGTGTACAAGTAACTAATCGTAATGGTTCTCCTGTACCAAATACAAAAAAGAATATCACACATTATGTAACAAATATTCTACACAAGATAATCTTTAAAATTTTACTTCAAAAAACAACAGAACAATATACTAGATCATAATAAAAGACACAAAACCTGTTGTCGAAGGTTCAGACGAGTGTTGGTGTGGCTGTTGCTGTTTCGTTTGATCAGTCCTTGAAATCTCAGGCCCAGAAGTATTAGGCAGCTCTCCTTCTTGCTCCACGCTAGTATCTTGCGCAGATTCCTTTGTTTCTAGTTCATGTTCCTGTTCGTGATCCGTTTTATTAGGAATATTGTCATGTTCCATCGAAGAAGGATCTTCAATCGTAGGTCCAGGTTCTTCTGGCAGTGTAGTAGGCGGAGTAGGTCTTCTACCTTGCTTATCACGAGCCTTATACGCTTCAGCTGCCTCGGAGATGTGCTTAAACCATTGCTTTTGTTCCGCAGGCGAAGCTGCGACTAAATCGTGGATTTGCGCACCGTTTTGCGATGTGTTGACCAGATAGAGAGAATTTTTGTCCACGGCGTTATTCCTGACGAGAACAGTGGATACCTTTACGATAGGACTCAATACAGAGTTCGCTTGGTTTGGGTTGATGAATTTTAGCAGGTACTTTTCGTCCTGTCGATGCAACAGGAGTATCGTGTCGTCGAGTAACACCACATGCAGATCGACCGGTTTCGCTCGATTTTGTTCAGTTCTGCGCCACTGCAACGGACCTTCGTATATCAATTTACGTTTTGTAATGTCTAGATTCTTGAATTCCTGAACGGTCGGATGATCGAATTTATCGAATGCAGATCTATCAATTGTACGTTGGATTTCTGCCAACCTTTGATAATCTTCAGCCTCGCGTACGGCTTGGTTAACACAACTGAGAATTTCCTTGCTTCGATCGAGACTTCGCAAAACCGCGGCTCGTTCCTTTTCGTTACTCTCCGGCGTGAATTTCGCCAAATTCTCAAAGAGCAGAGGGTATTTGGTCAATCGAAGCATTCCCGTCAGGATATGATCTTTGAGCTGTAGCCTTCGACAAAGGGGATTAGCCTCGATCTCGTTCAGAAAGGAATTCAATTTCGGATCCTTGCGACGACGGTCTCGCAAGGCATCCAAGGCTACTTGCTGTTTCGCACAGTAGGTGGATGCGGCTCTCTCAAACGCCTCTCCGTTCTCGCCGTCGAACATCTCTAGGAGAAGATCTCCGACATCACCAACACACGGGTTTTCCTTCTTCTTGCGTTTCATTGTTTGATTGAAGCGCGAATGAATCGTTAACATTTCGTCTAAATTGGAAAATAGTAATTGTATTTGGTCTAAGGGAAGTACTTGAGATTCAAGGAGCGGCTTGTGGAAGACGTGTGACAATACTCTAAGCGCCCGCACGTGAGATCGCTCCGTGTGAAAGAGTTCTGAAAAACAAGAAATACACAGAAATTACGTTTTACAGAGAACTTTTACAGTAACTATTCCTTGTTCCACAAGAAATATAGAATAATGTCTAATTTCTAAGATAAAGCCTTTATAGCAAAGTACAAAATAATTTTTTAATAAAACTAATTCGTAATTATTAATAATAATAATTAATAATTATTAATAATTATGAATTAAATACAGTATCACATCAGGAATAATTTAAGAGTTGTAGGGAAAAATAGTGTCATCATAAGGGTTAAATAAAAAAAAATGGACAAAGGGTCGTCTATGTATGTCACAATGAAATAGAAGGAGAAACAAACCATTGATAACTTCTTGTCGTTTTTTCTCCGCGTTACTGAGTCGCGCAAGTACATCCTCGGCAACGCCTTGACTCCAATCTGGTGGATCCGGTTCAACATCAACATCGCTGTCCCACGAGGTCGATGTGTTGGTTGCAGAGGTTGCTGGGTGTACCTGTTCCAGGCTGGTACTGGGACTGTCCAAACTTCTCGTCGACAGGCTACTGTTCGACGAACTGCCCGCTGAATTCCCAGGAAATGTCCCAGCTTGCTCGCAGTCACTGAAACCAGCCCTATAGTCAATCGTTAGCGAATGAAGCATTCTACTACGTTTAAACTGTACCGCTACCACAGCCATTTGAAACCTTTTCAATACCTATACGCAAATTCGCTGATCTCACTGCCAATTATGCTTCCTCGGATTTCCTCGGAAATTAGACTATCGTTAAATATATTTTATAACAAAGAATACTATATCTATTTCTACTATAATATTTTCTTTTCTTTATAATCTTTCTTTTTCTTAAATTGAATATTTGTTAATTGTATCTGACACGATTATTGAGTCAACCTAATGAAAGCAAGAAATACGCTTTTATCGATTTTGTATACTTATAGGTATGATAAGGTATTTTGCGATCAAATTTTCTATAAATCACAAATGTTGATCAATGAACTTTTCTCACAGTTTCACTAAATTTTCACTAACTCTGATAAATTGCCCAAGCGTCAAACTTCACTGCTTATCAAAAGCAAATTTATACAACATCAAAATTGTACGTATTAATTTCCCCTTTTTTAAATCTTCGACTTTAATTTCTTTCAAATTTCAATCTCCAATCACCTACACTGTCTAATATCCGCTAATTTTTTATAAGAATATATTTATTTTTCAAGCAATAATATAAAAGTTGCAAACTTGTAGATACAAATCAATCATCAGGGTATCAAACAAGTAACAAAACGTTAGATAAAGAATTATACCTCTCGGACCTTGTACGACGTTCATTAACACCGCGTCTCTCGTGATTAGGGGCGTCGTTAGGAAGTTCTTGTAGCCGTTCTTCGATGTTCGAGCAGCCCGGTGAAATGTCGTTTGACTGATCAAAGGGGGATGACGATTCCGTAGAGGATATCGGACTAGTTAAATTTTCGTTGCCGCGAGAATTAGGTCGAGGACGGACACGTCGAGAACCACGTTGTCTCATCTTTTATATCTCCTTAGCCCTAAAGGGCTTCCTCGATGGGGTAAAGCTGGCAGGCATGTGCTGCCTCTGCTGTAAACGCGATGATGTTACGTATGGACATTTTTGTGCGGGACTTCCCCAGTGGAGGAATATTACGTTAGATCCACGAATAATTCCACTGATTCTTTTCTTTCGTTTTCTTTTCTTTTTTCTTTTTCTTTTTCTTTATTCAACAACGTATACGATTTAAGATTTTAAACGAGAGATTAGAATTTGTATTATTTAAGACTAGAATTATCAAAATGAGACTTTTTGTATACTTTTGTATTCTATTAATTTAATTTTATTCATCTATGTATAGGATATTTATTGTAGCGTATGAAAGGTCGGTCATATAGAGTTAAAGTGTAAGTGGCAATTAGATTGGATGAAATTTGGTGGTGTATGAAGATGAAACTGTTCAGTTCGTTAAGATACCTTTTTAATTTGTAGGTACTTTCCGTATTAGAGCAATAAATACCAAACGTTTGAAATAACCCATAACTTCACTGACAAATAAATTTTGTAAGTGGATTGGTAGAAGCAAATTATTATGTTAGAAGATTTCACCAGCTTAAAGGTTACGCGTTCTTTCTACGTCAAAAGTCGGTTGACAGTACATTGGCATTTTGGCTAGATCGTCGCATTTATTATACCTTTGCTTGTATACCCTTTCCACCGAGTTCCAAGACAATTACCAAAAAGCGAGAAGATCTTAAAGAAAATACTATCCCTTTAATGTCTCGGTTATTTTTAAAATTATGACATATTTAGTCACGATCGATATACGAAAATATAAATTTAATCAGGAAAAATAATTACTTTCATATTTTAAAAATAAAACGATTCAGATCTCAGTTGCTAAATAATTGATTGAACGATTTTCTCCGGATTTTCAGAGATTTTTTGTTTATTTGAAATAATCGAATAGCGAGGTCGATAAGATGTATCAAGTAAAAATGAGAACTTAATTGACATCGATCAAGCTAAGGCTTATCGAAGCCGCTCCTTCATCACTTTAATCAACTCCGTAGATATAGAAATGACATCGACTTGTGGCTGATACACTGCCTTGTGCATACAGTTGTACGTACTCATCAATGGTACCACTATTCTTCCGAAGTGTACAAAATTGACGTATATAGTTCTTTGTTTGGCGTTGATGCCTCCTTTAACAAACGTTTGAAATTTGTTATGAAATCCTTTGAAATCACGCGCAAGAAATCGAGCTTTCTTATCGACTCGACAAATTTTACCAAATTAATGATTTCTTAGCTAGGAATTACAATATATAATTTTTTACTGGGCGAAATCATCGATCGATGTTTATCGATAATTCGAATAGTTTCCTTCAATTTGAAGATACTAGTCAATTGTAGCTGGCATAGTCTCAAAATTTAATTGAGACATCCAACAATGATGAATTATTGGTGGCGATTTTGATTATGAAAAAATTGACGCGTGTGAATTAACGCAGAATGGGCCAACGATAAAGAGGCTGCAAAAGAAGCTAAGCGTAAGGCCGATGTATTGATTCCAAAGTATCGATTGCCTCAAAAATAAAGGACAAGACATCTATCCGTAGCCTGATATCGTTTTGGTTCTCGTTTACAGTCGTGTACACGTATTACGGCCGGATCGATACAAAACGGATCACTTTCTTTTTCCTCCCCATTTATGCGCATCGATCTTTTTAAAACCAGATGCATTAGCCGGCTAATTCATGCGAATCGTACTAATAGCCATGAGATATTAATGACTAAAAATGTATACGTGGGATAGAGGAAATAAACTCTCTATTGCATTGCATTCATCTATAACCTTTTGGAAGCATTAAGCTTTTCGTTTCGTCTTCTATTTATTTACTTAAATTAAAAATGATAAAAAAGATATAAAATTATATTAGAAGCTTCAGAAAATATTATTGACATTATGGTGTTTGTATTTAATTCAAGCCCATGATTGTTTTAAAAGAGAGAAGAAGAATGATTCTGGGAGATAAGGAAATTTGTCAATGTCATGAACATTTTCTAATTGTTGTTTATTGATTTTAATTGTGATGAACGTGACCCATATGTCGGACAGTTATTCCCAGAAACCTATCCCTCCATTATGCGAAACGCGTTCATATCAAGTTAATAATTTTCAATGAACTAATTGCCCCCAAATCGATTCTATGCATCACTAAGCTAAGCACTGAATCGTTGAGAATTTTTTTTCTCCGTGTTTGATGGACGTAATCAAATGTTTCAATAAGTCGACGAACAAAGAGAAAGACTAGGGTACGATAAACAAAAAATAAAAGGTATCGTACCGTTGTTGGCGGAAGAGAAAGCTATAAAAGAGTAATTAACCATAATGTACCTCGCTGAAATTAGGATCCAACGTGCTCGACTGCATGTTCTATCGAACAGTCATAAAAGGGATGGCTATTTCTAATTTAAGATTTAAACGATATTTACTTTAACTAATTACCTTTAAATATTATTTTACCAACAGATCGAACATTTTTCCTTCATTTAAAACTCTAATAAGAATAATAAAAAATTTTTTATTAATGCCTATTTATCCACGAGATATTTGCAGTAATTTCTATACTCACAACAATCCAACCAGATTCTAATATTTATTGAATGACGTTTAAACACAGACGTCACTGACAGCGGTTCAAACGAAAATAAAGTCCAGATACAGTGAAATTCTTTGCAAGCACTCTTTCTCTTTTAAAAATTATGAGAAAAGAAATAAAGAGACTTTCATCTCTCTCATGAGAGACGATTTATAACATTCCTACTCCCGACGCGTGCTTGTAAGGCGTTTTACGTCTCTCATGCTCGAATCATTAAATCACCAACGCATTAGCCGCAAACCTTGCTACACGTGTATTTTTACTAGAGACAACGAATGCGCGCGCCGTGGTTTGATTTTTATTAATGATATCACGAAATTATTATTGTTCGCGTTTTTCCAAAAATAAACGCACGACAATGACGAAGATACCGACACCAGTTATTTATTTATCGAACCACGGACTCAAAGAGCCGCAATGTAGTTTCATGCTTCATCAAGTAAAAGTGAACTTCACAGTTGTTCCGTGAGGTCAATAATCTTGTGTAGTTTTTCAAAGAAAAAAAAAAAAAAAAGAGAAAGGAGACAATAAAAAAAAAAAAAAAAAAAAAAAAAGGGAGAAGAAAGAAAGAAAGACGGGAAAGAAGAAAGTAAAAATACACCAACGATTGTAAAATCCTCAAGGACATTAACAATCCGCGAGTACAATTCATTGGTAGATTAATCGTCGATTCATTGGATTTTAAACGCGAAGTAATAATTATTCTTCCGTTTCCTCATTGAGAATTGACATCGACTTAAGCTCTGGAGCATTACTGTACACGAGGGATGCGATGTCACTACCATGTCAAGCTGATGTGATTCGACCTATATTTCCAATAATGCGATACGAAAGTATACCGCTGTAAGTGATAAACAAAAATTGCAACGATGCTGCAGATTTAAAACTACTGTAACGCACTTCATAATTGTAGAATTGTAAAATAATAAAAAATTGCAGAAATTATCAGTATGCAGAATTTAAGTATTGAACATTCTTTGAATTTTCTATCGAAGAAATTTGCTCCTAAAGATGAATACTGATGAAAGAATGTTTCGTAATAAAAATAAAGAAAATGTAAATAAAATTTTCAATCCAATTTTAAAAAATTAGGTAAATAGTAAACAACGAATGATTCTTTGTCGTTTAATGTAAATGTTCAATTTTATTCATGCTATGAGGTAACTAAAATACAATTAATTGTAAGTATTCCAAAGTGCGTTATCATGTTCATTGACGTAGCGTCACCAATGCGAGAATCATAATGACATCGCATCGCTTGTATGCACCTATTGTTCTTCATAGACTGATAATGGATGAACAACTCGCGAAATACAATTTAACTGTTCAGATATGTTTCTAAAAAATGGAATGAAAAGGTTTGGATTCTGAATAAACGAGTTAGTTAGTTAGTTTTAATAGGATAAAATAGATGAATTCGATAAAGTACTAACAACTTGGAAATTTTGGACAACGAAAGAAATTGTAACTGGAATTATAAATGATTGTGAAATGTCGGTATGGTCAATTGACTCGTTTGTTCTTTTGCATTCTATTATAATATTGTACTTATTATAACAAGATATCAATTTTCTTTTTAATTTAAACGTTTTAATAAAGAATTCCTGAAATTTACGATCAAACAATTTATAACACCGTGTGTAGCGTGTAAGTGACAATGTTGTGTGTGATTAAAACGAGTGACATCCATATGCGTAGTTTAGGAATAATTTTCACTTCCTTTAATTTCACTAATTTAAATACTTTTATCTCATGGCGCTAATGCTTCGTACAATTGTAGTTATTCTACTTAATTCGATTTTTACTTTATTAGGACGTAAATTCTAATAGAAGTATGGACTTGTACAATATTACTATATTATAGGATATCTTTATATAACAATTCCGTGTGAAAAATTTCAATATACATTGCCTGAAGAAAAGGCATTGAAGTCACCAGATAGAGACTCGAAATTTTTATGATATTGTTAAAATCATCTGTCAAAAAAATTAAGAAAGGTTCTTTACTAAAACATTTTGCAGTATCTGAACGACTTAAACTTAACAAAAGTTAACTGTCAAATGAAATCGATCGACCCGCATGATCTTATTCGAACATTAAAAATCGTAAATTAAATACTAACTTCGTCCAGTACAACATTTTAATTCTGATTACTGTACATTTAAATAATGCCAACGTTTCACAATCATCGTCTGTTTATTTTTAAATTAATGAAAACCTACTCTCGTTCCCTCCAAAAGTCCAATTTCAGCCGTCGGTGCTTAACTACTATTGGCTATAATTCCAACTGGATCAATCATAATATGCATCACGGCCTCGAACAATTATATAATCTAATGTACGAAGTTAAAAATTTGTCTGGCACAAAAAATGCGATCGTTCGATCAATTTACACGAAGAACAAATCGATCGATAGACACCCCAATGAGTTTAATCTCGATTCGCGGACAACACGAGCGATCGTCAGAAACGATCAATTAGAAGTCAAGTCGACAGACAGAAGGAAATCGCGAACCGAAACCGTGGAACAACAATCGATGTTCGATGCGTTTCGGGAAAACGGAACGGGTGAGCGCGTGGGTGTTTCGTACTGTCGAAGCGACGCAATAGCTACCCGCGGAATTGAACGTTTAACGTCAGACTGAAGGTCTTCTGACTGGCATGCATACACACCTTTGCCAGAGGAAGAGCAACGAGTCGAGTCTGCGCTGTTTGCACGTGGACGTGGATCTAGAGCGTCAAGAAACAAGAAGTCGCCGGTTAAGAACCGGAGGACTCTGCCAAAAATCTATACACGGTGTGTCTGCAAAATTCCAGGCCCGAGTGAAAAGCCGGGAATAGACTTTCCAGCTGATCTTCGAACTACGGATCAAACGTGCGTCTGATATTATGGACGAACAAAAGGAGGAGATGAATATGTCAGGAAATAAAGGAAGGTATTAAGGACTTTATTAGATATTTAACTGATTAGAATATGTTGAAATTGTGGATATAAGTATAGTCTTCGAAACTATAGTGTTAAAGTAAGATAATCGAATAGCTTTTTATCTAATGAAGATATGACGAAGGAGATGACGTAAAGGAATATATCTGACAAATGAAATGTAGGTTTTAGTTTTGGTAAGTCAGTTAGTTATAATATTACATAAAAATGAAATACCCAAAGATAGTAAAATATAGAGGTAAACAAATCTTTATGATGTCTTTTCCCATTACTCCTTACATTTAAAATTTATTATTTTGGCATAGATTATTCTGTCCGTCTGTGGTCAACATGTCATCAACGAAATATTCGAATAAAATATGGGAAACGTAAGAAATTGAGCGAACTTGTATATTTCAGCTTTCAGAGATAAATTGCACGAGAAGGTAGGAAAAGTATAAAAATTAGAATAATCAAAGTAAAATGATGGAAGTTCGTTATATGTTATTCGACCAATTAATATTGTTGCTTCATAAATTTATAAACAGTTTCAATAAAATGAAATCGTATAGAGTAGAGTCATATTTCTCAGTAAAGGTTTCTTATATATACATTGGGGAACGCAAGCTATCAATGTGAAATACAAATTCGTTTGGAAATAGTGTCGAACTTCGTAACGTTTCTATTTTGGCAATTATACAATTGCGTAATAAAGCAGCAGTGACAGTTTGACGGAGCAGTAGAAACAATTTGAGAAATAGTTTATTGTTTCGCATCGACAAGAGCGTGAGTATTTCGTTAAAATAAAATTTATGGAAAATCTGTGAAATATTAAATCTAATAAACTATCGAAATTCTACGAGTAAACTCAAATTTTTATAGTTAGGAAATTAGAGTTTTCACTAGTATTATCAATTATCATGAATATATCAAATACATTGTTTACTTACTTTGTTTTGGAGAGATTTGGATCGCTGGTCTTCCTCTTTTCCCGTAACTGTCGCTACAATGAAAACAGTCACATGATATTCAGACATACATACCAACGATAAATACTAAATTAATTCATCCGAAATGAAATCTCGTTTCATCGAAGTATATAAGTTTTCATCGAAGTAAAAATCAATTTTGCGAAACTCAAGCGATATTTCCGGTCTCGAAATTTTAATTCGTTCGACGAATCATCTGTTTATACGTTACACGCTAGAAAAATTTTGAAATAAAAGTTGTTGGAATTCTTACCTTGTGATGTATCCGCTCCTTGTAACTTTCAGACCTGTTTATGTTTGACGTCTTTGGCTTACTGGAAATATTTTGCTGCACCCTAAGTAATCGTAATTAATAAAGCATAAATTAATATCTATAACAAAAATCAGCTGAAGGACTGCGATGAATAAAATGAAAACATATTGATGAAACTATAATACTAAATCAAAGCTCTTCGAAAATCACATATTAGAAAAAATAACGCGGATCTTATAAATACAAAGTTATGAAATTGATGAGATAACTACGGGATGAAAACAATTTGAAAACAAATTTCTATAATATGCTTGTATCGTTGAACGGGTTAAAAAATTGTTATGACGAAATATGAATAAAAGAAACGCAAGGATTTGTTACAAGAATTCCTATAAGTTGCGCATGTCTTTTTATTATAGGGATCAATAGAACAGGGTTGAAGCAATTCAAAGAAAATGTTCTTTTTAGCAATCTCATGCAAGTATGAAGTGCATACATTTCAGAAATATCTTCCCGCGAAGAAGGATTGTCCATACTATCGGCGTGATCGGAGGCTCCGCTGTAAGCGGAAATGCGTCCTCTTTCGCTACTACTACGCGTGTTTCCGGCTATGACGCCCCCGCGATGTTCTCCTAAAAACATGAAATAAACGAACGTATTCATTAATTATTTCAATATCTGTACTAGTCTAATACACTAATTTGGCTAATCGCCGATAAATATATTTTCAATTTTAATTTACTTATATTCAATCAACTTTGTTTTATATTATATAGATTACTTTTCCTATACATAATGTTTATGGAATATCAAAGACTCTTCTAGACTTTTCAGTATAATTTGAATATAGCGTTAGAAGAATCGATTGTAGTTTTCAATACGCGTTTATTGTATCTTCCGTTTTTGTTAAGAAATGAAAGGATTTAACAGGATAAAAAAATCGTAGTATAACAGAATCGGTGACACAGTATAGTTAAATTATTTTGATTCGCATGATCGCACCATAAAAAAGGCCATCGCAGGTGTGTTACAAACGAACCTATCGATTTTCGATACTATACTTTTGTACGCTTACTTTTCCTTCTCGGATATACTGTTCTTTTAAAATGCATTAAATTTATAAACAGTGCTTTAAAAATACAAATGAATCTCTAAATACTCATTGTTATTATAGAAATTTCTCCAACTTGTAAAATTCACACAAATCTATTGTAATAAATGTATTAAGTATAAATTAAAAAAAAAAAAAAAAAAAAAAAGAAAAAAGAAAGAAACGTAATTGAATTTAACGTGCATGTTACTTGAAGAATCGATTAGAGACAATCATGATAATTAGACAAGGTCGCTGTTCTTCGTTTTTTTTTTTTTTCCACAAATTAGAGTATGTCGAATATAAAGATATGACTAATTTTGTCCAGAAATTCCACATAATAATACGAAAGAGTCTTCCTATCGCAGCGATAATGGAAATGAAACGAATATTTCGATTTAACTCATCTATTTGATGCCAGCAAGCATCAAATTAACACGGTCCATGATGTCTGGCATTTCTCCAACTATCCAGTCTTATGTGGAGGCTTATCAGGTAAGGAATGCGGTTCAGGGTAAAAGCAGATCATGAGAGCGTGTGCGGAGAGGGTGGTTACATTTAATCTCCAGCTAAGCAAATACACAAATCAAAACCGATTTATTACGTCAATAAAATACCGTAAATCGATCAAAGGAACATAATTCTAACGTAATTCTCTAACTATAGACAACATGCAATCAGCTAAATTAAATAGGTATTTTTGAACTGACTAAATACACGAGTGTATAGTATTATATCCGTCTATGATCGCCGATTTAAAATTCTTGGTAGAAAATTTCGCATTCGTTCCGTTCAAAGAAAACTAAGCAATTGTTCGATAATAAGTAAATTATTTTGCCACAGCCGTGAGGTCTAGAAGGCTGTCACTCACTAAATTAATATCCAACAATATGAATTTAACTAACGCTTGTCACAATTCCTTTCCTAAATTATCTGGAAGACCAAGTGGACGATGATTAAGCATCGCTAACCCCGTGAAATTTGAAGATCGAGGAAGGAGGTCAAATAATCCGAGTGAAATCGTAATATCATCAAAGACCACCGATGTCAGCATTTCGCTGACTGGAAAAAAGTTAAATGTCTAAATAAATATCCAATGAAGGCTCGGTACCGCCTAAAAATACCATCGTAAAAAAGTTGGTGTTCTTGAACCCCGTAAGCAGACAGATAGTTATAGATCAGCAGGGGTAGGTATGCTGAGGGGATGCAACGAAGGAAAAGCTTAAGTCTCGAGTATTTTTAGATAGGGCGATGTAGGCGCGTGTCGCAGAGGCCGGAAATCGTTTTGTGGGCCCCTCCTTCCCGTTTTCTTCTTCGTTGTTGTCGTTGCCGTCTGCGTTCGTGCCGCGCAAGATCTATCTTATTTTCTTTCCTCTCGTTTCAACGCATACTTGCCACATAGTTACAGCAAATGACAATCATCATTCAAATAAAGTCACTCAGTCAGAAATGAAAACTGGCGATCCAACTATCGGGAAATCTTTTTCATACGAAACAATTTTTCATACCTTAGAAATCTTTAAAATCTGTTTTTACATGCAAATTATTTAATTACTATATTAATAATATATCATATGTTGCCATTTGAACTTGAGATAGAGAAAAGAAAGAAAGCGTCTTTACCATACAGAATTAAATATATGACCTCTGTTCTGTACTCTGCATTTTATATACAAGTCACGGTCACACCTTGATATTTGCTTCGAACTATTTTAGATATTTCATCATAAAAATTATCAATGTATTATATTTAATACAGGACCAAAATACTCGTATCTTTATATAAGCTTAAAATACTTTTCTGTAACAGTATGATTACGGTAATTATGTCTGTATATACTCAATACAGAACGATGAAATTTATATTAATGAAAGAGTGAATTCAAAGGTTGAAATGTTTCTTTACGAGGAAGAAATCCATGTTTTTCTTCAATGAAATCACGAAGAAGCATGTATAGATGCAAAAAATAAACAATTCGTCTACATGACTGCGTGCGATTTCCAGTACATTCTGGTCTAATTTTGTCTAGACACGTAGTATTTGTATAGTCGCAAGGTTCCGTTCATGAGATATCTGCCGGAGAAAAGCCAAAGATGACGACAAAATCGCCACCCATATCATCTTCAATGTTGGCTTTATAGACGCTGTGAAAATTTATGAACGTATCTGACAAGCAACACGCGGCAAGAATTCCTACTGAGTGGCTTATTAAAGCTTCGCAATTCCTGTTTTTAACTTCTACGACTCCGCCGAAACATTCCTACGCGCCAGAGAAACATTCCCTTCCGAAAGTTCACAACTTTCAATGTTACTAATAAAAATTTGATCAATCAGAGTTTACCATTGCCGTACAGATCAAAACTTTTAGAACGTATCCAATTTTATGAAAATTTGCAAAGATCGATAAGTAATCAAACAAATTGAATCTGTTCAAAAATATCGCAAATCAAACTTATAGAAGTAGTTACAAGACTCGAAGAAATACTTCAAATTTTATTTTCGATTTTATATTGATCTTCTTGGTTGATTTTTCGTTTTTCACATTCATCCGATACATTTATTTGGCAGACGCGAAAGACAAAACGAGAACTGTTGAAACAAACCTGTCTCTTCCTCTACACCAGTAATTTCCTTCAAACCGGTGTCGTCAGGCTTGCTCGAAGAATCAGTCTCATCGTAGAATGCACTATCGTTCACGTTTTCACAACACGTTGATACACTTAGACGATCCAAACCAACGATCAAAGCCGTTTCTATAATTTTGCTCGGTTCGCGTGTCTTTCTCACAGCGGCAAAAGTCTCCCAAACTTTACCGGCAAGCGAGCTTTTGCTCATGTGTGGCACCACGGTTCTCTGCTTGATCGTTTTCAGCTTCGTTTTCTTTGCAACTTTGTCTTTGCTTACTTTTTCGCGCACCACTGTCGAACCTAATCCGATTGATATATTTTTCTAACGTTTCTCGCGAATCCAAACATTCATTACAGAATCCATTTGAAATTCGAAGAATCTCCATTCGTGTTTAGTAGATACGTTATTATTTAATTAATTATTTCAAAAACTGATTCTGAGAACTGCGATTCCTTGCAATAATTTATGAATTATAATGTGAAACACAACATACGCTAAAAAATTACAAGTTACAATTTCTCATAGTCAAATATTAAATAGTAAACTTCTATATTGATAAATTCTATTCACATCGGTATAATTAGTTTCCATTCCTAAATTAATTTATCGCTACAATCTTTAACAATAGTATTCACGTAAAAATACATATCAGCACAAACTTTACTATTTCAGTAATCTCCGTATTTCCTCATGAACGTTCCGATAACGATATCGAAACGACGATAATGAAAACCAGAATGTTTAGTCACTAACATCACGTAATTATTAAAAAGAAGAAAAAATATAATAAAACGCGCCGCCTAGAGGAGGCTCTTCGATCCAAATGAATTATTAGATATTCACGCCATCTTTACCGTCACCCTTCAGCTTCCGATTGAATCTGTTCCTGCATCTTCCCGGGGAAAGCCTGAAGCTAGCAAAGCCAGCGATCAGGGGCGAGGGGTTGGTGGTCGTTGGGTAAGGGTTGCAGTCCGGTTCCCCCTCCAAGGGATCGCGCAACTGTTGCACCTCGACCATGTGCACACCTCGATGTTTCACCACCGAGAAAATAATAATCGGGGTTGTTTCTCTACTTCTCGCGGCAACAACCGAGCTGACACTAATTTCCCTTGAAGCCGCTCTCGCTTCTTTTCCTCGGAGACTGCCGTTGGTTTCCGGTTAGACCCCACCAAGCCGCCCTCCGCTCGTTTTACAACTACGTTCACGCGTAAGTATATTCACGAATGTACAAGGTGTGCGTGTGATTCTGATTTTCAAATCCCTCCGACCTAACCCTCGGGGAATATCAAGGACGATCTTCACGTTCAAGATATTGATGTACTTAAAGTCTCTCTTAAAGGGTAGCTTTCTCTTGCTCAACTTTTCTTCTGTTACCTCTTACAGCGCCGAGAGATACTACTTGCCAGACCCCAGCTTTGTTTTATTTGTTTACGTTGTTTGTTACGAGCGTAGAAACTTTAATGAGAAAAGTGATCGCTGTGGAATTTTTTGTAGCTTATTGAGACCCTTTTTCGTTAATTTTGTATACGTAGTCGGTTTTATGAATGGATACTTTTGAGAAATTTCCTGATTCGTATTTAACAGAGGATAGATTGTGATAACATGTACAAGGTTCTCCAAATATTATAAAATTCTTGAAAATTAATATAAACAGTAAGAAAACAATAAGTGAACAAGTTAACAAAATGATAATTGAACTGTTACAAGTGTAACTCGTTTAATTTATGTGTGCAACTCAGAAAACTTACAACAGAAAGTTTTTGTAAGATAGTTATACGTATTATCTTTAAGCAAACAGCAAATTGCTTATACACCCTGTATATAAATACAAATCTATGTGGTTGTGATTCTAGGCCTCTTTCCGTGGTTTCCTCTCTCCTCAGTTCTTCCTTCCTTCCTCTTCTCTTTTATAAATTCAGTAGAAAAGAGCGCAGTGCACAACCAACACAATTCGTTTTGCAAAACTTCCTTATCGGACAACGCGATTATTGTAACAACGAAACTTGATAAAAACCTACACTCCGTCTCAGACATATGAAATATCGATTATGTACTTTAACATTGACACTCTTCTCTTTAATTTTTTGTTTTAAACGATTGTACAAATATTAAAGAAAACGAGAATATTGTTATTAATATGCATAACATTACATAAAATAATTACTACTTTCGATAGAATCGTCACTAGAAACGTGAAATAATCCTTAATATTTTTGTAGCGAATCGATGTATTTTTACAAAACTTGCATATATTCACGAAAACGTTTTATCACGCCAACACACTATCAATTTAAAAGGCTGAGGAGAGGATGTCGATAAAGAACCATCGAGGGTCGTGACAAACAATTTTCAACGAATCTTTCAAGTGGGAATTTTTGCACAACTAACTTCTTTACACTTCTTTCACCATTGGCGATATGCTTTAAATTATTTTTTAATGAAAGAGAATGAGAGTTATCATTAATTTACAATAAATGTTAAGTGCTCCCGACGAGACAAACAATCGTAACAATGGCTGATGTGTGACCTACGTTCGTCAAGGAACGCCTCATTCGAAATGAAGACAGTAAACTACGAGATAACGGATAACATTAACAAAAAGGAAGAAAAATATATAGGAATCACACTTACATAGTCAAACAAGCATACGTAATTGAAGTTGCAACGACAGTATGATGTACAACAAAACATTGCGAATTGATATAAATATTATCGTCATGGAAAATGTATGTTTAACGAAAAGTTGAATTTATTTGTACTTTGTCACTCTGAACAAAGTACGTATACTTGTATTTGGCAGCACAAAATTATTTATGGTGCATCGTGTGCGGTGCAAAATATAGATTTTGTTCTGAGAAATACACTAAAATTAATAGCATTTGGCAAGTTATCACGCTATGTAACGAATGAACTGATTAATATAGATGTATTCTTATTTTATATATAATATAAAAAAAGGATTTATTGTCGATTTTCCATTAATTAATAAATTTGACTATCATGAGATTTAAAAAATTTTAGTATATCATTATATATTTAAAAATAAAGCAATAAATATGTTATTGTATACTACGAGATATAAAATATCAAAATTTATTTCCTTTGATTGGAACAAAATATAGCTACGAAAACTTTGTAGATAACAAACAATAAATGATTAAACAATAAATCATGACGTTAACGCAACGGCGTATGTAGTTACAAATACCATTGTTTTATACGATTACTGCAGTTAAAAGTATATTTTTCTAATATTATTTCATTTAATAGTTTAATGCAAGTAGCAAACTTACCATTTTCACCATCAGTCAATGTACCAGTATCTTCTTCGCTCCTTTTAATCTTGTCTGTAACAATAAGATATCCTATATTATAAAAATAAACTATTAAAAAACAAAGAAACCTACAGATTTCACATTTGTACATTTTATTTACGATATACGTGTACATAGAAGGGAAGAAGTGCAATAAATATTTCTAAGTCATAGAGTGTAATGTAAAATTCGAATTATTTACCATGAAGCATGTGATTTTGAGGATGATGATGGTGTGATGATGGTGGTTTCCTTTCAGGCCTGATACGCTCCATCAATTTGCTTATACGATCATTGCCTCTTTCCTTTCTAACCAATGGTCCAGGACAATTTTCTTCCACTACTCGAACACATTGACGATGAACACTTAGAGAACAATCTGTAACAAAATGGAAAAGTTGTTTCAACTTTTAACTGTGTCGATATTCACACGTGACCTCAAATTTATATTTTCTAATTTTTAATTTAGTAATATCTATATAAATTTACACACCACTACATAAATATCCTTGAGGTCCAATTCCACCAATGATAAGTTGACAATGATTACAATAAGTAATAGTAAAGTATTGATGAGCTACAAAATGATGACCTCTGATTGTCATTTTTCTTGTTTTTCCTGTAAGCAGGCGGACTTTGAGATTTGACTTATCTTTTGCGACAAAAGTAGGTACTCGGTCAAGTGATACTGGTCGAACTTGAAAAATTTTTGTTAATATTGTTGCCAAACCAGCTGCTGTTGTGAATTGTCGCAAATCTACGTGTTCTTTTTCAATATCTTCTCTGAAACATTATATAAATAATAATGTAACGCTATATGCCATGATATGTTAAGAATTAAGACTATGTATATTTTTTTGTTAATGAACTTACAAATAAGGCTCCATTTTGGGTAAGAGGTATGTTTCTATGATTTTTGTTTCTCGTGTCTTATCAGATGCGCTTTCATCCAACTGAGCGTCGCTTGGACCAAATAACGTACCTAATCCAGCAGTTCTCTTTTGTTGAAAGTCTGCAAGTTGCTCGTTTAGCTCTTCTTTTGCACGTGTACGAGCTTTCCAAAATATCTGCCAAGAATACAATATTTTATATAATCATATCCAGCAAACGATGCGTGTATACTTTTGCATAACACATACTTTTCGTAGAATCTCTTCCTTATCAGATTCCTTTAAAAGAACGTCGTCTATTTCATGTGCTACATTTTCGTCTACATTATGCAGACGGAGAGGCTATATATAAAACAGTTTTGAGTTAAATACGATCTCCATATATTCAAGAGAAAAAAGATAACTTTTTCAAATTACTTACTGCACCAGGTACTAAAAAACTAGAATGAATTTCATATGCCCACTTCCTCATTTCTTTTGCATTGCCTTCTTTGTACAGATCCGTTACTAAGTAGAACAACTAAAATAATATGAATAATTTAAAATGACTTTGGGTAATAAAATTCAATATTCGAAGACATCACCGCTATATATCACGTAATACTTACCAGACTGGAGGGATCACTGTTTGACAAAACATAATTAATAAATACAGCAAGGTGTGCATGATGTCCCCATAATCGAGACAAAGATTTGAATGGTCCATGATCTTCTAACTGTCCCTACAACGACAATTAACATAGTAATTATGAACCCATATGAATGATTTCATTTACAATTAAAAACAAAGAACTATATATAAAATTTATAAAACTCACAACTTCTTGATCACTCATATCATCATCTTCCATTGACATAATTGGCTGCTGTAATATTGGCAGTCCAGGAATGCCTTCATTTAATATTGTCTAAAGAAGGAAAAATACATGGTTAAGTATCACAGATTATTTAAGAAACTCAACTTTTTGATTAAAAACTTACATCATTAATAGTAGAACTGGAGGTATCATTTCCTGGACTAGCAACTGGATATGGTGGAGGTGGAGTTCCTGGAGGAGTGATATGAGGTAATTCATCTATATCAATGTCACTATGCCTTACATGCCTTGGAGGAGAAAGATCATTCATTGACTCTGATGCTATTAAACGTCTACTAGCTTCTGATGGAGAAATAGTTGTTGTTCCCAATTGTTCTGGACTGGATTTCGTTCGTTGATGTTTATTAAGTGAATTTGAAGAACCCAAGTTTGCACCCTGTGAAAGCTATAAGGAAATTAAATACTTATTTATTAAATAATAGATAATCAGAACATTATATCAGTAAATTAAATACAAGAATAAACTAGAATATTGTGTGATTCATTATGCAGAAATACTATAAAATTGTACTATATGCATTTCATACCACACACCATAAGAATTGCTAAACACTGCAATCACAGTAAATGAAATAAAACATATACTTAACAGACAATGTTTAAATGTACATACTGCATAACCATAAATTTTTCTTAGATCACATAAAGTATATTTCAGTACATATCACAAACATACTTAAATTACATTACTTAATAAAATATATTACTCAAGCAACACTTCAATGAACAAGCACAGTTTCTAAAATGTAATATTTGTCATAAGTTTTTGGTGGAACTACACATAAGGTATTTGCAAAAGAAGCAAAACAAAGTATTATTATAACATAGGTACTTGATTATTATTTAACATAATTGTGATAGATGTATTAAATGATATGAAATTTAATAGGAATGATATTTATAAAATATATTTTAAAATATAAAAGTATAAATTGTCCAATATATAAATATCTGTTAAAGGTATTCACATTGTGATTCTTTGGTACTTCTCTTTTACCATGCATACATTGATATAAATTATTTATTTAATGACTTAGCGATTAGACTACTTACAGAGTTAGGTATGCCATGACTGGTGGTTGAGGGCGTTAAATGAGTCAACAGATGACGCTCCAGCTCCAACTGGGCTACGTGGTGCGTATTTGTAGTAGGCGGAGGTCTGGGAGGCAATGGTGGCGGAGACAGGCTTTGCATGGACAAGGATTTACGAGATGGTAGAGGCGGTGGTACATCACCACTGCTACTACTCAAGGGTGAATAATAACCCGGGGAACACGAGGTGTTTGTTACCAACGAGCAAAGCTGTAAGACACAACAAAAGCTGGTTAGATAAAGTTAGCAAAAGCTTAAATACATCCCTATATGGCTGCATTTGAAAATTTCAATTGTAATACAAGCACACATTGTATAAAAGTTGTATTTATACAGCTCAAAAAATATACGTATAAAAGCAGAACGTAGGCTTTGTTATTTCTTGTTGTTTACCATAATATACTGTAAGCTATTAATAAATATATCAAAGATTACCGAACTACTATAATAATCAATGATTAAATTTATATTCATACTCTCATCATTATGCTTTCCATTCATAAAAATAAACATCTCAATAATATCATGCCGAGCAACTATTTAATACACTGAATAGCATAAACTGGAACTGTCAAACACTGACATAAAAGCAAGACACAATAAAATATATAGGGACATAAGAAATGTTAATGAATGTAAGGGTTAAAACGAATTCATGTCTTTATGAATAAGATTATGAATAATAACATAATATTTATGATGTAGTATATGTATGAACAATGAACAATTATAGTTTACTGGTATAAAATTAATGCAGGATATTAATGCAATAATTAGAAATTTTCAAAGTAACTTGAACGTATTATTAAAGCATACCATAAAATTTAAAAATCATACCTGTTCATTGGTTGTAATAGCAGCTAGCTGGTCCTGCAGAGTGCGTACCCTCCTTTCGGCGCCCGCTAGTTCTGTTTGTCGTGCTACAATATTAACATTACTACTACCAGTACTAGCTTTCGCGAGTTCGCTGCGAAGCTTATCAACGTAACTTTGTTCTTTCTCCAACATAAGCTGGAATGTATGAACGCGCTGAGTTTCCAATTGCCGTTTTTTCTCATGCTAAAATATAAGAAAAGGATTTTTATTATATTATACATTTATTATATTAAAAAGCTATTTAATTCAATTTATAAATCCCTTCATAAATAAAGCAAAAAACATCGACTTACATCAACGGGTTGAGGTCCCGTAATACGTGCGTTACATGGTGCACCGGTCGCTGGAGCAGTCGACGCCCTGAGTAAGGAAGTCGCCGGTTGCGAGGGTGATACCATCGTGGTACCGGCCGATAAACTAACTGGTCGCTGGTGTCCACCCGCCAAACCAACTTGCAGCCCTGTGGCCGTCGTTGTCGCGCTATTCGTTGCAACTGGCTTCTGCTGTACCGTCAGTACCACCTGCGTCGAAGCTGCAACAAGGGTTCAAGGACGATGATTAGTCACCTTTCGCATACCTCCGCCGGTCCTTCCCCCGCGTTTGACCCTCCACCTTTCTTTTGAGAGTTGCTCGAACAGTCAATACTTGTATTTTCTTTTACAACAATTTAGATTCCTCTTGACTACTAAATGTTTTCTATGGATGATCTGTGTACGCTAAATATTACGTAATTAGGAAAATTTGTCAATTGAAATCATCAGTAATATTGTACTGTACTGATTTTAAGATTTTGGCATGCCTTTATGCTTAATGTAAATTGTGTTTTTTTTTTTTTTAATTATTTTTATGTATTTAATAAACGATCATGCAATCGTTGATACGCAATATCTGATAAGTAATCTAAAAAGTACAGGTCTTGTATACGATATTGCAACAACCAGATGTTCATTAAGAAATCGTAAAGTCATATAGAAAACTTGTAAGCAAAGAATTGGAAGTAATCTTGGTCGTGGCTATAATTCAAATATTCTTCAATGAGTATATATATATATATACTTTGTAAAGGATTAAACTGTTAAAATTTATCGATGACAAATTTTCGATAAACCTAAAACTACTTATCCAAACAGAGTATAAAAGAATTCCCATATCTCTTATCAGACAAAAGAAAATCGTAATAGTGAATAAAAATGTAAACACAATACATTTATCATGAATAGAATGTTTATATAGAACTAACTACGAATCTAGTCTCTGCTTACGCTGTCAATGACTCATTCCTACGCTCAGCTGAGACGTATGACGTCATTATATTTTTCTAATTCTGGAAATGCATATCCGTATCAGAAAATTAATTAACAAAACAGACATCAAAATCGCAAATCCGATATACAACTCCGCAACGACGGCTTGAATTTCGAAAACGCGAGTGTATCGTGGTATCTCTTCCTCAAAGTTGTTGTCTAAACAAGCACTCCGAAAATATGCACAACTTGCCAAATATTTGCATTTTTATGGAATCAGAGGATGTAAATATTACTCGAGGAACCTGCAACTCTACACAGTTTGTAACAGATGCAATTTCGTATTTCTCTGATACGAAGGAATCACAAATGATCGTACGGGAAATAAGTAAAATTCCAACGAACAATAATCCGTGTCCTAACGGTAAAATTACATAATTGCGAACATGAACGTAAACGTTTCAGAAGAAGCTGAAAATACCAGAGTACGCTTTCGCACGAGCTTTCTTCCAAGCTTGCCTGAGGTCATACGTAGTTCGCGTCTTCATATAGATACACAACGTCGACGAGAACAAACACGTTCGAACCGGTAAATCGATCTTTCAATGAAATTTTCGTATCAGCGATTCGGGGATGTACAGTTTCACGGAGAGATATCACGCGCATCGAGAGCCGTGTCGTCTGCAAAACTGCGTAAAACGATTGGCGATGACCGAGGCGATACGCGGAGCAGTAAAGACATTCGTACCGAGAAACTTGGCCCCAGGTACGTGTATTAATATGAATGACGAGATTCTTATGTTTACACGCGCGTATACGACTAATCCTCGATATATGACCAGATCTCGTCATTTGACTATATGCTATAACACCTCGGTAAACCCACTTTAATACTATAATTCGTTTTTGCAACGTAAAAATCTCGATAACTGGGAATTACTAGGAAATAGATCTACGGATGTTTTCCTATCGTAACGATGGAAATCTCCTACGTGTGTGTTTTGTTTTTCAGCAAAGCTTACTTTTTGTCTTTTATTACAAGGTATTGCTGTAGTTATTTTTAGTTTCAATTACTTTCCTAGACAATTTTTCATAGAAAACATTTCAAATGAATGAAGATACGTTTTGTTTACGATAAGGAAGTACATAATTTCCTTTTAGACCTAATAATCAAATTTCTTAACCTAAGAACTTTAATCTATAAAATAAAAAAAAGTTTATGATACAAGATTGGATTTTCTTCTTAAAAGATTAGAATTTTCCTGAAACTTTATATAAACTTTATATCTGGTAAAATTAAGATGATTTTTCTTTCCATTTTTCTGTATGATTGAGTATTTGAAACGTCACTCTTTCTTTATCGAAATACAAATTAGCATAATGATTTGGAAAATCCCGAAGGAAAGATTGACTCAGCTGTAAATGGCAGTGATTTAACGGTCAGTTAAGGATGTTCTCGTATTCTGCACATGAACGCCTTCCTCATAAAACTATCTTTATTTATTTTCACAAGACAAAAGTTACTTCAACCAGTAAAACGTTCTAAAACGGTTAATTCCTGTTAAAATACTCATACTAGTCTATACCCTGTTTGTTCTCGGTAATTTTCACGCTGAACATCTGCAAGTTTTCTAATTTGCAAATCCAAATTATTTTACCGATACATCTTTAGAAGTGCGTTTATTACGCGGAAAAACTTCGCCAACTTTGGTATACTGTTATGACTTGGTATGCAAATGAGATTTTTATTATAATTGTTGAAAAATGTTTGTGTTGAATCGATTTTAAATATTCATGAGTCTAGCGAAATCTGAATACGTGTAAGAGTTCCTGCCTTATGAAATGATTAAGTAGGACAGTTAGCGTACTTTGGAAAGTTATTAGATTTGGATACACAACACCATCTCACATTCAAAAAGTGTTAGATTACGCGACATATTGCATCCGGTTTCGAAATCTTTTACATGTTACAAACTCTTTTACAACTCTCTAATTATTTATTTTACTTTTGAATTATTAGCTAGCAATAATGATTACAGAGTGAATACAAACATACAAATGAACACGACATAAAAGGAAAACTATTTGCTTTCTACACAAAGAAACTTATTTTACTCCAGTATCTCGAGGAACTAATCGCAACGTGATAAAATAAAAGGGAATAACGCAACCTGAAACAACTCTCGTTTCATTTCGTTCACGCGTTATGCCTGAAACGTAATAGAATTTTGTGGAATTACAGCACAGTTAAAACTACGATGGAAAAGACACGTTTATAGTCATTGTGTTGTACCTGAATTGTTAGGAGGAGGAAGATAGACTCTATGAACCAACCGTCACCGCTATAAACTCGCATGCTTACATCACTGGAAACGTCGCCACAGAAGCTTCGTTGACGTCGGTATATCCAAGATAAAATCACCGACAATCATTCGTGATCTTTATAAATGTCTCTTTTCTCAAATACAACAAACAAACTTAACTCTTTTTTTTCGATTTTTTTTTTTGTGATATATAAACGTTGGTCATGCGTCACTGCACTTGACAAATCTCTCTAGATACTTGCTTTAATTTAGAGAAAAGACAGAGACAGATTGCTCGATGGAGTTTCGCATACTCAAACGTTGATTATCCTAACTACACGTAGAATGAACTTCCTTTCGCAAGCCTCCGCGCTTCCTTCTTTTTTTACGCAATGTCTGTGATACAGCTTCAAATTAAATTGCATTGCCCGCTCAAATCGATGAGCTTTACGAATCAATTTCGATAAAAGCTTTCCAGACATGGAATATACTCCGACAGGTTTTGATCAAGCACCAGTTTGAGTATGGAAAAACAAAAAACATTGAAAAGCAATATGAGGTTTGATTCTACTTTTACTCGATTTCGCTTAATTGAACAGAGTTTTGTGAGAGCCAAAATAAATGAATCGTAATGTAATTCAATAAAATTAAATTGCAGTTTAATCTTGTTCAGACAAACATTTATATCAATAAGATATCAATTATAGTTCTATTAGATATACAACGATTTATTCAATTTACATTTCTTTTTTTTAATATCTACTTAATATTCTAAATACAAGATGCTTTTATTATCTAAAAATAATTAACCATTTTACTCTTCAGTCTCAATTTATTACTTTGAAGATAATTCTTTTAAAACGTAACACCTAAGTGCTTTACTACTTTTATAAAATACAGGTCAATGGCCTGGCCTGTACTAAGCTAGATTGAATTACACGCACCCCTTGTGATGATCAACGACACATAAGAATACCTTAGAAAGTATGAACTACCCCATGTGTGTTTATATTATAAGTTTACTAGACTGACTACGTAAAAATGCTCAATCGACGGGAAAATCCTATCATGGAGAAAAAATGTTCTTCCCCTTTGTATTCGTGAGTATATAAAGGAAAACTAGAATAGGAAATAATATTGTTATTAATAAAATATTAAGCGATCAAATTTTGATTATATTAAACAATAAAAGATAATGAATATCATTTGGTACAAAACCGAGATCTTTCTATAATCTCTCTATAACGGAATTAATACTTTCCGCTATTGATAATGAAAAGTACTTTGAAACGTTTTAACATTTAGATAGTGTCCGATTCTATAATATGTCGGTCTCTTCACAGAGAAACATTTATTCCGTTTCGTTGCCAAATAACGTACCCACGTCTTGAAAATAAAAGAGAAAGAACAAAAAAGAGGTCGTAGAAAAGAAAGAAAGTATGTAAACTTACACTTTATGAGCTGTACAACATCCGTATGCGTGGACTGCATTACATTCACGCCGTTAACCTGGAAATACCAATCATGGTTATAAATAGTGAAAATATATCGCAGGAAATACACATTTTATAGACGCAAGTAATTTAAATTCACACATGGTACGCATTTATTGATCGTTTAAATTTTCGAAAATAAATATTTCGGTTTATAATTTACATTCGATCGATAATTTCACAGGAAATATCTTAGTTAGTGTTACTTTGCGATAACGTAAATTCGAAATAGGCTCACCTTGATGATTTTGTCGCCCGCGTGAAGGCCAGCTCTCGCGGCTGCACCGCCTACAATATATCATTGTTGCTTTTAACTCTTTTCTTTATCGAGACATTTAAGTATTAGAAAATTTTCAAACAATTCAATAACCATTTTCTTAACCAAAATTATAGCTTAACTTTTTTCACTTTTTACAATTTACAGACAATATTGGGAATAAAGATTGAATAATTTTCTGATACAAATACAGACATGATGCAAAAATAATTTTGTATGTGAACCATTATAAATTTTGTGCATTGAAAAAAAAATTCTTTATATAAAAATTGGCACAGATTTTATATTATGTTATTTATAAATAAATTGAAAGTATTTTTTAAAAGATAAAATTTTTATCGTGAAAACATACATTACAATATTGGTTTAAACGTAATCTAAATTGTTTTACATCCCACTAATTAAATAAATTAATTTCAGTGGTAAATGTGTTAAGTATCTGAACATAACTCGATGAAATGTCATCACTTTATGTTACTCAGGACAATTAGTATCATACTAAGTAGTAGTAACACTTGTACTATTAATACACTACTAACTTGTAATATCAGTATTTTGTCAACTTATTGTTACAACTAAATAAATACAATTAATAAATTAAATGTAATTAAAAGAAGATGATAATACGTATTAATGTATACAAAATGCGTTAAGAAATACATAATGCGTTACCAAAAACAGTAACATATACATTGAATATATAAATTATAAGACTCAACAAAATACCTGAAACATAATAACAAAAATAAGGACACTAAATTCGCTCTAATATTCAAACCAAATTAAATTTGTATAATTTATTAAAATTTTCGAAACAAGATATAATAAATAATATAAATTCAGTATATTATAATAATAGCTCCACTGGTTCATATCTTGCACATTATTATTTAAAACATTCACTAAAAATACTCAATATATTCTGCCAGTATAATTTTCACCGTCTATTTCGATCAACATATGTAATATCATATCCCTAAACCCTTTTGTTAAGGCCACCAGTGAAATCGATTCTGTTATGATTATTATAATCCAATGTATTAACATATTTCTAAACTGTTCTTTTTTAAAAACGAAAAACCGACTATATGCGAATGTTAAAACTCCAACAACACACCTTCCTTCACAGATTGAACATAGACAGGGTTATCACCGGAGACTTTCATCCCGTATCCGGCCTCGTCCTTGTAGACGACGAGGGTGGCAACGGGTGCTGGTTCGACGGTTCCACCCCCGGCGGCGCCTCCGCCACCCCCGACGCTGCGTCGCAACGCCGCCGTTCCATTCATCCCTTCTTCGATCTCCGCCTGGCCTCCCCTCACCTCTGCCCCGGCTGCAGCACGACTGTATGACCTGCAACCAAAATGAAATAACATTAACAACTTTCCGAAAGTCGAATAATCGTCATTCGATAAATTATTGCTTTTTTCCAATTATTCTCTTTCTTTCTGCGATTCGAACAATTGCCACGAGAATAATAAAGCTTCTGCGCGAAGAGCAGAAAAGTAGGGAGAAAATACAGTTGATGGGAAACATCGATTTCGTAGACCCTTTTAAACAGCAGAGGTAGGAATACGAGTTTTACCGTGTTTTTAACCTCTTAAGAGTTCACTTCATTTTAGCAAGATGCGACAATATTTTTTTTAGTTCGTTATATAAATGTTTATAGAAATGTAATAAAGAAGATTTTCTGGAAAAAATGATAGTTTTGTATTAATAATAAGAGATTGTATATATATGCAATCCAGTTACATACATAATATTACAGAAATAGAATGTTAAGTCACGACAAATGTAATATTAAAGAGATGGATTTTAAGAAAACAGAACTATTAATGTTGATATTGACTTTAGAAAAATGATAAAGAGAATGTTGTATATGTTATAGTGATAATTAATATTCTATCCTTAGATATTGGATGAACGAAATTAAAATAACAAATAATAAGATTTACTATCACATAAGATTAATGAATATTGTAGATGGCCGACTATTTGAAGATTAAAATTTTTTGGAGAAAACAATAAAAGAGAACATAGGGAAACTTTCAGTGTTTAATAATTTAACATGTAACAAAATTTTCTTTCCACCAGAATTTTTTCAAGTCTGAAAATCTGCTCTTTGAACTTAATTCTCTCTATGGAAGTTACGTAATCATTGGATCGTCATTTTTTTCACTTGCAACATTACCTCAATGCGAAATCGATAAAATATGGAAATTATCTAATATATAAAATTCTATAAATTTATTCTACTGATTTACAAAGAAATTGAATAAAATCTGTAAAATCATCTAAAATACAGTGACAACCAAATTTGTCGAATATAAAATATTTTGATTTAATTAACAGATCATGATTTAAAATGAGGGTATGTATCTGAATTAAAACAACTGTTATATTTTGAAGAATAATTGCTCCTTAACGAATGCAGGATGTTTGATCATTTACGGCGTACGAAGCTAATAAATAATCATGTCCCCTTATCAACGGGATTATGTCTATCGTTGCTGTGTACTTTCACGAGCTTATAATCATATATATTTTACGTCCCTGTTTAATTATTATTATTACTGCGTCGTCCATCAATATGCCGAATTTATGTGTTGTACGATTTTCAATTAATTGTCATATAATAAAACCTAAAGTAATGAAACTTCTTAAGAAGTTTTGTTAATGAAACAATGTAAAATTGAAAAAATGAATCGTTATTTAATTCTTTGGTAATATAAGATGCTTTTTAGAAATAACGAGCTCAATAAAATCTTATTAAAAAAGTGCCTTTTCAGTTTATCGTATTTAAAAAAAAACAATCAAAGAATTAAATTTCTACATAATATTTATTACATATAAAAGTATCGTATATAGAAGACGTGTCTTCTAAGAAGTACTCAACTTTTACAAGATTTACTCGTACTTTCAGCAGTAAAGACAATCCATCCAGATTTATTATTAACTGTCCCATATAAATAATAATTCTAAAAGATTCTAATAACTATGATAATTATATAATCATGACTATAAAAGCTTATCGAATCATTGGTGAAGCACGATTAGAAAGAGTTAACGATTCGCTTTGTGCACATCGTAATTCTTTAAAAGAGAACTTTTATATCGAGATGTTTATTACACTTGTATTCTTACAGACAAATCTCTAGAATCCAATACTTTATCCATTTTGTCTTTTTCAATAAAAAATTGCTTTCCTATAGAAGATCGATAATTACATCAGGATATATTCGATGCTATACTTGTTATTCTGGAAATAGCACAAGACTGGCCTACTAGATGCATATTTAACCCTTATCCGACTGAAATATTTTAAGAACATGTCCCACTGAAATTTGTCCAGTGAAGACAAATAAAATAAAACTGTATACGACATTTCAGTTTATATACGCGGGAATCGTATCGTTTCTTTTGACAGAAAATGCGTGTAATTAATTAACTTCTAACAAACAAATAACTCAATGGTACCATAAATACAATTTTGAAGATTTAATGGTTAAGAAGATTTAATGATTAATAAGATGGTCGAGCATAAATTTTCATGTTATGCTCCTTTATAGATCGATTATTATAGCTACTGAAGCTAGTTTAATAGAACGTAAACAATGGAATAATAATTGCTTCTTTACTAACGAAGTAGATTTTTTGTACAAATAATTTCTTTATTACTATCGTGCAAATATTATTATCATGCTAAAAGTAAGCAAATTGATTTTATTAGCATGAAAATTATTTTATATTTGATTTCGTGAATTTTCTCGTTACATTTTCAGAAAAAAGATTTTTATTCTTTGCTTTTGTTCCACGATATCGATCATTATTTAAAATAATAAAAAAATGTTTAAAGCACATCCGACTAAAAAGAAAAAAGGTTCTCTATAAATGCCTAAGTATGAAACGGTATAACATTACTGAAAATTAAATGATAATTAATTCTGTATAAGTGATATACCGTAATATAACATAGTGTTCAAAGAAGTTAATGCACTCGATGCCTAGTTTAAATTAAGGACGAGAACATTTCAATGCGATTTTGCGATTTTATTCTTTTGCCCACAAATTCTTCTCAATATCTAATGGAACTTATGGTAATCTGTAAATAATTTTATACCTCATTAAAGAAAGTAACTGCAATTATTACAACTCGTAATTTAATTGAGTTAGTCGTAAATTATGTGATATTATACACCATAATTTACATTTTAAAAAATTAAATATCATGTTAATAAATAATAAACTATGATAATAAAACAAGAACTTAGAATATAATGCATTTTATATAGATTTTAAAAATAATATTTCATTATATACTTGTCGAGTTATACTTGTCGTAATGCGAGAAACGAAAATTACTTTTTTTATAATAATTGCATAGGAAATTACCATAAAATCATCATATAATTAAAATTACCATGAAAGATAAAAACCGAGGAATAAAAATCTTACAAATTACTTATTAAATTATATTATATCGTAGTACATCTTAAAAGCATTCGTCATAAATAGCAAATATAGTCATTGAAAATTTTCAATTTTTTGTTTTTAAACTTGGTGATACATCACATTAATTTATCGTAAGGTCGGTTTAGTAGTAACTTCGATATCATATTGGTAATTTACACACATGTTTTGTGCAAAACATGAGCCGAATCCTCTTACGACGAATTTTGAACAAATCGTGCGCAGTAATGACATTCTGAACAACTTTTCTTTCTTGTTAACAATGTACTATCAAGATCACCAACTTATTAAATCACTTTTTCATAACGAATGATTATAATAAATATTTAATTTGTGATAAATTTTGTTGTTTTTTTGGTACTTATAAAAATTTAATATAAAATATTTCTTTCTTAAATGTCGTCTATATATTATAAACGAAATATTACTCCTCAAAAAAGTGAAAACATTCGCATAAAATGCAATATTAAAGTTATTATATAGATCATTATATTTAATTTAAGTAGAATAAACAGAAAATGCTGATTCCAAAATTTTCTATATATTTATTCCTGCCAAAAATTATGTTGAGAATAAAATAAACAAAGTTCCATAAGACATCAAATTAAACCGAAATATTTTTCTTCTAACAACGCACTATGATTAAATTTCATTACTAATGTTACTGCCATGTTTAGTTTGCTTATTCTCGTCCCTGAACTATAAGACTTTTTATGTTGAGGTATCGTAAACAATAGAATTACGCGGATAAGAATTATATTAAAGCAAAGTTAAAATAAAAGGGTAAAATCAAGGATTTATTTCAATAATACATCGCAACAGTAATTGACGATCATTAAAGGGCTACCAATTGAAAATCATACGATTCTAAGAAATTATAAAACAATGACAGCAACTAAAATTGAAAGAATATGTCAAAGAAAAGCTAAGAAACCATATATGACATCACGTTAATCGATATAACAGGTTAATAGGTCAGTCGGTTCTTATACTTTGTAAGCACAAGGAGCTATAGAAAAAGACAATCGAAAAAAGAGAAAATACACGAATATACGGTTTCAAGAATATCTCGTGAATAGGCGTACCGAAGATAGAGCAAATACATACATACCTTTCATTTAATCTATTTTGTAGTGGAACGAATCTTGTACAAAACACTAGTGACGGAATAGAAGCGCAACAAAGCGAGATATCACTTCACCTTGGCACTATATTCCACAAGAATTATATCACAATTGTCATAACAAAAGAACACATATGAATATGGCTGGTGACGGGTAATTATTCTGCCTCTAGCACTTTCACGGCACATTTTGATATCTCTTGATAATACATGATAAGGGAACTATTTGGTAAAAAAAGAAAGAGCACTTCTGTACTAGTTGTACAAACATGCACGCATCATACGTGAATACGAAGGCACTGATTTTTTTATAAAATACACATTTGATAAAACGAAAATACACTACTAACAAGTGTCAGCCATCTTGTATTGGAGCGAAGCACAACCCAACGTCCCATAGTGCAACACGACAGCTGCAGGAGCTCGTACCATAGACATATAGCTCGTACCAAACTTATAGTGGCAAGATTTTAGAGAAGAGACAAACCAAGTTTGATTGGCGAACGATTTAAACGGACGACTCTTATTGGTTAACGTTATATTAGTAAATTTTCTTTCATATTATGATGATTCTTTTGAAATGCGTTTGATGCAATTTTTAACCAATCATTTAATATTATTCTAAAATATTACTGAATCATTGGATAATGTATCTGCAATAATATGCACATATATAAGGATAGATGCTATTAAATCGTTGACTGAACTATGCAGATTTCTTACCGGAAAATATTTATTAAAATATTTTTTCTCAATCAAAATAATGATCTCTAGCTTTTATTACCTTTTCTTATTTTCACAATAGGAAAATGCTTATTCTTTGGATGTGAAAAAATTATCAATTCAATTCTTCACTTCATGGTCATTTTTGAAGAGCTACACTTTCAAATCGTTGCATTAATTGAAACAGGTAGTTGTCCAAAAGTACACTAACTGAGGAGTAAGCAAGGTAAGAAAAAACTCATCCCGACTTTGATATAGTTTCAGAGGTGGTTTTAATAACGTGCAATCCAGTATTATCAGGCTGCAAGATTACTTCTGACCGCTTTGACACCAGTAACTATAGAAAAACGTTTCTTCTTTCATTTTCTTTTCGTCAATCGGTGACTGTAAGTGCACCTTTGAATGTTTTACCAAGCATCAAATATTCATAATAAATTACACTTTTTCCATTCTACGGTACACAGAAAGCTATTTTATGATCGTGGATGTTGTGTCTTGGAATATATCAAGTATATTTGCATCCAAATAACTTCATTTGTAATAATGTATCCACTTTTCGTCTCATGTAATAATGCAACTCAAAAACTTTTCTTTTTGAAAAACGGAAATGGTTAATTTTCGAGAAACGGAAGAAAATCGGCGCGAAATATAAACTGCTATAGCCCACCAGCATCTATGAGTGATTCGCAGGACTTAGTTAACGATTCATACATTTGAATACAAAACAGAAAAGATTTTGATTCAGGAACAATAGATTCAGAAAAAAATTTTTTAATTACATCGGCAATAACAAAATATTAAAAATTAAAAAATATAAATATATGTATATTTTTTATTACTAGGGGAATGAAACAAGCTATTACAAAGTACTTTCCATTTATTTATTTTAAACACACATTGTTTCATGAGTAAAATAAATTAAATGTATCATAAAATAGTAATTTTAGTATTTTATACAATTTCTCCTTCTTTTATTTACAAATGTAAAATTACTTTTATTCTATCCCATGTGCATAATTTAAATTGTAGTATGTGTCTTATGTACTTTGATGAAACATACATTTTGATAACAAATTGGTGTAATCATTGAGATTTTGAAATCAATAAGATAAATTATACAAAATCACACTTTTAATATTATAGTAAATAAATATGTATCCTAAGTACAAAAATGAAATATATACTTTAATAATTAAGATCAATAAGATAAATTGTGCAAAGCTACAGTCAATATTATACTGATTAAAAAGATACTTGACTTAATACAGGTTGAACTACTCAAAAAAGGGTAAAAAAAATCATATGGCAAAGTAACATCTAAGTTAGGTCCTCCTGCAAAGTAATACTTTGATGGCTTTGATATATCATGAAATGTAACATAACTAATAATGTCTGTTTTAAGTATATCTGAACAGTTTTCATATAAACATTTAGACCAAGACATATTGGATTCTGCAGAAAATTTAATACCAATCCCTACTATAATGTAATTTTTTAATGTTTCGGATTTTTTTAAAGCAGAATATAAAATGTTTAAATGTATAGATGTTATTAGTCCTGAACAATATAAACGACCATTAACAACCTGTGCTACTGTAATATTTTGTGGTATTCTATCCAGTAAAATTTGTGTCCAATCAGTAATATCATCACTGGAAAAATTACCTGTCTTTGCAACATAAATATTGTACTGGTCCGTTTGTGTAACATTAAATAGAGTATCTTTCATTAAGAAATGCATAGTAAGATTTTGTAACTTTATACAGGACATTGTACTAAAATTATTAGTGTGTATAAATACAGAGCATTTTAGCTTAATATCTTCTCCAAAGGTAAGAGTATACCTGTCGATTTTATTACATTCGCCAGCTTTTGTAGCTATAGGTAATGTCAAAAAACTACTAGTTTTATTAAAGTTGATGTATCTAGTTTCCACCTTATTAGTCTTATTTATTTTTAAAGTGCCAATAATTAAAGGTCTTCCAATAATATAACCAGGATTACCACTCAGAAAGAAACTTTTCTCTTTATCCAATTCTGCCCATTCATAAGTTACTTCAAATTGTTGATAAAAATGTCGAGAAACATTACCTATGTTAAAATATACATCAACATTATTAATTCCCATAGAGCCATTGTGAACAATCAAGTACTTTACACCTGTTACAATGTTATAACACTTTCCATTGGAACATGATCCTAATACAGTATTATTGCTACAAGTTTTCCAATAATGTTTACAATAATAACTAGTTAAAGATAAACATACATTTTGGGGGCAAACCTGGAAATTATAAATTTAAATGTTATTAATTTTTTTGATTAATTAATATATAACTTTTTAAAGATAGTTACTATCTTTTATATACCTGATCCAATACTTGAATATATGTTTCATTTAATAAATGAGGAGATACTATAACTGTAAAATTATTAAATGCCATAGGAAATAAAAACTTATTTGTGTTAATTAATTCAGTTTGCAAACACTGATCTTTCCAACCATGAAGATATTTTAAAGTTTTCTTAAAAGAACACAATGGAGTAAATCCGGATTGTAGTATTTCTAAATTTATAAAAAAAAGATATTGATAAAGAAATATTAATTTAATAAGATATTAATATACTAATAAAAATAACATTATATATAGTATATACCAAAAGGTTGAATATAATTATTATATACTATCCACATAACACTATCATCTAGATAATGACTAAAAGTATTATATCCAGGTACATGTAATTGGTCTTCCCATTTCCACATTGGTCTATTTGAATTTATTGCTTTTCTTAAATCTTTTTCGGTTTTTATATCCTATATAAAATAAAGTAAAATAAAAATTATAATTTTACAGTAAAATGTAATTTGACATGTATACATTCTAATCTTACCAATTTATTGTTAATATCATAAGTAGGTGGAAGATTATCATATAAAATACAAAAGAGATTGTTTGCCAATTTTTCAAGTATAAATGGAGTATTATTTCGTTGTATAAAATTTGTATTATAACAATAACGTTTATCAAATAATTCTGGTTGATGACTTTCACAGTACGAAAACACAGTAAAATGGAAGCTGTTACAATCTTTGTCACAACAGCAATTAATGTCACAAGATGATACCTATTATATAAACAAAAAATTTTGAATTAACTTAAAAAAATTACGTGTTTAATCCAAAATTGTATAAGGTATTAAGAAACAAAAATTTACTGTTAAATCACATTCACATATATCAGAATGCATTTTATATACACTTTGGTTTCTGAATTCATTATTGAACTGTATTTTATGAGGCATCTCTGTAGTTGGTATTATTTGAGTTTTTGGAGTTTGCGTTGGATACACAGAACTACTGATAATGTTATTAGTTGTGTTATAAATATTTTCAGCAGTAGCGCTTGAAGTTTCTTCTAAAATGTCCTTTTCCATTAGTTCATCACATTCCGTTTCATTCATACATGTAAATATTTCTTCAAGTTTCTTTGCATATATTGATTCATTTAATATAAGGTATAAAACCATTAACATAAATTTTGTTGTAAACATGTTGACTTTTGTTTCTATATGCTTTATAATTTAGGATATATTTATTGACAAATAAATTCTTATTCCATGTTCTTTAACTATACGGTATATTAAAATAATATACATTCATACATGACATCCATATTTTTCAAAATTTCGTGCAATTATATGCAATTCAATT
Organism: Bombus fervidus; assembly: GCF_041682495.2. Taxonomy (NCBI): domain Eukaryota; kingdom Metazoa; phylum Arthropoda; class Insecta; order Hymenoptera; family Apidae; genus Bombus; species Bombus fervidus. The sequence goes on along the minus strand of NC_091523.1, from coordinate 2,508,577 downwards.
TTTACTGTGCCCATACTTTCTGTAAGTAACTCAAATCTATCCAAGGAATTAACTAGAACACTTGGTGATTTTAATTGTAAAGTTATTCCCAAAAACTTATCTCTTAATCTATCTTTCCAATTACCTATATATCAGGAATAAAATAAACATAAAATATAACAAAGTATTAATAAAATTTCATTAAAAAATATTCAACCTACCAATTGGTTTCCACGTATGACACTTTATTGAATGCAATCCAGGAGATAAAGGGATATTACAAACACCATACGACCCAAATAATACTCTTCCATGTGTGTCTCTATGAAATATTTGTAACAAAAGTTTTGGTGAATTTTGAAGAGTTTGTGTTGTATAGTGTACATCTATGGGATGGTCCCAAACTGGCTTATTTGTATATAGATCACAACTTTCTTGAGTTTGTCCCTCTTCACAACCATCTAAAATTTTCCATCCACTACCTATGAAAAAAATAAAATTATCAAGTATATGATAATAAATAATAATAAACGTTTTAAATGATAATGATTCCATTACCGGCATGAAAACTCCACTTGCATAAAAGTCGTGTTTGTGTGAAATCTTTTGCGGACGAAATTCGACCAATTATATGCAATTCAGCCATTCCATAAGATCATTTCATTTTATTACATATTGTAATGAATTAATAAATTGGTGTCATATGTGGCTTTAAACATACTACGCTTGTATGATATAGTACACATGTTTTGTAACAAAAGTTTTGTTAGTATGTAATCATTATTCGTTATCGTATTTCTGATCAATACATTCTTTACTTTATCTCCAGAACATAAGGATTACGAATGAGAAGTTGAAACTACTAGTTCAAATAACAAATGTTTAAAGAAATATATGTGATACTATTATACATACAAATATCTTATTCAAACAATTGAAAATAAATCAATGATCATTCAATCTTTGAATTACAAATGTATTATGATACATTTGTTGACACATTCAGGGCGCGGTGTACGGTGCATCATATAAGTACGCCCTCTTGTCAAGTTTGAATTATATAGTGCATTATAAAATTTTCAATTTTATTTTTTTCAATGTTATACATGCTGTAACGTCCTATAATGTTAAATGTAGTATATTTAGTATTTAAACATTGTATCGAATATTACAGATTGTATTCATTTTTATTACAGATATCTTTTACCATAAACGTCCTGTAAAATCGAAAGTATTGTATCGTTTTCTTTCATGTTTCTCTCGAACTTCTACAATTATAATACTTATAACTATTTTTGAATTTACAAAATAAAAATCAAGAAAATTAGCAGAATGCTTCTAAAATACTATTTTTAAAGATAATCTAATGCTTTTTGTTAAACTATCGATTTGGTAAATCGAATCGAATTGAATGTTATGTATATTATGTATCACAGGCGCAGGTTATATGTATTTTCTAAGTGACATTTAGTGATAGCTCTATTCTCATTTGACATTAATAAAGATTTATTTTTGTAAACATCTCTGCTATTTATCTTTCACAATCTAAATGGAAACTAAACCAAAAAGTGAACATCTACTAGAATTGAAAGGTAATAAAAACGATTTTGATGTCATTTTAAATTAAAAGAAAACAAAACATATTGTTTATTTTGATATATTGACTAAGACTATCATATAGTACTATGTATACTACATATAGCACTAATAATTGTATCTTTATTTTTTATCATTTTTAGTGATGAGATTAACACGACCTATGCTTGCAAGTCCAGTAGTTATTACTTGTGATTCAACAGATCTTCCTGGTAATACTTTAAATAATGAGCTTAAGAATGATTGTACTGCATTACAAGGAATGGAAACCCTTGCAGTAGGACAGTTTATGGTATTACCGCAAAGTTTTGGGTATGTACATGATTACATATCATAATTAAAATTTATTTTAAGCTTTTGAGCTACATAATTTGTAATTAATTATCCATACTTCGTATATGAACAATGATAATTATACAATGTAATAATATATGTATATGATTATTTTACTTAAATATAATTTCACAAAAAATAATTTATGTCGAAATTTTATGTATATATATTCTTTCAGTAACATTTATTTAGGTGAAATATTTTCAAGTTATCTTTGTGTACATAACGGCAGCAATCAGATCGTAAAGAATGTTATTGTTAAAGTAAGTTAATTGTACAAATAAATTAGTCAATAAGATGTAATAACTGTATGTATATTATGTGTCATATAAAACTTATAAACGATAATATATTTCATATTGTAGGCAGATTTACAAACAAGCACACAGAATATATCTCTTTGTGGTAATAGTGGAGAAATGAAAGATTTAGCACCTGACAGTACAGTTGATGAAGTCATACACCACGAAGTAAAAGAAATAGGCACACATATGTAAGAGGCCAGCCATTAAAATTGTAATATGTGTTGAGTAAATAATTAATCAATGTATACTTTTCCAGATTAGTATGTGAAGTAACTTATACCCCAGGAAATTTAAGTAGCACTGCACAATCATTTAGAAAATATTTTAAATTTCAAGTGGTAAAACCATTAGATGTTAAAACAAAATTTTACAATGCAGAGGTAATATTATGGTAATAATTCTTTTATAATAGCAATATATAATTGATTAAAATGATATGTATAATCTTTTTGAAGTCAGATGAAGTATATCTGGAAGCACAAATACAGAATCTCACAGCTGGCCCAATTTGTTTAGAAAAGGTTTCGCTTGAATCATCTCATTTATTTAGTGGTGGGTTCACTTAAAATGATTGATTTAGATGATTATGAACCTGAATTTGTATAATAATTATTATATTTCTAGTATCAACATTAAATACAAATGAAAAGGGAGAATCTATTTATGGATTAGTTAATATATTAGATACTGATTGTAGTAGACAATATTTATATTGTTTAAAACCACAATTGAGTTTATTGAAAGATCCAAAAATGATGCATAATGCAACAAACATTGGAAAGTTAGATATTGTTTGGAGAAGTAACTTAGGGGAAAGAGGAAGATTACAAACAAGTCAATTACAAAGAATGGTTTGTAATTTATCATTTCATTTGTAATTATATCATATTTGTAATCCTTTACCTAATTTTAGGCACCTGAATTTGGTGATATACGAGTTACAATGAAAAATATTCCTCTCACAGTATACCTTGAACAATCAGTGAATTTTAATTGTCATATAATAAATACGTCGTAAGTATTTATATCATGTACATATATATGATACAGATAAGAAAAATAGTTCTAAATTCTAATCGTTGTACCGATTAAAATTTTTATTTCATTATCATTAGTGAAAGAAGCATGGATTTAATGTTAAGTTTGGAATCAAGTAGCTCTATAGCATGGTGTGGAATATCTAATACAATGATAGGAACATTGAAACCTGGTGTTTCGATAGATATTCCTTTATGTTTAATTCCCTTACGTAGTGGTATAATAGTAAGTATTTTTGTATAAACATTATAATGATGTTACGTTATGATGTGCGTTACGGAAAGTAGTACATTTCGTTTGTCTTGTGAAGACTAGCACATTTCATCATTTCCATCAATAACTAGCATGTTTAACATTAATCACGATAAGGAGCACGATTCACAGTACACCACGAGCAATATCATATTTCGAACATTACGGCGAAGAGTGGCAGGTTTTATTTGTCCTATGAAGATTCAAATGAAAAAGGTACGTAAATGAAAATTTTGAAACGGTACGTCTCAAAGTAGGATATTATAGAACATACGTTATAAAATATATAAGATGCAAAAATTCAATTATTAAAAAAAAAAATTTATTAGCATTAGTGCTTAAAAGGTCTTATCCTAAGGAAATGTATTCAATGTTATAGTAATATTATTAATTAAATAAATTAGTTTGTTTATATTTGATTAAGTTCTACTTATTTTATTAAAGACATTTATTTCACTTAAAAGAACCGTTTACCTTTTTATTCTTGTAGTAGAATGTTAGACAACCTATTTAATATTATATTTTTGACAGTTACAAGTGGAACATGTTTTTCGAGAGAACTACTGAAACGTGGTAATTTTCATAGCGAAAAAACAATACGAGTTATTCTTTGTCGCTATAAATAAGAACATGTTACCTTTCAATTTAAAATTGAAACGCGCTGCTTTTCGTGGTCACAGAATCCAAAGAAAGTTGTCTTTGTAAGACAAATGGAACGTACTACTTTTCGTAACGCATGTCTATAAATATTTCAGCATATTATTTAATATTATTATATATACTTTAGACAATTTCGGGATTAAAATTAACGGATACATTTTTGAAGAGGGTATATGATTATGATGACTTGGCACAAATATTTGTTAGCCAAATAGACTAGTCAAAAGGTTAAGTAGTTAGTAAAATTGCGTTCATTAACCTAATATATTTTACTAAATAAATAGACGTTTATTAATATATTAAGGAATACCTATGTGGAAAGGAAAAAAAAAAGAAGGACAATGATTTTTATAAAATAAATTCTTTAAAAATAATCATCTATTGTAGACATTTTTTCAGTTTCACTCATTGCTCCTATAGCACAAGCAAGTAAAGTTTGAACATCTTGAGGTTCGTTGCCACCAAAAATATAACCATTAGCCTTATCCACTGCATTTTTTACTTGTAATAACAATGTTTGATTAGAAATATCTAATGGTATAAAGCTAACAAGACTATAATCCTCTATGAGTGATACAAATGCTGCATTTAATTTTTTGTATCTATAAATGTAAAATATTTAAAATTTTATACTTGGATTGATTCATAGAAATTTATTAATATATATATTTATTTAAAAATAATAAAATTCAATAGAAAATCTTACTTTGACGTAAAAGGGCCTTCGTCCAATTTATCTAGCAAATAGTTCAAATCCAACACTTCTGTATAAAAATCTATATTAAAATCTAGGCAGTGACTAAATTTTTTCATTTCATCAAATTTGGTCATCACATTAACATGAGGTAAACCTAATTTTAACATAGTTGTTGTGCAAAGAATTAAAGAAGATAAGTATTTACCTATAATAAAAAAAAGTTATATAATATCTTTCTTAATTACAAGTCTGTCAAATTATGGTGTACTACATATAGCAATTACCAGCATCGCTGCAATGATGAGAATCAACAAGGTGTACACTGCATAATCTTACTAAATTTTGTCCTAATTTTTCGGCAATTACACTAACTGAATTGTGATGTGTATATAACTCAACCTATTAATAAACATGAATACAACATGTAATTATCTTAATAGTATAATATTTATATATGTATATAAACACAAACCTGCCCTGGGCAATCAAATATAAGATAATGATCTTTCAAATTTAAAATTTTTGTAATTAACCATTTTATGTTAGCTTCTAAAAATTCCATACAGTACACCAGTGCTCCATTTGGACCAAGTCCATAGTGTGACATTACTTCCTCATGTTTAATTAATTCAGATATGTCTACTGTTGGTGTATATTGCATGTTTTCATTTGCCGGATCTGTAACATAATAGTATGTATTTAAATACACAAATGTAAGGTTTCAATTACTATTAATCATTAAAATACTATTAGCTTTTACCAATATTAATAACAGCCACTTTTCTTCCAAGCTTCTCCAAAAATTTGGTCATAGCATAACAATATGTAGTTTTTCCACTCCCAGGTGGACCAATAACTAATTGACCAAATATTAAACTCATATTTGGTTCTCACTCTTTCATATCATTTATAGCTGCAACTATAGGTTTTAAAGTATCTGGTTCATAATCCTTTAAGGATATTGAAATTAATAATGGTTTATCTACATTAATTTGCTCTGCTATATATCGAGCAGCTGCTACAAGTTCAACGTCATCTTTCCCAAACAATACTCTAAAATCAATGTTATCATTTAATGTTAAAATAATTTGAAACCACAGATACATTACATAATGATAATATTACTTACTTGGTAGAATATATACTATTATTACACTGATTGAATGAAGATCCACGGCTTATGGCTATCAGTGATCCAAATTTTTTAAAATGTGTTATGATTAATAATATGCGATTACTGAAAACAAATATAAATAGTTATCGATTTAAAAAAATATTCTTAAGCAGTTTAAATCTATAATTTTTATCTAAAACAAATACAAATTATGAAAACAAAAATGAATATATTCTTTATTCTATTACCTATAAATCTTCAAAGCAATATCGGTATGATGACCGTGAGTAATTACACAAGAATGATTTTTCATATTTCATAGGTTATCTGTAATTTAAATTACAAGTATCGAAAAATTTATAAAATTTATAGTACTGATAAAAACATAATTTAACGAATAAAACATACCTATATTATATTAAAAACATGTTAAATAATTTCTGTTAATTTCATACAAAATAATCACTCAGTTTACACTATATGTCTCTAGTACATTTTAAAATTATAGTAAGTATTGTCTACACTGGTAATATTATAGTAATTTTCTTCAAGTTACATTATAATGTTATGATAACAAAAGCCTAATATGAATTAATAAGCTTGATATAAAAAGAATTAGAAATCATAAAATTGCGGAAGTAATTAACGAGAGAAATGAAAATTTAATCTAAAAATTAAATGCACATGAAAATGAATAAAGGTAAGCCAATCAGTAACTCAAACAGGGAAATGCATTAAATTCATGTGTACAAAGTTTAGAAGCTTTACTTCGAGCCGATTCTACAACGATTCTTATTCAACGGATAATCCATATTACAATTTCACAAAGGTGTTCCGTTTTTTTATTAATGTTGCGTATTTATGAATTTAAAATACATTATATGAAGTTGTAAATGCACATTTTACGAAATTTTTTGTTATATTAGCTTACATGATATGAAATTCTGAATTATTTTTTTAACATTAGTAATTTAAGAAGTTAACCTAAGGATAGTATATATGTGTGAATAGTTTAAACAGACTGGTTGATGTTAAGGACAATGTCATTATTTAATAAACCGAAGAGAAACATCCGCCGTCGACCTTTCAACGACGATGATGAAGATAATGAAAATAGGATGGAAGTGGAAGACACCCAGCCTGTAAAATTGAAAACAAAGAAGAAGGATAAACCAAAGCAGACGCTCCTCAGTTTTGGAGAGGAGCTGGAAGAAGGTAATTTTTTGAAGATTGTACATGCACGTACATATGTACAGATGCATTTATCATAAAATGAAAATGTGTTTCGGGATTTTTTGTTTAGTCGCATACGATATTAAAATTACGAATTTCGTTATATTTAATGTTGAGATCATAATAAAATAGAAAAAATTAATGCAATCAAATTCTAATCACAAACCCTTTTAATAATCAGTATATTTTGACCAATGCAAATGTATATGTGTTTTTATTTTTAGAAATAAATAAAACATTTCAATTAATTATATTTTATTCAGTCATTATAAAATTCTTTGGAAAGGTTCCAAATATTACATATAATAAAAATCTAATAATCTGTTATCTTACAGCGGATGATGGAGAAGTCTTTAAAGTGAAGAAATCATCTAGGAGCAAAAAATTGATGAAACAGCTAGATCACGAAAGGAGAAAAAAGAAAGGTGAAGAGAAAATGCAAATGGACTCTGAGCAACCACACATGTCCGTTAAAGTGGAAAAAGAATTAGAAATAAAGACAGATGATCTAGTAGTAAGCTATTTCTATGATGTTTATTATTATTAGAATTTCCCAGACGTAAAACATTTTGTTATTCTTAAATCAAAATTTATTTCTTTATAATACTTCATATTTAGTATTTACTGAAAATATAACAAAGATTGTCAATATCTGCAAATATAACTTTGTTAGAATTTATTTTTATAAGCTGTGTTATTTTTGAAATGTGAAGATGTTTTAACATATTTTATGTGAAATGTGATTCTATTAACAAGATAAATATACATTCATATAATGCAATATAAATAAGTTCTAAATGTATTAAGTACGTATGTACATATAATTATTAAAATATGAATGTGTACTATTAGTTAAATATTTTTATAAGGAAGATTTTAATATTACATTTTAACAATGTTTAATGAGTTTTTACTTTTCTAAAATACAAAAATACTTTCTAATCTTTCAATATAATATGTTATTAGCTATGTCTGTTCAATAATAATTATTAATCAATTAATTGATTAAATTATTATTTCTTCTATTAAGTTAAAATCTTTTATTATTAGGTAAAAATAAAAAATGCAGGACCTTTAATTCTAAATGGGCGAGCTGCATTGGCAGCTGGAAAGGATGATTATACATCTGATGAAGAGGAAGATGAACCACGTAGTCATAAATTTAGAAGAAATACAGATAAAGCTGACACAATGAAAATTCTTCTTGAAAGTATGTAATGTTTTTATTTGTATCTATAATGTTCAAAACTTTCATTATTTTGTATCTTTTATGTTTATTTTTTTAAATATTTTAACAATTGTTGTTTACGAATATTATTTTGTATCTATAAGGTGGTTGCATACCAGATGCTGCAATGATCCATGCAGCTAGGAAATGCAGACAAAAGGCAAGAGAGTTAGGAACTGATTATATTCCTATAGAAGAACAAAGGTAATATGTTTTGTAGCATAATTAACATGCCCCTATAGTATAGCCCCTATACAATTTGATTAACTACTATTAAATGTTGGATTTATTTTGCAAAACATTTGATAACTATGTTAATTTTTTCAGCGATGATAAAGGTAAATCAAGACTTATTAGGGAAGAAGATCATGATAGAAGTGATGATGATGATTCACAAGACCGAATTGATATGACTGTTAACACTGAAGCGCGTGATAAAGAGAAAAGGAGAGAAGCCTTCCTTGCTTCACAAGTACCATTAAAACGTTAGGTTTTGGTTATTTATTATTCACGACTTTTTCTTAAATAGATAAGTGAATGCATTGTATGTATTTTTTAGTTTCTGATGATGAAAGTGAACACGAAAACGAAGAAGAAGAGTGGGAAGCTCAACAAATTAGGAAAGGAGTGACTGGTGCACAGGTAACATTTGTATGAAAAAATTGTGCAGCATGCACTATTACATTTATAATATAAATAAAAATGTTTAGATTGCAGCAGCGCAACAAGACTCCATGATGCAACAACAATATTCAATGGGTATGAACGTAAACTCAATGATGGGAAGTGGAATATCTTTGGAAATGGTAATGATGCCAGCTCCACCACCTCCTCCAGTGATTCAACCCCCAGATCCTACAAAAATAGTACCAATCACTCCTCAAGAGGTTGTGAATAAAATGCGTGCAAGGTAACAATAACTAAATTAAAATTTTGATCTAATATAGTTTTGAAACTTTTAAAGTTTATAAAATATGGAAATAGTTTTTATTCCTATAAAATCAGAATGAAAAATATAATTTGTAGATTGGACAGTTTAAAAGAAGTGCATCGACGTCATCAATTAGATCAGGATCGTTTAGAGCAAGAGTTAGGACAAACTGTGAAAGAACTGGATGATGCTGAAATTCGTGCACCGCAGCTTGCGCAGCGCTTCAGATATTACCAAGAGTTGCGTGGGTATGTCACTGACTTGGTAGAGTGTCTTGATGAGAAGGTGGGTTTATACGCTGTCACGTTTTTTTATGTGCACTGGGGTTTTCCATGCAATTTTTGGCTGTATAATTACTCGGCCATATTAGAAATATATATATAATGCATTTTTCTTATTAAGTAAATTTCTTGATGAAAAATATGCAATATAGTTTTCCTTTAGAATATTAGAATTTTTGTTTTTAAATATTTTATATTGCTAACACTTGTGTTATCTATTCATTGGCTAAAATTATAATTGTTGCTGAGTATATAATTAATTAAAAAGCACTATATTCAAATACTAAAAGATGTAAAATATTCTTTTAGCTTATATGTAAATTTAAATAAATCATAAAATATTAAAAATATGTGTTACAAAGTAAAACTTAAAGGATATTTTATGTATCTATTAATGAATTAGAATTTCTCTCTCTATTATTACATATTTTTTGTATTATTTTGATATTTAATTATTATTAAATATATTGTTTTGTTTTATTTTGATATTTTTATACATATCATAAGATTCAGAAAAGAAGAAAAATGCATATTAAACTAAAGAATGGAATTTGCAAGAAAAAAGTATAGCATATATGTAATGTATATTTGCATTGCCGGGGGTCTGTATCTTCTCTGTATAAAGAAATTATTTACTGTGTAGTAAAAATATCTTTAAGTATTTATAAGAATTGAAAAGATATATTAATATGTGTGGTAAGTAAATTGTGATATTAATTTCCAATTTTTTAAGCAAAAGATATCCAATGATTGTGGAATTACAGATTAAGTTCCAGCAAATGTTAAAAACGTATATTGTTTCACCTTTTATAAATTATTTATAATAAATATTAAGACATATTTATTAAAATATTACTACTTTGATATGAATATTTTCTGGAACAAGCACAGTTCTCAATGTCATTGAGTTAATTTACTGTGTCAATGTTAACATATAACTTTTTTGTTAGTTGCCGCTGGTCATTGGATTGGAGCAACGCTGGTTAAACCTTTATAATGAACGTGCAATAGAACTAATGGAAAGAAGACGACAAGATACAAGAGATCAAGCAGAAGAGATTACAACAGCTGCAAGTCAGTTATTTCAGTATTATATATAATTATCTATGTCTGATAAAATATATATAATGGAATATATAAATATAATGAAAAGTGTATTTTGATCAATATAATTTTAGATATGAATTATCTTTTAAATTACAGGAGGACAACCTATACGAAGAGGGCCAGAAGTTGAAGCTCGTATCCGTCGAGCTACAGAGAGAGAAGGAAGAAGAGCTCGACGAAGAAGAGCTAGAGAATTAGCTCCTACATTACCAAAACATATCGATGGGATGTCTAGTGATGATGAAGTTACTGAGCAGCAAAATCTCGCGTTTAAACAAACAAAAGGTTGTACTTTAACAAGTTTAATCAAATATAGTTTACGAAGAAGTAGAATTTATAATGTTTACTATTGTCTATCAAGTATGGATTAACACCATGTTCTAATTCTTATCTTTTATAAAATGTCTTCTTTTTATATTTATTTTCAGATGAAATTGATAGTGACAGTAAAGAAATATTTTCTGACGTCATGGACGAATATTGCACAATAAGAGGAATACTTTCAAAATTGGAGTCTTGGAGAGAAACTGATAGAGATGCTTATATGGAAGCTTACGTATCTTTATGTATACCTAAAATTATTTCTCCGATTATTAGATTACTATTATTGACATGGAATCCTATTATGGTACGTGCATTATATCAAACCTTCATATATTTTAGTTACAAATGTAATAATAACGGAATAAAATACTAACTCTAAAGCAAAATTTTTCCTTTTTTAGGAAAGTGCAGATATAGAGAGAACAAAATGGTATAACACTTTACTTTTATATGCATTAAATAATAAAGAAACAGAGGAGTCACTTAAAAGAGATCCAGATGTCAGATTAGTACCATTTACAATAGAAAAAATTGTTATACCTAAATTAACATGTAAGATTATTTTATTTGGTATAATTAAACTGCCAGTTAAGAACTTTGCAATAATTTACAAAAATTTTTTATTTATAGCTATAGTTGAAAGAATATGGGATCCAATGTCTACATCACAAACGTTACGACTTGTAGGCACAGTAAATCGTCTTATTAGGGAATATCCAAATTTAAATGATACAAGCAAGCCATTAGAAACATTATTTAATGCCATATTGGAGAAAATTAAATCAGCAGTTGAAAATGATGTTTTTATACCAATTTTTCCAAAACAGTTAGTATATAATATTCATCTTTATTTGAAGCTATTAATAATATTTTTGTAACAAAGCTAATAATTTTTAATTTTATATTTTAGAGTCTTAGATACTAAACATCAATTTTTTCAAAGGCAGTTTGCAATGGCTGTGAAACTTTTAAGAAATTTATTGAGCTGGCAAGGTCTTCTTGGAGACACACAATTAAAAAATTTAGCTCTTGGTTCATTATTAAATAGATATCTTTTAGCGGGTTTAAGAGTATCTGTTCCGACTGATGCATTATTTAAAGCAAATATGGTATGTTCATACTGTTCATTTCAACATATTTCATATAACTTTAAACTTTTAAGTAAACATTACTCAGAAAGTATCTTTTTATAATACTATGTTTTTATATAATAGGTAATGAGTACACTCCCTCGTGCGTGGTTGCAGGGTGAAACAATAGAGCATCTCAAAATGTTTGCAACACTTATCCAACAACTCAGTGAACAATTAGATCAAGCAAATCCAGCGCATAAGTAAGTATAAATTTTATAAGCTTTTTTATGTCAGAGTCGTAATAGTTTATTTTTTATAATATATAATTGCTATAAATAATTAAATAAATAATACATAGATATTATATCTGATATTTTAGATTTTGTATATTGAGAATAGATTATTTTTGTATATATCATATATATCAATTTCATCAATAACTTAAATTTTCGCGTATTTTAAATTAATTATTCACTTTTACAGCGAAGCCTGGGAATATTCGAAGTCCATCTTAAAAATAATCAAACCTTTGTAATGTATTAATTATGTATGCATTTCTTAATCATATTTTATGGTATTTTTATTTTATGATATTCATTAATAATGCCTATCTATAATTTTATACTCGTATTGAAAAGATCTTGTATATGAAAAATTGCAGTACAATTAGATGTATAATATATAAAAGTGTAATTTTTTGTATAGAAATAAATTAAATAAGATTCTGATTATATAATATACTTTCCAATAGTAATTGTAAATAATGAAAATAGAAATATATCAAAATAAATATGTAAATATTAGATTGTGCCTATTATAGTTTTCCTATTATAACTAAAGAAAATATTCTTATAAATTTCTCATTTTATTTATTTTACTGTATAGTACATAGGCTAATATATATTTCTGTATAATAGTGACAGTCACATAGTTATCTAAATATTTTTGTTTTCAGCAAAGTTTCTAATGTATAATCCTTTTAATATAACTTATTTTGTAGAAAAAATAAATTTTGATTTTTTTATTATATAAAAACAAATTATTTATTATATAAAACTGATGTACCCATTCATATAAGTAATGTAAGTATGTTGTATTATGCTTTTGTAACATTTGTTATTATGAGTAAGATTATACTATAATTAAAATCTATTGAGGAAATGTGAAATTTAAACATTATTCTGTTTTAAGTTATTGTTTGAAGTGATTATTTATATGATTAAGGAAAATTATGATGTATGATTTACACATCGCATAAAAGTATACAGAGAAAATGTAGTAGGCTAATTTATACGATTGAAGATAATTTAGACAGGAGATAAGTTTTATTCACATAGATAGTGAAGAAGTGTTCATGGGTCACAGAGATAGGGACAACAAGGGTCATCTCTTGACTTCTATGAACTCAGTTCATTTTTGTTAAGCTACTGTTGCACACCATGAGATTCACAGGTACAGAATAAACATTTTTAGTTATATATAACTCAAATTAAATAGTGCAAAAGCCATATTACAAAATATTCATTGTTGTCATTTTATAAATAAGTAACTTTTACTTAAGTACACATATAATTAAATTTATATAATCTTCATAATTATAATGTATTATGAATAGTGTAATTCGTTGAATTTATTTAAACATTGAAAATAATTTAATATAGTTGAATATAAAATAATGAAATCAAATTACGTGGAGCAAAGATGTTCAGCCATTATTAATGTAAAATATTTACTTACAGATATTAATTATGTGTTACAAATACTAATGCACAAATTAAAGGATATTATATTTTTATTTTTTCTTTTCTGTAACAGTCATGTTACAAATGGTATATTTCAACCAGGAAAAGAGTATATATATTCGTACAATGCACTTTCAAGTTCTGGTGTTTTGTTACCATCTGGCGCATCATCTTCATGGGGTTTTAATGGAAAACTTAAAATTCAAGCAGAACAAAATGTTGCTACAATGCAGGTAAATTTTATAACTGATAAATAGCAAAATTTGAAAAATTGATTTCATATTTCTCTTTGCTTTTACAATATTATTTGCAACAATATAACAGTAAAAATAATTAATTTTATTAAAATCTTTTATATATGATATTTACATACAGTTGGAATCATTGAAAATGACTATTTGGAATGGTAAAATTCAAGAAGTAGGAGAAGATCAAGCTGTTTCAGAAGATGTGACTGATCTTCTAAAACCATTTCAAATTATATACAGAAATGGTCTTATTGAAAATTTTAGTACAGAAGCAATATCACCATGGTCTGTAAATATAAAAAGGAGTATAGCAGGAATTTTACAATTAGATCTGTCTAACTTAGAGAAGGAAACAGCATTTCATTCAACTGAAGTAAGTCATTATATTTAATAAGGATTTTTACACATTTTTTAAAGTATACTAGTTTTATATTTTTATTTTAACTAATATATTATATTATAGAAAAATCATTATGGTCAGTGCAATATTGAATATGTTGTCAATCCTGAAGAAGAAAATGAATGGATAATAAGAAAATTTTTTGATCCACGTACTTGTATTGGACATCCTCATTATACGTGGTCAAATGTTCCTAACATGTTGTGTCCCAATGGAGATCAAGTATGTTATATGTACCTTTATTTATTTTACCAAATATCTTATTATTTTCTGCCATAACACAATAAATTTCATATATGTGTAGAATCCAATATTGAAGTCCAGTGAGAGATTATACAAAATTAAGATAAATGGATCTTTAAATGAGATTTTGTTTGTTAATGCTTCTGGAGGTATATATGTTCAATCTTTTCAAAGTTTTGGAGAAGCACATTTTCATTTTACAAGGTATGTTTAAGAAATGAAAATTATTTTATTCTAAGAAACCTGTTATAATAAACAAAACTTTCATATTAATTTCTTGATATACACAGACAGATCTTTAAATTAATTTCGGTGAAAGACACAGTAGATAAGATACCCATTAAAGATTTATATTTTAAAGTTTTACAACATGAACTTCCAGAAGTTGATCTCACTCAAAGTAGAGGTAGTCTTGACAAGAATACTGTTTTTAAATCTGTAAGTTATTGATTAAAAAACATTCTTCGTTTATAACTGATATCTAATAATGCTATTAAATATTTTATAGATAGGGACTTTATTAGATCGATTAAGTCTGAGACTTGAAAATCCTGGTTTAGATACAGAAGCTGATAATTTACATAATACGACGATAACTGTATTACTTTATTATCTTCAAATGCTGGATGTTGCTGATTTACGTAATGCATACACAAAAATCTCAGGAACAAGTTATAAAGAAGAAACAATACGGTGTTCAAAATTTTTAATAATTCTTTAAAGTTTTAGTAATTTATATAACATATAAAATATATCGTTATTTTTTTCATATTAGAAATATGTTCCTTGAAGCACTTCCACAAGTTGGCACTAAAGAAGCTGCATTGTTTATATTAGAATTAATCCAAGATAAAAAAGTTTCGGATATGTCTGCAATTCAACTTCTCACTCAGTTACCATTTCATATACGAAAACCTGACGTTCAATTATTAGTAAATTTACAAACATTTCTAAATTTGCCAGAAAAAATTTCTGTTGAAGTGCAAAATACTGCTATTCTTACATATGGGACATTGATTTACAAGACCTGTTTATTGTACTGCCCATATGAGATGTTAGATGATTACGTACGTTTATATCTTGATAAATTTACAGGTACGTGATAAATATATATTAAATAAATTTCACATATTTGTTTTAATTATTATTCTAGTATTATAATAAAACAATAATTCATAGAGACAAAGGAATACGAAAAAAAAATGATTTGGCTAGAAGGATTAGCAAACATACAGTTAGGAAGAGTAGTTGAATTCTTAGAACCTATTGCAAGTGGTAGCAATGCAGAATCACGTCATTTTCGTGTTCTTGCTGCATGGGCATCACTTTCAACTGCTCCTTTAAGACCCGATGTTGTAAGTAACTTCTGGTAATAATGTAAAAAATTATTAAACATTACTTTTTTATTTTATTTTATATCACAGATATATCCTGTCTATTGGCCAATTTTAATAAATAGAACTGAGCATTTAGAAATGAGGGTAGCGGCATTGACACTACTTATTGTTTCTAGTCCTACACCAAGCAGATTAATATCATTATACTGGTATATGCAAAGTGAACCCAGTCAACATTTATATAATTATTTTTATACTATTTTGAAATCTATGGAACGTACCACCCATCCTTGTTATGTTCATATGTATGTAAGACCATAATTCATACAATTCCTTTTTGGAATAATAAAATTCTGAAATACCTTTTTCATATATGATTCTAATGTGTAGAGGTGTGATCGCTGCACAATTTACACGAGTACTTCGTCCAACTACAAATTCATATTTAATTACTGGTAACTATTTATTTGACTATCAAGATACATATAGAAAATTTGGTGCTATGATACATGGTATTGTTATTGCTAATCCTTTAACAAACATACCTGAGGTTTTATATGTAACTGTAAATACTTATGGTAGTGGAGTTATTATCAATCATGTATCTGTAAGTATTTGATTTAAAATTATTTAATTAATTACTATAAGGTGACATATTTTAATATTTTAAACATTATGTATATATAGTTATATATTAAAGCTGAAGGTCTTCTACATTCATTATCAGCACATCTAGATGGTCCAACACAAGTGAAGGATATATTAAAACAATTTAAGTTAGATGAAAAGCAAAATGGACCTGTACATTTAGAAGTAATTGCACGTATTCAGGAAAAAACAGTTTTATGCCTTCATCTCAACGAAACAAATATTATTAAAGGATTTAAATGTAAGTTTGTAAATTATCTGTCCCAAAAATTTCGAACATAATTAAATATTTATTGCTTTTTATATTTATAATTTTATGTATTTTTTTAGATTTGTCTTCTTTACCTGATAATATATATCATATATATCAAAACATGGAGTTTCATGTTAATCAACAACGTATTAATATCCCATTAACAATGGAATCAGTGCAAGTTACAGATCTGGGAGCAAATGCTAGACTTGCAGTTATTGCAACATCGTTATTCTCTATGAGAGGGAATTTTACACATGTTTCAGTTGGTCGTAATAATCATGTTATACTACGGTATAATAGAATAATTTATAATTTCACTTGTTTGTTGCAATGTTTTATATTATACAATTGATATTTTCAGAACATCTATTCATAAATCAGAAATAATAGAAAATTATAATCCTTTAATTGATACATGGCATAGTGCAGAAAGGGCACATTCTATTCATGGATATCTTCCTATCAATATTACACTTGGATTTAAAGATCGTCCATTTATTTCATATAATACTCCTGGAGGTATGATATTAATAATATTTAGATATAGAATTTATTAAAAATTTTATTATTTATACTATATCTTTTTAGAACATCTTAAAATGGGCATTACAGCTCATGTTAGAACATCCACTAATATAAAAGGATTAAATATTAAGTCAAAATTACATCAAATTTGTCCTACTTGTCCTCAATTATATATAATTACAAAATCACCAACATATAAACCAAAGGTAGATACTAATTAAAAGTTTTATTTTCTATAAAAATATTATTCATTCAAATATTAATTAATCCTCTCTTACAGACAATAGATTTATTTCAATTTGAATTATCAGAGTTAGGAGGTCAAGTATATGTAAAACTTTTTGACTGTGAAAATGTAATATCACGAGAGAAACTAATTCAAGATGTGTTTTCTTCACATCGAGCTAATTATCCGTGAGTTAAATATTAATATATCTGTATATTCTTTGTTATAAACATTATTAGGTAATAAATATCATTTATTGTATGTTTATTCTGGATTGTTTTAGTATATGGCCATTTTTGGAGTTTGCTTTAACGGCCCTTCATTTCTTAGATTATTACACATATGTACCACCAAAAGGTAGCTGTGGTTTAGCTGCATATATTAGTACAATTGATGCGCAGCGTACTCAAGTTAGTATATTAAAATTTTTTATATTTTAATTGCGAACAAAGTAATAAATTTTATATTGAACGTGTTTTATTAGGTAAAATTTGAATATATTAAAGGTTCAAATCATCATATGTTGTCTTTAACACATCATAATATAGAATCATCACAAATTCTTCACCAGTGGAATGTAGCCGCACTTTACGAGATTACCAGCTGGATATCCGATACGATTAAAATTAAAGCGACTAAAGTTATGCCAGGTCAAAAGATTTTAAAGGTAATTTATATGCAACATTATAATTAAAAGAAATATAAAACAAGATAACAACATTTTTTACTATTTAGTTCTGTTTAGAAGCAGAAAAAGCAATACCTTGGGAATGGGATTTCCTAAGCACTAAGCCAAGTGATCCTGCTAGAATTGCATTAAATGCTGTTTGGGGGTATTCTGATACAGCAAAAGGCAAATGTGATGGATCTTCGATTACATTAGATTTACTTGGCGAAATTAGTGAAAAGCAGCTACAAATTGCTAAAGAATCACAATGGCCTTATGAAGAATGTCGAGAACAATCTAAAAGGAAACGTTTTACTCCATTCTCTGATGCTTGCTATGAAGCTTCAAGAGAATTATCAACCTTGAGAAAATATCAAGTTATTGCACAACATGAAAATGTAATTTTAATAATTTAAATGCAATTTTAATAATCTATAATTCAAAATATTGTTTTAAATTAATCTTAATTATGTAATTACAATCAGATACCACAAAATTTAATGAGATTAGCTTGGAAATTTCGAGCTTTTTATGACCTAATTGGTGGGAACAGTAGTTCAGATCCTAATTCTAAAAAATTTATTGTGACAGCAACATTTCCGAAAGGATCAGATATTGGTGAATTATCGCTTAATAATGACAAAGTAGCAATTGAATATAATTATAATCTTATAGATTATTTTTTAACTCGAACTAGAATTCATAAATACATGGATCTGTCAATATTGAAGACCTTTTTTGGTAAGCTATTCTTCTTTTTTTATTATTCACAATTGTTTAGAGAGATAGTTCATTGCAGAATTCATTCTATTTGATTACAGTACCTTACCTGTCTTAATCACTTCCAAATTTAGGCACGTGTGTCGTGACACCAGACTATATAAAATCAATTCACAACATCACTTATCCTTTTCGCAATAAAGGTGAAGTTTTGTTGCTTGGCCAGTGTTATAGTGAAAATCCAAAATATGCGTTGACGGCACGAAATGATTTATATGGTATTAATATCAATATATATGACGAAATAGATACAGTACGAATTATACCTAATCAAACTGGAGGAACATTATACAATAATACAATATATATTCCATTGCCACAAAGCTTTATGTTTCATTCATTAGGTTCAAAAAGGTAATTAAAAGGACTATAGTAAAAAAACAGTTATAACATTTTATACTATATTAAATACTACAATAAACACATATTTATATTATATTTAATAAGTTTTTATTATATTTCAGAGTAAGATTGGACAGCAATACTATTGATATTATAATTCCTAATCTCTATTTATATATGCATTGGACACAAGAACAAATTCTTCTGTTCTTTCCAACATATCTGTTAGAATTTACTTGTGGTATATGTGCATTAGGCACTCTTGACAGTAATAATTTATATGAGAAACTATAATTTTTATGAGAAATTAATATCTTATTTATAAAAAATTGGTTTAATATAAAAAAACTATTCAACGTGACTTAATATTTACTTTGTAATTTATGTTCGTACATCAACATACAAGACATTTTAAACATGATTAGAAATTGTTGTTTCTAATGAATATATGATTATAAGATAAGAAAATGTATTGCAAAAATTGTACAAAAGTTTAATATTGTTATTTACAAATATACTTCCTTTATATATTAATCTATAATTAATTTCATTGTAATTTATTTTTCTAATATATAAGAAAATTTAACATCAAAACGTAATGTATCAACTTATTAATTATTACGTCCTATTTACTGTAATGTACTTAAGTTAAAAGGAATATATTTTTCGGCTTTTATTGTATATTTATCAAATAAGATAATTTAATTACTATTTTTAAATATGAAACAGTAAGATTTATAGAAAAAATGTTTATTAAATAATACAAAACAATAGAGTATACAAAATTTTGGGATTTAGATACATATTATAAAATAACATTCATATCACTTTGCTTCCATACACTTATTAGTTAATACAAATCATAGTGAAATGTTATAGATTTATTGTATTCACGTATTTGTGAGACATAAATCTAAATGCTGATTCATTTGAGATTCTGTTATTAATTTCATACAAACAGGACAAGGATATTTATTCTGTTCAATTGATATTTCAGGAATTGCATTCAAAATTTCGCTATTACTACAATGAATCGATGGAGATATGTCGTCGTTAAAAACATTCCCAATACAATCTTCTAAATGATCATTTAACGAGACTCCAAAAGGAATGAATTCATTACATACTAAACAATTATGTGAAACAGTATTCATTACATTATTTTTTTTAACTTTTGTATTCTGATTAGCACTTTTCGAATTTTCGGTAACTGAGAAACTGGATGAATCATCACTAGACGCACTACTAATAGAAATTATACTTTCGTTTATGCTTGTATTATTATCATCTGTATTATCTAATTTAATAACTAAATTATCATCTGTTTCTAGAAGACACTTATCAATATGCTCATTTATATCTATAAGATTAAAACTATTACTACAAATAGGACAATTTACTTTCCTAGAATTTTGTAACTGATCTAATTTTGGCTGTTTGCTTGAAAATGTACTTGATTCATTTTTTCTTTTTTTAGCAGATGGCGAATTACTTGCTTTTATTTCTAAATTTGCAAAATTACCATTATTAGAATTTTTTATTGTAACTTGCTCTTTACTTTTATTTACTTTTTCATTTCTTGAACTTAAACAAAAATCTATGTGTTTATTCATCTCATTATTTGGCACAAAATTATTGCATATTGGACATTTTACAAGTTTTGTTTGTACTTCATTTAATAATTTACTATTTTTAGCAATTGGCTTCTCCATTTCTACAGCATTAATTAATGAATTTATTGTTTTCCTTGGTGTAGTATTTTTATTTAAAGCCTGATTATAATTAACATTATATAATTTGTTCAATAAATTACTTTGGCCTATATTAGAGCCACCAACAACTCCAGAAGATGAAAATTTAGGTGTACTAGAAATTTTAGTAATACTGCTAGGACTACCATATTTTTGTGAATTACTTGAACAGTTTGGACCTCCTGTACCCCAACCATGAACATTGTTTGTACTATTTCCAAGTCTTTTAAATCCATTTAAAGAATTTTGATTATTTACAACTGATTTGATACTTTTTGGAATGGATACAATTTTTGATTCTGTGATAGGTGAAGTAGTTTTCATAAGCCAATTGAACATAGTATTTGGTTGATTATAATTTTTAGGAGAAGGCTTTGTTTTCTCTTTACTCTTTGAAGATTTTGTTTTAAAATTCTCTGGTTCTTTAATTTTAATGAATTGGCCACCGCAAGTTTGTTGATGTTCTTTCCACCAAAAATCAGTTGGACCTGGAGCACGATTCATAGCTCTGCGTACTGTTCCAAAGTATGGAGCTTTCTTTTGACAAGGACCATTACATCTCCACCAATGTTGTTGATATAATCTAACTTCATCATGAAAATTGTGATATATCTACATAAACATATATTTAAGAAATGAAAAAATTGCTAAAATTATATAACAAATTATTATATTTATTGTATTACAGATACATACAGTTATTTTTGTACCAGCTGCTTTATTTATTCTGTCCATATGTTTACAAAACTCTGGACCATGTCCATCTCTGTCACGATTATTGTTCGTGAGGAACAAGTACCCATGAATCATTTCATGCTGTAATACATATTCATAATATTCATAAGGAAAGCTAATAAGTTTGATTAGATTTTTTAATAATTAATTAAAGATAATTATACTACAAAAATCTTACTAGTAAGGTCTCAACTAGATCTTTCCTTGGTCTAAGTTTTAATAATGGTGCGCTAAGTGAAATTACACATTGTCGATTTCGAGAATGAAAAGTACATATACCAGCACAACTGTAATGTATAAGAGTAAATATAATATATGGTATAATAAACACTTTATCTTATTTAGTATTCCTTGAATGAAATAAATTACCTTGTCATTTTAGGACTCCATTTAACTTCCACAGGAAGCAAAACATTCCAGAAAAAACGCTCATTAAATTGTACAAACAATGTATGAATATTAGGTGTTGGATCAATTAATTCCAAGGTTTGATCAATTAATGTTCTTGGTTTATAATCTTCCTTATCTTTCTAAATTTTACAAAATCATTATAATATAAAGTGTCACGTACAAAGTATATATCAATTATTAACGTTAAATGATAATATAATAGCAAAATACACTTACATTTTTTGGTAAGACTGCATTTTCTGTTAATCCAAAACAATTATCTTGTTGATGTAATTTATATGCCAATTCAAGGTCGCGAGATTTTTGTGATTGTATCATAATTTACAAATGTTAATAAAGACAATACAGTATTAACTTAAAATATTTGGCTATATATACACAAGCTGGAAAATTTCATTTATTAACCTTAATTCATATCAACAGTATCCTTTGTTAGTTACGTATACGTGCAGTATTAAATAGTTTTTCATTTTACTTTATTAATATAATAAACAATGTCATTGCAGCGTTCTACATTAACAGAAGAGATAAGCGAATAATTCTGGTTCTCTCTGGATACTTATTTACAAGACGGTTACCGATTACAATGACAGTGATACATGCCAAAATCAACATTCTATGCACATTTTATATATGCGTATATACCGTATTTTTAATATCATATATCGTATTTCTATTGTTTAGAATAGATTTGGGGTAATACAAACTTAAATTTTAGCTCAATATTACAATATGATAAATTATTGGTGCAGAAATTGTAATCAACATCTATATAATTTATTTGTGATTTAAAAGACAGCATATAATGTAACTGAAGTATGTTAAGTTGGTATTATATATATATATATGTATTTGTGTTATGTATTTACTTATATGATAAACATACTGTGACATACCAGGAAATTTCAAAACGATACCAATTCTATAATATCACCTAATTCATGGTACATTCATTTCATATCTTTCGTCATGCCACGCGTCAGAATACTGCGCCCTCTGTTTGTAATCTCATATTTATTGTATATGGAAGATTGGCCTATGTAAAAATTGTTATTGGGTTAATCGTACAGCATATAACTAAATAATTCAGCAAAATGGTAAGAATTCGTCTATCATTAATTTAGAATCGTTGACAATGTACGTAAATTGTAAAAGATATTTATGACAAGGCCGTGCGGTACAAGTTGCCACAGATGTCAATCACTGCTCGTGGTTCTAAACTAAACATATAAAAAATTAAAATGTATTTCAACATTACATTATTTTTTATTATTTTAGGTACTTATTGCTGCAGCAGTCTGCACAAAAGCAGGCAAAAGTAAGTAATACTTATTTCCCCTGACCACACCTGTTTATACATATATGTGTGTTCTGTAGATGTGTTGATATCAAACATTATTACCGTCTTAATTGTCGGGCAATCTTGATCTTATTTGTTTAATACATTGAGCTGTTTATTTTGTTTTATATATACAGTTACTTTTCTAATTCTTTAATTGTAACATTTATAAATTTAGTGTTGAATTAGTTATTTAATATTATTGTTATATATTATATAAATGAATAAACAGATATTTTTAAATAATGTAAATTTAATAATTTATGTTTAATTATTTTATATAAATTTTTAAATACTTATTAAATAACAATTTATAGTTAGTATAGTAAGTATGCTTAAAATATTGATATTCTATGATCTTAGGATAGGAGGTATGTGCTATATGATGTTTCTTCTATATGAATGCATCTTTAAATATTACTTGTAATTAATGAACAAACTAATAATCTTTATGAATTTTAGCTATTATCTCTCGCCAATTTGTTGAAATGACAAAGGCCAGAATAGAAGGTTTGCTTGCTGCATTTCCAAAGTTAATGAGTTCTGGTAAACAACATACATTTGTAGAAACAGAATCCGTGAGATATGTTTATCAACCTTTGGAAAAAGTATATATGCTATTAATTACAACAAAAGCTAGTAATATATTAGAAGATTTAGAAACATTGAGGCTTTTTGCAAGAGTTGTAAGTATATTATAAATTTAAAATTAATACAAGTATCTATTACTTCAATTTTGTATATTTAATTGATTCCTAACTAATGTTTAATAATTTGGTTAATAAGTTTACATAATAAATTTACAGATTCCTGAGTATTGTATTTCAATGGATGAGGTTGAAATAGCTGAAAATGCATTCAATTTGATATTTGCATTTGATGAAATAGTTGCATTAGGATATAGAGAAAGTGTTAATTTAGCACAGATTAGAACATTTGTAGAAATGGATTCACATGAAGAAAAAGTTTATCAAGCTGTAAGAATGACTCAGGAAAGAGAGGCTAGAAATAAAATGCGTGAAAAAGCAAAGGAATTGCAAAGACAAAGAATGGAAGCAGTTAAAAAAAGTGGTCTTAAAAGTCCTGGATTTGGTAATTCTTATGGAAGCAGCGGTAATTTTACATCATCACTTAGTGTGAGAGATACTACCAATTTTGTACCAGAACCAGTTAGACCTTCATATACACCAACACAGTAAGAAATAATATGATGTTAATGTAATTTTATTAAAAACTATATTCTACAACATATCTTTATTTTATGTATATACAGAAAGCCTGTTAATACTGGACCAGGAGCAATGAAATTAGGAGGGAAATCTCGTGATGTTGATTCTTTTGTAGATCAGTTAAAAGAAGAAGGAGAGAATGTTGTAACAACACCTTTACCTACAATAGGAGCAAAATCAACATCACTTACACCACAGATAATAAATACTGAACCGTAAGATATTAATTAGTTTAATTTATTAATTTATTATTGATTCATTATTAATTAATACGTATATGTACTATCAATAAATTTTAAACAATTGCTTTTTTGTGTTAAGAGTCCACCTGCGGCAAGAAGAACGTCTTAATGTAAAAATTGGTCGAGACGGTGGCTTACAACACTTTGAATTGCATGGTTTAGTAACATTACATATTTCGGATGAGAAATGGGGTCGAATTCGCGTACAATTAGAAAACAGAGATTCAAGAGGAATTCAATTACAAACACATCCAAATGTAGATAAAGAATTATTCAGGACACGTGGTCAAATAGGTTTAAAAATTCCTACAAAACCGTTTCCATTGAATACTGATGTTGGAGTATTAAAATGGCGATTGCAAGCTCAAGATGAAACAGCACTACCTATTTCAAGTAGGAATAATTTGCTAAATACAAATTATATATAGCTTTGGATATATTCTTTATCCATTATTGTGTAATAAAGAAATAATCTTCTTTGCTACTTAAAACAGTTAATTGTTGGCCATCTGAAAATGGAGAAGGTGGATGTGACGTGAACATAGAATATGAATTAGAACAAGTTAATCTCGAATTAAATGATGTTCAGATAAACATTCCGTTACCTATGGGATGCAATCCCATAGTAAACGAATGTGATGGTCAATATACATATGAAGCACGAAGAAATATGCTTGTATGGTCTTTACCAGTGGTTGATGCAACAACAAAATCAGGTTCAATGGAATTCTCAGCACCGTCGTCTACTCCTGCAGATTTCTTCCCCCTTCTTGTCTCATTCTCATCCAAGACATCATATGTCAATATAAAAGTACGCTCTCTTGTATTCATATTACATATATAAATATACAACAAGGAATAAAATTTCAACATTCATATGTTCATAAAAAACTAAATAATTTTATATTTTTCGTAGGTAACCGAAGTTATACTTGTAGAAGATGAAAGTCCGGTTAAATATTCAGTGGAAACAGTTTTCTTTACTGATAACTACGAAGTGGTATAAAAGTATCTATTAAAGAGTAAGATAATTGCTTGTGCTATGTACAAAAATACAGGACACTATCCATTGGAATTTTGAAGATAAAGATTTTCAGCTTATTTATATTCAGGTTACAATTTTATTGTCACATAAACTTTATTTTTATCAATGGATGCTTGAATGTATTTCCAGCAATTTACACACACTTCTGAAACGATTTGTTCAATTTAGTACATATCTAACGTTGAACTATTGAAGAAAAGTGTATACAGATGTTTTGTAATTGGTAAATACAGAATACGAGAAGTTTTATGAATTACACTTATATCAATGTACAAGAATTATGTTATATTAAATACTTTTATTTAATTTTCGTATACATATATACACATACATGCACAGATACATGAACATTATAATTAACTACAAAGAAATAATACAAACATAATTGGTAGGTTTTTAACAAAACATTAATTTACTCTTATATTTGCATTCACTTATTCTTGTTATTTTCTTCTAATATTATTATTAAGAGCATTTAATATTTTGATATTCTTCATTTTTGAAAATGCAAAAATATTTTTTTATTTTCAGGTCTAGTACTTTTATATACTTTTTTGCTAACTTTTTAATAAAAAATGACAGATTTTTGTAGATAAAAAAAAGAAGGGAATTAATGTAGTCAATAACTGCATGTAAATACTTTTAAAAGAATTTTATTTAAATTAGACTTTTATAAATAAGAAAAAACTTATTTACCATTTAATTTACTTATTAAATATATATAAATAATCAACAAATTGTCCGTAAAAGAATATTTGTTTGTAGGAGAATATAAATTTCATTCATATGCTTTTTTTCAGGAGACATTGCTATAAATAATTATATAGAATTAAAAATAAAAAATATTTATTAAAATACTCGGGTGTAAATATCACTATGTAATTTGTACAATTTTTTAAAACCTATACACATTTTAAGATTATAATTACGTTATTTATATTGCATTACTTTATTGCAATATATTTGGTGATATGTTTACCACTTGTTGTATCAAATAATTTTCAATTACTGCTTTAGCTAAAAAACAATTAAATCAAGCAATTTTTTAAATATTTCATATAGCATATCCAAATATTAATTGTATGATTTTTGCTTACCTGTTAGTGAATTATTTAATACTGCTGCATGATAAGCACTTATATTATACATATTACGACGCGTTATATCCGCGCCTCTAGATAATAATTCGTAACATACATGTGGATGATCTCCATTTGCTCCATATATCAAAGGTGTATTTCCTTCCTTTATTATTAAAAACAAAAAATCAACATTTTAAATTTTTATTTGGTAA
Organism: Bombus fervidus; assembly: GCF_041682495.2. NCBI lineage: Eukaryota > Metazoa > Arthropoda > Insecta > Hymenoptera > Apidae > Bombus > Bombus fervidus. The sequence continues at coordinate 2,480,966 of NC_091523.1, read as the reverse complement.
GAAAAATTACTATATGTAACATGTACCTCATCACTTGCATTGGAATCTGCACCATAGTTTAACAACAATTTTACAAGATCATGATGTCCATAAGCAGCTGCTAAATGCAAAGGAGTCTCTCCATTGAGGCCACGGTAGTTTTTGTTCGCACCAGCTTTAAGTAATTGCCTTGCACTGCCTAATTGCCCATATCTCGCAGCCCACATAAGACCAGTTAAACCCTTTTCATCAGGTGTATCAACAGTACCTTTATAACAATTTATTAACAATTATTAACTACAATATGTATTACCATTTGTTTGTAAAAAAATAACATACTTGGATGTATGTGTTCAGGTGTAAGTTCACCTTGGCCAGCTAATGTATGGAATGTAATATCGCTACCACCATAAAGTTGAGATATTTCTGTTTGTGTATTACCTCTTTGTAAATTAGTAAGTAACGTAGGAGGCTAGAAAAAATATTAGGTTAGGGAAATATTTGTAATATGCCTTTTATTTAAACATTTGAAATAAGATATATATAGATATTATATATACCTTATATGGTTGGAAGGCACTGGTTCTTGTAGCATCTTGCCATGCTCCTGGAGCCCAATGCCATTTAGTTTCTATAGGTTCAGACTTGCACCCAATATTTACATTTTCTGGCTTACAAATTAATGGTCTTGGTCTGATACCAATTGTTGATTCTCCATCACGCACAATACTTTTAGTTTCATTAGTAGGAGTATCACATTTTTGTTCTTTTTCTTCTTCATCATCTTCTTCTTCCTCTTCTTTTACAATTAGTTCAGAGTGAATTTGATTTTCCATACTTTTCTATTCCATACATATATTTACATATATTCCACACAGAGTTATATTAAATAATAAATAAATGTAAATAATAAAACAGTACACTGTTGTAAATTTAAAAATACTTTAATACAAATACATTACGTTTACAAAATTTGATTTAATGCAGTATTTATATAAATGATCTATTTGAATAACAAAAATTAAATACACATATATTTCATACTAAAAATGAAAAGTTTACCTCCCGAATCTTTTGTATTTAAAAAATATACACAAATGATTTATATATTTAGCTGATTATCGTAATTAAATGTCTATATACATTAATGAAAATGAATTTAAAAAATTTTTAGAGGATTTATAACAGACTTCGTAAAGAGGTTATAATTTCATTGTTGTTTGACATATACCATTATTTTTATAATTCTTATAATATATTGTATGTCATGGATGTAAATACTTTGTAAAAATTTGAATTTAATTAAACGATACATAAATATTTTTGTGAAAAAATATAGAATAAGTAGAAATGTACATATGTCGTAATGACGATACGGACAAGGTTTTCCATAGGATACTGTAAAGGAGTTTTCAAAACTTATATTTGTATTAATCTTAATGGATTTTATGCCTTACGGATTAAGAGATCTATTTTAGAATAATTTTTATTATTGCAGCATGAGCAACTTCATAAGGACTGTAATATTTAAAAAGGTATCATTTTAATGTTATTACCTTGGTTATGGTGTTTAATATCTTAAGAAGTTTAAAAATACATACAGTTTAAAATTGATTTCATTTTTATAATTCTGATTATGTTTTATATTTAAATATACTGTTTATTTTTATTTAAACAATTAATAACGTATGTGTTACATATGTGAATGAAATAATTTTATTGTTACATGAGAGTTATTTAAATTTTGAATTAAACGTAACTAGCATTAACATTATATTTACTCATTATAAACTTTTATATCGTAAAGATCATATTTAAAAATTTCCTACGTATCTATAATACAATAAATTATTAAATTATGTGTAATTATATAAATTCATTTTCTTTTAGATTATAAAACAACTACAAAATATAGACAATGCATGTCAATATAAGATTATGTCTAATTTGCATATCACATTTAATAAGGAGATTGATACATATACCTTTGTACTTCCTTTAAAATCAAAAGATTATAATTTAACAAATAAAGTGAAAGATATTACAGACAATGATTTAAAGGGTGATTTTGATAATGTTGCAGTTCAAAATAATGCTATACACTTTAGTGTGCTAAGAGATAAGTATATAAAGCAAATTTTAGAAAGTAATTTTTCTGGTGTTAGACCACCACTTGTGGATGTTAATAAAAACATTATAGTAGAATTTAGTTCACCGAACATTGCCAAACCTTTTCACGTAGGACATCTACGTTCTACAGTTATAGGAAACTGCATTGCTAATTTAAATAGTTTCTTCCAAAATCAAGTTACAAAGATAAATTATTTAGGTGATTGGGGTACACAGTTTGGTTATGTTTATATAGGAATGAAAATGGCAAACATTGATAATATAGAAATGCAAACAGATCCCATTAAAACATTGTACACAGCTTATGTTAATGCTAATAAATTAGCTAAAGATGATCCAAGTATAAATGAGAGTGCTAAGGAAATATTTAGACAACTAGAATTAGAAGATAATGAAGTTTATAAAAATTGGAAATCAATCAAACAGTTTACTGTCTTAGAATTGGAAAGAACATACAAAAGAATAGGTGTAACATTTGATCGATATGATTGGGAATCTATGTATACAGCTAAAAAAATAAATAAGATAATTGATAAGATGGGAGAAATGCAGCTGTTGAAATTAGATAATGAAAATAGGAAAGTAATGCCTTTGAGTGAAGGAAAAAGTGTTCCTATTATAAAAAGTGATGGTACAAGTTTATATATAAGTAGAGATATTGCTGCTGCTATTGATAGATTTGAGAGGAACAAATTTGACGCTATGTATTACATCGTAGAAAATGGCCAGACTGACCATTTCACTAATTTAATCCAAATTTTAAATAAAATGAATTTACCTTGGGTAGATAGATTAAAACATGTTAAGTTTGGAAGAGTACATGGTATGAGCACACGACAAGGTACAGTGGTATTTTTAGAAGATATTTTGAATAAAGCAAAGGAAATTATGAAACAAAAACAATTGGATGGAAAGAGTAAGTTTATATTATGTATAGTTATATATAAAATATAATTGAAGAGTGGTAATGAAATATATCTATATTATTAAATTACTTTAGCAACTAAAATTCCATTGGATAAAATAGATGAGACTTCTGATATTTTGGGTGTTTCTGGTGTAATTATTCAAGATTTAAAACAAAATAGAATGAACAATTACAAGTTTGATTGGAATTTAATGCTTGATGTATGTTATTTAGATAAGTTAAGGTCTTTTAAAGAATATTTCAAAGCTATTTAGTGATATATTGTTGTTTAGTGAAATATATATTTTAATATCAGATGAAAGGTGATTCTGGAATAAAATTGCAATATGCTCATTGCCGTTTATGCAGTTTGGAAGAGTCATCTGGTGCTACATTAGTAATAGAGTGTGATCCAAGTCTTTTGAAAGAAGCAGAAGTTGATCAATTAATTTTACTAATTAGTCAATTTGATGAAGTTGTGCTTAAATCTTATGAAGAATTAGAACCGTGTGTATTAACAACTTATCTTTTCCATTTATGGTTAGTATAAATATATGAAATAGGTATATTAAAAATTTTAATACATTAATTTTATATAGTCTTTTCTATACATTTATTTTTTATATTTTTCTTCTCTAGTAAAGCTATTAATATAGCTTGGCGCAAATTGAGTGTAAAACACCAATCAAATGACTTAGGAAACCAAAGATTATTATTATTTCATATAGCAAGAATTACTCTTGCCCAAGGTATGAAATTACTTGGCTTAACACCTCTTGAAAAAATGTAAATGGAAAACTAAAACTTTTATACAAAATGAAAATGTTATATAATACAATTAATTTAATAAATTTAAACATCATGGTTATGCATGTGTATTATACAATGTTTTTCAAAGGTTAAGGATAACATCTTAAAAAAATTTTAGTTAATAATTTTATTGATGAATCATTTTTTGTCCCATTTTCTACAGAACATCTACTTTATATTAACATGCATTTTATCTCAAAATGTTTAATTGGCATTTTATAAAAATTCATTCAAATTTAATACATAAATTTCAGTGTGCGGAAAATTAAAAGGAAAATTAACGCTTTTTCCACGTAAATTTTCTGCGAGCTCCTTCCTGACCCCACTTCTTCCTTTCACGTCTCCTCCAGTCATATGTTAGAAGGCCAGCTAACGGAAGTAATTTTTTAATAATTCTCTTGTATAAATAAATTGATAACTTGTAAAACTAAACAAAATTTTATTAAATTTTGAAACAACTAAAAGTCTTGAGGATAAATTCAAATGACATTTCACTTATCAATCGATTCCATTATTATCGAAACAACAAATAACAAAAAATTCAAGTTATAAATTCGACTAATTTTCAGTTACATCCTTTGAATACACAGTAAATTGTAGTGAGTGTATTATCTGCAAAAATCTAATTTTAATTAAAGAATATTTTATTACGTGTCATTTATAGAGGACATAAAAAGCGTATATTGTAGTAGGTATATAAACTTTTTTTAGTATGCTTTATAACATTGTAATTCTAAGGGTTGTTTGATATACTTCTTGAAATTGTACAATAGTACAGAAGAAATTTTTCAATTATAATAAATATTACATTTCATTATAGCACATAACTATTTAGGAATTTTACAAAACGATAATTTGACTATATACTTTTTGGATTCGATTAAATAATCATAGCTGAATGAATTTAGTGACTGACTTTATTATAATTATAAATTGTATGTAAAAATCATTGTTCTAATAGAGGACGTGCAGTTAATTGCACAGTAGTAAGATTTTTCATTGTAAAATATAATTTATATTTCTGAAAAATAAATTACAATTTTTTTTCTTTTCAATAGCTTAAAATAATTAGGTTCAAGCTGAAAATTAATTCTTGCTAAGTGACTCGTTTTAATTCCTTTTTAATAGTTTAATTTCAGGGTGTTTTTAAATAAAATTGTATGCTATCAGAAAGAATTTAAGTAATTTAATTTGTAATTAGAAAATCAATCGATATTAATTAAATTTTTTATAATCCAATTTTTCTGAAATATTTTCATACATATTTTAGAAAATCAATGCATTATTGAATATTTGCACTATTAAAATACATTCGGTAAGTTTAAAAAATTCACATTTTCCATGAAATCAATTAGTACAATTCCTATATAATATAATTTATATCTAGAAATTGAACAATTACCGTAATAAATAAGTAATTAGGAAATTGTGTTCTCCTTACCAAGTCTCATTCTTTCTCTCATTTGACTATCGACAAAGCTTTGAAGCCCACTTGCAATACCAAATCGAATAGCGCCAGCTTGTCCAGTAGGACCCCCACCAGAAATGGTTGCTTCAATATCAACTTTGTCAATCATTTCCGTAAAAATTAATGGAAATATGACCTGTAATCCAAAATAGGTTCAGTTAAGAATAATTTCTATTGCCTCTAAAATTAGCAAAACTTAAGCGTTCGTTTGAGAATCATTAAAATGTATGTACCTCAGGGCGTATCGTGGTTACTTTACTATATAACGTGCATAAATTGAAGATTTTTTATACCTATATAAAAAATTTCTGTTTTGCAAAAGTTTTGAACATTAAAAAATGCACTAGTCAATTTAATTACCTAATCAATGCAAAATTTCTTACAGTGAAATGTGTCCATTAGCAAAAGGTATTGATTCTTGGCAAGTTTCCTCTCCCTTTAAAATGTTGCGAACGTGATGTACTTTATATGTTTAACAAACATCGTACTTTGAATAATGTACTTTGAATAACGTCGCTACATTTTCTCATTATCAAATACTTATCTATATTTTTATAATTACTATTGCTGTAAGTTTAATGTCTATATTTGATAAGTATTATAAATATGGAATATAAAAGAGTTTATCTAAAAGGTACAAAAAGAAGAATAGAAGTTAATACCATGAATCTTAATGTCTCATTGTTATTAAATATATTTCTCTTTCTACTTTCACTTTCACTTTCGGTTCTGTGCCCCCCCATATGTCACTTGTTATAATACTTAAACTTATGATATTTACATAGAAAGTTAAGTCGATCGATTTTGTCGGATTTCGATCGACGCATTAAACATAAAGATATGTTTTTGATCATTTGCAATCGTTCACGTGCACATTACTAACTAACTACAGTTAAGGTGTGTCCACGGTTCCCAAAGATTAAACTACATTTTGGTAATTTCAATTCAACCAGTACCTAGCTGATCTCAATTATTCTTTTCCTTTGTCAGATTTTTCACAACACTCTCCAGCATTTTATTAGTATCTAATAATTGCTCCTTCAGCAACATGATCGTGTCCTCGTAGGACTGTAGTTTGTTGGCCAGATTCTCGATAACAAGTTGTAAATTTGAGTCAAAGCAGTCCTCGCTCTGCTGTCTCATCCTCATTACATGGTCACTCAGATTAATGTTATCATCGTTCATAAACGGTATATTTTTCTGTGCGATTTCATAAGCAGCTTTTAGAATGTCCTTCGGAAGCCTTTTCTCCAAAGGATTCAACGGTTTCACTACCAAAACCCTTTTTCTGTTTTCCACGTTAATCTTGTGATCGGACATCCACTTTCGAAAAGCGTATGGAATCGAACTATTATGTAACACCATCTCCGTAAACAGGATCAATTTTGTCTGGCGTACAAGCTTTGTGAGACCAGCATGATTCCTTAATCCTTGAATATCGTGAACAGCGATCCCAACCAACAAGTTCATTAAGATCACTGTGACGAACACGATGAATAGCGTGAAGAGGATCTGAGAGCATACCGACAATGGATGATAAATAACGAAAGGTCCCTCGGAGCTTCCTTCTAAACCTTCATCGATTTGCGTAATCAGTCCCTCGAAGTCCAACTCTCCGGCCATCATCGCCAGTACTTTAATGAGTCCTGTGAAAGGGTTGCCAAAAGATGGTTCACCGACGAAAATTACGCAAAAGCTAATAGTGAACCCTATCAGTAATCCAGAGTAAGCGAGCAACAGCTTGGCAAATTCGAACTGTATGTGGGTAAACATCGCTACATACGTGCCAAAGGCTGGAAGTTGGCCAACCATCAACATTAAGTTTGTCCAGGCGCATAGTATCGCGAATGCTCCGACGTAATTTTGCCAATCGTATGTACGTCCTGTGTACACGAATGACGTAACAAAAACGCTAATTATAACGATACCATCTAGCACGTTGTCAATATTGGAAAAGTACTGTTTCGCGGATGTGTACACCATGAAACCGAATATCTTTCTAGGAATGGAGATGCAAGTGAAGATTAATAAGAGGTACCATTGGATCTCGATCACTGGTCGTCTGAACAGAAATCCAGAAATACGTTTGCTGCTGCAAATCTTGGAGCTATTTGCCTCTTCGTAGTTGTAACATTTGTAAGCTAGCGCCGTGAGCACGTAAGTCGTCATACAGATCACGGTCATGGCGTAAACTAGGATCCTGAGTAAATAAAATTTTCTTATCTTTTCCCATTTTAGGTGCAAAAAAGCCATTACCAATGGGTGCGACAGTAAATCTTTACGACGTTCCTGGACAAACGTGTTTATGAAGCTGGTCTCGCATTGATTGCCACTGGGGAAGAGTAGATCGAAGTGCAGTCTCATTTCGAACTCTCTGTTATGAGGAACGGGTCTTCTGAGTGTTATTGAGGCATCTAATCTCTGTCGAAACACCTGAAGAGATTCTGGTATCTTCCTAAGTATAATGTTCAAGGCAGAAAGTCCGGCACTGGTGGTCGCACTAACGTCTGCACCAGCCCAAATCAGTACATCGACACAGTGAGATTGTTCGTTTAGGGCTGCCACATGAAGAGGAGTGAAGCCAGTTTTGTCTGCGGCATTCACTAGGGCACCATGTTTTAATAGAAGTTCTACGAGCTTTGCAGAAGAATAAGTAGTCATCACAGCGAAATGTAGAGGAGTTCTATGAGCTCGGTCCACCGCGTTGATGTTGGTACCAGGCGAATCTAGAAGTAATTCAACGCATTTTATCGACTGAATGAAACAAGCTACGTGAAGCGGCGTCTCTCCCATGTGATTCTTTTCGACAACGCTTGCTCCATGTTCCAACAATAACTTCACTATTTTTACAGCTCCTGCTCTGATAGCGCAATGTAAAACTGGTTCGACTGTTTCCTGATAAAGATACGTGCTCGGTTTTGCGCCGTTATCAAGAAGTATTCGCGCTACATCCGGCGAATTTCCGAGGACAGAGAAGTGAAGAGGCGTATAATGATTGATTGGATTCCTGTAATTGATATCAACGCCCCTCTTTATCAAATGCTCGATGCAAGCTACGTTACCGCTTAACGAAGCAGCTAGGATGGCGTTCATGCCCGTACAAGGCTCCACGTAATCGAGTCTCGCGCCTGATTGTTCCAATTTCGGTAGCAGATGTACTAAACCACGGTAACAAGACCACATGTACGCTATATTTCTCATTCGTTCTCCCGGCGGCATCGCCGGCAAAGTATTGCATTTTTCTAGCTCGAGCAGTATCTTCATTTCTGCAGTCGTAAAGATCGACCACATGATCGATCTAAGATCGTTACTGTTAATCTGTGCTTGTTTAAATACGTCGAGATTATCGTAGAAGAGAGATTCGTCAACTGGCGGAGGTGTACCGGCATCAATTTCCACGTGATCGTTCGTGGTTTCGATCAAAGGGATGTCATCGATCACGATTTTCTCCGAGCTACTCGACTGTCGATATCTGACAGATCTAAAGGAAGCCAATCTAGTGGATAGGAGATCGTTTGATGGATCGTTCAAATTCGACAAAGAACAATGTATCGTTTTTCCTCCACCAGGTAATGGTAGCCTCAAAGTTTGTGTCGTTTTGTCTTTAGCAGTCTCGTTAACACCCGTCTTTGTCAAGATATTTTTGTCATCATCGAAATTGAGACAAGAACGGCGATTTCTTAATCTGGTCAAAGAATAATGCCTGGTCCTTTTTTTGTGATTAGCCAGCGGCTTCATTTTTGACTGACTCGTTTTTTCAACATTTTCGTGTGCTCCAGCGTCTCCTTCTACCGTTCTCCAGTAATCGTTTTCGTCAACCAAGAGACGACAATCTTTTAAACTGGTTAACGAGTATCGCCGCAGCCTTTCCTCGCTAACCTTAATCGTTGCACGCTGCACGTTAATCTTCGGTATGTCGCTGGAGTTCTCGTACATCTGTTTATCGTCCATTATCCGTTGGAAAGGAATTTTTTTTCGTCTGTAACCAAGATGATGAAGAAACTGCGACGTAACACAAGGCACACTCTACTATCGTGGATCACCTCGAAAGAACGTTCCAATCGTCATACCTCGGCCTCACTCTTTTCTTCGTTTATCACGTCACGTCCCAAAGTCATTTAGATCACTTTAAGAGAATGCTCTCGTCATTGCAACACACGCGACTACCGGAGTCACTCGCCCGAGTGACTTATATTAGTCGACTCGTATGGATTCATTCTATATATAAGTTCAAAGGAAAAGACACGCTTCCGTTGGAGGAGCCAGTACTCCTTCGAATAGGGACCTTGAACTTAAAAACTAAACGAGATAGAGGTCATATCAACCTAAACTAACGTTGCGGTAAATAATTTTTAGTAAATTTCCTTTTCTTATTTATTTATTGTACACGTGAATTCTTCTGATTTCTTCTTCATACTGTAAGTTAATCACTCTATAATCCTTGGTAGAATAAAGATTTCTTCGAGAAAATTAATGTTTACATATGCATGTTAGAATTTTATATTATTTCATTATGATAATTATTTATCGTAGTCTTAAATTTAGAATTTATAATCATCGTTTTTACCTAAAAACAAAGGATAAAACTTGGATTATGTAACAACGATGACCATTATTTACGTTATATGCTGATTAATTTTTTTCGACGTTTTAGCAACGAAGCCTGTATTTACATTCTATTAAGGCTATCATCTCGCAATAGAACAAGTGGCAGTGATAACGAGAAAATGTGTTTTAAAGTTCAAGTATTATGAAAAAATGCTTTGTTGAAATATGTTAGTGCTAATTTGATATTTCCTGGTTTTATCAATTATTTTTTTAAATTTAATGCAATGTATATCTCAACAAATTTGAAGGAAATTTAAAAAAAAGAGAAAATTATTAAGTAATTCTTATTTTAATTCTTCTTTGCACTTCAATTATGAAAATCACTGGATTTAATTTTGTATCTTTTTCCGTCACTCTGTTTGAGTGTATTCCTCTTACTGTTCGAATACTTTTTATGGTTTTTTCTTCTCTCCATTGTTGTCTTTATTTCAACATAAGAATCCAACATTAACACGCAACGATTAAATAAAAAATCACTTATATTTTCTATTATAAATCCTCTGTTATCTCACTGCCTATTTTACAAAATTTTCCAACTTCGATGCTTTTCCATCCAATTTTACAACTTCCATTTGCATTTGCTATACAGGATCATACACAAAAAAGTTCACTGTAACACTCTGTGACAAAAATTTATTAGACGATAATCCTACGATTTCATCTACGATCAACAAAAAATTAAAATTAATCGATAATTTATTTAAATACTGTGGCAATTAATACAGAGAAAGCCAGTGTCACGCAATATTGGGTACCGCTTTCTAAAACCGAAACACCAGACGTTGCAAGAGATCGCGCGTATGTGAGTCTTTTCACAGATTCGCCGCTCTTTAAGATGTTCCCGTAAAATCTAGACACACTCGTGGACGTGAAACTTAGTGTCCTTGTTCAATTCCACCGTGATCAGTAATTATATTCTATCATTATATAGGCTGTATATATGTATACCAGTTTTTCTGATTTTCTACGAATTGGAACCGGTTCCTCCAAGTAGTTCTTGAATATCCCGTGAATACCAATGACTAAATTTGAATGCGTCCAAAAAAGACAAGTTAAAGTAGATTTATAGCCTACGGCGATTTAAAAAGAAAAGTATATATGATTTAATACGTGAATTATCTCGTGGGAAGAGCGAAAGGCATAATGGAATTTGCTGTTCTCTCGTTGTATCGATCGATCAAGTAGGAAACCAATGTAACTCGAATAACTAAAGCTGTTAGAGTAGTCGGTACCAGTTAGGTAACTTTTTTGCGTTACTGTATACTTTTATATGTAAATTTTGCCGTGTTGAAGCATATCGATTCAATTAACGATAAATCGGGGGACTTCAGAATCGTGCTTCTTGCTATAGAAATAGATTCTTTCTTTAATTGGTGTGAAAATTCTAGATCACGTTTAAAATTTATTACGAATTATATCAGATCAAAGGGATAGATATCAAGAGAAACAATTGAAAAAGCTTTGTAAGAAATAACAATTGAATCGCTGAAAGATTAATTATCAGTCAGATTCTCAGAAACGGTTAAGTGTTTTCATAGGTGAAGACGTCAATAGTCATTTCAGAAAAGCACTTCTTTCGGACTATTGGTTAAACGAACACAATTTTTTGTTACAATACAATCTTTTCTTTTTTTGTTTCAACATGGAAACTACGAGTTGAAAGTCATTGTTAGGACAGAGGTATTGTTTCCAGTGATATTGTCAGGTAAATTAAAACACTTAACATGAGAACCTGAATTGACTGTCACTGTTACGTTAAAAACATCGATATTTTAAGAAAGATCGGTAGAATATATTAAAAAGCATGACGAATATTTACTAGATAAAAAATTCCATTTAAAAAAAGTCATTATGCGAGGTATGGCAGGATTAACCCATTTGCATCATGGCTCTACTTAAGAGGACTAGACCCTATCACCACGCACAGTTAGTCGTAGGTGTAGTAAATGACAACCGAATTCTTCATGGAATTTATCGAAAATTTACTGTTCAAAACGATTGGTAGACAATGTTACTTCGCAAATATCGAATCTTACATTTTTTATAACAGAGGAAAAAAGTAAAAATTATTTATTTAAAAAAAAAATTATTTAGATTAAAATGGAAATAAAAAAAGCAGTCGCAGCGCGCGGATTAATCCGCGCTTGGATGCAAATGGATTAAAGGATCATAAAAATCGTCTTCCTATAGAATACATAATTAATATATCGATTTGTATTCTCCGTTTGAAAATGTTTCTTGAAGTTTGATACTTGCACACCTTACGAAACGTATTTAAGCTTATAGGAATATCGTTTCTCCAATGTATCCACAAGTATGTTGGGCAATAACGTGTTTCTTGAAATTGCAGAGTGGACAAAACTGGATCATAATATTTTGTCTTCAAGAACGAAAATATTTATTTATTTATTTTTGGAAAAAGATATAATATAATATTTTATGATATATAATAATTATATTTTATGAAATATAGTATAAATATTTTTTTGGCATAATAGAAATATGTTTAAAATACTTGTTAAATATATACACGTAGATTGAATAAAGCTAAAAATTGCAGTGTTCAATAATTAATTGTTACTTTCTAAGATAATGAATCATTACCACGACTGAATGCTATCGCGAATTCCAATCACTGTCATGTAATTATATTTACGGTTAAAGTTGTAAACAGGTACATACATAGGTCGAATACATACATACAGAACAGTATGATTCATATATGGAAAAAACTAAACTTCAACTTACAATTATAATTATCGTTGTCATAATGTTTATACAATCATTACACTGTGATTATTATTATATATGAAAAACAAAATTAAAGTTAATATTGTTAGCAAAGTCGTTCAAATATCGAAGGTAATATTTAAACGAAGCTACTCTAAACTCGACGTACAATTAACTTTAAAAGATTTTACAAAAGATACGATATAATAAGTTTTTAAAGCTTCGATGCTTGTGTCGTTGCATAAATTGTACCTTTTGAAAGATTTCATTATATAAATATTTATATTTTCTTTCTTATATATCTAGACATGAGTAATTTCCAAACATCTATCGCACTAATTACTTTGATGAAACTCTGTTTTCTTAATATTGTTGTAAAAAAAATATTTTTCTGTTTAAAAAAAGTATATATTTTTCAGTAATAAATTAAGATTTTAAAAAAAGCTAAAATATATATTATATGGTCTTATTTACACAACTTTTTATACAATTAAAATATTCTTATAAGTATAAAATTAAATAGTATTAAAATACTTTGTTGTGTTCAGCTTATTCTGTTAATTCTCTATCTGATTTCTACATATTTTTATAGGTTTGTTCATAGTATGGACGGACTTTAATGCGTTGTAATACAATATTTTACAAATATTGGGTACAAACCCATACATCAAAATATAATCGTTATATTATTATTTAAATATTTCATCTCAAGCTTCTTTTTCAACTTTTATCACAAATTTATAATGACGTTAAGTAAATCGTCGTGACATTCTTGACACGCAAAGGATTTAAAATCACCAATCATGAGAATTATAAAAATTCAGAAAAGAAAGGAAGGGAACAAATTTAGTAGTTAAATTACAATGTTTCCACTCCATATATGACTCTTTATGAATTTTGCTTTAAAAATATGCAAAACATATGTGTAATCAACGATCCTCAATGTTGATTACACACGTTCGTTTTAATCATTTGGATTTTCCATTTTATATTCTCTCTCATTGCCAGAAGATTATGTTGCGTTTTATAAAATTTGAGCGAAGACTCGGTAGTCGATACACATTGATCCAAATATTAAAAGCACGTAATTGTCATCTTCTATAAGCGAATCTTCGAGATTGTGAAAAATATAGTATTATCAAATGGCCTGAGGATTACTCTTAAAATTCTAAACGTACGTATGTACAATTCCTGCATTTCTAAGGTCGATTGGGTGATTTAAGCTTCCTCAGATTATTCACACGATATATCTTTGTTATTAAGATTCTAAGAATTCTCAGAGTAAAAACTTAATTATTCTCATCCTTTTCTTTGTTAACGATGCGCTTGTCGTTCATCAATGCCATCACAACATCTTGAAGAAGTTGGTGGTTTTTATCGCAAATCTTTTTCAATTCTGTCAAATCTCCTTTGACCGAGTAATCATCGACGGATACGTCTTCTTCTGGAGAACGTCGACGAAATGTCGAATATGGCTCGCTTTTTAAATACGTATATGTAGTAGCGTTGCTCTTTCTGCTGCACAATGTTCCAGACATATTTTTCCTATCCTTCACGATCTTGTGCGCAGCAGATAACAAATCACGAGGCAATCTACTCTCTCTCGGGTTCAGAGGACGAACAGTTAAAACTGCTCTCAAGGGTGAAGGTAGAAGCAGAGCTGTCCATCGTAAAAGTTTCGTTAGTCGTTTTGGTATTAGTCCGAGAAAAAGTGCCGTTTCGACGTCGCAAATAAGCTTCGTCTGGCGAACGAGTTTTGCAAGTCCCGCCGTTTTCTGTAGTCCTTTTATATCGTGAACTGCGATGCCTACCAGTAGATTCATCAACACGATAGTAACGAACAGAAGAAACAACACGAATGACAACTGTGCGGAAACTTGGAGTAGAATCCAAGAGGTACCGCCTGAATCGATCGATTTCCCATCTTCTTCCCGAGGAAAGAACAGGTCCTCAAAATTTAACTCTCCGGTCATCATGACCAAAACTTTAATCAGACCAATATGAGGGCTGCTAAACGATTTCGAGCGTGGAAAAATCACACAGAAGCTTGCGGTGAAGCCTACTAAGAGACAAGCATACGCTAGCAAAAGCTTGAATACTTGTGCTTGAACACTGGTAAACATAGCTACGTACGCTCCGAATATTGGCAATTGTCCTATCATTAGCATAAGGTTGCTCCAGCCGCAAAGCACGGCGAATGCACCTACGTGGCTTTGCCACGCGTACGTTCTGCCCGTATAGATAAAAGAAGTGGCAAATACGCTCAGGATCACGCACCATTCGACCATGTTTTCGGCCTGCGTGAAAAACTGGCGGACGGAAGGATACGTTGGAATGCTGGTCAATTTTCGAAATGCTTCGAGAATTGTGAGCACCATTAATGCATACCATTCCATTTCGAGTAAAGCTGGGTGCCTGTAAAGAAACCCGTTGATACCAGTGGTATTTGCACATAATGGTGGCTGGGTGTTGTCTAATTGACCGTGCGACTCGTTGTAACAGTTATGCGCTAAAGCAGTCATTACCCATCCTGTGAGTATGAGAACGTAAAATAGATAGAAGACTAGCCTACCCACGTAATACTTTCGGATCTTCTGCCATTTTAAATGGAGAAATGCCTGACAGAGCGGATGTTCTAGAATCTCTTTGTATCCTTCTTTCACGAATGTCCCGAGATATCTTATTTCGCCTTGTTGCTGGTGCATTAGCAGAGGATGAAAGTCGAGACGAAGCTCCGCCTCCCCGGTGGCTGAACCATGCTGGTGAAGCGTTATCGAGGCATCTAATCTTTGTTTAAAGACGTTCAAAGAAGTCGGCGTTTTACGTAAGATAATGGATAATGCGCTAGTCCCGCCTTTCGTTCTAGCGCTAAGATCCGCTCCATGCTGTATCAGGATATCCACACACTGAGACAATTCGTTCAGAGCAGCGATATGAAGCGGTGTATAACCGTATTTATCGGTTTTATTGATATTTGCCTTCCACATTATTAACAATTCCGTCACGTCATAAGCCAGCAACGATCTACCTAATGCGAGATGTAAAGGCGTTCTTCCGTCGCTATCTTCGATATTAGGATCACAGCCACCTTTCTTTAACAATATTTCCACGCATTCCAAGGAATGAGATCGAGAAGCTATATGTAAAGCTGTCTGATCTCTATGATTCTTCAAGTGAACATTTGCACCTCTTTCTACCAACAGATCGACATTTTCCACACAACTAGACTCCGCTGCAAGATGTAGAGCAGTGTCACCCTTTTTAGTCATCAGATCTAGCTCACAACCTGCGTCTAGTAGTACCAACAAGCCAGCTGGATCTCCTCTGTCCGCTGCGTGGTGTATAGCAGCGTACCCATTACAATCTAAATTATTCAAAGTATGATTATTAGATGCCAGTAGTTTTAATACGTTGTAAGCGTTTGATCTGGCCGCAGTGTGTAACACGGTCTCTTCTCCGCAAGGAGATTCCTGACTGACGCCTAGCTGAAGGAAATATTGAGCTACTTTAAAAGCATTTCCAAAAGCAGCGTAATGGAAGGGTGTATGAGTTCGTCCCAGATGAATGTTGGCACCGTTAGTGAGCAAATATTGTACACTCTCTAAAGAGTTACTGAATGCGGATAAGTGTAACGGAGTTAGTCCTTGTCCTTGTTCCGAGTGGTTTAAATCCGCTCCGCACTTGTGCAATCCAGCAATCGCTTCTATCCGACCAAGGAAACTGGCGTGAAGTAGCAAAGCGTTTACTTCTTGTTGTTTATAGTATTTTACGAAATGCTCAGGATTCTTTAGATCCGTTTTATTCTCCTCCAGATCGTCAAGCAGTTGCAACCGACCACCGATGTGTCTCATATGCTCCACTAACAGATTCTTGATTATATCTTTGTTTACCTGCAAGGTGCAATTTATTTCCTCTGTACAAGAGCTCTCACTGGCACACATAGAATAGCAATGTGGCTCTTCGATAGGAGGCGGAGTTCCGTATTCCAAACTTTGATCGTCAGAGGACCAATTTGTCTCTACTTCTGTATGATGCGGGCTCTTCGACGCCAACCATCGTGTTAAGAGCAGAGAAGTCATAGTCGTACGCTTTGAACTATTCGGAATCGATACCGTTACGTCCTCCATATCGATGATCCTTTCCATTTGTACTTTCTTTTTCGCCGGTGGCGAGCTCGAGGCCTGCGAATGGTTCATCTCCATCCTTCTCGGTTAGCGCTTTACGCGATTACATCATCGATCTACAAAGAGCATTGTCGTGAGTAGTAAAAGGGCTCGCGAGGTATTAATTCATGAATGAAGTCGATGGAGATTCGTGAACGTGCATTGAGTAGAAAATTATGTGACGTCGCTTTGCTTAATCGATCGATCCTGTTGAATCTTATTCATCAGACGCATTTGTATGTTGAAAAATTGTCATTTATACTTCGGATCGTCCAAGGATCCTTTAAGAAAAGCTCGATTGTTTTAATAAATGTGAACTTCGATTGGAGCGTTCGTGATACGTTTTTTTTTTATCGTTAAAATTATTATTAAATTCTATACTTTTCACAGGTTTAACAGTTTCTTATTATTGTTTAAGAGTCATCCTTTGATTTTACTAATAATCAGCATTTTATTAAAGTATTTTTCAATTTAAAGTAAAAAGAAATCGTTCTATTTCGTTTATAGTAGATTTCTGTATTTCCCGAGAATAACATTATATAAATTTTTGCGATCTATATTTTATTATTCTACAAATCCTATAAATCTCTATCTTATTATCCTATAAAAATGTATTTAATAATATTTCTAGATATGCATCGTGGACTCAATTTAGTAACTATGGTGTTATGCAGCAAAAGTTAAAAGGTAATAATATCATGATTTCGAATACAATTTGTTTCAATTATGTTATTAAGACACTTATAGCATTTAAAGTCGCTCAAAAATCTTACAAATGCGAACAAAGTAAGTGGAAAAATCATTAATTTTACAATTGATCGCAATCATCATGGTGAAATTTATTTAGTTTTTAAACATTTTTCAAAGTTTTATTTCAATTTTACCATCAATAAAGTATAACATGATCTTTTTGATGACGTCTGACTGTGTATCACGCGAGGCGCGAATGACAATTGGAAAATCGAGCACATAGACTGATGACTGCGAAGTGCTGTGCCGTTACCTTTAAACTGATATTATTTATTTACAAATCGAGTCCTTCAAGTATCGAAGACAAAAACATTCTCGACATACCGATTCAATTTTGAAAGCATGACAAAACTGTATGGAATGACGTTTAC
The DNA here is from genome assembly GCF_041682495.2 of Bombus fervidus. Classification (NCBI taxonomy): domain Eukaryota; kingdom Metazoa; phylum Arthropoda; class Insecta; order Hymenoptera; family Apidae; genus Bombus; species Bombus fervidus. The sequence goes on along the minus strand of NC_091523.1, from coordinate 2,463,050 downwards.
ACATATGTATTTCGCGTTCTTAAATGATTAGAATCCAGGATGTAAGCTTTTAACTAAAGTAGAAAATATATAACGTTTAACGGAAATACGCAACGAAGAAGGAATGTACGAATTACGTAAATTAAATACATCTAACGATAGCGAACAAAGAAAGCTCATTTTTTAAATATTAAGTGATACGTAACCAATTAAAATATAAGTTAATTTTATCAAAAGTTTCTTCTAATAAAAATTCTGCAAGTTTCCTGAAAATATTAATATTCGTAAAGTATTCTAAATTAAGTTGAACTAAAATTTTTAAGTCGTAGTTAAACATTTCTTTTAACTCGACGATAATTTTTTTGTTACTCTGAAACACGTTGATGATTCAATATCACAAAAACAGAAAACACTTGAAAAATATTATTAAAGACAAAATTGCAATAACCGGATGTAACTTTATTTCGTCACATTACATTTATTGTATGTCCAAAATCAAATCCTGCTTGTACATACACAAGCTTTAAACATTTACACTTTACATTATCAACTTTCATCGTTCGAGATTGAATTTGTATATTTTTAACAGATAATATTTAATGTCCTTTTTCGTATTATCAGATACAATTATTTCAAAATTCATAGGATGGCTCTTTAAATTCGAAAAAAAAGTTTTCACTGACTTTCCATCACAAACGCGTTTCGATGTTCGGCGCATGGTGCAAACTTTTAACAATTTTGTCTCTTTACCGATAGCTTAATAATATCGAGAAGAAAATCGATCACTGTTCTTCTCTCCGTTCTTCACTTCTCGATCGTATTCACGTGCGAATACGATCAATTTCATCGAACGAACGACCGTACTACTCAATGTGACGGTGTTATTGTTACAACATCATAAGCCTGTCGTTCTATCTGACGACTCGATTGATACTGAACTCGAATCGAGCTTCTTAGACGCATTGTCTGTTCTGAGATCGCGAAGACCACGATAAATCGCATACATCAGAAATATCAGCAATTCGCGAGGCTTGGTTTCGTTTCCATTTATAGGGACTTTCTCATCTTTGTATCTTATGTTTATCCTGTATTCATAAATTTTAATAATGAATATACCATAAAATTTGATCGACTGGTATTTATTTTTACTAGTTTTCGCGATACCTTGCACATATCTTTTTCGTTGCGATTGAAGAAAAGGAAAAGACACGTAACATTGCGGGAAACAGAAAATTTGAAATATTAATTAAGAATTAAATTACGAAATCTCAAATAAACAATAATTATCATTAATAACTTTTTTGGCTCAAATTTAGTTAAAATCTTAAAAACAAATCGGAGAAACATATATTGTTTCAACATCATCATTGGAAAGTTATTTATCCTTGAAATAACTGTTTAATCAAATTCCATTGTATGAACCACACACGCATTCTTCATTTATATATTATAAATTTTAGTATAACTTTTAATATAACTTTGAGATCAAACAAACTAATTTTAATATAACTAACTTCTATATATCTCTATATGTACAGTATAAAATAGTATTAACTACTATGCATAATTATCATTATTTTAAACAAAATTGTTTATATGTGCATTAGAAATTGATATGTTATAAATTGAAATTAATAAGTTTGACTAATACTTTGCAACATAATACGTACTTACCTCAATTATGTTGTATAACAGTATCAACTTATATTAATTATTTAGAATACTTACCTATTTTCATACAAAAAATATGTATTGTAATTTTCTTATCAATATTCATTTTTTGTGTATTGTAATTTTCTTATCAATATTTGTTTTTTGTGTATCGTAAAATGATTTTTCAATGAAATCGTAATTATTCATATGTAGAACACATACGAATATTATAAATAGTTACTTAAATTATTTTAATAGCGAACTATTATTACATTTTGCAAAATGAAATTATTTATACTGTTTTTCGTACTTACCTGTTCACGACATTGCATATCATCAAAGTATGTGAGATCTTTTCCATTAATGGTAATTTTTCCAGATCCATTGCCTATTACTTTAACCTCACCTCTTGTACTTTTTCTTGCACATCCTATAAAAGAGTCATGATTTTGAATTTTGATATTAATAAACAATCTCCTTGGAAATAATTTTTCTAATTTCGAAAATAATATTTTAATATTCTTAAACCATACAATTACAATATTATGGGAATAATATTGATAGTTTATTTTATACTTACTGTCGACAAGTACAAAAGGCCTGTTATCACTATCATATTTAAGCTATAAAAAAATAAAATGTATGTTCATTTTTAATGAGAAAAGAAAGATAGTTGATACAACAAAAAATATACATACTTGTGGAATTTTCATATCCTCATTAATATTTGGTAATTTTCTTCTATATTTCATGATAAAAGATTCTGCATGCTTTGATACAGGATGATCAACTAATCTCTGCATACTTTTTATAAAGTAATCATACTAAAACAAATTAATGAATTTAGAGTATTATGTTTACAAAATGAAGCTAAAGAGCCATATATAATTTATTACTTCTTTGTCTAAAAGTTCTTCAAGCAATATCTTTTCTAAGTTCTTCTTCTGTAGCCATTCTGAATCACTTACATCTCTGAAAAAATAGCAATAAAAAGAAAAAATATTACTTTATCTACGATCTATAATGAGTTAGAAATATAAATATAGTCAAAGTAATTGCACATTTACATTTTATGCTCTGGTGCTGATTGGATATTTCTTTCCAATATCTGGTCCTCTATTTTGTTTAAATGAATCATTGATTTCGCAATGTTCTACATGTAAAAATATTTGTTTAATAAAGAATAATGTGTTCATATGAAATGTACAGAGAAAGAGATTTAAAAAAGCTTACATGAAGTATTTCATAATAATTAGGTTTAGTAGTGTAAAACAAAAAATGATGTGGTCTGCCAGTTTCATCAAATTCTGCTTCCTTCCTATTCCCATATAGATTTATAGGGTGAAGCATCATAGGTCGAGCTTCTCGGTCATATAAACCAGATGGAAATAAGTACCTTACTGCATTCTATTAAAAATAATAATTCTTATATAAATTCAAATTTTAGCATATAAAAGTAATTAAATTTAAAAAGATATCAATTCCTTGTATTATTCTTTTCTTATTTGCAATATATAATGTAATAGAATCTAATATATTAGATTTTTATTAGTTGAAGATACATAAATACTCAATTTTAATAATATTGATAGTTGATCAAGAGAGTATTAACTATAATAATAAGAAATATAATTTACATTAATATCTTTTTCTGTAAAGTTCTCAGGATCTTCACCCATTATATTAGCTAAATATCGTTTTCCAATATCATACTCAGCTATTTGTTTTTTCATAAATTCCTCTAAAAGCAATAAATAATTATCATTTAATAGATTTGTTTTAAAATTTTCGAATTACTTGTACCATAATATGTTTATAACTTACTATAGTCTTCAGATCGTTTTAAGTATGCTCTCATAGCACTACTAATTTTTTTTCCAGTTAATTTTGCAGATTTATGAGGAATAATCTCATTATTAATGTTTATACAATATGGTTTAGAGATAATGTCCTAAAATCAAAAAATCTGTATTACTGTCTAGTTTACTATTACTTTTAAGGTTATAAAAATTATTTGGTAATTAAAGAATACTTATTCAAAGACTTAATTAACATTTTAATATTTTTAATTTACCGAGCATTGTGTAATATTTAATATACTTCCAATAGCACCAAAATTATTAATATTTATTACGTTTCGTAAATTTATAGAACGTGTGAACATCAACACAGCCATTTTTATCGATTAATAACTAAAATGGATTTCTGAAATAAATAATTATTACGTGCTCCAGGAAGATATGAATCTAATGACAATATCGTATGTCTTTTTATTTCACATTTTATGTATTATCATGTACGATTATTGTTTGCCATACACTCTTGCTGAATAAACGTTCTGTATTTTTGGTGATATCAGGCCGATATTAAAAGTAAATATTAGTAACTAAATATGTATCAATACTACCTGATACAAACATACATATGTATATGTATATTTCACACACATAATGTTTAAAATTATATCTTTTCTCAAATAACTTTTTAGTTTAAGAATAAAAGTTTATAATTGTACCATATATATTTTTATTAAAAAATGTATCTTAAAGAAGAAATAGTAAAATATTATAGATTTTTATTAATATTATTGTAATTTAGTGGGGGAATAGAAAAATAAATAATATATTAATTATACATTGTAAAAAATTATGTTAACATTATTTATCAAATAAAATTGTATTATTGTAATTCAGTGGAGGAATAGAGAAATTATAATATATTAATAATACCTTTTAAAAAATTATATTAACATTATTTATCAAATATAATCGTGAAAGATAATATATAATGAAACAAATAATTATAAATCATTTATAAAAATATTTTAGATTAGAAAGTAATTTAAAAAGTTTTAATTTTAACATTAACTGTAACATTTTCTCTGTGACATTAAATAAAAATTGAGACATTACACAATTTAAAATATACATATGTTCTTATATTTAAATACAAAGTAATAAAGTTTATGCTTATTTAAGTTAATGTCTACTAATAAAGTCTTACAATGAACATTAATAGTAAGTACATTGTTTACAGGTATAAAAGTGAGGATCAGTGTTTTATTATTTATAGATATTTTATAATTTTTTAGATATAGGTAAATCGAATTATTAATGTGTAAAATTTGTATTCAGTGAGAAAATTATCAATTATATTTATAAGAAAAGTTTTTACAATTGGAAATATGAAAATTTTTTCTTCAATAAAACTACGAGTGTTTTACAATAATATATAGTTATAGTAATAATTTAAAGTATTATGCTGAGAAGTCTTTTTTCAATTATTATGAAATTTAACATAAAATGGATCATCATTACCTATGAGTGTTTAAAGTTTAAAGTAGGAATACTTTACTTTGTGTTATAATATATTTTAAATAGAAATTTGTATTTTATGAAAATCGTACGTTTTTTCGATTTCATTTCAGTGGACGGAAAGTTACTAATAATACTTGTATAATACTTTGTTTTATAAGAAAAAAATATGGAAGTATAAAATAAAAATCTATAGTATAAAAAAAGTTATAAAAAAAATATAAAATCTAGTGTACATAAATTACATGCAACGGTAACTTTAGAATACATAAAAATAGATTTTTAAAGATACTTAACAAAATTGTTATATACAATACATAATGTCACATAAATGCATGAATATGAACACTTATTTATTAATGATATTAATTTAATTCTAATTCTGGGATATATGGTTCAGTAATTGCAGTGACTGGACAAATGCTTAAGGTTTCCTGAAAATGCAAAATAGAATAGTCAGACCAAGAAATAGAAAATATTTTATTTCTATGCATTTAAAATAAAATGAAACATAATTCTTACCAATCTTATTAATTCTGCAAATGTTGGTCTTTCCTGACTTTCCATATTCCAGCAAGATAACATAACTTCGTGAAGTGGATCAGGAGTATCTGGTAGTTGTGGTAATCTAACTCCTCGCTCAATTGCTTCTTCCACTTCACTATCAAGTGAAAAATTAGAATATGGTGTACCACCCATACTAAGCATTTCCCACAAAAGTACACCAAAAGCCCAGACTACTGCTGGTTGGTGTTTTTTTCTATTACCAAGGCACTCAACAGACATCCATCGAGTATATTTTATATCTTCTAAAGCATATTTGGATATTCCATGTCCCATTAGTTTAGGTATCCATTCATTTGAGAGACCTACACTACGTGCACAAAGATATTCATGTACAATTTTATAATTTTCAAGATGTTGCAAAGCAGATGCTATCATAGATCCTATAGGTAGAATATGTTCAACAGGAAATGTGTTCCCAGATCTGGCAGCTAATAGACAATTTTTTAACGTCTGAGGTGGTAATTCAAGTACAACGTGTAATGTATCATGAGTTTCACATGTTCCTATAAGATCTGCAAGATATTTCATAGGAGATGCTTTAATACAAACATCTAGTTCTCGTAACATATGTCTTTTGTCAGATACTTTCAATAATTTGTCAGCTATACTATGAACAGCTACACTACAAGATTTGTCATTTTTTTGAATAACACCTGTATGTACTGTTCCAAATCGCCCTCTACGTATCGTAGTGTCATTAATCGTCAATAAGTTTTGTGGTATAATCCATACCTTCTTTTTCAGTTCTTGATAATGATTTACCCTTTCAGGTACATCCTCTGGAATATATGCTAAATTGTCAACTTCGTACAATGGACCTTGCAATGTAAGTTCTTGTTGCTCTGGAAGTTTCCTTATCCGAAACTTTTCATGGCGTTGTCGCAATGTTAAATAAAGTATTATTGAACCTATAAGTAACGTTCCCAAAAGACCAATTGCAACACATAGTATGATAGTTGTCAAATTTACATTGTTATTTCCATCTTCATTATAATTTGTCAGCTTGTTAATTAGATCTGAGTAAGCATACTGCACTTGTCTTTGAAATTTAGAAACTACTGTTAAGCCTATTTGTGGCATTACTTGAGTATTTAATGGTGCATTATAATATGCGCCAATCATCCTTCCATCTCCTACTATAAATTTTGTATATTTGTAAAATTCTGAAGATTCAAATTCTCCAGTAGTATAATATCCTAGACTTTGCTGTATTGATGTTTCATAATTGTAATAAGTTACATTAGGACCTGATGGAGGTATTGTACCAGGTTGACAAACAAATACTTGGTAGGTACTAATAGGACCATATTCACTACTTCCCTCTGATAATAAAACAGTTATTGTGGTACTTGTTTGTTCTATTACTTTTGGCATTACTGGCTTATTAGGTGGCCCTATTAAAGTCCATCCCAAAATATATGTAGGTTCACTATCTGTTTGCGTGTTTGCAGCAGTGATTGATACATTATACTTTGTGCCTGGTTGTAAGCCTTGTAAAATGGTACTATTTGAAGCTCCTCCTTGAATCTGACTTTCTATGGCTGGTACTAAATTTGAAGCAAATGTTTCAACAACCACTGCCTTTAAAGTATAAGATGTAATATTTCCATTTCTGATATTAGGCGGTTCCCATGTAATTTGCAAATTATTAAATCCACTGTGAATTATTTGTGCACTTCTTGGTGGACTAGGACCTCAATATATATGTTTTTAAGTTTATAAATATCAAAATAGAATGGAAGTATATAGTATTTTTAAAAAATATACCTGTTTGTCCAGTTGAATAAATACTCATTGCATCTTGACTACCACAATAATTGTTCTGATCAGCAATACAAAGAAAAGTACAGGAAGTAGATATACCTTTCCTACCGTACCTACTACCACAAAAGCATTGTTGACCATTCATTAATCCTGCAAACCTATTAATTTTAATGTGAATTAATATTAAATTTTACTTTAAAATTATTAAATATTATAACATTCGTAACAAACGTTATAGTAATATTACAACAATAACTTACATATAATAACGTGAACGACATTCTTTGATACATTCTGTAGGTGCATTAGCGTGATTTAATATCAAGGTTGGTAAATCGGGATCCAACACGGAACTTCGAAAACAACCCTCATATTTTTGGCTAAGTATATGATCACAGAAATAGAAAAGTAGAAATAATATTATCATTATATATTGTAATGTTCTATAAATATAATTTCTATAATTCAATTTTTATTTACACTACTAATTGTAAGTACATTGCAGATATTAGTGTGACATTCTTTCAGAATAGTTTAAATCTGAATCACTAAATGAATGGTGACATTATATTTAAAACGAAGAAGTAAGGTTAACTATGCACTGATCTTTATTCTTCGTGATTATTAAGATAAAACAATATAGTCTTTGATTTTTTATCATTTTTTTTATTAGTGACAACTTTTAAGAATCCTTATACTGAGTGAGATATTAAAATTCACAAAATATTTTACGGGTGTGGTAGCATCTAAGTACGTATACTTATTTACTACCTATATCCATTACTATGATTATGATTAATGTTCATTCACTTGTGGCGCTAGTAATATTTGAAATTTAAAGTGATATTGTAATAGCATACATATTAGATATTAGTTCTACATATCGTGTCATTTTTGTATTTAATATTTATTCTTCACAAAATCTTTGGACACCTTTCCTTTATTTCATTTTGATGCTTACAATAATTTTATACCTTGATCTTTTGAAGTAAAAAAATTGAGTATAATTTCATTAAAATATTCATAAATTTTATATAGTGATAAAGCACAATAAATTCCCTTCTATTTAATGTAATCATATCACATCAAAAAATAATTTTAATATCTTATCTTACTAATAATAGTATTAATCATTAACTAGTAAATATGTAACTATAAATAAAAGATAATTAAATAAATTTATTTAAACAATATATTTTATATACTTTATTTTATATTTTTTCAAATACAATATACAATAATATATAAAATGTATGATAACATACACATATAATTAAATTCTATACCTGGTATATATGCATTATTTTTGCTATTTATTTATTATTCATTCATACTATTAGTAATCGTCCTGATTAGAATGCAATACAAATTAGCAAGTAAATTTTATTATATTCTTTTTATAATAATCTTGTTGACAATACTTTAAGAATCTTGTGCAGTGCTGTTAATAAATATATATGTATTGTTTGCTTAATATAGTAAATGTTTAATCACATATTCTATAACTAAATTAGAATAATATTCATGAAAATAAAAAAAGCTCATGTCAGGTATCTTACATTAGTGAAATATAATAAATCAGAATATGATGAAATACTAGCATTATAAAAAAGATTACAAATGCACATGTATTTATTTAATTACAATACACTTTTAAGTCTTTAACAACACTGCTTTTCTGGCACAGGTACATGTAACTTAAAAAAATACAAATTAGTTATCACAAATTTACTGTAAATAAATCGACGGTTCCATCTATACATGGCTCTTATGATATAAATATATACAAGTATCAATTGTATTTCATGTAACAATGTTATGTAAATATTAGATCTGAATCAATACAAATTTAATTAAGTTCTACTAAAAAATGACATAAGATAATATTACATGAGATATTGCAACATATTAAAAGCATAACTGTGTATTTTCTAGTTACATGTTGTACATATATAAAATCTAGAACCAAATAAAAATATTAATTGTATTATTTATACTACACACGCATTCCTGTTGATATATTGTAACTATAATAACAAATATAAACTGTTATATTTTAATCATATGTAAGCATTTAATGGCTTAATACTGAGTATTAATAACAGTTTACAGTTGTATTATTTTTATCTACATTTCACTACTTTTAATTGTATTATTTCAAAGTATACTACAACTTCGTTTATATTATAGACAATATTTAGGGACTCTATGCTTGAATATATATCTTGATACTTCGAAGAAATCTTTTACGTAATTTTTGCTAATAAATTAATCTCTATATTTTTATGAGAATTAGGAGTAACTCATTTAGGACTCTTAGAAAGTATTAGATTATTTTAGCAATGTCCGAATATAATAAAATAGTTTACTCACAGTCACTTATAACTTACAAAATAATTATAGTAATAAAAAAGAAAAAAAGATTAAATATAATTTAAACATTAAAACTATACTTTATTTTAATAAAGCAACTTAATGAAATATTGACATTATCTATTCAGCATATCATGCTATTGACTCATTTTATAAAATAAACAAATAACTCTTAAAAGTTGATGAAACGTGTTTTCCATGCAACATTCGGATCATTTGTTTATTATGACATTGAGTTGCATAGTTTTTATATGCAAAAGTAATGATTTCTCATTATTGTGCCTGTTAGCAAGTCTTCTTTGAATTGTATTGAAATTATGTTCTTAAAGGAAGCAATGTAATTGTTTTAAAGTGTCCACTGAATTATTTATAATTATTTGTTCGAGATACAGTTACTAAAAAAAAAAAATCTTATATTAATATACAGTTTGTTAAACAATAAATCATGATATATAAGCAGTCTTACAAAAGTTGGTGCTCTAAATACACCTGAGACATTCCTAACAAATGAAATTTTGTCCTTTAAACAGGAGTTTAATCAAGAGTATATTCTTATAAAATCTAAATGAATTAATAGGAAATAATACTTAATTCATTCATTATTTAGATAACTCGTTTGTGATTCCATTGTTCAAGGAATGAAAATGTGTAATATTTAGCAAAATTTGTCATACTCATGTTGAGGGACCTTTTTTTCTTTTGCTGCTTTGTATTTGTTTGTAAGATTTTTTATTTCCAAGTCCTAATAGATCATATATAATGAATTAAAAAATGTAAATATATAAAATATAGATAAAAGTAGAGTTATATAAATAAGAAGAATTTGAGAAATATCTTACGTTTTAATTGAGCCCCTCGGGAACGTGTCACACGTGGCGAAACCTTTGCTAAAGAAAGTGTCAAGGAATTTTTCTTTTTTAATTGAACTATTTGTTCCATAGCTGGTGTCATCCATTTTGTTTTAAGATCTCTGTTTAAAAAAAGAATTATTTTACACTGTTATTGTACATAATTTAAATATACTTACTCTAATGCTTTTGGTAAAGATTTATGTCGAAATGCGCCTGATTGTTTCTCTTTCATTCTCTGAATTACGCTTAACATGGCATATGTAGGTAAGGATGGAGGAGGTGGAGATGGAGGTGGTGTAAGTGGTGAAGGTGGAGTTTGTAGACTAATTTTTGCGAGTTTATCAGGATGGAGCGCTAGTACTGCTTCCCAACAAAATTCTTTTCGTTCAACTGGATATTTAGGTTGCGTATTTCGAGTTATGCGTATCTAAAAGTAATAATGCATATTGTTTTATTGTGAAATAAAATTTAATACTAATAAAGAATATAAAAGTATACCTCGCCATTTACAGGTCTACAAGGTTTCCTTTCTCGTAAGTACGGTCGTTTAAAAGACATGGGATAAGAAATATTTTCATTAGATTCTCTCAAAGGGTGCAAACATGTAGGAACATTATTTTTTTGCCTAGAACCAGACTGAAATAAACTACGTAGATAGGAATAGTTAGGTTTAGTTTCAAATCCCAATTCAGTAATATATTTCATATACTCCATAATGGCAGCTGGTAAAAAATATTAATTATTAATATTTAATTTAAAAAATCTGTTAAATATATCAGTCATGAATATTTTTAAAGTAGCAATTTGTCTAATTAAAGTAGAATGGATTTACATTATTTTTCATATTTGAGTAAAATTAAATTTAAAAATATTTGAAATATTGATATACAGAATACAATAACTTACCAGGTGGTTCTTTTTTATAAGGAAAACATTTATGCATAAATAATGATAAATTTGAAAGTAAAATTTCTTTTTGTGCATGGACTTCTTCCGGATCCATTGCTGATGTTACACTATTATCTTCTTTTTCCCAAGGTAATTTGCCACATAACCATTGTAGTATATTATACCCTAATGTTTCTAAATCTCCTCTTCTTGAGTGTGCTACAGTAATAAAATAAAGTGTAATTATGTTGTAAAAAATGAAATATACATAACAAATTTATAAAACTCACTTCCATGATGTGCATCTCTTGATGTGAATTCTAATGTTCCTTCATGAGCTCTTCTTTCATCATGAACAAATGGCTTATGCACACCTGCGCTTGTACGGAAACGATAAGCCAATCCATAATCAACCAAATAAGCTTGAAATTTTTTTGTTGTTACATTTTCTGCACTTAAAGACAACAAAATATTCGATCCTTTAACATCTGCATGAGCATATCCTTGACTGTGAATATATTCAAGTGCATCTAACTATAAAAATGTGAAAAATGATAAAATTACAAAATTATTAACTAATTTCTAAATTTTCTATTTTTATAGTAAAGTACCATTTGAACAGCTAGCCTGTTAACAAGTTTGATTGGTAATTTTCTCCCATTTGATATAAATAATTTTCCAATATCAATGCCATATCTTGGAATTACTAAAAATCTATACTTTTGCCCTTGATATATGTGAGAACCAGATCCCTCATATGTTGGAACACCTATTCGTCTTTTTCCTTGTGATTTGCACCAGGTATCAACTAAAATTCATAATAATGGAAATATATATGAAACATAGGTTATATATGTTATATACAACTAAGTTACTTACTCATATGTTTACGTGATGCTCTTATATAAAAATTCATTTCAACAAATAGTGGACCGTTATTATGTGGTTCAATTTTTATCACATATTTTGCATCTTGTCCAATTGGAGCATTAATGTCATTTGATGCTGTAATGTAAAATTTTTAAATTTAATATTAATAGCAACAGATAATGAAATAGTGAATACAACATTTAAGTAATTTATAAAAGTGTGTTTCTGTTTGTTTGATCGCGGTTGGCACTAATTTTATTTCAATCAAACGGTATTTGAATAAGGAATACTACCTAAGTATATATCACCAAATCCACCGTATCCTATTGCATGTCCTAGTTTCCATTTGTTTTGAGTAATATCTGTTAATATCTCTCCAGCTGGCAATTGATCAGGTAATTTGCAACCTAATGCTGCTACTCTTTTAACAGATATCTCTTCACCTCGTCTTGGTGCCATTATCACTATATAGTTATTTATATAAAATTCAACGTTCCATTAACTTGTACACTATACTACGATGGAAATATTAAATATTTATTAAGAATAAAAGATTGGACAATATTATAGTTTATTATAAATTATGTATAATTTCACAAGAAAATTCTTTCATACATAAAATTATAAAATGATCAATTAATATAGCCACAAATAATTGCTTTTTATATGAATTAAAACATTATATAGAATAGATTATATTTTTAACCTATATTCAAATTTTATATTTGTTATGAATACACTAATAGAAAAGTTCAATATAAATAAGATATAAAAAATAAGTATAATCTGGTTGAATGCAATGAGTTTATATATAAATACATAATCCTTTTGATTATTTTTTGATTATATATACACATTGTTAATTATACAAAAGAAAAGTTATATATTTATGTACTGAAACATATAAAATTATTATTTTTATATATATATATTTAAACTGGATAGAAGATTTTAATATATATTATGAAATTACAATATGAAAATCTTTAAACTTTTACACCAAAATAATAATACATTTTATTCAAATTAATATTTGAATATGTATAACCTATACTGTAAACAATTTCATTTTGTATTATAAATGTAATTAAATTTATCTTGTTTATTCCTTTAATTAAATAAAATAATAATTTGACACATAGATATGCATTACTACATAATAATTAATTTTATAATTCAATACTACAGTACAATAGGAGTGATGAAAAAAGTAGAAATGTGTTTTCTATATTTTTGTACAACAGTCGTCTCTAATGCAGTAGAAAATGCATTATTTAAATACTACCTAATAAGGTTTTTAATAAATTCAAATTACGTAAATATTATTATAAGAATTGTCTTCGCTTTTTCTAGTACTTTTCCAAGAGTTCATATATAATTTGCTACCTTGGTTTTCAAAATATTGTTTTCTATTTGTGTAAATTAAACAAAAAAATATAATTTTAAGGATTTCATGTTCAACTGTCAACTAAAATAATTAACTAATAAAAAGCTTGTATACCTCAGAAGACGGATTAAAGGACATCGCACAAAATCTCTTTAATTGTTTGGCACATCGGAATCTTTAATAATTTAAAGTATTTCTTTTTTGTGTTTTGAAACTCTGACTATCCTCCAAAACGATTTCACCTAGCATAAGAATACACCACACTGCCATTTCATGAACTAAGAAGTTTAACGGAAACCGATCAACTGAAGAGGGCGTCCTTAAATTTATATCTTCTTGACTAAGCATTTAAATAACGCTAATGTTGATAAAAATCCCGCTGTATTATTTTACTATCCACTACATTGTCTATTATATTTTTAATATTTTAATCTAACATGATGAGTTATGATTGTTACATAATATATTCATTTTTATTAATAGCATCCGTTTTAATAATTGATTTACTATGTTATAGATAGTTCATTTTTAAAAATGTAATGCCAAGAGAAAAGAGAATTAATAAATTTTCTTACATACAAATATTTTTTAGTGTATTTTTTTCTAATGTAATAATATTATCATTGGTAGCATCTGGTAGCATTTACAAGTTTAGATGACCATTGGATATTAAAAATTTATATAAATTTTATCTATATAAATAAAAAATGTCAAATGCATTTTAATTAATTTTCTTAATTGACTTTGTATAAAAATATTTATTTAAATATCTAGTAATGCTGTTCAATGTTTTTGTAATTATTTTTTACATTTTCAGTATAGAGGTTATTAAGTAAATAATGAAAAGTATGATAAGAAAAAAAGAATTACAACACAATTTTAAATATTTCGCAAATCTGTAAAACAATATTGTAAAGAATTATATGTAAACATTATATAATTATAATACAATTTAATGTGTAAGTAAACCGGTTTTTCTGGCATTATTTTATTTAAATATAGATTTCTTTCATAATATTTTAATGGTATTTCTCGTACAATAAAATATGATAATGAAAATGAAAATTGAAATTAAAATTAAAACTAAATGCTGTTCTATTGAGGAAATGATATAATTGTATATAATTAAAAATATATAATATTAATTTATTTTGTTTTAATATGCTGTATCAAAAATTCAATAAATTACAGAGTAGAAGTCCTAAGTTGCTGCATATGTAGCTTGGTTCTTTTATGATGAGTCTTCGAACCCATGGGAAATGTAACATCAACCATAGCCTTCTAGAAGCAATCAGCACATGAAGCCGTAATGGACGAAAAGAAGTAATTACTAGCTGACGGATTGTGAAAGTGGAAGTTTCAGTTCGTGTGTTTATTATAATATTTCTTTAGCTTTAGAGACCTATTAAAATGACGTAAATATTTGTTAAATGATGGTTGATGCTTTATTTCTATTTTCAAATATATTATGTAAGTACAGTATTGGTTCTTTGTTGAGATCATTTTAATGGTTAGAATACTAAAGCATCCATTAGAGTCTTCTCTGATATCTATAACTATTACTACGAAAAACATGTTTTCACACAGCAAACTTACATGTTGAGTAATGTTTATATGTCTATGCATAGTTCAAATATTTGTTTTATAATATTGATTACTAGAGTATTAAATTCATACTTGTATTTTATTATATCTCAAGAAAGTGTGCTTAAGATTGTTATGTATCAAAGGTTATTTAATGTCAATTTTTTAAATATTTCAAGTACAATATGATTAAAATATGGTTTTGTAACTACATAATACAATTTACAGACATTAAATTTCATTTATTTGCAATCATTAAATTTTTATTTTTAAAATTTAATAATTGTAAGTATGGATTATAATAATATATCAGTATTAACAAAAGTTCTATGTTGAAATAAAACTGTATCTTTTATATATTACTTCTACTAAATAACTGTATTACATATTTTAGTGAGGACACTGCCATAGTATTATTTAAAATAAGAAATGTCTTACCCTGGTCAGCCCCCAATGGGAATACCAGGCATGCCACCAATGCCTTACATGGTTGGTGCACCTCCACCAATTATTGGTGGTGTAATGCCTATGGCACATGTAAGTAAATATAAAATTAAATATTCTAAAATTTGGGCATGTTTGTTTTGTATGCTGTTGGTAAATTTATGATTTCATGTTAACAATCGTTTGCACTTGCTGTTAATACAATTTTCAATAGTTTCAATTGAAGAAACTAATTATTTTATTAACTAAAACTCTAATACAAAGTAATGTAACTTAATATAATTTCTTTGTTAGATTGATCTCCTAATAGTTTAATGTGTCATTTTTATTATTCATTTTAAATGATAACGATTATATATTAAATAATTAAAATAATAATTAAAAATTGATATATTGTTTAATTTGTAATAATGCAATTACCTTATATAACCTATTTGTTTTTTAAATAAAAGATAAAAAGTAATATATTCAAGTGCCAGAAATGTTAAAAGAAAAATAATAAGCATCTTTAGTTACTGTAAAAGAAAAATCAAAAGCATGTAATGTTTGATCGTATTAATGCTGTGTAAATAAATTAACATGTTAAGTAATAAAAAATCACAAAATAGCCTTATATTTTTAAACATCACTAATTATATCATAATTAAACATTTTTCTATATGTTAATGCAGTTGTTTTGTATAATGTATTAACATTCTATATTTAAATTACAATATGAATGGAATGCATATTACTTAAATATTTATGCTATAGGATTATTGTATGAGATATTTTCTAAAAGTTATGTTTTCTGGCACAAATTTTCATCTTAAGTTCTTTTTATTTGATATATGCATGTCTTACCTTCATAATAAAATATAATACAAGGAAAAAGATTAACATACTATTAGGGGGAGGGGAGATTCTGGACTGCATGAGTAGAGATGTGCATTATTAAGAATACTACCATTTATAAAACATAGATGATTCCAACACCCGTATCTGCGATGCAGACCTCAGCTCCAGCTGTTCGGTATGCACGTAACCAAAATCGTCATGACAATAATCGTCGTCGTGAAAGAGAATCTGGCCCACCAGTTACCGTATTTATTGGTAACATTATGGAAAGAGCACCTGATGTGATGATTCGACACATTTTGGGTGCATGTGGTCATGTGCTTTCATGGAAAAGAGTTCAAGCATTTGGATTTTGCGAATATGCAGGTCCTGATGCAGGTCTTAGAGCAGTTAGATTACTTCATGACATGGAAATAGGTACAAAGAAGCTTGTTGTCAAAGTTGATGCAAAAGCTAAAGTCGTTTTGGATCAATTCAAAGGTAAATTTAAAATACTTGCAGTATTTATATACATACATATTAATCATTTATTTTGATTTGTTACTTCTTTGTGTATAATAGCAGAAAGAAGGAAAAAATTAAGAGGAGGCCAATCACCTTTACAAGATGAAACATCAATTGAAGGGGCAGAAGGAGAAGAAGGTGAAGATTACATGGATGAGGGTATGAGAGTAGTGGATGCAGATGCCCTAGCACGTATTAATCAAATCATAGCTGAACATGCCGCTGATTTAGAAATGGCTCAAGCTGCTCCTGGTAGTGTACTAATTCTATTCATAGTAATGTATTGAATTAAATTGGAGAACTAACAAATATTCTTTAATTATATGTTATAGAAGAACATCAAATAAAAATGGTCGCTAAATCTTTGAACCTGGATGATGCAGAAATAGAAGAAAGTAAAAGAGACTTGATTACACGAGAAATTGGAAAATTCAGGGAGGTTATGAAGGTAATTATTTTCATAATTATTTTAGAAATCTTGTTATGTCATTCCTACTTTTCTGCCCTTCTTTTTGGTCGGATATGATATACCAAGATATTAGAAGGTATTATGAATTGTGGTCTAATAGGATTGGGTAAAAACGTTGCAAAAGTTTAGGTATAAGAATGCTAACAATTATTGTAAAATTGTTAGTGTCGATTATGTGAACTTTTTACGAAGCATTATAAACATTATTCTATAATATATTGTAATCTTCTCTAAAAAGAATTATTTTATGCGAAAAGCTATATTAACTAATTTAAATTATTTTAATGGGCAATAGTGTTTGTTACACATTCTTCTGTGTATATGATAGGCAGCATATTTAATTTCTTAAATTTTTTGGTGGAAAAAATATCTTTTAAAGCAAAATTTTAACTGCAATATATTATATTACCATAGAGCTTTTATTTTTTTCTGCATTTAATATGTAAGTGTTATAGAGATAATATTTATGTTTCTGTTTTGTGCAAATGATTAAGAATATGTTTGTAATACTTTGTAGTATTTATTCTATTATCTTTAAAAAACATGATATGAATATTCTTTTTCGTTTTTCAAATAAAAAAATAAAATAAATCACTTTACAAATAGGAAAAAATGGAATATACTAACTTCTTTCAAAACTATATATTTAATAAAAAAAATGTGTTTTTAAATTATAGTTGTAAAGAGTTTGTACTAAGTTTAACAAGTTTATCATACTTTTTGATTATATCAACGACTAGTGAATTCATGAATTGTATTTAATTCATTTTTAAATGGTTGTATTGTTACTAAGTTACAATTTGTATGTGACAAATATTTAGATGTTTCTATGCTTTAAATACTATAATGAAATGCATTGTAAATATGTATTATAAACGTTTATACACGTTTTATGCATTTGATTATATCTATGTTTCATGTTAGACAACTATTGATCGAACTCGCAACATATTTATATAGAAAATTAAATACATTTGGGCAGGCAAAAGAGGATTACAAGTGTATAGTTGTAAATTTTAGCTTTTAAGTATATTGTGATAAAGTGCGTGTGTGCTATATTAGCTCTAAAAAATTGGAGCCGTGACTCGTTGCTATAATTATAATAACAGGCAGCGTGCGTCGCACACAGCAAACGCACACGCCTAGGAATGCTGTGTGTGGGGACCACTCTTTCACTCACTCATTGGCTCTGAAGGGAGTCAATCACAGCACATCCCTCGTATTTTCGCAGGCAGCTGCAGCCTCGTCGGTAAGTCAGAGTATATCCAACCAACAAAACATGAAAAAACAAGAAATGTGCAATATTAAGACGGGAGAATCTCGTAACTCTACAACATGCTGACATCATGTAGCCAATAAATCTGTTTCTATTGAAACTCCATTTTCTTAATTCATCGCATATAATTCTGCATTATATTAATAGCATTAATGCTATTGTATTTTGAACACAAGTTATTCCATATAATCAAATTTCTTTACCTGTTTCTATAGTTATTGTGCTAAACTGCTGGCACCAATATTGTTATAAAAATGCAATGTATTTTTATATAACATGATGTTTAGTTTTAAAGAAATGACATTACAAAATCAATTCTTATAGTTCTAAAAAATAAAGAACTTGTGTAATAGTATTATAGAATGCAAGATAATAAAGGATAAAGAGTTGGAAGGCTTTAGTAATAATATTTTAATGTAAATGCAACATTATTATTATATATTTGAAATTGTAATAAAAAGGTTTTCTATAACACAGATGATTCTCTCATTAATTGACTCAATGGAAGTGCTGTCAATCACTATGAGGATTATATATTCTTTGAGTCAATTAGCAAAAGAATTACTTTATATAAGGTTAATATGAATAAGTTTAAAAAATAATACTAAATTGATAATTATAGATTACTATATTCCTAAAAAATTTGATTATTTAATTTTTCATGGAGTGAGACTATAAAATTAATTAAGATTATTGTATTATTTGTTCGGTTTTTTATGAAAGATAATTATAATTTATTTTTATATTTGTATTAATGTCTAGCAGTTTAGTACAGATATATAGAAGATCAGCAAAGTGCCATTCCATTTGTTTTTACACATTGTTTAGGATCGGTAAAAAATGTTATACAGTGAACAAAGAAATTTGACGCTGACATATTTTATAATATATTCTTAGATAGATTATTAATAGGATCGAGACTTTCTGAATCCTACACACAATGAAATGATTTTGTCTTCACAATGGCGACTGTTCAGTTGTTGTCTTTATTTTGTGTAAACAGCTTCTGTCAGCGTCTCGATCAGACATGTAGTACCTAGGTGCGCGCTCCTCCATTCTCCGGTACCACCACACTGACTGACCAAGTCAACTTCACACCGTGAGTAAACTCCACAACCATGAGCCAACACAACCATTCGGTTCTTGTAGTTTTGTTAGTGAACTGCCCATCTGAATACCTATGACCACTGATATTTCATGTTTCAACAGTCTGTTTTTTTCCTCATATGTGCATCTACTTTTATGCACTCAGTTACTATATCCTTATTAGATTAAAATACTATGGGTTATTGTATGGATATTTAATTTTGAAAACTAAGAGAAAGCAGTTCATAATTTTGAATATGTTTTTTCTTATATAGTATAGTCCATTGATAGCTTTATATAGGGTTTATTAACAATGTCATAAGCAGGAATAAGCAGCATTAGGTTTCATAATTTTTTGTCACTAAAAAGTAATATTCATTAGAGTCTATGATTTAGGACTCTCCAAGCAGTAACCCATTATTGTTATTATTATATCAAGTAAGGATGAACCATATTAATTTATTTCTAAGACGTTACGTTGATAATACGGGACGATAAGGGTGGGCAAACTATTGTGCATTTGATATCCAACAGTTTGCTGCATCAACTGCATAGCCAGAAGAAAACAAAGTTGACAGACGTGTGACAGTTTCTTGGCAAAAATGAAAGATGTTTTGGTGGAATCCCTTCTTCGTGATGACTCCGCTTCTGATTGGTATAATACTTTCTAATAATTATTGAATATTGACAAGAAATCTAAATATCACCCCTTTCGACTCTTAGACTTATATAGCTTTAGACACTATTGATTTACAGGCACATTTGCAATGTTGTAAGTACATTGGGTGGCCTCTACAATGCGTCTGTTAGCATTAAGGTATTCTTAATTTAAGTAGAGCTTAAGAAATTTCTTATGCTTGTTTCCAAAATTTATACCTGCACTTAGGTAATTGATATGTAAACAAGATTTCGTGTAAGATGCTGCTGAGCGAGCATACTCCAGCGGAGTGAGTATACTATATTGAGATGAACAGAATTATGATACTTGATATGTGATTAATTTTTGTACAACTAGTAATCGTTCAACATTGCAATCTTTGTAATGTTAGAGATACTAAAATTAAAGTAAAATTTGTATACAAAATGTAAATGTTAAAAAAATATACAAAATGTTAAAAATATTTTTTAAAAGAATTTTCATAACGAATTAAGACTTCTTTTTGAAGTATTTATTTCAAGTAATCATTTTGTTAATATAAAACTCCATCTAATATTACTTTTTAAATAATATCGATTGTTTGTGCAAATATTTTGTATGTATCAGGGCATCTATATTTTGAATTTAAGAAAAGAAATGATAATACTGCACTGTTATAGTGTAGTGATATTTTACCATTTTTATATTCATTAACTAACTTTACACTTACAGTAACCTTTTTCTACCCTTTAATTTTTATAACTGAGGAGGATATACGATTGCTAGTTTTTGCGTTTTATTATCACAGCCTGATAAGTTTGCTTTGAATATTTGGTCTCACCTATTTTTTTATTTTTGTTTTTTATAGAAGCAGGAGGAGGAGAAGGCTCAAGTTAAACGGAAGAAAGAAGCTGTTGAGAAAGAAGAACGGGAGAAACGTGAAAAAGAGCGACGAGATCGGCATGATGGCAGTAACACTAAAGATGATCAAGACGGCGATCCTGGTAGTCCTACGTCTCATAAAGGTCGCAGTAGTAGTACCGGAAGTAGTAGAAGAGACAAAAGGCGATCTAAATCTAGGTATTAACATTTAACAATTTCCGGAAAGTGTTTAAATAATTAATTCATTAATTTACAATATAAAATTTATTGTAAGTATTTTCTATCTTTCTTAAGATCTAAGGAACGAGAGAGGGATCGTCAGAGAAGCGACAGAGATCGTGATAGAGATAGAGATCGAGAAAGAGATAGAGAAAGAGAACGAGAAAGAGATCGTGACCGCGAAAGAGAGCGTGAAAGAGAACGTGAAAGAGATAGAGAAAGGGAAAGGGACAGGGAACGAGAAAGAGAACGTGAAAGAGAAGAGGCAAGGAAAACTGAAAGAGAAATTATGCGTGAAAGGGAGGAAGAGGAAGAGGCGAAGGAGAGGAAAAAGAACGAAAGAAGAGCGAGAGAAAAAGAAGCAGCTTATCAAGAACGTTTGAGAGCATGGGAGACGCGGGAACGTCGCAAACAAAAGGAATATGAGAAAGAAGCGGAGAAACGCAGAGCAAAACGGGAAGCGAGAGAAAGAGAAGCAAAACGCTTGAAAGAATTTCTCGAAGACTATGATGATGAAAGAGACGACGCTAAATATTACAAAGGTAAAGAACTTTCACGTCGTCTAGAAGAGAGAGCACTGGAAGCAGAAGCCGATTCGCGGGATCGTTGTGCCGAGCGTCAAGAGCTTCAACGTCTTCGCGATAAACTGTATGCTGACGCTTCTCATCCAGATCCAGCGGCTGAGTTTGAAAGGGTAAAATGTTCCTAAATAATGTGATATGACTAATTACAATATTGATTTTTATTAGGATATGGAATATACATTTATCTCTAGTTGTATGTAGACTATTCCTTCTACATGAAGATATTGCTTATTTCAGTTAAAAGCTGAACGGGAGGAACAGTATAAGCCTAAACCGGTTATCACGATAATAGACGAAGAGGATGAAAAAGTGGTGAAAAAGGAAAAAGAAGTTATGCCGCCCATAGAAACTGAACCAATTGAAAGTGATAGTGACGAATGTGTGCAATTTGATGATGTTTCTCAGTCAGAGGCACCATCTAGAACACCACCGCGGCATCACCACCATCATCGAAGGCATCATCGTCATCATCAGAATCATCATCGTGATGGCGAAGAAACTGAAGAAGTTATAGAAACAGATAGAGAAAGTGTAAAGGGTACAAGATCGTCACCTTCTAATCAAACAGTAACAACACCAGTTCAGTCCATTCCACCCACATTAGATGAAGATTCGCGTATGTCTCTTGTTAGCGAACCAGAAAAAACTGGTAGTAGTGAGTAAATGATGTGATTTATTTAACTTATACAAACACTTTATTTGTGTGTCATATTTTACATTTATTACAGGTAACTTTGTGCCATTCGCCATGGGAAGCGGAGGCAATCGTGGTGGTGATCATGGTATTGGTAATAAAACTCCTGCTAGTCCAAGTACGGCTATTAATGTTAGTACGCAACAAACGAATCAGAATAAAAAGAAAGGTCGGATCGATGTTAAAGACGTATTTAATAATGACGATGATGACGATGGTGCTAATAACGCAAAGAAGCGTAAACTAGTTCCTTTAGGTAATTAAAAAGTATAAATGTATTTTTTGTTTAGATAATGTACAATCTTACAATTAGTTTCTTTAAAATGGATTAAACAGGTGTTGGTTAAACAGGAAACGATGGTTGTTTAACGTGAACTAAATGCAATAACGTGCTATAATTAAGACAACTAAATAGTTAATTTGCAACTCTCATCACCACGGTTCCAACGCTCTTTCTCACGCGGACCACTCTCTCGACAACGCAATTCGCACTCTTTGACTTCTCGATTTACATTCTCTGACTTCTCAACTAACACTAACTGTTAATTCGTCTTTCCCCCTTGGCATCCCTTTGTCTCTTTTCTTAGCCCCACCACGCACGTGTTCCGCAACCGTTCGTAGCTAGCGTCGCGGAGGCCTTTTACGCGTAACTATTTGATCGAAGGATTGATGATACACTGATGGACCTGTTGGCACTTAGGCTTTCTCGCGACATTGTTTATGGTTCGCCCGATATTTCTTAGGGCTCTCGTCCACGATACTACAATAATATACGATTTTTATATGAATTCTATTCTAGACTATGGTGAGGAGAAAAAGAAAAAATCTAACGAAGAAGCTCCTAAAGCTGGAAAAGAAGAAAGTACAAAAAGTCAAGAAGAGAAAAGAAAGCACATAAAATCCCTTATTGACAAAATACCTACGGATAAAAACGCTTTGTTTGGCTATCAACTTGATTGGGCAGTAATAGATAATGTAAGATATATATTATGAATGAATATTTATGAATTAATTTTTCATCAATTTTTGTTATTTTTATAGACATTAATGGAAAAGAGGATAAGGCCGTGGATTAATAAAAAGATTATTGAATACATTGGAGAACCTGAACCTACATTGGTAGATTTTATTTGTAGCAAAGTAATGGCCGGCAGCTCGCCTCAAGGCATACTTGATGATGTACAGATGGTAAATAATTTTTATTTTATTATTATTTATTATTTATATAATATTTTTGTTATTGCTTTTATAATATCATATGTTGTAGGTATTGGATGAAGAAGCAGAAGTTTTCGTAGTCAAAATGTGGAGGTTATTAATTTACGAAGTGGAAGCTAAAAAAATGGGCTTAGTTAAATAAATGAAATATCAATTCAAAAAAGTACTAATCGACTTAAAAATTTATACTACACATCAAATTCCTTTGGTTAAAAATTGTACTATTTAGGTTATGTATCTCAATACATGATTACTTACATATAATTTGTAGGATCTTTCGCTAGACGAAAATCATCATGTTGCTCGATTGATAGATAAACTAAATGTGTAGCAATTGAAATGTTAAATACAAATTGTAATTACGATTTATAATATTTGAGTTGTGTCTTTCCAAATTTGTTTATTCGTAGTTTTAAAGGCAGTTCTAACATGTTTATAAATGTTAGATTGTTTACATTTTTCAAGTAGCTTGACGGATTTAATTTTAATGATTATATAATTTCTTCATTTACAAATAATTTTTTCAAAATTTGTACATAGATACAGTAAAAACAACTGATTGTTATCATATGTGTACATATATAATATATATTATTATATATTATTATTATTTTTACTATTATTATTATTATTATTATCATCATCATCATCATCATCATCATTATCATTATATATTACACGCGCGCGCGCGTGCCATACACACGTAAGTTTTCTGTTTTCTGTTAATATTTTTTTGGTTTGTGTCAGAATAGTTTGACGTTAAACTAGTTATTAAAAAATGAATAGTGATTGCTTTTACTGAACAAGGATTATGATATTTAAAACAATTGTTTTTACTGTAATATAAATGAAGGAAAGTTATAAATTTGTATTGAAATTATTAATACGAGGTGGTATGTATGAAATAAATTTTTTTGAAGGAGGTAAGTAGCAGTAAGGAATATTTAAGAAAACTGGAAAATTATTACGATAAGATTCAAATATATTAAACTATTATTGTATTAATTAAATAATAAACGTATTTGTGCTTTTTATCTCTTTTACATTATGTTGTAGTTTCATTAATTTTCTAATCTAATTAAAAAGCTAAGATCCAATAATTTTTTAATCCCAATTTATTATGTCCTATTGTATTATGTTAATGTTGATTCATCATATTTCAGTTTTTTAATGTGAATAATTCTTAATAAATTCTAAGACATTGATTTACGTAAACTTTTATTTTATATTTCCTAGAATAACAACTTTTTAAAAAAGTTTCCTAGAATAACATTATATAATTTGGAATAACACTACTAATTGCTGAAGATTTCGGCCGCCTAAAAATATAGATAAGGTTTCTAATTTTACTTAGAAAATTGTTAATTAGTCATTGAACGCATTATTTTTATGTTTTATAGCTCTTCTATTCAGCTCTATCTGTGCAAAGCTCCCAATTTACACGTATTAGATTTAATGGATCAGTCTACAAAATTAGCATTGTTTAAGATATTTTCTATTAAATACATTAAGTTTGAATAAAATCTGTAATTTCAACTAGATTTCATGTTTGCGGTTGTCAAAAATAAGAAATGTATAACAAGTGATTTTAAAAATCAAGGAAGATTGCCACATCGAATTAAAAGCAAGAAAAGAAAACGGTAGGTTTCGTCAAAAAAGAAAGCTGGTAGGAACAATTACGAATTCTATTCTGTAGGTACTGAAGGCGAGTGCGTGAAATCTGTAGTAGAAAGTTGGCGAGACGGGTGTCCCGGCTGCGTAGTACCACTTCTCATATTATTTGTCGTTAAGTGCATGAAAGCTTTTTTCGAGGGCTTAATACAAGCTCTCGGTTAATAGCGGAGCATTATTGTGTTCACGGGAACCCGAGTACGGCTCAGCTTAGAGTCGCTCTCTCGCTCTCCTCTCTTCTCTTTTCCTCTTTTCTCTTCTCTTCGGCAC
The DNA here is from genome assembly GCF_041682495.2 of Bombus fervidus. Taxonomy (NCBI): domain Eukaryota; kingdom Metazoa; phylum Arthropoda; class Insecta; order Hymenoptera; family Apidae; genus Bombus; species Bombus fervidus. Next base: position 2,437,029 of record NC_091523.1, on the reverse strand, counting down.
TATACGAAAAACGCAGCAGCCCAACCTTTTATGGATTCTTTGTCGCGACGCGATTATGTACCAGCCAGTCTTCTCGTCACCACCTCTTTTTCCTCCCTTTTTCTTATGTATTTATACACACGAGCCTCGGTGAAATACACGCGTGTTTCCTTTTAAAGCGGCCTCGACGCAGTCTTACTGATGCACGACTGGCTGTGACCAATTTTTTCCCGGTCGTCGAGGAACAATGCTTTTGTGGACGAAATGCATTCTGAATACGATAAGAATAGTGTGTATTAATGATTTGAAAGACAGACAATTGACAATTGCATTATATCTACTGGATAAATGATATAAATACTTTACCATGATGGAATTTTTTAAGAGTTTTATTTAAATGTCGTTTCTTTGTTATTATTTGGTATTTTTATACTACTAATTTTAATATCATTAATTTTTAGCAGTTTTGCCAATTTTTTTGATTATTTATCGAACAATCACAACTTATTCGAACATTTTGAATTTCATCGGATTCAAAATAATACTGTTGTACAAATACCGTTTCATTTCTATTGTAATGAAGTATTTGACTTCAATAAATATTAAATTTAATATTTTAGTTACTTTGGAGCATAAAATTTAAGCATTTTATATATTATATATACATTATAGAATTTGAGGAAGATTTATATTAATAATTCGTCGCTTCATATTTTCTAGTGTGTTGTAATATCTAGGTAAACAGCGTAGAGAGGAGAGGGATAGGAAAACGAGCAGAGCAAGCTCTCGGTTTACCACGGCCAATTCAGTGACTATGGTATACTGTACAGAACACATTACCTGCAACAATTGCATTATACGCTAGACTATTGTGTTGGTACCACATCCACATTAGATTTGAAGACGCTCCGGTTTAATGAATTTTGTTGGCGATTTTGGAAGAGCTTCTAGTTAAATATTTACAAATCTGTCGGGTAATTTTACAGCACGATGAAAATTCCCATTATATAGTATAGAAACTCTGCAGAAGAAATTAATTCTTACTCTACTAACACTAATATTAATACACTAACAATAATATAATATTAACATTAATATTTATAACGCAACAACCACATCGAGTAACAAGATGGGACTTAAATAATGAACGAAAATAATTTGTGAATTAACCAGTTGAAAAGGGTGTAAATATTATTTGAAAAAGTTCATCGCGATATGAAAGAAATTGTTTGGCTCAACCATCAAAACAGGAATCAAGCGGCTTCGTACACGCCACGTTAACCTCACCAACCTTTCAGGAAGATACAAACGAGGAAGAGAAATTCCCTTAAGAGATTCCATTCAGGAAAGACAGGAAATTATGTCTGTCGAAATTAATCGTCAGCGCGTTAACACGTAGTCGAGAACGATAAGGCGCGCGAAACGCAGGAGTGCGAGGTGAAAAGCGTCGAAGAAGGGCGAAGCAAAGTGAAACACAGGAGGCAGAAGGATACGCTTAGCATTTTACAGACGAAACGTGCTCGCCAGACCGACGATCGACAAGCAAAAAGCGAAGAGGAGGTCGCGGGTGCGAGCGTTAAGGTAAGCGGGGATGGAAGCGATGGATTCACACAGGGATGGGTGAAAGGACTCAAGGAATCGTCGCACGTACCTGCCAGAAGAAGATGAAACGGTAACGAGTGTAGTTCACGGTAACTAAATATTCGCAGGATCGTATCGGGGCCAACGACGGAAAAAGGGGAGTTGAATGCTCGCTTTCGTCGCGTCACGACGTTATTCGACGTCGCCATGCTGTGTATGCATGCAATCGTCGTCGTCGCTCGTGGAGACAATTTATTCTCACGGTTTCGCGCGCAATTTGCCACGGGCACGTGTAACGAGGATAACGAGAATCATCGAATGAAAAGCCAACGTCGTGGCTGCAAATTGCGTTTCACGCGACATTTGCTATAACGCCTGCCGCGAATATTTCTAGTGGGCCCGCGGCCCTCGTGGCATCGCTCCCGGCTGTTCGATCTTCTCCGACACCGAGGCAATCGACTGTTCGGTAAGAGATACTCGATACGTTGTTTAACTCGTCGTCTTCGCGATCCTGTTGCTTTTCTTCCGCGTCAACCTGGTTTCTCATATTATCGCAAATTATTCGTTTCGAAGAATCGCTAGATGTTTAATTCGTTTAAACGTTAGTCGAGGAATCGCACGTATTAGATATTGCGTTAGACTTTTATGACACGGCATAAATAGTAACTCGTAATTTACGTAAAATCTTTAATCTGTTTGAATAACGCATCGAGAATTAAATTTGTAATTAGCTTTTAATTAAATTTTTCTAATCGATCATCATCGTTTGCGCTCTTACTGTAGAGGAACAATTAGCCCGAACATTCCCAACAGCAGAAGGTTATTTTACTCAGTATTCTTAGCAAAGTAAAGCGCGGTTGGTTAAAAAAAGGGAACGAGGGAACGATTAATGCTCGCGCCAAGTTTTTATTGCGGGAATTCAATTTCCAAAATAAACATTTGCAAAGAGAACAACTGTTGACAAGTCCATTCTCGTGCGAATTTCAACATTTACGGTGAATGTCCCTCGACATTTTGCCTCATATATTTCCGCGTCCGCCGTTTTCATCGGCAACGATCGATACTGGCTATTTTTCCTGCTATTCCAGTCAACTGCACTACACAACGTGTGAAAAATGAATTAAAGCTCCGATCTAGCAGTTTCCTTTTCTGGACAAGAAAGAAGAAAGAAGAAAGAAGGAAGAAGGAAGAAGAAAGAAGGAAGAAGAGAGAAGAAAGAAGGAAAGACAGCGGAAACCATTATGGAAACCAACGATAGAGGCATGCTGGCGATCCGGTTCGCGTTGCAAAAGCTAGCATGTCGCGTAAAACCGTAAAAGAAAGTGGCTGCGACAAGACTATTCAAATATTTGAAGTTCCTCTTGCCGAGGAAGAGCCTTATGATGAAATTACCGCGTCCGACTCTAAATATAAAAACGCTCGTAAAGGAAGTACACGCGTGCTCGCGAGCCAAGAGGAAATGAAAAATACCGCTTGGCTGGATGTTTCGTTATAATTTGGGACGATATTCTTGATAACGAAATTCGTGAATTAATCAAAAAGATAACGGTCCAATTTATAGAAACGGAAAAAGAACGAATAGCGATGCTTGAGCTTCCGATCGTTGTTAAACATGAGGCATACGTGGTTTTATCGGTAGTAGAAATTGAAGATAAAAAGACTTTCCGTATTTACGATCATATAGAAGGATGCGTATGTGGTGCGTGGATCGTTGACGTAAGATACCTTACTTTAACTCTTTAGAGACTACTGATGCAACTAGCGAAGTTACAAAAAATGTTAGGTAATTTGTGAAATTATTTTTTGAATGGTTCATTTTATTTTTACATCATTTTCAATGGTTTCGTTTTAATATTCAGTTGCGGTTGCTATCGTTTTGTAAAATGTTGGCACTCTTTAGAAAATAATACGATCCTAGTAACCACTTTTGGAACTATTGATTTCGGTTAACAGCCTTTCGTGTGTGAGCGAAAGCGCTTTAGTAATTCGTGTATCGTTTTACATTTGATTAGCGTGTAAAAGCCGTGTAATTTTTTAATTAGAAAATATTATATAGATCAACTCGCATTTATTGCCGTAAATCTATGTTGCACGTTCGATATTTTAGTTACATCTAATTCACAAGTCTAATTAATACAAATTACAAAGTGGCCAATTATTTTTTGAAGCCATTTTTTTACGATAAGACAAGTAGTATCTCAATGCAACTTTTATGTTCACGAAATTATTACAATATTACAACAACCTAGAAGCATTTTATACGTCTATAAAATTTTAAATTCTATTAACAAAACATTTCTAACAAGAAGCTAAATACCAATAGCAAGGAATTTATCCTCATCCATAAACATCGCGGTTTACTCGTCTGAAACTACTACTATCTAACTGAAACTATCCGAAAACCACCCTTGTTTTCCATTGATGACAACGATGATACGATTTCGAAATCCCACGATGCTAAACAATCAAATCGGAAAACGGAAACGGTGGCGATGAGAAAACTGATAGAAGAATATATAACATGCGTGTTGTAAGTTTACATCGTGGCACGTATGCGGATAACAATAAGTGACGGGAGTGTAGGATGCGTCCGAGGGTAGTTGGAGGATGGAAGCGGATCGTGGATGTGAAAGAGAATGACGCACTGGCGGGCGCAGCAACCACATAAGCGCGAAAATGAAGAAGCAATTATTCTAATGGAGGCTTTGGGAGGATTGTAGCCGGGACAAGTGAGGTAATCCATGAATAATACCTATACCCTTCCACCCTTCTCTCATCCATGCTACTCTACCAGTTACTATCCCATATTCTCGTGGCCCTAGTGTCGTCTGCCTGTTGTCCTTCTCCGCCGTTCGCTAATATTATGCTAAATTCCGGTAATCCTTGAATGCCAACCTAGCCACAGATACAGTATCGCTATCTCGACTAACGCGTCCGATTCGAGGCCAGTAACGCTCTTGGTCTTCGTCTCTTTCCACTTTGGTCGTTTCTTTCTCGTATCCATCTTCTCCAGCTGTTCTCTTTCTCGTTTTTTCTTCTATTTCTCTCGATTCTTCTCTGTTCGAATGCTAATCGAGGATGTATGCCAGTATTCGCGGAAATCTAAGACGAATCGTCGTGAAAAGGGAAGAGCAAAAATCGAGAGGTCAAGTTGAGGATTCAAACGGGAATTTCTGCCCGAATCCTCCACTCGTTGAGGACCATTTCTCGTTCCATTCGATCCTTCTCTACCAATCCGTGTTCTAGCCGGTAACAGGATTTTTTGGACGAAAAGGCAACCCGCGCTTTTATCCGACTCTATTCGTCGAATTTTGAAAGAATGATACCTGCTCAGGGAAGTTCTTATTTACGTGTATTCAGTATTTAAAGTCGCTTTCTGGCCTTTTCCTCGAATAAAGCCAAGCGTTTCCGCGATACGTATTATACTTAGACTTTTGTATAAAGATTATTGGTACCAAGTCTGAAATCGAATAAATTAGACTTAGGAATATCTTCGAATGCTGTTTTTAATACTGTAATGCGGATTATTTTGTGCATTTTTATCCTGTCTTATCTGTAAGTGGTTGTGTTAAAAAATGTGTCTTAACGTACGTGCCTGGGATAATCTGGAATTTAATTTGAGCTGTATTAAAATAAATTTTAATTTTTTAGATATCGTTATATTGTTTCGTTGCAATAAAATTTGGTAACGTTTTAATTAATTAAATGTTTTTGACTGTACCTATTCACTCGCAAACGATAATTAGATTCATATACAGTCTATTATTCTTTCTAAATCTTAATAATTAATTAGAGAAAGCAATAGTACAGGCTGTTTTGTACAGTAACATCCAAGGAATTTTATTATATAGTCAAAACAATTCAAACACGAAACGATATGCCTTTAACGTAACCACCGTCGCGGAACGAAACACGTAGCGTAGGTAGTATTACGGCGAACGACGCTGAGCTCGTTTTCTCATCCGTGTAATATTACTGCGAGAACACAAATCCAGTTTCCTATTTCTACATCTGAAAATGATACGTATACCCTGTTATGGAAATTCAGTGTTACTTTTATGGAAATATCCATGGCACGTCATTGCTCCTGTTCGGACGGGATGGACATTTTACCATGATTATCCCCACTGTATCGGGTTGTCAAAAAATTAAATGCCACAATTTAAACCGCATTCGTAAAATGCTCGACTCTCCAGGAAATGGAAAAAAAAAAAAAGAAATATTAAGTACTAATTTTCTATTTTCTCTTTTTTTCTGGATTAGCATGAAAGTACCGAAAGTTCAGCTTCTACGATACAATTTTTTAACTTTCTTTCTAAGCTTCGCTCCCGTACTCTTGATTTTACCACATCACGAACCGTGTTAACCTATGTAACTGAAATCTTGGTAGACCTTTCGAAAAACGGACTCGGGGGAGATAGAAGCAGAGAATAAAAAGAACGAGCGGAGGAAGATGGCGGCGGAAGAAAGGACTTAAGGTCGAGGTATACGCTTGTTCAAAGAAGACTATTCGAAATGTTTCGGTTCACAATCTTTTCTCCCCCCGTTCTTCTACTCTTCTTCGTGGCTTTCTCGTTTTTGTTCGTTCATTCTTTCCCACGCGACGCTCTCGTCGCTTCTTTCTTCCGCGGCACGGTGCCGCGTCGGAAAAAACACAGCTGCACTACTTTATATTACCATTCTTTGGGAAACCGTGGGCATACCACCACAATTTCTGCGTCTAGGATAAAATCGGAAGTAATCATGAGAAGTGGGGATCTCGAGGGTGTGCGCGCGCGCGAGCACAAGCAAGCACACAGTTGGAATTGAAGGGAGAGCCGTGAGATAGGGAGAGATGGGTTAAAAGGGAATGACAAAGACGGGGAGAGGTATGAAAAGAGGCCGCAGAATCGGCGGCGAGAGGGAGAAGGATGGAAAAAAGTAAGTGAACCCCGGAGTGCAGCGTATCAGAGCTTGTGCAACGCTGCATCAAGCGGCTGACGATGCACTTAGGGATATTAGTAAAGCCCCGTCGAATAAGAGCCGACGTCTGGCCTGTCTTCGTTTATCGCCGCCCGAAATGCTGCTTTTAACGCGTTAATCGCCGTCTCGTTATGGACAAGGTTAATAAACTGCGTACGTTCTACAGAAATTTTCAGTTGGTATCCTGTACAGACAGTGTGTTTCAGAGAAAGTGTTCGTAGAAAAATTTCGAAGGAATCAAAAAATGTGTTTTATTGATGTCTTGTAAATCAGATTCCTGTTGGAATTGGAAAAATTAGAGAATTGAATTTTTCTATGGATTTACGTTCATTGCAGATTTTTTGTTTTTCGGCAAATATTTTATGTCTTCGTTGAAATATTTAACATTTGTGTAGACAGAAAATTTGACATGTAAAAATTAGATAAATCTTTCTTCGAGAGTTTTAGACATTTATCGAACTGTCTGATAGCAAGTCTGATATGATCGTACGTAGTCAGATAGACTTCATTGCTCTTTTTCTAATTATAAAGTGGTTATCATATATAAATAAATGTTTTATATAAAATACAGTATTTTCTTCACACTATTTAATTGTAAATCATTTAACACCTAATTTCTTTTTAATTCAGTTTTGAAGAAGAAATAAAATTCATCCTACATCTGGTAAATTCTACTTATCAAATATTTCGCTTACAGGATCATCGAAAATTTCCAGGATAACATTTAATCACCTTAATTCGATACCTTCGTTAAATAAAGCAACCAAAGACGCGTCGCTGTGCGCAAAGATACAATGGCGGAATTTACTTACGTGCCGATTCCTCTTTCGACCATAAATGAGAATTATTTCAGAGAATGATAATTACAAAGCGTCTACGGGAACGAAGTTATATTCAACGGAACTGCCAGGATTAAATATTTCATTTATGTCTGCAGGTCCGACTTAATCGGTTTACGTTCTTTGGGAGTTGGAAAAACCGCCTAGCCCCAGAACCAGTAGAAAGATTTACTGCCGCTTGAAATTCTGCAGCTTTATATGTGTAACACCCGCATACCGAACAATTTTGCAAACCAATCGTTACAAAAGGAATTTTTTCTTCTTACTGTAGAAAAATCCATAAATTCGCATTAAATCTACCGAATCAAAACTTTTATATCTCGATATTCTATATCAGTTACGTTTTGGTTTCATTAAAGTATTTCTGCTACGTTTTTTCTATACAAAACTGGTTGTTCGAAGAAATATTTAAACCACTTTAATCCTATCTCTGTTCCGATATCGTATTAAGTAATAATTGCGGTTCGTATTTGGCCAGGCTATAGAGTTCCGCAATGACTATTCTCGAACGGTATAGTACATTGTGTGTTCGAGACTCGTTACTCGATTAGGATCATTATACCGTTTCTAATGCGAATTACCAAGAATCGTAAATTTCGGCCATTACCCGACTACTAAATCGGCTGTATAATACCATTGTAGCAGTTTTTATGAAGCACGATGTATGAACTAAAGGTAAATTCACAAGGTTGGTTTTGCACAGATTTATGGTCTTTTAATTTTCTACACGATAAGCAATGCTTCGGTACCTTTTTTATATCTTACACGAAAAGTTATCGTTAGAAGAATCGTGAAATTATTTATTAATAGTAACTTGCTTGATAAATGAAATGATAAACGTTTCAAGAATGAATATCGTATGTTACAAAATATTTAACAACAATAACCGAAGACAGAACATGATTCATGGATACCTAAAATTCCGCAATTTAATGGTTTTACAAAACCAACGAATTTCTGTAATAACTGATACTACCTGTGGACGCAATAAAATTAACTGTTTATTTCATAAATTGCCCATGAAATATTGATATCCGCAGAATCATCGACGCAAGAATGTAATTGATTTAATTTCCTCGCAGTCGAAATTTCCACCATATTCACTACAAAAACTCATTTATTCGTTTTTTGTTAATCATAACCAAACGAATTGTGTTATTATCTCTAGCACGCTGTCTCGTTCATTATTTATTCATATGGTAATAATAACACCAAAAATGCCTCTATTAAAAATCACGCGAAAGAAAACGCGTTAACTCTTAAAATTTAAAATCTTAAACTACTGTTTCTCTCCAATCTAATTATTTTATTACCTATATCTGGTTCAATTGAAATTCCAAGTTTCGAATTTTCGACAACGCGAGACTAAGGTGGAACAGTTTCGAACGCTTGAATGTTCGTTCGACTGCGCGAATGGTTTCGCACCCTCCCACCCTTTGAAGCCGTATATTCGTTTCGCATGCTAAAATAGGTAATCGGAAGTCTGCGAAATGAAAGGAGGCTGCGGCCCTCCGACCACTACCTGTTGCTATCGTGGACAGTAGGTAACTGAAACCGGCGGATGGATTTCATTTTATCGACTGCTTCGGATTTTAAGGAAATTTCTTTCGGACTATGTTTCGAGAAACGAAACAAGGAAGAAACTGCTGCTTCAAATTATTTTGTAGCGATGTAAAATGCTATTTTGTGTAGATAATGTGAATGAGGTCGCCATGTCTTACCGCATCGACAGATTTCCTGCACGCCATGCAATTTTTGTAAGTATTCGAATACTTAATGACTGGTTAATGAATTTCTTAATGTTTTATATATTCGTAAAAAGTAAGCTACTGTAAATACTAAGTTTGAAGCTTTTATAATGTACAAATTTTTCGTTCTAAAATCGTTAGAAAACGATCACAAACTGCACGGATATCCGATGTATACATAGAAATTGTGTTCTGTTGGCGCGTTTGGGATTCCATGAAACTAGAATTGACAAAGGGTAGCTTGACCAGAGTTGGAGAAACAGCTGAGTTGCATCTTGAGCAAATTTGTCGGAATTAGGAGCAACCATAATCTTGGCTAATTGGAAGCGACGTAAGAACAGCGCGATACAAATACCAAGACCAGTTTCTGAAGGCTTAGGATTTGAGTCGAACGGAAAGCTGACGCAGAATTTCCACATGCATTTCGTGGAAGGAACCTTGTCATCGCTTCTCGTTTCCATCAACCAAAAACTAGGAACGAATCCAGAAGTTTGCCACTTTATTTTGTGTTTTGACCTGTGCCGCGAGATTCTCGAGGTAAGCGCTTTAGTTCTTTCGGTACTTTAACGAGAAATAGCAACTTTCACATAGCCACGTGTACGCCGTGTACGTGTCTCACAATTTTTCTAATGACCGTTTCTACTTCGTGGTTCTCTAAAGACTGTTTAGGGTAAGTTTGGCCAATGCGTAAAAAGTTCCAGAGGTGTGAGCATTGGTAATCGATGATGAATTCTACTTTTGAGAGTGAATCTATTATACGTGTTTAGGCAAGATTGTTAAAAATATTTCTGCTACGTAATTATAAGTGCTAATGGTAAATGCCTTAAAATGGTATTTTGAATCGCATGAAAAAAGTGAAAATTTTCTGAACTGAAATGTGAATATTATTAAATACAAGAATATCCAAATCATTCAACATCATAAACTTATAAAATTTCTAGGAAAAATTACGAATTGATCATTCTGTCCACCCTAAGAATCTTAGCATTAATAAATTTCGAATCGGAAGTAGTACCAAATAAGCTTCGATCGACAGATGATTGGATAGTTATCGAAGAGAGAAGGAGAGAGAAAATCGAGATAGAGAGGGAGTGACTTTCAATCTTCTGTTCACCAGCACGGGAGCAGAAAGTGCACGCTCTGCTACCCTGACATAAATACTGCTTTCGTAGACGGAGCAAAACTTTCAGCCACAGTCCAGAGACTCGACTGCCGAGAGTTCGCTGACCAAAAGTCTCCAGCTTTCGGAAAAAGGAGCTCCGAGTGCCTCGCTACCATTTCCCGTCCGAAGGAGGAAAGAAAAGAGGCGAAGCGCCGGAAATTTCCTCCTTCCTCCCTGGTTTCGGGCAATTGGACTTGTACGCGCGTCGAGAACCGCGACTAAGCACGCTATCTCTTCTGCTACTTTTTCAACCGGTCTTCCAGGGGCTCATGGCTATCGGGCACGCATATGCTTACTCCGGATTGATATCTGGTATTAAGTAGTCACTTGCTGGAAGCTAGCTGGATAGGGTGGACAAGTGACAGGTTGGAACCGGATGTTGGTTTCTCCGAGAGTTGTCGTTGCTTGTATTTCTTTGAAGTTGGTTGACTGTGTGAAATTACTGGAATGAGGTTGAATTTAATCCCTTGTTACTCAACTGCACAGAATTCGGCTTTCTTTCTTATCACAAAGGCCACAAAAGGTATCGCACGTATTTTTATTTTCCAATGAAGCGTTTTTCTTTTAGCTTCTACATTTCATTTTCACAAAATCAAATTCTTGCAATCATATGAAAAATTGCAATCATGTGCTTAATATAATTGGACTTAGTTAATTAGCATATAGATACAATAGTGTGCGAATTCATTTTGTAACAACTATATACGATCAGAGAACGTAAAGTAGATAGTTTATAAGATGCAAGAACTTTATTATGCAAAAATTCTTACGTGTTACTTATAATCGATTCTTCGAAGTCTTCAATGAAAAATAACTATATATTGCCATTATATGGTTGGCTGGGAATTCAATTAAATATTCGTTAAAAAGCAAAAAAGGAAATTGAATACCGCTACTACAGTTTGAAATAAAATCGTTCTTAATGCAACTAAAAAAAATTCACATAAAGAAAATATCACAATGCTGTCGCGAAAATGCTGAAACTCGATATATTTAATATAACAGGCGAAGTAAGGACTAAATGGAGTTTTCCTTACGGTTATTTCGTATTCAAGTGTCAATAGGACGAGTGCGCATCGAATTGCAATATAGGAGGTCGAGTGGCGACCAAGCGGGGATCTCTTCGTCTCGGATCTTAGATAACGAGTTGCCCATTGGACTTCCTGATACTTTTTCCAGCCATTTCCGCGATATAGAAGTCGAAGAACTTCCGTCGCTGCTGGAAAGTATCGGTCAATAAAGATGCATAGCTCAAGCATACAATCCAAGATACCAATAAACGGTTATTATTTGCATTAATTCTTGACGCAAGCCTCGAAACTTTTTGGTTACTATTGTCTATGGGTATTCTATTCAGACGAGGTCAAGCGCCTGGAATTTCTTCTTCTTCTTGACACGATTTTATTTTCTTTTCTTTTTTTATTGCGACGCTGCAGATCTGACATAGGAGATTTATCGCAACTTAAATAATAACATTTGAAATGTAAAAAGAAAGTTAAATTATAATATTACGCAAAAGTTTTAATCCATGCATCAAATGGAGATGGTATCTTTCATAAACGAATATAAGATTGTTAGAAATTCTGTTGTATTTGTTAAAAAGTATTTAATTCAAAAATTAATAATTAATACAAGGAATGAAAATGCTCAAAAATCGCTAAAACTCGTGAGATATACATAATTTCATTTAAAGAAATCCGAAAGATACTTATGTATATTATGTATATTTTTCGATATCCAATACGTTTTATATAACAAGTAATATTAATCGATATTTATTTACCGCACAGATAATAAAAATTCAGATAAAACAGAAATCTGACGGAAGGAAGACACGTTAAAACATAGCGATCGTGTCTCAAGTGTTAATATTCTTCCATCTAGAAACTTCCGTCTAGCATGCCCTTCTTAGAATTCCGTGAGCGCATGCCGTGAGATTAATATTGACGGCTTCGAGAGCGTACCGATATGCACGATGGAGCAAATTTAATTTTCGTGTCCTGGGGATATCGGCCGGAGGGGAGTAACGGAGGATGCTGGCTATCTCCGTCGGACTGCGGACGTTTCTTACCTGCGTTGGTTACGGCCGGATGCGTAGCCCTGTCCAAGAATATAATTAAAACTTTACCGCTGTATCCACAACAACTGATCGAAATATAAATCAACAGGCTCCTCTAAGTTTCTTCGGATCATATTTTCTCAAGATATTCGTCCCGAATTCCAGCGCCATAAAATCTGACCCCGTTTCGAAATCAACCGGCTAAGATCTTTTTAAAGATCTCAGTATTAAGTTGTACAGACTTTAGAGAAACAGGAATGATTAGCTGTTTTGAGAAGTTAATGAATATTTTCTTTTTCATTTTGTGAAACCTTTTCAATTGCGTTACGTGATAAAACTTTGAGAAGGATCGGTGAATGTATTTTCGAATGCATAATTTAAATACAACTAAATTCATAATTATTTTCAAAAATAACATTAGATAATGTATATGATAAGGAAAGTGTTAATGGATGTATTAAATTTATTCGATGATGTGATACGGTACGCTTCTTTCAATTCCTCGGCACAAAGTTTCGCCAGAAGGAATTTTTCTTTAACACATCGGATGCGCTCTGCTCATCAACCTATCAAGTTTTAACAAGCAACACCTCGCGCTGCATAGTTTAAAACTTATGTAATAAATCGAATCTCTCAAGAAATCTTATTAGTATGCACCCTTCGGCAAGTCGCACAATATTAAGTTGATATGCGACCAGCCTCGGTTCGAGTTACTTTCCAATAAACAATAAAATTTCTCATAACTCATCGAACTCCGTTCTCAGGCGCAACTCAGTGATTTGTTTAATTAAAAGGATTGTTCACTCGGAAAATGGATATTTTTCGAATTCTCTTCTTAATCATGATTACTAAACTATGTGATGTTTATATAAATTTATATTTTTATGAACACAACTAAAAAAATAGAATCTACATAAATATTACAACGAGTATTTTAACCTAGATATTTTGGAGATTTTCGAATATTATGTGTATTTTATTGACTGTTAAATTTTCCATAAGAATAAAAAAAGTTCTACAATTTACAAAACAACACTAAAACTTTGAGACAAATTGGATACATTTTCTAATCAAATTTAAGACGGGTATGTTACATCTTTGATAAGATTTTTGCATATTTTAAGATTTGCATATTTGTCAAGATTCCTGTAACCTAATATTTTGAAAAATGATTTTAAATCGCCACGAATTCCAAAATTTCCACAGAATATTTTTTTTTCAATTTCAACGTCACCAACAAAAAGAATCTAATAATCGGTAATAACGTAGGTAGAATCGGCGCTTGGTAATTACATGGCGCAGGAAAGACGTTCGTGCTGGCGGAAGAGGGATTAGGGCCTGGTAGAATCGAACTCGTTGGAGGTGCACGGAACGCGGCCTTTGCAAGGCCGTTTGTCATGCAAATACGCTTTGCCTGGCATGCAAAAGTGAGCTACGCCGATCTGCCGAAAAAAGGAGGCTAAGCCTGTGGAGTTTTCTAATTTATCCGAAACGCGAGCAGACGGCCTCGCAAAGTCAGGTGGCTGAGGCAAGAGCAAGAGCAAGGGCAGCAGCAATATCCATTAGCGAGTGCTAGATATCCGCAACTGTTTCGTCAAGAAGAACAGAGAAGGAGAAAGATGGATAAAGAGAGACGAATAGATAGAGGGTAGCTTTGGTCCTGCGATAGACAGAGGGGTTGCCAGAAGTGGGAGACATAGAATGGGAATGAAGTGGAGGTTAAAGGGATAAAAAGGGAGCAAGGGTTCCAAGGGGTGTGGGGGAGGGCATGGTGGTGGATTGTGTATTATAATCGAGGGATAAGATGTTGAGTATTTTCGGAGACATCGGGGGTGAAGTGTATAAAGGGAGCATTCGCGAGAGAAAATATTGCAGCCACGATTAAATGGGCCTTACCTCGGCCCGATTGAAAAGTAATCGTGTATGCTCATCAGAGCTTTATCTATAGCTCCAGTATGTGTGAAATAAGTATTTCTGTGGCGTTATGCGCTTTATTATCTCGGAGATAATAAGGTCTCGGTCAAATTAAGGTTACAAAGAGGGAGGCGAAGTTCTTATTTATACTGATTTCTAGTCTGCTGTCTCGAATGAATATTTCGAATATTTTAATGGACTATTGAAGAATACTGTGTTATTCAATTCGCTAGTATTTTAATATCTTTAGTACGTTCTTATATTAAATCCAGTTTGACGCAGAGTATTTTAATAAACTTAGAATTTCTCAATTATCTTCTAGAATCATCAGTAACTATTTTCTGTTTATTCAGCGATACAGTTTGTATTACTTAACGGATACATGGCTTAATAAATACCACAACCACTATGTATTTCCAAGAAGAAAGTTTAACATCATATAACGATAAGAAGTTTTCAAAATTTTCCGCGTTGAATGTTCTGCAAATTAAATCTTAATATCTGATAAAAAATATAAAAGCTTGTAGAAAATATGCTTTTTATATGACGCATTAAATATGCGCGAATGAGAACGAAAGGAGTTTTATATTTTAAAAGGAATGAATTGATATCGAATGGTATGAAAATGTTTTCAAAATAATTTTCCATTATGATTATTTTTATGAAATAAACGTAATTATTAAATATGCATGTTTTTTTTTTATTAAAATCAGTTTGAAAATGATCGTAACACTATGGTGATTACAGTGTCACAGATGAAACGAATCAAACTTTTATTCTCAAATTTTTTTACTTCTCCACCTTCTATCTCTCGCGTTTTCACGGTTCACGGGATCGGAACTTTTCATCTTACGTCAAAGATACTTTCACGTGATTTGCCAATAACTTATGTACAAGTAATTTCTGTTCCGTGATTCTAAGTGGAGAACTTGATTCCGGAGCACGTATCGTGGAAGATTTAACGTTCAGCAAGTAAGAATCGTTTCTCCTCGCACGAACGCTACTATATTCTTCGAAAATTCTTTCAACGGAAATAGACTAGAATATCGAATGTTTCACAACTTTTGACAGCCATGTATTTTTCACAGCGAATTTTATAAGTTAAAGCAAAGCAATATATTTTATGAAGGTTAATAATCAGTGTAATATATAATACGATATGTGTATTATGATAGCCTAATATGAATTAAATTCCATTTGTATAATATTTTTTATGCATCTACATCTTTCATTTAGATATATCAAGAACAGTGCATTGTCGTTATTTCAACAAAGATCTAATGATCTCAATGTAAAGTAATGTGTGTTGATTAATGAACGACGGGTTATGCCGTAATTATCCTCTCGAAAGTAATCTTATATGTAGTAAAAGACCAAGGTTCATGGATTGTATCCATCCTTGTTAAATAGGTGTCTATAGCAATTGAATCAACGTCAGTTACTAGCAATCATTTATCACTAAATTTCTTAAGAACACTCGCTCGGTCTATGTGAATCGTTTGCTTTATACGAATAATCCAAAATAATTTGAATGATATTAACATGGCATGATACAGGCATGAATGAATTTAAATAAATTTACAGTTACTTGTTATGCGATCTTTCTGTTTTACAAAACATTTACAAACAATATCTCGAGTCAAACTATGGTTAAATAATTTTAGGTAATGTGTACGCGAATATTTTTGTTCAGTTATGATTATATGCTCATTTCTGCAAATTTGCAATACATCGACATGGATATGATTACGACGATATGACCACCATAGATTATATTTGTTAAACAAATACAAGCACCTAGATATATTTATGTCTGTTTGTCATTTTCATTTATCACCGATCAAGTAAACTATGATCTATTCTACCAGTCATATGTTTGATCACGACAACACATTGGTTTATGTTATTGATCGATTGTCGCCTCATATACTGATTCATACTACTTGTAGCGGTCTGCGCACGTGCCAATACACGAACCAATGTTCACACTACTTGTTGTTGTTATTATTAATATTATTAAAGTTGTTATTATTAATCAATGTTTTAATATTAATGTGTCTAAATAGTAGTCTCAGTAACCATACGATTGCGATCGAATGCACGAAAAAAATATGCATTGTAGGATTTTATTATTATTTAGAATGAATTAAACAGGGAACGATGGTTATTTAACGTGAACTAAATACAATAATGTGCTATAACTAAGACAACTAAATAGTTTATTTACAACTCTCGTCACCATGGTTCCAACGCTCTCTTTCACGCGGACCACACTCCTTGACAACGCTGACAACACTCTGACTTCTTGTCTCACACTCTTGAGTCCGACAACGCCGGCAACACTAAAGAACTCTCTGGCAACGCCGAAGCTTACTCTGGCAACACTAAAACCCGACAACGCCGGCAACACTAAAAGAGCTCTCTGGCAACACCGAAGTCCGCTGGCAACACTAAAGACTTCTCTGGCAAAATTAAAGCCCGACAACGCCGGCAACACTAAAAGAGCTCTCTGGCAACACCGAAGCTCGCTGGCAACACTAAAACCCACTGGCAAAACTAAAATCCTGTTAACTCACTAACGGCTACCTTTTACATCCTGGCTCCGCACATGTCCCATGATCAAATGGACTCTCTTAATTACCCAGGACTTTTCCCGATATAATTACTCAAGGTTTTCCTTCGATATTGCAATATTTTTTGTTTTAAGTATACAATACAATTTCGATGAGAAACAACTTTCTTTTAATTTTGTACCACACAAATGTAATAACTTTAATAATTCTTCCATTTCTATCTGTTACATTATGTCATATACCTACAATAAGGCTGGATTATATCTAGTTTGGCGATTACTATTTCGAGCAACTACATATTACTAGAGTCCAGAAGTGACGATGTAAATTCCACATACTATAAAATACAGAAAATTGTTAATTCTTCTAATCAAAAAAATAAAAACAAACAGAATATCGTTTTTATCAAGCAAAAACGCCTCCATGACTTATAATTCCTCGAGAAATATATCCGTCGTTTTGTTCACGATTCGATCGCATTATATATTGTTTGTAACATCTTTCTCATGGAATACGCGATATCTGGTTGATCGAGCGGCACATGTAACCATGTAAAGGTAGCGTTCGTTCCTCGACTCGTCGTTTTCTGATACGGCCAACGGAATTCAATGTGAGCGAACCCCGTCTAGCCCCGTAGCTTCCACAGTCCTCTGTCTTTTAAGACTTTTTACCTACATCGAAGCTGGAAGTCGAGGCGTTTCCCGTCGATTCAGCCTCCACGATGCGGAAAGGGTTGGAAAAGTCGTGGTCAGAATTGGATCCGGATTTTGGGTGTTGCAAGTTCCTAGGAGAATGCGAATGAATGGCGGGGGTAGGGCACAACACGAAAAGGGCGGAGGAGCTGAAGCTCCAGCCAGACAGTAACGTTGTTAATATGCAAATCTTATCATCGCCGATTTATTTGCGGATCCTTCTATTTCTCCTAAAATACCCCAATTTCTTCCTCCACTGGTTTAACCGTACGTTTACTAACTGGTTCAAATGCACACGTGTTCCATCTGATTCTTTACCAGCCTCTCTGTGATTCATTACGATCCGCCGGTTCGATGAAATCACGATAATAGGGCTATGTTGAGGGAAGTCTCATTGTAATTTTGTCTTTATTTTGTCTAAACCTTTATGAATGCGTTTGATTGGCTATTTGTTTTTAACGATATTGATTGAAAACGTTTAATTGAATTGCATTCAGGTTCTTAAGAAATATTATTCTTCTCAAATATTATTCTTAGTTGTATAATATCCTAATTGAATATGTTTCAAGTTTGCAAAAAATTTATTTATACTAAACACTGAACGCTTTCCATTCGTAATCTTGGAAATCCTTTTTTAAAGGATTTCATAAATTTCTAACATACGACTGTGTTACGCCACGAGGCTCTGCAGAGATCGTATTTCCAACCGTCGCTCGCGGTCCTCCAGCGTCGCAGATACATCCTCTTATCTGCCCGACGAAAAATATACATTGTATCGATGAGCGCATATTTGTCACCAAATAACGAGTTCTGGAATCGTCGATCTCGGACCGTTATTTTCTAACGAAGAAGTCGGCCTACGTGATTGTCACGTAAAATAATAAAAAAAACACAAAAAATAATAAAAAAAAGACAGAATTTATTTCTTCACACTTGATTTACACTTGACTTCCGAACTCTAGGAGCGACTTTTTAAGACTGAAGCTCTTACAATTCCACCTTTAAAAACTGATTTGTTTCTTTCTTTGTCATCCCTTAATATCCCCACTATCCACGCGTTTGTTAGCCGTTCTCGAATATTCGGCAAAAGGACCGTTGGGATATTGAGGGTTCATTGAGCACTTCGCCTCGCCGACATACACTGTCGCCGAGTGCGGCCGCATCTTTATTTCTATCATCAGCGGTTCCGAAGCGCGGCCCGGTCTTTGATGTAGATCGAGGTGTAGTTGATGTTACATGATCATCGGCGCGTGCGATGGCGTGATCCGAGCATATGGGGGGTCGTCTCCCCGAAAGTCAAAGAATCGGTCTAAGGGGGAGTCTGAATCGAACGCTCTAACCGATCAGTCGCATCCGAAATCTGTAACCGAGGAGTTCATTTTCGTCGTCCGAACAGTCAATAAGTCTACCACGGTTCTACCTTCAAATCAATTCGTTTGCAAAGTCTAACTATCGCATCGAGACATATCGTCAAATCGGGTCACATTTTCTGTAACGCTTAAGCTGTACTCATCGTCAAATACTTGTGACGCTCATAACATTGTGTAATCCATTGTTGAATATATACATCATATTAACCTGTTAACACAGTGTTAATTTCAATTAACCACCCCTGTTATCCTAACCGAAACACGGAGAACGACTATTTCGCGGCGTCGATTAGCCGAATCGTAGCGAGAATTTACGCCTCTCGCTGACGCGTTTTCCTCGCGACCGCGTCTCTCCGCGAACGGTCGTAACAGACTGAATTATTTCGAGTTGTGACACTTTTGCGATTTATTGTATACGTATAGTATCCCTTGTACTCTTATTGCAACCGAATATTGAAAATCCACCAAATCTACTAAGCTTTAGAAACTATCCAAATATCTATATATTCGGAATACTCCCTTTTGAAAGTATTACTCAAGAAAGCTATTATTTTTTAACTTGTACGAGTGATTTAAAGCATCCTATCTAAACGAAAACGAATGGCAACAAAAGATGGCAAAGAGACTAAACAGTTCTAATCTTCCCATGAAGTATGGTACAACAAGAACTCAGCTCTGGCTGCTAGCAAATGTTTTTCTCGAAACGGACGCAAAGCTTTTTGCACGGTAATGATAAATGCTCATGAACGAGTCTACGAGCATCTAAGGTCGTATAACGTTGGATAGGCGTATTACTATCGCGAAAAGGTGCATTGTTTCGCGTTCAAGGATGATGCTTCATTATCGGATATTGGATAAATTAGTAGCAATTAAACCAGGATACGGTTTCTGCTGTTAGTAGATGAACGTTAAGAGGGTAAATCTAATCAGCTGGTAATTAAAGTTAAACTATTATAACGCGCAAAACTTCTTAAAATGTATTAATTATACACTACAATTAATTGAACAGAGGCGAAATTTGAGACACGAACGTTTCTCTCTTACAGCTCTTGTTTGCTAACGTTAAAAGATCGTTTATTTTCCTAATCCCTTAAGCGTCAATGTTCCATTAATTATTACATTTTATTTGCAACTTTTCTCATTGTCAGCTAACGTAAATTATTGAATTTGATATTTTAACGTGGTGATTATAGAAGAGAATTCCAAGGACTTGTTTAATACTTTTTTCAACCACAATTTCTTTTTGCATCTATCTCTTACGATTTATTAAAGTCCGAAGAAATCGAAGTATCTATAGCATTGTGATAGCAATTTTCTATAAATTATAGAACCTTTGCCTTATATTTCTGATTTGTGAAGTAGACTTCTCTATGTTATCTATTATTCTAATATATTTTTTCACTTCGATAAAACAAGTTACTTTATTTGTGTCCTTCAATAATGTTGCGTTTATACAACACTTACGAATTATTTCACTGTTCGATCATTAATGAGTCAATGATAGCGAAAGTGTTGCATATTATACGTAATATTATATTATGTTATAAACAATAAAACAAATTTTGATAGTATTTTCTTGTAAGAATGCTGTTTATAAAGAGAAATAATACATATTTTGGCGAACATAATTGTCAAGAAAGCGACACGGATTTATTTTCGAGCGTCATAGGGCGAAAGTATCGATAGCTTTCGAAGAAGCTAGACTAAGATTGAATTGGTCCGCGGGGACGATGGCAAGAAAGGAAAAAGACGAGAGAAAAAACAGAAAGTGCGGAAAAGGACAATAAAAGATCAAATAACTTTTGCCTCTTATCCTCCGGAGAGCATCTAGCGATAGATGAATATCGCTTTCCTCTATGACTAAATCTTACGTTTGGGACTACTGAATTCCAACGACGAATGAATTATATCGTCGCCCTAAAGAAGGATGTTCATACTAGACTTTCTTTGAAATTCAGATTTTTTTTTTAGCGGTACGTACCGTTTCACGGTACCTCTTAAAAATTTCCAATTTCCTTCAAAGGGATTAATTACATTCATCATTCCACGAGTCGTAAGTCTTGAAGTTCTCTCTAAATGTGATTTTTAATATTCTATATCTCTAGATTATAGAACGTTCTTATTTATGAGAAAAAACGTTTCAATCGGTCACAGAATTTTTATTTTAATTTGAAATCTAGGATCTAATAAAGTGTAGTAGTATAGAGTAATAAAATATAATAGATAAAATGCAATTTAAGAAATTTCGACTACGTAATATTTTTCTAGAATAAGAAAATTAGATACGATTCTTTTACTTTGAGCTGGATATTAAAAAATTCCTCTCGTCGTTCGAGGAAAAACACTAGTGCTTCGATAAAATTATTATTATTATTGGATATCGTATAACGGCACAACAAATTATTTTGCCGGTATGAAATTAAGTAAGCAATGCTCTTATCAAATTTCCTTTGAATCAACAATTAATTTACGTGGAAATTAATCAAAATAAAAAAAGATTAAAAATACAATCAGCCACGGCGTTATACGAATTGCGTTCGATATTTTAATTAAAAGAGGAAGCGAGATATTTAGCAGAATTTTAACTACGATTTTTCATAAAATTTATATCGGGAGAGATCAATTTGAGAATTGGACAGTTTCGCGTTACTTTCATTCGATATTTTTGATAACGTGACTCCGCATAAACTCTCGCGAACTTCAGGTATTTCAGTACCGTGAAAAGGCGAGATCGATAAAAATTAATGCAAATGGAGTTTTTCATGGGTATGGTATACCCGGTGAAAATATACGCGGAGGGTTTTGTTTTATTCAATAGAGACAAATGCTTGTTGACACGGACTGGTGTTTTCGCCGGTTAGTTCATACACGATGCAGCGCATTAGCGATTCTGATGTATTTAAGTATGCACGGTTTCGTCCTCGTGCTTTTCAATTTTTCTCCCGGACTTCTACCGAAAAAAACACCTGTCTGTCCGACAGGATAGAAAAATCTAAAAGAGAATAAAGGCGTTCGTTACGGAGAAATATCGAATAACGTTGCAACATCGAATCATTGCTCGATTCTTCGATAAATTTTGTAAAGGTGCAAGTACAGGAAATTATTTAGGTTTGCTGGAGTTATTCGTGTATTTTAATGATGCTGAGAATATAAATAACATTTTGTGTTTTAACTGCTTCCAAGATATTTCGTTTGTATTTTAGAGAAGTTTAGAAATTCTGCTTTGTATCATTATGTTCATGATAATCTTGATCTAACAAATTACAAATCAATCTATTATTAATGCAATCAAGATTGTGCAACAAAAGTAATTTGAATATTTGAAAATCCAAATGCAAACTGTTTAAGTTTACGCCATTCAGGATGGAAGATTCAGCGACTATTAAGGACGTGATGAATTTAAGTTGTAAAAGTTGTTCGAATTTGTGTGCGCTTGGAATTTTAAGCGAAAGCTTCACAGTGCAGTTCAAAAGTACGCCTCGAGAGAAATTTATCGCGAGATGTAGAAGAGCGCGAAAGCGCGTTGCGATTTTTAGCAGCTCGATTCCTTCTTTAAAACATTTCCTAACTGGATATTAGTTATCCGGCTGAGATGAATTTCTGTGTCTGAGAATCTTTCTGTGAAATGAATTTGTTTCAGTTAATGTTCTCGTTTCTTGCGACTCGTAAATCCCATGAACCGACTAATACACTTCAGACGGTATTATTAGTACGAGTGCTAGCTCTAAGACACGAATAAACTTCTATCAAAGAATTATTCAAGATATATAGAGGCATTTGCAAAATTATACTAGAATGTGTTACGCTACGTTGTGTGTTAATTGCATTGCGTTGCGTTTCATTATGTTGCGTTGTGTTACGTTGCATGTTGCACAGTGTTACCAGTTAGACTTTCGTCACAGTAATTCGATGTATAGAGAGTCGGGAGATTGTATTTTTTTCAGTTGCCTGGTGGCCATTAATTTCATATCATTTTTCATTTCGAAGTTCTGTATCCAACACCGATGATACACCGCTGAAATAAATTCATGTTGTCGGCTAACCACCGTGCAGAGCGAAGAGATTAATCGCTGACCGCCACGAATCATTAAGCAACAATTACATACTAACAACGATCATCAGTAACGCTTTTCCATTTACATAATTGTAGCGTCGTGAGGTTGATTAGTGGCTAGTGTCCGATATGGAATCAGGAAAGACGATTTTACCGGCCTGCTATTATGTCAGAGTTAAATTCAGCTTGCTGTTCTGTTAAGTATAGCTTTTCTTGGATTTATATATGTTTCATTTCACGATAGTGTATCAAGGAAAATGTACTTGCTTGAGGAAAGGTTTGTAAATCAACTCTAATAATCGGATAACTGTTCTCTTTTCCCTTCTTTTGCGTGTGTTTTAACATACATCCGCCAACAATTCAAGCAAATTACCACCAGACGAATTCTAACATTGGCACATATCTGCCAAGTTAATTTTCTCTTCAATTCGACTAGAGCTCCATATTCCCAAAAGCTTCAGTTCGTTTATTCCATGGTCTCACAATTTGTGCGTAAATCACTACTCTATGGAATTCCTTATCCCAGTTCATTATCACCTTAATTAACACGTTATAGAGGATCCACTTCTTTCTATGCCATTAAAACTCATTAATTCTTTCATTTCCAGCCTTACTATGCGTACTTACACACACGCACGCACGCACACACACATATGAATTTTCCAGCAGTGTTATGTTCATACAGGGGCATAGAAATGCCTACTGTGAGTGTGTAGAGACGGCGAACACGCGTACGAATGTATATGGGACATACGCGAGAAGGATGCGAGGTTGGCTCGGAATTAGACCATGTAAGGAATGGTTGATGGGCGTCTCGGTAGCCGGTGAACTAGCCGGTTTTATGGGACGATGGTTTTACGAGCGTATCTAACCCATCCGCCACCCCCTAACATTCTTGGCTCGTACGTTGGAGAGGAAAAGGTACATGGAATCTAGCGGAACGAACTTCGCCGAGTTACGCTCGAACCCCGTCTCTTTCACCTTCCTTCTATTTCCCTTCCTCCTTTTTCCTCTTTCTCAGTAGTTTCGACTTTTAAGGAATCTTAAGGAATCCCACGTTATCCGTGATCGGCCAATTCCTCAATGCATGCTCGTAAAAATGTCCATAAAGCGGATATATAATTGTATCCATTTTCAATTTCTTGTTCATGTTGCGCTGAACGTTGACGCGTATCACTGCAGCGATGGCCGATCGTTGCCTAACTTGCACTACTGGCGCGAAAAGTAAATGTTCTTTTATATGAAATTCCAGGAATTTTGGATTCTGCAGGCAGATTTTTCTACATAAAAGAAATTTTTGTGATACTTGGACCTCTTACGCTAAATAATATTTATATTCTTATTCCCTTATATATTTAATGTCATTAGTGAGATTTAAAAAGTTATAAGTTGCGAATTTTCAGAGCTAATAAATTCTCTTACATAACAATAACGATAACAGGTTTGCCAGTAATATGAATAAAGTTTAGTAGCTGTGTTTTATAACTTGCAAGCCAGCTAATTATTAGACTAAAAATTCTAAAATTTGAAGAAATCTGTCTTCATTTCTCTGTTGAATGTATAATCGTTGACATTTTCTTCAAGACCGATCATTTTCATTAAAATTTTTCTTCAGGATAGGATAAACTCATTGTCTCGTGATAATACGTACAGGAAGGTGAGAAACAGTTTTGGGGAAAACGGGTCTTTGGAGGGCAATTCACTCGACAGGACTACAAACAAGTTTCACGCGGAAAATCAGACATAGAAAACGAACTACGTAGGTCAAGGTGTGTATGGCCAAAGGGACAAAGGTATCGTGAAGCGACGTGTATAGATATCGATTGACAAGGAAAAGCAGTTCGAGAAACTAGGGGAACATAAAGGAGATTGAACGAGAATGTACGGTACACATGTAAAGCTGATGGATATACGTATCTATCCTCGTGATACTACATACTATTGACTGGCCTTTCTTTGTGACTTTCGATAGCATACATGAAACTCTTACGCAGATCCATAAAATCGTAACTTTTTATATTGCACCGTTTCTAGTTGTATCGAGTTGTTCGAAAAGTTTGTAGTGTGTTTGACAATCGATGTTTTATACAGATGGATATTAAAGAAAATTAAAGAGAAACATCTGAAATCAGTTAATTATAAATATTTTGTTTTTATCAATGTAAGGCTTCATTTCGTGTATCGATGAAAAAGAAGGCCAAAAGTGTCGAATCTTGACTAGAATATTCAATTCCAATATCACCGGATATAAAATATTCACATTATTATTTATTGCAGGTTTTGTAAAACTTTTTTAATTATGAAGAATTGGATACTTTAAGGGTTTAAATTATCTTCGTTGCTGAGAAGAATCAAAAATTGTTTGAAAAAGAACAACTTTTGATATTAATACACTCAATAACATTCAAATAGCGAATGTAATAATAAATAAGCTATAGAATATAATTTTTATATGATTTCAAATTTCATAATCAATTCTATGGCATCGTTTTCTCCGTATCTTGTGCCAGATCTGACGAGTTGTTTTTCTACGAAGCAAGGAAACGAAAGCGGGATCCAACGCGTCGTGACCACGACCACCAACAGCAACGAACGTCCGTTCTGTGACGGATATGATATTGCCGGAAATAGAAACGCGATTTCCCGTGCGATCTATGCGTCTGTAATACCGAATACAAATGGGATATGGATATACCCAGTTCGCTGTATGGTGGTAAATTATACAGGTGTAGGATATGCAGAAGGGCAAGGAAACATCGCCAATGGCGTGGTAATCTTGTCAGTGACTATATTTTCTGTATTTATATGTTATTTACTGATTCATTTGGAAACATCGGAATCTCGTCGTTCGATGAACCCTTACTTCACGATTCATTGATATATGTATTTTTTAATAAAAAAATTGTGTTCCATTAATATTTCTCTATAATGTGACGAAGAATCGAAAAATTACGTAATTTTTTTAGTGTGTCTATATAATCTTTTTAGTGAATATTTACTTATTATGACATGTTGATAAGAAAATCATCGGAAATTGCATAGATGCGTGAAAAAGATATCTCTATATGTTTGGATTGGTTAATAATTAACGAAAGATGTTACTTTTGGTGTGTATACTATCAGATATTTTATTTATCGAAAATTTTATTCTAGTACTGCATTCATGCATCAGTCTATAAATAATACACACGAACGAGCAGAGATTAAAGCGGAACCTCTAGGTTCAATTAAATATTAAATGTAAAACGCTTAAACGCTTAATTTGTACCTGTTGCGTTAAAATTAGCAGAGAAATAATACAAGGCACGGTATATATATCCATCGACCAAATATACAGAAATTCTCATTCACTCGTTCACTTCTCCTTATCATATTCGTTTCTTTTTATCAACGAGAACTGGGTTGATATAACGAATAAAAAGATGACAATAAAATTAACTTAAAGTATAATCACATTTAAATAAAGCAGATTTTCCAATAACCTAATAAACATAAAAACTTGAGTCAAATAAAGTTATTGACACGATAAATATTTGATATTTTAAGTAATATTTTATTCTAATTAAAATGAAATATTGTGACAAATTCTGATAATAACCTACAATACAGAAACGTATCGATTTTACGATTTATCGCTATATTTTGCCCTCTGTCTACGCTATTGGCATTCGTGCAGTTACTATGCGGACAATATACACGAATAATCGGTCGACTGAATTTCCCAAATCGTTGCACTTTCGGTCGTATAAGAACCGTGTTATACGCTTTTCGTTCATGCTCGCCAGAATACCAAGCAACAGGAAATTATCTTTGCGAGGTGAGAAACATTTACGTTTGAACTCTAGCAGGAAAATAGAAAGCAAAACTCGTTACATACTTATTATTGTTTAATATTTTCGCGTGTATTGAATTTATTCTCGAGAAAGCACAACTCGAGGGATGAAACGCGACACAGAAACTAGAAAGAGAAGAAAGAGAGTGTTTAAATGGCGTATTCGATTCTCATACATATTTTGTGGACTCTGGCTTAAGAATTGAAATACAAAATGATATGGAAATTAATGCAGAGAATATTTACGATTTTATTTTTATAAATACAATGATTTTACATACAGAGCAATGTGAGATATTTCTTTCTTGTTGGTAAAAATAATTGGTTTCATAAATGAAAATTCATGAATAAAGATTTTTATTCGACATAGCATACGCGCGAAGTTGTTAAAACACTCGTTATTCGTGCGTACAGATTGAAATTCATGCTGATAAAACTTTACTGACAAATAATAAACTCTTGTTTTGTAAATTGTTAAAAGTCAACAGCACATTGTAAAGCACGGAATAATGAGAAACCTTTTTTAGTAAAAATTTCTCGGTGAAACTAGATAATACCTTATCAATCGAGCCGTTTCAGCGGTTTATGATATTTTTTAAGCATTGTGGTACGTTACGTTAGAAGAAAAAAAGGCAACATAGAAATAAAATACAAAAAATCGAAGGGAAAAGAATGAAAAGAATTGAATTTTCCGCGTTTAGTTCGACCGGGGAGCAGCGTGTCCATTCGACGGGACGAAAAATTTTGGGATGGCGATATTTCACGGAAGTAGCGTAATAAAACGGAAATTCTGTTAGTCCCATTATATCATAGATTTACGAGCAAATATTTTTATAATTGTGATCCACAGAATGCACGCAAAATACCCGTATACAATAAAGCGATCTGAATTTCAAATTTTCAAACAGGAACGAGTGCTCGCGAGGCCTTCAGGCGGTTACCGTTTTCATCGTACGTTTCTCCAACACCGCGTCGCCGTACCAAATTAAACACACTTGATTTTCAATTTTCTACCGAAGACACTTTCGCGATTGTCCGTGAAAAATATAAAGCATAAATGTTCATCAGATTTGACGAGTGCCTCGAAATATTATAAAGTAGCGTTTACACAACATACTAATCTATAAATAGCTTCTTGGATTCAATCTTTTCCTCTTAATACAGTTCATAGTGGATATTTTCGAACGAAGGAAAATTATATATTTAATATAATTTATATTCTAGTTCATTTATTACTCGATAATAAATCTTTTTCCAAAATAATGAAATGCAAAAATAATAAGGTGGATATTTTAAATTATTCTTCCATGTAATATTGTGGCATGCGTGTGAAAGCTTCAGTTTCGATTTCAGCGGAGAATTTTTCTGTTGCAACGTTTACAAGTATCTGTTTTACTAGGTGAATCAGCGGCGATTTATTGTAATACGGTAGCATACAGTAGCAGAGTGGTCATGATGCATCGTACATTGCTGTTGATGATACACTAACCGACTGCATATGGTAGTAGCGTGTTGGATGTTTAACTTAAATAGGTTTTATGATCAATGGTAATAGAGACACAATTTTAAACCATATATTATAAAATTGTACCACCATCGTAAACAAATTTTCTAAACATATAAACAAGCTATTTAAATCGAGACACAAACAAAAAGTGCGTCAAATAAAATTCTTTTCCAGACAAATGTAAAATAATGTCACACGATTTAACTTTTCAGTTCAATTTTATATTTCTAAACTTTAGTCTTTATAAGCATTTTTCATCGAGCAGGGAAGAAGTAGAAGAAGCAGCGGTAGCAATTTTTTTTCCATAAAAAGAGGTACGTTAGCAAGAATCGATTTTACCACTTAGAGACGCGGGGTATCAAATAAATGTTGGGAACCGACGAGCTCTATAATAATCAGTGGCAAACGAACCGCAGAACGATAGAACACCTTTAGATCGTTGATTTATTTCGCGGGGGCCTGTTAACGAATGACAGCAACCATTACCGACATGCTGCCGCATGCAGTCGTCACATTTGCACGCACAAAGGCCTAGCAGCGTTGCATTGTAACGGAGAGTACGTCAAAGACACTCGTGCTACTGTCACTGGCTCTGTGACCGTGTAAATGTCTAATACTATACACGTACACAACCAGCATGCGTAACTTTGCGCCGGATCTGCGCCGCGGCAATTTAACGTCCTCGGATATGATCGCGTACAAAGCTGTTTATCGTTGCAAGATGGACAGCTTCAAGACTTCGTGTGTATTCGTTCGTGTCGAATTCGTGTGTAATTTCAACAACGGTTCGCTTGCCAACATTTGACTGACGTTGCACATTTGCTTTGTTAAACGTTGCTGTTGCTTTCGTTACAGCCCGCGTGTTTTCCTTCAGCTCGTTTTTCACGTAGCCTGTTGTAAATTGGTACCGGCTATTTTATTAAACTAGTTTCTTCCTAAACTAACAATTAGGAACGATAAATCACTCTTTAACGTTTTGCATTCCAATTAGTTTGCGTATTCGAGTTCTCGATGAAACGATCACCAGCGTAATAGTTAATAATTTGTACTTTCGAACTCTCCGATTATTTTTGTGTATCTAGAGTGAAATATCGTGGCCGTAATAAAGTTCACGAAAGAATCGTAATTGAATGAGAAAACTTTCGACGAGCAAAACGGCCAATGCTTAAAGGAGCTATTAACGTTAAAGAAGAAGTATGAAATTCGAAATACAGTCTAGGCGCGTTATTAATTAACTAAAAAGTTCGATTAAATTTAACGCTAATTTCAGTGTGAAACAGATTTTACACCTTATAGATCTTATATAGAAGTGATTTCTTTTCTGTGGTTTAACGTGGTTCTCATTTGTCACGTGTCAACGAGAACGAGCATTAACATTCCGCGCCTCGTCGTCTAGAACAGAAGAAAATGTCGGACAGATAGTATAGGAGTTAGGCAATGAATAGAATCTATTCGAAGTGGTATGAAACCGACGGATACGTTGACACGATGAATAATTACGAACGTCGAAACGTTTCATTTTCACGTCCGCCTACAAACATTCACCGATTCACTAACATATATTCAGAGGATTGAAGGATTTTCGCTGAGTAATCGTTCAAACGAGGAGTTTATTATCCTGATTTCTTCACATCAGTGTTCATGTTTCTATATTTTTGTATTCTGTAAATCTTTTTAAAAGCAAAACATTACATTTTAAATATGTACATAAAAATGCATTTAACCGATGAATTTATCCGCTGAATCATCGATAAGCACGGCTAAAGAAAAAATCCGAATAACATTCGTTACTGACCATAATTCGATCAAAGATGAAACTTTCGTTATTCCAGTTTGCGTTTCCTCGAGACTTTGCAACGACTTTCTCGTAACTCTCTTGCGAATCTTCATTAAGTACGCACTGAACTATGAACAGCTTCCGAAAGTTAAAGTCACTTATCGGCGATGAGCATATCTCCGGTAAGTTTAATCTACCCTGGAATCTAGATTTCCTGCCGGAAATCGGGACATTGATCCTTGTACCCGACGACGGCAGATTACGATCCGGGAATGTTTATTAAATCCAACTATGTTTCTTTCCGCTAGCCCTCCCCCACCTTTCCTCGATCGTTCTCGTTCCTTCTACTAGATTAAAAGTCACCCCTCGCAGTCCTGCTGACACCCCTGCAACCCCCAAGCACGGTCGTTGTTATTATCGTTTCTTTTTCCTCGCTTTTCTCACTTTTAACGTGTCACTTTGCACATAAACGTTTTCTTTTAATGATCTAATAATTTCAACTTTTTCTCCCTCTTTGCCTGTTACTTAAGAGATTTACTCGCAGGATATTGAAACGAATTTATCGAAACGCAACTGGGAAATATTTTCTATTTTACATTTTACATAGTTATTTGTTCTGGGTTTCTTTTGCGAAATATATGGTGGCGAAAAAATAATTATTTTTATTTTAAATTGTTTGTCGAAAATCGTATATCTTTTGTATGCTATAGAATTTGATTCGATACAAATCTACTTTGTGTATATAAATTATGCGAGGAAAAGGATTTTTAATCTAGATTAGCACTCGTAAAATTACAAATAAGTATTATGTTAGTATACACTTATTTGTAAATTAACGTTTTAGAATAGCAGAAGGAAGTGCATTCGTTTAAAACATTATACTCCAGATAAAGCACGACACTAAAACGTGTTCGTCCATTTTCTTCAATTATTCCAGTTATCTTGGCGTGATACCAATTATTTCCCCTGTTGTCAGGAAAATTATCGCAATTAACGGCGACGTTTATGAAGTTGAACGAATCGTGTCTATCTTCATTTCTGCCATTTTTCTTGATTAAAAAAGTTTAACCCGACCTTTTCATAACGTTATTATTAAATCCGTCGTTAAAAAGTCACATTACGTCTTAATAAAACGACATTGAAAGTTTATTTATTTGCTGATTAATATTTCATTTTATTTCTTTATTCAGTCAATTATTACAACTGCGGAAAACAGCAAAGAATATTCTCGGAAAAATAAATGGCGAAATATCGTGTATCTTCATTCTTAATATCGAATTTTTTGTAAATATTTAATATTACGATACATACACTCGTCTGTATTTAATATTATATAAACTGACTGGAAGCGTGTGTAATATTTAATATTGGATAAATTCGATTCGATTTTGAACGCGTGCAAATGGATATCAGGTTCATTTGAATCCTGGATAATCCCATGGCGTGCATTCTGTGGATTCGCACTCATGCCAAACTAGCAGTCACTTGGACCGACTGCACAATCTATGAGAGCGACCGGCGGAATTTCATTAGCATCGAACTGCTGCCACCGAACTGTCCAAGTACCATTCGTACCAGCGTTTCTTCTCTATGTCAGATTTGTCTACTGCTCCTGTCGGCCTCTTTTATGGGTGTACCGACTTGTCGATGATGCCAACATTTTCATTAATAGCACGTAGAATAGGACCGATGATATCAAGATGTCAAACATACGTGAATAAAAACAAAGTTGAATTTCTAATTAATATTTTCGGAGGTTAATCAATAGAACTCTGCGTATAAATTAAACTATGTGTAGTGGAGCTGGTTTAAGAATTCTAGTACGGTAATATTAGAAATGGGCATTTCTCTTCATTATCTATGACGTGGAAAATATAATTTCTTTTTAAGTAATATCTAAAATAATATGAAATATAAAATTATATAAATAAATTTTAGTATAAAGACATAGTTAGCGATCTTGTCAAGGTTTCTTAAGTAGAATCGCGTTAATGTTCTTCGTATCCAGTACACGTACGATGCGAGTATGTCTTATCAAAGTTGATCTTGGACTATTCCCAGCAAACACAAACTGTCGGCATCTTAACGAACCAATACTGTGCCGAATGTAACTGAAATCGATCGATACGCTTCCATCCCCCTTCGTAATTTGTATGCAACAAACTTGCCAATGCTCTTTACATCAATGGTATCTTCGATTCCCCAAAGAAGATTTATATCGAGGACGCAAGAACTTTAGAAACTTCTGCTTTAAACTCGACTTACTTTAGTTGAAATATTTTTTTAAATATACCTTTAATACCGTAGAATTAAATAAATTATAGTAATGGTTAGACTAATTATTAAATTAATTTAATATGTGGAACGTGATCTTCTTTGTTCTTCAAAAAACTAAATCAGTGTTAATTCTGGATCATTTCATCAATGAGTGGATCAAATCGGTCGCACGAAACAGTTGGCAAATCTGAAAAGCGGTTCAATCATACGTTGATATTTCTACGATACGTTAATATATAATTCCAAGTAATTATATCGTAGATCTAACGTTGAACAAACAGCCGCGATTCGTATTCGATATTAATCAGGCTACAAACGACTGCAATTACAATTAGATGATAAAGCACGATTGGAACAGTCGTTCGTACCAATACTACCCTATCGATCGCATCACGTCTAAGCTAGTAGATTAAGAAATTTAACTGATCAAAGAGAATATTTGCCTTTGAGCCTGTGTAATTGGTGTAATTAACATAATGCGTAATCCCGTTTAGCCGGTGTGATCCGCCAGTTCGAGTGTCCTATGAAAACAGCTTGAGCGATCTTGTAATGCGTTCAAGAATCTGGTTATATCAGCGAGAGAATACGTGTTAACGAGTATTTAATCTTTCGAGGATTCAATCAAATTTGCGTAGCGGATAAAATTTTATACGTATTTTCTTTTTTAATAAGTTAA
Organism: Bombus fervidus; assembly: GCF_041682495.2. Lineage (NCBI taxonomy): Eukaryota > Metazoa > Arthropoda > Insecta > Hymenoptera > Apidae > Bombus > Bombus fervidus. The sequence goes on along the minus strand of NC_091523.1, from coordinate 2,404,027 downwards.
CTAAATATTTGGTTTTATTGTATGTGATATTGTGAAGGTAAACATGAGAATACATTTAGCGAGAATGTACTCTTGATTTTTGGCCCAATGAAATTGAAAAGATTTTCCAAGATATTTATTCTTTTATTTATAAACTATTCGGATTCTAGTTAATTCTACAACAAAACAAGTGGCATTGTAAAATATCGCCAGAACAAAAGAAATTAAACGAATACAGAACACGTACATTAAATGAGAAAACTTCGAGCGACAAGAGAGGAACGTATACAACGTGAAACTAAGCGTAGCACCTACAACCGATAATCACGTGTTAATTTTCACCTTCCATCGAATAAAAAGAGCGCGAAAAAGAAAGAAGCTAATCCAGACTATACAAGGAAATTTTTATAGGCAAAGGAACAACCTTCGATAAAAAAAGGAACACGATAAAAGAAGAAGGAAACACAGACGCGAGGAGAACAAGGATCTGACGATAGAAGAAACAGATACAAGAAAAGAAAAATAAACCACGAGACGAGCGAGAGAAGCTGAGAGGCTGAATAAAATGGGAAGGAAAATAAAAGACTAAGACAAAATCCAGTGTGCAAGAAAAAAAGCACACGATCATGAAAAGAACTACGAAAACGAAGTTGAAGTTCAGTGAAGGAGAATTGAAGAGATTGAAGAGTTGAGATAGAAAAGGAGAAGGTAGTTGTTGCTGAGCGAACGTTCGCCAACGTCTCCTAGCCCATTCTGAAGTCTATTACGGATTCCGTGGAATTATGCCGATTAGCTGGGGTTCCCCGGAATTTACACCGGACTAGCGCTCAATACTAGCCTCCGCGGCGAAATCTCATCTCGTGGAAATAATTAAAACCCATACCTACGCCACGGCACTGAGATCCCTTTAACTAGCAGCGGCTTCTCATCCGACTACCTGTCGCTTCAGCCTCCAACGTCCTCCGTGAGTCGAACAAGAGCCTCGACAACGGATTATAAGCGAAATCGCTCGGGTTTGGATGACTCGCATGCTTTCACATATAATCGTGAGACTTCAGTTTACATCCTGGACCTGAATGCATGTTTAAAGTTTGATCGTTAAGAATTTGACGTGTGATTCCTGTATGTACGTGTATGGCTCAATGTCGATTATAAACAGTAGTTTGATACCGATAGTAATTTTAAATTGCTTTAAATCGCGAGATTTCAGTTTACATTTAGATCGTGGATGGAATTTGATCAGGGATAATTATTTGATACATGATCATTTTTATTGAAATATATGTAATTTTGTACGCTACACCGGATCAGCCGCGCAGTAGTGATACGCATATGTGTGTGTGATTATGTGTGCGAGTATGCGCAGCATCTCGTAGAACAAAAGAATGTCACTGTTCATGTTACATGGTAAAAAGTGAGACTAGAAGAGTGCTGAAACACGTGTAATGGGTATCTATGAACATCTTGTAAATCACATATTATATAAATACAAAACTATTTTATTATCATCCCTAGATGTAATAAAAGTGTTCTTATATATTTATTTCGGCGATTACGATCAAAAATTTTGTTCATAAGTAAATAGTTGAATATCGATCACAGTCTTGTGACTTGATCGCGAATTTAATTACTTTAGATCACGAATATTCGCAAAAAATGCGTACTCTTACACGATCATTGGATTATGAGTATAGGATTATAAGTATATTGAATATAATTGGTTACAGATATTGTTGAGTAGAATAGGATATTAAGCGTTTGGTGTGTGATCATGATTAAATGCATGAATTTTGATCGTTGTTAAACAATGATTTCTGATTTCGCTGTGAATTACATGTCGATTATAAGAAAAAACGTATAGTTTGATCGAGGAGAGAATTCGATACCAGACAGGTTGAAAAATTCTTGACTGGCCTGGTTATTCCGGAGAGGATACGTCAGGATGCTTTACTCGCGACAGTTTCTTAAAGCGACGAGGAGTTTTTAAGTTATGCAAAGCTATGCGACTTTGCGATCAGGATTCTGTGGTAAAGTCGTTCGACGCGATTCTTGATGAGAAGAATCTTTGAATCGCTGTGGTAGTTTGGATGATTTGATTGAACGAAGCGATTTTTAGACGGTCAAAGTAATTCAGTTTCAGTGCTCTTAGATATCGAGTAATTCCTTCCCCCTTTTACTTTTCTCAATTTTCCTTTACTATCTAATGACGTAACGTCGTTAATAAACTATGGTAATCAATATCTTTTAATCAAATAAAATCAAAATCCTTTATCTTCTTATTTATTTCATTCATCTCCATCTGTAGATATTGCAATTTTTTCTTTACATATAACAGGAATTTCTTCAATTATTGGTTCTTTAAATTTTATTGTTACTATTATAATAATAAAAAATTATTCTTTAAATTATGATCAAATTAATTTATTTTCATGATCAGTTTGTATTACAGTTATTTTATTGATTTTATCTTTACCTGTATCAGCAGGTGCAATTACTATATTACTTTTTAATCGAAATTTTAATACATCTTTTTTTGATCCTATAGGAGGAGGAGATCCAATTCTTTATCAACATTTATTTTGATTTTTTGGCCATCCAGAAGTTTATATTTTAATTCTTCCAGGGTTTGGTTTAATTTCTCAAGTTATTATAAATGAAAGAGGGAAAAAAGAAACTTTTGGAAATTTAAGAATAATTTATGCAATATTAGGAATTGGATTTTTAGGTTTTATTGTTTGAGCTCATCATATATTTACTGTTGGATTAGATGTTGATACTCGAGCTTATTTTACTTCAGCAACTATAATTATTGCAGTACTAACAGGAATTAAAGTTTTTAGATAATTGGCTACTTATCATGGATCAAAAATAAATTTTAATATTACTGTTATTTGATCAATTGGTTTTATTTTAATATTTACAATTGGTGGATTAACAGGAGTAATATTATCAAATTCTTCTATTGATATTATTTTACATGATACATATTATGTAGTTGGACATTTTCATTATGTATTATCTATAGGTGCAGTTTTTGCAATTATTACAAGATTAATTCATTGATACCCAATAATTACTGGTTTAATATTAAATCAAAAATGATTAAAAATTCAATTTGTTATAATATTTATTGGAGTAAATTTAACTTTTTTTCCACAACATTTTTTAGGATTAATGGCAATACCTCGACGATATTCTGATTATCCAGATTCATATTATTGTTGAAACTTAATTTCCGCAAAATCAAATAAAAGATCAGTTTCACTAACATGATGAATCAATATCTTTTTACAAAAAGCCAGAAGATAACTTATCATATTCTTCCCTTGTAGTTTTTACATTTGATTGTATAAAAAAAATAACCATCTATCTGTTCATATAATTTAATAATCCACCCCGGCACGTATCGCAACACGTTCAAGCTATAAATAACATTCATCACTTTGCAATATTTCCTAACAAACTGAAATTCAAAGCATTCTTATTACAGCATTAACCATCAACGATTACACATGGCCAGCGCTGATTACAGGTCTCCGTTTCGCGTTTTACGTGATAACGAAATATATATTATGCAAATATGTTTGTCGTGCTTCGTCATCAAATTCGGCTGGCGGATACTGTGGAAGCACGGCCGGCTCGGTGGCCCAATGCCGATAGCATTATTATATTATTCGACTAATGTTATTGCTGTGTTATGTGCCGGCCAATTAATATTGCGGACACATGGCAGCTTTCCACATACACAAGTATAGAGAGAGAGAGAGAGAGGCTTCGCCTTGGTACGCGATATCCCGATGGAATCGACTTCGCGATAAAATTGATTAACGCAACGCCAGTAGCGGGCAACCACACTTTACTGTTTTAAGCAGATCACGCGAACTGTACGTATACTACACTGACAACGGTAAATGGAGTAGAAACTAGCTGGAATGAAAGTTTCTACCGGGCTCTGCCAGGCCTCGAATCACGATATCCGGTCCGGTTAAAGAGCAAAAGACAATGGGCCAAAGACACGATCGCGGAATTAACTGTTTTAGCCTCTTAACTCTTTCCGAACGAAAGATTCTTACTTCGAATGGCTTTCATTAACCCAGATATGTTCCAATTTTTCCTTCACCATGTTTTTCAAAATAGTATTGTCTACTCTTCGCTTCCGTTTCAGACTTTTGGTGGCTCATGGAAATATTTAATCATTTGACACGGGAAGCTTGTATGAATATATTATGCGTTATATATTTTAATTTATTATTTCATCTAAAGAAGTATCTTGCGATTATCCTTATAGCAAGGTAGTAGGCATATAGAACTTACCTGGGAAATAATTTTGATTATCGTTTTTCGACATTCTTTATTTAAAAAATCGTGAAGTTTATCAACTAATTTTTGAAAAAATGAACAGGAAAAAAACCAGAACAAAAAAAGAAAAAAATGGCAAGAATGAATGAGATGCGTTGTACCATTATTGAGAAGTTTACGACAGATCGGTTAATAGGGAAGAAAAATCAGGAATCTTAGATGAATATCAAGAATTTCGCTAGAGATTTCTTTGGTTCCCAGTAACTTTGCTTTAACGACTTTCGGATTTCTCCCATTTTCAGGTTTTCTGTCAGATCTTTGAAACTAGCAAGGATTTTGCTGATTATTGGAAAGTGAATCTACAAGATTTTAATTAAACGAAACTCGAGAAATTCCTCCTTTTCCTTTGTGGAAATGCCATAAAAACATTTAACTAGAAACAGTCAGAAATTATATTTAACATTTCCTTTCGTTTTAAATCATATTAAATCTTTGGAAATATCCAGCGCGTTAAACACTGTAACACGACACGCTCCTCGCTAGAAAGAACGTAGGCTTATGGCGGTGGTACGAAAGTATTTGAAAAACTTTCCCTTTGTTACGAGGTAACAAGTTATAATAGTACCTCGGAAAGTTTTAGCTATCATTTTGTTCCAACGACTTTTTACGTGAGACGAGCCCTAACCCGACTTAAACTTGTCGGCCATTCATGTGTGGATAAATTGTCAATGAAAAATGGACAGAAACGATCCTCGTGACGAATAATGTGCTAGCTTTTCCAATTTTTATATATTTCTTATTCTTATTTAAATATTAATATTGTGGAAGGCAAGGAGATAAAATGTCGACGTTAATGAGGTACAAGTAACGCTCTGCAGATTACTTAAAGAAGTATAATAAAGTTGAAATTGATATATAATTATACAATATATTTAACAATTCCTTGTTGCTATATTATATAATTTTTTACAGTCTAATAATTACATTCTTTTAATATACATATTCACTAGTTCATATATTTTCTGTTAAAATCAAATTAGTGTCAGATAGTAATTAGAGTAACGATTTAATTACGAATAATAGAACCGATAATTAAATTATTATTATTTAATAACTATCGTCAATCCCTAAATTGCTATTTATTACCGGTATGCTATATTAACTACAATAATTACTCCTAATTACGTTAATGACTCATACACAAGCTTAATGCAACTCCACCGAATGATCCTCGATTAAGTTAATTGCTAAATAACGGGTGTACACTAATTGCAAGTATCTTGCGGTAAATATTCGCAGAATTGTATAAAATGAGCTCGAAAAGAACCTGATCGTTTCTAGCTGAAATTCACTGCGCCATTGAAACTTCTAATCACGTTGAAGATATTCCTATTAGCGTCGAATGAACCGCGAAGTGTTATTGAGTCGCTTTATTCATGGCGAGCGTAGTCTGTAAATTCGTGTTTTGGAGCAGATACCATATTAGAATTCGAAGTTAGCAATCAAACTAATTAACAAAAACAATTTGGAAATCACATTCATCATGCGTATCGTATTATATTATTTATATTTTAATTGTAAGGAGAAATTTATGAGTTTTAATTAGATCTATAACGAATCAAAGTCGCAGTGAATCAATGTACAAGCTACAAAGTATTAATTATAATATTATATATATCTGTGTATTTTGATTCAGCTTTGCTTAATACGATCAGTCAATAAATATGACTGTGACAATGAGTTTTATAAGTTTAGTATCCATATTCTTATGATTTTACGAAATCTGGAGTGTATATTTCCCTTGCTTTTTAATTACACATCTAGTAACCTTAACTTGACGTTTTTAAACTGATAAAAATGTAAATTAGTTTTATCACACAATACGAAATTATATGGAAGAAAAAGAACGAAAACTGATGTATTTTTAATAGGAAATTCAATATTTAATAAAGGAGAACGGGATCGTAGAAATTACATTTATTTTTCAATAGAGAAAATTGACACTTCGTAAGAAAGCATTAAAATTCATATTTTAAAGATGGTTTTTTCCAATAAAAATTGTAATCACATGTTTATGTTTCTTTGAGATTTATATTTTAACCTCTTAGCCGTTTGAACCAAATGATCAGCGTTAACAATATACAGGCAGAATATATAGTCTTTGTTTTTGATACGCTAGTGTCAGATATCAATTGTTGCTTTCCATTAAAATAAATATACCATTATTAGATGCTCTTTTTAACATGCTGATCCGTATTCTTATAATCTTTTAGAATTTTCAACCTCAAAATGCAGCTTCAAAATAGGAAACGAAGAGCAATTTGAAAAACACTATCGCGCTCTGAGTGTAAAAATTGTGACGTGGGTCTATGTGTCGTACCGTGCTTTAGGATATATTACATTCAATTGTATCATTAATTGTTACGGTAAATTATTAAAATTAAAGTATATGCATTATATGTTTAAGAAAAATTATAATTTAATTATCAAAAACTTCATTCTAATGTGCTTGCGTAGAAAATATTATTATCCGTCACACATTGCAGTGCTGTATCGTTTACGCGTAATTCGCGTCAAACTTTGTCGCACAAAACTCAACCGTACCTAAGAGGTTAAAGAACTGTAAAAAGATTACGCTTTCTTGAGAAATCGGCTGTGTTAACGCGACCGTGGTTTCTAAACTATGCTAAGTTTGAATTTATTCGCTGAATATAAGATTTATCTTAATAGGGTTCGAATAAGTTTCAGAAGAGTATTTATCTTTCTCGAATGGGAATTTTAATATGTAAATTCCCTCTTGAATTATACGGCTTTGGGATTTAACGAAAGCTTTCAGCGATTAGGTTTGTCAGTAAATGTTTTATGTAACGCCATATCATTCAACATTGAAATTTGTACGATCTGTCGAAAATATATGGTTTTCAAAGCTTACTTTGCAAATTCCTGTCGCAGCAATCGTACTGTAACACGGATCTATTTAACAGATTTTTCGAAACTCGTAGAATCCCTCTACATCATGCAGCTTTTCTAAAATCCACGGAAAACAAATTCCATTCTCTGTCGCGTCTCACCTATCCAACACACGTACATTCTTTAACGACCGATTTGAGCGCGTTACGACCGATCGTTTCGACGAATCGCGACAAACGTGTTCATTAGAAGCATCGTACGACTATAGTTTGATGTTGTTGTTGTGATGTAACATTGGTCTCATTAAAAATGTAAGGTCGTGATAAAATCTGGAAACAACGACGGCAGGTTATTACGCGGTTCTGGAAGATTGCGGCTCCACCGGGCCCTAACTCGCTTCACAACCCTCTCCCGGTTACAAAGGTCGACGTTTTATGGGTTTACACGTCGCGTAAGATTCGCGATAGAGCGCGAAACGTGCCTCGCCGCTCTTTACCTTTGCCATCATGAGAAGCACACACGAGCCTTTTGTTTGCGGTAAAAATGATTCATCGGGCCTTTGTCTGGAAAATTACCAGTTGATTTCACGTACTCGCCAGTGAGAATTGATTATATATGGAGGATTTCTTGAGATTTGCGTATTTAGTTTCTTATATCAGGATTTCTTATATCATAAGATTTTGGATAGTCTGGGTATCGAATGAATAGAAAGCCGTAAAATTTACAAGCTAATGATTCGCTTTGAAGGTTACTGTGCTAGAACATTTGCTGGCTACAAAAATTTATTTACACGTTAGCATCTCTGTATACAGTAAAAGTTGGAGTTAACTGTAGATTTAGTATTTAAATTATTCTGCTGTAGATGTTTTTGGACCTTTTCACTTTTAGTTCTTTAAACTGTTTTTATTTCCTTTATTTTTCTACTCTTTGTTATTTAATTCCGCGATTATATGATCGACGCGAGTGATTTGGGTGTGTAGTGTGTGTATAGTGCGTGTTGTATGTATCGTGGTCATTGTATACTTTGTTCGCAAAAAAACAGAGGCTATATTGGAAGTTTAATATAAAACTATTGCTATTTTTGGTACGACTTTTCTGCAAAGAGATTGGACACTCACAATGTGTGTGTGATATTTTTGAGGAAACCCGCGGACGGAACGATCGTCACAGTAAGAAATTTGTATAAACATTGTTTATGTGCGCTATTATTTATTATTTATAGAGGCGAAAGATTAAAGGAAACATTAATCCTCTCTGGTTGAAAATCTTATGAGGCGATTTTCGACATGTTACAGATTTTAATGACTAGGTAAGTATAATTTTTAATTTACGAGTTTCTTTACAAAACGTCAAGCAGAATGTTTTACGTTTTCAAATGTCATAATCTTCTTCTCTGCGAATTGTCCGAGGTAAGCTGCTGCCCATGTATCGTTCTATTTAAAGACCCCTGTGTACCCTGTTGCTTAGGCTGTCTTACTTTCGTTCGTGTAAGGAGGTTTGCTCGTATACAGGGATATTTTGACTCATGTTTAATTGTCAATAACTAAAAAACAAAGCCAAAAATGTAATTTTTTAATTCTCGACTTTCGTCCTATTTCGTCTTCAAGAATCAACCTTTAAATTTTCTAACACCTGTAGCCGAACATGTATATGAAGTTATTTAAAAGATTTCATATATTTATAAAATGACTTAACTCGATCTATTATAAGTCACCTACATTCCAAACACACTAAGTTAAGGTAATTAAGTTTATACACAATTAAACTGTAAAGATAAATAGCTTAACAGCAACAGAGGTATCAGTTAGCAAATAGCATTAACGCAGTAATATTATCTCAGACACGCGGTGCGGTGACCGAGGATCGTTAACCAACACTGTTAATCTTTAATTATCTGAAATTAAAGTAAGCACCAAGATTATCACCGCAATCGAAAGTCGTTCGAACAATTACACTTCTATCGACTTCGCTTCCTATACGTACATATATATATCTTTAAAGCATTGTTGGGGCGCTTTATCTCGAACGATCGGACGTCATAGTTATTCGAGTGCGTTTGAAGCAGAGTTGGTAAACGAGTTACGGTCATCGAGGTAACCGTTTACAAGCATATCATCCGAACAACTGTAGCTCAGACACGTAATTGAGAACATCAAAGTTTTCCTTTATTCCTGGTCGGTACAGGAAGTGCAAGACAAGGGTAAAGGGAGAGAGAGATAGAACCGAGAGTCGAGATGTAAGTTTGTTATACCCAAGAGGCGAAGTTTCTTGATATCCCACAAATGAATTTGATAAGCCCGGAAACAGTATTGATGTAGCACCAAATATTTCGCTGCGGCAAACTATTTGCAAACACACTGTAAAGACACGTTATTGCATTATTTTATGGCTGATTTTAGCAATGTCGACGCTCTGCCACTATATTATCCAAGGATGAACGATGTTCCGTCGCATAAACCAGTATTACTCTGATGAGACTAGCGTCATCGCTAATTTGCCATTAACGATTCCTATCAATCTGTTTCTGGCAACCGTACAAAGACATAAAAAAATATAAATTGGATCACGTCAATTTACAAATTATAGAAAGTTAATTTCTTCTTCTCGAAAACTTTCAATCCCATGCAAAGGCTTTTAATCCCATAGTACCTCGTAAGAATTCCTATAGCGCGTCGCTGGCATTGGAATCTTGACTCGGCGATCCGTTTACGCAGCTCAGCTTCCGGTTTCATCGTTCCACAAAATCGCGACTTGTTTGGCGGCAAATTTATCGGGTTCGCGGCGATTTCTCAAACTTTTCGCCGCTCGAACGGGCGCTAACAGAAAGACAGGATTACCTTTCCCACTCTTTTTCTCCGTTTCCTCCTCAATCCTTTCTCTTTCTCTCTTCATCCACCATACAGAACCCGGAATCCAGAGGGGTTACCCTCTCGTCTCCCAACCCCTTTTTCTCCTCGACGATCCCGTGGAATTCCTTTGGGAACTTTCCGATATTCATATCTGCTTGCTACTACATCAAAAATTCCAAACTCGCCTCGCTCAGCCCACGAGTTCCCTCAGTTATAAAGGATTCGCAGCCACTTATGATATCAGCCTTCTATCCTATCTCGGTCATCTAGCTCTCCGCCTTCTCTTCGAGCCTCTTCTCCAGCACTCTTCTCCTCCTCGACATCCTCCACTTTTTCGCTACCCTTCTTACCACCCTTGTGCTCTTTCACAACCTCTTTCAAGTCATGAACACAGGACGGTGTTTGAAAACGACTGTCGAACTGCGAAGAATTATCGGACATTGCGCAGACTAATGTCGTCTGGTGCCCGAGCGGAATTTCGCAGGATTCAATAATGTGAGTTGACTAAGAAGATCCTTAAGAATATAAAAATTTAACGACAGACTGCATCTTTTTTATGCATTCATGGGAAATTTAAAGATGCAGAAAGGGATAGAATGCGCGGAATATATGGCAATATTCAAAGTTAATTAGTCATTATAATATTTAGAGAGTGAAATCTATATTTAGATTTTATTTCTTTAACGTAGTATTTAGCGCAGTCTATTAATGAAAAATGATCAAAATTATAGTTTTTTCCCAGTAAGGCGGTCGTTATCAAATATTCTGTATCGTTCCTTCTTACGGTTATCCGTTCGTCGTCATCAATGTCCGGAAGCCTCTCTCCAGTCGCTCGCTCTCTTCTCTCTTACCTCCGTCTCTATCTCTTCTGTTTGTTCATCGTCTCTGTCTGCTTTTACCGATTTGTTCGACCTTTCATCCTTCTCTCTTCGACGTAACCGTTTTCTCCGTCTTTTCCGGTGTTTCCGCGCCGATCTGGATTAACGAGCCGACCCTTTTTCTGCCGTCCACTTCGGACTCTGGCCATCCGGCCCGTACGTGACTCGCCTCGAAACGAATCTCTCCATATACATGTACTATACTAGATATGTATGTACTATGAGAGATCGCTACTTCGGTTCTTCTTCCTCGTCACTAGCTTCTATTACTCTCGCTTCTACTCGCCGTTTTAGTAAGATTTTTTCTCTTCTTTTTTCCTCGTTTCGCTACATTGAAGCGGTTTATTTTTTTTTTTTTATCCTTTCACTTTTGACTTTAGTGTTCTTCGTATGATTAAATGTACCGTTTGATTTACGCCATCGAGGAGTTTTCTTTGATTTCGATGGCAGATAAAATCAATCGCAATGGCAATCGTAAAGCTTCTTCTGTTGTGGGCTTTTTTCTCCGGTTGAATATTTCCCGGTGGTTTCTTATTCTTTGTGAACGAGTTACTCGATTTTTCGATTCTGTAAATATTGAAATTCTTTAAAATATTTGACAAACTGTTGGTTTCTTTAAGATGGAGCTTCAATATGGCAATATTCCACGTAAGTTTCATTTTCTGGGAAAACAGGAGTCGAAAAATGCTTCTGGCTTGACATTCCAGAATATTGAAAATTTCAGAAATCTGAAGAGTTAATAATGAAAGTTGAACGAATGCTCTATGATAAAATTTGCAATCGAATATTCATATAATACACGATTAGTCTCATTATGTTAATTAATAAAATTATTCTTTTGTATTTATTGTTTATATTATTATTATTTATTATTTATATTATTTATATTATTTAAATGTAATTTTATTCTTCCGCAGAGAGATACTTTAAATTAAAATACTTTTTCTGAAATAAAAACTTTATTAACTAATTCTCTAGTTCTAAAATTACGATACAAACGAACAGATTGCCTACAGGGAATCCTTCGTGGTAACTTGAGTAATTAATTGCTGAAATATATCGCACCACCGAATTATAGTTAAACTGAATTCAACACTAATACGAGTTTAATTGATTTCAACTGCATCACAACAATTGTAACATCGTGTATGCTTCGATCGATACGCCGATTTTTATTCGCCATGTTTAGGTATTAAAACATTACCAGTGAATATTGCAAAACATCTGCTAAAAATTTCAGAACTGTCCCTCGTTTTACGCGATTTCACCCGGAAATCAGGTCGACCAAAATCGCCGCAGTCTCGACTACAATGTACACGATTCACAAAATCGAAGCGAATTCAGTTCATGGCACCAGAGTTAGACAAGATTAGAAATTTATTGCAAACACATCTCGTAATTTCTATTTACGTTTCAGATTGATATCAAATTTGACCAATATAATCGTGCCAGTCGTGTCTCATTACAGTGCTAACGATATTTCAAAATGTTTTATATGACACATACGATATGCACATAAATGTTTTCCGTGGCGAGTGTCCAAATACTTTGGTGAATCGGTGTATCGGTGAATTCCAACAGTTTCGTTAATAACCACAGACGGTCGGTTGTTTGTTGACGTCGAAAAACCAGACATCGATTGGCGACCGATGCGGCCGAATAAATGCAATTTAATTAATGAGAATGCACGTGCAAGTTTTATTTACTATTTTGATCGTATCGCGATCCCATTGCTGTCGCCTTGAGTGCTGATCCTTAATTAATGGCCGGACGTGGAGTGCCATCCTGTCGTCGTATTGCGGATTAATTCGATTCCAAGTGTCTATTAATTATCGGTCGGCTAGAATTGCGTGGTTGTCATAGGATCGAAATTCTAGCAAGAGGAACGCGCCGTAAACCTTTCCCGTATTGGTGGCTTTCTGGACGCGTATGTACATGAGCCAGAGGGGACTTTCACGCGTTCGTGGATGGATGGAGAGAATTCTACAGCATCAAGAAATAGCGTGGAAACGAGAGTGACGGAGGAATAGGGCAAGAGGGACAGGGAGAGTCGCGAACTCGTTAAGCATGAACGACCGATCGTTTGAGGCTTGGAAATCGGTTGCGGTGTAAACGTCACGTTTCAGAGAGCGTCTACAATGGCTCATTAAATTGAATAATCATCGAGGTCATATCCCAGCCGGCGAGGATGCGGTATCTGCAATTTATTTGGTCATCGGTCGGCAAAGTTATGTTAGTCCAGTTGGCCAAGTACTATCATCGAGTGTATTGAATCTGGATGAGATGTCTACAGCGACATAGACTGTCATGGCAAGATGTTATTCTTCTCTCCTAATATCGAGCCATCGAGATGACCAATCCTATCTATCGAATGAACTTTGGCTGATGAAAATTGGCTGACTGGCGTTACGATTTTTTAAGTATTAATAATGTTTGTTCACTATTAATGTAGATTTAGCATGAACAAGTTTGCTAAGAAGTATCGCGTATTTTCTATATTGTACGTAAATTCTAATCGATTTCCTCACTTTGATTTTTATGTAAAAACTGTATATAAAATTATTACTTTAATACTTTAATATATTCAGTTATAATATTTTATTATATCATTATCTCGATCCATAACCTAATGAATTGTCCTTCTTGACTTTAATTCCAATGAAATTTCAACCATTTCTTCCACCATATTTCTCACTATTCCTCGCTATTCCTGTTAAATATATACATTTTTCAATATTTTTCATATTGCTCCCTATACTATGCACACCCTTTGAATCGTTACAACACCAACAACAAAACTAATTGCTTCAAAAACAACGTTTTACATATTTTTATATTATAGTTAGTTTATAAAATATGATAACGTGCCCTCTATAAGCGAAAAAAGCAGGATTTTTCCTTTTTAAATGCTTTTTGTCTCGTTTCCATCCATCGTATCGTTTCAGAGATATCGTCGTTTGAAGTGGAGAATAATTTTGAATATTTTAACGTGGCTATGCCTATTGGGTGGTCGAATATCTCTTCCTCGCACGCGAGCGCTGACCTATCTCAAGCTTGATGGTTGTGCGGTGGTCAGTGACAGACGCTGAGTGGGCGTCTTTTTGCTACTACTACGCGACGTACGCATTTCCAGAAAAAAATCCAGGTCACGACAGATCGTTCACATTTATTTTCACACATTATACTTCACATTATACTTTAAACTCGAGTACCTTCGATGTTAATTGAGATGTCAACTTGAGACAAAGTGTATTTTTAATGTCGTGCTTCCTTTTAGCTATTGACATGTCAGCTTTAGTGATTATGGAATTTTTGTGGGAGCATCGTGAGTTAAAATTTGATGTTAGACCAGCGTATGAAAAGATTTTTATTCGTTTCCTCGTAATTTTGAAGAGATATATTGTTAATTATTGGCGTCTAAATACAAGGAAATCCGACAAGTCAATTTTTGTTGTGTGACAGAGAGTGACAAAAACATCCTAAAACTTCTTATTTGATCCTAAGATATTTTTAGTGTAAGATTTGTTGAAAAGACTGGGAACGTAACTTATCATGTTTTTTATTCGTGACCTCCATATTAAATGGAATTGAAAGTTAACTCTGTAAATGTGATTATAATAATTTTTAATTTACATATCAAAACAAACCAACCTAAACTTTCTTTAAATTCACTTTGTGTCAAGCGACTTGTCAAATTTTATTGTGTGACAGAGAGTGACAAAAACATCCTAAAACTTATTACTTGATCCTAAGATATTTTTAGTGTAAGATTTGTTGAAAAGATTGGGAACGTAACTTATCATGTTTTTTATTCGTGGCCTTCATATTAAATGGAATTGAAAGTTAACTCTGTAAATGTGATTATAATAATTTTTAATTTACATATCAAAACAAACCAACCTAAACTTTCTTTAAATTCACTTTGTGTCAAGCGACTTGTCAAATTTTATTGTGTGACAGAGAGTGACAAAAACATCCTAAAACTTCTTACTTGATCCTAAGATATTTTTAGTGTAAGATTTGTTGAAAAGACTGGGAACGTAACTTATCATGTTTAAATTATTCGTGGCCTTCATATTAAATGGAATTGAAAGTTAACTCTGTAAATGTGATTATAATAATTTTTAATTTACATATCAAAACAAAGCAACCAAAACTTTCTTTAAATTCACTTTGTGTCAAGCGACTTGAAAATCGATTGGCTCATATTTATCCGTTAAAAAATAGATTAATGTAAACGTTCACACCATAGAAGCTTTTTGAGCCTGGTACTTTCGGCCAAGCCATCTATTTTATTCGCGATATACGCGTGGCGGAGCATCGATTTGGCAACGAATTTCACACAAGCAATGCAAAATATAATAACATGCATCGACGTGACTCGTTGTCACAACGTATAATGCCCTCGATAAGTACATATTTTCCATCGTACACGATAATGTACCGATTGAACGGACGTTTATGCCATATCCGTTTATCACGTGTATCGCTTAATTAATCACTCTTCGTACTTTCATTGTTCAAATCGGACAGAAACAATTTGGCTTTTATTACTCGTGTCCGTTTGAATTGGATTTGGTTCGCAACCTTGCCGAAACATTTCCGCGCTACCGACGTATCATCCTGGAAGAATGACCGAATATAAATTACTGTAATAATAATGTCTACATTCCGTTGTCCTACAATTCGAACGCGTTTATTTAGAATTGATTAAACGATTTGTAATTATCGTCCGCTCCGTCGTTTATTAAAGTCGATGCCTTTCTCCGCAATCAAACGAAATCCTATTTAAATCATAACTAGCCTGTAATCAAATTGTTACCAGAAATCTCGGCCTTGTTAAATCCTATTGAAGTCATAATTAGTCCGTAATCGAATTGTTACCAGGAATCTCGGCCTTGTTAAATTAGAACAAAATAATTAGTTGGCGTTTTCATTAAGACAGCATAGTTTGTAAATTCAATTATTACTGTTAGTAAGAGTTTCAGGCTTTCGAAATCTGCCGAAAGCTGAAGAATTAATCCAACTTTTTTGCCTTCGATTTCTTCCAAATCACAATCATTCCATACAAAAGTAAATATTATATTAATTGCAAAGATCGCTATATAGAACTTCGTGGAAAGTAACAAAGCGATCCTTGAGCGAACATTGAGGGAAGAACGGGGCAATTTGTCTATGCACGAATCAAAGAGAGAAAGGCCTTTCCGGTTCGAGGTCACCGATATTCAACGGTTTCATTTTGTTAGACGCAAAATCCGAGAGCAGGCGGAACGGGTTTCGGTGTTTGGCCATCAGTCATTTCATGACGTGCCGGCTAAACACGGTACAACACTCATTCCATTTGATCCCCGAATAACGGCCGTTGCCCGATGTCTCTTTGAACGATATAAATGGAAACGCGTACCCTTTGCGGTCTTTGTACGACGCAAGCGAAGGGCAGCAAGTTGGATGATTCTGTTCAGGGTCAACGACTATCAATGTCCGAATATGCTGTCACTTTTTTTCCCTACGTGGGTGTTCGCGTTCTCGGCAGACTCTCAGCATTTTCTGATAGAACGACCCGTCTAGAAATATATACACATTTTTGTTCTTCTCTTTTTACCCTCTTTTCCTTTTCTTTTTTTTTTTTTTTTTTTTTGCTGAAGAAAGGTAGTAGGGAGTTGTAAACGGGAGTTGTAAATTGGATCCCATTGGATGGTGAAAGTACTTGATGTATTTTTGGTAAAATGAAATTGCATGATTGTAATAGAAGTGTTGACTGGATGAGATGATAAAGAGAAGTCGTTGACTTGTACAGGTTCGTGTGAAAGTTGAGAAGTTATTCAGATTAGGACGATAGGGAAATTTGTTTATTATTCTTTCTTACTTCCAAGTAATTGAAAATATTAGGAGATTGTAAGTTTCGGAGGTTCAGCGAGTTAATACTTTTTTATCTTTTATTTTATTTAAATATCGTATCGAATATTTATTAGTAACGTCTGACCATACATTAACCTGTACTACGTTTCTTTTAAGTAGGGGGTCACTTGTTGCTTTTGTGATCAGTAGAAACAAGAAAATTGATTAATTTATCTTGTTCTTTGTTCTTTTGTCCTTTGTATTTTGAACAAAATTTAGAAGTTGTTATACGGTCACACATATGCCATGAAATGTTTGTGTAATTTTTGGTGTGTAAAGTTTAAAATATAAGCGTTAAAATTTTTGTGTACCGTCCCACATCCGATTAATGCTCGATATTTATATTAATTAATTTATGTAGGCTCGTTAGATTCTCGTTAAAGAACGACAGCAGCAGACCATTAAACTGAATAATCATTTAGGTCAATGGGACGTTTTGATATGCTGCATATAATACAATATATATCTATAGAATATATATTTATAAAGTAGGAATCCTGATGAACTTCGAAATAAGTCTCTTGCATGTAATATAACAGAAATGATATTATACGTTGATGTAAATACGTTGTAACGAAGAATAGTTATAAACATTTTTTCAATTTATACATATATCGGTGATCATGTATATTTTGTCATTCTAAATTTGTAATAAAAACGGAAGTTTTTCAATTTAATAAAATTAAAAATAAAATTTGCAACATCAATTAAATGTAGAAAATTTCTAATGAAATATCTATCTATGTAAATATCACGACACATAATTTTAAACGTTGACTACACAGATACTAAAAATGATGGACAATGAGATTTATACATTAATCGTTTCTTTATTCAGTTTCATATATATATTTATCTCCGTTGGTACCAGCAGTGCGATAATTCATTGGTAGGCTTAGTACAAGTATCCATCACGGGATCACGTTATTACACGATACATTATTTAATTACATCGACGCAAGTATGCATATCGTTAATCATATTCATATATTATACCGTATGTATATATGCATATGTTATATTTATATTATACGTGTATGCGCGTAATTATTGTACAGTGTGCGGCTACGCCCTTAAATATTCGACTCTCGAAGGGGAAGATGATCGTATTCACAATATGACAAATCCTTCTGTTCGTTCATTTTTTATTTCTTTCTTCATAAATAATGTACGTTATGTATGTATATATAGTGCAAAATATATTAAGGCCAGGCCATTTATAGGAGGACGATTCTTAGTCCTCCTCAAAGACTAACCATTCATATATGTTTACTTCTTTTTTTTTTTTAGTCACTCTCTTTTATTTTGGTTTATTATCAAATCCGCACATATATCGATCGAGTATTACTTATTGTTAATTAATGACGATGGAACTAACACTAATTTAGCATTTGGTAAATGACGAAGCACAAAAAGCCAATTCGAATGGATAGGTTGATGCTAAATAAAATTGTATATTATGTTCTTTAAGTGCAAATCGTGATCTTTGGAGGGAATGCTCTGTCATTTTTGTTAATATTTTAGTTATTTTTTATCGAATATCCAAAAATGTATCAACACTTTGTAAATAATAGTTGTCAAATTTCAAAATTTTTGAATTTTCGAACTTTTAATCTTTCGAGTTTCTAAATTTCAAACAAAAATATAAATAGTGCACTTGTTAATAAATTGATGAGGATTCTGTATAAAAAAAAAAAAAAAATATTAATATTATAATTACTTACGATGATCGTGGTCTCTCATAAATGTTAAGCCATCTTTGGTTACCTAATGAAATTAATTACAATATTGACAAAATGACAGAGCATTTTCAAAATAAAATAACTTACATCACAAAAATCCAGGTCCTGAAAGTCTCGAAGATTTCGGTCGAAATCGCTTGAAATTCGAGTTAGAAATCCCAAAAAAGTATTTCCCGGATATGTAAGGAAAAATTCAACGGGGGTGAAAAGCCACCCGATATGTTATCCGATATGAGCTTTAATTTCTGTTTTTCGTTGATAGTTTTCACCCGCGCGTCAATCGACTTACTCTATTAAATTCGGTACATTTTTAGAGATACATTATATTTATGCGATTTCCTTTAATTTTTTTAAACATGCTATGTTTCCCGATTGCCTCGTAACATGAGATTTATCTGGATCTTTTAATATAATAGAATATAAACGGTTCGTAGAACAAAAATATTTACATCCACTCAGAATCGGTATACTAATAATTAAATAATGTAGTATATTTTACAATACGCTTTTATATCGATTGTTTCGCTTTGCATAAATATACATTTCATTCACTTACACGTTTCATACTCCGTATAATTTTGCAGATGAATTGAAAGTTATAATTTAGAAATGATCGATGATATTCATGATGATAATCTGTGGATAAATTTCTTCGTTAATGTTAATTAAATTATCTAACGATAAAAATTCTATCAACTTCTCTCCTTTTCATTTTCGTGTTATTGTTTGAAGAAAATGGTTGATGGAATCTTTTTCGATATTTAAGATTTTGTTTCATGTTACCAAACCATGGAAAGCCGATTATGTTGTGTAATTTGATTTCATATTTTATTTATATCTTACACTCTATTATATATATATATTATATATATTATATATATATTATATATATATCATATAAACGTCGTAAACACCTACAGCCAACAATTCAATAACTTTAATAATATCGTTTCATTATATTTCATATTTTACACAATCTACACATAAATGTATTCTCATATTCACTAATATTAAATGTCACATAATTTCTTCTTTCTAGTTACTAACAGTCATCGATTCATTCATATTCATTCATTTCGCATGTTTGCAATTGCGTGTAGAAATTTTGTTTATTTGTGAAATTATTTTTATCAACTTATATGGAACCATCTTCCTTGTTTTCTATTTCTCGTCTTGAATCGCTGAATTTTTATATTATTAAATTCTCGAATATTTGAATCCTGCATTTCAAATTCACCACATTAAAAATTATATTAAGCCATAAACTATAAGATTTCTACCATAAAAATTTCAATTAATGAGTTATTATCACTGGAAGAGTAACGAAATTAAAAATCTTTGCGTAATTTCTTACTTTCTTTCTAAACGAACCGCACTTTTTCTTTTGAATAAATCTTTGGCTATAATTATTAAATTGGACGTCAAAAACGAGGATTATTTTCTCACGCAACAAAGGAATTCGTTCCGTCGAATAAGTTAAAGGGAAATTTGTTTAAACTGGCGTTCGTTATATTTCAGCCTCTAATTAAATAAAATGTTCCGTACGATCTTCTGTGAACTAGTTGCTTTGTTTATACAAAATTTTCCGATAAAAGATTTCTTAATTATTAACAGGATAATGTCGTTATCGGAAACATTGTTGTAACATTAATATCTTGCTTCAAACACTGATACATCCCTCTAAAACAAAATTTCATTAACTAGAATGCATTTAAAAGAGAAGATCAAAAGCGATTAATAGGTGAAACGCGGAATCACTACTTCAAATTCACACACTTTGGCACGTTCTTTCAACTGAAGCGAATTATTTTACTTTCTTTTTAATACCTTTTTAATATGCTCAAAACGAATATTATTCGCAAAGTATCCTAGAAAACTGCGTTTTCTCAACAAATCTGTCAAATTGTCTAGCACAAGTGCGATCTATTTATAAATCTAAACTTTAATTTTACTTTGATTTATAGTGAGAAAGAAATAATATCTCAGTCTCTTTATTCCAACAGAAACTTCAAAAATATATTAAACATCCTCTACAATATTAATAATATAACTCAAGATGATATAGTTCCATCTCACAAATCTATTATTATTTACTATCATATATCATTATCATGTATATGATAATTCAAAATATGTAAATTTAAAAAATCGCATAACCTATCTATATACATAGGATAAATGAAATTTTGCTCGTTTTCTTTTTGTACGTAAAAATCGTACATATATTTCCTAACATTACATACCCGTTTAAGATGCACACACACCCTCTCATACATCCGTACAGAATCATCCATGACTCGCCATAATAATGCTCAACGATACTTTTCTCTCTTTTTATTTGTTGGTTGCAAAAGCAAAGGGATACATTTCTTACATTCTTACTAGCACGTTGGAATATTTTCCACTTTTGCGTTTCTTCCTTTTTTCATAATAGTTTTTTATTCGTTTTTACACTACATACGGTGGAAGCTCATCATACGAACAACGTGGCGTTCTGTGCATGCACACCGATATAACAGTATCGAAAGCACGGATACAACTTCATTTCCCGCTCATACGACGACTTTAATTAATGACTTTGTGCTTTATTGCGCGACTCTTTTGTTTTTGACCTTTATCTCGTCTCGTGCTCTCTTTTTTCTTCCAGTTTTTCTTCTCGGTTTCCTTTTATCCGTGTATATGAGCGACGAGACTTTCTTGTAAAAGGGAGCAAAACGCACGCTGCACGCTGAATGAATTAACTATACTTTGTCAGGAAACTGCGTTTATCGTTATCGTTACACTGTCATTTTCGTACAACGTATACGTGCTTACTTTGTAATTCTTGAATCGTTATATATATATATTATATATTTCATTTCAAAATTTTATAGATTAAAAAATCGATGATATCTTAATCAGAGGCGTAATATTTTTCGGTATGATGGGAGTTTATCTTTTCCATGTAAGTGATATAATGTTTGAGGAAAAACAAATTTGTAAGGAACGAAAGTCCAATGAAAGTTACGAGTAACTAGAAGAAATTACTGAAATTAAGAAAGAAATAAAATTTTTCTAGATAATTATCAATCGATATTGTGTTAAATGTCGGTCATTAATATGTAAATATGTAAACAATTGAGATAATAAATTTCCATTTCACAAGAATGAACTGTTTTTCATTTTTGAATTTATTAGACACTGGGACATCCACGAAACGTATAATATGCTACCAAAATGGATGAAGTTTAATTGGCGAAACTTATTCAAAAGTTTTCTAAGCTTGATAAAATCTTTTCTCACGAAAAGTACATTAATTTTGCATTCGTGTAACAATTACCATAAATTCAGTTTGTCTGTACAATTTTTTTCGTATTTATTACAAATCTAACGATATCTTCAGACTTGTGTACTCCTAATCGTTGCTTAAAAATGTGAAATCATATCGCTACTTTATAATTGATTAGGGATATGTATTGGATTCGTATAGGTTACTAATAATTGCCAATTTATTCCTTGTCCTCCTACGTAATACAAGAAACAAGAGAATAGAATGATACAATTCATATGTTTCCTCTCGATGATACCTACACCAACAATGAAATTTCTTCTGAATATTTGCGTCCAAATTTTAGATAATCTAGTGAAACGGATACGATGTACGAATAATATATATGTATCTGGCAATTTTAATTGTATTTATTAGTATTGTAAAAATTTGTAAAGATCCCAGAGGACATATTCCAAGATTTTATGACACTTCAACAAAGAATCAAAATAACATAATTAAAAATCTCACTAGAAACATTAAATGAAAGGAAAAATTATCAAGAGCTGTCGAACAACAAATTGTTAAACAATCTCCGCATGATTTCTTAGAAATCAAACTGCTCAATTCTACTTCTTATTAATTTTTTACTTTCATCACACAAATACACGATTCATTTACGTCAATAAGTTTATTCGTCGCAAGAAGACGATATAAAGAATAGCAAATTCTAAAGTGAATTTAAAAAATAGTATTTGCAACATCATCGCTCCTTTTATCTTATAGAGTTGATCAATGTGGCGTCCGAATGGCTTACGTATCAACTACGCGAAAACGTAGCTGATTCGCGTTTTAATCAAATCCAGATCTACGATTCACACATGAACCTTTGTGAACCGGTGATGAACAACATTTGCGTAACTAAATTTCATTCGTTCACATTATCTTGGTTGTCTGATATTCCCGTCAACGATCGTAATAATCCAGCGAGTCGGATATGAAGGGAACAGATTTTATTTCATGCCCTCCATATGCGTGTTCACACGTTGAAAAAAGACACGTGAATCCGTGAAACATAACGTGAAAAGGGACAGAGAAAAGTAGGAGGAAAAACGAGGTAGAGATGAGGATGGGACAAGAAAAAAGTACACGAGCCCGGGGTTTAATAATTCTATCATTGCAACAGATCGGACAATTCGACAGACCGGTCGTCGAAGAGAGACAGAGAAGGCGAACATGCAGTGCTAACGAGATATCTCGTTAAGCCTAGAACGGACAATCGCACGGTGGCACGGAGCGAGCTGTTCGATATGACGAGATCCACGACGAGATCTTCGTTCTGCCGTTACGTTTCTCCGATATTCATTAGAATATTAATTTCACGTTCGTCAGCCCTGATACAATAACGTACCCCTGTTGGTCGACGTGCAATTGTATCCGTGACCCAAGTTTATCGCGGTACGACTAAAGGTTCGACTCGTTTCGCGGTCTGAATAAACAAGGAATCAGTCCGCCGATTTTTCTCCATTTGTTCAAGCGGTGTACGCGAGGAAAAATTCGAGTAGAAATTCGTTCGATAAATTGTCCAGCCGAAACAATTACCCTCTTCTTACCAAGTATTATTTGGTAACTGAAAAGGGTGATTAATTTGAGAGAATTAATGAGATGGAGAAATCAGAAAATCTTTACTTTTTGTTTCGTTATTTCTATTGATATTCTATTTGGCAGTAATTTATAATCCTGTTTTTGATTTTATGCATGTTTTCTTTGAATAAAAGTTACTGTTAAGAGTGACTACAAAAAGTATTTTCGGATCATTGTATATATTACGTACTAATTAACTAGGTCCAACTATAATGAATTTCATATCGTTTACCAATTCGTCTGCAATTACGCGTGAATTGATGAAAAAGATCATTTAGTAGGCCAAGCGTACTGCTTTCGGTTCTTTAAATGTTTTTCTTGTTTTCTTCGAGCGGTTCAGTTTTTATAGTCATTTACTGTATTTAACTACCTGGCACATTGGCGCGTATTTTTAAAACCACTTTAAAATACTTCTCTGGTCTGGTTCTTTTGTTGAAAGATCGTGTAAGTGGTGCTACATTAAAGTGTGGACTTATACACGTAGGTCAAGTGGATTACAGAGTAACAGGTGGATGGTGAAATTGCTCTAACGAGACGTGTCTTCTTAATTGGAGAGATAAAAATGCCTACCTCGGCGACGTAACGAATTTAGATCTATCGCTTGCCAAGAGTTTGCGTATTGTTTGCAAAACGTGTTGTTTACAAATGACCAAAATTTAACCTAGTGAAATTATTCACTTGTAAAATAATAAATGAAGTGTTATACAATTTTTGAAGATAAAATTCTACGAAAAGGTTTGTCAATAAAATTTAAATATTAGTTAAATACTTATTTTTCTGGATAGATAATTTGTTGTTCAGTTCAGCTTTCTAGAGAAAATATTGTACATGGATAGAAAAAAAAAAAATATGGAAGATGAAAAATTGAAAATTTTATAATAAATAAATACAGAATGTGGGCGTTAATTGTTTATCATTCTAACTTCTGTGTTTTGCAAATTTGCTTTAATCAGAAGTTACGAATTTTTAAAATTCAAAGAACTAATAACAAAGTTCGAATAAATAACAGTTTTTCATTCAAGTCGGAATAATACGATATATATTTTGGTCCAGCGTAATGAATTATCGAATTTTAGATAAAAATGTATAAGGCTCGTATGATATTTTCATCAGTCCTTCAACGGTGAAGATCACGAAGTTTTGTATAAAATTCTTCTAATTCAGTTAAACTTGCTTTTACATTACACGATACTTAGTACTTTCAAACTAGGCAAATACGTTGCGAAAAGTTGTAGAAAAAGTTAAATCCACGTAAAATGAAATATCAAAATTTGTACAAGTTGTATAAGAGAAGTATGTAAGAAATATTTTGCTCGAAATATATCGAAAAATATTTTCGTATCGTTTTGTGATCTTATTTTATAATATCCACGATAAATACATAAAAAAGGAAAAAATTCAAATAAAGACAAGAAACGAATTATAAATAAATAAATGAAAATAACATTTTCTAACCAAAAATGAATAAAATTCAAAATAAATACTCGGTAAAATATTAAACCAAATTAAACGAAATTAACAAAAATTAAAAATGATAGAATTTTAAAACTATACACATGAGATAGAAATCTGTATGTATCATTACTTACCGAACGAACTCTGCAAACAGATACAACCTCTTTCGATTCTAATTCGTCAGCTAGATCCGGTAGTGTATCATCGATGGAGGGATCGAACAAATGCAACGATAAGATATCAACACAAACTTGTAACTAATTTTTCCGAAATGAACTTGCTTTTTCTCTGTCGACGAGTATAACGCAGCACAGAAATCGATATGCATCGACACACAGGAAAAAAAATGATCGACCGTCGTCGTTGAAGTAAACGCATGATTCTTCGTTCCTTCTGTATTCACGTGTTTTTTTCTTTTTTTTTTTTTTTTATAGTGTTCTTTACGTCAAAGCGAGCAGTTGGGACAATACTATTAGAAGAATACAAGAGGCGGGTGGTAAAATGTCGTTTGAGGACGTCGACGAGGATGCGTCGTCGCCGTTGAAGAATGGTTCCAAGGTTGAACCCGTTTCCCGTAAAGAGCCTTGATACACGTTAGTCAGTCTGTGATCTCGATCGTTGATCGCTTCGTTCGTGTCACTGTCCAGTCTTCGGTCTCCCAGTTTCTTCGAATGTTTCGGTAGATCCATATCTGAAACAAACGAAATCATTTTAAGTTGAATTAATAAAATTTTTCATTTTTCTCGGTTTTATTGAAGAGGATGAAGTTTCATCAGATTCTTCATCGATAATAGGAAGAATATGGTGTATTCTTTAAAAAGATATTTAAAATATATATAATATATATTTAAAATGGAAATTTATCGACGTGGACTTGAGATGGATATACAAACACACACACACACACACACAACGGTATTTTCATGTTATTAAATTTTACTTATAGTATGGCTATATATTTTCTTGCTGCAGAAATTATAAGTAGTGTTTTATCCAAAGCTAGTGGTATAGTACGGTACATGGTCAGACATTGCGCCACGCATTTGTGTACTCAGTTAATAGATTGTAAATCTTTAATCTGAACTCTATTTCTCTTAAATTTCGATATTATGCAACGTATAATATGTAATTAAATTTTATTCGTGTAAAAAATTCTTTACTCGTATAAGCAATATTTCAAACTTGTGCTGCATAAAAAATTGGCTACACGATACGTTTCGGACTAACGACACGCTTGGTAGTTAGTGGGACAATTTAAGTGACATCAGACGCCATACACTTTTTTTTTGCGCATGCATAACTTCGTGATAGAAACTATACCAGGGTTGTGGAGTGGAGCATTTTCACGCTCGACGTCACATTACATAGGAGGCGGTATTGGCGGAAAAAGAGGAAGCAAGAATGCATCTCTTTGACGAGGAATTTCTATAGTGGATTCAATTTATACATGTATCGACATGTACTCTACTAACACTAATATCTTCTGGGCATCTCCGTGCAACTGTTTACATGCGATATTAAATTTGTGCTGTGGTTTCATAAAAATACTTCAGTTTTTACATCCCCTCCCCTACGGCGAGACCGTGTAACTTGTTATATTAAAATTTCTTTACGATTCTATTGCTTCGTTGTTGGAAAATTTTTGTTTCCGTCAACGTAATTTCGACTGTCGGAAATTAATTCTAAATGGATCGCGTTTATCTTTGGATTTTATTTAAATTATCAAGTTTCAAAAATTCACAGTATATAAAAAGTAATCGCAAATAATACTTGCAAATGTTCGGTGAAAAATGATAAAATTTAACAAATCAGTTAGTCTCTGCGTAATTATTCAGAGCTTTGAAATATAAATATGAGGATAGTTATATAAAGTACGGAAATATAAATACAGTTTTATATAATATTTTTACTCATTCGAACGAGTGAACGATGAATGTCCTATAGGACGTTACTCATTAAAATATATTTTAAAATTTAAATTTCATTTTTATTGCAATTCTCGTATCAATAAAATCTCAAACATACACATAAAGTTTCTGATATAAAATGATAATAAAAATGAAAGAAGCCTGTCATTTGATTTATAGAATTTTTGATGGCTTTATGCTTAATTTAAAGAAATATCAATCGATCATATAATATATTGATACTAATTACACGCATATTAATATTCATCTACTATTTCTAATAAAATAATTTTTCAAGGCCTTTATTACTAGTAAAGAAACAATTTGTTCAAACTATCCTAAGGAATCGTCCGATGTTCAGGTAAAAAAAAAAAGAAAGGAACGAAAAAACAAAAAGAAACTGCAATCTTCCATCGCGATAACGCAAGGGCCATGTGTTGCAAAATTGACACACCAGAAATTGGAAAAGGCGAAACGGGAAGTTTCGTCGCTTCCGCCGTACTCTTTCGATATTGTTTTCTAAAATTATTATATACCCCAAGTAATTCACCGAAATTACGAAAATACAAAAGCAAGCAAACCAGTTTTCTCCTTTTATTAAGGGAGAGGAGATAAAGCAAGGATAAGGAAATTCGTTAACGCGACGTTTCATTCGCAACATTTTTCAATAAATCTAAATAATCGAATTTTGTTTCTTAACATCGTGTCTACGAAAAGTAATGTCACGAGTTCGCTTAATACCTTCTTTGTCACTATTTCTCTTACCTAGATTCTATAACTCTTTTTTTTTAAAGAAATCGAAGTATCATTATGGTAAACTATATTACATATTATTTAATCCTTAATGGCTTAATTACACACAATACGTTGATCTTACAAAAACGCGAAGTCCCGAAGAAAAATTCTTTGCATCCATCGCTATCGTTGAAAACTGAAAGATATCCTTAACGTTATCATCACAACCCTTCGGCAAAAGCCATCAAGGTGCGAGTAGAAATGGCGCACGTCTTGCGGCATAACCGCTTCCAAAAAACTGGAGCCCATTCTCGGTTCTATCCTGCATCGAAAATTTGCCGGCTGGCGTCCGCAAAAAGTCTAATCGACCAAGCAAAGCGTAACGAGCAATTTGCAGGCCGGATTCAATTTATTGCGTATACACTTCCGCGATCGGATCTGGCCCCGGACAGATGTTGCGGGGCTGGAAGCTGAAAAGAAGAAGCGGGAAAAAGAAATCGCGGAAGGTGGTGGAACGCTCGACAAAGGGGCACGAGAAAACGAGACATTGCCACAGGGTGGTAGGGTGGATATAGGGGAGGAGAGGAAGGTTGGAGCGAGGGGAATGGAAGGGTGAAACGTGCGGCAGCTCGTCGAAATAGCAGTTTAGCACTGATAGCACTTGGCGGACTTTTATCGATCATGTCTGGCAACAGATGGCTCACCCAATTCCCGGCGGCGCGTTTTGTCTGGCCGGCCTGATAAACGATAACTAATACGGAACAGAAGAAGCAGCAGCAAGAGAAAAGGGAAGAGAGATGTAGCGTTGGGGTAGGATGGGCCGGCGGTTGGATATTGTTTCGCGGACTTTTAGCCCTTGACGTGACGTGCCAACATCTCTCGCCACTGTTGTCCCATCCTCCTCTATGCGATGCTTCCTGCTACTGCTATACTCCTATATATCCTCTCCTTCTCCATCTGTACCCTCTTTTTTCTCCTCGTTTTCTCTTCTAGCCACCCTCGATCGTGTCTGTTGTACAGGGTGTGCCACCCGCGAGCGCATCTCTGATTTACTATTCTCTCTGCAGACATGCTTGTGGTTCTTTGTCCATTTGATTGTTCGATTTGCTCGTCCATTTGTATATTTGGCGAAATCATGTTCGTATAACTCGAGTATTACCGTTATATTTTTACAATTTAAAATGACGTTTCGTGCGTATTAAATAAGCTAACATATAATAGCGTAAATGATGCGGTTTTCTTTTGAGAGTTGAGTTTAATAAAACGATAACGAACTACTTAGTTCATATATTAAATATTAAATGCGCACCGATATGCATTTATTCAAAATTATCAAAATAAATCAGAATTTCTATACTTCTATGTTCATCATAGTAAAGAACGTTCAATTTCTTTTCAATGTACTACTCTGGTGAATATTAGTTTTATTCTTAGTGAAAACTATAAATCATTCAGCATTCTCCGATCCATCTTTTATCACCCTATATAATAGATATCATTACTAATTCAAACTCTCCAGTTTCCAAATTACAAGTTTATTACACGGATTAAGCGACCACTGTACAACAATCGGGAGAAGTATGCTTTCTATAGTTCACTTTAACCCATCAAGATTCTCGGCCAAAAATATTTCAAACAATTATCAAACTATTTCAATCGTTGCATCCTGCTCTCAGCTTGAAACTTAGCCAGAATGTTGAACGCAATTGACCTATTATAAGTCACAACCAGACTCTGTGTTCAAGTGTAAAATCCCACCCGTTACGTTTCTCTGCTTTCTTTTCTCCCGTCGTTCTCTTCACGCTCCGTTTATACCTTCGCTTCGGTTTAACGGTTAATCCCCCGGGTTTATCTGATCGCGTGACTTCAACGAGAAGTTGGAGCACGCCGCGCGAGCGAGGACAATCTTTGCACACACACTTCCCGTGGACGATAATACACGCGTCGGCTTTGTTAGTTTACACGGCTTACGCGATAAAATTTCCGTCATTAAACGCGGGGGCGTAGCCGATTCGCTCGCTGATAATGGACTGCGTGTTACAGTGATTTCCTTGTAAATACTTAAACTCGGTTTTACTCCACTTGTTACGTCTTTCTGGATATCGTCTGATTCGCGCCTGAACGCTCAACGCGCACCTCGTGCCTTCGTCACGGCAACCATAATCATTCTCTTCCATCTTTTTTAGATTGAAATGTTACACAGTTAATACTTTTCGTTTGTTTTTCTTTCTTAGATAAATATTGATAAGTACGATTATCTTGAAGAATGAATTTTGTTTCATAATTTCGTCCCTATGGATGTACACCATGTAGTTCGCGATATAAAACTCATATCTGACGACGAGTGAGTTCGTCGTAATAAATTCGATCATTTTAAAGTTGCAGTTTCATTATACAACATACACGTGCAACATACGCGTTGTCCTGCGCAACTTTCATTCGAAAATTTATATTGCTAAGTTCGGCGAACAAACAATATGTCGCGACAAGTTTCACGTTTATTTGGAAATGAAATTCCCTTTTTGAGCGCACTCGGGACTTTTCACCGTACGAAACAAGTGGGACGAAAATGGCTAACGAAATTTTATATTTAGAAAATTATCAATCCGCCGATACTTATGGCTTTTAACTCGAGTCGATGGGTTTACAAACATTTTTTATTGCTGATCTACTCAAGATAATCTAAGAGTATTTGGTCAACTGGAAAGTTAATGAATTTTGTAGATATTTACAGGATCATTATTAGTATGTTTTATTTAACATTCTTTCATAGGAATTTAATTTAAGTTTGAAGAATGAAGTTTCGAATATACGATAGGTTTCGTATTTATAATACGTACGAGCGTAATTGTAGAGAAAATTCAAATATGCGAGTTTAACCGTAAACATTAAATTCATAAACTTTGCTCTTCGAAGTAATGCATATTGTTAACTCGAAATTATCTTTCTCTATCAATCGGTCCGTTAGATTAAAGAGGATTTTGACACTTTTATTCCGCGTATATTCTATATTATATCGAGATAAAATATCGCGACACTTCTCTAAAAATGTAGTAGAATACGTCCCTCGCTAAATTGCAAATTACTATTTAACGAATAAAACGTCAGGTTTATTTTGTTTAGAATTAAAATCTATCGTTTCGCGGCACGATACGAACGATATATACGTGTGGCATTGTTTTTGCTTACCGATAGTCGAACGAACGTTTCCGCGTCGGGAGTTGCAACGAAACAAATTTGGATTTGCGTTAGAGAACTAAATCGGAGCAGACGATAACCATCGGTTTCGCAAAAATAAGCAGCTTGGCCAATTCCAGCCCGATACTCCAGCTATTACGCTCAAATTAATAATCAATGCTAATTGCCATTGTCATTAGGTGAACGACCATTATACCATATATATCGTGAATAACTATGTCATACGATCTACTTTGTCTGCGTTTTCCGGTTAACCGAGAAATTTTGCAGAATTCAACGAAATTTATTCGCTGCTGCTTGTTTCAAGAAATATCACATTTTATTTCTATCATCGGGAATCGTTATTATTCGCGATATCTCCCGTATATCAACAATGCGACTATTTCAATTATTTTGTACGAACATTTATCTTTGATTTGCATGTAAATTGTGAACAACGGTTCTGAATAATCCGCATACGCCGTGAAACCTGACAGTTTGACGCATACGCGAATTATTATTCTTCCACGTGTTGGTTTCCTACTTTTTCATAAAATTGTTGCGCGATAATATAACTTTGCATCGCATAATATTATAAAACTTTGAAAGCAGCAATGGGAATTTATATCAGTTTTTATAATAATGCATAATTACATTATGATACGGAAGGTTTAGCACAGAAATGGGACAATCGTATTTTGTTTGGAAAACAAGAAAAATATAGAAAGCAAATGTTTTTTCGCATGATAATAGCGGCAGTCGTTAATGTTTTAATGTTCAGAAGTGTAGGGATGATAGAGCGGATGACTGTTACAGGAGATTGAACTATTATTTTATTGCTAGCTAAAAAGAGACGTTCGCTCATACTCGCTGTACCGTTCACTTATACTCGCTGGCAAGACTCTTTTGTCTTCGCGCAGGCAGTCGCTGTAAGTACACACATACACACACACCCGCACACCCGCACACCTAATGCATATCCCTTTTGGCCTAAGCCAACGTGCCTCACAAGGATTTCACGCGACCACCAACACGTCATGGCCTGCTGACCTTAAAGCTAAACAGACAACTATCGGCGGTCGGTTCTCATCACCCATAGTTCTGTTTCCTTGAACTATCTAATATGTACCACTTGTCCTAACTTATACACTAACACCATAGAAACATGGAGTTTTTTCTATTAAAGTTTATCTTTACGCATAGTATTGTTGAACTAATGATTTTATCCTTAGAACCGCTTTTCCTCTAAATTCTTTATGTGTAATTTAATCGTATGCATATTTTCATTTTTAAATGAAATACGAATTTAATTTCTAGGTTTCTTTACAAAAATATAATCTTCGTTGTATACATTGATAGTGTATATTTCTTTATTTTCTTTTCTATTGTACATTTCTCTGATTCAAAGCAAATAATGGCATATTCCTTTCTCCCGGATGATTCATAATAAACAGTGATTAATTAGCAATTAAGATAGAAATATAATTTTACTTTATTTATGCTGCGTTTTGTGTTGACTCTCCTCATGCCGTACTATAATTTTTATCGCACTGTCTCTAATTAAGCGAGTGTAACGCAACACATATGCGATCCAATTAACATTGGATTACGCAGAATCGCGATTTCGTGAGACACGTTCACCATATAGAACGTATTAAAAAAGAAAGAAGAAAACGAAATAATATTAATAAATAATTTCTCTGAAGAAGAATTTTGTAATTTGAATATAATTCAATAAGTGAATATTCCTTATTTTGTTTTTCTAAAGAAATGTAAAAATTAAGAAAGCTGTGGATTTAATTCACATTTATTATCGTTTCATCTTTTTATCTCGTAATTAATAACACCCGCCCATCCTTTAGAAGTCCGATATTCCTTGCAAACTTTGTTTTGTTCTCTTTCGCTGGCATTCCTAAGGTAATTCTGTTTATCGAAACAATTTCGTACAAAAAAGAGGTGCATATGTGTATTATGGGGGCGTGCCTGTAGTCGCGAAGAAGAAAAATTCTTCTTGATAGGTAAACATAAACGAAGGTAGAGGGAGAAGTTGGAAAGCACTGAAGTTGAGAGTTTGCGATCCTCGTAAACGTATTATCCACGAGAACTCACCGTAAAGTCGAATGTTTCCCTCTGCGTCGCCGATTGAGTTCTTTGAGATGCACTTGTAACCACCGAGATCCTGTTTCTGTAGATTCATAATTACCAAGCGCATCTGTACACTGTACACGGATGTCTTCACTTCTGACATCGAGTATTTGTGATTGCTAATTATCATCTCGCCTGAAACAAAAAAAAGGATTTACATTTTTAAAAATTACCTGCTGAAACACCGTACAAATTTTCAGTATTTTGAACGATCATAATTTTATTTGTACGATTATAGCATTAAATAAATAAATGTATAAAGTAGGAGTTTCTAAGTTCTTTCGTAATCACGTGAGCACAAACCATCGTCATATGGTTGTTAGCGCGTAACGTACAAAATTTACAAGGATAATTTTCTCTATATACGCACAAATGTCTTTTCGCAGGGTGTGCATACTACAAAAATTGCTTCACGTGTTTTCTTTTCTTAAACTAAAAAATTATTCAAGCATTAATATCTAAACTACGAGAGGAACGCTAGATTTTATTTTCACTAGAAATAAATGGATTTCCAACGTATACTAAAATACGTCAAACGTCGAACTTTATATGGTTTACTATAGAAAAAGTATTAAGGCATTTCAATGGTAAACAAATACCAATTAAACAAAGTTAAAAGCACTGTTCTTCTCTCATGGTTCTTTAACATTTAAAAATAATCCGTACATATAACTAATCTTGGCGAAACAATTTTATATAAAACGTATCAAATTATGCTAACTTCGTTCCACAAAACGTTACGCCATAAGAAAGTAAAGAGGTCCTAAGGATCCGGTAGAATGGGAATTTTCGAACCGTACAATGCTCGGCTTCGCTTCGCATTTAAATTTCTGTACGTGACTTATCTTCGTGGCTCGCCAGCGAACACGCTTCGGCGAATTATTATTTTACTCAGCCAGCCAACGAAAATTCAGTTTCTATCGCGTGCGATTTAATAAACCTATCTATCGATTCATGTTCTTCGACTCGAAAAATAAAATCTTATGTCTGGTTTTTATACAGTGGTGAACAGAGGCAAGTTTAAAATACATCATAATTTGATAAAATTAAATTATGACTAACAAAAGAAGAAAATAAATTTGTCAAGTGCAGTGTGAATGAACTTTGGATGTTTACATATTCGTATTTTTATAAATAGTAACAAAGGAGAAATATTTAAATAAAAATGTATTATCATTCAGATAAGTTATTATATGTATTTTATTCTTGATATTTAGATAAATATTCTTGCACATATATACTGGATATAAATACATGAACAACAACAATTTAACAGTAAATAATTTGTCCATATTAAAATAGATGGTTATTACCAATATAAAAAAGAATTTATAGTAAATACAGAATTTACTAATACTTCTATGTACAATTGTCTTTTGTTCAGAATTGCTTCTTTCTGGAAGCGATTTCGTTAGAACTATAATACTCTACAGCTTTGGTAATATTTTTCGAAATGAGGAATAAAACCAAACGACGGTGGAAACAGTTAATTGAATCTTACCTGATTCCCGTGTCCAATAATTAATGGCCTTCGGAGAAGCTTCGACGAGACAAACCAGCGTTACGTTGGTTCCAGTTGGCGCGCCGACTAGCTGGTTTGGTACTTGAACCATCGGGTGAACTGCAATTTATCGCGACGCCATTAATCAATGGCAGAACATAAAGTATACGTATATGTAATAATTATCGGACACGCCGCGATTTGTCACCCGTCATTGATACGGTTCAATGAAACGTAACGCGCCGACACGTTCGGGTTAAAGTAAATTCGATCACGTGAAATTGCATACGGCGATCGTCGGATTTCAGGAAATTTATTTTCGATATGACGCTGTTTGCACCCCACCGATACATACTAACAGAAAATTCAATAATTTTGGAATATAAGTAGCCTCTTTTAAAGTTGAATTACAGAAAGTGGCTAATATTAAATTCCTAACGTATATTTATTTTTACTCTATCCTCGGCCAGAAGACCTGATACTGTCTTAATAAAACCTGTTTCATGTGTTTGAGCACCGTAAGCAATATAACGAGTCTCTGAGATACTATTTTTAAAAAAAGAAATATTCATATGTTATCTTATATAAATATATCGTTTATACACATTTACCTCTGTTTCGGTACTATTTCGGAATTTTAAGTACAAACTGTCATTTTTTATAACACCATCTCTCATTCTGGTCAAAAGATTTCTGCCCACCGAAAAGAATAAAGCAAAAGGAACAACGGAAAAAGATATTACATAGACAAATCGCTATAAGAATAAGCGAGTGTACTGCTATCTCGAAATTCCTTTATCCTAATAGTCATACTTCCATATTAATTCGCAGATCATAAGTTCTATTATACTAATCTACGTATTAAAAAATCAACTATATCCAAAAACTATTAATCACCAAACATACAACTTTTCTTTAAATTTCACCGTGTTCGTCACCGTCTCAGCCATAAATCTACCTATAGCACACACGCGTCACGCAAACTACAAGAACGCAAAGTACGCTGCATCGCGATACGAAATCGCGCAATCGTAATTTCAAATTTCTACCAGTATATTCCTCATTTCCAACAGACTTTCAAATCTGCATCAACTTTGTTCGCACTACCACTGACAGTAGCTCGCGATACAACGCAGGACTCGAGGTCGAATTAAATATAAGACGAGCATTTGTTATGAAGTTGCTCGAAACTGTGTCACACGCGTAAGAGTCATTTTCCCGGTGAAACGCAGCCGGATCATATTCATTCTGCACAATTGCGCTACGGTACAGTCTTCTCTCTAATAATAAGAGAGAGAAAAGGAGAGAGAGAGAGAGAGAGAGAGAGAGAGCAAAGGTCGTAGGACGGAAGCGGGATGGTTAAAAGCAACAGAGATCGCATGCCGATGTATTGTGCCGGTTACAATCGCCTTACGAGATATTTCCTGGTGTTCGTCCTTTTGTGGTGGCCATTAGCCGTCGTCGAGGCCGCATAACTTATGATAATGAAATGCTGGCGTGGTTGACGGTCCTGTCATTTAAAAGGAGCGGAAGGTAACTCGCGGCATAGCGCGTCTATCGTTCCGAATATCGTAAGCAGCTTTCTGTGAGCTGCTTAGGTCTTAACAGCCATCCTCTTTCCGTGCCGGCCAGTTCTTTTGACCGAGTAAGTTACGTTTGTTCCTGCATTTTGAGGAAGAAGCGGCTACAAAATACTCCTCGTGTCTCGGACCACTTGCTTAATCATACATACATTTCCAAGATAAGTCGGGAAAAGTGGACCAGCGACGTCTGCGAGACTCTCGTTTCGTCAAACGGATTTCCGATCTGTTTTCGACGTAAGAAGGTTTCGTCCGGCGATGTTATTGCAACGTATTATCGTGATCCGGATGCATTGGGGATGAATCGGGCTAGGCACTGGAATTGGTGAGAGAAGATTTCATAGAGTTGTGAAGAGACGTAGGTGCTCAGGTAATAGGATGAAATTTTTGGTGGTGAAACTGAAACTATTTTTGCAATGTGAATTTTTTATCTGAAATTGCAGGGACATAACGCGATAAGTCACATTATTTTTCAGTTAAAATTCAATTAAAATTCAGTATGTTCAGTATGTCGCTTGGTCCCGTATTACCATAATTGTTTCTTTATTTGGTTTGGATTTTTCATTCTCTTCAAAATTTTCAAAATACCGATCGTTACAGTATTAAAATATTACTGTCTTGATAATTATTCAGCGACTTGTAAATTATTTTTTAAAAACTTACGTCTTTGAATCTAACAGAACGTTTTCATTTTTAATTGCGTCATTAAAATTCTCTCGTTCAATCATAATGTGAGATTAAAAGAAATAATCAACAAAAGCGTACAATTATCATATCTTTCCTACGATCTTCAAATAGAAGATGGTGTAAAAAGTAATTCGATTTACAAATATTTCTCAAACTATCTGTCAAATGAATAATTACTTCTTAAATTTGCAAATGTAAATTATATAAATCTTATACCTTGTTGAGAGACTCGCAAAAGCATGATGAAGTTTTCAAGGTGTCAGGAGGTTGATCGAGTTAGAAAGCTGAGTTCGAAAAGGGCAAATTAGATTAAAATCAAAATTGAACTGTATTACGATAGCATATATCGATTACCTTACAAACTAAACCACAACTCGGTGAAGACCACGTCGTGCATAACACGAAAACAAATCTGCAGTTTCTCGCGTGCCCTTGGGACTTGTAGGTTTGCGATGGAATGAAGTGAGAACCCTTTGATTCCCTAGTGAGAGGAAAATACATTCCCTTCACTGGCAGCTCGTAGAATAATCTATTGTTGCCTTCTACCAATATTAGAACATAAATTCAAGAAAATATTTAAAAATCAAATTTCCAACCATGTTTTTAAATCGTATTGTTTGCTATACATTTAAATTTAATTGTTTACAAAGATGGACTAAAATATAAATTTAACGAAACACAACGTCAATCCGAATAATTACCTTTGTTGTAGAATCAGAAACACTGCCAAACGGACATTAATTAACAAACAAGTTTTAATTCGTATCAGCCAAGAATTCATTAAATTTCCATCAACGAAATAATTAATCACAACCTTCCTGTAATACGAACGTATCGCGTGAATCGGTTTGGGATTCATTTTACGTATTGTACATTAATTAACCGTAATTAATTAACTGATACACTTTAAAAGCGTTTGGAAAATCTGTTCGAAAGGAAATG
Organism: Bombus fervidus; assembly: GCF_041682495.2. NCBI lineage: Eukaryota > Metazoa > Arthropoda > Insecta > Hymenoptera > Apidae > Bombus > Bombus fervidus. The sequence goes on along the minus strand of NC_091523.1, from coordinate 2,366,452 downwards.
TTTATTTGGAAGAGTGTATTTAAATAGGAAACCTGTTCAGAGGTATTCGAAAGCTATTCAAGGTGGGAAAATAACTGTGTTTCGATGAAAGCTATCACGGTACGAACAATTTCGACGCTGAGGGCATCGCGTCGATACGGACAGAATTATTTAATACACCATAGCGGGAATTAAAACTTTTTTCGTTTCAACTACAGACTTGCGGGACTCGTAAATCAATCTTTATATCTCGACACGTACCGTTGTTCGTTCGAATATTCATTTAGCTCGATTGCGGAACCGTCGTTTCGGTCCGATGTTTAGATTAATGAGCTGAACGAAATCCAATTCTGTAATTGGCCAGGCTGAAAGTACGATGATATCCAAAAAACGTGAATAAAGATGTACATACACCGAGGCAATAAACGCGCGTTTCCACAATCGAATTGCCAGGAACAACGGATTGAATCTCTTTTCGCCAAAAAGTTATTCCGAGCTTAAATATTTTTGTGATCTCTACGAAATATATACTTGCATTAAATATCCTGTAGCTTCTATGTGCAAATGCACGTTTTTAGATTTGTTCCACGCTCCATCGATAAAACTGCGACAATTAGGTTTCGTTACAATACCAACTACATTTCAAAACGTTTCGTATAATACACATAATATATTCATAACCGGCATTTCCCAATATTCGAATACTTTTGCGAGCCTGGGTATAAACAAAACTCTATCAATTTACCAATTCAATTTGATCTTTATCGAAGGAAGGAAGAACGGGAGGAAGGAAGGAAGAAAGGTAATTGTAGAAGGGCCAGCAACGACAGGGCGAAATATCGCCAGCGCTGGCATTCTCTGAAAATGTTAGAGGGCTAGGATGGTATTTGGTCGGAGATAGGTCGGTTCGCCGCGAAATAAATCATTTAAATTGGAGGAAAGAGAAATCCCGGCTAATAGCTTAGGATTTCGGCCGAAGGTGTGTCCCCTGATGCGATTGTGGTGATGAAGTAAGCCTGTAAGGCGAAATATTGGGATGCCCTAATAGGTTTCCAGATCGGCTGGTCAAGCCGCTTTATGTGGTTTCTTCGATGGTAGCCGATCTTCATGATGAGTATTAACGCTATAATATCAAAAGTTGCTGGTAACCTCCGATAAATCTTTCTTAACTTGTATTAACGACTGCGCCGGTTCTCCCTAGTCTATTTATTGTCTCGCATGAATGTTGACTAAACCAAGGAATTATTAACTTACAGTTTCTTCAGAATTTAAAGATTGTACCTGCAAGACTGTTTTCTATCGTTAACAAATTCCTTCAATTTAAAGGTAAAACGAAAGAATCGTTATTGATTCGTGTAATTTTATATTAAAATTTCATATATATATGTCGGAGATGAAAGGACAACGGGGTCACCCGTTGGAATTGCTTGGAAAAGCCTCAATAGCATTCATGAAATAACCCAGACACAGTCATTCGAAACTTGAGACAATGAGCTTAGGCTCGAGGCGACAACCGGTCGCCGAGCGTAGCCGCGGTCACGGGATGGACGTTCCACCTAACAGAAAAGTACCAATATTATGAGACACACGTTGAATTAACAATCAAACCCTGGGCAAGAGCAATGTCGCAGTTATGTGAGTCTGCCTAGCAACGGTAGCAGTTTGTTGGTATCCCAGGCCAACGTTAAACAAAGCTAACGCAAGCGTAAGGAGAAGAAAGTTTCCATTACACAGTTGTCCTTGTGATCTCCTTGGTAAGTGACACATCGTCTAGAGAGCAATATAAAGAGCGTCATAGCGAGCGATACTTTTGTGCATAGAAATTCTATTCTGAGTTTAATAAAGAGTGAGCCCGTGGACCGTGGATTCGCTATATCGAACCTAAGGTCATTGCCATTAGCGTCTAGTTACCGCGGTCACTGGTCGATCTTATTTCATCTGTATCCGTGTTAATAAACGTTATCTTGATTGTGAAACAACAATGAACAACCCAAGCGAAGATTCTTTACACGCCCATAATTTAAGCTCAAACAACTCAACTCCGACATATAGATATTGAAAGTTTTCCGAGATAAGATTGAAATTGGGATATAAGAAGATTTAATCTTATTTCGAAAAAGATGTTGGTTTAATATAGAATGATTCTTCTAGAATACTTTCACTTTCACAAAAATTTAACTATTTCATTTGAAAAAGAGAGAAAGAGAGCCAGGAAAAGGGATAAATTTGTAATAATGCCAATTAGATGGAACATGTAAAATGTAAAATTTGCTTTAAATCGTCGACAAGGGACGAATTCAAGCGTAACGGGTGACGGCGCTGTGTAGAACGTGTTAAAACAGCGAATCGTTTAAAGATGTCCAGTTGGGAATACTGTGGAGCGAAATACGCTTGTCGTGCTGCGGCAAAACGCTAGGAAATCCTGTAATAGGTTTCTAGGTTGACTGGCTAAGGGAGCAGGCTGTGGTTTCGCGGGGATGGCTCTCATAGAAAGCAGAATTCCCTCTGCTTCTAGGCCAAAGGACAGATCTTCGTACTTCCATGGTAATACTGTAACCTTCGCGCTTCGCTGCATCTCTACCAAGCTGGCGTCGCGGCGTGAATAGACGATTGGTACGACGGTTTCTTCGTTCAATATTGATGGACAGTTTAAAGATGTACTCGTCGCTTGTGAAACTACCAGTACCACCGAGTTTCCGGCGTCCATCCGCTACGTTTTGACGCAAATAATCCCTGGGAATAATGTAAATTTCATATCGTCTTCGTTGCTGTCCCTTCAGTGACTGACAAATGCTTGCCACGCTGCGCAATTATACAATATTAAATTTAGACTAAAGATTGCAAAATCTTGCCAACGTTAGTTTAAAAGATGAACCGAGGATAAAAATTTTGAATTTTGCAAATGTGCATGTCGTAATCCTTGAAAAGTTGCAAAAATATTAATATTTTTATATGCGATTCGTTTGAAAGTTAACAATCTATAAAAAATGCTTTGCTGCTCAAATTCCATATGTTAGTACACCTACATCGACGTTAGTACATCCAACGTTAAAGTGCCAATGTCAAAAATTCGAATTGAGCAACATAAGCAATTTCAAAATCGTTAACTCCAACGTGATCTAACGGCGTAACCATAATTTCTGTTTGTCCAATGGAGATACAAGATTGCTCGTTTTAATCGAATAATACGATTCCATTTGGACTAGCATACGCACATGGCAAGAATGCTTCGACCGATCGTATCCATGGAAGGAATTCATTGGTCGTGATGTTACGGACGGTAACGTGATCATAAATCACAATAGTCCGACTAAAAAGTGCGCGACGTAAAAAGGATGTAAAGCAGAAATCGTAAACTGCAGTTTAACGTGTAAGGGGAGGTAGTGGTAGGTAAAGGCGACAGAAATCCAATACTGCAGTAAGAGGTATGCGCGTAAAGTTCTTATCTATGGAAACAAGAGTCGAAATTCCAGATTGGCGCGTGGACAATAAAAACGACAATTTTTCATTACTGATTCAAACCATTACTATGATTTCTCCTATCTGTATGGGATTCACTACAAAAATTTGATACTACAAAAATGAAACGTGAAAGCTGATAAAAAGGTACTTCATTGGAAAATAAAGGTATGCGTAAATACTTTTTTTGCAGCCATTGTATTGCTTATGGTAATATAATTTACACAAAGGATATCTTTAGATTTATTATCTTAACGTTAGAATACTTGTTCTCTGGAAAAGAAAAATTGCAGGTTACAATGTTTCGTATTTTAAACGTAGTTCAAAGTAAGAATAGAATCCAATAACGTTGGAATTTTAATACGAGATTTAAATTCAAAGGAGTAGTCGGATATATCTTAAAATAATATTTGCAAAGTAGGTATACTTTAAAATATGCATAAGCTTCTTTCGATCGATCTGTCAGAATCGCGTTTCTCCTCGATAAATATCCCACTGGTCGATGAAAGTTTAGTCAACCCATACATAGTCACCGGAGGGGAATGGAGTAAACTTCAATTAAATCCATATTTTAAGTTTTGGAAAGTGGTCGAATTCCATTCCTTTCGGCGAATTTGAACGCCTGTTCAACGAAGAATTCCATTCGCGCCGAGTTTTAGATTCATAGAAGAAGTTGAACCGAGTCGCCTCGGAATTTGTGTACAAACTATTCATCGCTTTTTAGTATCAACTTCCACTATAGCAGTCGTTACTGGTGCGTCACCGGTATCAGGAATCTCGTTAATACCATCGACCTTGCGAAACTTCCCCGAACAGACGTCGTTTTCTCTCACGGAGACCGCGTGTACTAGACGACCTTTTTTCATTCGTTTATTTGTCACTAATGCTGTTGCGAAGGAGAAAAAGTGTCTTATATTTAGAGAAGCAGCTTTAAGGAATGGGGCAGATGCGTGTCAAATGTTCGCTTATAAACAGGTCAATATATGCTGCATCTAATTACTAATTCATTATTAATTCGTAGTCGCGATCCAGCTGTCATAGCGTACAGACGTTTGCTATAATCCTCCGCCAGTTTACAAACAGTAAGCGAATAATACCGTTAGAAAAGGACAACTATAGCTATGTATCTCGAAATGAAAACGAAGAAAAGCGTATGAAACTGCTCGATCGTTGATACCGATTTTCACTATAATTAGGTATTATCTGGTTCGGAGATGGCTTCGAACATACAACCAGGACATTCCTCAATCCGTCAACTAGGTGATCTGCCACTTTAATGGCAGAAGTACGACTCATCCAAAGAATTGTCTAGAAATAAGCATAGAAGAAGTCCGGAAGGGAAAAAGGATATAAAAAGGAATGCAAAATTCAAAGAAGATCTTGAGATAATTGCAATAACAACCTCCAATAGATTTATATTATTAGATACACCTGATGGATATACCTGAATGTTAACCATCACAGACGAATTCAAATTAAAAGTAAATAATGACTAGGTCAAGATAATACCGAGTGACTCTAATTCATACAGAAAAATAATAAAACTTCTAAAAATGCTGGACGCTAACTTTCACACTGTCTCAATTACAACAGAACAGGCCTTTTTGTGTAGTCCTACGCAACTTACGTCACTCAGCAGACCTAGGAGGATTAAAGGAAGAACTTCTACAGCACGGACACGAAGTAACTAACATCAACGATATAGAACACAGAGCTACACAAAATCCAATGTCCTTGTTTCTCATAGACCTCAAGCAAAGCCAAATAATTAAATCATTTACAACATTGACAAAATTGTGAAGTACATAGTAAACTTCGAACCACTATATAAAAAAAAAGAGAGATAGTGCAGTACAAGAGATGTTAAAGATACAGTCATACCGAAATAATATTGTAATCACCAATTTCTCTGTGTAAAATGCTCAGATATATATCCAACAAATGAGTACACTAAACCGGCAGACATTCCTCCGAAATGTGTCCTTTGCTGAGATAATCATCCAAAAAATTATAAAAGCTGTCCAGCTCATAAGGTGCTCTGTAGAAAAATGTACCTTGAATTCAGACTGAAATACAATCCGAATACTAATATTACTTCTCTAGATAACGAAATAAGAAGCCATTTAAGACTTGCCTCTTCATCCGTATCCTATATTCGGGCAATTCTAGGAAATACGAGCAATAAACGCTCACATGATAACATCGATAACAGCCAAACAGTTAATGCACAAACTACAGAAATCCTTTACGGGCTAGAGAAACTAATTGAGAAACAAACAGAACAGATCAATAACCTGCTGGCTCCGTTAACGCTAGTAATAAACAAAATAACGAAATTTTCAACAAAATAACAAACTACAGAAATTTTTTACGGGCTAGAGAAACTAATTGAGGAACAAACAGAACGGATCAATAACCTGCTGCCTCTGCTAACGTTACTGTAATAAACAAAATGACGCTTAATGCCAAATAATGAAGTCGATACGTACCGGAACGTTAACGGTCTGGCTCGACATAAAAACGACCTAGAAATCTTTCTAGACTGCCAAAAAATAGACATAATGCTTATTTCTGAAACTCATTTTACGGACAAATATTAGTTTAAAGCCAACGGTTACAATACTTATCACTCTCGATACCTCAGCGGCAGGGCAGGTATGTCGGATCAGGTATTATTATAAAATCTAATATCAAACACTACGAACTTCTACTATACAAGAAGGATCATCTCCAAGCAACTACCATTATGATTTAAGATTGGCATAGTCCGTTTGAAATACCTGCTATGTATTGTTCTCCGAGGCACAGCCTATTAAAAGAGGATTTTGATCATTTTCTTTTAAAGTCTAGGTTACAGGTTTATAGCAGGAGGCGATTTTAATGCTAAACGTATTGACTGAGGTAATAGAAACATCACTCCAAAAGGTAGATTACTATACAAAAGTATTTTATCAAATAAATTAAATTACATTAGTACAGGTGAGCCCATACTGGCCTATGGAGACAAACAAATTACTTGACTTACTGGACTTCTTCATAAACAAAAATATATCTCCGAGATACATTCAAGTTAATTCTTCTCTAGAGTTGTCCTCAGATCACTCACCAGTTATTGTAACAGTCGGTTCTACAATTATTGAAAATCAACTTGCTATCTGAATCTATAACAAACCAATTAACTGGTCTCACTTTAGGCAATCCTTCAACATTTCAAAATCAAACCACCAAAGACGAAAGAAGATATAGATGCAGCAGTTGAGTATCTGATGAACAACATAATAAACGCGTGTCGCTCTTCTACTCTAAAGTTAGAGTATATAACCCAACACGAGTATCCAAACGCTATAAGAAAAAAATCGAAGATAAAAGAAAGTTAGGAAGGTTAGGAAGGTGTAAAGTAGCAGATATTCTGAAGTAGACAAACTTGAAGAAAACAAAATAGAAGGCAAATGGAAACTAAACAACGCAACTACAAAACCAGAAAATTTCCACAAAAGTTCAGAAATGAGTGTTTTCAAATATATTTGGATAAGCTGACTTCCACATCCGTTACAAACTACTCTCTCTGAAAAGTTCCGAACAGACTCACCAGATCACAGCAGATAATTCCTTCCCCTAGTTCTCCACGTGGTGATTGAGCAAGGTGTCCCATAGACAGAACCAACCTATTCGCTTCTCATCTAGCTACAGTATTCAAACCGTTTCTTCCCAAATCCACTTCGTGTGAAACCGAAATATTTAAACATTTCCAATCGTCAAGCCAAGCCTCTTTCCCTGTCAAGTTCTTTTCTTCCCAGGAAGCCAATGCAATGATTGACAAAAATCTTAACTCTATGAAGGTCCTAGAACACGATATGATCAGCGATAAGGTGATCAAAGAATTACCGAAAAAGGGGATATCGCTCATCACATTTTAACGTAATCATCCATTTTTGATTATTATCCATCCTCATGGAAACTGTCAATCATCACACTTACTCACGAACGACTGTAGTATCATACCGTCCAATCAGCTTACTATCGAGCCTATTCAAACTCTTGGGAAAAAAGTTAAGCAAACGCCTACGTACCATACTGGATGATACAATGACGATTCCAAATCATCAATTTGAGTTTCGAAAACGTATTGGGTATTCGACAACTGAACTGGTATATCGTATTACACATAATATTAGCCAGGAGTTGGGAAAGAAATCATGCATTCTTACCTAAATAACAGACAATTTAAGATTTTTAGATGCCACAACTACAACTTTTCCTACTGAGGTTGGAGTACCACAATGCTGTGTACTTGGACCAATCTTATACTTCATCTATACGACAGACCTACTCACTTCGGCCAATGTCAATAGAGCTACATTCGTTGACGATACCGCAGTCTTAGCAGCGGATAAAAACCCAGAAGTAGCTTCTCCAGTCCTTCAGGATCACTTGAACAAAATTGTAAAATGTTGTCATACATAGCGTATTAACACAAATGAAGGCAAATCAATGCATGTTACTTCAGTCAATGCATGTAAAGTACCTAGGAATGCTATTAGACAGAAGATTAACTTGGAAATAAGTAAGTTCTACTTAAAGACAGTTCTATTGACTTATAGGCCAGCGTTCGAAATTAAGCAAAATCATTTTATAAACCTGTATGGATCTACGGAATTCAACTGTGGGGTGCAGGAATTCAACTCTAACATTGAGATCCTACAGTGATTTCAATCGAAAACGCTCAGGACTATCTGTAATGCCCCTCGGTACGTAAGCCAATGAAACCATACACAGAGACTTAAAAATACTAACAGTTAAAGAAGAAATTTTGAAATTCAGTAACAGTTACAACATACGCTTGACTAAGCATTCCAATCCTCTGGTCACTCAGCTTTTAAATAGAGCAGTCCACCGGAGAAGACTGAAAAGGCACTGTACACTGGATCTACACAACAGATTCAATTAGCAAAGGATATATTAATCCATTAAGATATGTACCAAAAGAAGTAGCCTTACCGTAAGGTTACATATTAGGACATGGAAACGCGACATCGTAATTACTAAAAATTCTTTTTAAGAATTGATTGTAATATTCTACCGAATAAAAAAAAAAAAAATCATTAATTCGTATACTTTGATAAAATTCACATACTATTGTAGTATCGTGGATGAAAGGCCTAAGAGATATCAGGCGAACTATAAACAATGTCGCGAGAAAGCCGAAGTGCCGACATGCTCATCAATGTGTCGTCGGTCCTTCAATCGAATAGTTTCATGGAGAAGGCCTATGTGAGCCTGTCCACGAGCGGTTGCGGAACATGTGTGTTGTGGGGCTAAGACAGAAGACAAAGGGATGCTAAGAGAGAAAGACGAATTAACAGTCAGTGTCAGTGGAGAAGCCGGAGAGTGTTAGTTGAGAAGTCAAGGAAAGAGTGTTGCTAGCGTTGTCGAGAGAGTGTTTCCTGTTTAATCGACATTTGTTTAATTAATTCATTGCAAATAAACTGATTGTAATATAAGATACTACACTATTATAAACAGACCAAAGTATTTTAATACGTGAATAAATGAAGTACATAAAACATCTATGACATATTAAGTTCTATTCCCCGAAATTCTCTTAATATATAAATTTTAACCTTCCAACTATGAAAATTTGGAATAGTGGCGGAACTAGTTATGTTCTCATAAGTTCTTCCATGTATCGTCATAAGCAATTACAAAGCGATTGCTACATGCGATACTCCAGGAATGGAAGCGGAATTGCGCGGAACAAAATAAAGCTTCGTACAATTTGTCCCAGAAGAGGTGAACTGGCCCGAAATTGTTCCACCAGCGACAGCGATTTACGGCAGTTGTAATCAGTTTGATTAACGCAGACAGCCGCGATAAATGCAGGTAGCACGATGCATCGAGGCTACTTCAATTTGCGAGGAACTCGCGAAGCCTCGACTAGCATCGTCTATTAGGTCTATTGGAAACTTGTACCCGTTGTTTTTTTCCTCTATCGATTAGCTTTCTGTCAAATGAAACTGTTGGACCGCGGTATATTACGCGTGATTCTCATGGATAAAATATTCTTCAAAATGATCAAAGAAGATTGATCAAATCGTTCATTGTTGGTGCAAATATTTCAATACTATTGTCTTATCAGATCGTGCATTGCTGCAAATAAAAATTGGAAGAATCAGTAGCGTGATCAGTGACGTGAGAAGATTCCTAGCTGTAGACTAGTTGTAGAGTCGGTCAAAAGTTAGAAGTTAATCCGCACGAATCTAAATTAAGTCTTGCGAGTGAAACGGTCTAGATAGATAGCTGGTGGGCACGTTTATTTAGGGTAGGACGGTGACCCAGTAAATTTAACCCTTTAATTTTCTTGACCGAAATATTCTGCAGAAACGAGCCACCTTGCTAAATAACTTTCGGCTAATAAACACTTTGAGGTTTACTGTCTTTTGAGTACCATCGTAGAAAGTATACGTAACCAACAGAAAACTGCAACCTTTCAGTTTTATGCTTTATAGGTGTTTTTAATAATAAAATCTAGAATTGTCGAGGGACAACTAATTGCGATTAAAGTATTAAATTATAACCAGAACTTTATTGAAACGTAGAAAGGTTAATCACGAGATCGTTTAATAAAATAAACGTAGTAATTGATAAGATACTAGAACTTTTCTACGCTTGAGTTTTAATAAATTGTCATTTGGGAGCGTAACTGAAAGAAAATATTTATTCAAAAATAGAATAGAGAGATTGCTGACGAATTAAGGTCCATTTAAACGGTGTTGTTTTTTGACGTAAAATAAGCTTACAAGGAAAGACATTAAGGGATTCTAGATAGAGAAGACTGCGGTTTCCACGGGATAAGTACGGTCCACGGGAAGCAGCATTTTCCTCGCTCTAGAATGAGGAAACCATGGTGTTTCTACCTTAATAAGATAACACCCAATTCCATTCTATTATTACATAGGTAAACCATGTTTTACTACGATACTCTTTCATTAATATTATTTTCGACTCTTTCTTTTATCGTATCAAAGATAATCATCGATTAAAATGCCTGCGATTGTCAAAGTTATGCAACAGATATGCTCGTTTCGTGTATTTTATACGATATTCTGTACGATCATCGTCTCACGACGAGTAAAAACGACAGATAACTATGACTAACGTGATAAATTACACGATGAACGGAGTCTCGTTCGCGTATCGTTTCACCGTTGTAAGACACGCTAATTAAACAATCGAATTTGTTTTGGTTGCGGCTAGTAAATCGCGTGTAATCAACCAACAATTAACCAGAGCTCTGTGAACGCAGCCGATGTGTCAGTTATTTCCATTCACACGTTGCTATTCAAGAGTTGTATAACAGGGGAAGCAAAATGGTGGGAAGGTGTTGGCAACGGTTAAGCAGGCTTTCTGCACAATAATGACCAGCTATTGCACAATTGGGAATTACGCGCTGAATTTGAACCACTGCATGTTTAATTCAGAAGCCAGAGATTATTAATCTGATTTTCCACTTCTGTCGCTATGTACGTACGTATAGCGAGGATATGTTGAACATTATCAACGCGTTTCATCAAACATCAACGAACCATCTAGGCGGATATGGGTTAGACATTGGTGAGACAAATGAGAAGGTTTTTCCACGTGAACAAATGATACAAGTTTTTAAAACTCATATTGTCTGTTACATGGAACGCAGAAAAGTTGTCGACAATATACAGGGTGGTTCACGTAACTGGGACAAGTAATATGGTTGCAATTAAAAAATTATGCGGAAGAAAAGATGCGAATCATTCAAGAAATGCTATCTTTCTCGGAGAGTTTTCTTACGTGCAATTTCTTTTGGAGGTCCTTTCGTTATTCTTCATTAAAAATATCGAGAAACGTTTGGTCTATAAGACGTTTTAAACAAAGTTTAGTTAACTCGAACGAAGTCTTTCTGAAAATGCTTTGATGTTGCTTCAATATCAACATTCCACATTTTGTACATTAACTTCGATATATTCAATTTCCTACTTCCAGGAACAAATTTCTTTCACAAATTTCTCGCAGCAGAGATACGGAAAGAAATTCCTTATCAGCTAGCGAATTAACGAAAGAAAGAGTCCTGGTGGCGCTTTCATGCGAAAAGAAGCATCGTCGTTTCTCTCATAGAATAAATGTTCTATCGCGCGCGAGTACCCTTAAGATTCGTTGTAACGACCTATCTTGAAATTGTATCAAAATGAAATTTCGCGGAAGACCTTTGGAATGGCCGAATCGGACAAAAATTTGCGCCTCTCCTCTTCCTTCCCTCCGGTCACGTTTCCAGGCAACGAGGTTCTTTCGACTCGCGTCGAGGACCGCGCGCTGTTATCAAAAAAAAAAAAAAAAAAGAAAGAAAGGAGGAAAGACAGAGATAGGAAACGAGGTCCTCTCGCGTTCTTCTTCTGTTTTACTTGTTCGTGGAAGATAAAAGGAGGGACGATTGTTCTCCGTTCCCAACGAAGAGACCGCGTAAATTCCTCGCTTTGCGTGGCGATGTAACAATCAGAACGAGTCGAACCGGATCGATCGTAAAACCCCTTTCTCTGCCTGTCTTTGAGCGTTTCCTCGTAACACACAGACGATCCTCCAGCCATCTTCGAGATGATCCGGTTTGTCCTTCTCCTCAGCCTGGTCTCTCAATCGACAATAGCCCCGATCGCTTGAATTTCGAAGCAATAGCTCGCGAATGCAATCGTCTATACGGTCTGCGGGCACGGAGCGTATTCAATGAAATTCGATTATCCCGCACGATCTTATCGCTCGAGGGCAGGTGCAAGATCGTAGCAGGAACCTAGGTACATCCAATTTCCGGCGAAGAATTACTTCTCTCTCGGTCCTAAGACACCGAGGAACGCAATAGTAACCGCGATTTAACTCGCCGGTCATTGGCTACACTACTGATTCGCAGTTCTTTTGCTTACACACCTTTTCTTCCAACTTGCTCGTTCGTTCACTATTCCATTGTTGGCTTGAACTTGTAGGCTTAATTACTGTTAGATTTTATTTGAGCATTTTGTTCATTTTCAATTTTGTATGCCAGTTTCAGCTTTGAGATCTAATTGTAAGCGTGGATTTTTAAGATTAAAGATAAATAAATGTAAATTAATGGATTTTAAAACTGCTTCGATTACTCTTTGAGCATTATAAGTTGCAATATTGCCTTTATTAAACTATTCACTTTATTCACATTTATTTTATTTGGGGATTTTGTTCATTTTCAATTTTGTGTGCCAGTTTCATTATTTTTCACTATTTTTACGTATTTCATTGGGTAGGTGCGCATTTCCTTGCTCGTGCTTATTCTTCTTTTACTTTCTATCTATATTTAGCAGTCGATATATCGTCTACAAAATAATTATATTATCTTTCTCTTTTTCCAAGATTCTGCTTTGTACACTCTATTCGTTGCGCCTTAGCTCGTTCCTGCTGTTATTTAAGTTGCAATTTATCTTTACTTTCTTTTTTCCACTCCGTTACCGTCTGCAATCATCCTCTCGCTTTCCTCCTTCCCACTGCTTCTTCTTTTCCGTTTCTAATACAGATACGAGTTTCCCTTTTGCCACGTTGAAATTATGTAAAGAAGGATACGATGGCTATCTTCGTGCATGCTCGCTGCAACCACACTCCTGCTTTCCTCTTTCTTCGCTTTTTTATTTCTTCTTTTTTGCTTCTTCTTCATTCGTTCTCCTTTGCCTTTGGTAGCCTAACCACGCTGTGTACATTTGGTTCGAGGTGGGACGTCCTTAAGATTGCAACTCGCGTCGGATAGGACCGTGGCTTCGCATTGTGCGCGATTCACAGAATACACTCCGTGCCTAAGTGGCGGGAATATGATGGCTTTATCGTGGTCTAGTTGCCGGAGGAATTTTATTTCTTTGTTCTATTCCTTGTGCTCTGTCAATGATGCATTTCATTTCTCGGCGTCGTGAATTTTAAGAAATTTTTATGTCCTAATGTTTCAAAGAATTCTGTTCACCTTTCCTCTTTCTTCCTTTCCTTGCAGAACAGAGGGAAATACATGGTTAAACACGTAATTGAACGCCATCAATTTCGTTTCGATGGATCTTGTTTCAGCACGTAACATGGTAGCTATTTGTATTGAGACTTCAAAAAGATCTAGAATTTTTATTTTCAGAATTTCTAGTATTTTTCGGTCTTATAGAAATTTTAGACTTCCTAGGATTTTAATGTTTGACATATATTTTAGAGATTTGAAGATTTGCGAAATTCGTATAAAATAAATGTTTCTTCATTAATTACATTTCCTAAATTCCTTACGTTGCTGAACAACAAATTCATGTGTTTTGATAACACTGTGTAAGTCTCAATACACGTGTGTTATGAATTCCCAAGCTTTTATCTCTATATATAAAATAATTGATTCGTGAAAACACGCACGACTTATGAAGCATCAAACATTAATTTGTTTTCACGGGAAAATAAAAGTAGAAGGGTTCAATAAAAGGGCTGTAATATATTCTTACAGTGAACGATAATTTTCAAGCGATAAGGAGTAATTGCTTTATTATTAGAACCGGTAATACTTTTGAAGTATTTATATGTACAATACATTTATTCAAAATTTCAATCGCTATAACTTTTATAGTAAAGAAGTTGAAGCATTTTTAATGAAAAATATTGTCTAGATTTCGCATTTTACCACATTTCGCGTAGGAAGAGAATTTTGTTATGACAATGTAATGATACGAGTCTGGAAGTATATTTATTTTGAATATCACGGTAGGAAACAAGTTACAAATTTGATATGTGTGACATAACGTTGAATATGTTATATGTGTTACGTCGCGTGTAGTCGGTACCTGCGACGTCCCTCATGGTCAGGCCGCCGTAGCCTGCACATCGTCACACTGACCCGCAATAAACCCAAGGAACCACCATAGCCCACATCTGTTATCCATAAAGTTGCATTCTTTTGAACATCTTCGGTTTATGAGTGGTCCCTTAAAAGGGTCCTTAGGTTTATTGCACGCTCTCGCTCATTACGGAGAAAGCAGATGTGCCCAGCGAAATAGTGGGTTTTTCCCCAGGTACAAAGGCACCCAGGAGCCACAAATGCAGGAGACTTTCTCCTTGTATTTTGTTTCTTGACATTGGCTAGAACCAATGGTCATCGCGGATCGTTACCCTCACTTTTCTACCGAAAAGTGTGAACTACGAATCCGCGTTCTTAGTTCAACAAGGATACACCCACATCGAGCTTTCTTCCCAAATAGTACGAGACGGGTCAATCATTGTTCTAACACCCCTCGGACAGTCAAGTTCACTGTTCTAACACTCATCGGGCCGTCAAGTTCTAACATAACTCAGTCAAGTTCTCGTTGCTCTAACTATCAAATCGAACAATCTTCGGGTCCATCACAACGCTTTCCGACACGACGAATTCAAACACGTTCGGTTCACGTTAACTATTGTAATCCAGTGCAAATAAATATACATATATTATATAACTGTGAAGTCCAGTTATATTCCAACCCAATCACCCTTTATTCTCCCACAAGAAATAAGGGGATCGCCGTGTTCGTGCAATCGTAGCGGGAATTTACGACTCCCGTTGACGCGCTATAACGCGACCGTCTCCCCGCGACTGGACGAATTAACAATATGTATGATGAAGTAACTCAATTTACAGCTTCATGCGCAGTAAGCAAAGAAAACAGACATGAGGGAGTTATTTAAATATTTCGAAGCATTGATAAACGGTTGGTTATAGATAGAATGATTATAGATCGTGAAAGAATCTCTAAATAAAGAAATTATTATACCAAGAGAGATTGGCAATCTTATTTATAAGTTATCGCGTTTTTTCTAAATCAAGATTATCATAAAATGTATTAGACAACAAAAATTATTACAGACAAGATCTCCACACGATTCACTCAAAACAACGGACAAACAATCACGTCAACATTGGCGATAAAATCTCTATCATTTATCGAGATGTTGTTCATCAACCTTTTTCCTATCTCCTATATTAAATTTTCTATATTAAATCGTCGTAAATAAATGATCTCAACTATTATTACACTAGGGGGATAATTAGATCGATAGTGGCGGACATTGATAAATCGTGGTGCATAGTACGTGTTCAGAAACGTGTAAGAATCTCTAAAAATAAGCCAGAACCCGATAGACGGGAATTAGCGGAATCCATTCCTCGGCTATGAAGATAATCTTTGGATTACGAAGGGTGGCTGAGATAAATCTTTTCGGTGAAAATAGCTAGTGAAATGATATTAGGGCGTACTCACAGTGTACGTGCAGCATCATTCGTTTGCTGACTGATGGTGGTACTCCGTTACTCGCGATGCACAGGTAGGTGCCCATCTCGCTTCTGGTTACTTTCGACAGAGTCAGCGTTTCTCCTTCAGCAGTAGCTACTGCAATACAGAGTCAGACGGGCGGAATTAAAGATTCTGAAAAATTTTCTGAGCCGCTTGTCGAATGGGTGATTTCTCGAGTAACCGAAACGCAAACTCACCAATCTGAATTATTTACGTAGGTCTGAGCTTTTTTCTTCATTAAACGAGCACAGTGATATTTTATGGAAAATTAATTTGTAAAGGCGCTGTCAATTAGAGCAATAAAAGTGAGAAGTTTATTTGGAGACTGGCTGCTTAAAAAATGATTCATTCGAATTCGTGCAAGTAATATTTTCGCTAATTCGAAGGATTTCTCGATCGAATAAATTTGCAAGTTTGCTTTCGGTGAATCAATACGAAAGATAAAGACTAAATATATAGTTTATCAAAACTTGTTTGTTTTCCTTATTGTTTGTTTGAATTCCAGAATTTTGACATCTAAAGTGTAATGCTTCGATTGAATCTCGATGAGCTACTTACACGGTTGATTCGTTCAACCTTATCGAGTAAATAATCGAATTGGCTCTATTACTAATCAAACACATCGGATTAGATACGATACGAAGCTTAAGGTTCCGCTATCGTCCCGTTCAATTCAACACATCGATACTACTTGCTCGAACTCCTCACGAAGTGCGAGCGAACAGCAGAGGGTGAAAATGCAGTTTCACCTTCGCTTGCGAATCAGCATTTCTCTCGACGAAATGAAAATACTCGATTGTTTTATGCAAAAGAATGCATTATTGTCTCTAAAAAATATCATCTTATTTCCTACTGCATTCCCGATAATAAATATTCTTCTAAAAATTAAAACATTTTTTTGTTGAGGAATCCATGGACCCTATATTTGAATAACTAAAGTAATCTCGAAAAATATCAAAGAAGAGAGGAGTAAAAGTAAACCGGTTCTTCGAACCAGACATGCTTGCGTTACAAGTCTTTTGTACTGAAACTCGATCTTACCTTTAAATTGGTACTATTTTTCAAAAACGTATACTTGAATTTTTCTATGAAATTCTACGAATTCAACAGACGAAGCGATTCGAAGTGGAAATAAAACTGGAGGACTTTACAAGATAATGCGAGTAACGTGAGTTTATTCGTATACTGCTGAAATTTTTATTCTTCAAATTATTTCTAATATTTCGCTATCTAACATAAAAAAAAAAAAAAAAAAAAATGCGCGTGCCTTCCTTGAAAAGAAACTTCAAGAAACGACGTGAGATTTTTTTTTCACAAATTGACGCGTGGTTTCATATTTGTCACGTCTAGTGAATAATCTACTATGAATGAGATTGGAATTTATATGTTCTATTATCTTACGATGTTAAAGTATGAATTATTTTCCTTAAATTGTTTACGTCTATAGCGTGCACGTCGAGTTTGAAAATTATTTCTTCGCTGAGAATATATCAAATTACTGGTTCATTCAATGGCTGTCAAAATTCTACTTAAGTCGGCATTGTGACAAGTATCGAGGCGACGAATATTTGCATGATTCGATGCAACGAGAAGGAAAACATTGAAATATGAGTGGCGACAGTTTCGTTTCGCTCACGAGTTCAGTAGCCTGAGGAATTATCGTATATCTTACACTTTAAAATCGATTTCATAATCACCGAAGTATGAAAATATGCGAAAATTATCATGCAAACTATATTACGAATGTAAAAAAATTTGTCGCAAAAAGAGAAAAGTATGTTGGGGTGTTTTAACTCGTTGGATGTACCATCATACGTCGAATGCGTCGACTTCGTAAAAGTTAATTTATAAAAGTTCGTTTGATTTTTGCTGTAATTTATTCCATTTTTGACATAGAAAAACTTCTATTGTTCGAAATTCTAGTCACAAGATGCATGAATTTGCTGAAATTTCGCTTGTACCACATATCAGTTGACACAGTTGCCTCGATCAGAAAAGGGGAGCTCTTCAAAAAATTGTGATTTATGAATCGAAATGTAAGAGGTGAAGTTGACGAATTGACTTCAATTTCGATATTATCCCTGTTTTCCGATTTCAATCCGATGTTTTATACGAGCCGCTTTACTTACATCGAAAATATATTATCATATTATATACACGTCATTGGCATCGCCATTTTGCAATCTTTTCGCATACTCAAAGTCGATCCAGCTAACATATAAATCGTCATTTATTCAGTGTTGATTGACATAATGTAAATTATACGGTATCGTTATTTTCGAAATTGCCGATATTTTTGTATGAATACTGAAATCATTGATAAAACCGAAGGATACAAAAAGATTACTATCAATATAAATCACAAATAAAATTCCAAAAGCCCATACATATTTTCCATGGAATATCCAGTAATTTTATCATATTTACATATAATACCTGTCATATAGAGCCGTGAAAGAAAATTTAATAATGAAAATGGAGCTGAAATAATTGAAATATCAGGTAGAATAATATTTTCGAGTTGTTTAATCCGGGTTAGGCAATCGGTAATCAAAAACGCGACTTATAAAGAGTATTATCTTTTTCAAAAAATGATCGTATTAAAGAAATACAACCAGTGCAAAAATACTCGACGTATTTCCAACTGATGTAATGAAGATAAAAACCGAACATAACTGGAGACGCAATCACGGGTTTGTAGGTTTTGTAAACATACTCACTTTTCGTTTTGCCACCGGACGATCCGGCACGGGAAATAATCTCGGCGCCATCTTCTCGCTTCCATACGATCTCAGGTTTTGGATAGCCGCGAGCCTTGCAGACCAGTTTTGCGGATCCGCCCTCAGGTACCATCAAGTCGTTCGAGGTCTCTTCGGATATTATGTCCGGCGGTATCACCACTTCTAGAAACGCGCTCTGTAAATTCAATACACCAAGGTATCGGTATTATTATGCTCTATTGCAGAGAGAATATGGCAATATTATCATATAATCCGAAAAAGGATAATTCTTTAATTTCATGAAATCAACGAATTATTTTCGTTTAATAGCTCGATCCAGGGGAATCGTGATAATGTATTTTAACTTCTAGCCTCGAAGACGTTTAATTATTAAGCGGATTTTAATTAAGCTGGGACAGGAAACGGTAATATTTCTGCCATGTAAATTCCGAAAATTTTAGAACATAATTCGTTGAAATTTAGCCACCTCCGTCTATGCGGGTGCAGACCGTCGGAAAACACTACCTTCACCAAGCACAGAACGGATTTC
The DNA here is from genome assembly GCF_041682495.2 of Bombus fervidus. NCBI lineage: Eukaryota > Metazoa > Arthropoda > Insecta > Hymenoptera > Apidae > Bombus > Bombus fervidus. The sequence continues at coordinate 2,347,421 of NC_091523.1, read as the reverse complement.
ACTTTGAAATGAATGCCTTCCATACCAAAGCATTGCGTACAATAAAAATCTGACCCGGATCTACGGTAAAAAGATTCTCTACTTCTCCGACCATTTTCCTTTCCTTTCCCACTCTTTCTCCGCTCTTCTTTTTTTTCTTCCTTTCTTTATTTTTTTTTTTTCATTTCATTTCTTTTTTTTTTCTTCTTATTGCACGACTTGCTATTTCAAAGGATAATTTATTCGTACCTGACTCTTCATAGGATCCGTGTTGACTTGACACATGTAAATGCCTCGATCTTCTCGGCGTACCCCACGAATATTCAACGTCCACGTGTTGTAGTCACTGTGTGTTACTGATAAACGCGCGTTGTTCGTGATCACGTGTTCGTGAATCGCCAGGACTGCCTTGGTGTCTGCTTTGATCCACGCCACCTGACCTCACAAACCCATTTCTTAACACACTGCGCTATTTCTTCGTCCATGTGCACGGTACCGCTTGCGCGGCACTGGCGAAAACTTATCGCTAACAATATGCACAGACTCGATGTTTTAATACCTTAATTGCTAGATAATTCCGCGTAGAACTCATTTTCGAAACGATCTCGACTCGTTTCATATCCTTTGTCATGGAAATGAAACATGCTCGAATTCGAGTTTATCCATAATTAATCGATGAAAGTGATTGCTCGTCGTTAAAATTCCTTTTTGTGAATGAAAAGTTCATAAGAACGAAACTAGCGATTATAAATACGTTGTTACTTAAGACCATCCTTTAATATCCCTTTTAATATTCTTTAAGGTTATAGGCTATGATTTGGAATAGTTTTTTACGTAATAGTTGACATTTTTATAAAAGTAGGCTTTAACGCATTACGTTACGTTTCGGATTAATTGCATGTAAAAAATTGAAAAAAGAAAGCCGAACGAATGGTCGAACTGGAAAATACTTGTTCTAGAATGAAGAATGCGCGGATGTACCATTTTCATCGTCGCTATTTTCAACTAGTTTTATCACGTTTCAAGAGCATTAAAATTTCAAACTATTGAACAAACTTATGCAGGAAAAATATAATTACGTAACGTTGCGCTTATGAGAAATATGATAGGAGAAGATGCGTTATAGAAAGATAAACTTCATTATACCGTAGTTTATCTTTCCCTCTGGTTTTTCTATCCTTAAACAGAAAATACGACTCGTTCCAATTGCATGATTACTTTGCATTTTAAAATAGTGAGAATAATATTCGTTCCACTATTTTACCTTTCCCGTTTACACAAGTATTTATAAATTAAATCTCGCACTTGATTTAACTATCGATTGTACGAATGTTTTTACGACGCGTTATTTTATAGAAATTCTTTTAAATTGGCAAGATCAAAGGAATTCACAATCCTGTCAAAGAGTAATTAAAGTTTCTCTCTAGCATTTAAGCATGCTCCATTTCCGCATGGATTTTATAACGCTATAAAGATTTAATCAGTTTCGTAATAATAAAAGGACGAATTGATTCTTTTTGCAATACATATGCTTGCAGAAGAAATTAACAAAGATTTATTTAGAAGGAATATACTGTTTAGTACAGAATACGTTGTTTTCTCAGAATACTGATATTAATGTTAATGTAGATATTTTTTTAGATTCTTCTGCAAAATATGTATCGAACCAAGTATTTTAATCTCTTAATATTTTCCTGCAAAACTTATTAAATACCAGACTTCTAATATTTTTATTTTCTTCTTTTATACGATAATTAATTTTTTTCTGAATTCATTATATCTATTTCCCTGTTCAAAGTACCTAAAGAAACTTCCTATATCGTATTTTCTCAATTTCAATTTCTTAGATCGTTAATTCTTAACATCTCGTTGTGTAGGATACTTTTTATTTTATTTTAAAGACGTATTATATCTGCACATATTAATGATATTAGATTATATATATAAACTATAATTTTTTACATTGAGAAATCCTACGACGACTAGACTACGAGACACCTACAATATCAACGAGGCATTTCACATCATATGCTTAAACTTAAATTCAATCGATTATTTCTCAGATAAACTTTCTTTAATTGTTTTTGATGATTGTCAGATTTTATATCTTTATACAACAGAGTAATCTTCTCAATAGATAGACTTTAATTTTAATATTGATTAGTGCCATCATTACAATTAAAAAGAAATATTTCAAACTTAATTAACCAATATGCGTAAAATTGCGCTTTGTTTAAACACTTTATCGACCCTCAAAACCCAGATATTTCACCGCAATGCGAAAAATATTATCCAATTTTACTAAGTTATACCGTGAAGGCAACAATCCGAGATACAGTAGACGAAGTTCATTTTCCAACGTCAACATTTTCCTTCCGAATGCAGCTCGGTCTGCTATAGATGTACGCGAAGTTTTGGCGGGAAGTTTTCTTATTTCGCATAGATATTATTGGCACGAAATTGAACCGGCGGCATGTCGAATATCTGACCTCGCGTCGCTTTGATAGGCTATCTATCAACCAACAAAAGAGGTCTGCGGTTCTTATCGATAACTCGAAAGCGGAGTGTACAGAGAAGGCAGCTGGAGAGGTTTACGGAGAAGCTGCGAGGGTTGAGGTGGAGGATCGCGTTTGGAAGCGGCAGTGGAAAGGAGAGAGAGAGAGAGTGAGAAAGAGAAAGAGAGGAAGAGAGGGGGGGGGGAGACAGAGAGAGAGAGAGAGAGAGACCAACCAGTAGCTAGAAGCTAGAGAAAGCGGGGTGGAGGGCTTTGAGTGTTTGGTAGTGACGGCCCTGTGAGTGCCTCCACTTATAATACATTATACGAGGATAGTAAACCCTCTTCTCCCTTTCCTTCTACTTGCCCTTCGCCATCCTGAGCAGCTCCAAAAACGAGCTCTCTTCGGGAACTGAAAAAGTCCCCCGGACGACAGATGCGCGCGATTCTGAAACATTTATGCCACTTTCCCGCCCCTCGGTGTCCCATCGTCCTCTGCGATGGACCTTTTGCTTTTACGTCGTTCTTCTTTTCGAGATTCATCGATGGATGATTAATCTGTTTTGGGATATCGAGCTTTGGAACTTCCGAACACTATAAACACGTGTATCCGTCGATCCTAGAATTAATTTCGTTCGATTGCACGAGGCCATTTGCCCAAAGGCTATTATTTGGTATTTGGTATGATAGGATATTGTTTAACACTTTTCAGTTTGCGGCAATATCTGGTTTAATTTATATCTTCCTTTAGGGTATTAATATTTAAAAAGATCCCCAATAATACAATATTTATAAAACTATCGCACACCATCAAACCGTAGTATTGTATTATTTCATTTGAATAATTTTATAGTTTTATAAAGAGCACCACCCTTATCATCCGCTGGTTGTAATTAACGGTTTCTCATTGCCTACGTTACTGTTTTATTTAAACAGCTCCACAGCCTTTTCATAAATTTAAGCTCCGCGTACATGCCTAAGGAAACTGCGTCGAAACGCGGAACGCTTGTCGGTTCCGAGGCTCCACCTCTTTCTTTCGATCTTTCAACGAGCTGGCTGGTCGAAATATTCAGGGAAAGTCGAAAGTCGCGGCACGATCTTCGCTCAGAGGATCGTATACACGAAAGAAGGGAAACCCCTTTCTCGTTCGGAGAACTCTTCGCCGTTTGGCCGCGAAATCCACCCCCGAGGAAGGGTTGAGAACTATTGGATTTAAGAAGCCGCGTGAAACGTTAAAATTGTCTATTCTTAAGACTTTTTAATATTTTTGAAGACGCTTTGTCATTTTGAAATATCGTACCGTTTTAGAGCTACGAAATTAGTTAAAAGTCATGGTAAAGTAGACGTGACCGGAAACGTTAAGTGTCGCAGCAAAATTAGCTCTTTCCGGTGCTGTCGCGTCTTTGAGAACAAGAAAGTAGAAAACATAAGAGAAAACAAACTTGAAGGAGCTTGCACATATAGAAGAGAGGGAGAGGGGGAGAGGGGGAGAGTAATAATGACGGAGAAAGGAAAAAGAACGATGTGGAAGAGGAAAGGAATGATCCAGTAACGGTGTCTCGCGAGCAGTCGCAAATTTACAGCACAATGAGCAGTCCACGACTTTAAAGAGCTGAACTCTATGGAAACGAGTTTATCTTAAGCGAAAGACGCCTTCCGCCTAATGCAGTTTTCCCTACGCATTTTCAACTGGCGATCGGTCTGGCGGCCTCGTACCTTTGTCGAGGGTGAAAAATAAGGACTACTAAAGGAACTTGAAGCAAAAGGAAAAGTGAAGAAGAAAAAGGATAGGAAGCGTGTACACGGAGAGGAAGATAGAAAGCGAGAGAGAAGAATAGATAGGATAAGAGGATGGGAGCGTGGATAGGCGACGATGGAGCAGACGAAAGGCGAAAGAGAGCGAAACAGAGGAGGGGGGAAGGACGTGGAACCCTAGTCAGATATAATATCACACTATGTGCACCTATCTACCGTGGTCTCCATTCTCGGCCCTCTTTCATATGCAAAACCATCGTCGGCGCTCTATTGTGGCGCATTGTGGGATCAGGAGCCTCGTCGGTCCAGTCTACCACACCTCGTTTATTTCCCGCCATCTTCTCGCTCATGCCCTCCTTCCACGACCACCTAACTTCTCTCTTTCGTCTTCTTTTTCATCCTTCTTCTCGTTTTCTTCCCTGCCTTATCCCCTTTTCTCTGTTCGTACGACTGCATTCTCCCCTGTCCACCGACTATTCTTTTATTTTCTCGACTTCTGTTTTCGGTAGCGAGCTACGGCTGTTCCTTTCAACGGCATGCAGATAAATGGATAAGCTTGCTAATTAAAAGTTTCGCAGGGCCCGATCCCTTTCTTCGTATCCTGCTGCTGCTTCCTGTCGTCACCCCTCCTCTCACGCTGTCTAATGTTATTTCATCGTCTTCCTATTCTCCTTCATCCGTTTCCGTTTCTTCTGCTTGCATTTGGCCTCTCTGCTCGCGCTTCGTTATATTCAAACGGCCACCGGTTCTATTTGGTTGTCGCTGCCGGCCGGCTTTACGCTCGAGATTTCAGAAAGCATTATTCCCTCACTAGCCTTTGTTCCCTGGCCTCTGCTTTTTGCAACTGGGGACAACTTTAAATGTTAGTATTTATTACTGCAGAGTGCTCGGTTCGCAGCAGATTACTGTGACGGTTTTACACACGCAGCATCGCGCGATTAACCGATTGTATCAAGCGAGCCTCATGATATTGTGGCTTACGCGTCTACGGCTACACGTGACCGTCAGTTTTCTTCGTCATCATCGGCTGTTTTCATCGGCAGAAGGGTTGCATGGTTTGTTGAATCCCGTCGCTTGGTTAACGATTTATCTTGCTTCGGCCTGTTGGCTATTTTATTTTACTTGTTTTCGGACTTATTTCTTCTATTTATTTCTCCTTACCGTCGAAAGGCCTAGCAACTTTGCAACGATTAGTCACGAAAGTTTTTTTCATAAAAATGTTATCCTTTTACTATGGTATCGTGTCTATACTGTGCGAAATGAATTTTAGATTGCTCGTTTCGAGATTACTTTGTTGGTTCTTTGACATTACACGGTTCGACAGCCTTGCAGCGCTAAGCCATGCGAGCTACCTATATCATGTAAAATAAGAGTCTGTCTTCAAAAGATAGTTTTATAAAGTTTAAGTTTTGTCTTTGTAGAATTATACAAGGATTGGTTGTTTCGAGATATTTAATTCCTAATAATCTTCTTTGTGAAGCCCGTGATAATTAGCGCTGATGTTTATGCTTTTCTCGACGACATTGTAATAAAGTTGCACCTGTCTTTTATATGTAAAGTAGCTTCATAGTTCACGTTTCTTTGGTTCGTACTTTTATCAAAGTTTTTTCCCTTTCATTTCTTTCTACGTACGGATGATACACAGGATATTTCTATAGTATCTGTTCCTAATAAACTTGTTACAGAAATACAGTCGGTCGATTCGTCGCGTCAACAACAGCATAAGTGGAATTGATGTGTAGATGTCCTTTTTTATTCTTAACTTACGTTAATTTAACTTAGTATATTAAATTAGTTTCTCAAGGACTAAAATGATGTCAACGGGATATTTTAATTTATCATTTTGATCAATCCATTCTATTTTTGCATGTAATTTAGAAATAAATGGGATATATGTAATCTAGAAATAAAATATCTAGTTAGTCATCTGCTTGTATGCGTTTTTCATTCTTCAAATTCAATATTGAGAATCGACGGAACTATCGTTTCTTTGAATTATAACCGTTTTTATGCAATTTTTTCATAATTAATAGGCATAACACGATATTGCAAGGAACCGTCAATAAACGACAGATTCGATTTTTTTCTTCGCGTTTATAACGAAATTTATGTACGCCAGACCAATGACGGATCGAAGATAAAATAGAGAAAGGTACGTGACGACCATCGACGATAGGAAATAATACTTCTAAAATATGACCTGGATTGCTTTTATTCCTCTCTTATTCTGTTTGTTTAGGTAATAATCCTTTGAAATGTTGGTAGCATACTTTTATTGTATAGGTTAAATATAATATCAATATTGAACGTAGGTCACAGAAAGCAATATAAAAATTATTTGAAAAATCTGGATACTTCTTTGGGACAAAAATCGTTTTTGAATAATTTTCACTGCTTGTAGAAAACGTTTCATCGAACATGTGGGATTTTTATAACTTAAGCTTTCAAACGAGATAACAATTCCTATAAATTTTAATAATTTCCCAATAGTTTTTCAAGTTCACTTCATTTTTCGTAAATGTCAAAATATTTATTATAGGAAATATATAAGTGTATTTAGTGTTTCCAACTTTATGAGATATATTTCTTTATGGACGATCAGTGTATTATTTGAATCATCGGCTACAAAATTCATCGGATACTTTATGTAGTTCACATGTTATGCTGTTAATTAAACAGATTATTTCGCGGCGTGTACCAGGGAGATATGAATTTTGAAACCGTCTGCTTTTGATACATGTACATTCGTCCGAGGCAAAGGCTTAACTTAATCTTCCCGACTTTGACGTAATTAGTATCATGCGCTAAACAAGATAAAATTTGGCGGAGCATATTTATGAATCTGTATATTTCTTCCCTTGGACTTACCTCATTTTTCAATTTTCGATTAACTGTTTAATATTCTCGGATTCCGGCGATCTCCTGTACAACTTGTATTGATGCCTTTAATATAAGTATTCGTTTAAATCACGGTTTTATCTCGCCTCCATTTTATTCGTTTCGACAAACGAGTAACATATATTTCAGATACGGTGATCCGTGAGTATTGATCGCTATAGGGAATTTTCTCGATTCAACGTTTTATTTAAAAATAGGAAAGGGACGAACCAATGATTTTCTTCTATTCTGGCTTGCAAATTTTTATATATTGCTATTCACCGACAATATCAAAGATTTTCAACCGGAGTCGCAATTTTTGTTAACAGTAAAAATGCAATTTTGTGAAGCACATAATCTATACAATACAATGTATGCTGATATTGAGAAAATTAATAAAATTACTCTATCGAGGGAATCACTTTTCAAACATTTTAAAAACAATTACAAATTATATTTACAAAGTTTTGATATTTAAACGTATGAAAAACGAAGGAAAGAGTTTCTTCGGGACTTGGCTATAGAGTCTCCACCAATTCCATACAAACCCTGATAATTTCACTAGAGAAGGCGTCTATCTTATTAGAAATTCCTTCGAGCGTCTGTCACAAGACTCTCTAATCTTTGGACTTGGAGGTTCTTCATTTCGTAGAATTTCAATTTCGCAGGAACCATTCTTTACAAAATCGTACTTTCTTTTAAACATCGCGGCATATTGTGACGCGTACTCTTAAGCGCGTTTAAGATGAACCACGTCTTATGGCTAGTCATGTATGTTTCAACCACGATGAACGAGTAATTGTTTTAACGCGCGAAACGCAATACGATTTTCCGTGCCCATAAAACTGTTTCGTCCTTTTTTTCTTTTACAATGAAAACGGTTATTTCCTCCGTTTGCGATTACTTGTTCAGTCATTTTTCTTGGCTGGCATCCTTTTTTTTCTTTTGATGATAGTAGTAAATAATTCTTTTGCGATGAGAAAGAGAATGGCAAATGTGCGACGCTCGCTCATAAATCTCTTTAAAGACCGTGTGCAAGAGGAGCAATGGATATGGTAATAATAGATTATAAACAACGGAGTGGAGCTATTTCAGAATTGTCACAGTGAATTTCGAATTTTATCTTGAGGTTCTGTTATGCTGCGTATGACAGGCTTTCGTTGAATGCGAAGCTTTATGCGTTTTGACGGATCAGCTTCCGATGTCTCGTGATTTTCGTACAAAACGAGCCGGTGCTTTGCTTAATAATTCGCCGTGGAGCTGTTAAAAATCGTTTGAGAACGATAAATTCAATCTAACATTTCTGGCGATTCGACCATTAATAATAATTCGACGATTGAAGAGAACCCGTTAAATCGGTTAAATCTATCAATAATTAACGCTACGGAGTGTTTTCAGCAGTTAGTAAATGACACTTAATTTCGTCCGATCTTTAAAAAGAATAATAGAATTGTAATTTTTATGGCACTATTTCCTTTCGTTCAATTTCGAGAAATTGGGAGTTTAAAGTTTACTGTAATGGAATAGTCTTTCATTTTTCATTTTCTATTTTCGTGGACTCTTTAACTCGATGATAAATCTTACCAACATTATCTTAATTTATTCTCTGCTTGTTACTGTAATTTAAATATTTGATAAAAAATATCTTACGTTTGTTATATATTTTATATACATCATTTAACCCTTTCGTTCCAAAGTTATTTAGCAACTGTAAACGTTTGTCTGTAATTTTTCTACCTAGCGCATCATCTATTATTTTCTAGCGATATTTTATCCAATGCAGGAAGAATTCAAAATAGGAATGAATATTTCGTTCGATAATTTTAAAGACGTCAGTACAATTATAGTGGAAACGAAGGGGTCAAATGAATTTTTAAACGCTCGGTTTTCTCATCAGCTTAATTTATTAGTTCACTTTACTATTTCTTATTAATTCATTTACTAGTTCTTATTTCTCTACATTCATTCTATAAAATCTGACATCACGTGTTCTCTAACATACACCTGATATCTAGAGCCTCTTTTACTTTCTATCTTCTACCAACGATTAATCCGCCTTTTTTATTAATCTTATTTAATCTAAATTAATGCTTATTGAAAAACATGCTCATGCAACCTCTGTCATCACCTTCTGTTATCATATAATCATGCATCAAGGCATGCCTTTTATAAGTGAGAATTCATAGATACGCTAAGAACAATCTGATATTCAACACTCGACTCGATCGTCGAGACCCCGCTATTACTTACGACGCATAACACATCTTAAACATTGTGCACTCAACTGTCGTCCAATGCAGCTTGCATCATATTTCATCCCACGAACAAACAGTTTCAAGTGTGTTGTGCAATTGTGGAGAAACGTTTTGTGCGACATACGTCTGTGCGTTTATATATAGATCATATAAAATTTTTCTCTCTGATGAATCAGCGGCCAACCGTCAAACCTAATCTCGTGTTTGTAGGATACCTTCTTTTCGTATTGGAAAGTACTAGGTTCAGTAACGGGTCGAATAAATTTTTGCTCGAACGATATTAAAACTTACGGTGTATTTTTTCGGTTCACTTATGGTGCTCTCGATATATATGAGTACTATAATTTAATCCGCTGTGATAATAAAAGTATAGTTACTGCAGTGATTAAACGGTGGCCATGTAATAATTATAAATATAGAATATTACATTTTTTGAAAATAAAATTTAGAACATAGTAAGAAAGTTTTATTACGATAATTGTAATAAAATTTGGTACAATTTGTCAGAAATTTAATAATGCTGAAATATTCTAGAAGATTCACGATTTTGAAAAAGAATTTGTTATGTAAAAATACTTTCGATTAACTCCTTGGAAGAAATTTGCGAGCATACAATAATTATCACGAGCAATTTCACGAAAGATCCGTCAGAAATTGTAACTAGTTGTCACGTTCCGGTATGTCTGGGCATCGCCAATGTTTCGTTCTGGAAGTTCCAATTATGGCGTTTAAGCGTCGAAGCTTAAATCTAAAAAGCCAAGAAGCCATTTATCATTGCAGTAGAATATCAAAATTAATTTTCTTGAATACACAAAGGATGATGTTCCCTCAAATGAATTTCCAAGATAAGATTCCAAATTCTCTTGGCTAATTTATCTTTGAATTACCTGCAGTGATTATTTCTCATTTCGTATTAAAGTTTTTGCTACGCAAGCTTGAACATAAAATATTTCTCGATTGCAATACGATGAAAACTGATGATATCAGCAGTCCGTGCGGAAAAGCGAAAATCATCATGGTGAAACTTGTATTTCTAACTGGTATATCGCACTATAGTATACATTTATTGCCGGCTATTCATCGGCGCGTGAATGAAGATTAAGCTTTTCGAGTACGCTTGTTTAAGTTGCTCGTCTTGGTGGATACACACCACCACGAACAACCACTACGGAAGAATATTCACCGAGGCTTTCAGAGAGTTGCGTGAAGGAATATTCGAGCTGGAAACGCGAAAAATATCAGCTCGTGAGAAATCTGATGTGAGGTAGCTTGAAAATTTCTCGAGAGCATTTTCGTTCAAAGGAAACACTGTGTTTAAAATTTCCACTGCTATATCAAACCTTCTATATTTACCTGTCGTTCGCAATTTCTTTTTCTATTAGTAAAGTGATTTAAACGAACTTTAAAAAAAAAAAAAAAGAATAGATCGAAATTTTTTTGTGATATCGAAAAAAAATTCGGAGAATTTCGTGATATATGAAATATCTCGATAGAAACCCCGATAAATGAATGAAAAATAAAATTTGAAGAGTTAAAATTTTCTGGCTTCATTTCTTATTTGTTTAACACCTTTCCCTGCGTAAGTCGAAAGATATCACATGGTTAGGTCAGAGTGATTTGTCATTCAGCGTATTCGCAAAGGGGCAAAGATACTCGGCGTGTTTACGGCCGTATATATGCGCATACATTTGGCGCAAGACTTTAACCGGGACTCTTGATCATGAGGATGAAAATGAAAATGATAATTTGTCGTATACGAATCAGCAAGTCAAATAGCAGCAAGTTAGGCGGGTTCGCGCCTTCGGCCGCGTCTCGCTGAGCTCGAGAAAGAATGATGATTTTCTTTCGTGGAACAAGCGATAATTGAAATTATGCATGCGTTTCCGAAACACATTTCTTTGTCTCGCCTTTCTCCGCGTATCAATTTCATTCTCGTTTCGGACACTTCGAGACTTCGTTCAAACTGTTTTCGAATTGATGAAAATAAGAATGAATATGATTTATAATTATTTAAAGAGGAAGGAATTTTTATATCATTTTTAGAATCATTCCGTTCGTCACCTTCGTTACGATAGTAAGTAATAAGAAAAAATTAAGAGGAAGTAGGGAACACCTTTAACTTCAGAAAATTCTTTTAGGAATACCCTTTCCATTTGGAAATGTGCAAACGAGTGCAGCGTGGAAACAGTGAAAGGAAGGAGGTGGATCACAAACCCCGTTGGCAAAAAGAATCATTCATTTGCCAAGTTATAAAGTTTAAGGTTTCAAGGCTTAATTAAAGTCTACAGGGCAACTTTCGACGAAAATCTCTTCGAAAAGAAATATTTTCTTCGCCGACTATTCCGTACAGTAAGAAATTCGTTCAACAAGTGGAATCGTAAAACTGTAAAATATATTTCTACGAGTTTTACTTGTGAAATTATCGCTTTTGTTTGTGCAAGATAATCAAGAGAATATATCGATTTATAAGAAACTCTAACTTGGATATTAACTGTAATCTGGTTATTAATTTGGATGTTGTTATTAATTGCAAAAGTTTTTAACCTGGCATTTATGCTTTAACGCGATCAAATATATTTTTCATCGTAAACGACAAGTATACGAAAGATTATTATTTATTGGCGAAAAATGTAACTAATTCCGAATACTTGGAATGTTTTCTCTGCTGCGGAAAATAATAAATTAATGGCTGTTTGTTTCGTCGATAATCAATTTCATTCGTTACACATTTGTGCAAAATATATTTCAAGTATGTATTTAGTTATTGAAATGGAAGATATCTAATAAAATATATCACCTGAATGACATTATCGAAAGCATGGAAGAAAAAGACTGGCTGAAACACGAATACAATTATTTGACTTTCAACAAACACGAATGTGTATATATATATATCGTATGGAAGGTACATTGTTCTGATTTCTCTAGAGTATTGTTTTTTTCCGACGGAAATAGGTAGATTGCAGCAGCCGGGAAAACATCAATGTTATTAGCTTTCTGTACAGTTTTACCAATTAAATAAAAATTTGATATAATAAATAACTTCTATTAGCAATTTATTCATTTATAATAAATAATATTGCAATTATCGGAAATAATAATTTTGTTTTATATATTCAACTGCATAAATATATGAGTTTTCTGCATCGCTAACGAGAACGGTATTAATTCGTTTTTTGTTAAATGCTGCATATTTATTGTTTATCATGTTCCTATTTGTACCAAATATTTGTTATTTTTGTTATGTTAACAACATTTGATCTAAATACAGATCTATGTCTTGTCATCAATGTCTGTCTCTTGCTCTATATCTTTTATGTTTCTTTCTATAGTATTTACAGCCTCAGCCTTTCAATTACTTTTTAGATTTCACTTTGCTGTGATGCATTCGTTGTATCTTTTTGTATATCGTGAGCTCGAAAAAGAATTAGATTGGCAATTTGACTTTAGAATTACTAATTTTCTGCTTACTCTTCATCTAATTTATCAATAGCTATAGTTTCGATTCCGCATAATCTACTTTCCAAGCTACTGCTATTTTTCAAATGCCTTAGACTGTTCGAACAGCAATGCCATTTTTTAAATATCTAGATATTGTTCCGAGTGTTAATTTCAAAAAATAAATTTATATTAATGCAAGTACTAAAAAATGGATCTGTCTATGAAACAGTCTAAGAATAAGCACATGCTACCTTAGTATCGATACGTAGCAGCGATTAGAAGGCCAGTTCACATCGATTGTTCATGATAATTCATGAGTGAAACAAATGTGAAATAACACGAGGATCTACACAGAGTGTTTCAAAATGATGGAGCGAAGGATTTAAAAATTTAGAAATAAACGTTAAATGAGAAAGAAACCAGAATTGATAGACATGAACTGCTTAGAAATATCAATGAACATACATATTGTATTGTCTAACTATTTTGTTTCATTATATATAGATATATCAAAAAATAAACATCTCTAGAGAATTAGCCCTGAAGCACCTGAGGAAAGCTGTTAGAAGATAGGAGATGATATCGTGCCAATTGCTTAAAAAATGACTCTCGACCGAGCAACTCCTATAAATTTTATCTATTATATAAACCTATATCCACAATCTCTACTATAGTATGAAATGTACTTATAATATAATATTGTCTGTAATCAACGGTATATTTATCGCATATGAAACACTCTGTAAAACGTAAAGTGAGGAAACACGGTCGAAGGGAACGGGCCGAACGCTCTAACTATGCCTGAAACAGTCTGGTGTCACAGTTGTCATCGTGTATAGGTACACAGTGAAAGAGAGACAGTATGCACGAACTTTTCGCAAGCTATTCTTTCTCTCGTTCTTTCTTCCTATCGTTCTGTAATCGCGGGTTTTTTTCACGTCTATCTTCTTTCTTTTCGTTCCGTTTCGTTTCTTTCTACTCTTTTCGTGTGTTTACTTTTTTCTCGCGTGTCTCGTTACCAAGAGGAACCACCTTCCGGTCGACAAGGTCCGGCGTAGAGAAGCCGTAAGGAATGAGAACGAGGGAGGAAGGAAGGAACGCCGCGGAAGAAGAAAAAAGTATGCTCGAAAAGTTTAAGTCACGCGGGCTGGCACGTTTCAGTTCATGTGCAGCGGTTCTATATCGGCTGATGGGTGAAAATGGATGTCGTACAGAGAGAGATGCTTTAGTGATGGTGGCGGCTGCTGCGGTGGTTTTCTTTTTCATAGCTGGCAGTGGTGCAGTTAAATGCAGTGCTGTGAGGTGCAGGCACACGCGCATATAAGTAGTGCAGTAGTAATAGTAGTAGTGATGGTAGTAGTAGTAGTAGTAGTAGGTAGTAGTAGTAGTAGTAGTAGTAGTAGTAGTAGTAGATAAGGTAGTCCATTACAGGCGGACACAGGTTAATGGTAAAATAGTTACCCGGGCCTTGGCGCCGCCAGAGTGATCTCCGCTCGCGGAGGAGGAAGGACTCACCCGGTATCCACCGAGGTTGCTCACCACGCAGGTGAAGGTTGCGTCTCGACCCTGCGAGATCGTTAAGTTCTCCAACGGGTATGTGAAGTCTGGCTCGAGCCCCGTCACTGTAACAATCAATTGGCCATTTTTTTCATCGAATAATTGGTCATTTTTTTAAATGCGTGCGCACTTATCTTTTTTTTATCAGTCAGATGACTGATTTAAACACCTACTAAGCTGTGTTTCTTTAGATTTAGATCATTGTTCATACCTATTTCATTGTTATTATTTATAGTTTACTCCATATATCAAATTTCACAATGTAACGACAGGGAGATGTATGAAAATTATTTGTAATATTCAGCAACAAAAATTTCGTCGACGTTAACAATATCAAAGCATAAAATGCAGTGAAAAGAGAAATGTGTCAAAAAATGTGCGAAAAAAGAGAGCCCTGATATATGTCAAAAGTTTCCAAAATAGCATGTATGGATAAAATAAAGTACCAATATGTAAAACGCTTAAGCTGTGCATTGTGAAACGGAATGACCTTTCGTTCGAATTACTAAAAAAAGCTTGTATTCAAGTCGGAGCGCATACGTCCATACTCGGGATTAATGTCTTAAATTGATTCTGTGTCGATATCACCGCTCAATTGAATAGTACCATGTAAGGTACATACGTTTGTTCATGTGTGTTTTAAAACTATTTCACAATGTTATGTTAGTTTCCAGAAATGTATAGTTTCGCAAACTACATACTTATAAATAAGAAAAATTTTCCGTGAAGGGACGGGAGTGGTAGTATATTCTTATAGATTAAAATGATTAGATAATAATTAATGATAGAAAAAAAAACTGACGGTGAACATAAACCGAGGCTTGAAGAAGAGTCTAATTTCTAGAGACATCAGGTTTCTTAAGGGAATGTTATCTGCGAAGCAAGCAACGTCGAAAAGTTTTACTGGCGCACACTTTGGATGCTTTATCTTCGCTGGTATGAAGCAGCGCGGAAAATTCTGCTCCTCGAGATTTTCATTTTATCTTCTTCTTTTAAAGAGAATTCTACTATCTCTAAGGAAATGCCTTTTTTGAAGCAAATAGCCCCGATTTGGCAATGATTTCAGCGCGAATTTTTCATAGAACAAGGTGTTACGTTCGTAACTAAGAAATATGTTGATACACGATATGTTAAAATACGAATTTGTATACAGGGTCAAGGTGCATGGATCATGTTACTAAAGCAAAAATGTCTTTATAATTTACAATACTCGATACAAATGGAAAAATTACCTTTCGATCAATTACTAGCAATTTCTCGTAATCGTAGAACCTTCCAAAACCGTTCAAAATCGTAGGTATGCGTAGCATGTGTAATTGAAATTCACGAACTGTTTCTCCGGTTACGAGAAACGAGAAACTGAAAATTTAAAGGATGTAAGGGATTAAAAGGTAAATTCACAGGAGAAAACGTCCAGTGTATAAAAAGTGCTAGAGATAATATTACTCCAACTCGTAGAGAAGAGAGATAATCGCTTGCATAACTAATGTTTAGAGTTATAGATTAATCTTTATTCTTCGCTTTTCTTTTTCTTTTCCTATACGTGTATGAATAATATTTTATTAAAATCTCCATATGGTTAAGGTATTATATTCTTCCAAAATTTCAAGAGAAGGGGATAGGTAAAAGCAAGAAATATTTTCGCGGAACTTTTTCGATAAAGAGAGATGCTTTTTAAAACATTCGAAGAAGAAAGAAAATTATACATGATATAAATTCATGACTGTATCTTAAACAGTAAACACATTTAAAAATGTTTGAAATTATGTTTTTGAAAAATAAAGAAATTGAAAAATAAGAAATGTATTACACAGACAATTTCTAAAAATTTATGTACGTTTTTCTTGTAATAGATGTTACTCATATTGTAATATTTGATTATCACGTTATTATTTGACATCGATATTGTAATTCGATGAAAAGTTAGTAAATGCAAATGATCGACGATAATAGAAGAAAATTGTAATGGAGATTTAAATGCATGCATATTTTCAGATGAAATTAAATTACTACATTTTCCAATGAATATATGTATATATTATTATATAAATAAATATAAATATAAATACATAATTATATATATTAATTATATTATATATATTTGGTCATATTAATTATATATAATTTCATCGGTGAAAGTACAAACATTTCAAGTAATAAATTCTTTACCTTCCATTCGTTTGTTCAACATCTGCTTTTCAAAATTACTGATCCGAAATATATAGTTTCAATATATAGATTAACAATTACATATAGAATAATTATATATAGAATAATAATTTATAGACTAATAATAATATATAGACACCCCACGATATATATTGCAAATCTAAAATAATTTCAAATATACGTTCATCTTTCTATACTCTCATCTTGAATTTGCCAGGTGGTGGCGTCAAACTCTTTGATTCGTTATCCACAAAGTATTTCTTTCTATTATGAAATAAATATATGCGCATATTTCTATCTGTTGTAACCGTCAATAAAAACCGTAAATTGACTATTTTATGTCGCGCAAGATAAGATATTACGTTTTGTATAAAATGCAGAATCGAATTAACTGTATTTCATGTAAATGAATTTTGTACGAAAATGAACCGGTAAATCGCGAAACGAAATACCGAATACTGCCAAATTTTTTAATTAGAATTTATATCAATTCCTCTTTCAATATATCAATTCCTATTCAATACCTCTTTTTCCTTTTAAATATCCCATGGATATCTGACAAAGCATTGAAATATCGTGGAAAATATTAAATTATAACAATTTTCAAGCTAACAGTATCAAAGCATAAGAAAAGGGTGATGTATCATGAATACACCAAATTGTGTTCGTTCTATGCCATTTTACCGTGTCTTACGATATTATTTCAATTTCTAAACATCTTAAAGATATAGGTTGACCCAGTTATGTGGAAAGCCCTGTAGAGAAGCGCATTGAGAAGTTCCCGTAAATCGTATTACAATGAAAAATTAGAGGGAAGCTTCAGCGGTATCTCTAACGCAGCTGGAACGACAGTTATGCAATCGAACATATATCACCGGTGAGCCATCGCGAAATAAAGGTGCGCTCAATAAAACGCCAGCGTTGCTTGGGGAAGAAACTGATTCACCGTATAAACTTTTTTGCCATTTTCAAGAAAAACGCATACGTGCGGATTTCGAATTTACCTCGCGACGAGTGGTTCGCCGCGATATCTTCAACAAGGGATAGAAAACCGTCATGACGATGGTTTCGATAGTTAGGCATGACTTTTTGTCGCTCAGATTTTCCACAGACACAAATGTATACTGGTTCACGAAAGTATTTGAACACATACTATAGAAAACTTTTATATTCATATTAACGTGTCGTATGAAATATTTTACAATTTTATTAGTACGGTTATGAGACTCGATTATCATGATATTAGTAAAGTTTGAAATCTATCTGAAAATGTATATTCCTGCATTAAATTGAACGCCAAATACATACTTTTAAACATTTGTATTCAATTATAGGTTATTATTTTTCACTCACTAGGAAGAATTTGTGGATCCTGCTGGGATAGGCTTTTCATGACACTTTTTGGTGACACATTTTTTTTAATTGGCCGCAAGATAAGAGAAAAATAAATGGGAAAGATTTTTTGAAATATCAAATGTCATTTACGTGAAAGCAGGTCAGCAGTTTATGACAGTTTGTATGGAAGTACGCAACCATTAAAAACTCTTTCAACCTCAAAAATCATTTTCAATATTTGCTCGCTGACTAAAATTCGGTTACACGTGCACGCGCGATAAAGACAAACAATGCTTGTTTTAAATAAACTGCAAAAATCTTATCTATGCTATCGCATAACGTACATGTATTGTAAACTGTGAACACACAAAGTGAGCAAAGCTAGCAAATGGAATTTCAAGCAGAATGCGACGAATTACTTTTTTCAAATGCGTGCCGTAAATGTAGCGTTTGAAGCAAAATGTCTTGGAGAAAAGATAAGGGCAAGAACATTTGTTCATTTTCTGTATAACACGGATAGTTAGATCTTTCATTATATATTGTATGTACAGCTACAATTCTGACAAATTAATCTTAGTCTTTTAACGAGGGAAACATATTTGGATTTTATATTAATTTCATATATCACGCGAATCGGGAATATTTTTTGCTTTCCTTAATTAATCTTTCAAAATCAAGTACATAAAGTTTTAGATCATAATAAGAAGGATTTACACAGTGTCTCATACCCATAAACGCAAATATTAACGTTACCATTGCCTAAACACGATCTGCAGTACAGCATCTTAAATCAGCAATTACGCGCTCAACCCTGATCGTTCGCTCACTTCCGTCTCTCATTACCGATTTCCTCGTCTTGTTATTTTCTTGCTAACTAGAACCAGTTCCGTTCGATATTCGCCTCAAATTTATGTTCTCCTACAAACACGTAAATTTTCCAATGCACGAAACATCGTTTAAGCTTTAAACGAATGAAACGAGGGAGCGAACTTCGTGATTAATCAATTTGTTGCAACAACCTTTTCACACGAATTACTCGATTCGTCGGAAAGAAATGTTCCTCGTTTGGATAGGCAAACACACGAGGCGAGGCGTGAGATACGTTTTTAAACGAAGCACGTGTTGCACAGACGATGTTTCTTGTCAAAAATTTCTAATGAAAATTTCAATGAATCCGAAACGTTTTTGATTGGCCTTTACGATTTCGTGCGGTAGGTGGCCGCGTCCTGTGTTAAGCGTTTTTGGTTACAAATTCGCGTACATAGCACGCGCGAACGATTGAAAGTCGAGAACTCGAGGGAGTTTCCTCGGTCGATCATGTGTTCTCTGGTTAAAAACGGTCGAGGTTTATGCGATAATCGCGAGATATTAATATTTAGAATTCGTCTGTTTTGTTCTAGGGATCGTCCAAAATAATTTACGTATTCTTTCTCTGGCCTCCGGCGCGCAGTTTCGTGAAAGCTCCATACAGCTATGCGATATTGGCATCTAAAATATTTCCGTGAACTGTTAATATTGCAACGAGACAACTCAAGGAGGAAAGTTGTTGCTCGCCAGCGTCGAAAATATATAATGCACGTTTCGAATCGATGATCGGAGAGACTGGTCGACGACTAACATTGCGGACGGACTTCTACCAGAAATTTTAAAGCGCGAATATAACGTTTAGAATGTTTAGAAAGAGAGAACATAATGTTTATAATGTTTAGAAATTGATTTTTCTTTAACACTACAACTATCGATAGTTAACACGAAGCTATTTCTAACAAAACCAGTCAAAATGACTGGTCTTTAAAAATATGCGATATTTTTTTTATATTTATTGATTTATTACTTTCTTATAGAAAGAATTCCATGTTATATAGTAAATTTTTGGTATTATTAATCCATCTGGGACCTTGATCCCTAAACGAGGATTCACATATTTATAAAATTGTAGAACCAGTCATTTTAACTTGTGTTGTATTTCTAGTATTACCATCTAAGGATCTAACGATCGATCCGGAATTTTCCTAACAACTGATATCATCATATTAAATGATGTGGAATGAAAAAAACGAGGAAACTGGTTAATGGGGGTTCGATAAACAGATTGCAAGATCCTTTTATATTTTAACAAGCACCGGTCATTTTCACGGGTATTGGTATAAGTAACCTTAGTACAAAATTATTTTAAGTTTGAATACGTAAAAAATAAAATAAAATTGTAATGTCGTTACATTATTACGCATAAAAATATAACATGAAGTAGGAATTTTGAAATAAAATTGTAGAGCCAGTCAATTTGTGGTAGTTCCAGTGTTAAATATGACAGAGTTTATATTGCGAGATCTACGGTAGATTAGCACGCCGTTTCCTCTTTCAATGAAATTTCTACCTGTTCTTTTAATTTAATCTTCATATTGAATCTTCCCACAAACCTAATTTAGATCGCTATATATCTTAAAAATTGTTCAAAATATCGAAAATATCAACGGCATCCCTGTATCCCTATTAATCCTTTCATCGCTAATTCTAAACACCTCTAAACGACGTATCGCCCACTCAATTCAATAATCGTTCCCGGATTGCAGAAAATCGTCGAATAGTCTAGTGGTGAGATACATGGAAAAGAACAATGTGAGCACGCTGATCGATAAAAGGAACAGAAAGGATATCAAATTGCGACTCGCATCGATTATCAAGGATATCACGCGGTCGGTAATGATGAGCGTTATGTTGTGCGACAAGAGGATGGCAATGGCGTTGTACGAGATGAGGCAACAGAGCCGACTGAATTTTACGAGGATATTTACATGAGCGCAATATTTTATAGAGCACTTAATGCTGGGTCACGTTTTGTCCCTCAGTGGCGAGGCGGCCATCTATGAATCAAAGTACGCTTTAAAGATTTCTTTCTCATACCGCCCCGTGCCATGGATAAGGAACTCGCTCAGGCTCGTACCTTGCCTAGAATATCTTACACGGTATCTCTCCGTCGCTTTCTTATTGTTCCCTTTCTTTTTCTTTCTCTTGCTTTCTTCCAATTTTCCATCTTTTCCATCTTGCAAGAGAAACCTGGTTTCGTTGCTCTCGTCTCTTCTTTCAACGAGAGATGCTTGTCTGTCTGTTAGTAATGCGCACGCTGAAGGAGAGTGGAACCTTCGTCGAAGAAAACGGAACGCTACTTGAAATTGGAAACGCGGAGAAACGCTAGAGTTGTTACGTTGTCGCGTACGATTTTGCTCGCATTGATCGCCCAACAAGTTGTACACACATTGAAGGCTAGAATGACGAGCGACGCCGAGACTTCGCGATAATATTTATTAGAGGTTGTACATACACGGGTGAGTGTACATACGTGGTCGAGCATTTTTCGATAGGATCAGGTAAAATATATTATATAAGCGTAGTAAATAATTTGTCACGTAATTCTTCGCATTCGGTTATAAACGATTTTTAAACGAATTACGAGCTGCGAAATGTTTGTACGGTGTGTAAACTAAAATGTTTGTTTAGTTTCTTAGAGTGAAAAATCAAGATGAGTTGATTCAGTGAATACGACGGTAGTTAATCGTAAAATTTAAACAATAGGATGAACGTGAGTAATATGAAAAGATTTATAATAAAACAGACGACGATAGGATTACGGTAATTAGCACTTACAATTACATAAGCTTAAGCGAGACGTGGACCATTAATTCTAATTGCCAGTATTTTCTCTCGGACATTCTCTTACTTTCGCTTCTTAATGTATTGTGGCAGTCGGCTTGGCAATTTCGTCTGCCTGCTGTTTCTATTGTTTAAATAATTTAAAGAATACGTATATTTACCTTTTGAGTGATTACATTAAATTGATTTACATTAATAAACGACAATTAAATATTTTTCTCTAGTTATTATAAAAAATCAGAAACACTGCAGCAATTAAAATACATCACATTCTTCGAGTTATCTAGGATCAAAGGATGGAATTAAATTCAAATGGCACGGTAACATCCGATAACATCTGGATTAAATAGCAGTGCAATGCCAATTAAAAATTTGCATCTACATAAATTATATGCGTCATAAAGCAAAGCATTAAAAAAATCGAACTAATTCGCTGGGAACCTATTGATAGAGAGGGAGAAAATCTGGGGGAATCCCCGATTGCGCCGGTGTAAATATCAGCTAAAGGGTGGTACGCGTGTGTACGCTAAAACGGCGCGCTTTAATTTCACGCGGCGGAACCTCGGCGGCGAATGCAATTACTCTTGCAATCAATTTAGATAACTCCCAGTAGAACCGGCACGTAATTGTTAACGCGATTATCCGGCTCAGCCGGCAAGTTGTGTAAGCTGGAACAACGGTCAAGAAGAAACGCGACGCGTCGCGAAAGGCGCCCCTTTTCACAAGAAAATCCGCCTTCGTTTGTAACGCCGAGGAAAGCGAGCAACTTCGTCACGTTCGAGAAAAATGCTATTGGAACAGAGGAAATAAATTTTTTCACACGAGATTGGATATTTTTCTTTAAATTTTTTAGCTGCGCGATACGAAAATATCTTTTATTTGGAGTGCTTTTTCGAATTTTTTAACTGGTATTCCTGCGCAAAAAAGCATAGGATCCTTTTTTCAACGGATGTTATAACGTATTTAAACGCATGTTGTACGGATTGATGTTGAATACCGAAAAGCTGATCAAATACCAAGGCTGTGTTGGAATGGTACGTGAATTTACTGTTTAGGTTAGCAAATGCTCGTAGTGACGTGTATCAGCAGCGATACATTGCCTAAAACTGGGAATCGTGAATCTTGATGCTCCTACAATTATCTCTGGAGTAATAGCAGCACAAGCTTTAATTATTCGATTCATCATGGGGCACCTGCAGTGGTAGATTGCTGTCGATAAACGTTCAACGTACTTATCAGCATATTATAGAGATACGTATAGAAGGATTAATTAGAATTTGTGCTATTATTGCTTTATGAATATACAGAACATGAAAAATGGAGGTGTACAATATTTATCGAGTGTTATTGTAGACATCGAGACAATGAGAGAAGTTCTTCTTTTTCGCTTGGAACTTTACGTGCATGTGTTCGATTAATATCTGCTTCTGGTACGCTTCTTCGCAGTTTTCCAGTCACGCTAACAGAGACATTATTAATTCGGTAGAATGGGAATCGCAGTACCGTGTAACTGTTTTCTTGATTAATGAATGTTTTTCCAGTGGTCCAGCCGAGATTTTGACCGGTACACGTAGATTTCGTGCCAAAGAAGCCATCCACTCCTACTATTCTGTTTCCCTTGATTTTGATAAATTGGAAGACGATGCGACGCCACGTAGAATGGATTGCAGTTCCGTGGACAAGTTCTGTCGGAGCGTTTGTTTCGCGGCTATTTATCGTGTTCTCGCTTTTAGAGGATTTGTCCCGCATAGGATAATCATTGTTAACCGTGTGATACGTACGAAATGTAAGTGGCAGCTTGAAAAGGATCAGGATTTGCATTGTATCTAGTGAGAGATTTATTGCGTACGATTATAGTATCTGAAATTGTTAATGGATTGGTGCTCGTTAATCTTAATGTTACAAATGAAAGTCATTAGGGTTTAACAAAATACCTATTACTATTTTTACTTATATGTTTGGACGTGCTATTGGATATTACAAAGGTGTTTGTGAAACCGCCACTTTCCTTAGTCTCCAATGTTCGTGTGACACGCGACACGATGCAGTTTTTGTTTTTCCACCGGTGCATTTCCACGCGTATCCGAAAATTTACAAGGGTAATACCACGGTGCACGGAACGATTCATCCAACTTTGCGACCCGTGATTTAATCCCTCGAAACTTGTACGGGGTATGAGTAACACGAAGAATATGAGATTATCGGTATACGTTTGAATATATTCGGAATTATTTACCAGTTCATTCGTTCGTTTATATACGCCGCTCATTAATACACATAGTTAGGGAAACAAAAAAAGATTGGAGAAGAGAATGAAATTATTGAATCGTTGGAAAGAAAGATAGCGAAACTTAAAAGAACCTCGATGTTAATCTACTTTTCTATGAATAGCTGCGACTAGTCGTTGAATAGCTTCTATAATTTGGTTACTCGAAGTAATTTCTGTTGGTTTCTAAAAGTATTCAATTTCTTGGAATTAAAATAATATCCTGGTATACATAAATGTCACACATGGAGTTAAACATTTCAGGTTCAATAATATTTTTTCCTCGGTCTTCGTCGTTATATCGAGCAACCCAGCTTTTCTATCGTTAATAGCTACATTTAATATCATAACGTTGGTTTTATAAATTTTTTCCAACTTTATTAAATATATAACATTTCCAACAACTTAATAGAATTAAAAATTCCTTTTTTCTCTTCGTTTACTACTTCTCGAAAGAAGCTACTAAAATATCCGAATATAATATCGAATAAAACGATATTCGCGTATTTGGCCATTTTGATTAATTAATGGACGACTAGCGGATACAATGGATATTTCCGAGATAATACACATTTTATGCCGATGAGATATTAATCCTGATATTAATAATGGTCACCTGTATTAAGTTTGATTCGTGACAATTAATATGTCTTTAAATAATGAATACAGGTAAGACAGTATCGCAAGTACTACAAATTGCAATTAAAATTAATTTGGATGAACGCTGATCCGGCCAACGATCGCAACATTATGTATTTGGTTTAACCAGCTGACAATGATTTTAATGAGTTTTTCACGTGACACTCAAGGATGCTCTCTTGCCGATTTTAATATCCGTCATAGACACGCTCGCGTTTATGAGTGTCGTTCTCCCTACCGTTTGTCATGCAAAATTATTAAACGAGCAAATCCTCGTTCATTTCGAGATGCATGTGTATTTAAACGTAAATATACTACGTTAAAAATCATTCGACGCGCACGTGGAATTTAGCAACGTCGTATATTACATTTATTCGATGTAATATAATACACATTAATAAAATAATTCTATTTTGAAAGTACCGCGTTTTGTTATCCCTGAAAAATTATTATTGCAAAGCATTTTAAAGTATACGATTTTATGGACTTTGTCAAAGTTTAAATCTGACTAAGCAATCGTAGCAAATATGAAATATTTTTCTAAATATTGTATGTGATCAATACAGTGAATCTTCGTTTATATAACCTCTGTTTATATGAAGGAAATTGTAGTAGTGTCTAATTGACCAAACTTTAGTCCAGCCGCTATTATCTGAATTACAGTCGTGCGTCAATCCACTTATACGAACGTCTAACAATAACATGTACAGTGGCTCACGAAATTATCCGAACGGTGTAATACTGTTGATAGTTTTTCATCCTCCTTTGCACCGAATGTAAACATCATTGCTAAATGAAAATATTGGTACGTTCACTGGATGTTAGGATACCGTTTCAGTAACAGTAACGTAAAAGTGTGCACAATAGTATTTAAAATGAATACCAAAAAATCTGAAACAAAAAAGTGTGAAAGAGAAATAATGTTCCGATTACATGAGGACGGCAAATCATATAACGAGATTGCCGGAATTGTGAATAGAAGTAAGTTCACAATACACTATATCATAAATAACTTGCAAGCAAAGCTCGATCAGGTCGACCAAAGAAAGTGACTGGAAAAGAGGAGAAAGTTATCATTCGCGAATTAAGAAAAATCTTACTACATCCGCTCCTTAACTCGCAAGTATGATAGCTGATATGTTTCATAAAGAAGTTCACCCGGAATTATGTCGACAAATCTTACGAAACAATAATTTTCATGGCAGAGTACCGCGAAAGAAGCCATATATTAATGCTATAAATCATAAAAAAAGATTGACTTTTGCAAAAACCTATATTAACAAAGATAATTCTTTTTGGGACGAAGTCATCTTTTCGGACTAGTCAAAGTTTAACATTTTTGGTTCAGATGGTCAAAATTATGTGTGGAGAAAACCAAATACCGGATTGGAAATTCGACATTTACATCAAACAGTGTAACACGTGGTGAATCGGTCATGGTGTGGGGGTGCATGGCTGCCAGTGGCACCGGAAATTTGATATGTATTGATGGAATACTTGATAAATATAAGTATTTAAATATTTTTAAAATAACCTTAAATAAAGTGCCCGTAAATTAGGATTATTGGAAGATTTCCACTTCATAGGATAATGATCCTAAGCAATACTGCTAGAATTGTAAAAGAATGGATCGTATGTAACACACCACACATGTTAATTACTGCACTGCAAAGTCCAGACATAAATCCGATTAAAAATTTATGGGCTGAAATCGGAAAAAGATTAAATAAATTTCAGATAATCTCAAAGCAAGTATTGAAAGATAAAATTATAGAAATGTGGAACTTCGTTGTGTGTAGTTTTACAAAATCAATAGTTTACAGCATGGAACGACGATTGAGACACACTATTGCTGCTAAAGGTGGTCCAACAAAATATTAATATTAAATAATTTAATAATATATGTAGCGTTCAAATACTTTTGCGAGTCACTTACAATGCGTGTTTCTAATAAATGTATCAGGACTCCTATCTATATATTTTTATATAATAATTTTAAGACTTCCATCTTTCTATTGATATCTGCTTGTCGAAACAAATTAATGTACATTAATTCGGCCATTCAAGTTTACACATGTAAGCGTTCGAATACTTTCGTGAGCCACTGTAAACAGTATACGTGTGGCATAAACAGGCACGTGTGTAACGCACTCTCATGCTTCGCAATCGATATAAATTTGCAACGATATTACATACACATGTACGTATTTCAAAGCATATGTTTCGTAGAATCCTCTTATACGGACACGAATCCTTATTAATTGAGTGAAAAATTATAAATAGTGAGGAGGGCTGAGTGGACTCCTATTATATATATAAATGACGTTATACGAACTAGTTTGTCCCCCGAAAGGTTCATTCTAAACGAAGTTCAGCTTTACCATAAATAAATATACATAATAAAGATATATATGAATAGAAATCGTTTTAAATTTACCAAATGAATAATCATATGACAGCTAAATTGTACTTTGTTTTTTGGTCATCATCTTTGTAAATATTATATTTGATGTTGCAATAATTCCAACGATCAAAACATTTCTAAAACAGAATTATAACTTTAAGCATTTAGCTCGAAGAGAAATTGTAACGATATATGGATTTGAGTCCTTTCTATGCATTTCTACTGTAATAAATATTATAGAGCTGTCAACGGGGAGAAACTTTTTGCTTATACGGGAAATAAAACGCGGCTGGTTCAAAAATATCTGTTCGGCGTTGCAATTTGTTTTTCGTCGAATTTCCATTGTCAAGATTGATTCCCCGATGGACCATGTCCGTCGAGTGAACGTTCTCCAGAGGGTAAACGGACATTCCAGTAATTTCAATGACCATCCGTCGTATTCAAACACTAATTTGAGCCGTACGAAGAATTCCACCCTCCCTCGAGCGCATTTCGCCGTTTTTCTTCATTTTCCAGAAAATGGACCAACGCTTGTGATTTAAAGTCTTTGTATTGCTTGTTATTTACACGAAAGTAATTTCAGCTGATGCAGATAATATCAACAATTACATATCTTCAAAGAACTGAGAATCTCTTGCTTTATCATTCCTCTGACGTATTTATTTTCAAAAGATACATTTATTATCGCATTATACGTATATTAATTAAGGCAGGAGTATGTAATTATCTTGTTCAATATACAATCAAGTTGTTTTACTGAAAAAGATGGATTCTGCAGTATTGAATAACCTACAATAAAATTTTAATTTGCGGATAGTAATTTTCTTAAGAAATAGTCTATAGAAATATCAAAACGATATATTTTATAATAAATTCTATGATATATTCTAAACTCTTAGCACTATAGATAAGAATGTAAAGAACAGTCCATAATTCAATTTCACCGTGCTCGATTTCACCGGTAACAAATGTTGACCCTTCGAGCGGAAACGGGCAACGGTAGGGCGATCCAAAATTGAACCGAACGAAATATTAGTGGGAATCTATCAGGATTCATTAAGCGGCCGCGAAACATTACCAAATGGTCAACAGAACAGAGAACGGGCAGCAATTCACTTCCACCGGCCGAATTCATGGTTATTTTAGCAAATACTTCTTGCCTCTTCCTGTCCTTTTCTCTCTCTCTTTTTCTCTTTGTACCACTGTATTCGCTTGAAATCGCATTAAGAAACGGAAACGATGAATGGAGGATGTTTCGCGACAACGCGAAATACATTGAATAAATATTACCCGTGCACAAGTGTCGTTGGAAAATATTTTGAAACGGTCGAAGCGAAAGAAAAGCAAACGGAACATCGTTCCCGCCGATTGCTAAAATTGATTCCTCGCACTTTCATACCGGAGCAAATAGCCGGTCCTACGTTTACTGAGAAAATACGAAGATCAATACTTTTCGGACTGCAATGGATGGAGCGGCTTCTGTGTATCATTTTGTCGTATAATCGCATCACGAGTATCAACTTATTAGCCACGATCGTCCGCGCTTACTTTCTACTCCTATTTCTTTGGTGCGATACTATGGTTTTGGAGCAAAATATCGTAAAATAAATATTACTATCACTGGTCCAATAAAGAATATTTGGAGAAAATAGCGCAACTTCGGCAGAGCTTAACGCTTTCAATTCCTAATCACGTACAATTTTTTTCAGAAACGGCGCTAACTATGTTCGAACACATCCACGCTTAATTTCGTTCGACAGTGCTTTCAATACCGGCACAAAAACCATAACGAGCCTGTTCACAGTTTCGACACATCCGCAATTACGTGGCCGTTAGTAATGTTGGCAGACGCGTTCCTTTTCCACGGAACTTCTTTATTTCTGAAACTTTTCGCACCCAGAGTCTCTGAACTAGCCTGGGGAAAGTCGGAAAGTTCGTGAAAGTCAGTATAACGAGTGATCTTCTATTTCTCTACGTCAACCAATATTAAGAAACACGTGTTCTACAAGAATTCGTGTACGTACAATATTTAAACAAATTGAACGTTTATAGTCGTTTCTGTAATTGCTCTATAATATATATTAGTTTATTAAGAAACCTTTTAGGTCTTATTTTAGTTATAAGTTATAAACTAAGAAGTTTATTGAATTACTATTATCTTTATACTTTGAGAATCTAGCTTCGTGTCTTTGATTGATTAGCACGTGTCTTCAATAAAAATTGATGGTGTTTTTGCAACATGCTTAAACAGGTATTTATGCCGTATCAATCTGCTAAGAGTATATTAAGAAATGACCACCTTAAGAAACTTTCAATTTAAAAAGAAAACAATTTTCCTTTAAACTAAATTAAAGGCAAGCTGCTACTTCATACACTGATGATTGAATTATAATATAATATTGAAACGCAAACATTTAATGTTAGTAAGAAGTTCATGGATTAATATACAGGTAGACAATAAAAAAACAAGCTATCAAAACCAACCCCTTCTTCAATGGTACGCCAAAACATTTCTGAACCTGGATGAGATCCGAGAGCAGAAACTGGGAAAGTTGATGAAACTTGTGATAACGAGTGATTCCCTTCGTCTCTTTCCTGCCAAGGAACATCAAGGAGCACGTGCTCAGCAAGAATCGTCAGTTATTTTAACCCTGGCTCGTGGCCGATAATTGTCGCTGCGAGCTACCGTAGGTGGAGCGTGGAAATGTGGGGACGTTTATGACCATCCGTGGATAGTCATATAACCGACAACAGAGAGACAGAGAGACAGAGACAGAGACAGAGACAGAGAGAGAGAGAGAGAGACAGAGAGAGAACTAGATAGCATGAAACAGGGAGAAGCCCGGAGTAAGAACGTGGAGAAAAGGGAGTGGGAAAAATGAGTGGAAAAAGAGAAAGTCATTCAAGACGAGAAATCGAGGAAAGGGCAGAAGCGAGGAAGTAAGGAAAAGCTAAGGAAAGGGGAAGAAAAACGAGAAGACGAACGAGAAGGACGTGTAAGAAAAGCAGAGACGGAGAGAACGAGAGGATGGAAGGAGGTCTGATGGGTCAAGGGTCGAGTCGTGTCCCCGGGTATAAGGAGTCGCAAGCGAATAACGTGCTATCTCACGTCTCCCACGGGGATCTGACCACCGTGGCCATCGTTGGCAGCAGAGTATTGCTGCCGATCAGCTCTGACCCTTCTTCAAACGTTTTCTCGGCTGACCCCTTCTTACACGTCTACTTTTCTCCCGCGAGTACTACTAGACCCGATGTCGTTGAAACAAACTCACCAACGAAAGTTGACCGGCCGATCCACCAACCAGGAAGGGGCCAAACTGGATCGTGTTATTTCACCGATGTTCGCGCACTTAACACTCGCGCCGTTGACTTCGACTTTCAGGGGAAGAGAACTCATCCCTTTCTTTTTTTCGTCTGTGACGGGACCGTGGTTTCAATGGGTTTGATTTTCCCTCTTCGAACCTCTGAATCTTAATGATCGAGCATTTGTGATTAACTTGCGATAATAACGATGAAAGTTTGTCAATTGAAATTTTTGGACAAAATTGGAAACTTACTATTGTAGGTATTATATGGTTTTTGTTAGATCATGGTTACAGCAGATACGTATTCTAGCGAACTGCCGTTCTAATGAATGGAATATCTCGAGATCGAGATTCATACACTCGTAACATATCGATTGCTTTAAAGTATTTGTCAGAACCGGGAACACGCATTCATCGTAACCATAACCATATGCAATAAATGCACTATGTACGTTAGAAAATTTGACGTGTTATGAAACAAGCCAGAAAATTTGACGCATATTTAGACTGCAAAAAAAAAAAAAAAAAAATGAATTGCACCGCAATCGGATTGTTCGTTGAACACACGATTTATCCAGGTTTTCCGCAACTTCGTTACCACAAACAAGAAAAATAATCTGAAATCTGATGGTATGAAAATGCGACGCGACTCAGTCAAAATCTAGAAATTCCAGTTTTAATGAACGTGATAATAATTCTTGCGCATGTCTGGGTCGGCCAGGAAGACAGAGAGGAAGTGTGCACTCGGCCCGAGTACCGAAGAAAGGAAAGCAGAGAAAGCGTCACGTATTTCAATTTAAAAATGCAATTATCTCGAAACGGTTGCCGTGATTGCCTTTTTGCTTATCAAGGTGGCGGGTATAAAAAGAAGAAAAAAGAAAAAAAGAATCAGGAACTCCCATGGAGAGAATGAACTAAGGAAAGAATGGTACTGGCTATGAATTTCGAATGTAAATAGAATCGTAACATTACGAACGACGTACTGGGAAACTTTTAAATGAAGTCAATGAATAAGCGATTGGATGAACCATATTACTTTACGTGCGATGCTTCTAATGAAATAGAGAAAATTCTAATTTTTTTACTTGACTAATAGAATGTGCTGTCATCATATGACTGTAAGAAATTTTATTATAAAAATAAAACGCACAACTTGATAAAAAGCACTTCATAGGAAGATAAGAATATGTATAAATCCTTTCCGTAGCTATTGTGCAAAGCCATGAGATTGAACAGAGAAACCGTGTTAGCGATAATGAAATAAATTTTATTTTAGAATGTCACTCCAGTCTAATTTTCTTCTTAATAATAATTATCATTGTAGAATAATCGCAAATAATCGAGATCAGTTTCGAACTCCATCAACGTTCGCCTATTCGTTTCACTTGCATGATGGCTTCTCAAACACAGTTTCCGTGTGGGCATGCATACCAGACGTTGATCGTGCGATGATCAAGAACGAGCGAGGCGTAACAATTCGAGCTCGCGCTGACGAGGTATTTTCAATTCCAATGGCAGCGTTACGCGACCGCCTGTACGCAACAAAGGTTCAGAAACAGTTTATTGGTTGTTTCGTCTTTCTTGTCAGTCGAGATACCACATGACAGATCCGGCCAGCCAATCCGTTTCACAACGTATCGTGCTCTGTGTGCTCGCTACAAAAGCTCGCAATCCACCCTACGCAACCTCCGTTCCGATGGTTCAACCAGTCTCTGTTTCTCTCCCTTTTTCTCCTCTCTTTCTCTCTCACTGATTCGCCCTTGTCAATTTTTCCTCCTTTCATTTCCATATTCTTCTGTTTTCCTCGTTCTCCGTTTTTTCCCATTCGTTGTTTTAACAAGCGTATTTTTACATCGCGTCACATCAAAAAGCGTTTCATGCATATAAGCACGTGTAATTGAACATAGAAACATTGAAGGGATTTAAATTTCAATCTTTTCCCGGTAAACCCGACAGCTTTTCTCCTTTTTACGTTTTACTGTTACGTTGGCTGCACGGGAATAACTCTGGTTAACCGCGTGTAACGCATTCGACGATTATTTGTGTTAAAAATTGTACCTACAGGAAGAAAAAACCAAGATAAATGAAATATTTGAAACATTCGCTGCGGTTATGCGTTCGATAGACGCACGTGTTACATGTTTCGTTTTTTTTTTTCCTCTTCTGGTTTTTCTATCTTCTGACAGAAATAAACCTTTTATGTCTTTTTCTTTCATTCGAATTGCTTCGTTTAGAATTGATAAGATGTCGCCTTCTTTCACATATACATACGTACATTTTATTGCCTTTATCTATATGTAATTCCAAACCTAAATAAAAATACAAGATAAATTAGGAGCTCGAAAAGTGGGCTGCCACAAAGAAAGAAAGATGTCAGCCATTACATTTTCCTTGTATACTTTTCAAACAAAAATCATCTACATCGTTATATTAGACTTTCTGAAATGTAACGTTTCAAAATAAATCGATTTATAGAAAAAATATAGATAGTTGGTCGATTAATTCTGCCATCATAAATTACTTGTAATCAGTTCGTTTTATGAAAAGATGCTTGGAACAGAATTCGTTTGATATCAATGGGCGTTCGTTCTGTTTTTAGAGATATAATGTGAAATATTTAGTGAACATCGAATTTGAAATATTCCTTTGCATCATAAACCGTTTATAAATAATTGAAGGTAGTAGAATTCGATGACTCACCCTGTATGTTTAATAATTAACCAGAACGTTTGTATTACTCACGAAGGAAAAACAAATACGACGATGTCGATTGCAGTTTCTCATTTGGATCTGAGAAATAGAAGGAAAGTTAATATCTAGTCGGAACGATACGAGCTTGTGAAACTTGTGTGCTTCGTTCTTCCAATTCCGATCCTCGCTTATAAACATTCGAAGAAAGCGTATTTCGTTGTTTGCGATTGTTCACCCGCAAAAAGAATATCGCAATCGTTCAATGTAAAGTACGAAAGCCTCGGTTCCAATGCCGAACGAGTTACGTCTTTCTGTGTACTCGTCCTGTTTAACGAACGTCTCGTTTACGACTCGCTCCGAGCTTCTTTGATGTACGACGGAAGATTAGTTTAACAACTAAGGAATACAAAGTCTTGGTTTTCTTTCCGATGTAACTCGAAAAGGTGAATGGAATTGGTTCTTTGGATTGCTTGAACGAGAATAGAAACGAGAGAACACAAATAAAGATTTATACTTTACTATCTTTTCTTCGATATAGTATAATGTATACACGATGTTAAGAGAAATTAATATAATGCAAGGAACCGTATAATAAACGCTGTGTTGTATTTTATTTGTAGTTAAGCTTGTTACATTAAGTTATAATATTCGTATATGCTCTTCATTATGTCGTGAACTTAATGCAAGTATATTTAGCGTCAATTTAATATCAACGATCTCCTCTAGCTTCTACAAGATTCTAAATGTTATTTTACATTCCAGAGCTACCACTACTGTAGATATTAACGACGTAAACATTTCATTCTCAGACAATAATTTCTTGAAATTACTCTAAACGCGCAAAATCACTAGATTTGTTTCCAAATGAAATTATGGTAATTACGGTATGGTAATATTGTTCTATTGTCAACAGCTTGGTTAAATTATATCGAATGGTTATAATGTAATGTCAGGTTAAAATCAACGAAACCACAACAAAGTACGGACGCGTTCAACAATAAGATGCAAGAACAGAACGGTGTTGAAATAGAGTTTGCGACCCAGTTACTTTATCTTCTTCCTTTACGGCGTAGAAAATGAACTTTCGAGATCAACTGAGCAACGAACATCGAGAACTGGTTCGCGACAATAGCTATGAAATTACCGTGCATAAATATTGTTCAACTTTTTCGTTGTTCGACGCGTCACGGGATAGCTTTTGAAACTTGTAAAAGTCGTCGAGTCACTCAGCAAAATGACATTCATGAGAATCACCTGGTGGTACTATACTTGAAGATTATAATTGATAACGTAGGCATTACTTGGTGTTTTAAAGAATCATTTTATTACATCGAAGAGATGCGACGATTTTTTGAAATAATTGGAACAGTACTCTAAAAAATAAACGTGTTTGGTAATTATAGAAAAAATTGGAATGTTTATTTATTTGAAGATTGTTAATTGGAACACGCGCGTTCCTGCATACTAGTTTACATTTCGAACGTGCCTGTTACTCGTTACAAATTGCAATCACAATTTGTTTCGCCGCCCTAAATACACATATGTGATTAGAAAAAAATATTATTATCAATAATAATAATATACTTAATTTAGAAATCCTAGTACAATTACCACTATACTGGTCAATAATCAATATTAAAAAATACAGTGTACAATGAACGAAGTAAACCAGTTTATCGGGATAAAAGTAATCAAGAAACTTGGAATACCAATCGATGAACAGACCAAAGCCACAGAATGGACGCGTCAAAGGAAATTTTCCGTAGAATGTGTGTTAAACTTTGGTTTCATACACGTACAGGAAATAATTCGAATGCGATCAAAAGGGGAAAAGAATGAAAAATAGAGAAAGAGAGAGAGAAAAGGAAATAAAGTATAGTCTGGGACATTTACAGAATTACCAGCAGTTACACAGATTGTAACGAGGTCAGCGGAAAGCGAATGAAAAGTACATTAGGATAAACACAAAAGTACATTCTTTAAGCAGACCGAGTGACGTTGAACAATCGTCTCACCCCTCACCGAACGACCCAGTTACTTCGTTCTTCTTTGTTCGCCAACGTAAGAAATGATGCTATGCGAGCTTCGGAGCAACTGCACCCTGGGCGCAATACGTGGTCGGAATGGTACTCGTGAAATGTTACCGAAATTTCTCATTCCCGCCGTTAGTTAACGACCGAACCTGCCTCCTACGCGTTTCAAAGCTGTTGCTCGCTCATCATCAATAATACCACGACACGAGGAATACAAATGTGAAACGTAAAAAAAATTAACGGTTAAACGCGTGCGCGCGTGATCGATAACGAACCTTCTTCGTGCTATTCGCTACAGATTATTTTTCCTCTCTACTAAATTTCTCTGGATAATTTGAAATGGTAAACTCGTACATTTTAAATATGGCGCTTGCTTATGGAAATTTATATGCACCTAACATCTTGACAAGTAGGTATTCGTATTATGCAAATTCAAGGTTTGATAAGGGTGCATCCGTGTATTTTTCTTCCTGCCAGATTCTACAATTTTGTGAAGCTTGGAAAACTCGAAGTATTTGTAGTATTATGATAAACTACTTTGTTTCAAACGATGAAAATTGTTTTAACGTGATAGAATATCTACTCGTATTGTTGGTCGTTTCAGAAAAAGAACTGTCATAAATATATTATCTTTTCAAAATATTTAGTGCAAAAGCGCGATAAATCCTGCTGTCAGCTATTTTTATAATTAGATTGCATATGGAGAACGGATGTGAAACGTGCGCTTTTAACTAGCTAAACATCTACGTGTAATTTAAGAAGGTAAAAAGGACGAAGCTTATTACGACAGTATGTTTTAATTACCTGCTGTAAACGCCCCTTATAACTGGGAACTAAAAGGTGAATATATGTAGGTTTTCATCGCGAGAACGACATTAAACGTTCATAAGTATAAACGGACAACCTTTGTCTTGCTTTGTTTAATAGAAAAAAATGATTCACCACGTAATTAAAGACAACTCGCGTTGTCCTGTGATATACATGTGTACAGGCATACGAAAATAGGTGGGCGTTTCGTTCACGAGGCATTGCACAAGTTTACTGCGATTTTGTTTCCGCAAACTGTATTCTCTTTGCAAAATAAAAGTCAAACAACCAACGCGACCATTGGCTTTTTTCGATAAATTTTATCTTTTAACTGCCCTCAGATTTTTTATCTAAGCAAAAGAATGCGAAGAAGAATCACTCGGTTCAAAGGAGTTCTAACTTTGCAAATTTCATTCGAAGAAAAGTCAAAGTACTACTGATATTAATATTTAACACGACAGTATTTCATCCTTCGTTCTTATATTTTTGACACGATCTTTCAATTCTTCGAAGATACAAATTTTTAATAATTAAATTACATATAACAACATATAAAATATTATTAGTTTTTCGAAGTCTATGTCTTCTTCTTCTGTATTCTAAATTAAAAAATCCTTGATTTCTTTTGTTATATAAATTTAGAGATACGTTAGTCACAATAAGGAATGTTTTACATACGCGAAGTTGATGAGCGAATATGAGGATCAATGGATAACTGTTGCTAGTAATCAACTACTGTATCCATCATCGCTCGTGTATCATAGTCGAGCGTAAATTTTGAGATGATGCGACAGTTCCCTGAGCCCGGTCGAGACTAGATTATTAGCTAATTTTGTTTGTTTACGAGGGAACAGCAAAGCGCATTCCAGTCACTGTAAGTGATTAACGAACAGCCGCGCAATTGCTACATTGTTTGGCCGTCAAGGTTGACAAGGCAAACACATATTTCGAAATTAGAGTTTAGTACAAGCGAACGTTTCTGATTCGTTGATAAACTGCAATCCCTTTTGTCCATAATGCGCTTCCATTCTGCATAGTTAAAAAGAATTTTACGAATATAATCAACGAAGAAATAGAACATCGTTACGTTGTTCTCTAAACGAGTAATGTTAAACGGCATCGTAGAGAATAATTTGCAAGTGTAATTAGTGGAAAAAATTTCATTATAGTATTATGTTTATAGTAGCAGATATTAAATGCTATATCACAGATTTTAATAAATTTTGTTAATGGAAATTTCGTATCGCATTCCTCGGTGGTATATCTACATTCAGTACAATTATTTTTCGTTATTCTTTATTTATTACTATTTCGCTCCTTAATTACGATTAGAAATCAAGTTACAATTGGTAATAGAAGCCTAAACACAGTTACTAAAGTCTATTTTTGTATAATTAGGATAGTTTAGGTAATTCGTTCGAGAAATTTTCGCAACTATCAGCCCGGTGTAATGCGTATAATTACAGATGGACGTTATTTTAAACGTAAGCTTTGTAATTGCCAGGATAACGATCTGAAAACTTGCAAATTCGGCATATAACAAACATTTAAACTTGTCGCACGACGTTAAAATTAATTGGAACAATTTCATGAAATTATCAGATAAACAGGTGCTCCACGGTTTAAAGTTTGTACCAGGTGTTCCGAAACCGGAAAATTAAACCACCATGAGTTATACATCACTATATCCGCGCGCGATTTTCAGTTTCCATTGCGGCCGACGTAAACACCATGCGATAGAATTGCGCAACAATTTTCTCACTGCGTAGATACAAATTTGCATATAAATATTTTAGTAACCTGCAATGGACTTCTATTTCGCGAATTTTAATTAACAAAAGTTCATGATAGTTTTTAGCATTGAATAAGTATTCACTTATAGATTATAAATTACATATAATCTACAAATCTAAATCTGCCAGTTTTATGAATACTTTGTTAAATATTTTCGGTTATGGACGGTCAAAATTCCATCCAAATGAAATGGGTCTAAAGACTGGAAAAATATTTCTTCTAAACTTATTTTAGTATCGAATCCATTAATTGTTCATGTACAGATGCACTTTATCGTATGTGCGTATTATTATAAATGTAACAAAAATTCAGCCGATAGATCACATTTGAATCTCCAACCCTCTCATCGAAGCTTTTTTGTCGCATGTGTGCGTTTAACGTCTCGAGACGGTTCATTCGATCGTGCAACTTTATAACTTTATCGCTATCAAACAATCATCACCCTATTATCGCGAGCGTGCATTATCATTAACGATTATCACCGTCTCTCTATATTCACCGTATATTCCTCTAACGATCCAACGTCAAACATGATTTCATTCACGCGTGACTATGTACGTGCGCATCATGGACCTCTTGAGATAACTATAACTGTATATCAATGTTATATCACGCTGTACGTCGGACATATAAGCGTAGCTGCTAGCAGGAGGTCTGACCACCTAAGGATACGTGAATTCTATGTTTGCGCGTTTCGAGACGAGCGAGCACAAGAAGACACGCATTGGTTCGTTCATCCGAGCGTGTGTGTGTGCGCGCGCGCGCGCGTGTGTGTGTGTATGCAGCATCGAAACGGAAGAAGAAATGGGGGAAAGGTTGGAGTTGATTGGGTGTAAGCAAACAGGAGTTCCTGGCCAGGAAATCCACTACTTCTGTCCGTGTGTCCAAGCATCATCCCACATGTCACGCCACGCTCCACGTTCCGGCAACCTCACTCCAATCCTCCACCACGTCGTTCTTCCACTTCTGTTTCCGCTTCCAATGCCATTGGGATTCTTTCCGCTACCTAGCACGTCCTCGCATTTATACTCTTTCCTAGATGGCAATTTCCCTTTTTCTGTTGCTCTCGCTATTTCTCTATTTCCTTCTTTCTCTCTCTCTCCCTCTCTCTCTCTCTCTCTCCTTTCACCATTTTCTATACCTTCTCTTAAGAATATAAATTTTCTTCCTTTTTCCTCTATGTCTTCATTTCGTTCGTCGCTTCCTCCTTATTTCTTCTTCAGGTTTCCATCTTTTCTTCGAGTCGTTGTAGCTTTGTCTGTTTTTTTTCATCCTTCTGTCGCTCGTATACACACGCAGACACACGTGAACGGCAAATTTACTTTTCTGCTTTTGCTCCTACGACGACGTCGCCCCATTTCTCCACGCTTTTCTGTCCACCGTTTACCTTTGATCGCTCGTAATGAGAAACAACCGTGCGGAATCTCGTGGAAGGAGCATCGGCGCAGTGTTTCGAGAGATATCTAAGGTTCTCCTACGCCACTGATGTGTTCGAGTATGACAGACGTTTCTTTAACGATTCTAGCGAGTTTTCAAACGTCGAGCAAAAATTGCGGAGGCGTGTCTTTGAACTTTGTTAATCATTTTAGTATTTTGGTGCAGATGAAGCAGCCAAATGATATTCGAAGTCACTTTACTATAATGAAATATCTCATAGTATTTAAAATGATTACATAAAATAAAAATAAAATAAAAATTTTATAATATAACGTTTTAATAAAATGCGAGGTGGTTAGCGCGTAGGCTTGGTTGATAAAGGAACGAGCAGATGAATTTGTAATAACAAGATATATCGAAACAAATATATGTACAGAGATAGTGTATGCTGATTTTGATCGTCGCTCACTCAACAACTACAATAACAAAAGAATATCATAGGGAGCATGTTCATACATTTACATATGTTAACGGATGTTGCCACAAAAAGTTACACCTTCTTGTGTAATTCTAGCTGAAGATTACAAGAAACATCAACATTACAATTAACAATCTAGACTTTGTAATCCAAAACAACGTTAGTATTCAAGGGCACAATAATATGGATCTCTCCCAGTTTTGAATTTCTTCCGTTTCAACAGCAAACTTGAAACTTTTTCTACGACCATGAACCACTACAAATGTATAGCCCATTACATTCATAAGATAGGTTTGTATGTCAACAGTCGGACATAAACTATTTAAAGCATTCTCCTTTATGCATCGTACGTAATATACATTTCATAAAAGCGTAGAAGAATTCCCTGAGGAGAGATACATATAAAACATCCCACTGTACGTCGACATCAATTTCTCTAAGAAATTGTAGATCAAAATCAAACATAGCTTTTTTAGCATAACCTTTCTACATCCTACGTGTATCCTATGAATGATACTAACTTGATAGATGGTTAACTATAGTACTCTATAAACGAAATATTGATTCATTTGCAATACGTGTCGTATCGACCGAAGACAGAATTTTAGTTTTATATTCGAAAGCTTAAGAAAATATTTAGTGAGGTAATACCCTCAGTTTATAGTGATTATTTCATTTAAAACGATAATTACCGTTGAACAGAATGGATATGCATTGCGATAATTGGATTCTTTTTTAGCTCCGACTTTTCAATCTAAGCACGCGTGTGTTGTGAAACTCGTGCCCTTTCTAGCATACCTTTCTTATTCTTATTTTAAAATTATATTGGCTGCGAAACGGAATTCTAACAAGTTCGTTTCGCGATATACAATTGACACATCGTCCACGAAGTCCAATTCGAAGTATGAACCACGGGTAACTGCGATAACCGCACGCAGGGAAGTTGGTATAGAAACGGTATTGTTATCGAATGGTATCTATCCATCTCCATTTCCCGGTGCCGTGTATAGACCTTCTGGTCGAAGTAATGTTGTCGCTTGTTAGTTTCTGCAGCAGTGACTTTCTTTTCGCTCGTACATAGTTACGAGCAATTTGCGGATATATACATACCTTAACGTATTTCCCGAATTCTGTCGTACATTATCGAAACTACTAAATTTTCAATTAATTTCTATCCTTTCCGCTATTATTCTATTCACTTTTCTACTATTTTTATAAAAAGTTACATCACTTACGTAGATTATCAATTAAAGTTCTGTTGGTCCTTTTATTACTAAATTGATTTTTCTAGAAACCTCGTTAGAGACCTAACGGTATCATTCGGTTGCAAGTGATGAATTAAGTTTGCATCGTAGCTCCTTCGAAAGAGGGCAGCGTTTCACGCGATAGAATTCCAAAGAGAAATGGAAAATATTTTGCTGATTTGATATGCAACATTTCTGCGTCAGTTTCGCGTACCGATATACAGGACATTTCATAACATGTGGGACACGCTTCAAAAGTGAGCAGGAGACATATAATGGAGAGAAAAAGAACGTATAAATAAAATTGATATAAACATGTGTCCTATCTGACCTAGTTTCAAAGGTGTAGCTTACGTTTGTGTTACAATGACAATTGGCGACAGTTTAT
Organism: Bombus fervidus; assembly: GCF_041682495.2. Lineage (NCBI taxonomy): Eukaryota > Metazoa > Arthropoda > Insecta > Hymenoptera > Apidae > Bombus > Bombus fervidus. The sequence goes on along the minus strand of NC_091523.1, from coordinate 2,306,482 downwards.
CTTCATAAAAAGTGCTCGAAATGACCAACCTCGGTCTGTATGCAGGCTTGCAGTCATTGTGTCAAAGAATTTTTGCAATGTTTTAAAAATTCCAGGTGTATGTCGAATAATAGATATAGACCATATCAGACATCTTTTATTAGTATTTATTATCATAACATAAAAGTGAACTACAATTTTGAAACAAAGTCAAATTGGGCATGTATTTACTTCAACTTTTTTCATTACATTTGTGTCTCCTGTTCACGTTTAAATAGTCTTCCACGTGTTATGAAACACGTCGTATTTATAATGGAGTTTAATTCACAGATCATTAAAGTCAGACTATGCCCCATTACTAGCCACCATATCTTCGTGAAAAGTTGCTAGCGTACAATTACTAACGGAGAATAGTATTTTCCCTGCTCGTTTATCGATCGCAATTTATTCTTGAAAATTTATCGCTGACTACCACCGAGCGATTCAATTCAAATTGATTACACATTGTCGCATCGGAGGTATTGAACTTTAACGCCGATATCTTATGCTCGCTGTATTTTACAATCCACGTGAGAATTGTGCGACCGTTCGTAAGTTTCTAGTCGATAAAAGCCACGTGTTTTTTTCTATCGAAACATTGAATTTCTATTAGGTAATCTAAGATAAATTAAAAGAAAAAAAAAAAAGAAAAAAAAAACGTTACAATTACAAAACGCTTTCAATTACAAGATCGTCGATGTGACTCCTTAACAGCTCAATTCTGAAAACATGTTTCGTTCGACGATGTTTGGAAAACGGTAGAAAAAGTTAACGTATTAATCTTTTTTAAAAAAAAGTCGTGGATCCAAACATTCTTATACGCTAAATTTTCCATTTTCCGCTACGAAGTTTATCCTCAAAGCACAAGAACAGGAGAAAATCATAGAAATTATTATCAAAAAATTTGCTAGTGTCCTGATCCCGGACCGCAAGCCCTCGACTGGATTATCGTACGCAAATTTCAAGACATCCCCCTTTCACCCTTGCGTCTTTACTCTTTCCCACTTAAAACCCTTTTTCTCGGAAGAGTTTGCAACCCTGCCGGCCAAGGCTCGGGTTTCGCGTTTACAATTATTCCCTTCGTACATCTTCTGCCTATTTCACTCCTTTCTTCGCTCATTCCTCCTTTCCTAGTCGCGATTTCGCCGGCCTGTTTCACCGTGAAAACACACCCTTGCCCTGCCCCTTCACCCTTGTTTCCCCTGCTTCACAGCCTCCTTGCTCGCCAAGTTGAAAATCCTAATGAGATCTTGAAAGTCTGAGATCTGATATTCAGCCCGTTTACCTTACTTTGTTTGCAGTTGCAGCTCCACGAAATCATTGCAGCACGACTAGCAACGGCTTTCCTTACCTGGCGCGATATATATATTTGCAAATGAATCGAAAAATACGAATAAAATCCTTGAAGGGAAACGGTGACATTGTAAAGTTCAGCGGTTTCTGATTTAACGTTGTTGCGTGGTTGCTCGATGAAAAATCTATGAAAGTATTTACAACGAGCGTAGAAATTTCAAAGATGAAATTTAAATATCGAGGAACTTTGTTCAGAGAGTAATGGAGTGGACAAAACATGAAAACGATTTTATAGAAACGGCGAATGCAGTGTAGAAATAACCAGAAAGATGAGGATATGAATTTTAGACAGACTTGGAAATTACATCGCGAAGTAATACGAGAATAAATGTGAATGTTTTCGTGATGTGATTTATTTTTACTTAAAAACCAAATAGAAGTCTGCGGAATAACTAATTGTCATATCGATATACGTTGTTGATAGATACAAGGCGTTATCGATAAGAACCGAGATGACGTTAAGAGTGCGAGACACGATCTGGAAAGCAAACGTTATTCCTGCTTTGCAATTCTACTCATCCGCCGTTTTTTTCAACTTCATCTCGCCCTTCTATTTCTCTCTCTATTTTCGGTTTTTCTCGTGATCCTCTATCCCCAACAGCGAAGTCTCGAATTCTAGATACCGGTACTTTCCGAAGATCACGTCGTGGCAAGTGAAATCGAGCACTTCTTACTGGATGTGATATATTCACGAGGAATCAACGGAATTCGATGTGAATGTTCAACGCTTCGCGCTATCATCGGGACGTTGTTCCCGCCTCTAGTGATCGATAAATCCTGCTTTCGTCACATTATTGAAAGCTGCTTTCATCCCTCTCAGTGTCTCTTACCATTTTCTGTCCTCGTATCATTTCTAATCAAGCTACATGCAGGACACCGTGTGCGAAGTGATAGATTTTTTAATTATCTAAACGTAGATGAATTATTAAACAGGGGATTTCGTGAAAATTGGCAAATTCTATATCAGATTTTAAATACGTTCCATGTCATTCTAGAAATATAATTCCGGCTATTCTAAAAATAATTCTTTTCGTTAGACTTGAGTGACGCTGATGGATTTGCCTAAGTGACATTTTTAGCACTAAGTACAAAGATAATTTTTGTATTTATAATGATATATATTTCATGAGAATTCATACAGAGAAGATTCAGCAGTAGATTACATTTTTAGAGAAATATATAAAACAATAAATCTGAAATTACCATTCGACTGCGCATAACTGACATAATTATGACACGAAGTTAACTTTCACAGAAGATCCACGCACGTAATATAATTAAAGTGACAAGTTTCTGAAGTTTCTTAGTCGGAACAGGCTCGAAAAGTTACTGCTTTGTTCAAAATGTTCAAACGAATCAAATAGGGGGTCCAATAGTGTCAAAGTTACAAATGTCAAAGTCTCGTTACGGTGAAGTTCGTAGAAACGGCCGAGTGTGTCATCGTCGCGCCGTTTATAGGGGCGTTTCATTCTGTCGAATTAAACCAGAGAAATATGTAGTTCAAAGTGTCGCTCCTCTATTTAAGTAATATGTACTGGAGAACAAACATAACAAGACTTTATTGCACTCGCAAAGACTCACAGTTTTGCTAACAGTACTGTGATAAAGCTTAACCTCGAAACCAACAGCAATAAGAAAATAATAGAAGAAAATATCGCTGCTGTAATTATTTTACGATAAAACATTTTGTTCTACGTAGGTATAGAGGTGATACAGTAGACTTTCAGTTATCCGCTTCCACTTTAACGTATCACATTCTCGTTGAAATGGAAACAATGGACTAGCAGCAAAATTGACACATTCTATTTTCGTTTATATATTTATTATCGTTCGACTAAATACGCTTCTTATCATATATGTATATATATGTCGGAGTTGAGTTGTTTGAGTTTTGATTATGGGCGTGTAAAGAATCTTCGCCTGGGTTGTTCATTGTTGTTTCACAATCAAGATAACGTTTATTAACACAAATACAGAAGAAATAAGTTTGAACAGTAACAACGGTAACTAGACGCTGATGGCAATGACCTTAGATTCGATATAGCGAATCCACGGTCTACGGGCTCACTCTTTATTAAACTCAGAATAGAGTTTCTATGCACAAAAGTATCGCTCGCTATGACGCTCTTTATATTGCTCTCTAGACGATGTGTCACTCACCAAGGAGATCACAAGAATAACTGAGTAATGGAAACTTTCTTTTCCTTACGGTTGCGTTAGCTTTGTTTAACGTTGGCCTGGGATACCAACAAACTGTTACCGTTGCTAGGCAGACTCGCATAACTGCGACATTGCTCTTGCCCAGGGTTTGATTGTTAATACAACGTGTGTCTCATAATATTGGTACTTTTCTGTTAGGTGAAACGTTCATCCCGTGACCGCGGCTATGCTCGGCGACCGGTTGTCGCCTCGAGCCTAAGCTCATTGTCTCAAGTTTCGAATGACTGTGTCTGGGTTATTTCGTGAATACTATTGAGGCTTTTCCAAGCAATTCCAACGGGTGACCCCGTTGTCCTTTCATCTCCGACATATATAATGAATAATTGACCGTCTAAATACTTTTGTGACATTTCCGAAATATTATATACTTGTACTAAATATCTTGTTTTAAATTTACTATACTATGACAATTATAATTAGGTCTCGTTACAACGTTAATGGAACCTTATAACGTTTCATATAAAGACGAATACTTTCGAAAGGTTTAAATACTTGCGTGACAAATTGTACGTAAATGTCTACTGTAACGAATACAATCGCACTCCTTATTCACTCGATGGAATCCTATCACTGCAGATAAATAAAATAAAATTCCAAACCCGTCGTAGAAATCTAAGTTTACAAATCTATCTGATCCATGATATATTATTTTATTTATTTCATCCAGTAAATTCACTTTTTCAGCCCCTTTATACGTTTCTTTACGTACCGAAGTATAACGAGATGTCGGAAACAATATTAGATGCGACCTAGACAGATTCCGAATCATTTCGAGAACCGTTGGAGTATCCGGTGGCCCTGCGAGGGTCAACGCAACCGATTACGAAAGGAAGGACAGGGGAAAGGTGTCCCGAAGGGAGCTTATCGATCCACGTTAGGGAATCGTCCAATATGAGCTTGAATTACAGCGACGCTGTCCAAAGGACATCGAAAGACCCGCCGTTTCTTACACGATTCGAGCGTGTACCGTGAAGCGTTTCCTCCCGCGGGGACAGAACGCCATTGCTTTTTCGTTAATTTGACACGAAACGTTGTCCTACCGTATCGGAAAGGTAAAGTCTCTCTGATATGGCTGGGCTATCGGCGTGCCGTGTCCTGGGGATTCCTCGGTAACCGTCCCTTCTTCGTAGTATCGCAAATAGTTTGAAAAGCATGAACATTTACTCGACATGGACGGTTACTGTTAGAAATATCCGAATGAACAAACTTTATGATCGAGATGGAAAATTTCGTATTTTTTTTGATATTTCAGATTTGAAAATGCTGTTCAGTTTGATTCGTCTAACTCTGCTTGCTGATTATTTTTTTTCAACTAACATTATTTATGGCTAGAAGGAAATGAAACAATTAATAGAAAGACGAATACAATAATGCAATAACACTGAGAAGCAAGATTTATCGTAGGAATCTTTGGGAAATAAATAAGGTTTTTCTCTGTATACATCAACAAGAATTTATGATTCCCTTTAATTCTTTCGAAAAAATTTGAAAAGATGTGAAAATAGGAAGAAGTTAGAATGATTAATCGTTAGTTTAAGGATTGTGTGATTCGTGATGGGAAATGATTTATCAGAAATTTTACTCTAATAAATATGACTGGAACTTTTTCTATGCTCATAGAATTTCCAATCTATAAATTTCTTGCAAGCTTAGAAACAAGTATGTACTTTGTAACGGGAAAACTTTCTTTTATTTTATGGTTCAAGATATCTCGAGACACGAACTTGAGAGCAACTCGAGCAGTAACGAATATAATATAAAGAAGGAACGAATAAAAGTTGGCCGAGAACCAGTAAGATACATGTACATATGTATCGTGACAAGTGAAAAACTTGAAAATCCATTATTCATCGACTGTTCGAGTTAAGAAAATGTCGGTAATGGCCCTGCAAGTGAGTCGCTACTTCGATAGAGTAGCTGCTTCACTTATGTATGCGATGGATATCGATGGTACCTATGGCCGATGCAACTCGCAGAAATCGTATCAACTTTTATATTGTCATTTGTGTCGAGAAATGTTTCCCAGATACGATGCAGCATATTACGGCTCCTGAACGAGTCTGCGAATCTAAGGACATTTGGAACAGAGTTGTACGACGATTCATCGTCTGAATGCGACAGCTTTATTATCCTCATCCTCCGTTATCATCCTCAATTTTTAAATTCTATTGTAACTTATTTTAAGTTGAAAATGTGAGTGTTTTCCATTACGCGATCAAAACCGAATATCGGCCAAATATTGTTTCACATTAAAGGTGGAAAAATATTAGCGAATTTATTTAAATCGTGCAAACATTTTTTGAAGATTCTACAAACTTAGAAGATCAACAATCAAAGCGATTGTTTTTAAGAAACCGAATTCAAAGCTGTAACACTTAATACGAAGATAAATCTGCAAATCGTGGGTTGGATCATCGTATTGTGACATAGATGAAAATTACATCACACTGAGCGTAGTATCCGTTTCGACTGGTATCTATCATTCCCTTTACGGCAACGTAAACTTTCATATCGCAACAATCACACTGAATCATTATAGACCAACCAAAATTGTATATACAGTGGCTCACGAAAGTATTCGAACGCTTACACTTACACATATCAATTAATAAAACGAGGTGTACTAAACTAATTTGTTAAAACAATTTGGTATCTATAGTGATGGGAAAGTCTGAAGATTACATCAGTAAAATTTAAAAAGATTCAATACTATAGACAGGAGTTATGATACATTTATTAGAAACATTCATGATAAGTATCTCACAAAAGTATTCGAACGCTGTAACACTGTTGATAGTTTTTCATCTTCCTTTGCTCCAAATGTAAACATCATTGATAAATGAAAATATTGATACGTTCACTCGATGTTAGGATATCGTTTCAGTAACAGTAACGTAAAAGTGTGCACAATAGCATTTAAAATGAATACCAAAAAATCTGAAACAAAAAAGTGTGAAAGAGAAATAATGTTTCGATTACATGAGGACGGCAAATCATATAACGAGATTGCCGGAATTGGGAATAGAAGTAAGTTCACAATACACTATATCATAAATAACTTGCAAGCAAAGCTCGATCAGGTCGATCAAAGAAAGTGACTGGAAAAGAGGAGAAAGTTATCATTCGCGAATTAAGAAAAATCTTACTACATCCGCTCCTTAACTCGCAAGTATGATAGCTGATATGTTTCATAAAAAAGTTCATCCGGAATTATGTCGACAAATCTTACGAAACAATAATTTTCATGGCAGAGTACCACGAAAGAAGCCATATATTAATGCTATAAATCATAAAAAAAGATTGACTTTTGCAAAAACCTATATTAACAAAGATAATTCTTTTTGGGACAAAGTCATCTTTTCGGGCGAGTCAAAATTTAACATTTTTGGCTCAGATGGTCAAAATTATGTTTGGAGAAAACCAAATACAGAATTAGAAATTCGACATTTACATCAAACAGTGTAACACGGAGGTGGATCGATCATGGTGTGGAGGTGCATGACTGCCAGTGGCACTGGAAATTTGATATGTATTGATGGAATACTTGATAAATATAAGTATTTAAATATTTTAAAAATAACCTTAAAGAAAGTGCCCGTAAATTAGGATTATTGGAAGATTTCCACTTCATAGGATAATGATCCTAAGCAATACTGCTAGAATTGTAAAAGAATGGATCGTATGTAACACACCACACATGTTAATTACTGCACTGCAAAGACCAGACATAAATCCGATTGAAAATTTATGGGCTGAAATCGGAAAAAGATTAAATAAATTTCAGATAATCTCAAAGCAAGTATTGAAAGATAAAATTATAGAAATATGGAACTTCGTTGTGTGTAGTTTTACAAAATCAATGGTTTACAGCATGGAACGACGATTGAGACACACTATTGCTGCTAAAGGTGGTCCAACAAAATATTAATATTAAATAATTTAATAATATATGTAGCGTTCAAATACTTTTGCGAGTCACTTACAATGCGTGTTTCCAATAAATGTATCATAACTCCTACCTACGTTGTTGAATCCTTTTCAAATTTTACTGGCATAATCTTAAGACTTGCATCTTCCTATTGACATCTGCTTGTCTAAGCAAATTACTTTAATGTACATTATTTCGGCCATTCAAGTTTGCATATGTAAGCGTTCGAATACTTTCATGAGCCAATGTATATATATAGTCTAATATATAAATTCGAAATTTCCCTTGAATCCTTCACTTTTCACTGAATTTCGTGTTTTAATAATTACAAGCGTTTCGCCGACTCGCAATCAGCCAACAAAGACTACAGTTCTACCAAATTCTATCTCGGATTCTCGTCTATTCGCAAACGTAAACTTTCATGTCATCGTCGTTTCACTCTTCCGCTATAAGAATGCACACGTACGCTAGGGGGAAGTACTTACGTTCAAGCGTTATTATGCACTGAAACCAATGTACCCGGGCAACTTCATGCATTCGTAGACCTCGAGCACTTTCCATTCAATGTGCGCTCCAGACGAAAGAGTTAAATGATCTTCTCCATAGAAATGAAATTCGCGACTGTTAAAACATTTTATCTTTCCACTCTCGAATTATTGTACGAAGCGAGTCGAGTTGATGTGGCGAGTTATATTCTTCGTTTAGCTAAAAAGAAATAGTTGAACAGTTGAATAATTGTTCTATGATTTTGTTGTTTTTTTATAACTACAATTACGCATTTGAAAAGAATAAATGTACATAGTAAATACTATGGTCGAAGTATAAATGTAGTCTAAAGATATGTAAATTTATCGTAGATTTTTGTTCAGTTAATATAAAGTCATATATTATGTTCTTGTCTTCTAACGCGAGGGTTTCCTGTAAGAATTCTCCATCAAGATATGTTAGAAGTTTATAATATGGAAGAAGAATGATATACGAATGGAGATATGAGTAATATATCTGTTATGTTACGAGTGGATAGATCGCAAATCCATGATGTATATGTATACTTTGGGATTTAAATCAGCTTCTACCGGTAAGCATTTGAGATAGAGAACGATTTATTCTTAGGAACAACGGGACCAAAAGTATTTAATGTAATTCAAGTAACTGTAACCTTATTCCATACGAAACATAAGAAATTTTAATTATGATATTAAAAAGACTAAAGATGTTTTTTAATCTTCTAAACTCGAACTATACGAAACTAATTTTCTTGGGAATTTTATATCGTTTCAAAGAATACCAGAAGATCGAAAGAACAGCATTAAACACAGATTGTCTTAATAAGACGCGGTCAAAGCAAGCCAACCCTTATCAAGAGTTTCGCCGAGCGAAAAGCACGCACGGTATCCGACGATATCACTTAGATTACTGGATTCCGATCACGTATCAATCCGTGATTACTCGACTTAAATGCCGCTTTTCTAAACTCGTTCTAGAGGCACCTAGCATCCTTGCAAAAATTTTAAAAAAAGTAAAGAGAAACTACATAGAATCGAGTAATAGCAAACACAATGGAAAATATGGTACTACAAATAATATAATAATTTGTAACATTTCTAACGATTCTCTAATTGTTTATCATATTCATGTTTTGCTATAAGTAGTTTAATAGTCACAAAAGAAGGTGTGTGTGAAAGATTATCGTAATTATAATTTCTTCGAGGTTCGCTACCAAAGAGTATTTTAGGATGAAAGGCGAATTAAGTAAATACATTTGCCTAAGTAATCGACCAGTTTCGTGATACGAATTGCGACTGCTATGGTAATAATCGCCGCTAACAGATCGGTTTCGAATTATTCTCCGATCTACCAACATTACACCAAAGCTGCCATTATTGGCCATCTCATCGATGTCTTTTGCGTTATTCATCGACAGAACGCGTTATGTGAAGCGATTCTTATTGCCCTTTGATTCGCTTCGATGGTGTAATCTGATCATTTTTATGTCCATCGTTCAAAGAGAGATTTTGTAAAGCGACTATCTGTTGGAATTTTTAAAAGCCCGTTCTCAAACGTTCCATTTAATACTTATTTCTGGCATCGAAAAGATCAACAAATTTTAACGATAAAAAATAAATATTCGCTGATCAGTTTCTTCTTTTTAATGGTACATTCTTTAATGGGTTTAAGACATTATAAAATTTTTGGATACTCACAACGTAAAATTGTATTGCGTTATTCAATTTATATGAAACTTATAACAGGACTAATTTCGTTACAACATATGATTATGCTTCCCTGTTACACCGCTTCGTTAGCCAGAAAAATATTTCTGCAGGGTACAGAATAAGCGATGCACGAGTTCATATTTTTATGTTGTTCTCTATGTTCAATATTAAACAAGGAAGAAAGAAACAAAAACCAGGATACGCGTATTCGTTAGATGTTTTAGCAACAACGCATCTATTCAAATCTCAAGCTTCAAATACAATATACCATAGTTGCGTTTTGTTTTAATAACACTAAACGAACATATTTTGCACGGGAGCTGCCGTTAAGCAAACACATTGGTTAGAAAATTGTGAAAAATAACTGTCTCGTATATCAGAAATAGGAGAGCATAAAGGTTTGTTAGTGCTAAATTTGCTTCGAGGAAGCGGCGATTCAACGGATTTTACCTGGCTATTTTCTGATAAGCTTACTATTAGGATTCCCCTGATACGATCTCACGAAGAAACTTTTTCTCAAATTAAAATCGGCTGGTTAGCGAGTTCGATAACAGCACGAATCACGCTAATAGAGTAATTGAAATAAAAATGAAATCCAATGTCTTTGACAAAGGTAGAAACTTCCTTTCTTTTCTCTTCTCTTCGAATAAAGAATGAATTTCTATTAACTTGAACTTTATTCAAATATATCTTGCTATATTTGCGTCGTTTTGGCATGAATGTTCAAAAAGTCAGAAAGAAATGTAATATAAGAATATTGATTTATCAAGTTGAGCAATTTCAACCGCGACACACCGTTTTTCATTTCGATAAGTAGCCGGGCCCTCCAAACATTGTTCTCGAAACAACATTCTAATATATGGGCCAGCCGGCAGAAAGCTACTAAAGCAAATGTTTTATTCATAAAACGTTGATGTGATATAGCACCGGGAGGAATATCACGCGGCTTTGTTTGTATTCCATTCCATATTACCCAACCTCCCTATTATGTGAAAATGATACAGCACCGTCTATATCGAATACGCAGATATTGCGTTGTATCGATAACCGACCGCGCACATTATGCGATCTTTTTAGATTTGCAATCAGAGGGTGATTTCTTGAAAGGTCGCTTCGTGAAACGGCACGACACTCCTCAAGAACTGGCCTATCAGAGAATCGTGCAAACTTTAAGTTCATAAAGTGACATTTAAGTTCTTAACGACTGCCATAACCTGGGGAAAGTAGCTTTTGCGGAATCTGCGACAAGTACTATTGGAGTACAAAAATATTCCAATATAGTAGAAATTGCGGAATTTAAGTGGTGCGAGTCAAGAATTACTGAAACAGAGTAGTAAATATGTGCGAATAAATAGCCAAGCAAATCTGAGTCGTTTTTAACGTTTATAAGAAGTTAATATCTTAAATAAGCTTAATGATTTCGAAGTGATATTTACAAATGTTAGAATATTCTCTCAATGTTTTTATTTTTAATTTATTAGTTTTCCATCGTGTATCCACGTAATCATAAAAAGCTCAAAGCACAACCTCGTTTAACAAGAAAGAGGCGAGACAATTTCTTAACAAGAAGAAAGACAATGTGTATAAATAAAAGATTGATTAAGAAACTCAATCAAGCGTGAAAGATGTAGAATATTATCGATAAATCTACATCGCTTTACGCCTTTCATTTTTATATCGCTTAGTGGAGCATAACGACAGGTGACGTATATTAATAGATTATTCATCTTTCCACTCTTTCCATTTCCAAACAATTCACAATTACGAGCGTAAAATATATATACCTACTTTAATCGAGAAAAATTGAACCGCAGACTTCTTTTGGTAATTTGTTAACAACATTAAAGTCAAATTATATACGTTTTTAGTTTTATTTTCGTCGAAACTGCAGAGGAACCGATCCTGTCGTGATGGTAACGTGATACATATAATCGTTAATTACAAGCCGAGAATTGGCTGCCGAATATCAGAAGCTCGCGATGCCGAAACGTCTTGTTAAAGCCAGGAGAAATTCTAGTTTGAATCGAGTAGTCGTATCAGATCGAAGCAATTCAATCGTGCGAAATTGAAAAGCACGGAAGAGCATGAATCACCGTGCATTGAATCAGATCGAATGAGTTCGGATGTGTTCCGATCGGAAAAATCGAATCTCTAGGGGAAATGCTGCGATTACACACTTGCTTGCGACAATAGGGAGTGAGAACAAATCAATATACGTTTCTCAGAGCTCTCACGCTGTTTTCCACGCTGCGTTCCCCTTTAAAAAACATTCGAAACTCAAACGGAGAAACTCGTTTTAAAGGACGTAGTAATAGCATCGGTGAGGACTTAAAAGTCAGATGCATGAAACGAAAGACAAGCCATGTTATTTAATTGCATCTTTATAAGATGATTAATTATTAAATAAATAAAAAGAGTTTTGATTAAAGATAATTCAATTAAAGATCACTTTTCCTGCAAGAAGCGGCAACAACGAGACCAGGATAAAATTATTCCATGTTCTGAAGACGTTGTTTAACATGGATACAAAATTTAACGATAAATTTTTAGTATCATTAACAGAGCAAACACTTATCGAGTGTATTATGGTACTTAATACAGTGTAGATACATAAAACACGATTCGGCTTAATTAACATGAATTGCGTTCGAGAGTCTCAAACGTGCAGTTCGATTGCACGCATTTAGAACAAGCTAATGTTTCAGAAGCATCCATTCATGTAATCCGGCAATGAATGGAAATTGTGCTCATCCAACCAACGTGTTCATTTTATCGTTCGTGTTTAGGATCTACAAAATTTGTTCTTCAACAAAGAATGTCGGGAAAGCGGTGGAAAAAAAAATAGTTCGTGTTAATCGAAAGAAATATTCAATCGTTCAAGAAATAAAGCTTAAACGCGGTTTGTATCCATAAAAATTTGCACAATGCGATAATTATAATTCAGAGGAACGAAAGTAGAAAAGTTTAGAGTTAATTAACGTCCCCAATTAATACTTAGGTTTCCAGCATGCAATGGAGAAACTCAGTTTTTATAAATCAGGACACCTGAAGGCTGAGTCTCGTATCAACTGAGAGAAATCGTTTTCTATCGCGGCGAAATAAGTTGAACGCCGCACAGGCTTTAGGTTTCCAAGATAAATGGAAAAATAAGTGTCTCGATTCGAAGTTCATTGTCCGCGCGGCCAAGGAATGGTAGGAAAGAGAGGAAAGGAACCGACGAAACGATAAAAGAGTCCGGTACAAAGTGGCAGAAAGGAGTAGGTGTACCGTCTTACACAATGAATAATTGATGAGAAATTCGACTTGGGATTTTAGTAAATAATTTATCGCGAACACCATCGTAAAATTATTCCAAAGTTTCTTTCCTTCGAAAAGGACACCATCGACCACCGTGCAGAGAACTTTCTTTTGTTTCCACGCGAATAGTCCACGGAGTAAACTCAACCGAAATAAGCGAAGTTTATTGTTTGTCGGAGTAACGAGCAGGAACGCGAGGAAAAAGAATTAAGAAGAACGTGCAGAATACATTGCGACTAAAGTTCCTTCTGAACTAATTCAGACTTATTATCCCATAATATATTTTCATATAATACATTTTTTAACGAATGGTAGGTAAATACATTAGAGAGAATAAAAATCGCACCGCCATCGACCACTGTTAATTTTACCTATGAATGTTATCGTCCACTCGTTAATAAATGCTCCTTGAACGAATTTTATCGCCTGTCTGGAAACAACGATGAAAAGACTTTTCATAATTGCTATCGTGAGCAACATCTACAGGCGCGTAATCGAGCTGCCGATAAAATTGATTCTTGCCTCAAAAGCCTTCAATACACGATATCATCGTTCGATCGCGACACAAGCTGCCCTGCCATAATTCCTTAATCGAAACGTCGATAAACAATCATACCTTTCGAAAGAACAAAAGTAAACGCGTAAAGAAAAGAGGGAAGAAAAGAAAGCAACAAAGAAGAAGAAAAGAGGAGAGATAGCCGGTAATTATTTAACGTCACGATCCACTAAAAGGATTCTTGCGAAGGCGAGACGCGCTGGCCAGAAATTATCGCATAAAGAGCGCTATTTACAGGCAGAGAAAGAAGCAGCTCGGAATGAAGAATAAGAATAGAGTGAAAGTGGAGTGCAGGCCAGGGACGCGGGGGGTGAAGTAAAGAGGAAGGTGCGCGTGCCTCCGTTTTAGAGGATAAACCGAAAGATAAAAGTGTCCCGACCGGAAGTTCGTGTCCATCCCCCCTTCCTCCTGAGGGGCCGGAGAACGACAAAGGGAAAAGCACGAGAGAAAAAAGGACACTATCATTGAGGTGTTTGTTGGCGTGAAGAAGAGAGAAGAGCGGAAGGGAAGGAGAAGGAAAGGAAGAAAGAAAGAAAGAGAGGAAGGAAGGAAGGAAGGAAGGAAGGAAGGAAGGAAGGAAGGAAGGAAGGAAGGAAGAGACCGGTATAAAGTAACGCGAAACAGTGCTGCATTATTCACAGCATGAATTATTGATGAGCGTCGCGTAAAATATGAACGCTGGCGAGTCGTTATCAACGCCAGCGCAGCTCGTGCTTCCTCGTCGTCCCCTCTTTCTGTGGCCACGCGCGCGCGAGCGCGAGTGAGCACGCGAGTACGAGCTCGTGTACAGCTTCCTTTTCCTTTTTCAACCCTCTCGGTGTACGTCTCGACACACGAACGGAACGAACTCGGGAAGACCGTTTTTCCGTGGCTGCTGCACACGGTTGCGAACGAACAAATGGGATGAGACAGACGACACCGCACATATTGTATTACGTCATATTCTCTGCTAGCCGGGGATCATGCTCTCGTTATTCCTTGGCCTGGTCGCATTTTACGTTCGCCCATTTCCACTCCCGTTCTCCGGACCTCCACCTGTCTCTCCTAACCGAAGCGTTGATAGCGAACGTCGCCGTCTCAACTCCGCCACCGCCTCCGCCTCGCTCTCTGACTCCTGTCTTCGCGTCAACCGTTTTGTTTTTACACCTTTTCTGGATCACCTACCACCGTCTTTGGCTGGCTCTTCGGGATGCCTGAAGATTTTAGTTTGAGGAAATTTTCACGAAAACTGCTCGGCTAGCGTCGAGTAACCAGTTTACCCAGAAATAGTTGAAGACTCGACAAGGTTTGGTCGTTAATTTACAATATACATATCAATCGTTTATTTTCCCCAGAAATATTCATCCGCTGACGATATTTCGGACGAAAAATGGGATAAGATAGATTTGCATTTGGCCGACGGCGCGATCGCCTACGAAAGTGCATTTTTGCAGCGTCAGTCCTGTGCCCGAACGCGGACATACTTTCGCGTTTAGAAAGCGCCCCATCGACCTTCCGGAATACTGAAGCTGTCTCGAAGAGGCGGGTTTCGTCTCGTGGGTGGCTCGTCGAGAATGTTCACACGTTATCGTAGTGTTGGAAGGAGAGTCTTCTAATTTGGAAAATTGCTCGCTAGATCGTCTGGCTCGTTCTACCTGGCCCGGGGAATTATTTATGCTCCTCGAAATTGGTAATATGTCCTTACTTTACATACCTCGCACTTCTCTCCCTCCCCATTCTACCCTCTAATACCACGGGTAATGTTATATTACGTATTCGTTCCACCCCCGTCGCAATTCTATCCCCGCAACGTCGTCCCGTTTTTATTGGGGCGCGTCCGCGCCTTTTCAGCCCGAGCGAAAATGCTTTTTTGACGCTACGCTTCGATATAGATTCAATTCGACCTTTCATTTTTGCTACTGGGGTGTTGCTGCTGTAAATTTTGGTTAAACGCGGAAATTCGTACGTACGAACAGGCAATTTTCTCTAAGTTTCACTGTTGGATTTATGTGTATTTCGCGTGGTTTGTGGATGAGACGAGGCAGATTGTCTCTTGCTTTTTTAATACTTTGATAAGGTTCAGAGTAAATTTTTTTGTTTTTAAAGATCGAAATTAAGTTGGATTACGTGGGAAAAATTCAAAGAGATTGAAATTTATCGATGCATCGATTAGTTGCAAATCCCTTGAAGAATATTGTCAGTAAATGTGATTTATTTAATTGATAGCGTCTAGATAGATGTGTTGGCTTACTATAACTTTTACGAGATTTAGCAAGCAAACCTTGTACGATATCTACCAAGTCTATTACGAAAAGTGAAAAGAGAACGTAATCTTCATCTAGAAAGTAATAAATTTTAGCATTCGCATCAAGAAGGTACTACAAAATATTCGAAAGGTAAATCGAACTATTTCCTTCGCAAACGAGAATCGATTTCATTTTCATTGTCGCAAACAGAGACGAATCCTTTTGCTCCAGCTGCCAAAGTGAAATCAATTTATTAGTCAAAAGCATCGTGAATATAACGAGTCATCGCGAGGCATCACCTTTTCATTATATTTGCCGGATAAAGCGATCATAGATGGCCAAGGTAAACGTGCCTTCCAGCGCAATTCTCCCCTTCTGCATTTCCAATTACGCGGGGAGTTTATTAATTTTCGAAGATACCGCTTCGATGATGGCTTCAAACGAAACTCTGTTCTTTCTCTAGGACAAAAACGAGAAAGAAGAGGAAAGAGGGATGATAAAAATGAAGAGAGATATAGATAAAAAGAAAGAGCGAAGCATTATCAATAATAGAGAGAAAGTTTTGTCGAGACAACAAATGGCCAGTCCCCTCTCTCTCTCTCTCTCTCATTATTTCTCACTCCCTCTCATCATTCTCTTATTAGTTTGCGTCCCGACTATGTATCCCGACCTCCCACAACAGAGTCGTCCCTTCATCAACGCGGGATCGCTCATCCACGTAAATACGGCGTGAGAAAATCGTTTAAGCTCCCGTACGGAAGATCCTTTGCGTTCTTGTTTAAGCCGAGATAAAAGAAAATACTGGAGAAGACAACGACACCACTCGTAAATGCGCCTTTAATGGCGGTCGTGAAAGATTATCCCACCGACGGGTAGTCGTGTGTTTCGTTATTTATCGTCAATTACGCGCGCGTGTAAGTCTCTACGGCCACAAGACTGGAAATAGGGAGAGGGGCTCTCTTTAAAGTCTAAGTTTATTCAATTCGTTCCTCGTAAAACCGATACAGCGAACTATCTCCTGTCTTCCGATTCAATTATGGGCCCCCTCTATTCGCCGATGAATTATTAAAAACTCATGCCTGTCACAAACCAGATAGCCGTGGAAAAGTTCTTGCTTTATTGTTCGCGAAGAATATTTATGTTTTTAATCAAACAACAGATATTATAGAAGAAGTTTCGAAACAATAATTAGAATTATATAATTAGAATAGTATTTTTCTCTGTTAATACGCGATCATGGAAGGAATATCTTATCAACGGAACTCGAGCAGAATGTAGAGCAGATATGGAATTACTAGCATGAGATGCATTTCAAACCTACGTCATAACACACTTATCTCGTAACAAAAGCAACGAAAGTTATAAGCTTTGTAACGTCACTGTAAAATATCGATAGCAATCATTCTATCGTTATCATTCAAGTATTTCTTCGCACATCTACTTATATGCGATCCACTCAGAATATCGATAAAACTATTGGTCCTCGGAAAAACCAGGGGCAGAAAATTTTCTATTCCGAATGCAACGATACAGAGTTTTATTACAATCAAGGCGATCAGTTCGGCGAGACGGAAGCGAAACGGGAAAGACCGGATGACGATATAACCGGGAATGGTACGCGTCAGCTCGTCTAGAAGATCCGCGACGTCGACGACAACGATGCCGCGTGATCCTGAGGCGCCGATTCTCAGGGGCACGATATAATTTCATAATCAGAAAACGAACGAGCCAGGAAACGGTTTCTCCGATCGCACGTGAACATCCTTCCAAGTGCGATGCCGCGAGACGAGATCTCGTGTTAACCAGATACGTAGCAGGTAGGTATACAGTCCAGGATGGGAACACGGAATGAAACGGTTTCCGCCTGGTAAAGGAAACCGCATCCAACGATATTGCAAAACAGCCAAAAGGAATTCACGAATCTGCCGTTACCCCCCAAGGCTCGCATTATGACGCGATGCATAATGCAACGTGTGCACGCGGCCCCGTGCATCATACATAGCAATGTCGGATACGGATATGATTTCAAAAAGGATTTCCCTCTGTGTCTGTTTCCACGACCCTCTCTGTCTTTCTCCTGTTTCGATCGCAACCTTTCCTCCACGATGTGTGAGTATGTGAGTAGGTTTCGATAACGACGAACTTTGAATTACGATAGCTTGTACATAGCGCGTTAGCGAACGCGAGCGAGCGACTTTTCGCGTTTTCGTTTTACTTTCCCCTTTGATAGCGAACTTGAGACAAACTGACGACAACCGCTAAGACGCGGATTTTGCTGATACCGTTTTTTGAAATTTTCACGCGTTGTTCGATAAACCGAGTGCTCATGCATTGGGTTAGATTAATGGACCGATGAGAACGTGTTTAATGGATTCAGGTGATTTAAGGGTGCAAGGTGAATCGCCTGGTGGTGTAGCTTGAGAAACGTTTGTTGTACCTACAGCGCTAAAAATGTAGAAATGTTTTGTTGACAATTTTCGACGTCTGTAGCGAAGTCATATTTCGATCAAATAATTTGACGATTTTCAGAATTGATTAACGAAGGTAGAAAATTTAAAACATATACAGCGATAGAAAGAAGGAAAACAAGCTGAAAATGCAGAGAGTCTCGCTAGGGAGGAAAAGGTTAGTGAAAAGAGAGTATCCTGATATAGAAAAGGATTATAAGGAAAATTAGAAACTGGTTGAGAGGAACGTAAAAATGAAAGAAGTATAAGATAATAAAATAGTGGAGAGAATGGAGCACGTGACAGAAATACGGTTGTAGAAGAAAATTAAAGAATCTGAAGGGAAGAAATGTGTAATTCTAAAAAGCAACCGCGGATAACATTAGGAAGTAACAGCGACGCGAAAGGAGAGAATAAAAAAGCGAACGAAATGTGCAAGAAGATAGAAAGCGAGCTAAATAATACAACGGAAATTTCAATTGTTCCCCAAGAAAGAAAGTGTATAAAGGAAGGTTTTATAAGAAAGAGCTTGATAGATGTTTGAGATTAAAAAATGCGTACTTAATAATTTTAACAAGCGCCGTTACTGCGACTAAACATTAAAAGTATTAATACAATATCTCGTACGTTTTATTTTATGATTAACGAATCGACGAATTCTTGTGTGAACACAGATAATTTTTAACATTATGGAAAATATGCCCCCCCCTCCACCCAAAGAAAACAGTATTTTATATTATTCTCAAATTTAAACAATCGGAAGAATATTTTCTATTATTTCCTGAAAATTTCCAATTGTTAACAATAATTCCTCCTGTCTTCCATTTTGAAACGAAACAATTTTTTATTAAGTAACGTTAAGGAAAGAAGTAGAATTACGTCTTGGAAGTACGTTTGCGTTGCATTTCCTAAAGTGGATAAAAAAACTTGGAAAATAAAATTGCTGGCCGCACGCGTGACATTTCAGGCACCGAGTAAAAATAAGTACGTGAAGGGAATATCAAAACTTGTAAGCGAAATATCAAAAAAGCGAAAATTTCCTTCGTGACTCCGTGCCTGTAATACCGCGCACGGGACACTGAAAAATGACACGTCACTCAGCTTTAGATACTGACCTGCCACTGCTCATCCGATATTCGCACGCTTCGACCTTTTAACTTTTTCTCCAAAACTTACCCCGATTTTCAAATAACATATCATGTACCGTACGCTTGATCTTCATAAAAGTTCTTTAAGAACTTTCAACTTATTTCATATGCGTCGGCCTATTAATTGAAATTGTTATTGACCGATATCCATTCTGCAGAACTATCGATTTGCCAATAGCTCTGTAACTTATCAAATTTCAGTTTTAATTTAACGAAAAATATTCACAATTCACATACATGAGTAACAGAACTAGGAGCACGCAGGCTTCGATATGTCACAAATAAATTATTTTAGTGCACATCGAAAGGTTAAACGCGTGACGACACTTTCCTTGACTAACGATTTCTGAGTGTTGCGTTATTGACACAGTGAAACATATCTCCTCGAGACGAACGCTAAACGCAGTTTCAACGGTATTGGTGTCTCTTCTGTTTCCCCGTGCTATTCTCGTAGAAGAGGGTTGAGAATCGAGGAGCACAACAATGAAGAAGCAGAAGCAGAAAGAGAGAGAAAGAGAGAGAGAGAGAGAGAGAGGGGAGGGAGAGCATAGCGCATACAGAACGCGCGTGTTACGTTGCTTCACTGTTTACACGCATTCCGTTCACCATTGATCCTCTTTGCACGAGGCTAGGGGTAGTTCGGTTCCCGTTCCCATCGCTCTTGGGATTGTTTATAAGACTTCCGCTAGCTGCCGCGCTTTTCAAAGCTCAGCCCTACCGCTCGTCTTTCTCCTTTCTTCCAGACCCTTAGTTCCCTCTCTTTCCTTCTTTTCTTCTTTCTCATTCTCTCGTACGATCCGCTTTTCTCCTTCTCCTGCTCTCTCACGCTGCAGCAACTGGATGCCAGACAACAAGGGAGATTGTATGTATTACCTCGCCTGTCTGCCGCACGCTTGCCCCGACTCTTCCCAATCTACTTTCGAATCTCGCCACGACCGATACAAGGCACTACGCTCGCAATGCAATGCGATCAAATCGAACCCTCCTTGTATTCTGTCACGGACTTGAAATCCATACTATATATACAACTAACATCCCCTGCATGTATGTATAGTTGCACGTAAAGGGCATTTCACGCGTTATGAGTCAAATACGCGATAAATAAATATTTCTTTCGGTCAATGAACGAGTATTCATCTTGGAATTACATATTTTTAAATAATCGTATTCACGTCGACCTCTACATCCTCTGCTTGAGATATTTTTAAATGGACATAGTTGATCGTGAAAGATATAAAACGTATATAATTGACGTAAGAAACTGTAAGAAGGTACGGGTCTCGATCGTTTGCTTATGAGAAATTCATCGAGTATTGCTTGTTAGAATTTTCATACATTGCTTACAGTGATGCCAGGTTGTTATATATTTTAAATTGTAGGATATATTTTCGAAACAGTCTATACACATCACTACCTATCACTACATATCGATGTAATTGTATAATTGAAGAGAAGATCTGTGACGCGTGGTGTGTATACATGTTACGTTTATGGTGATATTTCGTGCCTACGTTAGTCGTTTGGTCGTTGGTATAGAGACACGTCCCTGAACCGCGAAAAATTTGATGGAACTCGACGCAGGCTAGTGAAGCAACGCTTTTATCCACGTCGGTCGCGACATCGGGGATTGCATTGGTTAGGGTAGATATCGGCGAGATATGATGGATGACGTTCAATGATTTTCCGCGCGCGTTTCAATCGAATCGTTATTAAGTCGGCTGGAAAGAGATGCCGCGAATGATTCCCTGTCGTTTGCTTCTCTACGAGCTCCGGATTTTATCTGGCGGCGATACGTTTGTGGCCGATGGTATTCTGCTCACCGATTCGAATTGTTTAATTTCGAAGATAGCTATGATATTTCAGAGATCTATTGTGTTTCAAGAGGAAAGTAATGGTTTTACTACTTTTCTATTTTTTGAAGAGTTTGACAGGTTGATTTTATTATAACAGGTTGATTATATGGAACAGAACTCGTCCAATTCGTTTCATCTTTTTTATCGATATTTTACTTGATTTCTTTCGTCCATATACAGTTCACGAAAATACCACAGAATACTTTTACGAATATATCATATATACTACATAAAGCTTTTTAGAATTTTATTTACACTATACTGAGACCGGACTGCCATTGATTGTATTGGTAAAATTTCAAATCAATCTGAGAACGGACATGCCGGTTAGCGGATAGTTATTGCAAACGTATATTTAAAAAGAAATTAGTATCCAGCATGAACAACCATCTCGGACTTTTTTTTAAACTTTAACAATATAATCATGATAGTCGTATCTCATAACAATGTTAATGAAATTTCAAAATGATTTTTATAATACAAATAATAAATTCGTATAAAGTTTCTATAAATACTCGAATTTATTATTTGTATTATAAAAACCATTTTTAAATTTCATCAACATTGTTATGAGATACGACTATCATGATTATATCGTTAAAGTTTGAACAAAATCTGAGACCACTGCATTGTATTTTATTTTGTAATAAATGAAAGCATTCGAGCATTTATAGAAACTTTATACAAATTTATTATTTGTATTATAAAAACCATTTTTAAATTTCATCAACATTGTTATGAGATACGACTATCATGATTATATCGTTAAAGTTTGAACAAAATCTGAGACCACTGCATTGTATTTTATTTTGAAATAAATGAAAGCATTCGAGCATTTATAGAAACTTTATACGGATTTATTATTTGTATTATAAAAACCATTTTTAAGTTTCATCAACATTGTTATGAGATACGACTATCATGATTATATCGTTAAAGTTTGAACAAAATCTGAGACCACTGCATTGTATTTTATTTTGTAATAAATGAAAGCATTCGAGCATTTATAGAAACTTTATACGAATTTATTATTTGTATTATAAAAACCATTTTTAAATTTCATCAACATTGTTATGAGATACGACTATCATGATTATATCGTTAAAGTTTGAACAAAATCTGAGACCACTGCATTGTATTTTATTTTGAAATAAACGAAAGCATTCGAGCATTTATAGAAACTTTATACGAATTTATTATTTGTATTATAAAAACCATTTTTAAATTTCATTAACATTGTTATGAGATACGACTATCATGATTATATCGTTAAAGTTTGAACAAAATCTGAGACCACTGCATTGTATTTTATTTTGAAATAAATGAAAGCATTCGAGCATTTATAGAAACTTTATACGGATTTATTATTTGTATTATAAAAACCATTTTTAAATTTCATTAACATTGTTATGAGATACGACTATCATGATTATATCGTTAAAGTTTGAACAAAATCTGAGACCACTGCATTGTATTTTATTTTGAAATAAATGAAAGCATTCGAGCATTTATAGAAACTTTATACGGATTTATTATTTGTATTATAAAAACCATTTTTAAGTTTCATCAACATTGTTATGAGATACGACTATCATGATTATATCGTTAAAGTTTGAACAAAATCTGAGACCACTGCATTGTATTTTATTTTGTAATAAATGAAAGCATTCGAGCATTTATAGAAACTTTATACGAATTTATTATTTGTATTATAAAAACCATTTTTAAATTTCATCAACATTGTTATGAGATACGACTATCATGATTATATCGTTAAAGTTTGAACAAAATCTGAGACCACTGCATTGTATTTTATTTTGAAATAAACGAAAGCATTCGAGCATTTATAGAAACTTTATACGAATTTATTATTTGTATTATAAAAACCATTTTTAAATTTCATTAACATTGTTATGAGATACGACTATCATGATTATATCGTTAAAGTTTGAACAAAATCTGAGACCACTGCATTGTATTTTATTTTGAAATAAATGAAAGCATTCGAGCATTTATAGAAACTTTATACGGATTTATTATTTGTATTATAAAAACCATTTTTAAATTTCATTAACATTGTTATGAGATACGACTATCATGATTATATCGTTAAAGTTTGAACAAAATCTGAGACCACTGCATTGTATTTTATTTTGAAATAAATGAAAGCATTCGAGCATTTATAGAAACTTTATACGGATTTATTATTTGTATTATAAAAACCATTTTTAAGTTTCATCAACATTGTTATGAGATACGACTATCATGATTATATCGTTAAAGTTTGAACAAAATCTGAGACCACTGCATTGTATTTTATTTTGTAATAAATGAAAGCATTCGAGCATTTATAGAAACTTTATACGAATTTATTATTTGTATTATAAAAACCATTTTTAAATTTCATCAACATTGTTATGAGATACGACTATCATGATTATATCGTTAAAGTTTGAACAAAATCTGAGACCACTGCATTGTATTTTATTTTGAAATAAACGAAAGCATTCGAGCATTTATAGAAACTTTATACGAATTTATTATTTGTATTATAAAAACCATTTTTAAATTTCATTAACATTGTTATGAGATACGACTATCATGATTATATCGTTAAAGTTTGAACAAAATCTGAGACCACTGCATTGTATTTTATTTTGAAATAAATGAAAGCATTCGAGCATTTATAGAAACTTTATACGGATTTATTATTTGTATTATAAAAACCATTTTTAAGTTTCATCAACATTGTTATGAGATACGACTATCATGATTATATCGTTAAAGTTTGAACAAAATCTGAGACCACTGCATTGTATTTTATTTTGTAATAAATGAAAGCATTCGAGCATTTATAGAAACTTTATACGAATTTATTATTTGTATTATAAAAACCATTTTTAAATTTCATCAACATTGTTATGAGATACGACTATCATGATTATATCGTTAAAGTTTGAACAAAATCTGAGACCACTGCATTGTATTTTATTTTGAAATAAACGAAAGCATTCGAGCATTTATAGAAACTTTATACGAATTTATTATTTGTATTATAAAAACCATTTTTAAATTTCATCAACATTGTTATGAGATACGACTATCATGATTATATCGTTAAAGTTTGAACAAAATCTGAGACCACTGCATTGTATTTTATTTTGAAATAAATGAAAGCATTCGAGCATTTATAGAAACTTTATACGAATTTATTATTTGTATTATAAAGACCATTTTTAAATTTCATCAACATTGTTATGAGATATGACTATCATGATTATATCGTTAAAGTTTAAACAAAATCTGAGACCACTGCATTGTATTTTAAAATTATATTTAAAAATTTTTTAAAAATTACTAAATTCCGATATAATATTATGATAAAATGTGCGCGAAAGCAAAATTAAATTATTTTTCTATTGTGCGGTGATTTTTAATAAAATTTTTCTCGATTTCGGGATAAAATGATTTTGTTCATACGGGTAAACGTAATCCTTTCATCTCTTTAGCTAAAGCAGAAGTAAATAGAAGCTTTCGTTGTATTAACATAAATAATGCCTTAGGCGTGTCAGGCGTACTTGATAATGTCAAACATTGATTTATAACCGTGAAACAAGTTTATCACGTCGCATTATCTGAATTTAATCATTCACAAGGTGTGCTAAACAGCGACCTATCCCAATCAAAGCGATGAAAATCGGGCTTAAACGCGAATCAATTAAGCTCTCGTTGATAACATCTTTGAAACAACATGGATCTATACCAATTTTCTTGTAAAGTATGTATGTGAATAACAGCTCGTTTCTTTCCTGAAATCAAAATGTTGATATCCTATACTTTATGACATAGACAATTATATCGATCGATAACTTGTTACCGTATTAAACGTTTTAAACAACGTATTCAATGAAAATAGATAAACGAATCAATAAACTTGTATATTATTTGCGTTGTGGTAAGATGGTTTGTTCGACGTTAAATACATTAAGCGGGTTTCTCGTCAAAAACATTAAAAAATAAATTATTTAATTTAAAAAGACAAATTTGAATTTTATACATTTTCTACGTGCCTACCCACTACAAAAGGACGAATAATATACAGATTAAAAAATTACATTCCTTCCTCCAAATCATTCAACCTTTATCTTATACAATCTGGAAAACCAAAATGGTATAATAATTCTCTAAAACGTCATTTCAACGAGCAATTATTTCGAGTATATGACAGACATTTTGTCTTTATCTCCGTTACTTTGTCAATTGCCGAAGTAACCAGTATCGTTAAACGGAACAAAAATCTTTGTCAAACTGGACATTTTCACTGATTTCGTATTTACCCGCAATATAATAAGATTTCCCCGATGTTGACGACGAGTTAGTGTCGTAACGGTGAAAGGGTTGCAACAATTCGTATTTGTTTTTACGGCGTGACCTACGTGTAACAATATTTCAACATAATGACGCGCGCGTTTATTATTTAAATTATGCGCAAAAATCTGCGGTTAAGAAGCGCCAGCTTCACCGGCACAATAATGAGCGTGTCGTTTGAAAAATCGCGCAAAACGCTGCTCCCTTCCCGTTTTTGCTTTCATTTGCGATATCTCATTTTGCTGGAAGCGTCGCGTTTTAATTAGTCAATTATTGTCTGTATAGTCAAATAATAATAAATTAAATACATTGTCTCTTGCGATACAGTTGTGTGTTTAAAGAAGAAAAGAGATTTTCAAATTGATCATTGAAAGAAAAAGTACAGACAAAAAGTAATCTAAAAATATAAGCGTATCGGGAAAGAGGTATAAAAGTACAAAAATATATAAAAATATCGGAAAAAATTATACGAAATGGAAGGAACAACGATAATAAAGGAAACAGATTTTTCTCTCGATTGCGATTTCGTTACAACTCTCTGTATTTCGCTTTGTATAACTCAACAGGATTTCTAGGGAAATTCAATAATATTGTCGGTACGGTAAAGTAACAACAAGGGGTTGCAATTCTCTTTGTTGAATTTCTCTTTTTTTTCCAACGTAATGTCATATTTCCAAGTAATTCTACTTTAACACCACGTTTCTTTGTTCTGTTACGAGGCATCTTATCTTAATATGTAATTTCGCTATTTCGTTCTCATAACGTTTCTCTCTTCAATCCCGTTTGTTGGTTAAAGAAATTCCGCCGTAACAAACTCTTTAATTTGCATAACGAAATATAAAAATACCATGGCACAGTTGAAAACATAAAACGAAACAACAATTAGAAGGTCTCTACAGCTGATAAAACAACGTTAGGTCGAATGTTAGATTTTAAAGAACAAATGAAAGTGAAAATGACAAAAACGTTCTATATTCGACAGTCTGTGTTTTTCTCCACTGAAAGTATCTGCGAGTGGATGGTTCGCAAAATTTTAACATCTCGTGTGTGAACGTTGAAAATCATGTACAGGGTGTCTCAAACTTACAGAATAATAATTTCATTAACGAGGGATTACAGATATTAGATACTTGATACGTTTTTATTCAAAACATGCATGGAAACAAAAGTCCAGCGAAAATGATCCCGTTCCGCATTATAAATTCGCAGATTCTCCTACGATCTTCGATTCCATCGATTTTCAATTCTTATTTAAGAAAAGAGCAAAGACAGAAAAGTATTGACGTATCTTCCACGAATCGATTCAGAAAGTTGGACGAAATGCGCGGCGCTGCAATTCTTCCGATTGGCCAGCCACAAGGGCAGTAACATATGGTCGTAGGGGGGAAAAAACGGCAACTCGTAACTTTAATTCGTTTAGATAGGGTTATATGTAGCCACGAAATGGCTCTCGGTCGGGAAGAAGTAAAACTCGCGAATGCGTTTTAAACTTGCTTGGAGGCCTTGTGTTCGAGCCACCCTTAACGAACGTATACTTTCACTTTTTTTCTTTCTTTATTTCTTCTTCTCCTGTTCTTTTCTTTTCCAGCAAGCTCTCGCGGCTCCTCCTTTCTTCTCAGCTTTCTTCCATCGTCCCGAGAGGAGAAAGCAGTGCGCGGGACTTGACCCTTCGTGTCTGAGGAAACCCAATTGAGTTCTGGACCGCAGTTATCCGATTATCACTATATACGATATACTTGTATGGCTTGAGACGATGATAGCAAAGGCACATGCGTGTGTTAGTCTGCCGTAGCTAGGTTGCTTCAAGGTGGAGATACATTCCGCGAAAGGAAGCGAGCGATTAATCACGTTTTACTAGACTTCGAGCTGAGCCAACCAATTTGCCCGGAAAGGTCGTTGTTTTCAGATAAGGGGGCGAGAGAAAGGGAGAACGAGAGACGGCTAGTGTTCCCACGGAACAATCGACGAATCCGACCGTGATACGGAGTATGGACAAACAATCTTATCTACCGGCCAAGAGATAGGACTCTCAATTTCTACTCCTCTCTCCCTCACACTGTCTGTCTGTTTGTCTGTCTGTTTGTCTCTGTCTCTCTCTCCCTCTCTCTCTCTCTCTCTCTCTCTCTTGGTTCCTCCTGCACCATCCTTTTCTCTATGTTCCATGCTCTCGGTTCATGCTTCCATGTTCGAGTCGTTCTACGTTCCTCTCAACGACACCGATTCGAGACCCAAATCTCTTCTTGGATGGATCCTGTAGTTCCGGATGTCTAGGCGAGAGCGACATCCTGTCGTGCCACATAGAAGGATACAGTTTATCGCTGTCAACAGCGCCGACTGATAAATATTGGCTGACGGGAGTATCGCCATGAAGCAAACAGGTGTTCCAGGTAGTGGTAATAAAAAGGAGAAGCTGCCACGTTTTTTCGATATTATATTAGAGGTCGGAAGATTTGACTGGTGAACATTTTTCGCAGGCACTTCTAATCTCTTCTGTTACAATATCGATCCACGGTGACAGGAATTGCCAAGATCAATTTAATAAAAGCGTGAAGATAGTATACGCGTAGTTAAACGTATAAAGTAGATAATAATGCAGAAGTGTTAAGTTAAATTCCCGATGAATTTCATATTTTCTGAATTGCTGTATGTGTAATAAAATGTACATTTTAAGAAGTCAAAGATTAAAGGATCTAATATAATGTAAAATCGGAAGTTCGTCCCAACGTGAGAGGAGAAGACTAGATAAAATAAATACAATTTTTCGATGAATACATGCATCTGAACCAATATGGCTTGATGCGTAATGTGTAATTATGAAGGAACGGTGTGTGAAAAACTGATAGATTATTAGAGAAAAAGAGAGAGGGCGTGAGGGCAATAAATGAGATCACATAAATCACATTGTAACAATTTAGTTTAATTACATTTAATAAATATTTTTCCTCACGCTGTAAATGTATCTACGATGAATTGAAAATTTTCTGTATGATTAGTTATTTCTGTACGATTCGTTTAAAAAGATTGCTCTTCCACGATCAAAAGGAAATCAAATCAAAAGTATTTTGTTTGTCGTTTTACCGCTACACTAATTTAAACTAACGATTATAATCCACCGTCAGATTAATTGAAAATTCTGTTACGTCTATATGTACGATATCAAGCATAGAGCATCTTACGTCAACATCATATTGCAATCAGTGTTAGGACTGTTGAATTTATGGTCGACTAAATCCACAAATTACTACTATGCAAGTAGTTGGTCTAAATGCAACTCTCTGCCGTAAACATAGATACTGGTATTTACGCCATACCAGGTCACGGTGGAGCTGTTCAGCAAGTCTAACGTTAATATTCGGACAAACCAGGATCGCTTTTCTTGCACGCCAAATATGGTTACGTAACAATAATTCGGTATTGCGATCAAGTATTGGAAAGCTTAATGAGAAAAAGACAAACGATTATAGAACACGAGGAACGATACATCGCTGTTCAATCGCGATAGATACCTGTTCATTGTTAGCTATATTTACATATCCAAGATGAATCGTATTATACACATAATGGTTTAAACAAGAATAATTTCTTATCATCGAAAGCATTGGCCAGGTTTTCCAGCTAGCATTTAAAAAAATGCAGAAGCAGATGCACATTTAACAAGATAGAAGATAAAAATACAAATGTTTTAAGCTGTAGCAACGTTGAGAATGGAAATGTGAATGAGAATTCGTAGTCTGCAACGAGAAACGTATTTGAGGAGAATGGCAATGCATTCTCGTTAGTCAAGCATAATTTAAACTGGATAATGGGTGATTGACGTCTGAACGAGGAAACTCTCTCAGCCATCCATCCCTACATCTGATTCCGATGTACAAACCTAATCACATTCGTAGGATAGAGGACGAGAGAATGAAAGGAACGAATAAAGTAACAACGTACAGCAGTCACCTGATATTTGTATCTTCATCGATCATTTTTAAGTTTATACGCTTATTTTGCTATTAAATATTGCTTTTAATACGGTATTCGTTGTACTTTTTTCTGTGAATGTCTTATTATCAGCTACTTAGAAATACGAAAACGACAGTTCATCAATGGACGAACGTTTACTGTATTCCTATTCAAAAGAGGAATTACGCTGTAACAAAGACGCGAATAAATTATTACGGCTAGAAAGTATGAAAAATATTGTAGGAAAGAAGAGGCAGAAAGAATTTCAAAATTATGCAACAGAGTGATGATAATCTGATCGCGAACCACTCGTTAGAACTACTTAAGTTCATTCACTCGTACCGTTAATCCACGCTTTGTTCCATAGAATATCCGCGACACCGTTCCAGCAGACAAATCGCTGCTAAATTCTATTCTCCGTGAAGCTTGGCTACACGCCAACGTATCCGACACCATGCAACGAACTTATTTAATTATTTTTCTATCAAGAAAACCCGTTGTCGAGATGTGAACGGATGAGAGAACCAGTTACCCTAAACTTATTTAATTATTTCCTCTTTTACCTTATACGACGATACTCGCCCATGTGGCGCAAAACGACACGTCGTTTGTAGTCAGTTACCATACCTATTTTTTCAGGTAATGTTATTCCGTTATAGGGCGTCTCATATAGTACATAAATAGTCTCCAGATGTAGTAAAAGATCGCATGCAGAACGGAAATAAACTATGCAGAGACACTGGGGAAATGGAAGAGAGAGAGAGAGAGAGAGGGAGAGAGAGAAGAAGTAATTTATTTTCTTCGTTTCTTCCGCAAATTAAACAGGTCGACCGAAAGAGCTCGATTCGAATTCCATAGGATCGGGTTGAATTCGTGCTAGAATTTCCGTGGAAAGGGACAGAATCGAAGGATACGTCTGTGAGAATAGAAGGATCCAGCCGCAGAACCTGTACGTCTGGGTGAAGAGCATAAGATTCGAGGTCCGGAAACGGTAAATTAATTCGCGAACGACAAGCCCAGTCGGCATTGCTATCGGCCGTCGTTTCTCCCTCGGTTTCAGGGAATAAACATCAGCGACAGAAGTTGACCGGCGACCGGGAACGACGTCGCTACGATGTCGGTTTCCAGGTCCCGGCGCATATCCGAAATTCGTTCAGCTAACCGTTCCCCCTTGGCTCGTGTTTGGCACCGGGCTTCCTACCTCGTTTCTCTACCTCCGTTGTATATCTGCATCGGACGTCGCGCGCCGCGCAACCACCGGGATTTCTACATTCGCTATATACCTAACTGTGTCGATCGCAACCCGCGAACTGCTGCGATGCGAATTGATATCTAATTCGGGTCCCGGTGATCTGCGAAATTAGCGGGCTAACTGCTTTTGCACCGGGGAACTCTCGGCCGATTGCGTTCCAATTTCGAGTTTACCGAGAACTGTTTGATGATTGACTTCGACGCCAGAATCGGGAAACATGCTCGATTCGCTTCGCCACAAGAAGTGTATTCTGTTTCTGCTTCGTTTTCTTTTTCCTTTTCTTCTTTTCTGTTTCATTGTAGGAAGTGAATTGAAATGTATATAACTGTTGAAATAAATTGAGCAAGCAAAGGTTTGAACGATTTCCGATTTCCGTACTGAAATTGAGATTTTAATTTATAGGTCTTCTTAGAGACTGTAATGAAAATTTTTTTAAAAGAAAGAGAAATTCGATTCATCCGATAATGTCTATAGCATTTCGTACGTATGTATTTTCCCTATACCACAATATATTTTTAAAACAGTTTGAATTTAATCGCATCGCATCAAAATTGGAAAACTATTTCACCCATTGTGAATACAATTTTCATTTTCAGATAAAATCTAGCCAAACGAATTTTCCATTTTAAGTATCGTTCATTGCTCGTCCAAACCATCAACGTCGGGTAAAATTGTCGACCTGAATCGGACGAAAGACGATCAAAAGCAAACGACACCGTTAACTTTTTCACTTACCGATTGGCACGTTGACAGCAAAGAGAACGACAAGAGCGCGATGGCAGAGCATTGTGCACTGCATGGAAAACGCGATGAATCGTCGTCGTCGTCGGTCGGTGGAACCAGCAGCTGTTCCTTTATCTACTTAACGCTGTCATCTTCCGCGAGAACCTCTGTTTCCAGTCTTCTGACGCATAGCATGCCTGAAACAATCGAGAACCATGGTTAAACGTATTCGTTAATCGTTACTCTTTTTTTTTATAATGTGAATAATTCTGTGGCCATCCCGATTGACAGATTGAACCGGTTGGTTCGATATTCGAACGCGTCTATTTTCGACGAACGGGACAGAACTACACCTCACCATCGTCGCGCTTTATCGGCCGTTTCCACCGAACGAACTTTCGACTCGCGCGCCCTTGCATCGCAAAATTGACTACCCTAACCACTTCCATCGTCGTTATCTGGCCTCAAGCTGCTGTTTCTCCTCGATGACGTTCGATCCTGTTCCGCGAAACTTGACTAACAGCTCGGTCAAAGACGAACTCCGGCTGATGTTTCATGGGACGTGGATCGATCACCTTGTTTCCTCACCAAACGACGTGTAATTGTTCAGAAAAATTTTGTTTTGTGTAAATTTGTATGTCTATATTGCGTTGTTATATAAAACATTTTGAAGGTTCATTAGCGCTATTAAAAGATAATGATAGAAGGTAGTAGCATAGATTCAAAACAAGAACATTTGGCGTATCTAATACTATTAACTATTAATAATATCTTTATACTCTCATGGCGTTTTTTTCGCCCAAGATATTTATATTTCTATATTAATAAATATTTTTTATATTATCCAAATCTATATAAATATAAATTTCGTTCGACTTTGTTACTGACAAAATTGTTATCAATCTCTATACGTTGAACTCGGTCGAGCGGTATCGAAAAAAAAAAGTCAAACGATAACAAGCATATAAAAGAACAAATTTTATCAAAATACACTCATCGAATAAGCGTTCTTCGTTTACATCGATCACGGTCGATTACTGGACACTGGAAAGCACGTGTCTATCCGCATCGCGCGTTCATTCGGCAAAACGAAAATTGTTGTCTGACGGTATTCGGCGAGTGTGTTACGATTTCCCTTGCCACTGGAATAACGCGAGATTGTTAATTTTCCATATTCCACGGGACATGCGTTCACGGCGTTACGTTCCGCTTTGTGCACACCATTGAACAGATTCGATTCCGTTCGACCAACACGTGTAACAGCACTGATACGGTTCCGCGTACGATTTCATCCTCGATAAAGTATTTGTAATTCTAATCCGCGATCTAAACGATCGACAAATAGGTAGCGTAGACTCATTTCCGCGTTGTCTGTATCGTCGAAAATTATTTTGTATAGTCGCGTCGGTGACTTGATCGTTCATATTGGTTCACGCGTCTACGCGACAATAAATTGTTAATTACCATTTGTGGTAGTTTGCTTTAAAGCATGAACAATGTAACGGACATGTTCCGCGACAATTTTACCAATTCGCGCGACATTGATTTTCAAAGTGATCGACGAAATTATCTGGCCCTACGATTCACCGTTGCTTATTCGATTTGCAAGCGGGTCAACAAGTCTCGTTATTAGCTCACCGTGTCTGACTATTGTGCGGATATTTATCGATTTCGTGCTCGCTTAATTCGTTTGCCTCTAGTGCTTTTGAGAAAAGATTCGAAAGGAAAAGTGGCTGTGAAAGTTTCAAAAGCAAAGATTCCAGAATAATATATAATAATAATTGCTCTTGAAAACAATGAAGAAGAATTTTGTTTTTAAAGTATTGATATTTATAGTATTATCGAAATAGAAATGGGAACTTTTGACAACCAATGTATCTAATTTTCCTCGTTCATTAAGGTACGCGTTAATACTTGTATATTTTGACAAGGGTAATAACCAACTACAAGTATGTAAATTATCATTGAAAATGAGCCATTAGTCGTAACGTGTATCTGATCGTTCAACGAATGAAATGAAAATTTTAATAGTAAAGTAGATAGGAATTAATTTCTCAAAATACTTTCTCAGAGATCTGTATCAAAATCTCCTTGTAAGTCGTATGACCTTATAACATACATATTGGGTTGGTAACTAAGTGATCGCGGATTTTGCCATTAGGTGGTATTGACAAAATCCGCAATCACTTAGTTTCCAGCCCAATATATGGTATCTTGGTAATTATCGTCACAACGAATCGAAACCGAAGAAAAAGCAGGATAACGATTGGTAGCAGCATATGAGCGTAGAAAAAGTCAACGGAAAATTCAGATCTGGGATAGACCCATATTATTGTACCTTTGAATACTAACGATTGTTTTAGTTTACAAGGTCTAGGGGCAAACGAAATCGGGAAAGATTGTTACTGCTGTTTCCTGTAATCTTCAGCTAGAGTTACACAAGAAGTTTAACTTTTTGTGGTAACGCCTGTCGATACAAATGTACGAACGTGCTCCTTAGGGAATTGATTGATTATTATCCTTTCTGCGATCGACGTAATAAATAGTATTGAGCGAGCGACGATTATAACTGGCCTACACTATCTCTTGTACTTATACGAATTTTACTACAACTGACTGTTACAAATTCATCCACTCGTTTCTTATCAAACAACCTACACGTTTAACACATCTCATATCTATCCTCGTGGCGATTTAAATAAGTCGGGGTAAACGTATACTATGGAAATTTGCGAAGCGCATGCGACAAGAAAGGTGAAGTTAAATGTAAATTGTAAAGCGTAACGTATGTTGCAAATAACTGACGGCGCTTGTGCGTTATACTGACACGGCGAAATTATTTAAATTGTAACGTACGGTCTAACCAGAAATAAATTACACGGTGAAATGTGTCGCGTGTCGACGAATATAATACCTCGTGAAACGTGCTAAGTTTCTACTCCATGTTAGACATACGGAGAAGACGATACCATAAGTTATATGAACATAACATCGCGTGATTATTGCATGCAATATTGTTCTTGTAATGGAACCAAAAAGTTAATACGATGCGACAGTTACTTATTACTAAAGATTATAGAAATAAATTAATAAGTTTATATTTTTACTGCTTGCTGCATATTGTTTATAGTATACATGAAATTAAAATGAAGATTTAATGAGAAATATAGAGAATAGGTCATAGAATAGAAAGTTTCTATTGTTAGTTCAAAAGATTCGTAAGTGAAAATATACTTATATATATAATATATATTATATATTGTTATTATTATTATATTTACATATAGTAATTTATTATATATATATACATATATCTCGGAGATGAAAGGACAACGGAGTCACCCGTTGGAATTGCTTGAAAAAGCCTCAATAGCATTCACGAAATAACCCAGACACAGTCATTCGAAACTTGAGACAATGAGCTTAGGCTCGAGGCGACAACCGGTCGCCGAGCGTAGCCGCGGTCACGGGATGAACGTTTCACCTAACAGAAAAGTACCAATATTATGAGACACACGTTGTATTAACAATCAAACCCTGGGCAAGAGCAATGTCGCAGTTATGCGAGTCTGCCTAGCAACGGTAGCAGTTTGTTGGTATCCCAGGCCAACGTTAAACAAAGCTAACGCAACCGTAAGGAGAAGAAAGTTTCCATTACTGAGTTGTTCTTGTGATCTCCTTGGTGAGTGACACATCGTCTAGAGAGCAATATAAAGAGCGTCATAGCGAGCGATACTTTTGTGCATAGAAATTCTATTCTGAGTTTAATAAAGAGTGAGCCCGTGGACCGTGGATTCGCTATATCGAATCTAAGGTCATTGCCATCAGCGTCTAGTTACCGCAGTCACTGTTCGAACTTATTTCTTCTGTATTTGTGTTAATAAACGTTATCTTGATTGTGAAACAACAATGAACAACCCAGGCGAAGATTCTTTACACGCCCATAATTCAAGCTCAAATAACTCTACTCCGACATATATATATAATTTTTGAGTAATGATATACGTTAGATGTACAATTTCTATGAAATTGAAACATTGTTATTCCTCGAAAGAAGAAATGGTCTCATGTTACAAAGTGAGTTTCGGTTCGTTTGAACTGCGAACCTTCGAGGGAAAAGAACAAGAGCAACCTTGTCCAGCCATCGTTATACACATGTTCGATGATTACTTTGAGCGCAGAATCTCTTTATAATGGAAAAACGAAGTCACTAGTGCAACCTTACAGTTAACGTTTCCTCTAACTTTGAATTTTTGACATCGTTCACATTACGAGAGAATCTTCGACAGAGAAGCTTCTAACATTTACATCAAGATTCTTCGTTGTACAATTTTACTAAAATTTTAAATAAAGATACTTATTATCGCTATAAAATTATTATAAAAAGTTATAAAAGATCAAAGTAATATAAAAATTGTCTAATAACAATAGTGATAAAATTTCAATGTCACAATTTCACGATATCAAAATTTCATTATCAACTAAATTTGGCCGAGAAGACTTCTAACTATCTATCGAATATACGACTTCCGAGTAAAAAATGAAATTCAATTTCCACGTGACTCAAAGGAAAATCATATTGGGCGCACTGCATGCTGGTGAAAATTTTGATGGCAATATTTGCGAAACCACTGATTCCTATGTACGTCTCCGCAGTGATGGGACGACGAGGCGACGTAAAATGCGAAACACGGAACACGAAATACTTCAGTTCGTTATTGGCAAGGTAAAGCCGATCTATACCACAGCAGAAATAGCGGCGGCGGATGCAGCACCAGCACCGCAAGCAACTTTCACGCAGACACCTCAACAAAAAGAGTCGGCGAATGGGGTTAACTTTAATTTACATTTGCTTCTACTTATGTACTACTATATCTATTTACAATGCATGTATGTGCGTACATATCCTTGTCGTGGTGACTGCTGCGCGACCACCAGCTGCGAATATCTTGAGTTAACAGTAAAACAATTTCAAAAGACAACTCTTCCTTGCGGAAACGCTTGCATTCCGGTGTATGTGCCTATTAAAAGAACTTGGATCGTGTACCTTTCCCTTCATTTTTTCCTTTTTTACATGGTTCACGGTAACTATAAGAGGTCAGTGATTCAAGATATTATTGGCTTGTCGGGAAAGTTCGTAAGGAAAGGTAAAATACTTAAAGGATTTTATAGAATATTTACGATGATTTTTTACGACTTATTGGTTAGCTGCATGATCGCTCTGAATGATAGCTGAAGAACTTTTCGTCCTTTTTAGCAATCGATCGCTTCAAGTGGTTTTTGCACAGTCCTAAAATATTCTGTATCTTGTCATTATAAAAAAGTTTTGCGTTGAAAAACATCTTTGCTATTAACCGATCTGAAACTTTTCTCATTAATTGCCACATTTAATGTTCAACTGAGGAAATTTGTCTCAATTTAGTACTTTGTTATTTCACATTTCCCAACTTTAAAAACGTTATGAACTTTCCGAACAACTTAATATTTTAACAAACAGTTATCTTTACCTTCTTTCCTTTAGTGTAACGAAAAATGATGATAACTGTGTCTAGATATACCACAGAAAGGATACATTTGAGGTTTCTTTTAATTGAATTATACTAGATACAATCATCATCTTCTTCTTCTTTTCTTATTTTTAAGACAGTAGTAACTGATATTCGACATGAAATACAAAACTCCGAGAAAAGAACAACGTGTTGAACAAATTTCCTACGTTTTTCACTAGAATAGAAAGCGAATAGAGCTGGAACTTCAGTTGCTTTGAATTATGCATTAATCGCTAGAAGAATTCATAACTCGATCTACCGGTACGTGTTCTAAAAAAGAATTACTGTAAAATATCTTGACTCGGTTTGCACTTAAGAGTCGTCCATGTTTAAAGCAACTTTCCATTCCGCATCTTGCGAAACTACTTGTAGGAATCGTGCCGCATTTGCATAAATGTTATCTTTCAAACTGCAGTTCTTCCTTGGCGACGGTTTTACTTTCTACTTTCTGACAGTCGGAGTGAAAACCCGTGTTGTTTACGATCTGCTAAATAAAATGTAAATAATGTGTCAAGATATACATATACTTTGTGATTATCGATCATTTGGACTCAAGAAAATAAAATGTATCTCTTCCGTTCAACTAATATCATCTTCTATAAATGTATTTTTCTTCGCATTTTATTTCGTAATTTGAGGAACAGGGATACGTGAAAAAGAAACCGTAGCAACACGCGTTGCACTGTGTAACAAGGGCTCACGTGTTTAGATTAGATGCAGATTAAAGCGCACTCAGAGATGGGCTTAGCGTGAGAGATCATTTGTCCGAGATAATTATTTTTCAGTATCATGCGATGCTTGCAAAGTACGTGGCTTCCTATGGTTGATTAATGAGACGATCGAGGACGCGTTGAAAGACCGTAGAACAGTTAATATATTCGTTTCTATCTTTTCCTGAATCGAATCTTGACAAATAAAAGTGCTTTTCCAAGAGCAATTACGAAAACACGTTTAATTTGTTAGAACAATGTAAAACAAAACAAATTTGAATTTGCAGCATTGTATCACCTTCGAATTTATACCCGTTAGAAATTATACCGACGTCAAAATTTATCTGCAATGTAAAATGTGCATATAGTACTACTGAATTAATAAGATATTTCAATTAACAACAAAATTTACAATTTACAATTTACAACAAAAGGACGACATACCTACCAATTGATTAGTCGTTATTCGATTATATTTAAATTTAACTTATTTGTAGATAAATAACTACTCTATGCGTCATAGAAATGTGTTATAGTATAATTATGAATCTATGTGTAATTTTAAAACATAGCAATATACAAGTAAATAAATCAAAGACATTTTAAAAAACTTGCACGTACAAAACAAACTCTATATAATCGTTGAAATTGCTATAATCGCGTCTAATATTCTGTTACATTAATATTTAAATGAACTTTCGTTCAGCCCCAAAATGATCGTTTGATCATAAATGCAAAAACCTCGCGTTCATTCCGATGCAGTCGATTTCGAAATAGATATTTTAAATAAAATTTCCTAGTTTCTTGATCGTTTCATCAAAACGGTTAAAATATTCATTATGGACCATTGATCCTGCACGAAGGCCCACGCTATGTATATACACATATATCGTGTCAGACCAAAACCGCGACACTATCACTTTTCCGATGATGATCGTTTGCGGCTGCGCAGGTATTTCGCTACAAGAGTAGGCGAAATTTACACGAAAATAAATTTGAAACGTTGCATGAACACCACAATTTCCGGAACGCTTTATTCAACACGGCCTCACTCCCCTATTGTTCCCTAATAAAAATAATATTCCGTGAACGGAGCGCAACTTGCTAATTTTGATTTTCCTACCTTCAACAAATGGCCTAATTTTTCGAGAAAACTTAAGTTAGAACGGAGTTTAAATTAGGAGGAATTTTTACCAGGTCGAAATTCCGTAATTACTTAATCTACACTCATGTTTAATTTATTTTCATTCGGCTACGTTCTACTACTATCCTCTTTATTTCTTACTGTGTATTGTTTCTCTTTTTGTTGCATTGTTTCATTTTGAATAAAGTATAAGAGACACTTGACATTTTAGAAACGCTTATGATCCTAATTATTGGTCAGTTATCATTAATTAATAGCTACTGTTGTGCTTTTCAAAGATATTTTTGGATTTGCTATTTCATAAAAGTGGAGTAACAGTTCGAATAAGTATTTTAGGGTAATTACTTTTCGAATTATAATTCGTATCGTAGTATCGATCCCAGAGTCCAGCTCTTCTCGTTCTCTTGAGCAACTGGCTAAGGATCGTTGATTCTCTTCGAGACACTGCTTTCGTAAGCGAAATTAAATCGAACAAGCAAACAGCTGAAGCGGGCAACACCGAGCTTTTACTTTTAGTGCACGCCATTAAATAAAATATAAAGCGTGACGATAAAGCTATAAATTTCTTAACCAAAAAATGGCAAATATATTTAAACGACTTTTTAAACAATCTATGTAGTATTAAAAATAAGTGCTACAAAATTATTTTCGCAGATAATATATCTCAATTTTCGAATCAAAGATTTATTTTAAAACGTATTTCAAATTTGGCAAGTACTCGGACACATTTTAAGAAATGTTTTTTAATCGACGAAATCAAATATTTCATTTAACTCGAGTATTCAGTCTTCACTTAACTTTTGCGTTTATATATTTGTCAAGTCTTACACATATTTGCGAATTTATTAAGTTTCTAACTAACGAAAAGAATTTGATAGATAAATCGTTGATATGCATGTTCGATACTAAGAGAGTTCCAAACGTTTCCGTAAAATGATTTTTAGATAGATCGTTATCTCCAGGGACGTGCAATATTTTCGACTGATACACATTACTCTCTAGAGAACGTTAAGTCCACTGCTATGAATTAACCGTCACATAAAACTGGAGACTCTAACAAATGTCCCTTAAAGAATACAAAAAGTCATCTTCGAGTAAATCTACAGAGACTGATATTCGCTGAGATGCTTTTATACTTCTTAGGATACACACACATCTATCTATCTATCTATCTCTCCTTCGATTTTTCCTCATCCGTCTTTAAGGTTTTAATTAAATCAAAATGTACGGAAGTGGCACAGTGCAATCCATTAAACAACCAATGAATGAATTATATCGTTCAATTTTCCTTAACTGGTATTATATCACTGATAGTGTTAAATTTAAAGCGTTCTTCAAACTGAAACCCTTTTAAAATGTTCAATAATATAGAAAAAGCATTTATCGAATGAAACTTGTGGAACCAATACAAAAATAACAAATTTATACTGAAATTTATGTCAACTATTTTAACGATAACCAAAAGTAATTACTTTTTTTTACGTGGCTTGCTATTTGACATTATACGTTACTTCAAAATGATCGCTGCCAGCGCGAGCATTGCACGTACCAATTGATCTGCATGTTTTCGTTGAAACTACACACAGAAACAGATAAATTCGCGAGAATTTTTTGCATCTTTTACAACGAAGCAGATAAAAGAATTATCGCCGCTCTAACGTAAAACGTAAAATATTTGAATGGGAAAAACGGTGATCGATTTTATTTTTACAACTATCGGGGAAAACAAGTCTACGGAAGAACAATCCAGCAGAGAAGAATAACGTCATCAGCGATGTTCGATTACAGTTGTATAAATCGAAAAGTATGTGCAAAGCAACTATTTTCGGGAATCATATTTTAATTGCATTTAGAGCTTTCTACAAACTTTATTCAAATACTATTTTTACCTTTAGTAACAGAGGCAACTGAACTGAAACATCGATATTTTGTACCCAATAAGAAATGACTGAGAATTATTTTCCTTAAGATAAGAGAATTTTTCCCCAGGATTACTAAGAGCTTCGTGATCTCAACTTGCATTTCCCTGTCTGACTCAACCATCAACGATATACGAATATCAAGCAGCAACGAACTCTGAAACTGCACGAAACTGAAACGCAGTGCTAGTGAACGAATTCGATTCTCTCGAACTCGAAAGCTTCTTACGCGGCAAAGTCTGGCGATGGAAATACGATGAAATATGACGAGGCACGATTACATCCGTTAGTGGTGTCGCAACGTTCAAACACAATTTCCATTGAACATGGAGAAAAGCGATCGCATGCTCGCTGAAGTTCGATTAATTCGCATCGCGTGCGAATAAAGACGCGTAGCTGTGTCTCGAATAAAAGGTAACCACCTATTGCCATATGTGTTTTCCGCTTTCGTGTGCACGATGTGCATCCGTGAATTCGTGAATATACAATGACACCGATCTTCACCGGGGTGAGTTTACGACGCTCGCTCTTCGCTTTTACGAGTTTGTCAAGATGAAACGACTTCGCGCGAACTCCGAATCCTTCTTTTCCGCCGGTGGTATTGACGCGTGAGAACGTTTCCTTTCAACTGTGGCTCCGACACTGTCTCGTCCCTAGACGCCTCCAACACAGTGATCGACTAAAGTTTAAGACTGCCGGACTCCCAGTCATTGAATTTGTTTCTTACTTCATTTTCTTTCTGTCCTTCCTTACGGCGAGAAGGAAAATCGGAGCCGGAAGGAAGCTCCGAACGCGTCAACCGCCGGCAGGTAATTTCCGTAATCATTGAATTTTCGCCGGCTTATGTTCGTTAAGTTAGTGCCAACTTTGGTCTCGCTCCTCTTCTCCCCTTCCCCCTTTTTAATTGAAAATTTATAAGCCTCATCCGCGTGCAAGAACATTTCGAATAGTTTTAATTGGAACAGTGTTAATTAACGGTAGTCGCGCCGTGTATTGGCGATTTTATTGTTAGACTTACGTGCCAAGCAAAGAGATTAATTTTGTAAATACCCTATTCTCGAATGTGTCACAAAAAAATAATTGAAATAGAAGATAAAGCTTTACACCGATAAGCTCGAACTGCTTTAATACACACTTACAAATAAAATACCTGCATCAAATGCTGTAACGGGTGTCATTTCGTTTCATTTTCATAGCTTATATAATAACATAAGATGCTATATTATTCTATTGCCTTGATTATTTTCTTCACTCTGTCTTCCTTAAAAGAAAATCCGACTTCCTGCCCTATCAAACAACATTCCACCATCCATTACATCTAGTTTATATTCATAAGGTTCGTTCATTAAAAACTAATTTCTTTTTAATTGGACCGCAACCTAGGTTGACATTGTTTTGTTTGTTTTGCCAATAACTGACTTGAACTGACTTGAACTGACTTCTTAACAGGAAAATGGAACACGGGAAAGGAAACAGCTGCCATCCTGATTGCATGTAATTCTTCTGCTAATTTGCAAAAATTCAAGCAACGAAAATTCCTTTTTAGATTAAAGCGACTCAACATTACGGCAAACACGATATTTTCACGGAGAGGGGAATCGCATTGCCAAAAATATATTTGTTCACAGTATAGGACAATAGGAGAAAAAAGCTGTTGGTTTTTCCGACGAGTTTGGCTTGATTTCCTACGGGATACGACGCGTAGAATAACGGTTCGTGACATTTTGGTGTCTCTTTTTATGGAATACCATGAATTTTTTAAAATATTCCCCTTCCGCTCTAAATCGCGTTAAAATCACATTACGCTATTGTCGGATAACGTTACTTTTTAAATTACTATTATAAGAAATTATTAGTATATAATGATATTATAATATAAAAAAATTATGTACATATTTTGATTATTTGTGATGGCGAATAATGAAATTTTGGTATATTAATCTTTTGGTTATTATAAATCTCCTCGGTATTGAATATATCAAATTTGGTAACAAATTTCCTCTTCCTTAATGTGATTATTAGTTGACGAGATGATGAAATTTAGTAGATTCATTTATAAATTTCGACCTCCGAATAAATGACATTTCTTATACACCAATCTAATATCTTTGCGATTTTCCCAAATATTTAATTAACTGAAATATTCGAGAGAATTCTTGAATTACTTCCCGATGGCACTCGCGAAGGTAAAGAGTTAAAACACTCTAAAATTTCTGTACAATGTTTGAACACGGTTCACTTGAGGGAAGGAGAAAAATGGAAAGATAGGAATAGGGTGAAACGTAGTTAATCGCGCACTCTGCTTTCTGCGTCATCGGGTTCCGAGTGTACTTCCATTTAAGTTGGTCTTTATTTTTATCGAGGGCGTAGCGGAATTTCACGATTAATTTATATGTTGTCGACCGTATTGGAAAGCTCTCATCCCGGTCGCGATACCAACGTGGAATCACTTTTTCACACTTATTGCCTTATCGAACTTCGAACGTCCTTAACTCTGGAATGCAAATCACTAGAGCTTAACTTAGATGAACTCCGAAGAGTGTGGGGTCTGACGACGAAAAGAGAGATAGAAGGAGGAAATGAGACACGGAGTTAGGCTAAAGATGGGAGTCAGAGGTTTCGAATTACCAAGTGCAGAATCCCTTTAAAAAAAAAAAAAACAAATTCAAATATCCTGCGTAAGAAGAATTTGCAAAGTTTGATAGACGTGGAGGATGCACATAATTCACGTATGAAATTTTAAGCGTATTTCAAAAGTGTGAATAGACAATGTGACCTGATTTTAACTTTGTGAGTTACTTAATACGACGACGTTTAATTGTAAAATTATAAATTACGTCGTGTCAATTTGTTACAGTCATGTATCTTGAAAGTCGATAGCCTTTAGATGTCGAGAAAAGTTAACTATAAAAGTGATAGTGTACAAATCAATACTGCAATAAAAATATGTAAAATGTAAATAGGTATAATTATAGCTATAATTTCAATTATCAGGTAAATCGTGAGATTAACTGTTCGATTCAAGCTGGATGTGTGATTATCGGAAATTATTATCAATTTGTTAATAAGATTTTCCAAAGATCTTTAGATCGATAAGCACTCGGTCAGATAAAACTGAAGCTTTTCAAGCATGAACAC
Organism: Bombus fervidus; assembly: GCF_041682495.2. Classification (NCBI taxonomy): domain Eukaryota; kingdom Metazoa; phylum Arthropoda; class Insecta; order Hymenoptera; family Apidae; genus Bombus; species Bombus fervidus. The sequence continues at coordinate 2,262,470 of NC_091523.1, read as the reverse complement.
ACGAGCGAAATCAAATTTCCGTAATCATAGAACAAAGCTCGGATATTCGTTTCATGCGTAATTATCCGTATCCTTTAACCGATATTTTCGTTAGCGTAAGTGCCTTGTAATTCACAATGAACACAGGAAAAAAATTATATCGGTATATTTGGTTGCAAATAGTTTAGTAACTGGACTCTCGAATGAAATAATAACGTCTATCTAAGAAAATAACAATGTACCAATTATTTGATTACAAACATTTACACAAAGTTTTTCCATCACAACTTTCAGGTTGTTTTCGCCCTCTTAACACGATGCGTAAAGAAAATAAGTAAAATACACGTTAAATATTTTTTCAACCGCCACGTCATATATCAGTCTATATCATCATAATCCTTGTAGCGCAAAATATAAATTGAATTTTAAATGAAATACAATGTCCAAAGTTAACCTAAACAATCGTGATCGCCTATAATCCAATAAAGATGTCAATTAATAGGTTTTGTTAGTCCTATAACACGTTCATAATTTTTGGACGCGTATCGAGAAAATTATGTCGTTGACCAACGTTATCGCTCATATAACTAGCGACAGAATAATTTCGGTGCTTTTCTGGTGGTCGTGGAATCATCAAAACTTTGCGGTTCGCTGAAAATGGAATCAAAGGGTATCGAGTAACGATTTAACTGCTGTGTGGATAGTCCAGCATTTGAATCACGATATTCGAAATTGTATCCCGCCCACCAAATAATTAATCCTGATCGATCTCTTAACGACGCGCCTATATTTCCTATTTCGGAATTTTGATTTTAAACGCACGCAATGTAAAAATGATCATCGAACAATTTGCGTTATATAATTCCCCTTTTCACGCTTTGAAATCATACTCTTATGTGTTTTATCCGACTAAAAACTACGTTTTAAAATTGTATGAATAAAATAAAAAAAAAAAAAAAAACAATACGCCATTTATGATGGATGTAAAATACTAGTTATCAATATGTGTATGAAACCTGCACAGATATTTAGGAAATAAATTGTCCATATCGTTAAACAAGTTATTCAGAAGTCGTACTGATTAATTCTATCAAAATTAATCGTTTAGCTTAAAAAAAAACTTTGTATTTTAATTGTTGAGGTTATTAGATGTGTGAACAAAGAAACGTGTGGATAGATTGTAAGGTAGAAAATATAATTTAATATACAAGTGTAAATACAAGTAGGAATATGTAAGTTGGTCCAGATCCGCACGCTAGCAGTGTTACCCTATGACTAAAGGAACGCCGAAAAAAGACGTCGCACGTGTGCCGCTTATCGTCTGTCGTCGACGCATTCTTTTGTCTATGCGCTATAGACGAAAGCCGAAGACCAGATGTAGAGTTTTCTCAGAAGTATCGATCACTTCAACATTAATTCTAAGATTAAGAAGTATTCAGAGCACACAGTTGATCAGTTTAACTTCGGCACAGCTCGATGATTCGTGTAATTGTGAATATCGGCAAGTATAAAAATCCGGCTGGTTTTCCCGAAAAAAGATACAAGAAACTATCGTCATGGATGTTTTTCTTTTCAATAGAGAATTTGGCGCATTTCTTATTTTTAGTATTTCATAGGTCGCCACTCGAGATGCATCTGTTTGAATACAACCGCCGACGAACTGTTCCATACGGCGCGGCGTCGTACTCGTACGTACAATTTTCCATGAGGACATAAGCAGGCTAAGAAGGAGTTTGAAGGTTCCTCGGTTTTCTCGTCCGACAGGCTACCTCTTGCATCACAATACTTCTCCAATTTCCTGAGCAGAAGTTACGGGACGCGTTCCATCATGACGTCACGGGAACAAAGCTTTTCCCCTATCCTGTTCACTTTTCGTCCTACAACCCTCCCATCTTTCCCCTTATAACCGTACATACGCCATTTTCTCCCTCTCCCTTCTGTTACCCCTTTTGTCTGTTACTCTTGCACGTTCGCTCTCGCCTCTTGCTGCTCGTTCCTCTCTGTCTGCCTCGCTAGTTACGGCCGTGTGGTCTTATTGCAGCTTCGCGTCGCCTCGTTTCTCGCGTACTTCCAGTGGAAGAAGGTGGGGTAAATAACCATGATAGTAAACTAAGTTTGCACGAGAAGCCGAGACATCGAAGACTCGCGCTCGCGCGCGCACCCGATCTTCCATCCATGATGACTTTCCTTCGACACGTTCGATCGTTAACCGCACACTGGATCCGTCTTACTTTCCAATGCGACTCTCAATTTGCCACGACGTTTCTCATTCCACGACTACGATCACGCTGCGTTAAAGAGACCGTGTCGTCGTATCGTGAAGTTCCATTGTCACGGAAGCCGTATCGAAGATAAAATCATGTTTTAAGTAAACAACGCTTTGATCTTAGAGATACTGAATTGTCGAGATTAACTTGATCGTTATTGCGTACGATCCAGTTATCTGAATAAAATCGGTACACGATCCGAGCTATCGTGATCTGTACGTGCAACTGTGGATAAATACAAACGTTTTAAACCGGAAGTCTAATAGATAGAGGGATAGAAAGAATATTTATGTTCATAATATTTAGAAGAAGTAGAAGCGATTAAGAAAATTTCAGTACTTGAGACCGTATAAATTTTACAGCAATAGAACACAGGGATCGAGATGCTAAGTTTACAATCGCTCTTAATCCGTCCCTATAGAATATTTCAGCCTCTGCACATTGCAATGGTTACGTTCGAATAATAGCCTCGAATGCATGATTTATTCATTTGGAAATTTTGCATAATTGGAAACATCTCCTTTCGCATTCTGTTGAGATGCGAAAAGATATCTGCAGAATTTTGAGGCTGTTCGATCGTTTTGCTGTTCGAATTCGAAGGAAAATTGAACTCTCCAATAATTACACAATATTTGCAACAAATATCAGTCTTCTTTCATAAAATTGTAAAATCTAGATAGAAGAAACAGCGAGGAAAGGGATATTAAGCGAACCCTTGGAATTCTCTTTCATAGTCACGATGGTCAAAAATAGAAATCGATAATACAAATTGACCGAGAAAATTTGCGAATAGAACGTTGCGTTAACGGAACGTTTGCCGTTAATGGGTTCGTATAGAATTATGAACATCGTGAACATCTTCAATGCTGGTGAGTATTGAACTACAAAAATCAATGCCAATAATATTTCTATAGATAACGATTTCTAACGATGCTTTTACATAGGTGTATCCGATTTATAATGAACGTGCTTGTTAAAGTAAGTACATTGATAGCATCCTCGGAAATCTGAGTAACCTTTCCACGTTCCACCCATTGTTCCCTGCGTAACCTGGTGCACAACGCACGATCCGAAATTCGTGTAAGTGCGTTCTGAGCGCGTTCACCTCGCATAATCTTGGAATAAATTGAGCCGGTACTATCGTTACACACCGTGATACCGGGGAAAGCAGTTTCGCCGATTACGCCGAACCCTCTGACAAAGGGAAGCCTGCTCTACGACGCGACGCAGCGTCTCGCTTCTGGAACGTAGCAAGACTTGTTATCCCTTATTTGATAGCTGCCCGAGCAGAAACCTGCAGCCTCTCGATCCGTTCAACGGTTCGCTTTCGTGCTCGGCTCTGTTTCCCAGCACAAGGGTTAAAATTGCACCCGGTCACGTATTTGCACCGTGTTATTTCCCGATATTTTTCAGAGTAATTTCAGTCTACGGTATTTCCTTAGCGATTGAATTATAAGTATATCGAACTAAAAGTATCTAAGAGATGTTTGTAAACTATTGACCATATATGCAAGTGACTAGAGGAGCTTCGATCGAAGACAATTGTACTAAACAAAAAAATGAATTAGGATTGTTTTGTATTAGTTGGATGATCCAGTTATCAATGAGTAGCTTGGACTAATAATAAATTATAATATCGATGAGTTTCTTGCGCGGAATGTGGAAAATTTGTTCGTTGATACTAAACTTTAAAGATCACAAACAACAAAGTTTAATATTAAACTGTGCAGTTCAGGAACGATAAAAATCTGAGAAATTATAATACTGCCCAAAAATAGCTCGAATATCTCAATAATTTTGCACCCAGCAAATTTTTCACGAAGAAATATCAATCTGCGATGTCAATTACATTCATTTGGGTCCCTGAAAGCCTCAAAAATCTTATTATCCCAGATTCAGCGTTTATTTCACATAGACGGGCAAATGATAAAGGTATGCCACTCTCCATGGGTGTTTCGTTCATCTGAGTTACGAAGGCCGCGGCGACCAGCCGTATAACTCGACAACGTGAATCCATTTAAGCCGCTCGAAAGAGGCACGCTCTCCGATTCCACTCGATCTTCGTGCCTGACGTGTAAATGCCGGGGTTAATGCGACGCGCTCCATTAAAGTCGAGTCTCGACACCCCGGAACATTGCTAATTACACGTGGCGCGCATAGCCCATGCTCACCAGTCGCCCTTCCTTCTCCTACCTCCCCCTTTTCTATCCTTTTCCGGATTTTCCTTTCTCCCTCTTACTCTCTAACCTATGCTTTACGCGATGTCTCCCTTCCAACTTCCCTTCGATTCCTGCACAGGAACTTTTGCCCTGTCTGCCATTGATAAGCTGCTTTCTCTTTGTACATCATATTTACTACAGGAGACGTTGTTTAATTTTTTAATGGACGACCTTTAGAATTCAATGCGTTATCAAGGAACCCTATATGAAAACTAACGATGAAAATTAAACGCTAAAGCTTTTTTATTTTTTAAATTAATTTAAAAATTAAAAATTAAATTAAAAATTAAAATTAAAAATTAAAACTTTCTGAAAAATATACAATCCGTATGTATATAGTTCATAGGTAGCGTCACTTCAGAAGGAGATGGACTAATTTAAAAATATGCATGCATATTCGCATCGTTGTCTGAATGTGTATACGTTAACGTTAATAACTTTTCTGTTTATCGATGCACAGTTTCGCGACATGGCATTAATAGCTTCATTAACCACAGCTATTTTGAAACACCTACAAGCTCGGTACACGCTCTTTGCTTGACAACAGCTTCATCAGCCTTTCTCTAACTTTCTTCCTCTTGTTTCACCTACTTTTTGGTTCGCCTGAGCAACTTACGACAAGACAAGCTAAGGGATGCAACGAATAAAACAACGCCCTTCCAGTTTCCACTTTCATTAAGTTACTTGCACAAAGGAAACGCGGAATTGAAAGCAAAGAAATTTTCTTTTGAATCTCTATCGATTAAATCAATTACATACTCTAATGTAGTATCGGGAATACTACTAATAATTAATGATGGTTTATTTATGAATGAATGGATTGTACAGATGTTGATTAGACAGGAAACGATGGTTATTTAACACGAACTAGTCGCAATAACGTACTATACTTTAGACAACTCAACAATTAATTTGCGACTCTCGTCACAACGAATCCAACGCTCTCTCTGACTTCTCCACTGACACTGACTGTGAATTTGTCTCTCTGCCTTAGCATCCCTTTTATGCCTTTGTCTTAGTCTCATCACGCACGTGTTACACAACCGCTCGTGGCCAGAGTTACGTAGGCTTTTTTTCTACGAAACTCTTCAACTGAAGGATCGACGACACATTGATAGGCCTGTCGGCACCTTGGCTCGTGACAATGTTTATGGTCTACCCGATATTTTTAGGCCTTTTGTCCACGATACTACGCTAATAAGGTATTCGAGTAATTCAAAGATTATTGCGTTACACGTTTAGTAATGACAGTGACGAGTCGATGTGACTCGATTATTCTGTCAAATGAAGGCGACGGAAGAGAAACGTAAGTCACATTTCTCGTCCTTTTATGGAGAAGTAATTTTTAACTTCAATATATTATAAATAACACGACAAATCTGTTTTCGTACTTGATTTTTCCATTAAGTGCGTTTACCCTCTTGAACATTTAAGATATTCATATCGATAAAAAATCGAGGAAAATAGATCATATCATTATCATTCTCGTGTGGTCTTCAGATGCCAGACACTACTGTTTCTGTGTTTAAATATATTAAGACAAAGATGTACTACTTCTATAATTGTTTTAGTCTCGCAGTACGATCTGTTTAACAAGTTTCCGAAGAAAAATCATTTTACTAAAATCACGTTACATTTCCAAAATTTATTTCCACATTCGGATAATCGATCAAAGCGGAAATCCGGTGTTCCTCCTAGCATGCTAGTTCAACGAAAATTTCTACCTGAAAATATTCCAATCCACAAAACTTGGGTTATTCTCACACGAGCGGTCGAGGCATTAGAAAAGCTGCAGATCGTCTTCCACGCTGCGTTCCGGTAGGGAAAGATTGAAAAAGTTTCCGTCGAAACGTCAGCCCCGCAAAAATACGAGTTCCAAGGTTGAATTCGCGGAATTTTCCTGGCAACTCGTCACGAGGTGCCGGCTAACAAACTCGCCATTAGGTAGCAACGGTTTGCCCGGCTGTTCCTGACAATTGCACGGCCGACCGTACGAAAACGTACACCGAAGAATTATTGCGCATCATGTGCAGCTAAGCTCGTAAGATTACTAACACGATAATTCCGAATTCATTCCCCTTTCCTCCCTCAACCACTGAATTAAATCCCGCACAGACTCATGTTCATAATACCTGTTGTGTCCGTTGCAAACTAGCCCCTCTAGAATTAATTTCACCGGGAGAATACTGCTATTCTACAACCGTTCCTCGCCTACGGTGAAGGTTCATTAAGGGAAAGTAAAATCTCTGACCTCCATGAAATTAAGAATCAGTTGAAGATATAAATATGTTGATCTTTGCTTCTTTTCGAGTGATATTCTCGGTGATACAATTGCAAGGCTGTAAATAATTCTTAACTCGTGACAATTTGTCTTTCATTTTCATTTAATTCTACTCCTGCGTTCATCGATATCTTTTATTTCTCGATCGAACAAAGATCCGAAACTGACAATTCGTTTGAAAATATATTTTATGAAATACATGAGCGAATTTGGAGGACGGATAAAATAATAATATTCCCTATAAATTGCAATGTAAATCTGATAAACGTATGCAAATTCTTGATCAACGCTGAGCAAAGTATCGACGAAACAGCCAGGAATATATCACGATCCGCAAATAATTAATACGGTGACAGAAGGAGTTATTAATCCAATGCGCGGTTTCAGTGGTCGATAATTAACGATTCAAAAGGTAGAGCTTAATTTGTCAGTTTTTCAAATACGGTTGAGCAGAAAGGTCTGTCTGTCTGGATGGTTGGTGGAATAGGAACTAGTTGGAGATTCAGTGGACGCAACGCGCTATTCAGAACAAAGCGGTCCTTCTGCGGCCAGATAATTGCAAATTCCATTTCGACGAGGCAAAACCGCGGGAGCAATGTAGTATGCCGTCGTGGAAGCGCATTAGTGATCGGGCTGATTGCACTTTTACCAAGAAACGGTGACGATGCTCGGAGACACCGTTAAGGAATGCGGAAGTAACATGCAAAAGCGGAGAATTCCAATTGACTCCCCCGCTCTTCGGCCGCAATATCTTATTACATATTACTGTTTTCAGAATAACGATGAGCTCCATACTCCTGCCCACTTACGTTTTCAACAAAAATTCAAATCGTAGCGTTTTCTTTCCTGTCTGGGAAAATTTCGTTTTCCTCTAACATTTCTTCGATTCAATGTACGAAACTTAAATATACGTTTCACAAACACGACAGAATAACATTTTGGAGCAATTTAAATCACACTTGAAGCGTAGAAAAATTTTATTAGTGATTATTAATTAGCGATCGGGAAATTCAATATTTGTTAACTTTTAATATTTCTGGCATTAATTCGTACAAAATTTGTACGCCAAACGGTACACGCATAGCGGTTTGTTATCCAATACCGTAGGTTCAGGAAATCCACATTTTAATTAAAACAGCATATCGCGGTATAAATTTACGTGTCACTTTTTTTTAATTTCCTACGAAATTGCGATCTTGTTAAAAGTGTCCAAATAGTTATCATTAAATTCGTTTACTTACATGATTGAAATATCTCTTTTCGACTAGATGTTTGTCAAATTATATTTACATTTTATTTAGCTTTACACCGTAAATATATATATATATATATATATATATAATATATATAATCATATATAGGTATATGAGAGATTGAAGTAAAATTATGAAATTAATTAAGATTCTTCGTCTCTTGCTGTCACGTAGCTTTCATTTCAGAATCGTTCCACAACGTCGAAAGTAGTTTTATATCCATTTTTATGAAGCAAACAGGCATATCGAGCACAAAAACAAAATATGTAATTGCATAATGCAGATTTTCAAGTAGGACATTATACCGGCCAACTACCAAATTGCATTACGTGGCTGCATAACGCATTCAATTTTCTCAGGTGTTTCTAGTGTTTTTCTCGATATTATCCAGTACATTGACTGACATAAATATGTAACAACGTTCTCTTCGGTAATAAATTGGGTTTTATTATTGATAGCACAATGTCGCAGACATCCCTTCCTATCTACTTACCAAACATCAAACTTTAGCTGACTTCTTAGATTCTACTCGAGGGGAAACATTAATGCTACTTACGTATTAAAGTACTTATAATTTTAAAACAGAATTGATTATGGAAATAGACTACACATATAGTGCCGTGAATAATTATAAACTCAAACTCATTTTCAGGTTTTTCATAATATTAAAACAAAAAATGACAGAATCTTTTATATAATTTCATATTATAATATAATACATAATTAAAGATATAACAAACAAAAACTTCCTTCTTTTAAGGTCTAGGAAAAATTTGAAATTTTCATTCAGTAGATTTAGTGGATTTCTCTTTATTCTTAATTACTTCTACAAATCTGTTAGGTACACTATCCACTAACTTTTTTAAAGTTTCGTTTTGAACATCCTCCCGCTTAGATTTTATTCTTTTTTTAAGTTTAACAATATTTTCTATAGCTGGCTTCTCCTGATCGTAAACTTTTCTTGAATTTCTAGAATTCCTCGTAAATTCTCGATCGGGTTCAGATCAGGACTCAATGCTGACCATTGTAATAATTTTATTCTGAAATCTCGAAACCACTAGTTTGTAGTGGCAATTGTATGAATAGGATCATTGTCTCGTAGAAAAATTGTCTTTTTGTCTTCTATTCTGGCAATAATTTGTCATGTAACATCTCCTGATATCCTATAGCGTTCAATCTACGCTTTACAAAAACAATTTCATTTAACTTATTCAGGCATGATCAGTGGTTTCTTGCAGATGTTGAAGAGATAATGTCGAAAATTTGTTTGTGTCTATAATTATTCACAGTAATGCAACTCTAGCAATAATAATTTCAGATTCAGATTAGTTTAATTATTAATTCCAGCTTTAATAAATTAAAATATGAATAATTAAGTCGATTTCGTGATTGATTTTTGTAATAAGCTCTTAGTTCTGATCAATTTTGATTAAGATTCTGTTCATATTTTTGAAGCAAGTAGTTTTCAAGAATAAGCTTCAAGATAAGTTTCAATAGAAGAAAAAACTTCGTTGACGAACACACATACAGGTGAGTTTATAACTTCGGACTCATACATTGACCTTAAACTAAAAGTTGAACAGAAGATCTTGCTTTTATAATTGGCAATAAAGAAGATGATATCAAATATAAAAATATCTTTGATTTATATAATTCCTCTGTCACCCGTTTCAGAGTATCTATCAAGTTTATCGAGCTCCTACAATATATATACATAGAACACAATACAATATAATTCAATTGCTTCTAATTTATTAACTAAGAATGAAATACGAAATTTCTATATTGTTTGCACGTATAATTTAAGTTTCCTAATTTAATGACACTTCTTGCACTTTCACCTTTTCGAATAACAAACGTAATTCGAATAACACTGTACTTTATTCCCACAATTTTTATACTTACAAAACATTGTTGAAGTTCTTTGCCAGAACATATTTCTATGTATTAGGTCGTCCGAAAAGTTTCTTTCATTTTATAGGGAAATAATGGATGCACATTTTCCGTTTTATATTATCTTATCGAATTATGTATGATCTATTTTGTTCTATCAAAATAAAGATCACAACGTTCGACGGATTAACTTTCATGTTTGTATAAAGATGGATCGTTGTAAAAGAAAGACACTTTTCGGATAACCTAATACTTTGTTAAAAACTTATACTTATTATATTATTCTCTCTTGAAAAACAGCAACTTGAAAATGACGATTTAGCATATATTTTACACGAAGGTCAAATGAATTAAATATTGAAATTCATGTCCGCAGGGATATGCGTGATTACAGGAACGAAATAACGTGAAAGTCAAAGTTTCACGGGTCACTTTACAACAAAACTGCTTCCAGATAACTTAAATGTATTAACGTTATAGTTACCAGCCGTGGATATAAATCATTTTACTTTCCACTTTAGTGTATGTCTCGCATATATCATTTTATTCGGTACGCTTCATGCCGCTACGTGTGTATATTGCAATACATTAAAGCGTTATGCGCTTGGAAGGGCAAATTACGGTGGGGTTATACATTCAAGAGATACTCCGGTCCAGAGTAGAGTTTACAATTTTAATAGCTATTTCAAGTACTATAATCTAGCTTGCTACCTATCTCGCTCCTTCGACTAATAATCGCGTACAAGATACTAGTCTCGATATGTATCAATTCCTTATTTACGTGTCGGATCGTTGATGTCGAAAAATGAAATTAAGAGTTATGTTTCACAATAAATCAGTCTTTAAAGAACAAAGATAAATTATGTAAACTCTTAAACTTCGATTAAACAATACCTATGTTAAAATATACATCAACATTATTAATTCCCATAGAGCCATTGTGAACAATCAAGTACTTTACACCTGTTACAATGTTATAACACTTTCCATTGGAACATGATCCTAATACAGTATTATTGCTACAAGTTTTCCAATAATGTTTACAATAATAACTAGTTAAAGATAAACATACATTTTGGGGGCAAACCTGGAAATTATAAATTTAAATGTTATTAATTTTTTTGATTGAATATATAACTTTTTAAAGATAGTTATTATCTTTTATATACCAGATCCAATACTTGAATATATGTTTCATTTAATAAATGAGGAGATACTATAACTGTAAAATTATTAAATGCCATAGGAAATAAAAACTTATTTGTGTTAATTAATTCAGTTTGCAAACACTGATCTTTCCAACCATGAAGATATTTTAAAGTTTTCTTAAAAGAACACAATGGAGTAAATCCAGATTGTAGTATTTCTAAATTTATAAAAAAAAGATATTGATAAAGAAATATTAATTTAATAAGATATTAATATACTAATAAAAATAACATTATATATAGTATATAACAAAAGGTTGAATATAATTATTATATACTATCCACATAACACTATCATCTTGATAATGACTAAAAGTATTATATCCAGGTACATGTAATTGGTCTTCCCATTTCCACATTGGTCTATTTGAATTTATTGCTTTTCTTAAATCTTTTTCGGTTTTTATATCCTATATAAAATAAAGTAAAATAAAAATTATAATTTTACAATAAAATGTAATTTGACATGTATACATTCTAATCTTACCAATTTATTGTTAATATCATAAGTAGGTGGAAGATTATCATATAAAATACAAAAGAGATTGTTTACCAATTTTTCAAGTATAAATGGAGTATTATTTCGTATAAAGAAATGATATTTCTCTTTATCTGTGAGAATATCGTATTGTAATATTATTCCAACCTTCATTGAGTACAATATACTCCAAAGAAGATTGCCAGAAATAATTACAAGTCTAGGCATTCGCAGGTCTTATTTATAATTGCTGAATGTGATCAAAGAAGATTCCAAAGCATTTTGCCTCGTTGCATCGAGAAATACATATTGCACGGCATTTCGAGCGTTATCTTTAGCACGTTCTACGTAGTCTTTGTTATAAAAGATATCACCTTCGCGGGTACATCTTGGAAGAAAGGCAAATTACAACGTGGTTAAGCGGCATTCGGTGGCATTAGGCGGCATCGCATTAGTATTCTGGAAACGTTTTCCACAGCATGTACAATTTAACACCTTCACGGTTCTACTATATTACGTCATACTCTGTCTAGTTGTCGTAATTCTATAAAGAGGATTTGAATACGTGCTCGTATTACACAGACACCTGTTAATTTGGTACAAGCCTCTATAATACAACATTCAAACAAATCATGAGACTTATTAGAAAAAAGAAGAAAAAAGGACAAGCGACAAAACCACTGGGCACAGCTTTTACCTTCGTTCTTAGTTTTATTTCTTATTGAGAATTCTAAAGAGTCTTTATAAAAAGAAATACGAAAAAGAATATAAGAAAATACATCTTACAGTGAAATATCCTCTTAGCAAAAAGAATTATTCTCTTTTTTATGCAACACTCTTATTTCAATAAATATTTACTTCGATGGGCTAAGAGGATTGCTTTAAAAACCTCTAGCGAGATAGTGGCGGAACAAAAAGAATTAAAATTCAACATTGATCTTGTTTAATAAAGATTGTTCACGACTATATCACGTACATTAGAAGAGTGCAGGAACGGTTCCAGTTAATCCGCAGAAAATTGAGTGAGTCGAAATAACTTAATCCCTCGCCGAAGCTTGTTCTTTGTACGGAAATATAAGCTTATCCGACGAGTTATGCAAAGACGCATTGTTACTAGTGGATTTTATCGTGTTGGAATGGGGGGAAACAGAACAGCTACTCCGCCCTTCCCATCATTCTTTTATTTGGTACATGATATAACTCGATAATATTCTTAAAGCATTGATTTTTTAAATAAAAATGTTAAATGCGAAGTATAAAATTAATGCATTGCGTTGCATGGAAGAAGAAGATTATTTTATCTTATGTCTTGGAGGAAGTGCAGTGCAATTTATGTTGCAGAGATCGCACAGCGCATTCTCCTTCTCTTCCCACGACACTTTGATCGTTACGGAGAACGAAGAAATATATTAGCAAAGATTGATTTAGGTAGCAAGAACAGAAATATCTTTAGAAATTTAATATCACGTTGTTAGTTTATCATAATCGCTGCGTTCATAAATATTTTTTGACAGATATCCTGAAACATAATGTACCTGACATAATAACGTATGATAAGTTCACTGTCAGAATAAGCTTTAATTCTTTTCATTTATTCTGTTACTCGAGCAACATCCGGTTGTTCTTCAATTTTATTTTTATAAAAGTAGTAATCAATGCTAAATCTTCGTAATCCATTTCAACGAACGTTCTTAACAGAATGGCTGAAAATCAATTTAAAATCTGACATTGATTATGCAGTAACATCGTAAGAGACAGAATGTCTTTTCACGTGTTATTTAATTTCCAAAGGCAGCAAGATTTCGGTGTTCATCGCCGTTTTGCTCTCGATATACGCAGGTGAAAATAACTATGAAGTCTTTCACCTGTTTCGTTTCGTTCGGATTTCGGCGATAAGTTCGAGTTCAAGAGAGAAATCCGTCGTCCATCACCCCGATTCGAATCCACAGAAAGAAAGTTTCGCCCGTGTTAAGAAAAGAGACAAAGCTGCAGCTGTATTTTCCTCCGTGACGCGGAATCGACGTGGAATAGTCTCAGCGAATTTAAAGGGGAAAAGAAACTTTTCATAAAACGAAGAGAAACGCAACGGCTACGATCATTTTTTTTTTTTTTCGAATTCCTTTCCTTTTGGTGTTACCCGATGCCAAGCTTTCCGTCCTCGTCTCTTTAATTAAACTTCCAAGAGATTGAGGTAAGGAAGAGGGAAAGGGACACAAATAAGAAATATGTCTTGATCGTCGGTAATTTTAGAATTTCCAAATATTCCACTAATTCTGTTCGATCCTTTTTCTTTGTAAGGGTGAAAGTTCTATTGTTCCGTTATTAATCACGAATATAGCGATCAAATTTGGTTTTTCTTCTTAACAAATAATCTATTTGAAAAACGATAAAATAGCTGTTACAACATTTCCCAAAAACAGGAAGTCAAAATATTCAATACAGAAGAATACATGTTGGACAAGAATGTAAACTCGTCTAAATCGTTTGTATATATATATATAGTATAAGTAACGTAATTCATTTGAGAAACAGAAACCAAAGCTTCTTCATTTTTGCTTTGGATTTGAAGAACGAGTTATAGGAAGGATCGAATTAGCCGCTTTAAACGAGCTTAACAGCCAGGTAGTTCGACGCAATCGAGTTGCGAAATCTCTGAATCCAAGCCAGCGAATCGTTTCGCGAAAACCTCCGGCTTCTGCCTATTCCCAGTTCTGACCTTGGTCAATTCCACTCCTCGTTATTCCGGTCCGCGCGGAGTACTGCAGGCGAGAAGTCACGTGCTGGGAACGTGTCCACCGTTTCCGGTCTCCTTCCTTTCAATCTTTGGAACGGGCTCGATTCCAACGCGGCTTCTCGTTCGTTCGCTTGCCGAATCTCGAAGAGGCACTGTTTGGAAGAGGCAACGCGAACGAACCAACGAACGAGCAACGGGTTGAAAGGCGATCGGGTCGACTCGAAGCCACGAAGGTTCACCAGGCTCGTCAGATATTTTAATGGAAGCTTGAACTTAAGATATTTCGTCGGACGAGACCGCTGTTGGCGTGCTACTCGAGTGTTCATAATGAGATGTTAATGGAGTGCCTGGAGAAAAAATTGCGGCTGTCACATCAGGCTATCGACAGCCATCTTACCTTCTTCTCGAGCCTCTGCTCTCTTTCTCCTGTTTCTTCCCTTCCGTCATTCGATCGCCTCTTTCTCTTCGTAGCCAGCCAAATCCACCACGTCAAAGAACCTCTCCTCCTTTCTAATCTATTTTGTCTATCGCAGACAATCTTCCCAACAAACCTTCTCTTCCCCTCGAGGAGAACGTTTCGACGAATGAACTCTATGTACATATACATGCACGACTCCTCTCTTCCAGCGTTTCCAATGTTCAGACGATTCGATTATCGAATAACGTTGCATCGGATCGCGGCATTCCTTTGGATTGGCCGTCGTGGACGGGACACATCGGCCGGAACAGAGGCTACAAAAACAGGATCTTGATCGGTGGGTATTCGTGACCCAAAAACGTTAAGTCGAGCGTCTTATATAATTGGCAGTGGATCAAGAAAGTCTTGGAGCGGCAGCCACTCCATAGTCATTAGACCTTCCATTAGCACGCTATGAGTTAGTCATTAGAACACGTTGTCGGGGATGTAAACGAGTCTCGCTGAATTCGGGACATTATTGGTCGATGTAGAAACCGGCTCAACGATATCGTTACAGTAATTCTGACTGATGTTTTAATTCTCCTGGATGTTATATCTTGGATTACCTGAATCGTTGATAAATTTTATCGAAAGCCGATTTGACCGAATTTATCTTTCAATCGGAGGAAGAATTTTTGTCTGAGTGTAAGACTCAAATTTATAAATGACGAAATCTATTAAAATTTTGTTGGAAATCAGAGAATGTTTTCTCGATGACACGTTAAGATTGACGTAGAAAAAAGCGGAGAATATTTGATATTCGTTATCGATCTAATCGTTGCTTTTTATAGATACACTTTTATTGATTTTATAGTTTATAATGGACTGCTTTAATATCTTATACCGACTAAAGTAGAAAAATTTCTGCGTCACAATATCTTGATATATTTCATGTAAATGTTTTATTTGCCGGTGAGTGCCGAACGATTTTCTTCTCTACGCAATTTCAAAATACACAAATTTCGTTTTGCTTTCGAGATAAAACGGTCGAGGATTAAAGAGACTTTAAAATCTCACTTAGAGATAACGTATTTTAGAGGAATCGTTCGCAAAGGAATAACGCAATACAAAATGGGTCAATGCAATCTTACAGAGGCAGTCACGTTTGTTATTATAAAAGCACCATCCAAGATTGCATTGACCTGTTTTTCCTTCTAATTTCTTCTTTCCGTGTATCGGCCAGTAAAAAGCGAGCCAGGAAGGGAAAAAAAGGTACAACAAGAAAAGAGATGTACTCGCGGCTTGTCTCGGCTGTTCAAATTACAAAATGTACTCAATAGCCGATACTTTTGTAACAAAATGATACTTCCCGCGGAATGAGGAGCGTTTATATCAAAAGAAGTGCCTCGCAGGAAGGAAACTTTGCCAAGCTACGAAAACTTTTCTCTTTTTTTCTGCTTCTCTGTTTTCACTGTTAAATCATACAAACGGCAAGGCTAGTCGCTAAGCTTTACGGAGAACAAGAAAAAGGAAAAGGAAAATGAAGGAAACAGAATTCTCGACGAGCTAATGGATTAATCTTTCTCTTGCTTCTCGTTCTACTTGAGAATAGAAGATTTTAGACAGACGATTTCATGACATTAGAAAGAGAGAGAGAGAGAGAGAGAGACAGTCAATCGGCAAAGGAACGACCTGATTCTTTTTATGAACCAAACTGTCTGGTTTAAGAGCCGAAACGACTCGATTTCCGGCCACGGGAAAGGTATTTACCCCCGTTTACACCATGACGTAACCATGTGATGATCGAGCCAATGCGAAATCGAAAAACTGTCACCATTGAAAATTGACGTTTCCGTGAAATGTCCTCTCCCTCTCAAACGCGGAGAGAAACGACGGTCCAGGTGATCTCAATGAACAGCCAAAAGATAGAAGCTTCAAAATTAATCCTACGGAAAAAAATATCGGTTCCATTATTCATATGATAGGAATCAACGTAGTTTCTTTTTAACCACGATCGATTATAAATTTCCATGATTTTATCTAGAATCATTCTCGACTGATCTAATGTTATACTGAAATTTGTTTTCTTTTTTGTGATTTTAAATATTAATAACGACGAGGGGATCAAATTGTAGGAGAAATTGTTCTATGTTTAATTTTCATAAGAATAATCGATAGTTATTTAATATGAAGATGCAGGAACGACTTTATTTTTACTTTTCGTAATAGAACTATAATACCTATAATATTAGTACAATCTTCCGTGATATCGAATTGCATCTGAAATATAATTTCTAAATCCGTCTTACTGAAAGTCAATTTTAATTTTGCTCCTTCGATGATTAAAAAAAGCAGAAGTAGAAAATAGCGATAGAAGCAAAAGCGACGCTATTTATAATAACGAGATAGAATATGTTACGCGTTCGGGAACATAATATCGAGAGAAACACACGAAACTCGTTTTTATGAGGCACAGTCACTTTCTTCAGCTAATATAAATCATATAGGACGCTTCGAAACTAGCTTCAAAAAATAGTCGCGAGTTCCCACGACCGTAAAATAGGATACTTCTCGCGCGCTACATGCAGCTCTGAATGCGTCGCTTGCATACCGCATCATAATAGTAACTCTTGAAAGAAAATAACCAGGATACACTTTTAAAGGTTGGACTTTAAGAGCATTCACGACTCTACAGGGAAACACGCAATGGTCGGTATAGCCAGATATATACTTCCGGTGTACACGGTGTCTTGTTTTAATCTAGAAATGGAGGCACGTGTCACTAAAACCTGAGTGATGAAATTGTCGAACCTGTTCGACGTCGATATAAACGCGAGACATTTTACTTTCAGAATGATAATATGTCTGTTTTTTGTAGAATTTTCTTGATAAATTTTTCATACTTTACCCCTTTAAATTATACTTATAATATGCATGTAACCGTATACTTGACAATTTATTTCAGTCTCTTTCGACTTACTCTATAAGACAATTAATTTATAGATATTTGTTAACGGTACCTTCAGACGTATATAACCTTCGATCTTTACTTCATCATCGTATAAACTAAATCAACCATAAAATTCAGCATCCAACCTACCAATACTCTTTCCAATAATGTTACAATCGATATCGCCTTTGAAGCTACTAATTCACCATCCTGAAGCCCGAAGAAGAAAACCGAGCAAAACGTACTTATCATGGTCGATTTTTACACCAACGTTCCGAAAGAAAATCGATTTATCTATTAAGCAGCGTTAGACGAGAAAGTTTTGATAGCGATTGCTTGCTCTACAAAGGCACCGGAGGCTATCCATTAAGAAAACTTTAGTCGTAGTCTTTGTCATCATTGGACGAAGAGGTAAAACACCTCTTTCCTTCGTTCTTTTCTTTCCTTATTTTTTTACTCTTTTCCCGTTTCGCTTTTTTGCACGTAGGTTGCAGCTAAGATGTCGTTCTGCACCTGACGTCGGCCGCGGCGAAGAAGTTTTTGCTGGCGAGGCGAGCGACGAATAAGAGAAGATTTTGCGAGGATAAAACTGCGAAAGCGGAGAAGGTCGAAAGTTTCGTACCCAGGCTAGACTTTCGTCACGGGAAAATCCGTCGTGTCGCGAGATTCGATTTCAATAGATTCGTCGACCCACTTGCGCGAAAAACCGTATAAATGTCGTAATCCAAAAAAGATGGGGAACAAACGTTAATATCTCTTGACCGATGTTTGATTATTTTCTTACACGAATTTCTTTCCACTCTTATCAGCGCGAGACATTTATTTCATACTGATATCTTTATGTAAAATAAACGTTTATCTGAGCAAAAGGCAATTTCCCTTATTCGTTATTATTAAGATAAATAATAAAATAATAAGTACTTTATACTGAAACTGATTTCAGTAAAAACGTATGTGTGTGTGTTTAATGTGTTAACTCCTGCGAGTTATAATATCGCAACGGATCTTGTAATTAGTTAAAATGGTCGTATACATTTTTTTCAAAGCACAAGCTTAGCTTCTCTTATTTCATAGAGCCTCATATGTTACTTTGTTGAAGAAGCTTCAACGAAAGTACGTTCCATGTAAAGCATAGAAAAAGATTGAAAAAATAACTTCACGGAACTTTATGAAACATTATCGCGCCATTGATCTACCACTGCTACAATATCAAAGACAAGTGGAGGCGATATAACGTCACCCTCTTTTTTACTTCGAAGTACTTTCACGTCTAATCTGTACAACCATACGTAAATCAATTTACGAATTATTATGAAATTATAAGAAATTATAAATTAACGATGAGAATTACGTAAAAAGATAGTTGATGAATTTATTTGAAAAGGAATTAAATAAAGAAAGCAGTAAGACAGAGATAATAGCCGTTACTTGACGCTTTATCGAGTCTGTACATAGAATAATAAGTGGTGGAAGAACCCTTTACAAACTATTTGGATGAATAAAAGTTTCGCCCGTAGTAATTTACTATTCAAAAGGTAAATTTTATGCAGATGGTATTTAATACCTCAAGATCTCTTAACTTCAAGAGTGCTTTGATATAAATGGAAATTAGTATTCTCTTTGCTTCGCGCATCCTAGTTGATATTTAAGATTGCTTTGCTCTGCGCCGCCAATTAATTACCGATAAACACTTAACATTTATTTTCACGATCGTCTCTCTTCCTACCAGCTACCGATATACAGATTCTAAATTATTGGCGGTATCAAGATCGCAAATAAAAAAAACTGTTTTGATAATATTTATTTACGTTAGTTACTTACTATGAAAAACTTTAATGTTTCGAAGGAACTCTGTTCCTTAAACGATTAATTATTTTAAATTGTCGTGGAAATATCGATATGATCGTAGTATAAAACCAATTAAAGGGTAATCATGATAATATCCAGTTATCCAAAATTATAATTAAAAGATCATAATTAGTCTGACGAATTTTTCGAAATGTAGAACATTTGATAGGCTATCAAACATTGGGAAAAGGGATGAAATATCGAAAGAAAAAACATTTTCTTCAAGAAATATAAAACGAAATGTTTTTAAACTCTATTATATCCTCATAAAGCATAATCACCGACGTAAAGCCTCGTTTCGATCGAAAGCGAGCTCATCGAATGATATAACGTTGGAGATCGATAACGGCTCGCCGACGATATTTTATGGTAATCATCGGAGAAATCGTTCGAAATTGAAAAAACTAAAGGTATATGTACCCCTGCAAACTTTTGAGACCATTCTCGAAACGCTTCTCGTCGCCGGTATACTTCTTCGACTTGATGGAATTCGATTTCGACGAGATAGACTCTCGCTATACGGAAAGTTCCGGCGTTTCGCTATTATCGATGACTACGGCTCAAAAATCTAACTTTACGACGGTTGAAAGGGGCATCGTCGATTTTCTTCGACTTTTAAACCCCGCGTATTCGAAACCATAGATTTCGCGGATCTTTGTCAGAGGATTATCAGGAAATTTATAAATCGTTTTAGCTACAACAGTTCTAGGATCAAGAAGAATCGACTGAATGAATGGAGAATGGTATCGAATGGAGGAGAAACGTTGCTTCAGGTTGAAATATTCTGTTCGGCTAAACGCATTACAGATCACAAAGTGCTTTCAACTTTTTAATGGGTGGAGAAACGATTTTAGATATCTTTTCGTCGTGGAGAATTTCGTATAGTAGCTACTTACAAGTGGATATAAACTTGTTGGAATAACTATTAAATTGAGTTGATACAGATACAATATGAGGATTCTTTCATAAAAAGATACATATTCTATGGTACACACACTATTGTTCGAATATACCAAAATGCTTTCTGTTCAATTTTCTTGAACGATAAAAATTTATTCGATCGGGAAAAGTTTAATTTGTTATTAATTTATACATTTCAGTACTATTAAAAAATGGTCAAAACGATAAGATAAGTGTTGAAAAGAAATTGAGAAATTGTGGATATTCTGGAGGTCGCACGGACGAGGAACGATAAAAGAAAAATGAACAAAGATAAGCCGTGTCGATGAAAAAGACACGAGCCGACACGCTTGGAATTCATTTGATTTTCCGTTCACGGGACCGAAAAGAACAAGTGGTACTTCGGGACGCCGATGCATCAAAGACAGTAGCGATATTGGAAACAGGAGCAAACTACTCTTCCTCGACCCCACACCCTTGCGTATCTACCGCCGTCCACGATTCCACGACTTTCTGCCAACTTCGACTTGCTCTTTTCATCCTTCGACCCCGACTCCAACCCCTAACGACCACGATTCTCTTTCTTTCTCCCTGTCCTGCACCTTCTTTTCCCTTTTCTCCTGTCGTTTCTCTTCTAAAGTTACTATCTCGAATGACCGCCCACGGATCGCGTTTTCGTTCCACGCAGTCGACTTGGAATAAATATGAACGCAACAAGTTTTCGACCGATGACAGCGGCAAGATTGAAATTCAGATTCATACGATCCAGATTTACCATACTAGATGGAACATTTTTCAGTTCGGTCGGGAAACGTATGCAAAACGAAGAAAATGATTTTCTCTCTATGGAATTTCTAATTCCAATTTCATTTAGTTCGCATCTACGTAATTTGGGTTTGGAGAATGTTCGAAGCGATTAACATTTTCGCATCTATGGACGAGAATGTCATTCGCGCAATGCTTTGCTGAATGTCACGAATACTTAGTACACGAGGAATTATCGTACAGATATTAGGCGCAGATAATTTTTGTAGAATGTACACGAAAAGTTTACTCGCCTAGGATCTCCAGTTCTCTCCTCGATAAATCGAAAAATGTAAAATATATTAACATTTCTAGATGTCGAAGTCAATTTTAAACTGATGGTACAGCTTGGTGAAAACGCAGCAACGCGAAATAAAAATATTGCAACGCATCGAGGGGTTAAATATGCAAGAAACTTTTCCCATAGCGGTATGTTTAAAATATGCAGATCACGGTTTTGTTGCATGTTAAAAATACAGAAAATGTTGCAATCGAGCCGGGCCTTCCTGTGGCCCGGTCAACAGCGAGATGACACTAGACTCCTCTTTAAAATTCCATCCACGTATTTTGCCCTTTACTTTTCAATTTCCTGTTTGAATTCGCAACTTAAAAATTTATTAAACCTGCAGGCGAAAAGACGATATTAATTCTTTCGTATCCATTTGCTTTTCAAAAACACGTCATATTGAATTCCAAGAAATTTCATGATACGCAACGGTTTTAATATCGCTCAACTATGTGTGTGCGTTCATAATTAGATCGAACGTTCATTTCATCGTATTTAGTTTTGGATATTTAATTCGCACTGTTTTCCAAATACGAAGTCTCAGAATTTTAATCAATTCTATTTCTACTTGTGTATCGTGCTGTTCTACTTTTTAATGAAAATTAATAATCCACTGCTCTAAAAAAAAAAAAAAAAAAAAAAATACAATTAGAAGCACCGCGTATCAAGTTTTATATCTCGTAGAATTAATGTTATTTAACAAAATTTTTTATGTTACGAATCTTCTGTAAACGTTAAGTATCGTTTAAAATTACCGCAGATTAAAGTACATAATAGAATCTATATCGACATACTTTGAGACAATAATAGGAAACGTACGTATATTTAGGAAGCTTTCCCTTTTATATTTTTTGACGGTTCTTGTCTTTTCGTGGTAAAGGTATGTGTATAAATGTCTAAGACTAAAGCCGATAACCCCCACACCCGTTTGCGAGAACTACGTCTTGGAATGCCATCTGCGACAACGAGATTCTCGATTAAAATTCCAATCGTGCCTTTTCAGATCCTTCTCTTTCAGACTCAAGATGTGATCTTAAATAAATCCACTAGCAGATACACCAGTAAATATGTGTATTTAAATTTTGCTTCTACACATATATATATATGTCGGAGTTGAGTTGTTTGAGCTTGAATTATGGGCATGTAAAGAATCTTCGCCTGGGTTGTTCATTCTTGTTTCACAATCAAGATAACGTTTATTAACACGAATACAGATGAAATAAGATCGACCAGTGACCGCGGTAACTAGACGCTGATGGCAATGACCTTAGATTCGATATAGCGAATCCACGGTCCACGGGCTCACTCTTTATTAAACTCAGAATAGAGTTTCTATGCACAAAAGTATCGCTCGCTATGACGCTCTTTATATTGCTCTCAAGACGATGTGTCACTCACCAAGGAGATCACAAGAATAACTGAGTAATGGAAACTTTCTTTTCCTTACGGTTGCGTTAGCTTTGTTTAACGTTGGCCTGGGATACCAACAAACTGCTACCGTTGCTAGGCAGACTCGCATAACTGCGACATTGCTCTTGCCCAGGGTTTGATTGTTAATTCAACGTGTGTCTCATAATATTGGTACTTTTCTGTTAGGTGGAACGTTCATCCCGTGACCGCGGCTACGCTCGGCGATCGGTTGTCGCCTCGAGCCTAAGTTCATTGTCTCAAATTTCGAATGACTGTGTCTGGGTTATTTCGTGAATGCTATTGAGGCTTTTCCAAGCAATTCCAACGGGTGACCCCGTTGTCCTTTCATCTCCGACATATATATAAGTATGTGCTTTCTTCAAATCTTATTCTTTTTGGTTTTCGTTCAAGAACTGACTTTCGAATCGAATTCCTAATTCATTTGAATCGAAAACAATTGCAACGAATATGCTTTCACGATTGTTAATTATGCTTAACACATTGTTCCTAGGAGCAATTGTATAAATAAAATCGATAGCATTCTCGAAATTACAAGATATAGCTGTACTATAATCTGTTAACACCGCTTTAGACCAAGAATAACTGGAGTCTCTACGGAGTTCTCGTTCCAGCTACTATTATTTCAAACTTTGTGCTAAGAAACGCTTTATGCGCTATATCCGAAGGGATCATTACGTAAGGGACCATTACGAATATAATTTGACAAAGCATTTTCGAATAACGCTTTCACGCATAAGACGAGATATAAGACGGTATCAAATAACTGTATAATTGGATGTAATTGCCTCGCTTCTTTTTACACTTCCAATTTTAGAAAATGTTACATTTGGAAAAAGCAGCGCCTGAGAGAAGAAATTTTCTAAACAAATAAAGAAGAAAAGAAAATAGTACAAAAGTAATATTAAAAAGATTGGACTAGAAAATTTGATAAAATATGGGTCAAAGGAATTATGAATTCAATGATTAAAACGTTTCCGTCAATGTGATATATATTTCTCAATACACACACTGACAAGATACTCTTTGTTTCCTGGTTGGCTTCCTGTATTCGATTTCCTTCCTTGCGCCTTTAACTTCCATTATTTCCTTCTTTCCATTCCCGTCACTAACAGAGATTCTGTTATACCTTGTGCTTCTGTTCCTTAAGATAATTATTCTCCACAGACGGTGCGTACTATGAGAAAGTGCAGTAATTTATTTGCTGTATTGCCACTCAACAGTCTTTACAAAAATAACGATTTTGCAATTATCCAAATGTCGTTTTCCTTCAGTACATCACCAATCCTTCTAACTAAATTAGAAATTCAGAATAATATTAAAAATAATACAAAAAAATATACATACAGATCATATATATATACAGAATGATTTGTATATATGTCGGAGATGAAAGGACAACGGGATCACCCGTTGGAATTGCTTGGAAAAGCCTCAGTAGCATTCACGAAATAACCCAGACACAGTCATTCGAAACTTGAGACAATGAGCTTAGGCTCGAGGCGACAACCGGTCGCCGAGCGTAGCCGCGGTCACGGGATGAACGTTCCACCTAACAGAAAAGTACCAATATTATGAGACACACGTTGTATTAACAATCAAACCCTGGGCAAAAGCAATGTCGCAGTTATGCGAGTCTGCCTAGCAACGATAGCAGTTTGTTGGTATCCCAGGCCAACGTTAAACAAAGCTAACGCAATCGTAAGGAGAAGAAAGTTTCCATTACTCAATTATTCTTGTGATCTCCTTGGTGAGTGACACATCGTCTAGAGAGCAATATAAAGAGCGTCATAGCGAGCGATATTTTTGTGCATAGAAACTCTATTCTGAGTTTAATAAAGAGTGAGCCCGTGGACCGTGGATTCGCTATATCGAACCTAAGGTCACTGCCATTAGCGTCTAGTTACCGCGGTCACTGGTCGATCTTATTTCATCTGTATTCGTGTTAATAAACGTTATCTTGATTGTGAGACAAGAATGAACAACCCAGGCGAAGATTCTTTACACGCCCATAATTCCAGCTCAAACAACTCAACTCCGACATATATAGAATGAATCAATAAAAATTATAAAAATAAGAGGAGAATTTTCAGAGTATACGATATTTGATATCTTTCCATACGATAGCCACTTTTATACCAAGTAACACTTATTTGAAAAAATTGTCCTTCTACTTCTATGGAACTGGACATATGGAATGATTTCGTAGGTTCTCTATAATAGTAAAAATAAAATAAAATTGTAAAAGCGAATGAAAAATCACAAAGATTAAACATACTTTGAAGAAGTTAACCTCTTAGGTACGATGCGCCACTATAGTGACTTTCGCAGATGTCATCTTATATTACGACGCGCCACTATAGTGGCTCACTCTACTGACTCACCGACTACACACGCTCACCGTTTGAACTAAATGATCTTTTTCATTTGTCTTGATCCACGCTCCTTTTGCCCTCAGAACGTTTTGTAACAGTGTCAACAATATACAGGCAGAATATATAATCTTTGTTTTTGATACGCCAGTGTCAGATATCAATCGTTGCTTTCCGTTAAAATAAATATACCATTATTAGATGCTCTTCTTGACATGCCGATCCGTGTCCTTATAATTTTTTAGAATCTTCAATCTCAAAATGTCGCTTCAAAATAGAAAACGAAGAGCAATTCGAAAAACACTATCGCGTTATGAGTGTGAAAATTGTGACGTGGTCTATGCGGTACCGTGCTTTAAAATATATCACACTCAGTTGTATTATTAATTATTAAAGTAAATTATTAAAGTTAAAGTATATGCATCATATATTTAAGAAAAATTATAATTTAATTATCAAAAACTTTATTCCAACTTGATTGCGTAGGGAACGGCATTATCCGTCACACATTGCAGTGCTGTATTGTTTACGCGTAATTCGCTTCAAACTCTGCCGTATAAAGAAACAACTCCGTGCAAAATTCAACCATACGTAAGAGGTTTAAAATGTCTATTGAAGCCAACTTTTCAAACTTTATCAAAAATCTGCCAACTGGTCTGGATCCCTTTTTTACTAGAGGTAGAAGTGAACATTATGGGTCATCAGTGGAAATATATTTTCCTTTAACCGCGATATCTAGGAAACATTTATTTAAAATTCCGCTCGCAGCTTTAGTCAGCTCATCCCGAAGATGAACAAAGTCATTGCGAGCAAATATTTACGTCTACGAGCGCGTAACGTTGTTGCGCTTTGAGACCATGCAATCACGTTGCTCGGATATACATTACTATTCAATATCGCACCGTCGACTCTGACAAATTAGATGAAATCTTCTTTTACTTAGACCCGGTGAAAATTGAATTGCGTCAGCTCGTGTCTGTCTGTTTTCGAATAAAGCGCCTCTGTAGCTCCGGACGCGTTACGATTTCGAATTCCTTAAGAATTCATACAAAGGTGCTGGCGCATATTGCTCCGTTGAAATTGCAAACGAACATCTCGCGAGATAGATAATACACGTTTATATCTTATCTTCCTGTTCTTCCTGTTAATTTAGGATGAAAAACAATAAAGTCTATCCTATTTGCTGCATACTTAACTCCAATACACTTACCGCTCCTTAATACTCACGACAAGCAGAAAATTCTGTAATAAACGCAACGACGTATGCAAGAAACGCGAAACACGTTGAAATCACGAATGAATTTAATCGAATGAATCCATGGAGGAGGAAGAAAAATTGGTAGCATCGGTGATGATCGAAAGCAAGGAATATGCGAAGGAGAAGAGGAAAGAGCAAATCAGGCAAGAAGGAGGAGTGAACGTAGGAGAGTAAGTAAACGAGTAAGCAGCGGACGGTGAAGAAAGAGAGCGGGATGGTTTAAAGGCAGTGCACGTAGCAGCGAGGGTGGACAGAAGGACGGTCAAGAGGGTATGAGGTCTGCGCAGCGGTCAGCAGAATCAGAATGCTTAGAACCCCATATAACGGCCACTCAACCGAGTTGAAACCGGTCGTGCTGGCTACGTTAGCCGGAGTATGTCGGTATGTAGGCAGTTACACCGTTACACACACATGTACAGACGATGTCAATTGTCCGAACAGAACTTGGTGAAGCTGTCTGCGAGAGTTTCCACGGGCTTTTCCAGCGACCGATCTCCTGGGAAGATCTAGACATCGCGTCGCCTCGAGTTCGCATCGAGCCGAGCGTCACGATGTTCCGTCAGACGAAAGATAGAGTCACATCGATAATTGGACCGTGTCGCGCGCAAAGAAACCGACTTCGTTATCGTTCGAATTCCTTTCCATCTATCTGACAGTGTTCCTTTTTCGCTCAGCTTTCCACATCATTTGTGTCGTTACTCTCGCCCGCCTGGCCCTCCTAGTCCTCGTTCTTGTGTAACAACGCGAGAAAAGGCGTAGTTGGACCGACGACGTAAGAGTTGCGCGACGAGTCGACAACCGTCGCTTCTTCTTGCATTGTTCGACTGCACCAGGCACGAGGATGTGTTTTGAAACGTTCTTAGTATCTTTGTGGATGGATTGAACAGGAAACGAACAGAGAGGACAACAGAGTATGTAATCGTGTGTGGGTGAGCGTGCGATGTGTAAGTCTTCTGAGCAATTCAACGAGGAAGTACGGTAGAGAAAGCAAAGGAGGGACCAAATGGAGCTGAAAGAGTCTGTCGTGGTAGGTGACAGATAAATCAGTAGGAAATTTGCAATATCAGTGCCGAGAATCGATAACGATAATACTTAGTTTTGGAGAGATTTCAAATAATCGACTAATCATTATGCAGGTATATTTGTATAAATTTGAACAAATCCACCAATATTGTACGTAACAGTACGTAAGACATAGTAAGAACTACAGATGGATTTTCTTTCGGTCTTAAAAGAAACAACACTCCAATATTGCAAGGAACAGCGAAACTTGCCGGAACTTTCCTGTTGTACACGTGTGTTTTTCGACACGATGCAGCATAGACACTGAAACAACGCAAATGGAATACGCGAGTGCATTGTACGCCAGGCATGCCGTTGTTGCAAGAAACACTTTCAAGTATTAAACTGCATAGCCGCTTCTACAGCTTGGTAAGTGGTCACATTACAGAGACAGCGGAGACAAACGTTATAAAGCCGCACTGAATAGTTCTAATGGAGCCGGGGCTCGTGAATCTTCGTAGATTCTTGTCTTACAGCTATGGGACTAAACTCGAGACTGTATCGATTACTTTAATTACATGCAAATGTTATTCATAGTTGGGCGAAATAATCGGCGAGAATTTCGATACTCTTCTTTTCCTATTTATCTCCCTCGACCAAGATTTTCCAACCTAATAAAAAGTTATGATGCTAGATGGATTCAATTTATCCGCGTCATTATCCTTCGGGTAAACGCAGGCCATTGTTCCCAATTCGCTATAGCCATTTTCAGTCGTTATTCCCTCCCCTGCCATATCTGTAGTTTTCCGATAAATCATGCTGACAATTAACATCGCTGTATGCAGCGTACGCGATCGACCATTCGCGGATACGTTATTTCATGTAACTGAATTACGGATTCGAGTTAACCTCACAGGCGTGAACTTAATTACCGTGATATAATAGATATATACTTTTGAATACAGTTTTGATACTATTGTAACAGAGAAATGTAGAAGAGCAGATTTTTTATAATAACAAGCGCCAAGTATTACTTAGCGAAGAATATCAACAAGTTGACTTACTGTAGTACGCCATACGTATACCGTGATAGATCGACAGTTTTCTAGCGAGGTTTGATATTTTTAAAGAAGTTTCTTAGTGCTTCTCAAGAATTGAAAGGATGCGACACTTACAATCAATTAAAGAAAGAAATTACTGTTGGAAAGCAATAAACCATCCTCTAATGAATTACGCGGAAGAAGAAAGTAACTTTGTTGGAAAAGACAATTTGAGAACTTCGAGACATCTTTTAATCTTCTTGCTTGATTTAACGAAATATTTAGTTACAAGAGATTCAACCGTATTACGTTTTCTTAACCGGGTACTGTTTTAATATTCTTTTCGTTGGAGAGGTATGTACGTACTGTTTGAGTGACAACCATCCTGATCTTTTCATTTAAGGAAATGAAACATATCTTTCATATTTCTCCTCTGTCTTGTCACTTTAATTAAAATCTTCATAAAAGAAATTAAACCATGAATAATTTTTGTTCACCGACTCTCATAAAGAGAATTTCATATTTTTATGATTTTATACGTCGTATCTGTTTAATCTTAAATTCTATATGATAAAAAGCGTAAAAAACTGTTCTTGCATAATTGCATTAATATTATTAGTTTATAAACTACTATGTAAGAAAGTAAACGAATAAAGCTAGATTCCTGCGATCACATTTAATTACATCATTACTATTTGTACACTTATTTAATCTACTTTCAGGTATTGTAGCTGCTCATGAGCGTAGAGAAAGTGAAGTTGAAACGGAAAATTCAAATCTGGGAGAGACCCATATTATTTTGCCTTTGAATACTAACTTTGTTTTGGTTTACGAGGTCTAGAGGCAAATGAACTTGGGACAGATTGTTATTGCCGTTTCTTGTAATCTTCAGCCGGAGTTACATAAGAAGGTTAACTTTTTGTGGTAACGTCCGTCGATATAAATGTAT
Source organism: Bombus fervidus (assembly GCF_041682495.2). Taxonomy (NCBI): domain Eukaryota; kingdom Metazoa; phylum Arthropoda; class Insecta; order Hymenoptera; family Apidae; genus Bombus; species Bombus fervidus. The sequence continues at coordinate 2,232,924 of NC_091523.1, read as the reverse complement.
GAACATGCTCCCTAGGGATTGATTGGTTGTTGTCCTTTCTACGATCGGCATAATAGCATTGAGCGAGCGACGATTATAACTATCTCTTATACTGATTTTCATACAACGGACTATTACGGATTCAAACAAAAAACAAACAAAATAAGAAACAAACCTACACGTTAGAACCACCTCAGTATGTAGTTTATTCTCCGCATACCTTCAATCTTTAACGCATACTAACATTCATTACTCTTCTATTCAAAATTCTCGGCACAATTCGAAAGATAAAAGATTGCAGTGAAAGATAATTCTCAAAAATAGTCGTTCTAACACCCCCCCCCCTCACACTCTGTGTCTTCAAAAACATCGGCAAGTATTAATACCAAATTTAATAGCAAAAGTAATCCGTGGTCTTGAATGAGATTGTAAGTAAAGCGACCATCGACTCGAGTGTTCTTGTAATCCACATTTCGTCAAAGTGGTAAAAGGAGCGGCTATGAGATTCAATGCGTACACATCGAATCCTCAGGGATGGCAAACGTTTACGTTACTCCAGTTGCTTCGAGTAACGGATGAAAGACGAGAACGCCATTGAAGGAAAAGATAGCAACGCATCCGAAGATGATGACGACGAGGAGGACGCTGTGGATGGTTAGGATGCGCGAAAAGAGAGGAGAGGAGAGACGACGTAATCGAAATGGCGGCTGTGGCGTTTCCTTGAGCACGGTTAAAGGCTTGGGAAATCCTGGTGCTGCAAATTTCGGGTGCGACGCGCGTTTACGTACGTCCTCGCAGGGTCATTCCGGTAGCGGAAACTTTGCGAATCCGGATAATCCTATTAGCAAGGACACCGAAGCACTTGCTTCGGTTAAACGTGCCGTAGAACGGGATGGTCGTTCCTGCTGATGGAAACCAACACCAGCGGAAATTCCAGCGCGATTTATTGGTGACTCGCCCACCGCTCTCCCTTCGCGAACAGGACCGGCATCCGTTGCGCGAATTATTCACCGCGACGGATTTATCTCGCCCGAGAGGATACGGATGGACCAGGAAAACGGACTTCCAGGAATCCCTGGCTAGATTCTTTGCTACATTTTGGTAAAAACTGTTTTGATAGGTCTAAACGATAGTAATACGACGACCTTAAAGAACGAGTATTTGTTGCTCTAATTCATGGACTGTACACTGATTTCGTAGGATATCTTTTTCACGAAACGTTTGTTTTATTATTGCTACTTCTCGCAAAAAACATAATTGCGGTTTCCAAGTAACACTTCTTTCAACAGTCTGGTTTCTTATACGGACCATGAATGATCACGTGTATTGTCCCGTAAGGGCTTCTTAGATACTACGTAATGAATATTTCAACGGTCTTACTATACTAGGAACCTATTATTCTTTCTTCGTAAAATTGTCAAGAATCATAAATCGACATTAACGACTGCAAGAACGTAAAATCTAAAAGAAAACTCTACTGATTTACTTAAAAATTACCAACGACCGCGAAAGAATCTAACCTTCCCCATCATCTACTAATATCCATAAAAACCAGCCCGAACTTCGTTTAAAATTCCAAGAAGCTTCCTACCCAAGTAAAAGTCGAGCGATGTCGAACGTCAACGACCAAAGGGAATAAATAAGAAGTTTCAAACGAAGAACACACGCGAGGCCAGTAATTGCTCGATCGATGAATAATGTAAGAGTTTCACGCAAAACCATAGATATTCCGAGGCTTAATCAGCTTTGTTTAACGTTATAAATACCAGAATGATATACCGGCGTTTATTCTCATCGATACTCGTTTCAATCGGGCACCACGTTCCGCAGTTTTGTAAGCGATAGTGTAACGAGTATGCTATATGCGTGCCTGTGAACATTACACGTGTATTCACGGGCCCCATTGAAATAGTAAACACACCCCATAAAGCACAGCGGAAAAACGCAATTTTCACTGTTTAACTTATTTCGCTGCGATTGCGTTTTGGTAATAGCCGTTGGTATCTGCCACCAATTTGCTCTTTCATAAATGTCAAGCGTTAAAATCGAAGGGCTCACTAACATATGCATAAAAGTTTTTTTTTACAAATTGCACTTATACCATACAAACAGACACTTACACCATAGAAATCAAAGATGTAGAAAATTTCATAAGAAGAATTTCGTTTACATATTGATTTACTTATCATAACTACAGTACTGATTAATCCATTCACTGCTAACTACGAGATATCTCGTAGTTTGAACAAGAATTTTATTCAGTGACGCCAGCTATCAGTTATCTCTTAGTGTTTTTTTTTTTTTCATTTTCAAATTACCGTGAATGTCATTTTAGTACTATATCTGCAATTATATTATTAAATTTTATGAAATTTCATGTTTTCTTTAAAATAAAATCTTGGCGTCGAGGGCAAGACGCTCTAAATTTGCCTGGCAATGAATGGGTTAAATAAACTAACATTTATATTAATTTTAAGCTAATCAGAATTTATTTGGAGTTCAGCAATTGTCGATCATTAAGAGCTTAATAGATGTTGTTTGTATCGAGTTACTTCTGAAAGAAAATGAAAATGTTCCAATGTATACAATAGTTTTACAAATAAACATTTTGTCGTTCTCTTGCTTTTCATCGTTTCGCTGTCTCATAGGAACATTGATGGGCATTGTTGACATTGATTCTGAGTTATTTCTAAAAGAGAATGAAAGTATCCCGCTTGGAATTGATTAATAGCAGCATAATAGTATGGTTCAATCATTTTTAATTTTCATTGATGTGCTATTCCACGAGGACATTGATGAACATTGTTGGCATCGAATCATTTTTGCGCAATCTATACGGTGAATGTAAAATTAACCTGCTAACTAGGTCGCTTCACAATCGCGAAATTCCTTTTGAACTTGGTCAAAGAGGAATTAATGCCTTTTACCTTTCGCCTACAACCATGATAATGTATTTTGAATACAAATAACCATACGTCAAAAATAAAGTTATTCCAAAAATACGAGATAGCAATTCTTGCCCATTTTGTTCTCCAATGACATTATACAATGTGATATATGCTATTATAACGTTCGTTAATAACGACCAAAGCTACAAACAATCAAATCTTATTTCATTACAATAGAATGAACCGATATAAAAATATTGTACCGGGAAGGGTTGAATGCTGAGGGCAAAATAAATATAAATTTTCATTCGACGAACGCAATCGATGCAGATGTATTGGGTAACGCTCGGCAAGCCATAATATTATATTAAAACTCAATTAACGCGCGATATTATTTGCATGCCACAGGGGAAGGGTTATGTGAGGCAATGTGAAAAAGAGAGCAAAGAAGAGAATATTGCACAGCAATTTTATCGAACAGTGAAAGGAAAAAGAGTCAAACGGGGAAAGAAAAAAAAGAAAATGAAGAGAAGAAACGAAAAAAAAAAAAAAAAAAAAACAGAGGTAGACCTCGTAGCCTCGTTTCGCGTTTTAAAAAATTTTCCTCGACTCGGCAGAAATTCGATTTCCCTGATGCATCGCGCTCTACAAAACACGGCATTCATTTCATCCTTTCGATAACGAAATGAAACGGTCGCGAGCTCGTCCGCGCGCGACGCAATATTCCGCGCAGGAGTATCCGCTAGATGCCATCACGAGCACAGAAATAAAAGGTCGTTCTCAGGCCAGTAAGTCAAACGATTCCTCTCGAATCACCGACCTATCCTCCAATTCGTCTTCGACGTTCACTTCGTAGTCACCGAGACGAAAAAGGACATGCGTATTCGAAATTAGACGAAGCATGGTAAAGCGATTTACGCCTCGCCGAACGAATATGTTAAAAGACGTGCGCAATACCACTGGTAATCCTTCGCGTAAATTCCTACCGTGCACACTGTACGCGCACGTGTACCCGGAGCAAACATTCCGACCGCGTTCCATTACAGCATCGAACCCACAAATGCACGCAATAAAACGAGCCGAAGCGACAGACAATTTTCGCGTTTTACCATTCGCCCTGACAATGTCTCTTTCGAAATGACCGGCAATGAATAGCGGCCGCGCTCGTCAAGAATGCTCGTGCACGCACGTTTGGCATTTAGTTAGTCATCCGACGTGGTTTATTGTTGTGTGCGTGGGGTCGACTTAGAGATCAAATGGAAACGCTGAGATGAGTGTAGAATGCATTGAAGGGTACTGAGGAATAATTTGAAAGTGTGTTAAAGCACTCTTAACACGCGGTGGATAATTAAACGAATGAATTGAGAAGCAGTGTATATGCATTAAGCATAAATGGTTTGTACTTAAACTGGGTAGAAATTACGAGCAAATTGTAATGTTAGAAAATGTTGATTGAGTAACCTTGTCAATAAGTTTCACAATAAGTAATTCACTTAGTTCGGTTTGCTTAAATAATACATCTAGTTCAAAATGGGTTCAACAATCAGCTATAAACAGCTTCTCATACGGTTAATAACACCATGTGATATTAGTAGAAGTTAGAAGATATCTTTCAAGAAACTATTAACATAGTAATGTAAGTAATTATTATTATGTCTCGTAGGCTTAAACAGTAGTCGAATTAAAGATCTTGTATAAAATCTTTCAGGTAAACTTTTTTGTTAAAATAAGGGTGCAGTGCTTTTATTCCTACATTTTGTTTTTTTTTTTTTTTTTTTTTTTTTGATATAATAAGTCGTAAATTATTGAAAATGCGAAGACCAGAAGTTTATTAATGTATTAGAAGTAAATATTACACTTGTGCTTTGGAAATGTTAAAATATCAATAGTCAGGATGGATGTAAGTAATTTTATCCGCATTAAATAGAGAATATCCGTAACTATCGCAACGTGCCGATGTGTTGCGCCTGCTGTATTTGTATTCTGAGCCAACGTTACATGGATATTCCCTTGCGGCGCCGACCCGGTAAACATTCCCAATAAAGCGAGCCAAAAGGACGCGCAATTTTCACGCTTTAACGTTTCCGTTGGCAATTGCTTTTTGGAAATGACTGGCAAAAACTGTCATCCTGATGAGTTCAATCAGTACCTAAAAGCGAGTGTTGCATGTTCTCTGCATGCTCGATTGCAATCCGTTAGTTGAGAACTATAGACACCGTCCGACTTATCAGCTTGAGTGTGATTTTTCCCAAACCATATGAAAATTTAAACAACCTATTTTCAAGGAAAAAATTATTTATCAGATTCGCCTGCCTCTTTGGGAATTTAATCTGTGAAAGCGCTTACATCATAGATACCATTTTTATATTCTAATTTTATGTAGTACACCTCGTTCGATATTTAATTTTCTACTTACAATTTTTCAAAGACAGGATTTTCCAATTTCGGAAAACCTGTATTGTGTGCCTATTGCAAGAATATTAATCTTTGTGATAGCGTAAGGTAGAATTCTCAAAATAATGTACGAAAATAATTTCTGTGATTGTATAGTAAAACAAACGCTGTATGCTCGGTAACTTGCAGGCTCGAACGTACATTCCTTTTTATCTTTTCCACCACGGCGAAGCCAAAGTATTTTTTCATATGCATTTTCCCTTGTACCTTTTAAAGCTCTACAAATATTTGATGAACGTAATTCCTCATTTTTTTCATTTTGCGTAACATTAACGCATTGTTTATTTCGTGCCGATGTTTCTGCTCGTTCTAAAAATCTGCCAGAGATAAACCCCAAGGTACAACGAAAGAATTTTCCTGGCCATAAATAAAATTTTTACGTTTTGACATAACGTGCAGTTATCAACTTCTCGCATTATTGACAAGCGAAAGTGTATGCGCATATAAATCTACATATTTTCAAGGCACGTGTGTACCATACTGCGTTTTTGATCTAAATTTTATATATTCGTGAATTCTATAAGTATTTACCGTAGTAAAAAGCTGTCTGAGTTTTCGTATGTTCCGAAATTGTAATGATTTCTCGCCATGCGTCCAAATATATTGGTAACAACGTTTTGGGGAGAATTCTAGTTGGGAATTATACAGGAATTAAATTGGCATGATTCAATCGACGACCGAATTGGACGAAGGATAGAACGAAGATTAAACTTGTCCCATGGGTGCAACGTTGCACTGTTCATTTCCTAGATGCAATTTCCAGGTAACTGGATTTATCGACTCCTAGATGAGTTTTGATTTTCGTTTCCAATTGACAGGTGTTTCGCATTTGTACATATAAGTTTGTATATAATATGGTGAAATTCTATTCAAATGCGTGTTGCATAAAGCTAAAGAACTAATTACCCAACAATATAGCGTAGAAAAGGGAACTAGACATTTGACCAAGCAAATCAAAGAATACTTCAACTGCGTTAAACGCATAAATTATCATTATAACGATCGACTGGTTTCGAAAGCAACTTTCACGTTATGAATTAACAGAATATGGTTTTCGCTCGGAAGACTCGATAACTCGAAATATTTGAAATATAAAATGTGTGCACATGCTTAAATACTTCCAACTCGTTTTATTTTGTCACCAAAGAATGAAACTCGATATCCACACAAACGATATAAAATGATGAAGGGAAGCGGAGTAAAGCGGAGTAAAGCGGAGTAAGTTGGTGTGCGGTATTCCACATAGACGCAGAGAAGGGCCGCGTAAGTTCTGCTTTAACATTCGCACAAAGTCTGCGGGTCTGGACGAGATATGAGATTCTACACCGCAAGGGTCAGTGGCTGGGCAACTACCTACTTTTTCAAATTAATGTCCGACCAGTTAAACACGGAAGAATGTAATATACGGCGTTTCTGTCAGTGCGCACACCTCCATTGCCCTTTCTAGCTGCGATGCGAGGCGTGTGCGTGGCTGCAGCGTCGAGTGCAATAATTGTACCGGCAAGCCACTTTGATGTTAATGCATTAACCCTCTACGTGCTTCCGTTACTCGCCACAGCCTCGCGCTCCGCAACGCGTTACAACGTCCCATCCTCGGTGAGTTTTACTCCTCCCACCTCCGACTCCTCCTTTTTGTTTTCCATTTTGCTTGGAAATCTCTCAAGAACGCTGTCGCTGATAAAACTGCGCCACCTTGCCTTTACCGCGGTCAATCCCACACTCAGACAGAGATAGAATTTTTCGACGTTCAACTTGATATTTATGTATTCAGAGCTGTATCGGCTTGTGTGGGAATTTCATAACTCATAACGTAACTGCATATGTATTTAGAAAATGGAAGAATAACGATTCCATGGTCGAGCTTATGGATATTGTTTCATGTTTCTTTGCTTCTTTATGCCTGTTGGTTGGATTGGAAACGGTTCCATCGGATGCAGAAACATATGAATAAATTTCTCATTGCTTTGTATATATAATGAATATATTGTATGCAATATAGGAAACTTTTTGAAATCTTAGTAACACTATGATGAGATACGATTATCGTGTTTATATTGTTAATATTTGAAGCCAATCCGGAAATGTATATAGAAGTTAAAAAACAAGATTTACTTGACAATTCAACAAATCCTATTACTAAGCGAAACAATACTTGTTACATCGCATTAATATAAATGTATCAGATGGAATACCTGTCATTTTGATTAATAGATGTACAATTTATAAGAATGACAAAAGAGTACGATCACTCATTTATTTTCCATTAATCTAATATTTCCAGACAGAAAGAGAGACTTCTTTGTTTTGATCTTCTGTAAGTTAGTCACGGCAATGTAAGTATAATAAGGGGGCGTCACTACGCAGAAGACCATTTTATAAATGGAACTGGGCCTGAAACGTAAAAGGTAGAAGAAGTTTAATCATGTTTCTGCAACATGAATCTAAAATTTCAAAGTGGTCGGGTATTTTCCGATCTTTCTTCAACATTTAAATGTAGGAATAAAAGCCTTTAATGGAGAACATTGCTGTCTCTTCATCGACGATCTAAAATTTGTTTGATTGAAATAGAAATTGACAATATATAAAATTACGAATTTTATACAAACTCAGAAAATTAACTAATGCGTTCATGAACATATATAACTTTCCTCTCTACTAGTGAAAATCTTAAAATCAGAAATTCACTTCGTGTTACGAACTGCCGCTATGAAAACAGTATTCAAAATAATTGGGATCCAAGCCTCTTTTAATTAGACTGCTTATGAGTTCTACTCAACGAAACAAGCTTGCACAGTCTCTTATCTTTTTATCTAAAATCACATCGCGTTTCATTGCCACGAATCCTTTAATTTCAATCGAAGAATGACAAGCATTTAGCATAATTAAAAAGCTTATTTGGAAATGTTTTGAACACTATCGTATGGAAATAACGAATCGTTGTAGTTGCGGGGCACAATTTTACTTACGCATACGCCTGTGTCGGCATCCAGATCTAACAAAAAAGAACTTGCATCAGGATGTGTGCCATGAAACCGCTCTTTTTAATTATAGAACGTTGGATTGTTTCGCAACGATTCCAACCAGTCTCGTTAACTGAAATCTAACCTGGATACGACACGAGAAAAATTGCGGGAATTCCATCAAAGCCTGTTTTATATAGGAACAGCGAGGAATTAAAATATTCCTAGCTCTCGTGTAAAATACAAAGACGAATGAGGTTTTGTGCCGAGGTTCGCACGTTGGAACTTCTTTGTACGATTATTGAATCCAAACAAGCTTGATAGGGAAGTGATTCGCGTACTGAGCGTTCTTCTGCCTCTGGAATGCGAGAAATTTAATGGTACGAAAGGATTTCCTAAGATGTAAAACATAAAACATCAAATTTAAAGGATGGAAGATTATCAAGATAACGATTCCATCATTTCCAGAAACAATTCTAATATACAGATGTGGATAATTTTTTTCTAAATAAATTTTTGCATTGGAATATTAATAACAGAAGAATATTAATCGATATTGCTTCGTCCTTAGGAAAGAAACAGAAACGAGTTTCGCGATAACATTCCGCTGTCTTTGAATGGAGAATACCATACGAATCTTGGTTGCATCGGTTACAGCAGTAACTAAGGAAAAGTACTTATTCGTAATACTAACGATGGAAATCATAATAATGGCGGAACGTTAACGTTGCATATCTACTTTAGTTCTGTTCAGCTAATGCTAATAATGTAAAGCAGCATTCACTGCCGTAAGTATTTCGTTTCTTAGTTGTACTATTGTTCTGATACGGTGAATATATAGCTCCGAGGGCTCTGCGACTGTCTGATGTGAAAGTCAATTAAAGCGTAATCATTTTTCATTTCATATAAATGATTATATCCAATCAACATCTACGATTGCGTTAAATTTCTTAATGTCGATTAAATGCGATATGATAAATGCAAATAATTTCAATGAGGCATACATCATCGTTCATGCACTTGAAAAAGAAACTGAAGTACGAGACCGATAGTAGCTCGTTTCTCTTTCGTTTAGAGATTCAGATTTCTTACCGATTTATGATACTAGGGGAATAAATTCATTCGAAGTCATTATTATAATGCACAAAGCTGATAATCACCTTTTTGCACGTAAAAGGATTCAGAAATGAATGCGCGAAGTTAATTTAAAGAGCTGGAAAGTAAATCGTAATCAACGTTGTGGACGCGGTTCCACGAAAATCCTAAAACCGCTGACATCAGAGATTCATTCGCGATATGAATTTTATCAGAAGCTCAGGACCACCTTTTCTTTAAATAGCATAGATAGTAGCCGGATTTGGGATATGTTACATGTAACTTCTTATGGTGTACCATGGATCTAACCTCATAATGTATCCCTTGTACACAAACTGGGTTTGATCGTCCCTCGAGATTTCGCGATGTTATGAACTGGAAGCTGTTTGCACAGAAGATTGTATGAGCGGCCAATTTCAGTACTACGCTATTAATTTATTATTCGTAAGGAGCTTTATACACGACCTTACAGACGACTATCCCGTGGCGGACTTCTGATTCAGCTTCTATCACGCGCTATGAATAAAATATCTGTTTCTCTAAGAATGAGTTTATAGTATAGATGTATAATAATAGATAATATAGAGATATAGATAATAATACATATACTACATTCTGAGATTACATTGAAAAATAAAATTTGAATAGTAAATTCTAAATATCCACTGATAAGCTAGAGCTAACAAAGATTCTTAAACAAGATAAGTAACCGACACAAAAGTGTATCGAAGTACTTTTAACACTGAGGCACAGGCAGTGTTCATCCGATAACACTACATCACGAATTACTTTGTATCGTTGATCAATTACATTAGCCTTTGGCATTGGAGGGATACGCGAAGGCTTTAGTACTCTTCTGCCAGAACCCGCAACACGATCGGTAACACGTTGAAACTATTCAGAGAATTTGGAAGGGTCAGTCGAGCTGGGTCGTTAGAGTTTGCTTTTCCTGTGCTGTAGCCCTCGTGTGTATCGGCTTGCTCAGCTTTGCCTTTAATAACAAGCAAAGCCTGACACGGCTTACCATCGAAGCTAGCAAACTGGTTCCGTGCTGTACGCTACTCGGCACGACTGATTGATTGATCGATCGATTTGTTCGGTCATTAAAGTTTGTCTGGTCTGACTATTGCCAGTCTACTGGGAGCACGGATAATCCAACGAGGCATTCCTTAGTCTTGCGTGTGACTCAGACTCGCTTCGATGGTTTCGCTCTGCTTTCGCAGAAATCGAAAATGTGTTTCCATCTGATTTACCGATTTTTAATGATTTAGAGAAATTCCATGTACACCGATAAATACGAAAACTGTTTCATAGTACTTTATTAGGGATTTCCAAATTGTATTCTCTAATTTGCGTACAGTATCATGTGTAGCGGAGAGGAAGAAATCTAATCTGCCCTAGTGCGAATTCAGTGTAAGCTGCAATCTAGGGCACTAAACCCTGTATATATTTGGTAGAATACACTGTAAGATCATCGATAATACAATACCATTAACCAGATTATGATGTCCTAGTACATTACTAGAACATCGTTATATAGGATATACTCGTGTGTTCATAACAGAATAGACATGTATACTGTCAACTGTATAGTACTACTGTGTATCTGATATTGAATGACAATACACACAATTCCCTCGCAAATTTTCCTGCGCCAGATTTTGAATAACACCTCATGACCCACGATAACCGTTGCAATAACTGTTTTCAAAATATTAAAAAATAAAATGAATTGCGCTCGTAGCTTATCGTACTGTACTCTCGTCTGTGATTCTCCAATAAACCTCATTCACACACACATCAAATACACCGACAAGGACAGACTACAGCTCCTAACCACTAACTCAAAATATTTAAAAATGTCGGAAAAAGGGGAAAGATTGAATAAAAATGGACAATGCGTTTGAAAAATGATACAGAATTCCACTGTTGAAACGTTTTTTTCACGTTTCGAATCGCGGAATCGTGTAGAAACTGTCAAGCTCGCGAACGGAGAATCTATAGTTCCGGTTTTGACGAACAACGAGAGAAAAGCAACGGAGGAAAAAAATGGTCAGCGTGCGTCAAAGTGTGGCCTGTATCGGTCAAATAGAAGTCAGACAGCGAGCGTGAGGACGTTTAAAAATGATTTAATGTGACCTGGGTTGGCTTGCACAGGGACAGCGGAAGAGAGGGTAAGGGGGGAAGTTGCCGAGGAAGGCAACTTGTTGCACGTCGGTGACACACGACGCCCTTGTACGAAGCTCAAACCCGGAGCATCACCCTCTCTCGCTTCCTCTTCCTGTGTTTATCCTACCTAATCCGTTTTCGGTGACTTTCCGTGTAACGATTTGTCACGGTATTGCCTCGTGCCGCTTTTCTCGATATATGTACACCGTGGAAATGAATACTCGATACCACTGGTCCTCTGATAAAATACACGAGGGAGGAAGTGTATCGCGTAAAGACTGAAAACGAATGAATGAATTATACGTAAGTGGACTGTTTATACCTTGTGGCAAGGTGAGTTGAATAATAGAAATCGTTTTATCGCAATAAATCGCGGAATGAAATTATTCTAGTGAATGTGATTTATCAACAATGAAAGTAAATGATAAAATAAAATTCTAAAGATCAACAATGTGATCATAATAATATAAATATGTTAATTTATATTCGTTCATTTTCGTAATATACTATCTTTATAATTGCATCGATCGACACGTATAATACTTCATAATTGAATTTTCTAAACTTTGAAACATGACGTCATGTTTTACAAGTAATTTTATATTTCAAAGTCTCTTTGAAATTTAAAAGACGCACGCGTGAAGCATTTCTAATCGTAAGGTGCAAGCAATCACCGCTTCTTGATCGATATTAGCAAAGTGCATTAAAAACTTCTAATTCTCAAGCGAATTATACGTCGAGAATAATTTTTATCGTAAATTGAGAAATAAATAATTGAAAATTATAACAATACTAATATAAATAAACGGAAAAATCCTAATCTTTATATATACAAAAGTAAAATATGTGTATTTGTATATCGAGTAAAGTATTCTATATCGAACAACGTATCTCCACCAAATTTGGCATAAATATTCTTCGACGCCCTAAAAAAAAAAAAAAAAAAAAAAAAAAATACTGCGGAGGTCTCCACACCTTTATCATCTCTAACACAGTTCATCTTCTCTTAACTTAAGGCCTAGCAATTTTTTATGTAACAGCTAAATAATTTCCAATAGTTTTAAGGCAATTTGCCGCATATGGTGGTTTGGATGTTTCCTGGTTGGTTTTAAGATTTATTATGAAAGTATTATTTATAAAGCCTACTCTCTCAAAAGTCGGAGCAACGGCGAACATACGCAGCTAGTATCATATATAAAAGTGTTAACTACACCGACTCCTCCGATTTTATGTTTAACAATTTAGGTAGAATAAATGGAGTGGCCGCGCGATTGGACAATCCCGTTATCAGCAGTTCTATGCACGGATTTCTATACCGTCGCTTAATTCCATCCGAGGTACGACTGCCGGATAGAAATTAGGATTAACATCGTCCAGCTATTCCGATCTAACTGCTTCCAACTGAGACTTCTCCTGACGTATGCAAACAGAGAAGTTGCGCACGGAGAACTCGTCTTCCGTTGATTACGACGCATTCATGTGACTTGCAGTTCGATATCATGTTTCGTGTTTGTCTTGGTCGTATGCGCGCAGTCAATAAAGTGAAATTGTTTAAGACGAGGATTGAGATACTTTCACGGTACAAATGGAAATGAAACGCTGCCCCTAATTAGATTACCGATAGATACATTCGGTCATTTATCTGTGTCATTTTTCATAAATATTCTAAAAAATATTGGCAATATTTAACAAGCAATTGAATTGATTAAATTAGATTACTTTTAGTTAAAAATTTCTGTCTCTAATTCTTTTATTAAATCATTGAAGTATTAACAATCGTATTTATGACTTTGATAAAATATTCTAAAGAATTTACTGTTCTCCGTTTCAATAGAAATGAAATTCTATTATTAACATGAAAGAAATAATTCAAGATTCTATGAGGGTAGAATATTTTCTGAAAAATTTATAAGTTTCGAGAAACTAATAAAGATTTAGGGAGAAATTATTTCAAAATTGTTAAACACTTCATCCTACCAGCTGGAAAATTATCTGCTCTAAAGTTGGATCAATACGAAGCAAAAGGGACTAATGACTTCTGTCTACTCCGCGGTTTCGTTTGTCGGAAAAGAGGTTAACCATTTCAAACAATTCAACTCACCGCAGGTTTGTTTAACCGTTCAGTGGTCCACTTTCAACATTATTAATGACTTCCATATTATTGCACACAACTAAAGAATGCATAGCTGTAGGGAATTAAATTACTTATTACGTAAGCCTAATAAATGACTTGAAACACATTTTAAAGTTACTTTTATTAAAAATAATTAAACCCCTAAGACTAATTCATCCATAATTATTACGAAATTCATCCTGAATTTACTATGCTATAACTGTAATATCCATCCAATTTTTAATAACGTACACTATATGTATTCATACTTCCGATCATTTTATATATTTTCTTTAAAAAGAATTAAAAACGATTTGGACAAAGGTGGCACCAAACATGATGGCAACACGAACCAATCGAAAGCTTATAGTGCGAGAATTTTCCAGATAATGGCTTGCACCATCCTTTTAGCTCTGACTTTTCAGCAGCTCTAACAAAAGTGCGAGAAATTGGCGCCATAGGAAAAGGAGAAACGCCTCGTTTACGTCTAACTAACGTGAAATTTCCACAGCAACGCCGGCTCTTTTCGCCAGGGTGGAATCGATGTTCGATGTTCTTTGATCGTGCACCAACCGTGCCATTACCGCTGCCGGTCGTTCAATACTTCATGAACGGAATTGCGGTGGTAACTAATTCGCCGCACAAAGGTCGCGAATATTTTACAGCACGCCAAGTGTAAATGAATGCACTACCGAACCGCGAAAAAGTGTAATCGATATTTGGATCACCGTGTTACCATTCTTCCATTCTTAACCGGCTAAGCGCCATTTTATGGAATAGATCGTTACGACTCCTTTTTCCCACGACGTCGGATGAAACACGTTCACAGTCATTTTTACAGAGACACGTAAGTTTGCGCGATGTTTTGTCGAGGACCATTAGAAGTAACCGAGCAGTTCTTGCTCATTGTTTTGGAACTCCTTGCAACTTCTTATGGCACTGTTGCTGTCCGTTTCTTTTGAGAAATGGACGCGACATTTTAGAATATGCTACCAGGAAAGTAATAGAAAATCCTCTTGGAAAAATGACGTGCTTCCTTAATATCTTTTTTAGTTACTTTCGATGATAAAGGATTATTAACATTTCGTCTTTAAGAAATAGTTTTATTGGATGTTTAATTAATGACAAGCACTGAAGAATATCAGATATTAAAGTATTAAGTATTAAGTATTAAGTGTATTAAAGTATAAGTGCTTTTATTTCGAATATTCGTTTGCATTCGATACATTCACACGTATCAAAATAAATGTATAATTTTTCCCTATAAGTATTTCACAATTGGTATGTATATATATTTAGCAATCGATACGAAGCTTGAAATACCAAAAGTACCTGACAGGATTCTAAATCAAGTTAGACGAAAACAATCTACCAAAGTTATTTATATTTCATCCTGATTTTACTGTAATAAATCAATTCAGGAAATTGACCACATTTTCTTAACTTAATCCTGACAAGCTGGTGCAAATATTTCCTTTAATATCAGCAGTCAGATGCAAATTTATATCCGTTTCGACATTAATATTTGTCTAAATGAAATATTTGCTGCAATATTCTTAATTATATATCATCATCCGTTTTTGTAATTAATCACAAGAAGATATAGCATAGGCTTGAATAAGCGAGAAATAAGAGATAAGCGAGTAAGAAGTAATTTATTTACGCCCCAATTATTCGAAACTGTAAAATTTAGTTTTTTACTTGAAGTGAACGATCCAATTATGATTATGATTCCTGTATCTCGTATGCATTTTCAATGTGTATAAAAACTGTAAAGCAAATATAAAAGAAATTATGGCATAAACTTTGTTTTATATTCCGTTGTTTGTGAGTGACCTACTTACTGCAACTGCAATAAACGAAGTTTAGCTTCCTCTCGTATCAACGAAAAGATGATGTCATAAAATGTCATAAACGACAACCAATTTTGGCTGAATGAGAAAGAGAGCGCGTATCAAAATGCTGCCCACGATATATATACAGAATAAAGCAATTTCCCTTTGACGTACCTTTGAACACAGAAGATATATTTTTGGAACAATTTTATATTTCGAAACTCTAATAATGTGTATTATAGAAATTTTACACATGCCACAGACGTTCCATCCACATTGTTTACCAAGAAACATTGAATTGTAAAATCGCTTGGCTCATCTCAAATAATTTATGCAACGACGTCTCAAAGATAATGCGTGTCTACCGCAAGATCTTAAATAATTCATAAAATTCTACTACGAAGATTAAGCGCGACTATGTCTTCCAACTCTCGGCAAACAAAAATGTAATAACAAGAAGCAGAAACGGTCGAAGAGAGTTACAGAATCCGCATATACATCTCAATTCTGTTAATAGTTTGTAATACTCTCGGGTCCGCTTGGGTTCAGTATTTTAACTTCATACTCTGCGTCTAGGATCGTTGCTCGTTTCGTCTTTCCATGGTTGAACCGTGGTCCTTTCCTGATCTTCGTTTCTCGTATCCCCTTTCCACCCCAACCACCCTCGACTCGCGATCTTCCCTTTTCCGCGTGACTCTCAAGCTTGGCTCGTCGTATCTCGAACCTCGTATCCCTGCCTTAGGTGGAGCAAAGTGGTACATGCCAGTCCCGCCAGCAATGTTCACTATATTAACACCTCCATCCTACCTTAATGAATCCCTCACAGTGTCGAGACAGTCTCGAGGGTGGAAAGATCGGGCACTAGTCTCCAACCTCCCTCCCTTGACTACCATATTCCCGTGCCTTCCCTGACACGTCTTCTTTCCTCTTTCGAAGTCATAAATATCTTTGCTCTCCACCTCGGCATCCGTTTATTTCACGCTGAGTCTCCCGCGCTTACTCCCTTCTTCCTTCTTCTTCGAGAGTTCTCTTTATCTCTTTATAGCTGCACGGTGCACATCCTTCCGTACCTCTCTCTATATCTCTATCCTCGTCCGACGAGAGCCAAGAATCGCATGCTGTTTAATTACGACGTTGGAGTAACGTAGCCAGTGATTCAACTATTTCAGAGGCGCGCGAACAAGTTTCCAGTTTTAAGAATTCCGAGTTTCTCCAAGCTAGAGATGATTCAGGCTTGATATTCACGAGAGGCGAAAGAACACGGTGCTTTAAGGAAGACCGCGTTCACGGGAGGTCTTGCATTAGGCTATCGATGAGTTTAAGTATGTATCGTCGATTGAAGAGGAACTTTCTCAGGAGGAACAATGATATTCTTTGCTATACTCTATTAGAGTATCAGAGTATAGCACATATTTCAAATAGTTCATACAATTTTTCTCAGATTAACAGACCTAATAAAAAATTGGTGAAAATTTCCACGTCACGAAGGTACAAAGCATCGATGCGTCAAAGGAACCTTCACCTATCACTTTCATACAGAGGGAAATTCAGCAACCTCTGGCGATAGCGGGCGACACGCGAGCACAATAACGCTGGTAACCTTGATACATACATTAACAGAATCGATTTTTCTCAACAAGATTATGATATCTTCAAAGACACGATAACAGCCGGTATCGCTCCGAAACGTTTAACAACCGTGAAAGCGGTCTTGAATGTCTTTAATCTGCTTGTTGCGAAATTCAATGCGAAAACAGAAAAGTTTCTCGTGTGCAGCACCAGGAAGGTTTGCCACCTCCGCGTAATATATGTGCATGTCGAGTCGCAACCTTTCGCTGTTGCACGAAGAGAGCAAGAGATAAAAAGGAGGGAATAGAATACGAACAGAAAGAGATAGAGAGGACTGAACAGGAAGGGGTTGGAGCATGGGATATGCTAGGGAATGAGAGGGTGAGGCCCAGCATAGCAGAGCACGGAGAGGGGGAAGCCCATCTCATACGCGTGCAGGGGACAAATTATTTCCCCATTTTATGGCCCGCTAAAATATAAATCAAGTTCTAAATTAAATTCCTCACCCCGTGCGCCGCGAGCACCGTGGCGAACTATAACGAGCATTTTATAACGTGCGCGTGTGTACGTGCGTCAGACGGAAACCGAGTGAGAGAATGAGAATGAGAGCTGTGGACCTGTGCATACGTGTTAGGACGCAAGTGTGAGAGGAACAGACAAAGGATGACGGGACGAGGATAGAGACACGATATCGAGCTGATTGCGAGGGAAAGAGAACGTTCAGCCAAATCGAAAGTATTTACCTATGGAAAATCGTTGTTCCCGTGTATGTGGGAGTATGTTTCTTTTCAGATATGTATGAATGTAGAAATGTTTTTATTTAAAATTAAGCAACGTAGCATCTATACGAATCTTTTTAATCCATTGAAACCGATGACTAGCATCCATTTTCTAACTTCATTGAACGCGGCGTACGTGAAGGTAGATTGCAGAACGCGGTCAATGGAAATTCGATACGTGTGTTTATGTAATAAACGTAATAAAGTGATCGTCCGCGTGAGATTGTATTACAAGTGAATTAGCGCCGCTTGAACTCTGTTAGACCGAACGACGAATAAGATCAGCAGAGAGAATAAATTTTGACATGGTTGGGATTGTCGGAAGCCAGCTATCTGCAAAAATGTATTTCGAGGGAATTTGAAAATACGCGGTGAAATACGTGCGTGAAAAACGTGTAAGCTATGTGGGTTCTTAAGTCGATGGATCTGTAAAACGATGATTGCGAACCGTGTCAGAAATTCACCTACGAAGCGTTCCTCTCGTTGCGTTTCTAAATTCTGCATTACCATGGATATGTATCTCCCCAAAGCCAAATATGCTGAATCTTCGGTACGAGAAAAAAATTGAACTTGCTTCAGAAAATTACATCGGATAAAAATATTCGGGCTGCGCGAATTAAACTTTTCAACAGAGGATAAGTGAGATTTTTCGAGTAAAATCGCATTTCGAGTAACAACCGGCATGAAATATATTAAAGTATTGCAGTTATAAAAAGTTATAAAATAGTTTATGAAGAACTTTAACCCCAACCTTCGAATTCTTAGAACTTAACCTTTTTTTGATTCTAGTTAAACTTATTCCACTGCACTAGCTTTAATTCTTCTACCAGTGTAATACCTGTTAAGGTTATTCGATGTATGTGGAATTAAAGAAACGCGTGGGTAAATTGTAAGGTATTGTAAGTATATATATATTGTGAATATTAAAGTACAAAGTGTGGAATACAATGTAAGCTTGTCCAGATCCGCATACTAGTGTAACATCAACTACACCTCGATCTACATCAAAGACCGGGCCGCGCTTCGGAACCGCTGATGATAGAAATAAAGATGCGGCCGCACTCGGCGACAGTGTATGTCGGCGAGGCGAAGTGCTCAATGAACCTTCAATATCCCAACGGTCCTTTTGCCGAATATTCGAGAACGGCTAACAAACGCGTGGATAGTGGGGATATTGAGGGATGACAAAGAAAGAAACAAATCAGTTTTTAAAGGCGGAATTGTAAGAGCTTCAGTCTTAAAAAGTCGCTCCTAGAGTTCGGAAGTCAAGTGTAAATCAAGTGTGAAGAAATAAATTCTGTCTTTTTTTTATGTTTTTTATTATTTTTTGTGTTTTTATATTATTTTACGTGACACTAGCAATGTTACCCTGAGACTAAAAGAACGCCGAAGCCAACGTCACACGTGTACCGCTTATGGTCTGTCATCGACGCATTCTTTTGTCTATGCGCTATCGATGACCTTGTAACATCAACTACACCTCGAATATTCGAGAACGGCTAACAAACGCGTGGATAGTGGGGATATTAAGGGATGACAAAGAAAGAAACAAATCAGTTTTTAAAGGTGGAATTGTAAGAGCTTCAGTCTTAAAAAGTCGCTCCTAGAGTTCGGAAGTCAAGTGTAAATCAAGTGTGAAGAAATAAATTCTGTCTTTTTTTATGTTTTTTTATTATTTTTTGTGTTTTTTTTATTATTTTACGTGACAACCTCAGCGCTTGAGAAAACCGAAGACCAGATGTAGAGTTTTCTTAGAAGTGGCGATCACTTCAACAATACCAAATAAGGGTTTAACCGTGTACAAGTACTATTGAAATATGTGTAATTTTGTGCGCTACACTAGATTAGCCGCGTAGTAGTGACACACACATATGAGCATGAGTGTGTGGGAGTATGTGCGTGCACAGCGTCTCGTAAAGCAGATGAATGCAACTGTTCCGTTGATAATGTGGTATAAAAGATGGTGAGACAAAGAGAGTGCTGAGACGCGTGCAAACGTATATCGACGAATATCTTGTAAATCACATATTAAATAAATCTGGGACTATTTTGATATCAATTCTAAGTGTAATCTAAGTGTTTCTATACATTTATTTCGGCGATTAAGATCCACAATTCTCAACAAGTACAAATTTGCCCACGATCAATTACCTCTATTGTATGATACTAAACAATACAGCTAGAATTGCAGTCGATTAATCAGGGGGGAGGAAAGATGATAACACAATGTAAGTTCTTTACTTAAACAATACCTTTGTACAGCTGCTATCAACTGAACGAGTTTACACTCTAATACCTTCGCCTCCGTAGTATACTCATACCTCAAGTTTGTATGCTATGCCTGAGATAATACCTCGCACGATGTACATTTCCCACTTACAAAAGACTATAACATACATGAAACACATCTTAAAACAATTGGAGTCCAATTCTAAAAACAGAATATAGTACGATATACATTTTGAGCGTAAAAATGATTAGACAGATAATCATTTAAAATAGATAATCGTAATATATTATGACAGAAATTCGTCCTGTTTTTATACGTATTACAAATATATTGTAATAGATACAAAAATAGGACGAATTTACGTTACAATCCGATGAATTACCGATCGTATTATCTTCTCCTAAAAATCTTGAACGATAACGAAATCTGCAAAAAACTGCAAAGCTCGTTAATTTGTAGGATAGAGAGGGTTGAAATAAACCCAAAATAACAGCACGGCGGGGAAAGATTTCCTGACATTTCTGGAGGGATGCACGCGAATCTATAGAAGGAGGACGTTAGAGAACGGCGCACGACAGACATGCTAACTACCATTGAAAAGTGTTCCGAGACGAGAGAAAAAATCCCGAGGTATTTCACGTATGTTGTATTGCCGGGGCTAGATGGAGAAGACTGGTATGAAAAACCGACGTAGACCACTAACGATGGACATAGTCGCGCTTAAATACGTGAACGCGTGCATCCCTCTGATCCGCGGCCCGCTATGAATTCTCGCTTTTCGAGCGTTTCCCTTTGACTCTTTCTGCCGGCCACAAGTAATGAAAACGCGGCCACTACTAATCCTCGCAAATATTTTTTAATAAAAATACGTAGAGCGTGCAGTTGCACGCGCTACTTACCGCACCGCGCCGCGTGGTCCGCTCGCTGGACGGCGGCTCTTGCAACCGGGATTAGAAGTGATATACTTGGTCGTTTAATTAATGCATGCGTAATATCGCGAAACTTTGTCGCAGCTCCAAACCATAGATCAGAGGAAAAACAGCATACAAGCATGCTGTTATTAAGGGTAGAACGAACGAGTCTCTTTCTAGTTAGCTTGCGGAGATTTCGTCAGTTATAGAGAGATATACATAGACTGTTAAAAGGTTGTCCGAGAATTTAAGAGCACCAGGGGAAGAAACAAGTAGGCGTTCAAATATTTTCGTCAGCTACCGGATGTCGGGTGACATTAAATAAAGAAGTATTTAAGATGTACGAGTAATTCAGAAAAAAATTTACTTCAAGAGGATTCATTAAAAGGAGAATTGGAATAATGCTTGGAATTTAAGGTTTGCATTATATATCGTAGAACGTGCAAGATCTGGCGCTGGTATAACCGCTTATGCATAGTTTTGAACCCGGCGGAAGTTCATCCAACTTCAACTAATCTTAACCAACATCGGTAGTACAGGAGCAACCGGTACGAGGTCGATTAGATGAAGGACCTGGAATGTGCGGAGAGAAACGAAGAAGAGAGAAACGAAAAAGTAAAGATCGTTCGTTGCCGGTCGAGATTTAATATCCACATAGTTCTAAACTAACTTCCACCCGGCGAACCTTCTTATTCCGTGTCAATAAATTGAAGGCTGTTCGATTTCCACAATACTCCAATGGTTCTCTTCTCTCTCTCTCTCTCTCTCTCTCTCTCTCTTTCTCGCCATCTCTTTCTCTCTCTTATCCCATTTAAAGATATTTAAACTTTAGGAATTTTTCAACCGTAATGAGATCGAGCCGCGTTGAATCTAGTAGAATTTGTCATGATACGAATCAATCACGATCATTCGTAATATCAACAGTGTTCAATGTGGAATTGATACTACCGTCTAAAACAATTGTAATTCCTCACTCGTGTCACTGATAAGAAATTCTAAAACACCAATATTACAACGAAATATCGTATAAATATCGTGCAAGAAATAACAAACTTCATAGACACGCATCTTCAAAGAATACATCCTCAAGAATATGTCTTCAAAGAATATCCATTCGTCAAACTTAATTTCAACGGATTAAAATTAAACGATTAATGTTAACTAAAGCCAGCGTTACCTGCGACAAGCAAACAACGTTTTATTTCCATCCGATGCAATTCTAATTCCTAACAACCAATGCTCCAGAAAATGAAACTGTGACAGGAGGAAACAAATTTTCCGGTGTTTTCGCCGCACTAATTCTGGCTGAATGACGTAATAATAAAGGGGAAAATTTCCTGACAGATTACGCGACATCAGTAATTGACAGTAATTGAAGGTGAAGTCAGCACGCTGGATTTGCCTCGGTTCCCTTCCTCTTCGTCGCATCGAGGAACATAAGCGTAAACGAATCAACGTTGAATCATTTAGAAACCGTTGTTCGACGATTAGAAGTTAAACGTTTACGGTCGTACAACGAAACATAGTACACGTATGTATTCGTATCCAGGTATGAAGGATAGAGGAAACAACGTAGGATGAAACGGGTTGAATAAGCAAAAGCAGGACAAGGCTGGAGAAATTGTAAAGCTGGAAAAGTCGTGAGCGAATTCAGGGGTCTTTAAATGTAACGGAAGCGATGTCGCGCTCCCTTCCCTCGTCTCTACCGGCCCTGGGGGAACCTCACCCCTCGTTTCTTACCCTTTCTCACGCCACCCTCCCAGATAATTAAACGAAATTCATTTACATAGCTCAAGTAATACGAAGTCGCACGGAGGGCCGAGCTGGGAAAGCAGAGAAGACGTTTGGAAAGCAGAAACACAGAGAGAGAGAAACCGTGTTGTCAAGCAAAAAGAGACAAGGAATAGAAGGCGGAGGATTTAAAGGACGTAAAGTGGTGAAGGAGAACGAGGGAAAAATGAAGTGTTAGGTTTATGGCATGGAATATCCTCTCCTTTTGCTTTGCTGGGGGATTTGTCGCACCGTTTTGATTTTCCCTGGGACGGTATACGGAATTCTGCCGATATATCAAATCTTTCCATCGTTCCAGCCAGTCACTATCCGTTGCTACGTGCCCGTAGAAGGTGAGCTCCCGACGGAAAGTAGTTCGAATGTCTCGTATCCGAGCTTTACCACGGGACACCAATCTTCGCTATGTTTCCACCGTGAAAATTAAGGTTGATTAAGCGCCTAGCTCTGTCTCTAACGGATGGTTCATGAAAATTAAATCGTGGTGTATCCAGTGGAACATTGGGAATGGTTTGGTTTATGTAGAAACAGTTTCTCTATTTTCTTGTGTGAAATTTGGATGATAATTCGTTTGATATTAATGAGAGTTACTATAGAAAAAAAAAGAAAATAGTTTGAATAGACTTAACACTGAGATAATTTTGATAATGTGTCTTTATTTCAGATAATGTTTAAAAATATTTTATTTATACGTGATATTTTATTAATTATTTTACTCTACAGATAAATGAAAGCACACCAAAGTTCTATTGTATATATTAGTCGAGCACCTTTGTATTACTTGCTTTCTATTTCCACTGAATATTACGTATCTAACCACGCGACGCTTACGTTACTTACAAAGTTTAGAGCGCCATATAAGTTTACTTCTAATCTTATATAAGCCGGAGAACGACTTATATATCCGTATTCTATTCTCGAACGAAGAAAGAATCGCATACAATTGTTTCTACAAACTCATACCTCGTCGGTCTCTAAATTAAATTCAAAAGAGCAGATTATCGTTCGAGTAATAGCACTTTTGCAACTAAATGTTTGCAGAAAAAATGATGTTATTTAAAATTATGCAAGTAGTATCCAGTAATATACGATCCAAAGATAGCTTTAATTCCGTTTCAAAGAGCGGCACGTAAAGAATTCTACGCATTGTATTTTACATTTACACGTAGGTATTCACGGCAATTTAATTTTTCGGCCCATCTCAAATATTTACATTTCCTAAATAGTGATGATTAAACACATTCCTACGATTCCCGTATAAACATTTGCCTTACGAATCTGATGAAAATGCATAACCGAAACGTGTAGATCCGTTGTCGACGAAGGTCGCAAGAAACATGAAAATTTCATAAGGTAACGCGTCGACTTGCCAAGGATGAGGTAGTTATCCCTTGATCCTGGACAAATAAAGAGGATTCCGTAAACTCTCTGATAAAACATACAACGGTATATATGTCCATACAAATCAGAAACATGTATATTGATAAATATCTATATTTAAAGATCGTTACAATAATCTCGATAATAATTTCATAATGAAAATCTTATCACGATAGGGAATACTGCTACGTAACGATTAACGCGCAATGATAAATCAATAAAGGATGACAATATCCTTTTGTTATCAAATGCTCCAACTTGTTCTAAATTATTCTAGATAAAATATCTTATCAACATTCTTATAGCGCTATTAGTAGATCTGAAGAAGCTCGTGGAAGTAAGGAAGCTAACAGAAAACCGTCTCCTCCTAATGGCAGCCATTGACGTGGAAAGCGCGAGATAAGTGTTTTTCCAAATACCAAAGAAATTACCAGCGCGAGAAATAATCGATCAATTCTTTGCCCTATTCTTTTAACGTGGGCACGAACCCGTCAAGTTGTTGCAAGTCACCAGACTATAACGATGAATCTCTGTATTTTTCTGCTTTCCACCTTCTAACAGAAACAAAGGACCCGCACCACCGATTCTCAACGTTAAAGGTATGAAAAACAGAGGAAATTTCATTGGAAAGAACTCTAAAGAGATACAGAATCCTATATCGATCCCCCGTACTGTTTCAGAAACTGTCCTTCCGGTTTCACGAGCGAAATTCATGAAAGTTACAAGCACAACGCAAACAATCCGAACTGCCAATAAAGGGGATAGAAGAGTAGGACGTATGGCACGGCGAGCGTGAAAGGAAAAAAATTCGAACACTTCGGTAGGTTTGAGGCATGGTTTGAACGCAAGGCTTTACGAGCGGCAGGGCATCTGCATAGCTCCATTGTTGTCTCGAACAATAAATGCCAACCTGATCCTGGATGTTACTGGACTCCGTACCCATGTTGTTACTGTGCGTTTAATCTTTATACTTCGGGGGTGTTCGAGAGACCCGGCCTGGAATAATTGAGCACTCTCGTTTCTGTCATCGCAAAATTCAAAAAAAGGTTCGCGAGGCGTGCTTCAACGTCACGATGCATCCTGATTTTCCCATTTCGAATCGGAAATACGGGCTACTCGACCCGTTGCCCTTCCTACTTATTCGACTGCTAACAGAGTTCAGCCTGGCAGAGTTCGGCAATAACCGGATCTAGGAGAAACTAGAGAACGTATCCTCGAGTACTTTCTCTACGATTCGGCTCTCTCACTCTCTCTCTCTTTCTCTCTCCGACCATGTCGGGTCCGAAAGCGCCCACTGACGAGGAAGTTGAAGGTAACCGAAGGCACTGGTAACCGAAACTGTTCCACCGACCAGTTCGTTTTATGTTGACACGGGCAAATGCTGACCGTTCATCTTGATCATGGTTTCGATAAGAATGGTGGATCCGGTAACTCATCCGACGTTCCCTTTTCTGCTTTCATCTTCGCTCGTGCGTATGCTACTAATTTTGATACCTTGTACCCTTGAGCCAATTGTTTCTGGAACACGTTCGTGTTTTAGGAACGAGCATGATCCTAATTGTTAACTACTTCCCGTAGCAATTAAGCGACACAACCATTGCTATACAGTTGCCTTGTCGGTCGTGTCTGACATTAGTCTATCTTATACTACTGAAATGTATATCTCGACATAACGCAGTAACGATAAATTAATTTCATATAGCTACTAACTGTCCTGATTATTTTCATCAATTCGTTTTATTATTTGATTTTGATAAAAATATTAAATCCCTATTTCAAACATCGATATCAGAGAATCAATCATTCGAACTATTTTCGTTACGTTCCAAAATACACCGACGGGAAAAAAGTATAGTTTCAACTCCGCGACAGATATGGTGCAAACCCGATCGATCAGGTTTTCGAAAAAGAAAACACGATTGAAAGAAAAATGGGCAAGAATCGAGCTTGTTTTAGCGGCAAGTCAAAAACGTCCGAGCATACAAATTGAAATTGAATCGCTTTATATGGCAAAGTGCGTGGCGCGAGGGTAGATTTGTAGCAACGTCCAAGAGAAGACCGAAAGGTATTCGAGAACTGATATGCGGTATGCTTGACTCGTAGCAGACAGTGAATGATGAGTGCCGACCGATCCACTCTTCGTTCGCTGTCCGCTGTACAGAGAGAACAGCAACGGCTCGAATGAAACTCTTGTCCATTCATTACGGCTGCCTATATTGTGACATTTCATGGTGACGTACGTTATTAAGCGTTCCAACGAAATGGATTCTCTCTCATTTTTTAAAGCTCCTTGAAAATCGATTTCACTGTAAATATCAGAGATTCAATTTCGCTCGATACCCACTCGCTACAATACACAGACCGCATTGATCTCCACACCACCGAATATATTCGGGATATTATAAATGAAATATTATTTCGTTTCGTCAAACTGCATTTTTCCGCCCATCTAATATTTTATCTCTCTTTATAACGAAACCCGATTATTCCTATTGAATAAGTACTCTGCTATCATTTATAACGAGCGCATCGAATGTTCAAAAAAGTAATAAATTATGCGATAACAATAATGAAGGAATGGAAAAATTACACATTTGCGTTTTATTCCTATTAATGGATTCTTGACGAAAGGAAAATTTCTCCTAAATAATTGAATATATAATACATCGTGAATTTTTGTTCTTGTTACTATATCAGAGAAACGTTTAAAAACGAAGAAAACGAGAAATCGCTTGCAATGCAATCCAACGACTGAAGAAACGTAAATAACTACTATCAAAGACACCTACGTAAAACAAACGAATGACCGATACATCGGAAACGAATGGCAAAGAGGTATCGAATCAATTGTAGATAACTGATAGAAATACGCGATGCGGCTGGTTGAGTTGTAGTGGACAGTGAGTGATTGGTAGCGGACGATCCTGAAAGTTCGTTTGGCAAACGGGCCACAAGGTAACCAACTGGTGAAATTTCGTTTATTCATTGGACACATTTCTGTAACGGTATCTGTATATCAAGCAATTTTACAATTTGTCGTATTATAGTATCGTGCTCTCTTTTTTCTCTCATTCTTGCTCGCTATTTTACTCGGTATTTTTTCATCGAATAGAACTGCTTTTCGACAGATTTGCCCGAGAGACGCTTTTATCATAAAATAAAAATCTCGCCGTTAATGATCCCTGCGTAGTCTCACCGACCATTAAAATTGTATTATCAGTTCCTCGCTATTCCCCATCCTTCCAATTATCGAAGTAACATTATTTGTAAAACTCGACCAAACTGGAGATCGCGAGCGTTAGAGTATTACACGGAAATATGTAGGACAGCACAGTCGATGACGCAACAAGATTTAGGGACACCTTGGGACCGGCCGTGTAAGCATCAAATTTTCATTGGAAGAAAATTCTACAGAAATTTAGGAAGAGATTCCGAAGGAATTCAGACTATTATTACGGTGAAGGAGAAAATGGTTCGCCGTTTCCGAGCGTACCGTTCGAGTGTGAACTACAAGAGGAGTATTAGGCGATGGTTACTAGTAGAACGGACGATAAAAGTCGTACGAGCGAATCTAATTTGGCGGGGGAGAACGAGTGCGCGAAAATTGAGAGTTCCTTTTACTATATGTACGCGCGTACCGTCAACGGGGAAGCTCCGCTTCCCCTATCCTTCTCCCTTTCATTCCTTTCTTCGTTCTTTCGAGCTCGAATTATATATGCCTCAATTTCGAATCTGCGTGAAACAGTGCGCAAAATTACCGGCACATACAGCAAGGCGAACCGTATCGAAAAACAATAAACCAAATAAAATTCAAGCGCACGCCTCTGTGAATTTTCAAACGGCGATCCAAGTTTGCCGCAACCACGTGAATTTTCCTAGAAATATGCGGGCTAATTTACCGGTCTTCTCTTCTATTTAATATCGACTGCTTGATAGTTACGGTCACGACGAACATTTGATTCAATTCCGAGATCTAATTCAATCGATTTGTTGAAATCTTCGATAAATGTAACTTTTTCGGTATTGTTCATTCCTATTAATGTAGTATGGTACTGATTTATATCACTCGTCACTGTTCGACGCGTAATCGATGGTACACAAACAAACAAAGAAAAAAGAAAAAAGCAAAAAGAAAAGATTTACTAGGTTGGCGTAACGACGGTAGTCTTTAGAATGTATATTCGATTATACGAATGATTTATTCTGTTGCACGAGCGCGAGAAGTGTAAACGAAGAAGGACACTCGATGATCGTTACCGATACGTGTAACTAGAAACCGAACTTTATCGTTCGTAATTGATTTATTGGATCAAATAATGCATCATAAGCTACGCTGCAGGCTAGAATATATTAGAATATATTTAACCAGTAAATTGTTTCGACGAATATACTCGTCATAAAGAAATAGTTATATTTTATGATATGACGAACCCTGTTAGTAATAAAATTAAAAAATAAAACAGGTATTTCATTACAACTTAATTCTATTATTAATTCTATTATAACAGCCACACATACTGTGTGTTTAACGAGTATACTCATTGCCGCTTACTTTTGGCGATACATTCTAGATACACACTATTCAAAGTTTTCAAAGAGGTCGCAACAGTTAACTGGTTAATTGGTCTAGATGATAGGAAATATCTCTGTTAAAATCAGAAAATAGAAAATTAGTACGGAAAATGAACGGAACCATCGATTCCTGCTTTTTGGAAACACAG
The DNA here is from genome assembly GCF_041682495.2 of Bombus fervidus. Lineage (NCBI taxonomy): Eukaryota > Metazoa > Arthropoda > Insecta > Hymenoptera > Apidae > Bombus > Bombus fervidus. The sequence continues at coordinate 2,204,053 of NC_091523.1, read as the reverse complement.
TTGAAGTATTCGAAAAAATTATGTACATCACGAAACAATTATGACGAATAAATGTTAAATATACATTTCCTGTTAAAAGTACATTCGCATAAGTTTATCGCGTTATAATTAAATATTGCAAATTGTACGTTCACACGTACGTAAGGAAGGACCGAGAGAACAACGTTTCCTGAAAAGCGTCAAAGTATGCAAATCTTATTATATGTATACATACACGATTTTCCACTCATATGCGACATAGTGTATAGTTCCTGACACGGAGGAACACTACTGTTTGAAACGTTACTTTGCAATTAAGTGATACTCCGTTTGAATTGGTGTTGTAACAAGGCGAGTAAGATTGAAGCTGGGTAATAAAATGCACCTTATGGCGTCCTGAGTAAACTTGTCTCGATGAATGGTATGAAAACTTCACGAAACTTGAAGACAACAAAGATACCACGAGGAAGTAGGTCCAAACTAAATATATACAGTGACAGAGTCTTATGTGCGATTGCTCGGTGACTATTGTGATTTCTACAATAATTAAAACGATATACTTATCTTTAAAACCTGTCTATATAACGTATAAGCTGACAAATACAATTTTATTGTACAACTTGAATAATTTAAATATTTCGTACCTACTAAAACATTGAAGAATTTATACGTTGATTTTGTGAGTTTATCAATACGATTAAAACAGGTACAAATTTGTAGAATGACAAGTTAATTAGCGAACTATGGAAAGAGCAGTCGCAGTTTCCGAAAGCGTAAAAATTCCAACAAAGGGGACAAGTCTTAAGGCTATTTCAAGAACCCGGCAATATTTCGCCGTAACAACGGCACGATATTTATACAAGGCAAAACAGAAATGCATGTTATAAACTTCTGTTTATCCGAACAGAGCCTACTGTAAAGGTTTGTGATAATTAAATTTCTATTGATATTTACTTCCTTTCTTGTACGTTTTCTCGTGCCGTTGATAACAACAAAGATATTATGAATTCTAATTTCAGTGTAAAATTCTATATCAAATTCCTAAACACTTTAACCGAAAACAATTAAAAACGGAAACTTTTCGATCCCAGCATATTCGAATCCGAAAATTGAACGCTACCGGTGCGCCGCACCGTTCAACTTCGCCATCGCCCGCGAACTCTTGTTAATCTATCTGCGCAGCAATTCCAACACATGACCGATGCATCTGGTCGCGGCTAATAGCAGCGACAATTATACGACGATCCATATTTAACAGGATATACCATGCGCGTCCTCTGGCTGGGAGAGGGGGCGAAGAGAGAGGAAGAGCCGGAGGGAAGGGACGGCAATGCTCGTCGCCGAAGCGCAATTCCCTCACCAAAATCCATGGGCAAAACAACATATCAAACGTCCATTCCACGGCTGAAAAATTTCAACGTAACTGCAGCACACATTCCGCGCGTGCAGTCCTCGAATGTCCGCGGATCAGTTTTGTGGCCGACGAGATCCGATTGATTCGTCCGATTAACGTTCTGAATATCGTCGCCACGGTGGCCACGGATGACCATTTGGCGAAACTTCACGGTGGTTTGATTCCTCCCTCTTTATCTCTCTCTCTCTCTCTCTCTCTCTCTCTCTCTCTCTCTCTCTCTCTCTCTCTCTATCTATCTATCTGTCTATCTATCTATCTATCTATCTATCTATCTATCTATCTATCTATCTCTTTATCTCTATCTCTCTTGCTATCATATCTCGATACTACATCGACTAGTCACGCATTCGCATAGATGAATTTATGCGAACGTGCATATGTGTGTTTATAGGTGTGTAACGCGCAAGCCGCCTCTTTCTGTAAATCGACAACCCATCCGAATTTGCAGATCGAACATAGAACGGGGTAACTCGTCGCTCGACCATATAACGAGATGTCACATAGAGGGGAAAAAATTACGTAAATTAGCGCGAATTGGTGTCGAATGGTCGCGCATGGTTACCATGAGAGGAGTGACGTTTACCATTCTGAGAGAGGAACGAGACCGTGCCCTCGGCAGCACCGAGCTTTGTAGCACGGCTCGCAGAACGCAGGGGCGGGCTACCACCAGAACTGTGTGTGATTGATGAGGCAGTGATAGCGACGGGTCTGCACTCGACACATCGCTACTGCCACCAAACAATGCATATTCATCGGACGTATAAATAATGTCTGTTTAATACATAAATATACATTAACGCGTGCGACCCCTTTATATCATACTTCCGGCTCCAGCCTCGTCTTCTTCCTCGTCCACTCTCAGTGGTGAGATCCACGTGTCCTTTCTCTTTGCAAACTGAATTTGATCGCTTGGGACACGTCCTCTGAATCATTTCTATTTTACTTTCACGATGTTATAGACAAATTATGATTTAAGAAATCTGCGAGTATCTTTGTGCTCAGGAATAAAACTTGTGTCGTAAAAACGTTTTCTTCTTTTACGATATATACAATCAAACTTTTCCACGTTTTCAGAGATGGTGTAATGTTTCTTTATGACACAATAATTTTATTTCTGATAATTAATATAGGTCACCGGTGGATTACGTGCAATGAAACAGATGCGTTGAAACATTTTTTTGCGTTTGCAAATTACATAAAATGGACTTTCACGATACCACTGTAGATATCTATCTTTTGAATTTTATTAAAAAAGATCGTGTTTTAATCCGTTGATAGAGGTTCCTGATAGTTTCACCAGCGATGCGTTATCCTGTAACGGACACGCCGTGGAATGAAAATTTGAAAGAATCCGATAGGACACGTTGTCACTGATGATTGATCACCATTTTGACCGAGACGCGTCCTTTTTTTCAAATTGAAAATTAATCCCCGCTTTTAACGTTCAACTTTCAAAACATTACGATACACCGGGTGTATCGATTTTCCATGGAGAAGAGGTTACATGGCCGCCATTACTGACAGAGAAGAAAATTTGTCTCATCGTAAATTTAAATGAGCCATACTGCGTAGTTTAAATTCCGATATGCGATCGAACGCATCCAATTTTTTTTGTCGCCGTTTATCACGGTAGATTAAGTACCCATTTATCACGAGCCCTGATGAATGACTCGCGCACGCGTGTACATAATATGACACGGTATATCATTGACGGGAATATCAATAAGCTTTTTATAAGATACTTCCTCCTATATTTCAAACAATTTAGATGGAAATTTCCATTCTCAAAGGATCACGAAATATTTCTTCAGTCTCCTAAATATCATCGATATGTTAATACTTGAAAACTCTAAATATTTCAAAAGGGAAGATATTCTTTTCTTTCATTTTCTTCTTTCTGAATGCATTAAATCATTTCATAAATAATGCGACATTTTTAGTAGGATAAATTCTACTCTCGTAAGAATCGTGTTATGTATAGAACGATCTGATAAGTCCCGTTGAGCATGCTATAAAATTATCTAATCTTCCACGTTAAATTCACGTTACTGTAAAACTGTTATTTATAATATCTTGCGAGATTTTCTCAGCGATATATATTAGAATTTACAACTGGTCTTTATTCTCCTCGTTGATGCGTGGCAGAAATTTTGTGGTGGATAGTCACCCTTAACACACAGGGAATTTTATGACGACCTGTTATAGACACTCTTTGTATGCTCATTGTGGACGGTTTACGAGCACTGCTTATGGCCCCTCTTAGCATACAGTGGACGCTTAGTAGCGTGTGATCATGGTCGGCCTTGGTTCGCCGAGGAGTTAAGTAAGCCCGACCCTAGCCCTATATTTGGTGCGTAACATCGAAATTCGATTAGATACCGGTATAAGTTGATACTTTTGTAGGAGAAATGTCAGGAACGCGATCGTTATATAACCCAAATGGCGAAGGAAAATAAGCGAAAGGATAACTCTGCCTCTGGTATAATTGAATAAATACATATAACGCAAACACGGTGAGCTGAAAAGTTTCTCCACGAAAAGTCATTATTCTAGAAAGGAGGGTGCTGAAACTTCTATGTTTCGATAACCTGCACGATACATCCAACTATTTCAGATATGCTGAAACAACGTCTTAATAATGAAACTTTCAGAAAGCGTAACATCGTGAAAACACAGCGCGGTTTCGGCTCGATAACCGACCAGACTTGGACCTCGGATCAAAAATTTTCACGGTAAATGGTGGATCAAGTGAAAATGGAAAAGGATGCGTATACACTCTCCGTTAAAATTAAGAAATCCGACGATGGAAGTATTCGAGACAGATACGGATTCTTGTTGCCGAGTTCATACACCTCGGTTCAATTAAATTCGCGGCCGGAAGAACAATAATTGCTTCGCGTTTCGTTCCTTCCCAACCTTCTAGTCTTCCACTCACTCCCTTACCATCCTATCGTCCATTCTTCGTTCTCGTGAATTTTCTGTGAAAACTTTCATGGCACTTCTAATTAGACTTATCCCATTGCTCGCGTTAAGAGACGAAACTTTCTATAGATAGGAAGGAAACCGTGCTAATGGCGCGATAGGTTGTAGCGAACACTTCGGCGATCAAAATTAATGCGGCCAGAAATATCGGACGTCTAACTTTTTCTCTCGTACTCGGGGCTGTTCTATTTCGATTCGTGAAATTTTCCGCACGGTAAACGTTCGACAGCCCTTGAATACGCAACTTTCTACAATGAAATCCTCTTACGATCCGAATACGAGTAACCGTGTACAAATTTTGTCTGTTTTATAATTGACTGCCAGAAATTCTTGCTACGTATTTGTCAATACTCCCGTTTATTCCCGTTTATTCTTAAATTTAGTTCTAATTCAAAAAATGGAAAAAATGCTCTTTGTTTGATTCCCATACGGGACGACCATACCTCATCTTGAGACATAAATATTTCAACTATAAAAACTGCATCAAAGTGCGTTTATAGATATTTTTTCAACACGTTGGTGAAATATAGACAAATTCAACAGAAGTTGCAAGTCAGTGCAGTTTAACCATGACAAATTTATTTGACGAGACAATCAACGTTATTGCATCTATGAACCGGATATTGAAGTTTGATGGAAGGTCAATTCTCTGGAAGATCAGTTTCCAAAAACAGAAGTTGTATGCACTTTTCCTCTGATCCCTTTGACTGAATTATGAATTTGAATGCAGAAAACGCGTTGAGCGCTCTCAGAAGTTTCAGTACAGTTTTTCCTCGATGCTAGTCGGCTATGGTCTTTAGCATAGATATACAATTTCCATGACGAGTATGAAGCCGGGCAGAAATTCGTAGGCGAACAACGCTACTGAATTTCGATCCTACTCAACTAGGGGAAAACGCTTCTACTCAATCTAGGATCTAGGAATTTTACGAGGGGAAACACTTTCTCTTCGTGTTGGAGGAATGTATTCCGTTATTTATATTCCTACCTGTTTTTCTAAACTTGACAATTTTTGAGACGTGTAATCAAGTTGATTTCTTAATTCCAAGTTTGAAGGATTGTGTAAAAAGATTTTTTATGTGGAGAAATATTTATCGTAATTATAAACATACCTAAATTAATTTTCATTTTCTAGCTCTATTAACTTTTGAATAGGATCGTTTTCAAAACCTGATGAGAATGCCAAAGCGAATATTTAATAACTGACAATCTGTATACATGTATATCTGTATACATAATACAAACTGTTTTCAAATATTAAACCGCTTGCGACGCGCAAACTCGGAGGAATAAATTATTAATTGTATATCTTTTATGTGAATATATGTATGTACAAAAAACACAGAAGAATTTTATTGTATTAATTAGCTGCAACTCGAGTATTAACAATCGCGATGGCAGCTCTAGGTCAATACGTAGGTAATAAATTTAATCGATACCGCTTGCGTTTGTTTCTGGTATTTATTCGCGTTTGGTTTCAAATTGCATTACTGGCTAATTATGTTTCAGAGATTAATTCTGTAACGCAATTAAATTCACTAATGTTCCCGATACCTCTGTTACGAATTTCTTATGTACAAACAGTTTTCAGGACTGTTAAACAATTCGGGAAATAGACCGTCAGCGAAACACGAGGAAGGCGACACGAAAGGATTCTATTCTGGAACATGCATATGCATCTGTTCACACATTTGTGCGTGACATCGCGTTCAAAATTGTCCCGTTAGAATAGCACCCGTGTAATTGAGTTTGCAAATATCGCGGTTGATTTCCTAACAAACAGTATAACGATCAATTTCGTACTTTGTTTCGTCGGATCTAGTTATTCGTCGGCTATTTTAAGACGCGATATTTGCAAAGGAATCGTACTCACGACTTCCCAAATACGTTTTAATTTTTGTTATTATATGAACGAGCAAATATCGATATTTCAAATATAGAGAGGAATAAAATAAAATTCAGTGTCCGCTAAATCATCAGTCTTCACAATCTTGTACAGTTTGCATTGCGCGTTCCGTACGAGTTATTTCAACATTGCAAAATTTTGTGGAATAGCTATGTATATGATGGGGGAAATTTGAAAACTAAATTTCAAAAATTTTTATACGAAACGAGAATAGTACGGAAGCTAGTGAAAGAAAATTTATTTTGTTTAACCGATATATTCCTACTCCTCTCTATAACTCGAATTTCCTTTCGTGCCACAGATATAACTTTAATTTACGTAACAAAGCGCAACGGAGAACTTTGCATGAATAATCCGTGCCTTTTATCATAAAATCACCGTTGAATAAAAACCATTCTCGCTCTAGTTTCCTCGAAACACCCGCTATATCTCGAGATACATCCAGCGTCACTGAGATATCTGTCGTTGTTTTCACCTCCATCATGGACTTCCACGTTTTGCCAAGTTTCCAGCTTTAAAGTCTGAAAATTCTTTTAACGAGTATCTGCATTGTAAGAAAGACACGGCTTTTAAGCTTCTCACTCGTTGGAGGTATTTCTTGGAACAGCAAGAAATTGCCTGGTTCTCGCGCTTAAATGCGCTTATTACGCTGTATTCTTCGAGAAAAATTTGAATTGGTCTTAAAAGGGAAGAGCGAAACTTACAGAGAAGGAAACGAACGGTTGTCTGATCGGAGTAATTTTACACGAAATTTCATTGACAACTACCTTATGAGATAAAATAAACGAAGAATAAACTCTAATAGAATAATAAAGAAGTTTTTTCTTTGAATATTTAATTAATTATACCCGAGAAATATGCCAACAATTTAGAAAGCAGCGAGATATTCCGAAATATTACTCCGTACATTTATCCTACTCTAATGTTTCGAAATATTTTTGGAATTTAGTTGAAATATTCGACAATTTTTCCTCATTGTCGTGAACTAACGATCGGCTGATCAATTAGGTTGCTATGCCGTGGTATGATAATAACAGTAGCGGCCGAAAAGGAGAGTGGAAACAAGGTAACACGTGTAACGCGTCAGATGGAGACGAAGACAAAGCGTGGCGCGGAACTAGCGTGCAGAATTACGAGAAGATCGCGTGCTAAACGATTCTCCTCTTTGACTAGCCCCTTCCTTTTCTCTCGTTCTTTCTCAGGCTCGTGGTTCTTCCTTTCGCACAACGGTTGTTACGTCATACCACAAAACGGTGGAAAACGACGCGAGAATGGAGGAACGCAAAGGGTGCAGATCGCGGCGATACGATTGATAATGAGCATTACATTGCAGGCACGTTGCCAAATATCGCGAGCGTGAACGAAATCGCGATCAGATCGTCGGAAAATTAATTTTCTGGGTCGGAGAATCGCGCCAGGGTCAAAGATTCACGAGGGTATTGATAACTCGAAGGAGGAAAGTTAGTCGTAGACCTTCAAAGGTAATTTAATTCCGGCGCGTTTCTATACTTTGAAAGCTGTGGCAAGACGCGGGAAATAGCAGCGAAAAAGTAGTGGACTGAACGAGGCGACAGTGAAATATTTTTGCCTTTCCATCAACGGCGTAAGAATCGCGTGGAATTCACAAGAGAGAAAGTGCATACGTTTCATTCATCACAACCTTAATGACCTCTCTGTTAAATTAATGTCCTGGGTTCTATCGAGACGCGCACGAGGCTCGTTTGACTGCCCGGGTTGGGTTATTAACATTAAACTCAACTTAGAAGAGCTGAAACACTTCTGAATACATTATTTATGCTTTATTCGTGACAGTCTTTCGAAAAGCAAAAAGATATTAATTGTTCGGCAGAATTTTGTTACTTAATTTAGCTACGGTTTACGTATATAATGAAACATATTGTTCGAATCTGTGTTTTGACTTAACGAATAACTCGCTGTTTTTGTTTTAATTTTGCAGCTCGTGTATCGCATATTTACTATATCCCAGTTTGATAAAAGGGGTAACACAATGTGCTCTGCGAAATGAGCATAAATCAATTTTATACCTTTCAAACCCGATGCATGGCACTCTTTAAAACTCTTTAAAAACAATGGGCCAATGCGATGTTGTCCGCTATCAGCTACAGCTTTCCCTTTGTTGCTGCACAGATGATAACGCAGCAGAACTTGCGAAACCGAGCGAAATTTTTTACGGAGATCGTACGGATGGTGGCATATTTTTTATCTTGTACGTATAACATTTTAGTAAATAAAACCAACAGAGAATTACCTGACGCATTAAAATTTTTACAAACCGTGTAATATACCAATATAAAATCTATACAATTATTTCAACAGAATTTAAATTAAAAAACAATTGATTAGAGGTATTTAAAAAGGTACCACACATTCATCGGCTCGAAGAAATTTGAATGAAAAAAGATGTTCGCAGATCACGTTTAGGTCCGTGTATAGAAAAGCAAATCAGACTACCCTACGCTTTCTTCCGACTCGTTGCTCGTTAAAGCCACGTTTATCGATGCACGCAAATCAGGCTAGAACGTCAGACAAATGGTAATCGAGAAGCGTGATTAAAGTGATCGCGCTTCTAATGGAGAGGAAAGTAGCAAATAAGAGACAAGAAGAAGCGAAACTTGCCTGTCAGTGATAGTCTAGAGTCTAGGGGCGGCGTCGTCCTTCGCCTTCCTTTTCCCTCTTATCCGTGATGCATTGCATTCTACAGGGGCGGCCGCGCGAACGTATAATGCACGCCGGCTTCTCGAAACCGAAAAAGGAAATAGACAAGACCCTTAACTGAAATCAGGAATGTGAAGCGGATGGTAGTTTAAAAGGATTCGCCTTGGTTGGCTCCTTGTCTCGACTATTTTTTCCTCTTCCTGTCCAATAGTCGCAATCTACTTGTTCCACTACCTGCGCTTTGACCCATTCCAACTTAAACTACATCTATTTCTATGGTATACAAGAATGTATCTCTTCGCGTTTCCCCGCTGATCCTCGCGTTAGTTTCTCGAGCCTGTACGCGCGAAACTTCTGAATACGGTGTATTGGATATTTACATAGCCTTCGTGGTCAGAAAACTATGTGCTACTGAGACGTGATCCGCATACAAATAGAACTTTGAATCTTTTATTCTTTCACCTTTCCCATATGTATTTCCTTGGACGCATAAGTGAAAAATAAATTTATCGCACGCGATTCTAGCAATTTGCTAGATGTTTGCGATCGCACGATTTCGATGATCAACATGAATCAAATAAATATTATATTAATTCCTTCGTTTTTTTTTTGTTTGTTTGTAATAAATACGTATTCTGTGAAATTACGGGCTACTGGATATTGCAGAATCCTTTTCCAAATGTCAGGTAAATTTCATCAATATTTTATTCAAATCGCGTAATGAATTTATTGACCATATTCTCTCGAGTTTCCTATATGTATATCTATTTTAATATCTACTACAAATATTTCTTTCTCAACATTTCTTTCATGGATATATCTATAGATATAAGCAATTACGAATCTCACTTAATCGTCGCTCTATAAAATACTTGAATTGTTTTGATCTTTCTCTCTCGCCGTTCTCGTTTTGCCCGTAATTTGGAAACAACGAAGGAAGTTACAAGGACCGATAGCGAAGACATGTTACGGCACATAGATTCAATCTTTAAAGTTTATGGTCGTGTATCAGTAAAATTGTATCAATATCAGTCAGTTTCAATTTTTGTAACGATATCCCACGATACGTCGACAAGTGCCGCAACTGATACGGTTTGCGTATAAGGATTCAATATCGTTCGATGGATTCAATTGCTTTATGATGTTCTACGGAGAAAATTCCGAAGTGATTGAAATATTATTTTTTATATAAACTTATAAAATACAATCTTTCGTGTTACGTGAAAAAGAGAATTAATAAAACGGTGTTTCGTAAAGCAAAAACCTCTTCTAAATTTAATGCACGTCGTCGCTGATAACGAGGAACGATAATTTAACTGGAAGTAATAAACGACAGTTACATGCGTATTTACAACCTGGCAAGACACTGCGTTTAACTACGTTTTTCTGTCTCACTTTGCTTCCCGTGCACCCGCGAAAATTTAAACAGCAACACGGGTTGTAGCTATGTCTGCACGGGCACGCAATTAAAAAGAAGAAAACAAAAAAGCTTTTAGTGCGCAGTAAAAACCATAAAAGGAAAAGATTACACGGTGTAATTTCGTGCAGAGGGAAGAAACCAGTTTCGTTGGTACGCGGCAACAAAGTGTCACAAAAGGAAGTGTAAAAGCGCTTGTCCAGATTTAGAACCTCAATTAAGGCTATGGAGAAGGAGAATCAATGCAGAAACACCGAGTAATCCATCCACTTCCATGGACCGCGACAGTGACTTTTGTTCAAGTAGCATGAACAAGTAAATATAGAGATAAAAAGAGAGAGGAGAGAGAAAAAGACGAGAGTAAAAAAAAAAGGAGACAGAAATAAACGGGATGCTACACCATTGCCCATCGACTACTAACCTAGCGTTTCGTTTCTGAGGCTAGGAAACGAAGAAAAAAAAGAAAGAAAAATAAATAGTTGAAGTTAGCGATCTTCGCGCATTTCTGTTTTGAATGTGTTCTATTATTCTATTCGGAAGGAAGCGTGGAAACTTTGCGCGATTAAAGTTCCTCCATCGTAGAAAGTTAATCGTGTGGAAAATGATTCCGTAAAAATCTCATTATTTTTTTCTTTCGTTTAACTTGCTTTAAGCGATTTTATACATTTAACCGGTGTATTATCGGAATATGAAGAGAAAATATCGTTCTTAACTATGTGCCTTATGAATGAGGCTTATTTATGCGTACTTCATAGATTTATGTGCAATATATTAATGATTATTTTTGTCGCTTTGTTAATTGGTTCTAAATTTGTTAAAAATTTACAGACAAACGAGTCGAAGAAATTGTCGAGTCTTTGAAGTCTTAATTTTCTAATATATTTTATAACAAAGAAAAAAAAAATAAATAAAAATCTCGAGATCTGCTCCGACTGGCTACTGCTATTTAATAGATATGGTTCGTTATTCAAACTTTCCACGATCTAATCCATAATTTTCACGCCCCTATTGTTATATATTCCATCATTCAAGGGTGTCGAAAGCGTCGAAACAGCCGATCGATCAATGCGATCATCCTTTTGTTCCGAATAAAAATCAAGTATGATAAAAAACTTGGTACTTACCTTATCTAAGCGCTCCTCAGCCTCGAAAATCCCAGATCCGTGACACCCTCTACCGCTGTAGCACCGGTGGCATTCTTATCCCTTCATTGGACGCACCTTCAACACCCTTAAACACTGCACGACGCCGCGCCGTCCACGTTGTATCACACAAGAATCACGTATCTGGTTAACTACGTTTCTCTGGCATGTCTCAATCCGCGTGCCTCAACGACGATCAAATTAAACACGTCCCCCTCTCGAAAGCTATCCTGATTTTCCGGACCAAATAAACAATTTAAACGCGTCTTTGATCGACATACGACTTCTTTCGCTCACGAACCGGAACATCACTCATATTCGACGAGCAAAGATAACGGAAAAGCTCGATCGGAAAAATAAATCATATATAAATTTTTGCATAAAACGCGGCTCAACGATCAACCATGCTTTACGTTTGCTGTCATGATCTGTTTAGGTTTTGTTTCGCAACGAGACTCAAGGAATTTACGACAATATAGAGCAGTGACACTCCTTAAGTGGTTGAAGGTCGATGACGAAGAAGTAGAACGAATGATCGCGAAGACTGCCGCCGCGTTCAGCTGTCACGTTCAGCCGGTGAAAGAGTCGATCACGTGGCTTTTCGTACGCCTCGCCGTCACTCGCATCTAGCAACACCGTTACACCTTCTCGGCGATCCGTCGAGAACTGCGTTCACCACGACTCCCCACCCGACGCTTTGGGGGCAGGACGCTCAACGTCGCTAGCTAGACACGACGCGCGGCGTCGCTCCGCCTCCACGTGCAACTACCTGCACCCCTCCGCGGTGGTGAGCCCTCGCGGCTTCTCTACTCTTCTTCCTTGTCCGTTTTTGGCCGGTTTGCTTCACGCCGCTCTTCCCCTGTTCTCTTCGCGTCTGATCGTGCCACTTCACGCCGCACCTCTTCCTCAAGATGACCGGAGAACCCTTTTCCACGATACAGCATCCCCTGTGACCATCGACACGCTTCTTCCGATCAAGTTTATTATAGTTAACGGATAAAAGCGATCAATATATGCGAAGATCAGTGAGCTAGGAAAAAGAGAATAATTTTGTGGTTGATATTTCCTGTATGCTTCATATGAACTTGAAGCGAGTATAATCGATTATGGGTTTTCATTTTGATTGGGTAATTGAGAATCGATAATTGGGATAAATGGATTGGTACTAGTGTAACGATCGGTGGTGCATAGTGGTGGTAGATGAATAAAATACGATTTGAAAAATACGTATAGATGAAATTATGAAAAATTAACATTTATCGTTGAAAACACGTAGATCGTATAAAATATTTTTCAATGTGACATATAGTCGTTAATCCCGACATGACTCGTAAGCATGAAAATACTGAGAGGGATATTGTATCTCTGGAAGAACACTCCGTTTTTGGCAAGTGTGCAAATTCGGACACATCCGTTACATATGTAAATTAGTGTTGCATACACGTTTCCTCTATTCGCGAAACCATCGCAAGAAGAAACATCAAGCTTTCGCTATTTATTTCGAAACTCTAAACGAAACAACGAATAATACAATTTCATAGATAAAACTGTACTTCTGTATGTACGAACGCTTGTAATATTATTTCTCATTTCGTGCAATAAATCTCTGATTAAACCTTACATCTGCTTCGTAAAGCGTGGTAGATGAACATTGTTAATAATCCGATAAGGGATATCTGTTTGTTAAAATGAACTCCATTTTTAATACGTTGTACGCACAAAAGCAACTGTAACGCGTGTAATCGATGGAATAGCAATCTACTGTCCACTTCGTTAATGAAACAGATATAACGTTCGAAATGAGATGCAAATGGCCCAGGGTGTGGTTGAAATGCAGATACGAGCGGCGAAGTTTTTATTTACAACCCCTATAACGAGACCGACCAGCATAATGCGTTTTTTCGAATGGATCGGTCGTATTTCTCTTCGTTGTCGGATGTATTTCTCTTGTCACTTTCTCCCTTCCCCTTACGTTCCCCTTTTCCATTTATCAATCCCTAGCACGGTGATATTTTAAAGACTTAAAACAGCTGACGCACAGATTTGAAGTACTTCTGACGTAAACTCTCTTTAATTTTTTCACATCTGGTTTAGTCCAACGAATTTCACTTTTCCGTTGAATCGTGGATTTTGCAAGCACTATTTATCCTTTTTCCTTTCCCTAATCCTCTGTTTTGCGTGCCATTTTTTATAATGTGCCTGAAATTTTTATAATCTAGCGTTCATAAGAATCTTTGGGAAATATTCTATGAAAAAGCAAAAACTACTTATCCCCAGATAAAGAGATAATACTTATAATACAGAAACTTTGGCGCAACCATAAGCTATAGATGACTACGGAAAATGATGAAAAATTCAGTTTGAAGCATAAACGAGATAGCTTCCGAATCAAAAGTCTCGTCGCGTCTTACAGACGCCTTCCAAATTCTCGAGTAAGGTTCAGTGATATTTGTCATCGTTCTCTATCACTGAGATATCGTTTCTGCGAAACGATAAACAGAGAATCAAACCAATCGTTGAATCTTTCGAACAAAGCGAGAAAAAAGGATCACGTAGTGCGATGAGAATCTTATTTGAGCATCTGTATTACGATGAATTAGAGGTAAGGCGCTATATCTGCCTATATAACATACTGTTTAAATAACATACTACGACAGTACCGTTTTCGCGTGACAAGGAAGGAATCGAACGGCGGATAATATTTGAGTTGTCGAGACCATCGAGTCTCGACACAGAAGAGATGAGGATGCAGGTTAAGTAAGTGGTTAGGAAGACGGCGTTGCCCAAAGTAATGGAATAAAAACACTCGACCTCGATGTTACCATGATTGATTTGGGCGGCATTATCTTTCACCTTCTCTTCTCGTCCGGCAAGTAGACGTGTCAAAAATTCCATTGAAAAACCCTTGTTTCTTCGTGTTTTATGAAAATAATAAATGTCCATCACCCAGGCATTATTTCCTGGCTTTAGTGACTTGTCTTTTACTCCGGATTAACAAATCCTGTTTATCAAAATGTATCCACAGCAATTAATCAAAGATGAAATAAAAAATAACACTTAGATACCTATCATCCAACTTTCCAATTATTATTTTCTACGAAGTTAATATATAAATAAAATTCATTACTTCCTAAAGTTGTTTCAAAGATTACTACAAAATATTCTGTAAGGCAAGATCGCCGACGAACGTGTAGAACGAAATATAGGTCTTAAAACTTTTATTTCTTAAAGAACGAAAATTAGTTGAAACGTATAACAGTGAAATGTAACGAACGTAGCATCGCTGAAATTACGAGAATCAACTCATAGAATGTCGTAAAAGTAGAATGTTCGGTTTCATTAATGTGCACAATACCAAACGCATACGTAGGTGCTGGGAGATGGTAAGTAGTACGTGTTCCGCAGCCCTTTTATAGATCCGTGACTGCTTCCGATACCGTATACGCCGGACTGTAATTAGTCTGTAGGACTGGATCCAGCTTTCAATGGACCTTCAATGAGCGCTACTAATGACGACCGGATGACGCATCCGGAATGCCTGTTTAAATGATAGTATGCTAATTCAATGGCAAGCATTTCGTTTTTGCGCATATCGTGAAACACATCTGATTTTGCGTTTCAGTTAACACCGTACTTCCTCGTTGTCCCGTCTAACAATATGCATCGCGCGTGTAATCTATCCTAAGAGATACAAGAATTTTCTAATGTTAACACGTCGTCACGGCGAATCGATATTTCGATTAGATTATTATTTTTGTATAATGTGCTTCATATTCAACAATTTTTATTATATTTCTCAAATTCTATCGTTGATGCGTCGAATATAGGGAAATTTGAAAATTACGCAAAAGCCTGAAGCTTGTAAACTTTCCGAATCGAAAAACTCTCAAGCAGAATTACATTATTTTTTACGATGCAACGGAATTCGATCATTCCTGTTCGATTTTCGATAACATGACAATGTTTGATCTAATACTAGGTTGGATTTACGTATAGAAGATATAGGAAGCAGATCGAGGGCGAATACGAATTCCTATGCGATCCCTGGCCGGGAAGGAGAACTGCGAAAGACACGAAAACGTAAACAGTGACTTAAATCACCGTACACGCCTCGGGGAAAGATCGAAATACGGTGTACGTCGGAAGGATACCTCGGCGAACGTGGCGGAATGATGAGGTGTCGCGCTAGAATAGACAAGGAGGACTTTCCGGTCCGCTATTCCATCCGATTCCGTAATCCATTCCGGATACCAACGGTGTTCTACTCCTTTTTTCTCCTTTTTTCTCCGTCGTCCTTCTTCAATCGGTCGGGAAAGGCGATCCAGGACAGGATACAGGACATCAGTCTTTTCTGTCTTCGCTACGTTCAGGGCTGCAGATTCCACCGAGAAATTCCACGCTCGATTCGTCCTCCTGCGTTCAATACAAGCGCCGCTCTCGGATTCGCCGCGTACTGTGTCCCGTTTTCCTTTCATGGACTGCCTTTCTTCCATCGTGGAATCCTCAACATTCAAATATTCCTTTACGTGGAAAGGGAATGAAGAAAGAAGGGAGTAATCCAAGTAAGACAGGACAAAGGACCAAAGAAGAAGGAAGAACGAATCGAACAACCAAACGAAGAGAAGAAGGGCGACGCGAGAAAGCAAAAGGAAACGAACAGGTGAAGGTGAATGGTAAAATGAAAATATGAAACGAACAAAACGACGACAGAGGTGGATCGTGCGACGGGAACGAAGAACTAAAATTAGAATAGAACCAGGACGGAGAGAGGGGCCATGGAAAGCGGTGGAAAATCGAAAAGGTGGTTAAACCGAGAAACGGTGAAACGAGTGAGAGAGCCGGGACAGCTACTTGCGAGAGGTTGGGTATACACCGGGCTCGCATTCCAAGCAGACTTGGTGAACCGGGTTCATTATTTTCTCGTTATAAGTTTCTACAACTCGAGCTTGTTGTCGTAACGCTGTTAACGCGGACGCGTCGCGAATTGTTAAAACGGCTGGCGAACGATCAGCGCGCGTATATATTCGGCGGCTTCCTTAAACCCCGTGTCACGCGCCGCCCTACCACTTCGTTCCTTTTCATCCTGGCCTCTACTCAACCGCCACTCTCATCCTCTAATACCCATTCCTCGCTCTACTCCCCCTTTATCCTCTTTTTTTTTCGTTTATTAATAAACGAGCCACTGTCACTTGCCTTTCTCTCTCTCTCTCTCTTTCTCTGCCTTTCTTTCCTTCAGTCTCTTTCCCTTCAGAGGCGCAGGATATCGGAAAAGGCAGAAGGAGGAACAAGAGGACGGAAGGAAAAGCTAGCAGCGACACGACGAAAGGCCAGTGCTCGTCTTGTTGTTCCTTTGCAATACTCAGCGGAATTATTGAACAACTCGGTGACTTGATGTGCTAACTCTAACTTCCTCTCAGACACGGCAAAGCGTTACCGTTGAAAATGGAGCACAGTCACGAGTATCGTGAGCGTCGTTCGTAAAGGATCGCACCTGACGATGCCGCTTTAATGGTGACTTTAATTGTACCCTTTGATTTCAACACGCTTCGTACACTGTCGATTCCATGCGATCTCCACGCGATTTCTATCCCTTCTACCTCGCCAACATTAAAAAGTGACGATATTCATGGACGAGAAGATTGTTGCTCGAAAAACTAAGATTTCTTGTTATTTCGTGTTACTTTTATACAAGTGTTCGGCTACTGTTTCAACACAATTTAAGGGATGATTGTTGACGTCTAAATAAGATGAAAATCAAGAATAAAAGATTAAGTTTTCGGTCTTGTTTTTTTTTAGTTATTGACAATTAGAAATCGGCCACAATATCGCCTGCACGCGAGCAAACCTCCTTACACGAACAAAGGGAGGGTCAGCCTAAGCAGCGGGACGCATAGCGATCCTCATCCAAACGACACATGAGCAGTAGCTTATCTCGTACAAGTTGTAGAGGAGAAGACTATGGTATTCAGAGACGTAAGCAACCCGGCGCGACGTTTTGCAAAAGAAATGGTAGATTGAACGTTAAACCTGCTTACTCGTGAAAAACCATAAGAACATATCGAAAACCGCTCTATGAAACTTTCGCAAGTTTTTGTTAGCCAAAATGTATACATTTGCAGAACTTTCGGACATGCAAGGCATTTTCAAAATAGGCCAATAATTATGGGATACCGGTACGTTAAACCCTATGAAATGTATACAAGAAAATACAAGAAGAAGAATCTTTGCAAATGGATGAGTTAACTGACAATAACTAAAAAACAAAGCCGAAAACACAATTTCGTTATTCTTGATTTTCTCCTTAAATTCTGTTGAAACAGTAGCCGAACATCCTGTATACGAAGAAATGAAATAGGAGCGATACAGACGTACCACCTATCTTTGTCATACGAGTAAAATTAAAAACTCAAATCGTGATTCTAATAGCACTTATGGAAGATTAATTAAACCTTGCAGAACATTAGAGAAAGTAACGTTCTCGTTGCTTAGTTGCCAATCATTATGAAATTGGATTTTACGCCCTTTGATAATCTTCCCTATGTTCACCATTTAAAAACTTTGCAAATTGAAGAAATTGACGAAGACTATAGAATACGATAAATTAATGATAGCCATTCGACGTTGGCGAAAGAGTTATAAACAAATCGTTGGAGAATTGAAAACGTTGAAATGGCAAACCGGGCGTTCGATTCAGGCGGTGCAAATGAGTGGAGCGATATTAAAATCTACGCGGGCAACAGATGGGCTTGGATAGCTTTACGATGCTCGAGCCAATAACGAAAATCATTAAATTAGCTTTAACCGCCGGTGCACGGCGTACTGTTAACAGCGTACTAATTTTATTATTTAGTAGTAGCATAAAAATCCTGGAATTCCCTTTGTTACTTCTCCTGCCGACGCAATTCACAGGCTTTTAAAGTAATAAGTTCGTCCGTTTGACTATGTTTTATTTCGCTATTACGCTCATATGTGTATGTACCAACATTGTACGATATAACGTAAGCTTTCAAAAACTACTCTTACCTTTGCATAAGTGTACATTCAAGATAGAATTGCATATTAGTAAATATAATGTATATCTTACCTTGTTTGTGCAAAAATTCACAGCAACGAAGGATATCTTTTGTTGAAAAATGTGATTAATGGGATTTTCGCGACATGCACGCGTTCAAAGTTTGACGTGACAGCCATATTGCTTTTAACACTACCAGAAGCGTGGAGTTGGCGCCAATTTGCATTTACCGAATATCGGTAACGTAACGTCCTACAAAATTTTATACATATTTGATCTGTAACTGGTGTGTACCTCGTGTGTACTGCCTAATGGATCAATATCGCAAAAATAATATTTGAATTCATTCAATTTAAGAAGATGGCACTACTGAATTCGCTTAATGCTCAAGGCTGAATGTTCACAGCCAGTCCTATTCTTATCATCTTAGCATTGACTTCTAAGTTTGTGAATCGTTGGAAAATAGGAGATTCATAAACATTAACGTAACTATTCATAAAAACGTAACTTGAAAACAGATTTTATTTGTTTCCGTATAAATATA
Source organism: Bombus fervidus (assembly GCF_041682495.2). NCBI lineage: Eukaryota > Metazoa > Arthropoda > Insecta > Hymenoptera > Apidae > Bombus > Bombus fervidus. The sequence continues at coordinate 2,184,981 of NC_091523.1, read as the reverse complement.
ACAGATAGGTATATAAATAGATCATAGTTATATGCGTCATATATAATCATAATCACAACAAAGTGCATATATAACACATAAGATATACATCATGAGACTCGTTACGCACATTTGATTCGTGTTAATATTGTTTATTTGTAAGTATTTTTATTTATCACACATTCGAATGAAGATAATGTTATCGTGGAAAATGTCACTTTCTCACTTCTATCTTCGAGAAAAGTGCACGCGCTCTATTCAAAGTATCTTAGTTCGTGAACTCCAAAAATATAAAAGAAATATACTTATATTTGATAGACATAAGAATAATGTGTTTATTCAAGTGCTCCTTACGCTCTACTGTGGAAATCGTGCGATGTACTTTAAGTGTTAAATATAAATCATCTTACACGTTAGTATTTAAAAATTATTCGTGAGATTTAATATGATTAAGATTAACGCTAACTCAATTCTTGAAATACAATAGGATCTTATGGTAAAAGCGCAAGTTGTACTTCAACCACAGACATACATATAATATACATCAAATACGATAAAAATTTAAAAAATTTTTAAAGTTTATAAGGAAAAAAGTTTAGCCTATACAAAAAAAAATAAAAAAATTTATGTATAATAAAGTGGTTTTATTGCAAAAGTAATAATGTCCCTGCATACGGCGCGTATGTATTATATTACTATTGCTGTTGCACATAGTCATACAGCAACACAATCAGTTTCATTTCCAATATAAAATTCTATTCCCGCTTATTACTTTTATTTTATTCTGTTTGTTTAACATCAAATAATGATGTTCATACTATTTACATTCCAATATTTAACTGATTACTTCATCTCTAAAATGTAATATATTTCATTCATTTTCTTAAATATCCTAACTAAGATACTTTCCACGATATACACAATTAAATTTAAGAATGATATATTAACATTTCTACATTTAATTAATTTCGTTATTAATATTTAGAAATATGTTACCACCGACATACGTCGAAGGTTTTCATGATTTGGAAGCCGTTAAGGCTATGGAATATAGACCTTTCGGCAAAACCGGATTGATGGTCAGCAAATTATCATTTGGTGGCGGACCGCTTGGTTGTCATTATGGGTTGGTACTTAATTTTTATTCAAAATTTATTATTCCATACATAACATAAGCTTTAATATTTATAAAAAAATTATGAAAAAAATGTTTTCATAAATATTTTTAAAATTTAATATTACGATAATTTTATACTTTCATATGTTGATACGGCAACAGTACGTATGATGAAGGTCAAGCAATTGAAGCGATACGTCAAGGAATAAAACAGGGGATCAATTACATTGATACCGCACCATGGTATGGTCAAGGTCGCTCCGAAACTACTATTGGAAAAGTATTCTTTTTTGCATATTATAATACACATTTTAACATATACCTTTTTTTAATTTATTTAATTTTTACTTAATGTTTAATGCTTATTTAATGCAACTAGGCACTGAAAGGCATTCCACGTAAAGCATATTATATCGCGACAAAAGTCGGACGATATGAATTAAATTACGAAAATATGTTCAATTTTTCCAAAGAAAAAACTAGAAATAGTTTCCTTGAAAGCTTGAAACTTTTGGGTTTGGATTATGTTGATGTCATCCAAGTAAGAACCATCAACTTTTTATGGTTTATTTCATTTATCAATTAGTAACATGTATTTTTTATAGGTTCATGATATCGAATTTGCACCAAGTTTAGACATAGTAATTACACAAACCTTACCGGAACTGTCAAGACAAGTTGCGGAGGGCAAGGCAAAGCACATTGGTATCACTGGATATCCGATATCCATTTTAAAGGAATGTATTGAGAAAAGTAATATTAAAATTTCTTGCGTACTGAGCTATTCAAGGCATACGCTAATAGATAATACTTTGTCTGAATATATTCCATTTTTCAAGGTAGAATTTCGCAGTAAATTAAATATCCATATTTCCCAAAATAATACTTGTTAACAGATTAAACAAATGTACCAATTTTTAGGCACATAATATTGGTATCATTAATGCTTCTGCACCATGTATGGGACTTCTAACTAATAAAGGTCCACCAACTTGGCATCCCAGTTTAGAACAAACAAAAGAAGTATGTGCAGATGCTGCTGCATATTGTAAGGTATATAAATTTGAAACATTAACATAATATACATTTGTATTTGAGATTACTTTATTTATGACATAATGAGAACTTATCTTTGCAGGATCATGATACAGAATTAGCCAAGTTAGCATTATGGTATTCTATGCAGTGCAAAGATATTGCTACATATTTAGTCGGAATGCAAAATTTAAAAGAACTGCAGATAAACCTTGATGTTGTTAAAAATGGAATTACAGATGAGGAAAAAAATGTGCTTCAAGAAATTCAGGAAAAGTAAGTATAACATCAAAATAGCTAGTTTTTAATTACTAACAGTAAAGTGGAAAAACGTTTTGTTATTATATATTACTCTATTTCCTTACACAATTTAACAAATAAACCACGTTATAAAATTTTACTAGTAAAACATATAAAAGATTTTAGCAAAAAAAGAATTCTTTTATCACACTTCAACTTATGAAAACAAATATAAAGTTATATATACAATTATGCCATGTAATATATGTAGTGGTAAATTTTAAAAAATTATATTTTGTATGCCATATTAAATTAGTTAATACTATTTTATGGGTGATTCATTCTAGGGATAGGGCAATGTATTTTATAAAATTACATGTTTATCATCTTGGATATAAAAATTTTAATTAAATTAATTTCACAAAATAATTAGAAGAAATATTTGTCTTGTAGTAGTCGTCCTGTAGTAGTTATTTTGTGGTAGTAATAATTAACTTTTTTTATGTAGATTACCACGTTTTTATAAAGCATAAACTCACATATTTAAAAAAACATACATTGTGTTCCATATGCCAATAGTCCCCGTTCTCAAAGATTTTTAAAGCATCTGATCTGACATGGGATTACATTCTATCTACTATATTTCTGTGATAAATAAGTTCCTATTATACTTAAATTGATATGAATTTGGTAAGTTGTCAATTATTAAAACAAGAGTTCTCGCTTAATAAATCATTTGGACTCATAACAATAAGACAATGGTTAATTGATAATACATGAAATAATTCAATTATACTTATGTCCAAAATTTAAAAAATTCAGAAACAGAAATTAGAGATTTCTTCTTATAATAAAAAAATATAAAATGATCCTTCTCTTTATTCCAGGTATTTATGTAAAGTAACAGAGAAACACTGGGAAAACAAAGAACTTCAAGCATACTGGGAATATATGAAAAAATAAGAGAAATATATTTTTTGTACATAATATCATTATACTGTTAATATCATTTTCTATAATATATTAAATGCTAATATATGTAATAAATTTTCTACAAAAACTATATTTTTAGTATATTTAACTTTATATAAATATACTAATTATACTTTATACAAATATTTTAATAAACTAAATTATAAATGCAATCTTTAGATATGTTTTGGAAGATATGGTCTTAGATTAAAAAATTTATAAAAATCTGGTTGTGTATTTAAAAAAATATCAGATCTAATTCTTTCTTTCTAGATTTAATTCTTCTAGATCTAATTCTAAATTCTTATTTATTAAGCATTGATCTAGTGTAAACTACAGGCACATAATCAGCTTCACCAGGTTTAATTTGATATGTCAATTCATACATTAACACAGTTATAAGTGAGCCCAAAATTGGTTTATGGTACATTTGTTGCAATTCAAAACCTTTCTTAAAAGATAGCTCTCTCCCACCATCTGTATATTCTGAGGCAACAAGATTAGCACAACTGTATCCTTCAGTAATAGCAAATTGCACAGCAACATTTATAAGGCATGAAGCTATTCCTTTTCTTCTATATCGCTCATGTACATAGAGCCTTTTGATCCATGCACCTTTATCTAATCTATAGCTTTTACACAAAGCAACAGTTCCTACAATCTTCTTAATCTGAGATGAAATGTCAATGTTTGAATCACGAAATTGTTGTTCTGTCATTATGGTATAATGTACATTCTTTGCATTATGCGCCATTAGGTAAGGTTCAAATGCTTCAGCAACCCAAAAGCATGAAAAGGCATTAGACATATAAATCCTGTTATAATAAATGCAGAAGTTTTTATGTTGATATTTACTTTTATCTGAAATACTTTGTTTTCATAATAAAAATTTTATATAATACTATATTAATACATTTTAATTATGGAAATAACTATAGTTTTGATATTAACGTCTTAACATCAGCATTAAATAATACATACATATAAAAAGTTTTTACCTTGGTATATTAGAAACTTCTTCATTAACTTCCATAGTTTTCATAGTGAAAGCTATATAAGTTCCAACATATACCAAAAAAATGACGAGAGGAATAACTGAAATACAAACTGTCAAGGGCAATCCAAAAAAAATAAACATTATAGCGGCAAACAATATCATCAACTGAAAAGTCAATTCTTTAAATACAATTCCCAAAAACGTCGAACTTAGAGAAGACATTACGCCCGCTTTCACTAACTCCCTACAATTAATTTCATCGCCTGGTTTATAACTTCGTACTACTATAATGTGATTCATGTTGGAATACAATTAATTATCTCACTCTTTACAATTTTTATACATAATTAATGAACGAAATACAGACTAAACATAAATTAAGATATTGCGAGGTTATATTTTCGATATGTTCGCCATCTACAGGTAATACAAATATCAAATTAGTAATTTGCTTTCAAGTATATGTATATATATATTAATATCTGATTAACATTAAGCATTTCCTTATTTAATATATAAAGGGTCGGTAAATACTTGTTTGCTCGTTAACAAGCTTTCTATAATAAAATCAGTTATTAATAACCTAATGAACTTTTTCTAGATACATGTACTGAGTTACTCCATAAATTACATAATAAATGCTATAATTATAAAATTTCTGGCAACGTGTTTTAATGTAAATATAATGTAAATTATCGAATCTTCGGTAAGAAGATTAGAAGATACTGATTATTGATGAATATATGAATATACGCCTTAAGGTTATCTGGAAGTGGGAGAGTCAGCGTTCAGCCATTGCTACTCTGGTCTAAAGACGCGTTATATGTGAATGGTCTTCTGTACTTCGTCTAATTATCTCATTAACGAAATTATTGTTTTCTCATTCAATATCTTCTAAAGTAGATATTTAATAAAACGGTGGTAATTATGAGTGAGCGGCCGAGTAATGGTGAATACAAGTATCAAAGGGAAGAAAATGCCGATTCGAAGGTAAGAACATCGTCGGAAAAGGAACGTGATGAAAAGGAACATCAGGTTGACAAAGCCGGGGAATATGTCCGGGAGCTTTTGCAAGAAAAAGTTGAATTGGATTCGCAAAAATGGCCTAATGCAACCAGATTAATTGATCAAGGTGAATGTGAATATTGCTCTATCATCAGTAGTCATTGTTTTTAGATCATCTTTATTATTTTTAATGGCCGTGTTTATTTTTTTACTGTTTGTATATTTATTTTTGTAATTTACTAGCATAACTGTTTGTACACGATTTGTTGGTTTTATTACATTAAAGTCGAATTGAATAAATTATTTAAGGTTAGATTATCGTGTAAGCGAAAAACAGTTTGCACTTTGTTACTTAATTTTTCTAACATTGTTTCGAATATATTACTAATTCTGTACAAAAATTATATCACATTTGTTAGTGCAATAAACAATAATTAAAAGGAAACATCAAACTTTTCCATAATAAATAAATTTCAGGAAATACAAACGTATTTAGTTTAAAGAATCAATATTAATATGTATGTAAACCTACGTTGTAAACCATTTACTTATTTTTATATTGTTTTAGTATACAGATTAATTTCTTTAACACCTGTATATTATGAGTATATAACTTTAAACATCTATTAAAGAAAAATGTACTAATAATTATGAATATATAAATAAATTGATATATATTTTATAACTTCTTATTACAATTTTCAATATTTTTCAGTCTAATTTGTAATTCAGATTAATGAATATTAATAACTGTATATGTGCTTATATCAATAAATTTCTGATTACAGTAACAAAGAATAAAAAATACGTTTTTACTATCATTTATTTTTAAATCTGTATTTATTATTATCATAGAATAAAAAATAATTGCTTTGTTCTATAGAAATTCAAAAAACTCAAGCTATTGGGAAACCAGTTAGAGATCTTAAATATGTGGATATTTATCGCGAAAAACCAATTCGGGTGTCAGTTAAAGTACTGGTACCGGTTCGGGAACATCCAAAGGTAGTAGACATACTTTGTTATAAGTATCCCTAATTTAAGTAAATATATGAATGAAATTATATCTTGAAATTATGTACAGTTCAATTTTGTGGGAAAATTACTGGGACCAAAAGGTAATTCTATGAAACGTTTACAAGAAGAAACTATGTGTAAAATGGCTGTACTAGGAAGAGGATCTATGAAAGATCGTCAAAAAGTAATTTTGTATTAAAAATGCTGAATTTTGAATTTTCATTTGATTTAGTTTTTTGTTTACATATATATTTATTTTTGCTTAAAGTTATTATTAATATAAAGTTATTATCCCTCTATAAAATTCTTCGTCAACTTACTCTAATATAGGAAGAAGAATGTCGTATGTCTTTGGATCCAAAATACGCACACCTTTCGGACGACCTCCATGTGGAAATAACAGCACTCGCACCTCCGGCGGAGGCTTATGCTCGTATTGCATTTGCGTTGGCTGAAGTTCGGAAATATCTTATTCCCGATAACAACGACAACATACGGCAAGAGCAAATGCGCGAAATGGAAATGAGCATGACAGATGATCCAACAAGTGGTGATGATAGAAGGCCCTCTGTCAGAGGAGTACCAGGTGCTGGAGGAATATTAAGACCAACCACAAGACCAACGATGCCACGGTCTTCGCGAGGTAGTGATATTTTCTAATCACCGATCTTTTAGTAATGTCGTGTTAGAAAATTGTGTTCTATATATATTCTGCTTTCAATGTTAGAGTGAACGAATTAATTTCAAAATATATGTTTTTTGAGCTTCGTCTATTTTAGCGGCGATACTTCCACCGCCTTCGAGCCGGGGACCAATCTCACGCCCTGTTTCAGCAAAAAGCAAAGTGTTCTCTATCTTAGATCGTGCAAGAGTTGCAATGGATCAAAGTTATGGGTAAGTCTTAAGTTAAATTAATTACCGTTATTAAGTGAATATTGTTATAGATTCATAATATTATGTAATATATAGTTATGAAACTGCCACTCCACCTCCAAGTAATCGTGTAGGATCTCATCATGATTACGATTATCACACATCAACGGGCAGTAGCAGCCGATATGGAGACCGACATTATACATCAACATCAGGGTAAGTATAATTCTATCAAAGAGTTAATTCATCGAAAATGTTCTTATCCGTTATAACTATTTTTCATGTTATACATTTACATTATCAATCCTATCCCTTAATGTCTCACTTGACATAAATCGATGAGGTAAATATTTCAAGCATTAAATATAATATAATAAAGTTTTATTAACAAGTATTATGGTTACGTTATGCTGCTTTTCGTAACAGCTTATAAAAGGTATATATGTATAATACCAAAATAATTAAAATAATGGAATATTTTATTTAAATATTTAAAATAAAAAAATTACTAGAGTCGGGCATACGCATAATATTTCTAATCAGTCATGTATATATATTGCAAACATGAAGCCGTAGCAACGAACCTTTTATTTTATACTAATCTGCAGTTGTTTGTTCTCGAGATATCATTGTATCATATCATTTGATAAAATCCATAATAATTTTCAATTTCGTTATTTATAATGTTCTTGCATAATCAGATGTTTTTGTTACACATTATGACTGATCTATCACAACATTAACCCCTTCCCGTGCTTTAACGAATCTGACTCGTGAAGATTTTGACACGAATATCACGAGCCAGGCCCGTGAGCAGATACTCGGGCCAAACATGAATATCACGAGCCACGCTCGTGAACAGATAGCTTTACATCTACCAGTGTGTTAGGAAATATCGTACCATGAAGTTTTTTGAGTTGTATTTTCTTATTACCTATTGATTCAAGGTGAACATTTCTTATAATTGAATTTTTTGTTTATATGCTATTTATTTTTAGGCGTAGTATTATTACATCCCTCAGGATAAAATCATATTTGAAGACGCTTGAATTTCTATTGAAGTATCGTTTATTCATGAAATATAATTTTGAAACTGTCATCTATTAAAAAAGGAAAAAAGGAAAAAGGATTAGAGCTTACTTCCACAACAGCAGAGTCGCGTAAAACTGACTATATCATAGGTATTTACATTTCGGCTCGTATTGTGACTATTCTTGAGCATCAGTCTGGTTTGTTTACCACGCTTTGACGCCTACCGCTTGGACCCGAGTTTCGTCGAGCTATATGGCACGGGAAGGGGTTAAGTCACGTGTGCTCAATTATTGAATCCGTCATCCTCTTCTTATTGCTACTGCGCAACAAACGTATTTTGTTGAAAAAAGTAGGTTACCCTGTTCGAAAGAAGTTTTGTTGCCATTTAATCCATCTCTTAAGTAGTACATTGGTACAGTCATTTCTTGACGATTAAATTTACTATTGATATGATCCCAAAGTGCATTTTCAAGAGCGTTGCTTTCCTTCAGAGTATATTGCAAATGTTTTATAGTACAATGATTTTTAAAAATAATATTTGTTTCTTTCCACACATTAAAGCTCTACTCATTTCCACAATACGATAACTAATATTTGTTCTCGTCACAATCTTTTTTTTTTTTTCATTATCTTTCCAAAGTTCCACATCTTTTTTGGAATGTGTAAAAAGCAAACAAGGTTGAAATGATTTAGGTTCTTAATGTGTATTGTACTTTTATATATCATTTAGAGATGATATGTATCCTTCCTCGAGGTACACAACCTACGAATACGAGGACGATGCTGTCCCGCACTCTTCGCATAACTACTACGAAACATCAGAATATCCAGGTAACATGCTTCTCATTTTACATTGTTACTACTTTTTTTCTAGCATAAAAATATAACACGTAATTGTACAGAAATTATCATAAACATACACGCATGTGTGATATGTTGTAAATTAACGTAATAGCAATGGGATTAAAACATTTTAATATATAAATTATACGTAGGCAAATTTTTCCTGATTTATCATTCATAAAAATAAATATTTTGAATTGAGCTAAATAAAAAATTGATAATATACAAATTTTAAATGGAAATATAAATACGGCCAAAAGTTTAAAAAACATTAATAATTGTTTCTTGTAATTTTTTGAACGATTTATTATAACAATTTCGTACTCACGATAAAATCCATAAGAATTAAGTAAAATAATAAGTTTCATTGTTTTATACAAAAATCTAGAAATTCCATGTTTCTCGCACAAAAAATAATACACGAATAAAAAGTTCAACAATATAAAGTAAAAATAATTTCCATCCACTATTTAAAATCGAACTATATTTTTTCGAAATCGAACTTAAAGATTTTCCTATAATATCCTAAATATTAGAGCATACCCTCAACAGACACGGGATGCCTTCACATAACAATGTGTGATGTTAACTGAATTATTCATCAGCTCATTCGCAGCTATTTTCTTTTTAAAACATTTAAAATAACATAATGCTCTCGCTTCGTGTAGTATATAGTTAGGAAATTATTCGATTAATATCATATACACATATACATCGTCGTGGTGCCCTTATTTAATAAAAATAATGCAAATAAATCACTCCATGAAATTCGCAGAGGAATCATCGAGCCGCGCATGGAAATCGTACAAGACGACAACGACATCGGGCTCAAGCTCGCGCTACCGCAACGCCCCGTATTCACGACCTTCCAAGTAAAAATCCATTAAAAGAATCATCCAAATATTTTCTTAATTTTATCTTGTCCAAACAATTCCTGGATTCTGAAGCGAAACAACGATCTTTCTTTTTTGACTGTATTGTTTCTCATAGCCCTAAACCATTGACGTGTAATCTTCCTAACACACGGCAACATACGATGCCGGCAATGCCAAAACCTAGTAACCGAGATCGTTCTTATATGAAAATGGGGGTACTCCGAGAGACTAACACGGTAAACGATATGCAGATGATATTACAATATTTCATCGTATTGCGACGATAGAACCAAACAGGTATAACGTAACTGCCATTTCTCTTCGATTTGTCGAGGATTTGCCAAAGGAGTATCATTTTCTACTAAATGGTATTAACAAAACTTTTATCTATGATTACTACGTTTCATATATTCCTTCTTTGAAATAAAATTTATGTCGCAAAAAAGAAACTTTTACGTTCGTGAATAATTCGCTTGTTTTCTTTCTTATTATTCTATAGAAATTCTATATAATAGAAATTTTTCCAGCCGTAGTGTAATAAAGCAATCGCATGCTTTCCGGATGTAATTTTCATGGCTTCTGGATAAACAGTAAAACTCGTAATACAATGAAAACTGTAATCAAACTGTTTCCTTCAATTGCGTTTTTTATCGCGAACGATCGTACATAATATTCAGCCCGTAGACAGTCTGGTTTTCTATGAAAGCATTGAAAGATAGAGAAAGAGAGAAAAAATACCTCCCTTCAAATCCTTTCCTCTCCTGAAAAAAATGTCACGTCAGAGTGGAAGGCTAGAGGACCAAGAGGATCAGTGGAACGAGACACGTAAAATTGTTAGATAAAAAAAAAAAAAAAAAAAAGAAAAATGTCGGAGCTATGTCACATTTTTCGAGATGTCAAATTTCGTATATTTTTATATAATTTCATTTTATATGCAAGTTTTTAAGTTCTTTTTTCTTATTTTGTTTTGTTAATTGGTATAATGTATAATGAAGTTCATGACATGTAAATAACTGATTTTAGTTTTTAATTTATATATATGTTTGTATATACATAAACACATACATATGCATATATATATATATATGTATATATACATATAAGGTATATGTATATATATGTATATATATATGTATAATCTTTTTATTTTTTAGATAGGATCTATTCTTTGGTTTTAATATATGATGCTTTTTAAATGTTGAAAAGTACATAGCTCAGACAGTCGTGTGCGTTATAATAAATAGTAATATGTGTCTAAAATAGAAGAAAGTAAAATATTGTAAATGATGTTCAGTGGCAGATGACCGTATATAAATTAATATTACATAAGTTACATATAATTATGTGATTATATAGTAATTCATTTAATATTAATATGTATAGTATCTACGTGAAAAAAAAATAATTAAAATGACGTGTTGGAAGTTTAAAATGACATAAATAAATGTTAAACAAAAATATACGTGTATAGTAGCACGTACCAAATATACGAAGTGAAAGATCGTGTAGCTTGTAAACATACAGTAGCCACAACATTACGAATAGAAAGAAAAAGATTGTGTAATCATATAGTATAAGGATACAAAACAACAAAGATAAAAAAAACTTGTGCGTAACTTATAAACATCTTTCCGCTTTTAAACGGAGTTTAATCATTTATGCTATACATATATCTATATATAATTACCCTAAACTGAAATAAATAAGAAATGTAGCGCTATTATAATGAGCTACACCTCGAAGCTTTAAATCAAAATCCTAATTAATCAATAGCATTATAACTTGGACGAAAATAACGTTTATATAACGTATAATGTTTTCAGATTTAACCCATAATATTAAATATCTTCAGAGATCCATAAAAAAATCTCTTCATCAATATATTAGTAATTTTCATTTAATATGTTTACTTTAAATCAACCACGAAATGTTAATTAATGTTAAGAAATTTTGTCAAAAGAATATAATAAATCTAATTTAATTTTCCTTAAATATTTAAGTACATATGTTTCAATTACGATAATATAAGCGAGAATAAAAATTAAAAAATATTTGTTATATTCACTAAATGCCAATCGAATACGTGTTTAATTTGTATTAAACTGGATTTATCTTGCATATTATTTAAACTTTTATTAGCAATAAACTTATGAGAAATACAAAATAGCAGTGTCACTATTGTTATATACTATTGTTATACATATTTTTAATCTAAACTGATTGAAGTTTCGTTATGAAGTACTTAAAACATTTACTTCTAACATATCTTTTCATGTATCCCTCTCAGGTGTATAGAAGAATACGGAAGGTTGCGCGGGAACACGTTTTCATGGATTGAAATATTTTAATCCTATCCTATTTCTCTGTTCAGTGGACTTTGAAGTGCCTTGAAATCACGTGAGTATAATTTTATTATTGTAATATAACATTCTAATTAGTTTTAAAAGTACCTATAAAATGTAAAAGGTATACTCTAGTTTTATTTTTACAAACAATATAGCTGCTGATTTTATTTGCTTGCATAATGTTACCTCAAGATACTTAGACGATTTTTTATTCTTTATTGATGGAAATAAAACTAACATTTAGTGAGAAATAAATGAAGTTTTTTAATAACTTAGTAGTTAAGGTATTAATTTATTTTTTAGCCTGCATGTTCAATTTGATTTGCTTCTTTTGTTAATTTCATACTAAAATCTGAGATAGTAAGACTTTCTTTCAGGCAATGGAGTGTACAGACTATGCACAACATTGTGATTACATCAATCGAAGAAATAATGACATTTTCCTCTTAAGCAATGACCGGTATGGTAAAAATTAAGATATGTATTTTAAATATCTTTAAAATTCCACGTCAGTCCTTTCAGCACAGTAGACAAAATTTTAAACAAATATATTTATTTGGTGTATTTTTGCGATGTCGTTGATTGTTAGAAAGTAGAATTAAAAATCATTAGTGATATATAAAATAGTTTGTGAAATGCTCGTAGTAACTTTATTAGATCTTCTAATTCGATTAGATCTAATTAGTGTCAATAAATGTGATCTCTTGTTCTTTTACAACATCTCATTTAAAATCTATACGGTAATATTAAATTAACTTAATATAAGTAATTTTTGAACCGGTCAAGCTTTAAGGTAAAAGGTATAACATAAGGTAAAACATTGTTAAATTTATTTCTATAATATTTTAGGAATATAAATCTAACTTTATGATTTTATAGTTAGTATAAATGTGTATTATGTGGACATGTGCATCCGATACTTAAAATAAAAAGATTGAATCGAAAATAAATAGATCGAGCGTAAAGATCCAGTGAATATTTAATTTTTATTTTATAAGAGTCGTAAAAGTAATAAGTGTTGTTATTTTGTTAATTTATATTTAAATAATGTGCGTGCTAGACAGAAATTATAATCTTCCCCAGCAGGTGGCGCTGTTGCAGTCTCTTACCAAAATGGCGTCTGTAAACGCGGTGCGTATAAATTGAAGTATTGAATAATTCAAGGATTTATCCTTTTTTCTGTACAAACGTTTTTAATCAATATTTAAGAGTGGTTTAGAAGTGTCTAGAAACTAAGTCGAGATGAAGTGTTATTTTGTAACTAGTATTAAGACGACTGCCTACGTAAAAATAACGTAATTTATCTCGCACAGTTTGACGCGCGCCATCTCTTCAGTAGTAATAGGTACGTATATATGAAATTGATATTCATATTTCAAGATTACTATAAAACCATATTGTATACTTATAACTTTATATTTTTATGTTAATGTTAAATTTCTTTGAAATAAATTACTACAAAACGAAAATTTTTGAACACTTTTCATGTTTTACATTCTTGCTACATAAGTACATATTCGATACTTTGAACTCAACGATCATTAACATTATGACGCTTCAATGAACGTTCATTATTTAAATAATTTTTATAATCACATTATATAACATTTTAGTACGAATGTTGAACTCAAAGTATTCAGTCGTTAAAACCCACCTAGAACAATTAAATAGGATCATACTGAACATGAGTGTGTAAGTTGCTTAGAAACAATATTCTTATTTATTTATCACACACCAATATACAAAAATGAACTGTATAATCAATATCAGAGAATATAATATACTACGAAATTCAATTAATAAAGATATATCTGAGTATCTTACAAGATTAGAATGATGCTTCAACGTGGAACAGAAATGATCTACAACATTCTTTGCAGTTGGCACAGAAATTCTGGTAGAAAAACGTCTTTCTACGGCCGTTCTAAGGATTATAAATAAGTATTAATTTACGGGATCTTAAGTCTAACGAGTCGCCTAAGTAATCGTGAATGAAAATAAGGGTTCTAGGATTTTTATCTGTTTTTTTTCATTCTCATGATCTAACTAAACTCGCGGCGTTGGTCTTAAAGCTGAAGGAAAGTTCTTTTCCTATTTTTCGTTACCTCTTTCCTTTCTTCCTCAATTTTTGACCGAAGAAAACTGCGATTGAAGCGCACGCAACATCGCAAGAGGAGAAAATTACATTTATCGTTGGACATAAAATTTGTCGACGCAATAAAAATCCGATACATTAATCGGGATTAGCGTGAGTTGCTTTGAGTAAACTTCGAAGGTTGTGTCTCTTCAGTAAACGAAAAAACGGAGAGATATTTGATGCCCTCCACGATCACGCTAGTACTTTACCTCTATGAAAAAACATGGAATGATAATAGTAATTTTACGTGTTCTTTTTTTTCGCCTTTCGTTCTTGCTTTGCGTTATCCGTTTATGTCTTAGTAATATTATGATTATATCACAAGAAAGATTCAAATACTCTGTACATATTATCCCGGAACGCGAGACATTCGATCAGGTTTCTTAATCTTACATTTACATACGCTTAAGATTTAATTACAAAGTTAGATATGTCTCAGGTTCACCTGGTATTGTACTTCAACGCAATCTCTCGTGCTTCTACTCCGCGTTTGCTTGCCCGATTTCTTTCCCTTCTTGCACGAAACTTTTCCAATACTTTCGATATCATTATATCAACAATCGAGATCGTTCCTTTACTACGATCCTTTCATTTGTAACTTCTATGAAACGAGAGTTCGAAATGCGTTTCGTAGAATCTTAAACGGTGATCTTCCGGTATTCGTTCGATCTTGGTATCTTCGGCTGCTCGCTTCTAGTCGCTGGTTCTTACGTTTCTAAACTCGATATCATTAATTGGCACATCTCAAATGGCAACTTTCGCATTGGCACGATGAAAATGATCCTTAGACTTTTTGTTCTTCTTTTTCTTAAATTTTTCGGCACCGACGATCGCACACGTCCAAACCTTGTTCCGTGTTTCCTAAACGAAATTCGTAGAGCAGTTGTAACAAGGAGCAAAATACGTAGTCGAATTACCGATGATTGATACACTCGCTACTGGAATTCGTTAAATTCGGTTTCGCAGCATCAATTTTTCTAAATACGTACAAGTTAGAAACAAACAACCGATTAAAACGTATATCCCAATCGTCGAACGAATGTAACTTGTTCGACGTCGTTTAACAATTCTTTTGAAAGTATATACGTTATATACGTTACTTATTTATTCAATCTATCCGCCGTATCAATTACAGAGATTGATGGAGATTTATGCTACAAATCTATGAAAGTTACGTGTTATTACGTGGCAAGTACGCGAAGTGGATCGATCGAGCGCAATAACGAAGCATCGAAACATCGTCCGAAAATTGCAACGTTAAATAGGGATCATCGTGTTAAGAGATCATAAAAGGGTTTTCATGTGAAATTATGTATAGCTGATCGAATTATTAATAGAAATGTTTGGAGAGCGAAATTCGCACGGTATACCTCCAACTAGCTATTCAAGAAGAAAATCTTTTATTACGTGGATGAATTGGAATGGATCTCGATTAAAAGTTCGAGTGTGGAATAAAAGTAGTTCTTAATACGCGTTCAATAGAAAACTATCTCGTATCATAAATCCCTAATTGACTACCAGGAAATCGTTCGAAAACAGTGTTATCGTCTTGAATGCGAATAACGATCGGCGATCACCGTGATAAACACGCAACTGCAGCGAACGATGATTCAACCATTTGTCCGTATTTTGATTTAAACAAAAAATGATTGGTTACTAAAGCAATAGATAACGACTTTAAATTAATACTTTTTTAGCCTCGGACGGCTGTTGCATGTTCTCACCGCGTGAATTTTCATCTTTTTCCTTGTTCGCTCGTTCTAACATCTTTGTCTAGTCTCGCGTGAGATGATCCACATCATAAGTTTCCATATTCTCGTGGAAAATCATCGTAGAGATTCTAACGAGAAGACCAGGACAAGAGATGAAAAGTAGACGATAACGTCAAAAAATTTCGTGGCTGAGTCCATAATTTTAATTTTCGAGTTAAACATATTTTTTGTATTACACTTGTGGAATGTAGTGCAGTAATTGTACGATGAATTGATTTCTTTTACGATAAACGAAGAACTTGAGCGATAAGAAATCCCACAAAGGACGCCCGAATCATAAGGTGAATGTACGTTTAGAAGGAAACCTGTAAGAACCATGAATATGCAGTAGCTTTTGCATATAGCATGTTTAGATATAAATGAAGTTGAGTTCTATGCGGTAGACTCAGTCAGTCGATATAAAGGTGGCCCATAAAACGTTCGCAAGTGGATTTACAGTCGCAGACATAAAATTGTAAGTTGTACGCGGTATAGAGAGCGATATATCACTACGCTGACAATATTAATGCTTACGTAACAGCGTCATGATCGATACTGCGCGTATGTCGGGCGCTCGGTAGTGAGCAAAGAATAGTTATGCTTGAGCAATATAAATAATCGACCCAAAAATTATACGTAGAGAAATAAAAGGTTGTTGTGAACTGCGCTTCTTTCTTTTTTTGTCGTACCTCTGTGTGTGCTTTTGATTATCGATCGATTCGCCGTATCGATCGAGTCGTAACAGTGGACGCAGGCATAGACATCCAAATTCAATTAGTCCGGATATATTTTTGTGTACTTTCTTTAAATAGATTTGCCTTCTTTAAATAAATCTTTTTATCTGGAATTGAAAATGAATTTCTAGCCATCATCTGAATCTGTACATTTCACATTATATTTTGCTTTATTTGGAACTTTTAATCATTCCATTATTCTATCGATAAAATGCGAAATTTATAAAGATCTGAGCGAGAATTAAATCGTAACGATTGCACAAACGTTTCAACTATCACTAAAGCTATCACAAGTAATCGTAATGCGTATAAATATCTTCGAACCGTTTGGTGTGCGATCGCACACGAGAGAGAACCTATGAAAATAAACGGGGAAGACGTAATAAAAGTTTCAACTCTATATCACGACGATCGCGGATCCCGTCGAATCGATCGATACGATCTTCTTCGTTTGACACAGATGCGTTTCAAGACTGAGCAGGCAGTGAAAGAATAAACGGTAATTACATTTCATTACAATTCCTATATTTTACTCGAGCAGATCCTTGTTGTAACGAACGTAATCGCGGATCGATCCGCGAATCAAAGATCCTCGATGTTTCTTCGAAACGATATACAAGTACGCCGACTATGTTCTTTTCGTTAAACCAAGGATAAATGAAGTATAGTTTCTTGTTTATATCTCATTGCCGGTCATTTCGACTCGACCAGATCTTCGATGAACCCTGTCTGAGGCCCACGATTGCACATTTCTTGTGACGTCTCGTCATTCATTTATCTAGAACACTTTCGACCAGCCAACCTCGGCGAACACGGATATCCGCACGTGTCGCGCCAATATTTCTTCGAGTAGGCCTCCTTTCTCGTCCATTCTCTTCGTTTCTCTTCGTGTTTATTTTTCTCTCTCTCTTTTTTTTTTTTTTTTTTTTGATTATACAATGGAGCTCGTGGCTGCGCGGACATACGTGTCGTTTCAGTGGTCCACCAGAAGCTGTTCGCGATGAGCAAAACTCGCGAAAACTCAGTTGTACGGCCAGGAGTGCCTGATTGAAGTGACCACATTCGAGGTAGGCGGGTCCTCTGGGCGTCACTTCTTCATGTCGTTCATCAACGTGCCGTCCTTGCTCTTATTCGTGTCGAGATTCGATTGCTGACTACTTGTCACGCCGCTCCCGTTGCCTGGGTACATCTTCTCAAGGTGATTCAGGGACTCGCTTAGGAACTTCTGTAATCGACAATTTTGATTAGCTAAATGAACGAACTGATACTTGAAATCGTTAATCGTAGAGATATTGAAAAAATAGTTATATAATTTAAATGTTCCAAGACGTACCTGTATTGCCGTAAGAGCGGCTACAATTGCAGGACTTCCGAATCCGTGTGATATAAGAGAGAAATGTGTTAGGTGTCTCTGTATGCTTGGGTCGAGGATATGTTGCGGCCGTGTATTGCAAAGTGGCGATCTGTCTTGATTGAGAAGATCCATCAGCTCTTTGGTGATTTGTCTGAAAAATAAATTTCAAATTTTAAACGAATCTAAACGTCCTTACGCATGAGATTTTATTCTTCTCTCTGATCAGATGAATTTCGAGCAATCTCGATTATCTCGATATCTCTCGCCATTGTTCACACGCCGTGTGGAAATAAATTCTTACTTGGTGGCATGAAGAAGTTCTTTTCTCCTGTAGGAATCTTGTGGTTCACAATGCTGCCGACTGAGGTATTCGGCAACTTGTTTCGCAGGGAATTCGGTTTCGCAGACATAGCCGAAGTCTCTGGCAAGGTGAATGGCTTCTCCTGTAAAAAAGAAGATAAGATATAAAACGCCTCGTTATGGGAATTTCGATTACGCAACCCATCATATGGATATATATGAGTTTTTTGCGATTCATTTACGACTTAACGGGCTAAAGATAAAATCTTCCTTATCGGAATCTACAAATTGCGTTCGTTAAAACTAATTTACTACGCAATTCTAACGTCTGTTTTATGCGCATGTTAGATTCTACGAATTATTTCAAACACTCTAGATTCCACGAATAATGCCACTATAGGTACATAATAAAGTAAATGGCCGGGAAACAGTAAATGGACCAACTAAACATTTCTCTAATTATCTGTGAAATAAGCAATACATCAGTGTTGCCTTTTATCTTCATATTGTATTTTGAGAAGATATTTGCTGTTATTGTTATAAAATAACCCCTGATACTGTATCATGATAATTACATGTTCTATATAAGCTAGTATAGTACTAGTAGTATAATAGCAGGACACAAATTGACAAGTACTATATTCAGTATATTCAGACATCTTCAAATATCAGGTTCATCTTTCCTAGAATTACACTGTACAAAGCGAGATATATTCCGCCCAACCGTCGATAAGTCTAATACCCCTATTATCTTAGCCAAAAGTCAAGAGGAATACAGAGACATTTTAGAAAGTCAGCGGTAGAAATCTGAGATTCCTCGGTTTAAAACAAACTGAACATAGCCATTTCGCGCGTGCCACTTACAGGATTGTTCGGTACAGGAGGAACGAACTAATTTACGATAATGAAACGGCACACGTACTTTCTCTTAAGCACGTGGTTCGTTTCTCCCCTTTCAGAACAATCCCCTTCATACGTCACTATTTCTCTCTTACTCTCGCTATTTCCCTCTCACTATATTTCTCTTACTCTCCGGTCTCTCTATGATCCTCACCCTTTCTCTCTTGCTCCCGATGATGGCAGGTAATTAGGTACCTACAAGCAGGGTCTCGTGAAAGATGGAAGCGGACCCGTTGGGCGCTATTATCGACAACCGAGGAAAACCACCCGCAGGCCTGCCGCATTTTGCCTACTACGCGATCGACAACACAAGCTCGAGAGCCACCTGCAGCTAACGAATTATCCAATTTCGCAAACTCGTTCTACCGTTTCTTCCTTTTTACGCGGGTGAAAAATATGCAAAACGCTCCTGATAATTGCACCTTCGTGTATCCTCGTTTCTACCGTCCTCTCACTGCGTTCTAACGAAACCTTCCAGTGGGACAATTTTTAGTTCTATCGAGGTACCGAAACGGATTTTTAAGCCAGTATTGGAACTGATTTGTAGCTCTGTCGAGTACCGGTATTGATTTTTATCGATTGTTTCGAGGTCAACAGTAATCCATATTTTTTACTCTTTTTAATTAGGAATAAATGGAGTTGGTTTAATGGAACAATTTTATACGATATACGCAAGACTAGTTCCCTACACGGTGCCGCTATAAATTGCATACGCGAGATACGATTATTGTTCAGTGGTTACACTGTACACAACGTAGTTGTAAGAATGTTGCAATATAATATTTCTACTTCGATATCTGCTGAAAATGATACAGCACGAATTGCGTGAAACAAACGAATCGAAAATATTACAAAACTGTTTCACAACCGATAGTAATTTACATAATGTTTCATAATGTACTTTGCCTTATGATCTCAATCACGATGAAACATAATTTTTCAAATTATACGCCTAACGATTGTTGCAGGATTTAAAGAAACTTTCTTCTACCTTTTCAAGGAGCATATCTAGAATTGTAAACATGCTCGTCATCTTTAAAACAATCGGTTATAGAGTCTTTCTTCTACTTTTTCGGGCAGTATATCTAACATTACAAGCATATTCGATCCATTTATCGGTCTCCTTTCATTATATCATATCCCAACGTCGATGATTTCATCACGATTTTAATAAAACTTTTTAAATCGGTATATATCTTGTATATAAAAAGTCGAAAATGTCCAAAGAATTTCTCCCCGTGAAATCCATCTCTATCATTTACAGCCTCTTTCCTATCAATCGTATGTGCACTATAGGCGATGCATCGAATAGTTTATTCATATTAGTGCTTCTACGAGCGTATTTCACAGTTTCCCTTGGTAATATTTATTTGTCCGCGAGGATAGCTAATAAAAGCTATGAAATATTCCTGCATTGTCGATAGTCACGGTGTAAAAGTTGGTTTACAACATTGTAGGATGCGTGTAAACTGGGAAGGATCGGTCTTGAGCGAAGCCTGAATTAAACGCGTGTCGCCATCACCGACTATCGACGATCTAATCGTGAACGCAAGTCGCGCAAGTGTCTGCACGATGCACGTACAAAATGCAACAGGTCGTTTTAACTAGCTTTTAGTACCGTACACGAGACTCAGTTACACAGCCAGTGATTTGCATATGAGCCCGTCACATCGCGTGTTTCATAACTTTTTTTAATTTCCTTTTAACTGAATTGATATTTCTGTCACGTTCATAGCCGAGAGATGCACGGTTTTACGTATGCTCGTGTGCACACGTGGGCTTAGTTCACGGAGATATTTGTTGCGAGACGTTAAGATCGTTTCTTTTTATGGAACACGGCAACAGAGTTCTTACGAAAACCTCTTCTATGACTTGTCCTTTCGTTGATAGTATTTTTTTTTTTTTTTTTTACATCAATCGTTGTCACGAGTCGCGTGTATTATCACATTGAAAAATGTGTGCCTTCTTAGAATAACAGGATAAAGATAATATGCTGTTGTGAACTAATTTTATATAACACATATTCTATACATAAATTTTTTACAGCAAGCGTATAGTCAAGGTTTTAGGAAGACTAATTCTTAGCATATCGTCAGCATCATTTGCAATGAAAATTCGATCAACAGAGATAATGTTAATGGTACAAAAATAAAAATTAGCTATACTCATCTTATCTGGTTCAGGAAAATGATATCCATTGCTAGAAAAAGTCACTGCACAGATCCTTAACAATCTTATCGATCGAGAAATTGTCCCTCGAATATCCCTCGAAAGAAGGCAATCGATTGAAACGATAATCTATGATAAAGACGTACAGCGAGACAACTCAATGCGACGAACGGACCGCGCAATGCAGATGAGGGCCACAGATTGGTCGAAGATTGCAGATGCGAACTGCAGATTGATACACGTGGCAGTACGAGAGAACGAATCAGCAACATGACTAGCGAATTAACGATCAGCCTTTTTACTTGATGACTTTACTGTGCTTGTCGCCCGATGTTCGATCGAAAAATCGATGCGATCATTACGAAGCGGTTGCGAGATTCGATTAAAAGACTTATCCATTTCGTTGTTCGCTTCCAGTTCGGTAATCGCCGTAGTAAATTAGCAACGAGTAATCGAATAACGCTAGTTGGTATGTAATCTGCCTAAGGAAATTTTTATCCCATTTTTATAAAATCGAATTGAGCGCTTGGTATGTATTACAATTCAAATATATTTATGAAGATGAATTGTATTGGAAACAGGTACGGGTTTAACTTGATAATTGGTGCAGTTGTCATTAAAAGTGTTTCTTGAACGAAGGTTATTACTATTAGCTGATAGGAAACGAGTTAGTTCGGTTTGCTTATTTTAACGTTATTTCTATCATAGGTATATATATGTAATATCTATCATCTACGACGATAAAATCGAAAAAAATCACAAACGAATGATAAAAATCACAAACGATGTGGCTAATACGTTCATTTTTTGCATCTCAAGTCCACGTCCGGTCGATACATATTTTAATTAATATTTTTAATAAATTGATATTTTTCCTATAATAGAGTTTGCTTTAAATCTTTAGAAAGATGAGATGAAAGAACCGTAAAAGGTGTCGATATTACAATTTCACGGACGTTCGTAAAATACATAGGTCTACTCGATACGATCAATCTTTGAAAACGACCGCAAATTATACTGCTGTTGTAATGTGTCTCGGTGAAGAATTTCGGGGGATTCTCTTCCGCGTACCTTCAAACAGCAGATAGCTACGAGTATGCTTGCGGTTTCGCCGCTGCGTTGCGCTGTGTCGAAACTCTCGATTGCGATCGATACACGGAAAATATGTATAGGTACATAAAAGGCAAGGATGTATTGTATATATACGAAGTGTTCTGATTTCATATTTATACTGTCATATAGCGTATCCTATTTATTTGACACGCAAATAAGCGGAGTTTCTTTTATATGGCGTGTCATTTTCTAACTTAAATAACATTCAACTAAAGCAATATCTTTTTTAAGTTAATTGGCAGTGATGAAAATATGAATAAAAATCATAATTTGTATTCTAAATAAAGTAAAATAAAAATATTTCATTATCTTTATACAATCTTGATAAAGTAAATGTGATTTTAAAAAAAGCATTAGAATTTCACGCAAAAAGTTGCGATGCGCCAGGTGAAGCTGACAGCGAAACGAACTTTCGTCGTATGTATAATCGAGGTTGCGTCACTCTGCGGCACAAATTTACGCATGAATCACGCACAGGTATACGTTAATCGTATGCGACCAAAGTATACCTATACACCTGGTGCGTTTACGTCCTCCATTCGAGAGGAGGTTCCCACACTTTCGCTGCACTCTACCGGCTCCTTCCACGGCTATCACATCCATGTACCTGCTAGACGCACGTGGATATTTCGAAATATTATATCACTCAGCGAATTTGGCTTTTGACTATAAGCGTTTAAAAATTGTACCATAGATTATATACTTCAGATTAATGGATTTATAGTTATATGTTATGTCCATTGTACTTAAAAGTTTTCTTTTCTCTATGATTTGCAGTGATATTCATAAATCTACAAAATGATATTTATAAATCAGAGGAGCTATGGACAAGTTTCTCCACGGATTTATATATCTGAACAAACACGAAAAAAGCTAAGCTTGCTTTAAATTGATAAATCCGAATTTAATCTACGTTATATCATAAAGAGAGAGTCAGTGCGAAATATCGAAGTCGATAAACGGACACGAATACATCCAACGTTCTGTTTGAACGATTCATAGACTGTGAAAGAAGCCGATAGCGAATTCCAATTAACGTGCTGTATTCCTTACTGTTACAAATCTACACTGTTAGGCGTTGTGCAACACATAACTAGATTTTATTCAACGATAGCATGTCCCATATATTTATTCCAGTTATTCAAATAAGCATCGATAATAGCGAATATGATCAAGTATCCGTATTCGTTATATTCTTCTTCATATATTATACGCGGCTATTAAAAGAAGAAGCAAACACGATAAGAAAAAAGGAAGAGTGAAAGGAAGAAAGAAAAGATACTAGTTGAAGTATAGAACACACAGCGGTTATTCCAACAGAGTATCTTCGAGATTAACTTCCGTCTTCGAAATGCCATCGAGAAATGAAGATTCTAAATGTCCGACAAAACGAGTTTGAAAACCTGTATGTTGCTAGACAGTTAATTAGATCGCTGAACGGGATAGTCCGGGAATACGGGATAGTCCAGTAACTTCATAGAATTGATTCTATGGTTTATGCGTTATTAAGAAGCTACGTCCCTTATTCTCTTGCCTTGTACAATAAAATTACGTTGCGACAGCGTGTTAAAAAGAAGCAGAAGTTTATTGTTGGAGCACACAGCTATTTGATTCGACTTTTGGACTAACTAGCTTACATATAAATAATGAACACTAATTCTATAGAACACGGGGAATAATTTGTTGCTAAGAAATTGAGTATTAAATTTACTGAAACGTGATTTACATTATAGATTGTAGAATAATTTTCAAGCAGTTCGCTTACTAGAAATGTTTCATTACTTATTATAAGCACAATTTTTCCAGAAGGTTAAGTCTCAAATTATCATATTACTGCCATTCAAATGACGAATTGAATTCCTTGAACTTTTTCCCATTCAGATAAATGCTAGATGATATCATTATTATTATATTTTATAGGTTGACAAGCATCGTGTCGACGATATTCCATGAATCTCGACAAACCGACCGCTAAAACACACGCTGATTACACACGCACATGCCGCGGTCATTCTTCGCGATGTGTCAGTGCCGAGGAAAGAAAAGTCAAGATGGTGTTTTATAGACGCTCATTGACCATAAATTATAATCAATGTCGGCACCAACACTCGAACAATCCGCCAGTCGCGTCATTAAAGCTTCGTCGGGATAGGTCAACTTTTATATGTATCTACAACCTTGTTGATCGAAAGTGTGTTATTAAGAGTGTGGTTAACAGTGGACATCCCTAGGGATGATCCTGATTAACTGACTCATCTTGTATTGGATGTTCGCGAACGTGCTTTGACTACCATTAAAAAGTACTTAACGTCATTCAGTTTACGCGAACAATTTTATCGGAATAATTCCGAAGCTGTATAAATCATAAAGGTGAATCGTAGCTTGTAACCTATGATAATTGCAATTAGAAATGGTAGCTTCTTTTATTTGTAAATTGTTTTTTGGAAGAAGGTCTTAATTGGAAAATACAGGAATGGTTAATCAATTTTAAATTTAGTATAACAGATCTTATAATAAATGTGTTTTCACAATAGATAATTTTCATTTAATATTTTAATATTCCGTAATTTTATTTCTATAAATTCTCGTTCAACAGTATTTTCCAATCAATTTAATGATACGTAGGTAATATTGACATTAACATAACGACATGTATCGCGAATTAATAATGTAATATCGTTTACGTAAATGTAAATATTTCCTTGCTTTTGATCCATTAATCGTTAGGCATACATTAAAATAATTAAATGCTGTGTAAAATAATTAAATGCGTGATTTATACATCTGCATCCTTAATCTTTTGGCATAACTAACGCGCATCGAATTTCTAAAATATTGTAAGAACTTTGTCGTACATCGATTGGAAAATAATTTAAATGCAGTTAATTATAGGAATTTAATTTTTCTTCCAATCACTAATTTTCATTTTAATTATCGCGAGCAACAACGTGTTTAAAAAATGTCTTCTATTTAGTTAAATTGTAAGTCTTATTACGTAATGGTTAGACAAGTACAGTATTTCAACTCACCTTCCACTAAGGATGTTAAAAGTGTGACATTGGCGGCCTTCCTTCTTCCTGCTGGCAAATTTAGCCCAATTTTTTCCAATTTTTCCCTAAGCAGACGTCCGCCGTTTTTGGACTTTGCTCTACGAAACATAAACAAAAAAATACAATCATTAAGTATTACATTAACATATAACATCTGGAATAAAATATTGTAATGATTGTAATTATTCGATGTAACACTTTAATGTAAAAAACGAAAATGTTTATTCCTTTTTCTTTTTCTGAAGATAAAATGTAGTATTTATTACGCATCACAATATATGTTAGATCACGAGATGAAAAGATCGTCATAAGAAAATAAATTTACAAGCAAGAAACTTGCTAATGCATGTTTTTGTAATAATTATTCGGCCTTAGTTGATCGTTTACACGATCCAAATATTTCACTGCATTCGTACGTTTCTTCGTGTAAATTCAGTAAAATGTAATTCTATTTTTTAATTCAATCGTTTCTTCGAAATGTAACTTTGTGCACGGTAAAGTGTTCATAACACGCGCTTTAAACTAAGGTTCGCTTTAGAGCGCTGAAATTTCGAAATGGAATTGCCCCATTAATCATCTGTGCCTTGATCTTTGACGGAAGAAAAAAGGAATCGAGAAGCAAGTAGGAAGAAGGAGGGAGGGAGATAGAGAAACAGGAAAATTAGCATAATCCGTAACTACGCGTGTCATCCATCGACGATTGAGTAACTTAGCTTTGTAAGTCGTTTGCCGAGCAGGATACTACTTTCAAAAGTATACGCATTCACGTGTTGCAAAAACTGCCAACTATCTTGCAAATTGCTTGGATAAAAAATTAATCACACGTTAAAATGTTTTTGAAAAATTTTGAGAAAAATATAATTTCAAGGTTAAATACATATGGCTCCAGCACTCAATTAAGGTTACGAAGACGACTTATAAGCCGTTCAATTCTCATTCTAATTCTATTACATACTTTATCTCACACAAACATACGATCATACCATAATTCCATCGTTTTTTTCTTACAGCTCTATTTAAATGTGCAAAATGATCTACGAATAGAAATATCCAAACAGAACAGAGTAAACATTTCACAAGGAAAGACGTAAAAAATACCGAAAAGAACGACGACGAAACTCGCACGTCTACTTGAAGAATAGTCTAAAACCTTTCACAGGCTCTCGAGTATATTTCGCGGAATATCTTGGAGAATTCGATAGCACTTCTTAACACACCCTATTCATCCATCATTCGTGGACCGAAATATAACGGTAATACGTACCTATACACATCGGCTACCTTTGTTCGGCTTGAGTAGCCGGTTCATCCGGTAATCTTTCGCTTCACTCGGCAATTAATACACTTTACCGCTACGAATTTTTTAAAATATATCTGCCGAAAGGATCTACACTCTGGAATATCCTATCGCTCAAAAATATACACCGGACACTTATACGCCCTTGACAGGATGTAATTTAATCGCTAAATAATGGACGAAAGAATCTGTAATGATTTTATATATCATGATCATTACACTTACGTAATATGGAACATTATAAACCAGATAAAATTGATTTTTAAAAGCTAATACGGATTAACGAAATTGTAGAACTCTTTATCTGTAGATTATTTAATTTCTAGTTTATAAATGTATAGTCTGCTGACAAAATTCTAGTTATCAAATTTTTCTCCTGCGATCTTCATTTATCAAGCAACGACGTAATAGTAAGTCCAGAAACTAATGCTTCTAATCATTAGTTTTCCATTAATTTGTAGGTACACTTCGTCCGAATACATGTAAATAATAATGTACGTTTCGATGATAGTTCCTTGGGAGGATCTTGGAAGCATCAATGTAAACACAACGATATCATCTTTTATCTATAATTTATTTAACCCCCATCGATGCGGCCGTATATACCGACCGAAACTTGATTTAGAAGTGTACCTTCGTTTCAGAGAAATTCCTCGGGTAATTTGTGAACGTTTATAGTTTCGGGGATCAGATAGCGTTTTACTGGTCACGATAAACCTGTTGTGCGTTGTGCTGCCTCCACGGACGATCAAACGTTCCTTTTTTTGTATCTTTTGATGTTTCATTGTAGAACCAGTCGAACTGAAAGCTTTGATTGAATTTCAACAGGACGATACGAGATTTTTATTTTCTGGTTTATTGTTCTCGATTTCGAGAAGTGACGTATTCTATTTTATATCGCTGGTGTTTGTATTCGGTTCTGATAGATGAAATTTATAATATTCTTTCTCATAGATTTATATACAGATAGCGTTGAAGTATCATGTGACTAGTAACTTTCATTTAATGTCTACTTAAAATATAGAAAGCATCTTTTTTAAATTCTAAAACAACTACGAATCTCCGTATGAATGCAAATATAAAGTATAAATTCGAACTCTTCGAAGAATTTTGTACTGTTACGTAAATAAAAATTACTTTGCATAAAAAAATCCGCTAAATTAACGGAAGATTGAATTTAACCAAAGAATCACGCGTTATAAGTCACTAAAGCGATATCGTTGGTTCAGGTATTTCCTCGTGACCAGTTAAAAACACGTACGCATCCTGTTAATGTCACGGTTCTTCTCTTGTCGCAATTAACACTCGCTGATAAAAATATATCGTTTCTCACGGCGTGTGCATTAAAGCACGATTATCCTGACATAAACTGTGTAATTATCATCGGTGTCAGGACATTTACCACTGCCCCGTAATCCAAAGAGAACTTCGTTTTATGCAACCCGATGTCCTTCCACTTGTGCGTTCGTCCTTCCATTCGACTCGCCCGCGAGTGTTTCACGCTATGTTCGAGCAATTCGCGTGATGACAGTATCCCCATATATTTATTATATAGTGATTCCTTTGTACGTGACGAGAGCAATTCTCCACTCATTACACAGTCTTGTCCCGAGAACGATTCTCGCTCTTCTTCAGCGATCTGCTTCCCGAGATTTCCACGATCTTCTTCGCGCCCTTCCCTACTCGATTCTCCCCCGATATGAACTTTAGGACACCCTGCAACACCCCTGATTACTCGAGACGTCCTCGACTACTGGCATCGTTAATCGTCAAACTCTGCGACTGTCGAGTGCTGTTGATAAATCAATGAATCCTTCGAATTTGATCGAATTTATTATAGAGTGAAAAAGTAATATAAAAATTATCAGATATTTTTTCGTCCTTAAAAGATTGATGTAATTTCATTTGTCTTCTTCACTAATATTTGTTACTTTTTGTGCTTCGAGAATATTAATATAAGTAGTAACAAAAAGCGAGAGAAAAACTCAAGGAAGTAGAAAGAGGAGAAAGGCAAAATTTTTAGGATCAAAAACTCTCTAGTTTGTTGTTGTACAAACTTAGTTGACGATTTTATGAACTACAGAATTGGTTGAATTACAGAAATTTGACTACAGGTTGAATTACAGAAATTTGATATCTTCTTTTTTCTTTAGCGAATAAGATTGCAACAGTTTAAAGTAATTTATTGTTAGGAGTTAATATGTTATTTAATTATTCGCAGCAATTTTTTATTTCTCAAGCGTTTTTTAAATGATTTAATTTGAACTATTTGAACCGTGCTATTTTTTCGAAACCGCAATAAATCCTGTGAATACGAGTGCTCGAACGAAGCGATAAAAGATAATAGATGAAGAAACCAATCTGTAATACGACCGACAAATGAACATCAATCTTTTTTCAAATAATCGGTGATGCTTAAATTATCCGACATTTCTAGTACAAACAATCGTATCTAGAGGATCTTTTGAAATGTAATATAACTGTCGATCGTAAAACTCCGTTTGGTCATAAAGATGCAACGTAATTCGAAAGAGGAGAAAGTAGAAGAAATAGATAAACAAGGGGGAGGAAAAATGTAAGAAAATTTATGGTGCTATCAAATAACCATTTAAAAATAATTTCTCAATGTAACTGTTATCGTTTACACTATCTATTCAAATTAAGAAGCTATCGCCGTTTCTTGTTATGCTTATATTTTAAAATGCTTAAGAAACGTTAAAAGAACGATAATTTTAAGCAGCGCTGGCTATATAATTATAAAGTTTTCAAAATCTCCTTAAATTTTACAAATAACATAGACGTTCACCATGAGAGAAATCTTTAGTAATCGAAAGAAAATTAAAATTGGCAAGTAAAGATTATCCGATCATAAAGTTTAAAACTTCGTGCCATTTGTATATTGCTTAAGAGACGTATGTATTTACAGTTTTACAGATGACTTTCGTGGTTGCTGAAACTAATGATAACTATGTCTTATTGTCGACGATGTTTCGCGTTAAAGCACAAAAATTACAATGCAAAATTGGTTGGTACTCGACAGTAATTTGAAAAGTCGTTAACCAATTGTGGGAACGGCCAGATACGAAAATGAAACGTGAAATTATGAATAAAACATACGTTCGAATGGACTTTTACGATTGCCGCGTGAAAAACGCGCGTGTAGTTACGTTTCCCGGCTACGAGGTGCGTAAACTTTTTGCACCACTTCGACAAACATTTGCACGATCATTATACGATACACCGTGGAATCTGAATAGCTTTTCAGACATAATCACTCGTAATTTAAATGCGAAAAGAAGTTAGTGACGTTTCGTCATCGTAAAAAATTGTTAAAATGTCAATTGCGCTTACAGCTTATGACCCGTACGAGTTTATCTTTTTTTATATCCGGGGGGAGTGTGATACATAATTAACACGTATCTTATTTAATAACAGCTAAGAAAGTAAGAAAAATTACAATTCATCTAATTTTACGGGATATTTTATTTTTCTCGGGAGTCCACTTCGTCAAAATGAATGCGTGTTGATTTAAATTAATGTAGCAGCTCACACGAAGCTTAGACCTTTATGAATAGTCGCTAAACTGTACTATAATTACATCAGAATCAATTATAATCGCCGATATTCATATATTTTTTCCTTGCATCCAATAAAAGTACCGTCTCATGTGTCAAAATGCTTGATCATATACAAGTCGATCGAACTAGCAACCTCCTAAATTTCCTAAAATTGTTCCCTTAGTTCCGCTTTAAAATCATCACCGCAGAGGCGAGTTTCAGAATCGTTTCGACGGTTAATAAAATATTTAAACGTCATCCTCGCATGGGGGTCAATCGGGCGAGCTGCGATTATAACTTCAGCGGAGCAACTGGCAATTTGGAAACGGTTGCGTCTCGGAAACGAACGCACGATCGTTCTCTTGGACTTGTAGCGTAGAAGTCGTGTTGATCGTAAGCCTTAATCCATCGTGAAGGTAGAGAACGTGTCGCGGAGGAACAGGAGTTGGCTATGAGGACTGGCAAGGTGGAGAGAGGCGGACACGAGAGACAAAAGAAAGGCAGATGGGCACGGTAGAAATGTATGGTGGCAAGAGAACCCGGCGCGTGTAATTATCAGCCAGATCGCTATTCGAATGGATGAATTATATCGTCGCGGTCTGCGGTGTGCGTCGAATGTAACACTGCCAGCCCGAGGGCTGCTCGTACAACCAGGAATTGACACTCGAAGCTATGCAATTATTAATGTCTCATTTGCATCGGGGATAGATCGGCCGCTTTATTGGCAGTTTATTCAGCGTTCTCCTTTTTTCCTCCACCCCCACTTATCCAGCTCGCACGCTCGTGGAATTTGCTGAGGTTCGATTCGCGGATAATCCTAACGGCGAGAGGCCGTGGGCTACGTTTTATGGGTAGTTAGCCATCTACGAGTTCGCGCGCGTAGGCGGGTGGAGAACGTTACAACTGTTTTTGTTCGTTTGATCGGTGCTTGTTACAGCCACGACGAGAGAAGCATGGATTTCTGAATGATTCGAAGCATTCACGAGTGTTTTATATGGAGAAGGTTTATGAATTCAAAGAAGGCAAACACGGGTCTAAGGTTTCGTAATGGTTTTGCGACGGTTGTGTCCAGTGATTGAAATTCTTGTTTAGCTTTGTGATTAATTTTGTTGTTAACGTTAAAGCATAGTAACGGTATTCGATGTTTCGCCTTCGTGAGTTGTGGATCGTTATTCATCCACTGATCGATCACTCACGATTATATAGATGTAGCAACGACGATCAATGTTAAATCCCTACGACCAGAATTCTGTTTGCTTATAATAACAAAATATTACAGTTGGCAGTAATTCTTCACTTTGATCCCATAAAAATTATAATCCCTAATAACTTTGATACGTTGTACAGAAATTATCCAGACGCAGACACGTTAAATCATATTACCCTCCATTTAAACACGGCAATCAAACCTTCGTATTTCCGTGAACGTGGAAACATTGACTCGCATCACTGTTTCCTCCACGTGGCCGTTAAAGTCTCACGTATCAGAAGCGACAAAGACGAACAACTTTCTATTACTATTTATTACGGCTGGCTATACGTAGCTCCGAGTTAAATCTCACAATCAGTCAGATCTCTCTTTCGTTTGTAATCGGCGATTCCTCGAGCAAAAAGTCGAACACACCGCGTGCGTCATACACTGATCCACGTACGAGTTTGCGTATATACTATATGTATATGTTTCACGTGCGTGAGATACATCCGGCCGTAGGTACCGGTGATTTATCCACGCCTTTGGTGATAAAGCATTGCGCAACGGATAATGTTCTGGCCGAGTAAAATGGTGAATCAGATAAAGAACGGCTCTTCCCGCTTCCAAGGGAGAAACTCATAAATCAGCCGGCTGTCCGTGCTCGAGTAAGAGGTGGCCGAATGAAGCGAACGCACGTTTATTAATTAACTGACTGGATGAAGTCTCGTAACGGTTAAACGTATCGGTATCTCGATTCTTTGACTATTCTCTGGTTATTCCGTGACTATTCCTTGGTCCAGGCCATTGTTCCCTTACGGTATGGTATAACCCTCTCGGATGTTTCTACCGCCAACGACAAATGTCCGGAAGTGTTTATGTTATTCACAGCAACACGGTGTCTCGTGTTTCGCATCGTTCCTACGCGTCTCTCTTTAGATAATGTATCAGTGAGCATCAAGCAATGCCGTTAAAATACTTAATACGTACTACTTAATTTGAGTAAGAGGAAATGGTAGTTTATGTGCCGGCAGATAATTCAATTTCTAGATTTCGATTACCACGCGTAGGTAGCGATGAGATCAAGTTTAGTATATCGTACAGTTACAAATTCAACTCGATTATAATTTTTAATTATCTGCGTTAATATTATACTACCAATATGAAGTTTAATTCACCATATTAAATTTTCTACATCGTACGTTACAGAACTAAAATAATGTTGAAATAGCCTTTAAAACGAAGTGAAAAATCCGTAGTTGCATCGAATGTTTCAGTGAAAGAGCTGGGGTTTTCACGATGGTTCGTCGCTCGGAGTGTAACGGCACGTCGTGTAACAACGTCGCGTCACTGTCTTACTACGGACGGGGCTAATCTCCTTATAAAATTGTATTATGCAAACGAGGAGCTGGTACAGACAGTGACAGTTTCAAAGCAATATCTTACCTCCGTAAGACTCCACCGAGGAGGCTCGCGTTTAAGCATTCCGGTGGCGATAGTCGTCTTTGTACCTCGGCTACCGTAACTTTGTACTTGCTGGTGCTGCTTAGTAACGATAATCGTCCTGGAACCGAACAGAACACGTCCGAAGGCTGTGCGTTCCCACTTAGCATCGCCTTCTCACTCCTGTCCGATGGTTTCATGTCTACAACAAACAAACAACCCACGTTTACATCTGAGAATTATGCGTTTCAACGATTGGAAACCAATTAACCGATGTACTGGGACGAGAAAGTGGTTCAACATTTTAATTTACGATGCAAATGAAGTCGATGTACTAATGAACGTTCATCGATTAAAAAGTATCGAAGGATATCGAGACTGCGGTACCATGTAAGGTTTAAGAAACTTCCGATCGTTTTTTTGAAATTCTAAGCAATTGAAATATGACATTTTAGATCGATGCCTGTGAATCTTAGCCTCGTGTTTAACGATGTTTCTCAGGATACGATGAATGTAAATGTAAAGGTGTTTTTGAAAACCAAGTGTTTAAACTTGCTGATACAGTCGGTTAAATGTTCGGTGAAGTGCTCGATATTATTTATATAGTAAAAACATGTTAGTTTTATAAATGCAAGCTTTGAGATACATCAGGCGTGTTATTTATATCATACATATCGTACATATCTAATGCTTGTTATTCGCTTTGTTTTCTGCTTCCCACGTCTTCATTGTCATTTTCTGTTCCCCATATTCTATTCCCCATGTTCATTTTCTGAGATCACAAAAAATGAAAATAATATTCGAAACAGCGAAAGGGATAAATTATTCTATTTCGCAAAATATTGTCCGATTAATGTTGCTCCGTTGATGAAAGGAACGCAATAATCCACTTAAGAATACAGTGTTCTGTTCCCGTAAAAGGTCAAAGAGGGTTTAACGAGTGGCCGATAAGGAATACCAAAACCGTAGGTTCTTCTGAAATTACCTTATACCCGGTCCAAGTCTATCTATATAGGTGCACAACCATGATATCGGAGCAATATCCTCCGCGAAATATTTTAAATTCGCCGTACCTCGTCCTGTTTTCGTTTCTATGCACCGATAGTCCCGCATTATTGCATCGTTGCTCTGGAATGCTTAATATAAGGCCGCGGGGTTCGGACAAAGCTATGTTATTACAAGGCAAATCGATGGTCAACTTATAACTTGAAGCTCTTCATCGTTGGCTTCGCTCGATCATGAGGTATACCTATGGTTTATAGCCGTTTAAAAGGAACGCTAGTTTTAAACCGATATCTTCGAAATTGTTGCTGAAAAATATCGTAATACGACAACGAAGTACGCCGCTTTTTTATCGTCCTTTATTTTCGTATAATGTTTAGGTTTTACGCATAAAAGTTCCGTTCCGCTTTCGATGGTTCGAGTGGAACATAGGTTTATAGTATATTGTACGTAGTATTGGTTTTAGCGCCTTAATTTTGAACGTAACAGCTTTTCTAAACATTGGAAATATTTAGCGAGAACTTTGTCACCATCAAAATATTTTTAAATGTTTGAAATATCATAATTAGGGATAGTAAAAAGTTTTCCAGTTTTCTGATTTCCATGTTATTACAAATATCAATTCTTACCGCAGAAATCTGGTGAAATTTATTGTATCATAGAATACCCGCGTATGTGATAATACAATACCATTTATCTGGTTGAGGTTTGATTTGGATTGACGCGTAATTCGTTTGTATAGCGTTTGTGTATGTGAAAACACACGAAAGAGAGAGAGAGAGAGAGAGAAGGCACAGTAGGAGAGGGAAAGAGGAAGAGAGTGCAAACAAGTTGTCAAGTAGAATCAATCCACAACGACGTCTCGATCGGCCGGGTCAAGCGGGTAATAAATTTCTACGCGAACCAAATAGGTCGACGTGGATTTGTTCCGCGCTTATAAATCGTAATCTCGAGAATGAAGCGGTAGAAAATCGTGTAACGGTAAGCAGTCTGTCGATGAAACTGACCAGACAATTTCGTAGCTCGAAGAAAGATACATTTGAACGAAAGATACATAGACTTATGCATTAATAATTTTTATAACAGTGAAAGAACTAAAATTACATATTTCCTTACTTTCTAACTTTCACCGTATCAATTTTGCAATTCGAGTACTCTGAGTGTAGAGAAATTAAATATTCGACGCTTTTGGCGATCGAATTCAATTATTGATCACGACCGCTAGCTAGTACGCTATTTTCTTTTTCATTTTTTAACAATCCCACTCGTTTAAAGATTCTTTACTTTACTTACTTTACCTACTTTGTCTACTTGGAAAGCTACATGTGGTTCACGGACCATCGTACACAATCGTAATATCAAATGTCAGGAGGAATCATTCGAAGCGAGAGAAAAAAAAAATAGAAGGATGGAACGCTGTGGCTACCTTCGAAGTGTTTCTCAAGTTATCTTAGCCTGTTATCTTCATCTCGGTAACGGCACTGGAAGGTGCATTAATTTATTTAATGGGAATAACTCATGCTTTGCTTGCGTCGGTCACGGTAAAACGTAGTCCTGTAAAACGTGTAATTATAGAGGGTTGTTTTAACCTTTTGCCGATGTGAATTGTGAAACGGTCTCACTCATCGATGAGACCGCTATCGGTCAATCGATCGTGAGTTAATTACAAAGGCATGTATCGGTTAATTCAACGGCCACGGGCAGGAATAAACGGTTCTATGACATTTTCATCGATGCCGTTTTTCAGCAATGATTCCTCGTTGACTCTACATTCGAATTGGCTAAAAAAAAACAAAAAGAGAAAAAGCCGAAATATTTCGCTATTATGACAAATGCGTTCTGCCTAGAATCTAAAGGACAAAGTTACCAAAGTACTTGATCTTTTCGCTATCGACCTTAACTAAATGGCAATGCAACGAATGGCGACTAAAATTATATATTGAAATTCATTCACAATGATGATTTGCAAATTGTTAGGTGTACTCGAAAAAAATCCAACATTTCGCTTTTTTTCCTTTTTAAACTCCATGTTCTCTTTATCGTTGCGATTTACACTGACGAGATTGTGCCTCGATTTACATATTACCAGTAATTTGTTATCAAGAACGGTGGTAGATATTATCATTAGGTTATTAAAGTTCGTAGGAATCGATATGTAGTTACTATAAGTAAATAACATCGATTTTTAATCGATTCTAATTAATTCTGTTTATATAGAGGCGTGGTTAAGTAATCGACAGTAATAATTCACTTATTTTCTCAAGTTATTATCCTTCCATTTTCATCCATACGTAGAGGTCTAAGCAACAAACAAAATGTCGCAGGAATCAAAGCCTGATACAAGAGACGGCTGTAAAAGCACAGGATGACAACGAAAGCGTGATCATTCTGAATTAAAAAAAAAAAAAAAGAAAAAAAAAACGCCACCGTTCCGTAAATTCTCGTATAAATTCGAAATTTAGCCGACTAATGAGATTTTCATTCATCCTTTACACTCTATTTGACGAGGGACCAGTATAGAAGGCATGTATCTACGGCAACATCCTCGCCTCTGTATCCCGGGATCGGCGCTGTCTTGTTTTAGCCCGAGATAACGTCTAGGAAGTCGCCACCAGATAATTTGTCACCCGGCTAACGTGGATATATTACCGGCGTTGATCAAACAAAAGTGCTAAGACCCTTGATCATGACTTCTAGAACCATGAAAACGGCTAGTTCTATGGCATCTGCAGGGCTACATGTGACCTACGTTTATGTTAATTACAGTGTTTGTAACATAGCAATAATCAGACGCGATAATTAGCGCCAGACGATACTTCGTGCTAACGACTTAACTTGTGGCAATGAAAACAATAGTGACAATGATTTCTTTAATTGTTCGGACGATGATAAACACCGTGATTCGTTTTTTAATTTTTTCATTTGAGATTAATTTTGAAATCGATGGTAATTTTGGAGTATTATATTCTTAATAAACGTTCGTACGTTTGCAAGTTTTTAAAAATATTAAAGTTCCAAGCTTTTATACTTTCATATTATCAACGCGTAAAGATTAATTAACAAAAAAGAAACAGAATGAAATTATCTACTTTTACATCATCATGCTTCATCATGAATAAAATCTCATTGCGAGATTATTTTCGGAACGATACTCCAACTTAATATTTTTCATTGATAAGAGAAGGAATGATTGTTTGTCGGAGACATGGGATCAGCGGGACTGCAAAGCGTGGGTAGTCAATTAAGCTCTCGAACAGCGATAAATCGTCGCTGCTGTTTGATCAGGAGTCTGAATAAAACTTCTTTCATTGACATCATTGGATCTCGGGCACGAAACAACCGTCTGACAGGTAGATTGTAGCAAAAGGTAAACCGTGGGCGGGTTTCCACGTTGGAATGCTGTTATATTGTTGAGAAAGTTACAATGGAGTGACATTATCTAGCGAACAGTTTGATAACGCGTCGCGCGATCACGAAGTCTGTTGATAATTATGTGGCAATATTTTCTCTTGTTGAAACTTTCTGTCTTCTTTCACGATGCATCGAAATGAAAAACTAAAGAAGAGAAATTTCCTAATTGTTTCTTCGTGTCGCAAATATGCGTGGATTTAAAAAATATTTTAATACAGTCCTATTCTTGTATTTTAATGCAACAAATTCTTTTACAATAATTTCTTCTGACAAATCAAATTAACTAAATTATATATCGAATCAATATTAATAACATCAAGTAGCATCTAACAATCGTTAATTTTCTGATTTCTGGTAACCAGAGTATATTCTATCCGTAATTTTCACATTCCAATGGTTAATCGAGTAGTTTCAAAGAAATCAGCGACGTTAAAAGTAAGACGAATTAAATATACCTATCCATTAACACAGCCTCGATCTGTCATTGCTCGTTATCGCTCTCATTATCGCACACACGTGTCAAAGATTTTGCATATCTTGAAGTTTCTATTTTTTGAACGCTAGTGGACTTCAGCGCAGCAAACATCGATCCTTGCGCGATTTCTATACGTGATACGCATAAATCATTCGTCATTTACTGTCTAATTAAATATGAAAATACGATCCAAGCAACATTTAAAAACGTCCCAAGGGTGCTCAAGAATAAACTTATTGCAGTTAAGTTTCTGGCATGCGTGCAATCTAGAATATATTATGCGTGTTACTTCGAATTCGATGACTTTTTTAAAATTCTATTTTTATTCATCACGAGTTCCTTATAAGACACAGGAAAATATGGAAAAAATATATTATAAAAATATATTTTCGCTATATCTTATATTTTCGAAATAGAACCAGACTGAAAATTATAGAGACAAAAAATTAATTTCAAAGCATATGTTGTTAATCTCGTCGATAAAATGCAAATGTTTCATGTTGCAGTAATCCTATGTGCATTAGGAAGTCGTAATATTATTACGGTAGAATGACTTACGGTTTCCTGAATGCAGATTTTATATAATTGAAATTATATATAATTATATGATAATGAACTTGTCGATTAAACTGTACAGTTTGTCCTGCAAATATCTATCTCCAAACACTTGGAAAAGGTGCTTAAAAGATGTTTAAAAATTATCCTGGAAAGAAATTGCCAATTCTTTTATTGCAAAATATCAAAACATTAGGTTTGAACAGAATTTAAAGAGAAAAGAAAGGGGATCGTCATGGAGCATGTACGAAAGAACAGATTTCCACTTCGGTAGCACCTTTACACGCGTACTAGTTGTAGCTAATGGCGATCGTGGTTCGTGTAAGGGGTACAATTTTCATTCCAGCGGAAACGATCGAGAAGCAAACGGGAGCACAACGACCGGAACATGTTGGCCGTCAATGAAGCAACTTCGATGGTCAAACGGTGCACAAGGAATCTCTACCTGTACGGATGCACGTTTCTATCCTATTGGGGAGGACAGAAGGCAAATCTCCGGTAATTTGCCGAGAATGTATCCACACACGGTCGTGAATGCGTTTCGTAGAAGTTATTGGCAGGAAGTTCACGATAATGGGCCTTAATTTAAATAACGCGCGGGAAACAAGTATTTTGCTTCTGAATCTCTGACTGAACATATGGTAGGATATTATGCGATTGTTTCTTAAGTCTTTTTGCAAAGAGAAATATCACAAAATTGATTTTTGTCTTAGTAGTTATTGATGGTGTAAAACTAAATTTGAGCTTATTCTTCTGGTTAGTTTGTTTAAATAGTTAATCAAAGGTTTCTCTTACAAAATTTTTCGAAATTCGGAAAGTTCAAATGATACTATACTTGAGCTGAAATCTTTAATAGTTCCAGAGTAGTTTTTCAAAATCGAGTTGAAAAGAGTTAGGTATCATTATGCTGTTATTAAAGAAAACTGGTCAATCTACTAAATAAGATATTTGCTTCGTCCAAGAACAATTTAAACCATTGGTTCTGAATGAAACATTCAGTGCAGGAATACGACACGTTTTTACATGAATCAAGTTCCAGCGGCATTAAAATTGTTCATAGCGTGAAAAAAAAGAACAGGAGCACGATTATCATTTTAACGGCTAATGACCGGATGTGATAGCTACATTTTTCCCGATTACAAAATCATGCAGGAGAAGAAAGGAGTATGTATATCCGTGAATCCTATTTTCACGTTTAAACCTTCCTTGGCTTTATCTACTGTAAAATAATAATAAAAGTACAATATTTGTAAAATAAAGCTTCAGTTTGATTTGAATGTTTTAATGAGAAAATGCGAGGAACTACGCAATTTCAAACGTTGTGAGTATAAGATTTATAACGAAGTGAATGAATACATATTTAAGAAACTGATTCTGTTAGAAATAACAAAAACACCAATAATTATGCAAAGATTTATAATCATGCTTGAAAAAAGAAAATGTATAGCAAAATATTGCAAAAGAATTATACTTCCTACTTTTCATATTTTTATAACGCAACGTCCATCGATGAATTATAGATGAATCATTGTAATTAGAAATTATAATGATATAATTAGAAATTATATGTATTCTTGGAAAGCATTGATACGTAAACTAAAGCTAGAAACTACATATTTCATTTCTTTTCAGCGAATGGCATTTGAGATTAATATTTGAATACTAATATATACCTGTATAGGTATACGAAATTCTACTTAGCTAAGAATATTGAAGTATTGAGGAATGTCAAAGGTGTTGTTTTTCTATCTAAAAGAACATTATATGTATGCGATAAAAAAAGAAGAAGGTGATTTCAATGTAGCAAAGAATCTCTTTCATGTTTAAACATTGAGAAACGAAATTAAAATATCAAAAGGAAATATTACCAGCATTAATCGGAATATAGAAATGATTCTTCTTCAAACACAGTAAAATCATAAGGATGGCTATATCGAACGATTACATCAAATTGCATTAATCACTCCGATAATCACGTTTGGTTGCTAATTTCAGGCTGGTAATAAAACCGTTATCGCCGCGATACTTGCCAAGATTGATGGCGAACAAAGCTGTTAAAAGGTAAAAATTCTA
Organism: Bombus fervidus; assembly: GCF_041682495.2. Taxonomy (NCBI): domain Eukaryota; kingdom Metazoa; phylum Arthropoda; class Insecta; order Hymenoptera; family Apidae; genus Bombus; species Bombus fervidus. The sequence continues at coordinate 2,144,141 of NC_091523.1, read as the reverse complement.
TTAAGAAATCGAAACAGTGGGAGAAAAAGAAAAGAGAAGAAAAGAGAAAAAAAAGCAAAAGTTGCGAAAGCGATCAGTCGGTGAAATATATACGTCGGTGCCAGTGAAAAGTTAGCCAGAGAAAAGGCGATTACTCCGGAGTGATCGTCGATTTATCAATCGTCGCCCGTACGAGAAGAAACTTCACGAACCATGATCCACAACGATTCGCTATTATCTATAGCCCCGGGGTTGTTTAGAGAAATCATTACTAGTGGATGCAATTGCCAATGTCCATGATTTTAATGAGTCGATCCGGTGAACGCGTACATTTATGATTTATGACACGATTACATAACGCGATTATTACACAGGTGTATTGATAAATTAATACATTCGCGGCCGGATGCAAGCGTGTACATAGTGTGAACCGCAAATTAATCGACGCGAGCGGTTTCGTTGCTTTGTAATTAAGACGGGACAGCAGTTGTTAATACCGATTCGATATACCGATAACTGATGCGATCCTGTTTTTCGGGATATCGATATATCGACCGGTTCCATCGAATTTTCACCGTGTTACGAAACGAATTTAAAAAGTTCTTTGTGACAGTCTGCATTGGTTGCATAAAAAATAAGTCTTTCTCGCATTAAATAGATGGAGTAATTTTTTAAATAATTAAGAATAAGAAACATTTCAAAGGACAAATTCTTCTAATTTCAATTTTTATTCCCTCAAATAGAAACTACCTATGGGTAACATCTGACATAACGTTACGTCAACTAACAGGTAACATTAGCTTAATTATTTAAAAAAAAAAAAAAAAAAAAAATCATAATTCAATTCATAGAAGAGTATTTAGAGAAAAGCGAAATTAATTTTGAATTTAATAACGTCTGAAAACCTGTCAAGGGATATGACACAAACATAATTGATCTTCTTTAAACCTCATGTTCACGAAACTCCTGATTTCATAATATACTACGATTTACCACGAACGAAACTAACAAAAGAGCATGATACAAATGCATAAGTAAAAGGTTGCGATAGGCAGAATATCACAATCGCATAGAAATAGACAAAAGTAAATATTTGTCTACGCATTTGTCAAAATGATAAACTTCGTAGATCGATGCGTCAGTCGATTTTATCGCGTCTAATATCATTGCCCAAGGCTGAATTTCACGTTACGTAAATAGCTGTCAAACTTTCCTTGTATTCAGCCGACAGATACACCTCGCGTTTACCGTTCGCTCCTCCATCACAGCTTTTAGATAATCTTTCAAGAGTTACATACGCAAGTACTTACGTGCTCGCTCGAAAGATCCTCTCCAAAGTAACGTGATGTTTTAATTGCTCTTGCAAGCCGATCATTTGTTTAGTCGTATTTTTATTTCACAGTGTTACATGGTTGATTATCAATCAAAGTTGTAATAAGGGTGCGTTTGAATAATTATTCGAATAAAGTTTCTATTACGGACATTACTTTAGCCATGCTCGTTTTCGAATACGCAATTACATGTCAGTTTCTTAGTGTCCTAGTATAATGAAAAATTACCGACACTTTCCACGACTAGTTTCGATCAGGATTTAATTTGCGATGAATATAAGAGTGTCTCGAAAATAAAAGTTTGTTGTTCTACTTGCACATTACAAAAGATTGATCGAGATTAATTCTCGTTACTTTTATCAATGATAAAAAGTTAACCTTTTCTCTCTAACAATCTAAAATAAAGATTATTCATTCGATACACAGATTATGAAAACGACATTGGAATAAATGAAGCGATATAATCGCACCACAGAGAAAAATATTTCATTTACAAAATTATCCCCATTTACATTGATTAAACATCAATTTATTGCTCGTCGTTAGTAGTATGAGCCATCAGACTTCTCTTTAATACCTTGACCCTAATAACAGATCTTTTCTCTTTAATACCCTCTGCAAAAGATATCAATTCTTGACGATCAGCAAAACGCTATTAAAACAAAAACTACATGACTTGTACCACAAAAAAAGAATATTTTATTTGCAAAATTATTTTCATCATTTTATTTTTATCTCTACGCTGAAACAAACCAATGCTAACGTTCCAGTCTGAGATCTCGAACCCGCATGTTAAAACCTGCATGCATTCCATACGTAAAAGCCCTTAATTTGCAAAAGTGAGAATAGCCTTGAGCCGGTTGGCCCAAGTTCGCACGTGCAGAGTCCCGCGCACGCACAATTTCCTGGGCAATCAACGTCCCGGAAACTTAACCAATCGCCGCGTACGAACGAGTTCACTTATTTCTCGACCTTGATTGGTTACCACCAAGCGACTGGGGTGTGACTTTTCGACCCTGCCGCACGGCACGGCAAGACACAGCACGACAGGGGTGTAATCGCGAGGCAGGGATCCACCTGGCCCGAGGGCAACGCGCCACTGGTCCTCGTTAATTTCATTAGGTCTTGATTCTAAAAGGTTGACTCGCCCTTGCACAAAGATGGTGGCCGCCCTTCATCCGTCTAACGCGACAGCCTGACAATTCCACTCCTTTCCAACGGAACAATGTCAAAAAACCACTTACCGCTGATTCTCGACTCGACTTTCATTCGATTGAAATCGATTTACCGAGCACGCTTGAGAATGTCCTCGATTAGTCTAGGACTGTTGGATAGGCTTGAATTTGTCGGAAAGTTTTGTTATTTGCTGTTAACACGTTTGCTACCATGATTGGAACGAAAACTAGAGCAGATCGTATTATATTGTTTATATTTTTTACATTGTGAATAAATTTTGATTTTGTTGATTAAATTTGTCGGAAAGTTTTGTTGTTAACATATTTGCTATCATAGTAGATTGGAACGAAGACCAGAGCAGATCGTATTATGTTTTTTATATTTTTTACATTATGTACAAATTTTGATTTAAGAAAAGTCAATGTACGTTTTTGGGTAAACGAACCAATTAATATTCTTCCTACTAAGGCTATTCCGGATAGATCAAGGCTTCGTTCTTTTTCTTAATTTATCTGTAATTTGCTGTGACTATGAAAAGAAAAATTATCTCTGTCACGTATGTATAACATCGTACTGTCGAACCAAAATTCATGATAGCAAATACGTTGAGATAAATAGAAGTCGATACGGATCTGGTGTTACTAAACTTTTTAACTGTGTAATCTGTCAGGTAATTAGTACGTTTGATAAATTGTGGAACCATCAAATGAAATTATCGTGGGATAAGGTTGTTTGAAAGTATCTAGATGAATTTTATAGAGAGGATTTTATCTTGAAGTTAGTGGTTAAACGAGATAAATGGCGAGCAAGATTATGGTGTAACACGATTGCACATAGTTCTATGTAATTAAATATTATGAGTGAAATTTTTGTATGTCTTTGAAACTTAATATATGAAGTTTGGTATGATATTCTTGGCCAACTAAAAAGTGGTCTTGTTTAATTTTTAAAAGATCAGTATTGCCTAAGCTATTCTAGAGTAGGGATAACGAGATACGAATTCTAATGTAAAATTCAGCATTAGCAATGCAACCAGCCGCTAGAAATGTAATCAAATAAGAAAAAGATGCATAGAAATAGTTTCATTGGAAACAGGTTTCTTGTGTATGATGTAACCAATTCTTTAATGCCCCTCAATTAAACCGCTAAGAGATGTAGATAGGATGCTAGTAAAATAGTTGAACGATATATAATCTTTACTGTGTTAAAAGATGCGAGAGAAACGAATTATTCAAATGTGACAACTAATGAATGATCGAACGAAATTTCTCCTATTTTAATATAAAAATCATAAATTCTTCAACGTGTACTCGATATACGTATAACTGATGATAACAAATCAACCTTGATGATATACCAAACGAAGAATTTCATATGTCGTAAAAATTACACGCAAGAAAAGTGGACATAATATAAGAGATTCGACAAACAGAAAACTTTGTTTAGATTACAAATTATACAATTCATTGGTACAAATAAAAAATCTCATTTACCAACAATAACGAGACGACTTTATACGTTTGTATTGAACGTGTGAAACAGGTTTGTCGAAGATTAAAATGATATTATCATAATGCATTCTTAATAAAACACATCTGACAACTCTCACGATAGCCAAAACATACCATGTTCAGGCTTCGTAAATAGTAAATTACGGTTCTGGTCATAAGTCAAGTCGATCGACGTGGAAAGGCGCGCATAATTTTCAGATTCGAGCTCTGTCACGGCTGGTAATACCAAGTATACGTCAAGTTCGTACGGTAATTTAAAAGCACAATGCGTAACGTGGCAGTTTGGAGGTTCCATAACGACGAAAGTTAATTGACCGGACGCCATTGACCAGGTAAATTAGAAAAACCATTAACATAGTAAAAGCGTGCCGTCTGTTGGCCTCATTTGAATGATTAATTAGTTCTAACATGGCTCGGCCTCCGATACCACAAAAACTCGTTTCCATTCCTTAAGATTCTTATTTATTTCTATTCCTTACGGGAATCTCTTTTTCTCTTTATGCAGATCCAGTAACTAAAAAATTACTTACGTTTAAAATTCGTTAATGCTTCTCGCATTTTTCTCGTGATTGTTTATTTGAATTAAAAAAGAATCTGATAAGTCAGAAGCAGTGGAAAATTGTAAAAGTATCTTGCAGTTGTAAAGTTTGACTGTAAATCTTTCGGTTTGTAAATATTATCAAAGTCTTGATATATTATTCTTTATCCAAAAAGGAACAGATTACACCAAATAATGTCTGATGAACACTGCAAACAGATGACAACAGATGTCAGATTATATGGTGTAACGTGAACTTGTAATTTAGAATGATTTCCCAAGTAGTTATCCACGACCTGCAATTATAGTCACCAAATGTTTAAGCAAACGAAAAATTCTAACTTAAAATGAACTAAGGAATATTTTCTTTTTCAAGTCAAATATGAATTTTTTGTTCTTCTTCCGTTCTTCATAATTAACTGCTTTCGCGATAATATTTTTCGAACTAATATATTTTTTACAATTTCATTTTTTTAAAATCTTCAAATATATTTTAATGTTCTTAAATTTCCTCAATCAACGAACAAAGTTTTTAATTTTGAATTTCTTGCAGCTCGAAGTTCCGAGAAAAATTCATTTCGTTCGTATACCTCGGAGCAACGTTAAACTGCTAAACTGGAGCACGTCGAGGAGTGACGAAGGAGCCAAGGTAAGCTGCAAGTAATTGTATAACCGGCTTCCGAGAAACGGAACGCGTATGTTGTGTCGTCGGTTGTACGTATTTGTCGTTGCTCTCGCCAACCGACTCGATATTCCAACGGTGACGAGCAGTTTTTACCAGAATGTGGGCGGAGGAGTGATACTTTTGGATTTAACGAATTGAAATTATGAATTTGGCACGTTGAGACAGAAATATCATACAGATGATAAAACAATAAATTATTTCGATAAGAATACTTTAAGCAAACATATTGAATACGAAAAAGCAAGAATTACTAGAAAATATATCGTGTCGAAAGAAATTTCAACTTTAGCACATTATCATTTGTATATATTGCTCTAACGTCTAAGAAAATTCTAAGGTACACTATCGATACTTTTAGCGACTTTTGTCAGGAGGATTCATCGTACAAGCTCGATTGTAAAGTACAAACGAATAAAAGAAGCACATCGAAATCTCGCACGTAGGTAAGAGAAAAGAAGTCACGTTAAAGTGAACACGCGTCAGGATAAACCTTTCTAAATTCGACGACACAATGTCGGATACGTCGTTGGAAACAAAGGGACAATGGCGGCGGGGAGTGAAATAGAAGGGAAGGAAAAACTGGCCAAATAAGCCGTCACAGGGCAAGTAACGAGGCATATAATAACCCACGGTGACACTCGAACAAACAGCCATCTGTAGGTAATACCCCTGTGGTGTGTAACGCCCCGAAAACTGCGCCCTGCCAAAAAATTACAATGACAATGAACGAAATCCGATCCGCCTGCGGGCACATCCACTCTAGTTTTATTTCTCCTTCGCACCTCTGACACGTTGCTGAAACGTATTTAGTTATACGGTACAGTATATTGTGACCGGTACACCTTTTCCGGCATTGTGTCGTCTGTTCAGAAAAATCAAGAATCGCGTCGGGGGTTGCCGTTGTGTTTTGTTATCGAACTTACGACAAGCGCGATAGGCTAAATCTTCTTTCGAAACTTTGATAACTGCAAAACGATTAATGATTCGCAGTTAGCCAATGATCAGTGGTGACTCAATAATTCTTCATTATCAATATATCAGTTCTTCCATTCTTTTGTTTAATTATGAGACAAATTTGAGTGTACAATCGGCAATTTACGATAGAAATTCTTTGATTTCCGTTCAGAAAAAAGTATAGCTGAGAGTAAAATCTGAGTATCGACTGAGGATTGACAAAGCACGCGCGTCACACTTTCGCAACACGTTCACCTGGCTGCGGTACGTTCTTCTCGCATCGACACATGCGATCATCATCGATCGAAACGCACGATTTCTTATAACAGAGACATCGTCACGATCCACGACACATTCTCCCTTCCCATCATTGTCGGATAACTGGCTCAGCGTTACGTAATAGCGCATATTGGGCAGTTTCAGCCACCTCGGTATCCCTATTCTACTCGTGCAATAATTTAAATTTTAATGAGAATTTTATCGTGTCTGCGTGTGTTAAACGAAACTATGCTGCAATCTGTATAAATTGGTTATCTATATGTTTACAGTTCCAAGAATCCGTAGCAAGATTGACGTGAAAGCGCGACCCACTATCGGCTGGGCGAATTCCGAAGATAAATTAATTAGATCGATGGCGTATAGATTTTTATCTAGTTCGAAGTCATCTAGCCTGCTTTGATGGCAATTTGAAAATAAGAAATCAATTTTTCGACGTGCTAAGTTATAAGCTAATTTTTGGGTGGAAATTGGATTTATTTGTTTGGTAATCAATGAATTGCTTTATGTGTAGCTTTCATCGCGATTATCTTAATTGGCAGAATGCCAATATTCGATAAAAAAATCAGTTGATCTTTGGTGGAACATAACTGTTCATTTTTGCCTTATTGTCGCGTAACGAGGAATCTCGGTATACAAGAATGGTGTAATGGTCGAGGAAAGATTAGATGTGGCATGATTGTGGTTTTCAGTACACAGTACCTACTCCAATGTCGAGAGAAATCCAGGTAATCCATCGGTTTTTTTCGAACTAAACCTCAATCATTTCTATGCAATATCTCCCAACATATTTTGTAACATTTTGTACGCAATTGATAATCTTTGTTTTTCGTTTAAACTATGATCAAATCATCAAATGTTCAACGCTGTTTTATGGAAGGTGAAGCGGATTTACATCGATATGATTCTCAGCTCTCCATATACCACGAGAAATCGATGGACGATCGATGATCGCAACGACGTCCGGTCGCGGTTCATTTTCCTTGCAATTACGACCATTAGTGGCGTATTAATGGCGAAGGAAGATGGAGGCCATCCGCCTTTTTATCTTTTCGGCGTAGTTTGAAATTCATACTCCGTTCACAGAGGAGCAGTCGATACGACACTCTGGGAGATAAATTCTAATTAAAAGCGACAAGTTACCGGCATGGCTACTTTATATTTCCGGTTGCGCGGCCGACACGTTTTCCACGCTGGGATAATGTCCATTACTTTTTTTCCATTTATCCCTACGTGAAACGTCGCTTTTTACGCCGTTGAATCGCGTAAATTCGTCGATTCTATGTTTACGGTGTTAAAACAGCTTATATGGCTTCGGAAATTAAGAAAACATCTTCAGCGATATAACACGTTGATAAGGTAGCAAATTTGAGTGGCGCATTTGATAATGAGCATCAAACCCGTAAGGAACTGGTAGGTTGAAAAGGAGATAAGATAAGGTGGAGTAAGATTATCGCGATAAAGTGGAATAAACGTTTTTACTTTGAAATGGAATACTTTAACACGATCTTATGGCAATGTATATTGATAATGTAGCGAGTAGCAGAAAGCAAGATATTACTTACTTTTTAGGAGAGGCAGGTCGTTCATGAACCCTCCATCGTCTACATTTGTGTTCTGAAGCAGAAATAATATAAACGATTAAAATAAACACATTCATAAAAAAGCAATATTCGAATATATTTTGAATTGAAAGAGAAAGATCGTAGAAATGAATTCTTTAAGACTCTGTCTTTTAAATTTACTGGATGATGTTAGCAATTAAGATTGAAATTTTTCATAAATATTATAAGCATTTTCATTGGTGAAACAGTAAGAACGCAACAGCGGTAGAACGATAATAGAGAAAACGTGTTGTGATTACGTACATCGTCGCTCACCTGGGGGTCGTCTACGAGGCTGCTGTGGAGAACGAGGTCGGTTTGGTCAAGACCTGGGGGTGGTAGGAGGGCGTCAGGACGGCGAACAGCGCCATATTCGACGCCCCTTCCACCGCCGCCGCCACCGCCACCGCCACCTCCGCCGCCACCACCACCTCCGCCACTACTGCGCCCACCGTCGTACGGAAACGACGCATGCATATTCGTCTGAAATATCAAAAGAAATATTACTTCACTTACATATTGACAAATAATAGGAAAAAGTACTTGCAAATAAAAATTATAATTGGCGAAGACAAAGAATAAAGTTAGGTCAGATACAGAATTGTTCTATTTTTGTGTTACTTGATACGATCGCTAAAAGTAAATATCGAATATTTATACTCGAGTTAATTGCGAAACTACTCAGCTGTGAAAGAATCTCTCAATGGAAATAATCGTCGTATAGCTTATTATATACTTTGTTAGTAAGTCTCCGCACGTTGCCATGAGTAAATTTATTTAGAAACACGTGCAGTGTGCATCCTATGCGTATTGTCAACGCTAGTGCAACGTATCTTTTAGGTTACGATATATCAGGAATCTAATGTAGCCTCCTTACTTTGCAACAAACAACACGTATTCCTTTTATGTCACGATTGCTGAAGTTCCCATAACAATCTCTTATTATTACTATTAAGTCTTAGATTCCTAGATTCTCTATATAATTTTTCAAAATAATGAAAACTTGTAAACGTCAAATTGAAATAAGACTCAGCTCTCATACCTTTAAACCGAGTCTCGATGATTCGACGATTAACTCGAATCGCTGATATAATCGCATAGAAGCACGTAATGCAATAATGTTAGTCGAATCTTGATTCGCGCAACTTTTTGTTTTCTCCTCGTGAGGAATCGTTATACAGAAACTCTTCGGAGAATTTATAAAAATCAGCTTGCGTGTGGTGAATTCGCGTGCGATTTTCGTGGAACGAGTTGCATTCAACAGTATCAAGATTAACCATAAATCCATCCGGTGACATCGGGTTAATTTAATCAAAGTATAAATAAAATTTCAACAGGTCTGATAATTCGCCGAGGCGAACGTCCAATATTAAGACCAATTAAAAGCTGAGTAAATCCGGTATCGATTACGTAAATCACTCGGCAGCGCACTTTTAAGCGATATCACTCGTTCGACGAACAGGGGAAAAATTAATTTTATAAATCGCAATACCGACGGCATGTTTTCAAAAGCGTACGCATTAAGAAGAAGACACAGCGTGGAGGTTGTAAACGATAACCATACCTGTTCATAAATATTTGTTTATTACCAGAGATCACATTTATAATTGTCATTCAGTACACACGTAGTTATATCATTGCCTACATAAATTATTATAATCAGTGTTATAATAGCACGTGTAGATTAAAATTCAAAAGCGATGGAACTTGATGTTTATGATCGTCGATTTTATACGATAACCAAATATTATTTTTCAATGTTCACGCTTCGGCTAAGTACGCGTGACTACTGCTCCATGTAATTCTTTATTAATTGTTATTACCGAAAACGAATTGCATATTTTAATAAACGTTCACGTACTTACAGGCGCGAAGTTGAAGTTTGTCTCTTATGTAAGAAATTATAAATACGTAGTTACAGAGAAATATAGAGGGGAAAAAACGAAGACAATCTTCCAAGAATTGAAATACAAGGTAGATATATGTTCGGAATCTTAATCACATATAGCGAGAAAAACCAGAGATTTTATCTAGACTGCAAGTCGGCCGTGTCACAAATACGGTTGTATTACGAGCCCTTACCATTATTGTCATACATCTTTTCTATGCGATCCACGCGATTCTCGCATCGAGAAGAAATCTCTGCGCACGTTTCTCCGATTTCTTTCCCAGATTGTTGGTTCTATTGTAATTGTTTTCTCCGTTACGACTATTCTAGATCGTTGCGATACGTTCGCTTTTAAATAGCGAATGGAATAGCGAAATTATGAAGCTTCGGTATACCAACTATTTGATCTAGTGAACAGAGTCAAACAGTTCTAATGGTTTGAGATGTAATGGTGAGAAAACATGAGACGGAAGTAACTAATACAAAGCCCAAAACGTAAAACGATAATTTTATATTTAGCAATTTAAGAGCTGGTACAACTTTCTCTTTGTGACTTTTTTTCGTTTCTTAGATACCCATTAATTATTGCTTCTTTCCGAGTAAAATGTTAGTCATCGTTTTACGACTGTGTAATTACAATCCTTTTCGGTAAAACAATTAAAATCTACTTTCGACGATACAGTCGTATATATGCTAATAAGTCCATAGTCCTATATATATTATACCTTAATGAATTTTAGATGAGTTTCATATCTTACCAAGCAAAAGTATTAGAAAGTCATTAAATAGGACTAACAAAGTATCATTTAAGTAATTTTAAACTATTTTTAAACCGTCGAATAAAACACACGAAACAAATGAATTCGATGACATTCGAGGATGTTCGCATACGAAGATTTCTATCTAGAAAATAAAAACGATTATAGCCACTATACTAATACAAATCACCCTACAATTTCTCACATCTAATTAACTACTTACAACATTCTTCATCACCCACCGGACACTGACATTAATATTAATACTCGAGAGTGGCAAATTAGCCGTACACCGTCGTCTCATCGTGCAAACATGCTATCCCAAAAAAGCGCATGTACACCTATAACCTCATTTACATTTCAGCAGGCATAGGTTACCTAGCTCATTTATCAACATGAATGTCATAGCGACGTTGCAGATCCCGATTAGCGAAACTCGATGATGAACTTCGATGTGATCAATAGCTATGTGCATTCGATAAACATGAAATTGTTCAGTCTTATGGTATTTAATCTTAAAATCCAGACATTAATCAATACTTTTTTAACATGAACGTTCGTAAAATATTCAACTTTTTTCCAAATAACGTTGCAAATGCTATAACTTCTTTAAAATCTCGAAAAATTTTAGGATCTACGTGAAAGAAATAGCGACGAAAAAAATACTGAGCGAATCCTTGGAATTGCCTTTCACGATCGCGATGTTAGAAAGCTGAATTTGATAATGTAGATTGACTGCAAGAATATTGCAAATGAAATGTTGCATTGCCGCAACGGTGGCCCGTAATGAGTTAATAAAAATAATAGAATCCCTTATGTGGTCAAGAATCGATAAAATACAAACAAGAATTTTGTCAACTATAAAAATTACGACCGTTTTAAGGCTTAGGTCGCGAGTTACCACGATATCCGAGCTGTCGTACATCGAAAATCGCACGATTCATCGTGTGCGACGTCCTGACCATTTAGAGTCCGGCTTTCACGCGACCAAAGAAATAGAAACGCGGTGCTAATTAACTCGGCTAAGTGGTCGAGCGCTACCTACCGGTATCTATCGACGGCCCGCGTTAGTTATAAATTGATGTAACCATGCCAGCCGACTAATGAGATGAAATGTGATCGCCTTTCTCTCGTTAAACGCCGCGGTGAGGTGAAGTCACGACGGTCGGTATTCGCGGTATCGATACTGATAAATGGGACCACGCCGCGGATATCACAGCGATCCCTTCTCATCGACGATCTAGCGAGTCTTACCCATATTTCCTCTTGTGTAATCCGACACACACACACACACACACACGTTGTCATGTTAATCGAGATTCAGAGTTACGTAACATTTTTGTAGATAATACCTGTTATGCGAGCGAGCAAATATTTGATGTTCGGACCGTTGGAAATTGGTGGTCTTCGAGGTTGATGGAGTTTAAGGAAATGGAAGATGTTGAGATTTGATTATGTTGGCTGATGATTCGACAGAATGTTATATTAGTGGTGTAGACGTGTAATAAAATTGTTTGAGTACAAATAAAATGTATATATTTTTTTTCCTTGTTCTTTCAGTCAATGTAAAGATTTATGTTAAAGAAGAAGATATTTTTATTGATTTAAGAAGGAAGCAAGTTCGCATTCGAAATGAAGGAAAGTATGGTGTATCTGTCGCTGAAGCTCTTTCGCAATAGTATAACCGTAAACTCGATCAAAGAACAAGATAGTTTTAAATAATGCGAATTTTTATTACAATTGTTTACTTTCCTCAATGCAATTTTTCAATCTCATAAGGTAAATATTCTTGTTAATAAAATGAGAAGAAGGTATCTAGATTATCATCATTGTTCCGTAACAACTCGATATTTAACTCTTCCCCGTGAGAAAGACGTCCCACAATGAGGCAGATTTTCTGAATCGTAAGATCCCTTATCGAAGAGGCTGTCACAAATTGTACTCTCTCGAGCATAAATGTGAGACTGTGAAGGGATTCAGACGAGATACTATAATTCGGTATAAAACGCGTGAGCTACGGTGTATAGAGGAAGCACGAGGCTGCTCGTGCTGCTTTCAAGGATAAAGCTATTGGAATCGGCCGAACCACTTGCCTGATTATTGGCATTGTCGTCTCTTTTTCGGAAGCGTATCATCATCTGTTCTTTCTTCTTCGTAAAACGTTTCTCGTGAAATAGAACGCACACGATTTTATTTACATCGGCTACAAAGTTTGGTTTTCATAGTTTTCAAATATGTATTAAACTCCCAGCACTAGTGTAAACATGATCATAAATTGTATGTTCGATACAGATTTTACGATCAATCAATTTACACATACATTTATGTATAAATATATTTACGATGCAGATTATGATACATATTTATGATACATTTATGGTATCTTAAGTCACAAGTAATAATTATTCATAATACGTTACATAAGGGAACTACAATTTTTAATTTTTCATCTTTATTAACAAGATCTCCACTAAAGAAAACAACTCTATCGATTTTTCTGCACAACTGTAGACAACGTTATTCATTCGTCTACCTCTCGTTTCCCTTAATCATTTGACTAGAAACTACCGTATCATTGTTGTTCAGTTAGATCGAGTATGACGTAACATTAGTCATCGGCAGATGAAATGGCGTTTATTAATCGTTCTATCGAATGATCGGTGATTTCCGATTACACGCCGATCCAATGTTACCTTGACGAGTTGGCCCCATGCGTTTATACCGTACTATCCTGTAAATTTTTCACTGTGTCTCCCGTGTAACGCAAGTTTCACGTGTCACGTAAACGAGAAAGCAAATTAAAACCAAAAGAACAAGGTGGAGAAATCGTTTACCTCTTTTACGCATCTCCGATACCGTCTTAAGGATTGCAGAGCTTGGCATATTTCAGTCAAAGTAAACGCGTCCCTGGCATTCTCCCCGAGGGAATGCCAAAGGTCAGCCGAAAATTTAATAAGTAAATTACTCGAGGGAGGGCAACGAACGCGATGGTTCAAGAGGGTGGCCCATTCCCAAAATATTAGAATGCATCGCAGTTGGAAGAAACCGTAGAGGAAGGAAATAACAAAAATATTTCATCCATCCAATTTTTCTAATCGTATATGACTTTGTAACGATATAAATGTATAGTTAAGCTTGGAAGTAGGCAATTTATATTCCATGGTAATCTATTTGGGATACAGGAAATGTGATTTAAAGGAACCTTCGCTGAACTTTCACTTTTTTTACACGCGATAGAATGTAGAACAGTTTCCAATTTCTTTTTTCTACCGCAAGATTAATAACTTTTGAATTATAGTAATTAAGACAATGACGAAGGAGTCGTTAATTTTTTAGATTTGATAATCTAGTCCATATATAATTACGTGCTTTCGAACCCTCAAAGTGGTTTCGAACGACGTGTCCCCTTGAAGCTGTCGAAGCATAATCTCGCATCGTTGTCGTTCTCGATGCTCGTGGCAGAGATACCGAACCGAAAACTCTAAGGGTGACGCAAGTCGACGCATAGTCATCGCGGCAAGTTCCCTAACTACGATCAACTATGCAAGACGCCGTTACTGCGTATAGTTTGCGAAAGGAGTTTGAGACTTTGTGCCCCTTGTCTACAACTATCTTCTCTCCTAGCAGACCGAAAGTCTCCTGGAACCATGGTAATCGCGTAACTTTACGGAAATTTCGCTATGCCTGCTTTAAGATTTCATCATCCCCGAAATAAGGCTTTCAATTAATCATTCGTAATTAATCTCTTTAAGGGTGAATCTATTATCATCGGTAAAGATTTACTTTCTATTTTTCCAGAAGAAAACAAAATTTACAGTAACATTTAGAATAAATAGTGAAAGTGAGCGATAAAAGCAATCGAAGGATATGCTCAATACTTTATTATGCTCGCGCATTGCGAGATTGAATCGATGTTAGGTTTCATTGAGAACAAGATTGGCCACCCTCCTTTGAAGAATGCGCTTTAGGCAAACCAAGATAGGCTACAAGGGGTTGTACTGCTCGAAATAATCGATATTTCAATCTCGTAGGTCGGCAAAGTATTTTAAAGCCGAGTTTCTAGTGGAACATTCTACATATTTACGAGTATCAATATGAAACGAATTTACTTTGTAACATTCCATAAAAATTAAATAATATGTTATTTTGCATTTTCGTATTGTACATAATCCATTGTATTATAATTCGTTATTTTCAACAAATTATACCAATTTCACTTGTATAATAAACATAGACGATAGAAAATAAATCAATGATTATGAAGTTGCTGTTAACAAAATGAAATTAACGAGTCCGAGCATTTGTAATAGCTTTACTAAATAAATTTCAATCCGAACGTAATTGTGAATCCCTAACGGCTACTCGCAAATCGGTGACGATAACTTTACCAATATCAAAGTACATTTGCGCCCGTGTTTTACTCGTTTTACGAGGCGTAAAATAAATAATTTTCGATACAGAATTTCAGGCTCGCAATACGAGACTGCATATGGCGCAGACAGATGCGTTAAACCGAACCCGCTTTTCTCTTCTTCTGGCCAGTTTCGATCTCTGTGAAACTAAACGTATTCTTCGGCCGCGTGTCGAATTTCGTCGAACCTGGTCTTTTTTGCGCGAACGTCACACGACACCTATGGAAACCGCCCAAAACATAATCCACAGCGTGGTTTACGCGCGTCCCCCCGCTATAATTAGGGTGATACTTTCATAAAAGCTATTGGGGTAAGGTGTACCGCAAATACTATTATCGTGAGTATTATTAGAGGTCTGAAGTTGCCCCTAAATACGTGGTAGCACGGTGTTCCGTTACTATGAGCAAAGGCGCGTTACACTCCGCGTGAATTTGTTTGGGAATCTAGATCCTTCAAATAATACACTTGCTTTTTAATGATTAAATCAAGTTTGTAAATTACAATCTGAATCAAACCTTAGATAATTATCGATTACAATAAAAATATATTCTATTATTGAATACCTCGCAAGAAGATACAAGAAATAAAATGTGATATGTCGTGGACGTTTTGATCTATAATTCTGACGAACGTGTTACAAACATGAACTACTTATCCTAACTAAAAAAGAAAAAAAAAAAAAAAAATAATTGGCAATTTCTAAACTATTCACAAACTTGATCTTAACAGAACCCATAAGCAAGATCATCTTCTAACAACTCTTTCGCTCGATAGACAATTCCAAAGTCTTCCTCCTTTAACCCATCCGTAACCCCGTCGAACTATCGGTAGACAGTCAATGCTTCTCCAAATACAGCCAAGGGAATAAATTTTCTACTTTACGAAAATAGACCGCGTCTACCCAGGAAGACCGCGACTATGCCACGACTAAGCCACACTCGTCCACGTACTTACGATTCCCGCTAGAGCAAACAATACTCTCGCACTTCTTTAAACAAAAAGCCCGCCGCGGGTATACTTAACACGGAGCTGTTCTCCGCGTATTCGACGTGCGACGGTTAGACAGCGAAGCGGAGAGAGACGATCGAGAACAGGCAAGAAACCACACGATCCATCCGTAAACCAGAAAAATCCAACTAATCGGGAACAAAACGTTACGTTGATCCTCGACTTCCTGCTGGCCGGTTCTTCTGACTGGCCGAGAGTCGATCGTTTCTTTCGAGTTACGTTAATACCTGACCAGACTATTCCACCCATCGGAGCGAGGACAGGCACGCAGAACCGTGGCAAATGCAAATGTCGCGCGTCTCCACTCCTCGCGTGCTCTTCGTGGGATCAACGATCGTAATCACCGATGTCACGGGCCGACTTATTGGTCGCGATACGTCTAATAGATCGATAGCCGGCCATTATTACGCATCCCCCTGCTGTTCAACCGCCAGCGGCCCGTCCTACAAATAACACGCCGCGTACCTTTTCTAATGAGCCAGCCGGACGTGCACGTGACCGGATCTCCGCGCGCTTCGATTTTACGCGCAAACCCCCAGGATGATCTTGACGACCAAACGACCGTGTTTCCGCGAGACCACGAACGCGTTTCAGAATCATCGTTTATCGGTTTACTTCGAAATAGATTTTGTTTTATCGATGTGATTAGTGTACTATTGTTTCGGCAACTATTCCAGAGAATAAGTGGTGTTTAATTTCATGTAGGGTATGATTAGGGTATGATTCGGTCTGTTTCTATTATATTTGTCCTATTCTTATTTGTATACAGTGGAAATCCATTTATATGAACTTGCTAGCAGACAGATATGTAATTTATGTAATAAAAGTTTCTGCCTCTTATGATTTTTCATCCATACATTGTAAGTAGGAATTCACGTTCAGACAAATAGATTTAAAGAGCAAGAATTCATTTAATCAAACACTAACTATAATTTCATTCGTATAAGAGAAACTCGTATAAACGGTGTTTTTGTTGTTATAAAATGTGAGAAGCAATAGGCAAGTTTTGAAAGTTTATATAGTAAAACACTAGCATCTAAAAAACCTGTAGTATCTTTAATTAAGGAAGATAATGTTTATGAATATTTACTAGATATAGACTGAGATAGATCGCGAAATTGAAAAAAATGTTAATTAAGTATAAATAATTAATAGACAATTTTAAGATATTCCTAATATCTAGTCGTTTAAGAATTAATGCGAATATTTAATTCCGACGTCGACTTTCTACGATCGTATAAGTCTTTCATTTTTTAATAGGACAAAGATATTAATTACCATAACTATAATATATGGCAAATGGCATTTACCGTATATTACCGTAGGATCATAACGAATGCGATGATGGGAAAGCGATAAAGTTTCAGAGTGTATATATGCACATATATTAGTAATCTGTTAGTGTAATATAATTACAGTCTTTACTATAGAAAATAGTTATGCGTGTATTTAAAATAAAATTTTATCCCGCAAACATTTTGAAACACAATAAACTAAAGACAGTTTTTCTCGGTACACGCTACGTATTCTGATACAGTGAATTATTGTAATTATGATTCGATGAGGACGAACGATGAAACATCGCTGCAATTTTCTACCGATCGCGCTACGCGATTCAACACACTTAGATATTCATATTTTAATGATGCAATATACAAGAGCGTGTTATCTTCCTAGTAGAAATATAAATACGTAGTATAAATCGTAAAGTATTATCAATGCAAAATTTCAGCAGTGTTACATCTATCGTTTGCACACGATGCGAGATTGGACCTAATCTTGCGATCTAACTTAATTTTTATTTCGTTCTGGAAATGCTTCGTATTTCTCTCACGTTATAAACGTCTTAAAATCGATCAAAATACTGCTAGTAATAAACAGATTTATACTTGTAAGCCAAACTGATTGACGACTGTGGTTGACTTTAGGGACGAAAGGGTTAAAACCTACTAATAACTCATCGAAGCGATTACTCACCACATGGATACCCTCTGCGTCCCTCCTGAGATCACCACTTCTCTGGCCAGCCGTGACAGCGGCACTCAAGTGATTATAGTGATGTTGATGCAACGTGTTGAGCGTCTGCGTGTATGGATCGCCGACGAGGTAATCGAGATGTTGCGGCTGGCCAAGACCCGGATGTTGAGGGCTCGCCGGCGCATGATGATGCGAGGGGAACGGGGGTGGAAAGTACGGTGGTTGAAAGTCGGAGGCGGTGGGCAACGATGCGCCCCCGTGATGGGGCATCCCACTGCCGTTTCCATTGCCTCTGTGACCGTGGTGATGGGCGCCGGAATACGGCGAGGAATTTCCACCGCCCAGCGAGGAAATACCCCCGTGACCAGTTAATCGGTCCTGTTCACAGAAAAATTCATACATTAATATATATATTACAAGATATGTTAGATACTTGCTGTCGTAAAAAGTATTTTGGAATATCTTATGGTAGAGCTCAGACATTTTACGCTTTTCCTAGCTTACTCTTACAGTTTTTCTATAATTCACTCGGTTTACGCTGTTACCATTCTCCATCGCATTTTTAAATTTTAATCCCCTAACTAAAAATCCGTTCAAATACCGGCTGCAATTTGTTCGCGGTTAGACGAAACGACTTATGAAAATGTAGTAGTGCTTAAAGGATTAAAATTTTCTCTCGTGAGCAAGTTCAATTGTTTCCAACAACGTCATATATAGGGGCACATCAAAAGAAAAAGAAACGCAGGAAATAAAAAGTAATAACCATAATAAAAGCGAGCAGAGATACGCGCGTTCTTCGACACACATTCACGTTCGTCGTCGACCGTAACTTTCGCCGCTATTAAAAAATTGCTGGCCACCAGTAATTGTGGTGACTAATGTGCGCTGGTATCGAGAGAGAAGAAAAGAAAAGAAAAGAAAAAAAATCATGTCAGCGGCGTTGGAGGTCTGCCATTACTATAAACGACGGGTATATGGAACAGTGGCGCTTATTTCTCGAAGGTGGTGAACATAAACGTGAATAAATGCTATACAAATCTTTTGGCACATAACGTAACGAAAATAATTTAGGGGCGGAATATAGGTGTGGTATAGATCTTTCTTGAGAAAATCGTACGAGAGTCGAACGAGCGACACCGACCACCAAGCTTTCGATAACGCGATAAAGTGTTATTAGGAGTGATAAGCGACCATGAGCAAAACTCGTCGTTCGATCATGAACGTCGCTCCTTTCAGGCACTCATAAATCGATAGCGATTTCCTCCATTCGGTCGTGCAATTTTCGATAATTTATCCTGCTTCGAACTATAACGGATGACACGAATAAGAAAGTTTATTTGAAATTCTTTGGACAGTGGCAGGTGAATAAAATGTATCAATTTTTGAAACATGAAAAAGCATGCGACGAGGCCGCTTTTATAAACGTTTCGTAATTCTTCGTGTGTGTGTGTGTGTTTGGAGTAAGTTTTTAGTTTAATTAAATTAAATTTGTTGTCTTGTACTCTGACATGCAATTTTCGATGGTCCAATAAGATTAATTACCAAACTAAATGATTAAGATAACTTAACTGGTCAGATAATTTATATTTCTGACGTGACAATTTATTTACCCAGAAACTCCATGCTTTACAATGTAACATCTGCATGTAAAATATACTATGTCATACTTATATCGTAAAAGCCTAAATTATAGATTGAGCTAAAATTAATTCGTTTACTTTCTACGTTTCAATTGCGTATCTAAAGACGTCTTCGGTTAAGAAACAACCCACTTAACACATTCGATAAAAATTCAGTAAAATTGGTTTCTATTGTGCATTTGAATAGTCTTCCTTTCTTATAAAAGTATGCTTCCACTAAAATTAACACGTTCAGAAGAATTACTTCAGAATTGAGAGACAGAAGCTTCCGGTACGTCGTAGAAAAGGATAAAATTACAGTGTTCGAACGTTGTTATAGAAAGTTCATAAATCTTCTATAATCACTTTACATTGGCATTAAGTGGGCTTAAGAATTTTACGAGCAAATAATTATTGTTTGGGACTGATTATCAATTTTCAACTATTTTAGGTATAGTCGTTTCCGATATTTTTTTCGAATACATCTTTCTAATTTCTGTTCAACGCTGTTACAAAATTTCGATAAACATCTCCGTGTTAAAAGCTAAGCATATCAGAATCTCTACGAACTATCGACTGCATGAAATATCAGTCACAAATCGCAAGATCATCGAAGCAAATTGCTGAGCTGTGATTAAGCATGTTTCACCTTTGAAAATATAGTGAATTGTATGTACAAATGTACTTTTCAGTCTGCATAATTGGTTGAAACGAAATGAAAGGAAATATTATTATGTGATTATTGATAGACCTAGGGCAATTAAAAATATATTTATAGTTTACAAATCAGTAACTAAATATTTTGAAGATTCCACAAGTATTAGCAAACTAAGCGTTTAATAAAAATTCTATTCGCTTATCTTTAAACTAATTTTTTTTTTCAACATTACGAAATTTTTTTTCGCTAGAACACAGGTAATGTATTTCCAAAATCAAAACTTAGAATTCGAATCATACGATCGGACAATGCACAAACAAGATCCACGTTCGTAATTTCCAAAATTACGACGCTTTTACGCGGATTTCAAAATTTTTCGCTCGATAAGAACGGAACCCAATCAAGTCCACGTGATCTTTCGATGGAACGATTACGCGATATTATTCAGGTAGATAGTATCGATCTGTGATGTATCTGAATATCGACAGAAAGGCTTTGTATAGACACTATACCGGTGCAAGCCATTAGGTTTCTGTTCTGGTGATACGATCTCGAACATCTCTATAAGCAACGAAGGGCCAACGCATGTACCTTTTTTCCTATTCAGACGACGGTCCATTTGAATGTCACTTGTCGATTCTAATTATGTAAGGCAATTTAAAACTGAATGCCACTCGTGAATGAGATAAATTTTACTTAATGGTGGTGTACGTTCATCTACATGATGATTATACGCTATTGATTAGAAAATTTGTGAAGACTTGTTCAAACATAAAGTCGTCAGATATATATATATTATTATACTCTTAATTATTATTTTGACTTCGAACGTTTCAACGCTGTGGTATCACCAAACCAAACCAAAAGGCAAGAAGCGGTATAACATCTGATCTCTTCCCTAATTTCATCCCTAAGAACATTTTTTAAGAAAGATTTACGAACGTTACAGATAAAATATTTGATAAGCACACTATCACTGCACTAAGCAGGGTGAAAAATCGCGACACAACAGTAGGAAGAATTCGATTATCGAGAAAATTGTTCGTAACGGAATTTAACGATGGTAGGCCGAAAATTGAGCGGAACGACTCGTTATAAAAGGGAACTCTCACTTGGTCAAATACCATAATCTGGCCTAATCTGCCCGATACTGACGTTTAATGAGACAAAATTCAGCTTTGTCGCTTTCCAAGTCGCTTTCCAAATCGTTATTTCGAAATCTATGTCGGGTAGACAGGGCCTGGGTCATTGCAACAGACCGTTGTACCTTGTTTTATTCCGTACGAAATATTTGTCGTCGTTTAACGAGTCGCGTCGTTACGAACCCGTGCACAAGTACCGTTTCATCTTCGATGCCAAACGGAGCCCCATTAAGGCGTATTTCAATTTGCAGTAATGTTTGTTACTCGACCATTATAGGTTTGACTTTCACGTGTCTGGTTCACGTTCCAAACGGACACGCGTCATCAATTTCTTATGTAGTTAAACATCTGATTTGAATACATCGGACAGTTAAATGTTCTCATTTAAATAAGACCATCGACAAAACGTTTCGATTTCGTATTGTTGTCGTTAATATCTCTTGGATTATCATCGTTACGGTTTTTATATTCGTCAATTTAAATATTACCATTTCCTTGAGAATTCGCTGCGTTCAGCGTGTACAACGAACTGTTTGTCGTGCAGAATAGCTTAATCCAAAATTGGATGCGACATTTCGCATATTCGGAAAGAAAATACGTAAACGCGATCGTACACGGAGAAATGATTTAGAGAAACGTAAATGTTACAGTTTGGTAGTGAATCGAATTTACAAGTACGGTCTTATACAGACATTGTACAAGATAGGAGGATCAAATAGGCAAATGCGGGAACCGTTTCGTGTGGAGCAGCGGAAGAGACAGAGTAATTACAAGGCTAGAAAAATACAACGACACCAATGAATTTTAAAGAAATAGTCGCAACAATAATATTCCAGTTACTATCTGTTTCCGAATAATCTCGTGGATTCAACTTCCTCGATGAATAATTAACTCGAATACCGGTTATTCGCCGAATCGTGTCCTTTGAAAACGTAAAAATCATTTTCGTATCTGTTCGACATACGACTGTAGAAGATTGATCGAAGCGAAGAAAGTAATGTAAGAAGTCAGGAACTACATAGATCGTGGCGCAAAAAAAAAGACGACGATCGTTTAATAACAAGCTCGATCAAAACGATCTGACACGATACACGCATAAAATTTCGGCTGGAGAGCAACCTGCAAACGACCGATTCATTTCACAAGACGCATAGCCGAACTTTCCAGCTGAGATCGCTATTGATAAGGTCGGGAGAAATCGTCCTTCTTGCCACATATGACAAGTAGACAATTAATAACCAATAAGTCGGCCCCGTGTCGAAACCGACAGATCGTAGATTACGAATAAATAACTAGAAAAGAAATTAACCGTGTTGAACGTTTGCGAGAACTCTTCAACATTTTTTTTTATTTGACCTTCGATAGCGGTAGGTAACTTGAATAATATATATATATATTATGCAATTGTATTATTCCATTATTACTAATTTAGCTTCATTTTCGTTGTAAAAATAATGAAACTGATATTTATGATAATTTCCTTTTTATAAGCCAAAAGAAATTTAATTATAGAACGTCAACACGTTTTATGAGATACTTTGATAGAATTCTAAATGTGAATGAAAAAATTACGTATATTGGGAGATTTAACTAGACAGAAATAGTACCTAATCTTTAACACTTTGATTTTCTGCTACGCCTACTTGTTCGACGATTATGGCAACGAGTATTTTTATTGCGCAGTGAAAGTTTTATTTCCGCCAACTATCATGGGATCACGTATCATGGAGAGTATTAACTTGAAGATCGCAGGCGATAGATATATGGAAAGAGTTTGAGATTTGATTGCTCAAAAGTCTAATACAAGTATCTGTGTTCATTACTAAATTTCATGATTGATTCTACTAATATGGATTGGATCGTAAGAAAAATATTTGTTTTACGATGGTGATTGTGAACTACGTTACAGTATGAATTACTCTTTACGTTTTATCGAGATCGAAGCTGATTGAAATATATTCTACGATGCAGTTCCATGCAAATTCGAGTTAATGGTGAATTATGTTTTCATATATTTTTAATACATTACTCAAGCGTAATCAGTGCATGAATAATGCTTCGAAGAAACTCTGCTTAAACAACTTCCTTCTCTTCGAGCAACGAAATTGCGTATAATTTGTATCTTTTCATAGATAAATAGATGATTGCTATCGTCGCTTCGCTTTTATAATCTACACAATTATACTAGCTTTTTTTCCCACAAACGTTTAAATTTCATCTGCTATAAACACGAATAATTGCAGTTGGTTATCGCATCGAAAACACTATTAATAAAATCATCTCGATCCAAAATCGCGAAATGACAGAACTATCTTAGAAAAATCAATGTTTGCATAAGTAAAATTTCATCTGCTCAAAATCATTAAAGGTATGCATTCGATATTAAGAATGAATCGAGCACAGAAAAATCATAGGATTTTCAACGAAAACGCACCTCGACCTCGATCACCGTGGTCATGTCAACGTGCGGCGCGTAACAGAGCGCCAGCTTGTCCGCTGTCGGCGCTTCCGTTCGCGGCGGGAACATCCCTAGGATCTCCAGTTTGCCGGTTTCAGTGCCAGATCCGTTACAATCGCTAGATCGCTCGCGATAATCACTTTCGAGCACTATTTTCTCCTGCACGTCACACAATCACGGTTCGTTGTCATCTGTGCAGCACTTCGCGACGATTGTCGTTTTTTAAACACACTGTGCACTGTGATGGTTCACTATGGTGATCTCCTTCAACCAATAGGGTAACAACTAAGTTTCTCGCTTCATCGATAAGCGATACTGTTACAAAAGGTTAAAACCGTAGGGCACCGAGTGCAACTGCGTTCCCTTCATTACTCGAAAAGTATTTTAATGTTCGAGAGTAAATCGTAGATTCAGAAGAAAAAGCAAAGATAGTTCGATCGAACGATAAGTAACGTTAAACATCATTTCTATGGTTTCACGAGAGAAACAAGCGAAACCAGGCACCCTCGGTCGCGAATTTACCAATCAATCATCGCGTCAAAGACATCAGCCTCCAGCCAGGAATCGTTGCCCGTCGCAAGCGGAACGAGTGAGCGGACACGCGCGAGCTCGTGCATGGTCGTTTTTCGAGGATCGTTCGCGCATCAATTTCGAGGGTCGCGTGAACCCATTCGACCACCTCGTTATTGCTCCAACAGACGTCGAGTCCTTGCAGGCACCACGCCGCGGGAAGAAGTCAGAAAACGCGAGCAGAGAGCCAGAAGGCGAAAGATACCGAAAGACCGCGAGAGAAAAGTCAAAGGTTCCGCCGTGGAGTTTCGTAGGCTTTTGTCGGATGAAGGCGAGCCGATGCGAAAGAGAACAGCTGATCGGCTGATCGAGCGTCGTGTTGCGGCCGACCGACTGAACGACGGGGACGACGGCTCGCCGTACGAAAGTATAGCTAAGAGCCGTGTGCCAGCACGACGAGAGGACGAAATGGGAGGTGGTACGATGTGCTCTTACCGAGAGCTACTACTACTACTACTACTATACCACCACCGGCAGCCACCACCACCAGCGAGACGGGCGTCGTCGTCGGCAGCTGTGCACCACCACCACCGCCACCACCATCGCCGCCTTAAGAATTCTGCCCTACCAGACCTCTGGCCTACGAGCGCCAAGGATAGGAGAACGGAAAGGAGAGAGACTCTCGTTTGTGCACGCGTACAGACGACGACCGAAATTTCGCCCGAGGATACGCGCCACCACGTGCAACTACTCCTAGAGCTGCCCCACCAGACGATCGAGCGGCTACGATCCACGAGGGGACGTCCCATGACCGAACGAATAGGAGAGATACCTCGCGGCCTCGCGCGACGCTACCAACGACGCTACGAACCACGCGAGCCGGCACTCCCCGATCGACACGGGACCCTCCACGCGGTCTAACCAGAGCTCAGAACTTCGGCAAGCAAGTTTTTAACCCCTTTTGAACTTGTTTCCTTAATCGTTGCAAGAGTGACGTGATTTTGTGTTACGAAAAAAGTATTTCATTTGCTTTATGAAAAGCAGTGTATTTCCAGTTTGACACGAAAAGTAATAATATTTCATCGTTTCGCCACGAGAAGCTTATCACATTTGGACATTTATGACAAAAGGTAATACATCATATTATAGACAGGTTAATCAACCAGTAACGGAACGTTATATATATATAAATAGAGGATTCGAATTTTAAATCATAAAATTCTTATTGCCAGTAGGGATACAGAAAAATGATTAAGCAACATCGAAGTACATAATTAGATTCGCACAGCGACGAAGCAGCAAGAAGACTCTCTCTATCAAAACTTTCGTGTCCATAGTACATTAATAATTAATCTAACGCTTTCTGATTGCAGATGTTGATTGAATGAAACGATGCTAAATTATAGAAGTATTCCTTTTGAAAAATGGAAGCAAATTTCCTGTTCTTCCTCCACAAAAACGGGTTTTATTAAAAACCAGCTAAAATCCAAGCTATTTCGTGTTCACATGGATTATAAGGATACTTGAGGATATTTTTATTTCAGATTCACTTCGTCTGAAATAAATGATATTCTCATTAGGTATTTATTATGTATAATAAGGAAACATCGTTAACTCGAAGTAACGAATTAAGGGGAATTCTTAATTGATATAATAAAATTATAGACCATTACTTTCAAATTTACTATGCAAATTATCTAATCTTAAACGAAACGAGAATGCACTATTTCACCGCAGGAACTTCCGTAATACAATCTATAAAGCTCAGACGGTTTCTTTATTAGAATAAAAATTCCAATTCCCAATGTAAATTAATCCCTTGATGAAATTTAAACATACGTTGATAATTATGCTTAGCAGTGACATTCAAATTGTAATGTCGCTCTTATCGAATCACGGTCGTCCTGAATATATCGTGATATATTGTATCAAAGATATTTATTGCTACAAGAGACTAGATCGTGACACTTGATAACGGGGAGATTCGTTATCGTATTCGGCTCCTCACCGCAGGAGGTGAATGTATTAATTAAACGGCGGCCAGAAATGGGTCCCCGGTACGTCTCCAGCCGCTTTTCCGTCAACGCTCATTCATGCCGGGAGCCGCAATTAATTCGCGCAAGGTGAAAACGGCCAGCGTTATAGGTCGTCGACTCGCGGCCCGTAATTTATGCCGGTGTAAATTCTGCCACGTAATTACGCCACAGAACGCCATTCACGACTGCAACGAGAGAAGCGTCGCGTCGTCGTGAAAAGACACAGTCGACAGCGGAACACAGTTGGCACGTAAGTCAGGGGCAGAGATAGCCCAAAGGACAAGGACTCGATCGCACTACCAACGATTTTGTTTAGAACAGTTAGATGCAGTTAAATCTTATGTTTAAAAACATCAGAACGTCAAGGTTGCGTATTTACTATTTTTTAAAATATTGGAATGTTGGGAGTAGGTATTCGTATAATTTAGAGAATTTGAAGCTTTTAGCCTACAGATTTGAGTCTTGTAATTTGAATAGTATTTAGAGAATTTCAGATTCTTTAGTGCGACTTTGAGGAATATTAGAATGTTCGAATTAAGTACTTAAAGTTTTTAAAGATATTGGAATGTCAGGATTAGAGATTTACATCATTTTTCGAGTATCTTTAGAGACCAGTTTCTTATTTCATTAATTCACATTTTTAGTTTCGTAATATACTACGAGATCCGTATAAAATGCGCAATAAATTTATTATTTAGTCAACTTAAAACGATAGGGAAAATTTTATGTACGATTTAAAGCATCTC
This sequence comes from Bombus fervidus, assembly GCF_041682495.2. Lineage (NCBI taxonomy): Eukaryota > Metazoa > Arthropoda > Insecta > Hymenoptera > Apidae > Bombus > Bombus fervidus. Next base: position 2,116,875 of record NC_091523.1, on the reverse strand, counting down.
AATCGTTGATTCATCAAAGGTACCATCGTAACGGAACTCCATCGACAACTCATATTCTCTAAAATAAACAACCGAAGTCTCCGAACAGATTTATCTATCTACGCATCGACCATTTCTTACTAACGAAAAGTAAATTCAATAATTCAACTTTCTCGAAATAGAATCCTTAAGATCCACGTTGAGATCTACGCTCAACTTGTCGACGATGCTCGCGTCAGCCGTACGAAAATCGCGACCGAGAGCTTCTTGATTAATGGTGTTCAACGCGAGAAACGTGATAACCACTCGACACGATTCTTACTCGCTCCTACTAGATACGAATCAGGAAATTCGTTTTCGTTTCGATCAATAGTCAAATTGACGCTGATAATTGGTTTCCGAACAGCTGATTAATCGTGCCTTTTGCTTTAGAGTCCATGTTGTATCTATGCATATACAGAAAATAACAGAGACGATTGAAAAAACGAACATGGAAGAAGAAACACAGTAGGTGTACAGCAAGACAGAATAATGTGGAAACTTCTAGGAAGGAAGCCGCAGGCTACCGATCACGCATCGTGTTGTCATTCGATGCATCAAGAATTTATTGGGACAACTAGTTTGTCCTGCTAGGTTTCTATCGAGTATTTTTCAATTTCGTTCAACGTTGCCCATCAGTGGAAACTGCGGTCTGCGGTCGTGAAATCGGTAAACCAAATGGAATCGTAAAGCCTGCTCGACCAACGGAATTAACGCTGCCGCAAAGCGCACCGATTACTCGATCGCGTTAAACGATCAACCGATTTGTTTGCAGACTCGCGATACGCAACCAATGCAAGCTGTTACAGAGTATGGCTCTTGATAGTATGTTTGCTTCGATGTTTGTTTGCTCGGAATTAACGCGAGTTAACGCAGTTGGTGAAATTGTGAAACTTATTTCTATGTTAGTAATATTAATTTCTAAAGAAGGACGAGGAAGAACACAAAAAAGTTAACCTTCTTTTAGTCTGTCAGTACGACTTTAGATTTCATATAAATGTAAACGTTTTAGATATAAAAGAGGAAAACTATTTGGAGAAATATATTTTATATAATAAATTACAAAAATATCGTTGACATGTTTTTTCTATCCATGTCGTAATTTACTTCTTCGGATTTTAATTGTTACCTATCACAAGTAACAAACGGAATAGTTTGCTCGTTACTATTGTGCTTTGTGAACTTTGCATGATCGATTCCGCTCGAGGCTGCGATCCGATAGCTACACTTCCGAGAAAATTTCTCGATAGATGTAGTCGTGCGTCTCTAATCGCATCATCAGGTGCATTAAATCGCTAGTTTTAGCGTGGAATTTATACGATTTCAACAGTCCTATTTGATAGTTCCATTTGAAAAGAGTCGCATGATCTCACGTCCCTCCTAAGGGTATTTCTTTTTCAATCTTGTTTCATTTGCTCGATTATTTACCAGTTGATTTAATTTGGTCACACTTACGTCAGTTCTTTATTATACAGTTTTATAAGAAACGAACGAGGCACGATTAAAAACAAAAAATATCTAATTATTGTAATTTTCAATGTTGTTAGTTAATCGCTAGATGTTTATAGCCTCTTTTTATTCGGACAAACGTTGTTCATTATCTTCAGGGCCTCTGTGACATTATGAAATTACACGTAATGCTATTTCCGTCCATGTAATTTCAATACACCAATTACCAATTCGTCGGACGATGAACATCTGTTTCCACTGCAGATTAGAAAGTGATTTAGCGTCGTGTATTCCGGCCTTCCAACGGAACAACGAAAGGCGGCCATTTAAAATTTAGAAAGTAGTCAAATTCGTCGCAGTTGACTTTCAGAATTACGCACCTTACAATGCTTGAATCCTTAAACGATTCTACGAAGACTCAAGTACGTCTTCTCTGCCATAACTGATGTTATAATCTACGACATGATTTGAGAAAAAATTATTTATCTATTTAAATTTATGCTTAATATCAGGTTTTTCCCTCAAAAACTGTATGAAACCTGAAAATATATATAGAACAATTTGCATTGACACGAGATGGCTGTTGTTTTTTTCGCGAAAATATCTAATCCTTCAGGTAAATTCATCATCAGTGAATCGATTTATAACTGTACTCACGTTAACCCACGCTAGAACGTTAATCCTCCTTGTAAATACATACTTCTCCGTTATTTATCGCACTGTTGGTACGTGGCAGAGTTAGCAAGATACGTGGACGAATCTTAAAAATACGTTTTTTTCGAAAGCCGGCCATCGGATATGTGTGTTATGGGAAGAAGTAGCGTGAGAGTGAGCTGTCGATAAAGAAATAGCCGAGGTGGTAATCATCGGTAATCTTCAGTCCGTTACTTACGCAAAAGCAGTAATTGCCACTGTTACGCCGTGGATTAGTTCGGAATGGTTACAGCTGGTTCGTTCAAGGAACGTGTTATTTAGTCGTTCATTCAGCTACGATATTCGATGATTCGTCGTTTCATGCCACCATTAACTCCGAATAAATTGTGCAATGGCTTCACGTGTGCCATGAATTTTTGTGTTTTTCTTTCAATGTTCACGTAATTCGCGTATTCCTTATTATCTTGTACAATTACATTATCAAAATAGTTAGTCTATATTAATGAGAGAATATCGTAATAAGCGTTACGCGAATGTTGCTTTAGCACGAGTTTCCGTAAAGCACGGCTAATAGTATGAAAAATTTCATCGACTATGTGAAAGTATACCAAATCTTTAGTATTATGTGCATTCTAACCATCGAAAATACTTTAGAATATCCCTACGATCCTTCGGTGTTTTTAAATTTCAAAATTGATTATTAACAATTTTTAATGGCATCGAATACATTCGCTGAATTAAATGCTGAATCCATAAAATAGAACACACGGTTACCGCAAACCTGCTGTTTCCTGATCGAGGGTAGCGACCGAAGGTACTTCAACGATTACAATCGTCGTGTATAAAGATACGCGGCAGTGTTCGGGTATGAAAGGCACGTACAAGTCGAACGAAGAGAAGACGAAGCCGAGAGAGGAGTCGAAGAAAGAGCTCTGGATGACGATGGTGGGAGAGGGAAGTCGCTAAACGACATTCCAAGCGGACCATCCAGCGCCACCCAACGGTAACCAACGCATGACGCCCTTATCTTACCTCGTGTTACCGCACCTTTCCTTACGTTACCTTAACGGATCAGCCACGGTCAAGGAGAACGTCGATTTCGCGTCGTATCGCGTCTCCGAATGTAACTCCAGATATCGATTATATGGAACATTCGAATCTCTACGTCGGAAACGTTTTCGAATTCCCAAATTAACGCGCATATTTCGAATTTTTATATGAAAAATCAGAAACGATGAAAAATAATACCGTAATTTTGACAGCATAGTTGGAACGTCTAAAATCTGTCGAATTTTATAGGTTGCTACAGAACGTTCAAGAAAATTAGAAAAAGAAGAAGAAGAACTCTCGATCTTCGATTTAGTTGTACCTTCCTTTTACATTCGATAGGAAAAGAATTTAGAGGATTGGAATATTTTTTCAATGATTCGTTCGTGTTAATGACGATGGTATTCGATAAAGGGATGCATTTTGTTTGAAGCAACAGTTAAACATAGTTAGAATAATTAGAAACATTTAGGTATGGAATTCCGATACGTCGTTGATTGCGATCACTGAAATTTTGAGGGCTCTAAGTCACGTAGAAGGTAGCATCGGCACTCGTAGGAAGGGAGTCAATTCTCCAAGCTCAAATTTCTTCTTTACCATGACGCGGTTGAGATAGGACTTTTGTTAAACAATAGTAGAAACGACCGACGATTTTGTAGAAACGATGGTTGGTTCGGATTGATTTTCAATTGATCCATCGGACGTTTGTTGCTTCTTCTTCTTATTGGTAACTGTATTACGTGCAAAAAAATTGATAGGGAGAGTAATGGCTTATTACAACCGCAAGATTGCCCTTCGCGATATTCTCATTATTAAATTTTACCCCTTTTTCATTAAAGCCTCATCAGTATATTTTATAAGTTAATACTTCTGAAACGTACTTCAATCAAAGTAATTACGATGGAAATTATTATGCGCTCTGAAATGCAAAATTTAATAATTTTACTTACTTAAATTATTCCACTATTCTATTTGAAAATTAAGGTATCACTCTCAAATAGTTTATAACCTTATTTCCAAGAATGTATGATCTAAATCGCAACATTTCTAACCTTTTATCAGGTATTTTACCTACAAAGCGTCAAGTTCATTTTATCGCGTGACAATTTTAGTTTAAACGCATATCATATTCTACCTCGAATACGAGTGTGATCGAAAATTGGCACATTTTTGCGAGTAAAATCGATATGATACAGCACATTTGTCGTTTTACGCAGTTTGCCCATTAACATCCCTGCTACTACATGTGTTCTAATCGATGGCGGTAAACGTACGTTTTCCATGTGACCGATGTTTACACACTTGTCTACGAGTGCTTAACCTATTTGCGTACACGACATTCCGATTCCTTTATTGGACTCGCGCGAAGTCGGCTTTAACGCGGGAAAGACAAAGTTTCCGAGTAAACTCTTCCATTAAAATTTTAAACGAATATGAATTACCGGAAGATTTAACACGCTACGTTAGGGTTGCGTCGATCTTTGCAAATAATCGCGCAAAACTGAGCGTGAACACGAGAGCACCGTTGCCAATCGATAATAAAAAGCACGAGCAGCGATAAATAACAATCTTGCGCACGATCCATAGTGTCTACGATACATAAACGATCAGTGTGTTTAAACGCGGCCTTTATCTTGATACGCGTCGTTTAATTTACGTGGTTTAAGTAACGTGCCCGTTTTTGCAAAGTATATTACTCGAAGTTATTTAAGCAAACACGACGATATAAATGTTTAGAATGAAAGGAACTTTGCGTGATTACAAATACGTATATATCGAGTGATTTTCTAAATCGTCGGTAAAATTGAAGTACGCATATATAAGTCACGCAATTCCATTATCGAAAGACTTTATAGATTTGGTCGTGCTTTTGATTTGAAGAATTCCGCCTTTAAAGAACTAAATGACGCGACGTGACTATCGTGCCACATGGTACTTTAAATTACTGCAACCTCGAGAATTTTCTGGATTCCAGCATTTCCAACCTACTTCAATTAATAATTCTCCACGGCTCATTACATAACATAACGAAGCGTGCATCATTGACATCGTGTCGTGTAGGTTAATGCAATTACTTTAATTGGAATATGGTCGCGCGAAACAAAATTTCAAACAGTCCAAAATTTGGGCCGAACTTCAAACTATTTAAACAACCGACTATGTTAAATTCCAAACGATTCTTAACTCACCCAGAACAATAGATTTTCCGCTCAGATCTCTTTTAATCTAATTCTCATGTAACGTTAAAATATATATTAACTATTCTCTTTCCGATTTTAATTTTTATCTAATATACCAATTATCTACATTCTGCAAACTCTTGATCCTTCGGAATTATCGTACATTCCAGCTTGCTCGTACTTTACCAGACATTTCACGTTTCAAAGTAACATCTCTCTTCGCAGACCTTCAACCTAATTCCCACGTTCTTTATCCTTATAACAATAATATTCCTTACATGTTTAGAGTCAAGTTTAGCGCACCAAAAATTTCTCATCTTAACACCTACCCTTAACATCACTCTCCCTGAAACAACTCTCACAGACTCTCGTCAAAAGTACAAGATCGTAACCTACACAACTCGCGGCTACGCCCTTTCCATCGCGTGCACGCTGTGTCCTTAGCAATTAGCGTCAGCGATCAATCATCAAGACGCAACGTCCGAATCACCTCCGGTCGAGGCAGCTGCGAGACCGGTAATCTCTGCCGCGTGTATGCGCTTTCTCGATGCTCCGAAAACTCGGTTCAGCCGCGTTGACCGCGTTTTCGTTCGGTCCGCCATTCGCAGAACCGAGGCTTGCGCGGATCTCCGTCCAATTCTCTAATTACGAGGCCGGCGAAGATAAACGATTTCCTCGATCGACGTTCACTAATGGCTTGCTTGGTGCGGAGCACAGCACGGCAAATACGAGCGGCGACGATGAAAAAGGGACCGATGAAGGATTAAGCGAGAGGCAGAGGAGGGAAGATCGGGGTCCGATCGTTCGACAACAATGATGTTCACCGTTAATTTGAGTGGACGAGTGAATCGGCCGTTTATCGCTCCGGCGCGGCGGCGTGAAGGCCGTGGACACAGGGCCACGCACACGTGTATACACGACACGTAGCCGTGGACACAGAGCCATACACGCGTGTATACGCGACACATAGCCGTGGACACAGGACCACGCACGTGTGTATACACGACACGTAGCCGCGCACACGGCCTCGTGGTAAGAGGCGAGAGTCCGGTCCAGAGGGTTCAAGCTAACGGGACCAAGAGCCGATCGTACAAGCGCGGCTCTGTAGCCAGCACGTTTCGCACACCCGCGCGAGAACACGTACACGCTTGCTGAAGAGCGCGAGCGCGCACGCCCGCATCTGCACGTAGGGGGAAAGGTTTTTATAGGCCTGGAACGTGTCCGTGAGCAGCGTTACACTGATATACGATATACATGGACCTTTGCCGGCGCGGTGTTTCGACGTTGCGCCCTGTCGCGGCTCTGGTGATTTCAACGCTTGTTCAGGCGCGAGTTTTTAATTCGTGATAATTGGCCGCGCGACTGTACCGGTTGACTGCAATCGGGATGAGTGCAATCGTTAACCACTGCGACATCGTGGAAATTCTTTCGCTCTCAATTATCTACTAATTTTTTTTAGGGATTTTTAACTGCCTTTTAATTGGATCCTGCGATTAGGTTGTGTATGCTTCCGAAGACTTTATTTTTCGCAAGTTACAAACGAGTTTCAATTGTTTGATTTCTACTCCGAGGAACGCCGAAATGCGATAATTCTTCCACTGCAACAACAACAACCTGAATGGTTTTCGTCTTCGTGTCATCGCGAGGAGTAGGTTTATATCGCAAATCGAAATGTCGCGCGCAGCAGTTATAAAGGGTCTTCGCGGAGATACATCTTCGTTTGTTATTGTTAAAGATCTAATCGCCATTAGTCAGGGAAAATGTCAGTTGAAACGTTTCCATAGCGAGCGGCGCACGTGTATATGTATATGCGGACGATCTATTGCGCAATCACGACAACTCGAATCCAATATACTGTTACAATGTTAAACGGCAAGTGTGACTCGACTTTAGTTTTGAATTTATCAATTGGACATCTCGTAATGCAATACAAATGGAGCTCCGCCGATTCGTCAACGGTATACGCCATAATTAACGTTTCATGATCGTCAGAACGGGCATTAATTATAAACTACGAATAGTGTTGCTTCATTCTCTCTTCCTAGGAGGTTAATGCGACAATGGTTTTTATTAAAGAAAGTCGGACAGGTATGCAAAAATCCTTAAATTCTCAGCCGACAAGTTTGTAATTATGACTTTCGAATAGTCGCCTAGGGATACGATTTTAAATTGTCATTACAAGGTATAGGTATTTTGAAATTCGTTGTAATGTAAAGAATTACAAGTAAAGCTGTTTTATACAAGTACACGTATGCTATTTCGTGGCCTTTCCATTTTCCATTTTTCGTCATTTTCGTATCATTTACTTATTATAAACGTAAGTTACAAACTATTCCATTTCTCGAATATATGAAACTTAGCAGAAAATATGTATGTATACTTTTGAACGATCATTGACGTTACAGCCAAGAAATTTTAAGACCCCAAATATTTATTTATATGCCAGATTTCCATTTCGAAATATTCGAAATTTATGTATCTTTATGATGATAAAAATAGCATGATAAATGAACGAACGAATGAATAAATCATAAATGAAGTTATGAATACATTGACTATATAATGATATATTTTACAATTCCAGCTAAGAAACAGTCAAAAGAGGTTTTTTCGAAACACAGATCAACGATCAACTGTCAGACCATGTCGACTGAAATGCAACCATACCGTGGGATGGTAATTTGACGCCGAAAGGCAACGTTTATGCGCAGAATAATTATCAAACGAGATTTGACAACGATCGTACTAGATCTGCTTGACTCGTAACCAGCCAGGAGAGCGGTTACGATTTATTCCACGCTCAATGGCAAAGTGTCTACAACGCAGGACCGATTTATTCCAACAATTCCTCTTTACAATTTCGATTAGCTACAGATTAGGAAGCAGCTGTTGTTTATGTGTGTTTCACCTCGATCACGATGACATGACGTCTCGAAACTATTGATTTCCTCTGGCAATTGCTTCTGTCACGTGGTAAATGTCTAACGGTGTTCACCAACAATAACGATAAATTCAATGATTTTTACGAATTTCGTTTAGAACAACGGTGGCAGCTAAGCTTTCCATGCTGACTTATCATAATTGTAAACCAGTGACGCGCTACCTTTCATACAATCGAAATTTATGTTACTTCTTACAGAATTCTTGGAATTAAAGGCGTTGCAGTATTCATGATATGTCAATTGTGTTCGGAAATTTATGTAAATATTCTACAGCTTATAATCATATGTACTTATCTAAATAAACACAAATATAGACATAATAGTATTAAAGACATATAGTATTAAATAATTATAGATATGTATTGTTTTTGTATAACAAACGTCATTTATATTAAAACCCTTGTAATATGTCGTAAATATTTTAGTAGGCGAATAAAATAGAAAGTGTTACGATATATGGAAAGGAAATATTTCAGAAACTACGTAATAAGAATCAATAACAAGTATAGAATATCATTTTGTCGTTGTCCACAAAATTTCGAATGAAATCCAGCCGTAAAACAAGTATTCACTTTTCTCCATGAAAACACGGATTTCACGATTTCTTTCCGCGCGTCAACGAACCACATTGAAGTTGCAAAAACCGTAGGTACACGTCACGCCTATCTATGCCAACCTATCTCTCCTCTAACTTCTATAACTCCAGACGCAGCAAAAACGAAATGCATCGCTCGTTTCAACCGGCGTGTACTGAAAATCATTTTCACTGTCCGCAACCGAAGCAACGTTATTTATAGTTAGGTCGATAGACACTGTGTCGCTTTCACCGTTCCTTTCATTTCCCTCAAAGAAAAATGATTCGTGATATTTTTAATTGCAAAAGTCGCTCATTGTCAAACCGGTACGATTTATCTCTAGTATCTAGTTGAATCGAGACTCCCGTCAATCGTTCTGTCGTTAAATCATTAGATTCCTCTAAATCACCTTTTTCCAATGTTTTTATCGTATTCAAGCTTTTGTTAATGATGCTCGTTCATGATATAGTTCCTTAAGCGACGTCAACGTACAAACAGATACGGCATAATAAATATCCATATGTACGTTATTTGCTAGAAGCATAGATCTAGCTTTTTGATCGCTCAAAGAGAGCAAACCGGGATGGTGCAATGACCGCGGTCATTAATTAGATTGATTTATTAGCCCTCGGGTGTACGCTCCTGTCAAAAGGATAATATTTTACGACGTTCCTAAAATGTGATTGCGAAGCATCGGTGATTTAGAGGATGGCAAATATCGACGGATAGAAGAGTACACCGGTTCGATTAATTTGAACGAGTCGTGGGACTCGTGGAACGGCGGAAGTTATGACATCGATGCGATTAACTCGAGATGTTCCTGTCATTCAAAATTCTGATTGCTTTCGGATAGGCTGCTTTGAAAATTAGCGACCGTCGTGTCGCCTCTAGTCGCTAGTACGAAGGCGATGCGACTATCCAAGTTCCTTCGGCTACTCATTGGTTATGCGCGTGTATAATTTATCTCGTTATTAAAATACCACATCTTCCCGTCGTCTCGTACGATCTTAAATTGAAAAAAGATATTATTCGGCGAGCTTTGTTTGGAATTTATGAATTCAGAGTTTAATTTCATAAAGAGCAACTTTAAAACAGATCTATTCCCTCTTGCAAAGTGAATGCCTAACGAATGACCTAAAACAGATCGTCCGAGTATTCGCTATTGAACAAATATGTCAATGATATTTGATCACACAATACGTGTCTACATGATGAAATTAGCTTTGGCTTTTCACTTTGCCTATTTAGTGACTTCATTCTAATGTCTTTGAATATCATTCTATCACCGATAAAGCGACGCTTTACATTAACTTACTATCCTACCGCGCTTAAATCACTGTCAACTATATTCATGTACACATACTGTTCTCTATCAACAGTATTTACGGTTATTACGTATTTTCAACTACCAATATCTGTTTATCGCCATTATCTCTACCAGTGATGCTCCATATGCTATTTTATGCCAATAGCGAATATCCGTTGCTTTTCATCATTTTTTTTTTATCGATATCCTCCAATTTGTGACTGCGTTAGCAAAGACTATACACTCCTTTTTACCAGCAATAACTTTGTATACTACATCCTACAATCGTTATTTTCTAGTATTTCTACTATACTATAGTTACTATACCAGCAATATCCTTATACTCTCCTTTCTATTACCATCATTACCTTCGCTATTGATACCTCTGTATGCTATGTTTTATCTTCGATGCTTCTATCTGTTTCTAATATTCTTAAATTTGTTACCACATCAGCAGCATATTTACACATTCCTTTCTGCTTGCTGTTACCTTTAACAGCAATAATCTACGTATCAGTTCCTAGAATCGATATTTTTCAGTATTTCTCTCATCGATATTTTCCAATTTGTTACCACGGCGACAAACTTGCTGTTTGCAATTCTCCGTGTGGAACATGCTTATATGCAGCTGCACGCGTACTATGCACTGGCGATGCAACTAACGTCGAACGTGGTTCGCGACAAGAGGTGAAGGCACACGGTACAACCGGCATCAATTAGATCGTGTTATGCTAATGCGGTCTGCATGTGTAGAGCGAAATACGCGGCGAAAAGCAGCAATCATCTCGGAGACTACAGAGTCGGATCCTCGTAGGCGGTCGACCATAGCCAACCGAATCCAACGCGGATTCAGTCGTGAACGGCAGGTGTAACGCGAGATAGCTGAATTTGTTGGGTGGAAGTTCTGCATAATTATCCTGAATATCATGGCAAATTTTGCTTTGTTTGGAACGAGGTAGAGTTTCATTCAGTGGATACAGAACACGTTTACGTTTTGTTGTTTTGACTCCTGAAGGTATTTAGCCTCTTCTTGGCGCCTTGGATGACATATTTTGTGGTTTCTTTTTTGTTAGAACTAAATTTGAGGCAAAAATTAGTTCGTGAAATGTGACAGGCTTAACTAGCAACTTTTGGCTAAATGTATGTAACGAATGATCGTTTTGACATTGGCATATTCTAATAATTATTCAGAGTATGATTATAGATTTTTGCTAAGATTATGCTGCAAGTAATGTTTCTATTATCAGATGTCATTCATTCTACCTGCTTCTCATTTCACGTAAAAAGTAAAGCAAAAACATCTAGTATCCCAGTGGTTCTTATGGATAAATCTTGCGGAAAAAATCGACTCGTGACTGTACTTTGATATCACTAGAACATATTAATATCATGGAAATATACTTGTGAATCGAATGTTTAATTTATAAATTTAAAACTGAGCAACACAACTTTTTGTTTTCGTTGTCTGATGTTAAGAAAACTGTTAAGATAATCTCGATGCCTGTTATGTAAATGCTACGAAATTATCATTAAAGATTTAATTAGTGGTGAAAGTAGATGCTGAAAGTTTAAACGTATGCTTGAATTGTATCTTGAACATTAATTATTTATATTATAATTTATATATTTAAATTATTTATTATTTATTATTATATTATAATATGAATCTTCTTGTAAACGATTTAATATAAGATCACGTTTTATAAACTAAAATAGATGCTGTTTGACGTGTCTTTGTTTTAAATGAATTTCTCTCAAGAGTATAAATATATACAGTATGTTTAGTTTAGTAGACTAATAGGATTATAATAAACTAAGCGATTGATTAAGCTGTTCAGAATGCAGTTTGTTCAAAACTTCAAGCAACAAATCAAACGCGTTTCGCAACATTACAACATCTTGTCATTGGTTTATAACGTGATGCATAGATTCGAGAAAAAAACCTTGCGATAATTACGTTCTGTATGGACAGTATTGATTCGATTTTTAAGATGTCAGCATCAGAATTGTTGAGGGTTAACTGATAGAGGAACGAGTGGATGAATTTCTAATACAAAAATATATTGGAATAAGTATAAGTATAGTGTATGGTGATCCAGATCCTCACTCTCTCAGTGTTACAATACAATAGAATACAATAGAGAGCACGTTCATATATTTAAAGTAAAGGACATTACCAAAAAGTTAACCTTGGTGTGTAGCTCTAGCTGAAGGTCACAAGAAACAGCAATAGAAATCTACTTATAGCTCTTTTGTTTCTAGACCTTGTAACCCAAAACAAAATTTATATTCAAAGGCACAATAATATGGACATCTCCTTATGTTGAATTTTTTCACTAAATTCTATTCTCTTCGTAACAACGGTCTCCAGATCACGGATATACAAAAGAAAAGGTATTGAGTTGTTCTTCAAGTAATTACTTCAACAAGAATCAACGTGTGAACGTCGTTCATAATAAATATAACCAAGAGCGGGACAAGTAAAAGTTCATGGCTGTCACTTTTTCTTCCGAATGTGATAACACGATTCACGATACCATAAGCTTTGCAAAATATCAAAAGAGTCATTCATAAAGACGTTCTGTTTTCACCGTGAAATTATTAACTTAGTAGATTGGTCAACGCGTTCTTTGAGATATTTATTAACCTTACACCGCATGACTGCGATAAATGGGACGTAGAGGGAAAAAGAGAGAGAGAGAGATAATTTACAGCGGTAAGAATCATTTGATAATCAATTAGCTTCAATTACGTATAAGGCGTATGGTTGCACAAGGTCCGTGAAATCTTCTTCACGAAACGTGTTTCATGGAAATATTCATTTTTATGGAATTTTCGAAATGAAATTTCATAGAATCTCTTATTTATGAAATATAATACAGTGTCTATAATATTCTTTCAATTTTTATCATTGCTTTTAATTCTAATACTAATCAAAGCTCATTTCTATGTGTGTCTCAGCGACTTAGCAAACTATTTGCAACTGACAATCATGCAATTTATACTAATTAACGCAGATCGATAAATAGATATTTCACCGCGCTGTTTAACCAGCCAACGTTCTACAGAAAACCTCGTACATTATCTACGACAACAATAACTTGTTGGACAAATGACTCGTTCTTCCGAACATCGTGTCGAGGTTGGAAAAATAGTCGCGTGACAACGAGTCTCCGGCTTGTACCAATAAGTCAGTCGGTCCAGTTGGCCGTAGCCGATAGAAAAATATCCCGGCCAATAAATACGGCTATACGTATCGCCATATGATTTGTAGATCGCATTATACGACACTACACGACGCGTGCGTGCTGTTCGATCGTGTATTAACGCCTTTTATCCTGTTTTTTTTCCTACAGCCTTTCCCAACCCCGTCGCCAAACGAGCTGCGTGACCGCGATGATAAAGAACACGTTAATAATTTTTGCTTACGTGTTGAACTGCCGCGCCGGGCCGATCTTTGTTTTATATTTTCAACGTGGTAACACAGATACTGCCAGCCAACGAATTGCGATAGATCCGTGCGAAGACACGACTTCCTCCGGATTCTTGTCACGCGATACTATCAGCACGAAAGCGGGGATGAAATCGTTTCCTCCAATTGAATACTTCACTCTCAGGGAGAACGTTTGGTTCGTTTGTCACGCGTGTATTGGAAGAATAGGGCAACTTTGTGTCGTCATAATCTCTCAACAATTTTAACATACAAAACAATGAGAAATGGGAAGAACAATCAAAGGGCATACTGCATTTGTCAGTGATTTGAATAAATCAGTAAAAGTTAACTTAAAATCAAATCACTTTTTGCAAACCTGAACGAACTGTTTGAATTCAATCGCGCTATAAATTTAATTAATATTCGTAGCGTATTTTTCCTATCATATTTTTCTTCCTCTTCTGTTTGCTTTTCGATCGGGCTCTACCCAAACAACAATATCAGAAAAATCACCAATTCTATATATAAACCACTTCTTTCCGTATCTTTCTAAACATCAATTCCTACTCAACCCACTTTTGCCTCTTTCCCTGAAAATTTGCAAACCCTTTGCACCGCGAGTGAAACACGGAAAACTAAGAGCATCTTCATTCCACGGAGACAACGAGAGCGGGACCACGCGGAGAATCCTCCCACGCGGCGCGAAATAATTTCTCAAAGAGGACGGGAAGGTCTTGAGCGATCCGTGGACCAACCCAAATCCGCCTACCTGATCCGGTAACAGGTTCCACTCCCTATCGTGTAGCGGCGTTATTTAAACGCGTACACTCGTTTCGTCGTGCACCTACACGCGTGGCCACGGCCGTGTGGACGTACACGTGGTCCGTATCGACAGAACGGAATAGAGCTCATGTTTAAATACATGCGGTGAAACGTAGGCAGGTACTCTACTCACAACACGCCGTTGGGTATAGGCCGACATGCGCAGGTGCCTTCGGGCTGCCTCGAGCCGAGCATTAAATTCACTCTTTGGACAACGCCATGAGGTGACGGAGAAGCTCTCGAGAAGAATCTCCATAGCTGCCGTGCGTCTCGCGAAACGTGGTTTCCGTGGCACTCGAAAGAGAGTTGGGGCTCCAGGTAATGGCTCGATGACGGTGGGCCGTAGTTTTTGAAGTAAACAAGCAGCCATTTATTTTAACGAGGTAGATTCGTTTTTAAAGCATAGTTAAAAGGTGATAAAGAAAGTTAATTCTTCGATTTCTTGTGGATTCTTTTTCAGGGTAATTTTTATGAAGTTTGGTTGATGATTGATCGTAATTTTCGAGATAATTAAAAAGCAATAAAGCCACTCTTGCGAGTTTTCGTGGATTTTTTGGATGTAACGTTGAACGAGGGAGATTAAAGTGAGTTCGAAGCAGTGATTTGAAAATGAGAATAAGATTAGTTGTATTTGAAGCGTTTGTCGGATCCAGTATTTGTATAATTGTAGATATCCGGAGAGTTATTCGTCATAACGAGACAATCAACGTTTTATGAGCTATTTAGACATTTTAATGGGCGTGATAAATGGTTTCGATGAAGTTGATAATAATACAATGCTGAAGATCAATAATGCTAATGCTATTTTAATTGGTAGATTAAAGTGCTGTTTGAGAATCAATAATGTAAGTAGAGCCTATAGGTAGACCGATATATTGCAACGCAATGATAGTCATTTTGAATCTTTGTCTTTTGTAATATAAAGAAATATTTTGACATTCCATTATATGTATACTATACTTGGATATTTCCCTATACCTATTACGTAATTACAAATGTAAATTTAGAAATAACGAATTACAACATAAAAAGCGTTAATAAATATTCTCATTTTACTTATGTCATCGTAATAGTCTATTTCCAATAGTAACATTTACGCTGTGCACTTGTAAGCTCCTTACCTTGAAATACGATATACAGGAAAAGAAGTGTTGGCGCATTGACGCGTTTTCATTCTTAGCTTGTAAAAACACATATTATTATGTTAGCGCAGCGATAATAGATACAATTAGCTAGTCACAATTCTGTCAACCTTGCATGGTATAACATTATTTTGACACTATTATATTTACTGAACTCATAATTGATTCCATTATTATTTCTGTCATCGTTTCGCAGATTTTTCGCCTTTTGATACATTAAGCAGACTCGCGTTCACGCGATAATCTCGTGAAACTTGATCCAGTAATTTTATGTGTGTTTCTAATAAATGTCTTG
The DNA here is from genome assembly GCF_041682495.2 of Bombus fervidus. Lineage (NCBI taxonomy): Eukaryota > Metazoa > Arthropoda > Insecta > Hymenoptera > Apidae > Bombus > Bombus fervidus. Next base: position 2,101,012 of record NC_091523.1, on the reverse strand, counting down.
CAATTTCTACGTACAATTTCAAATTGGTTCCAAATCTTACCAATAGGATCAAAATAATCGTATTTTATTAGAGTGCGACAGAAATTTCAAAAAGTTTCGTCTAACGAGCATAATATATTTATAAGAATCCTCTGCGGTAGACGTTCGCACACCTTCGTGACCTACTGTATGAGGAAAAACATTTAAACTGATCTACCAACTGAATCCAAACCAAAGCCGCTTAATACTTTGACAAGCCTCGCGAATAGACTCTATAGGCGGAAACTTTTCCATTGAATGCAGCACCGAGTGAAATACCTCGCGCTTCCTCCATAGCTGTCTTCTGGGACTCGCATCTCCAGCAGACCATACGATTCATATTTCATATTTCTCGCGCGAATCTATGAGTCATATTCGAACGTGTGCACATCTGGCTGTACAAGGCGGCCAACATTGAAGTAGGACGTGAAAAGGTTAACGGTTGTATCCGCGTGTGGAAGAAGCTCGTCCATCGATACACACGAATCGCGTTGTCTGAAACAATAGCCGGCATTCAAGGCTAATCGAAATAATCGGTGGCCCGGAGATGAGCCGTCGACCAGAGCCAGAGCACAATGGCTAATAATATAAGCTGAAAGGTGAAATCTCGCGCTGTGTCGTCGTTTCTTCGACCGTAGGAACGTTTGAACTCGGTTCGTTCGTGACTTCGTCCACGATCGTTGCGGCAGTGTCATTAAAGGGAGCCCATTTGAACGCGCGTCGCGATCTCTTGATCGTGCTGATAACAAGCTGGAAACGATGCTCGGAATTCCGCGATAATGTTAGAACGATCGCAACGCGTCCAGGCTGACCAGGCCTCCGAGGCGTTCGCGCGGAACCGTTTCGACGGATACGGCCAGGCCCGCCGCCAAATGGTTCGCATTCCTGCTATGCTGCTCGCATTTTTCATCGTACATGCTCAATAGGTTCCGTGGATACGACGGATACAGTTTACGAATGGATTATACGATAAACAAACGTTTGTAGGTAGTCAGGTTGATTTGTCGTGCTCGTTAAACTTAGTATTCAGGTGCGACGCAAAATATTTGCGATTGAAAGATCCTTCGGACTAAGGCTTTGGTTACAGCGAATGAATGTTTTGACGAACTGTCATTCCGACGAATGAAACATCCGAATATCGCGTATCAAGAATGTTTGCACTCACGAGAATCTATATACATACATGTTTGATTGCTTAGAAATATTGAGTTTGTTAGAATATACATCTACTTTAATTATACGTAGATTGAAGCGATAAATTTGTTTCGGTGAAGACGCGAGCATTGACTTTGTCAAAAATTGGATTGTATTACTATCCCTTGCCTTTTTTCGCTACCCTATCTCACGTTATACATTCGAACAAAAGTCAGTTAACCATATTTCGTCGATTTCACAATACTAACACCACGAACGCACAACGAGCAAAATTAGAATAAGCATTACTTTGGGAAACGATTTCATTACCGGCAAGTCGTTACTCCTGCTTTCTTTCTTTCTCTCTCTCTCTCTCACTCTCTCCCTTGTTGGCAGTATCAAAAGGCGCATTCCAGTAAACGACCGATTCTCTTCGCTGTTTCTTTCATACCGTTTGCATACTTATTATTCGGATGCGTTGTCGGCTGCTCGTCGAGTCTTTGACGGCTCGGCTGAGAAGTAATTTGGAACCAGAAAGCTTAGTAATTACCATGTAAATCGACTTCGGATTATTAAAGCTCGTAATGTATGCGTCTTATTTCGCACTCGTTACTCGGCTGCCTACCTATCGAGCCTAAGAAGTCGGCCGTGTTCGAGCCAAAAATTCTCTTCGTCGCAATTTTCGATTTATTGGACAAGACTCGATGCTTCCTTTTTTTCATCTTTTATCTTTACGAAACTGTAACCGTATGATAATGCACAGATGTCAGATAAGGCTTCGTAAGGCGTCCGATTAAACACGTTGCTAGTCTGCACGCCTGTTAACCTGCCTCGTCTCGCATCTTCCGCGCCGTTCAACAACGTTCTTTTCATCTGACACGTCCAATATAGGCGATGCAAATTATTTTCGCGACGTAGGTGCGAATTTCGAGGCGCATTAGCGCGACGAAATTGGTCTCTTCCTTGGTTGCGAAACAGAGTGAGCTCCGTTTCGTGTACCTTCTGTGCTTCGTTTTAGTAATCGGACATTCTTTGGCAATCGCTTCCTGGAACCGATTCTTCCTCTGGTCCTTCATGAAAATTCATCATTTTGAGGTTAGTCGAGGTTGATGGTTAGTTTGGTCTGAAAATTCTCGTGTCAAACACGTTGAATCGTTCATTTTGGTGCATGCACGTTGTGCGATTTCCCCCTTACCATATATATATGGTAAGCGCTTGGTTGTCGTTAAGAAGAGGCCATGCAATTTGATCGATATTCATTCGAAAATGTTAAAATTCATAATTTGCTCGGATAAATTTTTATATAGGAAGATTCCAAGTTCTTGTTTCATATTTTTTAAAGCTTATTTTTTAAAGCTTTAAAGCTACTTGAAACAATTCAGGGAATATGTTAGCAAGATGATACATTTACGCTGTACATGTGAATGTGTGTGTAAGCGTCAGAGGGCGTCCAGGCCTTAGTTGGGACAAAAGACGATTGACAGTCGTCTAGAAGTATCCGGAAGAGTCGGTTGAGAACAAGCGTGCGTGCGAGTGGCTTTGCGAGGTCTTCAGTGAATAAATTATATGTATAACTGTTGTGTGCTCAATAAACGAATTTTTTGTATTTCCGAATCCCTCCTATATCTTTACAGAATAATAATAAATTACTCCGTAGATTTATAAAATTTGAAGTTTGTAACTTTCATTCGAAGAAATCACTGAACCTAAACATGTTTTCTTATTACGGTAAACTTTCAATAAAACTACGTAGCCTCACTATAGAAACACACATTTTTCCATACTTCTCTATTCAATCACAGACAAGGAGTCTTAATATTTTCCTGTATTTGTAACAACAGATTTGAACGGAAGAATACTACGTTCATTTACATCGACTACAAGGATCAACGGTAACAGTTAATCATCCGTTATGCAGTAATTATCCCGAAGGAAATATAATACGCGTTTCCAACGCAATCCGTTCCTTTCTCAATAATCACGTTCATCCGTGGAATCAAGCCGTGAGTAACAAACCGAATGTAACTTCAGCATCTACGCTATGCACAAGGAGGATAATAAAAGCGGCTAGCAGTGTTGTGGAAGTTTTTCCAATCGTACGTTTCTTTGCCATCCGGGAACATGATTTTACACCGCGCACGTTATATCCGTTTTATACGGTTAACACTCAATCACTGTTGAAACGCGAATCGAGTTTTCGCGTTTTCTCAGCTACAAAACATGAGCAACGCGTTACTGTCACTTCCTGTCTCTATTCTTTCGAACCTCTTACTATGGAAAGAGCGCAGGAAAGCGCTTCAGATTTATTTATTTATTTTCTGCCCGAATTATAATTTAGTTCCACGATTACCGTCCGTGTGAGATAATTCTCGCAAGTTGTCGTGTTTCTTCAATTCGTATCGTTCGAAACAGTTGTGCTTTCAAGTTTAGAATTAAGAGCTTAATATTCTTAATACAACACGGTTTGCATGCATTACTATTTGCATATCGATACGGTGCAATCGAGAATAAAATGCGAACGTTAACAGGTTGCACGATAATCGTATACTGGTTACGAATGCTACGATAAAAGGATGCTCCTGGAGGCAAACTTGTCCCTGTCCGCGAAACGAACGCCTTATAAGAGGTCGAACCACATTTAACTGTTGCATGGTGAACATTGTGCGATAAACATATGTTGAAATGAACGTAAAAGACTGCGAAGATAGTGGCAGAATATTTAGTGGTTGAGCGTGGATGGAGTTTCGATACCGCCTGTCAAGTTAATTCAAGAAATTTAGATAGTAACAAAGGAACCCAAGATAAAAAGTAAATTGTACAAATTGGTATTCGCTTGTCCGTCCAAAAATATGGAAATACTTGTTATTTTCTTCGGATACTCCAATATTAAACGACCATATTTTTGATAATTATTTATTCCAAGGTTTCAAATTGAGGTAAAAACCAATAATGAATACGTTACAATTTTGTTTCCCATAAGCAAAGAACACGTACGTACACACGAGTATCACGCTACTCAATAAGCATTAATTCACAGACGCTACTAGAGGTAGCTACCTTCTGGTACTCGAGAGAACCCGATCCGAATCGACAATCGCGATAGTAGTCGTGTTCAATGGCCATTCATAGTCGCGCGAATTAAAAACCCTTGGCGTCGAACTAGCGAAATACGATGCTCGAACCTGTTTCTAATCCAAACGTGGAAACATCGCCCCGCATTCCCTTATCTATAGTTGTCAGCTTCCGCGCGAGGGACCAACCGCTGCCGGATAAACGGAGGTAACGGAGAATCCGTGCGAGCACCGAGGATGCTCGTAATAACAATATACAAGCGGCTGAGTAAAACGGCCATTACACGGATAAATTTACAGATCTCTCGGTTGTTTATCGAGTTCCTTCCAACCCTGCCTCGCAACTATATTTATGCCTTTACACCACCTTAGTCAGCTTTAATCCAGATCTTTATTGCAGCCTACGAAGCTTGCTATAGGACACTTGGAGTCCACACAATGCGGAGACTTGTCAAAGAAACCGCGGAAATTCTTCGAACGAATTCGCAGAAATCACGAATTTACTGTACTTCTGCCGTGAAAGAAGAATCGTTGAAAATTTTTTCCGCGTTTGATCCATGTAAGATATGTGAATGGAGAAGTTGTTGTTCGATTGCACGTTGCATCATTTTAGAGATGCTCGACCTGATGTCAGTTTGGTGGTTGTAAATGATTTATTTAGTAGTGGATTGTCTATTCGTAGATTTGGCAATTACCGATGAACACAAAAGTAATTAAAAAGAAAATTATTAAAAAGCGTGAGTTGGTTGGAATCCAATGATGCTATTATTTACACGATTTTCTCAATTGCCTAATTTTCGCTAAATATTAATTTATCAAAAGGTATATTTCCATTTATATTTGTCATTTAACCAAAGCCAGTAGAATAATATGACTTTTCATGACGATAGGGATCGTCAACTCCCACTTCCTCTTTCTGCGGATGCAACAACAATAAAATGAAGATTATTATACCAACGGATAATGCAATAAAACGAAAAATTCGATGCAGCAGATTTAAAGACCTCCCAGTTGAGTGCCGCGACGAGATGTACGAAAGACCAAGTAAAGCTCGACGTTTTCCCTTCGCGACGGAAGGATTTGCGGATTGCACGGTAGTTTTCTTCGTGAAATATCTTTTTTCTTCCTTTTCTTCTTTCCTTGCAGCTGCCGCTGGATGACGGTACAAGCTGGAAATTTATTCAAAGTATTTCTCTCTACACAAATTTAATATCTTTACGAATAAGATTAAGCGCGAAGTTAAGTAGCTACTATTTGGTATAATTGTTTGGAAAAAGTTTCGTAATATCGCTATACTGTCGTGATACATTGTCAAGTAAATTTAATGAATAACTCATCGATTTATCTATAATTTTAAAAATAATACGTTGAAACGTCCAGCAACATTCTTCTAATTGCAAATTAGTAAGAGGCTTGGAATAAATCAAAAGATTATCACTTAGATAATCCTAAACGTGGAAACGTGAGACTATTACAAACTACGTCTAATCGTCCATCATAAATATTATTGCTTAAGAATTCTAGGCGATTTGAGTTTAACAACGCTAATCATCGGTAATTTCTTTCTATTCGATGCAATATTAATGTCCAAGGTAACAAAATGGTGAAAAACACTGTGTGATTATCTCAGTCGCCGTCACATGCTTTTCTTCGTTTCCATCATAATCCTATCACTTTATTTATCCCTATTCAATCGCTATATTATATCGCTATATTAATTTCAGTATCATTGTATACGAACCGTTTCTTAAGAAACCATGTACGAACCTCAACGGAGTCGATTAAAATTTAGCTTCTGCGCGACTCGTGTAAATTTTCGTCTTCGGTTTCAAAAGCTTTGATACTTCCAAACCACGATCGAACATGAATAATCCTCGTCGAAGTCATCGACTAGAAATCCCCAAAGAAAATCTTTATCTAAATGTCTCGCCTATCCAGTCGACAGATTTTCGCGAGAAAAAAATGCAGCGGCTTCACTCGGTAGTCAAAAGGCCACGTATAAATCACGCGGTGGCATCTTAGATAATGACAGTCATACGGCGGGCTCGTGTGCGCCGGCCACGACGGCTGATATATTGTTCGGTGGCCGGCGAAGGTAGCGGTTAAAATTCTTCGCCAATGATAATCCGGCTTCGACCGGGAGAATCGATGCGTGCACGATTTCCGGGCTATCGCGATCGGCCTGTTGCATCGTTAGGCGGTAACACGGCCTAAGTAACCATCGATCGGAGAAATTACACGCTTCCGCTTGTTTTTACTTGCACCGGCTCGCGTTCCCGGCACACTGTTGCTGAGCCGGTGGTACATGGTACCCCACAAAATGGGGAACATGCACTCCAGTTCTCGGATGCTTCCCTTAATTCTGGTTATTTAAACTTGATTCCTTTTACTGTCGTCGATCGCTATTTTGGTGCAATAAGAAAATCGAAAACGAATATTATCAAGAAAACATGAAATTATATACGGGATCTGCGCTTTTTTCTTTTGTTTCTTGAATGTTGAGTGTAAATTTGCTTGATGAATGAATCGTGGATGATGAATGGAGAATCGAACGCATAGCAATGATTAAAGTAAATCGATTGTTTTAATAAATGATGCTAGTGGATAAACAGTGTGGCCTATTTTCTTCGATATCTTTGTACGTCGAAATCTTACTGGATCTTTTGGAAAAGTATTTTCGCTGGAAGCACGTGGTTAATGATAAAGTGTACATACTACTTTACATTCGACGCGAAACGTTTAAAAAATGGCTGTTATTAAAACGAAGACTGATATCAACGACTACTCCATCAAATAAAACACTTCCAAAGTTTTCTTCTTCAAAGAATTATACACTGCAGCTAGAGAATTAAATGATTAAAACACTGTCTAAATTATATTAGTCGAAATAGTTTTGAAAGAATCAAATTACACGGAAGACTTCATTCGATTACATTAGTTATAGTTTGTACAAGTTTTTAGGGCGAGATAGATAATATTCAAAAGGAAAGAAGAGGAAGCAAGGAACTTTTATATTCAGTATGTTATTATTGCTTTAACTCTGTTACGTTCTTTAAGTCAGTTTCAACTTAATTATGTTTTTCTATGGTTAAAAAATTATATCTTTAATATTGAAAATCCCTAGAATTAAAATAATTTTGCTCGATTTTGAAGAAAATAATATTCTGCAATAAGTTGTTGTATCAGAAACAATGTTCGTGATTTATCCATTTGCAAGATAACTCTATATAACGAATAGAAGATTGAGTTATTAGTAGATCCTCCTTCATCGAGGTAGTTTACGCGTTCTTCTGTAAGAAAATACACATTGAAGTAGAAGATAAACGGCCAGATGCAACGATGAAACAATGTTAAACTATTCGCACGAATCGTATGCAAATTATCCTGAGTGACCGTTTTCGTTGGCGGGTAAATTGCGAACGATTATGAAGATTACAGGTGTCGTAACCACCTTCTCACTTGCCGTTCAATTTGTCGGAAATGAAGAGATTTTTGTGTTTTATTACACGGTAATAAGAAATGCGTAGGAGACAAAACCACCTTGCAGCGATGTTCCTGTGTTCGTATAATATATTCTGCACCGCAAATCTCCACGGAACATCGAATATTATGCCGAACCTCTAATCCTCGCCATACATTTCTCTCTTTTCCTTCTTTAAAAATTGTTAGAATATTTGAAGTTTGTTATCTCGATTTTCTTTATTAACTTTATTCCTTATACAAGAAGTTCTTTTGCGAATTGCGTAAGAAATAATCGAGTGTTCGTATGGTGCATAGAAGTACCTATTATAAATTTCATTGCTAGTTACGTGTTTATGATATCATAGCTGTTCGAAGTACCAATCTCCAACTCTCTAAAACCAATCATCATCGAGTGCTAATCAAAGGTTCACGACTGCGAGCCACCTCTAACAACATCGAAACTGATCGAGAATTTAAGTTACGGCTGTTCTTCTCTGACAAGGGTACGCTTTCATAACCAGGCGTAATTAAAACTAATAACGTGCGTTTCGGCTTCCAATCAGGAAGAGCACGCTCAGAGTCAGACACGAAAACCACGCATTTTTATCGGAGAACACCTCATGCTAAGTGAAAGTCACGCTATAACCTTTAACTGTTTGTTTAATTGTATAGTAACCATTATTTTAACATGTAGAAAGTATAGAGATCAAAGATCTGAGCAGTGATTAAAGCTCTGAGACTGTCAATTTTGGATAGAGGAAGATCGACGATTAAACATTTAAGATAACGATTAAAAGATTTGGATGACGATCGATCCTTTAAAATACCTTAAAATGTTAATTTCTGAAGAAGATGCGTCATAGGTACATATGTATTACGATCAGAGTTTGCAGATGAGTTTTATACGTTGCAAGAACGATCGATAGATTCAGAGATAATAGTTGCGCGAAGAATCGAGTCGAAGACGATCGTGGATTATTTTTACGGGCGCATCCACTGGAAATACGGCTAATGGAATCCCTGATGCTACTCTATAGATCCTGGAATTGGCACGGAGGTAAACGCGTTTCATTGGGATTCTGTGTACACAAAACAGTAACATCTCAGGATTACGTAAATAAATTATCCGTAACTTCATACTACAACATCAACATCGGACGATATTCGCCTATTATCCTTTCCGGTGTTTCTTCGCAATGCTTTTCTATGCGCTTTCAATGTGCAAATAGAGTACTGAGATATCCTTTATAAACATTTCAGAAATATTAACTCTTCGTTATGCGTTTATTATTGCCAGACGTTTTTTTACTTCATTACTTCGACCGCTTGTAAAGATTGATTTACAGTGAATTTGAAAGATTTTTAATAGCATAGATAAACAATTCTGAAATGAAATAAATTCATTCTATGATTGCTATTTAGTCTGCTTAATGTTTCATATTTGAGATATAATTTTGCTTTAAGTAGTAATACCATCTAGTATTAGCTAACTAATATGAAAACATGGCCTGTCATGTTTCAAATCTGATTATCATACATAGTACAATTATTAATTTCCTCCAATTGGATGAAATTAATCTGATGAATTTTCTCGAACAAATTAAGGAAATCGTTCTAAAATTTCAATTTCATCTATATAAAAAGCTACTACCATTCAGTTCAATTGATCCAAGAGTCCCGTAATCTCAATCAAACTAATTCATACATCAATTTCGTCTAAAACATAGCTGGCTTTCCTAATTTAACAATCCTACTGAATCCTACAGTACACCTGCTACAAGAGAAACCATTCACGGGAGAAAATTTTCTTACGTGGACAGGTATCGGCACGAAAAGCGGTTAATGGAACTTCTAATAGCGTCGGATCGCTGCATCGAACAGTGGCAGGACTGTAGTTATAGGATAGCGTGGTTACATCTCAGGGTCCCGCGTAGATTTTTCCTGAAACCCGTTTCGTGACCTCGCACATGGGCTTGTATCTTACGACAATCCTGCCTACGCGTGAGCACGTCTCACTGGCCTCTGTCCCCGTTTTCGAGAGTGGTCAGAGGCATCGCTTCCTCGAACGATCGCGATGCCCAATCACAGAGGAGGAGCACCGTCGATCACTTATCTCGTGCGCGATCCCTATCTCGAGATAAATTTTCTGATAATTAGATCGTTTATACCGAGATCGAAAGACCGAGATAAGGATTTGAATAAAGTATTATCCATGATAACGATAATAAAAATTAAGAAAGTGAGAATAAATCAATTTTGTTGCCTTCTGTAATTTTAACTTGTTACAGTGTCAAGAAATGTTTTAACGTTCATCAACGTATTTCTGTAAATTAAAAGTAAAATAAGCATTTCCCTATGTATAAAATTAATTTTAACAAACTAGAAATAAAATGAAAATAAGATAAAGAAAGGGGGAAGAGTCGATGATGACATTCAGAAAGAATTGCGAATACTTATGGTATTCATCACTTATCGCGACCTTTTGTATTTCAGCAGTTTTTTAATTCAAAATTCAACAAATTAGGGACTACCTAAAAAGAAACTAAAGATCAGTATAAAGAAAGAATCAATCAAGGACGTGCGAATGGTATTCGTGGATCGTTTAGACGGGTAATGGAGGATTTTATGACGAGCGTGAAATTTAGCAAGTATGATGTCCGTTGAAAAGCAGCATGAGATAAAATAATAATTTTAGAGAAGTCAAGATTTACTGCTCTGCTTCGTCCAACGATTGTTGGCTACATTTTTCGACATTCTTTCTTTCTTCGTTTGAAGATGATGGGAGATATTGTTCACCGAGACGTCGATGCAATAAACGTACGAATGTTGTTTTTAATGTCCCGTTTCTAGATATTTCCGCTATACGCCACTTGATGAATACTTTAAAGCAATGTGTGCGTCGTCTTTACGATAGCAATTATAACGTTACAGTATGACGTAATAAACGATTATACGCGCTTCGTTATGCGCTAGAAGAAGTCTGATAACTGCTTTGAGTTACATCCCATATTGCGGTATGAGATAATTTGTACTAACAAGCTATCATTTTTAAATAACCCAATATGTTTAGAACAAGTTGCAGAAAAGCCTTCCTAGATTAGAAGAACGGCTATTATAATTTACTGCTTTTCTATCATTAGTACAAAATTGCATGGATGAAATTACTCAGGCTCCAAAAATGTTTATCGCAGTTACTATCATTAGTGAAATTAAAAAGATAAAAGAAAACTTCGTAATATTAGAATTTGTTTTATATTGTCAATTACCTTCAATAAACCGTACATTATATATTTCCAATGATCTCAAACATAACATTTTTAATGAAAAGATATCTACTCAACGATCGTTTCATGGAACGGATGGAGCCAAGGGAAAGGGATTTCAATCAAACAAAATTTCTAACTTGAAAGTACTTTTCCATGTTCCCAGTTATCCCCAATAAATCATACAAAACCACTATCTTTAAATATTTCTAAAGACGTAAAACGTAAAATTTCGATTCGAGAAACACTTCAGAAACAGGACAGTCTCCGACTCGAATGAAGGAAAGGGCGCTTTAGCTAAATAAGGAGCGGTCGTGCATCGAGCTTCCTGGACTGTAAAGATGACGCGCTAATAGCTTCGTTTTATGATAGTCCTGAATCCGGACACCTGATTTGTTGCCGTATGTCAGAGTTGAATACTCTCACGACAGTGGAGCAGGTATAACCATGCGTAGGCGGACACTTCAACCGACAGCTGGTCTTTCACTTGCCACGTGAGAATTTAGTTTCTACGCAATGTAGTTTGAGAGCCGTCCGTCGAACAGGGTTATGGAGTACGGTTTAAAAGAGGATAAATGTCACTGAAACGCTGCCACATACCACCGGTCTATGTATTCTCAAGTTTCGTGATATGGCATCCGATATATTCATTTTTCGCGTCGAGTCGAAATGTCTGTGCGAACAGGGAGAAATAACGTCACGTAATCAATGCTTCCACATGTTATTAAGTGCTATCGATGTTCGTTTCGATTCCTTTTTGTCGGAAATCATGGAAATCATCGTGGTTTTGAAAGGAAAAGCTCCGCGTCTCGGTTTTCACCTTTCATAAATAGTTTGAAGTATTCAAAATTGTATATACTTTATGATTTATGAACAATGCATTTAAAAATTAATTAAAGAATTTTCATTCAGAAAGTATTTACTATATAAACACTCTTTTTGAATTTTATCCTATCCATTAGCTCTATTCAATGTCGAATCGAATAATGTGAATCAGGAAATGTAATCAATGATATTAATCAACACCGCCAATGTTCTTCAAACTCAGCTGTTTATCGCAAAATAAATAAAATCGCTCCCTAGTGTAAAAAAGAAAGATGAAACGGAAAGAAAGGAAGAAACTTACATCATCCCTGTCCTCGTGGAGATCGTCGTCGGCGCTCTCCTCGAGGACAAAGCCCACGTCGTTGTTGTTCCTGGTGAGTGAGGGCAATTTCCTGGGTGTAAGCTCCTCGCCGTCTGTGTCTCTCTTACGCTTGCCGTCTCTATGTTCGTTCAGCGTGGTCTCGTGCTCGTCCAACATGTCGGTAACCATCAGTTCCGACTCGACGCTCGTCGGGGACACGACTTCGTCCAGCGGTGACATCGTCGACCTGTCGGCTTCACCAGCCTCCAGTACGGACATGATGAGCCACTTTTCCCGGCACAGATGCTTCCTCGGTCACGATCACCAGAATTCGCGGACAGTCGGGTCTCGTCTTCGACGGGACAATTTGCGTCGGTTGCCAAGAGGTGGCAACGAGGCACCTCCACTCATCCAGTGAGTACGGATGCACGTTCATAGAGTCTTCCTTCGGTGTCCAATTCCCTTTTCTATTCACGTGATCGTTTGTTCGACGATTTGTTTTAACGATTAAATAGATACATCTGACCAGGATGTTTTTTTTTTTTTCAATGATGATTTATAAAATTATTTTAATAGACAGCGCTGCTATTAAACACTCTTAAAAGGAAACTGTAATTAGATTGTCATCGATGATCGAGAGTTTCCTCCCACGGTTTCAATCTGCGACACGATTCCAGGTCTATTAATCACTTTCCATTCAAATCGATCTTCTCCTATGAACATCGCTTCGTTGACATTCTATCAGAGTTATACTCGTTGAGACTTCCTCTCATTAATCACTTTCTTCTATACGAGCTTGTTTCCTCTTCGTGCATACATCCGCGTTTATGTTTGTTAAAGCCACCAGATTTGACGATCCCAGTACGATTCGTACATTCGTGGCGAAGCCCGATAATCGAGTTCGCGTTCACCCCGCCCCAAGACAATGGGCTGATAAATCGCCTGTCCCCGATAACGGTGCCGCTCACCGCTAAACAGGACCCCGGCCGGAGCACATCCAATTTTCCAAACCAGCCTGACCCTCTTTTTCCTCTGGATGATCGGTCGCTGAATCGAGCAGGAATACCTGCCGACGAGTACTTGTTTACGAAACGAGAAACTTCGCGAATTCCGATTGTGAACAGGTGTTTAAAGATTTCGATTCGATGATCGCGGAGATGGATTATTTGGAATTCATTAAAAATCCTCGTTCGAGTGTCTTATTGTGAAGTGATACGCACGAATTATGTTTCTTTACAGCTTGATCGAAGCTCGGTTTGTGGTTTCATTAAGTCGATTATAAAGTTTACACTCTTTTGGCTTGTGTTTAAATATATTCTGAACCCAAATTTACCGGAGGTAGTAAGATTCGTCAACGAAACGATCGACTTTCAGTCAATAAGCGACTGGAACGAAATCGCTTCACGTGTGCGTGGAACACGCAACTTTAAAACCAGACGTAAAACGATCCCGCGGCGCGCGTCTCTGCGGGCATTAAAGTCTCCGACTTTCCACCGGTTTCGCTGATCAATGACGTAGAAACCTGAATTCTTGCGGGCGACCTCTTCGTGCAGTTTAATAACACGGTCGTCACCGCGTAACTATATCTTCGTTCGGTGTGATTCGCATTAAACGAGGCGATCGACATCGTATCGTCGCTCGAAAATACGAGCGAACTCGCGTTGATCGATGTTCATGACTGCGTGATATAAGCAAAAGCTATAGTATGACGCACGAAAGTGACAGAACGAATGCACTCGCAACGAGTCGACGCGATTAGATCATTTGGAAGAAGGAGGCGGTTCCGCGAGTGCCGAGCGCAAAAGTCCTGAAAAGACGTAAAAACGTAGCCAGTTGCGAACAGTCACGTGGCGAGTCAAGCTCGTGACGTACGTTCCTTGCTTACTACTGTTCTAACATTCAACTTAGCCTGCTTGGCCCGATTTCACCGTGGAATCGAGTCGCGGACCGCTACCGGTAATAGGATTGCACCGATCGATACCCGCACTCTTCCTGTCGGCATCACGACTTCTGATTTCGATGCTCGAAACCTTGTGCACCACAAATCGCGCATGTTCATAATTTATGTTTTAATTGATCAAAAGTGTTAAATTCTTTTCTGTAAATATATTCGATTAAGTGACAGTTTACGTATTGATTTCTAAAATTATCACTGGTAACAAGTTGATGTCGATGATGCTGTATCTATCACCTCGTTCCATAACACGATCACCAATCATCGTTTCCATTCATTCATATTTCTAGCTAATCACCGATCAAATTTATTGTCCTTCGATGGGTTTGTTAGCGTCTGCCGTGATAGCCTGAAATTCCCTGGCTCCGCAGACACAATGTAGCAACAAGTAACACACGCGTTTTCTTTATCGATGGCCGATACGATCCACATCGGAAACAACGTGAACCGGTCCGCAGATGTAACGCAACCGATCAATATCCATGTCGAAACATCCTTGGACGAGAGTGCGTTGAGAGGAACGGCGAATCCCTCGGGCGTCGTGCGACGGATGTTGACGTCCCACGACGAAGATCCGCGGTTTCGATTTGAGTCACGTGGCCGCCAGTGTCACGTGGGGGCGGAGAGGGCGGTCACGGTAGCACGAAGACAGCCGCACGAGACCAAGAGGGAACGGTCGAGAAGATAACCTGCGGACTCCGGATCGTCGTGCAACGTGTCGCAATTTTGGAAAAGTCGATGCGCGAAAAGCCTGGTAGAAACACGTAGAAGCCCGCGTATTCAATCGAAGGTCGACGAGAACCGATCGTGCGACACCGCGTTGCCGCGCGCGCCTCTCGAGAATGGCCTAGAGGCGAAAAGAGGAAAGGATCTCCTCGAGTGGCGCCGCCCGCGGCAGGAGGGGGCAAATCTCTCTCCTGCTCTTGTCGAGAGCAAGTGTCGGGCCCGCACGATATGCCCGCTGGACCACCACCACTACCTCCGCGTCCTCTCGTCCACCACCACCACCACCACCATAACCAGCATCCTCGGCCACCACCACCGACGCAACGCCGACCACGCTACCACGGCCGATGCCATCGGTATCACCTTCACGAGAGAACGCCGTCGCCGTCGATACCAGCTGTCCTCTCTGAGCGAACACACGGTCTCCCCTTCTCTTCCACGAGCTTCCTCAGAGCTTCTCTTCCTCGCCATGACTGTCCACCGTTGTTGTCGATGATTCCCCACCTCGACAAGCAGCGCAGCAACTTGTCTCCGTTCAACCACGACCGAGAACTGCTCGTCGCCTCTTTGTCTCGCCGACCGTTGCTACCGTCTCATGCTCTCAAGACATCGTATCAAGATAGATATGTACGATATTTATCCTATTCCCTAGTCGGAAAACATCGAGAACCAGCTTTGTTCTACTATTTACCAGTCCGAGTCTTTGCCTCGTGCACGCGTACTCGATATCCTTTTCCCTCTATCTTTTTCCCGATCCACTCCCTTTCATCCTGCTTCTATCTTATTCATGCACGATTCCATTCGATCAACTTGGTCCTTCCTCGGAGGAGCACGCTAGCCTGTACGCTATCTTCATGCTTGTTTTACTCTGTCTCCGGTATTCTTGCATATCTTTCTCTATAATAAGCGATAATAAACGGGTGGAAGAGTTAAATAGGAGCGACACACTCGCGATTGCTTCACACATGCTTCGATATTTTCCATCAACGGATCTCGGAATAGCAAGGTCCGTCTTCCTCGCTGTCAGTTTCGTTAATTTTCGCGCCATTACTCTCGCTATCAGTCGGTTCATGCGGTGTGCGGCGGACGATATCACCGCCGTTCATAGTCATTCACGCGAGTCATAAGCTCGGTTTCGCGTTGCGTGTCGACTGTTTGCGCGAACGCGTGGCGTTGCTGTGACAGTAGACGTCGACACCTCGAAGCTTATTCCTTGGTCACTGGCTTTAAATCGCCACCAACTCTTTAGCTTGTGCGATACCTCGGCGAATGCGTTCCTCTGACCGCTCGCGACCGTTCGATCGACTGGTAAATTGCGCCGGACCGGTCTCACCTTCTCTCCCCCTCGTACACCCTTGCTTTCTCTATCTTCCTCCACGACTATCCTCGTTCTCTTGCCATTCTTCCAATTAGCATCTTGTAAGTAGAGCTATGGGCGATTCGAACGTTTCTTCGTCTCTTCAGGATACGTCTGAATGCTTTTAGCGCGTGTTCGATGAATCGAAGATCGGACGTGAGTAGGGATTGTTTTACGCCACAAAAACTGACGATATAGTAAACGTAACGATACTCTCTCGAACTTGTGCCAATGATCGCGATATGTCGGTTGCAAGTGAAGTCTTTTAAAGGGAACTTCTAGTTTCTATTAATCAGTGTTATGATGCTGCTCGTCGTAATTGAAATTCCCACAAATAGTTCAATTTAGTAGATTGGATCTTTTCTCCTTCTAGATGTATTTCTATCTTCTCTCAAAATATGATGTGATCGCAAAAGACGCATCGATTGATTGATATTGATCTCATTTTCAAAATAATTTGAAGCTCCGAAGAAAGCCCGTAAACTTTGGAACTCGAACTTCTATTAACTTTGATGCCGTTAGAATGCAGCATAAAGCTCAATTAACATCGCGATTTTCATTTTGTTCCCTTGTAACGATTAGGAGATCGTATTATCGTTGATGTCCGATATTTTTATGAATAGCATGCGCGTGCAGAAATATAGAAAAAAATGTCGGCATCCTGTGACAGGATCGTATACAGGGGAACATTCCTCCATATGTTAACCCAAATATGAGCAACGGCGAACGTGAAATAAGACGCTCATTAAGAAAGAATGTTTTGCTGGAACAGTTAGCGGCGGTATATAATTTAAACTGCAATAAACTTGCTTAGAGCATACGTTGTTCTGTTACCTCATGTTCCATTCCGCGACTTAATATTCGTGCAAAAACCAACAAACGAAACGAAGCTAACAGCTTCGACTGCGGATTTATAGTGGAATAACTGAACTGTAATCGGTCGTGAATTACGCGACTATTGCTAACGATTACGTTATAAATACCAATTTGCCAGAAATATCATTGTTGTATTTATTGTTGCCTCCAATCATAGTATTATAATTATGAATGTTCCTTCTCAAGAAAATGATCATGCCAGAGTAAATGAAAGTACTTAATACCTTTTAAAATCATGTCTCGTCGATTACACCGCGATATTGTTGAGTGACAATAAATATGCCGAATTATTCGATAT
This sequence comes from Bombus fervidus, assembly GCF_041682495.2. Lineage (NCBI taxonomy): Eukaryota > Metazoa > Arthropoda > Insecta > Hymenoptera > Apidae > Bombus > Bombus fervidus. The sequence continues at coordinate 2,083,727 of NC_091523.1, read as the reverse complement.
AAAATTTTTTTAAAATCATACCAACATTCAATTAACCACTTTTCCGTTGTTTTAATAAACTCGTAGCATTATAGTTCTTATAAAAAATAAATTAAAACATTTCACATAGTATTGTGCTAAAATATTTCTCACCTTTCGTATTAAACGTGATTTTAATCCATTCCCTTTATATTTTCATCACGTATTCGCAAGACAATCCTCGTTTCTGAGATACGCGCCCTTGTTATCGCGAGGATCGATATCAGGCTTTAACGAGTAAAAATATTCGGGTCAGATGAATAGTAACTGGCAACAACGGACCTTGGAATCGCAGTTTCCAAAGGAGGCTGGTCCCTCCGCATGCGAAGACAGATCAGCTCTTTTTTCCTCTTCCTCCTTGCACATTTCGCGCACCTGTCCAGCCTCGACGGATGCTGCTGTGATTTCGTTTCCTATAAGTTTCTTTTTTCCTTTTTCATGTTAAATCGTCTAAGTGATTCTAATTACGCATGAAACTCTACGCTAAGTGGCTGTGATATAATTCCATTTCTGAGAAAAATTCGTATCGTAGGCAAGTATTGACGAATTTATGGGATGATATGTGATAGAGACTTGTTTGTCTCTATGTACAGAGCGTAATAACATTTGAAAATCAAACAAATAGAAAATTGTTCGATATTCTTTAATTCAGCTTTTAAAAATCCTTTTATGATAAATGATTAAAAAATTGTCTCGTCCACTGATTCTATTAATTATCGATAGTGACTTTCTTGATAACAGTTATCTAATCAGGCATGATACAATAAAAACTTTCGTGTAAAGAAGTTTTTATCTCAACATTGTAATTATTTTGAAATTGTTCGATAACGAAGTTGTTCATGTAGAAGTTATTGAACGAGCACAGAGTGCCGAAGAAGCAAAAATCGATGCGAGAAAGCCACCCACGTACGTAATTATGAGATCACTGCCGAAAACAGCGTGGATCCGTGTCCAATAGGGAAGAAAGAGGCGACCGTGTGGGGAACAAGCAAAAAGGAGAATGGTTAACGAACTCGTTCGACGCATTCTCCGTGTCAGGATACAAGGGGAGATACGTCGGCCGTGTTACAAGAACGCTGCTCGATATATCGTGACGTAAGCGGGGGAATTTCGAGGAGAACGAGCGCGACGCGTTCGAACACTTCTATGAAAGTGGAACGCTGCGCGTTTCTCGTGATTTACAATGTGTTACCTGAATAAAAATAGACCGGGGCGTGCTCTATAAACGAGATATACGAGCGTGTAAAGTACTTGGAAATTTGAAGCAAAAAACGAAAAGGACGAAATTCGAAATTTACAAGAGTTTTGCTTACGCGTGGTTCAATATTCTGTCGCAATTTGTTGTAATTTCAACTTTCGACGACAATTCTGTAGTCAGTTATCTGCCGTTATGATTATCATAAATCTGTTTAATTGCCGATAAAATATTTTTAATTGGAACTCGATGATATAATTGAACCGCTCAGAAGTCAAACTCATCAATTTCATATTTTATGAGGTTCTCAATTGCACGAATCAGGCACATAATTAGAATTTAATAGTTTAAAAAAACAAACCACGTATTGTCACGATTTTATTTATCGTAAAGAGACGATATAAGGAGATCACAAATTCCAAGGTACATTTTAGAATGTAATATTTTTAATTTCAGTTTATTTCGCATTTCGTTAGAAAATTTAATCTCAATCAGCCCTAATTTTGATTCTTCCCATTACAAAATTTGTATCCTATTTCTCATAAAGAGAAACTGAGATGCACGTCATTTTACCCTCCTGCGTCAATCCTTTTCTTTTTTTTTTTCCTTTTCTGATCTCAATATCTAAGCTTAATTACAACAACGTCAAATCAACAGGCGTACTATTAACTCCCTAGTATCCTATCACGAATCCATTCAGGAACGATAAAAAGATCCAAACAGAATAGCAATAGACTCGACAGCTTACCCTATTCGAGTTAATGTGTATTCGCGTGCCGAACGCGATCGTCGAACGGCACAGCGCGGCGCGATACATTTTTCAGATTAGAGAAGGATTACTCGATAACGGTGAATACGTCTTTCGGGTGTGAGATGCATTGACGTTCCCCGGAGAAATCTTTGAGCATATTTTCACGTCTCTTGTAAGGGTGTCTCTGCCGGATGCAGATAGCGGCGGCCGTGTCGCACAATATGTGGCCACGTATGGGATCCGCACAATGTCCCTGATGGTAAAGGCCATCCAACCTGTACGATACGACATAATACTGGCTTGGATAATATATTGCTGTACAAATGGCACGACGTCCCTGTCGCCCCGGCCTACCTGTATCCGCTTATCTCCGCTCGATTTTCTCGCCAGCGTTCCCGTCGTTTACATAGACTCCACTCGCTTGATCTACTCTCCTTATGTTTTCGGGACATGTGAAAAATCAGCTCGCTCGAAGACAATTTACATTCGTTCTGTGTTTCTTCCATCTAACTTTAATCCAGAAACCAACAAAATTTATTAATAGTTTCACGAGAGTTTAGTTATTTCTACCTATATTTAACTTCAACCAGTTAGCTGTTTTTGACGAGTATACTCGTCATGAGTAAAAAGTAATTACAATTTGCTGTTTAAATTGCAATGTAGTAATTGTAGTAAATTGCAGTGATAATATTACGAAATAAAACAGTCATTTCATTACAACCTAATTGTATATTATAACAGCTACATATACTTTGTGTTTGACGAGTATACCTCTCATCGCTTACTTTTTGCGACACATTTTAGATACACACTTTTCAAACAGGTCGTAACAGATAACTGGTTAGGAATTATTATGATGTCTCCGATTTTCGTCATTAGAAGAATTCAGAGGTTCTCGCCACGAAGTGTTCTATCCACAGAATTACACCCTCTGATCAGACATTTTTCTTCACGCGTGTAACGAAGTTGATTTATTAATATAATTACTACTTATATATTTAATAATAGTAGTAGCAGTATTATTGTATATATGATTTATTAATAATGTATAGTATTGTATATGCAAATTTGGTAGATAATACTCTGTGCAGATTAAAACTCCTTATACATATGTATGCATGCGATATCAGTATCATTTCATTAAATAGTTTTTTATGTTTACGACGTAGGAAGAACTTGATACGTGATAAATTAACAAGTATTTAGATCGGTATAATTTCCGCTGCGAATAGTGGCGGAAACTTGCTTAATGTATATCTGTCGTATATATACATATATCTGTAAATAAATTCTTTTTTCATCTGTTTTTTCAGTTTAGTATTCAGTTATAAACAACATGTAACATGACACTACAAGGCGAAATAAACGTATGAGAAATATAATTAAACAATTTAAGCTAAGATAATCGAGAGAGTTCTAGAGGATATAAGAGGATTTGATGAGAACAGGGTAATGAGATTGAAGAGAAATCACGAGTGTACTTTTCCAGTGTTACAAATTAATTCTTCTTGTGTCTGCGTAATCTTTTTTTCTACTCTATCCAATAGGTAAGACTATCTATCATTATGGTACTCATAGAATCAGGTACTAAAGTATATCACGCATATATTAGAGAAAAAAACTGGTGTGACGAGAACCTCTTTAGTTGTATCTGTTTTTTTTTTTTCACTGACAAATACAATTTCCATTTTTTAATAGGTACTTAATTAACACACATTTTATTGATCGCTAGAAAAAACATCAGAAAAACTATATTCGCATAAGTGCGTACATGTATTTGGGCAGAGAAGAAAAACGGGATACCATTAATCATATTTTTGCGTCGTTTAAAAGCACACTATTGAAAAAGCATAGAAAATACTAATTAATTTATATCAATATTCTATCGAACGTTTAACGACTTCCAACATAATGTAAAGTTAATAATAGATAGCGAAGTACTAAAAATCATAGAATAATCAAATATCATCTTTTCTCTTAAACATCGATCGACACGTTCTATAATATATCATTTATACATATACACACACGTAAGTATAATATCAGATAAGATAACCAGACATCGCAGAATTCGATTACTTTTTAAAAGATAATACTGCTTTTGTTCAATAATTCATATTCAAATTTCTACAGTGAAAGAAATCGAATAATAAAATCTGTTGCCACATTGAACTTTCACACATTTTTCTCGATTCACGTTTTAGATTGCTACTTCAAAGCGCTAATTTTTTTTCGTAAACGTTTCTACTCGCGAGTGATCGATCGAGTTAGCGCAAGACCAGTGAACGAGCAAACGGGAAACAATTTAAACGGGAAAAGCAGAAATAAATGCGAGCACTGATTACCAGAAAATCACGTTGCCAATTGCGTGTCGCTGGATTGGACGTTACGATCGCAATCACGACCGTCTGGATCCGATCATTGCTATTTCGTTTCTTATCCATAGTCCAGCGAATGATAATGGTAAATAGGCGTGGCTTGCTCGAGATTTGTTATTACAATCACGTCTTCGACCACGCGATTAGAGTCGAATTGCGCGAGTCGCTTCTAATACAACCACCATTCTTGCGGAATCGAGTCTGCAGCCAGCCGATTTCGTTCCAACTCATCGTTCTCGCCACGCTTTTCTCAATCCAGACATCTTTTTGCCCATTTTCATCGTTTATATTGGAATTACATATTAGGTTTTGAAGTCGAGCTGAAGTTTTTATCGACAGAAATACAAAAAATCTATTCTACGATAAAGGATAAAGGAATTCCTGAAGCAATTCTGATTTCTTTAGCAACAATAATACTATTTGCACAGAGAAAGCTGAACATCGACTAAAGACACAATATCGTCAGTCGCGTTATCTTTGACAAAACAGACAGTTCGTCGACAGTTTATAATAATTTGTCATTTATACGCGTAAGCGGAATCATCTAATAAATTATCGGTCTATTGCTTTACGATGTTCGTAGAGTATGCAGCCCATCAAACCGCGACATTGCTCTTAGGTATCGTTCATTAACATCGTTACTCCGTCACAACGATGATATATCGCGAGATGCATTTAAAAGACTATCGTTTAGGAATTCCTTTGCAAAACGGTGTCGAATCACGAACAATAATCTCGTAAAAAGATCCGCTCGATCGTAAATGTGTTCGATTTATAAGCCATAAAACGAATTCTATTACAAACACTACGATGAAAAAGAGTGGAAGAAGATAATAAAAAAAAAAAAAAAAAGAGAGAAGAGTTGATGAAGGACGCATATAACGGGAACATGGCGCGTATCTGTCTTAATCCCATCGGCTGCCTATCGATTAACTGATTGACTAAGATCGAATCTTTTCAGTCGTTAAAACGACTCGATAAAATCCACTAGTTTGAAAATACACACTCAGTCGTTAGAATAAAACGTGACGTTCGTAAAGATTATTGAAGCATAGCAATTGAGAGTCTAAAACTTGCTCACGTAAGTAAAACACCATCGAGAAGTTAGACATAAAACATATCCTTAACCCTTTATATAATCTCATGATGTTAAATGACTCCACTTTTTGTAAGCTTGAAAATTTAATGTTCAGTTCTCAGAAAACGAACAACTTACTTTTGTAAATTTAATTATCGTAAAAAAGAAATAGCATAATTAATTGTAAATTCCAAATCTAAATAATAATGCTTTTAAAAATTATCGCTTTGGAATTGACCAAAGTGGTTTCTAAGTAACTCAAATAAAAATCCTCTGACTAATTGGCACTCTTTCGTCATTTAAACATCTGTCTTAAAACCTAGAAACGAGCATAAGGGGAACATTACTTTTATATCTGATCGACTCTCTTTCGCTTTAGAACGAACATTCCTGTCTGAAATCGTAAGTACACACGTAGATTTCCTGTTCTCTTTGTTCGCCAAGAGCAATCGCGAAATGATCTCCGCGGTAGATCGATACGATGACGAGACCGAGTGCCACGAGAAAGAAGAAAAGAAGTTCTTGCGAGCGAAAAAGAGAAGAGGCAAAACGAGCCCCGGTGCATTCGATTCTACTCGGCCATTAGGGCACACAGCATCCTCTCGAATCCATTCGGGGCCAGGCCTGGTTGCGGTTTCGCGATCGAGAAGCGGTCGCGAGGTAGGTGGATACCAGAGTCGATCTGAATCTCGTTGCAACGATATCGTATTCGTTCCTCAAGCTTACGTTAACCCGCGATTCTTTCTTTCTTTCCTCTTCTAACCGTTTCCAGTCCCAACAACTTCGTTTCGACGACTTGCAATTCTCGAACCCGTTGCATCCGATCAGCTGCAATGTTCTTCGAAACCTTCCGAACGATAGATCGCACGGTTACGTTCCCTGGATCGTGATCCCGTCGAACGAGGATGACGAGATGCAACGCCGTTATAGGAGTTTCGAGATGCTGTATCTATGGATTATCCTGCATAGAAGATTTAAAGACGCAACGATGGAATGTGTGTTTCAATAGAGGACGGTTGTTACGTCGTCGAGTTATGGGGTCGCGTTACGCGAGAGAAATCCGTTGTATCAGTGCGCTGCACGAGCAGTTGGCAGATGATATTGTGAGATGATTGACAGGTATTTCGATGATAGCAGGAAAACTGAGATTCAGTTTTTCAAGGTGATTCGACGATGTTTGGACATGTGCGAAAAGGTATGAAGCTTGCGAAAATGATCAATTATAAAAAAAATGCTTATATTCGATCCTTATTTCCTTATATCACAATCCTTGTATCAAAGGCGATTCAAAATTCGCAGTGAGGCCATGCGGGACGGAGAATGATGCCGCGTACCCGTCGCCATGCTCCAGTTCGCACAGTCATCGAAAGTGAACACGTCGAAGTACATAATCCTAGTGACTTATCTCGCGGAACGGTCAACTAGATATTGTCCCTGCGGTCCAGAAACGTGCGCAGAGAACGCGAAGAAAGAGAGTCGGAAGTTTTTGCCGCGCGAAAACCTGCGAACCGTAATTTACACGGCCGTAAAACGCGATAATATGACCCGTGATATCTCTGTCCGATGATGCTTTCTGTTGCTGGCCATTGTTCAACGGTCGTTTATTAATAAGCACGAGATCCAGTACTCGCGTTAATGAAGCGCGGGCCATGGAAAAATACAAATCGCGCCATTTGTATCGCGTGCCGATTATCAGATACAAGAGGAGCATGCTGGCACATCAAAGAACTTGCAACGTAAGTTGCATTGATCTTTCATAACGTAATCCCGCGTGAATAACCATAAAACGTAGAAGAAGAGATGAAGAATCTCGCGTTCAACGACGTGCTTTCTCAACGATATTCCAGGACGTCGTATTTGTTGCATCGATATTCGTTAAACGAAATGGAACGATAAACAGATTGATGGAAGAAAGTTCTGTCTAATATATGATTATGTATAAGGAAGAGAAAATTTCTTTAAAAGGAGATCAAGTCAGTGGCATGTTTCGTATACGGTTAAAATTGGGAGCTTGAAAAAAAAAAAAAAGAAAAATTAAAAGGTTAAAATCAGTAATCATGGAATAATTTCAAAATCACCTGGTCGTTGCGCGGAGTTGTTAACCTTTTAATTAATCGATAAGGGTCGTTTTCACGAAGGAAGCTCAATCGAGAACGGCGCAAAATTAAACGGCATGGAATAAAAAGCGTGAGGGCAGCGACGAGCACGAAACCAACACCACCAGCGAGCTCTTTTTCTTCTCATTCTTCTCGTTTCCTTCTTTCACATTTTCTTCTTTTTCTTTTTTGTTTTACGAGACCTGTGTTAAAAAGTTTTCGATTCACGGTGACCTCGAGAGAGGCAAGGAAGAGCAGCTTTCAATCTCGTAACGTTACCGGAACGTTATAATCGTTATTGAGGCGAGTTCAGATGACGTAATTACTACCTCGGCCGAACCGAAAAAGCGTTAAGCGTACGGAACCGATGCCTGATTATAGTGGAACGTAATAGACGGCTTTTAAAAGTTCATTAAGTAGCCGATTGTGCGACTCGAAATTGTCCGTGTTGAATTGGGTCAACGGCGATCCGCCGTGATTTTTCGAAGGGCCCGCCGCGTGAAACGGCACGCCAACCAAATAATTCGCTGCCTTTTGAAGCGGATCCGCGAATTGCTTGGCGAGAACAGGATATTATGTTCGATAAAAGCGAGCGCACGAGCCTATCAGATATGATGCGAGCACGCGATGCGGTCGAGGAAGCGACTCTACTCCGATTCCTCTCTAAAGGAGCCCCTTATTGCTCCGGAAATGTTTGTTTGTTTGTGACGTTTTATTATCGTGCGAAAAGCAAAAGAAACTTCGATTTTATGGGAGTGAAATAACTATGAGTAAGTAAATGAGTGAATAAGTAAGAGTGAAGTAAACTTGGAGAAATTTAAAAATCTTAATTTGAAAATTTAAAAGTTTGAGAACGAAGGAAATTCTTAAGACCAATGCTTTAGGTTTCAAAGAGTTGAACACCTTAAGCAGCAAATTGTTCCAGCAAGTATAACATTTTGAGAAATGTGTATTTAAGAAATTTTCAGCCGCTTTTAATTCTAATTCGGTATAAACAAAAAATTAATAGGTATAGTCTTTACGCTAACGAGGTTCCCTGGCCTTCCACCATTATTCTTAGAAGACTAATAGAGGCAGGAGAAACTTGTAAATTCAAAAGTTCGAGAATTGCTATTGTAACCTGCCTTCGAATATCATCTGATAAACTAAGTGCTAATCGATCCTAAGCTATCGAAAGCAGCCACGAGACGCAGCACTTGAAGCCCTTTTCATACTAAAACAAAGGTGATAACACATTAGCCTTTGATTACCACAATCTCCACTTAACGCTAACTAAAAGAATAGAGGGAGCATCGTTTTAGCTAATATGTTAGTTAGCAGTTATACTCTAGCAACTCAAACATGCTGTTATATCTATTTCATAACTAAACCAAACTTCAATAACTATTATACAAATATGAATCAACATACGATAAACTTCCAAACGTAGTTTTCGAAACATCATCTGCGGATTAAACAATCTTCTCCTGTGATCCGTATTGTCAATAAATAAAAATTTGGCGATCTTTCTATTCGCAAGAAATTATGTTAAATATCATTCACTGGATCAAATATAATTTTGAAAATAGAATGTGTAAATAGTCCATTTATCGCGAAATGCTATATCCCAATAAATCTTATCGATGCAAGTTACCTCGCAAATTAACTGTGAACGTTGTTACATCGACAATTTTCAACAATTCTTCCACCAATATTTCAAAATCCTGTAAACACTAATCACCCAGCAGTTTTCTTCCGCGATGAGATTACGTGCTCTCTCACATGGTCGGCAAAAAGAAAATCGACAAAAGGACAACGGGAGGAGGAGAAGCAATTGGGAGAAAAAACGGACTCCTTCGGCTCTCATCCTCCGGCAGAGGCGAGATTCCGCTCGCGCTCCTTTGGTCCAGCCAGGTCAACGCCCCAGTGACCAACGCACCTTGTTCCTTCGTTCATAACGCGTACGTGCCGCGATTGCCGACGTTCGCCCGTGTCTGCGTGTACACACGCGTTTGTGAGCGAGCGAGCGAGCGAGCGAGCGAGCGAACGAGCGCGGACATCTCTCGCGCGTGCTATCTAGGGCAAACGGGTTGGAGCAACGTTAGACTTTTTCCCTGTCTGCCGCTTCGAGCGAGATCGAAAAAATGTCACGATGAAAAAACGCAACAGCGGCTTCGACCGGCGCTGCTGTTCTGCTCCGCTCACCGGAAGCGACGCCGCCCCGACGCAACGACGTCGAGAAAGCCGTCTAGCTCGCCAACAACCTAACCGGAAGCTTAACCTTAAATCACGAAAACGTACCATCTATTTCCAATTACATAATTGCGAACATGAATATTACGGATAGGGAAAAGCCATTGACTTGGTTGTGGATTTGACGAATGGTTAGAATTAAGTTCGATTCTTGTCGTAGATGATAATGTCGTGATTATAACGCAAAGCATAAAAATTAAGGATCCAAGGTACTGTGCACGTAATTGCTGTTGTGAAATTACTGAACTGCTGTTTGATTGATTTAAAATAATACTCGTAACATACGGATATTACTAAAATGCATAAATTGATGGAGCAAGCCTTTGATACTATTAGATTGTCTGAAAAGTTTCTCTCGTTTTATGAGAAAATAATAGATTGACAACGTTTTTTGTTTTATATTATATTGTCGAATTACGTACGATCCGTTTTGTTTTGTTGAGATAAACACCGCGACATTTTACAGACATGGTTTCACGTTTGTATAAAGATGCACTGTTGTAAAAAACACGTTTGCGAAAGACAGACACTTTTCGGACAACCTAATACAATATCATATTATACTATGGTATATTAGAAGTAAAAACAGACTGAATTTATATACTAGAGGAATCTCGTTGTCAAATTACAAGTCGGTTTTTCCACGTTGTAAAACCGATTTCGCGTTGTACGTGGATAAGAATTGAGTGGTTGAAAAAAAATTCAGAATCGTTGCATCTACGACACGCACACGTTTCTCTATCCCTTCATTTTCACCCCTATCATTTCACTTTACGTCTGCGTTCTACTACGTATTGTTTCACACGGTAACATCCGGCGGAGGAAATCGTGCTAGACGTTGCAAAAAATTGAGTGAATCGGTAATTGTTGGAAGGATCGTGCGAGACGATCGTTGACGGAACGTGTGTACTCGGGACAGAATCGATTCTTCGAATTATTCGTCTTTTACTTCGGACATCGGACTGCGAATCTTTATTGATATATTTCTCACAAACGTTTCGTATTCGAATGATAAACTTGCAAAATATCGATATTATTATTGCTCGATAATCTTTCTCTTATATAGTCGATCACTCCCAAAAGAGAAAACAAATATTCTTTTATATACAAAGAACGATATAAATCGAAGAGCATGGTACTTTAAATTATATTAAGAATTATACGATTATATAATTAAACTGCAACATTATTTTCTGTATCTTCGAAAAATCTAAAAGCACGAACAGCATTCTCTAATGTCTCGTACATTAGAGAATTTTAAGTTTGGTGAGTCACGTAGATAATCGTTTGGAATTTACCGTGTATTATCCGACTACGATGAACAGGGTTGGTCGCCAATGACATAGGACACGTGAGCAAATTACGTCGTTTCGTGCTCCGCACGAATCTTCCTTCCAGGCTTTTAATTTCATCCGCGTGCCGCACCCTCGCGCCATTTCGCTTAGCCGCGATTATTCTTCCCTCTTTCGACGACGTTATCATGAAAAGTGAATCTTTATAGCTTTCTGTCAAAATATTTGTTTCTATATTGCATCTTATACTTTATGTTTTAGTGTAAAAAATTTACTACTAAATTTGGTAAAAAATTTTTTATTTGTACAGTTTTGGTGGTTGATACGTCCTATTTTTCACAATATATCGATTAATTTTGTTTTTAACACATACGCAATCGCTGACGTAATATTACGTCACTTTATGAGACAACAGAAAGCAGCAAAGAAATAACACGGATCAATAAACGAAGTTCAGAATTGTGTAATAATATCTCAACATCAATGAAGCGAAAGATTTCTAATTTATTCGTATTACGAGAAAAAGTGTTCTATTTTAGTTTATCCTCTATTACGAATCCCCATAGAGGCATTGATCGAAAACCAAGTAACGAGATTAAGCTGTCTGATTAAGACAGCGTACTGGTCAACGTCAAACTTTATTCTTAACTTCATTTTTATTCACATCGATCCTCCGGCGACATCATCAACGTAGCTCCGTCAATTCACACGCAGATTTCATCTCGGCGAGATGGCCTAATTGCTTCCACGTTCTTTCTCCGGCACGGATACGTCGCGATAACTGTGTGAATGAACGGCAGAGCTTCGTTGGAAATGCTGCGAGCTTCTTTTGTAACCAACGTTTCATTCCCATCGCCTGAATTACGATCGTTGCAATTTCGTGTCATCGTTTAAATAACCATACGGTAATTGAACATATAAAGATAAATTATTTTTCGTACATTTTTTAATTATAAATAACAATCATGCCGCTTATAATTCGGTTATTTAAATCGAATTTAATAAGCTCGGGTAGTACCTATTAGTTTCATCAAAGATACACAGAGCTGAACGTTTCAGGTCAACTTTTAATTATATTTCGCTTTAAATTATACATTATTAAAAAATTTTTCATAAAAAGTTTAATAACACTGAGCTCTATAAGCCACGCTACTACACGTTATGCTTATTACATAAACTTTTACTTTAAAAAACCGGTTATCACAAAAAATGTAACAACGCTGGAAACCTCTGTGTAACAATCAATGTATTTTGGTATAAAATATAGAATATTTATTCTATGTACAGTTTTTCTCACAATGTCTCCTAACTTATACTTGCGAAATGATTTTTATATTAATTACATTCTCGTTGATTATAAAAGCAAAATAAAATGCAAAACGATATTTTTAATAGACTATGATGGAAAATGCTTGATAAACGACTCTATTAGAAAACTTATTCTTCCATTCGTGTATTTAGAATCTTTCTTCTCGGGGAAAAAAAAAAAAAAAAAATAAAAGAAAAGAGAGGAACAGAAATCGAAATTTATTCATCAGCAACGATACGCTATAACATAGAAACCTATTTATCAATCTTGTTCGCTATTCTAGCTCTTCCACCTTGTCGGTACGGAACAGTGCGCACTCATTGAAATCGAACAGCGTTGTTAGAGAATCGCGCGAGCTAGACAATGATTAATGCATGAGGGACATTTTCGAGGATCGAGCTAGCGGACTTTCTAACCGGCTGACACGCCACACGTGAGATATTTGATCGTGCGTATTCCTTTTGAGATCCATGCCCGACGACAGAAGTGACAACGCGAAAAAAGATCGGGATCGTGGCCACGAAGTCAGGATTAATTTATCCGACATTCTTTTTCTCCGCACGTCCGGATTGTTCTAGCTTCGACTTGTTGCCAGTGAGATCGTATTTATCGATCAATTCGTGCTCCTCCTTTAACAGCGAATATTGCGTTGCTTTTGTAACCAGGGAAATTGGATTTTATTGGACTTGAAAATTTATTGGAAATGTTTTAAAGAATAGTTTATTATTAGACGGTGAATGTTCGTGTCAATTTATATTTTTATAAAATCGTAGAATTATTGGCAAAAGTGAGGAAGCGAAATAAATTTGAAGAATTTGCCTTGATTAAGTATAAAAAATATAGATACGTAAACTATTATAATTTACGCATTTTTAAATACTGCTAAGCTTAATAACAAGTACGAAAGGCTATGATGGAGTTGTAAACTCCGTAAGGACCGATTCGTTTTATATTTTTATCGTTACTTTTCAATTCGAGTCGCAACAAAAGTAAGAGAAGAGAAGACACGTTGTTCTTACGTTGCATGATACAGAACTGAAGAGAGGATCGTAAATCTTGACTCATGAATCGAGACACATTCATTAACAGGCCAAAAGAACCGACCGTCAAAGATCATCAAGAATCATCAACGAAGGAGTTATTAATTGCAAATCAAGCCTCTTTGATTACATCTAGCGCGAGCTTGAACGATGCATGTCACTGACATTATGTTGCGTGTTTTATGCCTCAAATGCCTGCTTGCATCGATCGTTACACTTTACGTCTTCGTCACATAAGACAGAAAAAAGTTACGTAAAACAGCCTTAAAATTTTCATTTATCTTTTGTAGTATTTATCTTCTTACAACTTAATTTCTTACAACAATTTGATATAAAGTAACACGCTTTGAAAAACCTGCGATTTATTATCTTCTCTTAAGAAAAGGAAAGAAAATCTTCTGAAAGAGTGAAAGGAATTATCGTACAGAAATTGACTGAAAGAAGAATAAAATAACAAAAGTAGCAAGAACCGTGGCATTCTCGGCAAAATTATATCTGTTATCGGCGAGTAGTGAGCACTTTCACATTGGAAATACAATGCGATTCCAATCTGGGCTCGTGATTGCACTTACATAAAATAATAATTATCAGGGGAAACTCTAAGTGAAAGTAATTGATGCATTCACGATTAATTAAAAGCAAACTTCGATTTGGATCCTATCTATCTGCCCCGCATTATACGTAAACTATAATTCTCTTACTGTCTTTTAACCTCAGAGATTTTATTCTCAGCATTAACAAGTCTAATGCGAATAAATCTGTCGGAACGTTGATATAGCGAACTGAGAATCAATAACTCGAGTTGTCAAAATTTCAATTCGAACTAGTATCATCTCTATCCTCTCGTATCTTGAAAAGTCGAGGCAACGGAGGTTACTTGTACCGAGATATAATTATCAGTGGCGCAAGAAGATTCGCGACTGTCATCGAAAGATAAAAGGCCACCGTTGAAACTCGAACGCGTATCGCGAAACGAAAGCAAGAAGTTGCCCGAACGCGGCCACGGTTACGAGGCTCGATAGCCGTTGGCTGACGAGGCCGGCTCGTAATTACTCGACAAGATTTAATCGACGTGCTCCGGGCTAATTAAAAATTCCTCGCCCCTCGCGGACTCTATCAATAAGGAGATCCTATCGGGCTAACGGTAAGAAAATGTCTTTAGCCGTTTCTTCGTTCCGCGAAAGAAAAGGCACGGCTGGTATCTTCGCGTAAATCTCAAAAGCTATCCGTCACACGATATTGCCGCCGATAATCGACCGTTTCTACGGTGAGCTTGCATATTTCTCGCGGAACGCTATTCGACGTGACTCGCTCGCTGGACAATTCGGGACGAGTGAGTCTCGCCACCTGCTCGATAGTCTTCGCACCCTTTGTGCAATCCATAATGGCGAGACTATTTTCCGGTAAAAGTACGCAACCCTGAAAGCACGTTCGTATCTGAGATCGAACTCGATTCAGTAGTAACGTTAATTGGTGTTAATTGTCAGAGTATAAGAACGTGATAGGGGTTGTTCAAGGGAACAATGTTTAAATTCGTTCGAAGACTGTCAAGATGAAGAACTTTTAGGTTTGATCGTGGATCATATAGCGTGTAATTTAAATTTTCAGTAATGTACATATCACGAATGTGATCTTAATTTCAGGGTTTAGTTATAACGAATATGAAATAATTGGTGAAAATAATTAATCAAGATGACAAAATAAGGAAGTTGACAGATAAATAAATTGGTTTCTGATTTAATTTCATTTGCCGGTTGATAGAAAGTTGACTGAAGTTAGTTGTCTTGAGTATTTTATTGTTAAATATTGTAAACAAACGTAATAGATAATTTCATGATGTATATGTTTTAGAGATTATATTTAATAACATTGATGAAATATGTGCACCAATTGTTAGCATGACCTATTTATAGTTACATAAAAGGAAATTAATGAACGAACATTTGATATATAAATGTAAAAACACCGAAATTTAAGAAACTTAAGTGAATGTATTTGAAATCAATACGCGTTACACAGCAATATATACTACGACCATCTACTGAGAAAATAAAGTAAGTATAAAATCTTTCGTTATCCTCTCAACTTCCTGCAGATATCTTGCTTACCGACTCCATTACCGGCTTCCGCTGTCGTATCTGAAGAGCTTCTGAAACTAGCGTTTATAGATCTCTACCATTACCCACGTTTTCTGAATTATCTGGAGAGCATAGTTACAAATCACGACGAATGTGGCCAAAGAAATACCAATATACCAAACGTAAATGTTACTATATTCCTAGATTCAAACATAACACTTTGAAGAAGAAATATTGTATACAAATAAACATATTGTAGAAATTACATATCTTCAATTTTAAAGCGAAGCCAGTATTCTCAGATAATATTTATTATAAATTATAGTTGTTTAACTTCCACGAATCAGCTCAAACACACTTTCGTAATTATTTTCTAGCTCAAGTACTTTCCTCAAATCATCTAAAAATCCTTTCTTACGTCATGTTCATTTTCTTCGCGACTTGTACGCGTGATTTTCGTTTTTATATTCGATCCATGATCTTTTATTCGGCAAATAATTTTCGGCGGCAGAGCCAAGAAGAGGCAGGAAATAATTAGCATCTAAACAAAAATCCATACGCTCCGCGTGGAAACCGGTTTCGGATACCGTCATATGTTTAACCGACTAATTGACCGGTCTAGATAAAGGGGTGGGATACAAAAGGGGTAGAGGAGGGGCCTTATCTCCCTAGCTGACGGTAATAAATATCCCCCCGTTAAAACGTAACTGATTCAAGACATTCTGTAATGATCGGTTTAAGTGTATGATTTAAGACTGTTCCCGTTAAGCTCCGTGGAAAAACTGGCCGCGTCCTACCGATACGCCGCGTGCATACTTCCAGCTTAATGCGCGATCGTTTCTCGATCGCAAACAAGTTCCGAGCTTGGGCGGTGTTTATGGCATTAAAATAGCGAACGGGCCACTTAGCCTGATTACAAGCCGACATATTGGTTTAGAAAAATCTCCTTGCCCTGTACCACGGTACGCGAACCATCTCCCCCTTTCTTCTTTTCTTTCTTCAGTTTGTTCGTTCTTTCTTTCGTTTCGCCGTGTTGGTCTCTTTTTTCCGTGTCCATCGGCGATGGCGATTTAATCGCGCGCATTAGACTAGCAAGGTTACACGGGGGTGCCACGTTCCCGTTCACGCTGAAATTCATAGGACTTGCCGGTCACGAAGCCGCTCGAGATAACCCGTAATTTATAGTTATTAAGCAAAATGAATGAGTCGCCGATCCCGCGAACGAAATTTTTGTTAATGACCGTCATGCGTCGCCCTTTACGGATGATCTTAATGCACGATCAGCTGCCTTCGCTCCGGAATCGCTTCTACCTGTACGGTTAATTATTGCTTTTACGCGATAGTTTATTGAAACGCTTAGAAGGCGATTGGAGGACGATAGGCAAACATCGCGAGCACTGGCCAGAAGACGCACGATCGATCTGATGTTTTATATCTGATTAGGGTGGTATAAAACGAGTCGTCTATAGCGTCTATGCGGCTTTGCTCAAGATCTATCATTTTTCCTACGGAGATCTGAGATATTACTATCCGAGGTACTGTCAAGTGCTGCTGATGGATCGAGAACAACAGTTTATTCGTAATAGAATTTTAAGTCAGAGAATAGCAATTCAACTCGTACTACGAAAAAAAGAAAAAAAAAAAAAAAAGGAAGAAAACACACAAAACGAACGAAAAACGCGAGGAAATCGGCGTAAGGCGTTCTCATATTCGAAGGCCCCCATCAAATCCGACTAACTCGTCTTCGATTCGAGGCACGCTCGGAATTCGCAAACGCCTTTAATGAGGCAGTTTTATATCGGCGTCGGCAACACCGAGGGGAGGTTGAGAACCCGAAGGTGGCTCGTGCTCGATGATGACCTCTGACCGCGAACGCTCGAGAGTGAGACGAGGCCATGCCTGGGCACGCGAGGCCCAAGACTTCGCCCGGAGGCACGCGCACCATTCTCTTTCTCCTCTTTTTCGTCTCTTCTTTCTCTTCTTTCTTCTCTTGGCCACCATCGAGCCGAGGCTTCTCTTCCTTCTTCGTCTCCTTTCTCTCCCTCCCCTCCTTTATCCTGTTCACCCTGTGCCAGCTCGCTTCCCTCCTTTTTCCCTCCGTTTCTGTCGGCCTCTCCACGTAATTTTGCGCGATTGGCCGGTGTCATGCCGTGCAGAACGCTGCCCATGGAAACTCCATGATCGCGGCGCGCTAAGTGGCGGACAAGCGGAGAGGCGAAACGCCGCTTGTTTTGCATCTGCCTCCCTTTTGAACGCGGGCGATCTCGATCAGGATCCAGAATGGATCCCTTGGACAGACGCGCTGGGCGTGATCGAAGTTTCGATCGGACGGGATTCGGCCAGAGCCGAAGCCAAAGCTCTCGGTATCTCTACCCGTAGATTGGAATATTTTGATAGGCTTTATATGTGGATAGGATCTTCGATTTGCGGCGCAGTTTTGCCAGGAAATCTTGATGACGATGTCGATACAGAATTTTGAACGAAAGGTTAGTTTCCGTAGGATTGAAGATCGAAGATGGAAGAAAGTTTCCCTTGTCTATTTAATTAAAAAATATTACCCTCCGATTCCCTTTTGTTTTTTGATATGAAAAATTATTTGTAGATTATTTGTAAAAAAAAAAAACAATAGTTTTAGATGATTTTCAACGATAGGTTTATGAATGAACGAGGGAAAACTACAGCGAGCGACAGAGTCATTGAACTTGAAACAGCAAATGAAACATCGAAAGATAAATTTTTCATATAGCGTTTAAAAAAAGTTTCTGGGAGGAAAAAATACATTTCGCTCGGTGCGGCATTCACAGTTACAAATTTGCAATTCTACAATATGTAATCTGATTTACAATCTGTGCATTTTTTTTCCCGCTTGCAAATTGTAGAAAAATACGATATCTGTCGAACAAATGTGCATATATTGTTTGTCGTGTAATTCGGCTTCAAATTTTTCCCGTGAAAAGGATAAAAGCTTTTGGCCAATATCTATGTACCTACCACCACCGTCGTATACAAATATTCGTATAAACATTGTATAAAAAAATGTATGATGTGGATGTTCGACCTTCGTTTTTACTCGCGAAAGTAACTTTCTAATGAATTTCATTTATCACTGACATCCAACTTTTGTATCACCATATTATTTTTCAAAACTTGCAGAATTGGACTAATATTACTAGTGAAATTTCGCAAGTTGCAAATTACAAGTTATCCGCAATAATAAATTCTCTTGTACAGCAGCAACAGGTTTGCTACGAGTAAATTTTGCACATTACAAATCAGTTGATTATACTATTTGCCTTAAAATGTTTTAAATATGAGTAGTAGGTTATATATGCCCACCACATCTTGTTTATATATACAACCCATATCTTGTAATATGTCAATGTTACGATGTCATAATTATTGTTTGACAAATTATCGTTCAAGGCTATCATATTTCCACGATATTTTCTTAATTCAGCCAGACCGAAAAATCTCCATTTTCGCGTTAAATGAGATGATCTTTCGTCACAGAAAACGTACAAAGATTACGTTGGAAGCGTCGAAAAGATAAACTAATCGCAATAAAAGATGCAGAGTCGAGGTGAAACCGGGCTGACGCGACGCGACGACGCGAAAGCAAGAGCAACATAGCGACGCGGCCATCGAGCCGGTCGCCGGACATCAAGGTGAAGGATACGCGCGCCAGGTATCCGACACGGCGAACTTTCCAAGGGGCGGTGTGAAGGGCGTAGCCCGCTAATTATAATTATACTACGGCGGTATTAGCAGCGTGAAACGCAACGTAAATTCTGGTGAAATACTCGCCGCCCCTCAGGGTGCCGGCGCGCAGCTCGTTTGCTAAGAAGCGGTTTCTGGCGTATAGGCGCGCGCCGACCAGCCACAGCGTGCTTTGTTTCGTGTCGTAGTTCGACCGGCCTGCATTGTCATACATTACTGTGTAGAAATAAATGAGTTCGTTATGCGAGAAAAACGAACGGCAGGCTAAACACGATGAACGCAGGTCGGTCAATGCCACACCAATTCGCCGTCATTTGTCCGCGTCGTTTCGCCTTTTTAATTACGTCACATTAATTATCAGTCAATAATTAGAAGAGAAAAGGTCTACGACCTTCTCCTGTTTCTGCTTCCGCGTCTCTTTCGTGTCTTTCTCCTTTCGTTTCTAATTATCGTTCTTCCGATAGTTGTTAAATACCAATTGACTGGTGTAGGATCGTCATTCGACTGGTATACCCACTGGACATCGTGGCAAACGACGACGACATGGGTACGGTACACGCGAGTCATTAACGCGACTCATTGCCCCCGAAGCATACCTGACAATTTGAATATGATAATTACGCGTCTCACGCGGCATTAAATGGCTTAACGCTAGATTGCAACTAGGAACGCTCGTGTGCATCGTTGTAAATCTCTGACGGGATTGTTGATCTCCTTCCTCGAGGGAACCTGGCGCGCCTTCCATCGCCAACTCCTTTTTACGGAGAGCTATGTTTCGCGGAACAGGTGTCCATCGAGATCGGCACAGTGATTGAAAGATTCTTCATTCTTGAGAGAAATACGAGAGAAGTAGGTAAGATAATTTTTGGATGCCTTCAATCTTTTTCATTTTTTTTAGACGATGGAAAGCTCCTAATTAACGTTCGCGTTTTTCGTCGTTCGCTTTTACTCGAGACGAAGCGACTTTGTTCGACAAAACAATCTGCCAATATCCTATCCTCGCGAGCAAAGAAAAATCCGATTATAGATGAAAGCACTATAACGATGAAATTTCCTATCGTTGAAAACGATATAAGAATGGAAGTAAAATTTCATGGGTAGAACAATCTCGAAAATCTACATCACGCCAAAGATTAAACACTCAAGGATAGAAAATATGAAAGTATCTTCGACGGCAGCTTTTATTCTTAATTCATAAATCTCCTCTGCCGTCCGCTAATTGATAATAGTAATTACAGCCGCGTGTCACTCAAAACGACCGTGCAGCAGATTATACGTGCGCGTGTATCCGCCACGTCGTTATTTATCATCGTCGGCTTAAGGATCGGGCCGCTTCTTCCTTCGAATTGAGTCGCGCCGCGAGGCGGGCGGTTTCTCCTAGTGCACTAATAACACACTGGCGACCTGATAATTAATAATGAAACTGCACACGGGCATCAGTGAGGGGGAAGAGAAGTCGTGGAGGGGCCCTGTTACGCCGTGCCGCAACCAGCGAAGTCGCGGAGTGGGTGGACCGCCTTTCTGCGTAATTGCAAGGTGCAGCTCTACGCGCGATTCGTTGGCCGCGTCGAATGGCTAGAAACGAATGGAACGACTGGTGGATCGGCAATCACACAGTGTGGGGAAATACTCGTGAAATACAAGGACAGGAGTAAGATCTTGATGATCGGAGTGTCGAAAAATCGGCGAATCGTATTAATTTGCGGCTTGTTTCAAATTTACGGTCCTTGTCCGTGACGAAAGCTGGATATGGTTTTTAGGTGAGTATAAGGAACGAAGCGAGGGGTGATTCTGAGTAATGGAACACGCGTTTCAATCCTACATGGTGCTGTATGACTTGGAAGTTGTTATATTCTACAACCGTGTTTCGTAGTAGCGTATATATTTTAATGTGTTTGTGGTGGTATGGTGATGTTCGAAGATCGCGAGGAAAGACTACAAATGTACGCGAAATGTCATATTCCACATAAAGCTCTACAATTCTACGTCCTTTTTTTATCTAGACTGAAAGACACCAATTTGTTTCGATGTTTCAATTTTTCAGAGAACGATATATTATTCCCAAATGTCATGGAACTCGACAGAGCACCGAGAATTTCATTAAATCTAACCACGATCGTTTCCTTATTTTTCCACAGTAACATCTCCTTTTTCTTTGTTTCGCTAAAGCTCGCGACTTTCCTTCGGTTTTCTCGTCGTTTCTCTAGAACCAAGAGAGGACTCGGACTTCGCCTGGCGGATTGAAACGAGTCTCAACAGGCAAATAAGATAATCTCCATTATAAACTTGGGGGTAGGGTGAGTAAACGAGGAGTTATTTACTCGCCTCGGAAAGAGGGGAGAAAGGAAACAAAGTAATAACAACGGAATGAGAATAAGAAGGTAGATTTGAATCCTTCGTTCGTACCCGCAAACTTCACGACCGCGCAGCCGCGTTAAGTTGGCTTTTTATCGCGTTTATTATCCGCGGCAAATGGCTGCTGCCGACCTCGTTTCCCGTTTCTATAATTCCGCGAATCTCGCTTTTACTGACCGCTCGATATTCCACTTTGTGTTTTAATTCGTTACTTGATGATCCGTAAAAAATATTTCCACCCCTTTGAAATCTCGCTTAAATGTTTTTCGTTCGTTGAGAATTGGATCTCATCTCTTTTCAGGGTTGTTTTCTTTTTTCTCTTCAGACACCGCTCTTGTACAACGCTGAATACTTTTTGAAATAATTTTGCAACATAAATAGTTGAAATTTTTCACGAGTACAGAAACTATTGTTAATGATTTAAATTTGAATTAAATTATTTTGCTATAGCATCGTGAAATAAAGAATCAATTTGTTTCAATTGTTCGTACAACAGTTCTTTGACGACAGATAAGCAGATTTTACGACTATTTTATTTCTTAAGGGAAATACATTTTCTTACTAAAAGAAAAGTTTAAGTTTATCACGTACAACATTGTAATTGCAGCAAGTTTCAAACGAAATAACAAACCGAGTAATTGCTTTCTTACGGCATTCTCTTGAAAGTTATATAAATTCATAATTCTTACTAACAATTTTCGAGTAACTTTTACTCGCCATCGAGTACGTATATTGAGTAACGACGTGTTTAAAGATTAAAATTAATATGTTTAACCTTTTCGAGACGGTTAGTATACGTATCGGCTTGAAGCTATCCAATACCATTTCCGTAATTCAAATATTTTTTTGCTACACGATTAAATTTGCATTGAAAATCGTGAGTAGATTGAACGACGGAATTGAACGTTATGAATGATAATCGCTCAGGGGAGGTTGCACAACCACGGAATTTACTATTGCACTAAATACGCGAAGCAATTTCTATTATGCCTGGCAAGATCTGATTCGAAAAGTCTGCTAAATTTTTAATTTTAAGTTTCTCACATCCAATAAATTAGATATGTTATCCGATGAATTAAATACTATATAGGCATAGAACATTTTAAGGCACTAATTCTTAGTTTGCGTTTAGCAAATATCTGTCAAGAATGCACACACAGCAATAGATTTTATTCCACGATGAAAGAGATTTCGCAATTTCTTTTCGATGTAAGTATAAAACCTTCTGCGTTTAGCGAGGTTAATGAAAAGGGCTTGTTACAATTACGTTATTCCCATTCAACGAGTAACAATTAGACGGTGCCTTTTTCGCAGTTTTCTCTGGTTCCTTGAGCATGGAAAACTTTCTGGCGCGCAAACAGAATTAATGGAAACAATGACAGGCAAATAGAACAAGCGTTTCGTTCCAAGGCGTTCCCGATGCATATAGCCAATTCCATCATCAACGATTGTGTCGTTATATTCGCGCAAAAAGTAATAACGATAGCGACGAAAAGAGCATTGTACCTTTAATTGAATCTTTCTTTCGCACTGCCGCTTCCTGCAGTGGTTTAAAGTCGTTGAATTAATTATCAGGTTTACTGGCAAATAATGGCGAGCCGGTCCTCTTTCCGTAGAACTCGCCATAGTTTTGGTTTCATGAAAATGCTTTAGTTAACGCGTGCGGGGTCGTAGTCCGTTAATTTTTCTTATCCGTTTGCGCGGATTTAAATTTCCAGGAGTTTAGAAATTTCGTTAAAAAGATTTTGTTATTCGTTCGCATAGGGATTTATGTTTTGCTGATTTAATAAAGTATAGAAGCTCGTCAAAGTGTTTGAAAACTTATAGAAACTTTTTTCAAACAGATATATAGGTATTATGTGTGTTACAAACATTATAATATTCTATTGGAACGAATTCGAACGTAAAATTCGAAACGAATTTGAAAATGTATGTGTAGTGTAAATATCGATGGTTATGAAAATATAGTAATTTCATTAAACGTGAAAGAAAACTTATAGTCGCGTTTATGGATACCTAATCTCTTTGAGAATTATTTATTGCAATCTGCGTCAGCCATCAAAGTAGCTAACGAGGCTATCTATTAATCGTAAAAGTCAAGAATTATTATTCCAACGAGATATCATAGACGCGTTCAACGTTTAGTAGTTCTTCATGACCCTATCCTTTATTTATTCTCCTATTTCTTTTACCATTCATTGATACAAAGTCTCAAATGTAATTCTGAGACCATTCAAGCGAGTGGATAATCGAGAAAAGAGATCGCGTTCTCGTTTAAATTAACAGAGATCATGCTATCTCACCGACAATGAAATCAGGAAACATGCTACGAAACCGGACAAACTTAACGTGCCGTGTCGAACGATGTAGTCGAGAGATAAGTAAACAAATGAGCGAACATGCAACAGAGAAAATAAGGTTTTCATTGATCCTTCCGAAGATACGCGAGGGAGAGATTTCATTTTTTAACTGCTAACTCGAGCTGTTACGAGGGTAATCGAAAACGATTTTCGAGTGAAAATTAGAATATTAAAATAAACAAGTCGACGACTACCTAAATACGATATTTAAAAGTAGCAATTGTTTACATGATTTATGTAAAGCAATCGAATAATTTGTAATTCACATACAGTAGAACTCCCATTATTTTAAAATGAATAAAACTATTAAAGTTTGTCATTTTTTTTTAAACATTGCATTGTCGTATTCTAATAGCTACTCCAAGTCTTCTCCGATCTCTGATTTCATAACTATCTCAGAGCGTTGTACGTCTAGCAGATCATCTTTGACTGACTAGAAAATTGCGAGAGGCGTTGAAAATGTGTCTGGATGAGCGCGAAATACAAATTCTTTTGTGGAATCGCATGGAAGAAAGGTCGAAACGTATAAGTCTGTGTTGACGTTTCGTTCAGGGATTGCGGCAACCAAGTTACATAAGAACAACACACTTACCCAGGATGCACCGCAGTCACCGCCTCCAAGTGTCTGAAAGGCTGGCATGCATCTGAACGTCATTCTGAGCTCTACCGCCGAAATATTATCCAAACGTTCACCGCGGTTCTCCGGTCACAACTTACCTAGAACAAGACGAAACGCCTAGTTAGCGATCAAATAAACTAATTTTGGACAATACACAGATAAGATAGAAAAAGAATTTCCAAGCTTTTTATTTCCACGAATTGTTATTCAAATTACGTGAATGATTTATAGTTTTAACAACAAACATGTCCATATGGGCTTCTTTTATTACGTAATTCTTGTGGCTGCAATTCTCCATAAAGTTATCATGGACGATTCAGATGTTACATGAATGTTGATTGATAATTACAGTCTCGCTAATAAAAGGATATATCTTATTACATTGTGCTTCACAGAATTATCGATCTGTCTTATGAAACATCCATTATTTATGTCAAAGATATAAAAGCTATAATTTATCCACTATATAGAAATTATGATATACGGCTTCGTATGATTAGCAAACACATACATTATGTTTTTATTTGATTAAAGCACAGCAAATTGAATCTTTTCCAACTTTAATGCTTTAATTTAATACACTGCCAAAATACATTTAATATATTGTCACTACAAATTTAATAATATTGCTATCGATAATAATCAGCGATAGCTTATCACTGCTTTATCATCGGGCTGCTATCATCGGATAAATGATCTGAATTAGTAGTAATTAGAAAATATCAATCTGATGAAATATGTATCTTGAATATCGTAATATTAAAATAATGATTCTCTTTTACGAGAATTAATTATATAAATTATATATATCTTATAATATTCAAATTGTCTTTAAATAATAATCGCTATCTAATCTACCGATTCTCAAAATCGAGACTTATCACCGAGCAGGATTTTTTCACAGAAAAATCTTTCTATTGAAATTACGCAGTACCTATAATCTCTCTTGTAATTCAGATTTATATACTTATAGTAAACTATTTATAATAACTTATAATAACTTAATAATAATTTATAATATAATATAATAATAATAATTTATAATGAACTATTTATAAATTATTAATAATAATTTTAAATTTTCTAAAAGTCACAAATCACATCATATTGATTTACTTTTAAAAAATCCGAATGGAGTTCCCCCTCTTTCCAAACAAAATGAAAATATAAAATTCACTAAGCAAGCTTATCGCTCGAATTACATAATTGCAAAGCGCGCTCCAAGCTTCAATTCTGCGGTTCAAACACCGAACCAGCTGGTACCTGCGATATATATCGATATAGGAGAATAAGTAAATAAGTAAATCACCACGGATGTTTTTTTCGAATTCCTCCTCCACTCGATTTATTATTTTCTTTGCAACGCTATTTGTCTTTTCCTTGCCCTTAACACGTCACGGGTATAATGAACGAAATTTTATGTAAAACGCTCTTCAGACCAATGATAACCAGTATGCTTGGGCATTCGTTGGGTCGTGTAACTAGAAACTGCCCAGCTGCTTACTTGCGATATGGAATTGAAAAACGCATCTTCATTATCTTGTTCCTCATTTTTCCTCTTTTTTCTTCTTTCTTTTTCTTTTTAGAGATGTAAGGTCGAAGCAAATAGCTTTTTCACTATAACTAAGTTGTAATTATAATGAGTAATTATGTCGTGATTTAGGAACTTTGATGAAAAGTCGTTTATTTATGATACGTATCGCACGAAACGATTTATTATATGTATTTTTTTAATTATTTCTATCGAAGTGTATATCATATATTTGCCTCTCTATATTCTGACTGTGATTGACCAGAGATTTAATATCTTTCTGCTGCTAAAAATTAAACGAAATTTATATAAATAATTGAGAAATCTAACTAGATGTATTAACCAGAAATTAAAAACTAGTTAAGATAATCTTAATATAATGTAATATATTTTTCTGCCATAGAACAGGTAGTACAAACAACAAGTTACTTTTAATTTTACAAGATGGATTCCTATCACGAAAGCCCGGTTTATTTCGCGCCTTCAGGAATTCAAAAAATTTGACGACGGGTTTGTGTTGCGTAAGCGATCCTCTCCCTCAGCTGGCTCTCCCGAACTGATTACTAGGCCGAACGAAGCGCATTCTTTCCGCCAACGAATAAAACCACGCGAAACGACCAGTGGAACCAGCGGTTGTGAGGAGGGTGAGGATCCCAAAGGAGAACGAGACCGCGCAGAAGAGGCACACGTAGATCCAAAAGAAGAGAACGACCACGACGAACCAAGGGAAAACGGACAAATAAAAATACCACGAACAATTCTTTTTTTAAACTTCTTTTCTCTCATCTTTTATTTTTCGTTCCTTATATTTGTAATTTATATTCTCCTGCTGTTTTTTGGTCACTATTATTTCACATGTACTTTGTTTTTCCATATTTCCATTCCTCTCCCCCACGATTCGTTCCTTCATCTTTTGCAATTTTTATGACCTCTTTTCCAAGTTTCTCATATCCCTCTCTTCTCTCTAGTCACGTTTTGTCTCTCTTTCTCATCTTCCTATTCTTCCCTCCTTCTCCTATCCTCGTAACTTCTTCCTCGCAACGCTCCAATCTTCCTTCCCTCCATCTCTGCTCTACTTCAACCTCTTCCTCTTGTCCGCTACCAGTTCCTCGATCATTCCTTCTCACCTTTTCTCTTTCCTCTCTCTCCAGACCGTAGCTCACCTATATTCCTGTTCCCTGGCCAGTGGTAAGTAACCTTCTTCCTCCCCGACCTAACCCAGGTCCCAGACCCGGTGGAAAATGCAGCGCGCGGTCTGATGCCGCCGTGGCGATGAATAATGGATTCGAACGCAGCCATGCCGGCTACCCTCGGCTGAATATTCATAATGGGTTTCTACGCCATGTGCCGCTGATACGACCGACGATCCTGCACGTCCAGGCCGCGTTCCACGAGACGAGCACGCGCGAGCTTCACGCTCGCGAAACCAGACACACTGGACCAACAACCTCGCCTGTCGAGCGATGCTAATGGGGAAACCTGCCGGTGTCCAACACCGCCGACAGGCGAACCGATCGGTCGACAAGTTTCATGATTCGTGACATTCGGCTTCTCTGTTTCTGTTTGGCCGCGTAAATATGAAATTGCTTGTGAACCATCAGCTTCGTCGTTCTAGGCCTACGTTGTCTCGCTGTTTGTATATGGAGTCAGTTTGCTACGAGGTTTGTGGGTCTAAGCCTTTGTTGCTACCTGGCTAAGTGGGCATCGTTCATTCATATTTGACCGTCTGTACGATTTGACGAACTCGATACCCGACATGCTATATACTTTGTGATAGTTTTTGTGGTTTCCATTAATTAATAAGATTCATGATGCGAGCTGATAGGCAATGATGAATTCAGTTTACCTTGAAGCTTTTTAATTCGAAACTTTTATTTGTTTTTGAAGAAATTAGATGAATTACTGATGGCGCTGGACGTAGTAGAGCTAAAATAGCGAAAGAATTTAAATACTCATGTTTGAACTAGAGAAACCATTATTGTACTTACAAGTGTATTTCATTTGAAATGAAAAGTGATATTTAAAATTTGTCAAGTGGTATTAGATGAGTCTGTTATCTTGACATTGGCGCGTTCTTCTTCTTTACCTATTCTACTGTTCTTTAAATGATGATATTATTATTTTTTACGTCTATGGCCGCCATATAATATGTAAGTACATCTATATAGAAAAATATCGGACGTACAAAATCTCATATTTTATTTCATTCTTCTTATATTGTTCGTATTACGAGATATTACATCTTCCACAGATTCACAGGAAAAGGAAACGTTCTGTTGAAAAATTCAAAATGTATATATTCTCGCAAAAAAAAAAAAATTAAAAACCTGGCTTGTGTTACATTCCGATGGATAACGGTTGGCGAACGGAATTATTTGCTTTCCTACCATGGAATTAGGAGTACGCAAAAAATTCTGAAACAACATAGATGCCTAACACCTGATATTACATCATGTGATTTACTTAAATTATCGTAATTCTTGGAACGATCTAAGCATCTTGCTCGACGCATGTTGAAACTAATCTTTCGTTTTATGATCGTAAATGTTGGCGTATTTTTTCGATCGATAAAAGAAGCTCAACCACTATCTATTCGTTTGTTTGCTTAAGAATATAAAATAATAACTAGTAGAATATACACAAATATAAAAAGTAAATTTACTTTTATTATTTTTTGTCGAAAAACAACTGCTTTAACCGAAGTATATATAACGGAAATGCGAGTATCGCGAAGTATATTTTATTTTTCGAAACAACATCAATGTTTCCTTAGTAGAAAAATTATAAGTACCTTTTTGCTTTTTTCAGAAGTTACGAACGCGTGGGAAGGATTAAAACAATAGAAGAGATGAAGCAAAGGGAATACGTAAAAGCGCCGTCACAAAGCAGAAGATAATATTAGTCGACTTTAAACGCTACTTCAAACTGCTGTTTCAAACAAAAATTGTAAATACTCCTCTGTAGCCGAGACTTTAAAGAAACTGCAAACAACAAAGAAAGGGTAGAACAAAAGGAGTGACAGAACTAAGGGTATCCAAGACTATATCGCGACGAAGTTGAAATTCATCTTTCAAGTGTGAGACGACTATGTACTTTAAATTGAAACGTGTATCTTTCTTCATGAAAAAATTTACTGCTCTATCGTTAACGTCAGTGAGAAACGTGTTCTTCAATTATTACTTAATAAATCATTTATCTCTTTATCTTTAATTATTTGTTTAATAAAACATTTCCTGCGTTTATTTCATCTCATTTACTATTTGCATTCTATGCAAATTATTCTTGAATCTAGACATACATTTATATCTTTCTGTATTAAACGTTTATCGCGTTTCAATTCATATATCTGTAACACGATTCAGCTTTACATATTTCCCGCAGAAAACAAATCTTCGAGTTGAATTTGAAATAGTTTCAAATTTCACAATAGTCAAAATATCACCCACCTCGCAATACTAGAATTATCAATGCAATAACATCATTTCTTGACTCACGAGCACCACATCTATTATAATTACACAATACCCGATACCAGGCCAACAACATCGTAACTTATACCACTTTACATAAATTTTCCAAAACCGCTGCACCGCAGCAACAATCAGCCATCATCGAGAATTACAACACGATCCATCGAATCAATTCATCTCTCAGACCTCCCTCGGCCAATGTTCAACAGCGATCAGCAGCGGGCAACAGCGCCTATCCCGGAAAAGCAGAATCGCTAACTGAGTTATACAATCGTCGAACGGGCAAGAGTTAGGTTGGCAGTTTTATACGCCGGCAATCAGCGGCGTTATCATCTTTTATAGATATTGCCTGAGCCGAGAACCGGATACACGGGAACCGGTAAGGTACAATAACACGTTTCGTCCTGGTTCCGTTCTCGAGTTGTGTCTCTGTTCTACCAAACTCGGCGAACCTCACCGATTCCGGGTATCCCGAATTCCGAGTGCACTCGTTTTTTTATGATCACGTCCCCAGCTATACGACTGCTAACGACGTGCCATTAAATCGAGTTAACGAGGGGAGCCGCGCTATTTACCGAGCTATTTCCTAGCCGGCCGATCGTTTCGCCTCGCCATCGGTAAACCGCAAAACAGCGATCCCTTTCATGGAAACGCGACCGGCCAACAGTTTCAGTGGACACTCCCGCGACAGAGATACGCTCTCGACCGAGGCTCGTTGCGAGCAACGAGGCCCCATCATGGACCCTATTTTTTTTTAGCAACAGGATTGCCTCGGCAGGATTGTCGACCAGAGATTCTTCGCTATCGACGAGCGCCTTTTGTCTCTTGAACGGGATCGGTGCTTCGGGGATTTTTTCCTCTTCCGTGGTGGGTTTTGCGGTTCAACAGTCAGGGGTGAGCTCGCTGGGTAAATTGGTTGGCGAGCTGATTAACTCATCAGTGACGAGAGGCTGTTTTGTGGAAGTTCTTCAGGGACAAGTTGGTGCTTGTGAATTTTAGTATTTTATCTGGAATGAATCGTACTTCGTTTTACAAAGACTTGGATATCTTTAATGCCAGTTATTTTAATTTTATTTTCATTTTATTCTCATTTTAACATTCGTTTATTTTTTGTAAATCGTCTGGTTAATATTAAACTAAAGAGGTTGCTCTCTTTGAATTTATATGGCTCGAAATGGATGTTACTATATTTCAATAGATATCATGAAAATATAGTTTTTAAATATTTGATCGGAAAATAAAATACTCGAAGAGATACAAATGTAAAGAAGAAGCGAGTAATACAGCAGAGTTAGATATCGTATTTAAAAACATTATTTAAAGACGCCTCTATATTTTAGATTTTTCAAACTCTCTCTCTCTCTCTCTCTCTCTCTGGCAAATCGCGTGGCGGAGATTTCAGCGTTCGATTATTAATGTCGATTATCGCATATCCCAGTGTAAATTCAGGTGTGTAAATTGTTTGATTGCCATAAAATCGCGGTTGTTCGTGTAACATTTGCTCGCGGCAGATCAGTTTAATTTATTTACGCTTCCGCAAAGTGTTATTTCAAACGATCCGGTGTTATTCAGCGACTACGACATGTTCTCACCGTCCCCGCCTTTCTCCCCCTTTTGTTTTTTTCACATTTTCTCGTTAAAAAATAAATTGGCCTCGAGTGGCGAAATTAAATCGAGAAATGAAACCGAATTTAATGCACGCGTGAAAGAAGGTCAAAGACTGATCAATAATACAAGAATTTCAGCTACCTTGCTAACTCGACAACTGAAATAAAGTTCATGATCTTTCGTAATCGACGTTCCACAGATTTCGGTTGAAATTGCAGGAAAACAAGTTTTCTTTCTTGGTCATTTTTTGTCTTGCTTCGAGTTTAAGCATCTTTTGATAATTGGTAAAGACTATAATATTCTGAATAGGCACATCGAATATGATAAGAGGACGTAGAAAATAGCTCATTTTCAAAATTCAGACTTATAATTAAGCTATAGTAATAAGTTCCATTGCTGTTTATATTATCCTATCGTATTAATTACACATATGACTATTATTTAGTTTATTCCTTATTTCACGTTATCGAATCACATCTGTGACATGGATTATAATTCAAACACGATAAATATAAATTCTTGTGGTAAAGTCATGTTTTCAATTTGTGGAAACAATGATTATGAAATGTAAATTCTATTTAATATCTTCGCATCATTCATCTCAAAACTTCAAAAAATTAAAGAACATTTTATAGATTGCAGCAAAAAAGTTAGCAAAGAACTGAACAAAATGAAATTCTAACATAAAGAAAATGATCATATTTTCCTATCCATAAGTATCTTTGATCCATTGATAAATACTCTCCGATCAAGTTTATCTATCTCGCATAAAATTTCCACTTTTTAATTACCCATTTTGCCTACACTCACTGTAATCCTCGTTAACGTGTAACAAATATTAGATCAACGAAATTACTCAATTTCGTTGTCTTCGTTGTCTAGAGACCGCGTAGCCGAAGGGCATAATCAGGCGTATCTGCCGTAGCAACTTGTAAAGATATCGCGAACAGTGTTAAAACGTTCATTTTAATTGCGGTCGCGAAATGAAAAGTCATTAGCCCGGTGGACGATGGTCAATTTAAAAAATTATTATCCCCTTGTATCCGGTTGGTATGATGTTCGTCGAACACGTGCATATTAAAATCACAAAAAAAGTCCTGGCTGCATAGCTTCCCGCTCTACACTATGTACTTTCTTGCTCGCTTGGGTATTCTTTATGGTTACAATTTGATGCTATTAACCATGTTAATCTCTTTCCTACATGCGTGTCCTATGCAGCCGACATTTGCTTTTGTTTGCCGTGCAGCTCGCCGTGTTTTCCATCTTACGGTGAACACCTTCGAATCTGTAATGGACTGACTTGCTGCATAAAATCGGCATACAATTACCAAAGAAAATCGTACCAGTTAAAAGAGACGAGGTAGGTTTGCTCGAGAAATCGAGCTGCTTTTCGCTCCGTCATTCGTAATAAGTTTTTTCTAGAACTTAGAATTGAATTTAGAATACCGTCCCTCCTCTCCAATATCGAGTCATAAAGGAAGATTGTGTTCGTTGTAAATTTTAATCTGAGCTGCAACTTTAGTTCCAATCTTTCGGAGTAAAGATTATTCAGTATGAATTATGTATATTTCAATATTTTACGTTGCGACACGACAGGAACTGAAGAGGCTACCAAGATAATCTCAAGGCAAAAGGTTCAGATAAATGGAATGGTTCATGAAATTTTCAGAAGTTTCAATCTTTTAAAATCTCTTGATTTTGGTTTCTACGGAGAGAACGGTATGAAGACCGTTTGGAATTGCTGTGAAAATGGTTTAAAGATACGGTTTATATTGAAGTGGAAATTCTTCTACAGAATAACTGAACTATTAGCAGTCAAAGCGTGTTTTCTTCTTCCTGCATGAGCAATGTCAACTACATGACCATAATAAAAACCTCGCAATTAATCTCAATCACGACTGGGCATTCTCGATCATCAAGGAGATCACGATAAATATACCTCTGACGCAATGCAAAGCCTAGAATTCATTAAACAGTGAAGAACCCAATAATTTGATCGGCAGAGTTGAAACGATTTAACGGAAAAAAAAAAAAAATAATCGATCCCAGAGGAACATATGAATCACCATTTTCTTTGATGTATTGAGCCTCTATGATTTCTTATTCGTATGCAAAAGAGAGTTTCTAATCTTTGACCATTTTAATCGTCTCCGCAAGGAAATTGCTTTTAATTGTCGATTGATTTACATTTCTGGAGTTTTCTGATCGATCGTAGTGTCACGTTAGGGTGTCACAGTTTACTTGATTGCTCGTCCCACTAGACTTTTATTGTTATTTTATTGGAAAGATAAGATTTAAAACGGAAATTTGCCAGAAAATTGTTCAATTAGTTTACACGCTTTGTGTTTGTTTGTTTGTTTGTTCACTTGATCAGTATAAGCAAATATATTCTATATAAAAATAGTTTATGCTGCTAGTTAAAATCTGTAATAATCTATTTTGGAATTTAGATTTGCTAGCGAAACTTCATTTACCCGAAATTCATTTATTGAAACGAAATTTTAGTTACTACTCGATTAACTGGAACTCTAGACGACTGAATTCACTTATCTGGCTGAACGTGACTTCCTATTATTTTAACGAAAAATCGTAGATACCTAATGGAGAAAAATCAATAAATTCCAGTTATATGAACTATTTGGACCTCGACGATTCAAACAAATGGAGCTCTACTGTATGAAAAATGATCTGTGAAAAGTTTGATATAACTTACTCAAGGTGTTTTTCATCGAATATTTTTCTGAGCAGAAGTTTTTCAGATTTTACAAACAACGAACGAAATTAATTTGCTACAGTTCTTGAAAATACTACTTGCATTTAATGTATTAACGATATACAGATATTAATTGCTACAATTAATTTTAATAATTTCATGATTGACTAAAAAATTGATTGAGGGAGCACGTGAAAACCGTTAACATAATAGAAGAAGTACAGTTTGTAAATCTACGACCTACGATTGACAAAATGTCTAATTAAAGTCCACAGTACAATAGAACATTCCGTAAGCCGCTACCTACGAGCCGAAAGAATAATCATCCAGTCCCAAAAATAAATGACATTTACCCAAACAAATCCACGGATGCAATCCGTCAGTCGGATCTTCCGTTCTCGGCGATCTTGTCCGAGCAACCCCAACGTCTCTCATTAATCCCACACAACAGAAAACCAGACAGGCTTCCCCTTCGATGATCTGTAATTTAAAGAAAGCTACTCTGCAATGTCCAAAGGAACTCGTACTATGATTCTCGAATTACCAGTCTAAGGAGCTCCTCCTTAGATCGACAGCGACGTGAATCGACATTTCTCGCCAGGATGCTTCATAAGAATTCTAGACACGATGAGGAACGACTAGAGGAATAATCGCGGTATGGTGGTGCACAAGCAAGCAAGCATCGAGATAATGACGAACGGGGCCAAGAATCAAATCTATATCGGGCTTCGATAATGGCTGGCAGAGAAACGACGAGGTGGTGGAGGTTGGAGGAACCGTAGAACGAAGAAAAAAGGGGCAGCGTAGCATAAGATACGAAATTGCTTGGCCGAGTCTCGGCGTGGCCCTAAAGAGCGAACGCGAACGCGCAACATTCCGATCCATTACAATTACCGAATAATTCCAATGTTGGCCCATATTCGGGGCCAAAGGAACCCGAAATTAGGTTGATTAGAGGCTACCGTTCGTAAGGATCGCCACTACCGGAATTTAACCAGTTATTATATAGATAGCAAGTGGTGGAAGAGAGGAAAGAATACATCGCTGCGTTACACGGTAGGAAAACGGAGTTGCGACCGCGTTCTTGTTCGGTATCGGTACATGGGACATCGAGCTACACGAAACTTTGTTACGGGCTCGATAATTGAAACGCGCGGCAAAAATATTACTTTCCCCGGTGAAATTGCTCGATCGCGTAATTGAAACATCCTGTGCCCATGGAACCACGAGATACGTCCATTCGTTGTAGAGTTTTAGGTGGAGACGTCATCTCCGCAACTGTGCGCATTGATTTCGCTGTCGTTTGGAAATTCAGCTTCCTCATGGCTTTGCTGTTTGTCGTTTAGCGTGCTGTTTAGCAAGTTGAGGATTTAACGGTTGAAGATTGAAGTTAAGGGTTGGAGATTATAATTGTCCAATAGTAAAATATTCGTGATAATCGTTTCACAGTGGCTGCAAAAATTATTTGCACATACCTTTATAGTGCAAGTACTTTCTGTGGCCACTATAATCTTTCTGCTGGAGCAATATGTTGTACTTTGAAAATTTTTGTTGTTTAAAATTAATATTTTGTAATTGCAGTTTACACTGACTCTTTCTTCGTGGACAATCTATTTAACATTCATTCATTTCTAACACAAGCAGTCAGACCTACCAACATTCCTACTGTCGCAGAAAAATCCTCATCAACGTCTTAATATCTGGACGTTTCAACACAATTTACCAATCAGCAGAATTTCCAATTCTATTTACTAATATGCTGTCGCTGTTTCTACTGATTTGATGAAGTTTCGACTCGTTGTGCGGCGACGTTTGAATTTATGGTGTCCATTCTCGTAGCGAGGAACCTTTAGCGTTCCTACATCTGCCAAGTCGCCAAGAATCGACTGTCCTTAATTCCCTTCACCGTGACACGCTCATCACCCGTCGCCATGAATAACGCAAACTCTTTTCTACGCTTTGAAACGTCCGCTAATAGCGACTTTCGTACGATGTTCGCGCGTGCAAATTATTATTATCGTATTTGATTAGCCTTTCTTGCGAACGTCAGAACGCACGAGAAAAATTGAGAAGAAAAAGGAAAAGAAGAAAGAAAGGCAGAAAGAGGATTCAACGCGCAAAGAAAACTCCGTAACGAAGTTCGTTAAAGCGAGTTACTTGAGGTATGGTAATCGTACGTTTCTTGTCCGTTAGCGTGCGATTAACCTGTTTGCAGAGGTAAATGACAGATTGTGCAATTTTGTCAAAATTGTAGGTACGCGCCGGTGCACATGCGATCGAGTGCACGATTAGCTCGACAAGCGCGGAACACGTTCGCGTTAATAATTAAGCAATGTGCGTGTGAATTATCTGATCGTAGGAACCACGACCCGTAAAATTCATTTCTCTCCCCTCCTCGTCTCAAACTTCGCTTACCCCTCTGGCCCTGATTGCGCCTACAAGCCGACTACTTGGTTGCTTTATTGAATAAATCTTCATACTTAATTTGACCTGGAATCACACCTGTTCCGACTTTGTGTCGATTGCTTTAGTTAATAGATTCGGCTTGTTAAATCTTTGTAACACGTGTGACAATACGAAAAATAACATCTTTACTTACGACATTTTTTATTAGAACAACAGTGTTGTATTTATTTTGTATTTCGAGTAAAAGTTATTTCTAATTATGACATTGGTGAGTCGCTGAGACAGTTTATCACACACGAGTTCATATTCAGGAACATGATTGAGTGTTGGCTATTAATCATCGAGTAAGAGATTTATGGAAGCAATTTTTCAATCGAGAAATGATTTAATTAGCTAAATTTTTGGGAATCGGATAGATTTATTCAACATGGGCTCTGTTATTTGTGGACTCTAAAACTAGTTGGTTATTCAAGTATACTCTTCCAAACTAGATGTTACGTATCTAATTAGCTCGATTTCCATAAATTAACGATTTTTTCTATTAACATCCTATATTATATTCTTTAATTTTCTTTACTCATAAATAAAAAAAAAACTACTCAATCGTAAAAAGATTCTAATTAAAATTTATACGACTCGACTAAATTTCACGACTAAACATCGACTTTTAGAGAGCTTTAGACAGAGCATTTAGACACCTCCGTCTCTTGATATCTGTGTTCTAATTAATTCGGAAGATACCAGCAGTGATAACAGACGAAATCATATTTATCGCGGAGCGACTCGTCGAGATAAGGATCGCTCGTCATGCTCGTCGCTCGTGCCACTAGACGTTTCTTTTCAAATTCGTGGCTTACTAATAAGTCGCTATGTAATTTAATTAAGGCAAATGCATTTATAGCGTTCGGTTGAATTACGATTCGTCTGGTGATAAATCGTCCTTTTTAATGGCTACCATCTCCGAACAATTATTACCGCGCGCGAAACGCTGCCTTCGGGAGATGCCCGTCTGCCCACGCAAATGACAACGCGCGATCGAAAACAAGTTTGCAAGGATAAGCAGCCATTAGCTTCCTACGAAAAGTATCCGTGTAGTAACAGAATCTCTTTCGTTATACGGACCGATGCCGCTTTTTGTGAGATTTTATCCACATTGTATTTTTTATACATATTCTGAAGAAAATCTTGTCGTAATTTTGCGTAGTTAATAAATTAAAACGATGAACAATGGTATTATGTTAATTATGAGTGACGTTGATGATCTAATTATATAGAAGATATTCGCTATCCAGTGAAATAAGTTAGCGAATCTGAAAAAATAAATCTAATCATTGTTTGCGTAGTAACTACATCTATAGCAATTATTCTACAGAATAATTTTTCTAATTACTTTTAAGCGATTATTACATAGAGTAATTCTTATGAAAAAATATAAGATCTTGAATGTTACTCGATAAACTCATACAAACATTTAGAACAATTATTAATTACTCAAGAACAGTATCATTACCACAGGGGATGATTCAATTGAATTTTTCACCAAATTGTTTCTTAAAAGAAAAGTTACTCGTGTACATGTTAGAGGTACAAAGATGCGTGCAAATAATGCGAGGACGCTCGTGCAGACATGGTACATACTGCTGGACGAGCGTTTCCGCCCACGCGGTTATGGCGAGTTCCTCGCAAATTCTTTAATACCGAAATAGGCTTGAAACCGTTTCGTTTCAGAGGTTAACCAGAGGTCCTTTGAGTACTTGTCTGGCAGTTCCGCCGTCTGAATGGCTAGTTAGCGCGAAGATTGGTTTTCTTCGCATTATTGGTCCCTTCTTCGGCCGGCGTTATTGGGATCACCCAAACACACGGCAGTAAAATCAGCTAAGCTGGCGGTTATTTATTGCTCGTAGTGGCACAGGTGAAAGAAACAGGCCTCACTCACCTTCCATGCCATCGTCTTTCCCTTTCTTTCGTCCCTTGCTTCCCTTTTCACCTTTTGCTTTTAATTGTTTCTTTTGCGTACTATCAAGCGGTTGTTGAAATTCGAACGTTGCACACTGATGATTTCTAGTCACATATAGTCAACAAATTTTATTGGGCTAGATAAAATATAAATGAACGGACGAACGAGTGTCTTTTGAAAATTTTAATTTTGACTAAAAATGTTTGAAGGTGATAGATTTTCAATTCTCAGAATAAAACTTCATAAATGAATGAAACAATTTGATTAAATAAATAAGCATAGATTAATATTTGATCAAGCATTATAGATCGAATCAGCGTTTGAGAAACGATAACAAAATAATATCCATAACAGTAAAAATCGCCTGTACGATAAAGACAACCAAACCGATTTTTTCTTTCGGGTACGATGTTATTTACTGTCTGTAGCTCGAACGTTCGAGGATGATGTGACTCGAAAAGTTTGCGATGGCGCGGCTAGAAAATTTGCGCGGCCAACAAAAGTCGATGAGAGAAATGAAGGTGAAGAACGGTTGATTGAAACGTCAGCCAACAGGAGTTATGTTCCAGCGATATGTTACGGTATACATTATATCTATACATCGTACTATCAACCCTTATGTAGCACGTGCTGTATACTGTGCTTCGATCGCTGCGTCGCCTTTGCACAAATTTCTGACGAGACGCTGCAGAAACCAAGACTCGATTGCAATATATATAAAGCAAATCCTTCCTGGAGCGAAACGTATGTTTCCCTCGATATTTACTGACTTCACTTCAATAAGTTTTCCAGCATTATATACTCTGTGGTAAAATCTATGAAATAGTTTTAGTTTCTCACCCATAGTAATCAAAATTACAGGAATAACTTGTTGTAAATGCATTGCATTGTTTATTGCGTTATTGCATTATTAATTCCCTACATTTTTATCAAATTTATGATTTAGGTGATATTAAATTCAGTAATATAACTAGAGTACTTAAAGTAATCGTAAATCGTAAAGACGATAATATGCTATATTAAGAAACTTCATATCACGAAGATGAGAAAAGATTATATATCTGCTCCAAGATAGTCGCCATTAACACTTCTACTTTTACAGTATAAAACTCGTATAATTCCTACAAAGATTTTGTAGCTACAAACAAACTATATCAAAGTGTACGATTATCCATCCAAGAAGAAGTTCCTTGAAAGACCATTAAACACCAATTACCTACACAGCTTTACTTACAGGAAAAATTCATCCCCAACTAGAAACTGTGAATACGTGCAACATATCTTGGACGTCAACAAAAGTAATCGTCGATCGTAAAGCATCGAAGGCGTTAACAGCAACAACAAAATTGTTAGAGCGGCGTCTACTTCTCCGCCCAGCCGGACGACGATTAACAGCCTAATAACTGTTTATACTCTCGAGTTCGAGCGCTAATTCCAGCGCGCGTCGGTCGCCGATTTTTCTCAGGTTACGTTCCGTTTCCTCCGATACGCAATTCGCGGCGCAATTAACGCTATTCGTCGTTACCGGTTATCATTACCAGCCACATTATTGCAATTATTTTTCGCCGCGCCGCCAGAAATCGTCGTTGTGTTAACGTAATTATATCGTTCAGCCATTTTTTGCGGTCAGCTCGAGCACGTCAATTACGAACTTCATCGCCGGTTCGAAAAATCCGCCGACTATGACACAGAAAGGCGAGATCGTAATGGCAGATATTAATTTTGCTAATTGTTAGTTTGTATCTTTGAATAGAACAATATTTCATCGAGTCTCGGTAATTTGAATTTATTGGATCCGTACGAGTGTTTTGTGACATTTCAGTGGAATTGTTGATTAACTTTACGATATCATTAAACAATATCATACTAGAAATTGATTAACTCCGCGGTGTCGTTATATAATACACCTACACGCTTGTTCCTGAGCAAACAGCAGGTTGGAACGAAGTAATTTTTAATTTCCGTGATGCGTTTCGTAATCAATGTTGAGCCGATATATGTAGCTAAATAAAGCGTGTAAACTTCCGTCACATATTTACCTTTCGCTTTGATAAAAAAGAAAACAGTCTGCAATTTCTTGGTCCGCAGGAACTTCATGAAAATGTAAATCACGATATTTACTCTTGAATGATAGAATTAATCATGCATAATATTTACATAATGTCACAATGTATACGTCGGCGTAATTTGTACTAAAAAGGATGTGGAAGGGTCATTTTATACGATATTAATTTCAGACGCGATAAAATTGTGGATTATGAGAATAGTTTGATAACCAATCAACTAATTAAAAAACTAACTCGCTCCCTTCGCTCTAAAAAATTTAATTAATCTACGAATACGATGCGTAGAGTTCCAAACGCAAAAGAAACGACAAAGCTAAATAGGGCAATATAATATCGTCACCATATTGACAACAACCGTATTTCATAGAATTTTCATTTCGTCGTCTACTGACAGCAGCATTTAAAGGTTTAAGAGTTAACTATAAAGTTAAAATTAGTCGCGTTTCAAGCTCCAAACTGGGCATATATCCATTTGTCACCTCATGCAAACGATACATATTCCATTTCGTTTAATTTGCCAAAAGAACAAGAAAATTACGGGACTGGAGTATAGACTTATGAACAAAGTGGCAAGAAAATGTACCTCATCCCTCCCACGCGCGATGGATACGAATACTCGCGTGTCCAACGAGAAGCTTCCAGCGAGGGTTGAAACTCGCGGCCGCCATTCACGCTTGTAAAATACGCGCGAACTCGCGGCCGGCGCGAGCCACTCACACGCTTCACCATTCAAGCCGTGCAATAGAGGCAACCACCGTCAAGAATGATTTCATTGTGGCAAGATTTTACGAGTCGCTGTTAAAGCCTGTCATTACAGGCCGAGCTGAGATGCGCGAACGCGTTGCCCCGACACCGTTTGCTCCACGCAACAAATTCCCAATGATTTACCGCTCAATTTTATGAACTTATATTCCATAAGACTGACGTATCTATTTCACTTAAATGCGTCCCCGGGGCGCATGACGAATCGACGGACTCGTAACGCCATTGTGTCGGTTTATTACCCCCGGCCAGGTGTATACGTCCCAGATACGTAGCAGATAGTTGAAAATGAATGAATAGATCGGCCTGGACCGCGAGATTCCTCGTAATTGTAAAACGATACGAAGGTTCGAAGTCACGAGTACCAATTGAATTTACGCAGCGAAAAGGACGGTTATATGCAGTCATGATGGCGGCCGAAAGTATGATATTCGGCCTGAAACTTATAGCGCATGGGAACGGAATGCAATTTTTTGTCGAGGGGATGGTAATCGAGTTTGCGTCGGAGCGACGGATGGTCCATTTTCGTAGTTTTGTTTCGTTTGAGTGTAAGTAGATGGTGAAATAGAGAGAAGTGACAGAAACTTGAAGTTCCGTGTTTGTATAGTAAATGGGCATTGATTTTTTAAATAAAGCTAAGTCTGTTGTGTTTAGAAATTAGGCTGTCGTAGCTGTCTCTAGAATTTAGCAGATCATAATAACGATTTTTAATAAATATGCAAAAGATATATGACATAATATTTAATATATTACAGTTGCGACACAATCGCGCCTTTTCAAACCAAAGAAATAGTCTCTGCTATTAATTTGTTTTTATAATATTCTATCTGCTATTCCCGAAGCAATTCGCTCGATCAAATTTATGAACTAGCGTTTATTATAATCTCAAAGCGTATGACTAAAACAGCATGATTTCTATAAGTAATTCCGTATTTCCCCGCGTAATATCTTATTATCTAAGACTTATCCACTGATTTCTTGCTAGATACGTTCTTCTAAGAAGGATGTTTTTCATAATACAAAGAAAGCCGACTTGTAAGAATCATAATTCATTTTTCATCTCAAGACGCCTTATTACCGATGAAACTAGCCACTCGAGATTCCCAGAAATTTGATTGAAACCGCCTTGTTATTAACTATCGCATCGTAGAAACTCGTAACATTCTTAAATACTACAGAGAAATCTTATGAGTAGATACTTACACATACATCGTAGACCTTAGTTTCATAGATGCGCGAGAAATACAATTTACCGATAAACGCTTTCGCTCGACACTCGGCGTATTGAAGACGGCTCGCTAATTTATTTATCTCCGAATGCTAGAAAGTTTAGTCACGTTCTAAGGTGTGTCCTTATAGGATTCGCAAGAATTCAACCTGCGCTGTCAGGCGATTCCGCGAGAGGCTTGAGAAAACATTACTGGATGAAGGAGATAGTGGTTAAGCGTGCCTAACAAAAAGGGAATTCCTTCCGTGTCATTCAAAACGAACCTGTGTTTCTACGTCATAAACATCCGACAGAGAGAAAAAACACGCAACACGGGCCACACGAACGCTAATATCTTTCATTATAAATCTTGCGCCTTGAAAATTCTCATTGAAATATCCGAGAGTTAGATTCAATATCATAAACTTAATGATACTCTTCGCTAAGATAAAGGCACGACATGGACGTCAGCTGCATTTGTAAGTACACGCATGTTCCGAGTACGGGAAAATTGTACGTTATATGGCATCGGTAGGATAAACTGCGACTGAATCTGTTGCTTTCAGGAGAAAGCGATTTGCGTCACCAACGTTATTATCTCGATATCTATGATATTTTACGAAGGAAAATACCTATTACGTAAAATCAAATTGCACGCTTCTTCTAATTAATCCTTGCAGATCGACTTCCTTTTAAAAATCACCAGACCCGTCACCGACTATATCTTGAAAAGAGTTTACCATTTGATGCATTCTCGCGGTGTTGTAGTAGTCTAGATTCGGCATCCGGCCTCCTGTTGTCGTTAATCTAGCCGTAAGAACAGAGTACACTTGCCAGCGGAATGGCCACGACGACTGTCCTAAGAGCTCGAGGAACCGGCGTTATTCGCGTATCGCGATCATTACACTCTTACAAGCACTGCCTTCGCGCACCACTGTATCGAACAATCCAAGCCTGGCCGAACGTGTGTGCCTCGTAAACGTCCGAATGATCCTGTTGATATCGAATCCTCGTCTTCAACGTGTGCGTCGACAGGCTGCGACGCGACACGAGTTTCCGCGAGTCCGTGCGAGGTCCATACGTGAGTTCGTTCTCCGGACGATCTCCGTGCGTCGTGGAAAACGGTGAGACACGAGGGTGATGTCCCAAAACCGTGCAGAACACTTTGGAAGTGACACACGCGCGCACAAAGGGGACAAGACCGTGAAAAGCCGCCGTAAATCGCACGTAGTTTCGCGAAGCGACCGCGTGTTTGCTCGCCGGCTACCTGTCTCTGCGGGGCTTGGGCCCGTTCCCAACGAAACGTCGACGAGGTGGGACGGAGCGGACGGAGACTGAGAACGGACAAGAAAGGTGCGAGCAAAGGATGGAAAAACAGGGGAGAAAGGGGTCGACAGAGCGGCGAGATATATCGAGTTACTACGGCACACGGTGGATATTGTTTTCCGATATCTCGAGCTTTGTGTATAGGTATTCGCCTTAAACCGTCGTACACGCAGGAAGACTCGAGGGTTACTGCGCCCGCGGGGCCTTAGCTACCAGATAGACGCGTCGCGGAAACAGCTCGGGGTGGGAACTGGGATGGGCCTTAAGGCCTGAATCATTTTCGAACGACCGTTCATTGGTCGAGGGGCCCTGGAATGGGCCCAATCGCTGGTTTCTCCGTCGTGATCGTCACGTGAACACGGGACGCCCAGCTCGTATGGGATTGGTTAGACTGCCGGTACTAGCTCGCATATGCTCGCCGCTCTCTCTTCGTCCCTTCCGTTCCTCTCTGATTGTCTCTGTTCGCTGTGCCGCGGATAAACCCCCGGATAATGTCATGGTGATTTTATTTCTTGAATAAAGGACGAGTCTTTATTTCGTACTCCTCTGCCTCCCCCTCTACGCCATCGGGCCCCGCGATCTTGCGGCCCGATATTGGTGCAGCTCGAAAGATACGAACCCTAGCTTCGAGCTCGCTGCGACTCTCGCGCTCCGTGCCATCAGGAACCAGCTCAACTGCTGCTTCCAACCAGCTCACCACTTTTGCCTTTTATCGTTGCGTCGGTTCGAGTTTGTTGGTTGGTTTTTCTTTTTTTTGTCTACAGATTACAGTGACGCGGAATGTTTT
Organism: Bombus fervidus; assembly: GCF_041682495.2. Lineage (NCBI taxonomy): Eukaryota > Metazoa > Arthropoda > Insecta > Hymenoptera > Apidae > Bombus > Bombus fervidus. Next base: position 2,039,376 of record NC_091523.1, on the reverse strand, counting down.
GTTTCTGTTACTCTTTGTTCAAAAAATGAGGACACCGTCAAGTGTTTTTCGCGAAGGTAACGTTATTGTTGCGCGACGTAAACACTGTTAGGTTGCAGTTTTGAACTTACATATAGGAGAGACTAGTACGTTTCGACTTATAATATTTAGAGTAACGTTAGGTTAAAATTTTAATCGTCTAGTCATAGAGAATATAAGACTTAAAAGAATCTGTGTTTGATAGCAACTGTAGCTTAAAATTCTCGAGCAGAATTTTTCATCGATGATAACGCATAGATTTAGTTTCTTTAACATCAAGTTGTCTTCTATAACTGGATTAATTATCTATTCAAAGTATCGTTCGATTAATTACTACAAACCTGAATTATTTCGCATATCGCAAGCAGGTTTTTGCTACATTTCTTATACGATTCTGCTTTTTTTCGAGGACAATGTGCCAACGGTAATCGCGTTATTTCTACGATGACACGGCCGAACCTACTACTACACAGTTCGAATCTTTGCTGACCAAGCGAACACATTCAATGCGAATAGTTCCATCGTTCTGGTCAACGACCCTATTTAACCTGAGGGCAATCCAGAGGGTAGATTTCTGATCGGCTACCTGAGCAATGAACGAATGAATGAAATTCCTTCGACCGTTTCGTAGAACGTAGCTGTCCCGCTCGACTTTATTGCTTCTACGACCTACAACTTCTTGTACCGTTGATGACGGTCATCTTCATTGATGGAACGCGTTGAATTTTAATTTGGTCATGATCCTCGTCACGGAACTGGTATTCATGAAATTTACATTGCTGAATATCGTGATTGTGCCTGATGAATAATTCGTGTGAACGCTTGTAAGTGATGATTATTAAGTTTTTTTATTATTTTTCACTACCGTGTATGATTTATGACTGTACGTTTCGCACTGTGCGTTCTAAATAGAGTAGATTAAATTCCTCTTTCTCTATAGTGAGTGCTTTATATGACAAATATAGTTTTCAAGTGCTACCGCTCACTTTATTCTTCCTCTAGTAACATTATAATTTCATTAATATCTTCGAAATGATCAGTCATGTTGTAGTAAAGACTGTATATTAGAGACTTGTAGGAGTAGTATGAGATATATAGGATATATAGAATTACTACGAAAAACGTAATTTAATAAAACCAGGGTTTAGAACTTTATAACAATTTAACGAGTTTCGTTAACTCTAGAGACACCTAGACGAAATTAAGATGCCCCCGCAGACGAATTGTGCTGGTTTTGCACAGGAGATACGCGTACGGGCGAAGGAGGAATTCCAAAGATGAAATTACCTTACGAGGAATTCCTGAATCGGTTGTACGAACGCCGCAGTTAGGTCCGAATCGTGACAGCCCAGGGCGTGCACGCGAGCCTACAAGAAAATTTCAGATCGAGCTGGCGAAATTGGAAGGAAGGGCTTTTAACGAGATGCGGTCATCACTGTGATGCCCAAACCTACGCTCATCCTTTTACGACCATTCCTTCCGCTCGTGTATTCTTTATTTCCCTCGAATTTTCTCTTTTTTTCCCCCTACCATGAATTAACGATAAACGCCATCTCGACGTTTTCATCACGCTCCGAAACTTTTATTTATGTCACTCGCGTGTCATATAATAACTACGAATTGCCTCGATTCATGCTTTATTTCGAATTTATCGTCATTTGTAAATTGATATTACCATCGAAAGGATCGTGGAGCGATCGCGAGGTATATATCTCGCGTTTCGTTGAATTAAATTTGATTTGAAATCTATTTTGCAAATGCATGCAGACGGGGGTTTGTTTGATCAAAGCTTTGTCACGTAAAGAAATCCGTGAAAAAAATTGCTGTTCAATGCGTTAATAAAACTGCCCGACTATATTTCCATAACTTCTAACGAAACAACGATAAAAATGCGAATAGAATATTCTGCAGAGTGTTAAAGTTTCACTAAACTTCTATATACATATTTCGATCGATCGTGCCATTTGACAAAAGAAGAAGATACATTAATATCGACGTTCTCGGTAAACCAAGATTTACAATTCCCATTCTCCGACCCAATCTACACCATCCCTAAGATCCACCTCGTTAATACCAAGGAAACACTGTTCCATCTTAACCAACACGAAACGTTCTCTTCGTCGAACCACCATAAACCAACCGACACGCCACTTCCTCCTCCATTCATTTCGAAAAGGCAAACTAGCAACTCGATCGAGATCTCACTGGCGTTTCGAAATGCTCGTCAGACAACGGCGGAATTTCGTCTGGTGGGGTGATCGAGGCAATTCAGACAAGGCTCTAAGTAGAATACGCTTTCCCGTAGAATGATGGAACACAGCACAAAAGGATGCAGCGTTCTGTACACGCCGCCGCGTATTGCAAATTTAAACCGGCGTATATCTCAGGGCGTAACCAAAGAGGTAGGTAGGTTGGTAGGTAGGTATAAGGGATCTTATTGATCTGGTAGCCCGGGGCGTGTCATCCTGGGCTGTTGGCCGCAGGGAGGACCGCGGCTAACCCTAAAGCAAAGGGGGTTCCCCGTGGCTGGCGCATGCGCCCACGAGACCGTTTTCTCTGCCCAGAGGGCTAACTTACACCAATCACCAGGAGCTAGAAACCCTTTTCGCCGACGGGGTACGCCAAGAACTTCCCTCTTCATGAGGGAGAGAACGGCTATGTAGAGTACATAGTACGTGTATATATCGTTGGCTGATCGTCCGTCTGCTCTGCCCTCTGCTCCACCGAAATCGCCTCTATCCGTCTCGGAATGTTTCCCTCGTGGCATCGGCCGAAAGACACCATTCAACCAGCCAACATTATTATTACCGCCATTATTACTATGGCCTTTGTTCACGCGTTGCCCTTCGTTCCTAGTTCGCTACAAGAGCTTCGCTCGGGTTTGCTTTTCGACTTACGGTGGCATTTGACGCAAGGAAAAACGAGAGATAGATGTTTCTCGGGAAGACGATGTTCTTAATGCTGGATGAAGTAGACTTTGTAAGGTTTAGATTTATTGGAATATGAACTCATCCAGGCATAATTGCGACATCTATGGTTGCTAAGATTAATATAAAAATTGAGTATATTTGGTATATAACGTTCCTGTACTATGTAACTATATTGAAATACAAATAGATTGTGGAAAAGCCAAATTGTTATCAGATTTTCTAACCGATCCTTGAGGCTAGCTTGTTTCATGGAATTCGTCGGTCAAAGTTACGTTCATTTATTTTTTGGACGGTAAAAAGTCAAAGACTAAATAATTTTTGGGAATATGATTTAATGTTACCAGTAATTTCGAGCAAGAATATGTACTTTGTATTTCATAATCTTCCGATCTGGTTTGTCTTGTGCAGAATTCACAAGCGGCGATCGAAAGGTAAGATAACCGGCATCCCTTTATCACTGGGGAGCAGCGGCACGATCTGTTATTAGTTTTGCAGTCGTAAAGAAGCTAGGCGCGTTTAACATACGGCATGACGATCTATACGCTTCTAAACCAGTTCTTGGCATCGTATGAGTTATAAAGACATTACACTTCTAACGCTGTAATTACAACAGTCCAGTGGCTATAATATTTCCGAACGCATTCTTCTTGGAGAAACTGCATATCTACTATGATTTTCCTACACGGAAGTAAATATAGTATATATTTCGAGATGCTGCTTGATTTAAACGATATAATCTTTGATCAAGAATATCAGTGAGGAAAGAGTGAAAAAGTTCGAAATTTTATTTGCTAACTTAATAGGATCATCCAAATTTCTATATAAATTTAATCTCAATTTATCAAAAACTATTGGAAATCTGGTATGTGTAAATATTTTATGCTCTTCCTTCAATATCAAAGATCTATTACACGACCATGTAATCTTCAAGCACTTGCTATAAGTTCAGCCTAACTTTATATTCTCCTTTACTCTTACAACGAAACAAGAAAATTACCTAAAAATACTAATCTTTAATATGTCAAGTCTCTTATCGTTACTATAAAACCGTCAATCTTTATAGATTTATATATTCATCGAATACAATCTTCCTACCGCCTTTCACATTACATCCACGCTTATCATTTTCTTTTTTTACAGAACCACCCCCGTTTCAAACAAATTCCATTAGCTTCGTGAAGTAAACTTCAGAAACTTAACCATAGTGATCGGTATAACTTGGAAGCTGATTTCAGCCAAAGAAACGATCTACTCACATTTACCTCTGCGTAAAAGCGGTGAAACGAGATGACTGTGAACGTCGCGATCGTGACGGATAGCCTAACAGCTGTGTCGCGAAAGGTTAAAAGGTAGCGAAAGAAGGGACGTCGTGGGCGTACGTGGCGATATTTAACGAGCACGCTAACTATTGGTACTTATCCGGCGCGGTGTTTACACGCACCGTGTTATGGACTTCTTTCGCATGTTCTTCTTGTCGCTCCACCTCGGAGCGACTTCGAGTCTTCGCGCGAAGCTCATAAATCACCGTGAAAGTCGGCACTACGCTACTACAAGGGCTGAACGGACGCGACATACACTGGAAAATGGAAGGATATCGAAATTAATAATATTTTAAACGTATATCGATGAAACCGACGTTCCTTCGGTTTTTAATTTTGATCTTAAATTCCAATTAATCAAGCGGCAGATTAGAAATCTAGAACACCGCAGAGTAATCTGTATCATTTAAAAGTGTAATGAAAGAACAAGCATATAAGTTTTTCAAACGTCTAATAAGTATTCGATTGCTGTGGAAGAATTATCCTTTTTTGCCTGTTTCTTTTTCCTCTGTTCTGCAGTTTGTTGTCCAAGTTCGAAGATTTTCTGAGAGAAGCTTCCAAAATCTGAATTAGAAAACATCTCCTAGATCGAACAGAAAAGCATTGGAAATTTTTACTTCCATTTTTGTGGTGCAAATATGTTGTCACGTATATGGTGCAAAAATAAAATAATGCTTCCAAATTAATTACCCCAACTCATCGGAGTCTTGATAAATAAATCGATCATTCATAAAAACATGAAAATTCTTGGCATCCCCGGTGGACAGGTAGTAATATAAACCGATTACGAAAGGTATTTCACCGTGCCAGCCAGTTTTTCTTTCTCTCTTGTTCTCTTTTATCTTTTTCATTTCGAAAGAAGCACGAGCAAATACGCTTTACAAATTCCAATTAGTTGGGCCGCTTAATATCGATTCAATCGCACGGTTTAATATCGATTTTTAAATATTTGTCCAGAATATCTGCGATGTGTTTTTAATTATACGTTACAAATATGTTAATAAGACACACGATACCGGAGCATAATTTAATCGGCAACGTTGAGCACGATCTCGCGTATTTCGTGTAGCCGGACCGAGACCAGTTTCCATGTAAACTCGTCGAATACGATTTCGGTAAATAGCCGTGTACGCGGCTGACAGTCCCGCTCTATGTACACAACTAGTTTCCGGTAAGCACGCGACGCTTGATCGAGTGAAAATTTCCGATATCAATGTCTATTATGGATATTAAACTTCTTGCGCACGATACGCGAACGCCTGAACTTATTTATCGCTACGTTTCGCTCGTCTTCTAATTTCTCCTCGCCATTTGATCATAGGTTGAATGGTTGTAACGAAAGAGAACCGACAGTGGCATATTTTGCCAAAGGGAAGTTCGTGGAATGATAGATTGTTCTACTCAGATGAACACTGTCTCCGGAAGTAGTTAGAACCGGAAAAAGATCTTTGGATATGGATATGGTAGACAGCAAACTGCCAGGTATGATCTTGGAGAAAGTGATCACTGACTGATCACAGAATGGACGCCGTTTGTGATAGATAATTGGTCAAGAGGAAAAAAACAGTAGCTTCAAACACACCCGCATCCGTGAGAATTTTATACATGAAAATTAATTAAAGTGATAAATACGTGATCATCCTTTAAATGATGATACACGACGACAGACGCTGGCAACAAGTTATCACGTGAACCTTTTTGGTAAGCAATTATGATAATTAGTACAGAAGTGAAAATTATTTTAATCGTCCTTCCATGTTCCTCGCGTAACCGTGAAGATATATCTTTTTCAATATCACGGTCTCTTGCGACGCTTTTTTAATTTCGAAAACGTTCCAAGTTACCTAGATTATTATTTGCCGTAGATATAAGTGAAAAAAAAAAAAAAAAAGAAAAAATGAAACGATATGGGGAAGTACTCAAGAAATGAATATATGTACGAGTTTTCGTTGGAAGTACACGTGTACGAAGAGAAATCCGCAATTTTGCCAGCGGCGTTTCAAACTCTGCTCCGTGATAGTTATCGTGTTCCGATAAATCGAGCGCGTGTTATCCTTAGACACCGGTGAGACACAGTAAAGCGAGAAACATAATGCTCAAACATCATAACAAAAGAGCTGATGAAATTTCAGTCTCGTGAAACTTTTCCATTCCCTTCGATCCACGGTCGGACGATAATTGGATTCCAAGCAGAAAGTTGAAAGGGAGAGCAAAATCATTCAAACAAGGAGTTAAGAAACGCTAAACTATGAAAACGTAAATCTAGAGATTAAATATCCAAGGTAAAATGAATACATGTGTTTAACGCGCATTCGATAAAATTATATTTTTGCTGAATGTTTGATTTCCGCTACGCGTACCAAGATGTATTTTATTCTATTAAATATACTAAATATATTGGATATTTTATTACGTGATATTTCATTTGATCGATTGATAATTCTTCAATCGTTTAGCGAAATATCGAGTAATATCTCGTAATTGAAATATTTAAAATCAACTTCCCATTTCTGATGTAATTAAATTATCTCCGAATTTAATTGAAATTCAAAGTAACAATAAAAAGTTATCAACCCAAACACTGGAAATCCAATCATCAAAAACTCAAACCAGTTCAAAATCGATACAGTAGTACCCTTTACTTATTCCCTAGCACAAACCCAAGTTACTCGTCTCTCCAAGCATTCGCTCATTAATCTCCATTCTACTCGAAACGCAAATCACCCTCCATCATCGATGACTCGATATACTCCCTTAAAGCAACCGCGAAACCACAATCCCCCTGCGTTCTGCAATCCCATTCGGTAGAATCGTTGAAACCGCGGCGCCTCGTTAAATCTCGGCTAATCTACTTCTCCCATTTGACCATGGCCGGACAAGAACCATGGAAATCCGGCGAAACGTCGAATCTCCGACAAAGCAGAGCATCTCTTGAAAATTTGCCACGGATCTTAAAGTACGGTCACTCTGGTCTATAAATGGAGGGCGGCGGACACTCGTCGACCCCTTTTCGGCGTAATTCGGCCGATGTATCCTCCAGCCGAAGATAATACGCGCTCTCATTCGCTTGTGAGCGGTTTTCAAGAATATAAAAGACAGTGGAAGAACGCACACGAGAATAGAAGGAAAGAATAGAAGGAAACGAAGCGGACGGGAGGTGCGCTGCACAGCGCTGCAGAGGAACAGAAAGGGTTGGAACGAGGGTAGAGGCGGAGGAAGGACAAGGCAGAGGGCGAAACAGAACGCGAGGAGAGCTGGAGGTGAGAGGGGGGCAGACGTCGGTGCATAATCGATGATCACAGTCATAATAAATGAAGTATGTCTTGGTAGGAGGTGGGTAGGGTGTAGGTACCTGACGACGGCCCCGGGCGTCCACAGGAAGATCATCTTCTCCGGCCGTAATCCGAGGTGTGCGTCGCGTATCGCGTATCCGATCGGAATCTCCAGCACTCCCCTGGACCGGACCGAAAGTAGCTAATCATAATAACGTGCCGGTACCCTAGTACCCAGGTGCGTGCACGCCCTGCTACGATTACCCGGCATTATAAATTTCAGTTGCCCTCGACGCGTATAAAGTCTCGCTCTCCTCCGTTGCTTTCCTCTTCGGGTCGAACAGAGCAACGCTCAAGAACAGGATAAGAGTTTGTCTTTTTATTTTTATCATCGTTGCTTCATTGCCGTGGATATCGACGAGGCTACGGCAGTGTAAAAAAGAAGTCGTTGAGGAATCGCCACGAGATGGCGGACATCTGGAATAATTTGGGTACCGTATCGTGGCCATCCTCATTGTACGTGCGTATTGTGTGAACGAGGTGTGTTCGTGCGTAACGACGACCGGTGGAACGAAAATGTGAGATTGTCGCGTACGTTTATTACGGCCGCCACGTTCTTGCTCATTGATTTTTTGGCTGGCACCTTCGGCCGCGAACCGACGTACGCTCATCGCTTCTAGAGCGAATCCAGTTCAATGCGAAACTTGAACTACCATGACGAGTCGCGAATAGTAGACGTGTTAGTAGAAGCGAATAGCTAGGTGTGACGTAAAGAGTACAATTTTCGTAATTGAATTTGAAAGAAAGAATAATTTGGAAACTTTCGTAAAATTTAATATATGATATAGAGACTTACGTAGAATATCGATCTACAGATTACGAACTTTCACGCCGTTTTATATTTGAAATAATTTCTTTTAATTTCAAAAAACTCGATCCATAACTATCGCGTATTTCTTTCTAATATTTTTCTCCGATAACGGAAGCAACAACTGCAACGCCATCGTAGGACGCGGCGCGACGTAACAAAGATTTGACTAAAAATAACCTTAAAATTTGTAGTCGAAACATCAAAACAACGTTTTGACGCTATAGGTACAGACAAAGCTTGGAAAATCAGCTTTCAACTACACTCGATTCACGCTCCCTTTTGTTCCGTTGCACTGTAAACGAAGTAACAAAGATACATCCAACAGACCGGGTGTACTGCGAGATACAACCAGCCCTCAAGGGCCAACCACCCTTTTCAATTGAAAAACGTAAACACCTAAATTCAACCTCTCATATCAGCCTCTAATTTCAGAAATTCGTGCGCATCGATTCAAGAACAATCATTAGCTTTTCATCTATGTTCTATCTAAACTGCTCTTAACGATACTTTCTCCAGCGATCGTTCTCAACTTGCTTTCCTCTCGAATTAAAAATCAATCTCTATATCTCTCGAATGATTTCTCTCGCGTCTGGCAACGAGCATATCGTTGGATCTCGGTGAATTTTCCATAGGCATAACGCAGCATAAATCTCCGACGAGTTCGGTGAACGACGCGTTCGCATCGTTTAATGCTTTCTCGCGCAAGTTGGAACAGCCGAGAGGGTGGCCGAGCGCGAAATGTACACGGACCGCACGGTACGGGGAGACGAGGGAAACGATTGCGTGGAAAAGGGAGAAGGAAAGATCGAAAGATGGAAAAAGACAAACGAGAAAAGAAGGACACAGATAGCGATGGCAAGACAAAAAACAGACAGAGAGTGAGAGAGAAATAGAGAGGGAGGCATCGAAGTTGGAATTGATCGGAGGAGGAAGGATTGGAGGGACGGAACGGAGGGTTGCCCGCAGCGCAAGCGCCCCTCAGGCGACGTCACATTGATTCCTCCGGGAAGAGCTTACAAAATGGCCGCCGGCGTTCCATTCCTTCCTTGCTATTCGTACAGGGTAGGCTTCCGTCTATCTAGGTCTCTTTGTCTGAGGTATATGCGAATGTGGGTGGCTGCCGTGGCGCGCGGGCCCACGGGGGTATGAGGAAATCGATGCACCTTAGGGAGAGGAACCACCGGTGGTGTTCTCCGCCTTCCCTCTCGCTCTGTCTCTCCTTTTTTCACTTTGGCTTGTAGCTCGCGTATAATCTCGCTAGAGCTAACCAGCTCTGTCTCGGAGAAGCCGCCGGATGACTGGATGGCTATGTGTTTGGCTGGATGGATAGAGAGAACGAAGGAGAGTTGCCAGCGCGGAAGGAATTGAATTATCAAGCGAGGCGGAAGGTGCAACCTCTAAAGATAAACCGGCTTCCTAAAGTGAATCTTAATCTGATACCGACGATGTAACCGTTTGCTGGATACTCACGGCAAATAAGCTCGCTTTCGGTCGTCACTCGTTTCTTCGTCCGAAAGCTCTCGCCGCGATCGGAGGTAAGCGAGAAGCGTTGTTTCGTGCACCAAGAATTTCGACCTGATTCGTTAAATCGGAAATCGGCCGTCGACTGGTCAGTGATTTCTGTAGAACGAGTGAAAATAGACTTGGGTTTTCGCAGTGTACTTCACTGGAACTACTTTACTTTCGAAGTGATTACATAAGCGATGGATAGTTGTAAATTTACGTTCTTTGATTGTAAGCTTCGTTTGCGTGACTACACCTGCTCCATTTGTGAATTGTTCTATAGGAAATAAACAAATATTCGTACAAATATGACAAATTAATTCATAACTTGTGTGTGCGCAGTAGAATTTCAATTGCAATCAAGCCCCATGTTCATATAATCCGCTCACATTTCAACTAAGAGAGCTTATGCGACGAATGATACTGATCACAGCGAAGGACAATTATTTATTATTCCCGCGACACTCAAAATTTTGCTCTAATATTGTTGTAGTTGCAGTTCGTAATTATAGGAAGATACTGTTGTGATTACTTACTCTTTCGACCAATTACTTATGCATGTAAATTATACGTTCAGCAGCTTAAGTTCTGCATTATTCCGTAACATTGAAGCTTAAGTATCGACACGCACACCATTCGATCTTGTAGTTTTTGTACAATTATGTATATTACCGAACATATAAAATTTCTGATTTAAATTAAAGGATGATTATAAATAAGTAACAAAAATATTAAAAACACGATAAAAGCCAGATAAAGAATATTTTGTTCCATATCTCAAACTTTAAATTAATACCAATACACTTACGATATACGCCAAAATTTGTTCCACAGTTGTATTTATCCATTGCAAACATGCATTCCCAATATGTACATCTATTTCGACAAAAAAATTGTTTTCGGTTCGGATTACAAATAAAAGCAAGATATTATCAACCAATATGATTCTCTCAAACCTTTACAAACAGATCGCTCTAAAGAGATTAAAATGCATAAAAAAACGAAATTGGAGTACATTGATATACTGTAAACGCCACGTTGAAATAGTTCGTTAGAATAGGACATCATGGTTAATTATTATTGCAATCGAATTATTATGCAATGCACAAGCTGCATAAATTATGCTGGCATCGAGTATCTGTGTTCTTTTGTATTGCGAAGACTTCTGCGTTCAATACAGAGGATTAATTCGGATCTGTAATTGCGGCGTGTGCGTATGCCATATCTGACCCTGTATGCTCGCTGTGCATCTGCCTAATCGCATTATGACAACGTCATGAAAATGACAGGCAGCAGCCTACTAGGTTAGTTCACGTCCACCGATTGCAAAATTTCAGGTAAAAGAAAGGAAACAGCAATGAAATTGAGGGTATCACACACGATAACGACCACTAAACTTGCCGGCATTCGCGTAATTAAAAGGGGCAATACGTAAAAAGTCATGAAATTTTACAAGTGAAAAGTGATGCAAAAGGATAAACTCAAACTTTATCTTGTTTCATTAATTGAAATATTACTATTTCTTTTCTGCTTTATTTTAGAGTTACATGTTACTTTAAATTAGTAAATAGTACTAAAGATTAATTTTCTACGGTGTTAACTGATATCGTCGTTCTGTTAATATTACCTTCCAATGCATAGAGGAGCATTGAAATTTAATTAAATGGCACTTTCTATCAATTCAATATGTTATTAACATAATTACACAGAATTCCGGCTATCGATCATACCATGAATCGTTGGATGATAACCAAATAATGGGAATGTGATTAAAACCCCTTTTTTCATAGGTCGGTAAAAAAAGCAACATATTATGCAATCATTTGTTGTTTTCGTTGCGTGTAAACTTATTAATGATATTCTTTTACTGGCAAACCGAGTATCGCTAATGACATTTTACGATCGCCCGATGTCGGGATATGCGTTTCTTCAAACTGTACACGTAGCGAGTGAGCAATGTGTTTATGCAAATTTGCACGGGTACTTGTTTACGTGTATAAGTACACATCGAGCGTGGCGATATCGAATGTTACCGTTTTGCCGGAAGTCCTCATGTGCAAATGGGAAGTCTCGGTTTGCGGTGACCATGAAATGTCCAATGAATATAATATACGGTGCGTCGCGGTTGGTACACATCACCTTTCAGTTACCTGTCCCTGATTTGCAATAGGAAGCTGTCTTCCAGCGATACGAACATTCATCCAGATTCATTCAGTAATTGAAATGCAAAACGGGAATGAAATAATATCCTTATTGTACCTTTCTTTATACGAATTTCCCGCCATTATGAAACTTTTCACTTTCTGTCGTTATGAATATTACGGGTAAAAATTTCTAATTGTGACACGAATAATTTTGTTTTTTCTTTTTTTTATTTTGTTTTAACACGTTGGCTGTCGCGAGATGATCGAGAACGGACATACTAATAAAATATTTAATACATTTAACGCTACAATTTTAATATGCATAGTACAATGTAGGTATCGTGCTAAAATAAACGACATCAACACAGTATAAAATGTAAGACAGTTACGTAGCAGTTGACGCGTTAACACAGATGGCACACTGTCGATCTATTCTTCCATCTCCAATTTCATAAAAATCGTTCGAAACACGTCAGAGAGACGGAATAAAAGTATCACACCTGTCCACGTTCGCTTCTTGTTTTTTCCATCGAGCGAGAGGTCGTTGGCGCTCTGGATCTCGAGCGATGCTCGGCTCCCGATGAAACGTATCTTGGTCGTCAACCGAATATGCATAAATATCCATCAAGCGGCGCGATTCCTTCGGTACGTTTAATCGAACGACCTTTTTGTCGTTAGCAGCTCGGTGTGCGTGTCTAAACGGGGAGCTCCAGTCTGCGGTGACCATGAAATGACGCTTCAATATGCATGCGGTACACCGCTCTCTCACCCTTTCTCCTGGCCGCTGCATCCACCTACGTGTACGCGATAGCTTCCACCACCCCCTCTGTTCTCTCTTCCCCGTGGCATCTAGCTCTCCACGTTTCTCTCTGTCTCTCCTTCTGCCTCTCGTCAGACACATTCTGTACGGGGGTGGTTGCTGGTAGTGCCGGCTGGATCATTATCCATTCTCTTTCCCTCCCCGCGCCCCAAACCCATCTCCCTTCCGCCCTTCTCTTCTCCCTGTCCCTATCCATTCTCTTTCTCCAGCTATCTCCGTCCCTTTCTGTCCAGCCACGTATGCATATACTCGCACGACTCGCCGCTTCTATCTCCGTCGCTTCACTGTCGTTTCTCCCCCTCGATGGATTCTCTGGCTCGTTCTCTCTTTAACCGTCTGTCCTTTTCTCGCGACGTATCCGCGGCTGCCTGCTCTCAGCCGCTTCCCGGCAATCGTGATTTTCCGTCCCCGCGCCGACGGTCCAACATAAACCGAGAACTGCCGCCGCATGAGACCAGGCCAGATGTGACTACATACATTCCGCTTTGTGTCCCGCGGGTTATTGAAATTCCCGCGTGCGGACGAGCTCGCCGCCAACCACGCCGCGCTGCCACCACTGATCGCGCTGCATTTTCTCCTTTCGTCCTTTATACTCTCTCATTCTCTCTCTCTCTCTCTCTCACTTGTTTCTCCATCTCTGTCTCTATCTACACCTTCCTCTCTTCTTCTCTCACCCTGTCGTGCTCCTCGTATCTGTTTCCACCTTTATCACCTCGGTTTTCTCCTCCCTCGTCCCATGTCTCTCTGTTTTTTAATCTCTTTTCACGTTGTATCCTGTTCTGTTCGTTGCTCGGCTCCTTCCAATCCCTCGATCTCTATACCAGCCACCCACGATTCTTCTTTCCTTCTTCTTCGGGTTTCACGCTTTTTCCGGCACACGATTCGTCGTATCGTGCACGGAAGACCCGCTTCAGATCGCAGAAGCATTTCGTGAGTTCGAGGGAAACGGGTTCGCCGAAATAAACGCTGAATTACAATTTTAAATTAGATCTCTGGGGGCCCGGGAATCCGCAGCGTGTCGTGATACGGCGGAACCTCCGCCACCTCTGCCCCCCTCCCCCTCCGTCCCCGAGAATCACTGTAAACGATTTTTGTTACTTTTACCTCCACGTAGCTGCGCTTCGACAAATCACTTCGCTGCCTTTATTTCTATTCCTCGCAGAACGCACCAATTTCACGCAAATTTTCGTGAATCAAAATATCAGCGGAGCATACTAATTTTATACCTCGTTTAATGTCTGTTACGTAAACTGTGCGTTTTAAAAAAGATACTTGTTGTTTCTTCCTTTTTTCGTGACAAAAATTTAATCATTTTGACCAACGAATTATTAACAAATCTGCAGTTTTAAGTTAAGTTGTTAGTTTAAATGAGTTGTAATAATGAGACAATCGAGCAAAGTAAATGCGGTTTCCGGAGAACGAGAGCTTCGATGTTTAAGAACCGCTATAGTTGTCAAAGCTATACGTTTCAAAGCGATGAAAATACCATATACACATAATAAATCGAATAATTAGCATAACCGTATAATTTCTTTCTTTAACTTTACGAATATTCGAATAATCAATGAATTGCTCCTAGTTGAGCTCTATGTGCTAAAAGACTGAAAATGAAAAATATGTTATCTATCCGCAATCCCACTTACAGTAAGAAGATCAAACCAAAGAATAGTAAAATAACGAGTCACCTAAGCTTCGTAATCTTAAAATTCAGCCTTGAACTTTGCGCAGAACGATTAACCGTTTGAGTTCCAGGGGTCTTTGAAAAAGCAGGGTCGAAAAATCCCGAACAGCGCGATAGCGCTTGTCCTAATCGATTGTGAAAAGAAACAAGCGGCGCAATAGCGCTCGTCATATTTGTTATTTTTATGAAATACATCTATATTATTATATATGCATATTATTAGTTTATAAATATTTCAAGTTTTGTTCAATAAAAATTATTCAGAAGATAACAATGAAATACAAAATACCGTCAGTCGTCCGTAGCATTCAAATGTACTAGGACTTTTCGACACAAAATCTAAACAACGCGATCGCGCTGCTTGGAACTCAAACGGTTAAACTTGTTGCATACTATAATCCATTATTTCTAATATCATAATTAAAAAGAATGAAAAACCTATTATATATTTTAAATTCACCAAGAGAAGATATCAAAAGCGTAAATATAACACAAATAACTGCACACTACCATATCTCTCAAAAACATACAAAACGTTCTAAAATCGTTAGATATCGCTCAAGGACCAAACACTCGCGAAAATTTATTTGCTCGCGACAGTATCCTGTACCTATGTAATATGCAGAAACGAGCAAAGTTCTATCTTCTAATCGTGTGCAATCGGAGTCCTTGCGTTTTGTCAGGTTTTCGCGCGGAAACGAGACGCTGGGTAAGTAAACGTATTTATCCGGGCAAATTGCGCAATTCACCCTAATCCGAGTAGTATGCATACGAAGGTGTCCACGTGGCAAAAGGCCGAGCACGTCCACTTCCGGCGCGCGTGTCGCTGCATCCATCGAAATCCAGCGCGCGTTAGCGCCGGCTCGGCAAGATTGATGCGACCGGTGTCAGCAACATAATTGAATGAGTAGCCCGTTGGTGCCTGTGTCGGCGCTCATAGTGAACGCCGCCGCTGTCCTCGCTCTTAATTTCGCCGCTCGCGGGTACGCGGACGGGCCACCACCTAAACCTTCGATTAATTACCAGCGAACACCTGGGACGTACGACCGGGGTCGATGCTGGAATTGGCCTTGAGCATTCCACCATCGATTCGCCCCACACGTTTCCCCTACCATCCCTTCGAACGATTCTCCACCTTTAATCGAGCGCTTTCCTCGTAGGATGAGTTCCGTTCTATATGTGGGGCAACGTGTCGGGGGAAATTTTTTTTATTCAAATCACGAGATACGTTCATCGGACGAGGATTGAAAGAAATGCCGATAGAGTGCGATTTTAAGCGATTAGAAACCGCAGGGCTACTGTTAATGAATGACGAACAGTCGACGGGATGTTAAAAAATGTTTACGTTTAAAAGCCTGGGAGTTGAAAAATTGAGCAATGATCACTTGCTAATAAGCTTTTTTTTGTGAATTTGAAAATGAATTCTACCGATATCGGCAATTTTAAAGGATAATTGCTTCAAGCAATTAATAATCTGGCGTTTTATGTGTTTTTGTAAAAAAAAAAAAAAAATTGTCAAATGTATAGTCCCATCCATAATTTAATTTCATTCTGTAATCCCCATACTAAAATTTGAAAGTGTCTGAAGATTTATCCACATGGTTGTATACATACATGATATTGCACTCTCGTCTTTTATGCCTCAACATAATCGAAAAAATCTTCTAGAGCCATAAGAAGGGTGGAATATATTGATCTTCAATCTCCATTTCAAACCACCCCTTCTAAAAATTCTTTTACTCTCTATTAAATACACCAACATAAACTACCCCTATCACTGGAAAATACGCTTTGAAACACTTCGAATCCTGTTTGGTGCATTGGCCTATATCCAAGAGAAAGCGTCCACTTTCACATGCATAAAAACTGGGAAACTATTCCGGCGGCCGAAGGTTCGCGGACACCTTGAGCGCAATGAGTTTGTCGAAGCTCGAAAAGGGAGAAAAAAACGTTTAAGAAATGTATACACGTCGGCATATGAATATCACGAGCGTCCGTATTGTGGACGGCCACCGTGATCCCGCGCACGGAGGATTAAAAAAGTAGAAGAGGAGGAGGACAGTTTTCTTTGATGCGACTCGTGACCTACAATCTTAGAAGGGACACTATTTTTAGGTCCCATAAAAAGCATCGTCGCATAGAGCCGTTTGAAACGCAGCGTTGTCTGTGCGGCTCATTTCACTCGCCCTTTAACATTTCTCTCTTTTTAACGAGCAGCGCATATTCAGGGTAAGGAACGTGGCGGCCGTAGACGCCTCAACCTCGCTTTCACGTCAGCGACAAACATCTGAACTGGCGTGTTTCTTCCTCCTGCGTTTGGAGGGTCGTCGTCGCGTGATCGAAGACATTTACGTTAAATTTACAACTACATGATAATTATCGTCACGTTTGGTCAATAAACATGTGACACGCGTTGCACGTTAGTTCCGTTCGCGTTTCGTTACCCCATCTCTATTTGGTCCAGGGTTATCTCCTTCCTGACAGCATAACACTAACTTAATCAAATAAACTTAGTTAAATAAAATTGAAATTAAAGAAATGCTCGCTCTGTTACTGCATCGTGTCACAAGAACGTATAAAATGAAATAATCTGGAAGCAACGGTGTTTGCAGATCTTCAACACCTCGTAACAAGTACGAATAACATTTTCAAAGTTCGAACCATTTAAAATTGGCGAGTCCGTTTATCTTGACGCTGCTTAACCAAAGGAAGCAAGTTTAAAGAGATACATAGTGTGGGAATCTCACGTACGCTGCGGTGGAATGCGCGGAATGGAGGGCACGAGTTGGCTAACCACCCATTAAGGGCAGCCCTAATCTCTAATTATTTAATAAAAATATGTTTACGACGTGGCATACCGTACGCCCCTTTCGATGTTTTCTTCTACCTTTTAGTTCGCCCCCCGAAAGCGAAGCGGCAGAAGAAGAGGATTTTAAAGGGTCGAAGGTCGATCCGACTCGCCGACGTAGGTACCACCATCCGAAACGAAACCTACGAGCCTGTACATTCGAGTACGTGCTGAATTTGTGATTTATCACTGCTCAAATTATAACCGTGAGCCCCTGTAAACAGTACACTATCGAACGCCTCCAACCCAAACCCACCTGTACACCGAACCTTTGATGTTAACGCGCCTTTTTAGTACCCGAACTTTTGAACTCAGAGTGCGATCGACGCTAATTGAACCTAACGTTTTAATTGTTTAATCGTTCATCAAGCATTAAACATCGTAATACTTGAAAAGCTTGCGTCCTGATGATTGTGAAATATTCGAAAACTATCGAAATTTTTAACGAATGATAATAAGAATAATTTATAATCTTTAAATGAAAAGTTTTCTAAAGGCGGTACAGAACAATTGGCAATAACTGAAATTAATTAATTTGACTGTTAATTAAAGTCTTATACCTTATTATCTTATACCAAAGTCTTATACCAAAAATTGTGAATTTTTTTCGATTTATCGGTTGAAATAAAATTGAATACATCGAAATTATAAGTATTATGAGTCTTTTTGCAAAAGATTTCACCATTATCCTTAAACAACACCTCTGTCAAATCCATTATTCGAATCAATTTCACTCAGTTTGTCAGCTTTTCAAAGTATCCCAATAAATCGATCAAACAAACTTACTTCCAATCCCTCTTGTCCTATTGATGGCAACGGTTCAATGAAGTAATCGGGATGCGTATCGAATTTTTGGTCAGGACCCCGAATAGAATCGAATCAAGACAATTCGTGGTTGAGCCTTTTGCTCGAACTATGTAGCTGTGGATTTTGATTTGTACTATACTTGGACGATTCAGGACGAATCTTGAAGGCCTTTCGCGGACGAGATCGATACAGACAAGGCCGGACTAAAGCAAACAAACGGCACAAAGGCTGGACCGATATTAGAGCCGTTCACGATTCACGTAGTTACATACACGCGAAGACTGGAAGATAACCCGTAGGAGGAATCAATGTACACACGGCACCTTGATCTGTTTGAACAGAAGAGCACAGGTCGCTTCAATTCGGCTACGCGGTGGTCCGTGATGAGACAAATTCGACCTCGTCGCTTTCGTTCCATTTACTTCTTCACGGAAAATAAATGGTCCACACGAGAGAAAGAAAGGTTCATGGTGAGGATAGTTTGATTTATTTTCTATCAATATTTGTAACGATGCGTGTTCTATGGGCTAACATGGCTTCGTGAGTTTCTTTTTATTTGTTTTTAGCATTAGGAATTTAGCTTTTGGGATATTTCAAAGATACTGATTCTCGTAACATTATACAGCTGGTTATAAAACTTCGCAGATTTATCGGATATTTCTCGAAAGCTTGTGTCTTTGAAGACTATGAGACTTATCGTGTTCTTTTTTCTATGGTCTTGAATTGCAAGAAGTGTTGCGTTTTAAAAAATGAACTTCAGGTCTTTTGCACAATTCACATTATTAAGTAGATTTCTTAAGTGCCGCGACCTATCTTCTACATCAAGACTATTAAGTACGAGGGTAAAAGACATTCCGTGTGAACGATACACCTCGACATTAAAGAAACGTAAAACTTTTAAATGGACCGTTTGGAAGAACGCGCGTATCTCGGTATGTCCCTTCGGACGTAATGTTTAAACTTTTACTTTCGCTTAAATCTCTCTGCTTCCGATGCTCGCTTGTCCTCGTGTTTCGCTGTCTGCCACAGCGTATAGAAGAGAATTTCGGTGGAGAGAACTCGCGGTACGAGAAAGCGAGGGAGGGAATACGGCACAGAGAGAAAGATCGGTTGCCTAGCCTCGGAAGAGAACCGAAAACTGTGGTTATACTCTTCAAAAGCCACTAAAAGGGCGCCTACCTGCCAGAACCATTGATTACCGAAACGCTTCCCACACAATCTCACAGACGAAGCAAGTCAAACTTGGTTAAAAAGCGCTAACGGAGCTCACGAGGCACGGTAAGTATATCCTCACGCCACTTAGAGACCACTGTAATTTCCATTAGGGATTTCGCGTAATCGCTTAGAATCCTATACGCGTTCCAGCGAACGGTCCTCGACGAAGCGTTGCTCTCGTCCGAACGAACGCTCTTTACGACGAATCGCGGATTCGGAAAAAGGCAAGAACTTCAGAGGTCGTAACCGATCGTGGCAGGACGCATGGAAGTTTTGTTTCTTTGTCTGCAGCCTTGATCAGTTTCTTTGGAAACGCTCGAATGCTAGAATATCTCTGTTAAGTGGAATCTAGCGCGCTTGCGCGAGTATCTCGTGGGAGAAGAATGTTGGAAAATGGAGAAATTCTTGGAAGCTTGAATTATTTTAATTTCAGGTTGGTTCTTTTAACATATTAAATACAATTGACGAACGTATACGTCATCTTATTGAATATTATATTCGATAATATCCTCTAATATTTGTGTAAATTTCTTCACAATATATGGAAGATAAGTAAAAAATTAATCAATTAAGATGACACCACAATATTCTACTATCGTAATAACGTAAGATTCATCGATCTATTTTCTTTTACAATCTAATTGGCAAATTGCGATGTTAGAACCAGATCAAGGTTTATTGCAACGTGAACGCACGTACGTAAGTTATAAGTACGCAATCTACAATGAAAACAAGACGATATTGGTAAATATAGAAAACTGTTGACTTGCATATTACGAGCAAGTAAAATAAGCAATAATGAATCAAAACAGAGCTCTAGATCTATAAATAACGATTATGTAGCATCGTGGTTGCAATATGAAGAGAAAAAACATCGAGAACTTTTATTGTTCAATAACGCCACGATGAAGAAGGAAACTTCTAGATGTTTTATATAACAAAAAATTATCTTTCTCATATTTCATACGAAATCATTAGAATAAAATTACCATGCATACAATGTTGCAAAATAGATAATATCCTATTGAATAAAAATTATTCTTGAAATAAAGAATATTCAACTGAAAGATTTCTTCTCAAGATAGTTAGAGGAAATGGAAAGTTTCTGGTATTAGAAGTATTTTATAAGAATATTCCAGTTTCTCGACATTTTTTAGAAAATAATTGAGGAGATAGGATTATACCTAAACCCGTCCATGAAGGAAACACCCCGCAGAGACCCCATTAAATACGCTGTAATACATAGTGGTAGCTGTTATGCAGCATGATCTTGAGTGACAAGGGTCGATCGCTGTTTAGAAAAATGATCAGCCTTGTTATTTACCTGCTGTCTATGCCGATCGTTTATCAGAACATTCGTTCCACAATTTTATAGAGATATTATTATAATAATGTAATAATATCGGTTCAAATAACGGTTCAAAGATAATTAATAACAAGTGAAGACGGGGAAGACGGTAGTCAAAGGCAGACGAAACGTTCAAACAATTCACAATTTTATTAGATATCTAGATGTTATAGAAATAGTTTCGAATCAGAGCCTCCAAGTAAACTTGAGGTTATTAAAGTTCTCATATGCGAACGTTACATGCTACGAAGGTTACCACTAACCAAGCTTATTTACAGAGAACTACAATTTCTCTAAGATTAAATTCCGAGACGAAATGATATCAGAAAAAACAATGAGATTGCAAGGCAAAGGAACAAGACGTCATAACAAAAAAAAAAAAAAAAAGAGGTGGCAAAGTTACGCTGCCAATACAAGAAATGGAACTGCAATTCGAGGCTTAAGGTCATCGTTTCCGGCTCGGTTCCAACGAAACTCGCATTTTGCCAGAAATCCGGAGCCGTCTACGTGGGAGGCGTTGAGGGCGGCGTCGCTTCCCTCATCCAAAAGGGGAGGATTTCGCGGAAACACCGAGTCTCGACGGAAGGATTCTCATGAACCAGATTCGCATCCTCTCTCGAGTGCCTCGTTCGCTTTCGCGTTTAACGCGTTTAGTAGATGTATATCCGGTCGGTGAAGAAAGAGATAGCTAAAAAAAGGGGAAGAATGGAAGGGTGGGGAAACCTAGCTAGCTAGAGAAGGAGGCGCCAGGGCGTTCTGGCCGGGGTCAAGTAACCTTTTCATTAGGTAACCCCGTATAGACCGCATCAACCGCGGCCTATAAAGTCCTAAAAGCATTGACGCAACCAGCACCGTGGCCCTTGCGGGACCAAGCGCGCCGAGAGCCTTATTCGACTATATAATTATCACCGTGCCGCGGATAAGGCTAATAATTTGGTGGCGCCACGGAACACTTCGCTGCTTGGAGACACGCGAGCAATAATTATCACCCGCGCCAGATGGACGTGCCAGGCCCTGTTCCGGACCCTCGTTCTTCATCACGTCTCTCCTATCTGCCAGCGGATCTTTAATCGATCCAACATCGATCCGAATCGACGACGCTGCGTAGGCGGATCGTGCTGTCCCTTTGGATCAGACGAGTCTCTACCGGTGTCTTGACCTAACCCTTTAACCACTGTTCTTGTATTTCCATTTAACGTTATTTGCGCTTCCAAGAAAGCTTTGAATTTTCAAGGTTTATTTAATTGATGTAATTTCTTCGTAGAAAGAAATCTTATGTTTGAGATAACAGTGTCAGCGCTGTTTTAACGACCACCAGTTGGATAAAATAACAAGGACTATTTTTATATGGAAATTTAATAACATTCGGTGCCACGATCTTTAGGTTTTATGGAAGATAAAGAAGTTCCTTGGTAAACTCGAAAGGAAATGTTTCTTTCGCAATGCACAAATCAGACATCTAATGTCATCCACGGAGTAACAGTGACCCTTTGATGACCAGTTTATCCGTTTATGCTGCAAACATCTGACTTGTCTCGTTACATGCGTACCACATCGGCATATTACAAAACCACGTATCTATCTCTTTCGAAACGTGTCTTTACAATTTACCGTGATTCATCCCGCTTATAAAAAGGCGACGTTGCACCACCAATCGAAAGACAGACTACCGTCTGTTAACTAGACGATCGATGTTGCCTATTCACCGCACCTGGTCCGATATAAGTGCGAGCTTCGACGAACGATCGCTCGATGACTATAAGTTTTCCGCTGAGTTACTGTCCCCCCCGTTAACAGCACAGTATATTATAATAACAAATTGGATTCCTATATCATAGCGCGGTGGTCAACTGTCTACCGATTATTTCCGAGCTTGTTCAGGCCCGTCGTTTGAGTCATTACGATTTTATCGTGCTCAAGATATACGGCCGGTCGATATGCTTAACAATTTACTAGAGCTATTTAAATGTTTGAAAACACGCAAAAGGTAATTATCACTCGCGCCAGATGGACGAGTTTCGCGCGCTCTGATCACTTGCTTTTCCACCCCGTGAAACGTATCTCATTTCCACCCACGCAAGCAGCCCTCGTTACGTACCGTGGGTACTTATGCTACGAGATTCTATCTGTTTTCACGTCATTATGTGCATCCGGTAATCGTAACGAAGCCCGTTATACGAATACTTAAATCATCCCACGGTAACGGTCGGGGATCGCGTGTGTCATTGGAATTGTATATTTGGCCCCGATCGACTTGTCGAGTTGATAATTTCATAGAATGCGCGCAAGCCTGTAATTTAACCATCTCTAAGCGCATGCAAGATCGGCGATCGAGTGTTCGATTCCCTCTAATCATGAGGAATGCGATCAACAGGTCGGGAAGGTCGCCCACGGAGCTGAGAAAAATTCCGATTGGAAAATTGCGCAACATTGTTTGTGGCACATTCCATATATCGTATGTATCAAGGTAGAATATAAGAAGGAACACAGATGAGGAGAGACGAGAACTACATCCTGTACACTTGATATCGAGTGGTATACGTTTGCTACATATATTGTTCTCTTGGGCATATTATGAATATTAATATTGTAATTATTTGCATAAGTCTCCCGTCCTAAATTTATAGAACTGTTTATCATGATTACACAACGGTGTGTAATTTTATAATCAAACTAAAGCTAAATAGATAACCATTCCGTTCATATATGGGATTTAATAAACTATTAGAAAACGATCCAAAAAAGGGATTCATTTTACAGGTGACCTGGCAGTTTCGATTTTGCGAACTATCAAAATTGTGGCTTTTTGAGATTTCTTATTCGATCAAAGCGTACCATCGAACAAAAAAGAAAGCGGGAAAAAAATATTTTGTACACTTTGTGAATAGTATCTAGCGGGGAGCAATATCTGGGATCCGAAGCAGAATATGAAAAAGCGATGGTGGTCGCGAAATTGCCAAACAACGGTTCACAAAGTTGTGCCCGAAAGGCTCGAATATGTGCGTACGATGCGCGTACAGCTCGATCGCAACAAACAATTATTATCAAGCGGATCCAGTCGTGTGACATAGACGCAAGTAGACAGACAGATAGCCAGGCAGACCGACAAGCCCTCAGCCCGAGGGAATCCGATCTGGGAAATCAACTATCTACTAGATTCAATGGCTTCGCGGACCCGCGTACGTGCCACAGACATTTCTACAGAAATTTGATTTACATAGAAGATGCTGGCTTGTAATACGTTCCGCGAATGTTATTCTTAAGAGGGAGGGATGGCTGTTCAGTATTTTCCTGGGAACGAAAGCTTCGATTCCAACTACGTACTCTCATAGTCTGGAAGAGACATCGTGTACTGAGATTTATGGAAGATAACACATAATAGATACATATGCGCATAAAGTTAGTATCAAAAACGTAGAAAAATTATTCTTTATTAATACGGAAGAAGATAACATTCCTAGAAATTCATAATTGCTATCCAACAGCGTAAAATTAGATGAGATATTATAGTGTGTTGAAAAATTCGAACGCAGTAGGTGGGTGAATACTTGTGCGATCGACTGTAGATTACGAACTTTGAACTGCATTTAACTTTTAATAAAATACAAATAATACAGAACCTTTATAGAAATTTAAAAACGCGATCCGCAAGCTTCTACGCGCAGTCTTCGTTCACTTGTCTGATGAAAATGGTCTGTTTTACTATAGACATACGAATCTAGGAAACATCATACTGAGTCGTGAAACTATACTTAAGTCAGTTCCGTTAAGAATACCCATTACCACGACACGCCGAAAACTTGGTCTTGGTCATGATCATCGGCATCTCCATCACTATCATCGTAATCATCCTCATCATCATCAACATGAACGTCATCGTAATTATTGTTATCTAGCTAGCCGTATCTAAAAAATCAAGATACTTATCGGTGTCCCGCGAGGGGCGCGGATCGAAATTTCAGGCGTAGACTCGCGCGTTAAAATTCCTTCTAATTTTCTCTGGAAACGAAGCAAAAGCACGCTGATTTGAATATAACGCCGCGTTTAACTGCTCCTACGTATATGCGCAGATCCGTACAAATTGCCGGATCCTGCACCGGCAAGCCCTAGGGATATGCATAAGGAATGCACGCTCGCCTCATCGGCCCTCCGTAGCGAGCAGAGTAGCGGCAAAGGACGAGAAGCCAGCAGATTGTCGGACGGATGGACGAGCGAGCGGACGGAGGAACGAATGAGCAGAATGCGCGTGCGTGGGCGGAACTCCGGCTTACACGTGTTTCATCGTACAACTCCAAGGCTGGAGAACGAAGGGCAGTCGGCTGTGAGGATAAGCCGGCGAAACGAGCAGCCTGCTCGAGTGCTGCCTCGCGTTAACAGATTTGTAGCCTGCAAATTTCCACCACGCATTTCGATATTGTCCACCACGCATTTCGATATTGTCCACCACGCGTTTCGATATAGCCACCGACCACCGATTGATTCCAATGATCTAGATTAGAATTAGGATTCTTATGGACGAAGTTTCATAGAATTTAAAAATTGATAAAGAGGTGGTACAATTTTAATTAAGTTAATTATAGTTTTAGTAAGTTTGAATATACTAGTAGTTGTACTGTTAAGTTTTATCACCAGTTATTGATAAAACCGACTGTAGAAGAGGGTAGAATCGAAAACAATACAAATCAGAGCGACTAAACCCGAACTATACCTATAAATCAGTTTAATGACCGTCTCGTGTCGCTACCTTTGCTCGACTTTCATTTATAGAAGTCGTTAGCTTTCTATTCATTTATATGTCTCAACCCGTACGTTCTCGATAATAATCTCGATTCCGAAAAAACCATCGTTATTTACGATCATGGTAAATGATTATAAATGACGATATAAACGTATGAACGAAAACTCACCGAGGGAAACTCAACGGTCACTTTCTTTTCTCGATATAACCTAACCTTATCAAACATCCCAATTTTAACCGACTCGAACACACGCTGCTTTTAAATCGAACCACTCGATGAAAGTGATTTACACCCTGTCCCTCGCCTTCCCATCATCATCATTATCCGGAACTACCTAAGAACTATCCAACATCGATCGAGCGGCAAAGCTCTCTCTTTCGTATATCTCTTTTCCTCAAAAACATTCAGCGCTTTTACTCGAACGACTTACCATTCCGGATGATTTATATAGCACTCAAAGCCTAACAGAGAGGAGAAAGAGGAGAGGGAAGAAGAGGAAAAAGAAGAAAGAGGTAATACCTAACAAAAGAGCAAAGTGGAAGATTAGAGGTGATTATCGTGGATCAGGTGCGCTCACATTCGGTCGTAACTCAGCCGGCTGGACGCGTGGGTGGTTTACCTGTGTGTCCAGACGATGAAACAGGAACTTCCTTGTACGTGCACCTATAACGAATTCCGACCGCTTCAACACTTTCCCGATAATCGACCTTGAGATTGTAACACGCGAGCGGATCGATCAGAATGCTACGAAGAGACGGGATAATTGCTTGGAAAGGGCAATCTTAATTGGCGAGGGCTACTAGTTTCTGTTTCGAAAAGAACAAATTTCACGATATATTAATTTCTTTCCCTATTCGGAAACCGACGTTTAATCGACCATCGAGTAATTTCATAACTGAATAAATTGCCTGGAAATTAATCTACCCTCGATCCTTAACAAGGTGATAAGTCATACTTTATTAGGGTATGTGTATTTTAAAACTTTATTTTGTTACAAATAATTGGAAACAATATTTTCCTGGGTTACCCCACGAGCTTCAAAGTATCTGTTATGCGCAGAATGGCGCTTAAAAGTTAAAATAACGAGTCGACTATGAATCTTATCAAATTCATGGTAAACCGTGAATCATAAATTAACTGAGTTCTTGGAAAGACATACCTTCGATTGAAGCAAACATTCATGTCCTACTTTTTAATTGTTTTACAACAAACTTGGGAATAAAACAAAAGACAAACTCGTAAAATAATCTATAACGAACTTCCAAAGCACATGCAACTGCAGTTACCAATCTAAATTTCGACAGATACATATATTTTATCGTAGAAGTGTCTCATATATCAAATGAAATGACATGGAATGTTATTAATTAACGTAAAGAACATAATTAGTGAACCAGAAAACAGCTATAATGCCCTGGGAACGTCTGACGATGATACTACGGATTGATGTAGAACAATCGGATTAAATTATGAATTACGCGACGACCACGCAGATTTCAAGGGAAAAGGATAGGCACAGCTTGGAAGAGTTCTCTGCGGGTCCGGCCATAGAAGATCCAAATCTCTCGCCGATTCTCTCCGCCGTCACGGCGTTGGGGACTGTATCATTTGCTGGATTAGCATAATCACCGGGAACTTTTATTGCGCTGGCCCGCGAAAACGCCACGCTGGTAGCAAATGCGCCGAATGAAATAATGAATAGCACAGTTTCTGGTATTCGATGATTATACGCATCGCGACGGGCAAATTATAGATTTGCGGTTTCGTCTGTTCGTCTTTGCTCCTCGTATCGTCGAACGAACGAACGAGGAAAGACAAAAGAGAGCGGAGGCGGAGGATCCGATGAGAGAAAGACGAGAAATGGAAGACCAGGGGATCACAGTTCGTAGAAGAAAAAGAGAAAACGGCGAAGGAACCAGAGGAAACAGGGGAGAGGACGAAATGTGTATACTTGGAGAATGTAACAAAACGTTTTTGTCTGAAAATTGTAGGTCGACCCGGCCGCGATTCGAGCTTTATGCGTCTGGAAGGAATTTCGCCGTGTTTCGTGTCTCGTTTGGTATTTTCAACAACTCGACGATTTTTGTAGATTGTACGCTTTGGGGGTTGAACTTTACAAGATAGTAGAGGTGTGAAACATTTCTGAGACAAAGCTTAATTCGATTTCTTATGTATAACCCTCGATAATTAGAAACTCCTTTGATGAACGTTTAATCTAAAGACGTTGCTCCTGGCTAAACAGTGGGTTCATATGAAAGTTTCATTTCAACGTCACGCGTCTTGCAATTCCATGAATAGATAGGAAAATCGCATAACGGAGGCAGAAAGGAGAGAATGCAGGCAGCAAGTTTGCGCGTGGAAAGCAGAGAAAAGGGAAAAATGCCGACAAAGATCCGCCACTGCAGGAGGTTGAAACGCAAAAATTACTGCTACCAAGAATTAGTCAAGGACAAAGAAAATCACGTAAAACATGCATGGATCTTTGTAGAACATGTTAATTAAATTATACATAAACATTTGCACGTTCTTTCAATGACACGATGTAAATAAATTAATTTTACTTTAGCGAAACAGTAGAAGCATTCCTGGTAATAAAGTAGAAGGGATTATTTCCCTACCCTTTTCCTGTTCTAATATTTTCGCTTCACTCTAGAAAAATATGTTAAAACCAGAAACGCTTCGTTAATGGAGTCTTAGTGTAGCAAAAAATAGATAGATATTAAATGTTGAATTTGAAACGATAGCAAGTTTATGAAAGAGACTAGCTATTGCTCTTAGAAAGCTCTTAGAAATTGTTAGAAACTCGTCGGAGTCGAATAACATAATGTTAATAGTTAGACGCGTGATGATCCACCAGAAGACGGAAAAAGGGAGTTTCGAAAGAGTGGAACGAAGAAGTGGGCGGCTGAGACACCGAAAAACACGGCGGAATGACAAAACGAGGCAAGAAATACCTGGTATTAAGCATGAGCCTCAGAAAATGAGTGTTTATGGCTCTTATGCCGCAATTATTATCAAATAAAGAGTCGTTTATGAGACCTGCCTGCAAATGACACTCGAGCCTTCGTAACCTGTAATTCTATAGTCGTTGCGTTCGTACGGCCTTCGAATTCGGAAAAATTTTTTCGCTTTTTGCGAGTTTGCGCTCTACCATCACCCGCTACTACGAGAAACTTCTATCGTGATCCCATAAATTTAACAACTGAATGAATGAGTGAATTTTTATTATTATATAAAAATGATTGCAAATCTCAATCAAGTAAAAAACAAAAAAAGAAAGATCAACGATTCGTCAATTACGATTGAATTAAGTCAACTACGTAAAAGTTACGAGACTAATATCATCAATCACTGATTAAAGGGAGAAATATCCGCCTATTATGAAATACCATGGTAGTTCTAGAAATCTTCCGTTTGAGGAAGAGTGTGAATTCCATGTCAAGCTCTGTACGAATATTATACGAGATATCCAGGTGTCAGTTTGAAGGCAGAAGACGAGGGTGACCTGTCAAGAGAATTATCGAGAAAACGAAATTAGAAAATAAGACTGGCGACCGATCCCTGGGAAATTATTTCCTCGGACAGCGTCTCGCTCGGTTTCGTAATATGTAGTTCGAAACTCGAACGATACAGCACGATTTCAGTGCCGTGACTAACTCTTGGGAACAGGTGGGTTTAGTCTAGGCCAATTATACGCCCAGTCATTATTAACTTCGTGGAATGGACACATTCTATATATGTATGTACATAGTTGGTGTTACACCGAAATTTTTTCATCATGATTTCTCGATCATTGCGTACCGACGATGAGAAATTATCCGAAAGAGCTAAAGCGTAAAGAAATAAAGCGTAATATTCGTGATACTAATCACTATGATTTTTCTCGTATAAAATATAAAAATAGATATATAATAAGACTTTTTTCCAGGAGAGACTACAATTTCGAAGAAATCGAGATGGGAGATTTGTTAAATACGTGCACGCTGTTGAGCGTTGATTAATTTCCCTTTACATAATTCATTATTTGTACATGTCATTTGCGTTAATGAACATCGACGATGGTTTACTATTTACCTTCTATCGCTACTATCGTATAATTAATTCGTAGGTTCTATGAATTTATCACGATACCACGATATAATAACAGTGTAGTAATACGCTGCTTACACTGCGACCTTGTTCTTTCTTACATAAATCTGCTAATTACACACAAAGAACATTTTCTTACTGAAATTGACGTCATCTACGTCTACGATAGCATGTGGTAGTACAGTGAAACGATACTTACATCATTTAATATCCATTACAACAAGGAAAGAGATCATAAAGTAACATAGTTTAAAAGTAGATTGGAATTAATTTGCATCTTCTGAATTCCTGAAATTGTCAAGTTTGTTCGGAGAATTGGTGAAAATTTGAATTGCACCAAAAAGCATGCCATACTTCGTGAACTGTAAAGAAGACATTAAACGCAACTTGTTGGAACTCACTGGAAAGGAACGCGACGAAACGACGAATAAATCATACCCGGTGATGGACTGTAAAGCGTTGGCAAACGATAGCAGCGGTTACACCGTGAAATCATAGTTTGTTGAATTATATAACGCGAAAGAATTCGCGGGGAGCAATGCGTGACGTTGGTCGGTGGATAGGCGAGATTGGTCGTGATACCATCGCAGTGTTATTAAGATTGATATCTCTAGTTCATCTGTGCGTGCGTTCGCGAGGAAATTATACGAACTTGAAATCATACACGCGATAGAAGCGATCGTTAATAAGGGCTGCGCCGCATCTAATTTATGTGAGATAATTTAAGAACTCGGAAGTAACGCTTTGCCTATCAGAAACTTTCAAACGATCACGCTATTTCCATCGAACAATACACATGCTCGTACGATGATATCGATCGACTAATGTTCACAGTTGCATTTTTCCATGAACGGAACGAAACAAAGCAAGAAATCGAGTAGAACTGGCATTGTCTTTATAACACGGTACATTTTATTTTATCCACCTCTTTGTAAAAAAGATGAGATTACTGTGGGAATTCTACGGGAACGCTATGAATACCGCAAAAGTCGAATCGTTTCATTCGAGAGGCACCATCACAACGGGATGAGATCTTTCCTCGAGATTCAATTGGTGGATTCCGAAGATCATGAGCGACCATTTCCTCCCGAGAAGCGAAATGTTTTTGCTCGCTCGTTCGCCATACTGTTGCTTGTTGCGAGATCCGCTCCACGCGGAAAAATGATCGATTTTACGGCTTAATTGTCTTAACTAACCTCGGTGATACCGAGAAACTATTTATATTATTTTTTGGATATTCATTGCTAAGAAACAATTTACAGAATGGTACTGGTGGGAACGTAAAATTTTACCATAAGTTGGAAACCTTAAATTCTATTGCTGAACAGAAATGTATACTCAAATGTATATTTCTTTCCATCCTATTTTTTTTTTTTTTTTGACATACGCTTGAAGACTACGCAACTAAATCACTAAATGTTCAAATTGTTAGTGGTTAGTAAAACGTACAAAAATAGTTCCATCAAGTTTATACAATTTGGAATAAACATTTCTTCGAATAGTAGTAATTCAAAAACAATCAATGAAACTTGATTATTTACAATATGTCCTCGTATTAGAGAACTTTTATAATCCACCAAAACTATAATTTCGATAGCTTATCGAAATATTCTATCTGATCGCAATACACTAACAGAATGACAGAATAATTATCAAATTCATACAATTTCAAACATTTGGTATCTCACAGACCGGTCGTTTACATGAAATCGGATCGTATTATTTCCTCATTACTCGATAGTAAAATAAAAGTGGACATTTTCTTCGATTAGCTAAGCTACACAATCTCATACAGTTACTATTTCCTAATATCTGCCATTAACGATATTAACAACTCGCAAATTAGTAATTTTAATTTGCAGTACAAATTAATACGAGATAAAGCAAAAAAGAAAAGGATGTGACTAATACGCAATATATGCAGGAGCAATTTGCGACAACGCAGCGCAGCGCAACGAGAGGAGAAAAGCATATCGGAGGTGCGCGGTCGCGCGAGCAACCCGAGCGGGCGCAGCAGTGGTCAAGAAGCGGACTGCGCGGGCGGCGCGGCGGTGAGTATCGTGGCCGAGCAAAGCGCGTGGTGGTCGGGGATAGAGGGAACACGAGCGGCTGGATAAGAGTAGAGGGAGCAGCAGCACGGAGGGGCCCGATCGAGCGCCAGGCATTGCAAAGAGGAGAAGCGGGGCCAGAGGGATAGTGTGTAAGAGGGGCCTGACACGCGATGCCTGCCCCGGGGAAGCAATCACGCGGCGGGCGGCGGGGGCGGGCCACGAGAGGAGGCCAGAGAGACCACGTTGCCTCTTCCTCTCTTCTACTTCTCCCTCGTGCCTCCTACACCGGACTCGGGTCCCTTGTCCCCGCTCCTGTGCCCCCACCTCCTTCATTCGTGCACCAAAGTCCCCCTCCGGCGGCGTCGAGCCGCCTCGACGACTCAACCTGCCAGCCAGCGCCTCGAACCTCGGTCCCCGTATCCCTCCTTCTCCTTTATGGGCCCCTCTTCCTCCCCCACGAATCTCCTCCTCCTGTTGCTGCTCCCCTTACGTTTCACCGAGGAAGAGTGAGAGAGAGAGAGGGCGGGGGGGGGGGGGGGGGGGGGGAGAGTCCACCAGGAAAAAAAATAGTCCTCCTCTGTGTGTGTATGCGGCGCACATATTGCAACTCGTAGCAACCCTAAGAAGAGTCTATATTCTTTTCCCTCCACCCCCGTCCCCCTTCAGGCTGGTTCGCGCCGTCGCTCGCCGCCCTCTGCCGTTGCTTGCCTTCTTTCCTCCTCGCTGCCCTGCCCTCGTGGATTACTCTTCGGGCTCGACGCGCACTGCTACGGGGCACTATGATTACGCCGCATAGAGGTACGACCACCGCCGACAAAACGAAACGCGATCGGAGCGCGAAACAGCCGGTAAGGCTCGTCCGTTCTCGTAATGAGTATCGCCTAGGTGTTCTTTCGCCGGCGTACCCCCGACCGCTTCGAAGGATTTGTTGCACAGGCTCCGGGGGATCGAATGCTCTCTCCGTCTTTTCGATCGACGCAGCCTGCACTTTCATTCCTTTCGTGCCGCTCGCTAACAGCCAGACGATACTCGAACCCTTATATCATCCTTTTTCCCTTACGTCTTTTACTTTTTTTTCTATTTAATACTACTAGTACACGCGTTCCTGCCGGGATCAAAGATCTTTCAATCTCTCGACGCCTTCTCGCGTTTGAATACGACCTCGCATACTCCTCATCGCTGTCTAGAATCTGAAAATACAAACGTTTCGAACGAGCCGACAGAACTTCAGACTAGTCGAACGTGAGGACGAAGGGATGGAACGATTCGCAGAATACGCATCGCGTTTGCGCGCCTCTTGCGCAACTGGTTTCTCTTATCTTCGACGTTCGATTGAAACGCTGCCGCGGTAATAATAAATAACGCAATCGATTTCGTTACGCGTGTACAATCGCGAAATACGAGTGCGGCGAGCGATCAGAGCGGAACAGGATTACCAGCGGCTTGTACAATCGGAGTAGCTCTCGTAATGAGCATCGGCCTGAACACCCTACGGGGGTGCAGTGTATCTCACGTGATTCGTGGCTGAACTCTTGTCATCCAGGCTAGTTCCTGCAATCGATTAAAACATTTGATTTGGTCAGAATATTTATCGTCGCGTTATTAAGCTATTTCAACGGACGAGCTCGTAGCCACTGGGGGTGTACGGAGGGAGCTGTCTTCCTGGCGATAAATCAGCGGCAATGTAATTATAGAAGTAGACCTCAGCGCGATGATAAAGCGAAAAGCAACCGTAACACGATCCGGCCGATGCGTCCGATACGTTCCTATCTTACCATAAATGTAATTTCAACTTTTCTTCCGTCATTTTATACCATACTAACCACCGTGTAGCAGCTCTTATCGCCTCGACTGCACGATTGATTAAACGCTTCCTCGGCTATCTCACGGCGACTGGACAATTAAATCGTGACGAGGCTTCAAAACGCGACCGGGAAGCATCGCTTTGCGCGACGTTATCAACCGTAACGTTACAACGAGGAAATAAAGACAAGCTAACATTTCTCGATCCTTTGAAAAGCTGAGCAGTCATACAACTTTGTTTTCGAACGTTTGCAACGAGATTGTCGTTGTACACCGATTGTCGGCAGAATCAAGGATGAAGAGCCAGTCTTTATCTAGAGAAGGACACACGCGGATGAAAGAAGGCCAAGAAGCCGGACCGTAGGAAGAGAAAAGGACGAGAAGAAGAGGGCATCTGCAGCTCCGGGGCTAACTATGTAAATGAGAACGGGGAACGGATCGCCTCGGTTCAATAGACCTTCGACCCTTGGGTCCGGATAATTTGTTTATGAGCAACGCACGCGGCTATCCTCCGTATCCGCCGCGGGGTAAGAAGCTGCACGGTCCATCTCGCTGCAGATTCTATACGGGGCCTCCTTCATCCAGGCGGTCGCGCGACCAGGACGGGAGAGATCTGCTATACGATTTACATACGATTACCGGGCAAAGTGAAGGCACGCACACCCACGCCACGCAAACGAAAAGAAGGGAGCACAGCATCGTACCGGCAGTCTGTGGAAGGGTACACCCAAAAAGAACGAAGAAGAGGAAGAAAGTTCGTGGAAGGGTGAATATCTGACGAGGATGAAAACAGCCAGTGTAAAAAGGACGGACGAATCGAGACGGCAGAGAAGTCGCGAACGAGGATGATGCGGAGGAGACGAGGATGATAAAGTTGGAGGTGGAAAAGAAGAAGGACGAAGAGGTATATGATGATGATGATGATGATGATGATGATGATGATGATGATGATGATGATGATGAAGAAGAAGAAGAAGAAGAGGAAGAAGAGAAAGACGAAGAAGGAGAAGTATAGGGAACAAGCCCGTACACGGGGAGGGTCGCGGAGAGCCGTTCTGGATTCGAGTCCCCGGGCTGTCGGGATGTCGATGAGCGGCAGTCGGCGTGGGCCGCTCAGTAGGACGCCAGCAACCTGAAGAAGCCCGCACCCTTCGGGCGAACTCACTCGGAAACAATGCCTACAACCTGCGGGACACTGCGCGCCTCCCTCCGACGTCTACTTTTACTTCCGTTGCAATAGGTGGAAGGCCACCTCGAGAACCCGGTCGAAGGTGATCACCGTTCTAACGATTACGTTCGATCGTTCTATTTTTTCTTTCTTACCTCTTTTTTCTATAGGTTCAAGCTTTAAATTCAAGAAATCTCATTGCGGTATACGAACGGGGTAAAATAAAAGATGGATATTGAACGATAGAAATAGCGACGTAAGAATTTATTTATACAGTGTATGAAAATTTATTCGGAAAATGTTAACGGCATTGGAAGTAATAACGATGCTAGAGTTATTTCAATTAAGAAGCGGAAAATAATATAAGAATGTATAAATTAGCAGTCGTGTTTAACTTTTCACAGAAACCGATAATATTTGTCGCATAGAGCAATATGAATACAACGCTTTAATGGAATAGTTTGTCACCATTTTCGACATATTATTAGAGTTAACAATAGTTTATAAGTATCTCGAAGTAATTTTGAGAAATTATATGCTAGAGCGTGTAATTTAATAAAAAATGAATACTTTGTACGACATGCAATGCTGCGTGTACACGGCATCGTCCATCGATTCGACGAAATTAATTTCGCATTCCGGAAATATTATTTTTCGATTATTACACGCGTGATGAATAAATTAGCCGTCGTGCGTTTCGCTCTTCTCATTTGATAGAAAATCTGCCGAATATGCATTCATACATATGCATGCACGCATATACATATTAGAGCACTCTTGTCTCATCACTATTCATCTGAACGAGTATTTAGTTGTTCCCATAGAAAAGCAGCATCCTGCATTTTCAACCTCATCGAAACATCACCTACGTCGATGCTGATAAACTTGGTGGATTTATGGCGTAGAAAATTTACCGTGCATTTAAAATAGCGAATTTGACGAAATTTTAACTTGGACGTAACATTTGAATTATCCTAATACCAATATTTATAGAAATAAGTAAGTACTTCGTGTCTGCGTATAAGAAAATGTGTTGTAGCATTTAAGACAACATATATAACGAGGAATCTCAAAGCTGATATTGGATAATATTGGATGACGAATTTGTCACCCAAAAATACGTGAAATTTCCTGATTGTATGTATAGAAATCGTAAGAAAGTAGCGAATTTCTTGTTTTCAGCTTGTTCCAGTATCGCGAAGAAACAACATCGCGGGAGTTCTTAGGACGCTAAAGTGACTGCATACTTTCACTTGACAGTTCATAGAAGTTCAAATGTCAGAAACAGATTGGTAACATTTGAACTGTATTGCTTAGACAATTACATATTCTCGTATGCTTTCTTGCTCAAATAGGTCTCCATACATAACAAAGATTTTATATAAAAAACCTACAATTTTACGCGATGACAATCGATTCTCGAATTAATAACTTCTTTTTTACCTAACAGATAAGCGTAATTAACCCGTATCAATTTTTAATCAAATCGTTTAGTAAAAGCAGAATATCATTTTTCACAAAGTATTTATTGTAGCCTTACAAATTTAACATTCGTAAGTAACGTCTACCATTTTTGCAAGATATCGTACCGTGATGCTAGTATCTGACAACACAGGACTGTGTCATTTCGGAGAAAAAGATGGAGCAAGATTTCCGATAAGAGGGCGGTATTTCATGGTGACAAAATGTACCATTAAATGCGAAAACGCTGAAACAGGTCCCCTGCGGGATGTTCACCGACGCCACAAATTTACAAAGTTTGTTCCAAGTGTAATCTATTATTGCAAATGATACAGCAGAAGTGCTACCATCCGGATAAAAACTTCAAGAACAGATTAAAATATACCCCTACTACGAATATCGCAATAAAGGTTTACAACCATGCCTTTCTACGTCATTACACGCGTATCACGTAAAAACAATTCATCCTCGGAACTCGAATAAAGAGTTATAAAATCTTTTTACGGGTATAGGTATATTTATACATTTACGGAACGTTTAAAGGCGCAGAAATGTATAAAATGTATAATATGCAAAGATATATAAAATATAGAAAATCACCACTATAATATTTAGTGGAAACAAATTACTGTAGTTAACGTCATTCGTGCATATATGTTTAGCTATTTTTGTACAAATATAAAATTGCACAAACGACCACAGATTAGATACCAATAACCATTGCTAAGATGAGTCAAAAATTGTGTCGTCTACTCAACTCTAAATGTTATTTTCTCCGCCACTCTAATTCCTCGCGTCGTACTCTAATTTTTCCCTGAAATCGCACGCTCTACGATCTCATCGATACGAAAAAGAGAACGTTATACTCCCCTAAGGGTCCCTGACGAATCAAAGGGCGAGTAACGTAAGGAATGAGGGATCGGGCACCGATACTCAGTGCCGCGCAAGTTCTTCAGACGCCATGTAGCCGCGCCCGCCATCTTGTAATTAGGGGATCAAGAAGGCATCGCTTTAATGAGCTGCGAGGCTCGTTCGCTCGCGTCGAACGATACAGCATGAAAGGAGAGGGAGCGAGCCAAGAGACTAAGACAGCGTACGGGAGAGTAGAAACACGAGAGAAAGAGAGAAGCAGCTCTGATGGGTAAAAGCAAAACGTGGAATATAAAAGCACGTAGTGAACCGAGAGTGTAAGGGCAAAAAGGCGCGCTCCAGGAAAATATTTCATACGAGGCGTCGGGGACAGGGGCAAGGTGAGACGACGAGGGGGCGAGGTAGAGACCAGCGGTCGGAGAGTAGAAGGAGCAACGTGCAGAGATACAAAACGGCGGTGCAACCAAGCGAACGTGGCGGAGAGTAGAGAGAAATGAGAGGATTAAAAAAAACAACAAGGGAGAAAACAGTAGTAGTAGTAGAAGCGATGGTGGTGGTAGACGTAGTAGTAGTATAAGAAGATTATAGAGGAGACCAAAAAGATGGTGAAGAATAAGAAGCAGAAGGAGAAGAGGAAGAGAAGAATAAAGGGAGGATAAAGACGAGGAGGAAGCAATGAAATGAGAGAGGTGAGGATGAAGGCGAGGATGATGTAGCAACGAGTGGAGCACGCGGAAAGGATATGGAAGATCGAGCCGAGGAAGGAGTGGAAAAAACGAGGAGCAAACACTCCGAGGAGAAAGTAAGATAAAGAGAGAAGAAGCCGGTAAAGCGGGCAGAGGGTTGGGGGATTCAATTGCAATAAAAGCAGCGTGGCGGTAATCTTAGACGGTGAAGGCGTAGGAGAAGGAGAAAGAGGTCTGGTAGGTCGAGCCACTGCACGAGTTACGTATGAGGAATCCGCCACGGGCGTGGCCACATCAACGAGTGCGCGAGCAAAAGCTTCTTCGCGCGATTTTTTCGCCGTGCAAGCGTTACGTGCGCCCGTGGTGGTGAACGTAGACGCGCAACGTTATATAGCACCCTGGCATTGAGACCCGAACGTAATGAAAGGTCCAACTTACAGCTCTTAGCTCCAACTACCTTCCAGCCTGATATATTCACGATTCGGGCAATTCTCCGACTCTGATGTACTCTATCGAATCGATTTCGCCCCGAGTCCATGCGTCTCGGCTTCTATCACTTCGACTTCCTTCGAATCGGACCCGGGACTGTATTTCTTCGACGTCGTTCGAAGAAATCCCCCGACGCTTGGAGGAAAGATCCAAGATTTATCGCGAATTCGTACCTTCTGACTTGGCAGATTTTAACAGATAAAGGAAACGCTTCGAGATTCTCTAGCTAATCCATTGTATTTGTACAAGTGCAAGCTCCAGATGCAATTGCTTCTCTCGTCCTATCTTAATGTATATGGCCTGCATAGTAATCAACCGCGTCTTGCGAATCGATATTTAGTATACGTTCACCGGCCACAAGGAACAAGAAATGTCGAATTAACGACTACATGTTGCCTCTTCGAGACGAAACGCATTGCTCGGGCCAAGAGACAAGGCACGCGAACTTATCTGCAATTTACTTCGCACAAGGTGGAACGTATGCGGACGCCATTCGCATGACTTCCAACTAAACACACCTTGTATCGAGTAACAGTTAATATCCTATCGCAATCGTTCTCGCTATAAAATACAGCCAGAACATAGCGTATCCGCCAATCAGCCGACCGACACGGATAGCCAGTTCGTTCCGTACGGACGATATGGACGCCAGTAAAATATAACCAATAAACGACAAGGGTTAAGCGTGTATACTGCACGCGCACCTTTCCACCAAACACACAGTGCAGCAACGGTTACTTCTGTATCGCAACGACTCCAAGGCTTTTTCCTTTTGAGACGAACGCTGACAACGTTGTTAAAACACAACAGACAGAAGAAAGAAAAAAAAAAAAAAAAAGAACGGAGATACGTGCTAGATGGGCGAGCAACGTGCGAAGGAGGACATCAATTGGCCGAGTGACCGACACACGTAATTGCATGACAATGCCTTCTTTCGTTGTTCTTTCGTTCCAGTTTCACAACGACGCGGAAACATTTATCGTGCTACCGAATCGGAAAGCGAAGCCTCGAGTGCTGAATTCATTAAGACCGATCGACGTGCCGTTACGAAACATTGGGTCAGACGACTTATTCTCCTGACTCGCTCTGAATCTACCTGTGTCTGTATTTTAAATAATGTTACACGCTTTCCTGCACCAACGTCATAACCGCGTGACTACCTCGAGGGGGCGCACGCATGCAGAATTCTGGCATTTCTGCGTGAAACAAAGGGAACGTTGTTGTAATTGACCGCCACGCAGATGGCAAAGTCACGAGCCTCCTTTTCTCATAATTCGTGCGAGACAACTTCGATAAGAGATGTTCGCCGTTCGATAAGATCGACGCAATTGTTGTCGTTTGCAAGTTGCGTGTCTTTGTTGTCTCGTATTGCCGATCTCGATTTAGTTAGAAGTCACACGACCGAGTTTTAAAACGTGTCCTTCCTCACATTAGTTAGTCTTAAATTAACCGAAAGATAAAAAGATCGACATTTGTAACATTGTCCTAAAGAGGTTTGCAAGGTGTACTTTATAGATGTCGTCTTACAAGAAGATAAGGAGATTTGGATTTCGATGAAGTATTGGTTTATGCTCTTAAACGATTGTTGTTTGTAACTATCGACGAAAATATATGATCTTCGTTTAACTTGTATAATGAAACAAATTAACTAATTTCTTTTTTCTATTCCAATATAATTCTCCTAGATATAAAACATCGTCTTATCCCAATATAGCTCTCAATCTCGCACCAGAAAAGCGATCAAATTTCAAAATCCACGTTTCTGATCTACATATCGCAACAAGTCCGTTATAAATCAAAGATCACCACATCCCATATAATAAAGCTCCTTAGCCAAGACGATGTGTTAACCATCTGACTCGTTAAAATCAACAAACCCGTACGAGCGAATCAATCTCAGATTCGCATTACTCTGATTCTACAGCACGCGAGAAGAAGATCCACGAGCCAAGGTGTAATGGAAAGGTCCCGGGCGAACGAAATTGGCCAACGACCATTTTATTTGGGGGGGGGGGGGATGTTTAATCCAAGTTGACCGGCGACGTGTTATTTACTTGTCTATGATAGGGCCGTTGCATCGCTTTGACCAGGGCACACGTTGCCGGCAACGTGCTTTTAGCACGACCGAAAAAGTTACTCCGTTTACGCCGGCTTCACCTCGTGAATCAGATACAGGTATCTGCAGCATAATATATCACACAGGAACGTTTGGCTCTGGGCCCTCGGGACATGCGGGTGTATAATCTTTGGCCGGTCGAGCGGAGCTAAGAGTTTGGGCCCAATTACAGGGCCAGTACCACCGAACGAACCAACGGATGGACGGACCGACGGACGGACCGACCGACCGACGGACGAAAGAAACAACGAACGAACGAACGCCTCCACCTTTCAGAGACTTTCGAGCATCGCGATCACCACCGCGGTCCAGTGTGCGTGCCGTTGTGTCTGTGCCTCGTGTACGTTTCGTGATGTTGAACCCAAGGACGTACAGGAATTTGTAAAGACTCGCTACGCCGGAAGGGGATAAATGATAATAGCCTCGAACCAAAGTCCGGCGTTCTGCTAATTTCTCTTGTTCTCGTTCTCTTCCCCCCGTTTCTCGATTGATTGCAGCTCGCCACGATCCCTCGTCATGATAACGTCACTTGTTCGAAGGTGGAGTAGGCCACGTATGATGTTCTTATTATTAAGTTTATGATACGGGATAATCATGTAAGTACTAAGTAAAAATTGTGTTCCTTATGATGTTGTTCTTATTACAAATTATAAATACGACTGATTTTATTGTATCTTCAACTTGATCTCGCGATATATTACTACGTATTCGTGGAAGTCGTTGCACAAAGATCAAGAAGATTAGCTTCCTTATAGGATTTAATTAAAATAAAATCTGCAAAAGTCGTTTATCGAAGGAGATAAAGTTCTTATCTTACAGAACACAATCGATAGATTTATTCCCGTAACATAATATAAAAATGATGAACGATAAAAGAATTATGATTCAGTCCAATGATATACTCTCCTGAATTCATTTTTTAATCTTCTGTAAGTCAATTTATTGTCTTTTGATTTATTGTAATAGGATAAAATCACGTAAAACGTAATATATTAGGTTGTCCGAAAAGTGTCTTTCTTTTACAGACACGTATTTTACAACAACACATCTTTATACAAATATGAAACCTAATCTGTCGAACGTTGTAATCTTTATGTTGATGGAACAAAATGGATCATATGTAATTCGATAAAATAATATAAAACGG
Source organism: Bombus fervidus (assembly GCF_041682495.2). Taxonomy (NCBI): domain Eukaryota; kingdom Metazoa; phylum Arthropoda; class Insecta; order Hymenoptera; family Apidae; genus Bombus; species Bombus fervidus. The sequence continues at coordinate 1,997,981 of NC_091523.1, read as the reverse complement.
AAAATGTTGTTCATCCATTATTTCCTTATAAAACGAAAGAAACTTTTCGTACGACCTAATATTAGTATCTGTGTTATCAAATTCAAAGTTAATAATTTAATTCACGCAATTACACTAAATCCATCTTAATTCTATTTTAATACGTTCTTGCTATTAAAGTAGAAACACAAATTCACAACACCTGTGTATCAAAATTATCCCAACGATGCTTCTCATCGTGAATTTTTCGTAGAGCACAAAAAACGCTGAGACAATCACTTTGGGCATGATTTCGGTTTAACCAACGCAAAGATTTTATTGTCAATGGGTGGTCGTTCGCGACGTTAGGGCCGAAGAAAGAATACAAGCAAGAGTTCTCTTCCTGGCCGGACGTAGCCAGGACTCCTCGGCTACATAATTAGCCGACATCTATCAGCCCGGAGCTATCAGCCCCGTATCCAGCCTGGAACTACCCTTGAATCCACATTGTATACGGCATTTTTTACCATCGAATGGGACAAAATTATCTATAACGCGTATACTCCGAACCACTTAAATTTCTGCGAGCAAGCAGAACTACATTCTAGCATACATCGACATGGCATCGTTAACTATTATTAAGGTCAATATTATACTTAAATAATAAACATTCGATAAACTTCACGAACGATAGTTAATTAGCATTAAAACGTTCAGAGAAAAAAGAAATATATCGAGTATCAAAAGGTATTATCGAGGTGTATGAAGTTATTTAACGAAAACTGTAGTTTCAGATCGTGGTAAGAATGAATATCAGCTACTATTAAAGATAAAAGACATAAACGGTAAACAAAAATTCGGAAAAATATAAAATTGCGAATACTCTTCAAGATGTTAATCAAAACAAGATAATAATCTAATGAAGATAAAATGGGATAAGTTTAAAACGATAGAGTGCTTAATATAGCAATAGGAGAATGTATCTTTCTAGAAATATTTTTAGAAATTTAAGATTATATTATCAATAAATGGTTAACAAAATTTATAGAGGAAATATTAATGAAACAAAGTATCGTTCAAATCTTCCATAACTTTACTACGTGACTGTGTACTTTAGTATGTGACAGCAAAGTCTAAAATCATACGCTACGTACAGAAAACATGACAAATAAACCGTTCACGCGCACGAAACGCAGTTAAAGTGTTGGACAGTGCGTTGAGTTAACATGGCAAACCGAACTTATCAGTCACGATCTGACTTACTTTTTCTACCTGGGATCGTCGTTGAAAAGTCACTTAAGCGAAAATGAAGGAAATAGGTCATTCTTGTCACTTTTCATCGTTCGTGACATGTTAAAAATAATTCTCTATCGTTGCTACGTGCACGATGTTAATGTAATCCTGGCATTAATGCCCAACACAAGATTTAAATGTAGATAATGTACGAATCTGTACGCTTATTATGATTTAATACTTTATAATTGCTATCTCCGAGTTAACCAACTCCGGATTAATCGTTCAGATTGTATAACTAACGAACAAATTACCTTCGACTGGTTCGCTCTGATTTATCAACGTCGACTACAACTCGAATTTTCCAATTAACTGATAACTATTCAATAGAGAAACGATTTTTAACTATCTGCGATCAGAGATATCGTGTTTCTTTATCGTATACACTTCACTTTCACCGTCGCTTTTTCGATAAATCAACTGTACCGGGTGGACATGAATAATAAAAGCCCTCCCCTCTTTTTCGAACCGTGACGCGCAATATATCTCCGAACGTCATAGCATGCGATGTTATAAAAATTAAACCATCTAATTTCAAACGAAAGAGACGGAGTTTTGAGGCTGGAAGGGGAATTGAGTTGTGCGACGTGTTCATAACGCATCCGTTGACAGGTGGATAGAGCGCAATTTTTTAGCGATTCCGATACACGCGATTCCGAGAGCGGATCCACTTCTCCATTCACGTGACGAGCCTTGGAAACTAATTATTTTGTCAGCTGCATTTCGACAGAGAACGAATCCCGAATCGACAGGTGAACGGCCACGCGAGCGTACACGCTGCCACTGCCGCGTCGCGCCGCGCCGCGCCGCGCTGCATCCTCGTTCATATCAAACGATTTGTCCCTCGAAATATTGAATTCGTCGTTTACCGAAGCTTCCCTCTCGTTACGGGTATTAATTTTCGCCTATCGGCTATCACCAGGAGCCGGAGTCACTCGCGAGTCGAAAAACTTGCCAATCATCACCGTGCACCAAAATCGGTGCGCTTCCATTACAAATGTACTTCTGACACTGACGTTTTTCAAATTAAAATCTTCCTTTTCCCTCTATACTACGATCCAATTTGGTACAAGAAACAATACATCGAACGCGATTTAGACGGACCAGGGAATTGGTTTCGAAAATTTCGAAAGTTACAAAATGAAATTTAAAAAAATATATTTTTGGTATATACAGTAGCATTAAAAAATTGGCGTTATTGAAGATGCTGCAGATACCTCTAGTTTTGTAAGATCTAGCGATTTATTATTTTATTATAACAGAAAACTTATTACATCGAGAAATCCTGCGTGTGGCCGCGTAACCACGTTACATAAAAACCTAGCCGCGAGGACGCAACGATTTTTGAATTGGATAACGGGTTTTCTGTATCGCGTTTGCTTCGAGTTGCCGCAATTCGTCGAAAGCGATTCATACGCAGATGGTCGACTACTAATTAGAGTTCGTTCAAACTACAATCGACGGAACATCGATGCATACAATACTTGCCCGACTTTCCTCGTTGATAATAATAATCGATACGTTTACCAGACTTGACCGTTCGATTATTATATTTACTGGATTTTATGTCTTTGTGCGGATCGTACGAATGTTATTAAGGAATAATAATAACGAGTGCGGGAACGTTATCTGTACGGATTATCGAAGGGCAATTGTCGAAGTTAATGGGCTCGTCTTTGTCCAGGAATCTTAATCATTCTGCACGCTCGACCGATGGGTCGATAACGCGCGCGATAATCGAGACAGCAACATTGCGCGGTATCTGGTCATCGGGCTGTACCAGGGCGATCTAACTTTCACATCGTTCGAGTGGCACCTGCGTGGTCGTTGATGATTCGCGAAAAAGAATTCGATTCCCATAAAATATCTTTGGAAATTTGAATCTAACTCTAAAATTTCGATCGAAACATTTGTATGTGAAAATGTGAATTCAGAAATTTGATTACTACATGAGAACTATGCAAGGTGTGTGTATGCATTCTTTTAATATTAAAAATTAAAACTTCTCGGAAGAACGCCGAAGCAAACAATTAGAGCTTAGCGGCTTCCACATAATTTTGGAATCAGCGTGTGAATTACGAAGCGAAAATTGCAGTGGCGATCTCTGTAATTACGTGTAACCTGGATCGCCGTTATAATGATACAATTAGAAGGAAATTGCAACGGTTAATAAGTCCGGGAAGCCATTTTCACGGCGGGGCGTGTCGCGTGCAAGAAGTTAACACGAAATACATAGAAGCCAAGCCAGCAAGCACCGATCAAATGCACGTCGACAAATTCGACTGCGTGTTATCTGGCCCGGATTCACACCTCTAGTTTATACGTGGTAACTCTAACTAAAACGTTCAGCGATGTAGCTACTAGTTACTGACTGTCATCAACGCTATTTACGGTAATACTCTGCTGTAATAATTTACATAGTTGTCATAGTTGATAGAAAATTTGAATATCGCACAATGACGATATTTTTTAATTTTCTGAATAAAACGAAATTTCATTTGAGATTTTAGAAAATCACATTAATTCAACTTAAGAAATTAGTTTGCTATCTTTAATGTCAGATTTCTCGAATTAGATTAATTTTTGCTAACGATAAGAAATTTCTATGATAACTTTATTTAATCAAATTCATAACAATTTAGAACATTTCAATGTAAATTTAGAAGATGACATAGTGGATTAACCGATATTGTTAGGTAATGTAACACAACCCACTTGACGCTTACAGGTCAGTAAAACACCTGCGGGTCTATTGCAAACAAAAATGCATGTGGTAACATTTACACCTCGGGGCAAATGGAAATGTGTAGTCCGATTGATGGATACACATACGCATCTATTTCACAACATTCATAATAACATGCTTTAGATGTCATACTGCGTTGATAAATTACAAGACTTAATTCCTATATATCCATACGTTCACGATAAACTTATAAACCACTTGTTACCGCCTTATCTTTGAAACTATGTCATTTTAAAATATTCTGATCGAATATATATGCATGTATACCATCAAGACGTTACGATGTGTAACGATATATATCACGTGAACTAAATAAGAAAGTATCGTAATTTAAAAGACATTATGTTTCATGCGCATGAATTAAAATAACCAACAAATATCAAGCTACCTCACGTGATTGCATCGATTCTTTCAAAAACACTACTTTTCGCGCAAAAATAAGAAACCACTTTCAAACTTACGTTGCGTGAAAATGCGCGCAGAAACATTCGCTTGCACGCCCGAAGCGGATTCGGGGCCTGTATGCTTGGTTGCCTTCGAATATGCGAAATCCCACGGATGATCCCTTTCAGTGGGTCTACTGGTGTTTACCATAATTCATATTAATTGTCCCGAGCAGCTGTCCCAAATCCCACGCGTTACCGATGCGCGCATTTCGCTGCGGGACAAGCAGCTCGAATAGTTTTACTGGCCTTTACTTGGGCTCGGCCACGAACGGAGTATTATCGTTTTCTCTACCGGTGTACAAACCACCGTTTCTCGTTTCAACATGCTCTCGTATCCGTGGTTCATGCGAAAGACTGTCGGACGAAAGGGAAGAAACGGCGCGCTTCTACCATACCAAGTACAAAATGAGCTTGAAACTGTAAGAATTCGAATTATCGTCGCCCCAAGAGATCAGGCGGCGTACCAGTCGTGTGTATAATGTCATGACTCGTAATGCCACAGGACAACAGAGAACGTGGTCGTCGAATGTATGTAATTTTTGGCGAAAAAGGAGCGTGGCTTAATAACCGCAAGCATCACAGTATCACATTGAAAGGGAGGTTCGACGAATTCGCGTGCTCGGCCACGTTTTGAAATGCAAAACAACCGATCGTGCGGTTTTACACGCGGGACAATTTACTGCTTTTCGACCATCCTCGATGGCGAGATGGACGAGAACATAGAAGTGAACGGGACAAGTCGAAAGTAACCATCGATTCGACGTATTACACAGTAGAACGTAAACGATGTGCGAAAGTCGACGACATTTAAGACTGCAGGCAGTAGTACACCTGTGAATATATGAACTTTAATTATCGTCACACGGAATGACTAGCTAGGGATTGTCGTGGTAATCATCATGACGATTAGCGATCCTGGTGGTCTCTTTTCATAATCACGAAGACATTTTGTTCGGCCCGATAACTGGTTTTGTGGTTACCTTGTAACCGCGTCCCTTTCCCTTGCTCTTTGCAAGTTGAAGGTGAGAGTCATTACGGAACCTTGGTATTTCCCTGCCTGCTGGCTCAACTGGAATCGTCATGAGTCAATGTGCCAATGAAATACCAATGAACGTCGCGTTTTCTCAATTTATCGCCGAATTTAAACGAGCTTAAATTTCCATTTCGGTCATGAGTATTAGTGTAATGTAAAATGAAGTTCTTCGCACGATGAATATAAATCTACTTTGAAACATCTGTCGATTTCTTATTCATAACTTATTAACATATTTAATTTATGTTTACTAACATTGACCTACAATACCACACATTTCGTGATTAATCTTTCGATCGTTATCCCAACTTTAATTTGTCCTTGCGATTCACACGAAGCACGCGAAAAAACGCCACGTTATTATTTCCGATCTCACAGGGTGTGATAATGGCCGAGCATTCCTCTCTGGGCTCATCGTGCGTGCGTCTTTTCTGTCGATGGAGAGGCTTTCACGTATTCCTCTCTACATATCGGTAACAGTAACTCGGATGGGCATAAGCCGAACAACGCTGGCTGCTCGTTTCCTCTTCACGGGTCCACGGCGACGCCACGTGGCGGCGCGTGCCGCAAACTAAAAAAGACCCCTCGCGCTCTTGAGTCCGAGTTCAGTTGCGGGACGAATATAATTAACCATCAGTTTTAGGTTTCTTCGGAGGAACAACACCCTGATGAATATATACTCACTCTCTCGCTTCCTTTCTCTGTCTGACACGGATGAGATGAAAATGGAGGAACAGGGAAAGTGAAATGTAAAAAAGAAAAACAGAGGATAAAAGAACCGAGAAAAACAATGAAAAAGATGAACTGGCGTGGTGAAGAGCTTGAGGGGTTTGGGAGGGATATGAAGCCACGAAGGCGGCATATATTTCACAGGTCGAATGGACTACGCGCATAAGACAGACGGAATACGAAAATGCTATTAAAATAAGCGTAAAAAGTGTGACTGTTGCAAATATAGATAGTATGGCGAAATAACGAGCTGAATATAATTGTCAGTTTCGTGGCTTAACGTGTGCTACTTGTTCTTTGATCGCACGCGTTTGTAATGACTCGTAGGAAGTTGTGTTCCGAACGTTGATAAGAGCTGGTATTTCGTTTGTAAAACAGGAATATGCGTTCATGTTCTTTGTTAAAGGTAATGCACATGGCTTTGATGTAATTAGAATGAGAAATGAGCGTGTTATGGTATTAATGGGTAACACATAAAAGTAATCCCAACTGTTAAACGTATATTTTACATGTTGTGCCTTTTGTTGGTTTTATTAATTAAATGACCGCATACGTAAATATGTTTACGTAACTTTGTTCAAGTGATTTAGTTCGGAGAGAAAATGATCGATATAGTTTCATTTTCTTTAATCGCCAGAAATGAAGATGAAATAGTTACAATCGGTTTGATGATTTTATTAAAAATACGCTTAATAACTGGAATGGAAACTGTAGTAGTAGTTCTCCTAATAATAGGTTATTCATCGCATGAAAATGAAGACAAATGAGAAAATAAACGAGTATCGATAATAGACGTTGATATATCGAGAGGGACAAGTTTCACGTAGCAAAGGCATCCATTCTACGTTCATTCCTTTTTTAAAGCCGTTTTTCAGCCATTTTTTCAGTACCTAACGTTGACCGAAGAAACATCTGCCGCGGAAGCGATCGTGATTTAATTAGCAAAGTAATTGCAGGGTCGAATCTTTCGATATAGCTGAAGGGGACGTTGACGGGCTTGATTGAAACGTTGCCGGAAAAAAATAATCCAATTTGACCAAGGCGGTCGTTATAGCGTTAATTGCGTATAATCTCGAGCCTCGCTGTTGCAACCCTCGATCCAGATAATAGTTGCAAAACCGTTCAACCGCGAAACCTTCGATCATACTAAACTACTATGCTGCAAAAGACTTTGGTACTCAATAAGGAAAACCTCGACTTTACGCAACCAAACTTTTACTAGAAACCAATCAATTTGTAATTTTTTCTAGTCCTCTCTTACACTTAATAATTCTATCATTTACTACGTGATCATCGGTATGACGAAAAGCGAAGACCAGTGTAAAGCTGGTTAGGTAGATTACAGTAAATATTAAACAGAACACTAAAACACCCGCTGAGCCGAGGAATATTCATCATTTTGGGCGATTAATTAATCAAAAGGCTGGGCTCGCTGACAGCGGCCGATACTTCTGGCTTGAAATTTGCGAGCACGTGGTAAGAACTCTCGAACCCGAACGGGCCGTGAAGTGCGCTTAATAGTGCTGTCTAACAAACAACGGGTACTTCAGTGCACTTCGCTTAGCAAACAAAACGGGTTCGTAGGACACGTGCGAAGCTAAAATCATGATACTGTAAGCTTCACTTTTGTTACGCTGACCCTCCGATAGGAGAGAATGTAGCTGGCTCGAGTAGGTAGCCTAACACGATGGAGAGCGAGCCGGGTGATCCAATTTATGTTAGGTGATTTTCTCCGGCATAGATAATGGATTTTATTAGCGAAAGCTTCGTTTCGCCGGTATTGATCGTTTATCGATTCGAGCGCTGCGTGGAATTAATTCTGATGGCTAAAGCTCTCGACAGAACGGATTAAAATTCACTTGAACGCGTACGATTAAATTCTCGCGTTTACATCGTACCTTCGTAGTTTGATAAAACGTACATATTATATGCATAAAATGTATGTACATAAATAGCGAAATAAAAGCTTTTGGTAGTTACCATTCACCTTTATGATTAAGCTATGAATATAGAGAATATATGATCTGACGAAATATCGTACTGGCGAATAAAACATCTAAAGATTGAAATGTATACATTCATAAGAATTTACACAGACTGACGAAAATACATACTTATATATTTTACGGAGATCACAAATTCATATTCGCCAATGTTGAGGTTGAGGTTGACTGATTGAAGAAAGAGTGGATGAATTTATAATAGAAAAGTATATTGAAATAATTAAAGGCATAAGTACGCTGATTCGCATCCTTACTCTCTTAGTGTTACAATACAATGAAATGATAGAGAGCACGTTCATATATTTATAGCAAAAGGACATTACCAAAAAAGTTAACCTTATAACTTTAGCTAGAGGCTATAAGGAACATAAATAGAAATTTGTTTATTAGTTCCTTTGTTCCTAGACCTTGCAACACGAAACATAATGTACATTCAAGGGTACAATAATATGCACCTCTCCTTATTTAGAATACTTCTGCGTAATAGCAGTCTCCACGTCACGTATATACATAAATAAAGATGTAGAGTTTTTCTTGAAGTAGTTGCTTCAACAGCTAAAAACCACAGCCTTAAACGAAGGCAATTTCAAAGGAGGAAAAGGCACAAGTTGAAAAAAACAGCGAGTAAGATCGTCTCCACGTCCTCTGCGAAATGGATGATCAATGTTTCTAGCGAATGAAGCGGCACGCGGACGAGCCATTAATCCGCGGTACGTAATCGATGCCAAATTCGATATTCGAATCGCAGGTCCGCTCGTGGTTAAGTACCTATTAAGTGTCAGTGTGCAGAACGATACTTTCCATTATCCGCGGCCGATCTCTGTTAGCCACTTCCGGCTTCCGGTTACATGGCACGCCGGCCGGAGGCGGTCGGCGCCTCGGGCTACTGCGGCCCCAAAAATAACCAATAAGCGACCAATAAAAGTAGACCGTTAAACGGCCAGTTGTACGCTCTCTCGCGAGTAAAAGAGCTACCGGTTAATTACAGGTCTAACCCCATAGCGCGGCCCCAACGGCCGTAGCCTTAATAGATCCGTCTTTCGACGAGCGGCCCAACCGCGTTTGCCCGCTGATTTCTTGCTTTCATCATCGCGCCTCATGGAACCAACATTGTGGCGTCCAAGAAATTTTACGACGAACGGTCTTCTTAGCAAGGAATCTTCGTTGTACGTGGTTATGGGTTTAAAAAGTTGTTTGATTTTTTTAGATAGACGTTATAACTCGAAACTGACAGGATTTAATGAGACAATTAGTGGGATAGTATGGAAATAAATACCTTTTAAAATCGAATAATCACTGTGTCTTCATTCAATTGGTTAACCATCGGAATTTAAATGCTATTACGCTCGACCTGAACAAATTTAGAGAATAATTTGACCCGTACCATCCATCGAATAGAGCAATTCTGGACAGCGCTATTCCAATATCACCAATGTTCGCACGTGGTATAATGTAAATACAAATCGGTGACGCTGGTAATTGCAATTATTTACAATAGACAATAATTACCGATCTACGTGATTTATTACTATCAATTCGCGTTATCTTCGATCTTAATAGCAGAATTTCAGCGGGATCGATCACCGTGATCAATGAAAAATTTCCACAGCGAACAATGCCGACTCTGTATTGTATAAACGTTCTTTCGATCGTTGTGCCGGCAGCTAGGTGTAGCTTCGAATAGAAATTCGCTTACATACGAACGCCAATGCAAACACGTCGCAACAGTGTGTCATAAAATGCGAATATTCGACCACGATGGACAAGACGGTGGAGTCGTACAGAAGTGATATATCGGTGGCTAATAACGATCGTAATCTATAATCTCGTTCCGAGGGGCATTCTTCATCAATTTTGACCACCGTATGGAAAAGAAACGGTCGACAGGTTGACTTGACTGGACAAGCAGGCGCGATTCCCAAACGGAGGCTCTTTCGGGAGTCGTGTGCTCACCACGGGGGTCGTATCCCGCAGGGCTTCAGCACCGACACCTTCTTCGGCCTCTCTTTCTATTCTTTCTCTCTCCCTCTGTTCCCGTGCCTCTCGTCTGCTATATCCTCGTATTTGTATTTATAATGCGCATGAAACTATGCTTCTCTCGTTTGCCCCGTTATAAATTCTCTCGCTACTCGACATTTCCCTGAAACAACCTGTGCGACTCTCTCGTTGTCTCCATCTCCTTTCCTTCTTTGTCTTTCTTCGTTCTTTTTACGCGGCTAGATATACGCGTACTATAAATATTAATAGTATTAATAGGAAGGCGGTAATACTCGGTGGTGCAGTATTTGGTAATTTAATATTTGCCGAAACGAAGCAGTTAGCGTAAACCTTCTCTCGCCACTTTGAATTTCAGAATTTCCCGTGTCTTGGAAACCCTTTGTACTTCCTACAATGCGCTTTCTCTTCTGCGCCTATAGAAGTCTTCTGCTCTTTGAAACCACTAGCGTTATATTTCCCTTCGTTTTGATTACTGTGATATTACGCTTTTGTTGCCCGGTCCATGATATACAATTTACCGTTTCACCCGTGCGCTATGCAAAACGCATTTCAACCGGCTGAATTCGTAAGCGCGTAACAACTAAAGCGCTGCATAAATAATTCCGACCGTTTTTCATGTAATTATGTTTGCTCCTGAATTACTTTCCGATTCGCTGGTGAACACACACGTTATCTGTCGAGATTCTTTTCTCGAGGATTTCGCGAAAATTTCAATCCCGTGAAATAACAAAATAACGCGTATAGTATACAAATTAAATGATGCAATACGTACTAATAGGATGATTATTTAAATTAGTGGAAAACATTCGATCTCCGGAAATATTAACATTAAAACCAAATTAATATTTATTAAAAATTTTTAATATTTAATCATATCAAGTATAATATCCGTTGAATTTCATTCTCATTATGCAGCGTGAATAAATGCTCCTTTACATAAAATAAAGCTAATTATCTAATTTATGAACGTTTCATATTGCGAATAAAATACCGTAATGACGAACAATCGGTTAATTATCATTAAAAGTATCAAAATTAATTAAAAGCAACGAAATTATAATCAGGATTGAGAAGAGGAGGAGGGGAAGGTTTCGATGAAAATGTAAGTCGACCGAATGTTGTAGAGAATTCGAGAGCGGTAGCGAGCCGTGCTCTCTAGAAGAGTATCCAAGCACAGCGTTAAAGAATTGATTAAAAAACAAAATGAATCACGGTCGATGAATCCCGCCACTAAAAACTCATTAAGCTACAGATTCGGTCGGTGATTTATCGTGGATTATATTAGTTGGCCATGCTATGGACACAATATAAAACTACGCGACTCGTAATTTACTGCTAAGACGATGCTGTCGTTGAGAGAATTATCGTCGTTCATGATGTATCGCGTTTTTTTCCACATGACCAGAATTTTGTTTGATTACGAGGAAAAGAGATCTGTTACTGATTATTGCTTTAATCTGAAATCTAGCAACTCTAATGATTACGGCAAAAGGAATGATTAATGTTAGAAGAAAATACACGTGCGTTTATCAGCCAAGGAAACGCTACATACCTTACTTTTTACCATCTAATGTACAGTGAAAACTGGGGAAATGAAGAATCTCAGTTCTTAGGATATACTACTGAAGTTCAGTTTTAGCTTACATTATAAAGCATTCTATGTTTACCGATCCACCAAACTATAGAGAATAGATATCGGAGAAAAATCAGTTCCACTCATTCTGTACGAACGCTGAGCAATCTTCAGGAATAGCAAACTACGCCAGGTATATCCGCTAAACGACTCGTTAATTGTATTTTTAGGGGCTTCCTACGAGAGGTCTCAGTTCCTAATTTACCGACTAGCCCGTTTGGTTTATAGGCGCTCCGATGTACCGTTTATAGTATAACCGACACCACACCTCGTTAAATCAAAGGACCGGAATATGCTTATAGCTATACGTCCCCTAAGAATTATAACCAAACGAGTGGAGCATCTTCTGACTCGATCGAGCCGCCATAGTCAGGGCAACCGTAAGAATTCCTGTGTACAATATCTATTTCGGCTCTCTTTGTGTATGATTTTTGAAGAAATATCATATATAAAGTGGTTATTTTCATTTCACCTCTTATTTATTTACAAATACACTCAAGCAAAATCATTAGTTGACATATGATAATTAAGCTGGAAAGAGAGAAAATATTAAAAACAAACGTTCGATACACATTTCTACAAGATCGTTCCGACTAGTAAAACCGAGGATAGTCAGGCTAGAAGCTTACTTGTACAATCGAGGCAATCATAAATAACGTTGACGCCAAACAAGCTACAATTTACGGCTTGTTGAACTTCTACTTCTAGTGAAATATGCCGACACTATTGGGGAACGCTTGTACGAACCACCACATCTTCCAGATATATCTCCTTTTATGTGTCGATCGGTGATCGAATCGAAGTACGACCGTCTCGTTCTAACGATCATTAAACCAGAAGAAGAACGGACGATCGAAACGTTCTTACGAGTCGATCTTTTCATCTACGAGAAGTCTTTAGAATCTGTGACTCGCTTCTATCAGTTGAAAGTTTCCCGCATCGATCGTCCCATTCGCTAGGTGACTGCTCACGAAATTTCTTCGTGACAAAGAGGAATTTGAGACGAAGTGCCCGGACGGACAGAACCTCTTGAGAGGTTGTGGTTCGCCCGCGCTTTATTAGGTCACCCTGTACAGAAGTTCGCGAACTGGCAGGAGGACCGGCGCGGTTGTGGCGCGCGGGTGAAGAAGAAAAGAAGGAGAATGGCAAAAAGGAAAAAGTCTACCGTTCGTCGGTGGGACGAAGAGAGACAAAGGGGAAGAAAGAGAGCGTCAGCCATATGGACTTATCCAGCAACGTAGTCCGAAAATAATAAATCTCTGAGCGTGCTGCGGGATTATTAAAAGAGTCCCTAGCTCGTTCCCCTTCGGTAGAGGAGAGCGTAAAAGAAAAACAAAACGCATTACCGTTTCTTAATGAAGCTGAGGGATACGAACGAGCCGAGGCAACGAACGAGAGGAACGTAGCAACGCACCGTGCAAACAGCACCACGAACAGACGGACGGACGAACCGACGGAATGGATGGACAGACACAAGGATAGACGGACGGACAATCGGACGGTCCGACGTTCAGAACTAATTGGAGCCACGAGATATTAAGAGAGCCAAAAACAGACGAACGAGTCACGGTGGGACGGAGAATGTGGACGCGGCCGATGCCACGGAAAAAACTGTAAGGGCTCCCGATGGTTAAGGGTGGTGAGGTGTTTGAAAGGATCATTAGATGGGTGTGCACCGATCGAACCGCGAATGATCACATTAACAGCTAGTTCGTCCGTGTTATGAGTTTGTTTAACGACATTGCGTCTGGCCGTTTCAGCCGACCCTCTCGGGCAAACTTGATGTATGCTCGAGAGAGAGAGAGAGAGAGAGAGAGAGAGAGAGAGAGAGAGAGAACGGATTTTCACTTCCGAACGACGCAACGGTTTAAGTGAAATATCCTTTTTAATAGATTTAACAACTCGAGAGGATAAGATTTGCGAGTAAAGAAAGAATATATGGTATCTCTGAAAAGAAACGGATAATACTTTGTAAATCATTTCCAGTAATATCTAAGAACTTTTATGACAAAGGTAAATTACATAACATACATCGTTTAAGAAGCAAAGATATATTCGTTTCGCTCGATTTTACCAATTAATGTCAACGATGTTTATCAGCTCGCGAGGCGTCTCGCAGATGGCTAATATGCAAATGTAGATCTAGATCGAAAATATTACCAAAAGCAAGAGGCATATAGATTTTATTACAGAAGAAACAATACGTTACAATAACGTTAATAATGAAATATTAAAACTTGTTAAAAAGTAGACGAAAACGATTCGATGGAAAGATACGAACATGTTAAATTTTCTGGGATAGCAACGTTAATTAACAGTTTGACCGCGATATGAGTTTGTTTAACGATATTGCACTGTGAGACTTTCGCGCATCATAAACGCGGTATCCTTATGCGAAATGATGTTTCGGACACGCGTTGCGTTTATTTGCATTAGCTTTGCATGCAGATGCACCAGAAATACGCCTTGGGTATCGTAACGAATGGCGACTCACGTCAACCGCCAGAATGACAACATAAAGTGAAATAATATTCTGTTAGCATATCCTCGAGCATCGGCATTACGCGATATAGATCTTTACTTACGTTCAAATACATCAAATACATCATTAATCTACTAAAATAGATTAGGTTATTCCTATCTTTTTTAATTTTCATTATTTTATACAGTAACTCTTGCTTCTATAAAAGATGCGCTCATTATAGTTTAACGATAATTACGTAAGATATTACGAAGAAATCCGTGTGCCGTATCGTTGCAAAGTGTGAGTTGACAAAAGAAAACTAGGGCCCTGGTCCCCATAATAAAAACGATCTATGATAATATTTTAATCTCTATTTTTATGTTCCCACAGATTATAGGCATCTTGGGTTACAACAAAAGCGAAATTAGCATGCTTTTACGATAAAATCTGTGCCTTCGTATCATTATCGAATTATGGCTCGCTGAAGATCGTAATCAAACTAAGATGATTCAGCTAGAAAAACGCCTACGTCGTGACGGTCGTTGCTTTTTCATTTTTATATTAAAAATGCATAAAATAAAACCTACTGAATATTAAATCAGTCGAAGGAAAAAAATGGTTCAGCGATCTAGCATATTTAATGTTATTATAATTAATATGATGAAAGATACTGTTATATACACAGGTGATTTATACAAATGAAAAGATATATCTTCGTAACAGATGTACAAAGAAATATTTTTTGCTAAAGAAAAAATAAAGAAAAAATAGTTCGTTAATTACGAAGACGGAAAATGTGTATTCCAAATCAGAAGAAACACAGGTTTTCCTTTTAAGACCCTAATCGGTCAGGAGGTCTTCGAGTTCGGCACTTTAAAACGTGTATTCCTTCAATTTTCTAGTCGAGTAAGCGTTCGTTGAGGGCTCTTGTGTGTCTGGCAAAGCGTGCACTATCCTGTTACGCGATCTCTCCCAGCCCGCAATCAAAATTCAAATCACACTTTTACAGCCGAACATAAAATCAATATTCGCCCTTTGGACATGTCCCTAAATTCCATCGAAAACAAATCAATGCACTCCTCGGGTTTAAAGACGGGAGATATCGACAGGCGGATACTTTCAATATCTCTTGCGTCTATTTTCGTATATAAATTTGGAAATCGATTATAGAATAAATGAAAATTAAGTAACACAGATATTTAATTGAAATTGTCCACTTATCATTCTGCGATATTATAATAGGAGAGTTAAAAATCGTTAAAAAGAATTTTAACACAAGTAAGGAAATTACCTAAGTACAAGCTGATCCATTGAAAGCAAAATAAGCTATAAAGAGAACTCCGCGCGTACACGTTGTTACGTACCTGTCAACACGAAAAAATAGATCATCTGATGGCTGCAGAGTCCAAAGTGTAGCAAAACGAAAAGAAGCGTCTTAGGCATCCGGAATAGTGCTCTTATAAATGGTTTTTCTATATTGCCTCGTGTCTGGCTCACGTTGGACATGGACATGGGTTACCAGTTCATTTAAATAAGTTAAGGGTCTCGCTTAGTGCCTTAGCGGGTCCATTACAGCTGGGCAAAAGCGGCTAATTACCTGCCTGACGTGAGTTATAAACCCCTCTCCGGCCATCGCTCCTACCTTTGAATATTTTTAACCGGATCTTGATTTTTACAATGAAAACGTCCTCCTCCTCCCCATTTTTACAACGTTCTTGACCTGACTTTATTATCGCTATAGGAACTTATTCGCGCTATTTGTATTCTAAAAACTCGCCTATCCGTATCCACATGGCACTTATATCATTGCGTCGATAAGAGCTGATGAAAGTTAATTAATGTTACAAACGAGAATACACGAACGTATCGTATCGAAGGCTGAAATGCACGAGACAGGATCGTTTAAACGTACATCGTTTCGAATCGACTCGTTTCGAGCGAGCTCGGGAGTTTCTGTTATTGGCTATGCGTTCTATGAAACGCGGTCCCGATTGAATACGAAAAATTAACTGTCCACGCGCGGACGTTCGTAAAACCGTATGTTGATGAAATTTCTTATCGAAGATAATTCACTGGCGATACGTGATATCTGATGTTATTCGTTGTCGATTATTTTATAACCGCCTTTCAGCGCGAGACCTTTATAATCGAATAGAATAGAGATGGAAACGAACCGACTCGATTACGAATGTTCGACATGCGACGTAATTCGAGAATGAAAATTGTCATCTCGAAACGTTGTCGTTGAATTTACGTTAGTTTTTTAACCAGCGTGCCGTGTTGAATCGAAACAATCACGTTCAACGACGAAAACTCGATCGAGATCGTGTACAAATGTTACATCGAACAAAAAAGAGTGAAAAAAAAAAAACGTTGACGACGAATCGTTCTAAATCGCAGGATCAACTGTGTTTTGCGGCGCGATCGGTTAAACGAAAGGTTTTTTACCATTACCAGTCACGGCAATTTCTGACAGTCGAAATTTCGTAACAAACGATCGGGAAGGCGGTCCCTTTTGGACAGAAAATTAATCTAGTTTGTCATAACGTGGGCGGGTTAGTTCAAAGTGCCGCTAATGAGAAAAAGGCCGACCCGCGTCCTTCTTATTTGTCAATGGGATCATCGTGCCCATGAATCAAGTCAGGGAGATGTTCACTTGGGCTCTTGAACCGCATGGGTAGAAATTTTTCTTTTCTCTTTTTCGTGAGGAACGTATGACATAAAGTAGTTGCCATTTAACTAATTAACAGTTACAGAAATAATTAAAGATAGCCAACGCTTAAGTACGCAATGCCCTTGCAAAGAGTGATGCGCGTTAGAAGCGGAGGATTTTGCTAATTATACACCACGTGTTACATTTTTCCCTTCGCGGAGCAATTTGCTTTAGAGTAAAATTATCCTCGCATATACTCGAACTTCGAGCTTATTTAAATAATAAGAACTCGAAAATAGTAAAAATTTGATAATTTCTTTTGATAATTACTTAATTAAGATGTTTTGCACTCTGTTTAAGAAAAATGATTTTTTTCTAGATATACCGATCTATCATCGAAATCAGTATCGATTATCGAAAATACCGAAGAACGTCACGCAGAACGGTTTCTACATTTTCTTTGGACCTGATACTTCAATTTTGCGTGCAGTGGCCCTAAAAAGCCCTGGGGGACTGGTTAGCTTTGGTTAGTGGTCGTGGAACGATGCGAACGACACGAACGGCTGACGAAATAGACAGACACTAGGGCGGAGGGAGTCTATTTCATGGTTAATTTGGCTAACTCGATTTCACCACCACCATTGCGACCAGCAACTACCACCCTCAAAAAACCAGGATCACTAAACTAGATATAGGGTAGATTCAATGGTCACCCTTCTACCGACGCGCAGTTCGCGAGCTCGTGGTCCATGAAAAACCTCGGAAATTCACCGTTATGATCGTTTCACCACTGGGATATATTTAAATAATATTTCAAGTTCTTTTTCTTCGACGAAGAAGAAAGTACGAAAGAAATTGTCGTCTAGAAAACGCCATCAGATCATTTGCGTCTTAAACTCTTCTTTACCCTCGAATTATCCACAAAGCACCATAAAGCTACTCTGGATAAAATAAATTAGCAGTCACAACAATGAGAAACGCTGCGAGCAGTAACGAATGGATTGCAACAAATCACCGAAGAAGAGGAACAAAGTTTCTTTAACCTCAAGAGTTGAAAGATGAAAGAAAGAAAGGAGAAAAGTAGGAACAGAAGGAAAAAATCAAGGTGGCGAGCGCGAACAAGAAAGTCAATTGTAGTACGTGCTGTCTGTTAGATATGTATATAAGAAAAAGATAAAACAAAACAGGGCCAAGCAACGAACCGAGCAAAAGTATAATCTTTTGTTTCCGTGACATATAAGATGATAGCACAGACTGTGGTACTAGCCATCTCAAGTCCAGTTTTTCTGCAACGACGCTATGATCCTCCTCCACGAGCGTCAGAACACTTTTCTGACAAGCCGAACCGGGCCAGCATCGTCAACGTCGTGTCTACCGGCTCTCGCGAATGACAAAGGGAAGCATTCTCGGAGAAAAAATCTCGGGAAAAGTTGGAAGCAAATATTAGTTGAACACTGGACTAGTCATTATTTCTCTTTGTGCTTGCAAATGCTACTCGCTACGATGTCTTCCGCAAAAGGGCAGAACAAAGGAGCATGTCATCGTACAACCAACCCTGCCCTTCTCCCCTTTACTGCCTCAACATTCACCTTCTTCCTTTTTCTCTCCTTTCACTTCGATGCACCACCTTTACCACCAACCACCCTATGCCACCTACTACCCACCCGCTCTTCTATTTTTGCTCTCCTTCTCCAATCCCTTCCCGACTACTTTCGCTTCGCCCAATCTCCCCACTGTCCCTTCATCTCTTCCTCTCTCTTTTTTTATGCTCCAGTCTTAATTACTGGAAGCAGAACGGGTTAAAGACTAAAACACAAGCCGACGTCGCTTGACTGATCACGGCGCGTCGTGTCTGACGTCCGTGCCAAATGAAAACAGTCTAGAAAAATTATTATTGCGGAAGATATGTGACACCGTCTGACTTTTTTCTTCTGCCATTTTTCATCTAAATTCCTTAGACCATTCTCAATTTTTTAATTTTTAAGTAAGGAAAGATTATCTTCGAGTCACCCTTTTACGAGTGATTCCGTTTTACTTTATTTGCAAAAAGTTTGAAAGTTTACGAGCCGTTTTACCTTTGGAGATTTGCATTATCTTATCATTATTTTTCACCGTGATTCACATTTTCACCTGACTCGCCTCGTTCATTTCGTTTCTCTAATAGTTTCTCGCGCTTACTCGAAAAGTCATGAAAGTTATCTCTGACGGAAGAATTGCAGTACACCGTGAAACGCGTGCAACTGAATTTGCCTTCTGCATTATACAGGAATGTGTCTCGTAACATGCTCGGTGTACATAAGCGCGCATGAACAAAGTGCCACAGCCCTTTGTACTCGATGGGGGTGACAATGGACCTCGTTCTCCGCATTGTCACTGGGTTAACCAACGTTTCCAAGGGGTATCACGGATGTTTGGCATCGCCGTGGCTCGGCCAACATCAGCTCATCATCTTTTATTCAACCCTTTGCGTGCGGCATGCTGCGTACGTGACTCGCCCGTGGAGCTGTAATTACTGAACATCAGCCGTTTTAGAGAATTCCGGTTCCGTTCTACATCGAAGTTTGAACGCTAACAAAGCGAGCTTAGTTTACACTACATGCTTGCCTGCCTCTCTCTCTCTCTCTCTCTCTCATTCTCTCTTTCTTTCTCTCTTTCTCTTTCAGACTCCCTGTTTCTCCTCTTGTGTTGCGTTCATACAGAATAAACAATAATTGAACAAATTCTATTCCAGTAGATCTCTGACAGATCTACACAGTTACATCGATCAGTATAAGGGATTCAGTTTAAGTTTCTGTAATTTATATATCTTATTGTGTAAAACATAGCAATAAATCATCGATAATGAGAAGAAATATATCTATGCTTCGATGTTACTTAGTTAAACATTATCAATACATTATTCCACGTTCAAAATGACATTCATATCTGAATAGATTTTTTTTTAGACATCAAAAATTCCTTCTAAAAATTTTGGCAGCTGTACAATCTGCAAATCTTCGAGGCCGCGCAGCGGTAAACGTCAAACGGCGGAATGAAATCGAAATTCAATTTCTCGTCCCTCGTGATATCCGTTCGGTGCGCGAGAATCTCCCTCGTGAAACCATCATACGATTACGCTAATTCGGGTATCATTTATTTTTCGTTCACCCTTCCTTTTCTTTCTTACCCTCCATTACGTCGCTCGCCGCGCAAACGAGCCATCCAAACCCCACCTTCAACCCTCTCCTTTCCTGTACCTCGTGAGCTGCTCCATGGATCGAGCAACTTTGAAGTGCGCCGAGTTTTTGATGTAGCCACCAACTGTTCCTGTCTCGTTCACCATGCAAAGCAGTGAATCACGCATTAGGCTAAGATGAAGAGACAAATAATCGGAGTAATCGAGCGACCAATCTACGAGGCAATTGCTTACATCGCGATAGTATTAAGCAAACAACTTCACTTTTCTGCAAGTTCAAATCCAAATAAAAGAGATATCTATCATATTGCGTTAATTGATATCGTTTTCGGACAATCTGACAAGCGAACTTTATACATTTCGGATAATGCTGTTTAATTAAACAGGTGCTGGATCTTATATTCCATAACGATATAATGTCGGAGCTAACGCAGTTCACAAAAGATTTTACAAATACTGTCAGTTGGCGAACTAATGATCTATTTATTTTTGAAATTTTATAAACGATAATATATCTGAGAAAAATTCAGAGAAGAAGTTTATTCGTTACTAAAATCGTTTACCAACGATTTAAAAATTAGAAAAATTGTTAGGCAATATTACACAATATATACTGTCAGTTGGAGAACTAATAACCTATTTATTTTTGAAATTTTGTAAACGATAATATATCTCAGAAAAATTCGGAGACGAAGTTTATTCGTTACTAAAATCGTTTACCAACGATTTAAAGATTAGAAAAATTATTAGGAAATATTTAAAGATTAAAAATCAATCAAAAAATGCTTTAATATTCGTTGCGACAGAGACAAGGCATCGAATGACTTTAAAACGAAGATGCTAGTTACATGACTTTTCACAATACGAGGGGCAATTTATGTCGTACCTGTCACGCCATCAAAAGGATTGGAGGGAAATCGTAAAATTTGTCCGGTCGTTGTTCACTTATTCGAAGCCGAAGAACGCACTCTGTTCCCTACGACACAAGTCGTCGGTTTAACGCGCGGACACGAGCGCGAAAGTCGAGTGGATAGCGAAGACAAATATGCGGGGGACACGAAACCGCGCTTCAGCCTCTTAACTCATCTGATTCCGAGAGAAAGCACATGCGTGTACGAATGCACGTGCGTGCACACGCGCCCAGCCACCTATATGAAATATTGCTCGTATGTTGTTCAGTGGACATACTGCTTGCTTTGGTGGTTTCCCTATCCTTTACGCCGGTTCGATCAGGGAAGATTGGTGGAAATCGCAGAGGACGGATAGACAAACAAACGGGGACAAAGATAAAACGTGATAAAGGTGAAAGTAAGAGAGAAAAAGTAACAAATCCAACACGTGGGACCGAAGTATTAATTCCGCGTTCGATGCACCCCCTGTTATTTCAGGCAAAGACACAAGCCGACGCTTGCCTTTGCCACGCGTACGCATCATACTTTATTGGAAAATGTGTAAATACTATGCTACCCTCCCTTTGGGTTCTTTCTTCTTTTTTCTATATTTTTATCTTGTTTTTGACACGCGCTGTTTTACTCATTTTGAAGATTGGGCTCTACTTGCAAGTAAATACAAAATACTTATTGCTTCAAAAATTCATATTTAAGAGGAAAAAGTTATCAATTACTAATTATATACATTGTGTACAATATGCTGCTTGGAATTTATTAATACAGAATTATTCGTTAAACGCAATATGTCGTTAAACATATTACGCGATATAATTCTCTTTTTGTAGTAAGATCACGAAATCGATTGAAATGTAAAGTAGAGATTTCAAACATCTGACATGCAGATATAATAAGAATCACAAACTACAGAATGTTTAATATTAAAATGATAATTCGAGCGTTATCTTTACGAAAATGGAACCTGGCTAAACGTTGAAAAATGAATTCTAACTGTGTATTCTCCGGACCGGAAGAGGCGGCTACGATGCCAAAACTACCGTCATTTAGACAAGCTAGGTAAAGCTAGTGAAGTTCTCTAACAATATAATTCGATATGGACTGAGTCTGCCTAAACGTGTTTCCGTTATCCGCTATGGTTGAGGCCTTACATTTCCTGCCGTCGCTATGTGATTTCCGTGACTACCGAAGGGGAATCTTGATACCCGCCATACTGTGTCGAATATGTTTCGACGATTACCGATGTTTTTCACCACACGAATGATCTTTTTTAGGTTTCCCTGCAATCCTATTAACTTTTTATCGTCGAGAGAAATTTCTTCTAAACGAAAGTCTGATGTGTACGATTAATTTTTCATGACCACCTCTGATTCGATAGCAGCTGATTTACTCCGAAACTGCTCATGTTGGTAACTTTCTTCACAGGGTTAATTGTTTTTAAGTGTTCACCATTATAATTGACTAATTTACCTTCAAACATTTACCTTAAATTATAAGATGTATCTTAATATCCATTAGTCCTCATATAAGAAAATGTCAACAATGGACTTTGTAATGAAAATAATTAAATTTCATAGTAGAAATCTGTCATTGTCACGCATAACAGCTAAGAAGCGTACCTGCCTCGATCCAACTTACTCTCTAAAGCAAATATCCAATTTAACAATGTGACAAAATTAAAACAACGCTACTCTTAATTCCATGAAACAACAGATCCAAGATGAACCTAAGCTCATGACAATCGCTGGTTGAATATTGCCTAATTTACGCTCATCTCTGCACACGGCGTCGTTTTTCAACAGGCGTAATCGCGCAAACTCGTTCCCCACATCGCATACAGAATGTCGGGACGCGAATCGAGCGTCGCTAATTTGCCTCGATAATGACTGCAACTACAGCGGAGAATTAACCGGCGAAAAGGGAGCCGAGTTGCCGCGGCTCGATCCGTATCTGTCGCCTGGTTGGCTGCTTTATGAATGGGGAGGAACCTCGGTGATCGTTGCGCGATCACGGAAGAAGATTGATCTGTCCCCGGTGATCTGCGACGTTTATTAGGAATGCCCGAGGTAACAGGCTGCACCGGCTCGTTTCGTCCGACTGAGCGTTCAACACGATCCACGAGTTCTCTTTTATGGTAATAGCTCGAAATCGGGGCACGCGACCGACGATCTTAAAAATCCTGTTCAGAGTCGCATATCTATTCAAGTGGCGTTCTTTTACAGAAAGTGAATTCAGTCTGCATTTCGGAGAAATCGAATGCTAAATTTAATTAAACGAATTTTACGGGATTTTATTTGATCGTACGAATTGAAAATTAACAGGATACAAACTAGTAAATCTAAGCGAGGAGTTGGTTTGCAGGAAGCTCGGAAATGAAAATTTAAATTGTAGCAAATTGGTGTTTTTACTTTTGCATACGTTTGGCTTGTGTGTCTAATATTGGTCCTATTTTACTTGTGGTATATCTGTTGTGTTGTTCAGCATATTTATCACACGATATATACATTTATACGGTGTACAAATATTAATAGAAAAACTTCAAATAAAGCTCGAGTAATTAAAAAGACGGATATATATATAGAGTAATATTGACAGATAATTTCGAACTAAAAGCTACTCCTATTTCAGTTCATTGAATAACTGATCATCCGTTATAACATAATCACATTGTTTGAGAAAATTATGTATATTACAGGTTCCATCAAATTTTATCGCGCAACAATAGTATATATATTATACAAGGCCCATTTAGTGCCCTTATCTGAGCTATTTAACATTCGATCTCAATTGCAGCGAACAGAAACTGAATATTACTTGCGAAACGCGTCCGCGTACTAGACATTTTATACTAGCATTTTCAACACACCAGTGATTTCTAACAACGCAAAATGAACAACGCAGATTCATCGCGTGCACAACTCGGCACCCATAAAAGCAATCTATTCGTCAACAAATATTTACCATTTAAATTATTGCACTTTCCACGAATTAAGCGACACAGCTTCGCGCGTTGCCTCTGTTCGGCATACAACTACGTATTTACACGATGTAATTGCATTTACATATAATCCCAACCGACTTTTATACGTCACAGTTCGTCAAGCATTTCTCTTAACTTTTGCACAGTTAACGCGTGTCGAAAAAGCCGAATTAATTGAGCCACTCGAATCGTTCGACTATTCTCCATTGTAGAAGGAACATTGTACAGACTGTGCCAGTAATAACGAAACGATCGTGGGAACAATTGCCAGTAGTCACACTTTTCCATGAATAGGTATTATAACAATCTTTGGTAGAAAGTATTCTACTATCTGCAAAATAGAATCTAGAAAGATACGAATGGCAATATACTTTAGCAACTACTGTAGGGTACTTTATGTGTACAAGAGTTATCAATTTGTTTCGTAAGAACGTAACAATAGATTTTTTACCGTTCCGTTACTTCTGTTGTAGCTTGCGTTTCGATGAAAACGCAACTGAAAATTGAAATTGACACTTACCTGCCAGGCATTGGAGTCCAGAGCGAGATAAGACATATTGTTGTTAGTGTCCTCCGTGATTGAGAAAATATTGTAGATCCTCAGAACCCGTTGCCAGTTGGCACTTCGTCAATATGAAAGTTCTCACTCACGTCCCGAGCTGATTGGTAGGCGGCATCTTCCGTCGGTGGCTTCCACAGCGTGAAAAATGTCCTGTAAACATATTTGTTAAGAATTTTATTATATACAGTTGGACACACAGGATCGATTAATAGAAAAAAGGTAGAAAAGAGATTTTTATGGATTTGCATATTGTAATAACATTGTGAGAACTACGATGTAGAATAGGCACTAAAAAGAAAGAAACATACCTATACATATCTCAGAATAATTGATTACATTGATTCTATTTTTAAAGCTTAAAATACTACTAATTGCTTACGTGACCGATTACATCATTATCCATTCGTTTCATATTTCTCCTATTACGCCATATTGTATTATTACTACGGTTTTCGTTCTTGTTTTCATTCGTTCATTATTATGCTATATTTCAAGAGATAATAAAAGAAACTTCATTTATACAGAAACAAATAAACAAACACAAACAATTCATATATGTATGTATTCTACGATTGAAAGCATTCAATTTCAGATAAACCTAATAGATTAAATTTAAGTAATATTTACTTCAACGAAAATAAATTTTTATGACAAACAATTCAAACTAATGGAAATATCGCCAAATTTTAACCGAACAATGCAATATTTATGCGGAAGTGGTTCTTCACTACAAACTTAACATGTTTTGAAATAAAATGAAATTCGCTGAAATCAACGAGGACGATTATATGTAACAATTCCGAATGTGTTAATAACGATATGTATGCATTTATTTCTATACGGCAACAATGCTAAAAGCTCGAGCGTTATAATCCGCGCTTACAATAAAACATGATGATGCATTTTCGAATTTTCCAACAAATCTACTACAACAAGTATTCGAAAAAATCAAAGAACAGTACAGGCGTATGAAGATAGTAGAGAGTTTGATGGAATGTAAGAGAAAACATATAAACAGCGTGAATAGAAGCCGAATTCAGAAACGAGCGATTAAAATAAATACGAAGGCACGGACAAGAAGAAAACTGAAAGTTGTTCGAAAAAATGTGAATTATACTGTCGTCGTTTCAAATCCCTCGGGCGCTCCGTCAACGGATAGAGAACTTAGTTAAGCAAAGTTAAATACGGCTCCCCGAGGTGGCACGACCACTTTTTAATTGTAAACACTTTCACGAAACGAAAAGATAACTCGAGTTATCCCGGTACACGGTGATTTCGTAAGTCGATATTGCTCTGCTATTCGACAAAAAATACATAATTTCGTTATTTAAATTATTTATTATATCGCTATATTCGAGGTAATGATCCGATTAATACATGCTTACGGTCACCAATAGTTTAATGGTACTTATCGTGTAGATATTACGATTATAATTAGACGTAATCAGCACTTGAAAGTACGAATTATGTAAATTTCACTTTTTAACATGACGTTTCCATATTAAGTACCTTGGAATGATAAATCAGGAATTTAACGAGGGCTTGATACGAACGACATAAAAATTATGTAGATAAGTATCCTAATTATTGAGTCTAGATTATAGAGTTCTTAAGAACAAAGTGGAGCGAGTCACAAAATTGATTTAGAATTCCTCAATATATCGATCAATTGCACAAAAACAGCATCGGGTCTTCTTTCATTGAAAACGAAACAAGCTTACGTAACCTATACTCGTTGGCAGATAACCTTAAATGTCACGTAACCGGAGAAAGAAATCACGAAAAGCAGTAAAACAGAATAGAGAACTCTCGCGTACTCACCACAAGTTTCTTGGAATAAATTAACAGATTGTTCACGCCGAAACACACCAAAATCAGTCCCAGACGACCATACGATTGAAATCACAGCGACACAGCGTCGTTCGTTCCAGACGTTTTTTGAGCGCGAAAACGGAGTAACGCCACACGTCACGAGGGGTCGTTCGAAGGAAAACACTCGATACGTTCTCGCGATTGATACGTGGTTTGATTCGCGCTTAGAATCGCGTAAAGAAGACTACAAAATTACAACTCCTGTCACTCGTGTCAGTAGCCCCGCGAGGATCCACCGTGTTCACGGCTCGCGAAACACAAGGAAAGCGTGTGCGTCGCGACGCGATTCCAAACGTAACTATAATGTGTGTGCTGGTGCTAAAACGTCATCGTGTTTCCAAAGATTTTTTGTCCTATTCCCGAAAGGACGAGACGGTAAGCGGTTTTCAGGTTAACTTTTAACGAGAAAATCAATTCGATCTCTCTTTCTTTTCGGTTGGCCTATTGTTTTCGAATATACGCACTCGCGCACGCTTACTCACATACACGACCAAGGCCCGGTAACCTAATCCTCGGCTAGATTAGCAAGGGCTAATTCGAAATGCAACCCGCGTCTTCCTCTCTTTCTCATCGACTTCTCGATCCCCTTCTTGCCCTCTCTTTTACTCGCCTCCCCTCTCCCTACCTTTCGCCTTTTCTTGTGCGATATTGTTTCGTCCTTCGACTCGTGCCTCTCTCCTTCCCTCTCTTTCTCGCTCCTTCTTTCCGTTCTCTCTCTAGCTTCCTTTCTCACTCTCTCTTTATTTCTCTTCGTCGCTCTCACACCCTCGCTGTGACTACTTAGACGATGGCTCGTATAATCGGCAGACACTACGATATCAGTTGGCAGTAGGAGGACACGAAATTTGGTAGATACTAATAGAAGACAGTGACCCGTGTGCCGCGATATAAAGACGCGTGGACGAGAACGAGGATGGAAACGACGACCAGCGCGACGATACACGACAGGAAGGAAGAAAGTGACTTTTGTACGTTGTACCTCCCCCGGTGTGTGTTGCCACCGCACGTGGCGCGTCGCGACGTCGCACTGCGCTTGAGGCAAGAGAGGCGCCGCGGCGCCCCCCAACTCCTCTCGACAGCCACCCTTAGTAAACCACGCTCCCTACCTCCTCATCCTCCCTTTCGCTTCGTCAGCCCGCCCGCCCGCACCTGCGGCGCGTCCACCGCCAACCTTCCCCTACTCGTTGCACCCCACGGGGGTGTGGTGCCTCCGCCTCCAGTCACATGACGGACCCTGCGCGGCCTCCCTACTGTACGCAGCTGCCGGCGGGGATAGCCTAACCTAACCTACATGATTGCGCGATATAACCTATATGAGCGCGCTTCGTTTAACGCGCCGAGCTTCGTCAACCGACCTACCGATCGCGTATCCTCTTCTCTGCTCTCGATTTCACAATTTTCTCTTCCTGTATTTACATTGGTCGATAAACTCATGTCACTGTATTCAAATTATATATTAAAATATCACAGCAGAGACTTTTACGAAACTAGACCATATTTAGAAGTAGAAACTTAAAAAAATGCGCTGTAAGTGGTATTGAAATTAGGATGTCTACCGATATGTATTCGCATACGAATTAGCAGTGAAGAGAGAAAAAGAGAAAAGGGAGGTGGTGAAAGAGATCCAAAATACAACGAACGTACAAGATCGAATACGCGATCGACGCGTATTCCTGGTTGTCGCGTAGACGATGTGTGCGTGTATGCGTGTGCGTGACAAGGACAGAGGGCTGGTTTCCGCACACCACACCCTCCGCACCTCTAATCCTAGAACGAACTGTATGACTGTATGACGCCAATACATTTGTACGGGCGTAATACGAAAAGGACGACGAATGCTTAGCATCGTCTGCGCATGACCGATCGATGCCCCTTCCTCTTCTACAATCATCCCTCCTGACGAGCGACTACTACGCTACTACTGTACGTAACCCGACTTCGTATCACCCCACCATCCTGTCCCCAGCGAACTGGGACTATCACGCTACAGCCCCTTTCTTCGTACAGCCCTGCTGTCGCTACCTCTACTGCCCATCCCACTACATGCTTTTACCCCCGGTTCTAGAATGAGAGAAAGATCAAGGGAAGGGTGCAAACTGAAGGAGTAAAAGCGGCGGAGCGGGGAGGAGTGAAGCGAAGAAGAACACGTCAAGACGAGGCTTCTGTTTTTCCCTCTGGAGATTTCGGCAGGTCTTCACGCCGTCGCTGTTTCTGTTCTCATTTTCTTCATCCCTTGTCTTTTTACTCTGTATCTACTTCTGGCTTTCTACCGTTCCATGCGCGCTCCCGTTGCATTTTTCTTTCTCTAGCCCTTATCATGAATACCATGAATCTTGAATTCGACGAACCTCCCGGAGAGTGGTTCCTTTCCCTACCAACTCGTAAGAGATCGATTCTCCGCGATTTTTACAATGGTAATGGTAAATCGATTTCTGTTCAACATATTATGGATTTCAGCGTTACCAGCAACGTTTTCGATCAGAAAAAGTAACGTAACATCCGGGAAGACATTGCGAATAAGGCAAACAATCAGTCATTGCGATCGATAATAAACCAAACCACGGAAGATATATTAACCGTTATTCGTAGAGTTTTTGTGTTTTAAAATCCCATAGAAAAGTGATTACCTTCGTGAAGAAGCCACGATACACGTCACAACGTGCCTCCAGTTACCCTGATCGAACTCTAAACTCGCGCAAGAGGTCAAACCGTCCATCTTCTTGCCGGAGAGCGGCGCACCACGCCTATGTTAAATCGTGACTCGATCGAGGAGGAGGAAGCACCGGTGTTATATTAGCGCCCAGGAACAACCTGATGCGATCCTTCGGGGTATCCACGATGGTTCGTGAATAGCCCGTAGAGAAAGAAGCGAGAAATGCAAGATCGACAAACAACGGATCGGCGTTGCGCAATTAACGAGACCAACCGATTGAACTCGAACTCGAAGCAACATCGAATGGGTCGACCGGGTCAAATCGAGTCGAGTACCTTCGTAGAGTCGTCACTAGCTTGGCATAGCACCGTAGATGTTCGATATCTCGAGCGTAGTTGTGTTGTTCTACGAACAATGCGCACTGTGCAGACACCGAACCAATACGATATGCAAACTTCTCGACAAGGAGGATGTTCAAAGGAAGGGAATTAAAGTTCTCGTCGTCCCTGTATCTACCTATCAGTGGCCGCCAGTTGTCCGGCCTCTTCCTTGCTCGAGAGCATGAATTAACGTCCAGTGTGAGTAGAATGTCAAATGAGGTTCGGTTATTATGGTGTTTAAGTTATGTTTTTTCCTTATGTTTCCCGAATCGATGAGTAAGCTTTTTTAAAGGCACAGAGGATGCGATTAAGGGTGCAGAGCGAACAGAATTCTGAGAAATTGGCTACTACAGCGAGAAAACACGTTTGCGTGTAAAAACGTAGTAATGAATGAAAGGCGGAAAGCGAAAGGGCGCGTGGAATGTTGCTAATGATAGTTGTAAACGAGAATGGTAAGAGATTACTCCAAAGAGGAGGGAAGAAACACTTGATGCACCTTGTAATATGAACCTAATCATAATGCGAGGAAGACAAATTTGATTTTGAATTATGGGAATGTTAAGTACTTCCCAGATTTCAAAGTTGCAAATATTCCAGAGAATGTTGGTAATACTGGTAAGACGACGTAAATGCGTGAGTATTGCAGTGAAACTATGAATTCGAAAAAAGCCATATACTACGATCTATAGTGATCATACTTGATGAAGTTTCTTTTGTATTTAATTTTCCTCGCCTAACGCTATTCACGACGAGAGCCATTAAGAAATTAGCTTACCTCGTTGAACGATGTACGTACGGTCAAAGACCGAATCTTTCCTATAACCAAACTTCAGCAGCTAACCGAGAAGTCACTCTCTAAGAAATCTACTATAATCCACTTTGTTCCAGAACACATCACATTATAACGCCATAACTCGCTCGTGTGATGCAATTTAACTACTACATCATTACTCCCAAAGTTAAGCTGGTGTAAGTTGGAAATTACTAGTTAAATTGCATATATCCATGCAAGAGCCGAGAGCGCTGTGTAATCTGCCCATGTGTTTATCTATCGGTAGGTAGTCTGGCATATACTGTGGCCCCTCTCCATCATCGAGATGGTCACGGAGACCATCTTACCCTAATTACCTAATAATCCGAAGCGATGACCTAACTTTGGCCGTGTCTAAGTGGTTTCCGCGTCGCAGCAAGTTGAATGATGTGTCTATAACTCTGGCAAATTCTAATAGACATACTCGAAACGCGTATAAACTTGATTACTCTGTAATATCCATCTTTTCCTCTCCAACAAATAAATATTGATATTAACATTCTCACGATGTTTAAGCGAAATATTTGATAAATCAATTTCTCCGTAAATTCACTTGTTTAGTGGAAATGTGATTCGAACAGTTTCATAAATTATAATTTTTCTTTTTACATATAGTCTTCTATAACGGATAGCGACAAATTTATTTGATCAAATTTATACCTTTCATACTTTTAAGTAAAAATATTTCACAGCACATTTAAACACAAATCTTTTCTTGGTCGTTCGATTTATTCTGCAATAACATTTGAAACGAGCTAAACAATAACGAATTTCACACATAGCACTACATGCGTTAGTGTAACAAACTCAACCTGACATGATTCCATTTTCCATCCGAGTTTCTCTTTTACAACAGTCTTTTTCGCGTAAACATCTTTATACGCGAACGAAAGATCCCGATTGGTGGAACGACAGAATCAATAGATCCCGGATGATCCGTCTACTGCCATAAACAGATCCTTCGAAATCGATACTGATCCCTATTGATCATGAGGACCGCAAACGCGACGCGTCCTCCATGTATATCCTTTCACGTTTCACGAACAGCTCGAGGCTGTCAGGTGCTACCGCCGTCAGGACCATAAAAATGTGCGTATCTGGAGCTGATTTTTCTGAAAACATTCGTGCATCTTGAAAGCCCACTGAATAACCTCCTCTCCTTTTTTCCTCCGCGGGCGGTGAAGAGCTTGTTGACTTAAGCGCGTGGCAAATTTCGTCTTTTCAAACGTTTTTCTTCCTCGAATACGGCTCGTTACCCCGCGCTACTTCGAAGATTACACCCACGAAATGATTCGAGGTACTGCATCACATTGTTCCGATTTTTTTGTGAACTCTTTTTCTTTTTTTTTTTTTTTTTTTAATACTGAATTTCTTTTTAAATTGAGATTATTTAAGGACAACTATATAAACGAATGTTTAAATGTTTACTATATTGTGTCAATAGGCATCCTGTTAAAGAATGTATTACAAAATATTTAAACGTGAAGCGTTCACGGTTGAACGGGATTGATTCAAAGATAACGGTAACTTATGCGATACGACGGACACAAATTACATAGTAAATTTATAAAAAATTTTTGCAATTATCATTTCTTTCGGTGATTTCATATTACAAGAAATTGCCTTTTTATCGTGATTTCCGACAAGTACAAATATGACGAAAACATAATAAATACGATTAAGCAATAGTAATTTATTCCATTAAATATCCGATACTTTTTCTTTGCACGTTCAAGTTCGACGGTAGACTTTGAGATAAGAGACTGGAAGTCGAACTTTCGTAATTACAATAAACAAGTCTCGGTTGCCACGGCAAAACGCCCCGCTACAAAGTACAAACGCCTCACGGTAATGGCATGCAAATTGTTGGTTTACCTAACGTCTGGACTCCGTGGGTTCGGTTGAAATGTGATTTCTTACTACTTTGAATCCGAACGGGGTTTACCGCCCTTTGAAGCCCCACGATATTTTTGTAAGAGGGTTCGCGTTTCAGCGCGAATGGAATATCGAGCACGATATTATCGCGGATTTCTTTCCATCGTGATGGAGATTGTATCTTTTTCTCTAGAATTGAGAGAAACAATTTATTTCTAGAAAGTGAAAATATCAATTTAGGTATTTGTTAATAATCAATTGATTAAGGACGTCCAGAATTGTAGATTCATTCTTAAATGTAATTTAACAAACTATTAAGTGTTTCATGCTGTTGCAAAACTTTAACTATTACTATTCAACGATATTTCTTCGCTTAATAAAGAAATAAAAGGATAATCGATTACTGTATTATGTATTGCACTTTACATATATCGATATTGTTCTAGCCAATTAGATAACAACCACTCTTCCAGTAAAAAGATACACGCTGAGTAACCATAAAATTACAATATAGGTACAATTAACTGTTCCAGCAACATCCTTCGAGTGCAACTCAAGTCCTCGTAATTTTTCGTCGAATACTCGACCAAGGAAAGCTGATATCTTCCACCCTCCAGGAAAATTTCTCGACCGCGACGTTTTGAATAACAATATGTTCCACTGTGGAAACCACAAGTCTCGCAGCATCTCGATCCTCGATAGACCGAAGCGTCCCGAAATTAGCGCTCATCCGTGCGAGGTAAAACACGGAAAGACGTATGCATATAAGAATAGGTACTTGTATTCCTATAAGTAGGGTGATTCTAATAACAGTATGCCAAGCCACTCGTTCCACTATGAGCGACGTTCTGTCGGTTCTCGTGGCTACGCCGAATCGCCCGCAGCGTGGCGTGATCCAGTAGCATTTGAAAACGGCACACGACTCGATACTTCGACCGTAGTCTTTGCATCTTACGCGAGGAATAAAGTCCAACGGTGGTGCGCGATTTGTGCCATTATCCGGTGGATTCTAATAAGCGCGTGTCAATTCTTGTTGGAGCGAAGCTCCGACGCAGGATCTGGTAGCATAGTAGGCCCTGTGCTTGTGGAGAATCGTTCAGCCTATGGCGTGGCGTGCTCGAGTAGCGTTTGAAAACGAACCCAGTGACCGGTGCGGCATCCTCCTGCACGAATTCCAGGCTGAACATTGTCGGTAGGTAAGCACGTCGTGAAGCACGTTACGCCGGTGCACAGGCTACAGCTCTTAATTCGTGATAAAACATTGGTTCGGTCCTTATTGAACATTCAACGGTGCACCTACGGCGCGAACACAAGCCAGACATCCTCTCCCCTTACGCTGGAATTTCTACGAGACATACGCGGGATGCAGGCTAAAAGCTTGTTCGGATTGGTTCGAGGTCGAAGAAAGCGGCTACGGGTGTGCAAACCAGGCAAAAGAAACCACCATGAAGAACATACAAGCGTCGTCGCGACCACCGAGCTGCGCTACAGAGTATGTTTGAGAGTACGTTTTGTGTTCCTTCGAAGCCTGTACGGCTCGTGCAGGGTTGTGCGACTAAGTGACGCATTAGCATAATTGCCTGTAGAAGGAAGCGATTTTTCCGCAGCGCGATCTTTCGTTCTTCGATGAAACGACCAAGAGGAGAAAAACAGCAACCCCGGCGGCTGCCTTGAGGAACGTTTAATATCCGCGTTATTGCCGACGTCGTGCGTTCATTACGCTTCCGTTACAATTAAACATGAAGGTATATATCATATGATCGAGAGGTAAAATTTATCGATAACGGGCTCTTCAGTTGCAATCTCATTTCGTTTGTACGGTAACCCGCCCACCGATAGTATACATATGTATATCGTTACCACATATGTATATGTACCGAGCATGTACGTGCGACGGATTCCTCGGAAACGCGAGCGTCCTGCACAAAGAAGAAGGGAAACAAGAAGAAGGAGAAAAGTCGAAGAAAGAGCGGCAGAGAAGAAAAGATTCGGGTCAGAGTCCTGGTACGGAGAACTCTCGAGAGAGAACCGGAGACTTTATCATCGCGCTCGGTCGCTCGCCTCTCTCATTAGTTGGCTGGCACGCCGCCCCCGGGGCCGGCCTGTGCGTGAGTTTAATCTGTGCGCGAAGCGAAGAGCGCGTGTATGCGTGAACTCACCGCTCGTCCTCGCTTAACGCGCGTCCGTCCCGTCGTGATGCCGCGCGCGTTTGCTCTCGCACACGAGGCCGTGTTTTCTCCGACACACGGTGTGCGCCGTTCGCCGCGCATTACAAACTTCGTAGACGCTCCGCTCGGCGTGTGCGTGCGGACGAGCGCGCGAGACTGGAGATGCAGCGTGGGCGGCGCGCACGCTACGGCATTCCGGAGCTGGCCCGGCAGCGGCACGAAACCGCGTAATATGGGAATGCGAGGAGGCTTGATTTTAAGTGGAGAGAACAAATATTCCTCCTTATACGCGTTGGCTAGACCTCAATTATCATGGAATCCCGACGGAGGGAGCAAACCCCCCCAAAATAAATTCGAGGTTAGAACCGGGGACCTGCCAGAAATTCGCCGATCGGACACTGGGAAAAGATCCTTCGTAGAGAAGCTACGAGGTTAGAGGGATTTCACGCGATAAACAATATTGCTTGGTTCTTTCGTTGCCCTTTCACCTTTAAAGAATTCTACGGGTCTAAAGAATGGGTCGATTCTTTTCTTATGGCTTTCCTACGTTCCTACATTTTCCTTCCAGTAATTATACTCGTTTTACTATCTGCGCTATAAAAATCGACAACATCAACCTCTGTGTAGCAATTTCCGTACATGTTACAAATTCCATGACACGCGGAATGCTCCTCTGAAAATCTGGGAGTATCTTGAAACGATCGAAACATGTATTTTCATACACCAGCCACCCTCCGAGTCGCAATCGAGCGGGAAACGGCGGCGTTATTCGGGGAGCCAGTGACAACTTAAGAAAGGAAATCGTCCCCTGTCTCGTCGTGCACGATTCAGCGCGATTCTATCGGCGAAGGGATTCCTCGATGAGACAAGGGAAAGAAGAGGGATGGAAAGAGAGAAGAATGCATTCGTCATTACGCGGCTACGTGACGATCAAAAGGAGGCCTGCGGTATTTACAGCGAACAGGCACGATCGCGGCTACCCGATCGATCGTTTCGCTCTGTCGCAGGAACCCCAACCGAGCGTCGAGCAATTCTCGTTCTTCAAACAACGCCAATATGTTGGTTCGTGGGTCACTGCTTTGGCACGAAACTCGTACACACATGGTCGTGGCGGTGAGGGAAGAAACGGAGGGAAAGTGGAATGGGTCAGGGGTAGCGAGGAGCAAGGGAGTAGCGTCGTCTGTCGGGTATAGGGTGAAATTTAGTGCGGAATATAAGGGACCCTCCCGAGCTTGGCCTAAGGCGGGGTTTACAGCCCTCCTTGTGAATCTGGCCGTGTGCGCATACATTTTCAAAACTCACTTCGATCCACCAGGTTGGAAGGGATCGCATTGTCGGAGACAATTCTCTATCTTTTCCCTCTATCCCACCCCTGTTCCCTCCTCCACCCCTCTGTTCCGTGGCTGGCTTCTTCCTTTTCACACGGGGCAGAGCCACGCGTCCGACCAACGGATACGAACCCGGCTTTCTCCAGAACTTGCCCCCTTTTCCGTTAGGTCGTCCGCGAAGAAAGGGATGCACCAACTCCTCCCAGTTTTCTGCCCTTTACACCACTTGGCGGCGACGCGTCCGACGGCCCAATTAAACTTTTAGTGCTCGCTTAACGCGTAGCTCGCGCGTCGTCTTCTCTGCTTAACCTCGCGGCACCGTGTTAACCGTCGAAAGTAAAGCCGCAACATGGTGCGAAGCGATCATTTTTTGCAAACGATAATCGAACTTTAAACGCGTTGATTTATTTATTTATCGACCATATGGAAAGTAGAACTTTTATAAAGGATAATTTGTATAAAACTAAAAATAAGTACACCGAAATTAAAGGTGATTATTTTTAAATAAATCAAATATTCGACGTAAAATATCTGTAGAAAACTAAACGA
Organism: Bombus fervidus; assembly: GCF_041682495.2. Classification (NCBI taxonomy): domain Eukaryota; kingdom Metazoa; phylum Arthropoda; class Insecta; order Hymenoptera; family Apidae; genus Bombus; species Bombus fervidus. The sequence goes on along the minus strand of NC_091523.1, from coordinate 1,961,767 downwards.
ATTGCACGATTGTTGCTATTTGCATTTTTCCCATGAAATGAGGACGAACGTAGAAATAAAATATAATATTATTTCAATGGTAAAGTAAATAAATGTATGACAAATGCGTTGTAATTAAATTTGCTCAAATACGCGTTTTATTCAGCGATCAAACATCATCGATACAATTGTATAGTCGGAATTACTCTTCAATAACGATTCAATCAATATTTTCAATGCTTAAAGCAAAGTGACGGAAAATAGAAAATAATATACACGAGGAATCGTATCGAGGTTTATTTTGTTAACGTTACATTATTTATACACATTTGTGCGTATATTTTCTTTCCGCGATTCAGCAATAAACGGTTGGTGAATTTAGTACTGAACAATTTTTAATGGTTGATTCCTGCGCACCCGTGATTTGGTATGAATCATTGATAATATTAATAGACGGCAATATGTCTAACGAACAATTTTCGGAGCAACGCGAGATCGCAAAACTGATAAATAAAAAAAAAGAGAAAAATAAAAAAAGTGAAAAAAATAAATAAAACCAACAGCTTCGAAAGTTATTTAACGTGCTAATTGCTCGGGCCACTTTATTTTATAGCGGACCCAGGGAAAATATAGATTCTGTAGTTAACGTATTGAATTTCCGTGAATGTCGAGTGAATAAATGAAAATTCATGAGTAATCGCCGCCTCAGGCTGAATATTTTCGATCACCGCCAACAAACCGGGTCTCGCTCTTAAATCATAGTCTTAAAAACATCATACCATTGTCCAAATATTATAAGAGGAATCATTTCATGGTTCGTTACTACATTCGTATACTTTGGCGAATTTGGAAAGAAAACTTTGGGCCGTTGAACTTTCACTTTTACTTTTGAACCACAGATCGTGTATATCTAAAAATATGAAAACTTATGCGAACATTAAAAGCGATACTTTTATTTTCCTAAATGAATCATGGCACTATCTGGAAAGTATTGTTGTTTGGCTACTCGACTTTTTAATTCATAACTATTAAACTTGTGTTCTATTTCTTTATCTATCCAAAATATAAAAGAAGCTACGTCTACTTTCGAAAAGAAAGAAAAAAGAAGAACTCTATCCGAACGATTTCCAACAAAATGGCTCTGTATATTTTGCAAGATACTTGAAATTATCTAGATGATAGAAGCGAAAGTTACAGCTAATTACGTAGCATGCGTGTAAGATTCCAATTCCTGACTTATATAGGGATACTCTCTGTTTATCGGTTGTCGTAGACAACATGACGTCATTACAGCCGACCAGCTCGCACGAAAGCAAAAATTACTAGTCGAAAGAAAAATTATGTCGGGGCTCACCCAGCGCGATCACGCGCACGTAGACGTGTACGCACGAGTTAAATCCTCTTGCTTCGCTCTTATAGTCGCAATCCTCTTTTCATTTCTCTTCGGTTTTCGTCCCTCATCCGGTCGATCTCAGCCTCCTTTTCCAGCTTCCCCAAAAGCATATTTCTCCTCTTGCCGTACGAGAAGTCGCGTTACCTGTGCGTATACTGATCCGTGCTCGGGCTCGTGCACATCCTCGCCTCGTGTCTTCTCTCTCTTCTTCTGGTGGTGTGCTTGTACCCGAGATATATATATATATATATATTTTAGCGGCGCTCGAGCGCCCCGCGGGCGGTCCCCGAAAGTTTGCCGATTTAAGGATCAGGAGGAACATAAATTGAAAGTAATGGCTTGGTGTGTACGTGTCAGGTCGGATGTCGACGTGCATCGGGGCCGGATGACCGGCTGCCTCTCGCTGCGGCGGTTCTGACCCGACGGTGCAAACGTTGTCCTATCACGAAAGCCTCGCTTCTTTTTTGCTTACCATCGAGCTTTTTCAGAGGAGCCGGCGTGGTGTGTACCGTTCTACTACACCGGTGTGTACCGTCCTATCTGGTCAGACAGACTGCCAACCACGTTGCGTACTAATCCTGCGCGTGCTACGATCGCTACGCACGGCAGCTTGTAAAACAACATGGTACTTTGGTGTATACGCCATGCAGGTTGAACCCGAATGGGGCCACGTTCAGAAACTGGGAGCGAAGGAAGAGAAGAGGAAAAAGGAAGCACGCGGCGCGAAACGAAAGTACAAGAGAAAAAGGACACAATCCCTGTATGCGCACGTGATAGGGATAGGGACAGAGAAAAGGAGACAACGAGAGAGATGAGAGGAACGTTCGTAGCCGTGGGCACGATAAGGTGTCTCGAGCCCCGGGTGGTGGCCAACCACCTACTGGGAGTTAAGAACTCTAAATTACGCGTGGACATGGGTTTATGTCTTCATCGGTTACAGCCAACGACCGGTCTCCGTGGAACTGACGTTCCGGTTATTCCCGGAGCTTTATTATTATATATTTCTCGCTTTTCCCCCGTTGCTCGTGTATAAATTGCTGGTCTGCGCGCAACGAAAAACAGGAGAAAAAGAAAAAGGGAGAGCAGGCAGCGAAAAAAGAAATGAAAAGAGGGAGACGAATAAGCGGTTCATAGTTGATATTGGATACGCGGGGGACCGAAGTCAAGTCGGACGTTCAACGAGAAATTAACCATGGCCTCTTCCATGCACCGCTTTTTAGCCCGTTGCTAATTAACAGGAATCGCGGAGTATGGGTTAATTAATTATTTTCGAACTCGTCGGTGTACCCGCTGTATCCAGCTTGTTTTCGTTTACGTTTCATACATTTTAATCGATGAAAATCGAGACGAACTTTTTTCCAGCACAATCGAACTTTATAAGGTATAAATCGTGAAAATTGTTTTTCACGATGTTCTGAAACAATTTTAATCGACCAAGCGAAATACCATGCACGTTGATTGACGCGGATTTCGGTTTTTGAATAAAATGTTAAATATATAATACTCGACTATTGCAACGCGTGCATTATCGGTACTCGTTATAGCACATGAAACGATACAGAAGCCAGGACTGTCGAAAACCATGCGACTTTCTTATGGGGAAACGCCTTTAACATAACCTAATATCCTAACGCAGTTCAGTCATTTCCTGGTGGCCATATAGCCGTCCCTAAAGCGAGTCCCCGGGGAGAATTTTGTCAAAGGATCTTTATTCTACGCGGACGTATAATACACCATTGCGCCTCGAGCGAAAGGGAAACGTGATACGTGAGTGTCACACCGCAAAAATTTCGATTACGCATGAACGCGTTGAGAAAGATCGCCACCGACCTATTTCTTTCTGTAACGTAGTTTGTTGCGTCAAAAAATTCTAATTACAAACTCGACAAGATCTCGCGTGTGAAAGCCTGTAATTATTTACTACATTTTTCTCGCGTATCCAGGAGGTGCTCCACATAGAACATTTCTTTAGAAAAACGTGAAAAACCAGTTAACAGGAGAAACTTGTAATTTCGTTTTCAAATATAAGACACCACTCAGAAATCTATACTTCGTAAAAAGATAATGTTAGATCAAAATAATATTATAAGTCCAGAACGTGCATTGTAATAAAACAAAGCAATATCTTATTTCTCGATTCGTTCACAAACACTATTGCTTAAACAACTATCCTCCAGCCTAAAAATCTAACCACCCTGAGAACATCTCAAAGCGATTCAACTCAAAATGATGGCTGATCAAATGAATTTGCCATACTTTCAGTTTCATATCGTTATATCGTTTATATGCATCGCGTCGAAAAACCATACGTATCATCGTCAATGCATCGATGATTTCTTAATCATCTCTAGTTTTTTGCTGTTTGCAATTTGACAGATGAGTTCAGGAGTCCGTAGCAATCTAACGAACGCAGACGCACACACGATTGGCCGGATGCGACCATGCAGTTCGACTCCAGTTTTAAATATTGAAAACGTCAGGGCTTTGAAGCAACAGCCGACAGACTGCCGCGGACAGGAAAGCTCGCGTTTTGTTTGATGTTCAGAGTATTTTCAGAAATTTCAACATCGTACATCGCCCGAAAATCCTACCATCGATCGATCGAAATCGCGATTGGAAATTGACGGCGACCGTATTTCCTCGCGGACAAGTACCGCGGGACGCATCCGGTGATATTTTAATAGTTGCGTAGCTAAAAAGTTTGACGCTCGTGTCACCGGTATGTGTTAATGCATACTTGATAAAACCCGACAATATAATCATATTGATTCATAAATATTTACGTATTAATACTAATACCTAACTAAATTAATAATAATATTATAGTAATAAACTATTATTAAATAATATTTTCTATTAGAAATAGTAAGTATATAATACATTTAATACTATATAATACTATGTAGTACATTTAAATGAAATAAAATACATGCAAGAACGCTCGAAACAAATCTTTTGTTAATTAATAATTCTTAGAAGGTGATAAATTTAATAATATTCATAAAAGAATAATAATGGTTTACAAAATTTGTATTCTCATCGTTCATGCTCCGGTTCTGTGTCTCAATGTACGTCTTCCCCTAACATTTTCGATTTGTGGTTCGTGCCACTCAAACCTCTACGCTAGAATCCTTTCGAGTCTCTATTTCTGATAATTACAAGAAGGAAAAACAATGGACTCAATCACGCTGCGGAACAATAGCGAAATACAACAATTGCGTGTAGGACCCCCCATGAAGATACGCGCCCAGTTGGTAATTGGACGTTGGCTTGCAGGGAGCCCTACGTGCCAAGTGCTCAAATCCCTTCGCCGCTAGATACTTGCATTGTTTATGCCTCTCGTTCATTCTACGTGCATCTTGTATAGTTAGAGTGGGGCTACTGGCGTGATACACAGTTAAGGACAAGCGATTCTGGCAGCGCTTACTCATTGTTATACGGAAAAAGAATCACCAACTAGGCCTAGGTATCTCGCTCATGAAATCAAGATTAGCTGATTACCAAGTAGCTCATCATAAAACTAAATTTAACATCTTTGAAGTTTGTAATCTCCGATGTGTGAATTAATTGTAAAACTTTGTAATTATCGTTATATAGTAGAATTAAGCCACATCTTCGTAGTTGTTTTAAAATACAAGTTCAAAAAAACTCCCTCCCCTGAAGCATTTTATTTGTTTTGTACATTATTAAACAAAGTATTTTATGATACCTCATAGTTATAAATTAGTTTGGAAGATCAGGAACACAGACTTTCCTTTGGAAATAATTAAAGAGATCTTAGAGATCCTTTGATCAAGAATTAATATTTCAAATTGGAATTCTATTATTAGTTTAATGATTCTCCTAATGTTAAAGCTCATATAGCCGATGGCATTTGCGGTACTTCTCGCTTCTTACTCGATTCCCGCCCAAAACCATGAATTTAGTTTTCTACACAGCCCAAGGCGATACGCAGGATAATATCAATGTAGCGGTCATACTCTATTGCAATTGAAATGAACGGTTCGATTCACTACATGCACTACTGCCTGGGTACACGCCAATTTTGGCTGTGATTCGAACCACCCTCCTTCTATTCCGAAACCCTTCTAATTTTAATCATATCATAAAGAGCAGAACATCTTTGAACAGAGTACGACTAAATTTTGACAGAAAGTGAAAAATAGATGGAAAGAAGAAGAGGATGAAATCTTATCATTATTCTACAGTAAATTGTATCAAAGAAAGAATTTTTATGATATTCATAAAAAAATGACTTGAATGTTGAGCTTGAAATCATTTACAGCAGCAAATCCCGCGCAACATACTCACCTCCAGAAACAAATTCTGTCGAGTGTACGAATTGAGCGCGTAACGTACGCGTCGTTTATTAAAATAATAATTCGCGATATTTCCTTATTTATAGTCCCGACTTTTTCGATAATATTCGTTTAGCGTATTTTATGCAAAATGTAACGTAAGGTGCGCATAAATTCGATGCGGAATATCAGGTATCGTTGGATACATTATCGATTTCGGTGAACCAGTTTCGCGCAATCACGCGTTACGATTTACTAGCGCACACGAGACAGAACCTAAATACTGGGACTCCGATATAATGGATTATAGTAACACCATTAAAACCGCTCGTAATAAATCATTTTATTTTCCCTCTTTCATCATGGATATTGAAATGTTTTTAATGATAATTTATTATTTATTATTATTTATTATTATTTATTACTATTATTATCATTATTTGTTATTTATTATTACATTTACTTTACACTAATTACCAAATTATTCGAAACCTTTGATTCCGTTTTTTCGAGCTCATAACGCTCGAGACGTGGCACAATTTATAAATTTTATTCTCCGCTGTAAATTGCACGCTGTAGATCCGATTCTAGCAATTAAAGTATAAAAACATCGTTCCACCAGTCGTTTGAATCGCGAAAAGTTCTTCTTTGAAAGCTTGGATAACCAGCATCTCCTTCTCGACGGGTTCTTTTATTTTGTCCGCGAGCATCGAGCAGGGTGGAGCGTAAGGAGCTTGAAAAGAACAAGTTTTAAACTGTGGCAGCGTAAAGAAAATGCTTTTCTTTTAATAATTTCAGATAAATACGGCGAAGAGAGCGGAGCTGAGTATTTTTGTATTCGCCGGTCTTTTGTATTCACCCGGGCTGGGATCTGTAAAATTTTCCCGGTAATTGACGATCCTTTTTCCCTCGATTAATTCAACGAAGATCTGTGGGCAATCCTGCAGACGACGGGAATTTGATAACGTCGTTGCAATCGAAGACACGTTTCAATTACTTTGCACATCCAGTGTCTTTTTAATATTAAATTTTAAGAAACGAGAGGAGATTGCTGAAGCAATCCCAAGATGAATCTCTAGTTTTCTAAACCGTATCGCTGGATTAATTTCGTGTTGTCATCTTGTATGTCTATACACGTTGTAAATCTTTGCAGAACAATCAGTTCTATTCGATATTCAAAGGTAAAAAGCATTTGCTATTGAAAGATAAATTCACTTCTATTTAAACGTCCTACTATTTTAACATCAGAATTAACAACTCTGAGTCAACAGTATCGGATCAAAACTCTAAAAATAGTTTTAATGTTACATAATGGAAACGTAAGCGTCGATCGTATGCACGACAGTGATCGAATCGCCAGGACGTTCTGTTAGGAAGAGAAACGAAGCGAGAGCGCGGGGAACGAGACGCGATGGACAAAACGTCGTCGACGGAAATGTTTCGAAAATTTCGAGCTGGTACGAATGTCTCAGAGCAAAAAAGCAAGCCGGAGCACTCAGAGCGCAACTTTTCCATCGGCGGTCCGCCGGGGGCGTAAAATTGTGAGGTCTGGCGCTCCCTTTACTATCCGCGTATTCACGGCCCGAGGTCTGAGATTCCGGCCATCTGTCGAAAATCCTGATTTTACATTTTCCTTCTTCTCGTTGTAAGTAAATCGCAAATCACGACCTGTACCTATGCTTTTCTCCCTGAATTCGAAAACGATATCTTCAAGCCTTACGAAAGCAAAAGACTATAGCGATTAATATTATATTAAGATCCAATTATCGATTGTTTTCGATGATCTATTAGACAGGTATCGTTCAAATGTGATATATAAATGTAAAGAAAGTGAGTTCATGAAGTATGTAATACGTGTAAGTTGAAGGAAAAGATTGCTTTTGACACAAAGTTATAACACAAATATATTAATGTTAAGGATAAAAAGTAACGATTAAGTAGGGCGGATAGAGTTGTAAGTAAAATGCAACTGAACGTAGATTGGATCCCTTGTCGAACCTCGATACACCTTTTGTACCCTGGAGCTGACCCCGTTTCGTTCACGACTGATTTAATGATGACGGAAGTCGCTTAACCTACACTTAAACTGATCATAATCGTTACTTGTATCCTACACCCTTTTAGAAACGATATTTCGATCATACTATGGAACCTTATCATATGTATTTTTACCAGTAAAGTTTTACTAATATATATGTACACACATAATATGATTGGGAAAGTATTTTTTTAAGTAATTATAGTATATAGTATAGTATAGTATAATTAAGTATATTAGTATTCTTTTTAGATAATTTTCAATAGTCTTTTACTTAAACTTCATTTCGTACGGAATTTTTATAATTCATTGATAATTCATTTCATTATCTCCGATTCTTCGTTGTTAGGTGGTTTTAATATAATACAAATTCATGAAAACAGATTGAGATTGTTCGAGTGTTTGATTAGATGGCCGTTCAGGTGTTACAACAGCGATAGCCAGAATGGTGAGAATCTTCGAACAGAATATTTCCACGTAGGCTATGAACAAATAGCGTGTAGCTTTGTCCGCTGAAGTGAACGGTGCCTATGAAATGTCTGGACCACTGTAGCCTCCAAACTTCGGTAATCATACAGTCCAGTGCACCACAAAGCAAATCTATGCGCGGTAATCTCCTTCTTGTGGAATATGGAATTTAATAACTTTATTTGATAACTCAAAACAACAACATAAAGACGTATCAAATCGTTTTTCGAAAACAATTGTTGCAAAGGTCGTTGGAAAATCTATTGCAGCGAGTAACATGTTGTTTTGAAAGTTGTTAGTCAGGTTAGTTAGCTCCTATTTTTATATCTTTTATTTGTGTAATAGAAGGATAATCACGTACAAATATGTTTTTTGAATTTTTGACAACTCTTTTTGAATTTTTTAAAATAAATAAATGCCATGAATCTTCCAATATATTTTTATTTTAAGGAAACTTTATAGTAATTAGTATATTATAGTAGTAGAAGATTTTAAAAAGTAAAAGATTATCTTCGTAATAGTCATCTAACAATTATCGCGACGAAATCATTTATATGGACCAATTATGCTTTGATGGTACGTGACACGAGTTTTAAAAAAGTTGATAAGTTGATTACGACTCATCGATTTTTATTCCCTGTCAAAAATTGAAGGGTTGAAGATCGCCTCGACCAACGTCAATGTAAAATAAATCTGTTCTTAAACAAATGTAGATGAAAAGCGGTGAGGATTTCCAGAAGATGTCAAGATCGCCGCAACCACAATCACTCAGAATGTCTTCCTCGGTTACAGCGTTCATATATCCCATGAGGAACCCCTTTCTATCTTACCATCGTGGGTAAATTATTGGTAGGTACGACGTTAAAACATAATTGATTAATACTTGGATTTTGTGATATACGAACTGATACTATTACAGCGGACGATCCACACTTTATCTGCAAAGTTTAGTACAATTCCAATTCGAACTTATTTAATTATATTAAGAAAAAGATGATGCGAAATTTTTGCAACTGTACAAAGAAATCAAAACAGATCAACGGAACAACCGATACCATAGATGCTTGTACTATTTCAGGCAATATAAAAATAGCGATTTGTCTATCGGTTCATTAAAATAATGAAAAAGGAACAAAGAAATAACTGTGTTTTCATACAAAAGCACTAGTTTAACAGTACATTAATATAATCGTTTGAAGAAAGAATTTGCAGAAAGTTTACACATTATAATCGTCTATAAAAATTCATAAAACTCTCGCAAGCTGTCATTATTTAAGCTTATCGCTTTTAATGAACTCTGATTTCTATCAAAGGAACTTACATTCTTATAGAAGATCTTCTAAATCTATCCAAAGCAGCACATGTCAACGAGATTTATCGTGATGCGATAGCTCTTACAGAATCTTTCGTCACGATTTCGTATAAATATCAATAGACTTTTGTTGTAGATCGAAAGAAACGATTCGCGCGTAACGTATCATTATAGAGACCGAGATAGGTGAATTGTTAACGCACGCCCGCTCTCGGTTAATATCAACGCAGCATTTAACAAGAAACGAACATTAAATACGTCAAAATATCATAGTTCTGGCTGGCAGGGAGTTCGGATGGTTTAACTGGCTTTGATCTTTGTACGTAACGGTGCTCAAAGTCTGTTACAACGGTGAATTATACCCTCCAACTCCTGCCGTTTAACAACAAAGCGACCTGTTTCGTTTGGTATACGTTTCCCTCTCTCTCTCCGTTTCTGCGTTTCTCTGCTTCCACGTTCTCTTCGTCCATTCCTGTGAATTTCTATCGTCTCTTTACGTGCTTCCGGAAAAAAAGAAACGATGAAAAACGAGTTAATGTCTCGCGGCAGGCTCTAAAGCGTTCCCATGCTTTATATCATTTACCACGGAACGAAGAGAATGACCACGAAGCAGATAATGATGACACGATCGTTTAACGCTTTTAACAACATTAATTGCTCGCCTCTGTTGCGAATTTAGGAGCCGGAAGTTAGGAGAGCAACAAAAACTGGAAAACACAGCAGCATTTTACGTATCTAAATATTTGATATTCTGTAAAACGATACGTGAAAATGACAAATCAAATGTTATCGATAACTCTGAAAATGAAAACGCTAATATCAGAGATACTCGCTAGATGCGTTGAAATCAGTAATTCAATGATTACAGGCATAAGCCTGAAATAGTTTAATGAAATAAACGATGTTGCAAAATAGCAGAACTAAAAGCATAACAAGGGCATCGCCTAAATCCGCGAGGAACGACGGTCAAAATGATTCAACGAAATTCTAGACTCGTCCCAGACCGACATAGATCCACCCTCGCTTCTAACCGCACATAAACGGTAAGGATAACCTAGCATTTTATACACAAGATCTATGGAGGCTAAGCAATAACGTTTAGCGATAATTCTAGGGTAGCCAGACCACAAGGCCTCGGGCTTTACGGATGACTTATGCTTGCTGAAGTTATTTGAACTCGTCGATGTATCGAGTTGTGGCACCGTGAGTCCCCGACGTCTTTGTCAATGCGCTGTACAAATGTTAGCACACAAGACGTACGGCGAATCCCGCGCTGTTATGTGGCGGGTGCTTCGTAATTTCAAGGTAAAAAGCATATACGCCGACCTTATTATCAGCTCGCGTGTAAACGTTATCGGGCCGTCGCCAAAAAAAGCACTGTGTCTCCCCTTCCATTTCCGTCGCTTCGATTGATCGACTCGTCCCATAGATTGAAAAACGTGTATGTATTTCTATAGAAATTTGTATCAGAACGGAAACATTGCGAGATGTTTAATTAATCCTGAAACGAATCACTTCCCACGTATAATGAAATATTTCGAAACAACAAATACTTGATATATCGCTTCATTCGTTTGATGAATAGTTTACTTCCGGTGACCGTCACTAGTGATTCACGAGAATCGAACATCGTTCATCTATAATTTTGAATCCCTTTGAAAGCTCGATGGGATCTATAATTTACTCTACAAACTCTACTTTCTAATCGCCCTTTCCTTATTCTTTCTTCTTCCATCTACTCCATTCACTTTCACTCATGGAGCATCGTTTAATTTCGATTTTCGAGATCCTTTGACGAAAGTGTATACGGTGACAACTGATTCCACGAGCATCTGTGAATAAAAGAACTGCAAGTGCTGGACGAGTACCGCCAGCGGGTGCTCACGCAATAAAGATAATTGCAGTTTGATCCAGGTAGCGTTAGCCGGGGGACGCAAAATACATCTAACGAAGACAATCTCTCTTTCGTTTGGAGAGGTTGATCAAACCGTTGCACGTACCAACAGACAGAAACAGACGATCTGTTGGATAGAAGGAATCTGTTGATGGAAAGAAGAGTGGATCAGAGACGGTGGACGAAAATCGGAGAAAGGTTGCGAAAGAGAGATGACAAGGGGGTGGGAAAATAACGATAATAGAAATACAGGGAAAACGAAAGAAAAATTTCAAGCAGAGGAGAATTCCGAGCGAAATAAGGAGAGGAAGATAGAGAAACCAGAGAAAGCATAGGTAGGGAAAGAAAGAATCCGTTGGGATCCCAAGCCTGCTGGCGTAATTCTACTGGATGACAAGACGGGGGTTAGAGGACAGGTGCTACTGACGCCTTTGATCTCTTCCGCATTACACGCTGTAGAGTATCGCGCTCAAAAAAGGGAATTATCAAAATATCCTGGCCGGTTGCGCCCGCTCCGCTAGAAAGAACAGCGATCGATACCCGCTTAGGGTCATATCAACCGTGACGTTCTCTTTGTTCTCCTCCTGTTCGTCGTTTCGAAATCGTTTCTCGGTATTCCTTTTGCATACTCCACCTGTATGCAGCGCAATATACCTTGCGACCGTACCATGCAAGACAACGTTACAAAATTGCGGAGAAACTCCAACGATTTCGTCTTCTTTTACTCTTGGAGAAATGTTGCGAAGGATGTATAGGTAATATCAAACATCGGGATTAACAATATTATTCGATTGTGTTACTATGTTTTTTTGAAGATTTAATTTTACGCGAAACCCGAATTATTGTAGAAACTTTTATATTTTCCAAATTGTGGTAGCAGGAAAGTATAATTTCATACAATTGACACTTCCTTATAATAGAGCTGTCGTAAAATATTCGAGGACAATAGAGTGAACAGGAAAGAGTAGTGGAATTTTTTGAAGCTACTCGTGACACTTCGAGATATCAAACAATTGAACTCGTTGAAATAGTACGTAAGTAGATATACATACATATCAAGAGCAAACAATTCTACTTATAGTACTGTTTGATATGACATTTATTTTATAACGTAGGTAGCTTGCCCGTTTCTTCGTAGTATGATATTTCTACATATACGGGATTTTTATTTTAATGATAACATTTTTCCGAAATTGTATACCTAACTCGTTTCTTGCCCACATTTTACATTTCATTCCTACAAGCTATCATTTTCAGAAATAAATAATTCGAACACATGATATCAAACACAAAGTCATTTATTCTCAATCATTCGGTCAAGCTCTTATCGGGAAGGGAACATTCAAGGAAGCGAGGAACGCCGCAAGGACGCAGCGGAAGATTTACAGCTCGTCGCCAGGAAGGATAAGCGGAACTATTTATTGAATATCATTTATCATTGAGGAGATCTCGTATTTCTCAGAGTCGCACATCGAAACGGCCGAAAACACCGGCTATTAGGTGTAACGTCACGGCTATTGGTACGCGTATGTGGTAATTACGCCGGGGCCTGGAATACGCGTAACGCAAGAAACAAATTATCGATACCTCGAGCGAAGATTCGCTGCCTCCGGTACTAAGCGTCTAGCGACGATAATCGACACATGTCGTTCCCGTGGCTGGCAGACAAAAACTAGGCGGCGAGATTCCCAATGGACTCCCGAAAGCTGTTGACGACAAATCGAGGGTTAAAATACTATCGGTAAATAGCGAGTGGAATGAGCACGGGGGTGAGGCCAAGGGAGACGCGTATCAGATGGCACAGGGGGGGATTATAACCCTAATTTCGGCTATCCGCGTGACACTCTACTTTAAATGAAGTAGCCTGGTCGCTCCCATGGCCGAGCAACAATCAATCCTCGTGCATAATAGGGACTCTTGTTACCGGATCGTTAAGAAATTCCTACACAATCGCTTCCTATACAACGAAACTTGGCTGATTAAGGCGATAAGACAGATAAAAACGAGACTTTGTGAAGTAGGAAATCGACGTTGAAATATTGTCTTAATTGTTACGTGATGCAAAGATTAGATGATAGGACTATTTGGTTTTGATCTTTTTTATTTGTACGACTTGGGCGCGATTTAAAGTTAATTGATGATAATAGATAGATGATAATCCAATAAAGAAGAAGGTAATCCAAATACGATCATTGTTTATTTCACTTCAGAATTCATTTGATTTTCAACTAATGCACAACTAACAAAAAGCATTTATTTCGAAATACTTCTACAAATTCCTAAACGATCGACAATTTCAGAACATAAATAACTAAATATTAAACAAACAGTCGATTTGTCGCAGGAATTCCTTACCTATTTTCATCAAACACGTACATTTTTCTCCCATTTTACATTACACGTGTAGGTACATCGGATCAATTCTATCAATAAATCTTTCAGTTGACATTTAATTAAATGATCCGTCGTTAATTCTTCGCAAATCCGATGTATAATTTTAATACAACATTGATAAGATTAAAACAATCATCGTGAATATATTTAGATGTGCAACTCGAAATTTGATTCCTTCTTAATTTCGGAATCTGTTTAAATTTATCTGATCATTGATTCAGAAATAATAGGTGAGCATACGCGGAACATAAAGAGATGATAACGGAGGAATCGGTATCTGAGCACGCAGTCGCTATTTCTGTGGCGGCTAATTCGCGCCACTTTCGTTAATCCGTGGCAATAACGCATCGTTGATTAGATAAAATCACCGTGACCGTGATCACGGCAACAGCGGTTAAAGTTATTTCCACCTCGGCCGAAAGTCCTCCATAAATCACGTCTCGCGGACGTCCAAAATTCTTCTGCAATCTCGCAAAGCGTTTTCAGAGGAACCGCGAGCCTGTCTAGTTGCAACCCTTCCCCTCGATGGCGCATTCTTTCGAAATGGCCCCCTTACACTGGATCACGAAAATTTTACCTCTGCTAGCACGCTCACCTCTAGGCTAGAAACTATCGTAGTACAACAATTTTTCATAACGTACTTTTCAATTAGTCATAAAATAGACGTCTTAATATTAGAAGTACTTATATAAAATACATTTAACGTTTGAACGATTCAAAGAACTGGATTAGTCTCGCAAACATTGCGATCAAGTAAAACGATTAATTGTTGGAAAAAAGTAATATGGAAATACTCTCTACGTCTGGATAACGTGATTTCCTTGTTGCCAACAAAGTTACTTCCTAGAATACCAAACTTTGACTGTATATCGTGTTGTAGCGTAATCCGGCCAAAGGCGAACAACAGTTCCTCGCCTCGATCACGGTGCGGCGGTTCCTTCCGTGACCAAGCTGGACGACAGACACGCTCGATCGTGGGAGAAAAAATGGACAACGCGTCGGCGTTGCCGTGAAGTTTTTTCTTATGTACCTACTACTCACTGCATGCCATATAGCCCGGAAAGATAATTATAGTTTCTCGATCGACGTAAGAATTTCTGAGATTTCTGCCAGCTAGCCGCCTTCTACGTCGTAGAATAGTAGTAGAGTATCTTTATAAGCAACGAGTGTGGGTGAGCTGACCGCCCCTACCATGGTAAAAGGCGGTAGTGGAGGGAAAGGAGACGGAGGGGATGCTGAGGGCCAAAGTGAAGGCTTCGCCGGAGAAAGATTAGCAGACCAGCCAAGACTTTCGTGTTTCTCGGATCCACAGACCCGTAGATCATGATAATTGTGAGAACAATTCATCAGGTAAATTTCACGCTAAGCGGTCCCCGGATTCGTTGGCATGTACCGATCATCCACCGGTCGGTCCATTAATCACGATCTCCAATTGTCGGTCGGCTCACTCATCAACGCGATATGTGTGCGAGCTTTCATCTTTTTTTTTCTCGATCGAACGGATCGACCATGATACGCGTTTTTGCGCAACATTCTTCAATATCGTCATACAAATATGTATATGCGCCCCAATGTGACAGAGCGCGTGTAAATGTGAGATAAATTATATCTATTTTACGATTCTGTTACCTTTTTTACGAAAATATCACAAAATCACTTCAGATTCCCATTCTTTGGATCATTTATGCGAACATTTTTAATATCGAGGCTCCAAACTTACTTGTACGCTTGTTACACGACCACAGCATTTTGCTTGCATACATAAGGATTAAGAATTAAATCAACATAGCGGAAGAAGGGAAATCGAATTAGTTGTTGCTCGTCAAATGGTCTGCAGACATCTAATATACTCAAATTGTGATTTTTGAATTCCTGTAACCTGAGACGTTATTCTCCAGTTGACGTCTTCTTCGCGTCCGTAAATGCTCAATTTGTCGGCACTTTCTACAGGTGTTCGTGGTTGAAATCACTTACCAGCCATAAACGGGAGAACAACCGAACGGATAATACGTGTTTGCACTAATAGTAGGTCCTTCGTAAACATAGGGTAGCTTCTATACGCTAGCAATTATTATCGTACTCCGTGTAAGTATGTTCAAATACGGTGTACGGGCGTTTATCAATGAAGTTGTTTCGTCATCATCTCAAAACCACGGCTACGATAATGACTGTCGCGTTATCGTTGACAGTTAACACGGCGATACTAATCACGAAACCTGTAATCCTAGGTTTGCAGATTTTTCAAAGATTGTGCATCATCGTCGTCGATCTTTTCGATTGGCGTTTTAAGAAATTTAAGCCTTTTGTTTGGAAACAGTCGAAGACTATCGATAAAGAGGCCGATCAATGCATATTTATCGATCTTTTTATCTTTACAGACTTTTATAAACATCTATACTTACAAGATTGTGGGTTACGTGTATAATTTTTCAAGCAAGAAATATAAAATTTCGCAATTTTATGTCTAAACTAACAAATCGTAATCTTTTTTACGTTATCGGAAGATACTCGCGATAGTTCTTTCCGATATCTAGATCACTCCTTGAAATAACTATCGGTTACAATTCTTAACGATTGAAGTAGGCAAGCAAAAGAAAAATATCATTCATTTTTATCAACAAACGCGACAGTTTGATCTTATCGTTTATTAAGTAACTGTAACGTTATTCTTAAACGTCTGTTTCCATAATTACAATTTACAACAAGGAACAATGCGGGATTTGTTTAAAATAAGAGAAAGATACAATCTCACAAAATGAAAGAAAAATTTCCCATTCATTGTATTACGATCAATATCATATTCGAAAGTTAAAACAATCATCACGTAAGACGTAAAAAATTGTTGTAGAAATTCCTTGATACAACCGTTGATCTTCTACCTCGACCATTTGTAACTCTTCCGGCATTGTTACGACATTATAATAGCGCAAAAAGCCAGTCGAGACCAAAGGAAATCTTGAGACCTATTGTAAGGAGAGAAAAAGAAAGCACCGCTTGTCGAAAGAAGAGTACAACGCCGATATCCTGATTCTGGCGTGGTGCGAAACGACGCGTCGCGGTTCCTCCGGATCGTGGGAGAGGCGCGCGTGAAAATCGTGGCTGTCGGTTTGGTTCGGTCTAAATGTAACCCTAAAAGTTCGAGGCAACGGCCAAAAGAATGTATAATTACGAGGCATAAAAATAACCATCGCCCACTCAAAAGTATTCGTTGCGGCTGGCCAGTGTGTAACGATGTGCCTTTGGTTTTCGGTCGTCGCACCCACAACTTGGAGATTCCCATCGATCTCTCGACACACCACCCGTTTCTCTCTGAACCAAAAGATGTTCGGCAATTTTTCGACAGTGATTACACCAGCAGCAAGCCTCGCCTGACCCGCGCTGTAAAAATCTTGCTTTTAAGTATAAGGCAGGCGAGTGGACAATGGAGAAAAAGTCGAAGAAACTCTCTCGCCACCGTCCATTCGTCCGTCCGTTTCGAGGAATTTGAACGCGAATTGAGGGTGGAGAAGAGGGATTTTACCGTCCAAGAGCCAGCAATCTTTGAAATCGTTTTCCTGCGTGACGCTCGCGGGCGTCTGTTACACCTTTTTTATGCGATAAAAGACTATACGCAAAGAAGGTAGTGGTCCCAGGATACATTTCCCTAGCGACGGTAGCTTTCTTCGGAAAAGCACGGAAATTCAGATTCTCGTGGGAATTCGAGCCAGGGATGAAAATATTAAAAAGAAGGGAAAAACAGTGTACGATTCATTGAAATAACTATGCGTCGTTACCGTCGGCTTCAGAGCGTGTTACTAAGGCCTATTAAAAATTATTTTATGAAAATATTACGAATGTCTTATTGAACAGCACAGTTATACCTACTATACTCTATAAACTGACGAACAAAGTTTCGAAATAGAAATATTAACATTCTCAGCACTGACATATTGCGCGTTCGACAAATATTATGTTTTGAAAAATATTTACCTGATCCTCGCATCTTTACTTAAATCACCTACTTGTCTAGCAATTTATTTTTACAGGAAAGCTAACTATCGAGTTTCTGACGACTGATGAGAACCGGAAACTCGTCGATCGAAACGGAGAGTAGGAAAATCGTCCGAATCACCATCTGTCATGGCGGATTGTTAACTCGGTTATAGCGCACGCATATCAAATCGTTCGTGACGTACCTTAGCACGAAATGGGCAGCGCAGTAATGCGATTTGGATATATGGAGAGTCCTCTGGGATATTACCAGTACAGAGCTTTCTCCCCTGCGATACGACAAATGATATGCATATGTAAATACGGTGACCGAGCATTACGAATCGGCCTAACGCCGGGAAATCTGATTTGCAAACCTTCCTACGAATATTCGAACGTGTACGCCGTTACTACTTGTGATTACTTTACATTTTCTAAAATCTTTTTCAATCTCGCGCAGTAACATTTTCTCCTTAATGATACAAGCTGAAACCAGTAAACGTTTAATTATAATATTCGACTGCAATTCTATCTTTTTTTTTCTAAAAGTATACTCATAATTAATAACACGATCAAAATATGTTTCTCTGTGTTTGTATTTCTTAATTCAAAAGGTACTTACGTTAGTCTAAGTAGTCCGTACCAGACGCGTTTCGTCGAGAAACGTCTGAAACGGAAAACTGCCGAGAAGAGAAAAACACGGTTTTCTCTGAATTGATCCAGTGACCTCGAAACAACACAGCCAGAGAGAAAGGTCCAAGGGAGTTTGGTTTTATCTCACGGTCTTTCACTGTATCAGCGGCGCTCGGATGATCCCGTTAACAGGATCAAGACTCGTGGCATAGACGAAGGGTTCTTGTTATTCGCAATCGCCTTCTCTGGTCCTTAGGGACGCGAAATCCCCTCTGGATGCTCGGAGAATTACCAGGAACGCTAAGATATATTCATTTGCAGAATACACAACGAACGAAATTACTCACTGCCATCTTTCTTATTAACTTTTTCTTAATGAAATTAAATTGAAATTAAATGAAATAACCATCGACTTATTGAGCGTCGATCGAGACTTGCACTTTCTCGAGTCGCGTTTTCTTCAACATCGTGTCCATACTTTTCAAATACGTTTTTGATGCAAAAATTGTTCTTCGTTTGACTGTAATTCTATTATTCGACGAACATGCTATGTAAAAGTGTACGAATTTAGATCTTGGTCGTTTCATACGCTAGTTAATATCTATAAACGGTAATCGAGAATTTTAAACATGACTGCATTACGATACTCAGAGCAAACGTTATAATTAGTGAAGCGAAGCAAACGTCTTAGATACGACTCGTAATAATACGAGTACATATCTACCTGTAAGACATAGCGCAGACTTTCGACCCTCGTCCCAAAGTGCCAACCCTTAGCCCTTGCCATCGTACTAATGATTTGCAAACATCTACCCTCCATTCGTTTCGCTCATTACAAAGTTTTTTCCCGGCGTGTTGCGCATGAACAAGATGAAAGTGTTCCAGGAGTTTGGAAAGAATAAGAAAATGAAATTGAACAATCTCGCTTAGTCTTTTGGTTTTGATCGTTACAATAGACCGTAAAATTGATCGCCATAATTCATATTTAACTCCTTGCAATCATTATTGCTACAATTTATTTCCCAAGTCTAACGTTTCAAATATCTTTCAATAAAAATCCAAATTTGGAGAGTAGAAGTTCTCGAGAATAAAATTTCATTTCCTTATAAGCAATTAATTATGTGTTTCGTTTAATAAAACGAATACAGCAAAATAATAATTGCAAATGTCGTAACACTGTTAGAATTATTTGTACCTACGTCAAGAAATACTCGGAAATTATTGCAGAGATTTCTTTTTTATCAAGAGACGTCAATTAAATTTCTATTTTACGCATCGCACGAGTACCTGTTAATATCTAAATTAAACAATCGATTGAGCTTACGTTTCACAAGAGGCAATAATTAAAAGATTAAAGATATCGATTGAAATTCGATCAATTGACGTGTATTATCAATTGAAATTTCTATGTGATATCCATTAAAGAAGTGGTAACTTAACAATACCGAGTTTATATCCGTTATCAGATTAATTGTTTCCTCTTTCTAATAAAAAGAACATATAAAAAAGCAGGAAACCGATAGTTGACGATATCGATACTATCTTGTCTTTATAATCAAAGCTACTGGGATTTCACGTATCTCGAACATCATTCTCTCTGGTTGCGCTTATTTTCGTTCCTGATAAAAATCTAATATTTTGTTTATCCTTATCAACGTGATGTATGCCCTCGGAACGTATATAAAATGATCGATAGAGCTTCTGTCAGTCAGTACTGTGAATCTTCTTAGCAATATGTTCACTCTGAGCGCTTCATTTGTGCTGTGTCTTGCAGTCGCCGCATTTGGTAAGTAATAACAACCGAAAAAAAAATCTTTCAATGTCTTCGAATATGTCCAACATTGAATTTCTTTACATACTCTATATTGTATACTAACTATATTTATATCTTAAATATAGCCTTCGCGCCTTAAGCAAGTTAAAGTAATTAGTTCATTCAATTGTTACCAAATGTTTTAAGAATGGAAATAAAAATCGGTAGAAAGTGAATAAAAGTTTGTGGAATTGAATGAAATTGTCCTAGGAAGTTTAAAGGATCGTTTTCTACTTTACTCGCTCAATGCAACTCTTTATTTCGATAATTTTCATTTTCTCAACTCGTTTAACCGAGTGCGCGATACAAAAACTATTATAGTAACTAAACAAAAGTAAGACTTTATGCATGAAGCTGTATGAAACCACGAATGCAGTAATCTTACTACGATTTTGTCTTGGTTAGGCTTCCCTGAAAGCCAAATTGTCGGTGGCAAAGACGCACCAGTTGGCAAGTTTCCTCACCAAGTGTCTCTGAGACAGAGCGGAAACCACTTCTGTGGTGGCTCCATCATCGACTCACGTCACATTCTCACCGCAGCTCACTGTGTCCAAGGGTATGTACTATAAAATTTAGCGCACGAAGAATAGTAAAATTAAGAAGCTGTCAAACAAAGCAGATACACAGAAATCATACAAAAGTATCATCGCTTGCTGTCATATATTTATTAATATCTTACTAAGCTTCAAGTTTACCACTGATTGCTGAAAATTTTGAATCAATGGAACATGTTTGTCGTATAGACTGAACGACTTGAAAAGTATTACCGTCCACGCTGGAACGAATCAACTGAACACAAACGGACAGTCTTACGGAGTGGAAAAGGCCGTTGCGCATAAGGGTTTCAGCTCGTTGACCCTTGTTAACGATATAGCTTTGATTCGCGTGAACCAAAATATCGCGTTCAACAACTTGGTGAAACCAATCAAATTGGCAACCGGTAGCAACACTTATGAAGGATCAAACTGCATTTTGTCCGGCTGGGGAACTACCAAAGTAAGTTCGAAACATAGCTGTTTCAACGATTACTTGAAATTATAATAATTAAAGAATGTCTTGTTAAGAAATTCGAAACTTCGGAATTTAGAATTCTCGTATACGAAAGTATTCAGAGCTTAGTTATAAAAATCATATTAAGTTTATTTTTCTATCGAAATGATACATTTAACATGTATTTCGTTTACAGCTCGGAGGAAACTCACCAAACAACTTGCAATACATCAACTTGTTCGTCGAGAGCCAATCAAAATGCAAGCAAGCCCACTGGAGAGTTCAAAGTTCCCACATCTGCACATACACCAAAGTTGGAGAAGGTGCATGCCACGTGAGTATATCTAACACACTTTGTATTTAAACGATGCATGCTTTTTCATCCAAATACAAATTTAAAAATTGAGATCGGTAATGCTAGAATTTCTAAGACTTCTTTCGTTCGATGAAATATCAACCTTATGAACATTTAATTGACGACTAATCTTTTCTTTTCGAATTTCAGGGTGACTCCGGCGGTCCACTCATCCACAATGATGTACAAATCGGTGTCGTTTCCTTTGGACAACCTTGTGCCGTCGGCAAACCTGATGTATACACGAGAGTGTCATCCTTCATACCCTGGATTAATTCTCAGAAATCTTATCTTATGAACGAAACTGAAGAACAACCGGAAGACGCTATCTACTATGTTTAAATTTACCCGTTTCCAATATTTCCGAAATAAATCCTCGATTTTTATATTATGATGATAGAGTAATCAGTTTTGAAAAGTATATGAACTTGAATGTAATCGTCACTTTTATATACATCAAAAGTTTAAAAAAATGAAAATCATCATTTTCCAATAAAGCATGTACGTGTTAACTATATGTTCTTCATCTTTATATATATACCTCTAGCTTTTTGGAACAGCTGACCGATCAGACGAGCTATTTAAATGATTTACGAGATTTTTATTCAAACGGAATATTTTATTTCTCATTATACGAGACTTCATGCCTCTTTATATCTCAGTTCGTCGATAGTTACACGTACGAACTAGAAAAATCTCAGAGTATTCCCTACGCCCTCTGTGGTTTTCTGCAGAAAATATAGGAATTCCATATATTCAACTCAATCGTCAAAAGCGATAAAAATGGACCTGGCGTCTTATAAGGTATCGCATCACATGTTCTGTAGTACCGACCATTCAGAGGTTTTATTACGCCCTCTACAATTTATAACGTCGCACGAGTATGGTTAAACCATTCGAACGTGCTCCATTTATTTAAACAAAACTTTAATTAGTATACGTTTAAAGAAGCTTCTGGTGAATTAACTTATTTAAACGCGAATTACTATTATATGAACGAGAAATCGTAAATAGTAAGAACATTTATAGTACGCTCTTATCATATGAACCTCAGTTACACGAGCTTGTCCCGTGACAGATTCTAATAAACGGAATTCTACCGTATGTTCAATTCAAGCACGAATCATGCACAACAATTGAAAGCAAAATATAAGCTATTGTGGTTATTCATAAAGGATTATAATTATAGACGTATTATATTATAGACGTAACATGAAATACTTTCCGTGTTTCACGTTTTAAAGGTTATAGTATATAACTATAAAATCGTAAATTATTATTGTAAAGAATTCTACAGTAGGTGTCTATACAAATTGAATTAACGATTGATTGAAGCAACAATTTTGAACAAAAAGTACTATGCTCGTAAGTTTTCAAGATTCTGACCACATAAATAACTTTATCTTATACACTGTATATAATCTATAATCTTATCTCTAACTAATAATGATATGAAGATTATATCATTTTTACTCTGATTACTACGAATATTCAAAATCACTCCACCGCTCTTTTTCTTTCTTAATCTCACTACACTTAAGCATAATAGATATAATGTTCCTCTTTCGTTAAATAAAACAACGTAAATAACTAAATTAATACTTCAACTAAAATAATACTTTGCCATAATTATATATTAG
This sequence comes from Bombus fervidus, assembly GCF_041682495.2. Classification (NCBI taxonomy): domain Eukaryota; kingdom Metazoa; phylum Arthropoda; class Insecta; order Hymenoptera; family Apidae; genus Bombus; species Bombus fervidus. Next base: position 1,938,591 of record NC_091523.1, on the reverse strand, counting down.
AAAGTAAAACAGAATTGTGTGTATGCAAAAACATAATAGGTTCATATATTTAATAAATAATTCTTCGACAACGATATATGTTTACAATTAGGTTAGGAAAACTAATGTGATGTGTTAATTCGGGAATTGTATTTTTCTCTCTTTTCTCTTTATCAATAATAAATTGTTTAGCATTGCACATACAAAGCATTGTATAACAAAACATTCTTCGCGATTGATTCTCAGGATTTCCTATTTTATATTTTAGTTTTATAAATTAATATTGCGAAATAGGAAAAATATACTACTCACGCATTGTTCGAATTTATACTGAATGGATATTTTGGTACTCCTGGTTACCAATTTGATTCCCTTTTCAACACCTTTTATTTCCCTTTAAGGTATTCATTTATGAAAATACTGCTAAACATTTATTTATTTCATGTTAATGAATATTTTTAATTTATAAATATTATTCATTACTTAAAATTGTTATAAATTAATGGAATGAAAAATGTGGAAAATGAAGATTTTTTTATTATACAATTTCAAAATTTTGCAGGGGATTATTATACATTATTGGAATGATAAATATTCTGATAAAATATTTTCATAATACAGTTCCAAAATTTTTCATGGAATCAAAATATAAAAGATAAATAATAATTAAATAAATGATGCATTTGTAGTAGTAATTGTTCATTATCAGAATTATTTCTTTTTTTGCAATTTTATCGTCTACGGTGTATTCAATTTATTAATGGTATATAAAAATTAAGAAATTTATGCGAGTAGAATCATTGGATGTATTAAAAGAATGGAATAAAGATACTTTCAAATACTCTCTCATTTTATAGATGAATCAAGATTTCATAAAACATGGTAAGACCTAAGCAATTATTATTATTTGTTATATAATTCGTAATTATAGCGTAATACATCACAATAATTATGAATTATATATCAAATAATATGAATTAATTAATTGCGATTGCGATTATGTTCTTATATACTAATTAAAAATCTATTAAATTATTAGTAAGACTATCATTGATTCCTAAATTTGCTGATTGTTCTTTTTTTTTTTGGTTAATAGTCTGTAATAAATCAGTGCCTATTGAAATATTACAGAAATATGGAATTCTCTACTTCGTTTGCGATTACAAGATGTAAATATATTTTATCGAGACAATTAAGAGATAGGAAGTAACAAAATTACGTTCGAAAATTTAAATAATTTAAATAAATATCTTTTAATACTCTCTTTTTTAATTTAATATAAATTATTGTAAAGAATAATATTGTACACTACTTAGCTAGAATCTTCGCCACGTACGAAAACGAATGAGGAGAAATATACATTATATCTATTAGTTATGGTCATGTCTTGTTTAATCATTTTCAATTTCGATTACTTTTCTACTTCATACTATTTTGTGAATGGTTCTATTTTTGGTTTAAAGTTGCCGCATCTTGGGAAATTTTCTGGTGGTTTTGGCATATCAGATACCTCTCCAACTTGTAAAGTGACTTCCATACCAGCAAGATGATGAAAAATTTGATGACAATGGAGCAGCCAATATCCTTAAGAATGAAATAAAATAAAATCGTTTAGTTATTATGCATATAAAATTTGTAAAATCTCGATTTGTCAATATTCACGATTACCTGGATTATTTGCGCGGAATCTAATTATGGCATATCCGTTGTTTGGTATAGGAATGTCATCTTTTCCTTGTGGAGAAACGAAATTCCTTTCTATTTGATTTTTCTTTTCAAGTTCTTTGAAATATTCCAGTGTCATCTTATTCGTAGTATTCGAATTTGTAGTGGCACCCAAAGGTTGACCTAAGCCCATAACATAAAATACGTATCCATGCAAATGGAAGGGATGCCGTACAGATACCGTGTCAACTGTAAATTACAAGATAATACACGTATATATTGATCACTTTATCAAATAAACATCTTGTAAAGTAATTTGTTAATTCCATCTTTAGATAACATTTAACATACACTCGTCTATCAGAATTATCTCCACGGTGGAGTTCAACGGAATTTTAATCAAGTGAATACACGTGCACAGAGCTCCTGGACTGCAGTGGGGTGGTAAATTTTCGGCGTTACAAAATGCATCTGCAGGTATGTCTTCCAACTGAGTGAGTGGCGGGGAGGATGGACCAGTTGAACTTATGTTGTTTATCATCGTGGCTACTATCCATTTTGGTGATGGAACTATTAAGATTAAAAAAAAAAAAAGAAAAGGACTAATCATATGTTCTTTCAAGAAACAAATAATCGGATATCCATATCTTACCCAGAAAGTTCTTATATGTGTTAGGTACGAACACCTCTTCCGGTTTATAACTCTGCATGGATATAGGTAGATACAATTTTACATCTGGTTCTTTTTTCAAAATATCTGGATCGACTGGCAAAGCGTTGTTTAATCCATTGCCACAAATATAGTTAAGCGTAAAATTGCAATCGGAACTTGCGATATCCAATACCTATGATTGTAGTAAATAAAATTATATATTTCGTTAACTAGATTATTACTATATCTTACCACTAGTAAAGTCACTATTAAAATAAATATATCTTTAGCGATTCGGTAATTGAACATTTTTACGATTCAGTTAATCAGCAACTCCATATAAAATATGAAAGGACAACTTACTAGGCCATTAGGAATAGGATTATCGAAAGTAGGTTCTTTTGTCTTTGGTATAATAGATGCTCCTTCGTATTGTAATAAAGCTAATTGTTGGACACGGTTATAGACGCAATCATCCAATCCACGCAGTTGTATCCAATAGGCACCAGGTGTTTGATTAGTATTAATGACAAAGTCGTATCGTTCTCCTGTGAAATTTGTTCGAAAGGGAAATTAAATGAATAGAATGACAATCTTATTGATAATACTATTTTGTATTTTTATTGATATCGTACCAGCTAGAGAAACTATAGAATCAACAACGACAGGTTGCATAGGTTGACCATCGGAAGCAATAACGGTAAGACTATGGCCTTCGATAGTCAATTGTGCAGGGCAAACGGTACAGAAGGAGTTAATTAAACGAAAACGATAACGTTGATTAGCACCTACGGTGATTACTTCAAAGGGAATGTTTGACGTAGCGTTACTGGGATCCTGGAACGGACAAAATTAAGAAACTAAGTTAATACATAGCGTCTTTAAAATGTAAATACTTTGAAATCTATTGAGATATGTATAATTTTATGTGCTAGACTAGATTAGCTGCGTAGTAGTGATATTTGTATGTGAATATCAATGTGTGGAAATGTGTGTGTGCGCGACGTCTCGAAAACAAAGGAATGTAAATTGTTCGGTTAACAGTCTGGTGAGGTGAGAGGAAGGTGAGACGCGTGCAAGTGTGTATCGATGAATATCTTTGAAATCGTTTATCAAATAAATATATAACTATTCTAATATAAATTCTAAGTATAAATTTAGTGCTCTTATACCATTATTTCGGCTATTAAGATCCAAAATTCTCAACAAAATCATACATGATAAAGAGGTATATACTACTATACCGTATTACGTAATCAAATTTTAGAAATATTTGAATATAAAAATACGACGATTTTATTTTAATTATTGGCTGAAATTTTCTATGATAAAATATTTTAAGTAAAAAAATCAAACTCACAATGTATCTTCCTTTTCCGTTAATTAAGAACGCATCGGCATTCTGATGAACTACGCCGGCTCTACGACCTGGAAATCGGCTCGTAGCCTCTTCTTTAAACCAATCGTTAATAACGATTACGTGATTTGCTAGGTCAAAATCATACAAATTTTGATAGGGTTCATCTTGCGAAGGTGATCGTACGATGAAACTTCCGAATATACCATCCAATTTTTGCGTTGCTGTGTGAGCATGCCACAAATGAGTTCCCCAATTATTAGCAAAAAATTGATATCTAGCAAAAGTATAACGTTCTAGTAAAAATTCTTTATTTCAAGTTATTTGATACTCTTGTTTGATGAATGTTTTATAGAATGTTCTATGTGATTTTATATCCTCTATTTATTGTCAGTTAAAAGCTTAATTTCTGGTAATACAGATCTTCCTGCCTCGATTATTATTACGATTATCATTATCATAATTACCCTAGAATAATCAAATGAAATTTTATCTCATAAGACTGTTTTAGGATGAAAATTCGTACTTTTGAAAGAGGTTCGATTATAATTGAATTTCTGTATTATTTTTCTACGAAGAAGATAAAGTAACTCGAGGAATGTACAATTGAAGGCCACAGGTGATAACATGATATCTGACATTTCCTGCTTTTTATAGAAGAGCAATTTTAAAATTCAATACATTGCTAATTCTTGCCTTTGTCGCCTTTTTATATGTTCTTTTTGTTTGTACTTTAAAAATATTAACAATATTTAATATGCAGAATAATATTAATTAAATTAAATTAACATGAAAACTAATATTACTCGTTTTTCACAAAGCATAGTGGATTTTTCATGTATTTTCAAAAGAATTATATCTTCGAATTTATCAGGCTATTCCCTTTTTCATTTATTTCACGTTAAAATATTAAACACACTTCGAATTATTATGTTTTCTTCGTGTGCTCTTTAAACCTTTACTTTATATGCCTTCGGTATATTTTTCTAGTGACATTACCAACTAATCGACGCGATAAATATTTATAGTTTGAAAATTTTTTAATGTCACCGCTATGACGACATCCGTCTGCAAATTATTAAGTATTAGCAATATATCGAAATGGTCGATCATGAAAGCTACGATGTAATGTATTACGATTAAATTTTCACAATTTTAACATAATTTTTAAATTTTATTTTACCTAAATGTGTCATGAATCATGATCGGACACTGTGTCAAATGTGGAACCCCATCGTAATGCGGAGAATCCTGTTGGAAGATACCATGCCAATGAACCGTAACTGAATCTGACTTTAACAGATTTTGAACATCAACTACGACGTAATCTCCTTTGCAAACTTGTATGGTTGGTCCTGGTATCATTCTATTTACAGTCAAAGCCATCCGCTGCGTTCCATCCCCAGGAACGCATTGACAGTTAGGGCATAAAGTGTTTGTAGCGTTGGGCATACACAAATTGCACGCCCTGAAAATGAAGAATTATTCCTTAAATTGTATTCTTTATTTCACAATTGATCGTTTCTAATTTACTTGTATCTTATTCCTCAATTTACTTTAGCTATTCCTTAAAATTTCTATCTGAAATGAAATTTATCATACGTAATAAAATATATACAATCTTTGATACTTTGATACGGAGATTAAACCTTCTATCACGGAACTTTTTAAATCGCAAAATACTAACAGTAATAATATTGGAATAATTAAAGAATAAATGATCACAAATTTAATTATAAATACTACATAAGTAAATACCTAGTATTGATACTTCAAATTACGATGATAAGTTGTGAAAAAAATTTCAATAATTTCTAGACTTTTAAAAATCAAACATTTTTTACTTTTTAATTTGAAAGAAGTTTAAAGAGTTTTCAATGTTAATATTGCGCTGTTATACTCACTGGCCATTAACAGGATAACGTTCAATTACGAATTTATAGTAACACGTCTTTGATTCTCCTGATCTACATGTTCGTGCACACTCGACAGCAGTTGACAAGGAATAATCCCCAAGAAGTTCGTCAGTTAAACAGTTATTTTTATTAACAAATCCCATTCCACTGACGCCGGGCGCGTAACCCGCAATGATAGATTGTGAGACTGCATTCTGAACTAGGACTGAAAAGTTGGATCACGCCTTCTTCAAATTATGTAGTACATAATTACATGAAAAATATAATTAAGCTCCACTACGAGAGAATATATTATAAACACTATTCCATTTTTGTGAGAGTTTTTGAACTATAATATTGTTAAAAAAACTAACACACTACACGTATGGAGTTGAAAGAATTCAATATTCAATAACACTAACGATAATGTATTTTTTTAGTTTCAGAAATAAATGATATGATGAAACAGTTCTAATATCTACCGGATGTATTATTGCTGCTTGCGTTTTATTGAACGATAATGAATTATTTCAAACGAAAAGAGATTCCTACCGGTAAGAATAAGAACAAAGAGTAAAGAGGTTCCCCGCAAAAGATTCATTATGAGATCGCAATTCTTACGCACTGAACTATAAAATTATGAGTTTATATAATATCAATATTTAAACCTTTCTCTCATCGAAATTTGGATTAATTGTTTGATAAGATTAATACCTTTTCGTATAACACATACGTACTATTTCTTTGAATACATGATATCAGTCTTTTTTTGTGTGTGATTTGAAAACACGTAATTACAATTAGGAAAAATACATATCACTCTACCGATCTACGATATAGCTAATATTTTAATTATTACGCTTTCGAAATAGATTATCAGGTGGGATTATAACATGATTGTGGACTTCTTGTGATCGAGGAATTTAGTTTTACGTGAATATACATATCTACCCATTAAGGGAAGACCATATTTTACGTCTTTAAAGAAGAAGATTATATTTCACTAAATATTTAAAAAATAGAGGAAGACAAAAAAGTGAAATTAATTCGTTTGACAAACTTAAGGAATAAAATTTTTACACCCTTAGATAATCCACTATTACGTACAATACAATACAATACAATACAAAATATTATTTGTAGTAAGTATTTGTAGTAATCAATTAGATGGGCATAGAAACCATTATCAAAGCTTTTTCTATGTTTGATTTACGTCGATATATTTCATTACATGTACCCAAGTAGTTCATATAAAAATTCTTATGTTATCGGAGTGATTCGTAAACATTGATTAAACATTCGGAAACTTATCGTACATAAAATCTTTTATTTTTACGCTTTATCAATCGTTATAAGTAATTTATCATTTGTGACAGCGAATGTTCTTTTACTTTCAAGAGACGTATATTGTCACATCCTGGCAAGATATTTTATATCTCTTACTTTTAATGTATCACCTTTTTGTTCGAACGAATGGATTTTTGCTCATAGATATAATAGATATCATAAAGTATGATTTGCATATATATATATAAAATATACAAATATATATATATATATATATATATATATATAACTTATATATATAAAACTAAAATTTAATATTTAAAACTTAAAACATTTTTCCAGTTGTAAGTTACGTCTATGTTTTATCATCACTTCGTTATTCTTTTAATACATTTGTTGACATTAATCCATCTATTTTTACTTACTGCTATTGTTAACCATCGACTTACACTAAAAATAATATGTAGATTTTATTAATAGCATTTGACCAGAGACAATTGTCCTGGTTTTAAAGTTTTACATTACATTCAAGAATTATAGTAATATAAAAAAGCTGTAGAAGCATAGAATTAATATCAATCTTATCAATCTAGAATTCCTTGTAAAATTCAAATGCTAGTAAACTAATTCTTTCCTACTTTTCCATTATTTCTCTTACTAATAAAAAGTTTAAATATATACGCATATGAGTTTTATATTCGAGATAACAATAATATACATATGATTGCTAATTTTTTATTAAATTCAAGGAGAACTTTGACTTATGACAAATACGATTTCAAATATAAAATGAATAAAAGATAATTTCAATTACCTTCTACTACAGTCTTTTTTATTGCAATATCTATATGTATATTTAATCTTTATTTCTGAAATGAATTTTTATCTGAGTTTAATCAGTCTTATCGCGTACTATACTTCGCATATACAGTTTTTAAACATTCAATAAAAAAAAATAAAGAAAGTTACTTTTGTTTATAAATATTTACTAACTTTGTTTATAACATAACACGTTTCTATATCCTGCGTTACAAAAATGTTTTTAAATATACAACGACCTAAATTTCTTAATGTCTTCTTTTAATTTTCACGTTCCAATTTTTCTTTTATCTGGCCTATCTATGTCTATTTGGATTATGACCATAGGTATTAGCGAAATGAGATTATTTATGAGCGTATGATAAGTAACATGTATTTTTATCATTCTACTCAACTTAATCATTAAAGTGAATAAATTCAATACACATGTAAGTACGTGCAGGTTAACAACAGGTTGGATAGATTTCAATTTCTAGTATTATGTACACATTGGCTGTCTTTTTAATTACCACCTCCATTGTTAGTGGTAAGTTTGTTTCCCTAATTTTAAAAAGTTAATTTTTTATTCGGCGCTTTAAAGCTGCAAAGTATGCGAGAAACAGCTCGCCATAGATCAGTTTAATGAAATAACAACAAAATATTGTGATCAAGCTCTTACTTCATGATTATTAATATTTCACTTATATAATGAAAGTTACTATACTATACTACACAATGTATTTATTATTTAAGGCTCGGTTCCACGTATAGTGGGTGGTAATGAAGCTGAAGACGGTAAATATCCTTACCAAGCGTCAATCAGAATTAGAGGTTCACACGTATGCGGAGCATCAATTATTAACCCTTATGTCATCCTTACCGCCGCACGCTGTATTTATAAGTAAGAAAAGTATTTACCAGTAGAAAGAAAATTTACATAAACATCTTAAACAAAACATTCTTTAAATGTTATATTCTTTGTATTGGAATATTATGGTACTTTATACAGATATCTTATGCGATACCTTATAGTATTTAAAGATATTATTAATTTCATCATTTTTAAATATAAAAATGAAGCTTTTACATCATCAACAACAGACCTTTTTAAATTACATACTTTTCACTTTTTTAAATTAGCTAAAACATTAACGTCAACGTAAATTAAAAAGAAGGCAGAGATTATCAGTTGATGAGAGAATTTTGTTTGTGCATGTTTATGTACAAGTAGTAGTAACTCAATAAATATTGAATAATAGATTTTTAATAACACACGTTTTCCTAATTTATTTTTTATTATAAAGATACATTTATTTTTAATGTTTCAAAGTTTTCGTATTGCATAGGAGAACACATTATAGAGATATAATAAAAGGTCAAAGTTGAGAAATAGAAATAAATACGATATACATGATGAAATATACGATATATATTGTCATCTTCAAAATGCAATTGATGTTGCATTAAGGTCTTATTGAAGTTAAGACGATATTACCTGGCAAACTGTCATTATGAATCGAACGAAATTTCTATTTATAATATCAAAGCTACTAAAAATGTATCTATCAATGATATCGATAACACTATTTCTTGCGCAATTTAATATTTATTTTAGATAAATTAAATCTATTAAATCTAAGTACTCCCTTCGATCGTTGAGAAACTATCAAAGATAACTTCGAATCATGAAATTTGAAACATCAGAAAATGAAACAATAAAAGATAGGTTCTTACTTCATAAACTGTACTTTTTTATAAACATATTTTTCATTTTGCCTATAATTTCTTTATTTCTCATTCTTCGTATATTCATGGAAATTTATAGGAAAGTACCATCACAAATGACGGTTGTTGTTGGAACCAATTATTTATCGCAACCTGGTATTGTTCACACAGTCAACAAATTGATTTGGCACGAATTTTACAACGAATACCTAGTCCGTAATGATATCGGCTTAATACTCGTAAATGGATACATTAAATATAACGACAAAATTCAACCGATTCCACTTGCAAAGGTGTATTACGTACCTCAAGAAACAAACGCTGTGGTAACCGGTTGGGGAAAATTAAACGTAAATGGTTTTATAAATTAAAATTATTGTAACCGATAAATACATTTTAAATTACAAATTTGTAGAATATTTTAAAAATTGTTTGCAAGGATTATTTATATATTGCATTTATTATATAATTCGATAAAAATTTTCGATCGAAATTTTTTTCAACAAATTTTCATTGCAGAGTGGATCAGGCGGCATGTCTAACGTGTTGCAAGCGCTAAATGTAACTATAGTGTCGCAGGAAGTGTGCCAAATGTACGATTGGATGGCAACAAAAAATAATATATGCTCGAGTGCAAGACGAAATCAAGAAGTTTGCTCCGTGAGTGCATTGAATTTAGTTTTATAATTCATTTGACTATAACGTTTGATCAAGTTCATTGCTAAGAATGTATCAATAAGATAGAGTTTTGTTTCGTTTCTAGTAGTTGTATTTTTGGTAATACCAATTTGTAGTAACTCTAATTTCGCGTAACAATGATAAATTTTAATTCAATATAACTCTGTTATAAAGTCATTGAAATTTATATCGATATTGTTTGCCGTAGGGTGATCCTGGTAGTCCTTTGGTTTTTAATGGTATACAAGTGGGGATTGTTTCTTATGGTCGATCATGTGACTACCTCAGCGTGTACACCAGAGTGTTTCCTTACGAACAGTGGATAAATAATATTACAAGTAATTACCATGGTATAGGATCTCAAGTAAATTCAAATATGTGGACTACATTGGTGCTTGCAGTATCAATACTCGTCTTCTCTTTACAGTAGTAAAGAGTTTTGTCGCAAGAGTATTAAGTTTTTTATTAACTTTGAATTAGAATAATCAATAGATACCTAGTAAGTTGAAAAATAATGATGGAAGGAAGATAGTTGATATACGAATTGACGATATAAATTGTAACTAACGTAAATTGTATAATATCATTAAAACACATATTTTTTCGACCATGCACAAAGTGAAGGTAACGTAAATTTATTCACGAATATCAATAAATTAACAAATAACGTGATAACTATTATTAAAATTATAGTTTTATACTAGTGAAATTATTTACCTAATTTACTTTAATAAAATTAACCGGTATTAAGTAGAAACAAAACACCATCGGAAACTATATTTTTATAATATCTTAACAGAAGCTCATAAACATGAATTAGTATAATTGACCTTCTAAGACATCCACTTCGTAGTCTAATTCTACTTCGGTTTCAGTCTTTTCTCAATGGGAGGCTTAAAATTACCGTATTTCGGGAAAAGTCGAGGTACAGTAAATCTTCTTGTTCTCCGACATTGAGAACAATCTCCATACCAATTGCTTGTTGATAAATGAAGTGACAGTGGAATAACCAATATCCTTGACAATAAAAAATATTGATCAATAAATTATTGTTATTATATAAACTATTAATTTCAACATTGTAAAATATTCAAATATTTATAAACACTGCTTTTAGAAAATTTTGCACAGATTTAAGTATCTAACTTGTAATTCCTTATACAAATCTAAAATATTTCGATAATTTTATGAAGTTGTTGGGAAAAATATGGACCAACTAAACTCACAGCATACATATTCTTTTTGCGGAATCGAATTATAACATATCCATTATCCGGAACAACAATAGTATCTTTGCCTGGAGTATCCAAATTTCTCTTTATTTTTTCCTCCTTATCAAGTTGTTTCACGTAATCTACAATTATAATTAACGAATTTTCTGACGTTAATGAATAAAGTTCCAGTGGTTGATCCATACTCATAACTCTGTATAAAAGGATTAACTAATCGGAAATGATGATGTCTACTTACTTCCACAGTAATTACTTCTAAGGAAGTAATTGTAGTAATATCATTAGCATTCTGAACGTATGTCGTAAATATAAAATAATTTATGGAACAATCCTCTCCAGTTGTAAAGTCTGGAGAGGCAAGAATAAAAAAATTGTTTAATCAAATCTTGTTCAACTCAACGTTCTTAATTTTTGACTCAACCTATCGTTAAACGAATATACTTACTGTAAATTGCCCCTTCCCATTAATTAATACAGTATCAGGTAGTTGACCGACAATACCAGTTCTACGATCTGGAAATCGTTCTGTATATAATTCGTGCATCCAATCGTTAATAACAATTACATGACTTAACATAAAATCAATCTCGAAATATTGTCTATTAGGGTCTTGTTTCTTTGGAGTGCGCATGACGAGGCTACCGAAAATTCCGTCCGAAGGGACATAACTTCTATCGTTCTATGAATTCCCATTATTTTGTATATATATTTACAAGTGTATATGTTTTAAAATCAGCTATAAAAATACCTAAATGTAGTTACAATTGGACATTGCGTTACACTAGGTACGTACACCATGGTAATATTGATAGCCATTCTGCAATATACCATGCCAATGAATCGTCATAGTATCCTCCCCAAGACAAACTCGTATACTTGGTCCTGGCATCATTCTATTCACAGTTAAAACCATACGTGACACGCCATCGGCTAGTACACGATCTGACGATCGACGCAAATCAAATTAGTAACATTAAGAGAACAAAAGGTCACAGAGAGATGCTTTACGAAAGAAAGATATGGTAGAGTAAAAGTATTTAAGTCTTCTAAAAGACTAAAAATATATTTTATTCAAAAATCCCGATAGTAACGCGACTATGCTAAGAAAAGATGTTAAATGATTGAATGAAGAAAATTTGGATTCTCGATAAGCTTCTAATATTTATAAAATTTTCAATTATGATAACGTTCAATTACAAAATTATAGTAATACGGTTTTGGTGTATCCGGAATTACGTCGTTCATACAGTTTGTCACGTTTACTGGAGGCATACCACTCACTACATGCATAACTAGTCAATAATCTATGCCCTTCACTCTTAACTACACCTAAATTTTAAGACAAATATATTAAAATATATTCTAATAATTATATATATATATATTTATAATTATAACTAGGAAGATAGAAAATTTAAACGCATCATTCTATATTTATTTATATATATAAATTACATGAGACATTTTATATTTATGTATTGTAATTCACATATTAAAGAATGATGCGTTTAAATTTTCTATCTTCCTAGTTTATAAAACGTATAATGTATAACCATATAGTTTATAATAACTAGTAAATAACGAGACATGATAGCTGTAAACCACTATTTTAATATATCATATACAATATATAAGAAAAACATTTTTTAAGCAATTTAATATCAAATTATTTTAATAATATCAAAGTATTTTCCAAATGAAATTCATCGTGGTAACAGATAAAAATCATACTATCCTATATTCTGATTTTGTTCTTATATATGTAGGTATAACACCATGATTGTTTGTCTACTTTATATCAAGAATTGTCTTATCAGTAATGTTAATTGGCTTTTCAATGTACCATTTATCTAAAACATGTGCAACTGCAATTATATACATATATATATCATGTACACCTATAAATTCCTTAAACAATGAATTTGTTCGCATTAAATAATAAGATATCAAATTTCGTAAATCTCAATAATAAAGTAATAAAAGATGTGTCTTTCATAAAGAGAAAAAGCAAAAAGAATTTTACAAATTCTTTGTCAAAAATATGAATAAAAATGCTGATCTATGCAACTTATTGTAAATGTGTCACATTAATCAAAAATTATTTTGACATATATTCAACATTATGTGAAAAATGATGTAATTGTTTCATTATTTTATTGTGTTATTGAAAGACCAACGTATTATAAATCAATGAATTTGTCTTGTAACAGACTATATGCCTACCTAAATGAAAATATATAATTCTACTTAAAAAAACAAGTAGGCCGCCTTGAAATTTCGAAGGCATATACATATAGAAAGGAAAGCTTAAGAAACAATTGCGTGTAACAAATTTAATGAAACATCTTGTATAGTTTTTTGTTATTCTAACGCGTATATTATTTCATGACATACTATCCCGCGGCTATGCCTGCGTTAGCTTCAGACGACTACAGGTATCGTAAAGATCATTTTATAATATGCAATGATTTGATGAGACCCATAAAATATAATAAGTCTACTGTGATAAGCTATCCTTTTCAGCTTCATTTTGTTATAGATATTTCCCTTAATTTTTTTGCATCTTTTATTTGTCCTGTTACACTGTTACAGTTGCGAATAACTTTCTAACAGGCTTGTACTCGATTGATAAACGAATATTGCAATTCATTTGAATTCTGAAATTGAATTTCGAAAAATGTTTAAACACGTGTTTGTTTATTTTTAATGAGTTCGTATGCCGAATTCCACATCTTTAACTGTAGTGATACGCGAGGTGTGGCTATCCCTTGAAAAAAAATTTGTCACCCTTTGTACCCCTTTAGGATGGGTATTTCCAAAAATCCTTTATTATCCCATGTCTACGTCATAAAAGAAAAAATTTCATGTTTCTAGGTATAACGGTTTAATAAAATTATTATTAATAAAACTTATTTAATAAAACTAAAACCAATCTATTTATCAAAAGAACAGCTGTATATTTACAGACGAATGTATATATATATACATTGTGCCGGGTGTATAAAAAACAACTGTTGTTACCATTATAGCGTGCTTCTGCACCTCTAGATCCATAGAAGTCTGTTGAAAAAATTTACCGCAAAATTGATGTTGACCTTAAAATTCAAGGTTAAATTCTTTATTGTTACATCGTATAAAACTCCTCAAGAGGAACAGAAGTCTCAAACGGTTGATAAATCACAACTCCACCGTTCTCTTGAAAAATGATGTTAAAGTTCCATTAGCTCTTGCATTGATATTATTTACAATGCTTACAATTCATATTCACATAGAATGTAAATAACGAGATATTAATGAAGAAACGAGAAAATTATTCGTTAGCAGAAATAGCTCACCATAAATAGAATAAAGCAAAAAAATCTTTCAAGCAAAAGCTGAGTGGCGTCGAGAAAGAGATCTGACATTATTAATTTCTTTGCGAGTGGACACGTAGAGGATATAAAAAGGTAAACTGCAACTTTTTTAAATAGAATTACAATTCTTTATGTATTGTTCGATGCATCTCGTTATTCCATATAGGAAATTATTTAGTTGCTCATAGCAAAAAACAAGTATACAGTTCAAAAATATCGTAACAAACTACGTTTTTGAAACAAAATAACAAACGTAGTAAATATCTCCTGAGATAGTTTTTCTGGCATAAAGAAATAATTTAAATATAAAATAAATAATTAATATAATAATGTGAAATTGCAATTTGATCTTGAATGTCAAGGTCAAGGTCAATCTTGCGCCACATTTTTTTGACAGATTTCCACCGATCCAAAGGCAAAATCACGATATAGTGGTTACATTTATTATTTATACACCCGGTACATATATCTTTACAAGTTCCAATTTAATTATTTCCTTATTTTCTTTCTGTTTTTCTTGTTTTATGTTTTCTTTATTTCTTCTTTGTGTTCGTAATAAATATTATCTTAAATGTTATTTTTTGAATCCTAATTTATAATAACATTTGTAATAAAAATTAGTTTAAAGAAATAATTTTGTAAGACCAATAAATTATAAAATGAAGTTAAAATAGTCGTTTGGAAAGGGCAAACACAATAACACCGACAATTTGTTCAATAATCATTTATTGAACAGTAGAATTTCCAATCGTTTGCGACTTTTCTTGTATTATTTGTTCTGCATTATATACTTTCCAACAAATAAGATAGTCTCTAGTAATTTTAAATAAATTATGATAGTTGATCACAAGAAGCAATGTTATTGATAACACTTGATACCAATCAGTTGTACGTAGTAAAATAAGTAATTGTATACAAACAATAAAAAGTTGCAAGGCCAACATTGAACAAAGTAACATTGTAGGATTACCAAATAAAGCCTGTGCAAAATAATCATAATTTATTATTATTAGTTATTTTTGCAGTATACTCATATGTATGATGAAAGTAAAATTTATAACAAAATAAGTTAATATTGATCACGTACATAAAATCTGCAATGATTTGAATTTCCTGGTTCTGCTACAGTACAGAAGCCTACGGAACGATAGATTTCTTTATTATATCTCACAACTGAACCATGAGGCCACAAAATAGAATCATTCCACACTTGGGCATAAGTATGACTATTGCGATTTTCAATTTTAACCCATCGACCTAGATGTAATGCCGCTCTATGTAAAACATCACAGTACCTAAATAATTATTGTATTCATCAAATTTCTGCAAATGAATTTTTTAATACAACATTCACATTATACAATCTTAGAACAATACAACACGTACTACTAAAGAATTTATAAGATTGACACAACATAAATTGTTACACAATATAATTATATAAATACATACCTGACAGGATAAGCATATGAAAAGTTAGCACTTATTCTTTCCATCCAAAACATAATAATATGTCGCATAGCCCATGAGATATTAAAATGTAGATGAGGAGGTACAAATATAATGGGTGCAATAGCACATACATAAGCACTACTAGAAGATGCAAACAAAAGTCGTTTCAAACGCCGATTGAAATCGGTCCTTAATGTTGAAACTTCTGCTCTAATTGCTGATGCATTTAATGAACAATTATGTAAAGGTTTGTCTACACAAAAGAGAAGATTAAATTCATAAATTTAACACTTTGTTAATATAATAATAATCATTATTATTAGTATAAATATAAGTTTTATACCCATCAGAAACTTTGTTTTCTTTTCATCTTTGGTGTTGATATATAAAGGTGTTGATATATCAAAGAAAGGTGTTGCACTTATACCAAACATTACAAAATATATAGATAAAATTCTGAAACAAAGTACATACATTAAACACTTGATAAACATATGATATGCATATATATGATATACATATATAACATATCAATATGTCACACGAGGATTAATAACTACAATTTAATAAAGCAATACAGACGGATAACATAAGTAAAAAATCTTCAGTGTGTTATATCGTGCAGCCATATGGTAAAGACACCAGCATAATATATTCATCACAATGATTAGTAAAGTTATCCTGAAACATAATATTTAAATTATCCTAAATATAAGTTTTACATTATATATATAATGTACAATTTATAGCAAAATATACCTCATCATTTTTTGAGCAGTTGGTAACCAACGAACTGGTAATAAAACATCAATAACTCGATGCAATAAAGAATAAATAAATTGCCTTGCAACCGTAATTATAATAAATACGAGCAAATAAGGATCTATTAAGTAGAAATTCTGAAAAATTGAAGAATGTTTTTATTAAAAAAGATAAATTATAATAAAGAGTAGATGACTTAAAATAATGAAAAATATTTCAATGCACATACCATACTATAATTATTATAAGAATGAGGTAACCACCAAACAGTTCTATACAAATTAAGCATTTGTAAAAAAACTGCAATAATTGACACAACTAAAGACAAAGCTTCAAAAGTTAAATGACCATCCACAGGTATAACTGGTATAGGTACATGTTTTGGTACTAATGCTTTCATTCCAGAAGGTTCTGACTTTTTATCATCTGCACCATTTCCAGCTGTTCTTTCTCCACTATTACTTTGTATACCAATATTTGAAGATACAGAGAAGTTAGCTTGGGATTTACTCTGTCCATTTCTACTAGCAGCATTACGTCTTCCACCAGGCATAGTGTTTGACTTTACATTCTAGTTCATTTCTTCAAGTTATTTTAATTTATTATGGTTCTTATATATTTTTAGCTTAATAAATCACTTTTGAAATAAATTTTATGACAACATAATTGAATTTAATGGCGTCAGAGAACTGTCATTTTCATTTATATCTTTGTTCAAACTACAAGACGTATAACATTAAAAAATATATATAAATGCTTATATTTTATCTCCTAACTTGTTTATATGTTTTTGAATACTTTTATTTAGCATAATTTGACAATATACTAGTCTTGATAATAAAAGAGATACATCAAAATTAACTTAATCAGCGACCTCTCGTATACTCGAAATTAGTTACAAAATGTTTATTTTTTTGTTTTGCACACACACATATATACACTAGAACACAAGCCACAAGATTCACAAGCAAAACTTGGAAAATAGGATTTCTAAAGTGAAAAATAATATGGTAATACGTAGCGTACTCTATACGCAAAGTAAATGAATTATAAAATACATAATATAAAATATATAATTATAAATATCAGAGAGGGAATTATTAACATCTCAGCATTTATATAAATAAAATTATTAAAATTGGGTAGTTGAATAAAAGAATTTTTGTATTATTCAATACTAAACATATGTATTGAAAAATTTAATTTTTTCACACTTCTAGTTGCATGTCTAACCATGTATGTCTAGTTAACTTATTCTGCTTTTAAAGTACATGACATTAAATTACATATATGAATAATATAATTCCAATACGTCCTATTAATGAGATCAAATTAATATACTTCCTAAAATTCAAATATTACTTTTCTTGCTCTTTCCTTGCTTTTTTCCTGTATGTATACAGACACACACATAAATTGTATACGTACATTTATCAACATATTTGATTTTTATTCACATATACTGTATTTTATATTTTGTTAATTTCATGTGCAAATTAAAGATTTTGTAAATAATTTCATGTATGCAATTATACAAATGAATAATGGTTTATAATCAATAGTATGAGAATTGTCAAGAATAATAAATAATATTTTGAATTTAAATTAAAAGTCATTTCCATCAAGTGATGAAACAAAACAAAACGGTATTAAAGTGTCAATGGTCGTTCTAAATGTATAAATGTGATCCTAACTTAAATTAAATCTTTTTGAAATTAAATAATATATAAAATACTTAGTTTATATTAAATTCGAAACCTTTACAAAACAACATAGTTTTCCTAGATGGCACTGTTTCACGATATAAAAATTTATATATTTTATGGAACAAATTGAATTCTCTAATATATTTAATAAAAGAACACCCTAATTGCTTAATGTAGTAGATGATATTCTAAGAAATGTGTATAAACGGAGAAGAGTGTAATATGAATAAATGCTTCTTTACTTATATGTATATGTAATAAATAGCTGTGGTGAAGTGACAATGTATGTCTGTCATGTTGTTTCTTTCAAAAATTCAGCTTTTTATCAAACTATGAAGAATTGCGAATTATAGCGCAGTGGCTATTAATCCTAGAATATATTTTCTGAAATGTATGTGTATTTTACATGAATTTTAAATTCACTAAAACCATTATTTGTCTTTTAAATAATTATTCCACAAGGTTTATAACTTTAGTTTTGTAAATTAAAGATCATTCTCCTTTTGAAAATTACAGCATTCATTATTTTATTTTAATAGACTAATTAATCAATTTAATCAAGCTTTTAGTATTTAATTTCAGTAAATAATGCAAGAATATTGTTAATTATAACTATCTTCTAATATATACATATGTGTAGATGTTTAATCCTGTTCAAATAAAACATGAATGTATGGGAATAGAAGATGTTAACTTTGGTGATAAAGTTAATACTTCAAATAATTCCAAATATCCAACATTTATTGAAGAAGATGTTGATTATAAATATAATGAGATATCACACTTTTGGAGTCACGCACAGTTATCAAATGAAATACATCCAAAAAATGAAATTCATGGTCAATATAATTTATTCCAATCTGAAGTAAGTTTTATAATTTCAATAAATGTTTTTATCAATTTATTTTCTAAATCATAAAACCTATATAACATTTCACTAAGAAACTGACTAATATTAAATATTTTAGGAAAATACTTCTTTAGCATATATGAAAAATTATGTACAAAATAATACAAATTTTCAAGTTAATCAAGAAGGAAATTTGAATCAAATGAATCAGCAATGTCATATAGACATGAATCAAAAAGCTGAACAGTTACAATGTCCTCAAAGTATACAAGCAGCAAAGTTTACAAGTCAAATAGTATCAATTTCAGAGCCTATATCTTCCATAAAATCTAATCGTCCTGGAAGACCACCCAAAGGTTCTTCAGACACAAACATAGGAAAAAAACTTAAATGTCAATGTGAAATATGCTTCAAAGAGTTTGGACATAAAAGTAATTTATTTATACATATGAGAACTCATAATGGAGAACGTCCTTATAAATGTAATCAGTGTGAAAAGTGTTTTACCCACAGTGGAAACTTAGCTATCCATATGAGGACACACTCTGGTGAAAGACCTTATGGTTGCCAAATATGTGGAAAAATGTTTAGTCATAGTGGAAACTTATCGACTCATTTAAGAACTCATTCAGGTATAAAGCCATATAAATGTGCTGTATGTGGTAAAGAATTTAGGCATAGCGGCAATTTATCAATACATGAAAGAATACATTCCGGAATTAAACCATTTCAATGTAAGGTTTGTGGGAAAGACTTTTATCATAGTGGAAATTTAACAACTCATATGAAAAAACATATTGTAAATATTAACACTAGC
Organism: Bombus fervidus; assembly: GCF_041682495.2. Lineage (NCBI taxonomy): Eukaryota > Metazoa > Arthropoda > Insecta > Hymenoptera > Apidae > Bombus > Bombus fervidus. The sequence goes on along the minus strand of NC_091523.1, from coordinate 1,918,383 downwards.
ATTAATCAATGTGAAAATAATGAAAAGCAAGCGTTATGTACTGCAAATCTTAATAACACTACATCTATAAATTCATTCAATAATTTATCAATGATTCAAAATACTAATGTCAAACTGATGCCTATTGAAAGTAATATTGTTCCTATAAAAAATGAAAGTAATGATGAGGAGTCAACAAATGCAGTTGGGGTATTAACACCAACATCAACTTAAGTATACTAAATAAGTACTTTAATGATAGTTTAACTTATGAATATATTTTATAATTATAATTGCTGTAAAAATGTATTATCAGAGTTTAAATTTCTTAATGATCAACAATTGCATCAATAATTATGGATATATAAATATATATTTTTTTTGGAATTACAAGTTTTATATTGTAGAAAGTGAAATTTCTCTACACGACATCTTTGATATATAAAATACAATCGAAAATACGTGCAATTACACATAATATATTAAGTATTTGTAAATGTATTATTATATAATATGGTAAAGTTATTAAAAAATTACAATTTTTTAATTAAACTTTTTGTTTATTTTATCACTTACAGCAACATTTTAGTTAAGTATTTTAAAATCTCTTTTTATTCTACTCTAAATAATGTAATATTAAAAAATATATTGATATATATTTTCTGTATGAATTTGATTTATACTACTGTTATATATAGAATAAGTCAAAAGTATACTTGAACGAAAATTTTTTTATAAAAATGTTAATGTACTTTTTGTGATATTAAAAGATTTTAAATTTCATGTAATATATATGTCTTAAATTTTTATACTCGTACTCCTGACATATCATTTTAAAGAAGATATTGAATAAATTTGTATAAAACACAGTCTTCATGATTTATTTATGTATAGTAAAATATGTAGAAATTGCTTTAAACATATTAAATTATAATTAATATATTTTATTTCAGTTGCACATTGTTAATAAATATTATATAAGCTAAAAAAATTACTTAATCTATATAAATTATAAATACTTTGAAAACTTTAAAAAGTGTTATGTAAACAACATTAAAAATTATCTTGAACTTTCTATTAAACATTGCATAAACACGTATCATAGTACATATCTCTATAATATGATACATATTTGTATTATATGTATATACGATATTTTAACCTATGTGTTTTATGCAGATTTTGCACATTTAAGTGACTATTATTTTACAATGTCAAATATATTTATGCATAAATGCTAGTGTATTATGTCTGTATTTATATTTAATAATTTTTTCAAACTTTGTTATATTTGTACATTTTACGTACTTGTATTTGGAACGTAAAATAACAGTTCTTTATAATATTCTATAACATATAAAAATAAATTTCTACTGTCAGGATGCCAGCTTCCTACATTTATCTATATTATAAATATTTTTATAAAAATTTCTACATGAATTTTAAGATTGAAGCAAAAAGAACTCTTCTTTCTCAAAATTTTTGGTACCAACTGGAAATGCTAGCAGTTTTTCTCTGATAAAATACATTCACATCATTTATTTATAATTAGTATTAATGATATTATGTTATAGACTTGTATGTGAGTTACATATTACATATTCATTCTTGTTAAAAAAGTCATTGGTACAGACTAGGAAAAATGTAAATATATAACATAAATATTTTTTAATATAATTAGAAATTGTTAAATATTAATATCAGATAAGTATACCTCGTTTGTATATGCGTATATATAGAATTGCGTGCGAATGTGCGTGCGAATGTACGTGCGTACTAATTATTTTGTTCTCAATTATATTTCTCAACTAAGTAATTTTATGATTCTGTTCTGACAATTTAAAAATGTAAAATTGCAAGTTACTGAATGCATAATTATAGTCAAAATATTAAGAGCGTGCCAGTCCAAGAATTTTTTACCTCATTTTTTAGAAAAAGAAAAATTAATAAACTTTCTCATACATAAAATTTGAAATGCAATAATACTATGCACACCTAATGTTCACTTATACACTAACTATGAATATCTGATCATCGTATAACATTTAAAGGCACTGTCATGTTTCGTGGTAAGCGATAAGTAATACTTGTAGCGAGATTTTCAGGTAGCTCATGCCAAATGAATTTTCCTGTAGCAGGTACATCTTCCACAGGTAACTTGAATGATACTAATAATGTTAAACAAAGTCCATCTCCTCCTTGCCCTCCACTGAATTCTAAGGAAAGTATGCCATGTGGTTTATGCTGTGCAACTCCATTTCCAAATAATTCCTAAACAATTTATGATAGATTATAATACAAAATTATCTACATCAAAAGATAGATATTAAGAAATATTTACCTTCATAAAGTTATGTAAAGTAGAAAGAAGGTTGCGATGTGGATTAATTTCACAAATTGGTAAATGGAATGGCATGGTATCTGATACAAGTACATGTAATTTATTCCTGTTGATAAAATATAATACATAATTGTATATCGATTTAAAACTATAAAAGGAATAAAATGTTGGCATTTTATGAAGATTTTTGTACTTTAAGTATATACAATCAAATGTGTTATTTACATCTTAAACAAAATAATTGTTTATGCAGTTTGTTAGATAAAATATAAAAAATATATATATATATAGTTAGTAATTTTATAATACAATTCATACTATTATTGTGCACGTGTTATACATCATAAAATAATCGTTTCCAATTATTGTTAATCATAATTTACTTATGAATATCTACGTTGTTAATAGTACGAGTTTGGACTAAAATGAAAAAGGCAAGCATTTTATTACTATAAATGTATATGTACAAGTGCATGTGCATGTAAGTGTACCTACTATACTCCAACCTAAGCCTTCATCCATATTCACAGTCATAATCAGATTGTTGTTGTTCTTTTATGAAAACTATCACCATTGACCTTATACTGCAAGCGTAAATACTAAAGAGGAATCAAGCATAAGCACTTATATATTTATACAAATAAAGTTGAAACTGCAATGTAAAATAAATTTAAATTAAGCATATTTCAAATGTATGTAACTTACGTTGATCTTTTTTTCGAAGTGATTGTTAGCCGCAATAATAATTTGGACAATGGTGTACTAATTGGCATTAAATATGGATGTTGTGGAATATTCTTATTCGTGACATAAGTTTTACCTCTTTCTATCAAAGATATAATATCATGTGATCTGAGTGACAGATCATTTACATTATTAACCCAGCATGCTTGCAACGATTCTTCATTTGCTTCTTCTAATGTTTTTAATTTACCACCAGTTATTTTGCCAGTAAATACAAATCTGAACCATGAACCAGTTGCACATTCTAGTAGTATCAATGTTTCTGGATCTAATGTAAGTCCTGTTTCTTCTAAGACTTCTCTTTTAACAGCATCTAATAAATTTTCATTAGGTTCAACACGACCAGCAGGTAAATACCATTTTCCACTGCAAGTAGCTTTTGCTTCTTGCATCATTAATACTTCCCCTTGATTATTTATCACTACAGCAGCAACAATGTATGTTACAGTTTTTTGACAAATTGGTATATAAGTACTAGGTGTTCCTTTTCCTCCTGTAACACGTTTCTTTTGTATAAGTTGTTAATAACTAATAATAATTGCATAAGAAATGAAAGATAAAATAAAATTAAGAGAGCAAATGTATGAAATCAACAATATTAAAAATTAAAAGAACTAAATGTTATAATTTTTAACATATTTTTTTGATTCATTTATTAGCTTCATAATAGTATGTCATAAATGTTAACTAATTGCATATATATATCAATGAAGTATCATTTCTCAAACATTAACATTTAATTACACATAAAGTTCACTTTACCTATTTCATCTTGTACCGCATGGGTACTATCATGCGTGTCACCAATTTCTAATGGATGACCAGCTAATAATAATTCAATTTGTTTTTCGATAGATAACGACATGTCAGTATAACAGCAGTTGCTTTGAAATATACACAAAACAAATATTCAAATTATATCTTAGATATCATATATCATTACTACTAATTTAACGATAGATAAGGTTATAAACAAAGTGAAAGTGATAATGATCATACAACTCATACATAATTGAATTAGGCGTGTGCATCCTACTGTAGTTGTATCTAAGTTACCACTATTCAGTTCAATCTGGTTGGATTATCATCGTTCCTATATCGAATTCCCTATGTAATACTTAAAAGTTTTTTAGAATATAAAAATACAGTATGTAATAAGATATGGACGAAAATAAGATAAAAATTAATTTTTATTTATAGAGTATGATTTCAAAAATTTGTAAATTTAATGTTAAAATATTAAATTTAATGAACATTTACTGAATTTAATTTATAAAATATAACTGTTTTTATCAGAACATTGTATTATGTTGCATTATAGATCAATCATAACATAATTTATATTTAATATAAATTCATTAATGATACATATTTAATTACAACAATAATTATTATCATCTAGGGAATGCAACTGTCAAAAAGTTATATTTTACTATATCTTTACAACTTGGAAAATCAAATAGTTCTGTACAAGTTGTACGAGATGCACTTCTATATAGTAAAGGAAGCTTGTTACATGATGTAAGATGTAACATGAAAAGTGTTTACATAAAAAATCAAAATAAAGTATTGAAAAATGGAAGTTTTAAATGTATTAATTGCAATAGGTCTCATTCATTGCTCATTATTCTTTTTTGACACAATTTTTAAGGTACAGTTTACGAATGTTATACGGATGAATATTATAAGTATTTTTATACATAATTTTAGAATTATAATTTAAAAAATTTTATTTTGTGAAGATAAAATATTAATGATAACTATTCTTGATAATTTATAAGTAATAATAATTACGAATATCATTTATTTTACAGACATGTTCACATTATCCATACCTATATTTTTTGAAAAATACTGGTTTAGAAGTTCAAATATTGCGAATAAAATGGTTTACTACAGCATTTAATCGTAAAATAATTAAATGGGGCATGGATCGCTCTAAATTTTGGACTGCTTGGTTTAATGCAGGAGTGATTATTAGTGTCATTATTTTGCCAATTGCTATAATTGTAATCATAAGAATGACGTTCAATATATGGTCTAATGGACCATCTCTTGATAATACTAATTCTGAACCTTTATTAGAACCCATGGTAATTTTAACTTCGGATAATATTTAATTTATTATTGTGAGATAATTCTTTAATAAATGTAATTCCGTTGATAAAATTATATGTGACATGTCTTTATTTTTTACAGTTACCTGGCATAGATATGCCCTTCAATGAGATTGGATATTATATCATTACATTAGCAGTTTGCAGTATTATGCATGAGTTAGGGCATGCATTGGCTGCAGCAAGAGAAGATGTTCAGTTATTTGGTTTGGGAATATTAATTGCTTTCACAATACCCATAGCTTATGTACATATAAGCAGTGAACAACTTAGTTCATTACCATTAAAAAATCAACTAAGAGTTACTTGTGCAGGAATCTGGCATAACATAGTACTTGCTACAGTAGCTGCAACCGTTCTTTTGCTTTCTACATGGTTCTGGGCACCATTTTATGCAATAGGGAATGGAATTTATGTAAAGACTATTTTACCTGTAAGTCTTCTGATAATGTATTCTTATGGTTTGTTCTTATTGGTTGTCAGATGATTTTTATGTTTTACTTAAATTATATGAAAACAAAATTGATTAGAGTAAAGATAGATAGCAAATGATCAATTTTGAATTAGGAATGGTAAGTCTTTTTTATGAAAATTTACGTTTATAGAATTCACCTGTACTAGGTCCAACAGGACTTCTTGAACAGGATTTAATATATGAAATAAATGACTGTCCTGTAAAATATACTGAAGATTGGTACGATTGTATATTAAACACAGTTAATCAACCAGCTCTTGGATACTGTGTTAAACAATCATTTATTCAGGTAACATTTTTTCTGTATAATTTTCTTACATTAGTTAATATGACTCTTTTTTTTAAACAAGTAATGGTAGTATCTTTGCACATAATATAAATTTTCATAACCTAATTAGCAAATTAATTTAGGAATATGATGAGTCCGTTCCATCAAAACAAAAAACTAATGGTGCTATAAACTGTTGTACATCAGATAGTGAAGTTACAGGAAGTTTATGCTTTGAGTACATTGAGGGACCACAAGCAGCTCCTTTACATTTACCTCCTCATTCTTGTCTTCCAGCCAGAACTATGATTAATCAGTCTCAAAATTTTTGTCACGCTAGTCATGAATGTGTATTTCATGATACTCATTGTTTAAGACCTTCCCTTGATAATGTTACCAAGGTATATATTTAAAAACAAACATTTAGATATTAATCACGTAACAATTAATAACATTTAAAGTATTTAACAAACTGGTTTCTGTTTCTATCACAGGTTGTTCAAATAAAAAGGAGAGAGGGAAAGGATGTATTATTTTTCGGACATCCAGCAGATATCTATCGAACTGTTGATGTATCTGATTGGATACCTAAATATTCATTCTTAAATCCTAAATTACCAGAAGCTTTGACACTTCTTTGCAAATATATTACAATATTTTCTGCAGGATTAGCAATTATTAATATTGTGCCGTGTTTTTTTCTGGATGGACAATATATTATAAATATACTTATACTTTATTTATTAAATTTTACGCCCCACAATAAAAATGTTAGACAAACCATTATATTAACGATAACAAGTATAGGTACATTATTTCTTACTATAAATTTATTGTATCTACTTATGAATAAAATATTATAAGTAGTAAAAGAATGTTGTTAATATTCGAAATTTCTATTTAGAATACAAAGTACATTATTATGAATTACATTTCTATATAAGTTTAATGGCACTTTGTATCGCTTATTTAGATATTTTAATAAATCTTGCAGTCTCATTAAAAAAATTATTTACATCTTTGGAACAACAGATTGGACCACATAGGAAGATTATATTATATATTTCTACATTTTTTGGAAATAAATTATTAGTAAATATAATATGTAAAATCTAAGTAAATTAGATAGTTATATTCAAGTACAATATAAAAATAAAACTATTGCTATGTTCTGATATGACAAAAAAGGCAGCTACAATTTATTATTCCTACTTTCAATGTGGTGTCATGATTTTAGTTGTTGTGTAACAAAATTTAACTGTCATTCGAAAATAAATGGAAATTCTATACCTATATTAAATATATATGTATAATTTGTTTTGTTTACTATCTATTATTTGAATTATTATAAAATTATAATATATTATATAATGAAATTTCTTTATAACTAGTATAATATAATAATAATGATATATTTAGTTGTATAAGAAAGAGATATTATCGTTTTGCTGCTGCGTCTCCATCCAATGCTGTAATAGTACAAAAATTATAATGTTTGTAGTAATATAAGAATTACTAACATTATTTTTGTTTTCAATATCTTTTTTAGAATATAGATATATTACAAATAGTTAATTAAACAGTTATAAAAGTAAATAAAGGGTTACATACTTTTTCCATCACATGCAACAATTTTAACTTTATCTACTATTGCAATTTCTTGAACTTCACGAAATTCAACATCATTAAGCATAAAGGTCCATACATTGTCACAAAATCTGTAAGTGTTTAATTTACCAGCCTAAAAATTTTAAAGAAATGATAGTTATAATCAATGTGATTTAAAGTAATTAATATCAAATATCAACATTAGTTACCTTAAATATAAGTCGCGATTTAACTCTGGCTGCAAGTGCTTGATTTATTGCCTTATCAAATTGTAATAGTACTTTAATTGCTAACTGAGGTGTGATTTGCCCATACTATAACATATTATATTATTACATAAAATGAATATCATAGATTATACAATTTTCACTTTAAGTGTATCATATTAATGTTTATTTTCTATAGTTTGCATGATGACAGAAATAAAATTGGTTTATTGACAACATTAACCGCAATATTACATATTTTTGTGAACATACCTGAATGAGCTCATCGAGGCTTTCTTGTAACGTATTACCTAATGTTGTATTTCGATATAATTGATAAGACATTGTCCTTAATGTATAATATGCACAATATTAAAGCAAATTGAGGTCTTTTAATGTAAAAGTAATCTTTATGCGTAATGAAAATAGGGAACGGTCTTTGTTGATTAACTGTGTTGTTAGTATAGAGATAGAAAGATAGAGTGCGTGACCGAGCTGAACAAGCGATATAGGGATAGAAAGAGAACACTGCATAGAGACTTCTTATGTTCTTGTCTAATAACGCATGCACATTCGTATAATAAATGTGTAATTATAACATTAATCAACGACCGCCGTTAATGCCATACCTGATTAGATAAAGACACAAGAGATCTCTATGTACCGTTCTCTTTTTATTCCGATATCGCATCCACTTATATGGTTATATATATATATATATGATTTGCGTACTCTATCTTTATATCTCTGATTGTCAGATAAAATCCTGCCTTGCAGTACTTATTTGTATAAATGAAACCGTATAGTAGAAAATGATATTGCCAAGAGCGGCAGATTCAAATTCAAGATTGTATACTATATTTTTTCACGCTACATTATACATCTGATATTTATCAAACCTATATTGAAAATTTATTTATTTAAAAAAGCGTGTGATTTTTTTTATTTATTATTATAATAAAATTTTAAAATATTGAAAAGAAATGCAAAATATTATTAATTATCATTTGTATTCCATCATTTGAAAGGAGAAACTATTCGTTTTTTCAAAAAATTTATTGTGAATTTTAATTGCTGTTATATATAATACTACAATTTTTAAAAGTATTTTGATGAATTTTTAATACTGATTTTTAATAGTAATCTGATTAAGTGGTTTCCAATACGACTATGTGAACTATTCTAAAAATGGAGGCAAGAGTGCATACATACATATGAAACGACACAACGGCGCGGTAAATGAAAGTTCTACATATAATACGGAACTATGTTAAATAAACATAATCTTATATTAATAATTAATACAAATTAACAAATGTATTTTATTTTTGTTCAACTTTAAAATGTTTCCTGATACATATTTGCGAAGTATTTACTTATTTACGGCAAATGTTATACATGTAACTATGTATGTACTAAATACTGTTTAATTTTGAAAACTTTCGTTTATAGAATGCATAGTAATGATAAAATGCCAAAAGTTTCCTAAACATAAAACATTCCTACCGAGAACAGAAAGCTAAAGTATCGTGTAAAGCAACATAAGATTGTCCTCCAGTCGCGTATGCAACACGTATACCTTGTGAATGTTTGATAGCGCTATCTGAATATGGTCAATACGGTAGGTAACTGTAACACCAACGTGGCCTGTCATCGGTTATCCTGCGAACTTTCCAAGCAGACACGTGGTGCAACACAGTGATACTTCCATCGTACCTCCCCACCATTTTCTGCGCAGACAAATCAAAATTTAGAGAGTAATTTTAAATCTTCTGTGGAACACGAGTTATAACGTTCGCACTCATGTCGGTAGTGACATATCAATTAACGTAACGTATAGACTTTCGTGAGCAAAATAGGGACCGAAGAATAGTCAAACGTTTAAAGCAAATGCTTTTCGCAATTGTATAATTTACATGTAAAGGTACTACATATTGGAATTTTAGAAACTTAAAAATCAAGTATCATTTCGGAGCGTTTAATCAATTAAGTATGCTTATTAATCTTGTATTTATCATGACGTCTATAGGTAATCATTTAATAATCAAGCCTGGAACTTAACGGAGCAGCAGAGGAAGTAATATCAAAAAGTTTATCGACTCGCACATGGTACGTTGGCAAAGTTAATTTACGATGGGAATTCAAATTTTAAATATAAAGAGTATTAAGTTGCTATAACGAGATACGAGATAAAATATCGATTCATGCACTAAAATTTCAGACGCTAAGTAAAAAATGTATATCACGAATCAAATGCAAGAATAAATTGATGTTCTTCAGATGAAATTCTATTTTGGTAAGTTTCTTTTTCATTATATCTACATACATGGTTTGGTGAGTTGAAATTCTGGGAATTTACATTTAGGTTAATCAAATTCGTAAAGAAGCATTGTACATACATGTTTCTTATATGATGTCTACTACTTTTGGCATTACTTTTTACCATGTATACCAAACTGATCGTTGTTCAAAAATTAATACATTATCATCATAATATTTATAAAATGGTTCTGAAACCGTATAATTCCGTTTTCGTTCCCATTTAAGATTTTTAATAATAGCCATTGAAGACTGTGAACATATTCCTTTTAATTGCCTTTCTGATAAAGTACAATTGATGGAATTATTTAATACTTTCATTACGTTAAAATTGTTGTGCAACAAATATAGATTAATGTTTTTATTACGTTACAAAAAATTCGTATCATTTGGATTAGAACAAATGCGATATTCATGTTTTGAAAGCATCTCTATACATAAAGAAATGAATTGACTTTGTATCGTGTACCCTTTATTAGGTAGATTTTTCTATGATTTCCATAATTTCGATATTATAGTAAGAATAGTTGAATTTTTGCAACTTAAAGAATTTTAAGATTTCCGTGTTTCTATTCATCTATATGAGTTGTCTTTAAAACTGTTCAGCACTAGATCATTTCACTGTGACGTTGTTGGAAACAGAGTACTGTGGTATTTTGGCACATTTTGTAGTTAAACACTGACTATTACGACTACTGTATATTAGTGACTCCATTTATCAATATTGATATTTTTTTATAGTTGCGTTAATTCTTTTGCTTTGTTATTAAGCGATTTCAGTAAGGCAATTAGAATTTCGACTAGTATATTTTCTGATGGTAATAACTGTGTGCATCAACGATTTAAAATCGGATTCCTTTTGTTCACGATTGCTTGTGTCTTTAAAAATTGGTAAACTACGAGAGTAATGATTGGTTCCAAATTGCAAGCTATTGGTTTAAAGCTTCTTTGAACTCGTTTTGATAACTTACTTCATATACGAGTATTTACTTTCTACATCTCTAGCTTTTCGTCAAATTACAATAATATTTACATACTATGCGTACAAATATTGATATTATTAGTGTTTACTAAATACATATAAACATATGGTTTATTGCTATAATTATTTTTATCCTGTGCATTGAAATGGTTTTGTTATAAAAAGATATACAATGAGTAATTCGATAGATCGAGTTAAGATAAGAGATAAAAAAATAACAGATACAATGAAATTTAATATTACAAGAATATATTCAATCTTTTTTTATTCTCAGACGATTAATAGCATAATATCAAAATCAGTATTTAATAAAAGTAAGTTTAAGTAAGTTTCGGCTAAACAGATGGGACGTATGAGAGAAAGTCTTATTACAGTATTTAGCAAGTTTAGATGTCCAAGTAATTGCGGATGAAAACTTCAGCGCGCATGCAAAACTTTTCTCGGTAAATCGGAAGAGGTACGAAGTCTCGAACCAGGAATGAATAGACATTTTTGTGAATTTAGCTTACGAAAATTGTAATAGATTCAGACTTATTATCACTGTAGTACTCGAAAACACGGCGTAAAATTTAAATGATCCTTCGACTGTATTTTCAATTCAATCAAAGATGAAAAATGTTTAATCGTCGTCGCTTTTCAAACCTTTTTGAAGGTGTCGATGAAAGGTGTGAAAGGAGTACTCGAACTTGATAGAATCGTCAGCAATATCTTGTTATTATTTAAATGTTCTTTGTGAACGCTCATCGTTTATATCTTTCTGAATATACTGCATCGATTGAATTTCTCAGCGATTCAAATCGTCGATCTTCGATATTCAAATAAATCAGCCACACGTACCAATCAGTCTTCTATGTAAATGCACACGCAAACACAAACATACATATTCGTGCTCACATTTACGATCTCGACGTCCCTTGGCCTGAAGCAAAGCAGAAGTCAATTAAGTCGATGTAAACCGTAACGAGTGGTAACAATGGAGGTAAAGAAATGAATTAGGCAAGAAGATTAAAACGTAGCTAACAGGGCCGCAGAGATACAAGGAACGAAACTGTAGGGATTTTCGCAACAACAAGGTTAGAAGAAACCAATAAAGGCAGATCAACAACTCTTCCCGTGGTAAGATTTTTGAAAGAGGAAACGAAACTGCAAGTCATGAGAACTGGTGGAACAAGCATACATATCCAGCTAGTCACCCTTTTCCAAGGGTTACTATCAGAGTTCGTATCCGCCCGTAAAGAATGGGACAGCGGAGAAAAAGCAGATGCGGAAAGAGATAGAGATTTTAAGGGATAGTGAGAACGAAAGAAGATAAGGTCGCGAAATACACAATGGAAGATGCGTATAGTAGGATTCGAGGTCCGGTTTGTTGGAGGAGGACATTGAACGGAGCAAGTTACCCGCGAAAGAACGGGACACTCGCATCGATCGGATTCCACTGTGTAGGAGTGCAATGAAAAGCATCTTTAAGAGTAGTATAGCGACGTCTCGAAGAGGGGTTGAGGTTGGTTCGGGGCAAAGGTGGGTTGTAGGAAACGCACGGTACGGGGGAGATTCCACGAGACTATTTATATAGCTTGCCATCTAGAAAGTTTGCAAGAACAATTTATTACGGATATACGTACCATTTAAAGACGTCAAAGTTATTATGACAGAGAACTTTATCTGCGATAAAGGGAACGGCGGGGAAGGGACTTCGTTATTCAATCGATGGAAGTGGAAAGTGCTGGATATAATAAAAGAGGGAGCGACTATCTAGAAAGATTTTCTTCTTTTGCGAATCTAATGAAATTGGGTCTTCCTAGATACAGATTTAGGTAAGTCCATCGCGAGTACTGCGAGCAGCAAGAGTATTTAAATAGATTCTTCAAAAGTAATTTTCCTGAGGTGCTACATTAGGTGTAGATATTCTACTTAGAACGAAATCTTGGTATGTAGCAGTACGATGTATACTTAGGAACGTTCTAGAAATTTCTTTAGTTACGGGAATGTACCATTTAAGGCATACCGTTCAAGGTGGAAGTTATGTTTTTCACCAACAAGTCTCGTCTTTTCGTCGATAAAATGGTAACATGATTCGAGCCTTAAGTCGACAGACTTGGAAAACTCCTTTTCTTTCCGTTACGCATCACTTACCCGACAGTATAAGGGTGTACCAGGAAATATACGTGTTCTCTGTAAGTCGTAGTTTAGTAGGTTTTATTTGCGTCTTTTAATGTCGGAACTATTTTCATTTTATCTTTTTTCGGGATAGTAATAAATCTCTGGAAATGGTATTAAATTCTAATTATGTAGGAAAGCATTAATGAGAATGACTTTTATTGTGAAAGAAATTATTTATATCTCTATAAATAATTCGTGGCACTTTTTGTAAACTTATCAAACTGAGAAAATGTGTATTTTCCGTTGAAAGCGTGAAAAATATTAGCACGTTCCTTTCTCTTTTCTACATCAGAAGAAAAGGAGTAGCTTCTTACTTTGCGGTGTTTAAGAATAATACCAAAACGCGGTTTGCTTTTCTTAATTGCACAGAAATTAAATTTGTAGATGTGTCTCGAATAAACATTGTTGAAATAATCTCTCGACTTTCCTTGAATCAAAATCGTGCTAGATGGCTTCGTATTCGTCGAAAATTGCTCCAAATACCCGCGATTATCGAAAAACGATACGTCGAACAACGTTCCGAATCGAGTTCTCGTAGAAGAAACGAAATCCGCAAAGACAGTGAAAGATGTAGAAGCACGGGAAATGATCGTGTAGGAAATGAGGATATCCACTTGTTACGTCGCAGAAACCTCAATGGTTTGTTCTCGTGATACGAGAATAAGGAGCATCTAGCAGTTGAAAGAAGTGTGACTAGTGGAACGGAGACGGAAGTCGGTAGAAGAGGAAAATGGGAATATCCGTATGTCGAAAGAGATAAGTGAAACGGCGATCGAGCTTAGCGGGAAAGAGAAAAAGGCACGACGATGAGCGTCGCCGTTGCCAGGGCAATGAATCGCAGATTGACGCAGGCGTCACGAGTCCAGCCACGCGCACACCCCGTTTTCTGCTCCCTTCCACCCACCTCGAAGCGTGCCGCTGCTTAAGGCATGCACACTACAATAGACGTTTTCTCGTCCGACGCAGTTGGTTGGACTTACGAGATTTGCCGCATTATGATTCACACGTAAAAATCTTCTGATGTGAAAAGTGTCGGTTCACCGCTTTTTACAGTTTTTCGATTCGTTGGATATACTTGGGAAAGCTGCTCCTATTTCCTAGGATTTCCTGGGGTAGGATCAAATTTTGTCGCATGTTACGCAAAGCTCAGAATCGTTTGAGTTCTAAATCTTTAATTTTCGTTATTGAGAATTAGGCAAACGTTTGTCTCAAAAAAGTTTCTCTATTTGTTCGGAAGTTTCCCAAAAGTTAAGAAAGTTCGACTTCGGTGTTTACATGTAAATGTTTCATGGCTAACAGGAAGGGATTCTCAGGAGCATTAAGTTTAATTCAAATCGATTAGTTTTCCGTGCGAAGTTTTAATAGGTTGCGGAGAAAGGTTTTCGCGTTTCGCGTCAGCTTTCATTTGATTGCATTTCGTTCATTATACGATATGGTAATACGTTTACGACCACCGTATTACGAGTCTATAATATCACATTAACGTCCATAATACGAACTAGTCTATATTCGTGAACGTGTTAATTTTGCAGCATGCGTGAAAAATTTACATTCATCAAACGTCTTACTGATGTACTTGCGCGTCTGATAAATCACTGTCATACATAGTTGTACTAATGTTTGATTCAACGCGACCTACTGCCTGAGAGCAAAATCTATATTGCTCGCTTTACGAGGTGGCAACATTATGAATTCAGGGAATTATACCGGTCATACATGTCGACAACGTGTACCAGCGGTTCGCAATCAAAGAAATTGCGAAATGATTTTTAAGTGTTCACGTAAAAAGTGCAGACACGAATATTAAGCTGCCTCGTCGTCGAGTTTTTGAATCGGTGCTTAACACGAGGTTTAGCCGCTTTCCACGAAGTTCGGTCCATTTATGCACGAACAGAGAAAGGCAGAGAAAAAGAGAAAGGAGCCGGAGGCGAGAGCCGCAGGAGAGAGAGATGAGGTGTTGTAGCGTTAGCGAACATTCGTGAAAGCGTACTTTAGACTGTAACGCGCATTCCCAGGACAGGAAGCGAACGGGCGAACCGGCAAGTTAGCAAGCGAAAGGGAATAAAGATAGAAAAGATCCGCGTGCGCTGGATATAGCGTATATCGTCGCGACAGCGTCGACGTTGTCTGTGCCTCTGGTGGGGTGGTTGGAAAAGTTGTGTGAAACTTGAAAGAGAACCAGAGAAGGAAACGTAGGATATACGAAGGAAAGAGAAACGTCGGTGTCCAACCGGGGAGAATCGGAATGAAAGGGGGGACGAATCTGGTGGTGGTGAAACGTTATAGATGTGTAGAGAATCTCGTTGTCGGTGTTGGTAAATGTCGAAAAGACGAAGGTAACGGCGCGGTGGGTGGCGGTGGTGGTAGAAAAGCGATGGTGTTGGTACCGTTGGCGGTGGCGGTGGTGGTAGTGGTGGTGGTGGTGGCAGCGGCAGCGTGTCCCGACGCCGGGAAAGTTTCGCTGAGAAGCGCGCGGAGTGTGAGAACGCGGCGCGAGCGAGAGAGCCGAACGTAGAAAGAGGACAAGAGCGAGACCGCGATTCAGGGGGTGAGAGAGCAAAGGGGATAGAGAATGAGAGTGAGTTTGGAGCGAGGACGGCAACGCGGTGCGGGCAAGGTTTTCGTCTCCAGTTCCCGCTAAGCGGCCGATAGGATTGGAACGAGTTGGCTGCGTACGCGGTAACACACGCGGGGTAACGTGTTTGTCCAGGTAGCGTGCGCGGTGTGATGGTGGTTGTCGTAGCGCGAAAGAACACACGCGGCACGCGCTACCGACGGAACGGACCGGCCCGTGCTGGCGTGTGTGACCGACCGAGCGCTGCCGGTAATAACAGCGTAATAGCGTACTATAGAATATAGTAGTGGGAGATTCTTGCACGAGTTACGCGTGCTGCTACCGCGGTACTCGAGTTCACGCGTGGCACTACGGCCGCGGAAGACCACGAGCGAGCGAGGTCGTCGGAGCGCAAACTGCGTCCTTCTTCTCCTTCCTACTTCCTATTTTCTTCCACCTCTTATACCCTTCTTACTTCCCCACCTCCACCTACATCTTCTCTCTGTCTTCTCTTTCTCCTGCTTTTCCTTCGCCAACTCCTACTCCCGCCACTTCATCTCTCTCTTTCTCATATTCTCTACCTCTAGTGAGATATTGATTTCCCTTAGCTGGCTCCCACGAGGGCAGGCGGCAAGCAACCAGGTACGACTACCTCCGCAAATAGACAGCCTCCGACGATGAGAAGGGAATCATCGCATGTATCGAGAGTATGCACTTTCTAAGTTTCAGGGGTCCACCGTCCCTGCTGCCTAAAACGATCCGCTTCGACGCTTCCTCGCGTTGAATGGTCGTCGCGCTCTCTGTACCACTCAAACGATGCCGCGCTCTTCTCTATGTTTGCCACGTGTAACTCACGTTCGCGTGACTTTTATTCTACATGCGGAAAGTTAGAGGAAACTCGTATCGCTAAGTCTTATGAAAGCGAATACGAGTATAATTTCATAGTAAAGTTAGATATCGCAGCAGATAAAAGATTTTTTTATATAATATTAACTACCTTGCACGTAACAGAGAACGTAAATGTAACATCTTGTAAAAACAGTAGGACAAGTTCCTTTTTAATTCGAAGAATTTTGGGTGCGAGTTGAAATAGCTCGACGCGTTCCTTACGCGTTCTAAGTCGTCCTGCTCTCCTAGTATAGAGTACAGACCTGTCTGATCATATTCGATCCTATACTACTGATTATCGGTTTCCTTTCCGCGAATTTGTTGATAACTCGTTTCGCAGACGGTTTACAAAGCGTCGAATTGAGTATCAGATCTAAACTATAAGCATGTAATCATTTTTTGTTGTTGCGCGGCTAAGTTGCTCAAGAGTAAATACCTTTTCTTTTGCCGGTGATCGCTGTTCGGGAATTCGTAGATGTTCCAAGAAACTTTTGCGAAGTAATGCGCCATCTTGGTTCCTGCGCATTGCTGGCCGACGAATTCGCGAGTGACTTGAAACTTTTTTATTTACCGCGTTCATGCTTACACACAGAGACAAAGGGGGCTGGAGAGGGAGAACTGTTTCCCCTACTCAAACTCTGGATGGGGTGTACGTATCTGTCAACCCCCACTCGGCTCGTGCCGCCTGCCGCTTTCCAGCAAAGTTTTCCCGAGATCCTGGAAACTACGAGCGATGCGGGGTGAAAGAGGGGGGAAAGTCTGTACCGAGGGAGGGGAGAAGCGAGACCGCTTTCTAGTAGCGTGCGCTCACGGGGATCCCTTTTCACCGAATTCTAACCTAGTAACGAGTTTACTCCGTCGGTAACGCCGGACGCGTGCCAGCGATAAACGTGCCGCGTGTTACGGTGACAGTGGGATGAGCAAAGTGGTACAGGACACGAGATGTGGTCACCACGATCAGGCTTCTTATCAGGCCGATTTTTTTTCTCCCAGCAGGACCATGTGCGTAACCTAAGGAAACATGTGACACAAGATAATAAAGAAACGTGAAACTGGGACATTTTTGCTTTTTTTATTATGTTCATTCGTGAATCGTACGGTGGCATCATGAACCGTTTGTTTACGTTGGTGTTCGTGCTGAATTCGACTGACCAACGATGGACACGCTGATATCATGATTCAAAAGTGTTTCAGACTGGTCAGGATTACTGGATCGTGAGGCTTAGTTTTCAACAAATAAATCACGTATGTATAGTTATTATTGCGCGTGACTGTGATTAAACAGGCGTAACTATTTATTTAAGCATAAAGTATTCGACTTGTTTTGGAAATATAGTTACTCGCTTGAACTGTAAAGAACTATTTAAACTTTTGCGCGCTAATTCGAAGCTGTCTATGCAGACTCGTTTGTTAAATAATTTCACGATCGTTTATCGGTTCGACTGTGATCTATCGCCACAGACTGGTAGATTTTCGTATTGCTAGATAAAAAGAGAAAAATCGTTCTCTAATCTGCGTAATTCGTCGCGAGTATCCAGGCGATACTGCGTTTCTCTTCTCTCCGGGGATGGAATAGGTCAGCTGATCATTTACTAGGCACTATATAACGTTGCTTGTTGTGAGAGTATCAACGCTTTTGATTATCGGGATTCTGTGCGCGCAGACTCAATGTGAGATTAATCCTCTGTGAGCTCACCCCTTCCACTATAAACTTACCAATACATGCTGATCGCACGTTCGAAAGTTTCATGAGCGTCGAAAAGTTTTGCGCTCCTGTAGTAGCGCGGATTTGATCGAGAATCGGGGAACTTTGTGCTTACACACCGGAGCAATTGTTTCTTGCGCGTTATCATACGTGTATATGCGATTGTATTTGCGTAGCTGACTTTTAAATTTCATTAGTTTAAGTGTATTGTGGCGGGTAAATATAACTATAAAATGTAATAAAATTATATACATGTTTTCAATTTAATCATTTTCCGTTACTAAAATTTTATATTCTATTCTGTGCGAAAAATTCGTTGATATTTTTATAAAATTATATGCACGGTATTAAGTTAATACCGGTTTTAAGTATCTTCTTATTCCTGTTTTATTGTTATTTTATTTAGTTCGTAAATGTTTCGCTTTGCTTTGCATACATTTCATTTGGATGTAATTCCTTATTTGTGTTGAACCTGTGCTTCGAAAACTACCGATTTGTTGGGATGGGACTGGTAACGGAAAATCTGAACCAGCGGATTTCGAAAAGAATGAACTGAAGCACGAGATATCGGGCATTAAACTTGACGTCGTGTTCTCGGGATTATACGAAATATCGTACCAGTCTGGTAATTGTTAAAAATCTATGTCATACCGGAAGAATACAAAGCGTTCCTTGTATACGAGCCAAAATGATTTTGAGGAAAAAACCGGCGCGAATTACGCTCAGTAATTTTTCTGAAAAAGAACTCGCATACTTCTATGGGCATAAAACATCATGTTTTCAATTTAACAAAATTGGGGAAGCCATACGCATAAAATGTTCACTATCCTCTTTTATTCATTATGAATGAACATAAAACAGTGGTTATTCAGTACAAAATGTCTTCTCTAAAGTCTGACACGCTGGTATTCCAACTGTGATGAAAACAAATACTATACATAAGAAGTTTTTTCTATCTTTACGCTTACCTTACTTCGCGTTAAATAATAATTTAGCTACACTGGTGCGATTCACGTTCACGTATTATCCCCAAAACAAATTATCCGATTATTCGAATAAACATTCTTATCGAGCGAGTTACGTACCATCAAGGGAAACAATGGAAACTCTGAGTTTTCCCTATCTTAAACGCGTTATATGATATCCTGTCCCCGTTTAGTAGCACCTGGGATGACAGTCCGATGCATGAAAAAGTAGAGAGGCACTAATTAAGCCGCTATCATTACGGTTCCGCGGTGTAATTCCGCGTTGTTGGCATTGTGCTTCGAATTCCACCAAGTGGCTGTTGGCCGGGGGCTTTTGGAATCCTCCGGAGCGTGGTCCAAGGCCTTTCAACTCCAATTCCACGCGCGTGCGTCTCATCGTCCAGGTTGACGTCGTCGTCAACGACATCGTCGTAGTCCAGGATGTTTCCTGTTGTTTCCTCGCTTCGCCTCACAAGACCGGAGCTAGAGGTTAATCCGATATTTCGTAGTTGTTACTTCTTTTTTCATACGTGTGAATATTGCCCAAGAGAGTCAGCCCCATTGCTTTGTATCCTTCCGCGATGCATTCTTTCTTCGATGGTCTAAAAGAGTAAATGTGCCATACTTTTAACATTAACAATGGGCAACGCCGCAAAGGAGGAACTCATTAAGTTTATTTAAATATGCTAGAGTACATCTATCAGAAGATAATGTTTTTAAGGAAGTAGTTTGGGGGTATTTCTCTAAGGATGAAGGAAGTAATAAGTCTTCTCCTTTTCGCAATTGTTCTTAACATCAACTATGGTTCGAGTTTATAGTGGTCGTGTAATTAAATTAGGCAACTTGACAGAAAAAGATATTTGGATCATTTTTATTTCCTTCTTAGATTTCGTTCATTAAGTATCAATTCTAAATGTTAATGGGGATAAATGAAACTTATCTTTATAGAAAATGAAACGTCCATTACTTTTGTTACAGTTTTTATTTTTGACGTCTGATATTTTTTTTCGTTCTTGCGAATAAAGTACGAATGCAATTTTTAACGTTATGATTTTCTTCTGTTTACTTTGTTTCATTTACCAACGAGTGAAACGCACTTTGACTGACTGAAACAAGCGAATTTCAACGCTTTTACATATTTTTACAACAAACATGGTAGAAAACAAGCTACAGCTACAATGCATCTATTACATCTAATATAATTGTTTAATTTATTATATCCTAAAAATGGTACCGTTAATGACGAATTTTTTAGTTTATTATTTTTGAAAGAAATATATTCCAATTGACAAGTATTTCTTGACGAGTATTTCTTAAAGCAGTACATTGTTTCATAAGAGTAACATACTAAATATAAATCTTTTAAAAAGAACGAAGCAAAAGTTTCCCAAACATAATTTTATACCATTCGTAACTTCGTAGCGAATAGCTTTTCTGTAACTTTGATACTAAATAAAAATTGGATAAGAAATTGCTGACCTGTGTCAAAGTTCGTATATAGTAAAACTTATTTGATGCCTCGACTTCTTCCAAACTCTTATATCGAGGACACGTTTACCAAAAATTCAGCGAATAAATAATAGTGACGAAACTTGAAATCATGTCATTTGATCGATGTGTTTTCTTACGAAATCAACCGCAAATTTAAGTGATTTTGGCACGCTTCAATATTTACGTATAAAATCGATATTTTAAAGAGATTCAGTTTCGAAACTTTTGAGTGTATCTAATATTATAACGGTGAACGGCACGCTCATTTGTTCGATTTTAAACGTGAAAGCGTCGAATGTGCACTCAATCATTAAAAGCTTTGTTTACCGGAAAGACTGGCGTTTTAGAATGAGCAATGGATACAATATTTCAAGTCTCGGTATCCGTTCGGTAGTTTTCGTGCTGACTCTTGGCGAAAAGGCTTGAAATCGTTGAGAAGTTGCGGATGCCGGGACAGATGAATGGGAAGTAACAGATAACCAATCGTGCGAGTATAATAGCCAAGCAAAGCTGCGCACAAGCATTTCCTTTTCCTTCTTCGGTTAATTTTTCCACGAGGTAAAATTTAAAAAATTTCGAAATTAGAATTTTATATGAATGAAAATTATATTAATTCTCTGCTTAATATTTGCGTTATACATTCGCAAATCAAATATCTAAATATTAAAGGGTTACAACGAACGATTATAAATGTCCGTTCTTAGAAACAAGGAAAAAATAAATTTTATATCGAGAATATCCGAATTACATTTCTGTCAAGCTTTCATACGGAAAAAATACGTTCTGCTTTTCGAAAAGGTTTCCGGATTCCGAATACACAATCTCGCTATAGCAAAATACTGCAACACGCTTATCATCTTCGATCGCGGTATTATCCGACAAAAAAGCGTGGACAGATTACATGATTTTCAGATACGCGTTTCGGAAGGTCTCTGATAACTGCCACGCTGCCGAGAATTTTCTTTGCGGAGTGATCCAATTGTTTTCGTGCACAAATCTCCGATATCGGTTCGGTCCACCGTTGCCATAGTTCTATTTTCTTCCCACCGACCACCTCTGTTTTTCTCGTTGCCAAAATCGAAGTATCGGCATCAGCGTGGCCCGACGCCGACGGTAAGGAGGAAGTTTACGTCGTAAACTTGGAGTCTTAAGGGTGGAATTATAGTTGAGTAGAGCTCGCGTTAAGCCACGCAGTTGTTACCACGGTGAGCGCTTTAAAAGTTGGTCTTAGGTGTTCGTGTTGGTACCGGGAGAGTGGGCGAAGAAGAAGCCAGAAGAAGCGAGAACGCGCGATACGATGGAAAGAGACGCGGAAACGTGGTTAAGTTGCCAGGAAACTTTGGTAAAACTGAAAAGTTAATTTCGTCGTGTTAAATTACTCGAGCGCTCGGGCATTAAACTTGCAAAAGTTGGCCGGATGACTGAAATACGTACCTTCCGCCACCTCCCTCTTCTTCTTCTTCTTCTACTTCTTCCTCTTCTTTTTCTTCTTCTTTCTTTTCATTTCTCTTCTACCGTTCGGTGCTTTCTTCCCTCGTTTCTATCGCTGTGTCATCTAATATTGATACGATCACGTTCGTTTAATTGTTATCTCAATCGTATGTAATAAACGTTCGACGAATCTTTTCTATATGGAATCCGTGTCGTGAATTATGATATGAATGTAATTATGTAATAGTAATCAATATACATATATACTTGTTTAACGATTATTCAAACCGGTGCGAATAACGATTATTTAATTGAGAATACAGAAAAGATTTTATCGCTTTGAGAAAATTATTACAAAATTTATTCATGTACGTATTATGAATTTATAAACGAAATGTAAAATATTGATGTGATCCTAATCTTATTTTATTAGGTGATTTGTAAATTGTTAATATGACAATGCTAGCTCTATCATTTAAATGCATACGTCCAACACATCAATCAAATAGAAATTCGGATTAATAGCCTGTGCACAATCGTTTATCTGTTATATTGCAATTGCGAAGAATGAAAGTGGAAAGAGCACACTATCGTGGCAAGAGATACAAGTCATTCGAATCGAATCGTTAACGCTTTAGCCAATATTGTAAAATACTTCACTTTCACGTAATTTCGAAGCAATTGTATAGCTTTTCAACTGGTATCTACGGCATCATTAATTTCCTATGACCTATATATTTATCGATTTTCAAAAAAATTTAGAGAATCGTTTGATAGGTCAAATTGTAAATCTGTATGAATCGCTTCAATTTGTTATATATATAACAAATATATACACACGTATACACATATACATTGGAATATGACAAATTGACGGAATTCATACATGTATATGTATGAATTCATATATATATATATATATGTATGCGAGAGAGGAGATAACTGATGTTGATATTAATTTTATTATTTATGAAATACGTTAGTAGTTTTATGTTACATATTATTACATCATTTTAAAACAGAAGAAGGACGTAACGAAATTATTTGCCGAAAATAAAATAAAACGGGTGCTGTATACAAGTTGTTACATTATACATATAATCAAGTCATATCGATTATTAACAAAAAATAAAACAGTAAGGAATATAACGTTGATATCGCTTTAAAGTTACACGTGGTAGGCATGCGAATTAAAAATATTTGTTGAAGTCAATAATCTTTTCTTTAATTCTGGTATTTCAATTTAAGCAAACTTCAAAGAAGTTTAATAGTAACATACAGTATACATACGTCTACTGTAGATTGATCGAAAGGAAATAGAGAAGAACGGCTATGGGGATGGGGTTCTTGCCGTTCCGCTCAAAATTTATTTCGCTACGTAGTTTGTAGTAAATTTACTTAGCTTTACATTCATGGTGTATTTTTATGTAATAAATATGTGACGGGTGTCTAAACTTTCAAAAATATAATATTGATTTACAATTATTATTTTTAATAAGAAACAGTTTTAATATTACGTTAATATCATGAAACATTTGACATAATGTTATATAATAGAACGTAGCAAGTGAAAGGGAACAATTAAATCCGAATTGGTGAACTGTAGGACATAAATGTTATTTTTAAAGGGCTGGCAATGAGTAATATAAAAAATACCGGCGCAAAATATTTTGCAATATTAAAATGTTTTAATTATTTTATCCAGGCATTTAGTCATAAAGATACCTTTATTAAAATACTCATAGAAATATGTGTGTATATCACGTTCGTTTCTTCACTAAATTTACGTATAAAA
This sequence comes from Bombus fervidus, assembly GCF_041682495.2. Classification (NCBI taxonomy): domain Eukaryota; kingdom Metazoa; phylum Arthropoda; class Insecta; order Hymenoptera; family Apidae; genus Bombus; species Bombus fervidus. The sequence continues at coordinate 1,894,355 of NC_091523.1, read as the reverse complement.
ACATATATTTTAAATAAAATTTGGTATATTTGATATCTATATTTTTATTTTAATATTAAACTAAATTGAAAACTCAGTTTACTGGTATATGAATGTTTAAATTAATTTTCATCTAAATACTACAATATTCACACTGTGTAAAGCGCCTGAAAAATGAAAAGGAATTAATGGTATATTTATGTCGTTGATAATATACATTTTGTGAAAAGATACGAATATTTGTTTCGTATGATCTTCTCAAGATTAGTTAGAATTTCACGATGTATTTTATCTTGCCATATCCTAAGACATTCGTTGCTGTTTTTAATTAACTGTTCTCAAAAGTTTTATTTTTGTAATTAAAATTATACATTCATAAATCTAATAAACAAAGTGGTCTCTGAAATGAAGCGGTACTATAGTGTTTCTAAAGTTGTACAATTGAAAGTTGTTGTATTATCGCTTGATCTGATAAAAAATTGTTGAGAATATTGTTATGTTCTTTTTCTGTTATTAGTATACAAAAGTTGGGCTGTAGTTAAAATGGATCTGCAGCTTTTACATTTAAGTAATTTATCGCAATAACTACATACAATGTATTTAAACATTGCTAGAGAAGTTATCGAATTAATTATTTGTGCAGCTGCTAAGTTTGAACTTTTTGCAATAAAAAAATGCGAACTTCCTCGCACAAAAATGATCATGTATACTTTGCCTCGAAATATCAGTATTGAAATTACAAGAATCAATACCTATTTCATTTCCGCACTGTATAAAGTGTACAGATAGACATTTTGCTTGCTATGTGTATATAACATATTGGCTTCCAGGTAATTGAATTAAAATGTATACTGGAATCAAAATTATTTTAGTTCGTGAAGTAATCATTGTAAGCTATTAATTGAAGTAACTTCATATTCCACTTTGTATGCGCTTTTTGGTATCGACCTATATAAAAAAACTATAATGTTACGCGTGACATCATTATAGAATACTGAATATATTTTTTCGAACGATAATAAAGTCGCTTCATATTAGTTAAACGTGTTATGACAGTTATCCTTATTTACTGCGGTAGAATGTATGTGACACTCTGTACAAACACTGCGGACAATGGTAGAATGGGTTATGGTAGAATAAGAATTTTGTTTCTCTACTGAATTATTTCTAAGCAAATTTATAACACATCTTTTTAATAACAATGAATTGTTATCCACATCAAGGTATTTAACATGACATCAAATATAAATGACAAGGTTATTTTAAATTTAATTCTACAGCAGTTTAATAGAAAATATCACAGCAGTACGTTCTAAATTGTTCTGTAACAGACACGAATACTGTTATTTTCGAGTTTGCATCGAATCCAGATAATAGATAATCGTAATGAATCTAATTGCTTTCAACACTCCCTCCAGTTTTTCGATTGCAGTTCAGTCGGTAAGGTCACGGTCGTATTGCTCGCCGACGTCGTGCATTGCTATAAGTGTACTTGGTCGAATGTGTGTGCACGATCTGGCGCGTGCGTAAACACACAAGAGAACAAACTTTCGCGGCGGCTTCGGGGGTGAGTTACCCCACCGTTGTGCGCACCGAGCGATTCTCCACCAGCACGTGCAGTCAACTTTAAACGCACATGCACACGCTCGCCGCGATGTCATTTCAGTTTGAGCCATTTAAAGGCATTACTTTTTGCTTCGCGCAACGAGGAAGCTATATTCTTTTCTTTGAGTGTTTGTAACTTGAAAACTGCTTACGATGATGACAAAAGTAAGTCGTTGGCTGAAGTGACTTAAGAGCGTCTGCTGGAAAATAAGTTACAAGTTCTGCAACAAAAATTTTTTACCTTTTGTCCGTGAATACTTTTGTTCAGATTATTCAGTCGTCTCGGATAAGTGTATAGAATGATTTTTAAAGTGAGAGAAAAGGATTTGTTTTTTCTTAGCTTTAATTTGGAATTTTATATTACTTTCTAATATGATCATGTTTTATAAATGTTCTTTACTTAATTCTGTCACGTCATTCATTATATGAGAGTCTCTCCTCTCATATAATGTTGCTTCTCTCAGCAACAGGGATAATGTGTATTGTTCTATGTAGCGGTAGATAGATAATATCTTTATTGTTTTCCTTACAAATTACAAGGGGTTCCGCTTCTTTCGTTTGTTTTGTCACTATTACTATCTTATACCTAGTAATTACCATATTTCTTATCCGCTTTCTTTGTTCTATGTAGTGATGAAAGATTTAAATTTGATACGACTACTCGCAGAAGTTTAATATTCATTCTGTTGGTCCAACATTTACGTTTGAAAATTATAATAACAAAGAATGCAGACATCTGTATACGGATAGTTGGGACACGATCACGGGTGTAAACGTTGGTACAGAGACGGTGATGCAGAGTGTAGGTTTATATCGTGGTCAGCGTCGCGGCGCGCGTCATCTTCTATCTCGCTTGGCTCCCGTTCGTTCCTCTTTGTCTCGGAAAAGTTTCCGGTGATGAGCTTTGTTGGCCGTTTCCCCTACAGGACGGAAAAGTTAAATGCGAAAGTTTTATCCGATATCCAGTTTCACGACGCTGCTGGAAAAAGGGATCTACGCACACTGTTACGTCGAGATTTGGATATCCTCGATAATCATAAGGTTTATAATATATGCCTATATCGTTCAGCATAATCAAAACGTTACGTAGAATATTTTGGAAATTTTATTCCTACTCACACACACGCTACGCGATGTGGATTAATCATATAACCGGAAATTTTTTAATACAAATAACAAACATTGAAATTTATTATCGAGCAAATTCACAGGAATCGTAATGAATACTCTTCGACGTCTCTTCATTATTCATTATTGAAACTAACCATAAATTTCGTTATGCAATTAATATAACAAATAATTCATACCATAATTGTGTTATTAGCAATTGATGTGCTGTTTACTAATTCATTAGATAGCTACCACTTAACGTTGTATTAAATATCGAGTACTAATAGCGACGTTAATAGTTTGTTTTTTTTGTGATAGAATGGCGTCAAAGAAGACGAGGCAAAACCATTCTATACAGCACTTACTAGAGCTGCCAAGCAACAGAGAGACAAAATTGCCGTTATATTCTGTGAAGGAGTCAACCCAAACGCCACTCATTCCAACCCCCCGACAGGTCCCGGTAACTGTGCTGCATCCCTCGCCGAAAAAGGTAAGTGAAGCATGAATAAGTTATCAAAAATCTTTTGTTGTCATTCAATTTACAGGAACATAAAGACCAATTACTTTCTTCTATCTTGTCTTTACGTCGCGTTAACAATCCTTTGAAGAATCGTGAAATTAAAATTGAACCTACGTTAAAAATTCACAACGCCTTTTAACAAGGCTCTGAAACATAATTAAATATAAAATTAATTACTTCCACTATTTAAGTACTAAGAAATAGCAGATCATTTTCATAGCCTTTCTGACGTTGAGAACGTTTTCATGAGGTGTAAGCGTTCTTCTTTATGAAACTTGTAATTAAAATTCTACAAATCATTTTTGCTATAATCGTTTCGTAAAAGTATAAGTAATGAAGTTTATAAGTTTAATGACAAAGACACGAACATCTTCGTCTGAAGTTACTTCTGAAATTTTTCTGATTGGTCGTAACAAGTATAAAATTAGCTGTTTAACACGAAGTTAGTTTTCCACTAACTCCTTCCAAATTATTTCTAATTAAAAGTGTGACATTTCACATAATTTCTTAAAGTTGAACTTTTATCTCTTTTCCAAGAAACGTGAAGTATATTTCTGTTTCTTCTTTTGCGAATAACGTCTATTGATGAGAGTCTTATTGTAATAATATTCCAGCCCATCTTACCATAATAACAATAACTTAATGAAATTAAATATTCGAAGCTGTCAAATTGAATAAGATGACGTTTCATGTGATTCGTTCCTCATTGCTACGAGTTAATTTTTAATTATCTATAATGTTGCGTTCGTTCGTAGAATGAATGAGGAGATTAAATAACTTTTGTTCGCAGAAAAAATGGGATTGACAAGAAACGTAAAGTGGAACTCTTGTAACCGCGTAAAGCGCTGACGTTTTATTTTATCGTGGAGGTTTTTTTATCGATCATTCGGCACTTTATTATTGCTCCTATAAATGTCTACGTAAGCTCGAATCCGCAACAACGAAGTAGATAATTTTTTATCTTATTTTCACTATATAATATATCATAATTATAAAAATATAGAATGTTTTTTAAATAATTTTATTTCGGTATAAATAATTTAACCTGTAAAATATATCTACGATGTTGCGGTATTGAGTATCGAACAGTTTTATCGTGAATATTATTTTAATTTTTTATAACGAATTTTTCAATTATTAAATTACAATAAGTTTACTTTCTTTATCCTGAGACAAATAGGGCTCGGAATTTGTATGCTAAAGTAGGAAATTATTTTACATAACTCTAAATACGTAGGAGAATATCTATTTTGGCTGATCGAAAAAGTTTTCCTTGCAGCTGTATGATTACTCTTTTGTTTCTTTTTCGTTCCATTTTATCCGGCAGGGAGTCATGAAGGAGGGATTCACGTAACTCGGTAGGGGAGGCTTCGGCTTCCCTGCAAAATAACGATTTTTAAAGTTTCTCGAGGAGTTTCAAACCTTTTCCCACCGAGATTCGTCGACGAAGTTTCCAAAGTTTGAACCGCGTAATTGGAGAGGAAAGGAATTTCCTCTAACCGTATAAAATGGTTCGTACGTTCGATGCTTAAATTCGACGATGTGATAGGTCGCTCTGTTAAGAGGCACTTGTGCTAATGTTACTTCAAGAAATCAACCTTCTAAAATAGTAATAATTTTTATTTCGAAACAGTATCATTGAAGAAGTTAAATATTTTTACTGGGCTTATTCTTTGATTACTTCCATTACTATGAAAAGTTATTGTACAATGTTAACTGTTCATTGATACATGCAATTGTATTTATATCAATGTATCTCATGGAAGGTACAAAGTAGAATATTATCAGTCAGTAGTAAATATCGCTTTAGTCAGACATTCTCTGATCAGATACTCGGTCGATAATCAAATATTTCACTATGCTGAAAAGAACATACACGTTTTACGTATTTTCAGATACAATTGAATAAGTACAATAAACGAAAGAAGAAGTTGTTATTAGGTATTTTAAAAATTTGGAAGAAGTTATTACCGACAGTACTATGGGTACATTGTTATCAACGATAGCTCATAGACGGATACCTCATCTAGGGGTGGTTTTAGCAGATTCATCCTTAGTGGTGGTTTGTACCGACAAAGTCAAGGTCACATCTATCGGTAAGGTAGATTACTGAGTGGGACAAACTGTTATCGACAAATTGTAACTTATTTGCGCAAGTGTTGATTTAAACCAGATGATAAGCGCCTTAAATTATCGATTAACGTTCGATTTAAAAAATTTTATTATACATAAAAATTTAAAATATTTTCATGTTTTAAATTTATCCATAAATACATTAATAATATGTTTGCATGCCATAGTAATATTTCAATAAATTTTTAATGAAAACTTACACATATGAAATCACGCAAGGCTTACACAGTTCTTCCTTCGCAGTACACTCTATATAATATTTATAAAACGGGATAATGAACAGTTAAAAGTTTTTAATCGTTATATTGGTCACAAATTCTAATTTTTAATCTTTTTTAACAATAAAAAAAGTTTCTAGGTTTTTAAAATTATAGAAATATATATTTTTGCCATGATAATACTCTCAGTAGGATAAAAAGACAATACATTTCATAGATGTTGCGTTTATTTAAATTTTCTGAATAATCTTTCATGCAGGCGAATTCACATACTTTATGAGGGAATAATTTGCTATTGAAATCCTATGAATGGGAATATAGTTGGAGCGTCTTGAGCATACGCAAGGTGGTAGGCGGAACTGAATTTATGATAATTGCATAAATCAGAGCTTTCCTCCACAATAATCATAATCTATTGAGATAGTTGTGCGAAGTTAGCTATTTAGCCAACGGCGCGCATAACGGAAGGAGGCCAAGGGGTTTCGTAGGACCGTGAATAAGATAAAGTCAATGTTGTAAGATCGAATCGACAACGAAAAATTCCTTATTTGCTTTTGACCTGAAAATAATTATTCTATTACTTCGTAATAAGTAGTGTAAAGCTTTTAAGATAGAACATTTAAAATTTTAAGTGCTACATTATTTAGGATCATTATGTAATCATGTTCAGTGATGAAATATTAAAGTGCTAGCGTTTGCAGTAATATACTTTTCAGATTCTATTTATTTAACAAACTGTTTCCTGTAAAGAAAGGATTGAAATGGACAGATTTAAAAAAATCAATAAAAATGAAGCGTCGTCACGAATCTGAAGAAAACGACTATAGAGGGCGCCAGTGGTGTCGCTATCTTCCGTGAGAGGGTTAGCTGCTTGTGACTCCTGAATACAGATTTATCAAATAAATTATAGCAATGATAGCTGTTTAATAAATAAATAATACAATTATTTTCACATCTGATCAGCACACGTTATAAAAATACATAAAACATTTTAAGCAATATTTCTACATTCTTCTGTCGATAACGTTTTTAAGTTAATCAGCAATGAGTAAATTACATTTTTGTAATTATTTTTATCACAAAGTGGACAAAAATAGTTTGTATAACACGTGCAACATCTTTTCTGTCACCTAAAGACGTACGGGATTATTTCAATAATGTTTTGATATTCCTAGGTAGAACCCTAAACGCGTAAGAATCAATTTCAGGAATCATATTTTAGGCTTCCCTAGAAGTAAACATCGTTTCAAAGTTACTTAAACCGACTCTAATGCACTCGAACGATTATCATGAGAGTTAAGGCACGACTTCTCTGTTTTCGTATCTTCCACGCGACACGACGACGACAGTGGGAAAAATAAAGGGCGACTGACATCTCGATATTACTGGTGATTTCTTTATTAACATCGTGAGGTGCGAACCTTCGGGTAATTATCTATACGCTGCTGGAATATTAATGGCGAAATCTGCTCCGTCTGAAATGTCGGGATTATTATGGTTACGATTACGATTATGAGCAGTTATTCTTTTTAAAGGAGAACGATTATAGTCTGGGGGTAATATTCTTACAAGAATTTTTGTAATGTATTTATTTCAATATACAGAATACTCAGTATTATTCACGCTATAAATTAACGTGATTTATAGTTCTATTACTTAAAATATAATTTTTAATCATTAACCCTCCTATAACTTTAAGCTAATTAAAAGATATTATTCTTCTGACTTCATTGATAAATTTTACTTTAAAATCTAATACAGCAAAGTACATTTTGTCAATTGCATTGATACTGATATCATTTAGGAAATGCGCTTTCTTTTTTTCGAAACTCGTTCATTCGAGGCCGGACGCTTTTTAAAAGAATTGTAATAGAAAAGAAATGACATGAATATTTCTATACATATTGTCAAGACGGCATTAGCAATCACTTGCTCTGAAGGAGAGTTAAAAAGACGAGGCACAGTACCCTTTAACTTTGTCGAGCTGTCATACTGATCGGGGTTGGAACGAACCCTCCAATTCTCTCGGTGGGAGTAACCACGCGGTTGAGTGAATTTTTATGAATGAATGCGCGAGGATACCTAGATCCAAGGCTTTGGAATGCGCACCCTGTTTTCACCCCTGAACCTATATTTACGTCAGTGACTCTCAATTTGAAGTTCTCGTAACCTATAAAACCTATAGGGAAGGATGTTACCGTTAAAACACACCCCTTTGGGGTGAATAGGCTTAAAATAAATCGAATGGTCTTTCGATCATTCATTTCATTCCTAAGTACCTATATATTGAATCATTTGAAATATTTACATATGCATTATATGTAATTTGTATAGACTTAATTTATTCACTCTGCTTTCAATAATAACTTTACTAATTTCAATGCGTTTAGCTTATCTTCTTATTCAGAATAATTCAATATCTCATTTTTTCTTTAAAATTCTTTATTTATTATTAATCTCGTAAAGAATGCCACATAAAAGAAAGATTACGTACGATTATTTTACGTATACTTTCCATACGCTTTCCTCGCGTTTTATGAAGATATTTTGAACCATCACTCGAGGGTTGAAGCATATAGAATTCATCCAGCCCTTAGAGACTCGAAATAATGTCATACGTCATACACGTATCATTGTCGTGGTTTATGCCATAGCATAAGCTTCTTCCTTGGTGTTTGAACATTTTTGCATGGGATGAAAATCATAATTGTGCACCAACATCGTCGCACTCTTTAGCTACAAAGGGACTTTTGCAGAAGGGTCTGAGGCTGAAAGTGTTAGCGGCAGTACAAAAGAACGCTTAACCCTCGGTAACCAGAGGGGAGTTTATAAAAATCGTGTCAATTAGGCCTCGAGAAAGAAAGGCAGGTCGGGTAAGGTGTTCCGTTAGACAAGGGCTTTAAAGCTCGTATTATGAAGAGATCGTTAACAAGCAATTTACCTTTTGAGCGGCTCTTCATAAAATTTTGCACTTTCTTGTTGTTGCATCAGGAATCTTGAAGTGTTTCGTGTAACGAGTAGTAATTTCTTATTAACTCGAAGCATAATATCTTCATTAAGTCTTTATTAAGTTCCATTACACCTTAAGACACAAATTTGTGACATACACATGTATGAAACTGAGTTTTTTAATATATTCATTTTTTAAATATATTTAAATATATTCATCGAAATTCCTGTTATTAAATCGTTGTTGAATTATTTGAAAATTATATTGGAATTAATGAAGCAAGAAGCAAAGAAATTCTGTCCCGTTCAAATTTCTGTGTTCATATCCTGGAATTGTGATTTTTAGAGGAAGGAGAAGGGCCGATCGGACCTAGGCACAGCTCCGGGTGAGGATTAGCCCGCGGGGTATTGTAACGTCGTAAATACATCCCCTTTTTACCCCTCGAGCTTAAACTCGCGGTACTTCTCTCGGTTCTCTGGTCGTTTGTCGGTCGGTAACACCACCAACCATTGTCACCGACTTTGGATTCAGTACGAGGAAATAAAATAATTAATACATACATTTCATTGCTTTGCACATACAAATACATAAAATAAATACTCTATATTCATTAATCATAAACTTAAACAATAACTTTATTACGGTGATACTTATAAATTTTGATTTTAATAAAATGTCCTCAAATTCTAATCATTTAGTCGAGTTTCTCTTAATTTCGATTTATTAGATCTAGATCTCTTCGTCGATCCTCATCATGCCTCGATCCCGTTTGTTTGTTGATTTAGCAGCTATTTTCATTATCAAACGTGATCACGAGTTAAAATTTCGGCTAGTCAACCTCCGAAGCCAGTTGCAATTTTTCTACATAATGGGGAAAAGATTAGGGAAAGCATTCCGGCGAGGTACTTTAGCCAATGTCATCGTTTCGATTCCTACACCCCCATAGTCTCCCTCTTCCATTTTCCTTTTCCTATCCGAAAGCGTAGCGCCCTCCGGTTTTCTATCTGGTTTGACGGTAGCGGAGAGTACGAGAGACCCCTATTCCGTGGAACGATATCTCGAAGCGAAATCCCGGTCGGTCTCGCGTTTATAATAGTTGAAATGGAAAGGGTTGCACGCGAAGGGCTCCGGAAGGATTGCGGGGTTATAATGAAATATAGGCTCGTTCCGCTTCGTATAAGACTGCATTAAGATTATACGTTGGCGCGCTCCTTGGCGACCGAAGAAGGTCGAAATAAACGAGGAAAGGTAGTATGAGGATGTAGCTGGTGGCTACGGGTTAAAGGGGTAAGGGGTTCCTCCTACGGTGTTTTAATCAAGCCGGATTTGCTGCGGTAAGCCGTGGTTCCAACTTTCATTTTAGCCAACCCCGCCCTGACAAGCCGTGCACGAACGTTTCGTCCGCTTCTCTGCCTCTCGCTCTCTTATTCTTGCGATCTTTCCGCTGTTTGCCTGCTCTAGCTCTTTCTCTTTCTCTCTTCATTCTCCCACGTTCGGCAGACATCCATACGGAGTGTTTGTCCTGCATTAAAACGCTATCTCTGTTTCGTGGAGACGCGTGATCTCCGCGGTGTTGTTCTCCTTAAGAAACTCCGGTAAGGAACAGGGACCTGGTGCGTCGCAATTAAGTTATTAACTCTGATGGAAACGGAGCGCTGAGAAAGATGTACTTTTCGTATGATGCAATGGTTAAGCTACCGCGAAGGACCGAATCTCGATCGTGAAAGGATTTAATGTCGAAGTTAACTTATTACAAGAATTTATTCCATTGCTTCATGGAGAAAAATTGAATGAATCGTGGAATATGAAAGATGTACTTATTTCGAATTTTAAATCAGAAGAGACACTATAAGTCGCTGTTTGAAATTACTCTAGCTTATGCTTAGCTAATTATACTTAACTTATGTAGCGTATGATTTTGTGTTACTGAATAACGGTATATGGTTGCATCTTTTCTGTCTTCTCTTTGTTCTTACCATAATTATCATATTATATATAATAAAATAATAATTATTATATATTAAATAGATAATTATTTCCAGTTCGCTTAAAGGGATGCTTTGTGGATATCTTTTTTATCTATCTTCTTGTACTGGCTATTCCATAGCTTCGTTTATCTACGACGATCAATTCAGTTACAATGTGTCTATTCTGCGGATTAGTAACTACAATGTATAGTTATGTACGCTGGTTTCAGTACAATGACACAACGATTTTAAAAATGCACATTCAAATATTAGGTTTTAATAAAAAATCATATATAACTTTCTTATTTAATACTTTTTAGCCTATATGAAATATAGAATTCAGCTCGGTATGATAAATTTTCAAAATATAGATCATCCAGGTTGATCAGACGGATCAAACTTCCCTCCGGAAGTCGAAACCCTCTTTCTTCGTTATTGCCAAACATTTCTCCCTTGCTTGGAAACCGAACCGCCTAATACTTTAGTTAGCACTTCCAATACAGATTACATGACAAACTCGTCCCCCTTTTTCGACGAGACGGCATCCAACATGGCATCGTGTTCCTTACTCGTTGTCCAATATTCTTCAAATCCCAAGGATCTATCGAGTCTTTATGTCTTAGAGAGTATTCTCGGTTATTACCTCTGTGTTTGCTTTCTGGTAAGTGATATTCCCAGAGGACGGGCGTAATTTTATTAACGCCGCTGTTAGTATTTCTATTTCGAAGGGAAATAATAGATAGGTCATATAAAATTTCTGAAATTTAGCGTTTATCGAAGTTAGTTACTTTAGTTAGTTAATTTACAATGGAAATCCATCGAAATTGAATACTCGAAATTGTATTCTTCGAGCACCAGTCGACGTAGAAGCACTCCTTGAGTGAAATTCAAAGGAAACGAAGCTACCACTAGCCTAATAGGACTAATCTCTCGATCACAATGCCCTTGTCGACAAAGATATTCGTAGGTGGAATTCGTTTCATCTTGGCTAGAGTTTAAGCGGAGCATGTGGAAGGGAAGGTGGGTAGATTGGAAGGAATGAACATAGAGCAAACAATATGGCGTCTGCCAGGAGAAACCCAAACCGTTGCGGACCGGTCAGTATGCAATATGCTAAGGTTCTGCTTTTCCCCTCCCTTCTTCCTCTCCTTTCTACTACTAGCCGAAAATTCACTATCCGTCTTTCTCTCTCTTCCCCTTTCTCTATTCCTCCTTTTGGTCCTCTATAACCTCCGAATCCTTGGGTTTGGGAATTTAATTACAGTATAGTGCCTACATTGTAGCCCCAGCCGGCCCGGAAATAAACTCCCCATTGTCGCGGCACAAAGCTTCTATTTGTCACGAGACCTGGGCGTTCGACACCCTTGCGACGCACGCCACCCCCGCGCGCCACCTGTCCTTCGTGCCTTTCGATATCGACTTTTCCGACAGCGCCACGACTTATGTTGCTTCTCATGATAAAATGCCACTTGGTTAATAAACGGAGCTAAGTGCAATCCAGCCAATGGATTTTTTTTTTTTTTGGCGTGAACGATCGACGAATAATTTAAAGAAAGTTGAATCGGAGGTATAGATATAGAAGATGCAACATTCTACGATGGTAGACCGTAGATTGAAAAGCAGATGGTCCAATTGTATAGACAATCGGCCGAGTTTTTTGTGCATTGAAAGCAAGGAATATTTTTAAGTTTTCCTTCGTTTAAAACTTTTCATTATTTTTAAGCAGTCGCACGCTCTTTTTTATCAAGGTAATGTATTTTTTGCTAGAGAGAGATAGCGAGAAGAGATGGCCGCTTCATTTACCGCCATGCATTATGAAGAAGATTATCCGAGTAACCACAGCCTAACAATTTCCCTGTTCCGCGTCTTCGCGAACTTCAATGTAATAAGTAACAACGCCATTTAATTATAAATGCTCGCACCCGAGAAACGAACTTATCTAGCTCCTACTTTCTGTTTAATCCTGACTGTGGGATGAGGTACACAGAATCGTACGTTAGAATTTAAGCCGCTCCATGCCGAGAGGGAGACTGTCTTCGGTTAAACTGTTCTCAGTATTATTGAGTTAATTAAATAAAATCGATTAGTATTCAAAACCTAGCGTTATAGTATTTTCCCCCACGCTAAACACCAAGTTATTTAGAAATTCCAGTTATATATAATTATCTACTTTGTAACATGTTATCTCGTAAGATTTCTATATAAATGTTTTTCCATTTAGTTTAAACGCGATTATTAATTTCAAAAGTAACGCGTATTTATTGATCAGTTTACTTTGCTATAAGCATTTTTTGAAACACTCTTTCTATAAAGTATTTGGACGTAACAAGGTTCGAAATTTTTATAGTCTCGCGAGTTTCCTTTATCACTAGGAAGGATGAATGATGGCGCGAACAGCGATAAAGTCGCCAGGAATGACAGAGGATCGTGTCTCTTTCGGGGTAACTCATCCCCTCGGAGTGTCGCGGTGAATCGAGAGTCGGGGGTGTTTCACCGAACATTAACGATCGCAACGTTCTTTGATGGGTGTTATTGCCCCATGGCACGCGTCTTCTCGCGCGATGCCATGAAACGATCGTCGTGAAATAGTTTTGTCTTTCGAACGACGACGGTCGCATCATAAGAATTTGCGCGATAATCGTTCTCCAGGGAAGAAATCTTTTCCTCTTTACGACAAAAGATCGTGGTGACAGTGTTCGTTAAAGATTTTTATAAGAGGGTTAGGTTGCTGTTTGAATGGAAAAAGCAATAAGAATCAAGACGCACGACTCGATTAGCAACAGTTTCGCCGTTAGTTCCATGACCGAAATTGCCGTCATCGTGGGCTCATAAATATAACTACGAGCATAGTAGTGCTTCTCCATTCGCCAAACCTCTCCTGTATCGGACCGTAAAGCCCCATAATTATTCACTCGTCGTTAAATCGGCCGCCTACGCGGCAGTTACGGCTTCCCGTCGGCTAAGTGTACCGTGTATACCGACTACGTGTTACTAGGATGCTTGCATATGTGATAGCGGATTAGTATTCTCTGGTGAACGGTTTTGATTTCGCTGGACGAGTCGTACTATTGTCAGCTAATTTTACCGCGTTCCTATAGCTTGCGCTTCGTGATAAGGGAAATAAGAAATAAAGATAATCCTTTTGCAAAAAATGAAAGAATTCTACAGAAGAAAAATTCTACAGAATTTTATAGAAAAGAGAAAGGAATTCTTCCAATCCCATAGAACTTAAAATAAATAATCATAAGACGCGCATGATTTGTCATAGGAAGGATCAAACGCTTTTAGAAATACCGTATTTTCAATCATGCACGTGACGTCTGACCACGAGCAATCTATTCTATTTATGGTAATACGAATCGGAGTCTATTCATCGTTTTGTCAAATACGTTTTTATAATCGCTTAATTAGACGTTTATATCGTTAATCACTCTCCGAATGAAAGAAAATTTCACAAATTGTTAAACAATCAATCCGTGTAATGAACGACATGCCGTGAAATCAACAATCACTCTGAGTATCGATTATTATTGATTTCATCACTGAAACGGATACCGTTCGATTATTTTTAATTAACAACAAAATCGTGTTTCTCTGTCGATTATCGACGTACATACACTTGCGTTCTGCTGGCGAGACGCGTTTTCGTTTGAAACGAGGGTCAAGAGGGAACGAAAGCGAGTCTGAGAGGTACAGATAAGGGAGGCGAGGAAGGGCGAAGGAGGGATAGTAAAAAAGAAACGATCGAAGCGTGCAAAAGTTTCCGATGAAATCGCGAGTACACTCGAAACTTGCAGCTTGAAACAGTCGGGCTGGCGGATGCACGAGTTTCGACGGCGAGCGAAAACGGTTTCATTTTAGGTGGATGGCGACGGTGGCGGCTATGGTTGAGGGAGGCCATAGGATGGTAGATACGGCGGTGCAGGGCCTTAATTGCCCACGAGTTAATTAAACTGTAATTCAATCGCGCGAATTCGCCGATGTTTTATCGTGGCGCGACGCGCCGTTAAGTTTGTACTTCCTGATGCGCTAGTTACAGAAAGTATATCGGGCAGCCGTGTTTTGCGTGTACGTGCAAGAATTATGGGGACTCACCCTTTGCCAGGATCGAATAAACGTTTCACGGAATGACAGGGGTACTAGGGTTCAAGTCGGACTGGTATAAGGTTTAATGTAGCGGAATTTTTTTTTTTTTTTTTAACTACATATAATCAAAATATTTTCAGAATTTATCCGTTGTAGTTATCGAAGTTAATTTCGATATGTCTAATTAATATCGCCTAGAAAAATAAAAAAATTGTTCACTCTCCTGTTCTATTATAATTTTGTTCTTCATGAAATTTATTTATGCCAGTGGATTTCTTAGATCAATGATGAGGTAAGGCCAGCGAGGGCTGCTTACTGTAATTATCCCTTCGCGGTACGTAGAGCCTGCCCTTGGCCAACCTCTCATCGCACATGCTGCCGGGCTCGATTGTTCTTGCTTGCATGGTCCCATGCGCCACGTCTATGAAATTAAGCGTACCACCCCTCTTGCCGAAATACGGCTGTTCTGTCAAGACCTTGCCTCTTCCCATCCTGTTCCTTCCTGTATCTACCGTACGCCCTTAATTTCTCGAAGATAATTGCCGCCTCGTCTTCGTATCGCGAGCCTCGTGTCGCTTATAGAGGCGATTGATGATGATCCTTGGTGCGAGGGAAATGCAAAAGGAAATTACATTCTTTCAAAAGTACCGTGTCATCCTCGAGAAAGTTACGTTGATTGTATTTTGAAGCATTGGGAGCATTCTCGGAGCTAATAAGAACGATCGATCATCATTTCTGTATCGCTTATAAAAATAATATTTGTATTTTAAATTAAAGATACAAAGATACAATGAAGAGATATATAGAGACGAAAACAGATTTTTATTGTTACATGAATTTTTCATATCGTTATCTTCTCAAAGATAATTAATGTCTCATCATCGTGAACAACCGAGTTGTATGGACGATTAATGATTGTACACTCGCGCGGAACGTAATAGAAAATTGCATTCCTTCGAAAGTCTCGTTTCATCTTGAACAATTACCATGCTGAGAGGCGTAAAAATCGTTCTTTTTGTTACGACGCAACGTTTCTAATTCGTTTCACAAATCAATTTTCTATCGTTAATCTTGCTTCAATGTTTACCTCGACATTCAAGAACTTTTCCTCCTCCGCCCTAAGCTTTTGCTATCAATCTCGGTGGTTGACATTTTTTTTTGTTGAAACTACGCGTCAAATTCGTGCCACGTAGAGCAGGTCATGCACTTGGTTGGAATGTTTGACTTTATGGCGGATACATATTTCAATCGTCGTAACCGAAGAAGCAAGCAGGTCGAGGGGTGGTTGTTTGCCAGTGACCAGAATTTAATATTCATCCAATCAGGGGGTAAACGTACCGCGCCCGAGGGTGTCACTGTTACCTCCAACTCCCTTTTCCCTCTGACCTCCATAACTCATAGTATATTTGTTCTTCTGCAAGAGTCAATAAAAAAAATTGCGGCCGTCACTACGAACAAATCCATGCTATTCAGAATGAAACTGGTCGCAGAGATTAGACCAGAATTGTTTAGTATGTGGCGCGATTCACGCGTAACATTGTTCGTACAGGTTCGACTTATGAATCTTTTACCCAAATCAGGTAGTTCACAGCAACCAACGAGAGGGAACTAATTAACGAATACTTTGGATATTTGCTCGCGTTCACGCGATTTCTTGCAGCAACGATTTTTGGTCGAGATGGAAAAAGAAACTATGCCGAGTTCACGTCGATAGAATTTGGGGCTGACCGGCATAGAGGGTAATTTAATTTGCATTATGCCAGCAACGGGGTGTACCCTTGTTTCGTAAGCATTGCGGGGCAAACTCAGTAACAAACCCGCGGATTCGTTCGATCAAACTTAATTAGCGCCGAATTCCAGACATAATTAAATTCGACCGCCGTGCAATTTCGCGGAGATAGGCAGCCCGTTAGACAGAAGGCAAGGGAAAGGGATGTAAAAACCCGAAGGAGGGACGAAGAGGGTTCGAGGGGGATGCCGGAGAAAAGATCGGAAGAAGGGAGAATGGGAGAAATTTTACCCCGAAACAAAACATGAGTCGAATATTGTTCGGATTGGATTATTTCTATTGGCCCGTAAATCCTTCGGCTGTCGATACCGTAAATCTCCGCTTACGTTCCATTATTACAGCGTTTAGTTGATTTATCTAAAATCTTTTCTCCGTTATATATCTCCGCTGGTGTTGGTACATTTTCGATATCCTCGGTTTCACGCTGCCGTTCGAGATTGTTGCGCGTTTTTGCCGGTTAAACAGATTGAATTATCAGAGACACGGAGAGCCACGTTCCTTCGCGCGTACGCTTGCCAAAGTCGCTTTATTTAGAAACTCTTGGACATCTGATAGAAAGCAGTTACCGCGTAAAGATTTCACGAGTGTCCTACGAAGAGGATGATAAACGTGGCCAATAATGCCGCAGCATTCCGGTGGGCTGACGAAAGAGAGGACGAGAGATAGACGCAGAAAGGGAATTCCTGGAATGCTTCCGGAGTTTAGAAGGTAGCCCTTACGTTCTTAGCTATACCCTTTCTCTCCTCGAGGCGGTACACTGGTCCATTCGGAATATCCTTCTCATTAATTATAAGAAAACATTGTCTCGCGACCATTCGTATCAACGATGGTATTTTAGTCTACGTCTCTTCATTTGTATGCATTTGGAAATCTGATTCATACGTTAACTGTGGCTGATACAATAGCAAGAACGAATAATACAATATTTGTAACGACGCGATTAATTGCTATTGATCAAGTAGTATAATCTGTACTTCGTCGAGTAACGTCTTAAGGATATTATGTCGCATTCCTGAAACATCTTCAAGCGTTATCCTAATAACAAGTAGCATTAATCACCAGCACGGTAGACTGCAATTATGGTTTAGCGTAGGACACGGCTGAAGCATGGTGGAGGAGCTTTGTCGAGTGTAAAATCAAAATCAAAAGGTTGCGTTTTCCTGTTCTAATCCTTGAAACTTTTCTTTGATATATTTAAACGAGCATCAAAAATTTTACCTAAAATTTCTTCATCTTTCTGCTATTCATTCATTGCATAACTTTAGCAAAACTTCGCTACATCTGCATTCAGTTTTAGTATATAATGCACGAAGCTGTATCACGAATCAAATCTTCGTTTCGAGTAATTTTAAGTCAAACGGCAAACTGTGTACATTCCATTTGAAGTTTCCAACAGATATACTTAAGAAATAGATTAATCTAACATGACATATGTACATTCTGACGATAATCATTTTCAACACGAAAGAGTTCAGCGTGGCAAGAAATACTTCTGGAACGGAGACCAAGTGAGTGAAATAATGGAAGCGAAGGACAGAAAAAAAGTTGAAGACATGGTTCAGTCGCGAAAAGAGTCTGGATCGTGTAGAAGGGAGTTTGAAATCAAGGAGGACACGTCGGCAGTACGTTTTGGCCATCGGTTCCTTCTTTTGAAAGCGAAATCGAACGTAGTCATAACCTCCTGCTATTTCTCTCAATTTCTCTGCGTCCTTCTGTGAACTCTCAGCGTCGGTGCCGAGCGTGATCAATGAACGGCGCAGATGCTGTTTTGGACTGTTGCGGAGTATTGTGCACCTAATCGCCCACCCTGTCACTTTGACCACATCCCGGAGACTAGTGTGGGGATCCCTCGGGACGATGGCCCATAAATCGAAAGTTCGAGGCTTCCCCGAAGGGTACCGTGTACCCCATCCCCCATTATCGACGTATTCCTGCGTTAACATAAGATCGAGTAGCGATTCGCCTCCGGCTACTCTTCGTCAGTTGCGGGATTACCACCTGGATCGCTCGAAATCGCGCTTTCCAAGATACATTATCATCGTGATTTATATGTATGTATCTTGTGAGATCGATCGTAGCGAGGAACATGTGGTGTCCAGTTCATTTTAGGTCGCGTCTTGACTATATTTTTAAGAATCCAGTCAATAGTTAGGAATATAAATAGATAATTTATTAGGTTTATAGATTTCTTCTTAATTATTTCAGTAATTACTTTATCTATTTTGTGAAACTATCAGTCCAGATGAAATTATTGTTTATCGTATTAATAATATTATTAATTTATATATTCAGTCGTAATATTCTATTTTTCGTGGAACGAGTTAAGGAAACTTTATCATATTCGGGGAAACTTCGCGATTACATACACATTGTTTGGATATCTTTCAGATAGCGATATTTAGCCGTTATTTTATTCGTTCATATGAAATATTCAGTATACTTGAAACTTCAACCATTATAATATATTTAAATTCTACAGAAAGAAAATTCAATTCAGAAATCACATCATTTATATTTCTTGAGTATTTACATCGATTCTAATCTCTTGGATAGCATCTCTTGATAAAAGAAGAATATCTCAAAGCGGAGTTGGAAAGTTGCTTTGTATAGCACAGATTGTGGTTGGAAATTAGGGTGATTACGAGCTTTTCCTCCTGGTACCTATTGAAGCTGCGAAAGGGGCTAGGTGACGGGGTGATAGCTGCGGGGGGTGGTGTGCGCTTGCCGTGGTAGGATCTACCTCTTGTCAAGTTTAAACCCGCTACGTGACTAAGTTGCAAGCGGCCTGCTAAGATGTCCTGCTAATTTATATGTTCGCGTTAACTTGCGTTCACTCCCTCTTGTACTTCCACCTGCATCCCACGTCTCTTACATACCAGCGAGAGGGCAGAAGGAGAAGGGGTGCGCGGGGGCAGCTTCGTGCGAGAGAGGGCACGGGTCGCATAAGTAATCGCTGCTATCGTACTCGACAGATGCGTTAAAGATCCCTTGTCCCTTGTGGTGAACCACCGACTTCTCCAACCCATTACCTTGGTTATGTTTATTATTATATTCAATATTTTATCTTTCCACATCTATACATTGTTTTCACTCGAAAAGTTTATGGTGGTACTGTTGAGTCATGTGTAACTATTGAATTAGGTGTTTGGACTTATAGTTTCGTTTAGTTTCTTCTCTGGTTTATACGATAAAGATTATTATTACTAATGATTTTTACCATGTAAAATGTAGAATATTAAATAAAACGTCTTAAAATGAAGCATTTTCACCTAACGATATCAATTTATGATTAAAAGATACAAATATTAATTTTCGTTTTAGATTTCTGACAATGAGCAAGATATGATAACTAATAATAAGTGATTATAAAAGTTATTTATCGAATAAAACAACGTTAAACACTAATTTAGATGATTACCAAATATCGAAGGAAGGGTTGCTGATTCGGAGAAAGCAATCGAACCGCTGACATCTGAGCGTAAATCTTCGTCTTTGGGGAGCAACTAAGCCGAACTAAGACGGTACCCCTTTCTTTACCGATAGCGGGAGATATCGTCAAAGGAATCACGCTTACTTACCTGAGGAGGTCAAGTTTAAGGAGCTGGATACCGGACCTAAGGGTGAACTTTCTGGTCGAACCTCAAGGAGGCCGAACCGCAAAAGCCTCGTGGTTTGAGCTCTGTGTATCCTGATGAATCGTTTGGTGTCTGCGTCCTCTTTGAAGCGTTCACTAGGCGACCATCGTTCATTAAACTTAATCGGACAGTTCCTTCATCCCGTTTTCTTCAGTTTCTTGTTCTTTGGACAGAACTTCTAAAACCAACATTTCATCGCGTTCGAACACCTCCCACCGCTCTTAGGATCGATTCTGGGAATGATATGACGCAAGGATAAACAGATAAAAGCTTGTTGATCAAATAAAGTTGCATATTTCTTATGACTACAATTCTTCAGTATTTCAGGAATATGTTCTATGTATGTTTCGAAAAACAAATTCTGAATGCGAAAAAAGGAACATTGACTCGCGTGAGTTTTGTCAAAGTTTCAGTATTTTTCATTGTGTCATGTAATGTTACTCGTTCTATGTTTAAAACATCCGCGGTATTCAGAAACATCCATCAAAGTTATATATACATGCAGAGCGCAATAAGCACGAACAACGACGGACTACAAAGGAGTAGACGGTATCGATTTTGGGAGAGGATGCGTGGCAACGGTACCCCAATTAGGACCCCTATGACCCACACGTTCTCCGTGGTCCAATGTGGCAGAAACCCACATGCTGAGGATGCATCCGCGCGTGAATATTTGCCTAAGTGATTGCTCGCCTTGAGACGATCCACCCCCAAAACTGTCCAGTCCTTCGGCGATGTCTCCTTTCCCTAAGATTCCCCTCCTCCGTGAAGCACACACAGAACTTCGTACTTGAATTTCTCACGAACGTTATGACCCTTTTGGAAAACTCGAAACAGCCTTTTTGAGAGCTAGATGTAACTGTAGGAATTTTCTTGCCTCATCTTGTCGTCGACATTTCTATTTATTGTCCTGAATCCTTTCGTTATTTGTATCTACCTCATAGTCTAGATTAGGTCTACAGAAGACCATCACTACGTGAGATTGTTCAGACAATACATTTTTTGTTTCTGTTTGCGATATAGAAAACCGACGAATAAATCTCATACAGGAAAATCATTATCAGGAACGATAAATAACGAGCTTACAGTGGCTACGAGAAATATTAGCGTATATCCTTATTTTCAAATGAAGTGTCTTTTATCAGATCCTATATTTCATTTTTTATGGTCATATTATTGATCAGCATGTGAGTTTTATCATAAATACAGTAGCGTGCAAATACTTTTTGTAGCTACTGTAAGACTTAAACCAATTTGAAGCTGGACACGATTTCAACTGAAACGTCTTATTAGTTATGTTTCGTTAGTCGTTCCTTTGCTTTGGCTCTATCAAGAATTGCTAATCCTGGTAGCGACTGGTTCTCCCGGTAACGTAAGCCGAAGATCCAGCTGTTGGGCCAGTGCCTCCGACAGGATTTCGCGATTCGTAGACCCTTATCAAACTCGTGGTCCGAGTTCCACCAGGTCTTGAAGGTTACCGTTGATTTCTCGGCTCAGTTCGTCCTTTCCAACCACGTGCTTCTCTTCGTTCGTTCTATTTCGCGCGTTCCGTCTTTCTCATCGATATAAATCATGAAAGCTGCAGGGTGGCTCGCCCTTGTGCACCAAGAAAGGGGAGAGGCAGGGGTGGATCCCGTATCCAGATCGTTGGTCCAGGCATGGTCCAAGGAGTGGCAAGCAAGGGTCGCTTTCCTCGACAAAGGCAAGATCAGTACATTACAGATAAAGCGAACGACTCGCCCGTCCGGGAGTTTTTTAAGCCATAAATTTCATGGCTAAGAGGGAGCAAGTTGCGAAAGAAAGGAGAGAGAAGGGGGGACAGGAGTGTTTGCCGAACTGGTTCCTTCCTAACTCAATTGCCGCGACACGGTGATCTATGGTGGTTGGGGAACGACGAAATCACGGAGCTGAGTCCTCGTGCCCCGGATTTCTACCATTGGAAAGACTTTCCCACCTTGTCCCGTGTTTCAATCGATTCAGCATATTTCGAAAGGAAAACCCTTCTTCAAAGCGAAATTATATTTTCCTCAAATCTTGTCAAATTTTCTTAGTCAGCATTCACGTTCCAATAATATTCCGAATTCTAAGGTTTTCCAATGAACTTTTGTTTTAGATCTCTGACAATCCTTGCAGTATATGAACTAAGAATAACTACCAATGGAAACTGTTTATTGATTAAAATAACGCCGAACATTGATTTGGACAAATAGGATATCAAATAATTTCCTAATCACGCATTTATAAATTTCGAAATTTAGAATAAATAATACAATTACATTTAATTAATTTCGTATAATTGAAAATTCTAAGTATTTTTTATTTCTTCCTCCACTATGATTTCAATATTACGATATAGTGAAAGAAAGAATTGCGAATAAAATCAAATGAGAATGAAAGAAGTACGATATCTTCCAACGAAACGGTCTAATGACCGGGGATCCTCTTTATGGTTTACAAGAAGTTTGACTCTTCGGAAATGTAGGAAAGAGAAGAAAAAGCCACCGTACAGTTTCGATATCGGTGTCCTCGTCCTTTTCGACGCGGAGGGTGGCGCCCTTCCTTTTTTAAGCCATAAATTGTTCACGGTAGAACCTCCACGCTAAGGTGCTTCGAGACAAAAGAGAAACCTCCTCGGGACAGCGTAATGTATTTAACTGAAGTACCCCGCGCAGATTACGACTGGAAATATTGTCCTGAACGAAACCAGGTATTCTTTGATAATATCATTTGCGTCGCCTTCCTCAAATCCTATTGGAGAAACATCGTTTTTAAACGCTTCTACTTGGCATGATTCATAGATATGGTAATTATTACTTTTGTAGAATAGAAATATATAAATTTATATTCTATTTATATTGTATTTTGTGTAGAATCGTCCTATTTTCCACTGTTTTTCCTCTGTAAGCGAGCGTGTCTTACCTTTCCATTTGACGTAATTGCATTGTAAACAGATGCAGATCGGCATAAACATGAAAACAGAAGGTGGAAGGTAACTTGATAGTTAATTACCTTCCACCGTTACCTGAGACAATCGAAAAATTGGAAGACATGCAAGTGCTCAGTCGTATTAATTTAATATTTTCTTCGAGTTAGCTCAACGAGCTATTCTCGTTTTTTCTTGTAATTTGAGATATTCAGATATTTGAGATATTTGAGAAAGATTCAACTTCTATATTTCCTAAATTTGTTAAGTTATAAAAGAAAAGCAAATATCGCTTCGTTGAAAATTCTATATTTGATATGGATAATAAATTATTTAATTCTGCAAACATCCAAAGATAATTTTAGATAAAACAGAATTTAAAAATACAGAAATAGACGTTTCTCGTTTTATTATTTCTCACACTGTTATCACAATTTTCGACAGAATGAGTATTTCGTTGAAGTTGCTCGAACTTGCATGTACCGAAAAACCGAGCGAAATTCCAGAAACACGGATCGTGCTAATCCAAAGCTATTCACGGTCTAATTCCGGCAGGCCGTTCGATTTTACGAGTAGTGAAATCCTAACGTGGAATACGGTATTTCCAGGGAGTTCTTCGGAATTTCGTTTCCTCCCTGAAGGAATTCGCGAGGTCAGAATCCCGGGAACGCCCGAAAGGAACTTTCTTTTTTCATCATGGTTCGACATGGCACCTTCGTTTTTAGCGCTTTATCATTGCACGACCGATATTCCGGTGATGGAATCTGGCTGAACGTAGAGGGTAGGACGGGCGTGAAAAGTTAAAATCGCATCAGAGAGCCATTATTGTATCGTCGATGTCCCCTACCGTTCCACCAAAGTTAAACAATTTCTGCAGCCTTACGTGGACGATATCGCAATCTCTCTTCTTTTCTTCACGGTTCGTTGTCCTTTGTTTCCTCCGTTGTGTTCGATATCGCAAGCGCACGTGTGTCCCTCAGCCTGGAATCTTCCCGCAATTTGTCGTTATATATTCGGAATGTCTACGTTCGAGGGAAATCAAAGTGAAATTCTTTGCGCTTGTTCCTAGAGCTACTGTACGATTCGATTCACTGGTTAATCTATCATTTTTCGTTTCATTTATTTGTTTGGTTTGTAGTGAAATTTACGAAAAATTTAAGTGTAAAATATTTTTATAGAGAATTAGAGTTTAATTAATTAACTATGCTATACTAACTATGTTCCTTTTATGATGGACAACCCAATAATTCTAAGGAAAAGAATAGTTTAAGGTGTTAGGAAAATGGTTAATCTACTGATGTTTTTAAGTTCGCCTATTATTTTTGTATTAATTCATATATTTGATTAACTTCTGTTGAAGTAATTACTTCAAGAAAAATTCTACATCTTTTCGTTTATATACCTATAACCTGGATACCGCTGTTACGAAGAGAATAGAATTTAGTGAAAAAATTTCAAAACAAGGAGAGGTTCATATTATTGTGCCCTTGAATATAAATATTGTGTTACGTATTTATTTGTTTTAAGTCAAGTTGAGATTGAAATTGGTAGTTGCTGCCACCAGAAATAGTCCAAGGACTATTTCAAATTTTTATTTATTTCAAACGTTACGGGTAGCGTCGACTAGAGTTTGGTGCTACTGGCAAAACCGATTCCACTTTTCGGCTAACCTGCTATGTGCAGGGATACTAGCACGGGAGAGGATTAAAGCTGGTTGAAAGTAGTTTAACAATATCTAATGATTTATTCAAATCTTGTTCGATTTTGATATTGACAATTGACTGACAGATATAAAATTCTTCGGTTGACAAAATGATAACTCTTTGAACGGTAATATTGTTATTCGATAGACGAAGGATAATTATTATACTGACTTCTCTGAGTCGCTACATTTATTTATATCTGTCGGAGATGGAAAAGCGTCGGGGTCCTTCCTTTGAAAATGTTTGGGAAGATCTCCAACGTTTGTTCAACTGACGACTTTGTTTACAATTTAAATTGTCTCAATATCATTATGAAAACATAATTAGATAAATATAAAAACATAGATAAATTTTCGCAAGATATAGCTTTTAGCGGCTTTAACTGCCTTTCACTTCAAATACTGTAAACACGGTTTCAAATTGCAAATCGGTTATTGGTATGTTTATTTAGATTTGTGTATAGAGTGGTTTCTTGTTCTCGTTACGGTTCGTGCGGAGCGCGGGACGTGACAGTTGTTTTGGGTTACAAGGTCTAGAAACAAAAGAGCTATAAGTAGATTTCTATCGCTGTATCTTTTAACCTTCAGCTAGAGCTACACACCAAGGTTAATGTTGTGGTAATATCCT
The DNA here is from genome assembly GCF_041682495.2 of Bombus fervidus. NCBI lineage: Eukaryota > Metazoa > Arthropoda > Insecta > Hymenoptera > Apidae > Bombus > Bombus fervidus. The sequence continues at coordinate 1,869,110 of NC_091523.1, read as the reverse complement.
TTGCTATAAATGTATGCTCCCTATTACATTCCATTGTATTGTAACACTGAAAGAGTGAGGATCTGGATCAGCATACGCTATACCTATACGTATACTTATACCTATACCTATTTCGATATATTTTTCTATTACAAATTCATCCACTCGTTCCTCTATAAGTCACCCTCAACAACTTCTAACTAATATCAAGCGATGCTAGAACGTCCAACGAGTCCTATAAACTACATATTTTTGTAAAAATGAGTGAGATTCACATACGAGCAATACCTCGAACAACATCGAAGCTTCGCGGGAAGGTTTCGAGGTAGAGACTACGCGGAGAAAGCTTCCCTCTATCGGGAATTACTTAAACCGGCTTTACGACTAGTGGAAACTACCGCGCTCGTTGAGGGGATTCCGATGCATTACAGTATTAGTCGCCGCGCTTAGAAAGGGTTCGTGGAAATGCAAAGTAGATTATACACACGGTCCATTTTAATCCTTCCCGCCCTTTTCGTACGTGCCTTCCGCGCCCTCTGCCCTTCTTTATCTATACAAGTTTAACTTCCATTGAAATTCCTGTATATACAGATACTTTGAACTATTAATTTTGAATCAGACATTTAAATTAAGAAAAATTGTTTTTTGATATTTGGTAATGTACAAATCCGACTTACAATTCTACCTTTCCAGTTATACCGAGGATAGCTAATCAGTAAGATTCCCACAATAAATTAATAGTTATTCTTATGATCGAAACTTTTACGATTCGTTGAAAACCAGTTTACAGATCGTTATTCAATACCTTCGTTTATTTCGTTAGCTGTTTTCTCAAATCAGTACTCGACAATCCATATCACATTCTAAGGGAATATATTGTTTTCCTGTTAGTATTTTCGTAGTGTCTCCCATCAGGTTTCCTATATTCAAAAATGTTTCGGTGGAACGTTGGCTCCGGAACAGCAATCGCGGCGTACGTAGCCGGCAAACGCAGGGTTCTATTATAAATATTCCAGCGTAAGGAATTCAGATTTTTCGTTTGCGACACTAGGCACTGTGAACAAAAAGCTCCGTGCGAGGAGCACCCCGTAAAGAATAACGCGAATACAGGGCTCGTGTATCTATTTTAAATGTAAAACATCTACGTGCCCATAGCGTGGTAAACTTTCTCGAATGCCAGCATCTGCTCGTTTTTTGCCCCTTTACAATATGCATACTGCACCGGGACATGTATAATCGCACGTGCTACATTCTCACATTAAAAAACTTCCCGGCGGCCCTCGTCACGTTCGTTACGTTTGCCCGCGCGCGGTTCTACTTCAATTCAACGAATTTCGCGCCCCCATGCCTGGTTCCATCCACTCCCGACATTCGAATTACGTATCGCCGCTTTTTACCCTATTAGCATACGGCAATACGATTTCGCGAAATTTAACTCGTGTTCGTTTTTTCACCCTTTTCCCTTCGTCCCTTTCTGTTCATCGCCAAACGTCGTGGTACAGCCGATCGTCGATACCTCCAGATTTCGATTGGACTCGTCGTGCGTCGTTCGTGGAAATCGTAAAAGTTTCACGGGACACGATGAATTATTCCTGTCGAGGAGACGCAAAATTGCGGGAAACTTTCCTGCGACGAGGTGAGTCGGTTCTATGTGCGCGATCCAAGCTCCGCGCGCGTGTGTCACGCGTTTTGTCGACGCGAAGGTGTGTGCGTGTGTGTGTTATACGCATGACTCGAGACGACAGGCTCGTTGAAGGCGAAGGAGCACGAAGGGCCAGATCGCGGAATGAATGCGAGAAAGCAGAGGATCATCGGGAGTCGTAGGAGAGGGTGAAAGTTTGCAAGAACGAGAAGAAGGGTTAAATAGAAGGGAAGCTTCCCAAGTACGAATTTATAGCACGTCGAATTAAAATACAACGACGAAACATGTATTGGGTAAAAGAATGTGAAGGGGTGACTGTAGAAATTTGATTCTTCCTTTCGTATCTTTTTATAGGACATAATTTAAAAAAATATGCCAGCAAAATTTTCCTATTTGAATTCCTAAAATTACTGAAGTTAGTGTTGTTTGGTGTGTTCCTACATTTGTAAAATATCAATGAAAGAAAATTATATAGGTTCTTTTGAAGAAACAATAGGTATAGAAGCAAAACTAACTGTGATTGTGACAGTTCCATAAGTACTCCTCTAAATAATTGGCAATGACAGACTTTGTTGTTTCCTAAGACATAATACGATACTTCGTAATTGTAACTTTATTCGACTGAAAACCGCAACCGATATCATACCGTAGTTTCTTAACTTTACAAACAACTTGAATGAATACTTCAACCTTATGTAACTAGCATCTGTCACACAATTCATCCGCATCAAACTTTCAACACACTTTTTAACCGCCAAGTAGTATTTCCACGTTTCTACTAGTTAACTCGTCGTTTTTCGCAATTCTTTGATGTCACGCATGGAAGTTGGTGTTCTTCCGGATGATTATTTCAATGTTGAACTGTGGTACGGATTCAATAGCCGTCGTATATCCCCAAGGAAGCCACCTGCTCCGTACCCGACACATAACGCTTCGGTTCCGCTTGGTTCGGCCGTTCGACGCCGACGTCAAGTTCAATATCACTTAGCTTTACTGCTGCAATTATCATTTTACGATCGGCTCTGTATTCTTAGGGCTTTATTACTGGGCCGCGCTGCTCTCGCCGCGAGGCGTTAACAACCCTAAGAGCCATAATAACTACGAAAAGAAATACCCCTTTCTCCCGCGGAGCGTCAAACGATAAATGCAGTTTTGCACTTCGCTAAAATTGCACGATCTTCTCTCCCTTCATCATCGGCCGAGCTTTATGCTCCTCGAATTTACGTATTCGCCTGTGAAATTGATGCCTATCGCGGTGATCGTTTTAATGCTTCACATTCCCCATAGGCCCTTTAAGTTATCAGAGAGTTACTTTTTTCAGATATCTCGAACGTTTCTGGAAACAAAAATAGACTTATCGTATAATATCTTTTTGCTTCTTGTTTCAAGATTTTCTATCGAAAATACCTAGGAAGGAATTTATGTCAACTGCGATTTTTTCGTCACTTTCGATCCAATTATATTCTTCTGGTGTTAAAAAATATCGTAAGTTTGAGCACAATATAGAAAAATCCTTATTAGTATGTAAAATTTGTTATTTCGCTTTTGTGTTAAACATCTTCTTAAAATATTACAAGTCTTTTGTGATCGCTGAGACACGAACAAGTTTGAGATGTAAAAGATGTGAGGATGGAAACAAGATTAAGGAGAGGCGTTAATTTCTAAGAAATTGTGCTGTGTGTCCGAAGTTGATTTTGTTGAATATAAATACATCAACGGTCGCGAATACACAGAGTTAGATGAATATTTGTGACGAGGCTCGAGGGCAAGACGAATGAATTCCGAGCACATTTTTTCTCGACATGTACGGGATTCGATGCGTAATGGAAAATTTAGGGATACTGTGAACGATAAATTTGCGGCTGTCCACTCGAATATTTTCCGTATTTTAGGTGCCCGGGGAATCGGGGACTATCTTGACCGTCAAGTTCCCGAAGGAGGCATCCCATTGCCCTTGCATATTCACAAATCATTCGCAGATAGGACAGCGGAATCCCTTTTTCCCGCGGGATAGCATCTAGCGGTCTCTTTCCTTTTCTTCTATTTTCGATCTTATTCAAAACACGCCTAAGGCTATCCGTGTGATCTCTCATCTATCTATTGTTTCTTCGATTCCTATTCTTTCCCCTATTTCTACTGGGAACGTATGATACGTGTTCAAATAAGTTAAATACTCTAATTCTTTATCGAAAAAAAAAACACGTTGGCTCCCTGAAATTTGTACTCTTCTTTTTGAGCTTTTGTGAATTATCAAAATGATTTTCTCCTGTGATCTTGAAATGTAACATTAAAGATTTTTCTAATAAATTCGACTCTATTAAAAAAATTGGAAAAAGTCAGTTGTTGAAGTAGACGGAGAATCCGGAGGTTGATACCTTTTATTATGTATCTGGTTTTTGAGAACAGGACGCATTCCACTGCCATGTCGTGTGCTCTGAAGACCTCGTTAATGGTATCCAATTGTCGATGGAATCTTCGATGGCCGGTGTCTGAACTTCGATTGTGCGGTCTGACATTGGCTGTCATACAAACTGGAGCTAACTGTTAGCATGTAGGTACGTCGGGGAACAGTCGATACGTTACACGACGTGACACCGTGTGGATGCCGAACGTGAAGCATGGACCCAGAAAGGACGGTCTTTTCCCATGTGGCAGGCCAGTAATAGGAGTTCGCCAGGCTTGTCAAAGTTTTCAAAGAGATACGAGTCAAATTTCTCCAGGCGAGCATCATGAACGTGGAATAAATTAAGCGTATGATACCCGATAAACTGGCGACTGTGACAACGTTATCTTACATATACACATCTTCGAGGAAAGAATTCATTTTACACACGGTGCAATTTTCTCGACTTGTTATCGGTGAAAGTTCCGCGCAACTCTCAAGAGTAAATAACAAATGAGAAAAAATAAAAGAACGGGGAAGAGCAAAGGAAAATTGCGACTCGATGCATTGATGTAAACTGGAGAAATCGGGACAGAGCCATTGAGCTTTATTTGCGAAAAAGCGACTTCCTTTGAAAGAAATCAGCAGCCATGGCGGCACGATTATTTTCTACTGGTCGCTCGTATACCGAAGTTCGTCTTTGACGAATCGACCAGTCGGACTAAGGACAAAAAAGGAACGCCGCATAGCCAAGACAACTTGCCACTTAAAACGTTTGTAAAGCCGTACAGAGACAGAAGAGAGAGAGAGAGAGAGAGAGAGAGACTCGTCGATAGCGATGCGGGTCCCCTTCGTTTATTCGTCGTGGAAAAGTCGTCGACGGGTATTCCCGTCGTCTGTTCCTTTGTTTCGGCATTTCTTAATGCACAGCAAGCCGCAGGACGAGTCAAAGGATAGCAGAGGCGAGTCCTCCTATCTACCCTCGGCTCCAGCTCGTTCCAAACTCCACCCCGTATTCTTCGAGACATAGAAAAACCGATGGGGGTAGAGGAGATGTTCGTTCCATTATTTCTCGCGTAATGCAATATCGGGATAATCGAGTTCGGCCAGTTCACAGGTGAATTATCCGCAGTAGGACGCGGCTCTCAAATTGGTTCTTCGTTAAAGACACTTTGCCAATATAGAAAGCTGTATTATATGCGATGGCAATTAGGCTGCTGGGTGGATGAAAGGCATCGATTAACAGCGCGAAAGCTGTTATTTGGAGACTTTCGCCGTGTTACGCTTGAATTAATGTAAAAATGTAGAAGTTGCGTGGGTAGGTAACAGCGAAGGATCTTAAAATATCGTGGTTTAAATTCTCATTTGCAAACATTTTCTTGATACAAGTATTTTCAGAAAATCTATAAGTACATATTTCTTAATGAAACTCTTGAATACTGTTTCACAAAACTGCAGAACGTGCGTCGCAAAACGAGATCAATTTCAATTCATAATTCGAGAGTTCGCGAGAGCGCGAAAACGAAAGTGTAGACGAAAGCGACCGGCAACGACCGATATCAAACGTCCCCGAAGTTTTCTTTTCGTTCAACGATTCTGCTTTGCTCGGCTAATTTTGTCTTCCCTTTACCACCTTCCTCGGCTCTCCTCCCTCCTTTGCTCTCGCACATCTCGTCACGGCACGTAATTAAAATTGCAAATCCGAGTTAACCAGTATACTCGGTCGTCTCGCTCCACTCAAAGGCCCTTTCGCAGACCGGGCATTTGCGATACAAACAAATTTGTTTATTTTTATTTAGCTTTCACGGCCCCCGGAGAAAAGAGATTGCCGACCGACTACGTCGTGGATAAGAGAAAAAGAGGACAATGTTCGACCAGGTTTGGTGTGACGAAAACAGTAGCCAGAAGGAAAGAAGGAAGGTAAAGAGAAAGCTTGGAAAAAGTTGCTCTCGCCACGAGCTGCTTCATTAGGTATTGTAATCCGCGCTGGTTCCGCTGCTAATGAAGATAATGGCATTAAAGTATTTGGCAGCTTGCAAACGTAGTGTACAAAGCCGATCGTTAATTTGATCCTGGTAATATCGATGGAGAGGAAAAAAAGTGCTCACAATTGCGTCAGGACAAAAGGCTTCTATTCTTTTTTGTTTCTAAAAGAGATGAATATTCGCGGTACTTAAGAAGCATTTGAAGTTTAGTTAGTATTGAATTTTTATAAATACGATAGATTTTAAGCAAGAGTTTCAATGATTGACAACTTTGAATAGCCAGTTCTGCGCTAGGTAAACACAATTCTGCGTGGACAGAGGGAAGCCAATTAAACGACAAAGCAGTAATGGAAACCACCATATTACTAGGGTAGTTTCCCTAAGCTGCAGATGGAGGCTGTGTGTCTTAGAAAGCAAACAAGTTGTTGGTCGATCAGTAAATATAACGTCAATAACATGTACATGTTCCGTAGAAACCTGGTTTATTTATTACCATTGCTACAATCATTTTAGTTACACTGTAAATAACAAAATGTTATTATCAATCCCAATGTCGTTAACAATTATTTTTATTCTCTTCTTTTCCTTAATCTTTCATCAATAACAATTTAATTACTCTCTAAACACACCCAACTATTATTCAACACAAAATTGCCGCGATTAACTCTTAAAACGCGAAGATCAGGATGAACTAATTGCGACTGGGTTGTTTCTCATTGTTTCCTTGGAAGTAAACGCGCAAGCGTCATGGATAGAGCGATATTCTAGTGGAGGTCGGTGGACCAGCGATCTCCGGCATCTGCAACGCGGCCGAGCGGCAAGTAAAAGGTAGCCCTCGGCAGGTTTTAACGTTCCTGATGCGGTCGAAGGGTAACGTCGCGTAGAATGGAAAGGATAGACTGTTGGCCGAAGGGTGAAACGTAACAGAGAGTGGCCGAGAGGAGGCCAAGGTGGTTTGCCGTAGGTGGTGTAGCCCGAGGGTCGTCGGAAGGGGCCTAGCAGAGAGGGGTGGGCGAGGACGAAATGAAGCATTCCTTTACGAGGGCTCTTACTGCTCGTAAAGTCGACTTTATGATGATAATTACAGGAGAGCGTAGTAAATCTGGTTGGCCGAGGGCCTTTCATGCTGGCTGAAGCCTGGCTTGTACTTTGCTCGCTGCGTCCTTCCTGAACACGCACATACACGGCCGCGTACGAATCCAGAGGAACGTAAACGCGCGTTCCTCAACTCCCGTTACGTTGCCCGTAACGTAAGTAGCGTACGCTAGCTGGGAATAAAGCTTCCGCGTTAACCAGAATCGCTTCGGGCTGACCAGTCATAGATTCTAGCGCCGTGCAGCTGACTCGACTCTGCGATCGTTCCTGGATTCTTTTTTCCGCTTCGATCGTTGAATATACGCGTAAGTTGACACGACAGTTAAGAGTGTGATAATTCTATGGTAGGTTAGAGAAATCTTTACTCTCGTGTGTCCTTTTTTTTTTTGGTTCTTGGAATTCTCGACAGAAAGAATCGTTAGTCTTCGAATCTTTTTAACTTATGATTAATTTATCTAAATTTGAGGGACGACAATTTCAAATTAATTCATAGGATATTGTAATTCGAAACACAGTTTTTTAGTTCAAGCGGTGGTTAGTAGTGGTGGAATTTCTCTGAACGCTTAAGTTTGAAAATACTTTTTGAAGAAGTCACAGAACCAGCCCATCCCACGTGACTTTCTATCGGAGTCGCACAAATCAAAGGCAGGATTTCCAGCGAACAGAACCGATAGATTCGAAACTGGGGATGGAACGATGAGCTTCCTACTTTCTTCCGAATCTCTTGCATGTATCCGGCAGTAGTTATCGGCAAATGCAATCAAGCAAATCATGAAGTTGTTTGGAGAATTCGGTTGGTGGGGGTCACCAGGGTCGCACGAGGACGCCCTTAAGTGCCCTAAGGAGACTCCTTTTCGTTCCAACCCTACTGATCTAACGCCCTTACGTTCACGAGCTGGTGTACGAGCAGCGAACGAGGGTCACTCGTCGGGGATAAAGTCGTTCGGACATAAGTATCGACATTTCTCGAGCTGTACTTAGCTTCTGTATACGATGTATCAGATCGGATCGAGACAAGCACGATTTATGTTTCGCCCATTTTGTAGCTTGTCTCGCCTCGGAATTTATCGCTCTGCCTCCGTTCTTCTCGCTGATTTATGTACCGATTTGTAATCCTTCTTACATAAATCGTAATGGCGATATGAAAATGAAACTTTTACTATTAACTTTTCTTCTTCTTTGTCCGTGTTTCACAATATAATCGAGCGTTCCGGCGATTGATCTCGGAAAACAATTTAATGGAACGCGGCGATGTAACGCAAGAGAGAAGCTCGACGAAACGTAAACTTATTCAGAGGGTACTAAATAGTGTTTACTCGACGTTTAATACGTCCACGACTTCGCAGCTGCCTTAACGATCCTTACGACCGGCCGCAAATTACGCCACATTACATCGAATGCCATCGTGTGGGACATTAAAGAGCCACGCGTATGTTTCTGCACTCGTTACGTCGTCCGCGCGAAATTTCATGCAATTCTACGAATCACTCCCGGCGAATCTACGTTGTAATGGAGGATGAAGTAAGGGAGACTTGCAACATTTTGTCCGAAAATTGTTAGCTCTCGCGTATGAGGACTTGATAACGTTTTCACGGACCATCGTTCGATTTGATCGTTAATTTGATCGAAAATTTTTTTATAAAGGATATTTTATTTTCTGCCTTATTATTTTCTATTTTATATCATATTTTACTTCTGATATTTATTAAAAAATCATAGGAAAAATATTGATATTTTGACGAAAAAGGATTTACTAGACTCGATGAATATCCGTTTGCGAGAGATTTTTAAATCCGAGCATTGTGCATCAGTACGGACGTTTTACGTTTCTGAGCGATGTTCTTCGTTCCACAGCAAATTCCCTTTCCCACTTCGTTTCCATATCGAATTACATACGAGGAAAAGTTTCGGGCTTGGCTTGGAGAGGGCGAGGTACAAGTTTGATGTGGATATGGATATGGAGTCGAATATCTCCGCCTATCTCGTATCCTCGTCTTTCTCGCGTCGTTCCTCTTCAGGACGAACGTTTTTCCGACTTTCTCAATGCTCTTTTAGGTGACAGAACCGTCTCTGATTTGTCCCGGGTTTTAATCTCAAGATTGTCCGACATTCAAAGCAATATGCGAGAAAGCCTGCTTCGTATACCTTGAAGTATGCTCGTTATATACGTTGTATCAAAAGGTAAAAGGAGCAACATAGGTACAAATAACACTGCTTTAAATTTTCAATATCAATATTTTACCATTGATAAATTCGTTGAGAATTATTTTTGAAAAGACTTTTAATTTTCCAATTAAAAAGACTTGCAAGTTTTATCAATTTTAAATAAAAGACCGAAAGAAGTTTAATGTCGATAACAGCGAGTAATTGCACGCCCATAACGCAATATGAAATAACAAATTGTGGGATTATTGCAATATACCAATGACATCCTGTTTGCATGTAAATCACATCAATACCAAAATTCATGCATCAAGCAAAACGAGTCCGGTTAGGGAGGTTGAATAACTTCAGTCGCGGTAAACAGTATGCGTGCCGAGTGTCCGAGCAACTGGCCGAGAGTTAATTTGTCAATATTGCTAATCATGCGCACCATAATCAAATAAATCGACCAAGTTCTGTAACGGCTCGTGCAAAATCAATTTACCTTCTCCTGGCCTTCTGACCCGTCGAATTTGCGTAAGGAGTTGACCAACTTGAATTCATTGCTCAATAGCGCTATTCATCTGTAAAAGCAATATAAACTGTACAACTGTTTCGCCGTCTGGATACGGCGGAACTTAATAAATCCCTACCACTTCCGCCAATAACAATTTACTTAACAATAAGTCAATTAGCATCTAATATTTTGATCATACTATAATATGTACTTCGAGCTATAGATGAAATTTCTGTATGGGGAAGAATTCATAGAAAATAATCTTTTAAGATATTCTCTGGCAGAGTAATTTTAACGAATCAAACGGTTAATAATAATCGAACTAATTAATTTTTTCAACTAGGATGGATAATTGATAATAGGAAAAATATTAACATAAATTTTACTGAAAAGGGATAGAATGATACAAGTTTGTTTGAACAATCATATAACTAACAAGTTTCGATATCAAATCAAACTTTCTTGATAAAGAATCATATCGTATCGATTTCTTATTCGTTGACTCGCATAGCTCGTCTCACCATGGACCAACTCTATCATACAATACCTTGGTAAGATCTGAATTATATTTGTACGCGGAACGATAAACGAGGAGGTGACTGTAGATAAAGAGTGAGAGGGGATTACGAACAGAAAAAACGAGAGAGGGAGAGGGAGAGAGGCAAGTATTTGTAATTCCGATTAGTCGGCACTCGGAGTGCTCGCCAAAGAGAAGAGAGGAGAAACTTGCTTCGCGGAAACTTACGTGCAACGTGCGGCACTTTTGGCTTGCACGTTTCGACAATCTCGTGGGGGTGGTTGGGTGTTAGGGGATGGCCAGCGTTGTCGCGCTCGCGAGACTAGCACATCCGATACCGGTGCTGTGCTCGCTTTCCTATACGTGACGTCGAGATGTACGACTCTGTCTGTTTCGACCTGCGTCGCCCTTCTTCCACGACCCTGTGTCTCTCCTTCACTCTCCCTCATGAATAGCATTGCGATAAATTCGATTAAAACTTCCGGGGTCCTCGGTGGCTTCTATCCGCCCGGCAGCTCGTGGATGTACAGGGAACGGGAGGAAACAAGAAGTCACAGAAAATGCAGTAAACAGTCCTCCCAACGATCGATGAATTTATCGAATCGTCGAATAACAGACGAGTTATGTCCTCTTAATTTTCATCCTGGTAATCGTATATCATTTGCGCGTCAAATCGTGAAGGATTTTATGCAATGTGTTTTTGGAATTGTAATTTTGAATATTGTTTGAGGTTTCGACGTATGAAGATTTGATAGAAATTATTATGGACTTACAGTGACTTTTTCGGCTACAAATTCAACTCAGATTTTAATTCGAAAACGATTCTTATTTTAATTGGAAACTTATTTACCATTTTCTTTGTATTTTACAAATACTATATTCACTTATTAAGCTGATTCATCAAAATTCTTTCTTTAATACAAAACACAATTAGTAGAAATGTTATTTACAATCTTAGAACACTCTACAATTAAAAATCATTTGTGTCATTCCCTTCTTTCGGAGGGCGGTTCCCGTGTGCGCAAATTACAGGAAATGTTAAAACGCGGAACATGCCAAATGAACACGTTTTCACGGTAATTTTTCTTCCTCGGTAACAAGACTAACAACACAACCTCTCAAGATCTTCCGTGGCGTCCGCTTAATTGTATCTCACGGCGAGGAGCGTGGTCTTTTTTGGTAGCCGTTCTTAATTACTAGCGCGGGTCCTCGTTCGGTCGGAGCTCGATGAGGAAGCATGTTTGAGCGACCTGTCGGTTCATAACTCATCTTCAGAGGCAATGGAAAAAAAGGCCTGAGTTCTCGCTCAGACGAAGGGAAACGAAGGATGGGGTGGTGAGTGGGAGGGAGGGCAAGAGAGGAGAAGGAAGAGGGTGCCGTCGGAAGAGAGGCACGCTGTTCACTCCTATGGCACATACTTGAGAAAGTTTCGGACCCACAGCGGGATAGCGGACCGAACAGGGAGCGCGAAACAGTTTGAAGTGCTTGCTAAATGTTGCGGAAAATAATGACTGATGGTCGTTGCACCCGTCCTACTCCACGGCGCGGTCTTCACTGTAACTACCACCATCGCGAACCATCGTTACCGGGACCATTGACACCTACTTCTTCCTTTCTGAATGTCACATTATCGGATGCTATAAGAATTCGTAATTTTTCTATTGATGGAAATTTATGGCGATTGTGGGATTCCATAAGCATTGAAGGAGATACTTGTATTTCAATAGGAATTTATGCATCGTGTTCATGTGATATTTATTTGACGAGAAAATATTAAGAGAAAATGTGTCGCACGGTATTTCGTTGTACGTGGACGAAAAGTAATCAAGGAAGACGAAATACAGCGGGACTTAACTTGAAGTTTTACGAGCAGACGTGATGTTACGGTTGTTACGAACGCTGTAGAAATTTTGTTACAAACTTGAATGAAAATCAGAGCTACCTACTGTTTAGATAGTAAATTGTGTTGAATTATGCTAGGAAAAGTATTTGAGTTAAATATATCTATGAATATTGTGACTTTGCAAATTAATGTAAAATATATGAAATTCAACAAATTTATAAGTAACGAAGAATAGAGCACATGCCCGAACGTATACGAGCAATTATTGATCAAGTTCTTTCAGTAAGATGACGCGAGAGGTTGCAAAGTAGAAAAGGGCATAAATGGTCAGACAGTCAACAAGTCGCACGCGTATCCGGATACGCCAGTCGAGTGCGATACGTAGTATATGTATACGCATAGTGTCCATCCAATTTAAATATTAATATAAATTGTATTAAGAAGAAAAATAGAGTTGTTTATTCAATTGTAAGATACCAAAGTTTTTACGACTAACGTCATAAAAGAAAAATGATATAGTCTTGATTAGTATCCTTTGTTTGTTATCTGTCAAAATTTATTCCAAGACGTTTCATTTGATTGTGTCTTTGGAGGTAGCCTCGAGTTTCCGACTTTTGGCCAAGGTGACGATGGTTTACGAGTCCCAGTTTTCGCGGACATCTTCCACGCCTTCGTGGTTCTCGTGTTCGTATATGGCACGCGCACAGACGAAAGTAGTCCGCTAGAACATTTCTCGAGTAAGTAACTACTTGTTGTTTACGAGGAAGTAACTTTCCTGCGAACGAATCGGCTCGGCCGAGAACTTTCCAGGATGTATGCTCTTGGAAGTTAATGCCCCGTTAATGGTAACAGGGCTGCCTCGAGGAGCGTCCTGCTTCCTCCTTGACATTGAGTCTCTCGCGCACAAATTCTTCCACCGACAAAGGAAATTAATCAAAATCCGACTATTATGCATCTTTGTCAATTTTAAAGTTTCTTCCGTTTTACAGCTTTTCTATAACAAATATTTGTTTATAGCAATTAGAACAATGAGATGACTTAATATACAATGTATTGTTTTCTGAAGGAGACAGTTCTTCGTGTGTTTTATTTTATATATTTACCAAGTACGTATATTTGTATTATATTACAGTCAAAGCACCATTCGTTCACGTATATCCTACAATGAAAACAACAGAGAAGTGAGACTTAGCCTTATTAAACGAGATTTCTGCAAATTCGTAAACTGCAATTGAAAATTGTCGGTCCACTTTCAATCTCTTTCTCAGTATATTTGCCACCTTAAAAACCGTACCTATATAGTCCGAACTTTTCTACTTATCTGTCGAAGTAAATGAGATTCCGATTCCGTGGGCGATCCTCTCTCATTCAGTAGATGCATCGAAAGCTCGCGTATCGCCTTTCAATATCATAGCCGGTGCTAGTCCGTTAGGGAAAGTTACTTCAAACGAGCAGTGGCGGGGCCCTGGAAATCGCGGCGAAAGGCACACACGAGATCGAAGGGATATAAAAGCCCCGAGCCCTTGTTGTCCTTATTTATGAAGCCCGTAAGCGGGCACAGGCACAGGAAGCGTCGGAATTAAAAGTAGAAATTCAATATCGTAGTCGGACCGGCCGTTCGTCTTCGATATTCCCGGCAAAGTGAAAGCCGGTAATGTATTCGGGACGGTCGTGTCATCGGAACGAAAAGTCACCTAGAACGAGATTTCATGAGACCCGTATCAGGCGGCGGCGTCCAAACGGGGCAAGGGTCTGGGCATCGAGCGGAGAGGACGACGAGCAGCTGCCAGCTTCTGAAATCGTCCTACGTACGTGTGCACATAGGTGGTGAGAATTAGACCGACAGAAGGCAATGGTGATAGGGCTGCTAGGTGGTAGGTAGTAGGTAGGTGAGCATGTAGGTAGAGGTAAGGTAGAGAGAAAGAGAGAAAGAGAGAGTGGGGTTAGCGAGCTTGCGGGGTGGCGGAGGGGAGATCGAGCAAGAGGGATGGTATCGAGGTCAGCGCGTTTTTCGCCTGCGCGACGCTATGCGCGCTACGGCCCTGCATAAGGTGGGTCGAGGGACGGTGGGCGTCGGCGTCCTCAGTGCGCCGGCCGGGTTTCAAACCTCGAACCCACGATTGGGCTTCCAGCGTGGTACCAGGAACGCCCAGGATCCGCCAAAACCCACGGGATGGTATGTACGTGGGCGGCAGATACGCCTCTCCGTGCCTCTTCTACCTCTTCTTCCGTTTACTCTTTTCTTCTGCTTCTTTTTTCACCCGTTGCCAAGGCACACCGGGGCCACCATATATTCGTTTCACTGCGTACGTACGTGTTGCGACGTGACTCGTTCTTACCTTTTTCCTTGCAGTTAGACACATGGCCACCGTGTATGCACGCGTGCCCTCAGCTTCTGTTTCGACGTGACACACGAGCACGTGTTTCGATATTTTATGTAATCGTTCGCATCGTGATGTTTTATCGCGATGCTTCAATGTTTGTTTTTCGAATAAGCTTGTTCCCAACATTTTTACAAATTAATGTCATTAAAAAAAAAAAAAAAACATTTGTAATTGCAATTATTCTTCTGATGGAGTTGAAGATCTGATGATACAATTACGCAACTAATTTTCAAGGTTTACGATTTTTCGTAGGATGGTATTTGGTAGGTTGAAACGTATGGTTTGGAGCTGATCGGAGGCCAATCTGGCGAACGAAACCGCGGGAGTTACGTGTAAAAATGTCGAGGGAGGCGTCGTAAAAACCGGTTGGTCTGTTTGCCAATCACTTACGACAGCTCGTGCACGCTCGTCCGTCCAATTCCGATCCCCTTATACCACAGGTTGGAACATAAGAGTAGACTTAGTCCTCGCGTGTGTTTAGCTTGGCGCCCATAAAACCGAATGGTTCAAACTTTGTCCGATAAAAGGAGTATTTCGCTGGCCATACCGTGTCCTGAAATATCTTGGATTCTATACGTTTCCTTGCTCGTTGAAGCTTTTAGCTTTGCGAATTTTCTAACGTTTAACGAACAGATTTCGACACACTCCTGGTAATAGATAGTCCCTGTAAATATAAGGAGAACTCATGTAAACCATAGATAATTATATAAATAAATAAAATAGATTTTTATTCACGCAGACAACTTTTGTTCGCCAAACTATTTTCCCATACTATTATTCGTGTTTTTTTATCATATGTATGGTCTTAATCCTAATCCCATTCAAATTACGTCCAGGTTACGTTCAAATCAGATCATTGTTCTTATTCATTAAATCGTGTACAGATCTCCCCCGACCAATGTTCTCCATTTATCGCGTCATCTTCTAATTTATCCACGTTAAGCTCGATTAAATTAAAACGATCTTCAGACATGCTGTATACCGAAGCAACCACGTTATACCGAAACGGGCGATGGTCGGCGATTGTTCTTAAAACGAGACTGGCGTCGAACAGGTGTTGCTGACACAGTTAGGAAACGCGGCGTGTCGATATTAATCGACGATATTTCCAGTTAATGGGTAAACGGCCACCGAGCGCGGGTCAGATCGAAGAGTGTGAGGGGCAACGGGGAGTCGACGGTGGCCGGGTGGTTGGTTGGGGGGCGGTAAAAGGTCGTCTCTCGACGGACGCAAAAGCCGTTAATGCCGAGAGAGCCGAGGCAGGTTCTCCCTTCGGTAAACCGAGTTACGCGACTCGGGGAACCCTTTGCTTCTTTCCGGATCTAATTAGGAACCCCTTTGGAGCGGTGTAATGCGCCTTTAATCCAGTCGAGGCATCGCCCATAGGCGGCCTCCTTCTTGCCACCCACCCTTCGACCGGCCTTACTTCCACCTTACAGGCATCGTCCACCGATACCGGTTCCACTGACGAAGATCCTTAGGGCGGAACCGGCAACGACTAATGATTCCCAACGGTGCGCGATATACTGGATTAATCGTCGTCAGGCTCGATGGTTTGGATGGCCTGATCACCAGTGCGGGAGTACTTGTGTAACTAAATGCCCGGGACAAATTATTCAGCCAGAGGGAAATGAAGTTATCGAATCCAATAAGTATACCAGATGCCACGCGTCTTGTTCCCAGTGATACGTATGACATGGATCGACAGACAATCGAATCATGGCAATGGTTTTGCTTCGTTGGTGATCACGTTCTGACGATTATGCCTTGGTGATGCTTTTTGATATCTATGAAAAGACGAGACGAGTAGAAGATTGATGTTGAATTTAGGTTAATGAAATAATTTTCCTAGTTTATTAGCTTATAATTTTGACGAAGAAGTTTTAGCGAACCGTGTTTATATCTGTACTTCGTTTGATTTGGCAACTGTCTGAACATTCGAGAGATTATAAGTTTTCTTGGAAATCTACTTTTCAATTTATTCATGGAAAGAGTTGCCGAGAGTCATTTTTCATATAAATAATTTTCCCTGAATTTAGCGCTGCCGATTTTAATGGCTCGTTCGGACCATTTCATTGACTTATTTGTTTGTGCGATTTCGAAACAGCTTGTTTTCGCCGGACATTGCGCGTCCACTGGTCGTATGCGTGGTAACGCTACATTAGTTCTCGAAGAGACATTCTTATGATTTCAACATCCTTGTCATCATTCATAGTCTGAAAGCAACGGGAGGAATCGTGCGTTCCAGAAAGTTAGATCGACTTTTAATGCAAAAGCAAATCTTTATTTTATTTCGTCTTAGTTTTTTCTTTTTTTTTTACAATAAAGGAAAAATAAGCAGGGCAATATTTTCTTTTATTAATTTCCGTTAAATCGAAATCATATAGTTGATTTCCACTAGGATAGTAGTTAATTAATAATTACTATCACCTAATTCGTGTCACAATTATTCTAACATCTGATATGTCTCGTGTGTAAGATGCGAGAGTCGTTTGGTTCCTGCAGTCAGGCAGGAAATAGGAAAGAGGTTCCAACTACCCCCTCGAGACGTATAACAGGCTTAAAGGGGGAGTAACTCCGCGTTTAACCCTCTCGTACGGTGAAGGAATGCGCACTACACGAGTTAAAAGACGACCGAGCTTGAGTGCCTTACCGTGTTGATGCCGTGGGGGATGCGGTCACCCTCTCGGACCTTTCGTTCGACGACAATTAGCTCTCTACTGTGGAAATGCTGTCTCCCTTCGTCTCTGAAAACACCTCTGTTAATAATCGACTTTTCGATCGTTATCGAAATTATATAGCATTTTACGAGAAAATAATTGATTTATAAATAAAACGTTAGTAAAGATAAAGAAAAATATTGTGAACTTTTGAATACGAGAAAGGAACAATGCTGTTATTAAAATTTAGCGGCAAATAACGAACCATTTTGTGCGGCTAGATTAATTTATTCGTGCTTGAAACAAAATATGCGCGCCGCATTTTACCCCCTTTTTGAAATACACGCTGCCCACGGAGAGAATAAAAAAAGATACATGAAACCGGGGGAAGAACGCAATAGTCACCGTGGTGTGCGTAAATCATAACACGTAAAATATTTATAGCACAGCAAGGGTCGGTACAGTGGAACAAGTACTGCCGTACGAAACACACGGTGCTGGCGCTTTGCTATTCTCTCTTGAATTCTTTTGAAAATGCTATTTTATAGTGGACTACAAAGAGGTATTTCGTTCTTATTGAAAACCGATTTAAAGAGACCGAATTCCATAAAGACAAGATGATGGATCGCGCCGAACATCTGTCACGAATATAGTTTTTGTACGAGAACAAACTTATAATATCTTGAGAAACCCAAGGTCTGCCGATAAAGAAAGCACGACAATGTTTATGAACGCTAATTGAAAGTTGTGATAAAATTTATCGCGAAACTGCGACGCGAAAGAGCGCGTCGGTGCCGTATTTCCGACACGGCACAGAAACTGGCTTAAAGGAGCAAGAAGATGTAGCATATTAAACGGTAATAGAACACCTTGAAAAGAAGTTCTCCGAACGATCCAAACGAGGGATAACTTTATTCGGAACTAGCATCTTCCACTTAATACGCTCGATTCAAAGATCGTTTACGTTCCCCAAAGTAAATTAGCGAGTACATAAATTCATTCCCGGCGAGTTAGTATTCGAATCGCGGGGAAGTTGGGAAGGGTGGTGAAACGCGGAGGCGGAAGGAAACTCGAGGTTGGTGAACGAGACGGTATAACATGGTGGGCCCGTGGCATTGGGACAGCCGAACGAAGGTTGAGAAAAGGCGAAGGAAGAAAATATTCAGAATTTAGCACGCTTATTTCACGGTCGCGGACAGCACGCGGACGAAAGTGTTTCGAACAAAGTTTTAACCGTGTCTAATGGTGAAACTTGGCAAACTCGGCTGGAGTTCGACTGTCAGTAACCTCGGCTCCCTGGCCGCCTCTCTCACTGGGGAAAGTGTCGTAAAAAATATTTTAACGGGGCTAAGCTTGGGAAAAGTTCTCCATCTGGCTGACCGACTATTCGTCTTTTGTATTTATTTGCCCGTGATACTCTCTCTTACTCCTTCTCTTTCTCATCCACTTCGCAATTCGCACCTTCTCAACCTCTCCATCCCCCCTTCTTCTTCCTTAACCTTGACCTATCTGTCCGTCGTGCCTAACCTTGCTGGCAATTGACCTTGAATATCTCCCAGCGAGCACCGTGTACCCCGGTCCGATACCAAAGTTTCAAGACTTCCATGCCGTCGAAATGAAGAGTCTCGTTGTGCTTCTTCGAAAACTTGGAACTCTGTGTATTTGTAATCTCAATTTGGGTGTTCGCTATTGGTTGTGCGATTTACGAGATGTAAATAATAAGGATTTTGTCATATTGATGATACAAGCGAAAACAACCGATTTTTATCGATTTGTAAGACAGCGAAAGTGAGATTTTTTAATTTCAGGTTATAGCTTTTCAGTCATTCATGATATTCGCTTCAACTTTCATAGATAATTTAAATCAAACGTCAAATCAAGCATTTAACCCACGTCCCTTGTATCATTCTACAGACTAATTAATGGTTCTACGGTTTGTCAATTTACTTTCAGCACTATACATGTAGCCCGTCGTATTTTCTACGCAAGTGGTCCATGACAATTCCAAAACAATGACCAACAGTCGGTCAACCGAATCACGAAATTGAGAACTTCTCTGTCGAACGAATTATCGTCGTTCATCGTCGGCGGAATCTCGTTGGCGAGGCATTCTCGATACAGAAAGACAGCAAAGTGGAAACGCGTCGACAGTCTCGTCGTGGTCTCGTGGAAAGGGTTGCATGCACCTTAGTCGGTTCCTCGTAGGATTTCGTCATATCCCTCGGAGCTGGTGGTACAACGGCACCATTGAACTTGTTGTGTAGCCTGGTTCCGCGTTGCTGGCAGGGAGGGAGCTGAGAAGGACGATAGACGAAGAAAGAGGGAGAACGCACATGTAACCGAGAGTGGCAACAGTGTAGGACCGAGGATAGAGAACGAGTTGAAGAGAGGAAGATAGGAAGCAACGGTAGCGGTAGCAGCAACGGTTAGTGCCCAGCCAAGTAAGTTTCACGTTATAGTCAATGGAATAAAATGGTTCGGTCGGGTGGTGGGAGCCAAGTTGTGCTCATGGTGGCCGGGACCACTGTTGCCCTGGGCGTTTCGAGCCAGTCTGCCGAGCTCCTAGGAACAACGGGGATGTGAAGCGAAGAGGCGAGAGGGTGGACTGCGTCCTAGAAACACAAGCGGCACCAGGAGAACCGACGTCCCAAGGCCTCGTTTCCTGCTACGAATGAGTTGGCAATTAACTCGCTTCTATCCGTTTCGTGCATCTTTTTCTGCCTCTCTCGTTGTTTGATCCCAGAATTTTCTCGAACCACCAATGTATCTTGAAATTTTATCCCTAGTTCGTTACTCCAATTGCAGGTATCTTTGGGTCTACGTTCGTTTCAGAAGTCACTCGATGTTTCCGGTCAAAAATGACACGTTGTTTGAGTTGATCTAGGTAAATATTTGGTCGGACTACTGGCTAGGTTGATAACGTAGAATTCGAAACGAGGATTTGCCTTAGTTTCGGGCTTAGCTGGAACATGTGGATACAGAACTTGATAGAGAGTTTTTATTTTGAGTGGGAACACTTCGTTCAACGGATGGATGGAAGGGTGGAGATGTTCTTAAAAGTACATCGGTACATGTCTGTTTCACTTGCAGTTTCATTGATGCCACGGAAGACAACCCTCATCTCTATTTTCCAGAAAGCTATTGTATAAAACACGCCCGCGGTATTAATAAACACAGATTCCGCGATGAAACAAAAGACAGTGTCCATTCATGTGTCTCCATTTAGACATCGCTACTTCTGCTGTTGGCAATCCTGACAACATTAAAATTGATATTAAACTATGTCCCGAATCGAAAACAACTTCGTCGAAACTACCTTGTCCTCTCTCCTCCTCATTATAGGAGTACTGGTTTCTCGCACGCCACGCAAACGCCACACGTATGTCGTTCTCGCAATGAAGTGTATACAGAGCGGACGATATCCCTAGACCTAGGTATCTCGCGCATATCGGTCACGTACGTGTTGTATCTCAGGCAGGGTGCAAGGTCCCCATGCCGGCCATATATCAGTGACGAGCGGACAGGATACTGTACGCTCCCGGCGCGCTTCCTCTTTCCATCGGTCGTCTTCCTTTTACTCTCGAGGCGTCGGCCAGCCTGTCCGTACCATTGCTGCCTGTCCGTAGGTAGCGCCGCGGCCTGGACGAGGGGTAGAACCAGAGGGGGTAGCTGGAAGTGTCGCTAACTATTTTACGTAACTTCGCCGACAGTTTGGCCCGCGTTGACCACGTACGTCCGGCTCTACGATCCCACGGGAGTGACCACCAGAGGGGTGAAAGGAGGTAAACGAGGGTGTACGGAGAGAAGAGAGAGAGAGAGAATGATAGGGGACAGGGGATGGTGGATACGCGGTCACCGATGGTCCACACAAGGGTAGTTCTAGAACGGTGTCTCAATATATGCATACGTGACGGACTTGCGGACTGGAAAAGTGACCGTAGCCGAAGCTCTAGAAAACCTTCTTCTCTTTACATCGAAGATATCCTGCTCGCAGCCAATTCCCTCGCGGCGTCGCTGTAGGGTAGGAGATGCCTCGATTTAAATTGTAAAATTTATTGCCACGCGCTTTCAGGGATGCCTGCCCTGCCTCGTGGATTGATATTTGGTAGATGTAAATTGCGATGGATGGGAGAGGGTTGTGTATGTTGTCTATGCTGCGAAAAGCATATGTGGTTGTATCTTTATGTATAGGGAAAATAAATAAGAAAATACTGTTTGTAAGGTAATTCATATCATTTGTTTTAAAATAACTTTCATGGTTTCGTTGAAGAATTAAATTGATCAAAATGTTGGGGTAAATGTTTGATTGCGTTATGTTTAAATTATGGCGAAAGAGTTTTTCCACGAGGGCCCACTGACAAGATCGAAGTGACACTCTTAGGTCGGAAGTGCGACGACCGTTTGATAACCCACAGGACTTCCGGTTCTTGAGGAGATACGAGGCTCGCCCTAATTACCGCTCGTCCTTCAGAGAAATCGTGAGGAAACTTTTGAAGTGCCGGCAGGCAAGAGGCCGTTAAAAAGTGATACGAAGGAAACGAGAAATGATAGCGAATTCGTTGAATTTTTCGTTAATATAAATTAACGTAAAAAAATATTAGAGCATTAATGTAGAAACATTTTTTAACGTTGAACTCATTAAAGTGTAAGGAGAGTGGGAATATTCATAGGTCAAAATGTATATTATTATAACTATTAAAGTTGAAAGAAATTTTATGCCTACAAACATTAGCAAGTTAAAGAATAATTTTATAAATAATTTGTGTACATTCTTTATTAGGTATCAACGATATCGACAGACAATATAGATATATGAATTACACATAATGTTTCCTGGAGAACAATCGAGTACTGTCGTGAGAAGCTACGATTCCGGGAAAAATGCCAAAGTAATCGGTACCATAAATAAAAATCTATCATAAATAAAAATAATAAAAATCGTTGTGCCGACATATGGTAGCCATAACGAAACGTTAATGATCACCGATAACATCTTTGTAATTACCACGATAAATCGTGAGTCCCATTGATACAATGCATCCCTCTATCATCCCTTCTTTCCCGGTAGAACAAGGGAGCCTCATCTTAGAAATAGAATGTTTCCTACTTCCGTTGATATTCAGCTCGATAATTAAGTCGGTAAATAAATATTTTATAAATTTGTATTTTATGCATAGATTTTCTTTTATTTTCACAGCAGCTATTTCTAAAATACTTTTAAACTATATTAACAGATACAGAGACATTACTGTGCTATTTCTGGTTAACAGGAGCTTCTCTCGCGCGTTCAATTCCAGATAGAACGAACGAGGTGATCGAGCGACGAGAGAAAAGAAGAACGTGGAAGCGTCTATTCCCGGTGAAGACAAAGGTGTCAGTTCTTTGGAGAATATCTCGGAAGTTGAAGCGTCAATCCTTTCGATCGGACAACCGAGAGTAGAGGGTGCCTTTGTTTTTGTCTCTGCTCCTCATTCTGTCCTCTTACATCCTCGTTTCCACCCCTCGACTCTGGTGCTTCGCACTCTCTGTCTCTTTTCGTCTCTTTCATCGTTGCCGTTCCTTCCAAAGAGAGTGGCAAGGATCGACAGAGCCAGCGAGGAATCAATTATGAAACTTTTCAAATTTGTCAGTAATATTGAGATTTCTTTTATGCCCGGGGAAGCTCATAATTGAAATCTATCGGAAAACGAGGAGCTGGCCCGGTTGAAGAGATCTTTTTGTTTTTCGTACGACCATTGTCTCCTATTGCTCGGGCCATCAGGATTTCACGTTCTTTCCACCAGTTTGTGTTCGTCTCTCTTCTTTATTCTGTTGAATATGCTTGCACGCTCGTTCTGTAACGTACCTTGTAAACAGCTTTCCTTCAATTTTGTCCATTTACACCTCTGTGGATATATTTAACCCACGAATTGGTAGAGCATCGTTAGCATTAAGCCAGCCATTTCGTAGAATCGTATTGTTTGATTGCCGCGATCGTCGCGTGTCAAATGCATATGAGTCCATCGAAGGATTATTTCACGGATTTCGACTGGTAAATGCATGGTATATGTAATGATTTGTATGCAATTTTATTTTCCACGTTAACTATCCTTACGAAATTATAGATTTACATTCTTTCAATAGGTAACTTAAAATTTTGATTGGTTTGTTTAATTAAAACTTGGAACTTTCCATTATTAGACCAATAGGAAATTTAAACTATTATTTCCTATATCTTTAAAAGATAAGAAAGTCGAAATGAATTGTTTTTATCAATATGTAATTGATACACCCGAGGAAATAATTTTGTCGATCGCGATTCAGGCTGCAGTACCTTGTATAAGTGGATCTTTAGTTTGTCAAGTAGCTCTGGCTGGAAAGTTTGTTGCACTTATAATTCCTGACATAACGAAATGTACAAATGATTGTCGTCGAATACGAAATTAGTTGGTTCAAACATTTGAATTTCAATCAACTTATATATTTCCCTCTTGGCATTTTACAGCGGATATCATGTTTCGAGAAATCGTTTGCGCTTCAACAAGTTCGAGACATTCGCGACGATTAATTAAGCGATAATGATCGATTATTCATTTACAGACTGTAACATACGAACTTTGCTCGATGTCCCCGTTATAAAATTATGAAGCATGATTTGTCGAAATCTCGCCGAATATATAATGGTTAGTTACGCATATCTTCGAGGACCTCTTCAGGATCGACTCGTTTAACGTACGCAAGTTTTAATTAATTAAAATTATAACACTCTTGCAGCAGTCCAGTGATATATTTGATTATTTATTTTTTCTAGATATACCTGAGTTTTAGTTTAAATAAATAAATATATATATTATATACAAACAGATACGCTGTTAGATACAGACAGAATGAATTAGAAGGAAAGTGATAGAAAATGATAGAAGATTGGTTTTACTTTCAGTGTTTTGTCACACTGAAAATTTGGCTTGGTATATTATTCTTAAAATAGTGGAAAATCTAATTTTCATCAAATAGATGCTGTAAGAAAGAATCTTACAGTATAAATTTCTCATTCTACCTAAAAATGTAGACAGTTTTGACAATGAAATTGCAGTCAATTATCGATTATCCAGTTATACATTGGGATACGATGCACTTGGAACTTCCATAAACATTTCTCTGGCGAAGTTTCGAGATACGTGACGAAGTCGTGGAACTTAATTTGTGGAAGTCTTGAAAACGCCTAAACGATTGAATGTTTAACCATCATTGGAGAGACCGCTTGACAGTCAAGTCATTGCACAGACTGCGGCACCGTTCAATTAAGATAATGTCCCCTTTTTAACTAACCACGTAATATCTCCCGTTATATATTTTTCGGACGTTCGAGTGAATTTTTTTAACGAGCTAAACAAACTGTGGATGAGACTAACAAAACATTCGAATAGAATTAATTGGCGGTAAAAACGCGCGATGAAATATTCGGGAAATTTCGGATGGCTATAAATCAAACTCTCTGCTTCGTTTTAGGTTTCTCCCCTTTCTTTCTTGAATGCATTTAATTTCCTCTTTCTGACAATGAATTAATACAAGTAACGAGATCATTCTTGTGCAACGTATCCGTGATTCCACTCGTGATCGAGTATTTAAGTTACAATATTTACAGTCGAAGAGACGAAAGTTCGGTTTCTTCCTTTGCGAGGAGACACCGCTTAATTGTTCGGTTGTTCGCGTCACTGGCTCGCGCGGTCATATTACCGCTGAAATTGATAGCCCGTCTACGTGGCGCGATAATTTTCATTAAAATAAAATTAAAATAAAATTTCAATTGGCCGGCGTTGGCAGACAATTTCGTCAGGTCGCACGGAGAGAACTTCAACGGCGTACAATCGGGGGAAATTAATGTCTCGGGGAGAGATGAATATCTATCGCGGTGAACGTGTTGCTTTCGAGATTTTTTTTCTCTCTTTCGTTTCGTCGCGGCGAACGCAATAAATCTTCCTCCATCTAAAACTATTACCACGTAACAATTTGTTATACTTGTTCGCTCTTTAAGCCCTCGAGGATTACCTCGCGACGAAACGGATACCTTTCTTACTTATTCTTAACGAATGTTATTAACGAGAATAAAGATGACGGGTCTTACTTATTTCATAACGTTTGTCTTTGATAATTCGGAGAATTTTTGTAAACGCTTTTCGACTGATATATCGCGGAGATTGTCAGCAAAAGGTAGCCGATATAATACATTAAATTTCTGCATTTTTATATCGTTCCCAAGTATCTTTTTAACTTTTCAATCAGCTACATTTCTGTAAACATCGAATTCGTGAATTCTCTCTTTAACTCCTCTTCGTCTGCGACACTGTCATAATCCACGTTTCCTCCTTGCCATCATGCAACGAACGTTTTATTACATTCATTATATCGCGCGTAATCTTTCGTCTGGGCGGTTCGATCATTACTCAGACCAGGCAGGACAATGGTATGACCGGCTGAAAAATATCATTAACGCAGCTTGCGGGAGAACGACGAAAAAGAAAGCGTTTTTCGAGCATGTGCGTCTGCACGTGCTCGTCAGATCGCTTTTATGTTCTCGAAACTTTTGTTTGCAGCGCGCACGCTTCACGCTCCGATAGACATGTCCTCTGCCGTTTTCTACCTGTTCGTTTCGAAAGTTGTTTGAATGATACTCCGTGCTTTCCAAGCATTCAGCGTGTCGAGGCGATGGAATATTTCAAGGGAATGAGCGTCGGGGTAAAAAAGACCAGGTCGCGAAAGGTAATGAGCGGCTGCGCGC
The DNA here is from genome assembly GCF_041682495.2 of Bombus fervidus. NCBI lineage: Eukaryota > Metazoa > Arthropoda > Insecta > Hymenoptera > Apidae > Bombus > Bombus fervidus. The sequence goes on along the minus strand of NC_091523.1, from coordinate 1,843,205 downwards.
GCGCGCTCACCAGCGACCGCTCCGGTTGGATTATTCAAGGAAACAATAATAAAAGTTGCATTAATTAAGAGGGTAGTCACGTAACGGGGATTGCTCGTTAGACAGGAACTTGCCGCTTCACTGGATCGTTGCCACGCGTCGATCTGCTATTTTTCTATCGGCAGTTACGAAGTCGGCGGGCTCAGTGAACCAGCTTAAATGAACAACCAAAGTTTCCGCGCGCCACGGAAACGGAGTTCCGGAGAGCCAATGATCGCGCTACGTCGGCTTTCCATCCCTTGCTATTTTTTCCCCTTTTCTCTGCGTTTACAATGCCATTGCGTCGTAGGCGTGCTCAGTTACTATTCCATGTCTGACGTTTTACGTAAAATCAGACAATTAATATATATATACAATGTACATAAAATACATTTCGATCAGACATTTGACGATCCATCGAATAATCTACAGGATGCTTTAAAAAGGCTTGACAATAATTTCGTTATAAATTTTATCCGTAGAAATAAGAATATATTAAAATAAAAACTAGAATTACATGAATTGTTTCATATCGACGGTAAGAATAAAATGAATGAACGAACGGGTGAATGAATCTTTCCTCTCAGCATGGAGTATGAGAGTTCCACCGCCCGAAGAACATTTTCCCCCTCGTTGAAAGTTTCATTCGCATTAAATATGCATTCAGAATCAACAGTAACTCACGTATCGCATAACCTGTTACCAAAATGTCTCTGAAGAAACTGGCTTCGAGGATTAAATTTTCTTACGATCTGCCATTAAATGATTAAATTTTCTGCCATCGCTCGTCGCTGCGCTTTTTGGTCGTGAATTTGTTACCGGAGGAACATCTTTGGGAAGCATTCGAACGTGTTTCGGTGTTATTGCATCAGATCTGGAGGAAAATTCGATAGAAACGCATTACTCAAAGCGGAGGCAGCCCCAGCGTAACGATCCCTTACCCTAACCGAAGTCACTTTGGAGAATCGGAGGCCGCCTTTATATTTCGGGCCCTCGTAGGTAGCTCGTTGTCATTATACCTTCGAAACAATATTATCCTATTGCTGAGCCCTCCTCGTGTGCCCGTCACGGACCGGCTCGATTATCTCATCAATTTTCATTATGCATCGTGCGTATCCTGGCGCATCGACGCTGATTAAAGCCCGTGCTGCGTTTACATGTTTTCTTCCCGGTGCCCGCTCAGCCGTGATTACGTCTGGTAATTAAGAACTATCGCCGGGAAAAGCCTCCGGTATTATTCGTATTCGTTCGAGTAATTGATTGATAGGTTCTCGAAGTTGCGATGGATTCGTAGTCCAACGATGACTGAACGACCATGCTTGCGACGAAATGCCATACCGTATAGACAGTGTTTGAGTATGATGCGAAAATGTGGTGCATTTTTGCTTGAAAACCAAAAACAGAAAAAAAAGTGGAGATATATGAACGTGAATTGCGGTGCTCGGTTTTTAGGAGACATTTTTCGTGATTTTTGTTTCAGGGAAATAATGTGTGGAGGGGATTTGAAATATGTGAAAAATAAAGGATGTTATTAATTTTGAATCAAATATCAGATTAAACTATGTTTTGTTTTCTCAAGTTTTAGATATAAAAATTAACGAAAATGAAAGACGAGAATTCTGATTAGTTACGAATGATGAAAATAATCAACAGAGTGATGAAAAGGGGGAAGAAAAAGAATGATCAGATACCTTTAATTGCTAGAGCTAAATAATTCACTGTCAATCGTTTCACCCTTTTCACTGCAGATTGCAAAGCGGCGGAAACAATTGCACGGGGTGTTATGGCGTCTTTTAATTACTCTACCCCGAATGGCAAATAACCTAATTCATCACAGTGTTTCCGCTGTTATCGAAGAACTCCAGATATCACTTTTTAAAAATGTCTCTTATCAATTCTTCGTTATTATTTATTAGAAAGCATAGATTATAGTAATTTTCACGAAGTCTTCTTTCAAACCGACTTCGAGATCGTGGATTCTACCTGATGACAGAATCACTTTAGCACTTTGCACAAGTGACACTGTCAAAATCATTCTCACTAGGCTTTATTCTCTTCTCTATTTTAATGTAACCTGTTCCCAAGGCATATAAGAATAGTATTAATGGTGCCTAGGGCAAGATAGTCGAAAGTATCCGTGGAAAACGTGGAAACTCGCGGCCTGACGCAGCATTAACATTTGGAAAGTTGGTAACAAAAGCATGATCGACAGTAGTGACCGCAACCGCGGCACCTATAGCGAAGGACTTGGCCAGAAGACCATCGCTAGTTCATTCTGTGGGATAGCGCGGAGAAATCGGAAAGCGAGGCTACCAGGGACGGTCGGATCCGAAAGGAAAGAGAGAGGATACCTTGGATCCCGTACCTTCCGCGGGGCTAACCCATAGAAATTCGTACCGCAATTACGTGCTGTGGCCGCGTTCACGCGGATCCTGGCTAATCCTGTGAATGCGACAACCGAACCGTGACAGGACGACTCCGGCTGTTCAACCAGTACGGCACAATGGAATCGCGTACCGGGGACAAAGATCTCGGGCGCCAATTAATGTCCAACGACGATTGTGTCCTTTCGCCTGGTAACAGCGTCTCCGATCTCTCGGCTCGTCGTTAAGTGCCGACGTAACACGTTAGGAAAATGCGCGCTGTTAATTAAAAACCAGGATAATGATTGTTACGAATAGGGTGGTATTGTACTTTATTGCTTATACCGCGTAAGTACCGTGTTTCTTATTATATAGGATTGTCTTTTTTTTTTTTTTTTTTTTCATTTATCGAAACATTATTTCGGTAAGATTATCGAGCATTAGAGTCTCTCTAAATATAGGAATTTATAAAAAGAGAAATCAATGGTTAAAGTAAGCAAAATAGAACTACGTAGTATGCATTAAGTGAGTGAAATAGGAACAAAGCGAACGTAATGTTATTAAGAAATCGATAAAAATTAGTTGGACGAAATATCGTTATTCTCGGTGAGACGATTTGCCACAGACGCCGAAAGCCGTCTTTCTTGGCGACGAAGGAGCAAGATGATAACGTGGCCCCTCGTACGGCTTTCTCACGGATTTACATCACGTTCTGCTGTTGTAATATTACGGCCATTCATAGCAGTCGGTCGCGGCACAGTGGTTGTCGACTGGCGTAGGAGCAGCGTGAGTGGCTGCGACAATGGGCTGGCTGGTTCAGCGCGTAAGGTGAATTTGAACGGTAGGACTAGACATCTAATTAACAGCCGACCGACAATGGAAGAACCATTCGTCGTGTCGCGTGAATCATATCTGCTGCTTGGTTTTGTGTACGTCTAACTTCCGTACATATACAGGCGCAAGCAGATTGCGCTTGTACAATATAAGAACACAAAAAATATAAAGAAGAATACCGGAAGAATTTTCAATAAGATACTACTATATTGTTCTTTCACTTTAGTACCTACTACTTTTTGAACTTCTGTTTCTACTCTTCTAGAAATATTACGGAAGATGAGAATTAAAGGATGAATTGTTTCAATGTTAGTTCTAATATTAATATATTAATCAAGTTATGTGACTCAGAATTTAAATGTAAGTACAGGTAAAAATATGTTTCATCATCTATAATGTTAAGAAGAGTGTTTCATGTAGCTCCAATATATTTCGAATAGCTCGCTATATTTCTCCTGTCAACTGCACGCTATTGTCCCTAGCTTTGAGTTATTTATCATTTTGTAGAATATTCTGCCATTAGACATGGAAAATAATTTATTTTTCAATGAAATTAAAAATTCTCTTAGCAACTGGTGCACTTCCTTAAATATTTTTCTTTAATTAAGAGTTCATAATTTCGCGAAAGTTACCAGCAACAACTTCGAGACATCACACGGACAGACACCAAAAGGCTGTCTACCGACGGACTCAATTTGTTCACGTTTACATTCAGTCAAACGTTAACGCGGGCATTTCAATATAATTTTGGAACTTTAATGGATTTTCACACGGTGTGCCCGTGACACTTGACCGAAACAAATTCCCTAATTTACCATTACGTCGTGCGACAACTAATTTCCAACCAATTCAACTAGTCTAAATATTTCTCTCCGATATTGTCCATTGTACTTACCCGTTATAAAAACCTTCGCGACAAATTGAGAGCTATAACTACAACTACATTTATATCAAATTCGCGTATGCATCGTTTAAAAAAATTCTCCGAACATTTTTATTCGTTATTAAGCGAATATATAATTATAAACATATTTTTATAGAAAATTCAGGTAAGGAAACTAATTTTTCATTTGATGGGGGTGGTTTTGATGAAACATGACCAAACTTGTGACCCGACACTTCGATGATTCTAGTAGTGCCAATGCATCGTCTCATTGTCTACATCTGTTGTTACATACTTAAAGTTGTAACTAGTTTATCGTTTGTATGTAAGTATGTAAGTATATAAGTATTATACACAGGTGTGTGTAGTTTCGTACGTATTTACATGTATATGAGCGTGTTTACGGGGTCCACTAACAATTCCTGTCGACGACGTGCCAGACGGTAAACAACTAAGCAGCTACAACCAGCTTTTGGTTGAAGGGTATTAAAAGTTCTGCTCGAGAATATCGATGTTGAGTGAAAAGAAAGAGTTTGCAATTTTCTGATGTTGCGCCAGTTATCGGGTACGATCCTTAAAAATCAGTAAAATACAGAAATAAAAGCTTGAAACATTTTGAAATACATTTTAATATTTGTATTCCTTTATTGAGTTTTAAAATTCGTAACAGAAAATAATCAAAATTCCAATAAAATGATATCAATGAATTTTACTTCGTAAAAATGTCTTACTCAATTCATCTGAGTATTTATTCATAGCTACATTGAGTTTCATTTATAATTTTTGTTAGTTGCAAACTTTTCATCACAATTCTTCTTTCATTCTCCGTGAATTTATTGTGTAAAAACTATAAATATTCCAGAAAAATTCTAGGAGCACGCAAGTAGAGGATGCCGATCTTCGTAAAAAGGATAACCAAAGCTTGACAACCTTACACGTTGTAAAATATCAGCCGAATCTCGGTCATATTTCGTGAACGTTACTGAAACTTCGCTGTTACGACCGTTCGCGGAGAGACGCGGTCGCGAGGAAAACGCGTCAGCGAGAGGCGTAAATTCTCGCTACGATTCGTATAATCGACGCCGCGAAATAGTTGTTCCCCTTGTTTCGATTAAGGGCTGGTTAAATGAAATTAACACTGTGTTAACAGGTTAACATAGCATGTATTTTTAACAATAAATTAAATTATAATAGAAGCGTCACAAATTGTTTCGTGATAGGTACAGTTAATGTTTTACAGAGATTCGACTCGATTTTTTATGTATGCGGTGTGAATTCTATAATGAGACTGTTCAGATGCGACTGTGCGGTTACAGTTGTCGAATGAGACTCATCGGTTATAGATTTCGAATGCGACTGATCGGTTAGAGTGTTCGATTGAGACTGACTTCCTTAGACCGATTTTTTGTCTTTCGGGGAGACGACCCCCCATATGCTCGGATCACGCCACCGCTCGCGCCGATGATCATGTCACGTAAAATAATAAAAAAAAAGAAAAAAAAGAAAAAAGGAAGGAAAAATCGAAGACATAAAATAAAAGATAAAAAACTAAAATAAAGAGATAAAAAGACAGAATTTATTTCTTCACACTTGATTTACACTTGACTTCCGAACTCTAGGAGCGACTTTTTAAGACTGACGCTCTTACAATTCCACCTTTAAAAACTGATTCGTTTCTTTCTTTGTCATCCCTCAATATCCCCACTATCCACGCGTTTGTTAGCCGTTCTCGAATATTCGGCGAAAGGACCATTGGGATATTGAGGGTTCATTGAGCACTTCGCCTCGCCGACATACACTGTCGCCGAGTGCGGCCGCATCTTTATTTCTATCATCAGCCCATCGGTTCCGAAGCGTGGCCCGGTCTCTGATGTAGATCGAGGTGTAGTTGATGTTACAATCACGCAGGCCGACTTCTTTGTTGGAAATAACGGTCCGAAATCGACGGTTCCAGAACTCGCTGCCTGGTGACAAGTATGCGCTCGTCGATACAATGTATATTTTTCGTCGGGCAAATAAGAGGATATGTCTACGACGCTGTAGGTCCGCGAGCGACGGTTAGAAATACGATCTCTACTGAACCTCGTGGCGTAACATTCGCATTCAACGCAGCGCGTTCAGCCAAAACGAATTCTAATTTACGCTCGGATTGTTGCTGAATGTAGATTTCGTACCTTACATTTGCGAAAATTTCAGTACTTTCAAAACTACCAACAACGAAATTCCCATCTGAAAATCGTCTGAACTCTCAGCGTGCAAATGTCTAAATTCTCACAGTTTTTACGATTATTCGTGAGTAGTTGTTGAAAATTTTTCCGCTTCAATCGTAATCGAAACGTATCGATTTTTGAAGTTTGTTAGGTCATCAAACGTAAGTTGTCTTCGTTTTAAGTAGTTTTTAACCTATTTAGGCTATTTTATTTTAAGCCTATTTAGTTTAAAGAAAAGAAAACCTCTTTATACTAACGAAACTACATACTACACACATACTAGGAAATATAGCGTTTTGACAGGTTTTTCTATAACTTTTTTTTTACAATTATCACATAATGTTAATGTTACGTATACATACATAACAAACATTTGATTAAACCTCGATTATACGTGTGCGCAGTATCGATATTCTAATCCAAACTTCTGCTAAAGTAAGGATTGCCAGGAAATAAATTCGGCGACAATTAGAATCACTAAGCAGAGTCGTGACGAGAACAGACATGGCAGAAGCTGGAGCAACGAGTGGGCAGAGGATGAAAAAAAAGTTTAATTGTAAACAGTGAGGTAGAATGAGGCAGGGTCGGTACTCTGGAAAAAGATGAGAACGATGACGACGCTCTGGTTACGACGACGACGACGACGACGTCGGCCAAATGGTCACGGCTTAACGCCGGGAAAACTCTTTCAGCCAAACGAAGGGAATCCGTCGAGAGATTATCCCTTGGCTTCAAAAAGTTGTTAATTACTTGGATTTCCTCGTCCGTTCTCCCGCGTTAACTCCCTTTCCGCGTTGTGCGTTCTTGTAGGCAGAAAGAGCTACTATTGCGCTGCTTTTATATCGGGACATTTTTTAATCCCTTCGTCTTCGGTGTGCTTCGCCGGCTCGGCACAATTGCAATTAGCCGTGGATCGTTAATCGGTTGTTAGGCCAGAGATTTTACTCGTAATTCAACGATCGGCCATCTCCTGGTTTTTTATTCTCGCTATAACGGATTAAATCAAGGATTCTTATTTTCACTTCTTCTCTTGTAATCGCTATTTTATTTGCGATCGATTTACACGTTAATTTTCATGTATTAGACTGTTGAATAATTTCGGTTGAACGATGTGAGGTGCAATGGTTATTGTAAGAGACTTTTATTTTTTTTCATAATGTAACCATGTGATATAATTATACAACATTATCTACCTTACTAAATTACAAATTAGGATTGTTCCTCTAGACAGAATTGTTTCATCAAATATTTCATAAAGAGATTGAAAAATCTTTCAATTCATTTTATGTAGCTACATAAAAAACAGAAATTAAATTCTCAGAATATGACTGGTCATTTAACAAACTTAGGACACGACAATTCTTTTACTTTTAAAGCATTTTCTAAGCATTCTTCATTCACAAAAAGCTTTTATTTAAGCGAATCTATCTGTAGAGTCAATACTTGCGTTGAATCAGGGTTCCGTCCATTTTGCGCACCACCAATAAGGTAGGAACACTTTAGACAAAGTCAGGAAGCGGAGAAGGCGATCACTTTGTGGTCATTTGGGTCGCAGAGACTTGACCATTAGCTGTCGTGAGTCCTTTGCCATCGTAGATGGTGGTAAGGGAGAAGCCCCTGAGAAGTTCAAGTCTGGTCCGGCTACAAATATCGTTAACGGCAACCACGCTAGCTAGTAATTTTCCAGCAGTTTGTCGAACAACAACAACAAGAACAAACCGCGCGAAGGTGGCCTTGGCGTTCGCTCGAGTGCGGGTAATATTGCACTCGACACACGTCATTTCCTTCGTATACAGAGGCATAAAAGCATATTGTCCTTTCTTTGACGTTTCAGTTATTTTAACACGCTTGAGGAACGATATTTATTGTTTCTGTTTTATTGAAAGCACGAATAAATGTCTTAGTAAAAAAGTTCTGGCTTACGTCAAAGTATTAAGAAAGATACAGTATCGTCAAAGGTAAGATTAAAAAATTTCAAGGATAAAAGAAAGGGTTTGGAATAATTAACATCAAAATGCTGCCAGTGGAATTTTCTAATATTATTTATTTTATAATACAATAATAATAGAATTTTTCTAGTACAAAATTGCATATAGTATTTTTGTAAAAATTGTTGTTATGTAAGATCGTTGGAGAAGGAGAAGAAAAAGGTTTCTTTTTAGAAACACAAAGTTCTCAGAAAGTAGATTATTTTCAAGAGAGAAGTCATAGACACCGCGCAAATATTATCCTACTGTAGCAAGGCAAAGAAAATATTTTTTTGTCTGTCAAACATTAATATAGATAAATGCGCGGATTATGTGTGTAAATACGCGGATGAGTTGGAAGAAAAAAATAATGTACGAGAATCTTATGGTGATTCCGACACTCGGGATTGTAACATGGGCGAAGACACCCCCGTTGAGGAAATATGAAATTCGTTAGGGGGCGAGGGTCTGACAGCTCTGGTCAATATTATCCGCAAATATGACTACGAGCCGTTCCTTTGTGGTCGTCGCTTGACGCGTCACACGACACTTTTACCCTCCGTCAGGTTGTCAGGCCACGAAGAGATGGTAGGAAAGCGAAATAGTAAAATTAACGTAGACACTTCTGAAATATTAATCCGTAGTAATATAGAAACACATTAGTGTTAGAAATAATGTTTCAACTTTTAACAATATCGTCTTCTTTTTTATATTTTGTTGAGTATTTGTTATTTGAGAGTAGGATTTATCTCTGTACATACTCAATTGACGTGCTTTTGTAATTCCACGTATATTTTTAGATGCATAGGTTAGAGTATGATATTTCTCAGTTCTAAATATTATTTATAATAATCATAAACGAGGCTTTGATTATTTACAGAACCATAGAATTTTGAAAAATATTGAAATACGTTCTATGACGTATATTGTCATGGCTCTTAGGATTTTCGTAACTGATTATGTAAAAACATTCATATTTTTGATGGCTTAAAATTCTATCATGTATGTACAACCGAATTCAATATACAGCTGCAATGTTTGTAAATTTCTCAAGAGACGAAAACCGCAGTATTATGGTCTTTGTATATGCATCTGGTGCGTCGTACTAGTTAGGGAAATCTGAAGTTCCTAATTCCACTGATAATTTCTTCTTCTTATTTTTTCCTGCCGTTACATTCGTGTGGTGTACTGTAATTTGTAATATTCAGATATTATTCGACATCTATCTATTAACGTTCGATAGTCCAAATATTTATCACGCTGTTTTGGAATTCCATATAATTACGGGTTCAAAGATATCAAAGTACAAAAATACGTCGATGTCATTTTTTAGTTTCACGTTTTATGAACCGAATAATGCTGTGAAATATCAGAGACGTTAAAATTACGCTCAATTCCTGAATATTCTATCATGTAGTTCACGATTCCAATAGAATCACCACACATCAAACCGATACGAATCTCACCTCATGCGATCCGAAACGCGTGTCATAGGAGGGCAAATGTATTTACTGTCGACTTTTCTCGCGAGCACCTCGGGTCGTAAAGTCACATGTAAAATCGGTACCGCGATATTTTCTTGCGCGAAATTCCACGAACGCGGTCATTCGAGACCGCTCATAAATTTTCCAGCAGACGCCGGTATACGCGCACTCACGAAAATGAAATGCACTCTCCGGAGAAGCATGATCGGTGAACAATAGATTTTAGAAGAAGCGACGAATGTCGAGCTGGTCGATTTTCCGCACGATGTAAGTTTAAGAATGAAGAACCATTCTTTACAGAACTACTACAGAATCGTTGATAATTAAGCTTGTTTATAGGTTGTACGAAAATGACAGTAAAACTATAAAATTCTAAAGGGCACGAAGAAATATATTTAGATCCAAAATAATATACAGACAACAATTTAATATGAAGTTGATTGAACAACGCGTGTTTTAAAACTGCATGCCAGTAAACGATAAAAAATACGACTTATAGCGTTGTTCTCCTGAATCCCGTAATTGTAATGGTTATTGGTCAAGCCAAAAACGTTATTCAGTATAAGGAACTGAATATAATATTCTACATTGAGTAATCACGAAATTTCTTGAAATTCATTCTGAGACAAGAAAATCGCACAAGGAATTCTAATCGATGGATTATCTGAATGCACGAGCAACGAGGCGAGCACTCGCTAGTGCCAATATGGCCAGCAGCCACTTATCGAAATTTCTCTTCGACGCAAAGTCTGTCGTTTCACCTGCAAGGTGCGGTGAGCGAAGCGAGAGCGAGGCAAACTTTTGCGTCCGATCCGCGGTCAGGCTCAGGGGCGGCTGGGTTGCGGGTGGCAGATCTGCAAGCCGGAATGGGATCTGTCCGCTCCAGACGTTACTACCCCGCCTATTTCATCCGAAAGCAGTACAAGTCGCTCCTACGTACCACCCACGATGAGGAAATGGAACGTCGGCGACGGCTACGTCGAGAAACCTCATCGTGGCCAGTTGAACCAGTGCCTACTTACATACTATGTATAACTGCACCATGTACAATCTTACGTTTATGTCAACGTTCTCATATTCTTTTATGGAACTTAAGTCAGTGATTTTATCGTCGTTGAGATACTTTGTCGATTTAATTCGTAAGGGGATCAGGCAAGCTTGGTTAGTATGAAATTTAGCAGAATATTTACTGTTTCTACATCTAATATATTTAAGAATAAAATGTTTCAAAATAGAGAAGGTAAGAAATAGATATAGGATGTATAATAAATAACGAAATGCATGGTATTTTAGCTGATAGTAGTTTTACATTTACCATATCAAACATATATGTATAAATAAAATATATATATATAAATAAATAAAAATATTTTATAATATTATATATATATTATATATATATATATATCTTGCCAAATCTTAAATGTATGAATTAGATAGCCTGCACATAAGTTTGCTTCGAATTTCGTACAGCACATTATATTTGATCTTCGTTAAAATATTTACGCACGGTAGGGCTTCATTCTCGTTTCTCCTTTCATTATTAAACATTCACTCAGGCCAAAGTACGTACCTGTAGCCGGTATTGTAGTTGATAAGAAGGAGCACGCGCTCGCGGCTGTAGCACTGTTTAAAATTTTAAATAATTATTCCAAGAAAAATCCTCCTTTTTTCTTGTAAACTAAAGTTCGAAAACTTCTACGGTTCCCACTACGCAACTTCTTCTATTAGGTTACTCGAACTTGCACGACCAAAATGAATGGGTCTCCGTCGAAAAAGAAAGAGAATATAACAAATAACCGTGTACGAATTAAAGATCGCGATGACACGCAACGTGAACGATTTTCAGTGTGTAGAAAATCGTCTCGACACGTTCAATGTGGAGGCTCGTAAAAATTTCTCGCATAAATTCGGGAGCAAACCGCCACGACGTTTATTATCCATGGTTGTGTCGTGTCGCTGGCAACATGCTTCGCTCGTCTAACGTGGAGGGAAGTCGTTTCAATACAGTCGTCCTCCTATGATCCGTAAAGCAATGGTTTTATAGTCCGAATTTTCTCCCCCTTTTTTTCCAAGTCTTTCCCCGCACCGAATTTCTCGCGCTGTCTTTCGTATGCTTTTGCATCGACGCGTTGCGTACGCCGAACACGTAACGGTACGATATTAGCCTTTCATACGAAGGAGACCCCCACGCCCGATCTACATATCGGTTCTTTGTGTAAAAAGGACTGGCAAACAGAATTTAAGGTTATTTCGCAAGAATAAGAATGCGCGCACGCGAGACGCGAAAACCGCAGTACTGAGGTCCCCGAAATTGCGAACAATTCTTTCATAGTTCTCGCGTCCTTGAATCTTCCGGCTCGTGGGCGTATACGTGGTTTTATATCAGAGAAATTTTATTCTTGAAAATGAAAATGAAGTTTATTGGTTTTTATACATGCACTAGTTTTGTATTTCTATTATTTTATTACAATTGTAGGCGATAACACATGGAAATCTCTCTCGAGGACCCGTGTCAGTTATCGATGTTCATGCCGGACCGAGCGCCGATAATCTAAACATTCCCCGACAACAAACCGTTGATGATTCGTTTTAGTCAATCGTCGAGCAAATGTTAAAAAGGTCAAATCCAAGACTTCAGTCGCCTTCGTCGCATTAAATAGCTAAGTAAATGAACGTGTCTCGTTTTTTTCAAAACCATTAAGCTCTCTCCCTACACGAAATTATGTAAAGAAGAAGGACATTATCAAATATAAAGTACTTTTTTTAATTATAGTAGTACATTGACAAGAATATATTTCAAACGAGCATTTAAACGGCACGAATATTTTAATTAACAGAGCAATCCCACTTTTCTCCATTATCTCGTTCAAAGCGATATCGCGATTCATTTTTATCAACGTGTTCAGAATGCATGCTGCACTCCCGAGCTATCTATTCATCCCATTAGCCGATAGGTACGGCCACTCAAAGTGCTGTCACAGTTTGAGAATGGTTTTGCGTCGTGAAATATGCTCGGATAAAAATCATCGGTTCCGGGCGCGATGAATTAAAGTGAGAATACACGCGCAACGTAGGCGTGCGGAAAACCCTTTTTCCGTGCGGATATTTCCAGTCATGATCCTCCACGAGTCAGGTCGTCGACTGTCCTATAATGTTATTAATTAAAAAGTTCGGGACAGACAAATGGGATACGCGAGCGACAATCGTATCACGCTCGCTTCGTCCGTTTTTATTCCCCGTTTTTTCATTTCTTTGCTTTTTTTTTCTGACGCAGTTAGGTAATTGATACGGTCTAACCGGACCCCTCGTTCTCAACTATTTTTCACACTAACGAAATCCGAAATCACCTACCTATATACATTAAATATTCGAGTAATTCGTTACGCTTCAAAACTTCTGCCCGTTTCTACCGCTGCCAGTCTCCCTCTCTGTCTCTCTGTTCCTCCGTCTTTCCTGTTCACGTAGACAGCTGGAATTTATCCTAACAAATGTATCCACTGTTTGCCCTTGCCACTCGGTAATATACGATAAACATTTCTCGGTTGTTTTTCAAGGAGAAAGAGAACCCGATAAAAATGTTTGTACGACTGGGGATTTTCTGTGGTCGCGCGATCCTCTCATTTGGATCTAAACGTAATTTCGAAAAGTAAAATACTTACTTTGATATTTATTTAATTATTTATGCCCTACCACACGTGCAGATTTTATTCTTTTCTTTTCTTTCAAACGATTTAAGGAAAGAATTAGTTGATCTTTGTATTTAAATTTTTGGTAGTGAACGTTCATGAATTCGAGGATGGTAGTTTCTTCGAAGATAGTATTCGTAGTAGATGCGTGCTGTGTGACGCACACGGATCATACGCATCGACGGTTTTAGTGCGTTATAAATTGGCATGTCGGCCTTCTTGGCGCCTCTGTCTACGATGTCTACGCCGACATTGTCGTTCGGCTCGATCGATGAGGATTTCATGCTGCTTAGTCGGCGTTTAGGCCCGCATCCCCTGACCCCTATATAGCTCACGATTCTCGCGTGCTTACTTGCTTAATAACATAAACAGCCGGTATCTATCGGCAATACTCTGTTCGTTCTTTGTTTTTACGTCGTGGGAGAAAAATTCTGGAAAAAATTTTCTTGCTTGTATGAATGTGTATGACAGATGTAGCTGGAAATAAATATTGAATATTTTTTGCAAAAATATTCCATAAAATATTTAACTTGTATTTTATGAAAAATTAGAAAAAATTCACTACACTATTATATTAAGTATAACAGTCTGAATAGTGATAATCCTGGCCGTGAAAGCCTCAAGGCTCTACAAATAATTTAATCAAGACAATAAATGATTCGCGTTATTTCATACTCTATGTGAAAAGAAACAATGGCGTTAGTATATCTTCTTTCCTGAAACAATTCTTTGAAAACAAAGACAATATTCGAATCTGGATAATGCCATAAATTCACTAAAAGTTCTCTGCACAAACACAGTGAAACCGTCCGTGCTTAATCTAAAAACAGGACGTTCTTGCGATCGACATTGATTATTACTGTCGCGTTCGCGTCAATTCTCATTCCTCGCGCAATGGATCGTCTCGTTGCGTCGAACTCACGAGATGTCACATATTCGGAATACCAAATCAATCCCTGAATAGCCAGCCGAGTTCTAGCCAGGTAGTTTAAGTCAAAGTTTTAATCACTATCGACTTCGGGACATCTCACATCCCGCGGGACTTACGAACCTGCCGGAATGGGATCAGGCAAATGGACTGCTACTAAAGTCGGTAGTATCAGCTGAATGGTTAACCAGTCGTGTGTGTTTATAATTAATCTGAAAACGTCCCAAAATATTTTGGAATATTTCCAAAGATATCCACATATCCCTGACTTTTTAAGAACAACCTTTACACAATTTGAGAAAAACTTAACACTCAACTTCTTAAATACATATCCAAGTACAATATTCAATCGCCTACTGCAAGATTCGGGCTTAAAATGCATAGTTTTGGACAGTTTACCTACAAGAGAATATTTACAGTATCCCTTACCTGTCTAGCAATCGACGCGAGCGAGGCACGATGTAGCGCACGATTTCTTCGCACACGTCCAGGTTGATCCTTGCCGGCGTTTCGCGAAATGAAAACGTAGAGCGAAGGGTGAGTGCCCCATAGACTGCGAAACGAAGTTTCTGCCGGAAATACCGTCGCGCGCGGGGTGAACGCACCCCGTGAAGAGGGTCAGAGAGGGCAGATTAATTGATACCGCCGCGGAGAGACTGAGAAACAAACGGGTGAGCGTGGCCGTGAGAAAAAGAGACGGTGAATACGTGGAACGGTGAAGGAGATCCCGGAGAAACAGAGAGAATGGGATGAAAAGAGAGAAATCGTGTGGAGGCGGTGGAAAATACAAGCAAATGGAGGTAGAAGCAAAGTTGTTTGGGCTGCTGCAGGGAAAATGCAGCCGCGGTGCCTAGCCAGCGGCCACTCCTGATCCCGAGTAGCAATTAAACATTCAGCTAATGTGCTTTTCCATTCAGAAAATTGGATATTTCAGGCATCTGACCGGTGTATCCGCGTCTAGCCTGGACTCGATACACCGGATTAATTGAATTCCCTTGCACCCTCCAGTAAGTATATCGCACCCGCGAACCTTACCTTAACCGCGAATTTATTAATCGGTCATTCTCCACGGGACAAACTCGTACGTGAATGTGGCATTACGACACATGAGGTCGAGAATAAAAGTGATATTCGGGTATTAGAGCATTCAAATTTACACAGTTTATGTTTAATTCGGTGTAGAATATTCTCTCCATTCATTATTTTAGATACTTGAAATATTAATTTAGTGGAGAGTATTGCAAATTTAATAAAATCTAGCATTATCTCCTAGAAGATGGAAATTTTCATTCAATAAACATTCATTTTCAAAATTCATTAACTCACATATCAAAATCTACTATGATTTAATCATATCACCATATGATATGTATCAAATCTCGTTGTACCAATATTTTCAAGCTTTAATAAACGAATTATTTCTCAAAAGTCCCTACGCAAGTTTTCTGTGTTACATATTCTTCATAGAAAAAGAAAATGGCTAGATGAAATTCAGAAATGTTGATCAAATTCATGCCTCGGACAGAAGTCCAATCGGAACAAACGATTCCAACGAAACGTCTATCTTCATGCAGGAGTTTGGTCGCGTTCCATCGTTTCCGACTCGAAGCTCGGTCGTCTTTCGTCGCGGCCCAGAACGTTGGTTCTGTTGGCGCATGGAACGAGTTTAATTCGACCACCCTAAGAAACTGACTGCGGTAGCATTCCTCAGGCAAGTTCCTGATTGTGTGTCCGGCTAGGTCGCCAGAGTTGGCGCGGCACTGCCACTGGATGGTGGCCATTCCTACGGCGGACTGACCACCAGTATTTATGTCCAGGACACAGCCTGGGTATCCCAGAGTGTTCCGAGTAGTTTCTCGGTGCTGCGTCCCGCTGGCCCGCTAATGGTTATGGTAATTACCGGCCCTAATTGCGAGCAATGGAATTACGAAATATCAAAGTTCACTGCGATGCCATGGTCGCTTGTGTCCACTCTCCTCCGTATGCTTCTTCCATATTGGACAATCGTGAGGTTTTTCTATGATGGTGAACAGTAGTTCTTAATTTAAAAATGATGTTGGAAAAGAGATTATGGTACTCAGTAGTAGTATAAGAAGATTATCAGGAATATATTTGCTTAAATTTTGATATTTATTAATTACTTAATTATCGGTATGTGCTAGTATTAGTTCATGTTATTATATTAAGAAGATCTAAGTAGAAGAATCTAGTAACCGTTTAGACAAATTCAACAACTTCGTTACAGGAGATAAGTAGTAATGCCTAATTCTTGGTCAGACATATTAAACAGCTATACTGCACGATGTAAGTACGACGTGGTTAGACAGATTGGACAGTTTTATTAAACGAGATAAGTAGTAACGTACAATAACTGGTCAAACGAGCTTAACCATTATATTACAATATAAATCGATTTACAGTATCTTCTTACAGATTGCTCCGTAACGCTGCTTAAAATCACAGATTCGTGTATTTCGATTTCAGTTTCGAAAACATTCGCGGAATTTCCACGCGAATAACGCAGACAGGATAAATAGTTGGTAAAAACAGGATGCGTGAGTCTTCGCGTTTAATTCGACGCAAAAGGCGATCGTTTCCCGTAGGCTAGCGGATTCCTTTTATTATTTCCAGGGCCGCGGTTGATTCCGGGGGCTCGGCTATTTCGTGGGAGTTCGTTTCCGTTCTTTCTTCGGCCGGTGTGCAAGCTGACCGATGCAAAGGCAAAAGTTGAACCGACGGAGGCGCCTTGATGTGGTTATCGCGCCGAGGGTAGCTCGGCTCTTTACCTCTCGGACGCCGGCTAAATTGGCAAATATTAAAATTCTTTCGATGCGGAAGGAGCGTGTACAATGGTTCGTAAAATGTAGGAACTCTCGACGTTCTCTCACCCTACCAAGCCTCGAGTGGTTGCCCACATTTTAAACCTCCGCGGAGTTTTTCGTGAACGCGCCCCTTCTCCTGGGCGCTCGATTTGAAAAGCTCCTCTGATTACTTTATTGTTCTACATGCCTGCTTGCCCTCATTCGCATCGCGGGATCGCTTCCAGGGTTCAGATTTCGACTGCACAAGAAAGGTAAAACTGTAATTGGCGAACCCGTTACTGATCGAAATTAATTCCAATATTATTATTAATTCTGATATTTTATTATAATCAAAGGTCTAATGGTTTCAAGCTAATTTAGGAACATTTTTATATGGTTCACGCTTTTTGAAATCGTAATTAAGGGTAGTTTGTAATTTTATTATACATTCATCAGGTTGAAAGCAGCTTGGAAAATATGAAATTTGATATCTCTTACTCAATTGGTTCATAGTCAGTAAGGTATCTTGAGAAACTGTACATTTAGCTACATGACACTATAACTGTATTAAAGCTGTGGAGAGAACAAGATTAAAACTACAAAAAAAAAAAAAAAAAAAAGAAAAATGCAGCGTATGATTACAATTATAATTTCGTGATGAACATTTAATAAGCGTTTCATAAACGTTTTACGAAGGAGAAATGAAAACACTAAAAGCAATATGAGGCTCCAAAAGCGCCAACATACGTAATAAAATGAAAGCCACAGCAAAAAGGAAGACTACGTTGTGAGATGAAGAAGCGCACGTTCTTCCATATTTCGCATTAAAACTTTACTACGATTTATCCTAAATCAGAATGTTACATACGTTCTGTATTCAGTGAAATTGCAGGGGTAGGAAGAACGTAGACAATATTCAACGTGAACGTCCTGCTTTCAATACGTGCAGGCATGTTTTCATAAATAGATTAATTCCTCTGAATTTTTTAAAGCGACTTCACCCCGTGAAAATGAAAAAAGTTTCCTCGTCGGCCGATGTAATTAAAACGCCTTATACGAGGCAAGGAGACCTTACAGACAGCTTTGTTAATCGAGGTGGAGGTGCTCCCGCGTCATTCGCTCGCCTAATAAAAATTAACGGCGAGCAGGTGCAGGGCCGTACGAGGGGTGAGCCTTGTCTCGCTTCAAGGCGGCCAAAGGGTTGCTCCCATGACGAGAGGGCGGGCGCCAAGAAAAATTATAAAAATAATCTGGCCGAGGAGGGGGCAGTCAATTGGGGTGGAAAACTTGCGTAACAAGCAGTCCCGAGGAAATTGCGGGAAAAACCGTTTGCCACGAACGGATGAAAGTGGCGGAGGGCCGGCCAGTAGGGGGATGATAGAAACCCGTTCACGGCGTTCATGCTGGAAAGCGAAAGAAAAATAAACGAGTCCGCTACGAGCCGTGCTCAATCGTTGAAATAATAATATTAATGTTTCGCGGAAACGCCTCGTCAAACGGAGGAAATCGTTCAATGTCTTAAGATCATGTTCTCTTTGGGAATATCGTTGTTTTTATCGAGGGCAATTCACAAGGTTCGTTTTATGCTTAGGTACACGGTATAACTTCCCTTTAAACGGGAATACGTCTGATCTTTCGATGGAAAATTTCCGCTGTAAATACGTGGTACTTAATTTATTTCCTGTAAGATTAGAATGCAGATCATAAAGACTCCCCTGTGCACTTCTTAGCTTCCAATTCCTCGAGGACCGTTTAAAGAGAGTTCATATCGATTTCATCTTCAATTTTTCATCATAATGCTATTCCACGAGAGACTTGATTTCCACGTGGTGGTGGAGTTGCATGCAGGTTTTCAAAATGATCCGACAAGTAGCTATTTACGTGCACCATCGTGCTTCTCGGGGGAGGGGGCGGATCGAGGTTGAAGAAAAAGGAGGTCGTGGAGATATTTAGGGGTCGGTATCCCCAATCCGTACAAGTGAGCTTAAACGGTCCTTGCTTAATACGACACAGGAGGCTAATCTTAAAAAATCCTGAGCGAGATAAGCCGTTCCCGGGGCAAGCTTGCCGTGCCACCCCTGATCTTAGAGGCCGTTATGAGCCACTGTGAACAGAGCAGATTGAGCAGCCGCTCTTCTTTTCATTAGCTGATAACTGGATTCGGGGATATGCCTGGCCTACGAACGGCAGGTTAACCTTTCGTTTAAGTGCCGCTCCTAGTATCATCGAAGGGCCTGCTATATATACATGTTGAATTAACATATCTTGATAAACCGCTGGGGATGCTAATATAAATTTTTTTCCTACCTGAACTCCGCTGGGGTGGCAAACGCTATGATGGAACGTTTTGGTAATCCGAGGATGGAAGCTTGTAATATAAGTTGTGGAAATTACGTCGAAAGTTCCGTTACATGTCACTTTTTATGTTATTCAGAGTGATATATAAGATTTATATTTATTACCTTATAACTTATTACGAGTACCAATAAATTCCCCAAGAATTTGTAAAAGTGAGAAGCTTGAAAAACTTTCACGAATCTAAAATGATCAAATCCAAATCTTTCAGTCTTAATTCCTTATAATTATTTTTTACAGCTTCTTAGCTGTGTTTTTAACGGATTTTATTCGCAATATCCAACGAGCACTGATTTTTCCCTTGGCCTCTTCGCCTCGACGTTGCGCCATAACGCGATTCTCTCGTTCGAACGAGGCTTCGCTGGACGAGCGTCGCAATATCGGCCGTTGTCTCCCGTCATCTGCGAGAAGTGCTCAAAGAGATATTCGCGAAACAAGTTTCCCCGCAATTTTCCTTCCTATTCCTTCGGGAAGGCCCCGCTTCTTCGACCAGACGCTCCTTTCCTTCTGTGTCCTTGTTTCTCGCGATCAAGCTGTAACAATAGAACAGGAACGCGGTGAAGAGTAACAGAGAGAGAGAGAACACAGGAGTTTGCGAGAAAGAAGATAGCCCGAAGAAATGACCGCGCCAGACCGGTGGCTATAATTTCATTAGTCGCTACGAGACAAATGAGCGAGCATTGCGAGACGCGCCGGTTGGTCGGCAGATTTGCTCCTCGCTTCTGCCTTTCCCGTTTTCGAAATAACATAACATGCCGGAACGGGATAATAACGCTCGTCGCCGAGGGACATCACGCGCATTTCGTTGAAAATTAATTTTCACGCCGGAAAAATCGCGTAAACGCGGTTCTGATTGCTGGCCGTTTAACTGCTTTCTAGATTCGATGGACTTTGTGTTGTAATTGTATTTTATTTCGTTCGCTTTTTTCGGAATGAGTTTGGGGTAACGAGGGTAAATGGTTCGAACTACGAATGGAAGTTTAAACAGAGCATTTGTCATGATAGAAAATGGTTGAAAATACAGCATAAAATTTGTTAACAGGAGTAAAAATAATTACAGAAATTTATGCTATATTTTCTAAATACTTCAATTAGTAACAAATAATTACAAAACTAAGTTTCTCTCGTGTGGTTTTTCGTATTATCAATTTATCTTCATATTATTAGAAGTCATCTTCTATTATACTGTGAATACTATCTCGTACAACATTTGTCATGTTAATGTCAATTCTGATATATAAAAGTTGTTCTTATATTATATCGAATGGGGGTTAAGTTACATCACTTTCGACTTCGGTTATTATTCTGCTGAATTAATTCACTGTTCGGGAAACGTTGGTTCTTCGGTCGTAGCTTCGTGTCACGTTTCTTTATTACTTCTCGTCTCTCTTTCACGTCAGCTATTTGCTCCGGTAATTACCGGCACACGAAACACATCGCAAGAAAAACATTAATATCAAACGACGTGGCTGCCGACAGTGCAAATAGAGTACCTTAATGGTGCGCCAACTTTCAAGCGGGCTTGAGACATGGCAGAAGGAAAATGAGGAAGTATAGATATATCCGCCAACTTCTCGCCTTCGTTGTTTGCCTTATGCTTAGCCTTATTTAGGCTTTCGACAATTGCTTACATTTCATTTTCATTTATCTTTTCTTTCTCATAACATTACGGCACGAAATGCAGTTGTTATATGGCATATTGTAATGTATTCAGTGTTCACTTCTCTGTATTTTAAGTACTTTTTAATTTGTAAACTTGATTGATGTAGCTTCTGAGTGGATTAATTGATCATTTACGTATGTGTAATCACGAAAATCTATCATCTATGACAGTATCATTAAAAAATAACCACAAATCCGAAAACCGCGTAACATTCTCAATTTATTCCGTAACTCGATCTATTTCTCGCAATTAATTGACCGTGTAATTGCGCTTCCGATCTTTGAAAGTGGTCGCGTAGGAGAAAGTCGAACGATGACAGGCGGCTTGAACTTTAAGTTTCCATCCTCATCCAGAAACTTGCTTTTTGATCGGGCTGTTAATTCTTGTACCATCCCCTAGACAACCTTTATGCGCGGACTGTCATCCACTCGTACGCACTCCCAGTTCCTGCGAGAAGTGATTCATTTTTTTTCCTTTCCCCCTGTACCTCTCCTCTTTCTTTTTTTTTTTTTTTTTTTGGCATATTGCGTCCCGGCCCTCACCAAGTAAGGTTGGGGCTTTGTCCAATTAAGCGTCCAAGCTTTTCGCCGCACACGGCTTCGCATATTTCCGCCTGGAGAGGCGAAAAAACGGGAGAGGGTCTCGCCAGGTCGCAGGAAAGAGGAAAAATTCTCCTTCTGGCCGATTGTTGTGGCGCACCAGTCCCCTCCTTTTGGTCTTTCCTTCTGGTTGCCACCATCACCTTCGACTCGAGTGTTTCGCCTAGCAATTTATCAGCAATTAGCTCAATAATTTCCTTTCATTTCACGGCCTCGTGAAACTCGGCGGTCCTCTTGACTCCGTCTTTAAAAATCCTCTTATTCGTCACGATCGGAAAACGTGTTTCTCCGAGATAAAAATGGAGTCGGAAAGATGGAACGGTGGAATCTTGAATCGGTTGAAATCTATTTCAAGGATCGTGTCGTTTGTTTCGTTGGCCATGGTGAATGAAAAACGTTTGAACTTTATACAACAGAGTGGCTTCCTGGCGCATCTTTCGTGCATTGTTTATAATGTTGCACTTAATGGAGAAGTTTGTAGGGTAATCTGTCAAGCATGTATAGTCAAGATGGAGTAGCATTCTTGAAATTTTTAGGGTGGTGCTTAGGTGACGCAAGCTAGCTGAGACAATGTAAAAAATGGTACTATATGGCGACAGTGTAACCTCAATTTTACTTTTTATCAAAACCGAAAGAAACTACCATTATTTATCATTATCGTTTCACAGCTACGAATCTGACAATTATCATTCTTTAAATCTACAATCGGATTATTTCACAGAGTCTCATTATCGCAATCTTTCCCTCTCTTGAAGATACATTTATGTCTCGTTACAAACTCTCAAAATCCAGATTCTTCCTTTCGATCAATCAATACGACGAACAGCCTCTCGACAATCGACTTTTAATCCTCTTCCATGCGAATACGACTCTAGGACAAAAAGAATCATCGTTGGAATAAGCGAGACGGCCTTTATTTCATCGAACCAAGTTGAAGGAAGGCTTCGACCTCGACGCTGGTGTATTAAAACTCCTAGAAAGTTTTGCGACGCGGGCCAGATGGCGTCATTATCGGCTTCTTTGTCCCGTTTTCCTCCACGTCTCTTCGCTCCCTAACGTTCTTGCACTTTTCCCTTGGTTCCTTGTCTCGTTTCGTTATCTGGCCCGCAAATCGTGGGGCTGTCTGTAGCGTTAGCGCTTGGATAGGTAATGTGACGCGTGTCTTCCTGGCACTCGAGAGCTAGACTCACCTTGTACAAGTCGAGCTCTGAACTTGGCTTGAGTGCCAAGTTGGCCCGAGTATTAAGCGTATTAGGTACAAGTGGTTTCTGACTGGAGAGGGCATCGGTCATTAGCATGGATAGATTCGAAGGTTATTAACCATTACTGCCATTAGGCGGCCCTTGTCTTCCCGGACGTTCTCCTTGTTGTCGGTTGCCGGTATTCGCTACCGTACTCGATATCATTGTTATCACGACTCCATCGTTCCTGATAATGAAAGCTTCCCATGTCGTTTCACGACTGTGTCAAGAATATCATGGAGTTCTGAAGCAGTCTTTTTTAGAAAAGTTGGTAAATGAAGTTGACGTGTGACGTAGTTAAGAGTAGGAAGCTATTGATTAATAAATACTGTTATCGTGAAACTAGTACTCGTATTTTCCACTTTTCCTAAACGTGATGCAATGACTAGATATATTCTTGCATCGGTAAACGTAAGAATGTATAAGTTTATTAAATAAAATACGAAAGTACCATTCGCTATCGATCAACGCCATTTCATTAAATACATTCATCGAAAAGGAACAGAATCCTCTATTCCAGAGCATGCAATAACAGAGTGGAAGTTCCTTTCCTTTCTTGTAAAAATCCTAGCGAACATTTTAGTCAATCAAACTCAATCCGTCTCGCATTGTCAAAAACTATCCTTTCGATCCGGATGTCCCGCCCATTTCCTTTTTCCCCGATTAAAGTTAACTTCCTGGCATGTTTGGTTCTTCGTGGTGCGAGAAGCTCGATCCATTTCCGTGGACTGATGTTTGCCGGATGGAAAACTTTATCATCAAAGAGCCACCGTGCCGTCTTCGCTCGTAGACGAGTGTGTGCGGCTGCGGATGTCTCCTATATGAACGTATCTTGACAATCTTCGGTATAAGAGACGAGGAAGATGAGGACCGACGGATGTTTGATACGTTGTGGTGTTGCTTCATATTGAATTCTCTTCTCTTCTCCTTCCCTCTGTTTCACTCTTCGGTCTTCCTCTCTCTGTCGGTCTTTCTGTTCTTGTCTCTGTCTACTCTGTTTCTTCCATTGCCGGGAACGCGACAAGGTGAGGTATCGGCATTCGTACTACCAAACCCTGAATCAACCGCAAGAGCGATATTCCTCCGGGACTAATCATGCGCAACTTCTCCCTTGTCATCCCGTGAAATTGATTTGGGTACCTTAAACCGCCGTAAAGATTTATGTCCATGCTGGTGCTGCTAGTTTTTTCGTCGCGAATCCTTCGAATTTCTCAAAGCAAAATTTGATAATATAAATTGATTGAAAGGAAAAGAGCGAATGAAACATTGCATCAACGCAACGTTGGCTCCTGAGATAATGTAAATTTTCATTCACGCATAGCGAGGAACATTGATGTAATTCGTTAGATTATTAAGCTAAATTTTTATAAAAATAACTTTCGGTACAAATTTTTCTATCGATAATATAAAAAGTGGAAGTTTCGATTGAAGTAATCGAAGAATGAAGTTAGTAGTACCTTTTCAGAATTGGAAATTTTTACCGACGAATTTACTGTATACGCGAAGTGCTATATTACGAGTAACCACACCAACGTATCTATAATTTATTCATCTTTAACGCGACTTCTACCGAAACAAATGTAACCCATCTCGAAATGTCCAAATGATGTCACCCAATTTCTCTAAGAACTTGGTGGGCCGGAATCGTAAAGCAGCCGACTTCTTCACCGTTACTTCTCGCGCTTTGGTCAGACGTGCTGGAATTCTCGGTGAAATAGCGAGACGCCAGGAAGGTTGCCGGAAGATCCCATAGGAATTCGTCATCCTTCGTGGAGTTTGTCCATCGAGCGGAGACCCGTAGCTACATTCCCGCCAAATGCTCGGTTATTTGTGTGACAAACGAGAGATGTCAGGGTTACACCACCCCCGTCGAAACGTTCTCGTCTCCCCGCAGCATGTCCACCGCACCCTCCTCACGTGTTCCACGTAGTTCGCGTTTAATCCATTGATTAATTCACTTCGTTCCTGCGTCCTTTATGATTAGTCGGCCCTTTACTGCCACTTTCTCTTCTATACACACGAGCCGGAACTAATGCGGTCAACCTCTCCCGCCCTTTTCTTAATACGCCACTGCTGGCGGCTGGCAATTTTTCTGATGCCCATGCTGTGTGGAGGCCACTGAACGAAGAACGAGTACATTAGACAGGACGACGATTATGAATGTTGGAGAGACGAAAAGAGATTGGAAGGGTGATATTTACGAGTGCAATATCTTGCGTTGCTCCACTAGAGAAGCTTTTTATAATGGACCGAGTGAAAATGTTCCGAGAACGTTGATTGATCGCGAGTGGTGTAATTTTAGATAGTTGTAATTATTAGATCACATGATAAACAACGCGATCGTTGATTTATACTAGGTGAAAATTAAGTGATGGTAAGTGGTGAGGAATTAAAGTGAAGAATTAAATGTAGTGTTGGTAATTGAAATATTTTCGTCTCTTTTTTCTAAACTTTCAATGGTTGATTCTTTCGTTGTGAGCAATTTCATCGCCAACTTTTTTAGCGACATCGTTGAAATCAGAATCGAAAAGGGTAGAGATTTTAGAGCTCGTACAAAAGTTTCAACGAGGAATTAAGCGTCTACGATCGGTGATTTGATTGGCTTTCATCCATGACCCTAGTGAAATTTGTATGACTAATTTAAACCTGACAAGTATAGTAATACGGCGAGACGCATTCGGAAAAGTGGCTGTAAATGTCGTTACCTCATTGCTACTGTGAAATCTCTCGATTTTCTCATGTTATCCAGCTTGTCGACGAATCTATAACACATTAATATATATTTTATTCCAATATTTTGGCATTCGAACTACCCAATGAATTATCAGATTTTTATTGAATCGACTCGATTGTCCAATTGGAATACTTCCTAAAAGCTAATAAGTTTATTTTTCGAAGAGCTTTAATGTTAGGAGGATAAAGGCGAGAAAAAGGGAGGGGAAACGGAAGAATGCTGTCGACGGTCATTAAATTCGCGATTCATCATATTCAAATGGCTCGTAAAATCCTCACACGCAATTCCAACGAATTCGCTAGCAATTTTCCTAAAGAAGCCATTACAAACGCACTTTCAACCTGTTTACGAGCAGTTTATTGGTAACATGAAGAGGAGACTCGACTTATTGCCATTCGAACTGCATGTTTTTTCTGTCTTTACATAAAATATTCTCTAAGTAAATTTTTTATCACCAAGACCTTTTACATTAAATTAGTATTGTCGCTTGTGTATTTCTGTATAAGTGACAAATTTATTTATTCCGTTATTTCATTGCACAATTTTCACTTGTAAAACTTTATTATCAACCTTGCTATGCTAGAAAAGTAATATTGTCATTATAACTTGTAGCTCACGATTTATACAATTTCACTCATAGTATTAATTTAATCGTGCAAAGCAATTTCTCTTCATGTACAGATATTCGAAATTTGTTACATACTTATATGTATTTAAAAAGAATAATTTATTTTTTATCGCACAGATTTGTACATATTCTGATAAAGTTTCTCACTTTCTGTTTCGGTGCCGATAGTTCGCTATTTCATTAAACTACAAGACTTAGGAAATTTATTCCGCTGACATTGAATCTGCGTGATAGTTCGGAGACTTACCGGTGACCTGGTAGTAGTTTACTTTGAATACATTCAGCAGAACACTGAACTATGAGTTTCAATGCAAGTGAGCGACGGGGGGCGGGGATAGAAGTTTCGAAGGCACATTTTCCCTAACCCGAATATTTTGCGTACATAGTTGCGATGGCGACGACTCGCGATTAAACGCTCCGCCACGTGACCTTAAGCGAAACTTTCTTTCTTCTGTTTTTACTTTTTTTTAAACTCGTCTTTCCTCCTTTTTCCCTGTTTTTTTTTTATCGTTCTTCTCTTCAATTGTTGGCAACCACGGTGTCTCTTCTTACAAGCAAGTAGGTTGTGACCGCTCTACGCGAACTTGTTTAACGGGGCCAAAGAAACTGGAGCTGAACTTTCGCAGTTTTTACGTCAGCAGGTTGAAATCGACTTATTGAGCAGGGTAAAACAAAGTTCAAAGCCACGTTATCCCGGTAAGTTTCATTTTGAACTTGTTCCCTGTGTTTTGAACGCTCCTCGAAATGTCTAACTTCTGCGTATCGTTTTAAAGAATGTTGCGTCGTCTTCTGACATCTTCTACACCAGTTTTTATACCGTAATTGATATAAGCAATTGTTGAGATTTAATTATTACATAGTAGATCATCACATCAAAAAGTATATTTAGTACTTCTAATTCTTTTTTTTTTTTTTTAACAAATTTATATCATACGATTTTTTCTAAGAATTATGATTATAATTATTGTTACAAATAGTAAGCTATAATAAACTGTCTCAATAGTAAATTATCCAGTAATAAATCACCTATCAATCGTTAAGTGTCAAGAGCTCTCCTTTAAAAAAGCGAATTTTACGTATAAAATTTCCACAGCAGTTACAAGAATCCTTCCTTGTTTCCTTTTTGATCTCATGTTGCTTTGTCCATGCTTTAGCCTTCGTTTCATGTGTGTTTTCGTTGCCGTCGCCATCGGAACGCACGGATGCAGTCGGAAGGCGGACATCCCTCGGGACGTTTCGTGTAATGCGAATACGTATCGGTTGTTTACTCGTCGTGCTATTTTCGAGGCGATACGTCAATCCGATATTCGGAAAAGTTTTGCAGCCACGTCGCAGGAAAGTCATAGTCCGTGTTTGCCACGAAAGAAGGGATGCTTTCTACACTGCGATGGCTCCCTTTCTCTTCCTCGTGAAATCGATCTGGATACCCGGCGAACGAGAATCGTGACTCATAAATCCTCGATCTTTTCGGGACGAATATATTCTTTGTTCTTATATTGCTGTTCGACTTTAAGGTTCTTCCTGAAATACGTATTCGAGATATATTTTCCCGCAATAATTAGTGCTTTTTATATGTTTCATGAAGAATTACTGAGATCACTTGAATTAAGACACTTTTCTTGCGGAAATGCTGGATCGTTTCTTCACTATAGTTTTGTACTGTTTCTGTTCCTATGAAAATTAAACAATTAAATTTTCAATATAACATATTTGGGATTAAGGTAAAATTTCTTCACGTACAATGCAACTAATAAATTACATTGGGACAGTCTTCGACTTAAAAATTAACATAAGAATCTTCTATTATTAAAAATCAATTAATAAACACCATCTAGGCATTAAATTCTATATTGAATCCATAATCTGGACGTAAAATGTTTCACAGTCTGAGGCAAAAAGATCGTTTATGATACATAATCAAGCAGTTCTCCAACGAAGTTAGCTGTTGAATCGTAAGCAACAAGTTCCCGTTGACCCTTGTCAAATTTTCGGGAAAAAAGGGCGGCCAGTGAACAATGAACCAGGCATTAACGTGGCTTTTAACGAATCCCGAGAAATCCGAATCCAGACCGCAGGATAGCAACTCGTTAAAGTATCGTCCACGTGCGTAATTCCTTGAGCTTGCAAGCTTGCAGTACGGGAAATCCGCAGTTGATCCCCGTGCATGAATAAACCGTTACCATGTCGTGCTCTTTTGATAAATTGTCTGCAATATATGTGAATCAGGATAGCGAAGAAAAATGAAAGGGGGTAGAAAAATAAAGTGCTTATAAGAAATTATAAAAAAAAAAGAAAAGAAATAAGTGGAATGTTTTGGAAGAGCAGGAAACTTATTAACAGATTCGTTATTTCGAAGATCAAATTTGGATCATATTATGAATATAAATTCTACACGTTCATCGATTATTCAATTGTAATGGTAAAATTAAAAACACTATGTGGATATATTTTATTATATTATAATTTTCGATGTAATTTTAAATTATTCATAAAATTAGAAAATGCTATCGCCATGTCAAAGATGGAAGGAAGAGAGTCATAGGGAGAACGTGCGTGGCGCGAGTATCACGGGCTTAGCTTTAGTGTAAACCGCGTGCACACGCTCACAAATATTCTTCCGTCTTTCTCCTTTGCTTGCGTTCTCCGCACCGTTCTTCTTACGGTGATCCATACGATAGCGTTGCGAGCTGGCTTTAATCGTTCCACGTAAATGCCTGACGAGTTTATAATTTCGAAGTTCTACTCGTGCGACGCGACGCGCGGCGGTCTGAATATTCCGTGGAAATTTCGACGCTTCGGATCTACGCTGCTATCACCGACGACAATCCACGGGATAGACGCTTAGAAAACTGTGATCAGAGATTAAACTCGAAAGGTAAATTTAACGGGATTTCTCTGCCCCCGGCCGATCAATGTGCAAGTGCTTCTATAAGTAAAAATGGAGTGTCTCTGTGGAAATTGGGTCTTCTTCTTTGCATTAAAATTTATTATTTTATTACAAAAAGTAATCCTAAAAGTAAGAAATTTGAGTCTAGATTATTGACGTATTTCTTTTTGTTCACAAAATATTGTGACCCACACGGAGTAAGTAGAAAGATTCCTCATTCACTTAACCTCGCTGTCAACTTGTCTGTTACCATCCACTGCTTACCGTCTGTGACAGAAACTTTTTAAAGTTACGTTGTCACATAGTATCCTTTTTTCAAGGTTCCTTTGACATCTGACATGCACGTTCTGTATCTGGCTCAACTTCAATACCGAACGTTCACTTTTTCTAATATTCCCTTCCTTTTAAAGGCAAAAGTTGTAATCAACGGATTCACAATTTTGTTACCACAAAAAAAAGAAAAAAAAAAAATAAAAAAATGGGGACAGTGTGTATGAAGGTATATGTAGAATATTCAATGTAAAATAATTTACGGTACCAAAACATCAATTAGGGTTAGAAGTCATCAGTTATCTGTATCGATGCTCAATTCTGCTGCCTTCCTGGGTCCCTTACAAATTGCTTAACCAATAAATTGTGTATAAAACACCCACGCTCTAGCACCGCGAGATAACGCCGTATCTTTGCGGTTCTTATCGACGGTAATCAGTCGATTTATTATTACGTGAGCAAGGTTTGGATGTGATACGGCCAAAAAGCTTGATCATGGCGCGCGCATGTTCACTCTTCCCGTTCTAAACAACTCTGTCACGTATTGCGTCGGCAACATGCACAACCGTGTATATTTCGGTCGGTCCCAAGAGAAATTTGGATCATTCGAAAAATTATTGGTCACGCTTCCGGTCGTGTGCTCGCTCCGAAAGTTCCTCGGGGATACAATGAATCTTTCCTTACACGTTTATAAATTATACTCGATTTCAAGTAAGTGGAGGTTGTAATATTATTATATCATACATTAAAATTCTCTATTTCTTTATCATAACTATATATAACGATATTTCTACGATATAGGAGTTTACATAATTAATATTAATACAAATATAATCATCCTACAGCCCTTTAATTGCCAATGTGTTACTTAGATACCATTAAATTAGAGAAATTTGTAATAATCGAATCATTTTTCACTCTAATCGTTACACAAAATTGATACAAATATAATCATCCTACAGCCCTTTAATTGCCAATGTGTTACTTAGATACCATTAAATTAGAGAAGATTGTAATAATCGAATCATTTTTCACTCTAATCGTTACACAAAATTAATACAAATATAATCATCCTACAGCCCTTTAATTGCCAATGTGTTACTTAGATACCATTAAATTAGAGAAGATTGTAATAATCGAATCATTTTTCACTCTAATCGTTACACAAAATTAATACAAATTTCTTCACACTTTCTCAAATTATCACAGCACATAACTCTTAAACTAGTCTGTAAGCATATTCTAAACTTCACGCACACCTCGGATACGTTACATTCCGCGGAACTAATCCCTTTTACTATAATACCGAACCATGAAATCGAACCGATCGTAGCCGTGGAAATTCTTCCGATGAAATTAAACCGTCTCGTCGGTAGTTCTCGAGGAACTGCCGCGGAAAGAGCGATTTCCGAAATCCTCGAGTTAGCGGCCGGTAAAAATAAGCACGGGAAGATTCCGCTCGTGTTCGAGGACAATTTATTTCCACGGCCGGATGACGCATTGCGCCGCTTTATCGCTGTTCGGGAAATACTTGCCGCGCGCGGTGGTGTGAGTGCGTGGAGCGATACGGCTCGTCGCGGTGGTGCCGTTTCGAATGGGTTGAAATGGACGCGAGGAAAAGAGACCTTCAGGTACGACAAAGGTCTGCTAATGTTCCGATACGTATGTTCTTCGTGTTCTTCGTTTCGTGGCTGGTATGCAGCACGGCAACTGGAGAGAAGGTGGCCCGACTCGAGCACCACGGGGTGGTTCGAGGCTGACGGTAGGGGTGGCTCTGATTTACCGAGGCAATCGCTCTTTATTTCTCTCTAGGCGGCCCTCCCGTCCACCCAACTTCGATAGATATCGCCTTGTAATAGCCTTCCGTTACCTGAATATATCCGCCCTACAAAATTTATTAGACAAACTCGCTGGCAGCTTCGCGAGCTGCCTGTTCTTTGACGCTTAATGTTATTGTACCTTCTATCGCGTTGTTGCTGTCCGACGTTATTATTCGGGTTATGGAATACGTGAGAGTTATTTGGTAACTGAAAAATTGGAAGGACGCTGTCTAGAATACATAAGGTATGTTATAACGATCGTATTATACCTGTACAATTTGAGAAGATAGTTGGCTTATAAGAATAAGGATTATTTATTTTAGAAGTGGGAATCAATAATCGTAATAAATAGACTACGTGGTGTCTGGCTAGAAACACGTGATTCTAAGACTAGAAATCTATTAAGTAGCAATGAAACCATATTGTAGATGTGATATTTCATAGATACCGAATATAATAGTATTTCTATTTGTTCAATTACATAAATATTGAATTAATATTAAAATGCAGCGTCGATTTGGAATTATCGAATCTCGAGCAAGCAGAAAATCGTGTATTATCTCCGATTCATTCAACGAGATGTTGCAACAGATATAATCGAAACGCATTCAACGTTACGTGTATAATTGCACGTAATGCCAATGCATATCGAGCTGCCAAGCCTGGCACCTTCACCACCCTCTAGCTTTTAAGGGTGCTCGCGCACCGGGCACGTAACAATTAGCTCTTATCGATCGATTAATCGCTCGTGCAAAATCGGCTCCCGTGGAATTTCCAATTAAAATCCGCTCGAAATAATTCTGCACTTTGATTACGTGCAATTTACGTGCAGATGTTTCCCTAACCGATCCATTCAGTTTATACACACTGTCATAACTTTAACAAAACACGGCCATACTTTTATTTAAATCTCTATAGGTATTTCACGTATTCCAACCTACAATGTTTCTCTGAATCTTGTGTTGTAACTAAAATATATTGTAAAATATATTGAATTGCTGGAAAATTATGTTCTATGTAATTCTTTATAACTTAGAATCTTCGAAAAATGTGTATTAGTTTTTGCGATGTCTACTTTACAATAATTAGTCGAATACTCTTCGTTGTATAATGATTAGGTGTCATGGAAATGCATAATTTGCATCAAGAAACGTTTAAGATATTGTAATTTCTTGTTTAAAATCATAAAGGAACTGAGTATCTAGCTTCTCTTCACTGTCGTCCGAGGGCAGCACGCGGTTCGGATGCTGAGATGTCCTATTAAAAACACCCCCCGTTTTAGAATCGGTTTTACTAGCCCTCTTTGCATTTCATTCATTCGACGTAATTCTTTCTCGTTTTTTGTAAAGTTTTAGTTAGATTGGGTAAATACAATGATACCATAATCAGGTATTTCATTCTTATTTTCTGTAATTTTATTACAATTATTATTTTCTTTCTTTTTGTTTGAAAGATGATAGGACAAATTCAATTTTTTCTTTTCGATTCGAAGGCTTCCGGAACTCACGGTCACTCACGCCGATGAAAGCCAAATGTGGTCAGCGTTGTCATTGTCCAGCGATCGTTATCCAGACACGCTGTGCCAACTACCACGCTCTATCTAGAATCTCAATTAATGCCACTGCTCTTATCTCGAGATCATCCTCTTGTTATCGTTCAGCCGTCACATTCTTACCGAGATTTCTTCAAATTTATCGTTTCTCCTATCGATCGACGTATGATAGTTGCTAGTAGGAGAAGTTCAACTGAACGTCATACCATGTTTCATTCTTACATGGCATTATTTCGAATTGTAACGATGGCGTTAATACATTGAGTAAATTTGAAAAACATTCGTTTTAATACTTGAAAATACTGAAAGTAAATATCGTTTAAAAAAATTCTTGTAGACCGTTATTTATTATTCATTATAAATAATAAATGTATTATTACAACTATTACTGCAATTTCAGGACTCAAATCTACTTAAACTGAGCAGTAAAGCGGAGTCGATTTTTTTTTAGATATCTTTACAGAAATACTATCTTTATCTTTACATTTTTCAGTATACGTACTCCTTGAATAATTATGGAATCCTTATTACTCTCCTTGACCAAATTCATTTAAGAAGTTAAATATTTCTGGCAGTTTAATTAGAAGTCATTTCACCTGCCACTGTTTCCACAAAACTATGGGAACGAACGAGTCTTGCATTATACTTGCAGCCGTCGAACGAAGCCCTGCGGATTCCATCCGCTAAACAATAGGGCATCGATAACCTGAAAGCGGAGAGAGCGTCTAACGGGTCGAACACGAGTCCGGTTCACTGAATGGAACTAATAACTGAATAACCGGCAAAAATCGCTGCCGGCCATTCGGCTTCATTTTGGCAGTCATTTTCACGTGCACAATAACCGACAGACTCGGGCCGATTACTCCAACTTCATTCTCCTGTTTTTCCGTTCTCATTCCGGAATTCAATATATCGTATTCGTTAGTCCATGAAACTCATCGACGTTGAGTTGGTCAAGATTGCTGTTTATTTATATTTTGGAATTTCATACAACATAGAGGATAGAAATAACGGCGTGGACTGTTTGTTATGCTGTAACTATGATGTAACGTCGAGGAAAATAAAAAATATATGATTCGTTCAGAGTTTAAAACAAAGTTGGTTTTGGCTTTCTGAGTAAAGTTTCGAGAAATTTCGAAGATATATTTGCTTTATATTATAATATCCTAGGACATAGGAATCTTTTTATTTGTAAATCTGTAATTATGTTAGATCCTGTAAAAAATAATATGTCCGGGTATTTCCAGATGATAGTCTATATTACCTATAAACTATAAATATATATATGAAGATGAAACTTTATACCATTCATCGTGGATTTGTTGCTATCGACATGACATAGTTTATGGTCCAGAACTAGTTTCAAAATTCATGGCTAGAATCCTCGTACTCGTCTCATTAGGAATCTCAATATCGAAACTCAGCACAGATTCAACATCTATTTTGTATGCGTATTGTATACGATTATAGGATTATAGATTTTATGGTAAAATATATTTGAAACAGATGATTACGCGCAATATTTTAATTTTCAAGGAAAGTTAACGATAACGTATCAAAATGATCGGTGAAATTCGATCCCTGGGATCCGTTTCCTTTTTCGATCTCTCACAATTCCGCGTATGATCAACCGCGTTGAATCAAGGTACACACAGGTCCGCGTCCCAAAACAGCGTTCGCTGCGGTCGAGTCTATGAGATTGAACTTAAACCTAACCTTGCATACGTTGGTTTGTGTGCGGAAACTTTCGTCGGGAAACTTGCTGGAAACCTTGGAAACTTCGATCCACGGGGGTAGCCGTAATTAAGACGTCTCGAAGAAAATCCCGCGAACTCCGACTCACGGTGATCGTGCGTTTCGCGGTCATGTTTTACCTTAGATCGAAACCTGTTTGTCTGATTAATTGGGAGAACGATCGAGAACAGGCAAATTTTACTATAACGCGACCATAAATCTGACGATGGTCAAGCTGGAGGTGTCGTAACCTCTCGACATAGGTTCGTGGAAAATCCGTGTACGTGTGCGTGCATGCTTGTTCACTATTCGTTTGGCGATCGATTCCTCGACGACGAGCGTTAATCTTCGGTCAAGTGACGAGCAAACACACGAGTTAGCTAATGGGAGATGGCAGATCGGCGTGCGTGCGTGCCTACGTTCTAACGTATTGCCGGGCTTTCCTGGAAATTTATATTCTCGTTGGCAGATAAGGCACACTTGCTATCTGGCCCATGTGGCGTCGACGTCGCGGCTAAACTGGACGAGGGTGGAACGGAACGCCGATCTCCCTGCCACCCCTTCACGAAATGTTTGTTCTATGGTATCGCAGATTCTGCTGAGTCTCGAGAAAGGGAAATGATTTTCTACTAATCTACTCCTGGTACCCTTGGCTTCGCCACCCCTCGACTCGATTACAAGATCGGTTTGCTAGCTTGACGAGATAATGGATAAAATGTCGGTTCGCTGTTTTTGTCGTTCCAATGAAATTTGTAGAACGTTAGCAGCTTAGAGAATATGATTGTTTCATGGATGCTTATTTAGAATACTAGCGTGTTGTACGAGGAATGTATAAGTTTGGTTTGATTATTCGTTGTCATATTCTACTGAATTCGCGTTTAATTTAATTTGTATTCAATTTTATGATTGTTATTACATTTTATGAATGCCTCGCGTTATTTTTCATTCTCGAAGAACAGCATTTAATAAAACTTTCTGATACTTTCTCGAATAAGAATGTTACAAATGCATTGTCATCCCGTCTGAAAAACAACAAACTTTTCATCGAAAACATTTTTATCATAAACTATTTTGCGTTTCCGTTACAAAGACAGATCAAATGTTCTACGCATTTCTTAACAATTGCACATCTCTAATCTGTATCTCACGATCAATCCCAACAGGATCCTTAATGAGTTCAACACGCATTGATCGACTCGGTATGACCACAGAGGATTTCGCGGGTTCCTTTCAGGGTTTATCAATATCGCGAGGGGTTAATTGATCAAGTCCCTTTCGTCGTAGCCATATCTCTGACGAAGGACTGACGTCACCTAGTCCATAGCACACGGTCCTGGCGATCCTGATTAGCATTAACGATTCATAGACCCGGGACTAACTAGGGTCGTCCTACGACCTCTCGCCATCTTCTCCACTTCCTTCTCGTCTTCCTACATGTCTACCTACCGCAAGTTATCACGCCTGTCGACAAGGAGGTTATCTTTCGCGTTCGATGATCGCTGAATTTACATAATGTTTGTCGAGCGTGAAGTATTCGTAAGCCACGCTTTAAGTGAATTCGACGATAAAAGACTCGAGGTCTAAAAGACTATATAATATTCGCGTTGTTATCAAGAATCAGATATGTAAGGATTTGAAATTATCGTGATCTGAGGTTACAAGATCACTGGTTCTCTATAACCAATCACCATTGACATTGAAGATTTTGGAAGGAAGCCAGGACACATACCCACTATAATCAAGATCTTACGTATTAAGACTAAGTAATTCTATAAAATATTTGTTTCTAAGTAGTTAGTAAGCTAGATATTAGCTACTGAAAAACAAGGCTGAATTATTCTCTTGTATAAGCCGTATAAATTATGTCATATATTGACAAGACCAAAGTTTCATACTACAATTTATGAATTTACATTCACTACAATACCTCCCAGACTACAATCTCCTGCTTCGAACTGTTATAGTCATTTCACTAAACCTTAACGAACTACGCCAACTCGACCCACGTAAACTCGACTCAGAATTAAGGAATCTTCGCAGAATGGACATGGTGACATGTAATTTCGGCGGAGTAAATTCGCAATACGCGTGAAACACGTTAGCGCGTCTTTCAATGGGAGAACGAACGTTCACGCGGCACAGGCTGCGGTTATTACGAAAGGACAGGACTCGGGGTCTTTCGATGTCCTGCAACGTTCGCAGGCCGATCTCTAGGGAGGTCCTTCGAATTTTCCAGTCGACGGAGGGAAGCTTGTCGGCCAAGTTGCATATTACCATTTCTCGATTCGACGTGCGAGGAGAGGATGCCGGCGTCGGTGCGTAGGCACACGCACACAAACCCTCTTTCGCTATTTGTCCTGTACATCGGCGTTAGTCCCTGTGGCATTAGACAAGGGTATCGGGGATGCTCGGGGGTGCTGCTCGTTGTGATTGGTGTGGGTCCGACTGACCATTTGAATACACGGCACTGTAATCACGACTGCGCCACCTCACTCTTTCTCTCTCTCTCTCTCTGTCTCCCCCTCGCACTTCCTCTCTTTCTCTTTCCACCAAAGCTTCCTCACACTCCTTCAGGCCTGACACTCTCTTTGCCTATCGCATAGTCATCGCGCCTTCTCACCCCCGTGTCACGCGCCTCACTGTCCGGGGAATACCTCCAGATTGCTACCATCGCCCGACATCCTCTCTATTCGTTTCCATCGTCGCCTCATCGGACCTTCGCGACGATATCGCGAGGATTCCCACTGTGACTCTTGCTTCAAGCTGGATCCATACAAGCATCCACGATAACCGACACTTTTCTCTGGTTTTTTGCCACCAGATATCGATGCTTTTCCGATGGTCATTGGTGCTTGCCGTTTTATTATTGTCCATGCAGACATATCTGACTATCTGTTTTAGGGAGATGGGGATGATGGAGAGGTTTTAAAAATCTTAGAGAAAGACGATAGTTTGATGAATTCGATCGCCACAGTGTAATACTGTCAAGAAAGTTCATAATTTTACATATACTTTATATTATTTCTTTAAATTTTAAAGTTTTTTATTCTAATTTTCGATTGTAGTAGATTCTGGACAGATTGAGCTCGTAAAATCTCAAAACAAAAAAGAAGAATAGTAACGAATATATTTAATAAAATGATAAAAATCCTAATTCGAATGTCGAAGAATACCCGAGACTCTACTGTGGCGAGAACAATCGTACAAGCGGGCGCGGAACATTCTCATCCGTCCCAGAAAGGAAATTATCCAGGAGACGTCTCGTTGGATTTCTCTCGTTACCGCGTCATTCCGGATGTGAAAATGCTCGCGTAACCGGTTCTGAATTTGCATGTTCGTCGCTCGGAGGCAGTGGGATAGGTTGTCGAGGGAGCATGGCTGACTCGTAGCATCCTCGCCACCAGCATCACTATCGCCAAAAACCGTTTCACATCCATTTTAATCGATTCCTCCCATGCGACGAAGGAAGACACTTGTGTCCAACGAAGAGTAAGACACGCGTTCAAAGACCAGAACCCGAAGAATGGATGAGGATAGATGCAGTGTCTAGCGTTACTGTCGCTGTAACACTTACTACTACATCACTAGGTGAAACGAAGAGGAACGCGAAGGGAAATAGGGGGACGTAGAAGGGACGAAAAGGAAAGGAGAGACAGGTAGTTGCGGGAGCTGAATTCGAGCAGGGCGATACGACAGGACGTGGTTGAACGTGTAAACGTTGCACTTCCACATTCGCGAGCACGTCATGTAGACCGGCTACTTTGCCTAAACATTTGCTCGGTGCTTCATCTGCTAGGAGCCTAACCCTTCGCTATTTCATTAAATTAGAAGGAGGCTGACTGGTTGGTCGGTTCGCTGGCTGACAGTCTGCCTCAGACCTGTACGTTGCTAGTGGCCTTCTCTCGTTTCTATCCTTCTCTTCAGTGTCCGCGAAACCGCTGGAAACTTTCGCTTTTACCGTCATTTTATAATTCATGGCGTCGTCCTGTCGCTCGTATGTAATGCGGGTCGCCTTTCGTAACGTGTCGTGCCGTTGAGTAAAGAGGGTTGTATTCTCCTCTCTCCTTCCTTCGGCGGTTTTCCCTCTCTAGCATGAAAGCGTGTTGTGTGTTTCTCTTGCTTGGCGTGCCGCTATTGCTGCCATAGCTGCGCTTTCGTGCGCCGTATGCGCGCTTCGCAACCCGCTCGAGCAAACGGAAAGGTAAATCATGCATTTTATTATCGGCTACGAGGGATCCCCGAGAACTGGTGCTCGTTACAGAACCTAAACCGTTAGTTGCTCTTCTCTATCTCTCTTTCTCCTTCTTACGCCTCTCACACGCTCTGTGATGTGGGGAATGAGATGCCACCAGGGAAAGTGTAACGCGTTGGGCTGACACATATTTGTCTTGGTGCCGTTCAAACCTGCCGTGCGTATTT
Source organism: Bombus fervidus (assembly GCF_041682495.2). NCBI lineage: Eukaryota > Metazoa > Arthropoda > Insecta > Hymenoptera > Apidae > Bombus > Bombus fervidus. The sequence continues at coordinate 1,804,126 of NC_091523.1, read as the reverse complement.
TTAGTATCTCCGCTTCCTGTCTTGTCAATAGCGCTACCTGCTGGACTCGACGTAACGGTAAACCGAAGAACGGGGTGAATCGTTAGTCCGCTTTGAACGGGTCGGCTGTAGGAGTTCTGATTTGTTCGGTGCTGCGTAGAAACTGGGAATTGTTAAGGTATTAGTCGATAATCGTAATACGATATTGAATTTAATATTTTCGATGCATGTCGAGTTTCTTCGATGCACCAATTTTTAATTTTCCTAGTCATTTATCTACGTGTACGATGTACATATAATATTTTCCTCTTGTTGCGTTTACGTAGATATCCTTATTTCAGTTTTTCTATTATTTTATATAGTGAAAGTATTGTAGATTTTATAAATAAGATTTTAAAAAGTAAGACCTTATGTCAGAAAAAGAGAGAGAGAGAGAGAGAGAGAGAGAGAGAGATTCAACAGATTCAACATAACATTACTAGGAACATATATTGTTGCATGCTTAACGTCGTAACTGGAATAAATCCGAAGTTCTACCCCATTACGTCTAAGCATGCTGCCCCTACCCTATCTTTGCATCAGTATAATACTATGTCGCGTTGCCTGCTCCATGCGATCCACGTTCGTCTTCTCTTTCTCTTCTCCGCCATAAAGCGTCCCTTGGCCTCTCCCCTTGATTATTTTCCATAGGCGTAAAGCCTAATTAAAATGCCTCTTTTGCGATCCTAGATCGATTATTAGTCCAGCTTCTGTTTCACTTATACGTCCTCGTATAATTTATCGTCATGGTTTTGTTAACATGATTTCAAAATGTTCGATAAATACTTTTCTTATTAGCGTAGGTGCAAATATCGTAGATACTCTTCCGCAAGTACGGTATCCTGTATACATGATAATTATTAGTTTGAAAAGATTTAAGAAAATATTATATACAGAGTATATTACGTATAGTAGAACTAAAATATGTTCTTTTACTTGGAATGAAAGAGTAATAAATAAGAATATACCTTTAGGAGTTAGGTACTATTTATTAGATGTTTCGAATTCTGTAGTAAACTCGAAGTTACTGAATATTTTCTATTTTCATAGTAAGCTCGAAGCATTGTATATTCAAAGATCCTGCACCCTTCCGAGAAGTTTAACGCCGATCCTCATTGTCTTAGAGACGGGCGTTACGCCAATGCCGAAGGGTTGAGATCGACCGTTGGCGGGTGTCTCCTCTCTTTATCTCCTTGCACAGATTTTAATATAAATTATAATCTAATGTCGTTTCTTAATACCTTTCCATCCCCCGCCCTACGTCGTTCTTCCTACCCCAAAACGGCAGGGTCATTATTAGGGATTTCTCATTACGCGATCAATCATTCCCAGGGATCGCGGACCTAATTTCTTGCGTCAATTAATATCGTGATGCCGAGCATCGACAGAAGACCGTCGACGGTCCTTTTCTTACCCTTCGATCTCGTCATCCCTTATCCCTATAATATTCCAGAATCGCCTTAACGATATGCGACAGTTATTCTTGTCGGACATTTTCGACATTACTTATTTTGAAGTCTGTCTTTCTTGGTATGCTAATCTGAATTCCTCGTTGATAGGTTTAATATTTGATAGAATATTTGATGTGCCAATTGAAATGTTTGTGCAACGTGGTGACAACTCTCCCCTGTGTATGTTCATTTTAATAATATTAAAGTAAAGATTGATAAAAAGACAGAACTTCAAAGAATGTATGATTCATTTTCCAAAAATTCTTATTATCTACAAAATAGATTCAATCATCATTTGTAATCTTTATGGTCATTATATCAAAAACCTAACGTATAACTTTTAAAACAAGATCTTTTCCCATTTTGCTAATTGTATCAATTAACTCATCGATTCATTTAAACCGTTCATTTAAAACGTTTTTTCTTATCAATTGAAATGCAAACCTCAATCTCAAACCGTCACTTTCCAAAAAGCTTTCCTTTCACCACAAAATCGACAGTGATGTTGGTTCTTGAGACAAAGGAAAAATTTCCGAATGGAGATCTGCGAGTTTGATTTCCCGAAGAGCTTCTTCGACGCCTGAAGGCGATAGAAAGGATGGCCAGAGATAGAAAACAAATCTATGGATCTATATCTCGGACCAGCAGGGATCATCGTTCTCTTCCCCTGCGATAGATATACGGAGGACAGATATATGCTCTCTCTGTGCCTCTATCTCTCTCCATTTCTTTTGTCTCTGGTGTTTACACTAGCAGGCAACGCTATGAGTTCCCGTGTTTACGTACAAATACGTATGGATACCTACACGTGTCGCTTCTGTTTGCCTTCTTATATATAGCCATATTTCGTCTTGTCTGGTAGCTAACCTCGAGAGTTCACTGTAAATGGCCCTCGAAAATTGCATCAGTCGCTTCCTTATAGAATTTCGAATTCCGATTCCTTGCCTCTCGTGAATGCTCTATTATTTTTAAAAAATGCTACTGGCTTTCGGTTACCCCATACTGCTGCATTTGTGATAATTATATATTTAATCTCTCGATGTCTGGTGTTTGGAGAGTAAAAATGTTGTATATCGTAAGAGTGAGATTCATCGAAACGATAATTTTTTAATGTATCTTTTTCAAATTATTTTTAAATTATCAAGATGCAATGATTATATTTTAAAAGTATTCGATCTAAGAAACAAAAATGATATTATTTTTTATGAACTTTGTGGTTTACTAGAAATTATTCAAACGTTTAAAACTATCTATACGTTTAAACCACGCGGTTGGTTTCAACAACTATGGCGTTCACGTTGGTATTCTTTCCTCACAGACCGTTGAAATCCCGAAAAGTTGCGAGAAGTATTAACCTAGATCGTTAAGTACGGCGGTGAAACTGTACTCGTTTCTTTTAGTTTCCAAACTACGTCGGTGTTGTTGAAGGAATTCGAATATTTCCACGCGTGGCTGATTATGGTTCGTTTTTGTTGCGCGTGTTAAATCACAGGGAATTGCTTATAATAATTATACTGTAATCCCAGATTTGTATAATTTGTATTTCTATAATTTTCAATGATAACAAATACAAAACGAATTACTAAAATATTATATGAAACACGTTCTATTCTTTCTGATATCAAACGCGTTATATACCATGATCAATATTTCGACGATCGTTGAATGCCTCCAAAAGTTTCATTCCAATCCGAACCAGCAGCAATTGTTTAAAAACCAGCAGGTCTATTAATGCACGACGGAATTGATTTCCGAGCGTTTTTGAAAAATGTATCTTCAGCTTTCCAGTGTTTTCGCGCCACAATCGCCGAGAAAATATCGTGCATTTCACGGAATTAATTGGTCAGAGGGTTGGAACATAACACAATCGTCCACAAAAAAGGTTCGCGTATTGAATCTGGCTCATTTTTTCTATTTCGGTTTCCAAACTGCGAACGGGTACGATCGTGTTTGGCCAGTGAAATTAAATTTTCCGAAGTTGCTCAGGTTGTTATTTAGAAAGTGATGCAACAAAAGGATTTAAGAAGCGTGCAACTAGCTATGTCTCTAGGCTTCCATTCGTCATTCCGGGAAGAGTGTACGCGTTTCGCTGTTCCACTCGCTCAAAGTTCGACTCATTGTAGTTCGGCTAAGTTATTCTTCAAACACAATGAGCAACTTAGCGACCTAAGTGATCTCAGAAGTTCGTAACTCGGCCCGCAGTAAATAACGCCCAAGTTAAATTCTTAACTTTGATGATAAGTTGTGGGCTACCCGTGTTGTCGGTTGCTTTCTTCTGGTGTTGCACACACACACATACTTATATATATATATATTTTTTGTTATAGTATTTAAAGCATTTTCTATACTATGTAAACTAAGAATGAAGACATAGTAAGTCGTGAGCACTAATTGTTATAATAACAAGCGCTGCTTTATTCATAGACTTTATCTAACGGAGTATTTATGAATCAAAATAAAAAAATAAATGGTACATACGGTACTATGTATTGAGCTATTTTACTGTAGCTATGTTATCCTTTGAAATTGTAGATTTCTTATAAAAAAATCTTAAAAGGTAAAGTGAGATTTGTATAATTCTCAATACGTTTTATAAAAATAATAATAGAACAGTAGTTTAAATGAACCATTTTAAATAGAAGAAATTGTCGCAGTAGAATAAAACGTTGCGACATTTCCACGTGACATCGTCGATTCAGAAAGATAACGAAGTGTCTCACGAGAGGGTAGTGATAGACGATATGGTCAGGGGAATGAGGGGTGATCAAACTTTAGACTTTGAACTTTGCCGGTCGAGTGTCCCGGCGGTTGTTTTATTTCACTCTCAGCTATTAACATATTTCTCTTCTGCATTTTTCCTACTTTCGATCAGCGTTTGCATAATTGTACGTCCACAATCGGTGCTTATCTGCGTTTCCCTACGAGAAAGTCAATACACATTGGCAACCTTTTTGAATAGAACATCAGATGATTATGAGAAGAAATTTTCCTACACAAAACTCTCTATTAGTACAGTAACTGAATTAGTACAGTATACTGAAACTAGAAAAATCTGATTCTAAACAAAGTTCTTATGCAAAATTCTGATTCTTTTTCTCCAAATTTATTTATCTTCGATCCACCTAAAATCGATCGAACATCGTTTCCATCGTTCTTTCGTTGGTATCTCTGATTCTCCAACAAAACTAAACAACTGGTGGACAATTCTCATTTCCATTGGTCGACACATTGCCTCGTCGTTTCTATACTTCCATGGAAATCTTTTCCCTGTGGCGTTGTCTACCGGGTAATTTTGCGAGCAGGGACGTTTATTGCTCGTGATAGCTGAGAACGTAGCGACAATAAGAACAAAAGGAAAAGCTTCCAAAAACAAAAAGGGACAAGAGCAAAGCCAGAAAAAGAGAAACAGAGATACAGTGAAAGAGGTAGATGAGGGAACGGGCAGGCGGTAGCGGATGGCAAAAGAAGCAAAAGGAGGAGGAAAAACGCGGTTGGCGAGCAGGGAAGCTCTTTCGAGGCAGCCACGGTCGAGAGAAGAGAGGTTTTTCCTCAGGGCGCGCGCACGTATGACCACGACCACCTACGACGACGACGACGTCGACGGCAACAACGGCAAAAAGTTACAGGAAAGTAAGCCTACCGTGGGAGGCGTGGATCGTGGAGCTTTTCCCCGTGCTACCTCCCGGAAAGTTGCTCGTCGAGCTTTCCAGAGTGGGGAACAGGAAGCACGCGTGCGCGAATCAGACGAGTAGAGAGTGACAAGGTTCAGGGATACCGAGCAACCGAGATAAAGAGAGGGATGGAAAACCCGTAGAATTTCGTGGCCAGGATGGCCGCGCGGGGAGGAACATCGGGAATCGCTGGGGCAAGACTTCAGCACTCCTCCTCGAAGATCGAGGATGCGAGCACGCTGTTCCTGCGTTCGCTCGTTTTTCTAGAGGAACGTACTGATTTTCCTTCAAAAATCTATCGATGAATCCTTCTTTCTTTCCTGTATTTAAAGATTGCCTTATATTGAAAGAGATTGTACGGTGAATGTATGTTTGAAACGTTGAATGCTTTAAAAATGGAATTGCATTTGTTACGACGTATAGGGTAGAGTTTATGGTCGATTTGATGGGATTGGGTGGAAAGTTTAGATATAATGGTAATTGATGTTAATTAGTGTGCTCTATCGTTCGACTGTGATAATAGGGAACGTTTCTTCAAGTCATTAACGTTTCACGTGGAAGAGATTCGGCTTTGGAAGTTTCTCGTTCAACTTCTTCTTTTTCCTTCGTAGTTATTAGGAAGTTCGTCCTGTTGGGAAGTAGTGGTATAATCGGTAGTAGAGGATGTCTGACCAGCTGTGGCTGCATTTTCGACTGTTAATACTGTTAAAGAACTTGATTGAATTAAGATTATGCAATGGTTCCAGATAAAAGTAGTAAGCTCATTAATGATGCTCCTGGATGGATCGTAAATAATAAGATCTCAAATTTATTAATATTTAAGGACGAACGTTATTTCTCCTCTTATGTTTTAAAATTAGTAAGAAAAAAGTTATACACAACTTCGAAAAACGCGATGCTTCTCGATAAATGATATTAAAGAAAATATTCATTTATTCTTAATTTTAGATTCGTTCTATCTTTGGTCTTTGCTTAAGAAAACTTACTGCAACATTTCCAACGATTATGCGAAGGTTAAAGGTAATTAGCAGAAATATGAAGAGCGCGACTGCTTATGGCGTGTAAATACTAATCGTATCTCTTAATGACGAGGCAAAACGAAGGAGGAATTTAAATGTCTTTAATGTTCAGCCTTTCACGCGTTGAATATAGAACATTCTTAAACGCTGTACCAAACTCCCCTGACACGTGTTCGGAATGTCGTGAACTAGTTCTCGATTCGAATTTTCTGTGTAATTGAGTTTTATATTTCGCGAATGATTTTAATAATTTCCTATTAACAACTTGCTCGAAGTTTGTTCAACAAGTGTTGCGAATATTCAAAGGTGTGTTGATACCTCGAAGTATTTTTTTTTTCACAAAGAATGTGATATTTGCTGATATAAAATGCGATATTAATTTATTATATTTTCTTCTGGAACTTTAAGAATAGTTTCTTTTACCTAATTACTTGTTTCCTTCGATTTAGAAGTAAGTTAAATTTAGTCAATTTTAGAACATCTATTATTTCTGAGATAATAGTTTTATGAAGATAGTATTACGATGATAGAATTACCCGTATTTCTGATATTTCAGTAATACCATAATATAATATAACTAGAAAATATATATGAATAATATATATAGAAAACATAAAATATTAATATACAAAAATATTTTCGAAAAACAGATAATGACACAATGATGAATTTTATAGTAAAGAACAAGGATTCGTAGGAAATCTACATTTATTCCAATTAACCATGTTGGCTTACCGTAGAACACCTTACGAGGGCATTTTTGGATCAAAGACCGCCATTCCTTAACTCATATAATTTCCTCTTCGTTTATCTCCGGTAATAGATCTCGTATTTCCGCCTTCTTTGCGATTTTACATTTCCCCGTGTAAATTTTCCCGTTGATTTTCAATTTTAACCTCCGTCTACGCAATCCTCTCGTGTTCGGCTGCAGTTTCACAGCGAACTTTCGAAGGAAGTTGGAAGAAGTAGAAGTTGCCAACAGTTGGTGAGAAGAAGGACGGAAAGAAGACGAAGGTGAAACGACCATTTCATTGGTAGATCTTAATCCACTTAATAGATTCTAAATGAAGCAGTTCTGATCTGGCAGGACAGGACTGCTCCTTAAACGGTGGAATAAAAATTTGTCCTGCAGAATGTATGGACGTGCTTCAGTCGATGTTGCTTCATAACATCGTGTTTATTCAGAAAACAATGACGAATTCTGAAATCATAAAAATTCACTGGATTTTTATTCCAATTTTAATCAAATTTTCAATTTCAATATGAAGTTGAAGTCATAAATCCATGAACACCCTTTGTTCGATACTCCTTTTCTAATGAATGCGTGCTGTATTAATAACTTGAACAAGTTTTATTCTACAATCTATTATATAGCAAACCACTACAGTTTTACAAAACTTTTGCTATTTCTGACAATCACCGTGGACAAAAAGAAATTTCTATCGATCACAGAGCGAATGGCGGAAACGGAATACCATTACGTATAAATGTAACGCATCGGAGCAAAAGATGAAAGTACATAGAGATAATAATTTGTCTGGTTCGGCTACAAAGCGGCGCATCGTGTAAAATATGAAATTCTAAACAGACGAACCGGGACATTGGCTCGGTGTCCGTCGCTGCAACACGTTGCAGCCCCCGAAATAGTCGATGCCCGTTCACGCGAGAGTCTTCTCTAACGGCATATGCAAACTACACAGACCTGACCGATCCGTCGTTCATCGTCGCCGATAAATATTCAGTTGTGAAGAGAGGCGGTCGGAAGGAAGGAGGAAGGAAGGACGGAGGAACGCTTTCGTTGGTTCCGTTCGCTTCCTAGGATCTGTTGAAAAATGAGTTTATCCTGGATCGAGGCGGCTGGACTCGGTCAGGCGGAGCTCTCTCGGCTGCTCGGACAATTTCGAGGGAGCTGTCGTAGATACGTGCTGGTTGCTTGCTTTTGACGGTCTCTCGAGTAGCGCAGAGGGCTTGGTGTATTGGTGCAGCTTCAAGGGTGGTGGCCAAAGGGAGAGACGCATCGGTCTCCGTAGCTAATTTATGACTTCGGAGGTGAATTTTGTGCAGGAAACACATCAAAGTTCAGTAACGGTCAATGCAACCTGTGCACACATACACATACCGATAGCCGTAGACACGTATACGCGCGTGTACACATGTATAAGCAGGAAGAGAAGAAGAGAGAGAGAGAGAGAGAGAGTGAGAGGTTTAAAAGGAGAGAACGATGAAGAGAGGCAAGGAGGAGGAGGGAGAAAGAGAGAGAAGCTTCACGGACGGTAAAGCAACCACGGGCCGCGCTCTAACTACGTTAAAAGTTTTAATATTAGTTTAGTCGACGGCCACGGTAGATTGAGACGTAATTCCAGGTAATACCACGGTTCTACGAGCTACTTCCAGCTAATACCGAACGAAACGCGTTCTACAAAGGACCCTCCAGCCCCCGCGCTCCTTAATCTGCATTAAACTCGACGTTCGGTAGTCCGCCTACCGTCGAGGAACGAACTGCTGTCCGCGATCATAAGGCATCTTCGGTTTCGCCACGTACGATTCCGCAAGGCTTTTGCTTTCTTTGCCGCCGGGGCTTCCCCAAGAATTCCGAATACTTGTTGGCTCCGGATGCTTCTAGTTGATGAACGCCGGAGATGTTTAGGTCTCTAAATAGGGTGGCCCAAGTGAATTCTGTGGTGACGAAGAAATAATTTAATAAAATTTTTGTTGAATAACTTTGAAACGATGGTACAAGTGTCGAATAGTATTGGAAGTTGGTGTTTGTAATCAAATTTTGTCAGATTTCGGAAAGCAACCTAACTTGGCGATTAGTCATACTCTAAAAAACAATGACATAAATATGTCATGAAATTCTTTGGAACAACTAGGATTGAAATCACGCTTGCGAAGATTTCCGCATTTCAGTTTCCATAGTATACAGTTTCTTTAGCTGTAATAATAATGTGGTGGATTGTGTGAGGATCAATATTATAAAATAACGAGAGATATCGCTGCTGCAACGCGTCAAATATATTTCGAATAAATGAAATAAATATAAGTAAATATAAATACCGCCGAGAGACGCTCGTACAACGTGTTCGCAAAGATAGAGTATAAACGCTCGCGGATAACTCGATAACTCGTATACTCCGTTAATCGCGGATAAGTAGCTCGTGTAATAACTCAGGTAATAATTCGTATAATAACTGCTCGCTCGTGATCGCTTCTGTTTATTTATACTGGTTGAGGGGGGCGAGTTGGAAAATTTGAATTCGTCTTAAATCGACGGTTGCCCTCAACGGCGACATTGTTTCGCCCAGAGATTATCTATCGTTATATTTCGTGCGGTGTCCGTGTTCCGAGGCACATCAACAACATGAGTCGCTCTCGATTCGCCTCGTCCTATGACTTATGTGCCGCTACAATAATAAGAACAGTCCGGCTTAGCAACCGACGAAGCTCACGGCCGAACTCAGTTCCTGTTTGTTCCTGAGCGGAAACAGTGAAAGCCGTTGGTTACCAGTTCTCCAGAACTTTCCATCACGCGGTTGATATTCTGGAGTGAGGAAGAAAAGGAAGGACTCCGCTTCCTCCGGAGCAGAAACATTTGCTCCGAAGGAACAGAAAAAATGCACCTGCGACGGGTAATAATTTGCACCGTCCAGGCAGCCTAAGGGACAGGGCGGGCCTAAAGGGGGAGGTGAGGGTGACTGGAAAAGGAAATAACTCGGAGGTGGACCACGCGTTTTGCTTGGAAGCTCGTCTCTGTACCAGCAAAATCGTACTACGCCCTATCTTTCTCCTCCTCCTCCTCCTCCTCCTCCTGTTCCTCCACCTTTATCCGCTTCTCTGCTCCTCGTCTCTTCTTCTCTTCTCTCCACTCTCTCTTTCTGGCTATGGCCCCTGCCTCCCTTCCTCGGGAGGCGAGTCGATGCGTACGTACGAACACAAGCGAGAAAAGTTTTACTCTCACTACCACTAGCTCAGGGTAACGCACATCCAACCTCCTCTTGCCTCCTCTCATCCTTTCGTTCTCTCTCTGTCCGTCGGTCGTCTCTCCTCGGTCGTCTGTGTTTCCCGGGTCTCTCCGTTTCTCTTTGGTCTCTCCTCTCCTCTAATCTAACTCCTCACGAGCGCACACAGGCGCGCAACTCCTGACGATGTAGCGACGCGGCGCGCGGCCCTCTCTCCTCACCAATACCAGCTCGAAATTCTCCTCTGGCTCCTTCCACTTCCACCTCCGTCGTCTCCTCGTTCTCCACCTCCTCTTCCTCCAACGTCCTCCTACTGACGCTGCCGCCGTTCTCTCGCTGTGTACGACCTCTCGGGGTTGCTCGTGGAAAATCGCCGCTCTTCGCCGACGTCGCGGCGCGCACCGTTTGGACTGATCTCTCGTACGGCTGGCTAACGTCGATCACGGGTCTACGTCCTTCTCTTTTCGCTATCGCGGACGCGTGTTTCCTTATCCGAATCGTCACCTACGATCCAGGATCTTATCAGTGACCGCGTTTTCACGCGTTCTTCCGGCTTCCACACGGATCTCCAGTCATCCTCGTGGTACGATCCTTCTCATAAGCGTTGCCTGTCTTTGATCGAAATGAACGAGTAAGTACCATTTGTGCAAAGAGACATTTTTGTACTTTCTTCGTGTTTATTGGCATGATAGATCCAATTTTTGGTACTTTCTGCTATTTCATACCTGGAAGACTCTTTCTGGTTGTTGAAGTGTGAATATGTTTTAATTAAAGATGTGTTATTCGTTTGTTAACTGAGCACACGTTAGAAAATTATCATTTTGTGGTCTTCAACGTAAAGACCAAGCTACGTGCACTATTTAAAACTTGTACGTTTTTTCTTTAATAGATAATCTCAGTTATAATTAGACAAAATTGGCTATCCACGTAACACGAGTTTTACTATTTATTAATCAGACAAAGTATCGCATAAGTTATGATTGGTATCACGCACTGCATTCACATCACGTTCCTATAATTTAGTATCAAACTGCACCACATAAATTCAAAACCATTTTTCTGCTATCACGATCCGCATCTTCAAAATCCATTTCGACAATCCATTAGACTTATGCACCAGAGATCTCAAACACCCCTATTCCACTTGCGTATCCAAACTTGTAACATCCACTTGCGCGAAAAGTAGTATCAGCTACGTTCTCGATACCGTTGTATCCATTCGGTCGGTCGCGTTCTCGCCCGCTGGTACGTTTCTCGCGATGGCAAATTCGCGTGCAATAGGCCTCCGAGTGAAATAGGCTTCTGCGTGGGCGGTGCACTTGGAATTTGATTTTCGTCAAAGTTTCCAAGGTGAACTGGTCGCACTGGCAAGTGCGCGCATCTGCAAGACTATACATACACGTAGGGGGGCCACGAGGGGGACCAGAAGGAGTAGGGGGCCACAGGAGAGGAACAGAAGCGGAGGGCGAGAGGTGCTTTGGTCCGGAACTTTGTTCTTGTTCTTGCGAAGAACTTCGACTCACCTTCTCATCTCTCTCTCTCTCTCTCTCTCTCTCTCGTTCTCTTTCGGCGTTGGCCCCCTTGCTGCACCCCCTCCGCCCCGCCACCTCTACGGCTCGTGCCATTGAACAAACTAGTCCGCTTCAACGATAGTTACTTCTTTCTTGTTACGCGGCTACCAAGTTTCGCACCAACGCGCCGCTCAGGAAGGTTGCGGTGAACTTGGTAGGAAGCTCGTTTCCTACGTTCACTCTCGCTCTCTTTCTCTTCCTCTTACTCTCACCGGTTTGTGTCTGGTGCTCCGTTTTCGGCCACGAAGGATCACCGGGATTCGGGGTTAACGACAGCTGGCGCGTTTCGTCCCGGTTTCCAAAGACAGGGCCGATCAAGGCCAAGTACAAAAGGACTTCTTTGGTACCCGTTCGGAGTTTCCTGCCCCGTCTTAAGTTGTTTCAGCTCGAACTTAGGCTGGAGTTCCGCGTAGTATACGTCACTTCCCCTGGATTCTGTTTCTTCTTCGATGGAATACGGTGCTGCACGAGGTAGATGGTGACTGGTCTTTCGGGCTGCGATGAGGGTGTTTGCAGTTTCTTCGAATGCGGGATGCTTTCAACAATGTACGAAGGTTTTAGATTTTGTTCGAGAGTAGTAGACAATTGTACGAGAAATGGAGTTGGTTTCAATTCGTTGCAGTTGGAATTATTAACTGGTATTCGGTACTTCTTTTGTACAAAGATATGTTTCTGTTTGTATATTGTTATTTATGCTTTAAGAAACTTGCTTTTAATATGTCATTAGTTCGAGTGCTTCTTCCGTAAAATTTATCCTACGTTATTTAGTTTTTAAGTAGTATAGATTTTTAACTTAGAAATACACAAACATAGTTTACGACAAGCACTTTTTTCGATTTCATTTAGAAAAATCCTTTCTTCAATCACGTCACTACTATAATATCAATGACATTTTATTTCATCCTTCGATACTTATTCTCACCAACCATACAACGTATGTTTCTGCGTCTACTACTAAAAGATTTCACTTTCTTATCACTCACCGAATTTTCGAAACCACCTACAAATCGATTTTTCAAGGAACAACTTCGTCCAGCACCCACCACCAACTTTACCCCCGAATTATCACGATGCTCGGATGGTTCGATCGAGAGATGATTAATTATACCAGCTTCTTAAGAATTCTTCTATCACCTTCCGCCGCGGCAAACGGGAGAGACAAAGGGGGAGAGAGAGATAGTTCCCAGAGGGAGGGGGAGAGCACGCGAGGAGAGAAACAGAGAGAGAGAGAGAGAGAGAGAGTTAGCTGGTAGGGGAATTGTTACCCGAAGTTTAAACTTGGTTGTCGACTGCCGTTAACAAGGTTTGCCATGGGGCTGGTTCAGTAGTGTCTAGGTCTCGGGGTGTGCCACATCTCGCGCCCATGTTCATTCCGGCGTCTTGGCTTCGTCATCGAAAGTACCAAGTACTTGTCGCGTCACACTTTTCCATTTCGTTCTTCCTGTGAAGCGTCGAAGACGTTCGACATCGCCGACGGTGCATGTTCGCGTCGTTGCCACTGGTGAACCAGCCTCAAGACCATTTCAATTGTGACACTATTCGTTGTGTATTTTACCTGGTGTGTCAGTTTTACGTCGGTTTGAACGTGAAAGGATTACATTGAATTAATGACTTAATGGAGGAGAACGGAAGTGCTCGGTGACATATTGATGGCCTAGCAGATTTGAGATGTAAGTGTCCGTTTCTTTTTTGGAAAAACAGAGCGTGTGAAAAGAATGCAGTGTTGCTTTGTGAATTTCGTTTTCGAAATTGATTTTATGTCAGAGTGAGGGCACACGAGTCTGTGTATTAATCTTTAATAATATTAGAGGAAGACAATACACACATACAATTCTCCCATTATTCACGACTGTTAGAGTTTATATTTGTACATAATATAATTTGTACTGAAAATTTGTACACAGACTTACAGTAGATTATTTCTATATTTAATCTTTGGTTTGCACCATTTCTCTTAGCTTAATACAATGTTTTTCATCATTCATTATTGATTTTATTCTTACCATGGCTTTTACTGCCTACTTAATACCTAGTTTTCAAACTTCATACCTTAACGTATCATCCATATTACCATAAAATAGGGGATCTAGATAAATTGTAGAAAAGAACCAATTTAAGTAATTTTCGGTACGTTACTAAGCAATCGTTGGAACGCGATGATCCATAAGTTTGGAAAACATTTGGCAATTTGACTTCGGCGGCAGGTTTCCTTTTGATGACACCGGTTCAAACCGTCGGATAGCTCCGAATCGGATTGCGCTCCCTTCCGAGGAATAAGGGTCGTTCTCGAGAGCGTCCGAAGATTACAGACCGTGCGGGGGAGGGGCAGAATTTAGGAGGAAGAATAGTAGTGAAGCAACCGGCGTCGGGTGAAAACTCACCCCCTGCGTGTTCGTTGATTATATCGATTCGAGGCCTACCTAACGGAATTACGTTCAGAGTGGCCCTAACCTCCCTCAACCTTAAAGGCACCACCTAAGGATCGCCGTCCAAATATTTTCTATGACCATAAGATCTCTAAAATTGAAACTTCGGAAACGTACTTATTAAACATTCTGATAGATAACGTAGATAAATATTCTGATGTATAACGTAACTATGATTCGATCAATTTTTCTTGAAAGAAAGACATTTAAATTTGAATAAACTATGTTCTAATACCGTATAATATTTTTCGTGAACAAATTCTTTGGCAAAGGTAGTTGTTGCTTGAAAATAAAGTTATTATGATTGCAAGAGTTATTGTGGTATAGCTAATGCTTTGATTAATCGTTTTATTCCTCCTTGTTAGGTTGCGCTTAGCGTTAAACGACGTTACGAAGTTCAGTGATAGTAACTTTTATTCATTATTTCCTAATTAGTTTTGTTTGTAGCGATGATCAGTCGATCGTGATGTGTAGTAGAGAACGTGCATACAAATATCTTCTGAAAATTTGTTATAAAAGGAATTTATATTCTGGTGGTCCTTTATCATTTCGTTCGATTAATAAATTGAAATCATAGAATTAGAACATAAATATTCACATATCGTGCAAATTATACGTTTTACTTTCACGTAATGATATTATCGACTCAATTATACAAATTTCAACGACAAACTTTTTATTCATTAACAACGACAACAGATGGAGTCTGCATCTGTATATATTTTAGCAGAAATTCAGCATCATATTTTAGTAAATTCCTATTCCGTATTCCATTTACCAGCTATCATCACATCATGTTAAATCTTTAGATATCTTGTTCTTTGGACAACTCAATCAAATATATATTTTCGATATCTGTTTCATATTTTTATGAACAGAAATCTTCAGAATATTTTAAAGACTTTTTGATTCCTTATCTTTTTTGAAAAAAAAAACTCTACCACCAAAAACTCGCATTCTTAAAGACTGCCCGATTTATTCACTCAGCATTCTCACTTTAACCATCAAGTAACCGACATCGTGCCGCACCGGTTCATTATTCCAGCGAGTATTAGCCGTTTCTTGGCCGTTCGCACGGTAGCGTGATCCAATTTGTCGAAAAATGCGCTATCGCGACTAACTGCGAGACGGCGCGACGTAAGAAGAGGAAACAAAACGGCAGGACGCGAATCAAGGGGTGAACATGGGGTAGTTTAAATGGGTGGGGGGCGGACGGAGGACCTCGAGAGACGAGAAGTCAGGGGGGGCAGGCAATTAATACGACGCGGAGGCATGCACGTCGGCTGGCAACGGCGAAGGTTCGCTTCATTAGGGCCCGAAGGTAGGGTGGAAGGGTTGATTTTTAGCTTGGAAACCCTCCCACTGCTGCCTCATTGGTTTCCAATTATCGAAATGCCGTCGCCTTAAGGCATCCTCGCCGCGCTCCCTGTCCGTCTCCTGTCCCGGATACCTTTCCGCTGAGCGTTCGTCGCAAATGCGCCGTAATTTATAGTCGGAACGTGCGAATCGTTTATTCCGCTCGAAATACGATGGCTATTCGACAATAGAAACGGCATATCCGGTGGAAACGAGCGAACTTGTGAAGTCCAGTTGAGGACTTGGTTCTGTTGTTATCTAGGGTCAAAATGGGAAATAGTTATTGCAAAGAAACTCGTGCTTCACAAAATTTGATATAATACTTAAAAATTTTGAAAGATAGAATGTACCTTAGGAGGTACATGGTCCGATACTTGACGCATAATACTCAGCCCAATTTTCTTCCCGTTACGAATTCGTTTAGTATTACGAGGTTCCACGATCTTTTCATTCCCTAAAAGTCGGATATTTTCAATACAATAGAAACAGTGCACTTTTAAAAAATATTTGCGTTTGACTGGCGGCACGAGAGCACTCGTAACGCTCTTTCGAGCACCTGCTCCTTATCGATCACAACAAAAATAAACGATCGTAAAGAGTAACGGCAGAAAAGACCGAGATAGAAAAAGAAGAAGAAAGGGGCGAACGAAGGGAGGATTTGGACGACAGTTTAGCGAAGCGTTGCAATACACGGGTAAAACGTAACGGAGATTCGAGAGCGAGTAAATGCCTATCGAGCGTGCACCGTCGGTCGGCGATGGGGTTTCTTCGTTTCAGAATTTTGAAAATGCAACGGGCGAAGGGTGTTCCGCGATGCGACGGAGATCCTGGGAATAAATGCCGGGAATCCTAGCCGGCGATGGTTCTCCCGGAGAACCAGTAGAAATCCTAGAATCCCCACGACACACACTAGCTTCCGCACCTGTTTTCCGGTGCATCGAAAAAGAGGCGGGCGTTCTTACGCGCGCCGACGGACAGAGCGAGCTGGCGCGAACCAGAAGAAGAAGAAGAGAGCCGACTAGAAGGTAGAGCTCGGTAGAAGAGAAGGAGGTTGAGGTGGCGGTTGCAGAGGAGGAGGAGGCGGATGAGGTGGATGACGAGGAGCAACGGCGCGGCAGCAGTAAGAGGCGAGATGAGAGGTGGAGGAAAAGGAGGATGCCGACGAGGAGGAGTATGAGGAGTATGAGAAGAGGAAGAGGTGCTAGAGGCAGAGAAGGAGGACGACGAGGATGAAGAGGAGCAGGAGGAATAGTAGTAGTAGGAGGAGGAGGAGGAGGAGAGAGATGGCCGGGGTAAAGTGAGCGGGGGTGGTCCAATCAGAGGCGAGTACGGGTGGGGCAGAATACCTCCGCCCTCTCCCTCGCAACGTTACCTCCTGCAACTCTCCTCATCCCTCTTTCTCCACGAGGTTGGAATCACCGCCACCTCCAACCAGCACCACCACTATCCACCTTCTTCCTCCTACTCTACCTTCACCTCCTCCTACGTAAGCTTGGTCTCTCCTCCTCTCTGAAGCCCCCGCGGCTCCTGACGGCTACCCAAGACAAGTGCCCGCGAGAGATTCTCACGGCATGAGCGAGGATCGTTACGTACGACCGACGGCGAGGATATCCACGGCCGAGGATTTCCACGACGATTTCCGCGCGAGTACGCGTTCCAACCCATCATCCACGATACGCACGCAATGCTGCTGCCCGCCGCTCCTGAGGACACCAACGATTGCGTTAATCTGGATGTGACCGATCACCCGGTGTAATTGAACGACCGTCGCTGCACGTCACTACGAACACGCACCGTCACAATACACAGAAACATTCGCAGGAAGAGTGAAACATCATGCTTCTGCTGATTACGCGTTCGACAGTAAGTAGGCGCAACGTTGTTTTCATCCCCCCTTGCGTTCCTGCGATTTATCTCGTTGTGTCTCTTCGTTTTTCCTATTTTTTGAAATCACGGGTGTGCACGTTGCTGGTCAATAGATTACATGGTCGATAGTTTGTCCCGAGAATTATTTACCTTCTGTAAGTGACAAGAATCAGAAAGGCGTGTATAACTTAATCGAAATAGTAGATTGCATCGTATAACGTCGTTGATCTATCGTGTGCCCTATAAACGGAAGCAGAACTGGCTTTCCTCTCGATGAGAAATAAATCTGGGGATGATCGTACGTGGAATCGAGGGAGAAAGGGGAAAATAGTGTCGGGTGTACGGTCGGATAAACACCTGTGCGCGAGATAGAAACGGAGTAATCGGGAAAGGGGACGAGGATGGAAAAAGATAAAGAGACGGCAACAGTGGGGTATGCTCGGATTGCTCGACCAAAACGCGGATGATTCGATCCTTTCTGAACCATTTCACCCGATTTGCCTCGGTGAAATATCGCCGGCCGACTCGCGGTGAACTGCCACCATACGTGTACGCGTGTGCTTCGAACCTCGTTCGTCGACGTTTCCCCGAATTGTGCTGTTTGTCTGAACATAGTCGGACACTCCTACTGCTCCTGTTCGACTGTGCCGATAGAAGCGTGCATTACCGTGCAGATATGAAATTTTCTAATTTTAAATTTTACCTTTTTCCTTTCTTGGTCATTTTTGTTAAATTCTTATGTCTCTTAAAGTGTGGTTAGATAAATTAAGAAGCGGCTCATGAATTACAAAATTGTAAATGTTACGTCTATTGAGAAGCTACCGAGGAGTTGTTGAACGTTAAGATAACTTTATTTTTGCTGTGGTACATTTTCGGCATTATTGAGGTTGTATCACAGGTTGGGGTTTAGTGGAATCTGTTCGACTCACGAAACATTTTTACGAAGTTAGATAGACGTCACGTAGGAAGACAAAATGGATAGGACGTGGAAGTAGGGCGATGAGATTATCTTGACCAATAAACCGAATGGTTCGGAATGACTGCAATTATTTCGTGGCGCGTGTGGTCGGTGCCGATTGGACGAAACTGTTTCGCGATCAAGGGAGATAAAGAGCTCGAGAATACGCGCGAACCTACGGTGGACCGTCATGTACTGTCGTAAACGAGATAATGATCGCTCGCTTAGAAATTCTCATGAGTAGGAAAATATGCGTAAAATAGGAGAACATTTATCTGGAAATAAATTATTTTACTATTAATTGCCCAAAAATCAACATAATTTCCAGAAATTGAATGTAATAAAAAAATAATAAGAATAATATCTAACGTAACAAGGACTCAAATGTTACTCAAAGTTAGGTTTTATAGCGTGAGGAAAATATCTTTTCTATCACAGAAATATCTTTTAAACAATCTATCTATCATTCTTTCAATTTCGATATTTCTACATAGAAATTTGCACGAAGTTGTATGATTTCGCAATTTTCAAGAAAAGCTCGTATTTATATTTTTCTTATTCCTCGATATTTTTATGGACGCGTAATAAACACCATGCATACAGTACACGGTGAGGTAATGTGTATGATAGCCTAGTAGAAACTCATGCTATAAGGCGTTTTATCGCGGCGACTCTCGCACGTATACATTTATATTTAAGGGGGAGGACGAAAGTTTGCTGACAACATGGCCGACACGTCTCTGAGCTTTTCCACTCGCCACTCTGTGCTTTCATCGTCTGGCAAGGACGACCTTTATTCTATTCTCGGCGGTTCCACGGCGCTGAGAACCGCCCACTTGCAACCTATCCTGTGAAGCAATTTTCGAGGAAAAAAGAGACACGAGAGTGGCCACTCCGGCCATTACGGAGATGCTTGCGAATTCACCTCGATACACGCCCGCTTCCATAAACTTCACCCGCCTCGCTTTTTCTATGCAGAGCGGAAGCGTTATAATATTCTTTCGAGAGTTTCCGTCGATTTGTGAGGAAATGCTTCTCTACTTCGGGCAACTGTCTTTTGCCATACGATATTGCGTGTTTCTCCTTACGTATACAATTTTTAAGTCCTTATAAAGTTAAGGAAAAAAATAGTGTTAGAAATAGTCGAAAAAAGTTTGTTTATATTCTATATTAGATCTTTATTCTTACGATCTGTTAATTATTTTTGTTGTTCTTAAAGAATGAATGATACTATCTTAAAGTATGTTCCTGAGGAAGTCGTCATATTTATGTCTCCAACTATTAAAGTACACGCAAGCCAATTTGAATATTCACAAAAATGAAAATTCTAAACAGCTATGTGTAACAATACAGTTTTCTCAAAGACACAGAAAAATTGTTCGATCTGCGAACAAAGTATTTATCCAGCTTCTAAAATACCAAGCGAGAAATCGGTGGAAAAGCAGTGCACGCGCGGGAAATCAGAAATGCTGTCAGCCAGATGCGAGTTAACAAGTTCGCGATCGACATGGCTGCATCAAGCACGTCAAGCTGTTTAAGCATGCAGTCACGCGAAAACACGACCGCGAGACACGCAAGCCACGTCGTCGAGGGACTTCCGCGCGTCGTCCGTGGATCTGCTGTTCGGTTAATCGTCGAGAACAAACCAACGAGATCGGCAAAGCGGATACAGCCAGTCGCCGTCGATAATAAACGAAACGTGAAACACCCGAGAGAAGCCTGCGTGCAATGACGAATGGTAGAATGGCCGGTACAGAAAGAGATGAAGAGAGAAACAGAATGCGAAAGAGAATATGCGAATCGAATCAATGAATCGAAGGAGAAAGTGATAGCGTGTCACGGTTTTGTGAATGAGAGTACGCAGAGGCGGGCGCGTTAATATACTTCGCCACTCATTGATCGTCTCTCGTATTGTGTCCATTGTTGCGCGTCCACATCGTCGTCACAATTAATACAAACCCATTAACAGCATGTGCTGGTGCGAGCGCAAGCGAACGTGTAATTGCTGAAACGAACGAATATTGTAGAAAACCGTGGCTTTCGATGGCTAATAGGTCAACGTGTATTTCGGCTGAATTCTATATGGTGTACAAGGAAAAATTTTTGTTTTCTGATCAGTGGTAATTTTTTGAATATAAATTGAAGAGCGCATGTTGGATGTTTTTGGAATTTTACGTATTGGAATCTTTTGGCGAACGGAAACGCTTATAGGGATTACTTATACTTTCTGTTTCAACGGTGGTTCTTTTCAAGGAAGAATCCATCCAAACCAAAATCATTCTCGAGAAACGATAATGCCGTCGCACGTTTCTCCGCGCAGAAGTTGCATCGGTCTTACTGCAATCCTCCCCAGTTGTTTCCAAATCCATTCTCTTCCGCCATGAACAGCGGCGACGAAGATCGGAACACAGGGGCGAAAAACGGGGAGAACGGAGCGGGAGAGGAGAACCGGGCCAGCGGAAACTTTTCCCGTGCAAAGTACCACGCGGACTGGCTCGAGGTTATGAAATTCTGATGGCTCATAAAATGTAAGAAAATTTACAGACTTCGCCCCTCCGCTCTGCCTTTCCTTCTCTTCTTCTCTGGTTGGTCTTAGTCGCCGGCCAGTCGTGCTTCGTTTCTCCTTCATTTCTCCTTCGTTTCTCGTTCGTTTCGCGGTGTCGTCGGCTTTGCGAAGTGAACGGAAGAACGGCTGAAGGGCGCAAAAGGGGACGTCGGCGTAAAGTTTAAAACTCCCGGCAATCGATTAGGAACCTTGGAAGAGAGTACCACGAATTGTACGCCTGCTTCGTTGTTTCTGAGTCTTCGTCTCGGACCCCTTTCGAATCCTCGTGAGCCTCATTTTCCTCGATTAAATGTGTCATTTCGTGGTAAGATACCACTGTACTCTTAAAAGCATTGCTATTCTATAGACGAAAACGTTGATTTCGTGGATTTTAACTATCCGGACGGGAGCCAAATGAACGTCTGGTCACGGGTAATGAATTTCTGTATGTGAACGGAGGTATTAGATACAGCGTGTCTTTCTGGTTATCGACTCCTGATCCACCAAGAGTTTTCTATCGTTGGTTAAATTGTTGTCGTTTGATCGAAATTAATGAGCACCAGTCTTCGAATATTGGCAACCATTGGTGGAATGTCTTGAAATTGGTAATGGGCTTGAAGTTTTAAGTGGAGATTTAAAGTGTGATGATTTAAATCTTGCGCTGCGCTTCTAGTTTCATATGGTTACCAAAGGACATTTAGGTTATTGGAAGTTCATTAGAATTCAATCTTTTTTATTGTATCTTCGAATTTTTATTGAAATTTCTACCTTAAGAATTTAACGTTAATAGCTGGTATTTCTCTAAGGATTCTTTGTGTTCGTTTTATAATCAAAATTTTCTCGTGTCGATTAGGCTCAAGAAGGGGTTAATTAACAGCAGCCAAATGAATAAGTCTTGATCAGTGAAAATTACGCGAGGGATGGCACAAAGACGATAGTCGAACTATTTTCGTCTATTATCGGGACGTCTCAAATAACAGGCCCCTACTACACTCTTTGAAGCAGTCTAGACGTTTTGTGAAACTTCAGCAGTAGACGAGACGATCGTCCGGACTATTAGGTGCCTGGGAGAGACAACAATTTTAATCATCCCTCCTGTCGATCAGAATCAAGCGATTCTCAGTAAGAGTTGGTTAGCGATGTAGCGAAACAATTTTATTTTCTTAGCCAAAACGTGTAATATAAAAGGAAAATTGTTGTAGAAAATAGAATTTTCACTTTAACAAAATTATTTTGGCAGTTATGCGCGCGGTGTTTTCTAAAATTATATAAAAACATATTTGCAGGAATAATAAGAACTAAGCAATTAGGAGTGAAAGTTTTCCAGAAACAAATATTCAATTTACAAACATAGATACTCAAACGCAGTCTTCTCTCTGAAACGTTTTAATTAGGAGACAATTTTATGAGCATGTAAAAATGCATGTCAAATTTTTTTATTACATTATCTTTTCAAAAAATTTGTTATCAAAATCATACTTGGCCTAGGAGAAGCTATCGTGCAAATTTTACGCGAGAACAAACAATAACGGTTCTCTCGTAGTTTTGGTCACATAACGACTCGAGCGAATTGTACCCGGGGAAAATTTCCTGGCTGGATGTAGCGAAGAATCTTTAGGCAGCGATGCTCGCCCGACACTCGCCAATCTCGCGCGTATAATTATGTATAAAGGCGACGACGACGATGACGACGACGATGGGGCTGAAGTTAGCGAGGCTGATGGCGGTGATGGTGGTGGCCCGCCGCTCAAAATACGTCTAAATATTAATGAGCTGTCCCTGCCTACGGCGTACCACCTTCGTTTGGGCATTCATGCTTTCCTCAGACGGTGGCTACGTATAGGTGGGCGACGAACGCGTCGAAAAGTGTTGTGTTGGTGTAAAATTAACGCGAAGGAGGGTTGGTTGTTCGTTGTTCCCGTGTGTGTCAGATGCGAAATACCTGTGAAACGAAGTTTGAAGAGTGTCGAACGATAATTATGGCTTTTGTGCGAGTTAATCGTCAGTTTTCATAATAGTAAAGTATAGTGGTTCAAATGGAAAAAGTTCGAAATAGGGCATATTTCATTAACTAAACCGAATGCGGAAATTGTAGATGTTTTTAAATGGGTTTCCAATTTAAAAATGGTAAAAAATAGCGGTGATCGATAGTTAAATGGAAATCAGTTTCTAGTTCTTGGGGCAGTAAGCAATGTTGCAGTATAACCAAGTAACGCTGCTTGATAGATAGACGTAGATATCAATATCGTGCTTACCATTATAAATAGCAATACAGGAAATAAATTTCAACATTGAATATTACGATTAATGTGAGATGCGAAGCACAATTTAAGTGATATTTAGCTCTCAATAACGTGTAGTTATATAGGACAATACTTGTAGACAATTGTCTATTTCATACTTAATATATCTGCCGTTAAGTAGAATTAGTCGGTATATGGTCTGACACAGACATCTAATGTAACTGATGTCGTCTTTCATTACACTTTTTTAGTAATTATATCAACATGAATTTAACATTATTCTACTTCTACTTTCCTTTAAAATAATTTTATCACGTTTAATCAACACTTGTCTAATTCGTTCTTACCTTCCTTGTTCTTTCGTGCCGTCTCTTTCTTTCTTCCGCTCCTAACTATCTTCGCTGTTGAATGGCAATGACGAAGAGAAGACTTTCGCAGCTGGGAAAGGGTGAAAATAGAAGATGCGAAGGGGTCGACAGGAAGGAGTTACCTGATAGTTAGTACAAAGACTGTCATGTAAGATGTGCCGTCAAGTAGCAGTCACTTCGTCCCTGTACCCCCATCTTACCCTCCCACCCTTCATTTTATTCTCCTCTATTTTCCCGGTACTCCTTCTGTTCTGTTCTTCCTGGCTGGCAGATCCTTCGGGACGGCTAATTGTGAGCGACAGTCGCAACGGATAACGGAAGGAGGGATCAACGTCACTTTCGAGAACTTCTCAAAAGCTCAACCGTCGGTGTGCACCATTATCAAAGAATTTGTCGATAAGGTTGTCGACAAATATGTCGATTAATCTGTGAAATTGTTGCTTATTCGACAAAGAAAATCTAATTCCATTTTGATACGATAAAATATGTTTTGAGATTTGTTTCACATATGTATTATCACGTAACATACATATATATTAGGTTGTCCGAAAAGTGTTTTTCTTTTACAGACACGTCTTTTACAATGATGCATCTTTATACAAACATGAAACCTAATCTGTCGAACGTTGTGATCTTTATCTTGATAGAACAAAATGGATTATACGTAATTCGACAAAATAGTATAAAACGGAAAATGTGCATCCATTATTTCCTTATAAAACGGAAGAAACTTTTTGGACGATCTAATGTGTATAATTAAAAAATTGGAAAGATGATGGAAAATGATCTCGCATTTGAACATACTACATGCACTTTCTTGCGAATCTAGTATGAAATTTTTATTCCGTGGAAGTAGTTCCACTGGCAGTAATATCGTCTTTAGATTCACATAGCCACAGTGAAGTGTCAGATACATCCTATTTTTTCTTCTATAGAAAAAAAATAGTTTGATTGTTAACCAGCCAACTTGCTACATTAAACATCGTAGAAACATTATAGTTTGCTTAGCAGTAGCAGACGTTCCTTCTCTAGAGAACCGAGTAATCTATTCACCCTCTCTCTCGCGGAAGATCGACAGACATTCCGGTTCTAGAGCGGACAAGAACGAAACTAGAGTCTCGTACCTTTATCTTTGAGAACGTCTTTCGAAAATCGCGCATTTGCTCACAACCTTTACAAAGTGGAACGCGACCAACCTTTCTAGTTTACTTTTCGTCCCGAGAATGTTCGGCGACTATATTTACCATCTCTCGTAGGTACTTAATTTTGCTTTCGGAATTAATTCCGTTAAGATGGGTGGGATGGAGATGGTGTAGGTGTTACGTAAAGGTAAGAGTTGCCGTGTCGCTGCGACGTTGGTATTGGTGACACATTGAAATACCAGCGATATGTCGGAGAGGCGAGGCTCGTGGAAACTTCCGCCGAGTATTTTCCCCTGGACTGTCTCTCACAATTAGAATACTCTGGAGAGGAAGAGGGAGGGAGTGAATCGGCTTCGTAGTCGTAGAAACGGAGTAACGGCGCAGATAGGTGTCTATTAGTGGGGGAGAGACGTCGTCGATTTTCCGAAAATAGAGACGGAGAACGCGAGAGCGGGACGGAACGATGATTTATTGTACCTTGGGAATGTGCCTTGAGCGGTGCTGCGAATCTAGTCGATGCCAGTTAGAAATACTGTTCGCTCGAGCCTAGACTAGTTTTTTATAGCTGAATATGTGGGATGACGGAAACAGTAGTAGAGAAATTGGAACAGGCTGATGAACAGTTGATTAGAAAGAGGATTTAGTTTACTAGTCCATGAGATATTTTTTACTGTTGCTCCTTGAATTATAAGATCTCCTTAAACCAAGTTTGTAATCTTCATGTTTTTTCATATACAGCAAATCACTTTATACGTCAAGATTGTTAAAGGAATGTTATTAAAATTATTAATATAGGACTTATAATTCACTAGAACAAACAACATTTCATTTCATACTCTGAAATTTTTGGGTGATCGGAGTAACTCCGTCATCGCGTAGTAGCCGTCGAGAGGGAAATGCAACGGAGCCACGATGGAATCGCGTGACGTGCAATTCGACGGTTCGGACGGACGGCTCTAGGAATAGTCGGTTATCAGCCCACCGAGTGGTGAGCCCTGGCCTGGGTGTGTGTCTTTAGAAAAGCATTAGTGTCCGGAATTAATTGATCGCGGAAGGGAAGTGGATATCTACGCGAGCTTACATATTCCTCTTTGCCTCGTTCCTCTCTCTACCTTTCTCTTTCTATTCACCTGGTAGTCTCCGTTTCTCTTGCTCGTCGGTTGGTTGGTCTGAGGGTGCAGGGTAATATCGGTACTAGGCTGTACCAGTCGATGAGCCACTCGCCGCTTTCCCCTCTTCATGGCTCTTCTTGCATTGCCTCCTACACACGACTACGTTCGGGGCAACGATATAATCCGATGGCTCGTTCCTTGTGACTTTTATCCGCGTTTTTAATACCGGAGTACCTCTCGACAGCACGTATCAACCTCGTTTTTTACCGACCAAGTCGCTTTTTGGTCGCGTTCATTTGATTCGTTCGAGGGTCCGGCGTTTTATCCATGAACGACACGGCGCGACGCGACGCGGAGACAAATTTCTTCCTCGTTCAGATGGACAACATTTTCGGTGGTTCGCATGAAATTTGACCATCGAGCTCGGCCAGCTGATTAATGTGTACCGTTTGGCTGGCCGACCATTCGACCACGCTTTTTCTTCCTCCAGTATCGCTCGACGTTGCGGTGAAATTTGTCACAGGTGTGCAAAACGTTGGAAAGTATCGAGCATAGCTTTTTGGAACCGTGTACTGGTATATGATAAAGAAGCGCAGCTTCTGGCATAATTAATAATTAGGAGATAGTACCTGTACAATTCTTGCGCTCTTTACTCTTTTATTCCATAGATTAATCTTTATCAATTGTACGTTTGTTTACGATTAAAGATATTACTATATTTCATAACTTCTACCATCCTATTTGACGTGTTTTTATTGCAATACACTTACTCTTGTATTTTCTTAGGTCCTTCCCATGATTGTACAAATTTTGATAAAATGTAGTTACTGACTTTTTTATTACGATAATTAACACAATATATAGATGGCTTTCCGCATTGTCTTTTTTCTTTCTCATCCGTGTCATCGTTGAGGATTCTCGACGCCAGAGGCAAAGAGATGCACAACGGATAGAAACGTTTGTTTGAGGAGGCCGAGGGCCGACGGTTATTAAGCTCAGGCCACAGACCACATCAGAGGCAAGCAGAGAGACCCCTTGGCGTATTCACCTAACCTACAGCCCTTTCCCTGTCTCTCTCTATTCTTCTTCTTCTTCTTCTCTCTTCTTGGTTCGTCCGCGTATCTATCATAATTTACGATGCCTCACGAACCTTCTGGTCTCTAACGATCAATCCTTCACGGATTTCATTCAGCCGTCGACCAAACCAGAAGTTTTAATACGAAATGCATATTTCATTGTCCACGGTTGTCCCCTCGAATTGCATTTTCCGAATGTGCATCTGGTTTCAGTACTGTTACGCACAGTACACTAGGATTAAGAGGTCACACGAGAAACTTGGCTGAGAGTAGTCTAGCTTTCATTGACTCAAATATTTTATTTTTCCGTCGAGGTATCGTAGAATGGAGGTAGATGATGATAAAAAAAATTGTAAAAAATTTATTATTTGAAGCGGTACTTTGGTTAATGTGATTTTATTTCTTTGAGTAAATCATATTATAGTGCCGAAGAAACACGATCTAAACACAGCGTTTTATATCGACTACTTTATTCAACGAGAGAAATCAAAGGTCATTTAAGAATTCGCAGTTAAATAGATATAGAATAATTATATGCATCGCTATACGTTCCTTAATCGTGACGAGCATTGCTGCATACGTAATCATAACTTTAATTATTCAGTGACTTAAGAAACGCAGTTACTTGACAATCATCAAATATATATACTTTATATTGCGTTACATATACCCACCTATAAACTGGTTCATTCCGAAAACAAATGACTTACGAATAACAATTTAATTTAATCCTCACTAGTTTCATTTTATTTGTTAATAATTATTCTACCAACACCAAGCTTAAATATACGCCACCAATCGTTCCCTTCACAAACCACCTACCTTCGCAAAAATTATTCAACTACCAAATAACGTTTGCCGATTTTGATAATTCCCCTCAAATCGACCAGGAATCGATCCTTCGAAATTCAGAGCGAATTCTTCGCGAGGTGGCTAGCTCGGCGATACCCATTACCGCGTGCCCGGCGAAACACGCCTATCCAGGCCACTTAGACGCAATCACGAAAGCAATTGGAATCGGTAAATATCTGATTCGACTGGTGCAAAGGGAAGCTCGCCCCGGGAGGGCTGGAACGAACGGAGAGGAGGCGCCGGGCGTAAGCGGTTAGCCGGATCGAGTAGTAGTCGACTTGATATCCGTCAGATATGTCCTTGAAGCATGCGAGCCGTGCAATATCGTTTGATAAAGGACGCCGTTACTCGCACAGCCAGCTCGCACGCTTCTGCGTTAAACGCTCCCACGCGCTCCGTGTAACGGATATACACTGTGGCTCAACCCTCTCGCTGCTATTCCGCGTTTCATCTCTTTCAGCTGATCCCTGTTGCACTCGCGTTGGCGTGCAACCGCTCGATTTCGCTTCGTGTCCCCGTTCCCTCTCCAACTCCGCGGAAATCTGCCTTTAGGCGCGTTGCGGGAGCACTGAGATCCGACGTGATAAGTGGTTAAACGGCAGTAAGTAAATGTTGTAATGCGCGCTGCGAACGGAACGCCGCTTCAAAGGTTGATGCACCACGCTGCGAGACGATTATGCGTATCGCGCGACCGCCACCGCCACCGCGGTATTATGAGATTAGGATGAGGGCTAGAATTATAATACGTTTGTTTGGTGGCGAAATGAGTAATAACCGTGTAATTATTCAAGGTAGCGAAGGTTTTTGGACGGTTTTGTGGCGAATGGTTGTTAGGTTATGTTGGTGTGCGGTCAATTTATGAGGTCTTGAATTTTTGAGCTTGAATTTTTTGCTTATTCTATCAAATCGTGTCATGAATAATATCGCTTTTGAATACGCCTTTGCATTTTCTAATGAATTTCTAATGAGAGAGCAATTATATAGCATGTATTATATCATGTAGAACCCACTTTAGAAGTGGGCAGGAAAGCGGGTATGAAAAAAGTTCATACGGGCATGTGTTCTATCCGACCTTCTTTCAAATTTGAAGCCATTTTTGTGTTTCAACAATCCGCGACTGCTTAACTTCATTGAAATGAAATAGGTATCCTTGGTTTGTATTATTCGATTATACCTGGAATATTTGAAGTATTGCAAAATTCTTGCATACGACGACTGCAAGCTTGCATACAGTCCGAGGATCCGAGTACCTTCTATGAAGGTAAAGAGTTGCGGATTGTCGAAACACAAAAACGGCTATAACTCTGAAACCAGATCAGACAGGACATATGTTCATATAAACTTTTTTCATTGTTCTTGTGATGTTTCCTATCCACTTCTGAAGTGAGCTGCACATGTTACAATACAACTTGTATATAGTACCCTGTATCTGAGGTCGCATTTTTCTAATTATCTGTAAGCTCTTTTATATTTTTTTTTTTATAAAAATCTATAAATGTTGATTAAAGAAATATTACATACGTTCTTGGATAGCTTCACTGATTTAAGATATTTTCCATTAAATGAACATTGAGATACGATAGATCTTGTAAAAACATAGTTATGTATTTGTATATATTTAAATTCTGTGGTGCATTCAGTTCAGGTCTGTGTCAACAGCTTACGTTGAATACTGCTCATATTTTGAAGTTCAACAAAAGAGCCGCACCGTTGAAAATTCTAAACATTGGGCGTGTTTGTTGTCGTTGTTTCGAAGAACGCAGTCTTCGCGAATGAGTCGTGCTGTGTTTTCGCGTGTCGCAACGTTCATCGAATTATAACGCGTGTTCCAGTACCTTAAAATTTTATTACGTCAGTAACATCACAAATACTTCTAATTTGCTATTTATTGTGTTTACACATATACACTACAATATTACGTGTAGTTCCTTTCTAAATATATTCCTGAAGGAAATAATTTAATTAGACAAGAATTTAGCGTGCGTAACATTATTATATCTCGTTATGATACATGGAAGAAATACACTACATATCTAAATAAATTTGAAATACTTAATAGCAGTACTAATTATAAATTTGAACTATTAAAAGCTAAGAACGGTACCAATTTCTACTTGTATTGTACACGTGGTGTACACGTACACCAATTTCGGGACGAGCACGATATTGTTAACAAGTCGCTTCCCTTTAAATTATGCCCGTCGGCTAATAACAGGGAGACACATGACATTCGTGCATGGCAATAATTAATTTTCGCAATTATGCCCGCCTTCGTACCTTCCTGCCTCACATCACCTCACTCGATGTACTTCCTTTACCCCCTTAACCCTTCTTCTAACACATCCATCCTATCCCTTAACGAATATATCCTTAAAAATCAACCTTGTTCGTTACCATGACTATCACTAACCCCTCACGAAACGATCTTCTGCTTCCAGGTAAATACCACGACGTCTCTATAGAGCAGTATTTAACTTATTAATCGTTCGAGCCTACCCTTTTTTCCTGGCTGGTAAGTCACTAAACACATCTGTTCATTTTAGCCTACTCGAGGTTGACAATATACATTTTATATTTGGCATGTTCTCTTAAGTCTTGGCACACTTATTGTTAGTACATTTAAAATGGAAATAAATGAAAGTTGTAATTCGGAAATGAAGTGATATTTATTAACGGCGTGCGATATAAGGAAAATTAATCTACACTGGCAGTTTTAAAGGTCTTCTTGTAAACCTATTTGGACATACACTATATTCTAAGTTAAGAAATATTCAATAACTTATAGAGAGAATTCTATACTATACTAGCGAAAAGAAAGTATAAAAATTGATACTTACGTTAATTTAAAAATAAAATTAAAAAGAAACAAAGAATCAAATAGCCCACAAAATATTATCCTCAGAGCAAAAAAGAACATAATTATTATCCTGTAGCTAAACTCAAACCTCGAATGGGTTAACTTATCAAATAGTTCATCGTTGAATCTATTCTTCCTGCCCCCTCCACAACGATGCGACGGCCACATTTCAACCAGCTGGTTCATCAAACGGAACAATGTACCGTTATTCGGTCGACGAAGAAATTGATAAATTCCATTCGAAACGCAAACTTTTAAAAGAGCGTGTAACTCTCGCTGGTCGAAAGCTTTGGTCTCGGTTGGAAAGGCCGGGTTTCCGCGGGGATGTGCGGCGGGAGTAAATTAGTAATTAGAAATCTGATACTGGCAAGGTAAGTCGGTGTTGTTTCGGCATTGCGTGGCTGTGCGCGTCGCGTGGACTTTTGCGACAGGCACGGCCTCGCGTGACCCGACGCCCCCGCTAGGGTGGCCCAGGGGTCGCTTCGAGCAAGGAGCAAGTAAGCAAGCAACCAGAGAGGGACGGGGAGACCGTCCTGGAAAACGTAAGGGATGACAATTATGCCCTACAGGTAATTGCTAGGTTGCAGCTAAACGGAGCAGGCGGCCTGGCCTCTGTCCCCTTTCTCACCCCTTCTCGATAAACCGCGCGAGCGCGCCTTAGAACGCGAGCTTTCATCAGAAAATCATGGCTTTTAAAAAGCGTCACGCTTCCCGCAGCCTACTAATTTATCGTGGTTTTCTCCTTTCACTAGTATGGACACACGATCTTGGAGAACTGTATCGGATTCCTCTATTCGCTAAGATCGCTACTTTACTCGGGCTATCCTTTAATTTTGATTACTTATTGTTCTTTAAATCTTTCTGTATTTTTGTGTTTCTTGTATGTAATCATATATTTTTAGATTTTTTATGGTAAGAATATAAAACTGTTCATAAATAATTTGAACTCTTTATAAAAGGTTTACTTTTTTTTTTAATATGTACTGTTTGTAGTATGCATACTGGTGTAAAATTAACGGAGAGAATCTTTCAAATATTATATTAATTTTTAATCATGTATTTCTAAATTTGGTGTAGATGTACACGTTTAACAATTAGTGAAAAATCATATTGTTAAAGGTAAGCTATTAGAATTGTGTTATAATATCTGCAAACAACCATCGTTGTTCTTCTTGAACCTATATAGTCGATTAAGCCGTTAGCTATAGATATCCGCCTTATAATCTAATTTAAATACTCTAACTGACTCATCCTCCTCCAACGCCATAGAATTCTATTCTACCGTAGACTAGCATGACGTGTTCGACACGTTATCTCTTACTCGTACGCCTTGTGTTAGTATTTCATTGATCGAACGTAATATAATAGTACAAACCCGTTGCATTAACAAAATTCACCTACATTATTCCACACAATACTCCTATCTCCTACATTGTTTCACATCAAAGCTTGCGATTGTCAATCTCTATTATTGTCCAAAATTATTTATTATTTATAACGTCAAATTTTTCTAATATTCCTTAGCGTCATTTATTCATGAATCAAGCATGCAATGATTATAAAAAGTATTTCTACATATCGTGTTCATTTTGCAATGAAGTTCTCTTTTATCAGCTTCTTAATTTCATTGTCATAGTATCAAATTTTTATAATCATATGGAAATATTACTAAATGATACGAAGTAATATATTAATGTATCTAATTAATTAATATATGAATTTTATAATAGATACAATAATGTGCAAATAGCTATAACCACTATGACGCAAATTTAACCAAAGTTTGATTACCTCGATTAAAACAAATTCTAACAATTTCTAAGCTATTTCACGCTTTTACGTCTCAATGTTGAATCATTTCGTATCAATATTGAATCAATTCTATTCCGAGTATTTTCCAGAACTACTCCACACTATTATATCGATTAGAAAAAGATCGAATAAAAAATCGAATGCAAGTGCAATGCTGAACAGTGAACCTCCGAAAACGCTGAATTCATTTACAGCAGAGAACGGGGTGGGCCAAAGAGGAGAATGAGGGCCGACCCTTTGGCGACAATCGTCCACAAAATTAGCCGCAAATGTGTGTTATTTCGCCCGGCAAGCTGACGTGCGGTGACGTATATAGCTGGTATCTATTATGAAAGCAGTCCCGTAAAAGCTGCCGCCGTCTGACGCTTGTTCCGCACGCGCGTTTTCCCACGTGCTCGTAAGCCACGTAGTCCGGCAGCTGGCTGCAAGCGATGGCCATAAGCGGACAACATAAGACGCGTTTAGAACCGCTTAGAAAGGTGTAAGAGAGAAAGATAAGGGTAAAAGGGAAGGAGGAGGTCGTCGAGGGTAGAAAGGAGAATACGCGCCGCTATACCGCTATCATTTTTGTCACATTATTGGCGTTGCACTGCAAGAGGCCACGTGGCCTGTGGCAGAACGCGGGCATAAGTCGGCGTCGCTTGTGTCCCAACAACACGCTGCATATCAATCGGACACTTCGCGATCAGTATGCCCCAAGCCTTGGCACGCTTTATTTGTTTTGACGTACGTGTCGGTTCGTTGCTTCCGTGAATCGAAACGAGGGTAGCGAATACTTGGAAAACGCGAGTGATCGTTAACATAACTTTTTTATCGAGCATAAGTTTTCGGTGTTTTCTTCGTGGCTGGAGAGCTTTGCCTTTTGATAGCGATAAAACTTGCATTTGGATGTGCTTTGAACGTTTCGAAGAGAGTCATAGTTACTGCAGGCGATAGTGACTCAGTTTTTGCCTTGTTCTTGCTGTGTGGAGAATTTTGACGAGTGAGGATATGTAAGTATACGAAATATTTATTTTCTTTTTTTTTTTTTTTTTAGAAGAACGCAGAATTTACTTATAACAAATTTTTAAAAAATAAAGAGTTATTAATAATCATTAGGTGGTTTACGAAGTATTCAATTTTTGCAAGCACATTCGATCGCTTATAGATTATCACTCATCCTCTACCATTTTTATTTTCTGAGTGTTAATGAAGGTGGTTGTATCGATAGTAGCAGTTTTTCAATCTTCACCTTTCGATAGTACGAATAAAATAGAAACTTAGAAATTATTGTCACACTTTCCCTGCTTGAAACAATTCTGGTGGTAACTCGTACCTGTAGGTTTCCAAAGTATAATTTCACGGGGTGCTTAGATGCACATCGAACTGTTTCTTTGGTAGTTTCGTGCACGCGCCGCCGAACGTTGCACGAGAGGTGAACTGAAAAGTGTGGCAAAAGAAGAAGAAAAAAAAAAAAAAAATGGTCGAACGGTTGGTGTAATGTCGTGTCATTCGAGTGGCGGTCGCATGCCAGCCAGAGAATTAGCGTCGAGTGGCTATAGTTACCAGTAGAACACGTATAGAGGCTGACGTTCGCATGACGGATGTCGATTCAATAGCTCGATTTCACCGGCTTCGCCGTTCCGATGCTCCTCCGACATCGAGGAGAAATTTTACACCGATCGATCGCGATTAACCCTCAACTCCGGTAGTTTAGAATCATAATCTGTTCTAGTCCACGATGCGTCGGTTTCTAATACAATTTTACGCTACTCCAACCAATTTACGTTTGCCGTATTATTTATATAATATTGTACCGAATTATATTTTCAACAACTAAATTTGAACTTGAAATTAGAAAAGTGATTAGAACGAGTAATTAAAAACTTAGTTAAAAATGTTACAAATCTCCCTTTGTTAAGGAGGATGCAGCGAATAAACAACTATTCTTTCTCTTCTATAATTTTTAGCTATGGATTTATATACTTTCTTTATCATTGTTTGTAGAATTATATCTCTTTAATATTTCAATCGTTACTTAAGAAGCTATTAAACTGTTAAGATGTTAATCGAATAATATATTTTCATATTCGTATGGAGAAATACGTATATTTGAATATAAATATTTTAGATTGCAAGAAAATGGGGGTTTCCACGCGTAAAATGAAAAATTTGCAGGATCACTATAAATTCATTCGTCATATAAGTGGAACGAAGGTATAATTGGATCGAACTTGTAGATCAGTATCAAATCGATCAGTTTGAGTGAATTATCGATAAGACAGACCAGTGGTTCGTCCCTTCTACGTTTCCTTTAGCTTGGGCATCGACGTACTTTGTACCTATCAATTATTCGATCTTCGCTGTACATGTCGTTGCTCTAAAATTTCCCCTTGCTATTACCCCGACGATGTAATGTATGTTTAAAGAAGGGACAGATAGCTATGTTTATCGTAGAAAAAAGAAACAAGCGGAATTGCGCTAGGGGAAATTGCATGTTCAGAAAAGTATGAAAATTAAAAAATGTCCGATTGAAATCATAAGTAAATTCCTGTTCTTCAAATGTTGTATGGTATTTAATTTTTCTATCTATTTAATCAAAATTTCGAAACAACTTTTGAAACAACTTTCAACTTTCTTTGCTGCCAAATTACTACATTTTTCTTCATTCCATGTGCAATTTAAATATATCAATAATGTTTAAAATTATAAATCTATAAGTACAATATTTTTCTTGATGTCCCATCTCACTTAATTGTAACATATTATCATATTTCAAGTATCAATTGCAATCACACACTCCCAAAAGTTTCCGTACGCAACATTACGTTTGGTAAAATCAATAAATTCAAATTTAAAAGAACTAATAAAAGAAGTTCGCGTTCAATGATTCGTTGAGCGACCACGCGAATCTCGATCGCGGTAATAATTCATCGTTGGCGTCCTCAACGTCGGGCAGCAATATTACCGGATAAAATAAGCCATTAAGTCAGCGACGCAGCCGCGGAGTCTCTCTTCTCGGGCGTTATACGAAGACGTTCATGAAGACGACGTCCTCCTCCGCGACCGATCGTGGAAGACGAAGAGCTGCCAGGGGAGGAATCGAGGGTCGAAGCCAGGATTACCCATCCAACCGAAAGGAGATTCCACTAAGCTTTCAGATTTTACCCTCTTAGCCGACCAAGGATTATAAAACGCAAATACGTCCCTTGATTAGTGAGGATAAAGTAAACATCGGCTTGCCGTCGCGGTTGTTGCTTGCGCGAAATACGTTGTCGTTCGTGAGAATGACTCCATTCTACCGAGCAATGTCGTCGTTTATCTGTTGGGAATGAGTGGAGAATGAATTCTCTTCTAAGAGCATTTTTTTTTTTATTCGAACTGTAATGCATCTGCAAACAACCGAGTCTTGTGGTACTGTACAAATTTTGTGAAATTTAAATTTTAGTTCGGGTTGAGTAGATTATTTCTGCTTTCAATTTTTATCGTCCTACAAGATGAAATTCATCTTTGGTGGAAATAAATTAGGTAAAAATATTTGAGCAAATCTTAGAAAATTATCTAGTTGTCACACATCACAACCTAAATTTTAAAGGAGTACTTGAATCTTCATCTTATATTCGAAGTTCGGAGTGTTTTGTCTGTCACAAGCGACGAAACAAAAAATTTATACTAGAGAAGACCGCGACCTAAGTCCGAAATTCGATATAATTTCGAGGATAATTTCGAGATAGCCACTTTACG
The DNA here is from genome assembly GCF_041682495.2 of Bombus fervidus. NCBI lineage: Eukaryota > Metazoa > Arthropoda > Insecta > Hymenoptera > Apidae > Bombus > Bombus fervidus. Next base: position 1,768,101 of record NC_091523.1, on the reverse strand, counting down.
GGGATAAACTGTGGGAAGATAGAAGTTTAGAGCGTAGGGAAGCCTCAAGCATCCTACGGAAGTCTGGTTCTAATTAAGCGTCTCTTACCCCTGCCGCGGTTCCTTCACTCATCATCTTTCATCTTGCTTCAGCATCCCTCTCCGTCAACGTTCACCCAGCTCCTCAGGATCCTCGCGAAGGTCTGAGGTGAAGGTAACCATCCATCCTCCGCGTGTTATCATATTCGTGATTGTTATGTCTTCGCTCACGATACCTCGTCGCTGACGTTTTCTCTCGGTTTCGCCCGAGTCGTTGCACGCCTCGATGATTTCCATCGTTTCTCTTTTCCTCGTCGTTGTTGCCTTTCTATGTTTTCTCCGATCTGCCATTTCAGCCACGCTTGCTCTCGTTCTATCTTCCGGCGTTTCTACCTTATTTTCATTTACGTACATACGCCGTTCTGTCTTGTTTCTTCATGGTTGCCTGGAAATATGAGAGAGCACGAGCTTCTAATTAAATTCCACTCTTTCCTATCGTGTCTTTTTTTTTGTAGGTTTCCTCAACCGAACCTTAATTGCGTCGGAATCAGGATGGTTGCTGCCCTCGGTAGAGCTACTCACTACCGATTCTCTCGGTTCTTCCTCCTTGCGCCTCCTTCAACTGCTTTCTTAATTGGCGCATAATTATGTAAACAATTCCAACGTCGGGCCGAGGGCTGGGCCGTCGAGCCACCCCCTCGTCTTCGGTTTAACCGCGGCTCTATACTTAGCAGTGTCATCAGCTGTGACAAATCGTGAAACTATTCCGCGACGACGAACCTCGCGAGTTAAAAGAGGACACGTGATGTTGGGAAGAAATTAGCGAGCTCAGTAATTAGCATGTATTTGTATAACTGCACTGCCGGATCCTCAGAGTTTCGTTCCTCGGTCGTTTTAATCGTCAACCGCGTTACCGTAAAAAGTCATTCGAGAGATAACAAGCCCTGTATTTGGGACGGTATAATTGCGAGGAAGTTCTTGCGATATATACTGGTTACGTAGGAGTGCTTGTTTTACGTGCATTTTTTTCTTTCTCATCTGTGCGAATGATACATGTTTGGATAATTGCGATAAAAATTAGGTCACGATAAATGATACAGTAAGAAAGTTATTTCGTGTAGATAATTTTTTAGAGTTTATAAAGGATAAATGTATTAATGAAAAATCTTGCTCTGTGCATTTCTTGCATCGATATCATCTTACAAAATACCACCATGAATATTCTAATCATCTTTATCTTTCAAGTTAATCTGTTGTAGCTTGCATCAATTATGCATCGATTCGTTCTAGTTACAACGTTCTCAATACTAAAGTATAACATTTGAAATATTGTTGCAAAAGTTGAATCGGCTATCTGAGACTATCGCGATTAAAAAACTAGTCGATTAACAAAGAGTCGCGGCAACGACTTATTTACAACAGTTTAGGACAAAAAGGCAACCAGTGCGATGAAAAGTGTTGGATATTCAGGGGCGATGAAGGGGTGGTATAGGCGGGGAACGAAGGTGAACCGTGCTTGCGGCAACATTATTTAAAATTCTAGCTGTAATTACTTTGCTGGGCGGCGCTCCGCTTGATTTATAGTCATCGCGCGATGCAGCTGCGTGGGTGTAAGTAATTAAAAATGTACCATCGCGTGGTATGCTAGCCTTCTTTCTCTTTCCATTCGTACCTCTTCTCGGGGGAAAGACGGTTTAAAACAGGGTCTCGGTTGTGTGCGAACTAGGGGTTGCTTCTTTCCCCAAACCCTACGTACCATCTCGTATTTCGGCGAAAACGATTGCTCGATGGAGATTCCAGCAATGCGCGCAAATGTTCCTCGAGTTTCGTAAGCGATTCGGTATCTATGCCTATATTCTATGCTCTCTCTTTGAATGTCAGTTTCTGGTACGATTTGTTTTTTCATTAGCTACTTAATTGGTTAGTCGCTGGAATGCTAAAGTGATTACTAGTTAGAAAACTTTAGCAACTACAGTACAACATTATTTATATTTGAAGACAAACTTCGTGATATATTCAATGTCCGTTATAAATATTTTTGTTTCCTGAATAAAAATAGGATAAAGGGATTGGATATTTTAAGATTTTGCTCAAATTCTTGTTAAAGTTTCCACTCTATAAGTCATTGGTCTAATTTAAGGGGAAAAAAACTCAATGCTACATACATCTGAATTATTCTGTTTTTGTCGATACACATGCTTCTCCAGCATTCCTAGCATAGTCGACAGCGATTAACTGTCCGAGCAGCGAGACACCGATCAATTCGGTTCATGGGCAACGTCGACTCTAGCGGTTAGTTGGCACAGTCTCCAGGTTAATTGGCCATTCATGGTTAATTTGGTCTGGCGCGAACCCGTAAGGCGATGGAAACGACCCTTCGACCCTCCGGAGACAGACTCGTCGATTTCGTATTCGTCCCGTGACAAGAGGGGCCGAAATACTCGCTCCGATACCGATTTCTGCTTGTCTACTCGCTGGACACGATTCACGAATAACCTGCACGAGGAACGGAAAGACTAGGATCGTTTTGTCCTTGGTGGGCCAGCGCTTCTCTCTCCCTTTCGTGGAAACGTTTGCTCGATACTCGCGGCGCGTATTAATTAGCCCGTCGTTAACGAGTGCGCGGCTAAACGGTTCGTGACCATGGATCGTCTGACCTGCGAATCGTAACAGTTGTTACGCCGATAGTGGCTGCGAATGAGGCGACGGGATAGCGTGTACATTGGCGAAAAACGCGATTTGGTGGAGAAACGAGGGTCGAAAAGAGTTTCGGGGCTGAAACTTCTTCGCCTGCGTTTCGTAACTCGCGATGTTATACTCCCGTAATAATGATTATTTGGTTGACCTTTTAATTAATCATTGAAATTTTTTACCCATGTTACCTTCTGAGTATTTATTGGAATAATAGTGCCGAAGTTTCAGGTTTCGTTAAATTTATTTGTGGATATATAGCGATTTAAAATAAAATTGTAATTTTGAGAAAAGAATATTCATTCAAATCGTTCTATATTTCTCGCACTTATCTCTACTTCACCTCAACGATCTCATCAATATTACAACCTAATCCCTAAAATCATCTGACCCCTTTTCAATAATGATCCAGCTAGTACGTCGTCACGGGCAGAAACTCGGACTTGAATTCATAATAATGACCGGCGATTCACGTGGAGGACATAGAATGCAAGAACACCTAGGGGAGATTACTAATGTGACCTAACTGCAAGCACAGGCTTACCGTTAAAGTATCGTTTCGGGTTTGATCCCAAGAAGATGCAGCAATTTTCAGTGCTCGTTGTATCTTCTCCAGTAGAGGAACGTTAAAGACGAAGGAAGAGAAGATTTTTACCAGACGATGGAATACCTGGTTTGGACATGTCAGTTATAAGCAATTCTAGATGCGTCAGTCCGCGAATGAAGTTCGTCCGTCGTGTCGCTTGCTTATCTACTTTCGTACGTGTTCGGGTTAACCGCAGTACCGCAACAGGCTTGTCTTGAAAGTTATTACTTTGGTCGAATCCGCGATTTCACGATTCCGTGGACGCCATGCTCTGCCTCTATACTTCTTCTTCCCGCACCCAGTCGAAACTTGATTACTTTGCATAATAACCACCTCTCCTCAAATCTAGAGAGTATCGACTGTGTTTACGTGACGCAGGATAGATTCGAACTTGGTAGACTCGATCGAATCGAGTAGATTTCTGATTCGATTAAGGAAATCGATGGACTGCAAGTGACACGTGTGACTTATGAGATAGTTACCGTTGCTTTAAGCATTCTCTTTGTTTCGTATTAATCTCGTGCAATTTTAATGTTCTTTATGATCGTATGACAGCTCGAAAGCTTCTGTAGTTTACTCATGACCCAAATCAATATTTATGTAGAGACGAGCCCAGTTCCAGTGCAGCAATGGCAATGAGTTCAGCGAAATTACCTTACACGTTTCTTCCAAAGGAAAGCAATATCAATTCGATAATTTAAGAACAAAATATTTATTGTTAAGCAAAGGATAGTTTTGAATTTTAACGCGATATAGTTCTTTCCACCGAGCACGAAGACAGTAACATCACAGTATTGATGGTCAATTCAATCTTGTTCGTATCCTTATGCACGGTCTTGCATGCACGTACAGGGCTCGAAGATCAGGATGTAGGCAAGAGGGACCCTAGACACCGCAATTCACACATTGAATGCCTTCCAAGGCTTCTCCATCCACTTCTAGACCCTCATCCATGGTTTCCAGGACAGCCGCGTTATCTAGTATCTGGGGAAGGACGAAAGACAGAAATGGACAACGACGACCATCGATGAAAGAGAGAGACGTGGAGCAGTTCGGTAATCTTCGAGTTTACAAGACGCAAACAGCTTAGGTGGTAACGCACCGATAAGATCTGAGCCTCTCCTTTCTCGATATACCGCTGATAGTCGTCGTTAGGCCGCGGTTAGGACTTCGTCGAACCTCTGTAGAGTCGCTCCTCTGCCCTACTCTCACAGTGTGTCGTTTTCCTATCTGAAATCTCTCGTGTACCTTGAACGGTGATAAGGATTTCCTACGTTCAATACCGGCTACATGCTTGGATCATATTGCTCCAGTTGAAGTTCAAGCCAGGACTTGAGGCTTGCGACTTAATAGCGAAAGGCGTGTGTAACGTATACCTCCCGCTGGCCGCGGAGGAGGTTTCAATTCCGGGGCTCTGGCATCCCTTATCCTTACTAGCCACAACCGGCTAAAAGCGTAATCTAAATTAATGTTCGCCTATCCCGGGCATAAACCTGCAAATTAAAGTACGACCGACTTAACGTCGGCCAGCCGATCGAAATTGCGATTTTCACGAAGATCTACCAACGAATGTGCCTCAGTTTTCGTCGAATATGAGTGAAGATTTTAAAAAGCTAGGTCTGTGACGTAGGTGTTTGAATCGGTTGTCAGTAATATACATATGAGAGAATTTTCTTATTTCTTATGAAAATTATTTCGATTATCGATTAACGAAGAATAAAAATTATTATATCTACTTGGTTTTGAAAATTATTTTCAAGATATTCATCTTTTTAGTTTTAGTAAATTAATGTATTACGTAATATAATGTATTACGATCGTAAAATGAAAATTCATTCACGAATATTTTAGCAGTTCATTTACCTCCCTTGCACTGGATGGGTGGTTTCACATTGTACTGTTCACGCGAGCTCGAGTTCACGTTGTACAACGTCGCGCATGGCTAATTATTTTGGGAAACGATCGATTTCCGATGTTTATTTTTAAGTATACCGGGGAAACAGGAAGAGGAAGGGACAAGGAAGAGATGCGTTAGGGTTGTTAGACAATTTTTTTGAACGGGGTCGACAGGAAGGGTGGCACGCGTTTTCCTGTGGTACACGGCAAGGGGCTGCATTCAGTGGCGGGTCACTCGGGAAAAGAGGCCATTTCACAGGTCTTTGCGTCTCGATTCACCTTCGCTGGACTCGCTTAACCCTAAACTATTCTTTCTTGCTTCACTGTATTTCAGAAATAGACGTTATCACTTCAATTTTTCTTCGAAGAAATTTCACTATCATTTATATTCTTTGCATTGGAAATACATAACACAAAATACTCCTATTACTTCAGTCGGTTTTGTACAATTTCAAACTTGTTGGAAAGCATTCAATTTATAAGAAATGCATTCAGGTATACCTACATATCGGTAAAAATCTATTCAATCCTACATTCAGAGACACTTCCTTAAATTTCTTCCCGTAATTACAGCATCGCGAATTCAGTCAAGTTGTGACAATACATTAACTATATTAATAAACTTTTTATAATAATTTACATGATACAATTGATACAGGCTTCGACAACCTTTCACCTAACCTTCAAACACAAATGTTTAGTCGTCACTCTTTCAATCAGCTTGTATATACACGCGAATTCACGATCAAAACGTTCTTTTTCCCATTACCAAATGCAAATATAGGAGCTAATTTTAATTTTACGCATATTAAAATCGAGCATTCCTCGGTTGCCCAGCTGACAGGGCAGAAGAGAAAAGAGGAGTGGCTGGCTTTAGGATAAGAAAAGGTGGATTGCGTCGTGGAATCGAGGGGGTAGCAGGGGGTTGGAACGCTCCGTTGGGATTAGTCGGAAAGCGATTTCATCCTCGTGGGTGGTTGCAACCAGGAAAACGTGCCCCTCTTCAGCCATTACCCTCGGAGCCTCCGTTACCTTGGCTTGTCTCGCTCGCGAGAGGAAAGCCGGGCGAAAACCAAAGCCCGAAATTAGAATACAAACCCATCAGCGGCGGCGTTCGTGGTCTTAGGACCTCATGTGCGCGCAGGGAAAGAGAAGACGAGTATAAGAGAAACGAGACGGGGCGAGATTCTGAAGGAAGCTGCGCTTTCGAACAGAGAGTCTAATTTACATACGCTCCATAAGAGAGACACCAACCGCGGCTACGGGGGCAGAGGTGAAGCGCGTAGAAGCCGCGTTGCGCCGCGTCGCGCCGCGTCGTTCTGCTGGAAAATACTGTAATTGGTTGCGATGCTCGCGAGAGACGAGAGGTGAATTCTGAGATTCGCAACGGATTTCCCTGGATCCCTCTACTCCATAGGGTTACATTTTATGGAAAATTCGCGGTTTGCGGTGATGCTTGATTAGATAAGGCACGATCAGGTTTAGAATATGCTGAAGTTCAACGTGTGAAACGTATGTCTCGGTTTTTAGTAAGTTTAATTTGTCGAGAAATTTTTTGTTCGAGAATTCCAGATTAATCTCGCCTTTGAAGTTATTTTAAATGAAGTTGAATTAAAAAAAAAAAGAAGAAGAAAATTACGATATCGTATTCTTCTAGGCAGAACTAAAATATTCATTCTACTATGATCTCTATTATTACTCTACTGTCTTTCCAATTGATCGCTTTTCATAAGCAGGTTTTCCGCGAATCGTTGGACTGGAGGAGGAAACGCGAATCGATTTTCTTGTCGGTGACCGAGGTGATTTTCACGTAGACGAACAAATTCCCCGTTGTCGAATAGACGTTTATTGCAATTACTGCAATGGCCGTGTTTGCAGCCAGTGGTCAGACCAGGTAGGTGGACAAAGACGTCGTATCCTCGACGACTGTCCGCCGGGGGTTGGTCCGAAAGTTTCTAGAAGCCTGGAAGCCCCGACGACCAAACGGAAACTTTGTCCAGTACTTTGGATGGCTGCTTGGTTGGCTAGAAACTCGCTAAAGCTCAGTCAGCTTCCCTACCGGGCATCGTCGGCAACCTCGTCGTTGTCGACGTCGTCGTCGTCGTCGTCGTCGCCGTCGTCATCATTGCGTCGTTCACATGGACGCACCTCTCTCCTTCTACTTGCTTTTCGCTAGTGTAGACGATAATTACCGCAGCGACCGCTTTTGTCCGACTACTGCCGCGCCAAGGTTTCCTCCTGGTTCTCGTGGACCCCTTTGTCGGACGCTAAACGGACCTTTTGAAACGTTACTTCGTATATTCGCGTTTCACCGCGAACTGTAATTCCCAGGAAAGCGTACGTGTATATGCGATCGATAGACGACCCAAGCTTCTTCCAGTTGATCTTCGTCGAAGACCTAGATAGATCCTTTTCTGATCAGAACCTCTATAGAGATCGGATTAGAAACTGCATGTTTCCAGATTTTCAGTAAATTTAGGGTATTTGAAGCTTAGGTTTCTCTAGCTAAGAACAGTATCATATTATATTGATGTTGTATATAGAATACTAAGATCGTCACGGTCATTTAAGGGATGACTGAAATTGATTTTTTATTCTCGATACAATTTTAGGGCTTGAGAGAACAGATTATTTTAAATACTGCAAGGATTATTTGTGTACTATTTCAAATTCTTGTTTGTTGAAATATATTCAATATTACGGAAATCAAAATTGCTATTAATTTACCGCTGCTCTACTATGTGCATCAACCATGTATATTATACAATCTTTTGTAATTTTTCGATCTTTGCTACTCTTTTATACAAGTTCTATTATCATGAATTCCATTGTTTTAGAAAAAACATACTACGTACAGAATAATCTCGTATTTCAAATGTTATTCCAGCACAAAAATTTCCCAGCGTCTAATATTTATCACATTCACTATCTTCAAAAATGTATTCCTCTTGGTTAGTCTAACGTAGAGCCAGTGTGCTGGATAATAGTCGTTTGGCTGGAAAATATCGCCGTGCGCGTATGGTACTGTGTCTTATAAATAAAGTAGCGACTCTTAAAAATAGGGAGGTATTATTAACTCGCATTAGAGCGCGGTTCCTTATCGACATCTAGTTCTTTTTCCTCTCTTTGCCGGAGAGTTGGGGTCGCATCGTGGACGCAGCTGATGCCATGGCACCGCAGGCTCGTAAAATAATCTCCTGCGCTGTGTAACAGATTAAAAAAATGGAGAGTTCGATCATACAGGGCCCGAAAAAAGGTATTTGGATCAAAAGAGAAGGGAAATGCTTATCACGAAGCGATATCGTCTTCCTTAAGCAACGATATAACCGCGCAAGTTCCACCACATAAGTTCATCGGTTTAGCGATCGTGTGGAAGTTTGCAGCGTCAATGGAATCATACATAAAGGAACGTAAAAAATATCACGGTGAGCTGTCGCCAAGCTAGCTGTTTCTATTAGGAGAAAATGTCCTATGGTATAGATAAAAGTTTGCCGGAATTGTACATTACTGTTGTCTAGACTTTGTAGATTGAACGAAGTGTTATCGTGTATGGTAATACGTAGATGTATTTTAAACGTGCAATTTAAAAATTTCTTCATTATTACTCAGCCGCTTACAACTTTTTGAAGTATATATCGACTTCTATAAATTATAACTTGTAAATCGTCGATTCACTAATATTCGTTCATAGATTATTACGCAGCAGCGGCTTATAAGTACCTTCGCAAGTGAGAATATCATATTGTATTAAGATATATTTAATTGATATTTAAGGTAAGATTTAAGAATCCGCAATATGTTTGTCAGTACTTCAATTTAAAGCAAACAATCCCTGAATGATCAAGAGACTCCTGTACCTATCGGAAACCTTTGCTTATATTTTAACCCAGTTTTCAAAGAAGAAGAATGAAACAGGAAAAGAACCATCGCGGCACGCAAGAAAGATGACAATAACATTTTTTAATTACGAATAAGTTGACGAGCAGTCATTTCGGTGGCCGGTAAAATATCTGTCGAGAGAAAGGATTTCAAAAGCCGTAACGCCGAATGATATGATCTTTTAATGACTGCTTTGTGGCTGGATCCATTGCCGAGATCTAAGAAGATTCAGATGCTTGGTTCGCACAGACCCTATCGCGTTGTCTCCTTGCCGTCTATCTCGTACGAGCATTCAGGAACGTGATTCCTTTTCCTTCTCCTTGCTAGTATCTTTGTCGCACTCTCGATGTCCCGCGGTCCTATCTCGTTTTCGTTAACCGAGCGAAAGGACCGACAGGTCGACCGACCGGCGGCTGTGTCGGTGCTTAATTTTCCCCTCGTAATTACGCGGGCAGAACGCGCAAGATGAAGACCAAGTATTGTACCAAGGAGGGTGCGGACCGTTGGGAATAGGTCGTATATCCGTTGGTAGCTACCCGCCCAGCCAATGTATAGAGCTCCTGTCGAACCTCCACCGCGGAATAAGATGCAAGAAAGTTCGCCGATAATCGCGTGCCGTTCTATCGACGCCGCCATACCAGAGAAACCCGGCCAACTTGAAGATTTAAGACTACGGTGCTCGTCGATATCTCGTTCCCTGTCGATTTCGTCTGAACGATATCCTTCGGATTTAATATCTTTCGCTCCTGGTAAACAAGATTATGCGAATGCTGATTTTGGGACGAAAATTGTTAGTAGGAACTAATAGTTATGACACAATTGTTATGTTACATAAATATTAGAGAGATGTATAAGGTAAGAATTTTAGAAAATCATAAATGGTAACAGAAGTTCACACGCAGATAAGTAGATTCAATTGATAGAAATTCATTTCATTGGGCACCAACAATAATTTCATTTAAGTAAATGGAATTCATATAAACGAAGTTTTACTGTATTCTACAAGTGCAGAATGAAAAGATTGTTAGTTGAAGTAGTAAGCTAATTCCTTCAAGCTGCGTGGAAGCATATATTAAAGTGATTTACGCTCTAGATAATAGGTAAATCGGCAGAATCGAAAGACGAAGGGTATTCCCAATAGCCGCGCATCTATTTATATGGGGCAACGATCTTGGTCATGGTAGCTACAGGAGGTTGGAACTGGCGGACCGGGCTCGACTGGGCGGCCGCATGAATTGGCTATTAGTAGTTCGAAACAGTATGCTCTAATGGCGACCTGTTGGCCTTTGCTCGCGTCATTGTGCCAACCCACCCCTACGTCGCTCGTCCTTCATTAGCGTAAGTCCTTGCGTTTCAACTATTCCCTACCATCAAGCTGCGCAGTGTGGCTTAGGTGAGAGTGGATGCCGTCGACTAAAAGCTGTCTTTACGCTGACGAAATGGACGCCAACCGTTGTTACAGTTTTCGTGTCACGCCATGGAAAATCATTTCCTTCTGATAGCCCTGATGGACCATTGTACTAATAACGCGAATTTTGACAGTCGAGGCATTGTTCCGGGATTCGCTCTTACGGGCACGAAGTTTGAAAATTTGATGAAAGGTTAGATTGCAGCTGTTTAAGTTGACGATATTGTGCAATGAAATGTACCATGCAGCAATTCGAAATGCGTTTCATTCTTTTGGAAATATCTCAAACCCTGTTTGAAAATTTGAATTCTCTTCAGAAATTGAAAAGAATTCTTTAACCTTAAGTTGTTTATTTTTTGCTGTTCATATGTGTATTGTTTTATATGCTGACTCGTGTTTTTTGAATCGTCCTTTGTTTACAGGTCTTTTTCACTGTTAACATATTTAAAATTTATATTTATACAAGACATTTTGTTTATCTCCGCTATAATTTCAACGCTAGGATCGTCCTCTTCTAATTCTCACAAAGAATACTTTTTGAAAAAATTGTGCCGTAGCTTTGCACCGAAGTAATTGTTAACCAAAGCGGAAGATTCCTTTGAAAAGAATGCAGACAACTTTTTGACGCAAACGGGGAATCGACCAGGAACGCGAAGGATTTCTTCAAAGGGTTTCTCTTCGTCTCGGGATCTTTGTCTGTATCCTCTTCAACGCTCGTCCAGCTATCGACTGTTTTAGTTGATGCTCTTCTTTTTCTTTGACTCTTTCTTTGAAAGAAAACGGTACTCTGGAATGCTTTGCTTAAACGAAAATCCGTTCTCACTTAGACTCTCCTCAAGATTAAAATAAGACGCTGCATTCTTTCACAGAACACGCTGTTCAAAGAAACACGCTCACTGATATCTGCACAACTTCTATTGAATGCATACTCTAAAAATTAATTGCATTCACGAAAGAATAAAAGAATAAACTTACGTGAAGTCGCGGGAAAAATGTCAGAACTATTCGATCTCAAGATTTCATCTGGAATTTCTTTAAAAGTACCTTTTCTCCATCTACTGTTTCGAGGCAATTGATTTTTCAGGAATTTCTATTTCGTCCTGCGATATTTTCGTAAACCCCATCTCGCTCCTATCCAAGTATTTTACTAGGATGAAAGCGTTTCATTGGCTTCCCTCGGTCCTATGGAATAGGTCGTTCCTTGATAGAATCCAAAATCCTAGCGCTTCTGTTGGGCTGTGGGTCTGGCACTCCTTAAATCGAAACGATGTCTAGGAGGTCTTGGTAGCGCCACCCTACGCCAACGGCAGCCATCTCCGTCGCCCGGACGGAGCCTTTACAATACGTCCTGAGCAGCTAGCTACCCTTTCTCTTAACGTCCAAAGTTTTCAAAGTACGACGTTCAATGGGGGACGTCGTATATATGGCTAGCGCACCCCGTGCTCCTCGCACCATCGTCCTTCGTTTCTGCTCTCCTTTTTCTTCGTCCTGGCCACGCTCTCCGCCGTTCTCTGAGGCTGACGCGCTTTGTTAAAGGCGGCGAGATAGCGCCGGCTAGCGGTCCCTGAACCGAGAATAGACCAAAACAACTTTATTCGACCGTTAAGGCCTGGCAGAGATTATTCAATATGATTACCGCACGCAGGTTATTTTTTTTTTTCTTTTCTTTTTTAGAACAGTAGAACTAATTTAGCTTACAGGAAAATTCAATATATTCAAAAACTAATTTAAATTTCCGTGCAGTTATAAATACACAATAGATATCTACCCGCAATTTATCAGACAAACAACACAAAGATAAGCTGATTTGCACTTTTACAAAAATTCTTTGAAACAATCCCTCGCATGAAAGAGGCGCATCCAATTTACTGCATTCGTTCTACATTTCGTTTGTGCAAACCTTCTTGAAGTCCTTGCAACAAGGACTTCAAATATCTCCGCAATTTCTTTGCAAACCGAGCGTAAATCTGTGCTAAAGTAGACCGAGCAGTGATTGCATTGCCGTGTGGAAATCGTCTTGCAGAGTTGCCTTTCAATTTCGTCTCAGACATCGACGATAGAACTGTGAGAGAAGCGAAAGAGAGAAAGATAGAGTCCACCCAGTCCAGTGGTCGAAAAGGACTTCGGGGCGCGATACGGTCGTAGGGAGAGAGATACGATGGGACGAGTGTGTTCCCTTGCTAGTTGGCTGGCTGCTCGTCCTTTGTTGACGGTCTCCGCTGTTCCACGGAAACAGTCGCCAGGAAGCGAGCTAGCGCAACGACGAGGACGCCCACCACCGTGACGTCATACACCACTGACTTCATCTCGTTATGTTACGTTCGCCGACGAGACGTCGGATGCAGGAAGCCTACCGTTCCTCTCTGTTCCTCTCCGTGTCAACGACGTGGCCGTCGTTTCCATCCCTTTCTCTTCCGTGCGTCTCTGTCACCACTTCGTCTGACCCTCTTCGTTGCGAAACTGTTCTCCACCCGTTCAACCCGTTACCTCTTAGACGGCCCGCATAGCGGACTTGAAAACCCGCAAGCCTTTTGGGAAGACAGATACCAAACGATCGATAGTGCTTGAAGACGAGTGGAAAAGTCGTCATTAGTATCCTTATGTTATCAGGGCTGTTGAGGTTATTAGATGTGTGAACAAAGAAACGTGTGGATAGATTGTAAGGTAGAAAATATAATTTAATATAGAAGTGTAAATACAAGTAGGAATATATATGTAAGCTGGTCCAGATCCGCACGCTAGCAGTGTTACCCTATGACTAAAGGAACGCCGAAAAAAACGTCGCACGTGTGCCGCTTATCGTCTGTCGTCGACGCATTCTTTTGTCTATGCGCTATAGACGACATCGGCGCCTTGTGAAAGCCGAAGACCAGATGTAGAGTTTTCTCAGAAGTATCGATCACTTCAACAAGGGCTAACATGACTGGTTATGGATTTCAGTACTTCTGGAGTTTGTAGGTTCTTGATTACATCTTGAAAGAGGATAATACATAGCGGAATCCAGAATTTTAAGGTGAATGTTCGTTTGGGTAATAAAGTGGAGTGCTTAAAAGGATATATGTTCGTGTGACTCTATCATATTTTAGATATGTTAGTGATGGTCTTCATACGCATAGATCTCTATACATTTTGGAATGAGTCTTCGTGCAAATGGTACGTATCATTGCATACTAAACTTTAAATTTCTTGAAATTTAGAGTATTCAGGATTACTATAACAATATTTTTATGTAACTATTTGCTTAATGAACAAAATATTCTGTACAATCAAAATGACATCATCACGATGATGGAACTATAATATCTTTGTTCGTATAAACAGTATTCACCCAAATGGCAAAAATACTGGCGTCTGACCATACAACACCGATATCACCTGAATACTTCATCCGTCAGTGTTATCCCATCGAGGTCTCGACATCTATGCCTCTTTTTTTCCCGAGTAGCTCGAGGGGTGGCACGAAATCCCGTTAGGACACGACAATAGAATAGTGTAACGAGCGGAAACGTTGATTTCGATTAGGGGTGCTGGTGGCGGTGAACTCGCGCGTGGGGTAAACGTAAGTAAGCAGGCATCCAAACATGCGTCTAAGGGACTCTCCGAGCAGCAAGTCTGAGAGTGGTTCTTCGTTGTGTCGGCGGCGCCGTGAATTTATGGGGCCGTAACAGCGACAAGTGGTTCACAAGTCGCCGGTGGCATCACCGTTTGGCGCCCACCCCGAAAAGGGCTTTCTCGTTTCGCTCTCACCTCCCTTGCCCGGAACGAAATAAATTGGGTTTACGTGGAAGAGGCGTCGTTGCTTCGCCAACGAGCCTCCGTCAGCCTCGTTGTCGTTGCTTTCGCAGCTACCGCACGGATTTCTCGGTAACCTTGCTGATTTTACGCCTCCTGGCTGGTACCGCGTCACCCGGGGGATAATTATGCAACCTGAGGAAGCTACTCGCTTAAATTTCACGCGCGAATACATCTGGCCTCTGTTTTGGCATCAAGCTTCCTTCCGCGATAACTTTGAGTTGGTTTCTTGCATTCGCGAGATTTAATGTAGATTGGATATATACAGAGTTGGTTTTGATGTTATCTGGCCTTCGTTTCGAAGTAAATTATCAGTTGAGAATATTACTAGATGAAAGCTGAATCTGCAAATATGTACCGGATGTACTTATTTTACATGTAGCTATACGAAATATTTAATGCAAAAGTATTTAGTTGTATACATAAATGTATAAATACATAATTGATTAGTACGTAAATGGATTTATATAAATATCACCTTTACTTACAACTTATATCATTAACCTACCAACGTGATAAGTAATGGATTCTCAATCTACTGAAATAACTGACAATTTTATTTATCCATCGTAAATCAGAGTAGCATGCACATTCAGCGATACACGATATATTTTAATATTTTTAGAACGGAGTGTCGAAACAGAGGGATTCACGCAATAACACTTAGTGATTCGATTCGAGGTTGTATGGCGTGAAGGCGACAGGCAACATTTTCTCCTCCTCCTCCTCCTCTCTCACTCTCTCTCTCTCTCTTTGTTGGCTCTCCCTCTCCCTCTGATCCTCTCGAGCACTTTGTAGGTCGTGCCTCCACTCCGGGCACCCCTTTCGAGAGCGACGGTTTAAAGCGTATTAATTAACCCTTTATTAGACCCGAGTGAAAACCACCACTTTCGCGCTGGCGCGAGATGAGCCCGATTCAGAAGGCCAACGCAGCGCCTGGATCCGAGTATCGTTCAATATTTATGAAAAGCTTCTAAGATATTTTCTGCCGGATCGACCCTTCTCTTTTTCCTCGACGATCGTCCGCGCGCGATAGATTCGAAGTCAGCGTTTTCTTCTCGATGGAATTTCATTGGCGTAACGTCGAGGCTTAATGACACTCGATAACGCAATCGCTTTCGTGGAATGTGTTTCGATCTTGTGCGTTTAGTGTTACAAAGGGAGTGAAATATTTATACAATTCATTTTACGATTGAAATTGTTGGATTGGAATTTTACCAGTGTGAACAAGTAGTACGATGATAAGTATTATATATTTAATTTAGGAAACAAATCTTTTTTCTACAATCTGCATATTTATGTAATTAAGAACACATGGCAATTTATTAATTATAATTAACAATATCTATTAAAAATAGAAGTACATCGTTTCTAAAAGCGATATGGTATGTATAATGAATCTGTAACTCCTGTCTGATTAATGTCTAGTCATACTACTTGTCACGCTATATATTACCTAAACGTTTTCAAAAAATAAAATGATTTTGCCATCCTATTTTATAATTCCACTTAATAATCATCACCAGCATACACAAACATTTCGCTTAATTTTCTATATAAAAAGATCTTTCCCGTCTTTCTTTGAAAACATTTTCAACTCGTAATTCGATCGAACTGCGTCGCTTTGCTCGACTTACGATCGCGCCTGAAACTAGGGGGAAAGGGGTCCGGGCAAAGAAGGAGAAAAGACGTACAATACGGGAGGATCTGAGAGGGAAAGAGAGCCGTTTGTCTGTCGAATGGTCCACATATATCGCTCGTAATGCTGCTCGGTCTCTTGCAAGGGGCGAGTGTGCTCAATTTGCCACGTCGAGGGTCGCAGGACTCGGTGTACCTAGCAGAACGAGAAGGAAGGGGATGGCGAAGGAGACTCGTGGAGGGTGCACAAGTCCCTCAGAGGGACATAGGACGAGCCAGGAGATGTAAGGCCTCGGGTGGCACGATGTACGATGGGATCGAGATGAGATTGTCCCGCTAGAATCGCTCCTTTTCTCTCTTCCTTCCAGTTGCTACCCGTCGTTCTCGTTCCGTGCTTTTCTCCGACAAAACTACCCTTTACTCTTAACAGTCCTTCTTCTTCGATAAACTCTTTACAGGTTACGGTACTTCGATGTACCGTTATTCCCTGTTATATGGTACCATCGACTGTCTCCCAGGGTGTATTTGAATACAACGTAATAGGCACCCCGTGACACTACTATGGTGATACTGAATAACTTGTAACACTGTTATTGAGAAAAATATGATAATGTTTCGATATTTCACTACTGGGAATTTTATTGAAAATTGTGATTCGGAAATTCGAAATTTTTTCACTACTGTCCTTTCACGAGCGAATTAATTCGAAGTCAATTCTGGTTATTACAGAAAGGGTTATTTCGATCCGGAATCTCTATCAATGTTCTTAGAATATTCTATAATGTCTATATCAGCTTATATGCACATAGTCATAGTTTTTACATTATCAGTGTATAATACGCTTTACCTCTATACGAGCGTATATCTCGACATGTAACAGTATTAAACCTATATTTTAATATTCCCAAAATTCTACGACACACCATTTTACAATATCCATTAATTTAATATTCAATCCTCCATCACTGGAAGCATTTCTCAAGAAAAGGGGACACATCGAGAGTCACGCTCGACGCCCAGTCACGACACCGTGGATCGACATCCTGAGCGCGACTTGAAAACGCAACGTGCATTTGATAGCCTTATCCCGAGGCGAGGATCCTCCCGGGAAAATGCAGAGGATGATTTTCGAGCATAAACTCAGCTAACACAACGAGACGATTTCTAAGAGGAAGTAAGAGAGAAAGAGATGGTGTTGAATGCCGAAGGTTTAGTTAAGGCACATGTGAAGACATAGACAAGGCGAAACAATGCGGATATTGGACCGGGGAAATATCCAGGGAGAGTAGTCGTCGATAGCGACGAAGAGGAGCAGAAGAGAAGATGCCGAGTGGCGCAAGGTAACACGAGTAGACAAACTTTCAGACCGAGGCAAAATCCTTGTTGGTTATCAGAGCCTGTCGCAACGGTAGATACAAGACTCCTACTTGGATGCCTGCTCATTACGAGGAAGACGAAGTGGCAGGCAACATAATATCGGCTCGCGTTTGAGGCTGTAGTAATTGGTGACTGAAAGTTCGTTGAACCAATATGCCAGTAAAATTCTTGCTATAAGACTGATTGAATTAAAGAACGCATCTTTTTGTCTTCCTTTGTATCTTGTACTTTAGTTGACTGTTTAAAGAAATTTGGAAAAGTGATTTAGTCGATTCAATTTCATGTAATTAATTTAATTCTCGATTAACCCTAAATACAAATTTCGTTTCTCGTTGACATTACTGATGCACGAAATTATTACAGAACGAAGTAACTTGGTTGAGTTCGCAGTTTGGAAGTTTGGGTAGTTTAAAATTTCAAGTTCTCAGTTATAAATCAGAAGTTCTCAGAACTTCTAATGGTTTTATTGACAACTGAATCTTCAGCAAAGTTTGTCGCTCATGTACACGCGTATGATAATATATGAAGTGTGAAAATTATAACAATTACAGAATGCAAAATATCTTCCCGTTTTTATTGATGATGTTATTAGTAACTTTTAATCGCGTATTGGTAGAAGAAAATATCAGCCAATTTTTCTACAAATATTCGAAACATTTTCGACGCAAAAGCGTAACACGATGGAAGCATAATCCATGGATTTCTTGTTCGGAAAGCCGGTGTCATCGACGCGGACGGGTAATAACAGACACGGAGGATCGAGCTCAATCGCGCGAGACCCTTAGGGATCCTCGGTATCGTGGATCGACTTTCCGATTCATGGCACGGGAAAAACGAAGGGGAAACTATCTTTCCTGCTGTCTGTGGAGGCATTCGTGGAACGTTTTGCGACGGGTTAGTCGGCTTCTTTGGCTGCACGAGCAGAAGTAGGACCTGTTTAATGGAGCTGGAGCCATTCTGGAAATTTGATCGGCGAGAACAGCCAACCAGCCAGTCGTTTCCACATTTCTTTCTCTCTTTCTCTCTCTTTCCTTTCGCAATCTTTTCTCCTTCTTATTCGCTTTCTTGTTCCGTCGTTTTAGTCTCACCGCGTTTCGAACGCCGTCTCGCGTTCCTTCAAAGATTCCGGTTGCAAGGACAACTTTGATTTGATTCCGCTCAATGTCGTTCTTTTTCCGCGCGCCTCCCTCGGACACGACAAATCTGCAGCGGATGGCAGCCGTTTCAGGAACACCCCTTGTTGTACGATTTCGGAAGTCGATATGGGTTTGCTGCTCGTAGGAAATGGAAAGGTTGGAAACTGATGTAAAATTATATTTTATATTAGACAGTCTATATTCTATATTATAATCATATTTGAAGTTTAATGGTGTAACCACTAGATCTTTTCGTCCTTTATTTAATGATATCTCGGGGAATCTTGAAACTCTGAAATAAAAAAAAGAAAAAAGAAATAAAAGATGACCGACTGACTTTCGAGAATTCCGAAGTGCTAGATCTACGAATCACCTTTTTTTTGAAAAGAAAATTGTGAAGGTGAGGATCTTCGAAAACACTCTCGGCTTCGGAAAATTATAGAAATAGATTTTTTTAGAAATTTGTTTCCACTTAATCTCTTCGATTCTAGAGCTTTTTGTCCGAATTTAGATATTTCAATATTTCTACGTACAAATTCTTCGACATACAACTTCCAACGCGTCCGACGTTCTCAAGTAATAAAATAGCGAAAAACGACTCTGACGTAGCGCGAGGAATTGAAAAGAAGGAGCGTATCAGCGATAAGTGGTAGCCTCGCTTTGGTCGTTCTCGAAATTTACTGTCCCCCTGACCGGTCATCGGGGGGATGTAACGTTTTCTGTTTGCATGCAAAGCACCGGCATGGCAGTCGACTGACCATGGACGTCGGTCTGGCATTGTGGAAACGTATGCGAACGCATACGTGGCTGCGTGTTCCTTTTTGCCCGTAGACCGATACGAACTTAGCCAGGAAGTGACATGCTTGCGAAATGGGGTGAAAATTCTGTAGCGGGAAAAAGGCAGCAAGAACGTTTTATATATGCGCGTATAGACAGATATAGAAACGTATTCCTGGGGTGGAACAAAACGAACGGCATTGTCACACGGACGGGTACAGAAATATCTCTGCACGGTTGACGTTCTCTTGATAGAAAATACTCGTTCCAGTTCCGATAATTTGAATAAATTACTCGCAACATAGTCGTTCTTCGCATTTGTTCACAGTAGATAGTTTTCATCGCACTTTGTCTCACCTATGTAACTGATTGAATTTTAGGTGCGTCGAAGAATGCATTGTTGCTATCAAAATTAGATTAAATGGATGTTCAAAGATCTTTACACGTAATAGATCCCTTCGTATCTTATGTCTTAACATAAGAGTACTTGATACTTTTTAAATTTACCAGACATTCAAACATATTCAGTTGCTCAAAAAATTTCTATATTTTTGTATCAACCGCAACTAAGTACAACAAAATAAGATTTTCATTTCATGGATATATGCGGCACGAAGTAAGCAAACCTTGAAACTTCCCAATATGATACAAAACTGTTCTCTTGTTCCCTCAACATATGTGCGTGGTAGAAAATTTAACGACATCTCGTCCACGTCGAGGAGATTGGGAGGAAATGAAATAAAGGTAAAAAAACGCGCGTAGGAAGAGCCAGTCTTCGGACATGGGGTCACGGCTGGCTTGTTTGCACGCCCATTCTCTGCATGGCCATCCTTGACCGTGGGGGTCCAGGGTGGAACCGACCAGAAGAGGACCCTCCGTGGCCATTACTTGGATGGCAAACATACTTGGTCCGTTGGTTTGTCCTTCCATCCCGACCGCATATAGCGGCCCGACCCCTGTGTATCGGCATGAGATTTCTATTTAAATGAGAATCCATTAGAATCTCAAGGCGGTCCGAGCAGAACGATGCCTCGAAAAGTTTCTCTGTACCGGATACTAATCAGCGTTTCCTGCCATACCCGACTTCTTAAAAAGCCGAAGATTTTGGCTCGTGTACCGTTATTAGTTTCTGAATGTCTACGGAAAATAATATTTCTCAAGCCATAAAATGAATGTAATATAGAAATTTAATTTTGGGTATATTTAGGAATAAACTGTTACTTATTATAGAAATCGAATGCAATTTATCATTAAAAAATTGTCTTATCATAGGTACAAAATATTGTATTTTTACGTTCTTTAAAAGAAAGTTTTGGTAATCGGTTATGAGAGATAGGATCTATTAACTGAAGCAAACAAAATATTATTTAATTTGCCCTCCATTATCGCCATACGAAAAAAATTATTTTTACTTAATATCCATGAATTGATAAAGTGTTTCACATTTATTATATGCAATTCGCAGTTAGTTTTAATCTTATAATTTTATCGCAACAAGGATTCTTTCCCCTTTCGTCCTATCGGCAGAACTCCGGAACGAAACAACATTCGGTCCCTCCCACGAACAGTTATCTTTAGATTTCCACCCGCTAATGTATTCATAATCGTGCGTGCGGTCGAGCGCTGCTTCCCATCGAAATCTCCTCGCTTGGCACGCGCCTTAATCGTCGTTAATGATAACACAAGTGTCCCGGGCCCGCGTAGAATTTCCAGTAACGCGCATTCAAAGCTCTCCCCGGTCTGGATAAACCAACATGCGTGGATGGGAACGCAGTCTTGAGTGGCCTAACGGCGGAAGACGGGCGTTGTAGCAGCGACTCATCCTGCATGCCCGTGTCGCGAGGGGCTTGGACCTATTTACGTGCATTGGGAACCATCATTAAGAGAAAGCGTGCACGAGAGAACGGGAGGGAAGACGCAGAAATGACAAAGCCGCTCGTTAGGCCCTCCGAGGGTCCTCACAAGCAGCGCCAAGGGTGAGAACGTGCTTAGGCCTCGATCCATCCCTTCGACCTGCGCTTTTCTCCTGCCCTTTATACAACTGTCTCATTCTCTGACCTCTTCTCCATTGCGTGCTCTCGAACACCCTTTCCGCGATGGTCACTCACTAGTCTCGAGGAACAAGCAATTCTGACCGTTGACGAACTCCATGATTTCGTTAGAGATTTTGCTAACAGGTTCTTCGTCGACTTCTTGAGTTTGAGATTTTAGGTATATGAGTTTCAGTAAATTTCACAATAAATTTTGCAAAGTTTAGAAAAGGAAAAAATCATTTGTCAATTACTTACTTAGGTCGTTTGTTTACTTAACGAAGCTTTGTAGCTGTTAAGAATAATAGAAAAGAAAAGTTCTTTCTTTGTAACTTTCAATTATTTGAGAAAGTAATTTAAATAATGGATGCCATCGTTAACAAATCTCATTGCATCCGATAATTCGTGACGGAATTCAATACCAACTGATGATATCGGTGGTATGTTATTCGTTACTGTTAGCCGTAGCTGTTGAAGCATCGTTAGAGCTGAAAGCCGCGAAGTCGTAGGAAGTGAGTTACTGCACCATTGGCAATTACGCGTTGACAACATCCGTCTAATGGTGCTTCGCTCGTAAACGCTCGGTCGTCTTGCCGCTTCTCCTCTTTCGCTACGGCTTCCTCATCTTTGCTCGTAAGAGCATCATATTCACTGGTAACGCGGGTTATGCTTCTCCGCGGCGTGATATAGTGTTTTACAAATTGTGCCGTGTTTGGGCGTCACGTAGTCGAGGGTGGAATAAGCTAGACGTGTCTCTGAATCTTGCCAACTACGTGAAATTATTGTCTGTTTTCATCGAGGTATTCTGCGCTTTGCATTTAAAACGGGTGTCCGACGTGATATGCGGAAAATATATTTCATTTGTTATTTTAATCATAAATTTTGAATTCAGAGTAAAAGCATTGTCCTAATTTAAATATTGTTATTTTACACTTTTTGGAATATAACTGCAACGCGAGCTATCTGATTTATCTCATAACTATCACTGGGTGGTCCAATGTACGTTCAATGTGATTCGATGTACATACATCATGATGTACGTGCATCATGTCGTCTCATGACATTCACAGATTAGTCATATATGAGATTAATACTCTTAAAGTAAGTAAGAAAAAGTGCGTTCAAAATTTTCACCAATGCAATCCAATCGTTTCATAGCAATAACATCCAACATCCATTACTTCCTAAAACATTACACGTCATATCGTTGAAGCAGGTCACAGTTCCACAAAAACCCTCGTTATTAATCCCCATTCCCTCGTTATTAATCCTAGCATTCCACCACCTGTCGGAGACCCAGTGTGCTCGGCAGAACGATAGCGGTCGATAGGTCGTGGAGACGGTTTTAGAGAGAAGTCCTGGTCGGTGCACGTCGTGGGAGTTAGCAATCAGTCAGGGTGACAGTTTTGCCCGTCTAGGTGACCCAGGGCGTCGGGGGTGCGTTCCATCACTTTCCATCCGTGATGTATGCATGAGGTCGCGACCGGTAGCAATCGTGGTACACACGTCCCCCAAGTAGCCAACTCCTCCGTCTTCCGGCTTGCTATTTCTCTATGAATATATGAATCGAACCTACACCCAGTTATATGGATACATACGAGCATTTGGTACCGGATGGGTACCTTGGGGGCGCGGTGGTCATACGTTAGCGTTGCGAGACGTTCGCGTCTTGGTTTCATCCCCTGGCACTAATATCACCGCGAATGTATCACGGTGTCCTCGTTTGGTATACGTGCTGCATTTTCTTTCGTGTTGGAAGGAATAATTTAGGCAACGATAAAACAGTCTGAATTACTTTAGTCCCTCACGCGAGCGAATCGAGTTCTTTGGTAGGATTCGTTGCAGTGATCTTTCCTCTTTGTCGGGATGGTGTTTGTAGATTGATAAATCGACACCCAGGAGGGTTTTCAAATAAAGCGTAGCATCATTGTAGACTTAAAAATTTATTTGTACATTTTTTAAAGGTATACAATGGAGTTATCTGTTAGAACAGATTAAGAATCTAAACAAAATTTCTTTTATGAGGCTTTATTTTTATGAGCAAGATGGAGAATATATGTAGATTCTTGCATAATGATATCTTTATCTATGTGAAAAAGATTTGAAATTATTGTCATAAGGTGATAAAATGTGGATAATACGGAAAACAACATTGTTATAAGGTTCATTAATTGCGATAAGAGACTGTGATACTTCCGATTTTGCTGAAATCACGTTGAACAGAGTTTGTATCGGTCTTAAAGCCTAGGTCCTATCTAGTGTCCCTTCGGGCTCAAGTAAAGGGCCCAAGTCCAAAACCCAAAGGCTTAACGAGTTGCGCGCACTTCGTGGAAGGCAAGTCAGCTCACGACGTTACAGGGTGGTAATGGAGTTAATTGCCGGCAGCAGACGAAACCAAGGGCTTACAACTTGAGATACCCCTTGCACCTGATACCAACAAATTGCTCCGTTCTTGCGTTATAACGTGATACAGCACGAGCTGTTGCCTATGTGTTTCGAGTAGCAGGTCAGCGTCTTTAATTCTGTCTGCAAAATTTCCGTTAATAAACGACGATAAAAAAGCAGATTCTATTTGTAGCGGATAAAGAATATAGGATAAGATTCTTTGTTCTTACTGAAATTTAGGTAATATCGCGAAATATTTGAGCCCATTGCTCTTCTTAATAAATTTTCAATGTAAAATGTTTTATTACTATAGCTCTGACGAATATATTTCGATAGATATTGCTCATTTTAAATTCATATCTTTTTCCCATAAATTAGTACTCTCTCAATACGCTGTCAAATACTTCTCGCGTTTTCCACATTTTCATACTTTCAGTCATCATCGTCAGAGATAGTAAGTTGCTTCGTCGACATCGCGTCTCGGGCTAAGTTGCGGTACGCGTTATCCGCATAACTGAACGTCGAGAAGAGGACGCCTCGCGAAATAGGATAATACCTCGGTCAGGACCTTCCAGCAGCATTGTCGAGGGACGGCGACTAGCGTAACACAGAAAAGACATTAGCCAGCACAGAGTCGTGAAAGGCAACCGTGAGAGGCCAACGGGGTTGCTGTTGCGTTTGCAGACTTTGGGGATGAGGCTGATGGGATGATGGCAGAGCCACGTTGAAGTGGTCTTCAACCGAGTCAAATTACGGCTGCATACGAATATAGTATATATCATGCCCTCGTTCGCGCTTATGATTTCGTCACTGCGGGTAATTTGTCACGAACATGATTTGATGTAGGTATATCATAAGTAGTATGAATGGGATGGAGTAGGTGAAAACTGTTTGTATGTTTCATTGTATGGTAAGGGAAATTAATATTTCAAATGTATTGATAATGATGAATAATCGTTTTTTTTACTGTTAGACTTATTTCTATTAGAAATTTCTGTTAGAAATTCTATGTACTTATTTCTGTTAGAAACGTTTTTATATTCTGAACAGTTTTCAATTTTTTAAATAAAAGAATATTTCTTGTGTGATTGTTATTAAGTACATTAAAGGAAGATAAAAATCAGTCGAAACAGGCGTTACTCATTATTTGCAATCTTTTTACATTTAGTTCTTAAAAATAGCTTGTTAAACATGTCTTTAAAATATATTTCCGTCTAGAATTCGGAACTATTTGCTAATACTGTCAAATTATAAATGAAGTGACACATAATTTCTTAGAATTCTGTTTATAGATAGTAAGTTACTCCTTCGTAATAAATTATCACCATTGAATTAGATATTATATTATTTCAAATAATGTTCGTTCTCGGCTAAAATATTACGTCAATTACGTCGGTTGAGTAGCAGTCGCGTAAGGTAATTAATATCATCGATTCCTGTCGTTCAATTAAAAACCAATTTTGTAGGGTCCACTTAATTGGCCGGTTTCCATCGCGTTGCTAGATATTGCTTTACCGCCTATACGCCCTTTTGTCTCGTCGCATCGTCTTATCGGGACCGCCTAGAATTAATCGTGTATCAGGCTCAAGCCTCACGTACGGCTACCGCTTTAATCGAAGGGAGAAGAGATTAATTAAATTATATGCTGCTCGCGAGGTTGATTCCTTCCTTCAAATTGCAAATTTCCCAGTTACCGATTAATTAATCAGCCGATGCGTGAAGTTGCGTGAAAGTTAATGGTGGAATTGACGAGACGTTAATGCTTCAATAAATTTCTCCTTCAAATGAATTTCTTGGTTCTGACAGTTATCCGGCAGTTTATTTTTCATGTTTCTGTCGTCGTTACTCTCGATTTTGATATGAAAATGATTAATATACATGCCACACAGAAACTATACCGATCAACTCAGTAGAGCGTAATCATTTGGTTTCTGAAAGTGTCAAAACTGTTTCTATATTCCAAAATAAGGAAATTGTCAGAAAAGAGTTGAAAAACTTGATTTTTCAGTTTTCAAATTTATGAGAAGGACCGCTTCTCGTTTAAACTATTTAACAGTAAATAAATTTAGGTACAACTTTTATCCGCGGTTGTTCCTTCTACCAAAAGAACAACTTCTTCAAGCTGTAAATACATCAAAATATATAACAGCTCCAAAGCTTTATGAAACTGAACACTCAAAAATTTCCCAATACCCCTTCCTACTTCAAGAACGATCATCGAATTTATCTCATCAAGAGTACAACAGTACCTACAGTTCATGTATCTCGATACAGACACCGCAGGCACTTATCACAGAAATTTACGTAATCGTGGCAAGAGTTGAAACAACGTTCAACCAACAATCAATTAAAAGTCCGCTCCGTGGACCCGTGCAAATCCAACCTTTCCGGATTGAGGGCTTTCGAAACGAAATAATAGTTGGAGAGATCGGATCTTGACTTGTGAACGAATGGCATAGAGGGAGTGAGAGAAAGAAAGAGAGAGAGAGAAAGAGAAAGAGAGGAAGGTGAAGAGAGAGAGAGAGAGAGAATGCTTTACGTGGTGGCGGCCGAAAATTTCCGTTGAAAATCGTAATCGGTACGAGTGGCGGAACCTCTGACCGCTGGAAAATCCAGCCGCTCTCATTAGCATTTAATGCCGGCGGAACTTTCGACTATAATGGCTCGTGTGTGCGGCCTGACGAATGCTCGAATTAGAGGCGAGAGGGCTGGCAAGAGTTGGCGGTAAGAGCGGGATTTTCGAGGAGCCAGATCGGAGGTGAACCCAAAGAGACGAAGACCGAACGACATGTTTCTGCTTGAAAATGTTCTCCGGTCCTCCAGCTGATTAAATTCTTCCGACCGTGATTGCCGAATCCCGTTACAGACGCGTGAATCGCTTTGTTAAGTTATTAAATCGTCTTATCCGAGGTTCGCTGCTCCTCATGCGTGCAAGATATATTTTCAAATTGTTTGTCCATCCTAAGTATCTTACAGTTGCTATATCGCTGATTTAGAAAGCTTAGACTTGTAAATTTATAATTAACGGTTATTAAAATCGTAGAATGCAAATGTTGAACAAAAGTAAGTGGAAGTATGGAAAGAATACGCTGATACAAGTACTAAATATGAAGTACTAATATAAATTTATCAACGTTATATTGATTAAAAACTGTCCGATTTCTCATTTAATATAAGTTCCAAGACAAAGTGCAGTAAATGCACAGTCATGTTCCCTACATTCGACGATATAAATTTCACTACTCCTTTCTATAAACACAGTGAATAAACCTATACATGTTCTATCACTAGTGTTAACTCGCGTATGTATAAAACGAGAACGCAATATAAAAGTGTGTGTAACACGGTGAAAAAGAGGATTTGCGGTCGTAAATTAACGGAGAGCAAGCTGGAAACGAGCACGCGCTTGGATTCGAGCGCGGTAACTTCGTTGAACCGGGACTTTCATCCTGTCAGATGGTATTTCATTATTATCCATGAAAGTTAATATCCAGCCGGTATGTGTGTATGTAAAAACTTGCTGCGAGGAAGCTGATATACTTTTAATTTTTATTTTCGCACGTAGCTGCTCGCAGGGACGTAGACGACGAGAAGGCACGCGTTCAGAGGCGAGTGTGCGCGCTCGTCAGCGGAGGAGAACTTTAAATTCTCGTGCCGCCTGGCTTAATCCGCGGCTTAGAGAGCTTAACCCCACGAATATCTCGTCAGAGCTTTCCCCAGACCGACGACGTCGGTCCGCGGTGCCAGAGAGCAGGTTTATTAGCGCACGGATTTCGAAATTCTTTTCATCCCTGGCTGGGACACGAAGCCTCCCACGCCGTTTACATAAGCGAGTTCTCCGGATTGCCTTTTTGATATGTAGATAAGGGGTGGTGCCGCTTTTACGCCGTTTACGCCCCCACCACGGACTAAAAAGAGACGCCAGGACGTCGTTCCGTTCCGCGATAGTTGATGTTACTTTGTAGAGTTCTTGCTTCTTTGAAGAATCTGACATTCTGTGGAAACATTCGCGATTTGTGAAACCTTTCCACGTTTTGTGTCTTCGCGATATGAAAAATTTTATAGAGAAAGAAGAAAAGGAGAAACAGAATATAATATTTCTCGATATAAAAGGCTATTTTTCTTTGGAGAATAATCTTCTGGGAGTTAGATTAGTCAAGACATTTTAAAAATATTCTCTTGTATTATTTAATTTTCGTGGTGATTGTTAACAAAGATATAAAGTTACCTGTTCTAGACTTCCTTGTAATAATCTTCGATTTACTTTCCTTCAGAGATCGTAATATTTGTGTTTATCGTAGCAAGAACTTGTCATACTAAAATTATCTTCTTTCGTCTCGTTAAAAGTAGAATTTTATCCATCTTTCTTCAGACTATAATTGTTTCATGGCGCCACTGATATCTGTATTTAGGATTAAAGCAAGAGAAGTTACTTGGCGCGTTCATACATCGATTTTCTCGAAGGAAATCACAAGTTAGACGTGATAATCGACACGGTTCTGGCGCCGCACGTGAACGCCACTGAAACGGGCAGCTAAACAAGGCCGAGCAATTATGAACAAGGAGCATAGCCGGGATAAACAAATTACACGCGAACGGTTCTCGGTGGTGATTAGAGGTAAATCTTGTTAGGGAAGTTTCTCTCTGGGTTTCGTCTTGAAACAACTGCAGCTGAGAATAACACGGAAAGTTACTTTTCTATACAATTTCTTCCTTCCTTCTAGTGATAAATACAACATTTAAAAGATTCGCATTAACACGTTTTAATTTTGCAATTGGACTCTTAAAAGGATTTTATAATCTGAGAAATAAATATAAAATATTCCATATGATAGAATTATAGATTTTGATAGAGGAACGACCACCGAATTGCTATTTGGGGAAATCGATAGAGAGATAAATTACCAATGGAGGTTTCAATCGCTATAACATTCTCGTGGGACCGAAGAGCCAAATCAGCTACGATGCAGGAAAGGAGGAAACGAACAAACGAAAGAGGGACCAATCTTGTTCCTTAGACTACGTTCTATCATTATTGGGTCGCTTCACTCTGCACGAAAGTGTTCATTTACTTCTATTATTCGGAGTAAACAGATTTGGTTCGCATTTAGCTTCTCTTCAAGCAGTAACCACATACTTTTTTCCGTAGCTTATCGTATATTTTCATTATGTTCGTACTGTGTTTTCGCCTGTTCTTTACTTTTGGCACGCTGTTGTATAAAAATATTTATCGTGAGTACATCTTATGGCAATTCTGTTAATTTTCTCGAACTTCTTCGAAATATTCTACGGTATTTTGCTAACTTGAATGACGAGTGTACGTAAAAATATCTATATTTCAAGGAAAAGCTTAAAGGTACAAATAAAAGATTTAAGTGACTGCAGAAAAAGCTCGGATTGAAATACATTTTACGATTTGTCGAAATCACGACGTAGCCAAAATCACAGAGCAGCAGCCAGGTCGTTTTTCGCGGAGGTCTTTTTCGGTTCATGCCAGAAACGACGGCACAGATAGTTTTTGCGGGCAAATGGAAGCCGATTTCTGCGCATTTCTGCAATTACAACGGCAGTAAGCATCAAAGGCGACCCGCGTGGAAGACGTGAAATTTCATCGGAAGCCATGCGACGATTACGAGAGAAATACATGCGAGAGGAGGAGAGAGAAAGAGAAAGGAAAGGCAGCAATGAGAGGTAGTCGGTCCGAGTTTGCGAGTTTCAAGCCAAGGGGATTGCCGTATATTAAAGTACTTTTCGACTCCCCTTTCCTTTCTACGCCAATCCGTAGCTCTGGACCCCCTCAAACCTGGTCCTACTTCTCTTTTCTCTACGTTCTTCCTTTCTCGTCAGTCTCGTTGCCATTCGAATCGCGAGTAATCGTAAGCCCTAACTAAGCCTCTTGCGTATTTTGCACGTGACGTTCCAGCTTCGTTTATGATTCGTTCTATAAGTCTTGCCGCTCGCCTAGCAATAACGATGGTCAAGTTAATCACAGTTAATCATAGTTTTCTTCTTTTTGGATCAACCAAACCTTTCCCTATTCTTGTTTCTTCGGAAGGCTATAAATCTTTCATGTGCTGATCCTGGTGTATTTACTTTGAAAACTCATTCACTTACCCTACAAAAACGGAAAGAATTGTCACTAATAAGTGTTGATAATAAAAAATGATATGATTAGATAGAAATGAATACGTAAACCTTTATGTGTGCAAAAATATATTCCTGTACAATTATAAGTTTTCGAATACATTATAAATATTGTCTTGAATATAATATAACCAAAGTTTAAAATACATTATCGTTTAGAATATTCTCTCTTTGGGACCGCAAGAATAAGGTAATTAAATTTCTTAATGATAGCAAATATTTTGAAAAATCTGCAAACGCGCGGATCGGCGATCCGTGAACCCGGCATCCATCGGCAGGGGTTTCCTTTTGGTACCATTAGTCATTAGCGATTCTAAAAGCACCCAGGGTAGAATATTACAGCAGTAGCCACGGCGGCTTTTACCATACTTTAGCTTTATACGAGGCCCATTCATCAAAAGCCAGCGAGTCCAATGGCTCCATGGGTATACGTTGCTTAGCAATGGATCCTTCGTCGCAGCAGGCTCTTTATGATCTGCGATTCTGCGGTATTAGATATTTTCAAAACCACCTACCATCTTCTTCCCACAGTTTATTTTCAAGTTCTAATATTTTATGTCACTTTTTTAAGCTCGTGAATAATTATGACTGACGCTTATACTTTTAAAACATTTTTACTAGTTCATTTTAATGTTCACCTTTCTAACTTTCTTGTTATTTTATAGTAGCTTAATTTCCACCCCTTTACTTTCGATATCTATATCTTTCCATCATGAAACCCTATAACTTTTCTAACTATCACGTTATTTTATAATAACTTAATTTCTACCACCCTATATTTTCGACTCCTATAACTTTCCATCACGAAACCCGGTAGCTTATACTACTGATTCTAACTATGTAATAAAATTATATTGAACGCATTTCAAAAAATATACAAAAGTACAAGATATTTAGTACAAGTATTTAACACTTATTATATGTTTAAGACGATTGTTGATGTTGTATAATAATTTTTATCTAAATATATCTTTGAAATAAATATTTTGTAATTTCTATACACATTTTCAAATTGGTCACAAATTTTATCGATCCAATTATTATGTATTGTTAGTCGTGTGTTGACTAATGAAATTTCAAAATATATTATATATAACATATAAAGTTATCTACTAGTTGGATATTAAGATTTTCTATGGTAGGTGTTCGAATACTTTCCATTGCAGATGTAATTCAAAATTTCAACAAATCCTTGACATTTGTCCTCAAGTGGTGAAATCTCCAAACAGACTCATTTCCACTTGTTTCACAGCTCATTGCAATTTCATCGCTTCCTTTCTCGATGTCGAGTATCGTCGACTACAACGCGCCCTTTGAGCATCGATCTAGACGAGTAGCCGAGACGAAGAAAAGGTGAGAAGCTGTCAAGGCTGTCACGCGTCCAATGGACCATACAGTCGGCCCATTATCGACGGAGGGACTCTGTGGAGAAATAATAAAAATGCCATTAGTGTCTCGACGTCCCAGGACGGTCGAACGATGTGAACGTTTCACCCCACAGATTTCGACCGATATATATCTCTCATTCCCTTCGACCACTTTAACGTCTTTGTCACGGACTCTCCCGCTTGACGAGGTTAATCCTTCTTTTCGGCCTTCGACCTTTCTCTAGCTCTTCGGTTTTCCTTCTTGGTCCACTAGCCAAGGGCTGGACGATCTTAAAATCCGTTCACGAGCTGGAACGAAAATAATTGCATCGTGATTCTTTCGCTTTTTCCTTCAACCCTTCCACCCCCTTTTCTCCCTTAGCCACCCCTATTCTTTCCTTCGTTCTCCCTCTTTCTTTCGCTATCCTTCTCGCTCTCGTTATTTCGATTGCGGTGACTCTTTGTCTTTGTCTTTTTGTTCCTGCGTCTTCCTTCCACGAGCTACGACCGAGAGGGCATAAATCCTTCGGGATCGTCGCCGAAAATAAGATAAAATCTCACTGCGACTCAGCTTGGTAGAGGAAAGAAAAAAGGCAAATTCCCGAA
The DNA here is from genome assembly GCF_041682495.2 of Bombus fervidus. Classification (NCBI taxonomy): domain Eukaryota; kingdom Metazoa; phylum Arthropoda; class Insecta; order Hymenoptera; family Apidae; genus Bombus; species Bombus fervidus. The sequence goes on along the minus strand of NC_091523.1, from coordinate 1,736,371 downwards.
TAAACACATCCGCGGCTCTTTATGGTGCCACTTTGTGGATCCACCCCCAAGTCCGTGGCCTGTGTACCGTGCGCATTATTAACTCAACCACCGGAAAATGTCAACGCGGCCGGGTTCCTTATCTCCTCGCTTTTCTTTATTTTACCACCAAACGCTGCCTTCCCTCAACAGAGTCGTTGTTTTTTTCCCTTCTGCTACGGGTCACGCGACTTTTATCTGTCAGATTCTTGTCTGAAATGCTGTTATATTCGGTGGCAGATTTGTATAGCGATTTTCTCGAGGAAGTGTTTCTCGAGCAGAATAAATAGATGATACATTGTGGAATATTATTTAATTTATGTATAATTTAAATCATTCGTTTTACATTTTACCGTATCAGCTTTATGTACACCTAGCACTCTATAAAATAATCTCTTCATATTTTTCATACAATAAATTGACCACAATTTATTCAAATTTATTTCACAATTAACATTCATTCACGTTGTATTTCAACATATCCACAATCTACTATTTCAAGAGCTATACTATACGGGAATAGACGAACTATGTAAAAATTAAGTTTTCAGTCCCTTCCTCAAATCTGATCCGATACTCTGTTCGATAGGGTATGTCGTGTCTAAGAGCGTTTCCGTTTTCTCTGAAGATCCGACAAGCAAAAGAACGCCTCTGGGATCGGGTTTCCAAACGTTTTAATCGGCGTTTTTCTTTTTCCTACCCGGCCGCGATTTCACGATTTTCTTCGCCCTCGGGGGAGAGGAGAGAGTGTCCTCTTTCAGAAAGGAGTTATCGCCGAAGGAAGCTACAGGCATCGGTGTGCTCCTGTGAAAAGGGGCTGGGGACGGCTGGCGGGGTTAAAACGACCTCCGCAGTCGAGGCTGAAGTCTGAAAGATAAGGTACCCCTCTTCTCTCTCTCGGCCTCCTAGATTATGGAATGGCACTTTAATTACACTAATGGGAGAACCAAATGTTAATTACAATTCGAAGTCTAAAAGAGAGACGATTCGCGGCCTGTGTAAGAGCGAGAAAGACAGAGGGCGGAAAGGGGCTGGTAGAGGAGAGAGGAGAGATAGGCCAGTAGACGGGGAAGGGACCAGATGAGATTTTCGTGCGTAAGAGGGTTCCCGTGATTAGTATTATTTAATTAAAAATGCCCAGTCCTATTATGGTCACCTCTCATAAGGACCAAGCTTAGTTGCGTGGGAAGCTGCTTATGAATTGGATTATCGAAAGGAGAAAAGAATAAAGTGGAGAATGAAATGTCATGGCCAATCATTGCTACGTATATTGACAGAAGGCTTGATGAGTGAAGAGCCAGCCAATTATTATTTGGCAAAAAGCTAGAATTAAGGAATCATTCCAAAGTGAAGTGAAGTGGAATTCAGTTAAGGAAAGCAATGAAACGAACACTACAAGCAACACGTGATAACATATATCACATAAAGAACAATGAAAATGTAAAATATTCGATCATGTATTATCGTATAATCATTGCAACTAACAAAATATCTTCACGTTATTAATTTGTCCGATAATTAAAAGTAGTTAAAAAATACGCGGAAGAATTTAACATAAAAGACACGATACCAGTTATCGAATTCGATATCCGCTTTAACATGTTTCTCAAAATAAGAAATTTAGAAAACATCCATTCATCAAGAAAGGAAAGAAACGAAACAATTGGAACTACGGAAAAGTTTCTAGTTGAAACGGCTCTGTCGACGGTGGATCGATCCGAACGGTGGAACGGATATCAACATTTTGGAAATCTCGTTTCCTTCTCCCGAACGATTTCGGTGACGTCGTCGTAAGCGGGACGACGAGGAGGACTACGCGGACGACTACGAGGACGGTCACGACGACGATGGGCTATCGACGCCGGGGTGGAGTCGAGGCGGCAGCCGGGTTTCAATTTAAAGTTGGACGAGCGTGTCGGGATTTCAATGTACAAAATGCGTATGCTAAACTTTTCGCACCCCTGTGGTAGCCGCCGCCCCTCCGTTCGTCTTCGAGTTCCCAAACACCCTTGACGCCGTAGCTCGAATGCCGGACAACGTCCGTGTCGACGTTTCGTCCGGGAAAAATCAGCAAGTCTGATGCATCGTCAAGTAGAAAGGGCGCGCAAGTAGAACGTCGCTCCCGTTCGACACGGTGCTCGCGGGACGAATGTTCCGTGGAACACTTTGAAGTCACTGTTCCCAAAGGTCAAATTACTTTTTTGAAGCCGTCACACGGAGGCCTTAGCGGCATTCACGGCTCGGTCTGAGGATCCCTAATGATCGCAGCTGCGATCGAAGGTGATGCATATCAATGGATAGGCTTGAAACGACATCGTGTGAAGCAAGTTTCTAATGGCATCCAGTCGCTAACTTTTCTCACCAAAAGGTACGCATGCACCTATGAGGTATTTGCATCTAGTTCCAGACGCTAGCTTTGTCTCGTTCCGTAATTTATACTAGGGGTTTAGGCTTTATCGCGACGCCAACTAAACACCTAGGAAAGTGTGCATTGTCCTTGATGATTAAGCATGGGAGTAGAAAATGAGAGGTATTGGAAAATTACTATTTACTTAATTACTATACATGAAGCAATGATTTTTACTTTCCTAAGTTTTTCGTTATCCTTGTGGTGAATGGTCTAAGGTTAATAATCCAACGTAACTATATCCTTAAAATCAAAATTATTTTACATCGTATTCTTCTTGTTTCTCTTCGGCATTCTGTTTTCCATTTCCTTGAATCCTATCCCAAGACTCTAAATCAAGCGTCATTCGAAAATAGACAGGTTCCAAACATGGCCTTCCGATTCGATCGCATGGTTTCGACGCGAATCTAACTTCGACAATGCATCCAGATGGAATGTCACGCTGTGTACGATTACTGCGAGACGAAGGGCGAAGATAGGAAAAGAAGAGAAAAAAAAAAAAAAAAAAAAAGAAGAGCAGTGGAACGAGGAAGATGCTCCAGCGGCCGAGCGATCGCGGATGGGTGAGAAGTTTCGCCCCAGGAGTTGGATTACCGCGTGGCTTCGGTCGGTATTTGAAAATCGTGGGGTCTCGAGGCTGGCGGGCGAAGCTGCCGTGTGATTGATTTTGCATACGACACGGATTGGACAGGTTTGAGAAATTGGACTAGCTTTCTGGGTTGGTTTGGCCTTTCTGCCCTCCTTGGCATTTCCCTTTCGAAACGGCCCTTCCCCTTCCATCTTCTTTCTATATCGCGAGTGTCTATATGCCTGGATGGTTATATCGACGCGTACGTAGAGAGTATATGTATGTCGATGTAACGTATATACTTAACGTATCCAGGAGTGTCTACTCGCGAGAGACGGAGAAGGGTTCCCTCTCGTATCTCTAACGGGAAACCGAGAAGGGGATTGGCCTCGAACGAGCGATTTGTGCGATCTTCAAGGATGTATTTATGAGCGTTCCAGGCCCGCTTCTTCCACTTTCATATTGCGTTCGGCATTTTCCATGGCGATGTAAGTTACGGCGTGCAAAATCGAAACGTGACATCTAATATAAGATGCGATCGTTTCTTGGAGGCGTTGAGTATGGAGTTTGATATCGACTCTGATGGTAATCGCGAGTTGGAAACGTAGGATTAAGTGAAATATTTACATAAATTGATAAGGCTAATCATTAATAAGGAGAAGAAACTTACCTACTTACCTACTGTCTTTTTCTGTAAAAGACCTTATTTCTTTTTTAGTAGACGATTTTCAAACAACTTTCTTTATTGAAATACAATTGTCTAAATTAAACAAAAATTGTGTAAAGATCTAAGAATGTCTAATAAAGAGCTAGTATTACTTGAATATTCATTCAAACCAGAAATTTAGAAGCTATCATTCAATCCTATACTGGCCTTATAATTTAGAAACATACTTATCATCCAAATAACGCTTGAAATAGTCTAACAAAAGTCGACAAGAAATAGTCTAACATTCGTCAAAACTAACACAAGAAACTTAACAAATTACTTAATTCTTCGTGTAAACGAGACACGAACGATTGCATATGCGAGAGGATAGTGCGTAAGAAGAAGCTGTCTCGAGGCATTCAGGCTAACTCGTCTGGCGTTATCTGCCGACGTCGGAGTGGATAACAGGCCGAACGATTTATTCTAAACCTTTATCCGGCGGCCCCTCGAAATTTATGAAAGAAGACGCCCGTTTAACCGACTCGCTCAGTCATCCCTCACGATGGTGGTGAAGCCACCCTTCCCTCAACTATCTTTCTTCCTTGCTGTGTCTCCTTGTTCTTCTTCGAGCTCGCGCCTCCCTTCCCTCTGGTTCCACCTCCTCTTCTCGATTCTCTGCCCTGTGCTCGCATGTCAGCCCTTTATTTTATACCAAGACGAGTCGGTCCGAGTCGGTCCTAATATTAAAGGGGATGGTTCACCCTTAGTGCGTGATCGGGATACTAAAATTCGCCGATCGGATGGTTCGTGACTTCCTTATTGAAGGACAGAACGAAAGGCGAGTGGCAGGTTTCTCTACGAGCAAAACGTCATTGAGAGCCCGAGCATTGCAATCTTTTTCTACGGTTCGTGAAACATAGAGCTTGATTATTGAGAGTACATAGCACTGAAATGTGATGGGTGAGGCGTTCAATTGGGTCTTTGAATAAAGTTTTCTTGTTTGAGAAGTCAGGGACTTGGAGTACTATTTTATTTCGTACGAAGAACTATTAATTTAATACAAAAAGTTTAGAATAATAGTTTCTATAGCTACCTTTCTAGGAATCGCCATAATGTAGTTTTTGGATTTACAATTGATGAGCCACGCGAGAACATTTTTGTTAATGTCTTGATTTCGAATAATTCATTTGGTTCACGAATATAAATGTCTTGAAAATAGATGATAATAAATCTTTGAAGTTTTATAAACAATAAAATAACGAAATCATTTTTTAAATAATCAGCTCAACAGAGTGCAAAAGTACAAATTGTAGAACCAATTGAAAGAAAATGAACATTTCTAACATCCAATAGCATTTGAACACAACTTTAAAAGTAGTTCAGTAACGAACGTGTCATTTTATCTAATTTCCAGAATAACGTTTTGTCTCTGTGTTTTCCAGTTGTATCTGAGCAAAACCCGGCAAAGTGGTCTCACGGACAATTTACATCAGGATCTCTTACGAACGGTCAACCCAACTGCACGCCAACAAGGTAAGTCTCGTCGACTTTTTATTTTTTTCTCTCTTGTCTTCTTCCTGGAGCGATGCTTTTCCCTCTCGAATTTCTTCGGCATCGCCGACTGCGAAACGGCTTTGAATTTCCGTCCGCGTTTGAAAAAGATTTCGTCCCCTACCACGGCCTCGTTTTTTACTGTTTTCTCGTTTCTCTCGAATTCGCTCGAAACTTTCGACACTCGCGTATACACGCACACACAGAACGGTGTCGTTTAACCGTTCTAACGACGAGATACTCGCTTCGTACGTATATCGAAACTGGCGAAGTCCTGTGCCGAAACACAAGCGACATTTCGAAACTTTGGCCAATTTCGCGTGTACTCGCTTAGAATAAATATGTGATCCACGTGTGCCGGCGTATCTACGTTCAATATGTACGAGTCGCTTATAAATTATGTTTTATCTCGAACTTCTATGAAGATACATATTTAATCAATATTCGATGAATTATCCTGATCATTTTCTAACTTTCACTTTTATTTACTAGGTTATCTTTTTAGGAAAATAAGGTTCAAGATATTAGGAATTCTCAAATTTATTGTACCTAATATGTCAAAAAATAGATGAATTCATAATTGTTAAACAGAAGTGGATAAGATACTCAATAAGTAATTATTATTAGTGTCCCTGTGAAAAATAAGTTGCTACTGTTCTTTTAAAAAGCGTTTATCATCACATTTCCAATACTACTTTCATTCCATTCATAGTATAATATTTTTTCTGATACTTAAAGAAATTTTCATATAATATCATACCTCATGTAATTAATAATTTAGTAAAATTATTACTAATATTTATTAGTCGGTTATTAACGAATTATTTACTTGACAAACTAAAACACAAAGAAAATCCATAATCCAAGAGGAAAGATGGAAAACTGTCAAGGAAGACATCGAACAACTATTGCCTTGATTTCCACGGAGTATAGGCAAGGATTTTCACAAGCTGAAACGATGGCATCGTCGTAGACGAACGCGATTCGTGGGGACGGGAAAAGTAAGGAGGTCGGCATCATGCATAACCCCACGTCGGCCTCGCATAAATATTCTAATAACTTCGGAAACTAATATGATTGCATCCAGCAGGAATAATATCCTGTTCGAAGTGGGCATCGCGGCTGTATGCGTGGAATACGAAATACGTTGAGCGCGGCGTCCACATGAGAACAACGTCGCGTTCCTCCTCACGTAACCGTAGATCGCCGCGAGGGTGGAAGCGATCTCTCTCGATGACAGTGATTACTTTAATCGTGCTTTCCCTTCCCCGTTGAGACTGTTCCAGAAAATAGTTATAGCGACGAAAACCATAAGATGTATCGCTCCAAACTATCACACGATGTTCGATAGCTATGGACTGTCGCAGAAATGTGGACGCCATTGCAGATATGTATTAGAAAGGTATGGGGATAGAAAAAGAGATGGAAAGAAATATTTTCTTTTGGATATATGATTTCATTCTCGTTTTTAGTAGAAAATACTTTAGACAAAAAAAAACTTTTGTTACTAGTCGCGAAGAAATGTGCATTGGTTGTTTGTATGAAATTTTAAAATAATTTTAGAGAATTTTAAATAATTTAAAAATAACTTTCAATGAAAAATTGACTATAAGATTCTAGTAATATTCTTGTAAATAATAATGGTGAATGCATAAGTCTAACTGATTCGTATCTTTTTACATAAAGCTTCACTGTTATGTTGAAAAATCAAGAATAGAAAATAAAGGAATGAAGGTGTCCTTTTGTTTTAACATAATTATCCTTCATATATCCTTCATATATATTTCTGACTTTGATTTACTCAAAAACAAAGTCTCACGTGATATCAAATAATTCGATATTTTCAATATACTTTCTCGTACATAAAATCACATTATTCCATGATATATGATAAATTCTACCATGCAATACCAAGAAAGGGTATTTTTCAACGTATGCACGTTGAAGCACGACGACGACGAAGGCCGTGAACGAATGGTTTCGAAACGCCAAGGACTCGTTAACGCGAAATATCGTTAAATCGATTTCGCGCAGATTCGAGACGCTCGACGAAAATCCATCCGAGAGATTCGAGTTCGAAAATTAATTTCAATCCGTACTTGAGCCCCTGGCTCCCACTCCTTCCGCCTCTCTTTCGCTTCGTCTCCTCTCCGGCTAGGTTGGTCAAACAGCGCCGTGTACAGCGCGGTTGGAAAATCGAGCAGCGCTCGAGTACTGGAAACAAAAGGCCGACGTTTCAATTAGGTCCCTTATTAGTTAGCGATAATAGGGCCAGCGGCGGTCGAACGGTAAGGCCAGGGCTTTCCAGTGCTTAACCGTTGGCTGTGTTAGATTCGCCGGCTTGTTTGCGTGGATCCAGCTCTTACGATATTAAGGGCTGACTAGGCATTCACCGATGCCGTACCGACCTCCAACCACCCACGAAGCCCCACCTCCTACGCGTTTCGATGTTTAGAGCCACCCCCTAACCTATGGCTCTCCTCGACCCGTTCGACTTGACCAAGATAGAAGGGACAGCTAGGGAGCCTTACACTTCGTGGCTGGACCATTCGCTGGGTCGATTGATTTTCTCGTATTAGGACGTTGCAAGGATGGAAACCTCTGATAACACAGTTTGTATGATGGAAAATCGAATTCGTATCTTCTAAAGGAAGTTCGGTATACAAGGAATGTGTTCGGTTGATGCTCATGAGGGATTTAAATATGTGAGAGCAAAGGGTAACATAAAAAGTAACTTATAAAAGGTAAGACTATAAGAATATGAGAAAATCATATGTAAATTGCGGAAATATAGACAGCATCAGGAGACGGAAGGATCTGTAAAGGGTATTGATTTATCATACAGTGCCCAAATATTGCTAATCTGTGTAAACATTTCTAAGTTTGGTTTGGACTGCTTTATATTGTCACAACACTTAAAAATACAGTTCAGCTGTATACACAAATATACGTACGTATGATTAAAAAGCTGGTGTATACACACGAAATAAAGTGTGAAGCTTGATAGTAGAAAAGGGAGAGAGTTAGCGGTGCGTTCTCGAAGCCCAGGAGGAATTTGTCGCGAGAAACCGGTCGCAGCAGTCGCCTGCGGCTCGCCGCAACGATCCTCCGTCGTTTTAGCCATTGTACGGGTACCGCACGCTACCGGAGAGACCGTTGCCGTCGCTATCGTCGGAACCCTTCGAAACTAACTCGCCTCGGCCGAAACTGCGCCCGCTTTCCTCGCCACGAAACGGTCGACGTGGTTAACAAGCAGGCACGCGATGTGCATCCGCTATCGATTCGAAAGTGAAAAGACCGAGGCGACTTACGTGCACACGGAGAGGAAATGGAGCACGGTATTGCCTCGAGAATTAACTGTGAGACATCGTGTGCTTGATGGACGATAACCAGTCCGTTAAGGAACAACGTCGTAAACTTCGGACACCCATATATATTGCTCTCTTTGCTACCGCTTAATGTTTTACTTACTACAGCGTTGGAGCTGGAAATTTTGGAAGATGAATATTTGATATTGTAGACCAAGAAGCTTTTACTGAGTTAGCATGTTTTCTTTTCAAAGTCCATTGTTTTAGAGAAATACTTATTCTAAAAGATGACAATAAAGGATTGTTTTTAAAAGCAGGGCTCATCACTGTTCACGATTTCGATTCACCGGTTAGCCAATTTTTGGATGTCATCGTTTGAACCTTCTGTCAGGTATTATTAGATCTTTTTCATCATTATCCGCAGGGCTGGGAATTGTAGCAGTGTACATAAAAATTTTAAGGGTGTAGGAACAGCGTAAAGATATAGGAAGATATATAAATCAGCGTGTGTCCAAATAAAAGTATTCAAAGCTTCCACAATATCGGCAGAAAGTTATCTTCGGCGTCGCACCGGTTCTTTGCGCCCGCAGAAACCGGAATTGGTTTTAGTGTAAATGTGGAGTGGCGGATTCGCCGGGTGTTGGAGGACGTCGTGGCGGATAGGGTGGCGCGGCGGTGGAGTGGTAGCGACATCTTGTATTGTCAGATCCCAACGCGACAAATTCATAATTGCGTTAATGCGGGTACGGCGAGGGTTCTTGCCGCAACCACCGCAAGGCGCGCTATGGCGTCTTGTGGCTGTAAGAGAGATAGGGACCAGGCCTTCGAGAGAATGGGTGAGCGCAGGAGGGAAAATGGACGAGAAGGAGAGAGCCACTGAGAGAAAGAGAAGTCCCTCCTGACAGAGCCTCGTTAATCTTCCAAGGATTACGCCAGAAGGAAGTATCGCCATTGTGCAAGGTGCTCCTCTTCCAACCGATAATTATTAATTAAACTGGCCTAACGGGCCATTTCGCGATTTATCGATTTATCGGGAGACCCTTGCCAGCGTGGCGATGTTGAGACGTTTAGAAAAAAGTCGGTTGATCTTTTGATGAGTTGGATTGATATTATTTTGTAAAAAGATTGCTTTCTTCACAGTTCAAGTATTTTTATATTTCGCTAACATTATGATCAGTTTCATAACATGTCTAATTATCTATCATATGAAATTAGGCTAGGATTATATAATCATTCAAAAACGATGATCTCACTAAACTGTTATTTAATATTCTATAGTACAAAAAAGCTACTTCGCCTGTTACAATTCCATTAAAAATTACGCTTATCATTAGGCATAAAGCAGTAACTCTTTCAACGCAATCGTAATCAGTTTATCAGCTCGTTTAAATAGGGTGTAGTTGTTGAACGAGAGAACGCGCGATACAGACGAGCCAGCGAAGCGTGTTAATCGTCAGATTTTAATTAATCGTGGAAGATTAGACAATCATGAAATCGAACAGGAAGGGTCATCAAATCCGCACGAACGAACACGAGAACGAGAAAAGGGAGAGGAAGGGTTACGCGTGCGACCGGCTCGCAAACGGGCCGAGGGTAAAAAGGATAGAATTGCAAAAGCGAGAGAAGGCGTGGAACGAACGAGCCGAAATAAAACAGTGATATCGAGGCATTTCACGCACGAGCAAGAACGTTTAGCAGATTCAACGTGCGTGCCGGTATTCGGCACTGCTACCCACGGTGAAACGATTTTCTCTCTTTCCATTCTCTGTTCCATGGTTTGCTGTTTCATCCCGTCTTTCTCTCTCTCTCTCTCTCGCTCTCTCCCTCTGCGTATAGTTCGCCCCTTTCTTTCTCACTCCGGTATGCCTCTATCACCTACACCCTCGGTCAGAAGCTCGCTGAAAAATACTGCTCTCGCTGACACCTGTAGCTTCGACGTTCTACATATGTGCGTACGTACGCCGACCGAGCGCCCATCGAGGAAACGAGGGGCAAAAAAAATTATCGCCTAAGAAAATTTCCATAAGACGACCGACAGAGTATCAGTTTGACAATCTCGTTATGCATCTCGCATCTTTTTCATACAGAAGGTTGTCAGTTGAATTGTACAAAGTTCGATTTTATGGGCTATAAAAATGTGATTTTTTTAGGGTATAAAAGGTTATTTTGACTCTGGGCATTTGAAAGATTATAGCATCTACTGAATTCATTGACTTACAGTTGAACGTATTGTTGGAGGTCACTATGGTACTCATGATTATATAGACATCCTAGTCTTTGGTAGAACAGACAGACGACTTAATATTGATATTTGTATTTTGTACAATAGGTTACAGATATCTCCAGCGTAATCCACATAGGCGTATTTCTATCCTTGCTTTGAAATGATATTCTATGCACGTAAACTGAAATAATTTTTTCCCACTTTAACTAACACTAGTAATACCGCCAACGAATGAGAAATATCAAATGCATTCCTAAAAATATACTATATGTGCATGTCTATATCTCGAACCCCATCAATATTGCAACGCTCGTGCAATTTTAATCAACTCGACATTACGACGAAGATTACTAATTCATACCAGTGTATTAAAAAGTGGAACAAAAGGAAGTATCAGTCGAAAAGATTTTTCATTATTTTCACGACGAGCGGAAAAGGTTGGTGGCCGAATTGCTGCGGTGAAAGGGGAACGGATTCCACAAGTGGTGGGACTTTACGGGACTTAAGATTAATCCTCATAATTACTCGATTTCGTTCTTCTCTGCGGGGCCCCTCTTGTATCCGCTTTTTATACGGTAGCTTGCACCTCGTACCATCTGCGGTGTACCTTCGCGAAAGGGACCAGAGTGGAATGAATGGCAGAGCTTGAGAGGACTCGGTTGCTCGGCCATAAAGATATTTATCAGGTGACAACCCCGGTCATCCTTTATGATCCTTCCTTTCTTGAGGTTTTCCACCGACGTCTTAGAGGCAACTTCACCCTTCGGCCAGTCGCGTGCCACGTTATTCGATGACACGACCCTCGCGCATTCTTTTCTTCCTTGCCGAGATTCCTTGTATCTTTCCCTCAAGGGGGGAAATACCTCAGTCGAGGAATGCTTGCCTCTCTTCCGATTTGCTTCTGCTATTTATGTTCGATAAATTTCATTTTTAAATACATTTTCTGCCTTGTCATCATCTCCTTCACTGTCTGTTTTTCTACATACCGAAAGATTTAAAGTTTGTTTTATTGCTGTTAATTTTTTATTCTAAAAGAAGTTTGGTTATTAAATATTTGGTGCTGAGTATATTTTCCGAAATATTCTCTAAATGAAATCATACATTCTCGAATGAAATTCAAATCGTTTCTCTCATAAACTGCATTCGTTGCTTCAATACCGATGAAAATCACAGCCTATTTTGGAAAGGAACCCAATTTCAACAGAATAATGTAACGTCCTCACACCATTGTCTATGCCTATGTAAGATTCCCTATTCCAGAAGACTAGATCAACGAAAATGTTCTAGCGGAAGATCCGAAACCGAAACGAGCAGATAGGAGCGGCACATCGTTCGACACTACATTTACCAGAGAAATATAGGGGTTGGTTCTCGCGGATGACCGACAACGCGCATCGTGGGCGTGAAATCGGACGCCGGCCAGGACGTCCGCTCGACTCGGCAGCCGACGGACAATAAGAATCGATATCTTAATTAACGAACGCTGGTGGGTCCGATGTGCAAGCGAACTCTCCTGTTCGTAGAGAACGGAGGGAAAAGGCTTGTGGTGTGAAAGAGGAAGAGATGAAAGAGAGAGGGTGACGACGATGGCAAGAGGGGGTGGCGAACGCAGGGAAATCCGGAGACTGGGTGGTGTATTCGATGGGGTAGGAACGCCTGACCGGAAGCGAGAGTCTGCGAAGCCCTACGGACCTCGACTCGTCGTCCCACCGGAAGCGCCATTCACACGGCCCTCTCGCTTTCGTCCGCCTTCCCGTCGTGGTTTGCCGTTCTCCTATTCGGCAACGCTGATACGTTCCTGAATAAACAATACTCCCCTGGAAAAAAAAGTTCGGCTGCAGCCTGTGTTTGAAAAAAATGATCGCGCCGCCAACTACGTCGCCAGATCGGGCATGCCCGTTTCGATTCGATTCGTTTCACAATGGATCCACGCTTTTGCCGGCTGCGTTAATCGTGCCTCATTCTATTGATAACGAACGGACCGTTGATGCCAATAATCGCATGTAAGTATTTTAATTTGAGATATCTTGCGGTTTTTCTTTCTTCTTCTTCTTCTTCTTCCGCTGAATTAATTCGTATTGCAACGGTTGAGATTGAAAGAATTTGTTCTCTTCCACTTACTGTGAAAACAGCAGACTTTCAGCTATCATTTTTAGTATAAATAATTCTGTAATAAGTTACTTTCCCTCTGGTTAATAACACGATGTTATTCTATATATTTTCGACTCGCAACAATTTTTCAAAAACTGAAAAACTCTTAGTAATCCGTAATAATTAATCCAAAAAGTATTCCATAATTAAATCATAATTGCGTATTGGAAAAGGATCGTCTTAAAGTGTACATCGTTGTTCTTGTTAAAGCTTCTTTATCATCACATACCTGATTCTTCTTACAGTTTCGTGTTTACGTCACTCGAAAAAATGGAGCAACGACATGTGTCCCTGTTGTATAATGCACGGGATATTCTTGGAGTTCGGCAGACTCTCGTGAACGCCCGGTCCAATTAATATCAGCGCGAAAGAAACGACCAAGGCCGAGGAAATTAACGAATTGGAGGGTACGCCTTTCTGAGATGCTTTTACCGCGACTGACTAATCCGATAAAGTGGCAGCCTCGCACGAACCTCCTTTTTCTCACTGGCGTTCCGTTTGATGAGATATGACGCTAAGCATTCTATATTGACTAATAAACTCCGGTCCCCGGCTTCTTTGCTAACGAATATTCGCTTCTTAGACGCCAGTCATTTGTCCTTTTCTTGAGGTTTCCTTCGATTAGCTCTTACAATTTCACTTTCTCATATGATGGATATGCGCGAAGGATTATCTTACAAATGTGTCATTCAATTTACGTGAATAGTTTTTTACTAAACTAGATACATAAAAAAAATTGATTTCTTCGTGTTATTGAATTAATTCCATACATCTTTTAATGTAAAAGAATTGCCGTGACTGTCGATAAAAGTTGATAAAATCAATATGAGAAGAATGTAATATTCGTACGATTATCTCTAATATGAACTAATTCGTTACATTTCTATATGTGAAATGTACCGCCGTGGCACCATGTTTCTAAAATTGGATAGAGTTTCAATTGAAGAACACTCCAATATTTGTCTAACTTTGTGTAACACCGTGGTTTTAGAAATGAAGAGAGTTAATGGTAGAATGTTCGACTTTCGTGTACATTACACACCCCAGTCGAGCGCGTTTCCTCACGTTCATTGCTAGATAGTCTGGGCCTAGGATGAAGTAGTCAGAGGCCGCAATGGTAGACACCTCAATCAGGACTCGCTTTGGAACCCAATTTCACGAGAGAGAGAGTATTTGCTCGTATTTCTGGTGGCGGTAGGTTTGACCTCTCGTTAATCACCAAAGGACCCGAAGCACGAAGGCGAGTCAGACAAGCTGTGTAGTTGACCGCAACGACTGACCGTTGCCCTGTGGACAGGCTCTTAAGGGTATCCTAGCTACGAAATACCAGAACCAGATGGCTTCGAAATCTGAGGTGCGTCTTCCAATCGAGGTATCTCCGGTGTTCGTCTTCGCGGTTTCGATGGAACTTATGGCGTTTTAATTACCGAGTTGCATCAACTTTGGAAACTACTGAATCGTTATTGATTAAGAATGTTCACTTTATATTAATATATAGCGCTTAATATATAGCGACAATATGCATATATATATAAACGATATGTATATTGATACGGAGACAAAACTAATTTCATATTGTGGCATTGGATATAAAGTTCAATTAATTTATAAATTAGAATGGGCATTTCTAGGTCGTGATAAGTGTGTCGAGTTTAGAAATTTTAATTGTGTCAGGAACGTTTTGTACGAAATTTGTCTTATTTTCAGACTTTAATGAAACACAGGTGAATCTAAGAAGTTTTCAATAAAAAGATATTCTCGATGCTACGGTGTTCGAAACTGTAAGCAATACGTGCATCGATTTCACGCGAGTCGAAGCATCGCCTCGAGCGAACGTCGTTGGCTTGTACACGGCGTCTAATCGCTGTATTAGCTAGCTTTGTGGTTAAGCTATGCTATTGCTGAATTAGGGGCAATTTGCTTCGAAACACACCCTTCCTATGTTTGTGCTGTCTGTACGAATTTACTGGAACGCGTATTAAAGCTCAACGATCGGTGTTAAAATAAGTATTAATCAATTAAAAATATAAATTTCTTTGTTTAAATGAAATTTGAAATTTATCAAAATATAATTAAATAAATCCTTTTATCTCAATATTCAATGCCATTTAAGTATTTTACTTTTATGAAAAGTACTTGATACTTTGATCGATTATGAAGGATTAAAATATTGCATTCAAGTAGAATACTCTTCAAATTCTTCAAAAAATAAATTTTAAGAATAAATCCATGATAACCAGTCTACTTTCTGCACATGTAAGAATCCTCGCCACATACGAGCCCATAGTCTCTTGACGCATATCGTTTGTTGGTTTTGCGGTCTACCATAACGCTGCCTTCGCTGTAACCTCTTCCCTTCTCTTGGGAAAACATGATTCCAACAACATTGCTCAGCAAAGGGCTGCTTCTCATGCTCCTTTCCGCATCCAGCGCGAACGAAATCTAATCACGCTTGCTGGTTACCCGGTTTCTGATAAATTCTTCCACCTAACTTGCCAACTATGCAAAATATTCGAAACATCCAGATCTTTGATTATCCTTCATTCTAGCACGAGCTGTTTCAAACTGTCACAATTATGTAGGATATTTCACGTAATTAGATTTTATCATTTAAAAAAATGTTTTCGTACAACGCATTGGTAACTTTACTTCAGATTTTTCATAAAATTCGAAGTCACAAACTTTGATACTTGATGCACACAAAAAATTAAAAGAGTGCCCTTTAATGATAAAAAGGTAGTTCCTCTTTAACGAAAGATTAAAAATCTAACCCTAGTTGTAAAGTAACTTTCACGGATGCTAGCGTGGTATCGTTAAAGTAGGTTCATGTTGTACGCTCAAACGAATAAGAGTCGGTGTTTCTTTCTTTTAAGCCGTTCACTGACTCGTTCATAATAGTGCTTCCCTCTAATTACTCACTCAAATCCTTTCCACATTCGCACCTCACTTCCCTGTTCTTCCACCCTTCCGTCACTTCCTTTCGCTCTCTACGTCATCACTCTTGCGTTCTTCGCAACACTTAATCTTCCACTTCCTTAATTTGCCCAACAAATAATCTCAATTTGCCGTTTCTGCATTTGCCAATCCTACCACCTCTGATATACATCTCTGATGTATATCTCTCGCAAAGACATCCACGAGATTCCTCTGGAAATTCACAAGCTATTTACCTTTGCCGCGTCCCTCAAGACAAGCAGCATGGACCTACTAACGATTGTGCTAGGTTACAACGTCTAATTGCCTTTTTCGTGGATGCCTCTTAATTACTTCTCGACTGTATTAAGGACAGATGAAAAATGTCACCGTTCCGTTATCCCTTTGGTGACGCTTTCGGGCTCGTTCGAGGGTATTCTCGAAAGTGATTCAACCACAAAAGATCAGACGTGGTAGGGTACGAGGCAAAGAAAAGAAGGAGATAGAGAAAGAAAGAGGAACAAGCAGCTTGCGAGGGATAAACAGAGGTGACATAATTACTGAGATTAATGCAGCCTTGAGCTTTCGGTGGCAACCGAAGCTCCCGACCGTGCTCGCTTTTATCTCGCGAACCATCATCTGGTCTTGCTTCTCCATCCCGTCGTTCTTCTACCCATTCCACCTCCGGAAAGTAATTTGGGGACGAGAGGGAACGGTTTTAAATTTTACTTATCCGTGGGAGTTGGATTTACTCGTAGCGTTGCTCGCGCCTCGGGCGACTAACTCCGTCTTCTTCCTCCCAATAATTTCGGCGAAACGTTCGAACGAAGAGAACGTATCGTCGCTCGAGCTTCATTTGGAAAATGACAGGACAGATGTTTTTTGAGTAGCTAGTGGGAATTTGAGGTGAAATAGAGATTTATCAGACGATGAAATTGAATCGAAGATTGCTACAGGTAGTATTATCTTAATGTAGAGGAAAATGAGTAAAAAATTATTGAAGTAAAAGTTAGGTCAATCTACAGATTTCATCGTCAGTGGTAATTGTATACTTGGATTATAATATTTTCCCAGAAAATCGGGTATATTTGTACTTGCGAGCATGACACGGTAATTGTTATACAATTTCATTTTTCCATAATCTGCAATAATTTACTGATTTATGTCACTCCATTAACGACTCGAGAGTTAAGACTCATACTCACCGTCTCTTTACGATTCTAAAACAGAAGGTTCCGTGGTCCTCGATAATTCCCGCGGAAACTATTGCGAGAAGTCCTCTTGGAGGCACTCAAAGGGATGCCGTGGCACTTGGTAGAAATTTTCTCAGCTCGTCGCGAGATCTCTCGCAGACGACATCCGTACCTCTGACACCAGGGACCCTCTTCTTCTTCTTCTCGCTGGCTTTTCACGAACAATCTAGCTTGAGAACTGGGAGTGGGAAAGAGAGAAGTCGTTGTAGAAGTTCCTATTTTCAAGCGAGAATACCAACGGCACGAATCTTCTTCTCTACTGTTGGCTGGTAGCGTGTAGAAGAGGGCCACTATTCACGCCGCGTTTCTGGAACCCCTTTCTTTCCCTCCCTCTTTGGTCGTGGTACGCCATTGCCTGCTCGAGAGACAATGATATCGCAGGAAGAGAAAGGAGAGGAAGCGTCTCGGTCCGCTTTACAACTCCCGCAGGAGCTGCCTTTACCGGGGCAAAATTAATATCATAAATAATATCGTAAAGAAAAAAAATACAGCCCGCCAGCGTCACGGGCGATGTTACCGCAAAACGTTTCTCTCGCGGCTTGATAAAGAAGGGTGTGGAGAAGAGAAAGGTGAAACAGAGGATGGGGTGGAGCGGAGAAACAGCGAGCACCTCCCTCCGGAAAGAAAGCTCTGGCCCGGCAACTCGGATGTCGGATTAAAGAAAACGAGTTACCGCGGGCTATCTACGAGTGCATTCCATTTGTCCGATTTTATCAACTCGCTTGGTTACCCTGTAATCAGCAGAGCATCGGGCTATTTAAATGGAACGCTGCAACGTTGGGCGATGTTAAGAGAAGAAAAGAAACGATGATAATACAGAGAAGAAAATGTGCGATGAATTTGAAGAACATTTATGAATTTCATCGAAAATAGGTTGATGAGTAAATGATTTGAAAGAAATAACTTATATAATGGTCTATGGTTCAATCATTGTTATTTTTAAGAAGATTTAGTTCCTCATTAAAGTCATCAAAGAAAATTTAAATGTAGTACTCATGACGAAGGCGAATCACATGCGTGTCATCAACTTCGCTTCAATATCCATCATACTATTGCTTTCATTATCATACAAGAATCTCCATCATACGCAAGAACCATACTCAATCAGTCCGTGTACCTTCCACCCAAGCCACCCCTTTCCGCATTAATTTCAACACTCAACTGCTCGACGCCTAGGAGCCTATCGTATCTTCTTCAGCCGCTAATTCCGGACCTTCGGCTCGTTATTGCGTATTGTCCCAAGTCTCTGGCGTATTAGAGAGGCGAAGAACGACGATACCTCCTGCACAGTATCCGCATTTAGCAGTCTTGGCCTGACAAAAGACGCGTCCCTGTGTTTCAACCGGGATTCGAAACAACGACGCGTTGAATACACGACGCCAGCTCTCTGTATTGTAACTGACTTCCTCGTCGTCATGTAACGTTCATTGCTCTCTCTCTCTCTCTCTTTCTCTCTTATCCTTCGGTCGCTCATGTGACTTGATGTTTCTCGTCGAACAGCACTATAATCACCCTGATAGTACAAAGCGGCTAGCCGCGCTTCCCTACGGTAACCGACGGCAGCCACGTCGCGTCTTCCGCGCCATCAAATGCTGATGATACAGACGATATGACGTATGTATGCGCGACAGCGCTAATTCGCGCCATTGTCGTGCTTCTCGGTGAAACTAGGCGAAGCCACAGGTAGCTGAAATTCACTCGACGAAGGGCCGTGTGTATCGTGCTACGAAATAGAAAACGGAGGGGAACAGAAACGTGCCGCTTACCCATTACACTGATTGGTTGGTTAGGAATGCGGTGATACTCGCTTCACATTCAAGCTTCACTACGATTTTCGTCGGGCATCTGGAACGCGTGATTCGTGAACACTTTGAAACTGTTGTTACTGGTAGGATATTTATGTTGACCAAAAATATGATGTCAATGTTTGCCTCGTGATTAGCTTTTCGTCTTCTTCTCTGTAGACCGTGAAATTTTCTTGTTCCTTCTGCGACTCGTTCAGAACATTTAATTCCGTCTGAGCGTTCGCTATATTTAGGTAAATGGGTCAGAAACTGTCGTCGTGCGCTTCCGAGCCATCTAACTTGTTCGCGGAGTAAATTGGTCTCAGTCACTGAACGATTTGCTAGATACAGCGGTTGCTGAAATATTTCCCTAACCATGGTTTAATTTGAGAATTTTATTACCAACTATTCTATTACTTAACCCATTTTTAAGTAGAATTTAATTTAAAGTAGAATATATTGCAATTTATATTTCATTGGAAATTATTGATTCGAACTACTTGGAATTTTAAAAATCCATTTATTTGTTTAAATAGATGTTTATTTGTTGGGTTAGTAAAATTCCACCATTGCACGTGTTAAGTATGAAAGTTTAATTTCTTCTTTAGAGAGTGGAATAGGATGTTAAAGGAAATAAGGCACGAAGAGGTCTAACGGGACACGACCGCTTTATTTTTAACAGTCCGATTCTGAATGCCTTCCTGTGACTTTAGTGGCATCGTAAACTGAGAGTACATAAACGAAGTCAGTCAATAACCGGCGTGCAAGCAGACTTTCACGGACGAGATTTTAAGGTGTCTCTCGCTTTCATGGCGAATGGAATTGTAGTTTATTAAAGGGAAAAAGTTTCGGCATTCCCCTTTCAAATAATCTCTATGGGAATATATATTTACTTTGTCACTGAACAATGTAACATTAACAAATTTAATTGCTCTGTGACATTTTCATTAAAAGATATTAATCTAGCTGTAGTATTATTACGAACTCTCTCTACTTCGCAGTTGAATCTGAATATGTGCATATTATGAATATTATGATTATTTTGAATGTTATGAATATTATGTTTATGAATTATATATCGTTTCATCTTTCTGAATTATATTTGAAAATTACTTTATGTTAAAAATCTCCAAACTGTAGGTACCTATATAACGAAATCGAGAAGTCGACAAAAAGTGGAGTTTGGCAAAAGATTAGTTTGGCTTCTGAGAGATTTACAGTAATCTTCATGCTTTAAGTACTTCTTTCGAATCTAATAAAATAGAAAAATAACCGACAGAATGAATTTGTCATCCGAATTTAACCACAGCCGTGACTGTACGTTAGCCCGATAGAACGAGCATCGATAATTGTTTCGATTTCCAATTCCGGTGTGAACGGGTGGCCCCATCATGAGGAAACTCGCGAGGCATGGCACGTTCTGCGTCGATAGGTCGATAGGTTGTGCGGTACATCCGGTTCGGATAGCGAGAGATAAACTGGGCCGGCAGCAGAAACGGGATGAATAATGAAGTGAGTCGCGCCTTGGCCGGAAGGCGAAATTCAGCCAGGCCTGGGCTAGACCCCGAGATTAGCTCTGAGTTATGGCGTTAAGATCACATCTAATTGTATCAGTTTGGTCCACCAAACCAGTCTCTATCTACCTATCCATCTGTAGCAGCGAGCTACGCCTCTATAACCTGCTTACTCGGCCCTCCTTCCGTGTCTCTTCCACGCCATTGACCAGGACCTTAAACGCCGGCCGACCGTCGATTTGCTTAATCTTGCGCTTTGCCAGGACTTTCCAGACCCACGAGTCCGCGTAGTTACGACTCCACTTAGCGCTGGTTACAACTATTCGTGGTTACGCTTGGTTACCTATCGGAAAGCCACCCCCTTTGACTTCCAGTCGGGATACTTGTGTGTAGGCTTTATTTGAAATCCGATCGAGAAGTGTATCGAATTAACCGCCTCATGACGTGGTCGACGGTGAACGATACCATTGATGATGGTATTTGACGGTGGAACGAGATTTATTAGCTCGAATAGTTGTACTTCGAAATTAATCGAGGGTTTTGTTTCTCAAGGGATAGTTGAAATAGGGTGTTTAATGGGAACAGTTGCATCTTTAAGATTTTCCTTCGACTCTAAGAATTTCTGGAAAAGCACGGTAGTGAAGACTCAGAAAGTGTTTTAGGCTACATCTGTTAATTCTGATACTCGCTTCTTTGAATATGTCTCGCCTCGGGTTATCTCTTGGCATTAAAGAGGAAGCGATTGTAAGTAGAGCGAAAGACAGATAGAGGGATCGAGCGAGAACACGAGTCTGTAATAGTTTCCTCCAGGCTCATCCGCGCTCTAGGACGTCGGTCTGAATAGATGTACACCTGTCTATCTTACATGCACATATACACATTTCACAGTAAACGCTATCAGCTACGTCTATCGGGTGTACTAATTATTATTTTCTCGTCAAGGAATTCACGAAGATTGCGAATTTCTGTATGTAATTAACGTGAACGTAACATCATTGCTCTTAAATTTGTAAGAACAAGGAACAATTAGTTAGACTAAAACTAATGTAGCAAAGAAGCAATTGCAAGTTTCAATCGATATCGTTGGCTCGTAAATCGTAAATGAAACACAAGTTTTTAGACACAAAGACACAAAAGTTTTAAATTACTTCATTCCAGGATACTTTACTTTGATTTTTAAATTTTACGTGACAAAAACCATCAATAAACTTTTTTTACATAAGGTACAAAATACGAGTTAATATTAAATAGTTTGAAGTTAAGTAAGCTGACTCAAATGTAACCCAAACTTCAGTGGTCGCTCATGATTCAACGATATTAATTGTGGATTAAACTCTCTTCGTGAATTTTTCACAGGAAAAAAGGTCGGTCAACTGACAGAGACAAGTAAAAAGTCCTGCGACCAACTTCTAAAGAAAATAAAACAGATTACATACCAACGCACGTTAGAAATACCAAAGTACCAAGTTTTTCAAGCCACCTGGTATTCGATCTCAGACAAGGAATATTGCTAAGTTTCGTCAACGAAGGAGACGAGAGTAGCAAGGACTAGAGAGGACTAGAGCGCGCGGTAGAGAAGCATTAGAGACCCGGGATGATCACTGAGCGCTTGGCACTAATCAAGACGCATGATTATAGGCCCCAAAGCACCCCAGAGCACTAGCTACCATTCCCTTCAAGGAGAAGCCGTCAATACGACCTCCTCATCCGTTCATTGTCGTTTTGTCAGATTACAAGGTCTCGGTTTTTTGCGTGAAACCTTCTGCTTGACGCATTGAAGTCTCCGTTCTTTCACATTTCACGATTACTTTCTAAATCTTTTTCTTATGATTTCAAAACATGGGCAACTTTTATTTTTCTTAATTAATATACTTTTCAAAATTCAATTATTCTTTATATAATTCTTAACCAAAGAAACTCCACAGAATTAAGAAAAAAAATGAATTAAATAACTTATCGAGTCAGAAGGGAGCAGACAGATTTAGAAATTGTAGTATTGATAATCAATCTTCCTGGGAATTAACTTTCTTGGTATTTGCTCGCATGAAATTACTTTAGTCTGAAAACTTGGCCGTCGAGTCAATTACACGTAAGCTGATGTACTTGGCGCAGAATGTCTATGACGATCGATTACGACATGACACAAGCACGGGCGATATATCACAAAGGGAGATGGTTATCAGGCAGGCAGTAGATACATTAAGCAGCGTGTAATTCCGTTAACTGGTCGTTATACGCGTATTCGATCGTTAAATAGTATCGACGTAATTAGACGCGTCGCTGTCAAATCACCTATGTTTGATTCGTCACCGTGCCGCGGTAACCAATGATCGCAGTTACACGCTTAATTGCGGTGCCCCTCAGTGGAATTACACAGTTTGATGCTTAATTTAATGATCGACTGAGTACTTCTATTCGTGAATTTAGGGCTACAAAATGTTAACCTGAATCTTAATTAAATCTAAGTACGTAAAATATTTAAGGAACATAAATTATTTATTATAAAAATGAGCTGCTTATCAGAAAATTAAAATTTCATGTAAAAAAAGTGATAAAAAATATATCTTAATCTTAAAGACATCTTTGAATCGCAATATACAATGAAAGAAAAGTTTCGATCAATTAGAGATCATATTATTCAGATTACCCTGGATGCTAAAACGGCTCAATATCATTCACGACTATAAATATCCGTACTTTAAATAAATTCAAAATTCTCCATCTTGGGTGTCATTTAAATAGATTTATTTGAAGGTTCAAACGAAAGGTCAAGAAACATCTCTGAGGAAAAAATATTGCACGATAGCAGCGTGATTTATTTTCTATCCAGTCATCAGTACGTGCACGTTAATGCCACCGGTTTCCTGCCATTGTTGCACATGCAACCGCGACCGGTGCACGATTTCGTGAAAACACATCAGAGTCTCCGTGTAGCTTATTCTCGCGCGTGGCAGCAGGTGAGTTGTTTCAAGACCGGTTCGTGTTACGACAAGTGAAGAAAATGGAGACGGATGATTTCCTTTTTCTTGCAGGCTTTGGGTCGCGTGACAGTTGGTACAGGGTTTGTGAAAAGGGCCACCCCGATGAACGCAGCCTCGCCGTGATTACGGTGCACGAGGGTCGGGCACACGTGTCGCGTGTATGCGTAACGTACATATCCGCGACAGCCGCGTTGCTTCTGAGCATAATTTAACGCGATACGTTGGGGTTGTGCTAACTTGCTTAGCGCAACCTCAAATAGAACCGTAGGTTGGGAAATTTGCTCCCGTTGTAGATGGAGGGAAATCGACGGGAGCATCACTCGCCGACAGAGAATCCTAATTGCCGGAACGATCATCTCCACGGAAATGACGTATATAATTAACGAATGAGTACTGATTTATTAAATCAACCGACATGTGCTCGAACGATCATGTCAGAAGCATCGATTTACTTACCAACTCTCATAAGTTATATGACTAAACGTAACACATGGATTGGTTAAGTAGATTTCGCGAATAAAGTTAAGTCATAAGAAATGCATTAGATGAGTATATGGATCGTTTGAAAGATTATATTTCTGGATGAAATACCTAAATATGTGTAGAAAACTTATTAAGAATGTATTAGGCTAAGATGCAGAAAATTTGATTATCACATGAATCATTGCATTCACTGTTGAACGCACTCAAGAAGCGTCTATCGCAGAGAAGCAATTGTAATAGCTCTACTTCCAATTCTATAATCGGAAGGGAACGCTATACACCGTTAGAAACGCAGACAATGAATTTCACAGCACGTGCCAGTTGTATCTAGCGTTTATACTCCGGTTTCCTGATTGCTTCGTACAAAGAAGTTCGTGAATAGTTCTCGAAGCACTGTAGGCAGCGTACAAAGGAGGAATTCGATCTTTGGTGGAGGAGAGAAGAAACAAGGGACAGCAAAGAGAGGAGGGACGATAGGCAGCAGAAAGGGAGGAAAGCAACAAGGTTCGTTAATTTTACGAGCGTCGAATTCGCAATTCGACCGATCGAATATTAGGATGATACATGGAACCAGAAGTCCAAATAGCATAGATCATTTTGATAGAGCATGTATAGAATCCTATCATTGTATTGTAATCTCTTTGTTACAAAGCATTATATATTGAAATACAAGTGTACTTTGGAACTTTTAATCTTAATCTGTTAACAGAGAAAGATGAGTTAAATCGTCAATAAGATTTCTAATCTTTCGAATATGATAATTTCTTTATCTGTAGGTATTCTATTTTTAATGCGTCCTATCATTTTAAAATTATTATATGTCCAAGAACTAAAATTGTCCTAACTGGAATTGATTTCTCTTTGCTCTTTTAATTCTATAATTATGGAAGTTTCTCAGAACAGGTTAATAATAAATATTTGTACGAAGGCAAACCAACAATTTCTCTAACTGCTCTGCTGAATAGCAGTCAGTTACAGGATACGAGATAGTCAGTCAGTCATCGCGATGAAACATTTATCGAGCTATTACATGTCGACTTCTCGAACGTTGAAAGAGTATAGAGCGACGATTGATCTTTAAGGCAGGCAAAAGGGAAGAGCGAAAAGCCGCGAAACATTCATCACACCCTCCGGAATCTGTCGGGGACGTCTTCTATCTCGGAGCCCATTGAAAGTTCTCTCGCAACGGAATAGGTACCCAAAGAGTATGCGAAGTATAACGTCATGCGAGGGTCGACGGCCTTACGTGTGTTTGCTTTTATTTAAATTGTAAGTTAGATGCCATCGAGGACAAGAAATCGCGGCCTGGAAAGGCTTTTAGCGAATGGAAAGAAATGTTTGAACTAAATGGTTCGAACCTATATGGAAATGAGCGCTGAGGTTGCCAATCGGCCACGTGACTGATCTGCGGAAAACTCTCTTCTCCTCCAAACTCGAGTTTCTCCTTGGAAATAAACTTCTTCTGTATGCACTGTGAGAAAAATTCCAATAGAGGAAAGATGGTAATTTTCTTACTGCTCTGGTTCCACTCGAGATGGACTAGAAGTACGAAATACTCAATGTGACATCTTCTTGGTAGGTATCATTATAGAAATAATTCCGTTTTCTAAGATCAATGCAAAGATGTTAAGACACGAATTTCAAATCTATAATTAACATTCAATCAGGATGATATAGCTATAAACAAAATCAAACTTAACTAAATAAATCACATGAAAACAAATTTAATTTACGTAACTTATTCAAAACAGATAAATCACACGACAATTTACGCATTTTCTTCTCAATTCACGTATCTTCTTAAATATAGTTTGATATACAGCGTCATGAACGAGAAGGAAAGTCTTAGAGTACTTGGGCTTCATTTCAAATTCAATTTGATTAATCGGCAGACGTCCGCTACGATTCATCCTAGGCTATGTTTAAGCGGCGCGGCGAAATCAGCCAGCAACATCAGTGTTTCTCCTCTTCCTCAGTTTACCCCTCTCTCTCTCTCTCTCTTTCTCTCTGTACACTCACACCAAGCTACGCAACTCGATGCAGAAAGTTGCTCGCTAATGCGAATCCGCACATAGGAATTGCACTGTTTCGTCTACCCCTGAGAGAACCGTGTGATGAGGGTCGCGGAGATGCATGGGGTGGTTGGCTTGCATTTGCATACTCGTCAGCTGTGCTTCCTTCAACTTTTCCTGCGACACACCCTCCGTGGAACTCCGCAGGAACTCGTTGGTGCGGGTATGCACTCGCGTCAGATAGAAGAGGGACTCAGGGGATCGGGAGGGGACAGCAGTCGTGTATTTCTAGTCTCATAATTCAAATTTCCTTCGACTTATTTATGTAGATTCATAATTGCAAATTTACTTCGGCTTATTTATGCAGTTTTCGTCTCGCACTCCCAGTGTAGCCAGTCTTGCCGCTAATACGCGGCTGCGATGAATTTCTCCCAAGGTAAATGTCGATCATCGTAATGCTCGCTGTGAAAAATGAATTCATCACTGGATGGACTTGGATACTTAATAGGTGAGGAAATTTAGGTTGTGTGAAGAACTAGGTACATGAAGGTGAATGGAATGACCATATTTTTGGTAGGATCGATAGGATTTTTTGTGGTTATTTATTTTATAGATAAAACATAGATAGATAGATGAAATAGGTGAAATATTCTATGAAATAGAAATATATAATATACGACTTTATTTGCAAGTAGAGTAAGTAATCTATGAATAGTCTAATTGTGAGGAAAATCGGTCTTAGATTTTTTGCGACAGTTATATTTAAAAAGATGTCAGCGAGGCTGAAACGTACGACTTTTGGTCAGAATCTCTTGCTGGACAAGTACGACTTTATACGCTTTATTCTAATTTAGCATTTAGTATTCAAACTTACCATTTTACGTCAAAATACGTCACATCATTGGATAAACGTTTATTCTATCGTGATATGAGGTAAGTTTCATAATTCAAGATGCTTTATGATACTTTTGCTCAACGTACCCTCGTGATTCACGTCAAATCGATGGCATTTTCACCCGGCCCATAAAGAGGCTCGATAAATATTTCAGAAAAACATAAACACCCAGCTCGCGCAAATCCCTCGAACGTCCACGTGAACGCAAAGTGATATTTGAGCAAGGTCGGTTGACGCGGTGCCCGAAGAATTTTAACATTCTTCGAGCGTGTGCTCCTTTCAGCCGCCCCACAATTCTCCTGTATTATGCATGGCCCTCAGATCGCATTTCCACTTCAGAGAAAGCACGCGAACACGCAAACGCCACAAACCTGCTCGGTTCAAACCATTTCTGTGATATTTTCTACGTTCTAATGCTCGATAATGATCTTCAGCTTAGATCTGTCAAATTTTTAAGTGCATATTTTTTACGATTTCCTTTACTAGATTTATCATATAATTCTATCAAATATCGTAACTCTATGCTGCTGTTAGAATCAATAGCCCTTTCTGATAACACATAATAGAAAATAGATTCCTTTAACTCTTATCATATTTCTTTTATATATAAAAGAATCTCAAATGATCCTAATAAGGATTCAATCTTACATGAAAAATGTAATTGTTCAATCTAGAGATATAATTTACTGTCTAACGAGCATGCTTAACATATCCATTAGAAGCATACTTTAGCTACCTCTTCGTAGATTGAACGATATAGAACACATACAAAATGTATGTACTATGATACTTACAGAAAATATCCGCAGAAAAATGAAACGACCTATGCAACGAGTCGACGAGGCTTGAAATCGGTTTTCAGTTAGCGGGTCTCATCCTATCGTAGTCTGGGCTATATACATAATGCATAACCGAGCGCATCATCGTATCTCCATTTCGCCTTCTCTGCAGGCGGGAAAGAGGCGTCGTTGTATCGAGAAAATACACGGGAGCCCGTCTTTTCACGCGCTGTCCCCCTTATCGTCGTCGGCGACGGCTGCTCGACGTAAGGTGACGACACGTGTGCCAAAGTGAAAATGTATGGCCTGCAAATGCGTGAGCTGACTCCCCATCGCGAAACATCGCTAAAAGAGATTCTCATAACTCGATTCGCGGTGGACGAGGTGACGAGCGATCGAGGGACACTAAGCTGTTCTCGATATTGTTTTACGAAAGTTTTTTGTCCCTTTATTGTTCCTTTGGCGGTAATCGTAGCCTGGATAATGTATGATTGGCATTTATTAATGGTATTTTGCCAATAAACAGTATTTTTGAACATTTAGCAAACTAATTAGGAACAATGTGGGTATAATTAAATTCTGTTCCAGAAATTTACATGCAAACACTAGTAAATAATTAATAGATGACGTTAATGTTACAATATATTATGTATATTATGTATGAACATTAATCATGTATTGAATAAGAAAAATTAGTTTCCAAGAATAAACTAATAAAATCACTTTCCGCGGGGTTTAAAGAAACATATTAAAATATTGGATGATAAATACATTCATTTTCACGAGAAACTGAGATAATAAAGAATTTTTTCAACGCACCGGGAGATGCCAATAAAATGATCAAGCCGTTATTACCTCATCAGTGCCACTTAGAACGAGACCCTTGGCCCCTGTATCTCTGTTCGTTCGCAGCAGTTAGCAGCCGCAATCATGTTTGTTTTATGGGCCGTTACGCGGCCAGATACTTTAACTAATTGTATAATTGCTTCGAAGCCAGCCAACGGGCGACGCCGGCGTCGTGTCGCCGTCGTGACGCCGCGCGTCCACTTTTCGCTCCCTTTTTTCCTCCAACCCCGTCAAAAACCATCGGGAAGGCAACCCGATAAAGCTACGGCTCGCCTTTTCGCCCATGGAAAGGAACGCAAGCGTAAACAGGAAGGCAAGATTTAGCCCCGGTCTTCCTGACCGCTTAATTGCGCGAGTTTTAATTTGTGAAACGCCAGGAAAAGAGCGGTCCTCCGATTCCTGACTTCCATCTGGCCTTTCATTAAGCTTATACTGTATCTACCCCCGTTCAGACGCCGGGAATAAGCATTAGGATAAATTGAACTCAATTTACTTCGCCTGGAGCCACCGTAGTGATCTAGCTTTTTGTTTCGTTGAATAATAAAATTGCAAATAGTATTTCAGTGTTAAACTGAAAATGAAAAAATTATAAATGTTATCAGTAGGCTGCAGATGTTAGTGCAAATCTTTACTTTTATAAAAGTGTCTACAATAAATGGAATAAACGTAAGTAAGTTCGTTACACTTACTAAATATCATAACGAGTATTACACTTTGGATATTTATATCATGTTGCGTGTATTTTGTATATTTTTGTATTTTTAAATTAAATATTAAACGTTAATATAGTTTAGTTATTACTTATTAAAGTATTGGTATCTTTATTAAGAAATTATATGTAGTAATAAAAGGATGATGAATTATTTTAAATGAATTTTCCTAAAACGTGGAATCTCGGTCTCCAATGAATATCGTTTATGCCTATTGATTCCTCCGTTCGTCTCTATCGCGGATTGTGTGTCCGCACGTTTCATCCCCCGAGGCAAAAGGAGAAGGGCTTGCTAGCTTCATCAAATATTTGCTCAATCACCGCAAAGACATTTCACTAACTTGACGACCATGGATCGACCTCTTCTGTCGCCGCATCCCCATTTACCCTCTTCTTGAGTCGTAGATCCTCCGTCTTTCGGGTATCTTACGCGGCTCCCGGAATTGAGATTGTGAGAAGTAACTAGCGACACTCCTAAGTATATTTCGTTTATCACGGATATTAGCTTCCACTTCTCTTGGTAAAATTGACATTTACTCGATTCACGTGAACGAAAAAATATAAAGATTAGATTTTGATGAAAGTTATATTCCGTTTCATAGATTCAAATATTTAGTCATACTATCGTGAAAGAGAAGTACGACAAATTTTTCACACTTCGTGTAAAAATTTACCCTAACCGTATCAAAAGCTTTCTTCACTTCTTCACCAGGAATTCCTTTAGATTCGTCTTACTATGTTTATAAATCTCCTTTCCCTCTGTCACTGTGTTTTTCACGTCAGTCGTTAGGCTCATTCATTGAAATTCCGCTGGAAACGTAATGGACTTTTCGTTGATCGTGGTCGTCAGGGTGATTTCAGCAAGTCCGTAAGTCGGGGTGCGCAAAAAGAAGGGCGAAGCAGCCCTGAAAAGGGCAAGAGACGTTCTGCTGGAGCCGGTCGCTTAATCAGAGGAAGGTTTTTAGAGCCCCTTAAATCACGTAACGCGAGACGTCACAGAGCGTTAGGTACCGGCGGGGGTGTGCGAGAGGTAGGGTAGGAGGGGTCGAAGGTCGTGGTGGTGGTCGCGGCGGGTGGGAATTAGCCTGGCTGAATTGATCAAAGCTGTTTAAACGCGGCCTCTTATTAAAGAAATCCATAATCGCTTTGGTGTCTGAAAAGCGGCACCCCCGAAGCGACTGGGAAAAACCTGAATTTCCTCTTTCGACGCCAGACGCGTTTGTACGTTTCACCGTACCTCGCTTTCTGGAAGGAAAGGAGACTTTAATGCGGTCGAATAATAAGCTATCGATATATTATACCCCTGCTAGGAAAGTAATACGATAAACAAAATGTTATTATGGACCGATTCTAGAATATTTTAGGACTATAAATGGAAAATAACTAAAGCGACATTTTAGAAGCAACAAAATCATGTTTTATCGTATTCGATGCAATTCAGTCCAATTTCAGTAAAGTTCTTCGAATAGCGTCGCTTTCAAAGCAAAGATGCATTACCAATTTAAAAATTAATTTTATACTATCGTAAACAATGAGAGAAATCGGAAGCATTTTTGATCAGATAATGGCGAGTCAATTTTTATACTTCAGAACGATGGAAATGGAATAATAAAAATGGCAATTTGTAACGGTGATAATACGGAATGTTTGCATTTTGTACAGTGGTAGTTATTAAATCCTACCTGAATTTTGGCAACGATTTTTAATTCCAACGTTTATTCAATTATCGCGAACATTTGTTCAAACCTTCTCACCGTATTATCGAGCATGGACCATGTATTACGTTCGATTGATACAACGTCAGCGATACCGGGAGTTCTATTTGACGCTTCGTTCGTCTCTTTTCCTCGATATTATTTTATTCCTCACAATCGTCAAATTTTCGCGCACAAATTTCTGTCGTGTTTCAGTTTGTTATATCTTGGCTTGATGTGTAATGTAATTAAATTCGAATTAATAACCGTACCTAGTTCACCATTAATTATTTCCACACGAAAATGATGTATTCAAATACAAATACACAATCTACCTTTATTTTTCATCGATCAAATTTAGTATTAATAAAATAATAACTCCAAATCTTCAAAGAATTAATCTACCACTTATATCAAACCCCCCCACACAAACAAAAATTCACGTATCTGAAAACTTTCAATAGTTTCCAGTATACAAAATGTCCTCAGCAATTCATTTCGCGTGGCAAACTGAAACCTGCAGAACGTAATCATCCTTACGTCTGCTCCTTAAGATTATAACTAGCCGAAACGACCGCGGGGACGCAGCCTGTATCCTGTTCTTTCATTAGCAGAAAATACAAAAATTCGTGACAGTCGTCGTGAAATTGTCCTCCGGTCTCAAGAATCAAGGGTACCAGAGGATAGAACAGAGAAAGAGACAGAATCGTCCTTGTTTCCTCGCAAAAGCACACGGGGGTTGCGTTGAGTCGCGCGAGATTAGCAATTCATAGCCGGCACGGTTGTTACTGTCGCGGTAGCGAGGGCTGGCTACATTTAGCGCGGTGGCAACACAATGGCAATAATAATAATTAAGAAACATCGTAACGGCAGCATATTCGGCGAGTATCGCCCCGCGGTCCTCGAGTTTACGCCCTGGCGTTCGCTATTTCGCGCCCTCTATCCTACCCTAACCTCCCTCACCGCCCCACGTGGGTTGGTTAGGAAGGTACCAGTCACTTTTTCTCCTCTCACCTAATCTCGAGGCAGACGCTTGTTAAAAACGCCCGTGAATATAAAGAGTTGCATTATTAAAGAAGTTGGCGCGACTATAACAAAAAGTTCCGGCCTGCGTCGGGGGAGGAAAAAGCAACAAGCTCGGCCGAGAGCTACGCCCCGGCACAACGGAGGGTGAGAAAAGCAGCCGGCCGAAGGGGTGGAGCGTGACAAAAAAGCTGCAGTGAGAATGGAAGGGGCGGATGGAACGATTTGATATGTGTGTCGGTGGAAAGAGTTTTCTTCTCTTTGACGACAAACAAGTTTGACTGTTAGACGCGAAAAAAGGGTACCATTCTTATTAGTCCTATATCTTTATAAACTCTTCATATTCAGTACTTGGAATGAGAACGTGATAGCAGTGAGATTAATTTTAGATTAATTTTGGACTTTTGTAATTTTTGCTTTAAATTACGTGTTTTGTTATAATACGAACTACCAATATTAACCAGATCTGATTAAAATAATTATGTTTTCTTCTTAAACTTTTTGCTTATTCATTGTAGAGAACAGTGACTTCTTAATGAAATGTTTTTAGATATTTTAATAGCCCTTAATAAAAATCTTTCAATTGCACTGGGATTTAATTTCGCTACCCTCCGTTTTGCTTCCGATGATATTTTTCGTGGAAATACCGGTAGAAAACGGTGGAAAACAAAAACGTCACGGAACAAGAAGCAATGGAGGGTAATTAGCATAACGACACTAATTAAAATACAAATGAAGAGTCTTAAGGCGCTCTGCGCCGGGTGAATCATTATCACCGAGCTGTCGGCTTTCTTGGCCCCACGAGAACGTCTCTTTCGCCTGTCTCTCTTCTCCACATTTTACTGACACTCGCAAACGTAATTATATTTAATCGCAGCCCCGTATCGTTCGTGGGTACGTGAAACGTCGTCTCCTGAAAGTATCGTACATTTTCTTGCAATTAAGAAATGGTTCTTGCAGCTATGCTTTCTCCAGATTCACCCAAGAACTTCTTGATCAAACTGCACAATAAACTATACTTTTCGAAGCTTCAGCTTCGTCTTGACGTTTAAATGAATTTGTCTGGAATATCCTTGCAACTCTAAAAATAAATTTTATGTGTTACGTTTCTTGAAAATATTGATATTCTTATTTTATTATTGCATTCGATCTCGTACAAAGATAACTCGTTTATTAACAATGTTAATTTTATTTTCTACTTTCTCAACACAGTTGAAAGTTTTCTCAGTTCCACACAAGTTATCCTCCATCATAGTTTTGGTTGCACCGAAGTATAGCATAAAAAGTATTTTCCTTCGTTACATTTTTATAAACACTTCCTTTTTAATCGTAATAAATAACTCAGTTTATGCTAAATACAACTTGCTAAAAATCTTACTAAGTTTGTATATCTTACTAAGAATAGAGAATGTTATTCCTTGATAGTGCACGTATTCGAAAATCGGTCTTTTCGACGAATCAAGCTGAGTCACGATCCACGCATGGTTGACCGGATAGTCTTTCTTTACGACAGGCTAAGAAAAAGAGCAAGCAGGGATGCAAGACCGGATACCGTAAGGCATCCTATTTGGCCACGTAATCCAGGCACGGGAATCCGCAGCGACGAGCCACCGAACCCATAAATATGATTGGAGCATCGGTTGGCTCCGCTGGTATCGCCCTATGGAATCTAACCCCTACGGCTATTCACCGTAGGATTACGCTACGTTGTCTCTTACCGTCTACTCTTCCCTTTACGACGATCTTATTGGATTCAATCGAAGCAACGGTTAACCCTTCCTCTTATATTTCTGTCACGAATCTGCGGGTAAATCGAAGATTTTTACTATCGTCAGTCTTCCTCTTATGACTATGCCTCCATTCTTACGAAAGTATCCTAAATCTTCGGTTGAAATTGTTGCCGAGTTGACGTAATCGATTGCAAAGAAAGATTCTGGGTGGACGAATTTTGGAATTTTATATTTACACGGAACAATATACCGCCTGAATATAGATAATGGATAAATAAATATATATTATATCATTATAATAGAATAGATAAATAGAAAAAATATCGACGATTACAGAAATAATAATGTTTAAAAAATTATTACTACTACGATTATTCAAATCGCAATAAGCAGACAAATAAATTTTTTTCAAATTTGAAACGAGTAATAACTTAGAAATAAATTTATTTCTTGCAATAAACATCTTTACGGAAGCAGCGTGTTATTGACTTCTACCACTATGTTAATCAACGTTATATAATACGCATAGAAATATAGAAATATCCATTTACAACCGATGGAGGAAGAGAGGAAAGCATAATTTCAAAACGAAGATTCGATCGAAACGAGTCGTTCTTGCTTTAACATCGACGGATTCAAATTCGTCGCATCAATGTTTTATTACGGGCATTCCTCATGTAAATTCCGCGGGACTTTATGACAATGTAATCCTCACAACCGCAGCAATTGCGACGACGCCTTCAGGACCAGAGTTCCCACTGCTCGTTCGCGGTGGTCCACGACGAAGGGTGATTTTTATCTTCACCAGCGCCTTCGTCGTTCCGAATGCTATCGCCCGCTGTCTGCTGCTCGTAACTCTAAATTTCCCACTTATTTCCATGTGCTTTACATCCACGTGATCCGACACATCGTCATTCATTTTTCGAACAAACTGAACACAATGGAACTTCTATGTGGATCCAAATCGCTTCAGAAAAAGCATAGAAGTTTCAGGAATAGAAAAATTAAAATAATGGCAAATGTTTACTAATTACGTGTATAAAATCTTGCTTATTTGTATGTTGAAAAAAGCATCGAAAAATGTTCGCTGGTCTCACATAACATAATTCTAATATCAAAACTTCTACATTACGCGTCACTTCCAAACTTCTTGCTCCTTGACGAACATTCCGGCGAACGAATCTTGAACCGAGAGCATACTGATCGAGCTAAGGAACGAGTATCGCGAGGATTCGTGAGTCGAGAGGGATCGGCTGATTAACTAAGAGAATGAAGGAGGCAGAGCCGAGGGGTTGCACGGAAGAAGAGCTATGGAAGGAGTGAACATCCGCGAGGGATGGGTTGGGTAGGTGACATAAAGCCGGTGTGTACTGAGGATTGCGTACGAATAACGGAAATTAAGTGTCAACCGAAAGAGAGAAGAGAGGGCCGAGTCGAGTGGAGTCGAGCGAGAATCTCCCTCTATCGCTAGCTTGGCGGCGTCTCGTTCTCCTTTTCAAGAGCGCCGCCGGTTCGGGGGTGAGAAAGGCGAAACGCGATACACCATGGCCAGGATTAACGCTACGTGCGTGGCAAGCCTAAAACCACGGGTTACTGTTCTTCTTCCTCCAGCCGACAATCGTTTCCGCGCCACCTTTATGAGATTTTAACAACGCCGAGCGTTATGTGCAGGGTCGGAATGATGATAGACCAAGTGCAACACACTAGAGTCTCGTTGTTGCCTCGGTGAACAGGTGTTTTGAAGTTTCGATTGTAGGATGTACCGTGCAAATTTGGAATGTAGAATCAGAAATCTGAGTTCGTATAAAATGTGTTCAAGCGTGGAGAAGATTGTAGAGATTTTGTTTAAGTTAGTGGTAACGTAACATTGCGTACTTCTATCAATTTCTAATAACGTCTTCATGTAATAATTACTCCCTTCTTGTAAAAGCCATTTAAATTCATTAAACAGTTTATCAAATTATTTGATTATTATTTCGAATTAATTTTAACTTGAATTAATTGGCTTAAAGAATCATTTTTATCTAATATATAGCTCATACTAAACAATATTTTCGACGAACACATATATATGTATATGTATTACAGGAATGATGCAGAGGACAAGAACAAAACGAAATATGCTTAATTCGCACAGTTATAATGTGCAATGTAAATATAAAAATTGAACGTAAGAATAGTAGAACTACTTTATGCTAGCTCATCAGCAGTGCTAGGTTCTGAGGAGACAATTATAAAGGAGTAGTCGGTAGGCTTGGACGACCCTCTCGCGAGCTGCCATCCTAAAGCGACGACCACCTTGCCAGCTGGCAGATTGCCGCATTACTACTGCTGGCAGCGTGTTGCCCGATATTGGCCCCTTCGCGAACCGCCAAACCTCTCGCGAAATATTAATTAACGTTATTAACGCCCCACCTTTTAGACTGGCAAGGGTGGGAGGAACTCACTTTTACCTCTAAAGTCTCCACCCTTTTTCACCCTCGCGTCCCCATCTCTCTGCCTCGTCTGGAGGGAGGGAAAAACCCCCATTATCGTAAATCATCGTTTTCCAATAACGCTACCGAGGCTCTTCACGGTGGCTCTTTCCTCTCCTTTCCTCCCGACCGTTTTTTCGTCTTACTCGAAACTTCTTCGTTGTTTCCTTGCCCGGCGAAATATACTAGATCTCGCGTCAATTTCGTCGTGCTCTCGACAATCGCGTTATTAAATATAATAGAAAAAGTTTAGTCAGGCTACGTTTTTTAATTATCCGCCTTGAATGTATTAATTAAATATTCCTGTTAACCTATGATTCATTGATTTTTCGGGTATCGTATGCATCTCTTCGATACAGCAGGGAATTCTCCGGTTATAGCTCCGGATAAAATCGACGACTACGGGACCGCAACTCGCGGTTTCGAGATTAGCCGGGAACTTTTATATTAGTTATATTGCGGTTTTGGTGCGACTGATCTCCCGCTTGGAATCTCATTAACGCGGTTAATCGAAATCTGATTGATTGCGGATATTCATAAAAAGCACTACGTTACTGGACTCTCAACCATTAGCTTGTTTCTCTTTAATCTCGTTTTGAGCCTAATGCCGAGCCTCTGAAAGTCCAAAGTCTCACCCTTCGAAAACTCGAAACAATTTCGTCTTCTGGATGTCCATTTCCCTTCGTTATTAAATCATCTTGTCTCGTCTAATGACCTACCGTGTGCTACTTTATTTTCACGACAGCTGAAGCTGCCGTCAATGAATAAATGAACGCGTTTCTCGTTGTACGGGTAAAGGAGCCTCTTCTCAGCTGGCTGAATTGAATTCGCCGAGCGAAGAGACTGAGGGGAGCGAGCGGTCAAAAGCCACGGATCAGATAGCGGCTACGTGGCGAAGGTGTCGATCAGGATTTCCAAGCACGTGGTCCAATGCTAACAGCATCGTAGCCGGTAGCAAAAGCTATCCTACCTTCGAGGATAGATAAGCGAAGCCAGACGGACAACGGGAACGTGCGGGGTTGGTAGCAGAGTTCCAAGTATTAGACCAACAACCAGGCTCCGCAATCACCCCCAGGGGTTAATGCCATCAGGAGCAAACAAAGTATAAAGTAGGTACCTAGCTGCTAAGTAGCCGCAGGCCAACTAGCCAAAACCGGACTCACTCGACACATTTGTCGCATATCAAAGGCTTTACCGTGATAAAGTTACTTGACAAGGAGACGTCCAAGAGTGCTAATAGTACTTAGGAGGAATTTCACAATCGAGACGTAAATTTGATTGATTAAGATTATGTGTGGAGGATCAAGATTCTATAAAGATCAGGGATTCCTTGGGTTTGGTTGGTTACGTTATTTATTTCTCAGTTGGGTTGAACATTATGCGAGGTCAGTAACATATCTAACAATTTGTTTTCTGAGTTAATGGGAAATAAAGAAGTTTTACACGTTGGATTAATATAAAGTGTATACCATGTTCATATACATATGTATCAGTTTCACCTCCATAAGCTTTGTCAATTTCTTCGATATTCATATCACGTATCCAAAGAATTATTATCATAATGTTTGAAAACAAGACCAAGGGTCGAGCGTAACGCAGTCGTTGAAGGGATCGTGCAAATAGAGACACGAACAGAAACTTCGGTAGAAACAACAAACTTGTGAACCAGTACTTCGGTAACTATTATATATTTACTGAACTAATTGAAGATGTAATAGAGGAAGTTTATAAAGTGCAATTTCGGCTACGATGAAATGCAAGACACGCACCCAATATGATTTTAAAATGCAGATGTAACTCTGATATCGTATCTGTGCTAGCTGCGAAGATTGTTTCACTTTGTTTCGGGAGGAGGAGGAGGGGACTTTCACTTGGCGCTCATTTTTCCCTAGGTCCAAACTTTCGAATACGAACTTGAACTTCCGCCGAAACTTTCCCGCGGTATAATGACGAACTGAACTCTCAAAAAGTTACGCAGTAACGAGAACTTCCTCAACAGGCTTTCTGTGATACAGTTTAGCGAACGATTCCTTGGACTCCGGTGTGAACTATCAAGACACGACGTACATAGTTTCGCAACAGTGTTTTTACTGCAGGTATATATATGTTGCGATTCTTCGAATTTAGCCCTTTACGATATGACATTCTCT
Source organism: Bombus fervidus (assembly GCF_041682495.2). Classification (NCBI taxonomy): domain Eukaryota; kingdom Metazoa; phylum Arthropoda; class Insecta; order Hymenoptera; family Apidae; genus Bombus; species Bombus fervidus. The sequence goes on along the minus strand of NC_091523.1, from coordinate 1,698,255 downwards.
CTATAGTTACTGGTAATTCAAATTAGGTATCATCCTGTTTTTCTACACATTATCTTTCTTTTAAATTAATACCTCAATTAAATTTTTAAATATTTTATATTTCTATTCTCTCTCACACACATACACACACACACACACATAAGAGGAAAATTCTTCTAAAAGAACAATATACGAAGCATTTTCGATAATTTATTATTATACAAATTTATCTTCGTTTTGAACTGGACTCCATAAATCAAATTTCTATTGTTTCCTTTTACCTAAACACGATATAATGACACCGGTAATCCTATAATTACAGATCTCAAGTTTTAAACTTTACAAAAGGCCCAGAAAATATAATTTTAAAATGTCTTGCCTGAACGATTGATAGACAAGGGAGTACCAAGTGAATGGAAACAGAACGAAAACGTGGTTAAGACAATAGAAATTGAGGAAGACAAAGAAGGAGTGGCGAACAAAAAGGGGAAAAGTGGAGAAGCGAGGCGAAGCCGGGTCGAAAATAAACGCAAGAGAAGAAAATCTTATCCGGGCTTCCAGTCTCGTGGGCTTGTCCTGTCCCTTTTCCTCCTTTCTCTTCTTTCTTCGCCGTGAGATCTCAACGGCTCAGCCGTCGTCTCCTCCCATAATTTGATTGTTTTAATTAAATTTCGTCGGGGAATCGCTTTACGCTGGGCACACTGGCCTGGCGGGCACAATGCAAACTGTGACGTGTACGGAATGAATCGGGAATGGAACAGCAAACGGGACGATTGGGAGGGAAGGGAGGCGCCACTGAGTCCAACTGGAAAGTCTTGGGAAAATTTTGGCTTGAAAACCGTGTATTTGCTTCCCTAACTCATATTCTTAATGTCGAGGTACAGAGAATTGTAGGAGGGAAATCAAGATATTAAAGCATAAATTTTGAATTGATCATATTACAACGTTTAAAATTGATTTCGATAATGAACGCCTGAAATCCGATAAATTTATAGTGAATTTTAATTAGTTTGGTTTAATACGAAGTGAAATTAAATATGTTCGACTAAAGTTGTATTGTACAGGTTATTGCGACATAATAAATAATAATAAATAAATATATAATAAATAATAATAAATTTTATAATTGAAACAAGAAAGAAATATAGCAAAAGGAAACTTCAGCCTTTTCGGATGTTCCAAAATGTTAAGTAGAATATTTTGGTTAAGGAAACGAGAATAAATTTTGTATCAAGTTTTCCAAATTTTTCTATATAAATTAAAGACTAAAGTTTGTAATAGCTAGTTGACTCGAATAACGTGAGGTATTTTCGGTTTGCCGAACAATGTCGGCGTGTCTATCAAAAACATGCAACTCTCGGAGGATGAAAAAGGGAAACCGGCTCTCGTTTCGTGCTTCTGCCGTAATAAGATGAAGGTTAGACATGACCGCGAGGAACGCCATGGCGGCTGGTAACGACGCGCCACCCCGCATATTTCTCCAGATATTGGAATTTGTCGCGGTTACTTCGAATTATCTTCCACCCTAGCTATTCAGGCGCGGTCTACCCCTTCTGCTATATGGTCTTTAGTCGATAAACCGCAAGGTCGTAAGCATTAGCATCCGATCTAAAAGGACATTCGGTACGACAAGAATCCTTGAGTCGCTATCTTAGAAATCGAGACACGCTACTGAATATTACTAGTATTCTTCGTAAAATATAGGATTATCATTTTCCGCAGCCATATTTCTCATATTTCATCGAGAAATGCTTGAGAAATTTGTAAGATTCGTCGAATATTTCTCTTTCGGGAAATGAGGGATAATAACGAGGTCGATTGAACGTTGTTGACATTGAAAACACTGAATCGATTTGAAGAATCGGAGATTTAATGTACCTAATTACAGGGCCATTCTCGGTTTTTACATTGTGATTTCAAACAAAGGCGGTGAAAACGGGAGAAGGTTGTCTTCGCGTGGCTGGCCAACGATGGGATGGGAGTTGGGATCACTTCTTTCGCTTGGATTGTCATTGAGGGGGCGAAAAATTCAGCAAGGGAAGATTTCATGGCCCTCATAAGGATAATTTTCATTTCAAAGTTAATCCACTCTCGTGGCACGTATTTTGAGCGTTAATTGCGATTTTCAGACAGCGCCTGTAGTAACGGTCATACAATTTATTTATGTCTCGCTGATATTCGTAGAGGTAAAATTAGGCATTAGCAGTAGAAGTGGCATCACTAGATAAGACAGTATTTGAAATTAATAACTATATCCTTTTTATCCGTTCATAAATAAACTTCTAATCAAAATCGTCTCGTAAATTCACAATTTCAATAAATTATTAAACTTAAGTCACGTTCATGATGTTCGTTCATTCGACAAAGAATATCCACGAACACAAAGGGCTCCATCTTTCCACTCGACTAATCTCTAATTCTGAAAGAATACCAGTATAATACGTTCAACAGCATCGCTGTTCGCCAAAAGAAACCTCGAATATGAAATCCGATAAATCTATGTCATCCACACTACCGGCGAAGATCAACCTATCCGTCCCTATTTCTCCCTCTTTCCTTTTCCACTTTCTCGAATCAGAGAATAAGTTCATTGAAGTTTAGTCCAGGAGCTCTCGAAGACCGGTCTGCAGGCTTTTCAGCTTCTCTTTCAACGACTCCGAGCCACTTGACGGGTTGAATGCGCATTTTTAGTAAATTAAAAAGTATCGTGTGACTGCGCCAGAACGCAGGCCTCCCTCTAAAGCGTTCTTAACCCCGGTCGAGCCTCTTAACCCTCTCGCTCTTGTTCATTCCCTCTCTCTCTCCTTCTCTCTTCCACCACCGCCGATGGTTTAGCCGGATCCTCCCTCGGCGACTACTCCCCTCCAAGCTTGGTTTCGCCGTGTACAAGCCCCCCATCTTCCTCTTCCACTCGCTCGCGACCTCTCGACTCTTCGAGTCCCCTCCGAAATTGCTACCCTTGTTTGCGTTTAATGCTCCGCTATTTTTTCCTGCTTCTCCTCGCTGCGCTGCGCTGCCCCGCCACCACGAGCACACCCGTAAAAAGACGGACGGCCTATGTGTTACTGTGTTGCTCATTTTTCCAAGCTACTCTGCGAGAAAAGTTAACGAATTTAGCCGCTGCGAAATTGTCTTTGTCGCCGTGTACCTGCCCGCCACCGGGGAATGAGGCATGGAATAACGTATAGGGAATTGAGATCCTTAGTTTGGCCTTTAACAGAAAACGGGAAATTGATGCTTTCTTTTGGCAATTGTGATGTTAAGTGTTAATGTTTTAATGAGTGGAGTTTGAGGAGATTTGGAAGAATTACGCTTATTGGATATTTAATATAAAAGTAGATATTTTATAATATCATTCTAACCTTAAATGAGTATTCTACGATTTATTGTGTGAGCAATATTATTATTTCTTTTGTCTTTTATCCACAATATTGGTTAGAAGTTTAGAATCACGTTCTTAATTCGAAGTTGATACAAATTTTCTTCTCTTTGATACACGTTTGATTAAAGGGAATAGTGTTTTAAGGTAATTGTTTTTCATTATCATGTATTTCATTTGAAGCAACATTGTCAAGTGTTAATAACGCGATCCAACAAATTTTGTGGTATATACGAATGTAGATATAAGCTATAGCTGTCTTTGAAAAATTAGCTGGCCGAGACAACGATTCGAAAGGGCTTGCCGAAAGACCGCCCTTTGTTGCGAATACTTTGTCGAGCGATTGTGGTCTGATGGAAGCCAACACTGGCGAACCTTTCCCCTGTATACCTACGCGTATTTAATTTGTAAAAGTATTTGGTAATTCGCGTGGCTAAAAGTTGGCCTTCTACTTTAAACACGGCCCTCGCGGAGCCTCGGGAACGAAAACGCTTGTGAAAGTCAAATTACTTGTACAACGGGTGTACAAAAAAATACATCTCATTTATTGATATGTGTGTTAATTTATAACTATATTAAAAGATCAGACTCATCCAAAATTAAAATCACCGAATACATTTACAGCAGATATTCTGTACATGTAAATGGGAATCGATAGCAATAAGCAAATGAAAGTTTAAAAGTTTGATAATTGCATATATTGTTAACCAAGACTGTGTTTGAAGTATCCCCATAATTTATACTCTACTCTGTTCCCAATAAGAGTTCTCATATTTAAGAAATGCAACTCACTTTTTGCTATTTATAAGTAACTGAACAAATATTCCATTCATATTCTATAGAAAGATTCCTACATTTATTATTTGTATTATCATATTCAAGTCAATATAATCAAAACGAGTACTTCATCTTCCCCCAAGAATATAATAAGAAAATCTTAATGCTAAATGCATAAGAATTATACATCTGTAAACAGCTGAGAGGATAAATAGAAACTGTTTCTGGCTCGAAAATTCCGCAAGATCTCTCCGTACTCCCGTTATCATGTCTCGCGTGAAGGCACGTTAACTCCTTCCTCCTGTAACCTTTGCCGCGCTTAATGCCAAACAATGCGCGCGGTCGGGGGTAAGCGCGTGCTTTGTCGTAATAAAAAAATATCGGACTGTGTGTTGCTCGGTAAAAACCAATAAAGGTTGGCAGGCATGCTTGCTCGTGCAGCTGGCGGTTGCGGTGGAGGTCTTCCCTCGATCCTCTTCCCTCCTCCTCCTCCGCCACATCCATCCTACTTCCTCTAGACCCTCGTGGTACACGTACGTAGCTGTGTGTGGTGGGTTATATAGGTGTATCCGAAAACTCGGGGGCGAGTTCTTGCTAAAACAAACCCCCGAGAGAGAAAGAGTGGTTGGAGCCTCCGGCGGCGGGCTACAGAGAAGTGGTAAAGAGAGAATTTGCAAGGGAAAGCCCCGGGATCCTGTCTCGGTGTCAGAGGGTCGCCAGTCCGTCAGCTTTCCGTCGGCCCAGAAACGGACCGGTACACGGATCAACGAGCCTGACATTTTAATACGACGCGGAAAATGTTCGCGCGAGCTGGAAGAACGCTTTTTTATCAGAGTTGATAGATGACCGCGTGTTTTTAAACGGGATAAGTTTATTTCGCGAACCGTTCTTGTTCTCGATATATCGTTTTTTGACCCTGGTTACTTCAACGTTAGTTGATTTTGAAATATTTCTATATCACGTATAGGGATGATTAACTCATATAGTTTTTGCGTATGATGAGATTAAATTAGAACAGTGCAGAATTAATTTCTTAGTTCTTCATTTAATTGTAATCAAATGTGTATTAGAACTCGTGCAATTCGTATTATGTTGCCTCATAGATACATATATCACTGAACGCAGGCTATCGGTCGACACATTTAAGGCTACGGTACGAAATCAGTTTTCTCTATCAAAACCGTTGGAGAGGGCGAAATTACCGGTGGAATTTCCTCGGTCAAGAGTCGATAACGGCCATAAAATATTTAGGGAAACATGCACCGCCACCGTGCTCTATCCTCCAGGATGCTCTTCGTTATTTCTCCACCTCCGGTCTCGCCTCCTCGGTCCCCCTTTCTCCGATGCTCGCGCGAGAATAACGAGCGAGAGAAAAAGAAAAAAAAAGAGCGAAGAGTGAGAAAAAGGGAAAAAACAAAGGAAGAGAGGGGAGATCGGCTGCTTTGCGATACGCGTCTGCCGCGAATCCCCAAGCGCAGATTAAGTCCGCTTCCCTTAAATATTCATTCCCTTGGAAAAGCTGATAAAAATAAGGAAAAGGCTCGTTCGACTATTCCATCTCGTAGCTTTCTCTCCACTTTGAAAATACTCCTTGGAGGCTCGGCTCGCAGCGCGCAAGCTGCCCCCGCAACACGTGGCTCCCTTTTTATCCTTGAATTTATTCTTTATTAGCGGTTCCTCGACGTAACGACCTTCCTAGCTTCTCCCTTATTGTTGCACGCGAAACAAAATACCTTCTCTCTTGCCAAAAGAATACAAATATTCAGCGGAAGCTGTATCGAAACAGATGCGTCACGATCGAAGCAGGCGCGATTGCGTAAAATTTCAAGGGAAGAGAATCGGAGGATGTCTAAAAAGAAAGGAAGCGGAGGCAACGCGAGAAGAACAGTGTTTAACGCCAGACCTTAACCGATCCTAAGCCTCTTAAGTGTCTCTGAGATTCTTAAGCCGGACAAAGAGACGGTTTTTTCCCTTTCGTTGAAGCCACTCGTCGGAGGTCCTTGAGGGAGGCACGAGATGCCCCTGATAATTGAATCAAACGATTTATTCTCCCGATTAAAAATGATAGAGAGCCTAAGGAGGTTTTCGGTTACAAAGCTGCTTTCCTCCCCTGCTCTTTCTTTCTCTCTGCCACCACTCTCTTCCGTTTCACTTCCCGTTCTGGCTGTGCTGGGGAAAAAAAGCGCGAAGAAGTGCTGCAGATTCTCACCACTAGGGTTGACGACGAGGGCGGTAAACGGTGTAACGTGATCTCTGGCAGGACGATCTTGAAACCACTCCTCTTTCAAGTTGCAAGGACTGTGGAGTAAGACGTTTGTGTTTAAATGCACCATTTAATTGCTATTGTACTTCTGCGTTTCAACATGTTCCATTAAAGTTGAAGATATTTATTTTGTATGCGACGTATTAATATATAATAAAATTGCTTTATAGATGAAAGTATGGAAAACATAATTTAAAAACTACAATTCTATTACTATACCAGACCCTTTTAAAGCCTTAGAAAAAAGTGATCAGATTTTACAAGAAATTATTTCGCTATGAAACGAATGTAACGAATATAAGAAAAACAAAAGAATTGTTCTTACGACATTCAGAAAATTCCATATTCACGACAAGCAACAAAGTATACTTATTTCCTCATAGAACATCATCATCAATTTTGTTCACATCTCATCAAATCGTTCTCGCTATTCAGTTTTTCTTAAAAATAATTCAATTCGTACGTTCTCCGCTCGATCCTCGTCTAGTTGGTCCACAGGACGAGAAAAGGCGCAGTCGATAAAGGGAATTGGAAAAAGGGCATCCAGATCGACGAGCGAATGGCAGATTGATTTCGTTCGACTCCTCCCATTTTCCACTCCTTCAATACGGGTAAGAGGGATGCGTTCGATCTCATCTCGGGTTATTAATAATATCTAGAGGTTAGTATTTCCGAGCAGAGTGGCGCGGAGGAAAGAGAAACTAGAGGCAGGGGGTTGCCAAGAGGAAATGGGAGATCTCTTCATTTCTGTATCACGCGAACGAACGAACCACCCGGTGTTGCAGGGCTAGGGCCACAGATGGAAATACCCGATTTATATGCAAATTCCATATTTGTCGCAGCGTGGAGGTACCAGCCTCCGTCGAGTTCGTCCTTCAGCGAAAGAACCGAATGAGCGATTTAGAGTCTCTGAAAGACTTTTCCTTTCTATGCACAGGTAGCCGTAGGCAAGTGCACGTGGCCTAAATGAATATTATCTTGGTCCGCTGTTGATTGAAAAAATCGTTGACGAGATATTTATGATGGATGTAGATAACCATTGCACTTTTTAACCGTAATATTAAGAAATTACCACAAAGTAGAGAAAGAAATTGTAGAAATTTTGATGTGAAATGAAATTAATTTTCTTCATATTGTGCGCGTTACAGTTTCTATATCCTACATGATATTTTATACATCGGTTTGTTTTTAAATTTCAAATATCAATATTAAAACGAAATTCAGCATTTAGAATTAAAAATGGAAACTCTGATAATATTTCTCAAAGAATTACAAGTAAATAATTAACGCTATTTTTCTTTAATCGGCGCGGCTCTGTATCCACAGCCGTCGTTGGTTACTAACAGCGAATGGTTCTCTATAAAATCTCGTTAACGTCAGAATATGGATTTTCTTTCAAGGGTGCATGAGCCAGCAAATTATCGAGAGTCCTTTCTTCCACCCTCGTTGCCTCGTGATATCGTTAATAAACCCAACATCCCGGACCTTCCCCCATCTAATCACCACGCGTCCTTCTGCTTCGACTTTCCCCTTCCTTATTTTTTCTTTTCCTTAAGACACCTGCATATTTGATGCGCCTTGTAAACGAGCAACCTTAGCCGAAGAAGTACGCAAGACTCATGTATTATTAATACAAGCTAGGAAGATTAAAAATCAACGAGATTCTGGTGATGACATACTGAACAGCTTACTTTATAGTTCCTTACTTTTTCCTTACTAACCCGTTTACTTCTTTGCGAAGGAATTTGGCTGCAGATATTTGTATTTCGTTTATCATATGAAAGAATTTGATAAAATTAAAAAATCAAGTTGCAATAAACTAGTATATACAAATTAGATTATCAGAATCAATTGAAAGGAATTATATATAAAAAGTGTTTTCTCTTCGTACTGAAGCTGATTATTGTCATATCGAACACCGAAGAACAGGAATTATATACGGAAACTTCTGAAATGTTCCAGATAAACGACTAGGCTTTAAATAAAATCATAACATTAGCAGCAGCGTGTATTTTTGATGAAAATAACTTAGTACTCTGACATTTAGCAAGCGTAACACAGTCAACTAAAGAATCTTTTTCTGGAAAAGGCAACACAAGTCTCCTTTGATGTACGAATACTCGCAAAAATCCGTGGGAAAGAAAATCATCCGGGACTTTTTCAGTAGCTGGGGAAGAATTAAAATTCTTCTGCGCCAACGAGTCTGGCGAGTGGAAAGGGGAGGAACGGCTGCGTTCCCTGGAAGAAACCGCGAAAAGAATTTCTCTGAGATAAGCGGTTGTACGGGAGGGTTGCCGAGGAAGCGATGGTTCAGCTAGGAAAGGGGAGGGATGAGCGACGAACGGCTGGGCACCAGCGGGACATTCCGGGAAAAATGATTATACGAAGTTGGAAAAACTTTTGGCACGAAAAGAGAGAAAAGGTGGCGACCAGAAACTGCCGGAGAAACGCTATCCCCGCAATGTCACGGTTATAGGGTCATTTATCGCTAGATTGTAGACGGAGGTTCGGTTTCTACAAATCAAAATTACTGACTCAAACATTCCCCATGAAATTACGCTATTGGATTTTTTGTTTCTTAGAGTTACTAGTTAAGGATATTTTTAAAAGTTGGAACGCTATTAAAAGGAAGATCTTTCACCCCATTTGGAAATGAAATCTATTAGTATATGAAACGAAGAATTTTATTTACGTAGCTTCCAAGTTTAAACTTGACGAACACAATTTTATGAAACGACGTCGAAGATCCAAACGGAAGAGTATCGTTCGTTTTTTCGAAGCAACACCGACAAAGTCTAAGTACACGATATTTTTCACTGGGAATGATCGCGATAACCCTGATGCTGCGAGTCGTCGCGTATTTCGCTTCTATTCCCGCGGGATTACGAAGATCCGTTAAGCCGCGTTTACATCCGTTCTCCCGAGACGAATGCAAAAGAAGACACAAGTGGAGAAGGGTCGGGCCCAATTGGCTTATTTATATTTGTCCCAATCACTGTCGCCAGATTTCAGGCTTCTGCCTCGTTCGTTTTTCTCGCACGTCTCCGCTTTCTCTTAAGCGACGAAGCCAAGGAAGGGTGCGACAGGATAACGTGATAAATTACCGCGCGTCAAAGCCTTTGCGTGCATTCATTTGTACACCGTTAGCACTGTCAATGGCACCATTGCTCATTTTCCCCATGGAGACAACTTCGGTACCGTCTTCTACAGACTTTGTGAAATCACGCGTACACGTCTACACGAATGGATAACACAATGATATTGAAATATAAAGATCCGCGTTTGCAATTTAAATTGAATTCTCTATAAATTGCGTTTCATAGAACGAAAATTTTTATAAATTTCCCCATTTCATTACATAAGTACATCATTAACATCCAATTCTTCCTCAACTCATGTCCATAAGTTCGTGTATTACGAGAAACCGAAAGAAATGACAGGAAACTCCAACATAAATTTAACAAATAGTGTTTGCATTACATCGCCATTTTTGTCTGCTTTAAATTTCCTATGAATGCAGAAATATTTATTGTTTACCTTTCGCCCATTTTTGTACCTATAACATATCAAGCGATTCGAGAAATGTCATCGAAATACCAGCTGCGCCATCAAGAAGACACAACTCTTTCGTTCAAAAATATCTCAAAACTACTGCTTCTTGATCTGATTCTGGGAACACAAATCGCGAAACTAGCCAGCCTTTTCAAGTCTCGATTCTTCCTCGCATTGGTTTCCTCGCTCACCCCTGTAGCTCGATGGAAACAGCTCCCGACAGCAGACGAGTGTGCCGGGGGAAGGTGAAGTATTTAGAGATCGAGGTATACCGGACAACCCCCTCGGTGCCGGACGGTGGTCTCGTCGGAGATAATAGGGCCTCGAAAAGTTTTCGAGTTTGTAACTTTCTCCGCCGCTCCGTGCAATCTCCCCGGTTTTTTCTCCTGGCCGTCTCTTCTCCGTCGAACGGAGAGAAGTCCTGGCGGACTGTGGTCCCTCTTCTCTTCTTTTTCTCTCTATTCTCCCCTTCGAGCTACCCAACGACGACGACGACAACTTGGTCGACGTCTCGCTTGCTCTTTCGTCATCCAGCCTCCTTTACATCCGCGTTGCACACGGTGCCAGCTAGTCTAAGATATACGATCGCAGATACCGCGAGATTTGTGGTCGCCAGGGCGCACCGCGACTCTCACGGCCGAGGGCAGTCCGCTTTCAGGTGGAGATTGCGTTTTGACGTCTGATAGATTCATGGTTATTGGAATCAGACCGTGTACCACTACATCAGGGGACGAGGAACTCGCCTCGAGCGTGTTACGCGTAAATCAACCACTCGCAGCGCCTAAGACGCTCTTTCGAAAAAAACGTATGCGATTTTTGTCCCTATTTCTTCCGTCACGTGTGATCTTTGTTCCTTGAGGAGGTTCATCTAACTCGTAGAATTGTCAGAGATGTGAATTCGTAAAATATATTTGTTGGCCTTTTTACATACGAAAGGATGTATGTTGCAATAGTTTGGATAACATTAATGCTTTCTTGTTAAGGATAGTGAATTTTGTTATAGATTGATAAATTGCAAACAGGAGGTCAAGTACAATGTAACAAACAATAATCATGATATGACAGAATTACTTTATAATTTCACACGTACTCTGAAATTTATTGATAATTGATAAAGTTATTTGTATATTTATTTGCATCAGGATGCTTTAATACACAACGGTAATCGTATTGTCGCGAACAGACGTATCGATCATCGGTTTCGCCAATAGATAGAGAATTCTCGAATCTTCCCCCTAAGAAAGTCAGAAAGGAGTATAGGACGAAGACGGAACTCCTTAGAAATCCTTGGATTCCTCTATGCAGGGCAGAGAGAGTGAGACAGACGAGAGGGATTTAATTTGTCGTGTCGAAAGGCTCGGCTGATGCAAACCCTCTGATCTCCGCGATCAATCTCCACCAATCTTCGTTTCGGTTCCTTGAATGGCGGTCTTTAAATACTCGGTACACGAGCATACGTCGAGCAAAGGAAATACTACTGTTACTGTGGTCCAATTAAAACAAATTTGTGAGTAACTTTCCAAAAGAAAATATTATGCATCAAAGAAAAAATAACCTATGAAAATATCTCGCATTCAGTTTTCAAAACTTCAGAATGTTCCCGTGGTATTGGCAACATTAATCTCCGTAGAAAATGTTGAACAATAGCAGACAGCCGGAAAATTTTCAATCTCTCGAGTTTATTCCTCGGAAAGTTCTTCGACGGGTGCGTCGGTGGCCGCGCGTCGCTTGACATTGACGAAGTAGATCCGTAGACAGTGTGGGAAACGTCGCTAATGTCGTAACCGAGTGTCATCGTGCACCCTTTGCGGAGCATTGAAACTCCGGGGGACGACGATGGCGGCGAGTGGCGAGGAACGACGAAAGGGGACGGTCGAAAGATATATCGTCGCTCTCGGGAAGTTGGAACGAGGGCCTTGATGTCTCGAGGACGGACTGGTTATCTTTCGCCTGTAGGTGCAACGAGCTGCTTTCCTCCTAGAGAAAAGACCAGCTCTCGTTCCACAAGAATGACAAGTTCCTATCCTTAACGACCGTGTCTTGTACTTACAAGTCTCGCGAGTGTTGCTGTTCCTAACGTCTCATAAGATAAGCTACTGCTTTTGTGATTCATCGTTAGATGGAGAAACGTAATTGTATTAAATGATTCTTTGTGCTTGTTGTTTCCTTCTTTGGTCCGACTCTTGTATTTATAAAATTGTATTTGCATGTTATATACTCAATAGGTGAATAGGATATTTTGATCGTTTGAGTCCCAGGAGTCTTTGAAAAAACAGGGTCGAAAAATCCCGAACGGCGCGATAGCGCTTGTCTTAATCGATTGCGAGGAGAAACTAGCGACGCAATAGCGCTCGTCAGATTCGTTATTTTTATAACATACATCTATATTATTATATATGCGTGCTATTAGTTTATAAATACTTCAAGTTTTGTTCAATAAAAATTATTGAGAAATAATAATGAAATACAAAATACCACTAGTCGTCGCGCTGCTTGGGACTCAAACGGTTAAGGATTTTGAAAGATATTGATAACAATTTCGAAACAACAGTCCAGTCTTCGTTTCTCGGAAGACAATTTCGCTGCTCTGTAAACATATGAAAAATTTCAACATATCCAACATCTCTCAAAATCCTTAATATATTCTATCCATCTTTTCCTACACATAAGACCATGCTAACAATATTAAATAGTTCAGCATCAACTAAAAACAAGATTTAACTCCACTGTTTGATCTGATATTGAATAATAATACCACGAATACTGTATCAGAATTATATCATTCAACGTTCAGTAATATCCAGCAACTTTCATCCACATATTTTCACTAACCGAATCTTACCCCTGTGAGTGATCAAACAAAAACGAAGCCAAAGTACATATCCCAGGTCTCGCAAACGTTGACCAAGAATCCCCTAGTAATATTTGTACAACGTGTAAGAAGGTGTCAGGGCTGCCTAGTAGCAGGCGTCGTTTCTCGGAACGTCCCAAAGGGTGAGCAAACGGTTAACTGGGCCGGGGAGTCCCTGAACTATATTCCCTTCCAAATACGAAACCAATCGCAACACCTCCGATGGTCGAACGAACAACCCAGCGGCAATAACGCCGCTGACCAGAGGGCTCAGGGAGTGGGTATAGGAGAAGTAGATGATGGTTTCAGGATGGAAGGATCGAGGGGTCGGTCGTTGCGGAGGCGGCGTGTTGGCCTCACCGAAGCGGCCTTCCTTTTATTGGCCATAAAAGCAATAATGCGATGCCATACGATACGCGTGCCGACACTGAAGTACGACAAAACGATACAAATGCTTGGAATCCGGTTCTCTTCCTCCCTCAGCTCACCCCCCACGATCTGTATCGCCAACGTTGCCCTGTGGTCCAGATTCTTTACATTGGAAAGCTGGGACAAGTTTGTTTCTGATTCCAGGAAATCTCTTGAAAATCAGGTTCATGGGGCGTCGTAGATTTTTTCGGCCAGAAAGTGAATTTTGTTACTAGTAGCAACTGTAATATTTCTTCGTGCGGTTGCATTGTTCCGTTAAGCCAGCTAGAACTACTACGTTATAAATAAATAGAGGGAGCGTAATGTCTTTTGTTCTGAATTGTAGACGAATGCGCGCGTTCTACCTCAGTTAGCATGTCGATCCTTTAATATTTTACTTTCTGCTGAAATTGCTTTATCGGAGTTGGTGTGTAAACTTCTATAATTAGAAACAGCGTATAGTGGTGAGGGAACTCTTAAGCTACATTTGTAACGTTAATCAACGTTGAATCCCAAAATTGTAAAATTTAAACAATCTAATTTAGTTTCAAGTAAACTTTATTTTTTTATTTCATGCGAAAGTTTATATAAATATTGCGTATGTTTAGACTTAGAAAAGGAACAACAAACTTCTCCTAATTCGTTTCTTTAAATTTTTGTCATTCGAGGGGTGAAACGAAGAAATTAAGCCGGACGAGCCGGGCGATAATCGTTCGTTCCCGTCGAGGAGCTGCGAAAGCTCATTTCGCGCTGTTTAAAAATCTCATGAAGGCAAAACAAAGGATGAGGCTCGAGAACGCTCTTACGAGGGCAAATGCGCGTCGCTTTCGCGTTAAACGGCTCTCGAAGGAGACGAAAGGCCAGGGGTAGATCGGTGAGAACGAGGTAGAGCATCGTGATGACGTCTCAATTCCCTGGGAGTCAGCTTTGAAAAAAGCCAAGGGAGAGATTCTTATCAAAATCTTTCGTCTCGTCCGGCCTAATTTACTTATGCCTCCCTCTTCGGGTCCTATTTACAAGCGCAAAATTGTCTGCAACCCTAGGCACCAGGAGCCTCCTCATTGCTTATTTGAATCTTACCCATTTGTTTTAATAGCAACGGTTGATTAATCTTTAGTCCTGCGCGAAATGAGGAAACAATTATCATCTTTGGTATTCATACTTGTTACTGTATGTTAATTTTTGTTAGGGTTCTCTAATAGGCAATTTCCTATCAAGATCTAAGTAGAGAATGAAATTGTATATTTTGTACGCGTATCATGTCTTAAGATTCATATAAATATCAGATAGATATTATAATTTCTTTGAAAGTACTCAATTTTTATCATACCGTAACTGCTAATTTATTAACTATCTTTCCAGTGGATAATTCAGTTACACAGAAATTGTAATTTTTACTTTTTCCGAAAGGCATTGAACAATAGCAGATTATTTTTTATAACTAAAAAAAAAAGATATTTGGGAACAATTAGATTTTGATACTTATCTGCTACCAAAAGAATTTTTAGCTTCTTTTCCCAAATATTTTTACTACCCCCTAGACGATTTATCTCATCGCGGAGTCAAGGCGAATACAACTTAATCTTCTCCCGGCTCAACTTGCTGCCCATGTCCGGCAGGATATCGAGGCGACGAACGACACCTTGAGCCGAGATTACAAGACGTTCGAATCCTCTTTTCTTGCCCTTCGACGAAACATCCGGCAGTCTACCTTCGTCTTCTGTCTACGATCGCCCTTACATGTGTTTCCGCCGCGGGGCCGTTCGTTTTTTCGCGAAACCTGTTACCTTCTTATACAGTTTTCTCCCTCATCCCATCCGCTGGTTACACGGATCACGTGCAATACACAAAACGAACGAGCTACCGACACACGAAAGGGGCTTGATGCGCGAGGAGGGGCAGTGAATACATTTAAAACGGGAATACGATTACTTGTTCGTCGAGGGGTAGATTTTCGTTGCTCCGCTCGGATTTATCGACGGAAATTTGTGTCGTTATGGAGGAGTCTTGGAAGTCTGAAAGAAACGGAAGCGCCACGACGAAGACGCTCGCTGAAAAAGCTCCAAAGTTCGAGTCCTATGTACACGGTATATGGGTGGTAGGTATGACTACTCATCTTGGAGAACTATGGAGATGTGAAAGTTTGAGTAGGAATTGATATACGTTCCCTTGGATGTTGACTTGGATGACTTATACGTTCTCTTGGATGACTTCAATATTTTTCTCATATTTATGAGATGCGCTGGGTATAAAGAATTTGAGTGTCTTAGGAGGAAAATAGACGATGAAAGGAATTTGTTTAAGTTGGAATAATGGTATGAAGTTTTATTTTATGTACTTGTGTATAAATCTAATGATATTAATGTTTATAAGAATTCAGTGAGCAAATAATCTCCTTTCGCACCCACTCTTTTAACTCACTAGAATGTTCAATATAGAATACGTTAAATATCTTAAGTTTTCACTCATCTCTATGTTGTCGTCCAAATACTTAATTGTAGTTAAATCAAATATTTCCACCAATTCATAAATGCAACATCACCGTATATTTAAAGTCAAACATGCGTTGTTCCAAACTAATAAAGTAACAGGTCATCGGCATACCATAAGCACTGCAACAAATCGTCACTGTGGCAATAGTAAAACCTCTGTTTCCACAAACGTATGCCATTTCCTGCGAACAGTGATAAAATCGCTACCTCGTTTATCAGAATTCAATGGTGGTCGTAGGATGCGCATCGGAGCGAAAAATTGCACGATTTCGTGCGTTACGACTGACACAGTGTAGAAGCGTAGCGCGATGATGATATTCAATGGCACGGCGGCTTTTACGACCGATTATCGCTCGCGGAATCCTTCTTCAGCGCTGCAGAGAGGATTTCATCCAAAGAAGCTAAGATTTAGCGGTGGCGCCTGACCCGCGGCGGGCATAAAGGGAATCGCACCATCATCGTAAACCGACTAACCTCCCCCCGCCCCATTTCCATCCCCCTCTCAACCCCTTGAACGAAACTAGAGAGGAGGAGAAGAGAGAACTCGAAGCGGCTCGACGTAAACTATCCGGCAACCGACTCTGATCGCACCCACTTCTCCATCATCCTCTCATCTCCGGCAATGCCTGGGTGCCGTTATAGCTTGGGACTCCGTGTAGCGCTCGATGCACCCAGCCCTTTATTCATGTCGTCCTCCGACCGTTTCTTTCGATGGGGATTACGTTCGATGAATTCTTTCGACCAACTATTTTGCGCCTGCTATGTTTCCTTTGCACAACTGCGATCTGGAGTTGCTTTCATTGTGGAGAAGTGATGAGACGAATTGTTTTGTAGTTGTGTTGAGAGTTGAGTCTTGCGTAAAAGTATTTTCATAGTCGGAATTTAAGGAGATCGATGGTTTTCAATAATTTGTGAATGTTATAATTGTATAGAAGTTTATGTCAAGTATAATCAGGGCTGATTCTACTCGATTTAGGTGTTATAATTTATTCAAACATCTTTGTTTATCTCCGATATATTCTGCTTAATGTATTAGGTTGCCCCAAAAGTTTCTTTCGTTTTATAAGGAAGTAATAGTTGCACAACATTTCTTGGGAACAAAATGGATCATACATAATTCTATAAAATAATATGAAACAAGAACTGTTGTGCATCTATTGTTTCTTTATAAAACGAAAGAAACTTTTAGGAAAACCTAGTAATATTCCTCGTAATTGATTTAATTGATGTTTGCTTTAATTGATTCTATATATAATAATTTCGTACATTCTTTAAAGCTCATATTTTATCAATTAAAGATGAATATACGATATTTTTAAGGTACTGGATAAATTCACTTTATTTTATGTTAAGAAAAAGCGTTTTTGAAGATTTTTAATAAACATTTCCTTAAGTTTATCATGAAACATATTAATAGTGAAAGGAAGGTACGTTTCATCTAAATGACGTATTGAAGTAGTTCGATGGTACACATTACACGAAAAATATTTCATTCGGTGTACCCCTTTCGAACTTCCCCTCGCAAAGGATCGCTACTTTCCACCTCTTGTTCGAGGACCCAGCATCTTTGTTCCTTTGGATTTTTCACACGCCCTATTCTCTCACTGTCTTCCAACCCCGCCCTTTCGTTTCCCTCCTTCCACCATCTACCCTCTTGGTGGTAGTTCTTCAGGCAGGGTGAGGCAAGGCTAAGACTTTTCCTCAGTTTCCACACATGTTCCACGGGTATCAGCGGTCCCGGTGGAAGGATTTGCAAGTTAAATGGCATAAACGAACACTCAGAGAAGATACTCTTTGTCTTTCGTTTTTTATCTGGAAACTTCCAAATCTTCGGGGGTTGGTGTAAAAGATTCGTTGCCATATTTCCTTTGAGTTTCGTTCTTTTTTTTTTTTTTTTTTTTGATCCACGATTATAACTTTCTTAAGGGTGAAAATTGTAGAAAGTCGACGGAATGTTTTAATCTTTTTATATGAATTATTTTATAAATTACGCAAATTTTGCGGGAGATGACGCAACGAGGTACCGGTAATGGCTCCTTCGCGACGCGTGTGCCTACTAATTTATTTCCCTATGAATATCCGAAAAGGCACCCTTTCCTTCCCGCGAAAACCAAGGCTGTTGTCTTCCAGCGCCAGTGGGCGTCGTATGACCAGGACATTAAGACATTGTTCCCGTGATTTACGATCTGATTTGCATTCACGTGCCAACCGTATATCAAGCATACACTGTGAACTAAGCTTTCTACCGGTTGCGTTATACCCTTCCCCTGAATCTACTTCGTTCCTTCGAAGACGGCCGCGAAGGTGTTGGCACTTTAGTACACCGGCCAAGAGGAAAATATTACACTTTACAACGTTAACTTACTAATGCAATGAAAATGTTAATTGTCTTTAAAGTCTGCCGTATGAAATAAGAATACATTTAAGGGGTAGAGTAAATTCTTTTATTTCAAGAGATAAAAATTATAACATTATGGTTCTATGTAATTTACTTAATTAAAACAGTTTTTGCAATACTATTACTAACATGTTTAGGAAAAACTGTAGTGACATATAAACAATAATTAAGATTAACTGATATTAATACATTTTCAAAGTTGCTATCTACATTATCGTCTTCAAGAAAATTCTTATTAACTTCCATCGCACCATGCTGAAAAATACAGAAGATAAGAACTGTCAGATAAACCAACTCGCTTTAACAAGCCATCAAGTAAAAGTGGAACCGAAAAAAGAACAAATCAAGTTATCAGCCTACAAGAAAAAGAGGCAAACCACCCACGAAGAATATTAACAGAGCTTGTTTCAAGCTTGCCGGAGACATCAGACCAAACCCGTTTGCCCTGCGTGTCTCACACAGATCTGCACGAATGTAAGTTGGATATAGGCACACGTACAGTGGAAGCTTACTAGAGAGGGAAGGGGGATGGCTCACGTGCGAACGAGGCATCCTTTGCCAGGAGCTGAACAGCCACTGATGAACTTGAGTCATCGATCATCCAATTAGCCGGGCGATCAATCATCCCGCTGCCATTTGCCCTGAACCTGGCTGGGTCCCTCCAACCGCTGGATGCCTACAAGCACGGTCCAGCATCCTTCCAACATAACCCGACGTGTTCGACCCCAACACGCCGAATCCCTAATCAACCCTTTTCAACGCGTGCAGCTTTGGCTGAAACGCTAACCTTTCCCCGCTGCTTCGCGACTCGGCTTTTCCCTCTCGTTTCGACGATTCCGGCGATCAATATTCGAAGAAATACTGATGCTGCGGCTACCGTTAATTGTGTTTTATAGAGTGCCGCCTCGACGCCGTGGGATTCGATTAAATGACTTTCTACCACTGGTTCGAACGGTATGGTGATCTGGATTTGAGTTGTGTGAATGGAGTCAATTCGATCAATAATGTGCAGAAATAGTACTCAAATGGTGTTGATGATTTCACACATTATTTAACTTAATTGTTCCAAACGGTGAAGTGAAATAACTTATGTACAACCGTTGGATTTGATCTGTATTTTTTTATTTATTTAGTTTCATCGATACGCAGTATTCAATTAAGTATTAGTTTCAATACAGTTCCAATATTAAATTAATAAAACATCTAACATACATACATTCTCCTCACCACTTCCATTATTCTAAAAATTATCCCTATGAAAAAGAAGAATAACAGTCTCCCCGTAGTTCAATATTTAAAAGAAGAAATTTCGAAGGCAAAAATTACATCACGCATGTTCGTCGATCAGACTAAGGTGTTTTCCAGCAGAACGGTTCCAGATTCGCGTGTACTGGGAGGTAGGCAACCCCTGTTGCAAGCAGCTCACGGAATACTTCGATCGCAGTCGTTGAAGAAGAAATGTCACCCGGTGTGTGAATCGGGGCATATTAACGTCTTACGTCACGCGAGACTGAGCACGTCGATTCGGTGTCTTGGCTTTCGTCTGGAACTGATAGTCCTCCTTTTCCCTTCCCTGGAGCTTCGTTAAGCAAGGATGTTGGCACGTTTTCTACGTAAACGCCGAACGTAAATCGCGTTAGTTCGTTGATTCGCTCCCGGTTAGCACACGGGGGCGAAGGTGTTTGATATATAGCTCGATATATCGGATAATAATGTGCGATATGACGCGTGAGTTGTTAATTCGCGCGTCGCGTCCGCTGCACATGACGCGAGCTTACCAGACTCTGGCTTCGACCCACGTATTCTTCGCTTTCTGATCTTTCCGCGTGAATTCGCGCCAATGGGGAGATCCAGTATCTCTCTCTTTCTTTTCCTATCTCGCTTTCACCGGCGGAACAAGAAAAATTACCGATAAATCGACCGCATCAACGAGCATCTGTCCCGGAGGATATCTCTCTCTCCAAAGTACGATTAAGCTTGAGACCATATAACCACACATAGCATATGCTCCAAAAAGAACAAAAATATCCCAATGAAAATATTACTACAACCGTTTAAAATATAAATATTGCATTAAAGAATCAAGTGTGATTCACATGTAGTATGATCTGGTCTTGCCACGACGTTTAATGTGTAAATAGAAGCGGTCAATGTTGTGGGGACGAAATATTTCTTGAAAAGGTTTCAGTGAAACCTGTAAATCGTAATACATAGATCTTAAGAAATATCTTCAAATATATCACATCCAAATTATTTTAAGGAAAACTTTCGTTTTAGGAAACTGAATCAAAAATTTAACAATTTACGAATTAACTTAGACAAGTTTTTCTGGAAATCCTTTCTCCTCGGCTGGTAAAAGAGATCATCGATGAAGCTAAGACAATCCTTTACGTCGACGCGCCATGTTTAATTTATGTTGATGGACCTTTACATTTCAAATTGGTTACTTAAGATCCATTATTTTAAAGGCGGGCCAGCCTCCGCGGCGCAGCAATCTCCTTTCGAGAACTGGTTGCTTCACCTAACCGTGACGACGCTGTCTGCGCTCTTCTTCTCGATTTATATCTATTTCCATAATTTCCTCTTAGCTGATAATTCGCAACTGCGAGTTCTACGTTCCGCCATCCTCGTTCTTCCGATACTGTGAGGTTCGAGATGCTAACAGGAACTAACAAATGTGTTAAAAATGAACCAGGAATATGTACAATAATTAGAATATGTCGATCATACAATACCTTTTTTTTTACTAAATTTTTACTGTAAGGTAAAAAGAAATATTGATGCGTATATAATTCTTCATCTCTTAAAGAAAAAGATAAAATATATAGTCTTTATGTTTTTTTATCTTTCTCAATATTCTATTAGGAAAAGTTCTATTAACAAAAGATCGCGAAATGAAAGCCTACCAGAAATCAGCTTCTCATTTCCTTTGCTTATCATTCCCCAACACCGCATTCAATTGCGATTACATTCTGAGAACCAGTTATTCGCTCGTTTCGCCACCGCGAGCGCTATCTCGGCCCGCGAAAATATTCAAATGAATTTCTAATCTGCGTGAACCAGTTTCCTCGATGAACCAGGCAAAGTAACGTCCCAAGACAATAAAGGAAAGCAAAATAAGGTTGTAAATGGACTGAAAAAAATGTGTGTTCCTAAAATTTAAAATAAATCTCAACCAACCCAGTTTATCAAAACGAATTTCTTGTTCATTTATTGAAGTTATTCGTACCGAAACGCTTTCATCCTCTGTTTCGATCTTATTACCGTGCAAAGAAAACTCTTTAACAAGTGGAAACGCCGTATGCGTCCGGGTACTTAAGTTCTTACGCTTAGGAAAATATTTCCTAGAGAGAAACGGCAACGAACCTCGTCCTTGCCGAGGATCCCAGTGAAGACAACGCAGAAGGAAGCTAGGGGTGGCTGCGGACCGCCCGCCAAGCGCTAAGCCGATAGGCCGGGGGAATCTATGGAGTGGGCTCGGCAACGAAAACCTAAGTGTCGGGCGGAAAACGTCTCTTTAATGCTCTTAACGTCGTCACGCTACTTCTCTAGCCCCTCCTCTCTTCGCCTTTGCTCGATCGCCCACATAGCACCGCTTCCTGCCGCGCAGGATAAATACCTGTCACCGTTGAAATTACGTTCCTGCGACGGAGTTGCTTGCCTCGTTGCTTCGTTGTTCTTCCGTGGAATGGATGCACGGGAATCGAAGGGTTTTCACCGAGTCGAAAGCACAGCTGAGATCAGGAAATTTTGTGAATGAGTTTCTAGGCAGTGAATTGATGAAATGACTATTTTTTGAGGATATAGACGATAGGTTTTGATATTAAGAGATTTATCATTTTCTCTTGATATATTGACTGAAATTATTTTCTTTCATCAAACATTTGTTTTATATTCGCTTTCTAAAATTTCATTGATGTGCAATACATCAAAGAGTTCATTATACGCGAATTCAAACAGTATTTTCCTATCACACTCAGCAAAAGGTGAATTAATTACTGCGACTTTTAACTTTCTCATTTCAAATATCTTACGTACAAATCGTATGTTTGACATCTGAAACAGTATGCCTTTGATGTTTCCGCGTCTACGTATATTCGTAATGAATTGAACCAATGTTTGTTTTAATTTCTTTCTATTGCACTGCTTGCTAATTTACACTTTACCACAGACGCTTCAACAAATATAATACTCAAACAAAAATTACTCTAAACCTCCATAAAAGTACAACGTTATAGGGTATGTTCTGTTCCATGAAACTGGATACGTGTTGAAAGAAACGAATGTTCGACGTTGCTCGCAGTCAGGGTCGGGACAGATTAGATAGGCGTGGAGACAGAGGATCGACGTCCGGCGTTGGTCGTCCGTACGTTTCCTCGAGCAGGAAAGGAGGGTTTGGCGTGCAGGCCTTCGACGAGGCAATCCGTACGCCACGGTGGTCCGTGTCACTGCGTGCCCCTGACAGCCAGCAATTAACAGCCGCGGACTCTCGCCTCTCGTCGCCTGCGTAACGGTAGCGTCGCGCGCTAGAACGTCGTACTAGACGTCCCGGTAAATAATTGTCCCCTTCGTCGGCCGGTTAAGACACCGATTTGCCCCATGCTCTTGTTTTCTACCTTTCTGCTCTAACGCTCCCTCCACCGCCTTCTCTTTTTACCCCTGCCTAGTTTCTGCACGCCAGTCAATAACAGACCTCGATTTCGACCGCCCGTTTTCCGATTATTCCAGATTTATCCCCTGAACCCCCACGCCTCCGACCTGCTCTATTCCGCTTTCATTATTCCGTCCCCGATTGAAAGACATGTGCAGATCATTAGATTTAAGTGCGACTTAAATTTCGTGGCCAAATAGAAGTGTCACAGTTCAAGGGTAGGGATCAATCATAGTACTGGTTTTCTTAAGAATTTTTTGTGCTATATTTCCTCTGGTCCACAAAAATGAGTACATTACAAAATTAATTGTATATTTTATGCATTGAATAATTTAAGTTTTTATTACTTTTTGCTAAATCTTTTGCTTGCTTGCTTTTCTGTAGATAGTTGAAAAAAAGAATATTTTGGAATAGATAAACATTTTTTTATACTGGATGCTTATGTCTCCTAAAAATGACAGTTTATGAAAGAAGTTATCGATTCGAAATTCAGCGTTCCAAAAGGGGAGAAAGTCACAGTCCCCAGAGGCACCATTAATGTAACTGTCGGTACATTAGCTCATCGAATTAAAAAAGCAGCGCCCTCGACTCCTCTCGTTTTCCTTTTTTCACCACGGGAGCTTGTCCTTATCGATTCATCTCAATTACGGGAGAATCAGGTGGCGCGGAACCGAGAGTGGCAGCCAGCCTGTACGAGGTGTCTGTGACAATGGTGTTTAAGATGATTACCACCCCGATTCACCCCTGTCTACCCCCGGCTAGGAGAGGAAATACAACGTGCCTCAAAACGGAGAGAAAAATCGTCGTTAGACAAATGGGATATTTTATCTTGGCATTAAGGCTTTTTATTTGAGCACCGATTACAGCCATGGAAGGTCTCCCGTTCCACTTTCCAAGGGTAAACCAGCCCCCTATACCTTTCTCTGTCGCGAGATTGAGGTAAAACGATTTGTAGACTCGCGACACGAGTCGTCAGGGATTTCTGTCTCTGATTGAAGATTGGGAATTTGATCAAAGAGGGAACTTTGACTCGCATTCTCATAATTTGTATAATATATAATTGTAATACGAAAGTTTGTCAATGATTAATCAGCCAAATAATATTTAATTCTTGGATCACCTTTCATAATCAAACTAATATTAGTGGAACTGTACAACTTACAAGTTACAATCAACGAGACCTTTAACATCTCATATATTAACTGTGCAAAAGTTTCACACCTAGAAGTTATGTAACGCACACGCTTGCGGTGTTTCGATGACGAGGTGAAAAACGAATAAACGAACGAGCGCGGTTCCCCGGTTCTCGCTCGCACGGTCATCCTAACCTCGTTAACCGTTGGTACACCGTTTTCACGGTAATCGTAGGCGAAGGGTATGAGCAAAGGTGAAAGAGAGATGAAAAGAGAAGGGAAACCGGACTAAAGAGAAACCAAGAGAAAGAGAAGAGGCTAAAGGGAAAGGTATACCCATCGTCCTCTACGTCCAGGCCTCTTATGCGCTGTTTAACTTATCCATTTAAAACTCAAACATGCGAAACAATTAATTAGTAATTAACGCTAGCCGATGGTGGGCGAAGGAATGAGAGAGAAGAAAAATGGTAGAACGATAGGGCGTTCGCCTCTGGGGGTGTCTGCACCGCCCCCAAAAGAGGGTAACGGCTGGGCGTAGAAGGCTTCTGCAGAGGCAAGAAACTTTAAAGTTCCAAACTTTAGTTCTGCTGTTAGCTTCTAATTAGCGGACAAACAGTTAACCTCCAGATACAGTCATGCCGCCTGCCCGCCTCCAAACCTGCTCTGCTCTCGAGGAAAGATATTCTAAACCCCTGCACGCGTGAATTCATTCGCGATCGTTATCGTACACTTCCATCCTCCCACACTGGGAATAATGAAGTTATAAACATTGTGCAGCAAAAAGGGTTCCCCATAGTTCTCCATATAGACTAATTCTTCTTGTTTATACTTGAGTTTTACATATCGCGTTTTAGATAACTCTTGCAGATTAATTTTAAGAAACACTTGGTGAGACCAAGATTTATGTACCATTCAGAAACCACATTGACCAATTGCATAAACGGAAAAGTACAGAAAAGAATTTATCACCATTTATGCCATCCTTTTACAATAAATGAATCAGGAGGAAGTAAATCATTTCATGCGTACGTAATTCAATAAAGAAACTAATAAAAAGCAAAGTTGATCAGTTTAGCTTTTGAGCGACTCGTATAATACTTTGACATATTCCAGGCGATAGGAAGAATTCTGCCCTCGTTAAAATGCAACCTACCGTAACCCTCTATCTATCTCAATTCCAAATTCAACATTCGTTCGCGAACAATTACGACCGCAGATTTTAATTCTAAATTCTTGGCTCGTTCTCACGCGGATAAATCGTCGGTCATTTCGCGTGTCCCTCTGCATCCCTTTCTCTTACTCTGGCTGTCCTTAGCTGGTCGTCTACCTTCTTGATTGCCTGTCACTTCGCTTTCAAATTGCTCAGACGCGGTCTGTGCTACGAAAGCAAGAGGAAGAGAGAGAGAGAGAGAGAGAGAGAGAGAGAGAGAGAGAGAGAGGAAAGCATTCCTGTATTCGCGGTCGATCGACCACGCTTCGCATGCGGGCAACCTTTGCACGCGAAACGACAAACGCACGCTCGCGGCGAGGTTCTCGCGACGAAGAGCACTGGTGTGTGTTGATTACGTGGCGCACAGAAACGCGACAGGAACGGAGGGGTAAGTTGGGTCATCGTTGGTGTGAGGGTTTCAATATGCTTCGACAGTAGTTACGATACCCACCCTGGACCCGCCATAGATCGGACGAAGTGGATGCAGAAGCGGACGAGAGGGCGTAGGTAGTGGGTGAGGGGAGAGAGAGGACTATCGTGCTGCGGTATCGGTAGCCTTGGTTATTTAGGAAACCATATCAAAGTTTGAGTTGGCTGGTTGCCGGCGGTGCGCAACCCTCCTATCGTGGCCTCCGCTTCTGGACAATGAGATCTCTTCCGGCCTCGTCGAGGTCGCCCTTGACGTTCGTTACCGGACCGAATAACGGCACCTGGAGCCATGAAAATGCTGCTGCATTGAATCTCTGAAGAGGTCGCGAACTCAGAAAAGACGTTATCCGTGATAGATCAATCGCCCATTATGTGGCCTGCAGGGCTGTTCGATAACTTCTTGTCATGCAATAGTAGTCATTTCGCTGACGATTTGATGCTGGTTTAGGAATAATAAATGTAGATTATGGAGTTTTTAATCAGTGACGATGTGTGGAACTACGGTAGAACTCCATTTATCTGAAGTTCATTCATTGGAATGAAATTTTACAAAGAATGTGATCTATTAGATGAATGAGAAATTAGAGATAGTGGATAACTTCTATTAGATGAACATCAGTTATATACTTTTGTTTGTTCTCAAACAGACGAATAAATAGAAAATGAATAGAATTCTACTGTATATAGCATTGTCTCTATTATAAAATAATATATAAGTAGTCAGTCTTTTCTTCGTCTATAACTTCATTATGTAGAAATTAAATCAGTTTTCGATTTAAATATACCTAGAAAACTCTGTGATGTGTCCCAATATTTCTATCGTAATGTTAGGTTGCTTTTCACTCTATAATCTTCACTGTCAATTTAAATAAAATCACTTTCGCTAAGGTTCACGATTTGCATGGACATTTGTAACAATTACGAGGAAAAATCTGGCGATGTTAACGCGTTACGACAATGCAGAAAGACGAACAGGCGGCCATTCTATTATACTTCTAGTTCGCTGCTAGAATGGCGCGGGTTCTTCTGGAAGGGTCCAGAGATTTAATTAAGGCAGAGCGACGGACAGAAAGACGTGCGCTACGTCCTGTAAACTCGAGCTTGGCCGTCGCCCTAGTGTCCCTGTCGTAGTTTCAGGCACGAGCCAAGTCATTCCTCTTTCTTCCATTGCAGAAGATCACTCGAAAACTCGCGAGAAGGCTCCACACGTCTACAACGTAGATTCTGTTCGGTCGACCGTGTGAGTCAAAGTTCGTCAGGCCACCTTGATCCCAAGGAGCCACCAACTTTGTCCAAAAGCCTTGTTTCTCTCTTCTTGTATATCACAATCTCGTGCGGGAACCGAGCCATTTCGTTCGACTGACTTCACCTGCACGTTTATGCGTGGAGAAATATCTGGACCTCTTTTCGTTTGTTTCAGGATTTTATGTTGAATTTGAGTTATTTGATGAAGGTTGTAATTTATGAGCGTAATGAATATTCTTCGATATTCGTATTTTTTCGATGATTTGTTTCTTTTTCAAGATTCTGTTTAATAGTTACGCAGTTATTAAATGATATGAAATCGTTTGTACCGAAAATATTTATATGTCGAGGTATAGCGGCGTAGAGATTCCAATAGAACGATGCAATATGAAAGATAGAAGAATAGTTTCGAACAAAAGTTCTTTGAACCCCAGAAAATTGAGTTCATTGTAGGATATCGCCTCGGGAACCTATGGCAGTGTTGAGTTGCGAGCATACTCGAAATCTGAATCGAAGTTTCGGTTTAATATGTGTCGAAGCAATAGGCCTACTATACAATAATCTGCAGAATCGTCCTTCAGAATATATACTTCTGAAACTCTCATATTAATCGATATTAAGATCATTCTACAATCATTCACCGTGACCTGATTCTTCTAATTACTTTTCGTTTTGTCCGCCATAGTCTACGTACATTATTCATTAAATTTCACAAAATTTGCACCAACAAGGTGTCACAGTCTCCAGCAGCGAATACTGATATTCATGGCACTCGTGTTGCCAAAGTCACGGACCAGCACCCCCTAAGGCCGAACCTCGAAACAGCTAGCAGCATCATCTGCTCCACGGTCGTGGTTTCAGCGTCAATAATTCGCAAAGGCTGCGGGGCAGCCTCTAACCGACTGATTTCACGCATCTGGCGTTTGGTGGTTTGGTCTGGCCTGATCTGTGCCGCGTGTACGCCAAGAGCAATAGCGAAAGACGTCGATGCTCACACGAGAGAGCGTAGGATACGCTTACTGGGAACAAGACGATAGAAGGCGAAACAGAGAGGCGAATAGAACAAGAAAGAGCGAAAGAGAAGGAGAGAGGGAGGAGTATGGCCAGTCTCTGCCTCGCCGCCGTGGTGGTCCCGTGATCAATATTCCTTACCCCCTTTGCCTTGGCTTACCCCTCCGGCGCGGTACGGGTACCCCTTACCTCGTGAAAACCCTACTTCTACTACCCACTCCCACCTCCCTTCAGGGAGAACCCGGGAGAAACCCCTGAAACCCCTCTCGCACCCTCGTCTTAATTAGGAGTCTGAATCTGCGGCGGACACGCGTATAAGGGCAGGCTGCTGGAGATCGGGAGAGGGTGGTTTGAGGGGTTGTGGGTGCAAGTGGGTGAGCGGGTGTAGTAGAGCTCTCGGGCAAAGCCAGACGAACGTCGTGTCCGAAACATTATTCCTAACTTTCGTACGATCACCGCCGCGTCACGGACGCTGGACGACCCTTTTTATTATTCCCTGAAAATAAACACATTTGCGCTTCCTTGCCCTGTTCCAGAGCCGGGTTTCCGCCGCTGCCTCGAGCCTGCCATGTCTGTCCCTCGTTCTGGACGAAAGAACTTCGCCTTGCATCTCCACTCGTCGAGTAATTAGCTGTTGTTCCGCAAGTCTGGATTTAATTATGACGGCGGATGCGGTTGATACGAGATGCTGCGAATTCTGTCTTCTTTTTTCTTTTGTTTGTTTCTTACTCTTCTGGTGTTTTAGTTTCATTTCCTCGTCGCGATCAGTACAGTTTGTTGGATCAGACACCATCGTGAACTGCACGGTTGGGTCACTACACCTAACGAAGCACATTGAAAAGTTTCAACTCTCGCCAATTTGCTTCCGACTAATTTCTTCCGTCCCCTTTCGCGTTTTCCAAAGTCTCCAGTGCGTTTCTTGATTGTTTCGCTCAATGTACACGTTCATGACTTTCTCGACAATCAGTGCCTCTTATTTTTCCTCTTATTTCTGTCTCTATAGTAAAGAATTTGTTCGTTAACCGAAAAACATTAATTTAATCATGGATAGATTATGTCCGGATGAGATTGCTAGACATCCGATTCGATCGTCTTGACTAAATCAACGAAGGCTCGTTGAGAGGAAATAGTTTCGATAAAATAATTAATTTGTTTAAAATTATTTAATTGTTAAAATAATTAATCGACACTGGAGGATAATCAAATTTTGAAGAAACATGCTACGCACCGGAGCGAGCCGATATCGCTCGAATCTCTCGTTCGTGAAAGTATTTACATGCGTGGTACATACAGACGAAGTACATAGAGGGTAGTGACGGTAAGGCTGAGCCGAGAGGATATTGGGGTTAGGCCATTCATTAGATTACGGGAATTCGGAGGTACCCGTTGAGGGGTAGAAGAGAAGAGAAGGTTGGGGGCGAAGATGCGGGACTGGGTGCACGATCGGGGACTAACCTGCGTGCATTAGCTGGCGTCACAAGGCGCAGTAATAAGGGAAAGGGTTGAAAAGGCGAGCGAGAGGCAAGATTACCTTTTTCACGGCTGAACGAAATATTATTTGCGTATCTCATACGATGAAATCTAATTCGAGGATGTGACATGAAAAATTTAGTAGGAAAACATTTATGGAATACTTTTGCTCTGAATAATTATCACACAACATTTAAAAGAGATTCTATAGAATTTTTTAAAGACTTTGGAAAAGATTATATCTAATTTATTATTTATTATAATACGTAGAATCAAGTAATTATTAGAAAACAATGATTGTTTCCTTCTGTTACAGCGTCGACCCACACGAGGCGGGACTATCCCCGCCAAATCATGAACAAGGTAAGCCAAGGTATTTTCTCAATAATATAAATTAATTGATAGTATAAAATAAAATACAGATTACTAGCAATTTGTGTTTATATTTGATGTCGAACAAGTTAACAATGTGTTCGACAATTTGCATTGGTAGTCAGCGAGAGTAGCGAGTCAGTTACTAGGGAAAATCGATCCAACACCTTTAATCGCTTTTCATGCAGCATGCGTCGGTCATTACGTGCTCGTATTTTCGGCGGCTATTATTTTAATGGTCTCTATCGAACAACCAACAACTCTACCATGAACGAAATTCATTGACAAAGCTATAATAACACTTAACAATCCATAAAATTAATCATAGTACATAATACGAATTCCTTATTTTATCAAAATTGTTAAGATCTAGTAACAGTGACATATGAAACAAGCAATATTCATCATAGAAGAAAGCCTTACATTAGTCGTCTAAACGTCTATCCCCTAAATCTTACATAATGATCCGAAGATCGACGTTCGCTGCACGCCTTAACACGAGCGCAGCACAAACAGGAGATTAACCGAGAACTTTACGAGTGCACCGTTTCCGAAGTTTCTACGGGATAACTAAAATCAGAGGGAGAACTTTTTAACTTGGTTGCACGTTTAGAAGTCGCGGGTGGTAACGGTGTGTAGCACAACGTGGGGAGGTGGTTCCGTGAGTCTTTCGCGCCTTCTTGTGCGTGTGCACGTGCACGTTTGCACGCGTTGGTTACACGTATCTAGCTCGAATGTATATGTATAACCCGAGCCTCATTTGTAGGCCCTTTATGCGCTGTCTGCCTTTCCTCATTATGCATTGCACATGAGAAAACTTGCTTGGAATCTCTGCCCCTCCTACGTTGTCTGCCTCACTTTCTTACCGCTCCCGTTCAACGAAGTGGGGTGTTGATCCCTTCACCCCCGTCTCCGAACCTCGTTCCACCGCTTCTTCCACCACTTTTCTCTCTCTCTCTCTCACACACACACACTCTCTCTGTGCCTAGACTGGTAGCTCTGCTTCTTTATAAACTTTTAATGACGGCAAAGCCTAATCGAGAGAACGAGCGAGCAGAGCCTACCTCGCCTTGACTCGCGAAGGCTATCCAAGAAAATCAACGTTGAATCTCGATTTTCGGTACTCTCTGCTGGAGGTTTTGAAGAAAGCTTGCTTGACGAGGCTAATGGCGGGGACTGTCCGTTAATTGTCATTGATTATTTCTGTTCCTGTTTGTTCAGTTCCTGGAGATATAGAAAAAAAAATTAAAAATCACTTTTCTCAAGACCGGTTATTAAAAAGTAGGAAGTTTTAGTTTATAGATAAAAGTAATTGAAAGAAATCTCTTTTGAAACTTATTCATCATAATTAAATTAATTTACATTAGCCATAGGAACAGAAGTTTTTAAAGTTTTAATAAGTTAAGGCGAAAAACGAATTAATAGCACGCGATGGTAATTTGATTTACAAGCATGCAAGTAATATTATATACCGTATATATCTAGCAATAAGCGACGTGATGGACAAGATATCATTTCTCGATTTGTGTGCAAAAGTGCGCTGAAGTATTCAACAAATCATTTAACGTTTACGCCTGGTTCGGTGCTCGGGTGAATTAAACTTCTACCAGGAATTTCGTTCTACGGCGGCTGCTTCGAATGCATGCGTATTTACGATATAGCGAATAGTTTGTATCTGCGAAATGCTTTGCCGAAGTTCGATACACAAACCTTAGCGCGAAGGCGGTTAGCTGTTTGCTATACTGAAATAGCCCCTAGTTAACTTCAAAGTATAATTAACATGTCCTAAAACTGGACTGCTTTCAGATATGAACATTGTTTCTGTACTTCTGTAATTCTGTAAAAATTACATTTTTTAGAAAAGATATAACCTTATTCATTTGTAGAATATAATTTTCGTTACAGAAAGAGTTATAAAAGGACATTTTGAAAGAAAACGTTTTATCTATATTAATAATATAGTAAGTGATACTAGTAAACAGGAGGTAGAATTGGAAAGAAGGTAGAGTTAAAGATATCGAAACGAAAGTGTTCCGATTAGCGGAGTTTTATTTTGCACCGTATCATATATTAGAGAAGTGGACCGGACATTAGGTATACGACTGACTGCAGTCTTTTCTTACCCTTAGTAAATGGGGGACAACAGAAAGGTTAAAACCTTCGACTCCTAAAGTACGATTAAACTAACCCTTAGTTATTTCTTCCGTATACGTCGTTACGTACATTCTGCTCCGTCGCTATATACACGTTTCCTGATCATTAGTTACGACTTCCTTGGGATCTCCCAGAAAGAATTCAAACCTCATATTCTCTCTCTATTTCTAATAAGGATTTAAAATTACCTCTATGAGCAAATAAAAAATAAGGAATCTGTCGGACAATCCATAATTTAATAATTTGATAAAACAAGAAGAAAGAAATTCAGATCGATGAATGCGAAGAAGCCATCGTTTGCTTTTCAATCAACGCTCGCAGGGATCCCGGTCGGTTAAAATGTTCGCGGCATCATTTAGCGGCAGCACTCTTTCATAAAGGACCTTAATAAAAATCCCAATCTAAACAAGCTTAATTTACGTCCGCCACATAATTACCTACCCCTGAGGCGAAACCCTCCTCGTTCTCGCTCGGCCTTTTTTCTCCCGTGGCGTTAGCAAACCACTTCTGGTGTGCACCAGGAGAGCGGAAAAAGAGAGCCGAGTCCTGTGGGCTGGGCGAGTTCCAGAGGCGTGCCTTCTTCGTCGCCGCGTCGAGAGCTCTCTGAAAAATCTAAGAGGCTTAAAGCATTAAAAGGGTTATACAACATTCATTAACAGAGCGGGTCAACCTTTGTGGAAATTTCCCTTGGAACCGGGTTGCACCGAGCTGGACACCGCCTTCTCGACCATTTCTCTTCTCCTCGCTGCAATTTCACTCCGTAGAGGATGTTTCTCTCTTTCTCTGACGCTCGAGCGAGGTTTGGTTTCTCCTTGTCTCTAGGGGGGGGGGGGCGGAGGCAGCAGGATAGTCACGTGAGCAGAGTATCCAGGCAAAGGGGGCGGTAGGATAGAAAGTGGCGGAGAAAGGAGAGGAGGGTCCGTCTCTGATGAAGATGTCGCACACGCCAGGGACCCTGGCGAGATTACTCGGGTTAGAACCCGTGGACCCTGGTCAGGGCACATGCTAATTGCTTTATTTGACATCAAGAAATAATGTACTGCTGTTCTATGGCACGGCGGCCATCGTACAGGGAACCCCGCGAGGAAACCTGAAACCCCTCGCGCCCTCTTCGACTCTCGCGCTTGTCCCTTCGTATAAATCTCCGTGGCTCGCCCACTTTCGCTCGTGTCCTCGTTAAATCTCCTTAAGTTGGGAATGGCAGCGTTATTAGGACGTTAGTCAAACATGTAATTTATCCCTCTCTTTTACATTTTGAAGTTTTCGCATTCTAGTTCTGACGATATTAACCTTCTATAGGCAAACTAAACCATACTTCACCCTTAAATTTCTTAGATAAAAATTGTTATTTTTATTGAAAATTGGATTCTAGATTAGATAGTCATTGTTTAGAAGAATATATAATAGAAAGTCATTGAAATTATTAACAGTTTCCGAAATAATACATCTATTTAATATATACCACTTGGGATAAAACGTCGACTGCAAAGAATTAAACGCCAGCTAAAACCGCCGCTTATATTATTGCACAGAATATAAAAAATAGGAAATCTAGAATAAGAATTTTTCTTACGATTCTTTTAACGTTCAATATAAATAAATCCAAAAGGGATTTCATTCGAAATGACTCACGATGCCGAACTGGCGATCGTACATAGGACGTATGGTCACCAAGAAAAAAGGATACATTCACTTACCGGACCTAATAACCCTTAGTTGAACCAATAACCGTTTCTCCAAGTTACATATGGAAGAATTTGTATTCGAAATCGGATGTATCCAGGGGATGATCGTAGCTTCCAACGCGGGGCACGCGTTTTTCTCGTAAATATGCTTCTTGAACCAGTCGAGTAGCATTGGCTCGCAAAAGGGGGCAGAACGCACGGCTCTACAAAGCGTTAGGGTCGCTTTCGAGGTCGCCAAGGGTGCATTTCATCTTCGAGCGCGTCAGCTCGGAGATCGATCGGTCGTACGCTCAATGTCGAATCATCCATCTTTTATCGAATCGAACCCGATGGTCAGGCTGACACTTTTTCGCGCAACTTTCGCTCTTTGGGAACACTTTTTTGCACCATCTGCGTTTGATGATCGCAATTTTAGTCAAATGATACGTGTTGTGTTCTTAATATGGTAAGGAGTTAATATTTCTTTTAGTAGTAACTAACATGTACGCTTCTATTTAATAGTTTGGAGCATGCTAGAATATAAAGAGAGATAATGACATCCTTATGTTAATAAAATTTATTAGAAATATTTATTTAGAAATATCTGATGCTTTTTAATATAATTCTTTTATAGTATTAAAACTGTAATTAATTATATCTAGAAATGAAAACTGCAATTATAATATTCTTATTTCTCAAATAGATGTACAAAAAATTGTTCTAGTGCCTCAAACTTTTAACATCGACGAAAAACATGGAATTCCTCGGAGGATATTGTCATATACTTATGACGGCACTCCTTCAGACGGAGTTCGAGATTGTTTCGAAAGTTTGTCTGGCTTGTAAATATTTTAAGCCGCGAAAATATAACGAGATTCGAGTGATATATCTTTTATCGGAACGAGCGGTCAGCTGTCCGTTACCACGTTCAATTTTTATGATTAAAGTTTTCGTTCAGGCGCGTGTGCACGTACCGGTTCGCTCTGCTATGTTCGTGATCGCGTTCTCGAATTTATCAATATTAATCCGAAACTTGTCAGTGTTACACGTGAAACCACTTATGGAAGAGATGTTAAGTTCATCTGGGTGGCCCTGTATCTATGATGCATTTCCTTGTATAGAATATGCAGTTCCGTTAATTTTACTTTGGAATTTCGCCTAGCTTTCACATGATATAATTACAAATACGTTATCGTATTTGTACGATAAACTGCAAAAAGATACCTGTCGTTTAGAACGAGATAAGTACCTATGTGAGAGAATTGGATGATCCATCTCTCGCCGAACAGGGGTCCGACATTGGACGTCAAGAGCATACTTCTATCCGAACTTCTGGCTTCGAAAGCGTCCATCATGCTTGGACAGAACGCATTCCCCTAGGCAAACATTCGTTAATATTCACCTGTGCCGCATGATACCAATGGAGAAAGTTCAAACATCGACGGACACCCGCAGAATTTTGTTAACGATTATTGATGCACGTTCGATGGCTCTGTAATTCAAGACTGATAATATCCCATTATTCCTGGATTATATCGAGTCCTACTCAGCGCTTTTTGTTCGATATATTCTGCTTACATTTTTAGCTTATTGTTTAGTGCAATTCTAATTATTCCATACCGCATCCAAGAATAATATTAATATCATAGAATCTACTCTATATAATATTAGTTCAAATATATGTATGTACATACGTATTTTCTTATGGATAATTACGATAACATCGTAGATATTTTTCCGGATTATACGTTGCTTCACTTTACTCTCGTAAATAAATATGTAAACGAACAAAGATATTAACTGTAATATCTTTGTAAATAACACCTGAGAATGTCGCAAAATCCACCGAACTATAATTTTGTGGCTGTATCCTCCTAGAAACGCGGGAGATAAACAGTCGGTACTGAAATAAATTTGGGAAAACAAAAGTAACCATCAAGCAACCACATAGAATATACCGTCGATGCGGTTGAGACGATGACCGTGGTGACACGTTGTATGAGAGTCGAGAGAAAACCGGGAAACCATGGGAAGAGAAACAGGGATGGCAAGGGACTATTTTTGTGGTTAACAGAGAATAATTTAAGGGTGGATAATACGCGGAGCCAGTGTAATTTAGCCACAGTACTGACACCGGCGGCGATAGAGTGCGTGCTGGTTTTCATACACTCTCCGCGAGAACGACGCACGGTTGACGTGTAACCGGGAATCAGGGGCTCAGGTGTTTCACCGGATAATAGGCGACATCACCCCTTCCTACGATCTCTCCCCTTCTTCTTCTGTATCATCGTCAAAGCCTGATCGATGTAATATTCACGCTCGATACGCGTCCCAGCTTCTGTAACTTGGGATGTTTGGCGCTTGTACATTTTCCCTGGAATCTCATCAACGTCCCTTTCACGTGTTCTTGAGCAACGTGTACTTTAGACTCGATCCTAGAAAAAGGGTGCCGGCAAGGTATATTGTTTTTGCTTGTCATTCTTGTTGGAAGATAGCTTTATTCAAAAGAGGATTATGTTGACATATAATTGTCAGAAATTTATGAATGACTTTGTTATTGACTTGTTATTACTTGTTATACATTAATGGACGAAATTTTATCGTACATTAATTTTGGATAACTATATCACTAATTTATTAAGACTATATGTGTTTCGTTGATTCTTTACAATTCTTTACAATTCTATTCAGAATGTTTCTGTTATAATATTTTATTATATTTTATATATTTTATAATAATATTTATATTATGACATATAATAATATTATATTTAATAATATTAATAATATTTTAATGTTAATAATATTTTATTTTATGACAACTTTTTATATTCCAATATCATTCAGTGATAGTAAAATTCAATGAACGTGATTCTCTAAATTCAGTGAATGGGCATATCTCGAGAAAATATTAGCTAATCGAACTTCTACAAACAAAGTGATTCTGTGTTTGTTTACATTGAACACTTCATCAGGAAGTTCCAATTCTATGAAAGATTACATTGAAATAGCAGAATTGAATCTCGCAATAATATAATAAAAGACCAGGATAATATCAGTGTCGGTTTAAAACACGGTTAGCCGAGTATCGTTTACACTAGCGGATTTTCGTGATACACACATTCGTCGGTGACGGTAAACACTCTCTTTTGTCGGGTTTCGCGTGGAGTTAAGCCGAGGTCTCCCATTAGCGTCGCTCGGAATTACAAAAATAACACTTGTCCCCGAAGCAGAGCCCCACGGGGTAACCCGACGTAGTTAAGTAAAATTAAGCTAAAATTTCCGTCGAGTCTCGCGCGACGTGTATATTCAACCCCTTTTTCGGCAGCTCTCATGGCCGGTGGCCAGCCTGGCCAACCCCTGCCTCCCTGTTCTACGCCTCTTTCCATATCTCGGACACTTGCTCGCCTCACTTTCCGCGTTCATGTTACACTTCACTCTGGTCCCTTTCCCGTCGCGTCGGCATTAAATATTTACCTTTCAATGAATATGCAAATATAATTATTTACGCGCAATTTAGACGTTTTTACGCAGCCTCGCGTAGCCAGTCGACAATTTCCCTGCTCGTCGACGATTTTCAACGGGAAGAAATGACCGTAAAAGAGGCCGCTCGACGTCCCGAGCCCGTGTACAAATTTATCCTCTACCTCCCGTTCCATCTCCAACGATGGTGATTGCGCGCTTTCATTAAACGTATTGCTGCTCGAAGTATACCGGTAATTGCGTTATCGGTCTTTTAATGAAGTATTGGTATCGAAGCAAATCGCCCGTTTTACTACTACGTGTCTTCTGTGTCGTCGTTAGTTAATTAATGGTGAAAAGATACAAAATATTGGATAGAGAATGTCGAAGAGAGGAAAAATTTTGATGGAGAAAATATTTTAATACTACATATTGTTTACTACATATTGTTTAAATATCAGTACATTTGAAGAAGTATCTACACTTGATTTCTTTATACGTAGAAGGTCATTTTATGACCTAAAAATTTTAGTGAATAAAATATTATATGTTAATATAATACATTGTATCATTATATTTA
The DNA here is from genome assembly GCF_041682495.2 of Bombus fervidus. Taxonomy (NCBI): domain Eukaryota; kingdom Metazoa; phylum Arthropoda; class Insecta; order Hymenoptera; family Apidae; genus Bombus; species Bombus fervidus. The sequence goes on along the minus strand of NC_091523.1, from coordinate 1,660,775 downwards.
GAGAAGCATCTACACAGCTTCTCATACCAAGAAGCATTAATTTCGCATTATGCCGGTATTTCGTTACGCGATCAACAAGATCACCTCACCAAAGGCAACCTGTTATTAAACCCACGGGTCTGTCTTTATCTGGCCATCGTTCTTCGCGGGATTAACCTGTAACGTTAATTATCTACCCGGGGTTCGCAGGGAACGTGGCTGAAGCGGCATCAAAGAACCGAGTGTTTAGCTGCAATATCTTTCCAGCGGGTTGCACATCCGTGACCAGAAAAGGAGGCCAGCAAATTCAAAAGAGGGCGAATGGAATGGGTCGAGGTGGCGATTCGTGGTTGCCGAAGAAACCGGAGAATCCATCTTCGGCCCTTCAACAACCAACCGCCATCTTTGATCTTTTCCTTTGCTTCATAGGTTCCTTTAAAATCACTTGAACTGCTCTATTACACAAAATTATCACTGTTTAATTATCTTTCTATTCGTAAATATGCATACAGTGCCTCACGAAAATGTTTGATCGTTTAACATAAAAGCCTTTCGTATATTGTATGTAATCTTGTATATTGTATATTGTATATATTCTATATATCTTTCATATATAACTTATGTATATTGTATGTGTTATATACAATATTTTTAAATTTCATCAGCACTCTGACAAGACACGACTGTCATGATTATATTACTAAAATTTGTTTTTATTAAGTTTTCTTCGAAAATGAAGTCGAGTGATTCTCGTATTGCTGCGGAATAATTCTGATTTAAAGCTTTCTAAGTAGCAATAAGTTTACCACGCAAAATATACCGGCGCCTTAATCGAACGGTAGTAAGAAACTGAAAGAAAAATACCGTTATTGGAAGGAATCACCGAGAAGACTATCAGAAACGGGAGATATTGCGCGTGGCGTTCGGTTCGCGGGGTTGCCTGAGACGAAACGACCAGAAGAGAGAACCATAAGCAGCCATCTTCGGAGCCCTGTCGTGCTTTAGCCCGATGTCGTAGCCAATATCGCGAGGAAAGGATACAAACGACTTGAAATAGACCTTGAAAATAGATTTCAGACCGATCGCACAGCCAGGGGAATAAGCCATCGATATAAATTGCTCCATCCACTGACGCCGTCGACGTCGTTGTGTCGTCGTCGACGCTATATCGTTAAACTAAAAAAAAAAAAAGGAAACCCGCTTGTGAAAAGTTTGCCTCTCACGAATAACGCATGCATCGCCAGATACGGGAATACTGTGAACGAAGATACGTATTCTTGGCTCTAAAGAACGTGGTTGAGCGGTTTGCGAATTTTTCCCACTGACACATTCCTACCGCGAGGCTCTCCAGAGAAATGAAATTTTTAGAAGCACGCGTGCGTCTGTTCTGACGAATTTCGGGAGGTTTTTATTCTTCGAGCGCTTTTTCGCCACAGTTAATGGCGAGATTAGCGTGAAGTTTCGCTACCTTGAAAAATATATTCATGGTTGAATATTTTCCTTTACTACGTTTTAGAAGAGTGCAAGAGATGTATATTTAATGGACGAAGTGACGGAATATTATTTTAGGCAACATGGTTTTTCACGATATCTATGGGATGATATCACGATTTAAATATGGGTTATAAATAAAAAATCATAAAAGTTTGAAAGATATTATTCGTTAATATATAGCATATATTATCTAGTGGAAAGGTCAGTAATAAACATATTAATATACTTAGAAAGACAATATTATTTATTTCTCGAACCAAATCAGATTATTTTGCCGATTCAACGCAAATGCATAAAATGCACGAGACTTTCTTTGGCAGATAAATATTAATGCCTCAATTCGAATGATCTTCCACGGCGTCGTTAACATGTTCTCGAACAGCTGACATCCTATGGTAAACAATTTCGGGCGAGAAGAACGAGAGAGCAACGAAGGGAAAATGTATTCGCGAGTTTCCAATTTGCGGTTGCGGCTGTTAGAACAGAACATGGAAGGAGGAAGGGAAGAGGTGGTCGGTCGGCACCGGGGGTGGTCGAGGGTGGAGAGCACAGGAGGTGGCGACGGGTGGTTCGAGGCTCTATTATGGTAATTATATGATAAATACAACAAGGCCTTAGGCGGTGTCTCCTCTCTCTTGGATCCTCGATTCTACCCTCGCCTCTTAGGAGGTTCTCTTTGCAGCCGCGAATCCTCTTCTTCCATCGGTGGCAGGAATCTCACTCTGCTCACAGTACCACCTCGTTCTTCCTTTTCTCTGATGCTTGTCGTTCCTCTCTCCACCTCTTGCGTGCTGGCTGCTTCTCTTTCAGCTCCTCCTCCCTCTCTCCTTTCCTTCCTTTCAGTCGCCTCGGCGTTTCTGCGCGAGCACCGGCGGTTTCGTTTAAAATACGCCTCCTCTCTTGACGGAATGCAATTAATCTTACTCCCTCTCGATCTTGCTTTCTCATAGAGGAGCCCACCGTGAAAGGGATGAGTAACGCGGCTGGAAGAAGTGTTACTGACTTAATGAAGTACGACTTCTGATGCGTGTTGTTACTGGTGTGTGTGTGTGCGAGACAGAGAGAAAGCGAGAAAGCGAGAAGATATAAATACAGAGGGGTGAAAAGAGAAAGGTGCAAAGAGAACGACTCCGCCGGAAATCCTGACTAAACACCCGCTTTCATTATCACGCTACGTTTACCCAGCACGTCTTTATGGCTAAAGAGGAAGCGAATTAGATAAGTAGGTTACGCTGTTTACCTTAAAGACTGCGAATTCTTTTACCTCATGATCTTTTTTCGTTCGTTGGCCGTTAAACGTGGGTGATAATTATTTACCGACCTTTGGCCTAAGTAATGAATTGTATTTAATTATGGATTAGTCTTAATACTAACAAAATGATCTTAGGTGGAGGAGAATGAGTTATAAAAGTACAACCTCTTTATTCTTCGTTCAGTTAACGCAACTAATTTTTATTTATCCAAACTATTTTCAGTTAGCCATGATATCAAGTTCTTTAACATACTTTACAATCTATCTTGCCAGTAATTTACTACTCTAAATTACCTATGGAACTTCCTTTTAACCACACAAAACTTCTCAATTCTGACGAAACTAATCCTTCTCCACCTCATCGCTCTGATCTGAATCGTCCAAGGGACTGGTTCATCCACGAAACCGCGGCACCACACGCTTCCCAAAGGGCTCGAGAGCGAACGAAGCTCACGGCAGCGTTAAACGCGATTCGTGTACGCGCATGTAAACTAATATTCGTCGGTAGCGACTCGCGCGCTGTTGAAAGAGGGAGAGGAACGTATTCGTAGGGTAGATACACGCGGCGGAATCATTATAAATAGTCATAATTACAACAGTCGCGCGTGCTTAATTCAATTAGGCTGATTAACGTTGTACATTGCAACTTCTCCCCGGCTTCGCCCTTCTGCCGGTTGAGCCCAAGCTTCAACCAGCCAGCAACGACTGGAGAGTTCGGGTTCTGGCTGGTCCTGGGGGTGTGCGCGCGGCCGAGCAGAGAGCGTAAAATATACCCCGTATCCTGGCCAGGATCCCAGGACCACGCCGCGCCACGGTATTATGCTTATGCATAGACAAGTTATAGCCCGGTTAATATGATTATCTCTTCGACGAGAGGCGGAGCGAGCCGCGAACGGACGAAGGATGGGATGCGGAGAAACGAGATGCAGAGCACGATGCGTTGCCCGGGATCTGCTTCGCCGCGTCGAGCCAACGAGTTAAGACTGTATGCATATATCATGCATGCATTATGAGCTAGAAAATTTCGGTTTCGCTCGTACCGACTGAGCCAGATGTGGACACTGTCTGATTTTTTTTTTTTTTACGATATTGGTCGATGACATTTGAAGCGGATAAAAGATGATTTGGACAGGGCGACTTTAAATAGGAGGTTGCTGGCTTTTGAACTTTGTCTTTAAGGAAGATACACAGAAAAGGAGAGATACAATAGAAAAGCAACTAAAGTCATAGATCGATCCACACCACATAATTGTTGCAAGCTTCACGGAGTCGATGTAGAAACGAAAGCTCTTCGAATCCTAAAAGCACGTCAGCTGGCATCGATTCTTTCGGTCGTAAAGGTTGATCTGCAAGTCAGAACAAAATGAGCAATAAAAAGTTGGCGGTATTATTAATAGTCGTGAAACCGAAGGCTAAATAGAGAAAAAGAAGGTAAAGGAAGTGAAGTAGAGAAAAAGAAGGTAAAGAGAAGCTGGGCGGGAGTCGTTGGATTTGTCGCAGCACGGATCGAATCCGAATAAATTAGCCCCGTCGCGGGAACACGAACGAGATATAAAATTTTGAATATGAATGGGCGGTTTTGCATTCGTAATGAGCTCTTATTCCGGAAACAAAGCGCAGCTGACGAGAACATATGTAGATGAAAGCGGGTGCGAGGAACAAGCGTCCTATAATGCGACCTAACGTTCGAAGATTCGTTCGAGATGGTTTAGTTCGTTCTCAACCTTTTTCTAATTAGGATTTTATGTCTTTAACTGTGTGTAATTACAAGATTCATAAGCGTTACTTCAGTCCTGATAAATCATATTGAATTTAAGATAGATTTTTTATTATTTCGATTGAATCTTAAATATCGACATATAGATGTCCCCATAAATTTATAATTTTATAAGATATAAAGAATGGTTTTGTTACTATAGTCGTGTATAAAGACATAGTTCACACGATGAGTAGAAGTGGAGTATAGTTTGCTATAGAATAGAGCAGGCGGGAGGGTGATATTAAAGGAGAAGATTGGTAAGACGGAAAAGTGAGGGTGAAGACAGAGAACAAATCACTCATTTCGCCTATCCCTACCGCTAAACTCATCAACCACCGGTAATTCCATCAATGCTTCAAGCATTAAGGTAAAGTCTAAGTCATGTATCCCACTCCGTAATCTAACAAAGTAGTATTTACCGAAAATGCAATTTTATATAATCGATATAAACGTTTGAGAATTATGTATTCGATGTAATAAGTTCCTCAGGAAAATAATTCTTTATAAATATCAAAATTGTAATTTCAAAACTTAAAATTGGAGTACTATGGATAAGTAACTACATAAATATGGTAAACTTAGTAACATTTATGCAAATTATAACACAATGGATTATCTATACTTGTCACCTCGAGTGCAACAATAGAAGTGAAGATCAGCGAGTACACCGACTCGTCTTTGTATAAACAGGCCAGGCGACATTTAATACCAGCCCGTTGAATATTCCGTCGAATGGACCACGATATTGAATTGGCTGCTGCTTAATTGTAACCTCACTCGTCACGAGGGTCCCATTCACTTGTAAGCGGAATTTGCATAATTTTTACATTGGCCACCGTGTAATCGATTTGAATACCGCTGGTGATATCCGCTTCCTTCTTTAATCGATTCGAATCCGCACGGTTTCTGTCCCTCTTTGCATCGATTGTTTTAGTTAGAATTGCTAAGTAATCATTTTGACGAGTGAAAATCGATAACAATAATGAACCACGACACGTGAAACGACCGAAAAGCTTGAATTTTCATTACCACGATGAATTCTATTAACCTGAATCTACGCGCATTTTTTTTAATGAATATAATAAAGCATCTGAGAATGATATTATTTCGAAATTATTACAAATTTTTTATTATTTCTAGGGTAGTACCTGATTAGCAAAAATTTTCTCTTTTAAATTCCCTTTTCGGAACGTATTTTTCTATTTGTAGTAGACATTTAAAAACTAAATATTTCATACGGCCCCTAAAAATTTACGTCGGAATTATATTATGGCAAAGAGATGCTTACCAATTTTTCCGAGCTTATGACATGCACTTTTGTCGCAGAGCAATGCGTTTGATCTGTAACATGTGGCCGTAACTGTGTAGTCTCGATTAACGTTTAAGATCAGAGTTATGGCCATTCATTTTTTATCAAATGTAATCGAAGTACGCAAATTTCCCTTTTCCCTTCCCCCCAAATTTGTTCCCTTTTTACCATTAAAAGGCCCCGTAAATTACCCACCTTTTCTTCTGTATTGGTCGGTTCAAAGAGAAGCTCGGTAACGTGACGGTTGCATTTTCCAGCGTTGACCAGCGGAACGGTGGTCGAGAAGGCTTAAAAAATTACACACCGCGCGATTAAACGAGTTTTCGAAGTTCTTTCGAGCACGAATGTCGAGAACGGGCGAGGACAGACAGGATAAAGTTGGAGAGCGGTGGTACTGTTGGATCACCTGAATGAGGGGCAGAGGGGTTCGGTAAAAAATATAGAGAGGGCTGAAGAGATAGCGGAGCAGAGGGATATTTTTTCTGCGAAACCACCGAACGACGTCGCCTGTCGTCTGCTAATTTAATAAAATTTTTCCTTCCTCTTGTACCAAAAAGAGAAAAAGAACAGAAGGAAAACATAGAGGAAGGGGAGAGCGAAAGGGGGTAACGAGCAACGCAACCGCAAAGGAGGCACCGAGAAAGGAACAGGGAAAGAAGCACGGCAAAAAAGTTGTACACCAATTAACGGATTGAAGTTACCATCAGATGCAGGCTGACTTCGAGAGGCCAGTCAGTTGAGTCCTTGAAGGGTTGGACTATCATTAGCGAGCCGCCACTTAAACGGCGATCTCTTCCACCGTCAGAAGGACGAAGTTGAAAAAGCTCGGCCAGGCGACCGGTGCGGAGGCTACTCGTGCCACTTTCATCGTCAATTGCCTTTCGATGCAGTCGACCGCATCCATCGCTGACAGCCCACTCTCAACTTTTTCTGCTTTTATATTGCTTTGACCATTTTGACGAATTGCAATCACCCTAAGGGCCGGTACGGACGAGCGGTTTGCGGTAGCGTTACCACTACTCCGCGGCAAACTGCCACTATACTTGCGCGTGCACTTTTTCTTACAGTTCACATGAAGGCTTTGCGTTAATTTGCCGTCTAAGAATTGCGTCCCGTGTGAACCGCTTAATATAAATCTCTGCTATTCTAAAACGCAAAGGCAATTTCCGGAGGCGGCCACATTACCATAAACCGCACGTCTGCACTGGGCCTTAGATTCAATTCAAGTTAGACGGTGATCGTTTAAATGAATCGATCGTCGGAAATTTCATGTGAAAGTTTGTTCCTTGATTTTTCTTTTTATTCGATGAAGATGTTAAATCTTGTACGTTCAGAAAAATTTTGGTATGTATTAGATCCTTGATATTTTATTCCAATAAAGAGTTCATTACTTTGTAATTAGAAACTGCATATGCTTTGCTATTTACAATGTTGAAGTGGTCACCACTTCTAAGAAAACACTACATCTGGTCTTTTTAGTTTTTTCAAGCACTGAAGCCATCGACAGCGTATAGACAAAAGACTGGGACGAAGGCAGACCATAAACAGTAGACAGGCGACGATGGCTTCAGGGCTTTCAGTCATAGGGTAACTCTGCTAGCGTGCGGATCCGGACCAGCTCAAATTATGTTCCTACTTGTATTTACACTTCTCTATTAAAATATATTTTCTACTTTACAATTTATTCACGCGTTCCTCTGTTCACACATCAAATAACCTCAACACACAATAGGCGAGGAAAATGAAATTGACGCGTTCATTAAATGAGACGATAAAATGAAGAACAGATTTAGCTGGATGACATGAGCCAATGCGATTTGAAGACGCGCCACGTTCTGAACGAACGTAATGTTGAATCTTACGTGACGACAAGACGGTTGAGACTGATGACGAAGGATTGTCAAGGAGAAGGTGAAACATGAATAGAGGGTTGGAAATGGCATCTTGGGGGTTATCTCGGAATCCTAATGCGTAATGGCTGAGACGATCTTGGATTACTAATAAGCATCGGTCTCGTCAAGTATTTCCACGCTTCTAACTTCACGCCTCCGTTAACGTTACTTTATCCTCATGATAAATCAAACTTTTAATAAATCAATTTTATTTGAAAGATATTGAAAGTATTTCTTTTTTTTTTTTTTTTTTTGCACGAGAACAAGATTAGGGCATAAAAATTCGAAGACTGTTTTAATGTTACTGTACCATATTATTAGACTTCCGATGTTTATACAATTATGGGAAATTGAGTGTCTATTTCATTAATAATATAACAATCTAAACTTGTACGGATATTCGCAGTGTAATTATTATCATAGGTACTCAAAATTGAAACTGATTTTGTTGCAAACCAAAACGAGAGTTCGCTTCACCCTCTTTACAAAGCCAAAAAAGGATACGAGGGGATCACGGTACGCTGATTTTCGGGTTGGTTTCACCGTGAAGCTGGTCACAAATGTGCTCGGAGCGTTGGAAGCGGCGCGCGACGTCGCGTCATTCATCAAAGTGGAAGAGCGGCTCGGTGAATAAATACGTCGCCTGGACGTATTAAGCGTACCTGTGGATATGTCGAGATAACGACGGGTCGATTCGTTCAGCGGTCGAATCTGCCATGGGGCGCGCAGAGAACGTGCGTCAACCAGCGAACAGAGCGAGGGGGTGGGACGCAGGGTGAACAGAGGAGGTAAGAGAGAAAGCTCGTCGCCGCGAGCCATGCGATGCCGGCTGCGAAACAAATGGAACGATCGCGACGGGGGTGGAAATAAAGCGTTCCCGTGGTCGTACGGTTCTGTGGTCCTCTGGAACGAGGATCGACCAAGGGATGGGAAAGGGAACAGGGAATAAAAAAAAAAGTCAACGCCGGTCTCTGAATCGAAGAGCGCCCGACTAGCAAAAACGACATCGTACTTCTCCATCCAGGTTCGAAAGCATTGAATGACCGCTTCTATCTGGATACCCTTTTATCATTTCGATAACGCTATGAATAATTTGGTTACAATAGTGAATTTAAGAGAAAAGTCTTTTATTTAAATTAGGAATTTTTGCATATTATAAGTCAAGTATGAAAACTTGACCGAATGTCGGATAGAGAAGAAGAAGAGGAAAAAATATTTGCTAGCCACGTGATGCAATCTGATGTTATTTACACATGTGAAGTTTCGGCCAATACGTACGTCTATTTTTATAATTGTATCGGGTCTACCTGAACAACCAATCGGATTCAAGTGCTTTCCTCTAAACCACGTACTCACTGTATATGTGATTAGAAGTGAATATAAGGAACCAAGAATAAATCAAAAAATACCATAAATACGAAGATTGTGAAGAGCTTTAGGTAATTAATTAGAATCTGTAAAACTAAAATATTGCTCGACATAATTTCCCATTACAAATCATTTTATACAACGAGAACTTTTAAGCTCATCAAGGATACTCTTAACTCCAATATTCATTGATCACTAGATGAAAACTGATCTAATTTCCTCATTATCGAGTTCACGAGAGTCAAAGCTTCTCCACCCTCCAATGTCGACAAAACCGAACATCCACTTCAATCACCCTCTTCATCACACAGTTAACCAGGAGATTCTGTTAATCGGTCAGACAGTTATCATAGGCGGTGTTGGCAGTAGTCGCAGGCGATTACACCGTCCTCGTTTCTCTTTCCACGCAGCTTCACGCATCGTGGACACACAACGCGCGCGGACACTCGTTATTCCGGGCCGTTTCTTCGGTCATCACGGATGGAAATATCATCCACGTTCACGGGTCTGCGGAGGGAGCGTGTGGGATGAGCCGTGTGTGCGTAGACAGGTGCGTACAGGACCCTCAACAGGTGGTCACTCGTAACCATGAGGGTTGCGGCACCGCTGGTGGCTACCCATCCGTCAAGAGCTTTGTGTGCCCTCGTGAACGCCACTGTCGATGGTCGGTGTGGCCGGTGTGCCCATCGTCCTTGAAAAAAATCGGCCCTTTTTTCCTTTTCACCCTAGCCACCGTGGAAACGATCCCCATCCACCACGGTAAGCCACGCTCGATCCTCGTGGCTGTCGCTCTCATCGAGTTTCTACGGCTGAAACAATGGCTTCGTTAATTAAGATTTCTTTCTGCGAATGGGAGCGCTTCCTGTCCCTTTCCTCGTCCCGACCTTCTTCTATTTTTTTCGTCTATAGCTTCCAAAGAAGCGCAAGTTTTAAGAGAAACAATATGATTTTACGTGACTCGGTTAACAACGCGTGTGTACCATCAACTTGTGAGGAATAATTGGAACGATAAACGAGCAATTTGATTAGGAAAAGTTTGGCATTATCATTCGTACACTAAAAAGATTTTGAATCAGATTAAAGCTAGACGACAAATCTATTATACCTATAGCGATGTATATTAATATATAAGTCTACTATAATAGCAACTACTATATACCCTCCACTATACTGGCTATGCTATACAAGTCTACTATAAACCTATGTACGACTCTCAGACTTTGTTTTTATTCTTTCAAATAATTAATATGGAAGAGAGTAAGAAAGAAGGTTAATTTCTTAACTTATTTAGTTTTCCAAATGTTAAACTTCCTTGTTTTCAATTTTGCATGACTCTACTTAGGAATTAGACTAACTAACGTGTGAAGGGGTGACCGAACTCATAGACTCCCAATTCAGATCACAAACGGTTGGCACTCACAGAATATCGTGGCCACCCCGTGGATCATGTCTCACCACAGAGGTTGTACATTTTGAAAACCGCTTCCTGGGCGTTTCAGCGAAGAAAATCGCGACAGCAATGCTGTCGGATTCGGAGGCGGCTAGGAAGATGGTTGAATAAGAAGCAGGGTGAGTGGGGGTGAGGGCAGAGATCCGGATTTAAGGCGTCGTCCGTGAAAGCCCTCTGGAGGCAGTGTAGACTTGGTCGGGGGTAGTTTAAGAGAAAGAAAATGGCTGGGGATGGAAAAGCAGGCAGGCGAACGACGACGAGGACGAGGAGTAGCGAGCGTGTTGGAGTGTAAGTGCTAAGATCTCGGAGTGCATTAACATGCCCCAGAGGCAAGCTGAGTACAACCCTTCTTACATCCAGATCTTGAACCAAGACCACAGTGGTTCAGGGTGACGTTAGGGTGTAGATACCTTGGAGAAGAAAGAAGAACGGATACCGTGGAGATTCACGTTTAATTGTATTAAAAATGCTTTATCTCTGGTGGAAGAGACGTCTCTGTGGGATTCGAGATTTTTCCCGTTGACGAGGGCTGAGTTAATGCGACCAGACTTTGCGACTTTGCTTTAAGCTTCGTTTTTACCGTTGTAACCAAAATGAGGAAACTCAGTGGGTTTATAGAAATGCAATTTTTCGTTAATGTTATGTCGTTAGACTGTGGTTGACACAGTGGATGACCATCCGTTTGAAATATCCTGAACACGAAACCATTATAACTATAATCTTATAGTCGTGTTTTTTATTATTATGACAGATTAATGATGGAAGTAGTCTTAAAAGCATTGAACTTTTTTACAATGATATTAATTGAATGATTATATAATACAAGCTTACTGATCGATTCTTCTTTCGCGTAGATTTAAATTATCAGTTTAATTAACGCGTCTGATCGTGGAAATGTTGTATTGTAGTATTATATCCAGTGCAAGTGCGTTGCGCATAATTATTTAAATGCGAATTTGAGGCTGTGCAAAATTATAGGAAGGGAGACGAAGATCCTTCGACGACAACGTGCCTGTACCAGCACGTTCTTACGATGGTATACGTCTTACATTATTTAGAAGGAACCGAGGACGAAGATGCCGGGTACTGGCGCATGCTAATCACTCGACCCAGATTGAATAATGAATTAGTATTCTTTTCCTTATTCGTTGCTTCTTCGTTGCCACCCTCCGGATTCAGTGGTCTGTCTTGAACGAAGCCACCGCTACGTGACAGGTTTTTTATTATCTGCTGAAAAGAATCTTATCTTGTTCGTTCGTTGAAATTGCTAAAGCTCGTTAGTCGTATATGTCTTCTATTAGCATCAAACAGAAAATATTTTTTTGAACTAAAAACAAAAAAAATTATTTTAAATTAGAGGTTGTTTCAATTCCTTTCAAGTTGTCTAAATCTTACTATAAATATTAAAATTCTACTGAATATTTTTAAATTTCTTATTAAAACCTGTATAGATGTAGAAAATTCTGTCTAGTATCATCAGGTTTCCATGAAAATATAATATCTTTCGTGGACACGCGATAACTATTAAAACGAACGTATTGGGTAGAAGAGAGGAACGTTAGCATAATGTTTCTGACTCTGTACCATACGCAAAGGTTGTGCACGTGTCTGCGCGTATACAAACGTGCACACTGTGGTAGCCCACACGGTACATCTCCTCGGTACTTTGTGTGCAAATTACGCCCAGGACGAGGACGAAGAAGAGAGTCTGGCTTGAAGGATGAAACAGGTCCCCGATGTAACCTCCTTGTACGAGAGTCGAATGAAAATTTAAAGCGAAAGAGTTCTCGTCGCAACTGCGGTTTCCTACCAACCGAGGACCTGATTAAGTCCTTTTTCGATGTTAATATTGATAAGAAGTTGGCAAAAGCTAGCGAAAACTCTTAAGGATACTCAGAACAAGGAATTTCAAATGAATTGTCTTTGAAATTAATATAGCGAATGATATAAGAAGTAAAGATCAAAGAGATACTCTGAATTACTTATTTCGATATTCAATAGAATATTTCAATAGTTACACGCTTACAAAATAATACTTTATTCGATATTACAGAATAAACTTCAACTTTTCATGAGCAAAAATTTGATTTCCAAAATTTAGATTTCTAGAAATTTGAACCGAAACATCTTTGTTATTCCTCTCTTAGGAATAGAAAGAATTTTCATTTGAAAATCATCACACAAGAGAAATGTCCAGTATACATGTAACAAAGAATATTAGAGTTTCTCTGTATCAAGTTTCTCTTTGTACCATGAAAAAAACTCTGTTGCATCCGACTTCGAAACAGCCAAAGTTTTCAAAAATCCCTCGAAGAATTACAAGTCCTTTTTCATTAATAGACACATATTATGCTTCTTTTCTTTTATCATTTGTTTCTTATTCAACTCAGCGATCGTTCGGCGTTAGCTAATCCCTGGCGGCGTTTAAAATATGAAAGGCGTTGTAAGGTATGTAAGAAGGGTTGAAAGAAAGTGTAAACGAAGGTTTAGCGAGTGGTCTAGAAGGATTTCAAGGGAAGTCGAATAGGAGATTACTGCGCAACCTTCCGCGAGACCTTGAATTAGGTTGGAACTGCCTCGTTCTAATCGTCCTTGTCTTCCAGTTAACGTTCATTCCGGGACTAACAGAGAAAGGATTGTTATTATTGTTCTTAAGGGATTAGGATCTCTAGTTTTGCGACAAGCTGTAGTCTCCATCTTATTATAACAGAGACTTATTCTCGCCAGGATGCCGCACTTGTATTCATCGTCTTTTGTCGTTGCGTTTATCTATATTCTCACGTGTATGCGATTTTTGCTATTTCAGGATATTCATGACCTGAGTTTAGCCAAATTCCTGGATTGATTACTAATCAGAGGTCGAATAAAGTCGTGAATGTAGCGGTGCATTATAAAGACATTCTGGTAGATTATAGATAAGGATAGCTTGATTTTTTGAGATGATTCTATTTGAATTATTGTTAGAAAAAGCAATACAAGAATCGAAGAAACTGTAAATTTTATATTACTATTCCTAATTATATATTCCTATATTCCTATATACCTAAGTTTATAATTTAATGTTAGAGTAATGAGACCATTAGTTCCTAAAATTTTACATCTTTATAATATAGAAAAATGATAAAAATTTTATTCGTGTGTTTGAAATATCTTAAAATAATTCTAATATGCCACGTAATTCAATAATTACTATATCATTAACATTTAAATAATCGCGTGTACCAAAAATATACGAAATTTGAAATTATAAGAAAAATTTGAAATGTTCACTAATATGTTTTTAGACTACACTAATACATTTTTGAAAAATCTTATCAAAGTTGAACTTTCTTCGTTGCGCTCAGGGCGCAATATACACGAGAGTACTATGTGCTTCGTTTCTCACCACCCACTTACGTTAATGAGGGATCTGAGCCGAAATGCGGTTAGAAACGCTCTGTCCCTTTCAGCCTCAACCCGCGGTGCCGTTTCGTTGGAAAACAAGACATTTATAAACACCCACCGCGAGATTAGATTTGTTAAGATAATGGGCTGCTCGGTTTAGCGGGGTTCTTCCACTGCGCTCGCAACTATCGTTCTGAAGAGGCTGCAACCGCCGTCTCCTTAATCCTAAATATGACCTCGGTAGGCAGTTAGGTTGCTGGTGTCGTGATCCTTCTTTATGAATTCGTCGAGGTAAGACGCGGGGTAAAACTTGTAAATCTTCGTTTCGACTGTTTTGGCTTGTGAAATTTTCATGAAATCACCGAGCTTATATTATATATATCATCAAAGTTTAAAAAATTGGACATTTATGTTGTGCATTAGAAAATATATAAAACTCAAAGTTTATATTTTAAATACGGTTGTCAGCGATAGACAACGAAACGAAACTTTCGTGAAACACGGAACGATAATAAGATCTGAATAGAGTTACATTTTGTTATATATTAGTTTATGTATGCCAAATGATGATCGAGTTTCCTGAAACAACAATTTCATATTTCTAAACCTTCATTAAACTTCAAGTTTACGTACAATTTGAGTACCAGTTCGCTTGAAACACAGTTAGTGTGCACTGTAAAGGATAGAGGCTGAAAGATGTTGAAGTAAATAGCGATATTACGAGGCCCGTTCTTCACAGCGGAAACGACGATCCACGGACGATCAGGATTTATCTTTACGACGACGTTGCCAGCCATATTCAGTGACGCGTTATTTCGGCATCGGTGAAAAAAACATAATAAAATTTAACGGTCCGTCAGGCCGTGGCATCTACGGTCCCTAGAAGGCCAATAAATATCGGGAACAGAGCGGCTACAAATCTCAAGATAAACACGAGCTCGTATTTTTCTACCCCCTCTTCGATTTTCTCGTTCTCGCTCTTTGTCGCGTGGTTGGAGGCGAGAAGGACGACAAGGGCTCGCCTTTTTTACATTCCTCGTATGAATTATTAGGTGGCCGGACCTAAGGGGTGGACACCGCGGTATTTAATTTTCGCTCCCCATTAAAACAGCACGAATTTTTCCCTAATCGTATCCCTGACGATGAAAGTGCGGTTTGCAATTTGTCACTGACCCTTTGCTTTGTTATCAATATATTATTGCTTGCTTAGCTTGATTCGAACTCATTGCCACCAAGATAATTACGATATAGGATATTATTATAAATAAATTAAAATTAATTTAGAAATTCTATATCGTAAAATCATACATAATAATTAATTATTGAGAAGAAACACCAGTACGAGAAAATGTATAATATGATTATAATGAAGATACATATGTAGAGATATAAAAAGTATTATGTAAGACTTCCCGTCGATCATTTACCACCGATATGCCTCCAAATATAATCTATTGTAACTAACTATGGTCGGGAATTTTCTGAACGACGGCACAGGTAGATTGGTGTAGGTGATGCCAATTAAAGGAGACGGCGGCGGTGAGCATTGAACTAGAACTAAGGGCTGGCGGATGCCGATGATATATGTGGTGGAAAATACTGGAGGCAATCTGTCACGCCATCGACATCTCGTAGGCGCCATCTCCTCCGTTTTCCTTCGCCTCCTTTTCCCTCATACTTTCTTATACTAACGAGTACATCGTACAGAAATCTAAAATCTTAAAAAAACATTGTACATCAGAAGATGGAAGATGATTTTCAGAAAGAAGAGGAACACTACTTCAAGTAAAATTTCCACTTCCACACACACTTTTTATTCAAGGAAGGAAATCGAAATAAAATACAGAGTAAAACGAAACGGAAGAATACAATGATCCACGTCGAAATCGGTAGACGACGACGGAGCACAGTCCAGTAGTAAACAGAATCCAGTCTCTTTGGCCGCACAAAAGGTACGAGGCTGTTTAAGCCCCGTCGTTCTTTGGTATCCGGAAGTCAAGCCGGTTCCTCTTTTCCTTCTTCCCTCTGTCACACGCGCCCTTTCCGGGTATACGGCTGATTAAACGCGCAACTACGTAACGTAACGCAAATATACCGGCTTGCCAGGCCACCTCCGCCCACCCGTCCTTCCATCGTTTCTCCTCTCGTCGACCGTCCCTTGAACCGACTGCTGAAGAGAGGATGGACTCGTTTCGCTCTCGATTCCACCTTTCGGCTCTCTTTGAATTCCAACCCCGGTCACTTGACGGAAATATTTATCGAGGGTCTTTGCCGAGGCCCCTCGTTGCCCTACTCCTTCTGGCTAGACAGCACGACGACAGGGAGAAGCAGCCTGCTCGTAGCTCGTCCTACTACCTTTCAGTACGACGCGCCTCTATCGGTACATGTCCTTCCTTTTTCTTCCTTTCCCTATCCCGTTGCATCATCTCACTCCCACTTTCCAGTTCTTTGATCCATTTCATGGAGTTTGTTCGGCTCGGATTATTTGCTCTCTTAATTACATTTCGATCCTATCTGTCTCCCTTTTTCTCTCTACCTCCTTGTTTGACTCCTCCTTCAATAAGGAATTTCACCAACTGAATGGATGATCGACAGTTTCGAACGTCGTTATGTAGATTCCGCAATAACGCAATTGCTTGCGGTGGAATATGTCAAATGGAGTTCAAAATTCTCCTCAGAATGAAGCTTGCTATATGGAAATGGTAAAGCTATTCTTTCCAATTGAGCGTGTAATAGGTTAAAAATATAGAACGCGGAAGGGGAGGAAGAATTTCTCTTGATCATTATTTTTAATCTAATTAAACTTTAGACAATTGAACATGAAAAGAAAGAAAGTAGAAATTCTCTTGTATTCCATTATTCCTGGTATAATTAAACTTAACGCGATTGAATATTTTAATACATTGAATCATGGAAAGTAACGAACAGTTTTTTAACAAGACTGGAGTTCTCAGCGCCTTTAATTAAGGGGAAAAAAATGTAATGTTCTAACGAAAACTAGTCGGTGTTATGGGGACCCCCCGTGGCTTTCCAGCCGCAGGGGTTGCTCATCCCAGCTTCGACCATAGAGGGTGGAACAAAGGAAGTTATCGTCGCGGAATTTTTATAGCAAGGAGAGAAAGAAATGTAAATCAGGTTTTGGTTCGTCTTTGCGTTAAGATGAAGAGAACGCGAGGGAAGGACTGGAGAGACTGTCGCCGGCTTACCGTGGATCGGAAGTGTTGTCGTATAAAACTGAATTAACTGTGCTCCCGCTTCTTCTCCTGCGTATGTACTCCTCTCTTATTTATTATAAATATAACCTTGTCGTTTCCATTCTCCCAATCCTACCTACGCATCGCTTTCCATTTATATCTACGTTTTAAAATTGAAATACGTGGTTTCGTATGGTTCAGACATATCCTCAGAACGCTAAATAATTTGTGGCATAATAAAAACCAAGATCGTTTTTTGCAAATACGAAACGGTGTTTTACGCGTAGCTTCTTTCTGGATGAAATGAATATTTAACATTCAGATACGCTTGTTCAATCTTTGCTTGTCTGACTATATACTTACTTATTTTCTTTACGTTCTTATTAAATTTCCACCGTCTTCGATTTATTCTACTTCAATTTTCCATTACATTGAAAAAATAATCAAACTCAACCTCCTTCTATAAATTTTAAATAAAACTACTGTCAGTATCATCGCATTACAATAATCAAATCGTGATGAATAAACCTTGCACTATTGTCTATTATGAGAATATTCGATAAGTTTTATACACTTTCTAATTTAAAACGGAAATTTCCAAACTAATCTGATACATTTTTGATAAGGGATAATGAAAAATCCGTCTTCTCCATATCACAAGGATAATCTTCGATCAACATTAAACGTTGAACGTATTATTCGAACATTTTAACGTGAGTTTTCACAGGAAGCGTCGCGAAAGACAGTAACCGCGCGACGATCCGCAACTTTATACGTTCCTGATAATCTCGCAGACAGCACCGGGACGGTTACTCACGGTGTTTGCTGGGATTTATGAAATGGCAATAAAATTTATATGACTCGGTGGCTCGTTAGGGGCGCGGCTCGCTCGTTCAGATTGATGTCGGCGCGAGCCTGGTCCACTTGCCCGGGGCTGCGTTTGTTTCTCTCTACGATTGTCGTAGAACGGTCTACTGCCATTATTAATCCCTTGGAAATCGCGGGAGAGCTTCAGTCATCGTTCACCGGACAAAAATATGGCCGTAATATTTCTTTGGAAAGCGTGGGGTTGGGTCGGAAGTTGCTCAATTTCGACTGAATTTGTCAGCTCACGCCAATCGCGATTATGCCTCGCTTCTGACCGTCCGATTAAAAGGATCACTGGAATTCATAGGGAGGATGAAAAATCAGATTGCTCTCTCTGAGGAATACACTTAGATTTATCAAACCCTCTATTGGCTTGATGACTCTGCACTACGATTGTTTTTATACTAAGTAATGTTTGTAAAGAATCGAATATTGGAAAGTAGGAAATCAAAATTGGGAATATATATTTTTAAACTACGTATATAAAATATATTTCAAATAATTATGTGATAATGATTTAGTCATAAGAATAAATGTTTCAAATTGATATAAATTTGATAACAACATACACAGTACACATAACTCATATACAATTATATAATGATGAAATAAAGTCCTTAGGGAATTGATAATTTATCAGGATATATATCGAGCTCTACCCTCGAATATAAATTCTCGGTTTCCGCTTTCTTGGTTGAGAATCTAAGTAAAAGAATTATTTCCTTCGCGTTTCGTTTCGAGTAGCAAATCCAAGATAAGAGAGAGAGAGAAAAAAGGGATGCCTTCGATGAGTTACTTATACAGTAAATCACGCGTATGTTCTGTCGAGCATGATACCTCGAGGACATATCTGATCTACCTGTTGCTCAATTCCCTATCGACGACAGCAAGGATCGTGCAAAGAATTCGGTAGGTGCACGGAGAAGTATTTCTTCCGTATTCTTCAATTCCATCGTGTACATAATTCCTTGTTATGGATCCTTTTCAAAATCAACAATCGCGTGGAGCAGATACTATATGTCACTACCCAAACTCATATTTTGTATCAATAGCAATCGTTATTGTACGAAAATTTCATATTAAGTTCGTGTAGAATATTGTGAAAGTAGTATAATATCAAATTTAAGTGTGTGACGAAATTTTAAGTTACTATCGTTTGTTTATAAGTTGGTTCTTAACTTATCATTCATATTCTGATTTCAGGTGGATGATCGAGTCAGATCGCCAGGTACATCACGATGTTTAACTACCACTATGTCGCTCTCAATTTCACCCTCAAGCCCTGAAGAACCTGTCACGCTGTAAGTATGATTTTATTTCAAACTTATTTGAGTATTGATAAGGAGTACGCGACACTTTATGCCCCAAAGGGCATATAATTCATCTGGAGAATTATTCCTGACTTAAGAGAACTTAGAACTTCAATCCTGCACATAATTTGTTCCCAAACTTTCTTGATAATTGATATAATAATTTCTACGATTATTTAAAGATATCTTTAGAATCAAATATATTTTATACCGACCTTTAAATCGTTGAATAAATCATAAACAAAATTTAAAAATATTAGTGAAATAATATTTTCAGTATTTAAATTTTGAAGTAATGTATTCTAATTGTAACTGTTGTACACGTATCACAAGAATCAATCTTTTATATACAAAAAAAAAAAGGTATTCAAAATTCTTCAGAAACATACATATTTTTATATGTTTGCAAATATATTTTTGAAACCTTTATGTATGTAATACAGAAAATTGTTCACAAATCACCCCTTAATTAAATGTCCGATGTATTTTGCTCCACACGACATTCAAACGCACAATAATGCCATAGAACATTACAAATTCACAAGAGATGGAAAGATCGTTGGTCGCAATCCGCGGCGCCCTTTAACCGTCGAAAAAGCCACTCAGACAAATTAGTCCCCGGTCGTTTCTCTCTCCAACGAAAGAACGTTTCCACGTAATTGTAGACCACCGGTATTCGGGGCCTGTTCGTTCTTACACGGACCACAGCTCAGCTCGGTCTGGTATCGGTGGCGCGGCACGCCAAGGGCGGCGATATTTATGCTGGTTTTTTATTGCGCTTTAGCCCGAGAGCAGAATGGAAACAATATGTCACCGGTAGTAAGGGGGTGAAACCGGTGTACGAAGTTCTTGTAGGTGGCCCTGGTCTGCCGGCACCTAACGTTAATACTAACGCCTCCGCCGTGCTGTGACTGCGCCCCACGCTCGATGTTCGCTCATGATTTTAAATGAACAACCCCCGTTTCACCCTGTCGCGTGTCACTGCCGGGGAAAAGGGCAGATCGAGCATGCCGCGAGCGAGCAACTCGCTTCTAAATCGATTTTGATACATTTTCCTATGGACCATAGCATATTGTCGAATTCGAGCGTGTAAAATATTACGGTGAGGAGATATTTTTTTGCATCGTTAAGAGACAAGTAATCGTTTTCTTAAATTGAAATTATTCACTATATAGAGTTGCTCAAAATTGAGATTTGAAATAATTTGAATGAATAGAAAAGATTTTTGAGCTATTTTGCAACGAGATTTGAGATTGGGTTAGTTTCGAGTGGCTCTGAAGGGATGTTAACGACATCGTTGTTCCATGGAAATTTAAATCTCCACGATTTCTGGCCGTTATGGCTGCAGAGGTACGATTGAGAAGGAAAAAAGGAAAGAAACGAAAAAGGCCTCGGGTCTCGAGAGTCATCGGATAAGTGCATATCGATTTCTGCCGATTGGCGAGGGTTGGACGGTGGTAAGATCGAGGCGAACGGGAAAAAAAGAAGGCGGTAAAAAGGGCAAAGGCCATAAGTAACGGACCGTCTGGTGGAAAGCGCTCGAGGGCGAACAGTGATTTAGAGAAATTAAAACTTTAATTCATGTTCGAGTTCGCGGGGGGTGTATACTCCCTTTAGCTCCCTTTTCGCCTTCTACCGTTTCAGTCTGTGACGTTCCAAAATCGCTCTGTTGATCGGCAAGAATTCGCTCCACGCGTAAATTGACACATATCACGACAACATTATCGTTTATTTTAATATTTGTTATTTATTTCCTTGCAATTGGCCATGATTAAATAACATTTAGTTGGTCCTACAATTGGTCGAATCATCATTGATCGATTGATCATTATCGTAGATAATCTACAATTTGGATTAAGCTAATCAATTTTAGACTAGTTCATTTAAATGTATATTGTGTATTTCATGTAGAGAAAATAATTAAGGTAACTGAAAGTAGGGTATTATTTATCAAGTGACATATAGAAGATGAATTAAAACGAAGCAATTGAAACTAAATTGTTGTCAACTACGTGTAACTCAAACTTAGGTATAATACATATAAGTATATATATAGTTACGGGATAGGAGCCGTCAAAAGAATGTTCAGGACTAAAGAAAACTTTTTCACTGTAGAAATTTTAGTATGTTAAAATAATCCATCACATTATTTAAATATATCTTTTGCTCGAAAACCAAGAGTTAGATTTGACAAATACGAATGGGAATAAAAGCAGAGGGTAAGGAAACAACAAATATTCCACATTCAATCGGGCATGTCCGGATACTGGACACAATTATTGTTGTCCTGATTTAAGGGCGGCATGCATTTTAAAGAACGACCATACCGGATGGCTTTACATGGCCTCTATTTGCACAGGGGATGGATAAAAATTCAGCATCCTCCAATAAAATAGCGTACAATACGTTCAAGGCACAAACACGCATCTAGATACACATCTATTCTCACAAAGACCCCTCGAAAGGTTTGAATTTTCCTTTTTTTAGTGTCAGATTCGAACAAATGGCTTATAGATTCTGTTCACCAAAAACATACTTTACGAGAACATTGACGATATCTATTTCTTTAAACACTTTAACTTATAAAAATAGAAATATTATATAAAAGTTGATATAAAAATTTGTTTTATAAAAAACCGGAAGTACTGTTTGTCTGTTATATTTACTGTATAATACTTTTAATACTCTTATTCTTCAATGGAAGGAAATCGAATAGATTTGTTTCGAAATCGATTACAACAGCTTTAAAAAAGCTTGCAGAAAACATAACCGCAAAACCTGTCTGCTTAATAATAGAAATAATGAAAATAGCATCAAGAAGGAAGAAACAAATAGGAGACATCGTTGTAAATCTGAATTTCGAAAAGATGTTCTTGCAACTTTCACGAGCTACCGTATGGGATACGGAATATGAGAAAAGGACGCGCCCTTTATTTTTCTCTCCCTTCGACGCTCGTTGTCTCTTTCGTTGAGCTCTCTTCTCTCATATCTCCTCTCTCTCACTCTCCAACGCTGTCTACGTTTTCCTTGCCCGTATTCAGGACGACCTCCGTCTCCAATAAATTCCCATCACCATCCTCAGGTACGCCTTCGAACAGTAAATCATACCATAAGTGAATCGGAATTGAATTCAATGAGTAAATATGGCGATTGAATAATGAACAGCAACCAAGGGATCCTAGTGCTGCCATGCGAAAGAGAGATTTCATGGGATGCTAAATTATTTCAACCGGAGTTTGTGTAATTATCCGAAAATCCTGATAACAATTAACGCGATATTTTGTGTCGGGGTTCGATTAAATTACTGCGGCAACGTAGAACGCTCGCACACCGTAATTGTTTGCAGCGTGGCTAACGCCGCGATTAATTACAAAGCTATATCCGTGGACACACTACGCGCGATTTAATTTTCCTGATGTGAATATAATTCCTCTCATAGTTTCCAAGAATCGAACTGAGTTTAATTAACTTCTTTGTGGTACGTGCGTTTAATTGATGCAACTATACTAGCTACAATTTGAATACGGCGATGTGTCGAACAATCTTTTAACGCAGTTCACTGGTTCGTATAATATATGATAATTACAATGTTAGATAATAATAATGCCGCTGATGTTTATTTACTTTCAAAAGTATGAAAATGTACAGAGTGTACATAATTCTTCCTTCTCATGCTTGTCAGTGACTCTTAATCATCTCTATCCAAGTTTTCTTTCATATTGTGAAACAAGTAAAAACATCTTTTAATAATCTTTTTCCTCTAATTGGAGAGAAAACACAAAGAGCCATCCAAATATCTTTTCAGACAATACAGGGTATCAATTAAAATGTATGAAAACAGACATCGTGAAACCTCTTCGTTTTTCCATTAGAAACCAAAGAAATAGAAAACAATTTCATTTCAAAATGTATGGTATCGAGATTCCCGAAAGTTCGTGTCGCTAATTTAAAAGCAATTCAGCGTCTTGTGTGCTTTGGTCCGCTCTTTCCCCTTGCTTGGCCATCTTTCACGGTACATCATCGAGGAGCAATACATGTAAATCGTCTGGCGCGCAATGGCGCTGGTCCACGGACGTATGTGTATATGCGTGGAGTCTAGTCAAGAAGCGGCGACTGGCTGGAAATGCATAAATACATGAACCACGGCGAAACTACGAGCGAAAGAGGAACGGGGACAAGCTTGGCCCGCATATGCCTCGGGCGGGTGGTATCTCCTAGAGGCGTAATAATGCATGGATAGCAACTTCCTTCTCGCGAAAACGCGACCTTTCGGAATGTCATCGCTTTTCTCCCTTTTGAAAAAAATTCTGCGATTTCGAGAACACCGGAGAACGCGTCAGGGGTGAGAAATGATAGATTTTATTTCTTTTAAATTTTCTTTTGTATTTTTAGACTTTTTTTTTTTTAGAGAATGAGAAAAAAATACGTTAATGCAACGTTGCAATTATTTGGGTTAATATCGGATTTATTTTTTGGATTTAATTTGGAACGTGTGTCTAATAGTGGAGGAATTACTAGGTAAGGATAAAGAATTAAAAATAGCTGGAAACTTTCTCGTTATTACAGGGTGAAGGGGAAGTACGTTTTTCCCCATCCTGCGCTGTTACGCGCGAGAATTTTTAGTCAGAAAAATTCTGTTCGGATGCGGTAATACGCGAATTTTTAGAGGAAAAAGTGACCATTAGTTTTGCTACACCGGAAGTTACCTTTGTTTTAAATACGTTTACATGGAAATTCATGTAGGTTGAATGCTCGTTATTATAAATTTATTATCCTTTTTCGAAGTTTTAAATATTGCGTAAAGTGGAACATCAACAAGACAGACGAGAAACCAAGTAGAGAAATTAAATTGTATGCACAGCATTTAAGAAACAGCGGGAACAAATTTTTAAATAAAGTATAATAAAAAAGGATATTTCGGTCTACTTACAGACAGCACTCCAGCCGCAATAATCTTCACCGCGATGTAATTAACCTTGGAAGTATGTGAAACATCTCAAGAAACACGTTCGCTGACCACATTAATCTTGCCAATCCGTTCAGGCATACTTTAACCAATGTAGAAATCTCATAACACGATATATAATACAATATCCCAACTAGAATCTTCCGTGGTTAAAAAATGTATTAGATGTTCATTTCAACGAAGCAAACAAAAAACAAAAATTAAGAATATCCATATTAATCGAACTTCCAAAAACAGTTTACAACTCCGTAGCCAGTGACTTTATAATCATCAACTCTAACGATACTAATCAAGAAAAAAAACGTGCAATATTTTCTATAAAAGAATCATCTGGAGATCGATTAGAGAATGAAACGGAAGAATAATTTAGAATCAAACAATTCGAGTATTAACTATACAACATAATGAGTCTGCAAGCATTAAAGAGATGACATTTGCATTCCTGCGTTACTGTCATGCGAGTAATTACGCAATGGCGAACGGAAAGGAGGCGTAAGAGAAACGGAGTGGCGAACGAGCAACAGTCACGCGGAGAGGAGGAAAATAGACGAGAAGGAGGCTGACTGGAAGGGTTGCTGGTGTGTTGCTGTTGCCTCGCGCCGGCGTTGCTTGGCTGAACGTCTCCGAGTCGGCGTTGCGCGATTTGCAGCCAACAGGAGAAACCAGAGCTAATAAAAGCCCACAATTACCTCCGGTTCGAGCCATTTGTCTTGACGGGCGTCTCATGCCTGATATAATTCACCCTGGTAACAACACATTGTTGCCTAATGAGGTATAAAACATTCTGGAATATCTGGCTGTCTCACAGCGGGGCGGTCCCTGTTTTCGCCACACTGATCCGTGCTACCGATGAGTCTTCCTCTATCCATAATATCCTTATATTAGCCGGTCAGTATTTATCCTTTGGACTGATGGGACTTCTTGAGTAAGGTTTTCTATCATTTAGTTTGCCCTAACATAAATTATTTTGTGTTGATTAGAAGGGAACAGATGTTTCGTTCGATGGTTCTCTTGGACCAATGATTTGTATAATTGAATTGGATTATCGGATATAGGGATATCTGGAATACGAAGATTAATTTAGCGCTAAATTTTCTATCTCGAATTCTGATGTCATGATCATTGGTAGTAAAGTATAAGGAATATTGGGTCTTTTTTGGATATAGGATAGGGAAAATAGAATCAGATGTGACTGACAGCAATCTTAGCAGTCCGAAGTATAATCTGTCTTAAGACAAGGAATATAACAGTCTGTATTTAGTTAACTTTTTCTTCTCATTCTTTTAAGCGCAAATATGACCTGAACGAATCATATTGTGTCATAAATATCTCGGAGTAATATTGACATACTAATTACATGAACAATTAATACTACCTTTGCAAGATACATAATCTGAAAGAAACTTTGAATTGAACAATTCTTACATTTTAAATGCAAATCTTTATCTATATCTCATGAATTCCCTTTGTAAAGACTTCTTCTTCTTCATGTGAGTCCCACGAATTTCTTTCGATACAATCTTCTAAGAACAAGCTCGTGTCTTCAACATTGTGTTACAGAGCATGAACGCAGCTATACATATCCGAACAGAACATGTTTCGTCGATTTGATTTAGCGGAGGGATGTGCTACGTGGCCTCTTCACTCAGTCCAGCACCCATTCTCCTCTTTTCGTCTTTATTTCTTCTGGACCGGCAGTGATTTGTTGCGATAAAGTCGCATCGGCAGGCGACGCACGTGTATCGCGTGTCGAAGGACATGTTTCCGTTCGCAGGGTCCTATCGAGGATGTTGCCGAGGAAAAGGGCCAAGGTTATGATATATTTGTAATCATGTTACTCGATACGTGCCCTTCCGTTACAACTGCTCTCGGTAACAAACTGCCTGCCGACCTTTTTTTCACTTTATGGCCGTGTGCACGCACGTATAACACTTCGCGGTGCACGGAATGAGAGAGTTGCCGAACTCTCCGCGTCTCGTGTATTTATGGCTGGAAAAAGCGACGTCGTAAACGGGATTTGTACGCGAATCGCCAGTCAGAAAAATCCCAAGAACCGTCTATATTGTTTTATCGACAACGATCGTGGATCAATTGTTTTGTTTCTTCTTTTGATGCTTATTGGAGCGTATAGAAAAAGGAAAGCGATTGAAATATTAAAGAATTTCACTCGTTAGCTGGAATTAATGCGTTCATTGCGTAAATATGATCCGGATCTATGTTATCACGCAATTTTATGATAATGATATTTCTCTGAAAACGAAGAAAAATCATAAAATTTGAAAATAAAACACAACAATTCGTGAGTAAAGAAAATAGTAAAATTTTTATAAGGTTAAGTTTTCTACAACAACTATTTTTTAATAGTAGTGGAGCAAAAGTAGATTGACAGGGAACTCGAAACGGTAAGTAAAATAAAGTAAAGGAAATTCGTAACGACATATGAAAACAGGCTTCATTTGAAACTATAAAAAGTACTTAAATGATTATTTCGTTAAAATCACCATACAATTATGGAAATATGTAACTTGTCCACAACAAGGGAATGGAATGACAATTTTGTCAAGTTATGCTTATCTTCATTAAACCATCGGTTCGTTGATTCACAAACGTCATGAAAATTTTCTGGTCAACGTGATAACGGAAACAGTCTGAAGATCATCGAATTCATCGACACACGCGTCTACACGTAATTCCGGGCAAGAAAACGTAGCAGAAGGGGCTGCCGAGTTTTAAGGGCCGTCATCAGTGCAATCCCATGAGTCTGGAGAAATTGCATCGTAATCCAAGAACACCGCGAGGCGGACTGGTTTTCGGTGAGGCAATTCCAACAACCCGTAACAATCTAGCGGCGACGTCGACGAAGGCATATTATTATAGCCGTAGCATGGACAGTTTATTCCGAGTTCGTTTCAGGATTTACTGCGCTCCACGTTCTCTCCGGTAAGAACTCACCCCAGACTGACGTTAGTTTTCACCGCATTTCCCGTGCAGATGTTGCTCCATCTTATCTCAATTGACATAATGAAATTGTCAATCAGAAGTTATTAGTTGGTCGTGGGAATAACGCGTCGGCCGGTCTTGCTGTTTCAAAAACTAATTTGCCTTCTATCGTGACAAGGTCGTTAAGGGTTCTTGTCTTGCATCGTTCTAATAGTATCTTAAGCTATAGCAGCGATATTATGGAGGTCAAGAGGTGAATATGAGAAAGATCGAATGCTAACAGTTACATTAGTTCACGCGTGGTAAGCATGTTTCTACTTCATTTTGATTACTCAAGAAAATAAGAAGAGTAGTTGAATTAAAAAAATTTAATTCCTGTCTTGTGCAAGATTAATTTGGAAACTATAAAATAAATGAAGATTTTTAATTAATTTGAATAAAGGTCTGGGTATAACTGTATTTCATTCTAAGCGAGAGAGGGTTCACATTAATTTTATAAACTATACTTTTCCAATGAAAGTGTCAGAAGTGAGAATTTTCGTCGAAAATAAAATTCTGTAGTGCTTCACTTGAGATTCGAATATATAGAATATTACTATAACCATAAGAAGGATACACGTGCTGCTACTTGTCACTATGACATTATCGATCCAATGGCTCGGTTCGTCGTCGGCTGGTCCGAGTACGGTCCCTTCTTACTATCCCTTCCTCTCTTCGTCCCTCTTTGTACATACCCGACTTTGCAATCCCCTCTGTGCAACCCTTTAGGGTCGCGTTCCTCACAGATATCAGTGTGAAACTTTCAGGAACGTCCTTTCCGATTTCCGTTCTTTGCAACCCTAGAAGTATTGAGATACATACGAAGCGTACATACGTAATATAAAATTACATTCGATATTTTTCCGATATAAATAAATTTTTGTTTTTATACACTTCTCAGTATTTTAACCTATTATTTTATATAGACATTGCAAATCCGGGACATTAATCTAAGACCTAACCCTTTCCTTATTCTGTATTTCATCCAACATGTAATATGTATTATTTTTATTTAAATAGAATTAGTATATCAACGAATGATCTTAGTATGTTGGCAATATTTGTTGCTGTTAGGAGAATTAGTATGTTGTTTCTGCGTATTTTCTACTCGTTATTTTTATAAGTATTCTTAAAAAGCAGTGTCACTCACAAATAAAATTAGATTTCCACTTCAACGGTAGAAAATTACAAACTAGTTCAATCACAAAATTATACTTCACAACTGATAACATCTTATTATTTAATGACACGAATCGTACACCACTTCAATCATCATATCTATGAACACGAAACCACTTATCATCGTCACACACTCGAGAAAAAGAAAAGAAATATAAGTAATATAAATCGACGGAAGGAGGGAACATGACTGGTCCGAGTTCCTGAGAACAGCGTCGACGCCGGTACCGACGCCGACGTAACTGCGAAAATTTGCGCCCGCTTACCCCAGCTTCACTATAAATCAGTTGAAATTTGTTATGCGCGGCACGCAGATGGTTTTGTTATATGAAAATATGTGCCGCGTAGGGATGGTATAAGTATCCCTCGGTAAAACACATCCCTTATACCCCATACCCTCGGGTTGGCTCGTCTCGCCCCGCTCCTTACCCCAGACAGGCCCGAGGCGTCATGCTGTTCTGCGCTCTCTTTAATTACTCCCCGAAACCGGGACGCGTGACGTATTGCCGTGTGCTGAAAAGGACAAAAAAAGCGACCTCCACCTTGGACCTGGCGCGTTGATCCATAGCCGGCCCGTTAATCGAACCAGAAATCTCAGGACCACCTTGTTACGCTAGAAAACAATATCTCGAACGTTTATGTTTGGAACATTTTCGAATTTTAAGGATTGATAACATTACTGAATAAGATCTTAATTGAAGTTATTGAAAACATGTCATAATTTGTTTGAATTAATGTATCAAATATATAAAACTGAACACTGATTGTGTCTTATTCTATTTAAAGAATTCGCAAGTCAGTGGAGAAGTTTAAATCTAACTTTCCCTAAAACTGAGATTAAATATCAGAAATAGTATCTAAGATCGATATATCTGTATTGATTAAGAGAATTTTTTATCAATTTTCAAGTTGTAACGATATAGTATAACGTGTTCTACTATTATATTTGAAAGTATGCACATTATTCTATTATAATTTGTACTATTTTATTCATACATAGTTTTCTCAATTTAACGATTTTGTTGCTTGTATTATTTTTCTGTTAAGAGCTTCAAGTAGTCCTTTACGGCGACATTTGATTAACTTTTCTGTTACTGTGATTAATAACTAAACATTTTTCATTTTCATCGAACGTAGCATATAGCAACTTATAACCAATTTTAAACCTACAGGCAATGTCTCAACTCTTTATTCTAAATTACAATTACACTACTCCAGAATCATACAGCAAGATAATAAGTATAGCATATAGCAACTTATAACCAATTTTAAACCTACAGGCAATGTCTCAACTCTTTATTCTAAATTACAATTACACTACTCCAGAATCATACAGCAAGATAATAAGTATAGCATATAGCAACTTATAACCAATTTTAAACCTACAGGCAATGTCTCAACTCTTTATTCTAAATTACAATTACACTACTCCAGAATCATACAGCAAGACAATAAGTATATCAATTTTATGAACGACAAGTTTATGAGCGATATTATCACTTTACCTTCGTCGATGCATTTAAAACTTGAAAAATATGTAGGGTATCTTTCTTGCTCAAGTCCAGGCACACTTAAAGCTGCTTGTCAGAAAACTCGATGAAACAGGACAACGATGTAAGACGCTTCTTATACGGCAAAACAGGGTCCAGCGATAGAAGAGGAGCCACTTAAAACGTTAGCCCCGGCAGCGTTAAATATTTGATCAGAATTCGATTGCTTTAAGACGTCAGTCTGCAAGCTGGGGGCGCGGCTGGCTAGGACACGAGAAGGAAAGAAACAGGATGAGAGCGAAGTGGTTGACGTAAGGGCGGATAGTTAGTAAAGGGACGAGAGCTATTCCCTGGAGCTGGATGGATGTCCGAATCGGGCAGCTGTCCTAGTCACAGCGTTCTTTCTCCGCTTGCACTGATGCCACGACATGAGCCCCGCTTTAAAATCCTTTTCCCTTGTCCTTCGATGTGAAAGCAGCTCGACAGAGAATAGCATCGCTGGATCCCCTTTGGAAATAAAGCCAATTCGTTAGGTTTCTCGGGCTCAAATCGTGTTCAGTAGAATGCCACCGTCGATGGTCAGACAATGCACGCCACTAGTCCCGCTCGATTAAATAAGAGTTCTCGACATTCTTGTCGGGTCTGCGAATTTTTTGATATATGTGACTAATACTTTGAAATATTTAAATATTTATTACTGTTCTATATCAACGAATATCGAAGAATTAATAGCGTTAAGTTGTAGCAGCCAATATTTCTGAGAAATGCTATTAATAATAATGATTGAAGCAAAATGTAGTAATTTTTTCGATAGAGAATTAAATTATTGTGGAGAAATAGAGTTTTATGGATATGAATCACACGGAATCTGTCGTTGTTATTCCACAGTCACGCTGTGCCTTCATTCAGCGTTTAAGAAGGCGATGGGGAGCGGGAAGAGTCTGAGTCGCAAAACTCACGCGAATCCACGTGGTGCCAAGTGGGGTGCATTAGCCAAGTTCCCCATTATCCACGCGTGAGAGACCCCTAAATTATCCGGCATTCGCCTAGCACCGACCCCCCACCCTTGAATGTCGGCGAGAAAAAGATGTACGAGTTCCTCTCGCGAGAACACCCTCCGTGGATGCTTAGATGGAGTAGGTACAACGAAAATCATTCTTATTCCTTAGTATATAAAAACGAACAAGTGGAAACAAGTATTTTGTACATTATATTTTCAAATGGTCTTTTAATAATCTCGCATAAAAATTTGGAGCGCGATGGTCTTTAGAATGCGAAATATGAATATTATTCCATATTAGATTCGCCGTTTACAGAAGAAACTATCAAATAAAGATTTAAGACGAATAGAGAATTGAAAGAAAATTAATTTATACTTCGAAAAAGCTAAACCATGAAGATATTAATGCTCAACATCCTATTACCATCGCAACTGAAAAATATATATTCAGCTTTTCTTAATGAAGCGATGAAGACAAGTAACTCTCAATGTCGACATTTTACAATTGTTTTGACATAAATCTAGAAACAGATTTAACCTCGAATACTGTTAAGAGTACCGTGATCCTGGCGTGGTTTATCTAATTGGAATTGTCGAGGACTTGAAGAAGGACGCCAGACCCAGCAAGAAGCAACGACAAAAGATGAGGAGTGAGTGAACGAGACTGAGGAAGTGAGCACGAACAGGGAAAGTGTATAACAGAAAGAGAGAGGGGACGAGTACTCGAAGAACCATCGGTAAGACGAAGGGGGTGTGTAAGTTTGGGCTATCTCTGAGAGCACAGTTCCAAGGAGGCTCCTTTAGACTCTAGTGACGTGACGTCGCCTAATACTCTAATCCCTTCAGTAGAGGCACCATCGTCCGCTTCTGCAGCCTCGTGTTCCTGGGTAACCATCTCCTCCGCTAGGAACGGCACTTGCTAATTAATTGACGAGTACGGATTTTGAGGTGTCGAGAATCTTCATGTCTGTCGAGAAGGAGGACTGTTATCAGTCAACGCAGGCTGAACAGCAAACGTATAACACTGATACCGAGTACTTTCGATTTATTTTGATTTCGTACGACTTTTTGGAATATTATGTTTAATATAGTAATTAGATTGTATTTTATTGAGGTAGGAATTACTCGTGTAGTCACTCATATTGAAAATCGTAAATTATCTGACTCACCTATTTAACAAAAAATGATGAAATTGTCAAGAAGAAGTTCATAATCTGCAACTTATAACTTTTCAATTCACCAATATTATTAGTCAGTAAAGTATTATACAAAAGGGCCCTGGTATTAGGAGAATAATTCTTGATACGAAAGTGAGTCCTAAATTCTGTATTGCACATCTTTTTACATTAACCAAATAATGCACCCAGATTTTTTATAAACTCGAGTATTACAATTAAATCAAACATCGCTCACAGTAAAAGGGGACTAAACAGCTACCGTCGTCGATTCGCGAGAAAAGCAGAGACTTTAACACCGGACGTGACATTTCCTTGGACGCAAAAACGAAACCAATCTTTACGCGATACCACGTCGGCGGACGTAGGTACTCGGTCCAGGAAAAGGGCTGCTTTCTAATTATTCCCCACAGGCCATAAGGGATGACACGTAATTGGAGGGTGGACGAGGAAGCATTGATCCCTAACTGGAAGGGATTCAAGCTTTTCCTTGCTCTGCTTCAGCCACCTAACTCTCTCTCTTCCTTCCACTCGTCTTCTCTCTTTCTCTTTCCTTATCTTTCACTCGCTCGTGTAGCTCTCGAACTCTCGAATACCGAATGCTGGACCAATGAGCATTGGCCGGCAAAGAAAAGTGATAATGTCTTAAGCCGTCGGTGCGATTTAACTTTCGATTTTAGTCAGAGAGAGCACATTCTCTTCCTGCGGTCCTTTCTAGGAGTTCGTTGCTCTAAACTCTTCGAGCTTCCCGTGGTCTGAGGAGGGTTTAGGGTTTAAGGAAAGCCCTCTCACTCCAGAGATCCTTTCGAAGCTCCCGCTAAGCGCTCACGCTGATCCTGCTCTTCTTCTTCTTCCTGTACCGTCTCTCGGAACCTCTCGGGTTTATCTAATTCGAGTTGTAGCTTCCTGCTATCGCTCTAAACCGTACGAGGTAGCCGATAGGGGTGGCCCCATCGATTGAAAATATACGTAGTCCCGTGCGATCATTCGCGATCGGGAAACGGGCCGAGGTAACCGTGCCTGTCCAGATGAATTCGGCTCAGCAATGTGCACGCTAACTTTTGTTACATAACGGATCGATAAATGTCGTCCAAATATAGCTACATCCTAATACCTTACTACAGGAAAATTCGACTTAAGAGTAAGGCTTACCCTAAGAAATATTTTATCATAACGGTAACTTTCGTTTAAAATTGAGAAACTTGAGAAACTGGTCTAACGAAAATTAACTTAATTCCATTATGTTGAAGTACAGTGAAGTATGGAGACACAACGAACTAAGAATATCTTCAAATTTTATTTTGAAACAAACGCATTTATATATTATGTAAGTACCGATAATGTCATATTATAATTTTCAAAGCCCCTTCCTCTACATATTTCGAACGCAAGGAAAAGATTTGAGTATGTTCAAATGGTAATTACGAAGAATCAGTTCGCACACAAAATCCCGGTTTTCGCTGCGTAATTGCGACAGCCAGCCTCTTTAAATGTGAACGCTTTACGAGCGACGTTCGCAGTAATCAGAAGTAAATACAGCAATGATCACGGAGCCGTCGCCGCGTTTCCGCAGTTTAATTCTAATTGAATTTGACGTTGCTCGTTACGGGAGACCAGACCTCGGCTGAATGTAAAAAAGACAGGAGGTCTCTGGCCGGGGACCAGGATCACCGGGACTTTTAAGGCAAGCGAAGGAAAACCAGGTAGCACAGGTACACGTAGATCGTGAACGAGACAGACGAGTGAGGGGTCGGTGAGGTGGTGGAAGTTAAGATGTGGGTGAATATAAGCGGACCGAAGGTGTACCAGCGCCCGTTGCCCAACACACTGAGAAACACCTTGGTGTGCATCCAGGGGCCGTGTCCCCTACTCTCTCTTCTTCTATGCTTAGGGGGTGGTGAGGTGAGAGTGACGGGGCATGTGCTGAGAGGCCGGGAATCGCGTTCCAGCTAAAGCTAAAAGGGGTGGACAGTGCGCAGAACCCGCCCCCACTTTTCGCGGCGAAGCAGAAGCTGCCAGTTGCTCGCGCAAGCCTTCATCCCCTCCGGTGTCGCGGTGGAAGATCGCCACCCCCGAACGAACTTAAACATAGCACACAGTAGCTCGCGAGCATCCTGCGTGGAAAGGCTCTCCGCGCGCTTGTGCGACACAAAGGCATTTGTCTGTATATCGTATATCAAGTCGGTGTAGCCGACCGAACCACGCGTGACTGGTGCGTGAACACGCGAGCGCGCGCGCGCGTATATCACATCGAGTGCGTGCACGATCTGTGTCTCCACAATTCCGTGTTCTTAATAATAATCATAGAACGAGAGAGTAATATTTAAAGAAAGAACATAAAGAAAACGGAGTGGTATTGTTCAGTCGAAGAAGATACACAGTCGCTAGTACATTTCACTCGGGGCCGAAGATCTCAGACGTCTAGACTGGATGGAGAGGGTCCCAAGATTCGAGGCCATGTCCTCGATGGACCTCCACGGCATTCAGGTGAAGTTTCTTGAGAAACTCAGGTTACTTTAGGCTTTGAATGCACGGTTAATGAAAAAACTAAAAAAAAAAAAAAAAAAAGTAAAAGGTAAAAGAATAGAAAGCGAGGATTAAGAAGATGGGACGGGTGATCTGAATCGTTTGGAACTGACAGAGATTCTGTTCCCCAGCTACGGGAATTGGTTTTGTTAGATGTTGAGCGATCTTGAGCGAGCGGATTGCACTCATTGATCAAAACTCACTGCATCCATGCATCCGATGAGAGAGCAGATTTCCTGATCCTCTGGAATTTTTGTGTTCCAGGGTGGAACTGACCAGCGTGCCAGGTGGCCAGAATGCGATGGCTCATCTCAAAAAACGGAAGCTGGAAGCAGAATCTGTCAGCCCAAATCCTAAGCAACCACAGCAGCCACAACAACAACAGCCGCATTATCAGCAACAGCAACCCTTGATCAACAAGAAGGCTGTTCAAGCGATCATTCCGCAAGAAATGGAGACAGCTGATGCTGCTGCTAAACGAAGGAGGAAAAGCGTTCGCGATGAAGAAACGCGCAAATCGCTCGAAACCAGTGACTCGAGCAAGAGTATACCGTTGCCTCAAAAGAAACGAGCATTCGCTGCTGGAAATTCGGGTAGCCCAGCAAGAAAGTCCAGCAAACACTCGGAAGAACCCGAAGACGATGAGACTCTAATCAGAGAAACCGAAGCTGCTTTGAAAAGCCTGTCTGGGAGTTGGCCTGGTCCGAGAGGATCCTTGTATCAGCGAGGTAATTCCGACGAGGATAAATACGAGTCGAATTTCGAAAACCTGTTTGAAGAGAAAAAAGATAACCCTAAACTGTCGCCTTCCTCTATGTCTACTTCTTCAACCACTAGCAATGACGCAGGTTGTTCCTTGAAAGACGTGATATCGTTCCGCGGTCAGCAAGATCGTAACAGCAAATCCCAGCAACAGTTGAAGCAACAAGATATGAAGCAACAACAGCACCTGAACAAAGCGAAAAAGGATTTAGACAGTTTGTTAAAAACGGAAAATGAATGCGGC
Organism: Bombus fervidus; assembly: GCF_041682495.2. Lineage (NCBI taxonomy): Eukaryota > Metazoa > Arthropoda > Insecta > Hymenoptera > Apidae > Bombus > Bombus fervidus. The sequence goes on along the minus strand of NC_091523.1, from coordinate 1,625,196 downwards.
ATTATCCAAAACCAAGTAAACAACGTGAATCCAAACGAACCAGGTAAAATCAGGCCAGTGCCGATGAGATCTTTATCCAATAAAGACAGGAATGACAGGAATATAATCGGTACTCATGTGGACAGTCAAGGTCGACAGACTGACAAATATTCTAGATACGATCCACCCGATTTCAACGAACTTGTCGACGATTCCTCCAACGAATTAGAGATCGACATGTCGGATCCTGCTGCCGAGAAAGACGAAGCTGACAGGGACAAACTGAACGAGAGAGACAGGGATCGAACATGTAGAAACGGCCAATCGCCGCAAAATTCTAGACAACAACAGCAACATCAAAACCAATTATATTCAAATTATCACAGGCATTATAACGAGAACAGCATGAAGGTTTCGCCAACCGCCACTACCACCTCCTCTTCTTCACCACCGTCGAATTCTCCGTTCTCTGCAACGTCGGCGTTCAGACCACCCAATACCGACCACGCGAAAGCGACTGGCCGCGGTACACCGTCAGTGGCCGTGGCTTCGACAGCGATACCACCTATCGGTCCGTATCCAGCATCCGCTACGTTTGTCGGTTACCCCACTGCTGGTCCAGGACCAACGATGCCAACACCCCAACCTGTTACGGGAATCTCGACCACCTCGGAGGACAAGCATTCTTCCTCTGTATCGTTATTACAATTGAAATCGTCAAAGGAGGAGGTTCATCATGTAACGAGGCACGAGGTGGCACCGAACTCGATGACAGGCAACAAAAGTCCCACCAGTGGCCTTCCTGCTATCACCAGTCCCGATTCCTCGAAACAGTATACGATTCTCCAACCAGCTGGTATCGGGTCGAGGGCAGCCAGTGCCATTCAGGACATAGCCAGGGAGGGAGTGGTTAGTGTAACGGCTGTTAGCAGTTGTAGCACGTCCAACGGCAATACGGGCAATGGCATCAACAGTAATAGCAATGGAACTTGTACTAATAACATACCTAGCAAAAATACGAACAACAACAGTAGTGGTAACGCGAACAATACTGCCAATCCGGTCAGCAATGGCAATGGGAACAATGTCACGAATAGTATCGCTATCACCGCTATTTCAACCAGTACGACGACGTCTAGTTCAACGACTGGTGCTGATGCGACATCAGGAAGTGGAACTGGTCAGCAAGAAACTGTTATGAAAATGGCAGAAAGGCCCGTTACCTTTGATGGCACCAGACCGGGAATGTCCATGTCTCCGTCCAGTCTTAACAGAGGTGAGAGATTCAATGTCCTATTCTGTACGAATATCACTGACATTTTCGATATTTACAAGCATCGCATGCTTGTCTTCACGAAGAATTTTGTTTTCATAGAGTTCATTTAAAATGGCTTACGAACTTTATAGCGATATAAAGCATTCGTAGTAATAATAGCATAGGTTCAACTCATTATTCCACTCGTGTGTCCTGCCGAGACTTTAACGACTGCAAATACGAGCAGCGTTTTAAATCGCTTTCCCTCATCGGGACAATTTCGTTGACGAATGAAGGTAGATCGAATTTGAAGAAATTCGCGAAAACATTGATGAGACTAATACCGATAGTAGTAGGGTTAGCGTTCGTGTGTTATTCGCTATGAGAGGGGGACAAAAGGCATTTTCGATTCTCCCGCGTACAGTGTTCTTCTCCTACTGTCGCTTTTTCTCTGTCACACACACTCTCTCTTACTTTCTCTATGAAGTTAGGGGAGTTAGGGTAGCACGGAAAATCAATAATTACGAAGCGAGGGGCGATGACTCAAATGGTGAAATCAAGGTCTCTCAAAGTAAAGTTATTCTCCGTATCCTCTGCTACAGCCACTTTGTCTTCGTCTTTGCACTGCTTCGAAACTATTCGCTTGATCATGGGAATGTCGCAATGATCGTAAAGACTGGCAGCACGCGGGGAAACTTGCACCTATTACACGCACTCAAGCACGTGCCCTTTAGAATTCTGTACTATAAGTCGGAGTTTACTTTTCCATATACTCGCTGCTCTTACAAAATTACTTTCTCCCCTTTTTTTCAAAATTTACTTTCCTAAAGTTAAGTATTCTAATTGTTTCCCTACTCGGTCAAACTTCTATCTTGGAGATATTCTTAAGATAGAAATGTAGTTGAAAGATCCTTACGCTACGCTAATATTTTACCGTATTTTTTTTTTAAATAAGATCTTTTATTGAAGTATTTTTAAACATTTAATTTTACTTGTATATATCAGAATTTAGTATTAAAATAAAATATATTTATCATGCTATGAATCATTATCAAGAAACTCGTTATTCGAAAAATAAATAATATTATTTAGTATGATTTAATGAACGACGCGAACTTTACTCGCTTGTCTAAAGTATAACACTAGAAATAAAGAAGAACAAACAAAGGAACGATCAGTGACAACAAAAAGAAATCAAGGAAAATTCCGGGTGCGCCAACAGGGAGACATTGCACGGTGTGACAGGTGGGAGTTCGAGTGCATTCCAGGGTCTTAGGGCAGCGACGACACGATGTGCCTAGACGGGGAAATTTGGGGTTGATACCACGTCATACGTATAAGCCGCAGCTGTCAGCAGCTAGAAACGTGACTAGCATCCCAGCCACACCACGCTACCTTATTACCACCATGCGGCTCTGCTGCCTGTCCTCATTATCCCCTTAACGTTTTCTCTGACTGAACCTACGAAGACGAACAGTTCAAAAATTCAATCATTGTCGTTCCGCATCCTGTGTAAGTTGACCTAGATAGATAGATTACTGTAGATACTACTTATAGATATAAACACGTTATAAAGAAAAAATACAAAATATGTCATAAATTTCAAGTATTCTATAATAGGGTTCTTCAGGTAAAGTATAGAATTTTTATTAATTATTATTCACTTAGAAGCTAAGTTTTAAAATATCGATCATTCTACTTAATATATCTTAACATAGAACTACTAATTTGTAAAATATTCACGTCTACCAAGATCTCCTTAGTTGAACCGTTGCCGGACTCTATCTATCCTTAAACTTCATATAATATGCGTACACTACGTAAAATACAATAGCCCAATCGATCAATCAATTTCATCACACTCAATGACCACAACATTACCCTGCATATCAAAATATTTGTACAAACAAAAACTTCCAACACGCTTCGAACGTTTACGTTGAAGGAGTTTCAGCGGCATCTGTCAATCTCTCAGGGGGCGGTTGATTATTAAAAGATTCGTAGGTGGAGATAGGCCGAGCAATCCAGCTCGACGGAAATCTCGATGAATAAACGCGGGGCCGTGATAAGTGGGCACGATTAATCGCATACTTACAAGCGTGACGGCGGTACAGGCGTGCCGGACCCTATGGAGCTATAGTTTTAATCGCAGGCTCGTTCGCCTGTGCCATTCGCGCCGCTCGTTCCTGAGCCTTCCGATTTAGCGACAGGATTGCGTGCACGTCGTACTCCTTCCTTTTTCTCGTCTCTTTCCTCTTTTCCTCCTTCATTATTCTGCCTCTACTCTCTCATTTTTTAAAATATTTTCTCTTTTTTATTCAACACACCGCCGACACACACGGTGCACAGGCATAAGAGCGTGTTGACACGCCATAAAACCGCTATCGGGAAATCCGTCGGCCGCAAAAACCACCCTTTCCGCGTTGAAACAGCGCGGCAGGCAGGGTTGGCCTGGCTAATAAAAAAATAAACTGCCCTGTAACTCAATTTTACGCTGCCTTTGCGACCGCACGCATAAAAAGGACCTTTACTCGCGCGCAGGGGCTCTACCCTCGCGTTACGGCCGCGCGCGTCGCCGTGTGTAAATACGTACTTTGTGATTGTTCCCTGGGCTGTTCTCTTTTTTTAGAATCTTTCGTCTTCTACGTTTGCTTCTCGGCCTTTAAGATCTCGTCCTAAGTCGAACGAGAAACCACGATCATCTTACATTATATTTACACTTTCCAACCCTTTTCGATAACTATTACGAGGAACATCGTTCCTATTTTGTCTCGTGATACATTTATCTTCGTATATATAAGGATATATTAAACTTATTAATTGAGAAGCACGAAGATACTTTCCTTATATTAACACCTTTCTTTAATGATTAAAAGAAGCCTGGAAGGGCTCCCCAGTATCGGTTGATTAAAATAAATACGCGCCTATTTATTCACTCCTGCCCTGCGTGGTCATTTAAATCTGTCCATCGATTGATTATGAATACGCGGTTCCCGCGTTTAACCGCAATTTTTACCCACGATAGTATCTAGGATTTCAGCACGGTGCGTGCACGATTGTGGAAAGAGAAGGAGAGAGCGACGAGAAACGAGAACATGAAACGAGAGGAAAGGGGAGAAAGGAAAGAATTCGGCACGCGTCGTGCAGTGGGTCGAATGAATAAAACAATCCTGGTGTTTATGTACACCTCTGGACCTCCCGTGGTGACCCTCACGTGAAATGGCAACAAAATAACACAATTACACACTCGGCCACGGCCTCACCCTCGCTGCCCGCTACTCATCCTCGTTCTCACCCTTTGGATCCGCTCTTTCCTCTTTTCTCTCTGACCCTCTCGTCCATCCCGCCACTGGATCCCATAGTGGAAAACGTGGAGAAAGAGGAAAAAAGAAGAGAGGTCTGGCTGACCGACTCGTTACAAGTCTATTCAGAGATCCGGAAAGAACAGCGCGTGCCGGTATTCATTTTGTTGACCGGAACCATTATCTGCCCCTTCGTTCTTTTCTTCTCTATCTCTATTTCGTTCTTCGTCCATTTCTTTCTTTTCTACCGTAGCTTAGGCACCGACCAGCCGCTTTAAAACCTTACGGCTAATTTATTAATCCCGCCGGCGGCGGCCAACCGCCACCCTTAGCCGCTTTTTAGCCTGCTACTAATTAAAAAGCACGGAATCCCGTTCGTTCTTCCTTCACCGATCTGGGGGATTGTTCGTTATTTCTTTATTAGCAATAAGTGTTTTCTAAGTATCGAAGTGCTGCTGTTCCAAGCAATTCGCTAATAGTTTCTAGCAAAATAAGAAAGAGTATTTAAAGATGATTTAAAAAAATCATTTTAAAAAAGGTACAGATGTAATAATGTACAAAAAAGAAAAAAAAACGGAGCTGGTATAATGTACACATTATATACATATATAAAATATACAAATGTATACATTTTTTTGAGGTAATATGAATAGATTAAGTTGGTATGTGAATCACTGACGCTATATTTGATCACTATGATTAATTTTGCTGATTGAAATAGGAGTGTTGGTGCAGATTACAAACAATTCAACTTTAATTTATTCGAAATGAAACGAAAAGTAAGATAGTTATGAATTGCAAACGTTTTGTTTATAAAATAAAAGTGTGGTGTCTACACTTTTATGCTTTGAAAATAATTAAACTGCCGTTTTATTCCTCTCAGCCAAATTAAAAATATTTTAATTTATTGATCTATTTAATCTACATTGAAATGTCAACAGATACAGGAATATTTGGCATTAGTAATATTTTAATATCTCGAAAACGTCTAAATATTTCTTTCTAACCCATACGGTACCCATACAAGAGTACGAATCATTAAAAACACGTATCATTTCCATAGTGGCAGACATTTTTCATTTTCATTGTTTCCACTGTTTCAACCATGGAACGGTAGAAGGGCAGTCATATTCGCGATTCAAAAGCGAAATTTACGCATTTTTCCTTTCATTAATATCCATTATCCTGGAATCTCTCGACATGACGAACTATCGCCGTATTTAGTTTCCCTGTTCCTTCGGTTTTGCGAATAAAGTATGTCGCTAATGACATCACGTATCGTGATCTAATTTTCCAGGAAGGTGGACCAGGCTATCGTCTAAGCAGGGATCGATTCGGTCCCTCTCTTTCTCGAAGGCGAAATGACGGCCTGATGAAGTTTCTCGGCGTCATGGTGGCTGTTTCGTGGGTCGGCTGTAGGTGGCTGGGGGGATTCAGGCTGAAGGAGGATTAGTACACGACAAAGTTTATAAAAGTGTACTCACTCCATAGGAACCCCCTACAACTAACCTAAAGCTGGCCTCCCTTAAGGTTGTTTCCTTCTGAATCCCTTTTCGAACCCTCTAACACACGTGACGGACGCACCTATGATATGAAGGAAGCTTTTCGGGTTAAGAAACGTAGAATTGACCTTAGCTTAGGACTAAATGAGTTAATACGCGTAGGATAAAGATTGTGATCTTGGTAAACTCGTCTATGAAATGGACGAGCATCTTATGAATCGCGTAAACTTTGTATCAGCGGTCTCGGTTGCTTGTGAGGTAGTAAATGGTGTAACATTAATGAAATAATCTTTTGATACATTTTTTAATAATCGTAAATTATCAGAGTTGTATTAGTTAATTATCACAGTATCAGAGTTGTTATGTGATTGAATTTTGAGTTCTTTTATATAATTAATTACTAACTAATAATACACGTTGAAGGTTAAAAATAACTTTACTCTAACATCTACATCGATTATTAGATTACTGTTCGAATTTTATGAATAAAATTTCGATAAACAATATACTCTATAATATTATATAAGCTATTCCAATAAATTTATCTGATCGCATAAAGGTTAACCGTGCATAGGAACAACAGTACACGGAAAGAAAGTTCGCCAAACACGAATGACACAATCTTCGACATGTATTATTATACACTCTAAATTGCAATGTTTAGTGGCTGGTAAACTCTATGAAAGTTTCGGTGTGGAACGAGTGTTAACTAGGAAGAACCTATTACCCACGCGCTATATAATTATTACGATTATAGTTTTTTTATCGCGAGTTAAGTCACCGTAACGCATAGGCTAATCTCATCTTAGCTGCCATAAAAAAGAATTATTCAGCGATAGTTGTTAAAATCAACATCGCGCTAGAAGCGAAAGGGCCGAAGTAGACGGTCTCATCCTAAGCGATTGGTACTTCTGGGCTACATAGAGCGTACTGGAAACCTGTAATTGTCTGGTCACGCGAGGTCACCCTGAGAACACGAACACGATTATACGTGACGTGCACCATACCAGCCATTAAGTTACAGCCAGTACACGACAGATGGTACAGGTTGCTTGAGCATGCCCCCGATGCAATTTCGTGACAGCGGTAAGAATAGCGAAAAACAAGAGGGAAAAAAATGAAGGAAAAAATTCTCAGAGTTTCTGAACATTAATTTCACCAGTGACGTGCTATTGTCGAACAATAATGGATCGTTCGGTGATGAATTAATTTTGTAAAAGAATTCGCGTGTGATCACAACTATACTTCTACCAGTGTTTTTATTATCTATTGATTTTATTAATCACTGGTTAATACAAAATTGGAGTTTTAATTAATTTGTACACATAGTTCGATAATAGATTTATCATCCAAAACTGTTATGTCAAAGATTGACGCTTTCATTCTGCGAAGAATAGTGATAATGCGAGCTCGCTTGTTCCTTGTTTCATGGGCAAGTTTGGGTCGAATGTACATGTAGTGCTAATCCCCAAGACTTAGATGCGGACAGAGAAATCCCGGTGGTTATTCGCAAATGCGTAACTTGCGCGACGAGATCTAAGGTATCACAGTTAGCCACAGCCTGTCCGTTTTCATTTAAAGTTTTCCGTTGAAACCTTAAAGCGCCATCCTTACTTTAAACTATCTTAAATTACTAAAAAAGACTTTAACATTAAAGAAACATTGCTTAATATTAATTAAACTTGCTTATTAATATCTTCAGAAATATTCTTTTGTATTTTTTAAAATATTTCTCCAACGTTTCTATGTACTCTCATTCAACTTGGAAAGAACGTAATTAAGGAAGCTTTATTTGCCTGTAGGTTCAATGCTCTGAGCAAGGAATATAAAATATACATAGGTATTGTCAAACGAGGAAATAAAACGTATTCTGTAACTGTCACGGTATGTCGACTGAAAATACAACATGATGTCGGACATACTTGTCGTCTATCCGATGGTTAATTTTCATTGAATTCTGCCACCGTAAATACACCCGAAGAATATCACCTATCAGGTTTCTTACTGTTCTATGCGTTTTTATCCCGATGAATTTATCAAGAATTTCATTCCTGGTTGTCATTGACAATTTTAGGTATTTTTTATATATTTAAGCTTCATTTGGACTGTGTAAATGTATTGTAATATACCTTTTTTTCAAATGATTAATTTATGTTCTTATTGTACGTTACGTGATTAAAAAAAACATCAATCTATACAATATACTGTAGTAAAATTAAAGTGGAACGCTTGTTTCATCAACAAACAGCAAATAACATGCATTCACAGTCAGTCCACAATAAGAATTATCGTGAAACCGGTGTCAAGGGAGAGCGTTTCATTTTCCCTGTTGCAAAAAGACTGCGTCTTGTCAACATACCGGTGTTTTCCTGTTAAAATATCGATGCCCGGGGTTGGTCCAATTGCCAAAGCGAAAGTGAACGTTCGAACAGCGAATCCAATGTTCGGGCGTTACAAAAACGAACCACAGTAATAGTACTTCACCGCGTATCGGATCGCGCTGTCACGCTTCGACTATCATTTCACTCGACATTCCATACGGTTTGGGTGCGTAATTTACCTGTAATCAAACATACTTGTTGCGGTCATTAAATTCAGCAAGAAAACGATGGATCGATGCACGATGCACGGAGTTTCAGTTTGCTCGATATTACAATTACGCAGCGCGTAACCGATATTAATTAAAGAGCACAATATGCTCGATTCGAAATGGCCGAGTGCATCGGAACTGACACATTCTATCGTTGACAGCCGAGCATCAGCGGTGCGACAATCATGTCGAAACAATCGCTCGAGGTTTTTAGACCGCTAACTCGATCGTTTCTTATCAATAGGATCAATATTTTACTCATTTACAGAGATGCTGGTTGTGTTAACGATCTCCAGTTGTGAAATACATGTGGGACCGTATAGAAAAAATACTGGTCTTGTTGATTCGGAGAAAATATGGAAAATTAAAAAAGACAATATAGAAAAATATTCTATATAATAGAAATATTTTAACGTATGTTTCTATTCCTATATATATATATAATTTTTTAAAAAATACTTCTTTAATGAAAATCTGTCACGCAATAAAAAAAATTACGCTCTACCTTATATAAAGTTTATACTGTTTTATTTCTAAATTAGTCATTTGAATCCTTATCCCCTAATCATATACTACATTCTGACCATCGATCGTTAATCCTAGCTCAAAGTTATTACGTGTAAATAATTCCACTATTATAATCGATATTTTACTCTTCACCATTCATACAATTAATTTTCACAAAATATGTTAATACAATGCATTTGCTGCGCGATGGTGACAAACCATATGAAATCTGACCATTCGCTATGGTTTGATTTGTTTCAGAGGGCAACAAGTGCCCGACCCCAGGCTGCACGGGGCAGGGTCACGTGACCGGACTCTATTCTCACCACCGCAGGTAAGCAATTATCGGTAATTAACCTGTGCTCTGCACTTTGCCCTGGTCAATTAGACACCTTCACGTTACGACAGGAAGACCAAGTGAAATAGGATTGACACTAGTAGACCTGTTCGTCATGTTATCCGATCGTCATTGAATATGGAATAGGATATGGTCACCTTTGTGTTAGGTGGATAAGATTCCACATAAAATACTCGAAAATTTGATCAAGTTAGAACTTTGGTTTCTTGACAAAGTTATGGCACTCAGAGTATTAAAAAGAATAAAGTTGCAGAAAACTTTTGGCAGTCACTGTGCAGCCAGTAAAAATCTTCCTTACAGAGTTATTTCCCTCATACTTTTACAATCCACTAAAACCTGTGTGTTACGACCTTGCTTCATAATTCACTACTGTGATTTCAGCCTATCCGGTTGTCCACGGAAGGATAAACTAACGCCTGAGAGTAAGTAGTCACAGACCGGCACCATTTACTCTTACTTCTTATCGTAGTTACATAGATGCATCTTCTTTTTGCGAGACTGCCTTTTTCACGCGACAACGGAGCAGGGGAGTGGCAAGAGAACGATCGTGAACGGCTATAATTATTTTCCAGCAGTAGTTTCTTTTAAATCGGGCTCAAGATCTTTAAACCTACGCGATCAAATCTCGGTACAAGTTTCGCGAATCGATACTGATTTTCGTTTACGCTTACGAAAAATTCATTCGACTAAAGTAAAAAGTCTACACGCGGTATGTTGACATTTATTAATAACAATTGGAACAAAAAATGGAGTAAAAGAATGAAAACTGGACTTCTTCAACTTCGTGCATTGAACGAATCGACGAAAGAGTACGGGCTCGTTTAACCGTGCCCGTCTATATGTGTCTATGTGTCTGTCTATTTATATTCTTTGTGCTTTTCGTTTGCGGGGTAGAGAGCTTTATTTATTGCGTTTCATTTCCGTTTTAATTTTTACCGTTATGTTTGTAGTTTAATTATAGTAGAGAATTTATCACCACACTTGAACTTGGTTATGTTGGCCGTACCTACGAACATCTGGAGAACTCGAGACACGGACGGTGCAAGACTAGCCGGTATGCGTGTGCAAGCACGCCGGATCCGAACGGAGGGTCTTGTGCGATTGAGTATAATTAAAACGGCGACTACACACTCTTGTGATACGGTTCCCTATATCAAACAAACTATGCTTGTCAACCGATCCCGTAGAACACACGACAAGTTTCACCCTGTAAAGTGATCGAAACGGTGAAAGATCATTGATTCATCGTGGATCAACAAAGTTGTAGTCATCTCTCACAAAATGTTTATCATCTTTTATTAATTCCAAATTTAAATTTAGATAAATTTCGTCATTGAAACGTTGAAATTTTTAAATATTCATTAAATATTCATTAAATATTCATAGTTCATTTTCATAGCAAGATCAATAAATATCAAATATTTTAGTAATTTAATTTTTGTGTGATTCTTTAAAATACTCGCATCATGTACACGATATCTGTCATACGAGAGACCAACATTATTCCCAATATAACACGAAACACACGACAACTAATCTATCGAGGTACACAAGAATCGCAAGTTGTTGTCTTATAATTTTGTCACTCGATTATGTCTTTACTTGAGTTTCTCTCTACCCGCTCGGTATACTTGATTGTACTATTACACATTTGATGTGTATATTTCATCCCGTGACGTTATGTACCCCACCTGTCTCTTTTTCTTTGTTTCTCTTCCTTTACTTTCTGTTTTCTCCTCTAATTTTTCTCTGTATACTATACACAACATCTCTGACTAAGTGTGTAACATTGATCGAAGCTAAACCAACGCGATCGAAATGTGTCAGAAAGAAACGAATCGTGTTGCCGAAAAAGATGATAATTATACTCAACGCATAAGAAAGAACCGAGCTTAAATCCATAATAGCTCGATGCTACCGATCGTATCTTAGTGTGCGTGTATACGTATGTATGGTCTAGCGATAACTTAATCGAAACGTAATAAGAAAAGATGTGGAGCGAGAATAGCAGCGTTCTATAACCACGTCACGTGTCTCTGGGTTCTCTACAGTTCTGGCGATGCATGAGACTATTTTGAAATGCCCGACGCCTGGTTGCAACGGCCGTGGCCATGTCAGCTCGAATCGGAACACGCACAGGAGCCTATCCGGATGTCCCATTGCCGCGGCCAATAAGCAGGCTGCACGCGAGGCACGACACAAGGCTCAAGGTAAGGCAGCACAGCGGCACTCCAACGTGCCTGGAATTCGCCCCAAGAGAAAATCCACGGATGGAGCCGCTCCGTGAAATCGGATCGGGGCTTATAAGCTCCAAGACTGCCGCGAAACTAATCCTCCGATCGTTTCTCGATAGCTCTCGCGTGAACTTCTACCAAACCGAACATTCGAGGGTACACATAAGCCACGTCGTTTTTTTGTCAGTGGCTATTGTCGAGTAATTGTCATTACTCTATGCATTTTAATTTGCAAAGTTAGAGATACAGAATAATTAGACTCATAGAAACATGTTACTCACAAATATTCGTTTGAAAGTTTCTCAATCTTTTCTTCAATTGAAAAGCAAGCATAACCAAGTAAAGATACCAATCTAGTTTCATCACGATATTAATGACGATAAAAAATATGTGATAACCATTTCGTTTTCGCGACAGTGTCCGGAATTCCTCCAGAATACATCAGTACGAACCTGTTGCCGCCGTCGATGGATAGCAAGAGCTACTCCCAGTACGGGTCCACGGCGCAGGACACAAAACCGGTGCTAAACAGCCTGACCTATGACTACTACACGACAACGAAAAGCACGGGTATCAACGTGAAACCTCCGAAAACACCGGAGGAGAATCCCTCATCCCGTACGACCAAGGTAGTCCCTAAAACCGAGAATATGACTCCGAGTGGCAGTTGCTGCAATACCCTGCCATCCAGAGGTCAAAACACGACCGACTTACTAGTACCAAAGACGGAAGAAACTGCTTCCTGTCGAGTGAATTCACCACCACCACCTCCACCACCCACAGTACGGCCAACGTACGACTCGTACATGAATCAGGATTCGAATTCTTCGTCGATGTCCTCGATGGACGCCATGGGGTCTAGAGGATCTATTGGCGCGACGATACATCATCCTACTCAGCATCCGACGCATCACGTGCTGCCTATGCAGCCCACGGTCGCATATCCCATGCCAATGGTCGAGGATACGAGGATGAGTCATCAAATGTCCCAGAGATCTCCGTACGAGCCATCAGCCATGATGGCCGCAGCGGCGGCAGCTGCTGCTGCGGCCACCACCAGCGAGGAACTTTATCATCACAGATCGGCAGAGCACGCGAGAGCCTACATGCATCCTGGAGCGAGCAATATAGCGCGACCAGTTGTCACTTATTCCAACGAGATCGCAACCGCGAGAGGATATGAGAACGCAGTAGCCAGTGCTGCGAATCATCGACCGTATGACCCTGGCACCACATCCGCTTACGAAAGATATGATACACAAAGTTGCGCACCGATTCAGTCACAGCAGCAGCAGCAGCAACAACAACAGCAACAGCAACAGCAACAGCAACAGTTGCATTCCAGGACGAATATGTATTATCTGGGACAGACTGGAATGACGCCTGAGGAGCAAGAAAGAGTGTATCATCAGGAGGCTGCGGCTGCTGCACAGCAACATCAGATGGCGATGGCTGCTGCTACAGCTGCTGGAATGATGAAGACCGAAGACGGTGAATTTCTTTGTTATTATAATTTACAATTATACTAAAATTCCATGCATAAGAACATGAACCATTTTCCTTGAATACAAATTAACGTTAACGTATGTTTAATTTTGCTAAATTTTTTCCTGAATAATGATAAATTCACAGTGTGAAGAGATGTATAATTTGGATCTCGTAATTTATAGAAATGTTGGACGCGTAAATCACAGGATCTTTTTAGTTGGAAACTTAAAAATGTTTACAATCATACAATTTTCCATAATGATCTTATACTTACAGTGAAATGTGTCACAGTGGCGCAAGTTCAGCAAATGCAAAAACCTGGTGGCCCTCCAACCTCCCCAGGTGGCTCGGTAATGGATTTGTCAACTTCCAGCGTCACTTCGACGAGTCCACAGGTGAATATCTACATACAAATTTTCAAAAAACCAAGGTAGAACTGTGCAAATTAAAAAAAAAAAAATGATGATAATTATTACAGGCTCCACCGTACGGTTCCAACAGTCTCAGCCCTCAATATGGCGGTGGTCAAACAGTAGGTGGCAGTCCCCAGGCTGCAGCGAGCCCACATTTGACTGCAAGTCCTCAGGTTCCCAGTCCTCAAGGACAAACCCTTGATCTCAGTGTCAATAGGCTTCATAGGTAATTATCATTTGATCTACTATTCTCTTATGCAAGGAACATTTTTTTTAATCACCCTTTACAAATCAAATTTGGCCATTCATTTTAATACACGCGGAACAAGATTGAAATTATTTTAATTCGACGAATATTTTTCTTCTAACGCAACCAGAATACAACGAGAGGGAGAGATATTAAATCGTACATCATCTTCATCTGATTATAGCGGCGCGCCAAGTCCCCAATATCCAACCGGCCACGGAGAAGCTGTGGCGGTTCCCGTTGGACCTGGTTTCCCAGCACCCAGACCAATCGAGGAGCAAACCGAGCCCGTGGACTTCTCGACGGCGAACGAGCCGGTCAATTTCAGTGGGGGTCCTGGAATCAGGCCTGTGCCAGGCTTCCCGCCACCCGGTGTGCACGTCACGGCGTACAGTCGGGAAAGCACCCCAGACAGCGGGGGTTCCCACTACATGGACGCTTACCGCGATCCCACTGGTGAGCTATCACTGTTTATCACTTAACTTGCCAGATAGTTCGTCATCGATCATTTAGAAACGCTTTATGACCCCTGACTCTATTGTATTCCTCATCTCTATTTTATCTGTAATTGTTGGTCGTTTTCATAATAATTAACGATTTAAATATTGAAAATGATAATTTTTAACGGAGGTATAAAATAAAAGGTGCTCCCCTTTTTCTATCTTTTTAGATTTAAATGTTTTTTGAAATTTTAAAGATGAAATCTGATAACTTTCGATTATTGTGTAATAAATTATTACATTCTTTAATTATTAATTTTTTAAACATCCGCTACCGAAAGCGAATAATATTAAAAAATTTCAAACCTTCACTATTCCGCGTCATACAGTAAAAAATCTAGCTGTGGTGCGATAGAATGCAAAGAAAATCCAATGAGACTCGTGTTTTGAAACCCGTCATCTTTCATCGCGTAGCAACAGAAGCTGTTATACGCGCTGACTAGAGACACCGAAACAAATTACCTGGAACGGGCAGATAAAACCGACACGTACATAGATCCAACAAAGTCTTCGGCATTCTAAATTTCGACAAGCACATATACTTGAAACATACGCGACGCGTCAGCATGACTATATGTAACGGACGAGTGAGGAAATGCATGGACAAGGGAAAAGAACAAAGAGCTCGACGCCCTCGGGGGTCGGACGAGAGAGGAACCGAACGAGAGAGCGATACGCGGTTACAACCGTCGAATAAAAATTCGCCAGAACAGTACATGACTGCCATAATAGGCACCTATGGCCCCGACTCTCATTTTCCTCGGTCTCTCTGTGCCTTGGCATTCCAAACCTACAGCAGCCCATTTCCCTCGTCCCTGTCGTCGTTTCTCCTGCTCTCGCTGTGTATACCCGCCCCTTTCCTCTTTCTCTCATCCTCTTTCGCCGGCGTGGATGTGCACCAAACCGGCACCCTTCCTACCGGACCACCTCCCTGTGGCGGTACACGACCATTGTTAATTATCAATATTTCGCGTACACGTAGCCGGCAAAAGTCCGGCGCGGCCAATATTGTGCGGACTCTGACGCTGGGGAGTAGTTATTGAAATTGAAATATTCGAGCACACAGCCGGCATGTCGAGTTCATTCGTTCGTTCGGCGTCGTCGTGTACGCGCGTCGTCCACGTTGCCCGTACACCGACGCTCTTCGTCCGTCGGCTATTTGCACTGCAGACGAAATGAATTCTTGCCGGTAAATAAACGCGTAGATTTTACAACGGTTAATCAAGCGACGCGTCGACCTTAACGGACGGTTTCGACCTTTGCGCCACCGAACCTTTGTCCTGTCGCTTTCGATCGCTTCATCCCCTTCTTTTTCTTTTCTGCGTTTTCTCGTTTTCTTTTATCTTTATTTTTGTATTGTGGTTCTTTCGTTTCCACGGTGAAAGAGTGACTTCTTTATTTACTTCATTATTGCATCTCGTTACCAGTCAGGAGATTACATAGGAATGAGGCGGGGATTTTCATAAAATTGAAATTCGCCACGCGTCTTCTTCACCAAAGCGGAGCATTCGCGCACGTGTTCATATACTCGCGTTGCTCCAGTTTTTAGGCCGCACCGTGTTTCTTTATTGTACGTTTTCACCGAACGCTGTTGGTTCGATATATGTATATATCCGAACTGCAAGTTTGACAAGTATCCGCGTAGCTTTATAGATATTTCCAAGTTCTAAAATATACCTCTATACCGAAAAGTGAATAAAGAATGGTAAATATGTGGAGAGCGAATTGAATATTAACTTCGTTTAAACTAGAACCTTTTATTTCATTCAAAACTTTTATTATTAAACGACACTAGGATGTAATAGGGATTTTTTAATCTTTTAAATTTCATAGAATATTGTATATAAAATGTTTTATAAATATAAATATTGTAATCTTTCATTCGGCAAGATTACATTATAAATATTTGTCATTTTCAGGTTATGGACCGATGAGCCCGCACCCTGGATACGGAATGACAGGCGTTCAACCGGAATATCCTGGGAACACGTATACCCCCTACCCCACCGCAGGCTACAATTGTGGCGGGACTTATCCTGGAGGTCCCGTAACTTCCGGTTACCAAATCCCAGCTGGCTACACGCCGACACCCTGCTATAGTATGCCACCTCCGCAGCACACAGTCGGACCTCTCGATAAACCTACGGGTAAAGACGATAGGTAAGGAACTCGACGATCTATGTACTTTCCAAAATAATACCGCGCTCGTGAGAAGACGTAGGGCGTTTCTGGTTCATCGGAAACTCGATACTGCCATCCTTAGAGACACTGAGATTATTCAATATCGAAATATTATTATTAATTAGTGTTTTAACGTTTTCCCTGTTATTTTAATTAAATTCGCATAAATTCAAATAAGTAATATATGACACGAAGAAACTTAACATTTCAAATTAATATTTTTAATTTTAACTTCTGAAGATTCCTGATCTTTACTATAATTGATTTGACTTCCAAAGAAAATTGATGATTGATTTCTTTATTACTATTATCCTCAAAGTAAGAGCTTAAGTAAACTAGATACTGTGCAATCCTATAAATCTATATAAATTATACTAAATATACTCAGAGAAGCCTTGTAGCCCTGATCGTTGTAAAAATTGATCTCATTCAGTAGAGTGGGACGGTGCAAGATCAGACCACAATGAAACGTCCCATTCTGGTGGTACCCACGTTGTCCAATGAACCGGAGGAACGTCCACGCGTCTATTAAACGTGCATGCGAGCATCGCACATTTTGGTACTTGCCTTGCGGAAAGGGTCGCGCGAATCTCTCTCGCGAATGTATACGTATATTGGCGGCTGAAAAGGCACAGGAGGCAAAATCGGTTGGTGGCGGTGGCGGCCACTAACGGCGCAGAGGGAGGCGGAGATCGCGCATACCTACCTCCATTTTGTTAATTAAAGTAATTACTCTTCGTACCGAAAGTGCCAACCTTATTCTAATTGACGTAAAGCTCGGCGGTACAGTGGAGAAGGCGCGGTTCGGCGCATAAGGAGAGGAGGTGGAACGAGAGGCTGCTGGAAGGGGAGCCGCCAAGGGTGAATAAGGTCGAAAGAGGAGGTGGGGTATAATCAGTTGCCACCGCACTGGATTATGGGGCGAGACCTGCGTCGTCCCATCGAGGTTAGACCCTTGAAATGCATCTCGGATACCTCGGGCAACACTGGTTTCCTCTCTTTTCTAATCTCCGCCCATGCCCTGGAATTCCGCGCGTCCGTTCGACAACGTTGCCCAAATTCTTCGAGAATGTTCGCGTTTATATATTAAGGGGTAGATCGTGGAAAAGTTGGAGAAATCATATTTAAATTAAGCGTTCTAAAATAGTCGTCTACGGTTTGGATATGTAGGCACCTAGAATGCTTCGAAATTGCGAACTCGTACAAATAATAGATTGTTTTTTTAATAAAAAGTAGTTCTTTTAAACATAATTATATGTAGTTAACCTTTTTTCAACAGTTGCGCGTATAGAACACTTTGGAAGTTGCAGTCTTGAAAAAGATATTTTATTAGTTTTAACGATTAATACGGCAATTTTTATATGTTACATACATTTATAGTGTACTAGGAATTTAACATCCGCAGTAGATTCATTTTTATAACGATAAACTAGGAAGCAAAGAAGCACCATTCGTTCTCGAATTTTTGACTTTACTAATACTTACTATACAATTCTCATTATGTCCTAATCGTATCATCTTATGAATCGTAATCTTGTCAGAGACTCGTCGTCCCTTCAAAACGTACGAAATCATACGAAACAATAAAAAATGAAGTTCATATCGTTCTAAGACATGCTTTCAAGAGCAATTACCTCACTCCCCTCCATAGACAATCTTCGATTCGTAATAGAACTCGTAATAGAAGAACTTCGAATAACGGAAACGCGACTTATGAAGGTCGTTGGTATGAAGACAGAGAAGGTTGGTGGTTAGACGGAGCCTGGGAAAATACACAAGGCAGAGCATTCGGGGCATACCGGTGAATTGCACTCAAGTCCGCATCCGTCGGCTCGGTTGGCCGGCAATATCGCGGCTACTCAAGGGCCATCGAGGTTTTCGAGGCTTCTCATAGCCCAGCGGTAGTTCGTTCATCTACGAAACTACGAGGAGACGAGAGAAAAAAGCAGAAGCAAACCGCTCTCTCGTGCTCTGATCCGCATATATTCCTTCCGCCTCCTGCTCCTGCTGCTGCTGCGCTTCGTCCTTTCTCCACCGACCGGATGCCGAACTTTTCGGGATATTTTTTCTCTCTCTCATATGTCGCTATGACACCCGCTATCCGTGCACGGCAACCTCCCTCTCGCCCTGGCCGAGAAGGAAAAGTTGCGGAGCGCAATAAAACTTTCCGGTTGCTATCCCAGCTCTGTAACGACGCGACGCAGCGATTGCGTTCCAGCCACGCTCGTACCCTGGATGTCCGGAATAGTACTATTCCAACTGAGCTTTCGAGATTAAAAATTTCCTTTCGTTTATTATCTTCGTTGTTATATGTGTGAAATTTTGATTGAATCTGACGATAATAAGTGAAGGTTCGAAGGAAAAGTGGTAAAAGTGACGATATCTTTATTTTAAAAAAACTGCGTTGATCTAGACAAACATGATCTTTTCTACTTTTCCATTGAGTTCCTCGAACATGTTCTCCATTTATGATTCGACGTGGAACTATGCGCTGGCATCCATCGTACGACGTAGCGAGTGAACGCGTATGAAAGAGTTATTAGGTGCAGGCATACGAGAGACGAGCGATCGCGTTGGGAGTGTCTTATAGTGTTGATGTTGTTCGGTGCAGTATGAATATGAGGCGGCACTCGTTGAATTTCGTGCCTCGGCCCGCCCCTCGTGGTCGCGATGGCAAGGAGCTGATACAGTGCCCCACGTCGTCCTGTGATGGCATGGGTCATGTCTCGGGAAACTACGCTACCCACAGAAGGCAAGGCAGCATTGACATTGACACTGACATTTTACATTCGACGACGTCATCCGATTATGTATAATTTATATATTGATATAGCGATGCAGCACGCACGCACGCACGCTCCACATATCATACACATACATGAATACACACATATTCATACATATAGGAACCTTGCTACACAATTATTCCCCTGGTTCTCCTGATTGAATCGATCCAACGTAAAAATTCCTTGATAGTAGTTCGATTCCTGTTAAAGTACTTGGCATCCTATAGAACACACGCGTAAAGTCACACATATCGACATCCTTAAAACACATTCAAACATTGAAAGCGATTTCTCACGAAAATGCGAAAATTACATGGATGGGTTTTTTGCATCAATGCATATTGGTGGTCCGTGGCGTAGTGGCTTCTTAAGTGTTTTGTGACACTATCATTTTTATCTAGAACGTTCCTTCACCCCTAACTTCCTTGCTAAACCGGTCTTGTAGTCCTTACTCGATATTGCTGTTACCATATTATACGTGTGAACACCCGTTTGATATAAATAGCTATTTTTACAAATCATTTTGTTTCTTTTTATTTTCATTCCACGGTCTTCCTTCTCTTTATATATCCTTTCTTCTTCCGCAATATAGTTTCTCTTTGCGTACCTTTTTCACGTACGTAATTCCTCCACACCCCATTTGCCTTATCGTACGATATACTATAACCAAAGTGTGTAGATGAGTTTCATGTTGAATGAAGCACCACTTGCTCCCTGTTTCGACCCGACCCCTACGAAAAGGGATGGCAAAATCATTAAGACGATCGCCGGTGAAGAGCAGCTTCGTGCTCGTGCAAAGATACGATGCTTCCACCAGTTTGTCTTGAGCTCTAACTGTAATTAATATTCATTTTCATATACGCATTTAAATATATATATATATATATATAAATATATATTATATGATCACCGAACCCGCCCGTTTAAAAACCGCTTCGCCAGCCTCGAGTGGGCAGCTTCGTAGCGAACTGTTGCCAATGACCATGTCAGAGCAGAACCGTAAGGAATAGAAAAAGTGAGAGAAAATAAAATATAACGATAATTGTAACAGTCAGAAAGGTGCACCGTATCCGGAAGCGTGTTGCACGGTTGTTTAATTATAATCGTTTAATTATAAACACAGAGAAAGACAATTGGCAATTGACGAGTTTCACTGGGGTCAGGTGTGAGTGTGCTCCCTGCTCTCCTTTTCAGTGTTCCTAGAGTAAGGCCAACCTTGTATTGACATGAACTTAAAACGCGATCGATCGATACGAGCGACACCTCATGAGTGATCCAACTGGAACACGGCGTTGCCATTTGCATGCTATCATATGTGTATATAATTATGAATCGTTGATTGCCCGTTTCGACTGCGAGTCCACCATTCACCCAATAGATCCGAGGGAAAAGAACCTGTTGGAATCAATACGATATCATTCAAAGTCATGTTTCGAGAGAGAATGGAGACGTGTCATTTCACGACACGAGCCTTAAACCTTCCTGTTCAATGTCTTCGTTCGAACTGGACGCAAGGCAAGTTGTCCAAGATTGAATCGCGCTGAAGGCTGCTTCTTTTATAAAACCATTATTAATATGTAAGCAGTCCGTGTGGATGATCTCGGTGAGCAGAATTGTCTTGCTCCTTTGACGAATAATAAATACCAATAGAAAATCATAATGCAATAGAACTAACATTTGTCGAACGATACTTTGTAATCTCATCGAGATCTTCTTCTAAATCGTTTAATAGTACCCGACTATCATATCTGGTACCTGGACGTAAGTACTCGAGACTTCTTGGCAACGTCGCGTAAATTGCATGCGATGTGTTGCTGAAGCCATCGTTGGATGTTTCTGAGGTGTGCGTTCGTGATCCTGACCATGGGGATTCCTGCGCTGCTTATTCATTCTACTTGATATATATTGAATAAAACAAGATTGTTAAAACATTCTCTAACGAAGTGAAAGTAGCGCAAAATCGTCATGGTATACGTAGACCAAGTTTAAAAGAGCAGAAATTTTTGTTTCCTTTACAGCTTGTCTGGTTGTCCGCGAGCCGATCGTTCCCAGATCCAAGCGCATTCTCAAGAGCTCAAATGTCCCACACCAGGATGCGACGGTTCGGGACACGTGACCGGTAACTATTCATCTCACAGAAGTTTGTCCGGTTGTCCAAGGGCTAACAAACCGAAAAGCAAGCCCCGAGATGGACAAGATTCGGAACCACTAAGGTTTGTATCATTGACATTCTACTAATTCTCCAACACTTCAAAATCGAATCAATCCTTCGATCTCTAAAACTTGAAACTAAAACTTTCAAATTTCCATATTGAATAGTTTTCTATGAAAATCATTGCAAGTAATCACTGCTCTGAAACTAACACTGAATCAGTGCAATTCATTTCCATAAATTTGATAAAGATTAGTGAGAAAGATAGAATGGGTTTAATTGAGCGAGCTTCTAGCCTCTTGCGAACTCTGCAACTTGTGTTATACATAATCACGATCCCAATTTGCGTTTTCACCATGTTCGCACGTTACACGCAGCTACGTGGATATCTTGCTGACCGCATTGCACGTGCTAAGATCCGCTACCAGACCAAAAAGGTCGACCCCATCCCTTTCAACGCGGTATCCCTTAAACCCTATTCGCTTCCTAACGCAAAGACGAAGACGCTGACTAATAACCAGCGGTTTCCGCTCGTTTCATGCTCGCTCTCTCTCTATTTCTCTGTGGATGGATTATATGGTGTTGGTAATGGTGGTGTTGGCATTTCGTGCTACAGATGTCCCATTCCCGGTTGCGATGGCTCTGGCCATGCCACTGGCAAATTCTTGTCGCATCGCAGGTAAGATTTCCTCGCGATTTTTGTGGAAGACCAAATATTCTAATTATCACTTACTGAAAACTTTAAAAAGGAACTTTTTTCAAAATTGAGCGTTTGAAATAGTACTCGTAATTTTAAGAAAACGAAAGACTCGAGATAGCTTCATTCCTATTGTAAAATATTTGCAAAAAAATTGATTGAAAAAGAATATTTCTAATAAATTTTATTTCAATTTAGCCAGTTTACAGAAACTAGGCAGTTTATCTAAGATTAACGTAGCAGATCGAATTCGAACGAATTACTTTTAACCAACAAGTAACTTTGTCCAAGTTACATTTTTGTTCGATGGTAATGTCTCAAACTAATTTTGTTCTTCTGCCACAAAAAAAAAAAAAAAAAAAAAATTGGCATTTCTTATTTTCCTTATTTTCAGTAAGAAGGTGTTTTCTATGAAACGACATGTCCTTAATTGCGATAACAACGACTTGTTGCAGCGCATCGGGCTGCCCCATTGCAAACAGGAACAAGATGCGTGTATTAGAATCGGGAGGTACGGTGGAGCAGCACAAAGCAGCGGTGGCCGCGGCGACAGCGATGAAATTCGAGGGTGTGAACTGTCCCACGCCGGGCTGTGACGGAATCGGTCATATAAACGGATCGTTCTCCACTCACAGATCTCTGTCCGGTTGTCCGATAGCCGGTCACGCTGTAAAGAAGCCAAAGTTCGAAGACATGTCGACCATGTACAGCAAAGGAATCACCGGTGAGGATCAAGCTGCCTCAGATGTCGTTCATGTCTTCGATTATCGATGCGTGTCGTTATTAATCGAAGAATAAAAAGCAAAAAGAAAAAAGAAAAGGAAAGCAGATCGATTGGCTCTTCGTGAACGAGTCGTCGACAATTGATACATATTAAGAATTGAAATGTTCGCTGTAAATTCGAGATATCTCATTCACGTCGAGCTAATGTTGCGACATGTGATTGCCTACTACAGTGAGTAGAAGCAAAAAATTGTAGAGTAGGCATGATTATTACAAGTTTGCCTTTTTATTCTTTTCTCGCGCCGTACTCGTCCAATATCATTTCTTTTTCTTTTCTTTTTATTGACTTTCATATTAGATGATATTTGGAAAAACATTCGGAATAATATATGGAATTAGTAACTTTGGACGAGTCGAGGGCAAAAAATTGTGACAAAATTCTGAACGTTTATTTGTAAACTTGTGCATATATGACCTTATACTTGATCCTATGCTACGCTATACTCTACTCTTCACGCAATGATGTGCTGTCATACCAACAAGAGTAACCTCCGTCCTTTTTCCCGCCCATTTCTGTCTACCTGTATATTCAGTTACTTTTTTGGTCGTTTCTACTTAAATTTTACGTTTTCGTTCTCGCCACCCTTTTTCTCCGTGATATTGGTATTCAGGTGTATTCGAGATATTTTGTTTGGTTCTGTTCTTTTTTATATTCTTCCACGAGAAAACAGAGACGCACGGAATTTGTTGACCAACGGCAACAGGAAAAAAAAAAAAAAAAAGAAAAGAAAGAAAGAAACACCTGAACTGGACACCTCAACTTCCACTGTGTCACTTTGCTTCTTCCAATTACGAATTTGGCCCCCGTAAAATCCTATCTCCCACATTACTATGTGCAAGAACAAAGACAATTAGAAAAAAAGAAGCGAAAATGTAAAGACCAAAAAAAAAAAGCAACCGTATGTCATAATAATGAAAAATAATATATTCTGATTTATTCTGGGATCACGATCAGCTCCTTTCCTGTCATTGAGCTTTGAGGAGAACATTTACTTTTGAAGGTAAGGGACTGACGTACTCGCCATTTGTTTTCTATGTGTTTTCGGTGTTACATACAAGATCCACACACCAGTAATTTTACTTTTTACGAGATGACGTCCGAGTGTTGGCAGCAACATAAAGAAACAGAAAAGTACCTGCTATAGTTTCAATTAAATAATTTTCAATTCTTTTATGATATAACTGCAAGTTACGATGACGTTGCAAAATTAAAAGGCCAGCACTCGGTGTCTCCTATTTTTTTCTTCTATCTGGTATGATGGCACCTCACGCTACCCTTTGATCACCTTAACATCGTCCCCGATCATTCTGTTTTCCTGCGGCACTCCTGTCAGGTTCGTGCGTCTGTTAATGAGTTAAACGCGTCACTCGTTTCATCGAAAGAACAAGTCATCGCGTTTGCGAACTAGACGAGCTCTTTTCTCCATCACTTCAGCACGAACCACTCGCAGAAGAAACCGTACCGATTCCCATATTTCAGACAAATCCTCATGCAGCGACTTGGGATACTTTCTAGACTTATACTGCCTAGCAAGCGATCATTGTCGCGCGATAAGACGAACCTGCGATGTGATGATGCACTTGTTTTCCAAAAAAAAAAAAAAAAAGAAAAAAGATACCAAAAAAAGAAAAAAGTAAAACAATGTAACCCGACCACAGACCAACCCAAATCGCTGTCCGAAGCTTTCCTGGCGCTACTTACATATACGCTCTCGCCACATTCTCACATTTTATTGTATATGAATCCCGCACACCTGTCAAGAACTACGTATGTAACTAGTAATATTTTTTCTCTGTAATATCAAGTCGCTTTTGTACGAAACTCGTGTGGACAGAGCTCTTTTTGAGAGTTTCGGTCAAGATCTTGGGTTGATCGGACTTTATCGACCTTCTTGGCTTCCGATGGTTTTCTCCAAGTAAACCTACGTTCTCGAGACTATCGACGTCGATATACACCGCTGACTATAAAACTATAAGTTAACTATAAGAAAGTAAAAACAATGAAAATATTCACTTTATATTGAATATCAATGGCCGTTTTATTACTTATGGCGCTAAGTGACATTAGCAGAAAAAATCAGTCGAACCAGTGTCTCGAGAATCAGGGTGAAAGCTGTTGGAAATCGGGAAAAGCGAAATAAAAGTATAAGAAAAAGAAAGAAAGAAAGAGGGAGATAGACAGGCTGTTAAAATGGACCGTGTATGCCCTATCTTCAGGAGTGGACACCAGTGGTCCGGCTCACGGGGGTGCGGTGGGTACGGGTCAGGGTAACACGAGTGGTAGCGGTACCGCCAGTGGCCAGAGCGAGGATCTCTACACACTGGAAGCCGAGATCACAGAGCTCCAGAGAGAAAACGCTCGGGTCGAATCGCAGGTGTTGCGCTTGCGCTCCGATATCACCGCCATGGAGAACCAACTGAAGCAAGGTGAAAAGGTCAGTACGCTTGTACTCAGTCGGTAATCGATTATTACCGTGCGCTGATAGAAATGCTAGAGGAGCTTCCGTCTGCCAATTACATAGAATGCGATCCAATTTGGGCTAAAATTTCTATTTACAATGTTATTTTATCATCCATGATGTTATTATGGATCTGAGTATCGTGTATTTGAATATCAAACCTACCGTGATTGAGTAAAACAGTATGGAATTAAAATTCGTAGGAATTTTAGACTAGACAGTTCTTCTATCGTTCGTTGTTAACGTAGATCTGCGCTGATCAGAGAGATTCCTTTTCCTCCGACGCTCAAAATTGAAAATTCCCAATTCTGAAATTTCTAGTTGATAGCATTGATCTCGTTACAAATACTTAAATTTTCCTTTCTTTTTATCATTGTTACGAAAGTGATCAAGTGTATATTTAATAAGCTGAATGTTTTGTAAAAAGAGGTTCGTTTCTTCGCAGGAAACAACGGCGATTACTCAGCGAAGCAACAACCTGACCGAGTACTATCAATCGCTACGCGATAACATGATAACGTTGTTGGAGCACGTGCGAATACCGAACGCCCCGGGCGGACCGCAGGAGAAGATGGGCCACGAGAACTTCGACAGTTACCTGACGAAGCTGCAGACACTGTGCACCGCCGATGGTTATTGCGCGGACGAGGCAAACAGGCCGATATACGAAACGGTGAAGACCGCGCTGCAGGATTTCACGGTCCTACCGACACCCATCTGAGACCATCCTTAAAGCTCGACGATCGGATACAACGTGACACGAACGCGTTTCATGCGGTAACTTCGTTCTCGTTGTGATGATAAGGAAAAAAAAATGCGATCATAACAGAGACACAGAGGTTCGCGTGATTTACCACAATGGAAAGACTATTCTGTGCGATGAAAATCGTGTGTCGGTAAACGAGCAACGAGAAGGACTTTCTTGATCGCATAATAAATTGTGTTATGACTCTCCATACTGAGAATGAGAAATCGAGAGGACTTTTTACCAATTATCGGGTGATCTGCTCGTGTACCAAAGGAAAACGGTGCTTTCGACTGTCGACTTAAAGACGGTAAATGTTCGACATAAGCCGATGACAACTGTATAGACTTGAGAGTAGTAAATGTTACAAAGAAAAACGGTATCTAAGGTATCATCTGATAATCACCCAGTGTGATCCCGCAGAACCGTACGGACTGACGTTGCTCATAGCGATATCTTTTGTATATAATGAAATTGTAGAACATAAGAATATCGTAAGGCCGAGGACCGCGAGGACTCGTAGGCATCGTGATTGTAAATAGACGGCAGAGAAAGCATTTATATATATATATATATATACATACATATACATATTATTCGAAGGAAACGTTAATGTCGTTATCACTCTTAAGTCATGTAAAGATGGAGTTGCTGGAAGACACAAGGAGCACAAGTGCGAAAAACATTAATGATTAGCTTAAATGTATATCGAACAAACGTATTGCTCTTACCAGTGCATAACTGTTACTACCCGTTAAGCCATTAAACGTTTAAAAAGTAAACGAGAATGTGGAACCGCTATCGATGCTGCTTCTGCTAAAATGGAAAAATGGAAAAAAAAAAAAAAGAAAGAAAAGAACCGACAGCTACTTATAAATTACTACTGCGTACTTACAGCTAGATATTATTATTACTACTATCGTCACTGTTACAACCACCGAGATTGTTTCTAGGACTAACCCAATCATTATTATTATTGCTACCACTACTCTTACTACTGTCTGATATAGGATATTAGCGATGAGTATACCGACGCATTTATATTATCAACGAGTCTACGAAACGGCGAAACACTTTGTCCATAGTGTGTACATAGTCGACAGAAAGAGATTACGAATATTATAATGAGAGTTCGGTGAGTACTGCTGATCCACTTGGCTAATTGTGCGTGAGATGATCGATGAGAGAAGATTCTGCGCGTGAAACCTCGATCTTGTAATAACGGTGCATGTACACACAGCTTGGTCGTTAATTGTCAAGATGTCAATCGCAAACACGGTGTACTTATCAAATTTCCAAGCGTTTAAGGGCGCGTCGAGGATCGACGAGCTCCATGCAAAGCGAGGACGATCCTTGATCCTCGCGCTCGTCGTGAATCGTCGACCAATCGAATCGGGACGAAGGATACTCGTTCTTTTGTGCAATAGTTTCGAAACGTTCTGTGTTTGTTCCTTTCGTTGGAGAAATTTATTAGGATAAACAGATACGCGTACATAGTACCGTCGCGTTTATGTGAATTGTTATTATTTTTGTTGATACATTTACGTCTCTCTACGTTGTAAGTTGGCGTTTTTAATGGACCGCGGAGCACGCGAGGAACCAAACGTGTAAATATCGATACGTTCCTGCGCGTATCGCGGTACGACGAATATCTTCTGCCTCTTGGATGCTTAACGGTCGAAGGCTCGATGAAGAAAAGCAAATCTCTGACAATACACGTCGTCGAACCGGCAAACCAAGCGTTTCTGGTTTATTTCTCTGGCATCGATACGTATACGAGACGAACGAGGAAAAAAGTCGATGGCGACGTTCGCGTAAAATTATCTTTGACGTTTACCAAGCAACACGTTATATTACACGAGTACTAGTTTAAAACAAAGGATAGAAAGAAACGCGACATAACCGAGATAGGCGAAGATATTTTCCGTGCAGCGCTTATTGCTTTACAGACTGAAATAATTTCGTCACAGTAGAACGAGACAGTGTACATAAAAGTAAGAGAGAGCGGAGAATCTGAGAAGTAGAATATAGGAGAATCAATTATTCGTCTAATTCGTGGACAGATGGGATGAAAGATACCGCGAGAAGAGGTATATACTTTAACCAAACACCGTGTAGTGAGAGTAATAATAAATTAAAAAATATAGCGATAGTCGGCCGACGATTACGATTAATCTTCGACGTTATCATTATTCTTGTCATTGTCATTATTATTACGATTATAATTACCATCGTCACTGTGATTAGATCTATTTTTTTGCTCAACACGAACCGCATACAGGTAGTGGGAAGGCAGACGAGCAACACGTTCACGATCAGTACGAGCTCGTTCTTCCCGAGAGTTACCATTTCGACGACATTATTGCTATTATTACCATTATTACCATTATTGTCGTTACGTTCTCGTCATTATTACGATTATTATTGTTGCCGTTGATAAAGTTGTACGAATATATAAGTTCAATGACATGCTTTAAGTAAGTATAAATGTTACTCCGATTGAATAAAGGGTATTTATCGATGAATCTTGGCTTATTATTCATAGACAAGTCTTACAAATACAAAGTTCGGTGCTTTAAATCTTCACTTTCCACTTCTCACGAGCAAAATTCGCTTTCCTCAGTCGTGTCAGTCCGATGCTCAAATCTCGCTTAATCAGAGTATGTGAATAATGTGGGAAAATAGAGCGGGACAGAGATCGTGGTGCCATATATAACTTTTAAGATATTAGGTATGGTAATTGCACTATTGGTTGTAGGATACGTAATGTGGAATATGAAATACGATGTTATAGTACGTAGAAAATTTATATATTCGATTTACTTCAACACGAGGAATTACTCACTTTCTGGTTTTACCGCGATTTCGGTATACTCATTCCGTTTTCTTCGAAAGCATAGATCTCTACCAAGATTGAGAATTAAACTTTAAAACTTTATGGACATATTTTCAAGATATCAAATTATAAGAAAAAACAAAAAGATTGATGTTTTAGCCCGTCATACTAAGAAGACTTCTTAAGTTTTATTAATTTCGATTATGGCCATGTTAGAATTCTATCGTTTCGAATCTTATAGGAAACGCTATAAGGAATTGGTGTAGAAAAGAAACTCAAGTTTAAAAGTTGCCTATCATTATATTTGCATTTTCGTTATAAAAAAAGAGTCTTGTTTCACAAAGCAACGTCGAACTTGACATAGTAATATATTATATAATACCTGCATAATCGTATATATCACAATAAAATGGACGTGTGAATGAGTTTCGCATATGGTATGTACATCGTGTAAAAATGACAATCATCGAAATTATATGGCAAGCAAACGTATTTCCCCTAAAAAGCCACGCGATTGTCTAAGCAATGAAATTCAGAACATCTCTAGTTCCGATACGTTTTAGAGCTTCCCTCTCCAATTCCTACACGTCTTTTAAGGTCTCTTAAGGTCACGTAAAAGTCTCTTAAGTTCTTCGACCATAGCAAATGCTATTCTTTTTAATGATAATGGATACAGTTTATAGATTGTGTACAGATATAATAATGTACAAACGTACGAAGTGTATCGACAGTTCGTATTTGCTATTTTAGATTCACTCTAAATTAGCCAGACGAGTTCACTAATCACGCTTATACGGGTTTATTGGCAAGTTCACTTGAAGTTTCGACAGCTCTGGAACTACGTATCAAGTCATGAGTATCTTGTGCAAACATTTAGGCTTGTGTCTCTCTAGGCGCTTTGCAGAAGGCACAATGTTTACATTCCCTTTGACTCTCTTGAGCTCTCTCTTCTTCGAATTTCTCAAGTTCTTGCAACAAAATTCGCCATCCGTTTCAGACTCATGGAATCCATCGATCAAACGTAACGACCAATGTAATACGACTCTACCCTCGATCCTAGCTTCGATCGTGTCATTGCGTTGATTCGCTGACAAAAGTGGAGTCCCGTTTGGAGAACTGTTCGTTTGATTCTTTGAACACAAATATCTTTAGTCTACTTAAAAGAGGTCTACGTAAACGAGGCTCTCCCATCCTTGACGGTGCTGTAACACCTATAACGAACGGCTGAATGGTTCGTACCATCTTTGCACTCTTGTACTTGGCCGGTTGGTAGATGTATTGCAATACGCAGGAACTCTAGCATGCCGCAAGCCTCTCTTGTCGCGATCATGAGTGGTATTGCCAAATATTTCACCTAAAATAAGGAGAAATCATCAATATAATTGTATAATTACATCAAAAATCTGTACACATACTTATCAATAAGATTATCAAAGATTTATTTCTTTCAATAAAATTTCTACAAGAATTCATCGAATTCTCAGAAACTCAATCGAATCTCATACATTAGAGATATAACAGAACATTTATTGGGGTATTTAATGCTTAATTAAACAATCTCTTGTCGCTTAAATTTATTATTTGAATGCAAAAATCTTATCTAAATAGCGTGAAAACCAGTGAATTATTATTCACAGAAAAGTTTAGATGAACAAAGTTCTGACGTAACTAATACCATATTCGTAGTATATGATGACGTAACCAAGTTTTATAGAACAATTCGTAGCATCACCTGTAATAAACCACGAAGTGAAATTGCATCATAGTTCCTCCCAGATGTATGGAATT
Source organism: Bombus fervidus (assembly GCF_041682495.2). Classification (NCBI taxonomy): domain Eukaryota; kingdom Metazoa; phylum Arthropoda; class Insecta; order Hymenoptera; family Apidae; genus Bombus; species Bombus fervidus. Next base: position 1,594,394 of record NC_091523.1, on the reverse strand, counting down.
CCCTGACTTCGTTCCATCCCCACCCTACGTTTCACAACGCGACCAGGCTAACTAGTTCTCACGAACGACTTACGAACGACACAATATATCAAACATCTGTTCTTTTTATACTTTACGGAGAATCTATCGACTAAATAATCGAACGTTTCATTGAAGAGAAAGCAGTGGAGATGCGTAATTGTATTTTACCTCGCGTAAGGCGGCGGCGGCGACGGCGTAGGGTCCCTAGAAACAATCTCCACGGTTCTAGGAACCATATTGTGTACAGTTGGTAATGACAACGTGTTGCTATTGTTCGGCCTAAATAGATGACTAGGATTCAACTTGATGGCATCGTCGTAGCTAGGTGGCGCATCCGTAACCGCCTCGTAATCTGGTGGTTTTTGTCTGGATCCACTAGATGGTTCCTCAATGGAGATTACGTGAATAGGATCGTCGATCTGCGTTATACAGAATTTATCACTCGAATCAGTGTTTGACAGAATTATAAAATAATATTATATATGTATATATATATTTACATATATAAATATATATATATTCAAGTACAAGGAGATAGTAATTCGATAGGATTCTATACTTAGAGCCATGAATGATCAACGTCTGCCTTTCGAAAGTGACCCCTCCGATCCGATTCGTACGAATCGATTCTTATCTCGTTAATATTTGACGACAGTATTACACGATCAACCGCAAGGATATTAACCCCAAAATGGTTATTCTTCTATATATATCGCGACTGGTCTATAGATATCCACCTACGTGTTTGCCTCGACACTCTTTAGAAACTTTATAGCTGGCCGGATCTAAGTCACGAAAGGGCGCGCGTTTACCGCAGAGCTACGTACGCCGGATACAGAACAGGATGAAAATAGCGCGGTTATTCGAGGCTATAAAGAAAGCTTCGCGGAAAATTGCATAATCGTTTTGTCGGCTTGAATCGCTGGGTGAATGACTGAGAACAGAGCCGATTTTTTCTTCCACGAAACTGTCGGCTTTCTTCATTAGGTACAAATCGCAAATTAGAGATTTTGCAATGCTGGCACCGGTCGTTCGGTCCCTATTGACTCGAGCGGCTCACGATTTCGTTCGTGATTGTTCTATAGATCGGTCAATGATCGTGTTTCTTCGTTTGGAAATAATCTAGCCGATGTAAAAGCCATTTGTAAAAATATCGCACGATTTTGTTGTTTAGAGTTTTTTACTTAATGCCAGTTATAGAATTTGGTATTTAAGAATTTCCTAGTTATTTATTTAATTCATTTGGACCTGTTTATGCGACTAAGATTCTACGATAGAAATTCATACTTGAAGGAACACCATGAAGTTTCCTTTCAAATATATACTTTCCAGGAGAAATTATCAGTGTATCTGTCGTAAATATTGTACGACAATGAATAATACACTTTAGGATTAAGTCTCTTGTTATACTTACTGTTAGATATACATATGAATAAATATCTTATAATCGTATTCATGATCTTTGTCAGATTAATTCGTTTCGCTAATAAGATTAATAATTAAAAATTAATGATCCATGATGAGATCATTAGTAATGGAAATAGATGATAATGTGGAAGTATAAATGAATATCAATGCGTCGCTATATTTCCATTTTACTTAATAACACTGAAATATTATTTGCAAAAAATGAATATTTCTCATGTATTTTTTATCATTTTACATTCTTCACGTTCTACTTTATTAATAACAGGTTAATTTTAAAATGTTAATTACTGTAAGAAGAAGGTTGCATAACGGAAAATTGACAACTGTTTCAAATGTGTCGATTGCAGCTGGGACACGGCAAAATAATCGAAGGATGGCCGCCGATAAATATAGATACGTGCTTCCGGGTGAATATCCTTACAGTAGTAGATAAGTGCACTGTAACTACCAGCGACCTCCTTTATGCATCGAGCCACAGACAGACCTTTGCATTTCTATTGTTTCCCTGCGTGAACGAAAAGAGGAACAGCTGCTATTCTAAGTCACACGACTATACTACGCCCACATATCGTTTTAGAGACAAAATGCAGAAAATGTGAAGGAGAGGCAAAAAAGTAAGAGGAACAGCTTCTGAAAGAACAATCTTTGCATGACCAAAATTCGAGTGAAATGAAAGCATAGACACAATGGGGCGTGTAGGACAAAAGAGAACGTTGCAAACAAAGATATGACAGAATCGCGAGGAGATAAAGGAAAACGTGCGACAAAAGAATTCGTCCAGTGATAATCGGAGGATTCTGATCGTCTGGTTCCCAGAATTTACATAATACCTGTGAAAGTAGTGCGATCGCGTCTACGATACTGCTTATAATTGTTCAAGGGATAAGAATTTTTAGTTCGATGGCCATATGAATTAGAAATTTTAGTTCTTATCGTAACTTTTGGCAGCATACTACGTGTCATAAAGATACATTGGTTGAAAGATGCATTCATGTGAAAATTATATCACAAGAAAAGAACAAAAGTGATTTTTGATAATACTTTACATGATACACCGCAAAGTAGTACTGTAAAATGAGATATTTGACCACAAAAAAGGAATACAATTTCTTTAACACCGTTCCGTTTCCATAGAAATCGGTTTTGTATCAATATACTTAGCTTTCTACATCATTTATTGCTACTTATATTTATAAACGTGGTTAATGTTACACTATTATCATCTATCTTTCACTTTATCGATTTGTTATTGATATTACTATTGATCGATCTATTAGTAGTTAGTATTGATTTTGATCTATTGATCTTGAAGCTAAGTGCGATTTTTTAATACTCGATAAATCCTCGAATAATTATAAGCGGTACTATGTACTATGCTTGTATGCTGTAACTATATGTATAATAAATTATGGAACAAAAAGAATTACGAAAATTAATTTCGTTTACCGAACATTCTCCTATCGAACTATAAACGTTGTGCATAAATTTTCACTTTTGACGAAGCTGATTTGTATCAAGAGTATACAGCAATTATTGCCGCTTTACGAAACGCTACATAGCGTGTGTTAACTATGTCGATTTTAGGAGCTAGCGAGTGATTTATGAGGCGAGGAAAAGCCACTGCAACAATTTTGATCGAACTATATTATTTTTATCTCGTAGCCTGTTTACAAACGCTGGTGATTACGGTTCCCCTGTGTACTATTACTTGTGCTATAGACGACCGGTTCGCCGTCTATAATAGGAAGTTGACCCGGATCGATCTGAAAAACGCTGCAATTTTCGGAGGTCTCAATCAAGTATGTTTCGAAATCCTTAAACTCGAACAAAACATTTGCCGATGGTAAATTGAGCCGTTTACGGAGAAAGTAGGGACTTTGACACGTGAAATAGAATCGAAATTAGATTCAATTACTCTTTCAGTCAATATAACTATAGCTGTTGTTCTATCCTGAGTCATTCTGAGAGAAAGGATTCAGATAGATTTCTCGATCTTAGAATATGAATACATAAATGTTGGCAATGTTAAGTGAACTGTCACTGCGGCTAAAGTTCAGAAATTTTATCTGTTTAATCGACAGTTTGTTCGAATTCACTATATGTATAGGTTAATTGTATGCACGCGACTAGTTCTTAAGTTGCTTGAAATACAAATGTAGTCAAACGTAGAAGTAAAATATTGATCTCAAATTTCCTTGGAACATTGTTGCTCGCAAAAGTTTCAATTTCATCTTCGACTAGCTAATTAAAGACGTATGATTCGATCTGTTATTAGAATTGCACTTTATAGTATGCGATATATTACTTAGTTTTGTATTTTCTATAACAACAATTACATACTGCATATGAAAAAGATAAGTCAGTCATATAAAATCAGAATCATATTCCAATCAATCAAATCAACGTCTGATTAATTTTTTCAAAATATACCAATACGATACCAAATCAGTCTCTTAACTTATTCGCAATCTCTACTCGTAACAAATTTGTATTCCCTGACGTATTTCACTATTTCGATAAAAGATAAAATGATTATCGCTGTAATGGATTAAAAAATGAAGACTTACCTGTGCTGTGATTGGATGATTTGTGTGTTGTGTGTGCATGGTTGCCCTACTTGGCGGTGCGTGCAGCCAACAACACATTGCGGCACATATGAGAAGAGCGCCTGCGATTATGCAAGCAACACCGACATATCGTACCGGTTCGACGTAGTTCTCCGCGAGGCCTAACCAGTTTATCAGTGCTCCAACGCAAAGGAGAACCATTCCGTACCTGTAGGGACGCTGCGAACGCCGCGACTCCTCCAAGGACATTGCTGAAATCGCAAACAGAGATCAGTTTTGCAACTTTTCTGCAAAGTTTCAGACAGATTTCCTTATTATCGTATATCGTTCGATCGCCTACCGCGTTAAAGAAAAAATTTGTCGGGATAAATCTTGGCTTTTCTGGAGATCATTGTTTCATTGTTAGATGATAGCGATTTCAGAATTCGTTCAGAAGAAAGATCGCTTGATCAATTGAATTTTTTCTTCCATCAGTCAATAATGGAACAATTCTTTTTAACTTGAATTTCATATTTGTAACAATTTTCTGAATTCTGCAATTTGAATTTGAATTTGAAAATTAAGATTTGAATTTAGAAGAAATGTCAAAAATATTAATTCAAATATTCGGGAAATCTCACAGAGTTCACTAGCATTTTGAAAATAGGTTCACGTCTTTGGATGACGTAGGGGATTTAATTTGTGGACACTAAATCATTGGACAATGACATAAATAACGATAGCGTATGCACGAAGAAACTAACGTTTGGCATTTCAGACGAAATTGTTGGTTTAGATATAGTTTCTCTGATTTATATATTTCTTTGGACTTTATGAATGGATTTGAAATTAAATTTATCGATGTATGAAAGGTGTGTATCTATTGTTAGAAATTTTTTTATAGTAGAAAACCTTTTGATCTTTACTGGGAGACAAACCTCTACGTAGATATATACTAAAGTAAAGTTTATTTTTAGATAATATTCCATTTCCGTGACTTGATTAGATTGACATATGTACGTACGATCAATTTTAGAAAATGGCGCTATATATAACTACGGTGAGGATATTGCCACGTACTTTATTTCCAACTGTACGATATTGATTCGCGCGATGCGCGATGACATAGTAGATAGACACAACTCTGTTTCTGAACTTCGTTTCAGATCACGCATGATGTTGAGTATACCTCGAGCAAACATGATGTATTTTAAGAGGACATACGTCCATTTAGTTTTCACTTTTTACACTTTTAATCGTTACATACAAACATATAAAACATATATGCAATAAATGAATTTTAATGAATTTCAGATTGGACATAAAACCTTAGCTTTTCCATACTCCACGTTTCGTAGAAAATTAGTAGAAGTGAAACCGAAATTTCATCAACATAAATGAAATCTTACATGGAATTCAAATTACAAAGTAAAATTCAACCACAATTTAAGATATAGAAGAAAAACGCGTTTTCTTCGTCAATAAAATATGTATGGAAATCCCTAAACAATAATATCGCGTTAATGGCTATTTGAGTATTAAAATTGAAGTCAATGGATATAAATGGCGAGTAGAATCGTTACCGACAGGTAAAAGGTAGGAAACTTATTTGTAGAAGTGGGTTAGTCGAACAAAGCAATTGTTTGTCTAGCGACAATGACTTATAATAAAAGTTTGGTAGGTGACGCAGAATAAAATCAAGGACAACGATAAATAAGAGTTCTGGAGAAAAGATAACCCGTTCCAACGAAAGTTTGTTTCTGCCACGAAAATGTTTATTACCCCCTGTCGTATGAGAAATCTGAACGACGTTATTCCTGCTGAAGCTGACTTTCCCTGGTTTCAAAATCCTCTTTGAATCTTATTATATAAATATATCCTACTTTTATCTTGGTGGTTTTTACCTTTCTTATGATTTTTCTATACAAAATAAATCGGCAGCTAATTATGCATGGTATTGGAGCAAATCTGACAGTTTCTTAAAGTTGGGTGATGCTGAATGTAATTAATGTGTGTAAACATGATGAAATATAAATCGATCGGCGGCGAGTTTGTTTTGAGTGTTAAAGAAATATGCTCGCGTGAAGTAAAAATCTATAAATATTCTTCGGTTGCGAGAAAAAAAGAGAGAGAAAAGTAGGCTGCACAAGAATGAATATACCGCAAAGGTAGGCCATCTCGGACATCAGCAATCGCACGATCGATATCTGTCACTTCTCTGTCCCGCCGCGCTGTATGCTATTTTAGAAATAAAAACCGATCGAATATTAACGCATCTATTTCACTGACTATAAAATGCGAACGATGTTCTTTATCGAGGATCACGCGTGTTCTTTCGTATGACGAGAGATTCGTCCGCCTAATCGCCTATAAGGAAAAATATAGTTCATAAACTGTTCGAAGAAATATCGATGTTAACCTTTGCACTTTGAAAACTTTAATAGTATGAATTCGTTAAAAACTCCAGTATATTTTTACGATGGACTTTTTGGAAGATATGCATTTATTTCGTAAAGCAAACGATAATAAATGTTTGCAAATTTCTTATCGGTGAAAACAGTACAAAAAGCAACATTTCACGTTATCGTTGCACCGGTGCGATACCAAGAAATTACAAATTTCAATGAGAACACAAACACCGCAAACTGGAAAGAAGAAGAAAAAAAGGAAAACCTGATGCGTAATTACAAATAGCAGAAGAATATGAATATTAATGAATGTAGCGTGATTACAAATTATTTTCTTTTGGTATTCAAATCCTAACTATAACTAAATACCGATGATCAGCAACGACTTATTATTTAAATTATATAACTTATCTCCTTGAAACAGTTCTCGCAAGAAATTAAGAGGGTAAAGGTATCTGAATAATGGAATTTGTAAAAGACGAATGAATACAAATAGAAGCAGGGAAACACAGTACGGAGAACTGCATAAAAAAGAAAAGAAGTCGTAATCATAACGATCAAATATTTAAATTATTATCTTACGTTTAACTATTGTTACTTAATATTTAAATCATGCTAAGTCACAATTGCTATAGTTTGAAAGTTGGATAGATTTTTTTGTATGTTTGATATGAGAGCACTCGATATCGTAAACACAATTTGATATGAATGAAAGATTATGATAATTCCAAGTTCATTCCAAAGAATTTACCATTGATTTCGTCCATATCCTAAAATGGCACTTAAACACACGAGCAAATTCGTACTTTGATATGTGCCACACTTCCCGGTCGACTAAAATACGGAGTTATGCCTATCTGCGGCATACAGAGTTACGTCTTTATACCTGAGGATTACATCTGATAACGGGGCAGAAATCATAAAGATAAGGGATGATATTTTTTAAACTTATCGCTCATTTGTCATAAATAAATTTGTCTAAATACACGTGCAATACTTTATAAAATCATTCTCTTGCCTCGTTTGTTCAATGTGCCATCGCGTGATTTTTTCATCACTTTGCACGTGATTGCTTTGAGACGAGAGCATGATTATTATTACACACGTGAAATTGATTTTCATTTGCATAGGTGCACGAAATGATGGCCAAGGACGTGAGTTTGGCCACGAAGGGGGTATACTTCTTACAAATTGTGATCTTTACAAAAGGAGAAAGTAATTGCGAATAGAATTTGATAGTAATTTCTCTAATAGAAATTTTATTCTTTTCCTCTCCTTCTTTTCTTTATCAAAGAAACAAGAAAAATCTGCATTACAATTATAGTATTTAAAATCAATTAGAAAAATTGATACTCCTATAGCTCAACTACTTATGGTATGATTTATATAACGTGTAATTCAAAGTATTTTGACGTAGAACACTGATACAAGAATAAATGAATTTAGTTGAACAGTTACACACACATACACAGAGATAGAATTAAATCGGCACCTAAAAATAGAGCACATCTAGTAATCTGGTTTGTTCCGCTATTTGCAACATCATGGAAGTTTCTCTTGCGTAATTATGAAAATCCAGGACGTGCTTCTAGATGAAGGCTGAACAAGAACTGGAAGTAATCAGAAACAAAGAAAAAAAGGTATTCTTTTAACAGCCATTAACAAACACTTCCTGATTTATAATTGAACGACATATAGATAGCAGTATATCTGGTTTATGTACAGTTTATCTCATTTATATTTACGGTAAGTTCTTAGGACATCGATAAGCTTCTACCGATTCTAATTGTAGTTCCTTCGTGAATATTCTATGAGACAATATCGCCAGTACCGTTTCTTACCATTCTATTCTGAAAGCGGAAAATACATGCCACAAAGGAAATCTTTATCCTAAAATTGCGTATGGGGCATCGCTTAATTTCAGCACGAACAATGAGTGTTCATGATAGACGTCTGGCGTACGTGTGAATTTTCTCAACGGTAGAATCGGGCCATAGCAGTCAGACAAGCCTCTGTCACGTTCTACCTCCATTTTTCCTGTACATAACGCAACTCAGCCGTCATTTTCTCTGCTCTGCATACCTGTCGATGATTTTTGATACAGGAATTTTCTTCTTATGGAAACAGATAAAACGCTATGACTCAAGCAGGAGTGGTTCGATTAGGAAGGATTATCGGTGGGCGTGATGGTATTTTACAGAACGCGTCAGTCAGAATCCTGTTTTAATTTCGACACACTTCGATATTTTTATATTAATTTTATTATTTTCTCCCTGGTGTTTTGAAAATGAATCGCTTCAATGAAATATAAAAGATGTTTATAATTTATCATATGTATTATAAATTCACGCTTCATCAAATTCAAAAGCATACAAATGACTCAACGATATTTTTGGCACTTCAGAAACGTATTCAGATCGGGTTTGCAATTTTGTTAGCGATTTCTAGAATATTGAGTCATGGGTGAATAACCACGTCAATAATCTCTGAATTGTAAGCGCCGTACATTTTGCAATAAATTACGTCGTTTCCTCAAGAGTAATCGTGAAGCTATGCAATACTGAATTATTAAAACGTTACGAATAATTCATATTAGGTATTATATATAAGATAAATGGTCCGCGATACAGTGAATAACTTGGAGAAGAAATATTACGCAATTCCATGAAATGAGATAAGAAAGGATGATATTCGTAAAGTTAAACCTGATTTCCAATTAATTTGAAACACGAGGAAAATATATAAGCCTTCTTGCCAGGTGATAGAATTGTCGCAACGGTATGATGACAATGGAAAAAGGAAAATGTAATCAAAGACATCAATCATAAGCAATTACATACGTGCAAATATTTGATTACTTAACTGATTTATGATATGTACATCGAATCGAAATCATATTTATATGTACTATCAAGAATTTCCAAAATGGATACGCGTCATTATCGATTCATTTAATCTCTAATAATTAAATTTCGTTTTGATAGATCTGTATATCATTGATTACTTTTAATTATCGTCTAACCTCAAATTACATAGTGTACAAGACGCTTTAAGCACGAAAATATGCTTCTATGTACCACACGAATAATAATAATAATAATGTATAATTGTAATATTGTTAATAATAATATTGTTACAGTAACAGCTGTAATATCGTTACAGAATGTATATGTATGCGTGTGTATAAATATTGTTATAGGATGTTAAAGGAATCATAAACAATGTGCACGTGATAGACAGTAGACACGGTAATAGCAATTAAAAACCGTTAGCAACTGATTAGGATACGTTATGATATTAAATTAATAACTCTTGTTCTTGTCAGCCATTTGGTTGATAGCAAAACAATAGCCCGATGATATGACGGGAGCGATGCAATATAAAACCTTAAGTAATTCCACAGTATATAACCAACTGTGATAGATTGAAATGAATGAAGTGCGTTTAAAATAACGACAGCCACAGTATAGAACATTTTGAGAAGAATTTCGAACGTTTGCGTGGAAATTGCAATAAAACTGTAATTTTATATATATATATAGAATAAAATATAAAATAAATATAAAATAAAAATGTAACGCTTATATGTTTATGAATTAAAAATTTCATATTCGATTGAAATAGAAAACGAAACTCTGTTACAAAAAATAATAATTTCTTAAGAAAAAAATCGCTGTTTCCTTATTATATGACAGTGTACTATACCATATTTCACAACTATACTATATGCTTTTATCGTATCTTTAACATATTTAAAGTATTAAATGGTACAATGGCACGATAAATGACGAACTCATTCACACATAAAATATCCAATTTACATTCTAGCCATATTGCTTTAACTTTGTCATCCTTTTTTCACACTGAGCTAAAAATGAACCATCGGTCGAACAAGTATTATTTATGCTCGAAGATCGCCTACATTTTAAATGTAATTTCAAACGTTCGTGATAAAATGGATCAAGGTTGCATGGTTTTCACTATTAGAACAGCGATGTCGCACGGAATAATAAATACACGTGCTACGCAGAAAACGTGAACATGAGAAACGTGAGAGAAATGCAGTAGCCTAAGAACCGAATCAGCATTAACGTTTCCGTTTTTTATGCATTTACTTTGCAACAACATGTTTACCTGTGCGATATCGCCGTGTAATCGGTAAAAACTTAATCGGTCTCGTACTTAACTAATACCTTGCCGTTTTTGCTTTTATTTTATCACGCGGAACGAAAATTAAAATGCAACTATAACGGCGTCAAATCAAACAAAATACGAGAGATAAATGACGTAATGTATCAGCAAAGTAAAACGTATAAAATGGGAATTCGCGACATTTAATAGATAAATACAGACAACCAATACCTGGTGCCTTTACATTGAGAAACAATGTTGCACAACCGATTAGTGCACGGTTCACATAAACAGACATGTTACATCTCCGTGAAGTCCATTAAAATCTGCTTTCTGTAAGTCATTCTTCTTTAGATCGAACACTATTCGGTACACTGGTTAGAATCGATATTCTCGAAAACGGACAGAGCACAGTTAATCGAATCAGCACAAGATGTTCACTCGATCGTTCTTCGTGATCGTCAAATAAGCATCCATTCTGTTTCTGCTTTCAATAAAAACACTCGCTATTCGCATTCATAGTGCTTGCTACTAACGTTCTAAGTTGACGCGCTGCGATGTCGAATAAATGGTTACGTGCACGTACGAATAGTTGGTTGTTGAAAATAAGGACGAAGAAAAATTAGCCTCTGGTAGCGGTTTTTGTATCGATTTTCGCACGAGGTACGGTTTCGTGGAATACAGACTTCCTGTGCGGAAGATCGATCTGTGTGTATACTTTCTCGCGTTTCGGGAATAACCCGTTATCGCGTACTATACTATACCGCACGTGACATTTTAACGCTACTCTACATTTACATTTAATATACGCGGTTCCCTGTTATAAATTATACATATACCGTCGGTTTCTCTGCATAGACTCGCGTTTTCGTCCCGGCGATTTCTGTCGATCGTTGCGTCAACGAGGCTGCAACTGTTACATGGTTACACGACCATTTACATGGCTTAACCTTAACCCAATTTTACACCTTGCGCCACGAGCACCGCTTAATGAAAGAAAAGCAAACGATCGACTCTGCGGCCGTTTAGCTCATGAGTTAATGGGCCATTTAATGCACCGCTCTTCCTGTTTTGTAGATATTCATTAATATCGTGCATATTAACTGCAGAAAATTGTCAATTCCATCTAACTGTTTATATCTGTTCATAGCTCGAACATTTAATAATTTTAGAGCAAAATATTCGCCAGTGGTAGTCACATTTAGTGGCTTTCGTATGGCTACAAAAATCTGATACTATGAAAATAGAATTTATGTATAAAACCTGATAAAAACATGCATTATTTTCCAAACATAACGTCAACTTATAGATGTGCTAAAAGTTTAATATACGTTATAATCGATAATATACTTTCTCTTTAACTTTCTCTGTCATATTTCCTATTCTTCGTTCATTTTGATTATTCGTCGATTGTAGAGAAATAAACTGCGTGACTAGAATACATGCTTCGTATTTTCTATTTAATGAAAACCTGACTGATAGTATAATCGATAGAACGCTAATCCTCTGGTAGTCTCTTCCGCACCCTACGTTAGTCTTGTATATTTTATAATTACACCTCATCGACGTCACTAGATAAGAACACACGTAATTATTCTGTTGTTTTATCGAAATGTTCATATGAGTGGCAATATAGTGATTTTTTCCTGTTTCATATATCTTTGAATATCTTCATTTTATATTCTTTGTGGCGTACTTTCTTCTCAATTATTTTGTGTTACAACCTTTTATTCAGACTGTTAAAATCTTAATAAAAAAAATTCAAAAAGACATGTTAATGAATTCATGGTCACTAACTATGATTTCTTACTTTCCATTAAATTGCTTCCACAAAAGCCTTAAAACTGTCGGTTATTCCAATGAAATATCAGATTGGTCTTATTATAAAATTCTTCATTCTTTCATAAGACCGAATGGAACGTAATTCCAAGGTTGATGAAATCATCTCTAAAACCAGCTAATATTTTATTAAACACAAAATCGAATAAAGTCACGATGTTCTCCTAAATATTGATACGTGTTTCATAAAATTGATGTAACCACGGAACGTTGCAGAATCATCTTATTTAAATAATCACACAATTTCACATACAGACGAGTCCTACGTGATTTATCGCGTTCCTTGTACTTCGTATAAGTTTCTTTTAATAAATTGATTCGTCGTGATCAAAAACGTTACACGTTACACAGCACAAAAGTTGCAGTAGTCTCGTGTCATTGTAAAAGGCTGACTGATAGATAATCGTGCGAACACTTTTTCAATTACTCCAGTATCGATTTCCATCGTCACGCAATGAATGCAGAGGAATTCTTTGAACTCTGACCTGCGTCACGCGGTTCGCAGCAGATAGTCATACATTAGAATATCGTCTGAATGCTCGCGACAGGGGTCATGGGTACCTAAGCACGTGACGTTTCTAACTATGGAAGTACCTTGAAAGTACGCTGATAATAAAATACGCAGCGAAAAGAGAAAAAGATCGATAGTTGAAGACCTCTTGTAGACAACATTGTAAATACCAAATATCAAATTTTTTAGAAAATAAAATTGTTTTCGACATTCGATTTGTTTTGATCATTACAAAAGTTATCTTAAGTGTATAATAATCCAAATGCACCACAAAATTTTCTAACTCTTGCACTAATATGGTCAAAATTCGTCGGAAAAAGAATTGTATTTGTAAAGAAGCCTGTACGTGCCATTTCTTAGTTGCAAAGAAAACTGAATGTACTATTCATTTAAATTTGCAAACAGTGTAAATATCAACCCTGTTTGTTTTTAAATAACTTGTACCAAAACAAAAGATACATTTTTTCGGGATGTTCTTTTTATTTTTATTCCAAAAGTATATTTTACTATGTTCCGTGCAAGAATTGTTGGACGTAAGAATGGTGTTACCCTTTAACACTATTAGCGTTAAATTAGTTGTAACATTATTATTATCTACAAATGGAAATTGCTATACTACAGTATTCCTATTGACATGTAGGAAATTATATGCTAAAAATTTTCAATTTTTGCACTTGGAGCGTTATCTACAATAAACATTCAATTATGCATAATCCATATTCGATTCGCAAATATAAAGAAAACGAAACCAAAAATCACACGCAATACTACGTAATATCGGTTTAAATACGATCACGTATAGTATAATTACAAGTTGACAAAAGAGGATTTTGACCAGTCGATGGTCAGATTCAATAAATGATTCACAATCTCAAACGAATGATACGAGAGCACGAATGGTAAAACGAAAGGAAAGAAAAGAACATGCATACACACAGACGTTATATGTAAGCAGTAAATAAATTTGTGGCATTGATATCGTGAGAGTTATTGTCGGTTAATAGACGCAACACGAAAACTTACGTCAAAATCGTAACACTCACGAGATTGCGACGCTTGAGAAGGGAGACGCCAATCGAGGGAGAAGAGAATTTGAATTAAAAAGGAAAACAAAAGATGAAGAAGAATGACGAAGAGGAAAGGTGAAGAGGAAAGACGAAGAGGAAAGACGAAGACGAAATGAAAGGCAAATATGACTCAGCTGATATCGCGCTTAAATGTGACCCGTGCTAAAGATGCTTTGTCTACCTTGGCATTTGCTCTGTTATAAGAACAATTGTTTTTTGTAAATTCAGACATTTACTCGTATCATATACATTATTCCTTGATAATTAATAATCACATAATATGATAACAACACATTACACTAATATTAGAATTACCAAAAACATCAAAATTATAGATTTTACATTTTTTGTTCTTATAATTAGTAAGAAAATGAAAAATTATAATTGTCTATGTATGTTACAGATCAGCAAACCTAGTGTTTCAAGAATGGGAAGACTTTAGACTTGATCTAATAATCAAGATGGACGAAGTTTTAGAAGATAATGTATGTACTATATAGCTGATTCATTTCACGTTAATGTTGTCAAATTAACAGAAATTTTATCGGGTGGTGATGTCACTTCAGAGAATGATTCTTCAATTATTTTACGTCCACGTTCACGGACAAGTAGCTCATACTTTGATTGGAAATTGCATCACTTCTATTCTGCTGCATAACATCACTCCTTTATTTTCTATTATATAAATTAACATTCTCATGTGTCATCTTTCAATATTTGCAGCTCTTTCTAAAAAGTTTTATTTAATCGGTGGTATTCAGTGACGCTCATGCGTCATGCAGAAGCGTTCTCCGCGATTTCAATCGAATCTCTTCGTTTCTATATAATTAGTTATTAATTAGGCACAATAAGTTGAGAAATATAAGGACATTATCCAAATCAATTATTCAGAGGTAAAGTACTCCCTCTGTTTTATGTTGAAAAAGGATACATATACGCTATCTCAAAATTCATGAACGCAACGCAAATAGACATCTTCGCGGGGAAATAAAAACAGAATGCAGGGGAAAAGAAAGGAGTAAAAAGTAAAAGTAAAATTTCTGGTTTCTTGGATCAATAAGAGATATGGGTGCAAACTGTGGCGAGGTGATCTTTCGGCAAATTCCACCTGAATCCTGTGAAATGAACCGAAAAGTTCGGAATCTCGATAAACAACAAATATTGTTTCGGAATTTTTAATTCTGTCAATATTCGTGAATATTTTGAATAGCCAGAGTATGTTCTCATATACTAATTAAGGTTTTTCCTATTAAATGCAACTGTTAATGTTCATCGAAGACAGAGTATTAAAATCCCTTGCTTTCGTTTTAAATTCAATATGAGATAAGATTTCGTTTTTTTATAATTTATAATACGTGACTGCTTAATGAACACGTGAATACGTGACTGTGTAATAATTATTTACAAATGTGTTAGTATGTCTGAAATGGCGTAGAATATTCCACTAACGTCCTATACGGTATCACGATCTACATGTATTCCTAACCTTGAGTTTATAGACCGAAACCAAGTATAAAAGGTTCATAAGCTGAGTTTGTTCGAACAAATAAAAGTGTCGATTTTCATAGGAACATCAGTCGCCTAAGTTATTGAATTCGATACCGCTTTACCATCGGTTTATTACCATCTTTTCTACTTATTTTATTTACAAGATTACACGTCAGTGAGTTGGTTTTTTAAAAGCCGCCGAATATGATTTAACAAGAACGATTACCGTAAACGGGAAAAGACAGTAATATCCTATTTACGAACAATTCTAAAATTAGTCATGAATATCTCACGAAAATAGATTCTTTTAATTGCAACTGCTATTACGACTACATAATCGACTGCCATTTGTTGTTTGAATCAGAAAACATCGTTCATTTTATCAATTCATTCACAAAATAGCAAGCATGACATCAACCTGAATATCATTAAATTTCCAATCAATCCAAATTTTTACCATAAAATCTAATTTTACCATATTTCGTACTATAGGTAGATAATAGCTATAGACATTTCCAGTACATTTTTCTATAGAGCGTGCATTAAGAAACTTATGTGTAAGAAATATTAGCTTTGTAAATCTTTATTGTCACTTATTCAAATGAAATGCTATTATTGATTTACAAAATCATGAAATTAGATTAAACGGTGGCTATGAACAATCGTGCGAGAACCTGTGTTCATAGAGTTGTTTTGACATGGAATACTGAAAAGGCATATATAAGTAAATTTTACACGAACATAAATGAAAAGTGGAGCACACACTAGGAAAAAGTTTAGTGAAAGTGACTGTCAATGGCTCGAGATGAACACGTTTTTCAGCACGTGGTACGTGGGTCTCGTTTTGAATCAAAGCGCGCGGCTAAACGCGTGTTTTATTAATAACTCGTTATACTTGGTGATCTCGTGCAATGATATCGAAATTGTGAAATAGTGAGTGGCGACGCTACGCCAAGTATGAGTAATTCTTACTTCCGCAAGCTGATTTTCCGTTTTGAGTTTCCTAATTCCAAAGTTAATCATTTTACAGTATTCTTTGTATAAAAACAATGAATTTATAACATTTTTTTCATTTCATAAATATCTTAACTATGTACTGATATATAGAAGCTATTATTAAAACTATGTATTATTCAAAGTTGTGAGTACTAATGAACAGTAACAAATTGTGATTTACAGTTCGCCTCGGACTTATCGACATGCTATTTGTCGACATAATTAAATTACCATACCCAGTCTAATTTCCTCTCGCCACTTCGCACTTCAAAGCGTGCTGCGTGATTAGTCGTTGACAACAGGATCATATTTTACACTTATCACGTGTTTTACTATAAACCCGCAATAACACTCACTTATTTATTGAATAATGAAGTACTGAAATTCTTAAACATACCAAGTGTAGAATGATCTCTATTCTACTATAAATATTTGTTTCTCTTCATCTTTATCTCTTTCTCCTTTGGCAATGAAGTATTTTTTTTTTGCATTATCAATATTCAAAATTATCGAGTTTACCTCATAATGATAGTACTGGTTATCAAGAAAGTAGAAATTTTATATATACTTTTTAATAATAGAATTAATAACAGAATTAATTTAAACTTTAGTTTATGATAATTTCTGACAAAGAATGTTGAATTGACTGCTAATACTTACAGTATATGTACATCTAACATATATATATCTTATACATTTCTAAAATATACAGTGAGTAACTTTAATATTCGGATACCACGAAATTTTAATTTTATCCCACTATAATTTTGTTTACAACAGAAAAGAACCATGCATGATCAGATAAAATATTAAAGCAATACTAAGGTCTGGTTAACAATAGTACAAATTTTATTTCCATAACTTTTAACATTGTGTCAATAATATATCCTAAATGAAAGGTCTGATTTTAACATTACTTTAATATTCGGACACAGAGATGCAACAACATTCGTGATACTTTGTATTCCAGATCTCCAAGACTATCATTGTTTACAAACATGCTAGTCTACATGTAAATACCATATCAAGCCTCGTAGCATCAGTTGCGTTTCGATATTCGTGAAATTCACATATCATAATGGCACGCAAAAATAATACCAGTTTTAATATACGCCAACTCGTAATTTTTCATAATGCTAATAGAAAATCGTATAGACAAATTGCAGCCATGCTTAATTTAAGTAAGAGCACAGTAGGAGATATAATTAAAAGGTTTAAACAAGAAGATCGTATAGAATCTATACCACAAAAAGGACAGCCAAGAAAGTTGGATATCAGTGACCAAAGGAAAATAATAAGAAAAATAAAGGTAAATCCTTCATTAAGTATTCTAAAACTAGCTGACGAACTTTTGATAGAGACTGAGAAGAAAGTACATCCCCAAACCATACGCAGAGCACTGAAAAAACGTGGTCACACCGGAAGAGTTGCTAAAAAAAAGCCATTTGTAAAAGAGGCAAATAGAAAGAAAAGATTAAATTATGCGCGATAATTTTAAAAAGAAGTCACATGGTGAAATGACGTAATTTTTAGCGATAAAAGTAAATTTAATATTTTTGGCTCAGATGAGCAAAGAATGGTTGGCGAAAAAAGAACAAAGAATCTAAATTTAAAAATATGAAACCCACTGTAAAGCACAGTGGTAAAAACATGCTTGTGTGTGAATCTATTGCTACGTTTGAAACGAGTGAATTAGTTTTTACTGATAGCATTAGGGACAAAAATATATATTTAAACGTTTTAAAGAAATAATTTATGCAAAAGTTCAATAAAAATGGAAATTGTTAATATTTTTAAGTACTACCAAGAAAATGACCCTAAACATAAGGCCCGTATTGTGCAGGAATATTTGTTGTATAAATGTCTAAAATTGTTACACCCTCCACCTCAGTCACCAAATTTGCAACCTCGTTGAAAACCTATGGGACGAACTAGAAAGACGAATTAGAAAAACTGCAATAACGTCAAAAGAAGTGTTGAAACAGCGATAAAAGGAAGAATGGAATTATATTAATACCGAATACCTGAAAAAAATAATTTGCCCTAATGTTTGAAGTAAGTTATCAAGGAGGTTACTCCACAAGGTATTAAATCACTTATAAAACATAAAAATTAAGAAAAAATTACTTATATCTTAGAGTGTCCGAATATTCAAATAACGTTAAAATTAAACATTGTTTCATTTAATACGTATTATTTAATAAGTTTTGGATATTATGTAAATAAAATTTATACTATTGTTAATTGGACACAGTGCCTAAATATTATACCTGATTTCTTACGTTCTTTCCCGTTATGAACAAAATTATTGTGCAATAAAATAAAAATTTTGTGGTGTCCGAATATTGAAGTTACTCATTGTAAGTACGCTTAGGCGAATAGATAAACACGACACTGACTTTCACATTTCAATTCGTAAACATAACAAACCTGAAAAGGGACTTAAACACCAATGATAAAGCGGATTATAGAAATGTAACTACAAAACGTAATTAATAATAATTCTTTCGATAATTGAAATCTCGTTTACGAGTGAGAATATGCTTCGTATCAGCATACAGAGAAATAGCGTTATGTTAATTAAAATTTTCATAAACCAATATTTCAAGTAAACAAATTCTATTTCGATTTCCTTGAACACAAAATTAATAAACTTCAGGACTTCCACTTCGACAATATTATCATATTATGACAAGATACATTGTGTACGGAGAAGACAATATCAAAACAGAGTATAAGGAAGTGAAATATGATCGCTATTATAACTGCAGAAACAATGGAAATTCTTAATTTTCTTCATTTCTTACAAAGGAAGTTGAATAATTGCTTGAAGCTGCTGCAATCATAGATATAACTTCAAATTTCATTAGTGATGTAATTTGAAACTTTAATGGAAACTATCAATATCCCACTTTTTCCTTCTCTCTCTCTCTCTCTCTCGTTTTTGTTAACATTCTCAATAAAATCTTCAAAGATGCGTCATGTTCATGACAGAATATTCCCGATTACAGTCACGTGATCGAGAGACGCGACAATAGTTCACGTGCATTCGATCAAGTGAATTAGTTATTATATTACTAATTTTCGTATATAATTGCCGTGGAAGAGATCGGTATTTATGCATTCTGTCGTGAAGAAAAACCTGTGCGACGTATAAATCAAACACAGGTTTATTAACAATTCGCAATTATAGTATTCTCATAGCTTTGACCAATCATGTTGTCCGTTCGACGTATATTGATTCACGTCTTCAAAATTAGCATATTTCCCACTTGTTATACATCGTTCATTGGAAGATTGTTTGAATAATTCCATTTTTGATCGTCATGTAATTGCTGTATAGATAGTGGTATGTTTAATTAGCGACTACAACGTGTACTTGAATAATTTGCTAGAATTCGCTAGAATTTGCTAGTATTCGATCCTTGATACATCGAGTGTATGTATCTGGCATATCTATCTATAAAACCTGTCTGACCACTTTCGTACGTCCCTGTTTACCGTGATAATTTACGTCAGTGATGTCCTTAATTTCTGTTTACGATCGACAATCCGTGTTTGTATCAGCCAAATGACAGTTACCGGTATTTCCTATACATCAATTCGTTGTACCACGATGACGATATAAATTTTCCCGGTCCTAGGAATCTGTCTCGTCGTCTAGGAAACGATTACTAGAGCGTATAAATAGCTTTACCATTTTAGAAAGCGTTTTTAATAGACACCGATAAAGCGTTTCAGGTCGCTTCATCTAAAGCGAACTTCGTTTCGAAGCGATAAGATTTCGCAAACTTCTCAATATTCTCTTTTAATATTTATTTTTAAGAATTTTTCAAACAAGTTTATTTCAATGATATCTCTATTTCAATAATTATCCATGAATTATAAATATTCTCATACGTTTTCAAATATTTTTCCAACAAAAAATTATAATTTTCTTTGAAATGCAATTCTTTTATAAATGCATTCTATATATCTAATATCTATATATATTTCATATTATACTATATATCTAATTGCAATGAATAAAATTAAAGAATTTGAATGAAATCCCGGACTTTGTACGCAAACAATCGATAGGTTAGCTTTGAATCGAGTTTGGTTTTTTCGGCGCGAAAATACAAATTTACAAAAGATGGAAAACTTTGTAAAATTAAAATAATTGTTTGCTCAACGTAGCATATTATATGTTAGAGATGCTTTTTATGGGGCAGAATCAATGAAGTCAAAAGAAATACCAAACTCCGTACACAAACAAATAAAAGCGCTACAAAATATCATGTAAAATTGTAGGAAAAAAGCGCGATTCGCATTTAAACGAATCAATTAATAAAAAAACAAAACATTGAGAGAATTTGAGATCTGCTTTGTGTCATTGATACTTATGTTCAGGGTCGCGAGAAAAGGCAAACAATCTCTGGCACTTACCTCTGGACTGAATATGGCGATCGAACCGCTGCGTTTTGACGATTCTCGTTTTTCACTGTTTCTCTCACAAATAGAACTTTATTCACTGAATCTCGTATTTTTAATTGATAAGCTTTCACTGCTCTTCTGTGCATCTGGAGATCGATTCGTAGCGATACGTACGATCGAGCGCGCGAACAACCCCCGGCGTAACGACACCAAGAGAGCGCAGCTGCCACACGGAGAACTGGCCGCGGACTGGCGTGATTCCCGCTTCTGTACGCTATTCTAACCCACGGCCGCCAGTTTTGCCGCTTGACTCGGCTACGAGTATAGCGCGTATCATTGATGTGAGCGCAGACGTGAGGTTACGTTGCTTTCACGCTGCGTGGGGAACCCGGTTCTTGAACATCGCGATATCCTCCGTGTACATTTCGAACTTCCTTAGATATCTTCGGTTTGCAGTTGTTGTATTTTATGTGGGTCACGTAGCAATGTCTTTTGCTGTAATTATGCAACCGTGTTATGATAATGAAGAAACTGGATACATGGTTTGTTAAAAGTTAAATAGTGGGTTGGTATACTATGAGGTATGTCAAAGCGATCATAACACTTAGATAGGAAAAATATTTGTTCAACCTTAATGAATATTTATCGCAAAAACATTTCTGACGCTTATTTTATCATTTAATTTTGACTACAGTAGAATATGTTCGACTGTATAAATGTTTTCGCAAGTGATAACATAATTTTAATATACTTGGAACACAATGAAATCATGAATTAAACTATTGAGTAACAGCGTCGACTAATATTCAAGAATCACTCGAGATTATTGAGTATCATAGATTATAATCGACTGTTTCATACATGTAAACTATTTTAATGATGGAGTTTTAATTAATTTATAAAAGTTTTCGTTTATAGATTCTGAAACTTATCGTAACGTGTTTCGTCCGGTATTCTCCGGAAATGTAAGTTATTCTCTTTTTATTGTTATTTAATCGCAAATAGATTTACAGTTTAAATAAGATAAACGCTCCATTAAATGATATCTTGAGTGAAGTTACGCCTAGAAACGCTTATAGTACGTGTCTGACTATGCTCGTCTGGAATTGCTTATGCTTACTCAGACCGAAGAACATTTTGTTCTTGTATAAATTTAATAGCGAAACTTTTCAGGAATTCGATACTCTTTAAACTTTAATTATTTATATTTATACTATAATTAATTACACAAGTAACCATTATGGAAGATACTTTTGATAACATAAAAATTTCTCGATCTACATACGATTAAGCTTAAGTTCGACGTTAAATCAATGGAATATTCCACAGAGTCCGAGGAGTTCTTATTACTCTAACTAACAATGATAATGAGAAACGTACCAAATGAGATACGATCTTAAATAATTAGGAAAAAATCTTGTTCATCTAACAAACTGGATATGATAATTCTATTGCAACTCAAAACGTCAGCTTCAATTTTATTGTAACACCGCTTTACATATTTTTCTACCTTTTCAAACATTGTATGCATCGCATACAAATATTTGCAGGTATGAATCATCTAAAATTTTATTGGCAATAATTTTTAACCAGTACTATCTGGCGAATGGCACCAGAGCTGGAAACATTATCTAGAGCTGCAAACAAAGTTGTGAAGATAAAGAATTGACTTCACGGTTACTCCGGTATATTTTTTTTTGTTTCTGTGCAATATCGGAATAGCGTCAAAGCATGATTCAAGAACACAGACATTAATTTCAATTTATCATCTACTACAGCTTCTCAATTGATTCGTGCCATTTAATTGAGACGAAAGATGCCGAGTGTTCCTCGTGCGACGAGAATAGAAATACGGAAAAAAGGAAGGAAAAATATGAACTGATAAAGAACGAAATGTACATATCTAAAACGGCGTGAGATCGGGAAATGCTTCGTTCAGTTGTTCAGCATCGTGGACGCGTCTCCCAGCCTCGTTCCAAGCAGCGCAACGGTACAATTAACGTTCTCAAGACGAGACGAACGTTTCGTGTCTCGTTCTATTTGTAAAATCTCACCGGTGTTCTTCATACACTCCCAGGTGTACAATGAGTCACCCAACTCTGTAACTTAATGCAATGAATTTTTTAACTCATTAATGTCGCAAAAGATTGTTTAGGTATTATTAGAAACGCGTAATAAACGCGATGTCGCGTGTGTCATTAAAATTCGCGTCTTTAAGAGGCAAACAAGGCCATAATTGTCGCCGTTTGTACCATACTACTGTTATACTGTAGTACTGTTGAAACTACTACCACAGGTTAAGAAAGTTCAATGTACTATTTAAGTGGTAATATTAATACGGGGTTCTTGAAAAATTATAATTTAAATATGTACAACGGACGATATTTATCAGCATTTTACCACCTGTGAAAATATCGTTTCCAATGTTTTAAATAAAGTACGACGTTCTTGGGCAATATGAATTCATCATTTACACGCACATTGTAAAATCTGACTATCTTATTGCGGACGTTGAAACAGTTTTTTCAAAACAGAAGATTGTTTTTAATTAATTACCAATATCAATTAAATGCGTGTAGTAACGAAAATTTTGGAAATGGTTTTTGCTAGTAAAAAGATGATGAGGGAATATATAAAGTTAATTTCTATAATATTAAGAATTCAGTTGTCTCACCTTGTATGTAGGCATGACTCACTTTGTCCCGTCGGTACAACGCCTTATGCTATTGTTCTTCTGCCCAATTAAAGCATTTTCCCCTCGACTGATATCTTTTACCTCCTTTTTTTCACTTGGTTTAATAATGGCTCTCCTCGACGACCACTCCTTTAGATAGCACTGTAAAACGGGACTTTCTCTTTGGAACCGTCTTCGGTGAAATTGTTTATTAAACCCTTTCAATCGTATCATTTAATACCCATTTCTATTTCAAAACTATTTTTATAAAACACCTCATCAATGTAATCTCTTTTTAAAAAGAAAATTATGTACGCCATGATCATTAAGGTATAATCTACTACACCCATTTAAGACGATATCTTAGGTTTCATTTTCTTGATTATTCCAAACAGAATATTTAGATATCTCTTTCGTCGATGTATAAAGAATATTTTATAACTTGATTTTAAATGTTCAAGGACGAAGCTAAGTATTAGTAAATACATAAGTAATTCACCATATAGTATATATATATATATAAAGTATCTATCTGTTTACCTATACTATGGCATAAATTTTATTGCAAGATTTCATGAGACATAAATTTCCAGAAAATTACCGTCAACGAAACTTCATCAATCGTTTAACATAGAATCGATGAAACAAGAAGGTTATCCAGATGAGAACCGTCTGGTATCCCCCAGATTATTAGTTTATCATTAATCAATATATATTTGAAACCTATCCTTTGCGTTTTATTCCGTGCGTAAAAATTATTAACTCTCTTGAATAGTGAACAAAGTCTTCCAATAATTCGAGATAACGTTATAAAGCCAGATTCCATTGTTATGCAAAAATCCCATATATCATGTTGTTCAAATAAACTAAAACTTTTATTTATCTCATCGCACTTCCGCAACCTTCGACGAGGAATATTTGCACGTGGTACTGTTACATATTGTATAAGAGAGGTATCTTGCACTTGAAATCAAGGGGATAGGTTTAGGAGCGATTCAATGTAAATTCAGCGGAGGAACACTGACGAAGTTGAATCAATGTATGCAAATCGATGCAGCGGGTAATTTAAGCTGATTGGTGCGTTGTTACTGTTATTACAAAACGATTCGTTGTTTCTGTTTGGAGTTAAAATCGCAAAGGAAAAGCAGTATGTAGATGGCGAGAGAGAGAGAGAGAGAGAGAGAGAGAGAGAGAGAGAGAGAGAGAGAGGTGAAGTGGAAGGCTGTATTTTACGTATCGGCACGTTTATTTGAAAATAACGCAGTACAAGCTCTCGATGAAAACTTCAATAGAATTAGGAAATATTTATCTTAAACACAATTTCAATAGTTTAATACAATAGAAAATAATAAAAATTAACTTGAATCCTCAGGCTTCAAAGGATTAGAAAATGGAAATGGAGAAGCTGTAAAATTGTTTTCTTTAGACGAATAATAAAAAATTTAAGACGTTAAATATGTGACACCTTACGAAACAGCCTGTTAATTTCCAGAACTTCAACTTTTCGATAGCAAGATGTGTAATTATAAGATAAGAGGTATTTAAAGGAGGTCAGGCTTTGATGAAAACATTAAGTTCAAGACTCGAGACGTAGCCTGGAAACGTTACCTGTAAGATGTCACGTATATATACATATATACGTCGCAGATAAACTGTCGTCTCAATGTTTTATCTGTATTATTCCCAATATGATAAGATATATTTCTCTCTCTCTCTCTCTCTCTTTCTCTCTCTCTCTGCAAGAGTCTGCGAAATACTCTATGCAATCATTCTTGTAGAAAATCCTTACCACCCAAGGAAGTCGTTTATCGTGAGATGAAATCGTTCATTAAACTTATGTAGATAGAGTAAAATCCGATGCATAACAAGTTTGTACCGTCGCAATATTTTCTATATTTGAATTAATTGAGATAATCTCAGAAATAGTAAATTTATTTTATATATTTATTATAACGATGCTTGTTTGATAAAAGACAGAGAATAAACAAACATCGACTTATTTCGTTGTTGATCGTAATTTACATATCTACCTGAGTCAAGGAAATAACTTTGTTTGCCTCCTGACAAATAAAGAATCAGTGGATGCTATATTTAAAGTAGTAAATTACGTGGTAAAACTTCTTGTTATCTAGACGAAATGCTCGTCGAAATTGCGTCTAACTTGTTTTCCGCAAAATTATACCTTGTACTGTTTGGTACAGTAACGCTGTTGCTAATGGAAGAGAATCGATGCTAAGTAGCAAGATTGACATTCGCAAGTATTCTTGGACGATGAATTTTTGGATGATGAAATCATTGGGACAGACATTCTAGATATTGCACTGTGGCAAGAGAGGTAACAGTCAATTGGTAAAAAATATCGAATGTAGGGCTTCCTATGGACCGAGAGAAAAGGTAAATCGCCTGAATCTTACATATCTTGTAATCAATAAGTAAATTCAAAAATAATAATAAATCAAAAGAAAAATAGCCTGAAACTTACATATCTTATGATAAATCGTGATTCTCCGCTTTTTACCAATTATGTTCGAACCTAAAAATTCAGATAAAGTTTACCCTACTACTATTCTTGAATTCTTATTTTCCAACTTTTCTCTCGTTTCTGTAAGTAAAGAGACTTTTAACATTTAAAAGATATATTTAATAAAAAATTGAAATGGAGAATAACACATAGTAATTCATTCGTATCCTTCTTGAGCGGAACAATTTTTTGGACAATAAAAAGACGTGACTGTATATAAAATGAACCAAATGATATAACAGGGTTAAAGTTAAAGATGGGTAATTCTGCATTCCAAGTAACATAATTCACGATAAAAAGAGAATCATGTTCTAAGATAATATCCTTGTGTCATATCATACAATAATTGACGTCACTTAATTCGTCTATTAATCGATCATAAATCATTGAACTTGCTGAAATTCCCGGATCTACGACACACTCGCAGATAAGGAGAATGATATGTTCGGACTCGGGGAAAAGAAAAAGAAATAAAACGAAGGCTTCATGGCCGGAGGTTAGTCAGCGGATCCCGTTCCTCAACCGTTCTTCCTTTCTCTTCGTCTCTCTCATTTCGCGAAGGTCATCTGGTTTTAAATAGGGAATCGTTGATCCATACAGGCGTCATTTTAAATATCAGGAGGCTGTGATACTTCCTGTAATTTACTACTAGAATTGCACAGCCTGTACGCGTATTGTCAATAATTTGACAGATTTTCCAAAAACAGTTGTTCAAGTGATCGCCGTTTTATTCGTCGTTTCCTGGTCTTACCGGCGTTCAGCGAACGAGCCAGTTTCCCAACGATTTCGCGAATTCGCGTAAAGTTTACGATCTTGCATCATAGACTCTGTCCAAATGGAATATATTTAACATGAAATATCTGCTTATGCAATTAATTTTGAATTTTTATGATAGTCTTTCGACGCGATTTAACATTTAACTCTCGTCCTCTCTTCATTTCCTTCATTTAATATTTTTTCAATTTGTTTTCTTTGTTATCAAGGTATAATGATGGAAAGCAGCTAAAAACAGTATAATGAATTTTATACAATTAATCTGTCGTGTAAATAAGGAATAAATTTACATCATTCCTTCGACAAATGTAATATTTTGAAAAATGGAACATTTAATGAAAAAAAGTATACAGTGCAAATTACGTCGTTGGTCGTTTAATACGGTCGTTTAAAGCTCCCTCGATAAGAATTCTATTGAGTTGCAAGTAACCATAAAGAGAGACAATTTTCGAGGACAATTAGCGTCATAATTGATACCGCAATCGTTAGGCGCGAATATTCTGGATGAGCAACACGATTAATCAACGATAATTGATTATTAGTAATTATTACTTGATCGATAGACTGTTAGGATTCTGTCCTTGACCATTGAAATTGTGTTAATCGTTTAGTGACTACGAAACGATTTCGTAGGCGCCATGAGATTTGTTAAAACAATTCGAACGTTGTTATTGGCGCCGTAAGCTGGTCTTATCTGGATTCGACAGACCAAGTTAAATACATCAGACATCGTCTATTCAAACGACGTTTTCTGCTGCACAAACAAGCTTCGTTGAATCTAACAAAGTCGTTGGACGTTGACGTTGTTCGGTACAAGACACGAAATGCAAATATTATGAAAACGTAGATGGTCACCGGTAAAATAAACGATGGATTCGTGGCTCGATTTTGGAACTATACTTAAAGACCAGAAAATAATTTAAAGTATTAGATTAGAAAAAATATCAAACTTAAAAGATATATTATCTATACAAAACAAAAGATATATTATTTAGTGAAGACAGTTCTATGTGGATAACTCTTTTTTGACGTTTTGGATGTACTATTGTATGTTGAGTATAATGTTACGATATGTTACGTATATGTAGTTTTCATCGAGCGCGGAAAGTTGGAAAGTTATGACACTGCGAAATTACATAAGTAAATATGGAAAATGAACAGCTGACATTTGGTTCCATTGAATAATTCAGCTTACTTCGCGTTAGAATGTAACGTACATTGACAATGAAAAGCGGCAAATTAATTTGGGAAGAATATATTAGGAAAGTCGTGTTATCTCGGATTATAGAATTGTGGAAACTTCGAAAGCATCAATGTTGCAGTCGGACACAGTAAAAACAAATGTTTATTTCACTACATGTAAAAAAACACGTGGGGAATAAATAAGTTAAAATCTAAATAACAAACTAAATTCGTTTTTCTAATTGTTACAAATAATCTCATGATGCAAGATATTTCGCATATTAAAACATTAGTCATGGACATAAATAGACATTAAAATTAAAAATAAAAGTTCTACATATCTGCTATATATTTGCAAATCAGTAGAGACAGATAATCATTAAAGAACTACAAATCATCCCGTCCTATTTGCAAACTTATGAATATAAGTATATGATACCTGTATGGGATAAAGTGACTTTCCAATGATTTATCTTATTTCTATAACTTCATTAGTATTTGGAACGACGTCGAAATGACTAAGTGTCTGGTTTATTAAATTTAAAAATATCGCATTGTTAACTTCGAAAAAGGAACATTAATAAAACAAAAAGTTTTTATAGGAGTCACATAGGTGACCTGCTCGATAACTGAAGTTTTGTCTAATTATGCAAATTAAAGTGAAGTACAGATCAAATAATTTTAATGCCGTGCGGTAGTGCCGGGTTGGTTACTAAGTACCGATGAAGGAGAGAATAAGGAGGGGTTTTTAGTGGATAGAGGCGTTAACATCTTGCCGAGCCCCACATAACCCTGGGGCGCGTAGCGACACCCGGTATGCGCAATTGCATCTTCCCCTCCTCTTCAAAAAAAAAAAAAAAAGGTCAAATTATATTACGTTATGGCGCGTAGCACAATGGTACCAAGTATCGCACTATACTTCCTCAATTCAGATAAATGGAAACGAAATATTTAATTTTATTCATATTATTAATAGAAGTGAATATATTTTTATCTGCGTTGTAACTGGAGCTAAGGGCATATAGAATAAGCGTAAAATATTCTGAAGATACTAGCTATTTGTGAACGTCTCGATGGTTGGTTTATCTTATCAGTTCCTGAATAATTTAAGCTGTTTGATCACATGTAACCTATTCATATGACTGTGCAATTTTATATTGCTAGAAAAATTTATATGTTCTAGATTAATAAGAGATAAATGATTATTATCATCCTATTATATATGATTATCATTATATATTATATAAATATTTTCCATGAAAATAAACAAGCAAAAAAAGAAGAGTAACGAAAAGATATAGATTTCAAGACATGTATGGTAAACGCAATAATAGGATTGATATCAATAACGAGCATTACTGCATCAATAACTGCATTATATAAGTGTTTTCCTATTCGAAAACAATATTTAGAAGGGTGA
This sequence comes from Bombus fervidus, assembly GCF_041682495.2. NCBI lineage: Eukaryota > Metazoa > Arthropoda > Insecta > Hymenoptera > Apidae > Bombus > Bombus fervidus. The sequence continues at coordinate 1,564,972 of NC_091523.1, read as the reverse complement.
AACGTTGAAGATACCTAATATACTTCATTCCGTTTTAATCCAGAATAATCTCCATTTTGAAGAAAGGTTTTATGATTTATGTACAATTTTTTTGTTGAATCATGTTTATAAATTTGTATAATTTATTGCAGAACAAGATCTACTGAAACATGTTGTAAATAAGATCACATTTATTAAAAGATTTTAAACTTCTGCATATTTTTATATAACTACACATAAGAAAGGCCAATAATAAGATAAAAAGATACTTGTACATGTAAGGTAGTACAAATATAAATATTGTGAAACTTACATGGTATATGTAATATATGAAAGAGTAATGTACATTTGCCTGGATTATGTATTCACAGCATCAAAACCATATATGTATACGCATTTTATAATAACAGTTTTTAGCACTTAAACGACTTTGTTAATAAAACGTAACTTCCATTCTTTCAATTACACCCTTTGGATGAGAATTATTCACGCTGAGCCTTACATATAATGTACTGTACATATATACAGAGACCCCTGCGCAAAGTGCCAATAGAATAAAAACTTTACTAATGATATTTATCACCTGTTCATGCTTCCAGAGCAATAGTTTCTTTTGTTCTGTTTTTCGTACGCTCTGCAAAATAAAAAGAACGTAAATGAATGGATTAAATGCTTTTTTCTAATAAAAGAATAAATCTAACATGATACTAATTATTTGTATATTACAGTATTGGTATTTATTTATATATTATACAATGTATTTACCTATCTTCTTTTCTGGTAATTCCTCTGGTACTTCTGGTAATGTTATATCCTCTGGTACTTCTGGTAATGTTACATCCTCTGGTATTTCTGGTGCCTTTTCTTCAATTTCTGCCGCTAACAAAGCATTAAGCTCTGCTTCAACTTCACTCTCATCATTCTCTGTAAGTTCTCCAGACAATATTTCATTAATCTCCTTTTGTTTTTCAATGCCTTCCTTAGTTTCGTCCATAACTTTTTCAATTTCATCAATGGATAATAAATCATGTAGTTTCTTCAATGCATTATTACCCACTTTTAGGCCATTTACAACCTTCAATTCTATTTGTGCAAATTCTAAATCATGTACCATATGCTCAAGGTTCTCTAGCTGACCATCAGTCTTCGATAATATTTGTTCTTGGAATTTCTTCTTCCGTAGAAGAAGTAAAGCACGTCTGAAAAGATTTTAAAACATGTTTAACAAATGTGTTAAGGATATTTTAAAATTACAATAGACAAGAATTTAATACCTACTCTTTTTGTTTATTTTGTATAAGTTTTTTTGCGAGTAACCGTTCTTTTTCGAGACTTTGCTCAATTCTTCGTTGATATTGCTTAATTTTATCCCTAGTCTGTTTCAGTTGCTGTAAAAATGTTAGAAATCGGTTAATATGTATCTGAAGTAAAAATGGTTGAGGTTAGAAAATGTATGAAACAACGTACTAAAATGGCCTTGTCCTGTTCGGTCACACGACTCGGTGGCTTTTTCTTTGAGAAGAAAATACCCATTTCGTTCTAGATAATGTACAACGGTATTAATTAAACTATCATACGGAATTTGAAAGAAAACTCATGTCACGTTTGACACATCACTTCAGTCACTGATAACGAAATTTATCATGGCTGGCGCCATATTTTCTGGTCGACTTATCGATAGTTCCGTATTCAATTAGAATCCAAATTATATGGCGCGAAAGGATATATGTATATACGTATGTACATTATTACTTGTATTATTTTATTGAAAATAAGCCTTTTATCATAAAATTTAATAATAAAATAACGGTATTATTGTTATATATCGCTCAAGAATTATTTTTTTTTAATTTAATTAGGCAAAGAAGCACAATAAACTTATAATTGATGAATTTAATATATTAAATTTTTTAACTAATATTCAAGAATAAATATCTTTATAGAATTTAGAAATAAGGAAGATTATCTAAAGTGATAAGGACATGATATGAGACTAAAAACAAGGAAAGAGAAAAACGACAAGACATTGGATTGAATTGAACAATGTCCATTATATTATATATTTTATTCCCACATACACACGGCACGTTGTGAACCTTTTCTTAAATATTAATAATATTATCATAATAATAATAATAATAATCATCATCATCCTTCTCGTTATCATCGCAATGATAATAATTGTAATAATAATAAGTAAACAATAATAAACATAATAATGTGAATTCATGAGATATATTTATATTTATGTATATATATTTATAATAAATCATATAGTAATAATCATCGTATTATAATATATATTTATATGTACAGAGGGGTACAATATTGTTATTCTTTATTAGTTTAATATTTATAATCGCAATATTATATTTATTTTCTGTCTGTATACATACACAATGAATTAGATTATCGGCCCTTTCTTACGCCACACATCTACGGCGGATAAATTCTCTCACTTTCTATCTTTTGTTCTCTATTTTATTTCGCTTTTGTTTTTTTATTTTTTATTTTTTTGCGTCTTGTTACTCTTTTCCGCTTAAATTTTAAGGACCATAATTTTCACCTTTTGACAGCACACCATGTCGCTATGCTCGAATATATTCGCGGTAGAAAAGAGCCGCAATTTTCGTACTTCTTCATTTTTTTAAATTTTTTTTTATCTCTTTTCTTACATTTTTTTTATTCCTCCATTGAGAAAGGCGTCGTCGAGTAAATTCGAGCTATCCCGAATACGTAATTGATTATACATTTCTCTGAACGCGATCTCAATATAATCCGTAATCGTTTTGCTTTATCTTACAAAACATCCATTATAGTCTAGCCGCTTTTGGATAGAGAGTCGCGCGTTGTTCCTTCACATTTATTATGGATGCCTGAAAATTTACTGACGACTTTAAGCCACGCTTAATTCGAACAATTTTTATTGATTACAAGAAAAGATAAACGTATCTCATTTGTTTGCTCGTATTGTTTCACTTTTATTCACCGTTTATCTCTATTCCTCCTTCGTTTCTTTTATTTTTTCTTTTTTTTTTGCGTTCGCGAACTACGAACACACAAAGAAACGCGCGGCTCTTTCGCCAGTAGCGCGCCTTTCATAAATATTCTGTACAATGTTATAATTATTATAAATCATCATTATATCTTATATAGAACCTTACCGTTATGTCATTATTATCGGTAGTGTAAAATTGAAACTTTTTACGTACTTATATAGATTAGACATTGCCGTCTTTGTGGCGATTCCCGCCCGCAATCGTACTGTTTTTTTTTTTTTTGCTTTTTAGTTTAATAATTATTTATTTACCATTTTCTTTTAATCTGTTCTTTTTAATCGATACATAATCGTATAATTTAGTATGTCGCTATACGTATTGTAATCGTTTACGATTAGTAAGAATATGTAAAATCAGTATTTCGTCTTAGTTTTTGGCTTTATTATTTTTTTTTTTCTTTTTTCTTTATGCTTGTTTAAATTCAATAAATCTCATTAAGCATCCACATAATTGTTTAATATACATGGAATTAAAAGTGATTTATTTATTGCTTGTTATATTGCGAATTTTCTCATTGCAAGCTGTACCATACCGCCGAGCTTCCGTTTCGTTCTTTCATGCTATTCATCAATCTGCCTTTGCTTTGTATTTCTCACGAGGCGTCGTAAAAAATATTTTTAAAAATCTTCGCTCCGTTCTCTTACTACGTGTTTTAAACAGAAATTACTTAGATGGTTCCTTAATTCGACAATGTGAATGACGAGACTCTAAGACTCTCCCTGTAATTCATAACATGCCGTGTACACAGAAAACACTCGGTATTCCTCGGTTGTTTCACGCGACAACAAAAATACAATATCACAAAACTAAGGACAACGATGAACGGGATCAAAGCGAGTGTGTTGAAATTCGTGGACTCTTTTTCACTTCTCACACATGCACACAACGATCACGATGCAGTTCTTTTATTTAACATTTTGATTGAAAAAAATCGATGAAAAATTGTTTCTCAGACTTGTTCTTTTTTGTTTATTTGAATATCTTCTTCTTTTTTATCTTACGGAAGAGACGAATGAATTTATTGTGCTCGTGTGCCGGTGTGTGTTCGAGAACGTTTACGTGGTTGTTCTGTATCCGCGAAGAAAATTAATGAAAGAAATAATGACACAATTTATGGCATGAAAATATAGTTATCGTGAAATGATCGATCGATGGCAGCCAAAAGAAGCGAAAAAGGAGGGAAGAATTTAGCAACTCTTCGAAAATTGATGATCGCAGTCATGATACAGCGTTAAAGCACGAAACAATTTTTAGATCATATAGATCAACACGATATGTAAATTGAAAAACAAGCAATAAATATATATGCTTCGAAGCTAACTTGAACGAAATATTTACTTTTCCGCCTACAACTGCTACGGAGATCTCGAATATTCACAATTTCGAAGATAATTGTCGCGTTATCTATCGATTCGTATGATCGTTCTAAGAACGAGCATCTAAAGTATAACAACTTTTGCTTGACTGATTTGAACACACTCGTTGCGATGGGTAAGAGAATCGATCCGAGGAGCGAGAGGAACGGAAAGTTATATAATGGCCTTTATCGTATTTTATTTTACGAGTTGCACAAACAGGTACCAATCGTTTGCGGTAAAACTGGAACAATGACATAATAAAACAAATGAAAAATGTCACTATAGTACAGAGTATAGATAGTACAATTGTGTTAGAAACTAATGCGAGTCAGTGCGATCAAGTAATATTACAAAATTTAGCAACATTGAAAATACTCGCTCTATAATCGATTCGGTTGGCCCATGGAAAAGTGTATTCATCGAAATTGAACGTTCCTTAAATATTTCTTCAGATTATCCTTTCGTTAATAACGGCAATACGATATCGTCAAAATTTTCACACCCTAACTAATGCTTTTTAGAACACATGAAAATTGAATATCGATCAAATATTATATGTTTGATCGCTCAATCTTATCTCAACGATTAAAGCATAAAACCGGCAGAATAATTTTATATGAAAAAAAGAAAATGATACATACTGATATTAATGGTTATCGAATGAAAAAAAGAACTGGTATTCTTGCTGTACGATGGTTAGCAAAACTTCATCGAAGCTCGTGGCTGTTATATCCTTGTTCTGCACGCAGGAAGAATATTAACAGATTACGTATAACTGCTCATCCGAACGTGTGCACGTGTAATTACATGATTATATATACTTATTCATAATATTGTATGCTTTCCGTGCGCATATATATAATATATATAATATATATGACGTTATGTATATATATAATATGTAATTAAATATATATTATATATAATAATATATGTTACATATTATATATAATATATAATATATATTATATATTATATATATTGTATTATATATTATATATATATCGTATGGGGTTATGTTCACATTTCATTAATCTGCGACTCGAAAAAATCCCCTGGACGTCTGGCTAAAAGTGAATTGTAACACGAATCAGATTGACATTTCTTCTCGATTTTGCAAGAAAGCTTTCTTTCCTTTTTTTAAAAATGCGAGCACTTGTTCATATCGAACAGACGACACATGGAACAGAATAAATAATTCTGATTGATATTCGAGACGGACGACGATTTCTTCGAGCCGCGTTTCTCCTCGGTAGAAACTTGAAGTAAACGAAATCATCGGCTCAAAGACAATGATAACTGTACTCATAACACAGCGGATTACTGCATCCTGACAAATAGAAAATGATAGTGGGACGCGTTAGAATAATACTATCCGATAATAACGCTGTTAATAGTAATCGAACGGTAGTAATTAATTGTTATTAAAATACAATATAGGTCAACAGAAAAAAAAACAAGGAAAAAAATAATATTAATAATAATAATAATAAACGAACGAGCTCTTTCGGCCCGCATGTTCCCGTAATACGCGAATAAAAATAATTCCTAAGTAGGATCCTTTAGCCTACGTCTTTGGCTGCGACGTTCCACTTAAAAAAGAACACTGATTTAGGCATCACGATCCCTATTAATCGATTATATTACAACTGACTTGAAACTCGACTAATCGAATCGTGTACCTGTTTAGAGCGTTTCTCTCTGTCCGCCAGTTAGCAAACGCGACTCGAACAGGCTTAAAAATCGAAATCGAAACTGTAGGTACTACGAGCAAGTTCAGAGGCAGTCAGTCAGCAGAGAAACGCTCCAACTTTTCGTGTCAGGTCGCAGCAACGATCTTTCTCGTACGCACGAAAACGTTGTTTCGAAAATTGTCTATCTATCTACGGACTTCTGTGAGTTCGTTTCATTCACCCTTTTTCTTTCTCCCTTTCGCACAGTTATTTTTTTTTTTTTTTTTTGGCTCACAAACTCTCCCTCACTCTCTCCCCCTCTTTCTCTCGAACCACAGTCACATCGCACGCAGAGCGACGGGGGTTGTTTTCTTCGAAATATCGTGGCATCGTGTCCGCGTTTCCTCCGTATTTCCGTACAAGGTAAAACGCTTCGTATGTCATCTGTCGCCTGTCAGCTTTCGCTTGAGAAAATCAGAAACAGAAATTCGCAGATTCGTGTCGCACAGCGAAATGTACGCTAAACTAGCCGTTCTAGGAAACATCAGCAGTCAAGAAATAGAGGGTGCGTAGAAAGTGATCGAAGGATCGATATCGACGAATCCGTGAGGCGAAGTGAAACTTTTCTTTTCCATTATCTTAATCGTTTGCCTTTGTTTTGTCAGGTATAAGTATATTAGTGTATTGATTAATATGTGTAATTTATTGTTTGGACGAGATTAATTAACGTATATAATGCGTGTTTCCATTATGTTGATAATTGTATCGTGTATAATTGTTTCGAAGAGTATTGTTCTCGTTGTATCGTAAGAAAACTCGTGATTGAAAGTATCTATGCATGTGTCTGTGTATATGTGTTTGTATTTGCATATAGAACAATTGTACGGATTAGAAAGTGATATAATTAAAAAGAGTGTTCGTAAAATCTAACATTTGAATCATTTGGGCCACTCTATTCGTCTGTTCCAAATATGGAACTGTTATATCGTTATCACTAATACAGACTGAACGTGAAACATTATTTCAGAATGATGAACGATCGTTTATGCGCGAGCAACTATCACTATTGGGTCAAGCGCAAATAGATTGAACTCTACGTGAACATTAGTGAACTGATGCTTGTTCAAGTCTGCATACTATCTTCCCTATGGTTGTATAATCACCTTCATATATTATACTTCCATTAATTGCAAACGGGTTAAATACGCTTGATTATGTTGAATTTGCTCGCAGTGGCATCTTCATTAAATTATTACTCGATATTGCTGTATTATCTACGAAATATCGTACAGTCGAACGACTTCGCAATTACATTTAACTCCGTCTACCGCGAGGTGGTCGAAGTTGAAAACGATTTAATCAAAGAAAGACGAAAGTATAACAAAAAATCCTTTCAACGTGTGAAACAAATGAAACAGAATAGTTTTGTTCGCCTTTTCATGCTTCCTGTAAAAATTAATTTTTACAATAACGATAATTCTGTAACGATAAAATGTACAATGGAAACATTACTTATAATCGCTACTTGCACTTAAGTACCGCTAAGACTTAAGTATTATAAAGTGTTTTATTATATTTCATTGCACTCATTTTCATATCATTGTACACATCGCGCATACCTATCGCATCAAGATTTGTCAGTCGTGTACTTCTAATTTCAATTTCACGGCTCAATCACGGAATGGCAATAATCGATTACTCACTTGATTAACATCTTCTTCGCACTCTCTTTACAATTGTGACCTCCATTTCCTTTCTCCTGTCCTTAGCTCACGCTATGTGTATTTTATTTATATATATATGTATATAATATATATTTTTCGATTATCGTTATTATTACTTATTATTTATACGCGTGTATATTTATATTTATATTTATATTTATACTTATATTTATATTTATATTTATATATATATATATACGTGTCAGTATTTGTATGGGTGTGTATCATACGTGTACAATGTGGAAGTGTCGGTGTGAGCGTGTTAATCGCGCAATGAGTGATCGAGCTCGGTCGATGAACAAGCGAAGTCTTCTGAATTTTCTATATCATTATCATTTCCGTACACTTTTCTTCCCATGCTCAACCCTCGACAAAAATTCGCCAGGAAAAATAAACTTCCTCGTGTAAAAAATCGGAAGAGTATTGCAAAGCGAGAGAAGACTGGACTGCATCGAACAACGAGCTCGCCTCCTCGCATTTCTATGCCGTTTTTTCTTTATTCTCTTTCCTTCTTTCCCCTCATCTTTCTCCGCGTCTAGTCTTCCCAATCCTCGTTCTACCCTCATCTACCCCGGTTGTACCCCCGCTCGACGTCTCCTTTCACGATCATCAATGATGATCATCGAAAAATTGTTCAGTACAATAGTATATTAGCTTTTAAAACATCAATAACTATATATATGTACAAATGCATAAAACAATGTTTCAATATATCTGTTTATCTCCCATAATCCTCATATTTTTTTATTTTGTCTGCTTGCCACCTTAATCAGTTATTATATATATATTTATATATATATAGTCATAATATATTTCTTGTCTTTCTTAATCGTTTTTATATTTATATTTATATATATATATTTATATTTATATATATTTATATATATACTAGATGTAGATATAGATGTAATATTTCAATATTAATGTATTTCATATTTATAAATATAAACGCGTGGACTGTACTCACATATATATTTTGTTTCCTCTTGTTTCATTTTTATCCCCTCCTATGACTTGTCTTCCCTATTATGTCTCGCGACATCTTTATCTTCTCCTTTCTTTTCTCTTCATTCTTTTTGTATTAACTCGCTTGTATATTGATCGCATTTTAGTTTGTTTTGTCTAATTAATAATTGATCGTAGATCTCTTTCGAATATGTATATATATATATATATTTATATATTTATATATAATTCTCTTTTCCAGAGGATTCTCGTTGAAAGTCGCCTAGGTTCCTGCCGCAACATTCACGATTCGTTCGTAAAAGAACGACGAAACAATCTAAATAAATAAGTTTAAAATTAATTCTAAGATACTTACACATTGCTCAAAAATAATAATAACTATCACATTACTTCGTTAATCACGCTTCAACAAAATTGCTTCTATTCAAATCCAAAATGAACGATGAACATTAATTATACAGTTCAAAACGTTAAACGTAATAAGTGACCAGGAACCCAAGATTCTTTCGGCACACCATTCACCTTAACTGCGAAAAGTTACAACTTGTACACTTAATTATGACTGTTTTCTCTTCTTCTATTTCTTCATTTGTATGTGTATATGCTTTCTACATTTCCTTATTTTGCCCATCCTCTGCGATCTCGCGCGTCAGCGTGCCTTAAATCTACATACGACGAATCTTGTTATATTTTACGTTCTTTGAGCTGATGCTTATGTTCTCGTGTATTTCTCTCCTTTTCTTTTTCTCCACTCTTCTTCTCGCCGCAGTGTCCAACTCTCCGTCTATTTGAACAATTAGCGCAGCTCCGCGATACATGAAGCGCTCGACGCGTCTATTTAACGCTCACTTAACTCATTTTTCTCCCACCGGATCCAATGAACGTAACGAAAGAATAAAGGCAACAGAAGATGCCTGTGAAGCTATGAGCATGGAGCGTTTCTCTCTGTTTTTTTCGCTTGATTATGTCGCGTTTCATTCACAAAACCCGCGTAATTTTGCACAACCTTGAAAAAGAAACCTTGTCAGAATCGAAACGAAAAAATCAGGAATAGAACATCGTCGAAGAAACGCTCGTTTCTGCGCACTCGTCTCTTGCACCCGTTTGAAAACAGCATCGTCCTATACATGGTGTACGTTCTACCGATAAAATACCAATCTCTTTTTTATTTCCTTTTGCTGTTTGACTTTTCTCATATTTCGAATTATTATTTGCCTGGATAATAACAGTTTTGACCCGATGCATATACCTTTACCTCTTTTGCACGCGTTTATCGTTAGTCCTGGGGCGTAACGAAGCAGCTACCATTTTGTTTCGCTTGCAAGAAGTCGGCTTTGTAGCGTCGAAAATACACGCGACCGCTTGTTTGTTTTACAGTACGTTTTTCTTATCCAGGAGTGGTGACTCATTTACGTTCCGCTTTCTCATATTCCACTTTCTTTTGTTGAGAACGAGCGAGGATCACCCGTCACGCGTGTACGCGTCACGAACTTAAGAATTCACGTAAGTTTATCCGCGATATAGATTAGTCGTGTATATTATTATTATTATTATTAGTTTCTCTTTTTTTTCTCGTTCATTATTTGCCATTTTTATCCTTTGTGGTCATGACGAAGTATTGCTAACGTTCGTAAGAATTGACTCGTTTGTTCATTCGTTCTTCTTCATCCTTTCTTTCCTTTTTTAAGCATTTTTTTTTATCGTGCGCATGCATACCCGCGCACAAGAAAACAAAATGGCCGCCGTTCGACGTGACACGCGTCCCAATTTAAAGTCATCCTTCTTCTTCAAACTTTCTTTTTTTTTTTTGTTCTTTGTTTTACCCTGTTATTGAATACAATAATAACCGTATCTAGAATTGTCGCACGTATATCCATTGTTTTTGTAATAATTATAATTAATTTATCGCTCGTTGACTCTCACACAATTCAATAATTCAATATTGACAAATTCAATAATAGTAATTAATAGTATCGTATGAAAACAGTTTTTGATCAGCGATATCAACAAAATACCGAATTATACAGTCCGCGGAATGAGTTTTTGCACGTCGACGGTTTCTTTGTTTCATTTTTACTTTTTTATTTGTTCCCTTCAGAAGCAGGGAGGTTTGAGCGTCGCGATGCCCTTCGAGCCCATAAATCGAAATTTCCTCGAGGGCTGGGTTAAATTTTATAAAACATACGTGCGCTAAAAAACAAAACGAATGTAATGACACCTTCCTGTTTCCCGAACGATATTACACGCATTTAACCTAGACCAATTGCGAATGATTGAATGGAGTATCCCCATTCGGGCCATTTGTCCGTCTAATTAGGGAAATACTTCGAAGCGCGAAAGAACGCAAGAACTTTTTGGTGTTCAGTCATTCCGCGAGGCGTAATAGTGACGTAAGGCTACGTTTCGCAATTTAACGATTTCTTGCGTTTACGCCAGTCCGCATAAACTTTCCAATTTCCTTCCTTTTTTTAACATCTTTTAATTCGCAAAATGACATTTTCAGGTGACCGTGTTCGTAAATCTTAAAGATTTAATGACTTTTTTTCTCTCGCTCTCGCACGCACATATCGTCACGTTCTCTCCCATTCTTTCTCACACGCATCCGGGTTATATAGAGACGCACAATCTCGCTTCGTGTCCAAATATCATTCTTATTGCACGCATTACTTTCACTTCCGCTTTTACTTATGCAATGGCGCATCAAATTGGCGATTCGCAATCTCGCCTTCAACTAACGCACTGTACATATACGGACGCGCGGTATAATAACTGAATACACGCATATGTGTAGATATATATTTTGTTTTTCTTTTAATGCATCTTATTTCGTTTAACTTGATGGTTTGCATATACTTCTTCCTGGTGTAGCGTGGGTATGTGTGTGTGTATATATATATATATTTCTTCTTGTATGTGTATATAGGCATGTGTGTTAGGATAATTCTTTTAAAAAGCCGCCGGCGCGTGTCACAGCATATATTATATTTGTGTTCGGAGTGTTTATGCTCTGTGTGGAACATATGTATAGTTTGAGCGTGTACGTAGAAGTGTATGTAGAAGATATTTTATATACGTTTCCTGTGAGCTTGTGTGAAATGTGTGTCGGTGAACATTGCTTGTGTTTCCCTTGCAGGCTCCTTTATAGGATCATGCGTTATAGTAAATCAACGATACAATAATTCGCGTACGTGTAATATGCATGTATGTACCGAGATTAATGCAAGTAATCGATTGGACAGCTATACAATGGCCGATTAAATTCAACGATCATCGTTTCGGCATTGGATGAGACCAGACTTTCGACGCGATACAACGCTTGGGACCTAGCGTTCTCTTACTCGATTTCGCGACCCTGTATATGTAATGTTTTCTCATTCTCTTCCTCTATCGAAAACCGTTCTTTGCGTTGGATGACTACATCTTCTTTTCTTATCAACACGCATCATCTTAAAAGCAGGTCGTATTCTCCTATTCTTCCTCTTTCCCTCGTTATTTCTTCTTTTTTCTCTCTTTGTTCGTCTAACTTACATAGAGCCTCGCGAATTTCAATCTGTCCATCTCGCTTCGCAGCCCCCGCGTTTTTTTTTCCTTTCTTTCTTTTCTTCTTCTTTCCTTTTATCCATCGCACGATAAGCAATGCAAACAGCGACACGTCATCCGTGTAACACGCGTGTCTAGGTCTATGTACGCAACCTCACCCTCCTCTTGCTCTTTCCGTGCTTTATTCGTCCTCTTTTCTCCCTCGTTGCACACCCGGGAAAAGGGAAAAGTGCTTCGACGATACCGCGCCGGGGCGAGCGAGAAGTGTCATTCCGGCATTCAGTCGGCAAAGAGCACGCTGAGAAGTGGCGGACACGCGCGCGCAAGAAACAAAGAAAAAGGGCGAAGCGCACTCTTGGCCTGCCTAGCGTCCTCGTTGTCTCGTATCCTAAATCCCCCTCTCCCGTCCCGACTAACCATTCACACTTCCGTGTCGGGTGCTCCTTCGTGTTGTCGACTCGCGCTCCTCGAAAAATTCCTTACACGCCTTTTGTATTTTTGCTCTTTTATTTTTTTATTATTAACTCCGCTTCTACACGACTAAAAAAACTCGAAAGCCCAACACAGAGACGCTCTCTTCCCGGGTGCGAACGTGTGTTATGCGCATAATAATTATATTTTTATTATTTATATTTATATTTATATATTTGTATTTATATTCATATTTATATCTATATTTATATTTGTATTTTGTATTTGTATTTATACATACACACACACACACACACACACACATGTATGTGTATATGTGTATATATATGTATATATGTATATTGCGCACGCGTACACGCGCGAGCTAACACGGTGCATGGCTTTTCATCCTCTTCTTGTTCTTGTTAATCAATTAGAAAAAAAAGTCGCCATAACGTTATACAATAATAACCAGTAATTATAATAATATTCGTATGTAAGTTGGTATTCTTCCGCCATTTTTTCGTTTGCCTTAAATGCTAAGGATCCATACGTTTTATCATCTAATATTTATCAATTATTTATATATATATATATATATTTATATATTTATATATTTATATATATAATATTTATATATATTCTAGACTTAGTCGCTTAATTATTTAGCAATTAATAATATTAATTTAATTCATTATTATTATTATTATATTATTCTTTATTAATGTCGGAGAACGGGCATTAATACGCAGTTTCGGCCACATCTATCTTTACGCAGCTTCTGCCCTTTGTGTTTCCCTTACTTTCTGCTTGTCTTATCTTTCTTTACCACGTAGCTCTTCTCGCAAACTTTCTGGACGTGTACCGCGATTTATAAATTTATACATTTCTCCCGCATTTTTGTTTCGCATCTTCCTCCTTCGATTCCTTCTTCTTATTTTTTAGATTTTTTTCATATTTCTGTCAGCTTCCTTGTGTCTTCCTCTCGCCCTCAACTTTGGTTTTTTTCTTTTTCGTTCGTTGGAAAGTCGCGGTTAATTGCGTTCGATCGTCGCCGTTGCTGCGGTCGATCAATCGAGATTGCAAAGTCGAGGCCTCCTTCTCAGTAGAAACTATTATCTTCCTATCTAAATCGCGATTTTCCGATATATTAGTAGTGATAGTACGCATCCAGTTCAGTCCAAAGTTCGTTCATCGTGGTGAATTTTTCCAAGGCATTTACATCGTTCACTGTACCGTCAGTCGACCTTGCTGCGTTCTGCCCTCTCGTCCATCCTAATGAAAAAAAAAAAAAAAAAATCGTAGTGTTAGCGAAAGATTGCGATACGTAAGCCATGATCTTTGTGAAATCAGCGCAAGCGGATCGTGTTACTGTTGGAGTGCTTAAAAGTGAATAGAGATAAATGAAATGTAAAGTAAGATCCTTTCGCAAATCATACTTTATATAATGTAATATACGAATTATAGATCAATATAATCTTTGATTTGTATTTTAAGAAATTTAATCTGAAATTAATAAATGATAGTGTAGATAAGAACTTAATCGCGAAAGTATCTTAATCATTTAGCATCCTATTATTTGTATGCTCGTTACAGTAGGAGAATCAATATTATGAATATTTCATGTGGCACACTAAGTGGAAACTTACGGTGAACCGGTAAGGAAACCTAGGGTTTCTGTTATATTCATTTTTGGTGAACGTGTTTGCGTTTGCTACAGAAAGATGAAAGTATTTCGTTACCGTATTCGTACGATAATGCGCTATATTCGAGAAAAACAACAGGAAATGTTACAATATTTTAAATGTAGTTAACTGAATTAATGTTTCATAAGAAAGACGATGAAATGGCTTATAACTATCTACTATTTGTGCAATAATTAAGTACAATTCAGAAAAATTTAATTTTAATATTATACAGATTTCATTACCGTACAACTACTTTTTTCAAATTAAGAAGATCTATTACGTATTAAATATTACGTAGCATGAAACGCCTATATAGAAAGATTTAAAATGCAAGTGAACGTGATTACGTACCTGTTATTAGGTCTTAACAAGGCTCAATGGTAGCCATTAGTGAACGCCGCTGGTATTAGAGGACCCTAAAATACGAAGAGAACATTTTTGTCGAGGTTCATATATGATGGTTTTAAGGACAGGAGTTTATTTATTTTTCTACGTTATTTAAGATGGTGCAAAAAGATCGTTTCAACTACGTGCAATTGCGATACTTGATCATGAAACGTTGCATCGTTCAATTATAAAATTTTGTCCAAACGATAAAAAGGAGAAATAAGAATTAGAAGGGAAAAAATAAAATACAAAAACATAATATTGGCAATCTGAGAAGCTCAACAATCGAAACCGATTTGTAATGGGAGCTACAGCAACGTAACTTGCAAATTCTAACAAAAGAAAAGGAAAGGAACTTGTACCGTACTCTCGAATCTCTCGGCTTTTCTTTGTTTTTTATTTTATTCAAATATCTTTTCTAAAGTACACTGAATAGATAAAAGAAACATCACAGATAAATTTAATAATTTTGTTAGAATGAGTTAGCTGCCAGAAAATTTTTTCGTTCGATCCGACTCGGTCGGTGCGAAAAGTTTAATTAAAATCTATTCCGATGCTTTTAACGGGCAAAGAAAAGGTTTTATATGAATATCAATTATATCAGGCATCTAGCTATCAGTGTACAGTGTATATACAATGGCAATTTTTTATTTCCTTCTAATGTCTGAAATTTTTTTTGTTATTTCGAATATTATAGAATGTAAGATATTCCTCCAAGAAGCAATATAATCGAATCTAGAACATAAAATAAGAAATTTCGTAATTTAATATAATCAGAAAATGCCCGGGATTGATGAATTACTATTGGATAATATAAAAAATAAAGTGCAATTAAATTTATCAATTATTACATTCTGAGCACTTTTTAATTAAAAAAAGAACCAAAAACAGTACGAATATTTCCCGCGAAGATAGTAGAAACTATTATTTATAAACAAATCCAGGTGTCAAGTAGTATAAGTCAACCACTGACGACTATCGCAAGTTTCACGAATTTCGTTCTAAAATTGACACGACGATCTAAAATCAACTTTATTCAATTTATTTGATTATTCTATAAGTAATGCAGTCCTCAAAGTATATTTATACATACACATATTGGATGCAAGGCAATCTAGTATTAATTAATTAGTAACACATTTCCTTTAGTTTCTCTAACAGTTCTTCATTTAACTATTAAGTCTCTTCTTGTATATCATAAAATTCCTATAAAATTCTGCATTACTTATTAGATACTCTACCATCTCTATCTCCCCTTTATTGACTGCAAAATGAACTTAAAGTCTTCCATATTCCTAATTTCGTTGTTATAACCAATCCATATCACGTGACATCGAGAACCTTTCAAATCCTAATTTCCAATATAATTGCGACTAAACCCAGCATGAATAATCCCACGGGGCCCTAGGTCTGAGTGAAGAAGGATAGTAGAATGGACTTACGGGACTGTAGTTGAGCGGGGCACGGGACACGGCGATCGCAGGGAACGCGGTCGTGGGGGGCTGCGGACTAGCTGCGGCCTGGACGTAGCTGGCGACTGCAGAGTCCGCGGCTGCGGCGGCTGCTGCGGCTGCGGCGCTTGAACTATACATGTCGATGGGGCCCGGTGAATTAGCCGCAGGAAATGATCGGCCTTGTGGCCCACCGTGGCCACCGGCCGCGTGCGGCGACGCCGGCGGAAATCCGGCCTGCGCTGCGGCCGCTTGGTAGTTGTTCATCACTGCAACGAATGTGCCCGTCATTTTTCAATATTCCCCAATGCGCTGCCACGGTCTCAACTGGCTAAGCAATTAGCTGTGTCGCTGGTGTGTCCTCGTCGAGCGCGAAACGCTAACCAAGTGCTTCGCGAGTAAAAACATAAGGTCAAGTGAAAGAGAGTGTTTCTTGAAAGAGAGTGTTTCTTGAAAGAGAGTATATGTACGTGTCTTTTTCTTCAAGAAGTTTGTTAGAAGTCTGTTCAAGGCTGGTACAACCGATGAGTAAGTAGATTGGTTGAGTAGGGATTGTTTTAAGGGAAATTGATGCGGTCAAATGAGATATCATGTGAATTAAATGTGAAACGATTTGAAAGCAGAGTAAATCACAGCTCTACTTTTAACTTTGATTTCTTTTGAAAAACTAATCGGATTCGTCAGTTTACTAGCTCACTTGCAGAAGATTCGCGGTGAACTGCTTGTAAATTTTTTTATTTTTGCTCATTGTAATATAATATCGAAATTTTTCTTATTGATGTTGAAAGGTGAAACAACTATGCGGCTATGGGCATAATGTTTGTAGTATTTAGCTTGAACATATATGGGAGGAATATATTTTACACACATATAGGAAATACACAGTAAAAAAGAAATTTGAGATGCCAAGAATCGAGATAGAATACAATTTTATAAAAGATGTGCGCACATAATTCTTTCAACCAATCAAATACTGGAATGATATGTACTTATTATATAAGATTAAACATCGAACAGATTAAATTCTTAACTCGAACACGAAAATTCCAATTACTTTTGAACGTTTGAATAATTGATTGGAACATCATACATTATACATGTTTGATGATTTTGTAACAGCAAGCTAGAAAAACAAACACGTTGATTAACACATACATAAATGTTCATAAAAGCTATATAATTCCTTTGTTCCAAAGATTTTACGCTCTTCAAATGTTAATAACGACATTACTATATTGTTGCTTATATCAGTATACCCACTACCGGGAAGCTTATCGAAACTAGTATGTCTTTTTAACATCGCTAATAAACACGCTTTACAATATCAACAACAAAATCACGCAGTCGACATCATGATAACTTGCGTTTCTGTACATGTGTATATCTCGCAGTACAAAGAACATCTCAATTAACAAGCGACATGTACGTGTAAAAATAAATTTGTACCCTTTAGAAAAGGAGAAGAAAAAATAAAGGGAAGTTCCCATTTCCTCGTTATATCAGTGACATTGAATAAAACATGTGAACACTGGTACAACACAAAACAGATACACATACAGAGAGAGAGAGGAAGAGAGAGAGAGAGAGAGAGAGAGAGAGAGAATAGTACAGAAACGTCGCCAGTTACGGAGACAAATAATCAAGACACATATAAAACGTGGAAAAAGCAAATAAGGAGATACTCAATAAGCGGATTACAAGACACCTTTGCGCATAATGGAACAACAGAAAACCATCCGAGCTACAGAGTATGGATACAATGTACTATACACGTCGCTAAGACAAGGAACGCATTCGCACGAGCCAGTAACAGCGACCAACGCATAAACAGATATCGTCTATCACGTGCGTTTTAGCTCTAAAGTGATTCGACTGTTCATAATGCGGCGGATTTTCTTCTCAAGAGGAACGGTTTCGTTTCTGACTCGTGTTCTTTGCGCTTTTTTCCTATATCTCTCGCGTTCATGTTAGTACGGTATTAGTTCAGGGCAAAATAGAACATGCTATAAAACGAAGAAAAATGAGATAAAATAAAATAAATAAAGAAACAAAAATAGAATGTAAAAGACCAGCGCTCGCATTCTACAATAGGAGGAAGGATTTCACATTCCAGAATAAAGGGGATAACGAAAGTCGAGCAAACAGCAATTGATTTATAGAATAATAGCCACTCGAAAGGCAAAACGGAACTAGTACAGTGACACCAATGCACAACGATCTCGACAACACTTAATTGGCCAGAAGTACACGGGCAACGATCCGCTCGAGTCTCTCGAAATAACGAGGGAAACGAAAGGAGACCACTATCACGCGTTCCGATTTCGAGGACATCGTGGCTTATTCATCAGCTGTATACGTGTTCCTCTTCGTATTAGCAGCTACCACGTTTGACAAACTAAAATATACCCCGGAATTGTATGCTCTAGGTCCAGAGGTTTCAGGGAATAAATTGCCAACTTGTCATCCACGCATTGGCTCGAAAAGCTGCGTTCTAGTCTCGAGTCTTCTGTACCAACCAGCCGAGCGAAACAATGAAAGAGATTAATGTACGCGACCAGAGAATGGGTATCTTTTCTCAATACCATCCACACACTCCATGGCATTCCCAATTTTCCAACACTACATATATTTTAACACCTAAAATCAAAACTATTTTCTCCACTCCATGGTTATCAATTCAATTACCATATACGGTTGCTCACGATAGTGTTTGAATATTTATCATAAAATATTCGTATTCATATTTAGTGAAAAATTGGTATATAGCAAGAATAACCATATTAAATATACATATAATTAATGTCGAAACTGATTTCACTGAATATTTAGACTTATTAATATAATAGATAATTGAGTGTTTAAATATTTTTGTGATTTCTGCAAGTGTTTAATTACTTTCGTGAGCAACTGTACGTACAAAAAATACAATAACGACGATTTCCAAGAAGAAGGAAGGAAAAAACGAGCAAGGGAAGATGAATCACGACGAGATTGCGCAACGTAGCTACGACACGGAGGACTAGGTATAATTCGAAGACAAAGATGACGAAGAGATTCCAGACAGAGGGTGGAAGAGGAACGCGAAGAATTCGAAACTCGCGAGGACGAAAAGAACGAGGGCGGGGGGGGGACAGAGTATGACAAACCGAAAATGCTCGATGTACAATCTAAAACCCTATTCAGCTTTTAAACTCTTGACAATGGCGACCAGTTAGAAAGTTTTCTACTGGTGGCTGGATTTGTCGATGCGGAGTGCGAGGGATAGTGAGGGTGGGTCGAGCGCGATTCAAAAGTTTGATTTATTTGAGAGGAGATTGCGAACAGCACAGGAGTCGACAGGATCAGAGCAGATTTTGCGATCGGTGGGAGAGAAAAGGGAGAAAGAAGAAGGAGGAATAAAAAAATAAAAGGGTTGAAGTCGGTGTATTTGTTGCCGGCATCCAGCCGTCCTACATGTGTGACATTTTTCAGAATTCCTTGCTGTCTGGATTGCCTCGCCACCCGCTCAGCCTCGCACCATTCACGAGCTAAGAAGAAAGTCCTTTCGCTAGCATGGGTCGTGCAAAGTGCTCTGAACCGTGACCATTTTCGAGAAATTAGCACGGATTCTTGGTAAAGAATTCTACAGAGGATTGTAGTAGGATTTTTCCTTGCTCGTTTAGAGGAACGACTTTCCTGGGAAATGCTGTGCACCTGATTTATTCTGTCTGATAGAACATTTCGAATGCTTAATTATTTATTGGAGGATGTTGTTATTTTGTACTGGATGAATTTCATTTATGAGCCAAATAATGGATGACTATTCAATTTATTAATTATGATAGTTGTTAATACTTCTTAACTTCTTATCAAATAGAAATCATACGCAAATCAAACAATCATGTACAAGATCATCCCAGAAAACGAAGGAATCCATGACATAAAAAATCATGCATTTATACGACAACTGGCTGTATATCCATATACCGATCGAAGAATCCATGGAGTATCCTCGAACGAAGGAACGCTCAACCGACGATAATCATATTCACGATTCAAACTTCAGGAAGCTTAACAAGTAGGTATGACTCACTGGTTCTAGCTTGTTCACTACTCAAAGTATACGAAGAAGTCGAAGCAGCCTCGTAATTTGCCATTAAGACGTAATGCAAAGCTTGTTTCTGTTAAAGCTCGAGAATCGAATCACGAAAGAGAATTGAATTACACGAGTTCCAAGCCTCGTTGTAAGCGGCGTCGTAATACCGGATTCCGTTTGGCTATATCGTAACGTCTCGATCTAACAATCACGAAGGCCTCGTGCTAAGAAGCAGAGCTGATATCGTTGTTATTCTCTTCCTTCCTTTCTCTCGCTCATTCTCTCTCTCTCTCTCTCTCTCTCTCTCCCTCCCTCCCCCTCTCTCTTCTACTATTACTGCCTTTCGCTATATCGCGTGACTCGATAATGAAAACTATCAAGAATCGGAAATCGTGCGCCGTTCCCAGCGAACCTATTGTCCGTGCATTCTGATATATATATAATATATAATACATATTATATCTGCATATAGTATATGTTGCGCATATAAGTATAAACCTTGAGACTCTTTAACGATGCGAGACAAATTAAGAAAGCGGTAGTAGGATCGAAGTCGAAAAGAATGGTAAACTTTTAGACGTACCAGAAAGAGCTTGCGTGAGCAAGGGCGTGTTGTTGTTGGGGGTGAGCTGCCCGTTGGTAAGATCCACTGAAACATAAAACTCTGATCACAACTGTTCCGTACATCAAGGCTATACGCGATATCGTACTCTCTCGCTACTCTCGTTTACTGCCACTCGGCAGAGAGTAAGAGAGGGATATGTAATACTGTCTGTAGCTGATTAAAGAAGAGAGAGTTAAAAAAAAAAAAAAAAAAAAAAAGGGAAAAGATGAAAGAAGAAGTAGAGAGACATCTGTGTGACGCCAAAGTGACGGCCGAAAGAAAGACAGAAACGTGATTTTTCCATGTGTGTTGCTTTGTCGTTGATCTTCTCTGTACGCTGTGCGACGATCGAGCGAGCACGTTTTCCTCCTGCGTCGTGACACTTTCGCGATCCCCGGATTAAACGTTCTCTCCTTTCTTTCGTTCTTTAGCCTCGCTACAGACCCTTGCTACTCTGGTCCAACTGGAACCCGAGTCAACGTTTACTATGCTCGCAAACTCGTCGTTAATCTCGTTGTTTTGGATGAATCACAACGATTACGTTTGAACACGTAAAGCGTGGTCAAATCATCGTCCACTATAAACCATGTATTTAGGTATCCCTTTCCCTTTCATCCGTGCTGCGTTACGCGATATTTACCTGGAAATATTCCACGTGCTCGCAATCGTACGAGTAGCCGAATATCGCACTCTCGCGTTCGAAGGTTCGTAAAATATTTGCCACATGATAATAGAACCTATGGCTACCCATTGTCGCACGGGTTACGACAGCAGCCCCGTCTCGTCGATTGGACGCGTCTCACCGTGCTCTTATTTCTTGCTTACGGGACCGACGAAGGCAAAAATATATGAATCGCGATCGATGACGTGGAACAGAAACGCTCCAGTCTCAAAACGTTTAATGAGCAGAATTATGAAACTATCAACGAAACGTTTGCGTTTCATGGCGCCGATAAACTGTAATGATAATGATCGATGTTTTGCGAGAACGTGAAAAAAAGAAGCGGTTGAAAGGAGAGACAGATGTACAAAGAGAAATAGAGGCGCGAAGACAAACGGACAGACAGAGAGGGGAAAAAGGCGTGCTTTTTTTCCACAGTCCAAAGTGAATGTCGACTTCATACATTTCTTCCGGAGTGCAGTCCGTTGGACGTGTTGCATCGGTGCCTCCGTATATGCGCGGCTTGCGTTCTCGCTTCCGGTTCCGTGGTAGAACACTGCCGGCACTCCTGACATTAATAAAGAACAAGAAGAAAGCTGAGAATGTAGGCAAAAAAAAAGCAAAAAACGGGGACGAATAAATAAAAATAATCTTGATAAAAAATTTGCTGCTGAGATTGTACGAGATAAAAGAGAGAAAAATACCGTTGGCATGGTGAATTTATTTAGCTGCTTTTTTTTTGGTGAAACAGCGACAACGTGACGATTTAGTTATACGTGGTTTATGTACGTAAGAAGAAAGTCAAAAAATATGAGTCTTCATCTCTACGAAACGTTAATAAAATTGATCGTTTTGGTTGACTAAAAAAATGATTATCGAAAATAGAGTTAAATGTAGTCTGAATATAAACTGGATATTTAATTCTAATACTTTAAATAGTACGAGAAATTTTCGAAAATATCAGAAAAATTACTTCTGGGTTAGGAATAGATTTCTAATTACTTAGTCGTTATTAATTAATTACGTAATCTCATATTTTAAAACTTAGACCAATAACGTTAAAATCAACCCATCCAGGAATTCTCCAATGTATTCTGTAATCTGAATGTAATCTGAAATTTACTCTATGAGCCAAAATAATTCAATCAATTAAAAAGAGAATAATTTAACAAAAATCAATGACCAACATAAAACCGTGTATTGACAAATGCTGCAAATACGGCATTCGCAGTGAATTTATATCGGTCTCACCGAATACACATCGCGAACAATTGCGATAACCTTCGCGCATTAATTACTCCGACGCGTTCGATAACGTGGAACTCGTTTCGGCAGACGAAAGAAGTTAAGAAAAGTGAATGAAAAATGAAAAAAAAAAAAAAAAATAATGAAAGAATTTTCATTGCAAGAAAGACCGACAGAAAAATCAGAGATCCTTTATAACCGGCTAAACAAACATCGACGCGTTTTGTGCTGGCGATGAATGCGGACGTTCTGACGTCACACTCTCCGCTATTTTTTCCACGAGCTCGCTTTTCTACGAAATAAATACGGCGCCTACGCGCGAGCATTACGCTGCCCCTGGCATTTACCATTCGGAATCAAAGAAAAAAAAAGGAGGTAGATGAAAAAAATATCACACAAAGAACCACGAGTAAATGGTTTAAAGTTGGTAAAACGGTCCGCAAAGATGGACTCGTCGCGAAGCGTATAGTATGGTAAGAGCAGCGCGGAAAGCAGAAAGAATGGACGAAACGCAGAGAAAAGACGGCCCATCAAAAATAGGAATACACCCACGCGAATCGTAGCCACGTTTGGATTTATGTTCGGGGAACTGTTAGCGATGCTGGTTGATTCGAAATTTGCGTGGATTTTAGGAGATTCGAGGGGTGAATTGTCATCGATATTGGGTAAACAGGATGAAAAATAAATCAGGATGATACCAGAGTGTTTTGGACAAGTGGGTTGGGTTGTAGCTTCGAAAAGGGCGGAAATGGAAGAAAATGTCCGATCTGTCAACAGTATGTATTTATGTGCGCGCGTATGGTTCAAATATTCTCCTTTCAGAATTGAATTATCTATATATTCTTTGGTACAGCGATTGACATTGTTTCCCTTTCAATAATATTTAATATAAAAATTAAAAATATGAACTTTTAGAAACTGATGATTTAACATAAATTTAATAGATAAAAATGTAAGAAATCGAACCGTATCGCAAAGTACACATTACTTTTTTTGTTTGTTGCAAAAAAAAATTATATCGATTAATTAATTCAATATGAAATCGCTTATATGCTGCTATACGCATGCATAATTGCACGAGATTGGCGTGCAAATTACGACACATTTATTTTCTTTTATCTCTAATCGTTTTAAAGCTACAACCCGATCTACTTTCCCGAGCCACTGTGTACATAGAAAGTTATTTAGAGATAAGCATCGATGCTATAGAATAAACATAAGAAGAGATCGACGATAGTAGTTGAAAGTTTCTACATAATACAAAACATTACGATATGCCGCAAAAGCTAGCGCCAGGTTAATTGGGTTAGTGGCTCCAAGTATAGATATGTACTTAAATGGTTAACCAGTTTACGAGAAAATGAAACATTGCGAGCCTCATGAGGATCGAAGGAGACGCGTCGCAAACAGATTTCCCATTATAATTAAACGGATTTAGTAAATTTCTAAATACCTACAGAACTTTAATTCTTGCACAAATTTTGAAAATCTCTAAATTATTTTTTGATAATAAAGTAAAGTAAATCGAATAAAATTAATGAATATCAAATTCAATGAACGAACGCTACGAGAAAATGATAGGAGAATATGCGAAAAACATTGTCCGAATGGCACGCTAACGCGGAAGGAAAAAATCAGCTTCGGACAGCGTGAAAACAGAGTTTTCCCAGAGTGTGGAATCTCGTTTTAGGAACGGTAACCGGCAGGACTGATAACGCGATAGTGTAAGGGGGTGAACGGACCATAAATCGCGGATCGACGTGATTTGTATGGGGTATCACGCCGCTTAATGGTGTGGCTTGTCTCTATCGGGCACGGTCGAACTCTGGCCGGAAGTTTCGAGCCACTGCCAGGTTACAGAGGAATATTTGCCACGTGTCTCTATCGTGTGAAAATTTACATGACTTCATATCTTTTTCTCACCCCGCAATCCTAGGCTATAAATGGGAATGGTATGACCAGAGAACTACGTGGTTCGCGTTTGTCACTAGATTACGCGAGGATGATTCTGAAGAAACTGCCAAATACGAACAATATTTCATCATTGGTAACGGACGAAAAGAGGTAAGCTCCATGGATACGACACAGGGAAATCTCTTGCGATCCGATTAAGTAATATGGATTAAAAAACTGCGTAGGATGCGGAGGAATACGTGATGCACTCTTGATTGTAGAACCGTGATTGTAGTACGAAATACGTAATTCTATAGCGAATGTGAGATTGAGATTATTGGTGCATAAGAAGATTATTGTTACACGTAGCTTTTTGTAAAATTTAAATGTTTTATCACATTTTAGATTAGGAAAAGATTGCTTTCATAGATTATTTTAACTTTGACTTTAATACGTAAATTTTTAATTTGCATTCGTAGTATCTTTTTGCCTGCTTAATCACTGATTTTTTATTCATTTCATTCTTTTTGAAATTTTCTGACTTCAATTAAATTAATTACTGTTTTAAGAAGGAACCAATTATTCATCTGTCAAATAAGACCCAAACCATAGACGGAATAATTACATATTAAACAAAAGCTAAAAACGTTAATAGAAGTTAAATAATAGTTCACTCATTTGCAATTCTCTAATATAAGACACTAAAGAATTTAGTCTCGATCATACAATCAATAACATATACGTTTCTCCGCAATAAGAGCACATCGAACCTGATCCAACCGCTCGAACAATGGAGGTTGCTGGAACTTTGGGGGAGCGTAGCGTAAGAAAAGCGGAGACACACAAGAAGTAAAGGACGAAAATCGGAGTGCTGTAAGAGCCTGGTGACAAATGAACTGGGAAACTTCGCCCGCAGACGTTTATCGAACGTTTCATAGAAAGAAGGGGGCCATGTACCGAGATAGCTGGTTCGGAGATTCTGGATTTCGCAATTCACGAAAGAAAAAGAAAGGAAAACACAGAGAGAGAGAGAGAGAGAGAGAGAGGGTGTCGATAACGCCCAGGATATCTCGCATCCAAAAATGTTTGTGCACGCAATGGGAAAATCAAGTGCAGAATGCACGCGGTAGCATCTAAAACCGAACTTCTTAACGTTCATGTGATTCGATCGTTTTCATCGAAACGGCAAACGCATAAAGATCTAGGCCAAGAGTTCATCTATTTCAAGTGTATCACCAGCTGACGTAGATACGATCGAGAGTCTGTATAACGGGAGAGGAACGGTCTGCACCGCGAAATCCACTCGTGGGGTATGAAATATCGGCCAGTACGGAGACTGTGACGTCTTGATAGGAGAATGATTTTGATCAGGTAAACCCGCGTCGATCTATAGATCGGGTAATTTTTCAATTCGTATAACGCTGACTCAAACAGCTCCAGAAATCGACTCGTGACTTCTGTTGCTGTTACTTTGAAATCCATGCTTCGAATAGGACGAAATTGACGTGGACGAAGGAACGGAGGAACTTCGAGAATAATTGAAACTATAATTTTTCGTTCGTTCGAGTTTTCTCTGGTTTCGAAATAATAAGAAATTTAATTGGAAAGCGAAATTGGCGAATGTTTTGGATACAATGGATGAGAATGAACATAGGATTCGTGAATACCTTTTTAAACTGAAAAGTGCAAATGAACCGAGCTATCTGGTTGGCTAGATATTCAGGGAAAACGAAACTGTTTCCGTCGATCGATACGATACCCGACGATTCTTAGAGTGGGCAATAAAATGCACGTGTCTCTCTGACAGAATATTTCTATGCATCTTTATGTATATATCGCGGGCATAGATAGCGTTAGCGCAAGTACCGATTTGTTTTTCTCGGACAGGAGTGGGTGACGGCAAATATATATCTCACGCTGCTGATAAAATACATCTTCTTGAAATATCGGTGAAAGTTAAGGATAGCGTCGTAATGCAAGCGGAGGAAACATAAATATGACGGTTCATGAAGCGACGAGTGGAGAAAAAAGCGGTGTACGATTAAATTTCAACGATTTAAAACGATTAAGAATAATTTAGAATCGTAATGCATTTTTATATTCTCAAGTTATTTAAATTTGATGTGAGAAATCGTTTTGTGACGACGAATTTCTAGCGGAGAGAAAACGACAAAAAGGCGTTTAGTATGCAATTATCATATCTGAACGTAACGCAACATGATTGCATCACGTACCATTATTAATACATGATTTAAAGCATTCAGTGATCGCGACTCGATCATTCGTGCAGCGAAAAAGCACCCTCGTTATCCTGAAATATGTTCAAGCGTACAGCCTCGACGAAGCAACACACCGGACGAATCACGCGCTCGATCAACAATGACGACGATGGTTAATAAGTTGATTAACAACAGGCTGTTAGTTGGTAATGTCCTCGTACAGCGACGAGAACGCGAAGCATCAACAAAGGGAACAATTTTAACATGGTTCAATCTGCACATCCTAAACTACACACAGGTATTCAACGAACGAATACACCGATAATAATTGTAAACCTTCGAAACAGTATGGATAGGCATAAAAATAGTAGTGAAAAAGTATATGTAATAAATCGAGTATCTTCAACGTCGAAACTCTCTAAGTAACTACGTACGCGTTCAAAAACTGTGGTCTCACTCGGCTAAATATTAACTAAAATAATTAGCGTTCTAATACACTAGTCAATTAAACTCCAACGGTATTCAAAAAACATTAACAACGATTCGAGGTAACAGGTATTCAAGTTACTAAACGTATCCAAAAAAATACTATTCGCAGATACAGCGGGTTGGTCAGTACAATAGAAAAGGATAATAATATAGTATAATACGTATTAAAAAGATACGGACAGTTAAAAATCTGCGGATATACACACGACACACAAAAGAAAGATATCACTCTCATACTATCTACGCACTAATCTACTGTTCTATCAAAGTTATTCTATAAACTATGGATCGACGATTTCGAGGCTGTGGTCGGAATCTTTTGTCTTTTAACCTTTGACGTCCGCCACGACCTCCAAGCTCGCCTTTCTTCATCACTACTGTGTCTATAACCATTTAATCAAACTGAGACGACACTTAAAAATTATCTCTCAATGGATAAAGATACTGTTTACGGTCAGTCGACGTGTTCTATTTTATGTCGAAATTCCGACTAATATAGCCTAAACACCGCTAAGGCTGCCAACTATCCTTGTTCCGTGTTAAACTCGCATATATCTTGTCGCAACTCGGACAAGCTCGATCGAGGTTAATTTAGCGAACGATAATTAATTTTGTTAAAAATGGTACGCTTAGTTGGCAACCTTATACACTAACTAGTTCAATTACTGTAAACGTTAAATTACAAAAGTCAAGTTGACAACGAATCTCTTTTACTACTGACTGCTTCTAACCAGAGGCTATTTATATCCGTTCAGCTCGATTTGTCTAAGTTGTCTACGTATTCGTACCACCACGGGATGATATTTTGTGTTGATATAACGAATTCACGATATATGTATTCTATTTCTTTGCCATACATCGAAACGTAGAAATCATAAATTGACAAAACATCAGCGACCGATCGCCCCGTCGTGGTCACGCTAAATTAGTACTATGAATAATGTATAATAATAATAATAATAATAATAATAATAATAAAAGACCACTGTATATACGACGACGTTTCTAAGAGACAGTAGGTTTAGGTAGATGGTAGATTACTCGCCCCTAGGTGACTGCATCTTCGAGGTAGTCTTCGTCATCGATCTCGGCAACAGTCCTGTCCCAGACGTCTGCCTTCCTCTTTTGAGATTATTCGACTCGAAATTTAGCCGTATTTCACGCGATAACAAAATGTGACCCATAGCCGGTGCAACGGCGACGAACGGAGCGAATTCTCGCGACAAATTCTGTCACGTGTATCGTGTCATGGAAGCTGATATTCCACAGCGTTTCCACAGGAGCGCGAGAACAATAACTTCGTATCCGACGAACAAAAGAATGTTGACGCGAGATACAAACGATTGTTTATGAAGAAACAAAAAGAAGATATAAACGTGTATCGTGGTTGCAAGTAAGAGAAATTCCAAAGGCAAGAATTCGGGCCCGGAAGGAAACGAACGGAAGTCTTCATCGACTGTTGGCACATTCGTTTGGCTATGGGTCGTGCGACCAAGGGAAAGCTTTTGTTCTTTCAATCGTCGACTGTTCTCAGTTTTCACTAGAACTACAGACATTGAGCTTCAATGCATGCATCCTTTTGACTGGAAAGAACGTTAGTCGAAAAATGTACGCGAACGAGGGAGTCCAGGATGTAAGAGCATAATTCAGAGTAGGTCACACCTTCTTATTCACGAATGGGAATCCTTTCCTTGATGGATTTTACAATCGTTTCGGGAAGGATTCGAAAAGCTTTCCTCTTCCATGCTACATATATATATATATACGTATTGTACACACAAAATTTCTCGCGATTACGTTCCCGTTACGAAGAGAGAAAAAAGGAAAAAAAAAATCAGAAGAACAGGTGTCTAAAGACGTTAGGCTAAGTTCTAGTGAAAACTAATGCAGCAGTTTAGGCTTCTTTACTCATTACGAATAATAAAATTGGAAATCTTGGAAAGTAACTATGTACTATGAGCTAGGCAATCATCCAACACCAGTACAAGATACGGGTTTTAAATATATATATATATAAGTATAATATAATTATGTATATGTGTATACATTAGTCAAATTTTTTTGATACCATTACTTCTGGGCTATTCTAGATACTATAAAGAAGAGAATATCACATGAAGAAAAGTAGAATATAGTATATAGTGGAGATATTTTACGCTATCTTTCTTACGTAGAAAGCAATCATCTCTTCAGAATACTTCATACAACAACGTATCGTCGTGTTTTCGTTACAATTCTAATCTCTATATCGTTACTCGACTCGAACTTCAAGCTTTTCATCACACCTGCGTCCGCTTCCATTCGCGGATCTATGTGCGACGATAAATACGAAAAGCAATCAACACACGAGACTACGTGACTAGAATAAAAGAAAGAAAGGACGGCCGTAAACAATTCGTATTCCGTTACGCGGAACCAACTTCATCTTATAATGTAATATAGACATTATAGTTTATCCCGACTGGAAAGTATCGAAGAAGCTGAAGCGGTGTGACGGGTTACAGGATGCGCAGGGTTATCCGTGGAAAGAAAGTCAAGCCAGAGTATAAAGTTTTTAGAAATCCTGTATCGATTCGAGTAAACAGAAGTCGTTTGGAGAAACAGAAATGCATTACGAACAATAGGAACAAGGAGAAGAGGACGGTAAGCGAGGAAGGGAAACGGAGATTGAAAAGAGTCGACGAAAAGTAATTCCAAACTTTCGACGCGAAATCGTTCGCCACGGCGGCTACCCTTAAGTCGCTTCTTCGATACTCAGATCGGTTCGAGGAGCGTTCCACTCCCATCTGAAATACTAATTATAGCGATGATAAAAAGGTAACGTAACGAGATAATGACGGGAATTAAAAGGCAACGAATTACACGATGAGTTAGGTCCTGATCGAGCGGTAAATCAATTTTTACCGCTTTTTATTCTCTTCTGACCGTTTACGTTCGAACTGATCGATAGTGTCACGGAAATTGTTGAAATTCTCGGTGATTAACTGCATCGACACTTTTATTCATTGCGTGTGTTCAATTTCCATTCCATTACGTCGTACGTAGAGCACATTCGAAATTCCATTACGTTCTTTTTTATTTTCATCACCTTTAATCAATGATCGTTTGAACAAATTCAACGGGCCCCGGCTCGAAAAACAGTCGACGAACTTTTCAGCGAATTAAATTCCGTCCGCGCGTGAAATATGTGTTTTTCCTTCGGTGCATCGCGAGAGAGGAAAAAACTACAGAGGGGAGGAATGGCAAACAGATCGAATCGAGAAGATGCTTTCGGTCAATGTCGATACCGTCCTGTTCTAATAGGTTCGATATTAATATTCCGGGAACGCGACGAGGATATACGGGTACGCGTTCCTCGAGCTTTTTTCCCGCGTAAATCAACGAACCCGACCGTTTTGCCGGTATAATCCAATTACATTAAAAAATTTTGAACGAGCTGGCGCTTCCTTTCTACGTTTTCCCTTGCTCTCTACACTCCGAATATTTCTGAACCGACAAAATGGCCAGGTGTCCGTGATTTCCCGTTCGATTCCCGTCAAAAAACGATCGAATGAAATTAGGATGTTTCCTCGCCTCGTTGCGATTCATAATTAAAACGGAAATGTTGTTTTCACTTAAATTCGCAGATACGTTCGCGACATCTTTCCGATAAGCCGGATTGTCGACTTCGGTGATGAAATGGTTACAGGCGGAACAACGAACAAACGGATGCACAAACTATAATAACAAAATACGACGTTTTGTCTCCTAAGCATTCCATAAGAATATACATAATATGTTTATATAATATATAAATGTATATAACAGTATGTGTACCAAAACTCCTACCAATCCAATATAATAGAACACTATCGTTAAACAATGCTCGAACTATGGGTACCTAAGACAACTAATTGGCAACAACGACTCGTATCCAATTAATTAAGAACAAGTAACGTGGACCGTGTAGAGAGTTGATATGTTTAATGGATAATCAATTTGTGTATGGTATGTGATCGTGTGCGATTTTGGGACAGTGAAAGTTTGTTCGAATTTATGGTTCAGCGACGTAGTAAATGATTTCAATAGATTTCTAAGCGGCGAGTGCGATTTAATATAAAACACGAGCGTGCACATTTCCGTTGGTCGACTGTTAAATTGAATCACTAGTTTCGAATGAGTTCACGAGCTGCATAGAACGGGTGGAAATTGCTTGAAATTGACGTAGAATATAGAAGGAAAATAATACGAAGATTCGATGATACTTTAATTCGCTATTTTACGCGGTGGGGCAAATCGTAATTTACTTCATCTTTCTAAAGGAGGTACTCAGACGTGTCTTATTTAGCGGATTTTCTACGGATATTGGAACAAAATTCAAGCTCCGCATACGCGCATTAATTACCAAACAAAGGCACGTTTGACAGTTCTCATTTTTCGCAATATAATTTTCATGCAAATCATTTTCATACAAATAACGTCGTTTTAATTTCAGCCTACTAATTATCTCCGTTTTTCGACGATCAACCGACTCCCATTGTATTTTAATAACTACCGCTATCGATCGAGCAACAATGCCGTTATCGCGGATTTACTAACATACTCTAAGAGAAAAAAAAGAGAAAAGGACTTTAATTATAAGAATGAGATGTATTGTTTATCAAAATGTTACAGAATGGAGTATGCTAAGCACTAAAGATTATCGTTTAAACCGGGTTCGAATCGATAACTATGACAGACCAATTCACGATGCGATACCACATGGAGATGTTTTGCAATGTGAAGGTATACGGGTGAAGGTGTTCGTGTGTGTATCTGTGTTTGTATACGTGGAATTTGGGTACGTACTACGTACTACGGATTACGGTTACCGTCAACACGAGCGAGAACACGAGAACTTGGTGGAACAACCTGGCACTTTGGGGTTGAAGCTTACCGGTGCAACCCCCGCTGGGGCTCACGGACACTCGGCCCACCCTTGGCCCCACTGCGCGGTACACGACCGCTCCTACCCAACAACAGACATCACCGATCTTATATTATGCACACTTTTCCCCGAGATATCGCGATTATAGAACTTTATTATGTATCGTGTTATGGTTATACGTATGTACACTAAGTTTGTGGGAATTACTATTTCGTTGCTGGATGAAGCTCCATAGAAGAATTATATTATTTATTATATAAGGATAAGCCGAGTTTGTACAATTTAACTAGTTTTACACTCTGTATGTAATTTACGTGTGAAAAAAATATTACTGAATTTTTATTTTTTAAGAGTTCCTAGAGAAACTGGTATATGCAATTAATGACATGGAAATCGTATTATTAAAGTTTCTTTTAATTGATAGGGTACGAATTGCGTAACAGTCGATATCATTACGTTGACGAGACGCTTAATCCAGCATCGTAAGTTTCGAGTACCTCCTAGAAAATGCAAGTCAAAGTTGCCCTCTGCCTCCAACTCGGCTCGTAATATCAGAACTGCACTCGTTCGAAAATATACAATTGCACGAGTATGCTTTTTCCCGAGTTTAATCCCGGGATGTTGAATGTTGAATGCTGAATTATTTCACGAAATAAGTGTATCGATTATGTTAGATGTTATCTAGCTCATAGTAGTTCGAAGTGAGAAACATTATCTCGTATTAGAAGAAAGATGTTGATTTGTTCTCTATTCTTTTTTGTTTGTTTGAAACATTCATGTCCAATGCATTTGTTCCATATCTCTAGATCTTTTTCTTCTAATACAAGATGCGATGGATGTTCTTTTTTTCCTTTCAATATCATCCGTTTGCGTGGTAGATTTTATTTATTACAGACATTCATTATTTATAATCCTTAATCATTATAATAATAGAGCTTCAGCGAATTATTACATTGTGTCGTTAATATGTACGCACGTGTAAATAAACTTGTTCTCTCATTTTGCTTCAGAGCGATATCTCTGATAGACATTAGGTGTTACGTTTCTTTTCATCTTATTGTTTTTTTTTTTATATATTTTGTTTTTTACGTTCTTTTTTGTTCATTTTACCGAGTACCCATTGAAATGTTTACAAAACTCTCGTGACTGCAGATTTCCACTTATCAATTTGTTTTCTCGTCTTATCGTTGGCGTTTTTTAATAAATTGCCCGAACCTCGCTGGATGGTCTCGGAAATTCGGTTATTCCTTTACAAGCATCGTTTGCAAGGCGCATCGTCGTTAGAGCATAGAGTTTCAAAGAAGAAGCGTTTCGTTTTATCTTTTTTTTTCCCCTTTAAATTTACATCAAGAAAGATATATATACGCGTATGTATAATATACAATTCTCATCGGCCAATGAGTCGAACGTCATCTGTAAGCATGGGTAAGAAAACTTGAAGTGACTTCCTGAGATAATTTCCGTTTAAACAACACGTGTATCAGAGCGACAATGATAGAAAATAAACTTTAAAAAAACGCAATATCCTTTCGTAATAATAAAAATACATACGTTCGAGTCCGAGATTAATAATAAAGTCCGTTAAAGTTAATCCATAACGATCATTAAACTATATTTTATGTACATTTGAAAAATGTAAACGACGATAAATATTATCCGATCGACGATCGAAAAGATTTATATGTCGAGAGAGTAAATTAGTATAAAATTTTCATCTCCTTCCTATATGACACTCAGATCTTCGTATTATCGAAAACTCCGCGTTCAGACAATGATTCGACGTGATAGAAAGATTAAGGGGGCAAAAATCGAAAAAACCGACTGCACAAAACGCCTTATTTCGATCGTAAATATTTAGCGATTATCCATATTTAAACATTTCAATATCATCATCATCATCATCATGGACGGTATAATGTTTTGAACGTTTCCCCAATTTTCTAACTTATTACGAGTGACGAGAACGACGCGTGTCTTCAAGTATTCTTACGGATGCTGGTGCCTTTTAGCACTTCGTTTACTCGTCGTCGACGCAAATAATTCGGTGAGAGTGCAAAAGGCGGTCGATCGATCGGATTCCGGATCGGGCAACGTATTATAGAAACCCACGCGCGATCACAGCGATATAACAACAATTCTTACGAATAGCAACAATCGGACCATAGCTCGATAACGTTAACCGCGTCAACTTTTTTTTCTCCTTTTTATATCGACGTATACATGTCGCGGAAATTTAACTAACAATTTTTTTAAAACCTTTCTTTTTCCTCATTTCAGGTGATAAACGATAAACGATAAAAATCCATCGAAAATATGAACAAAAGTACGCAACGTAGAATCGAAATTTTTCGCACAATAATCGCAATGACAAACAATTTTATTTATTTCTTCTTTCGTGTTTCTTATTTCTTTCTTTCCCTTTCTTTTCTCCTTTTTTCTTTTTTTTTTTTTTTTTTTTTTTTTTTGTTACAGAGGACGGTGATGTTAACGCGAGCGAACTATAGCCACGCATAAAAGTATCAATAATATTGTTTAAGCATCGTGTCGTTAACATATATATAAGCTCAGGACAGATGTATCTTCTCTTTGGCATCAGCTTAATTAACGCCAGCGACTGAATTGTCTTTCTCGTCGGTTTCTCGCAAAATCCTCAATGTCCACTAGTTTTCTTTCTTTCTTTCCAATCATTCCGTATACTTTTTATTCCCATCTCTTCTTCCGATGCTTTCTTGTACGAGTTCATGTCGCTGGCTCTATTAAGAAACTATAAACTCATGCAAGCGAGCGTTTAAAAACCTGATTTGTTTTCCTCGTGATTCCTCGCTTCCTCTTAATACTGTATTAACGGTACGAGAGACCAAGGACGGACAGCTCGGTCCTCGTCATCTTTTGCTTTTCGTGCACGCAAACTTCTATACATCGTGTATTCACGCGATTCACGCCGTGAACGTCGGTATCGTGGCTCGCAATCCTTCGCAGGATCGTTAGATCTTAGTCTTTTATCCCAGCTTTTTCTTACGTTATCTTTTTTTCTCTTGTTCTGTTTCTCGGTTTTTCATTCATTAACGACGACTCGAAAAAAAAAAAAAAAAAAAACACACAATAGAATCGAAATCACGAATCACAGCTTTCGCGGAACGTATACTACGTTGTACAACGAGAGATGGGTCGGATTCGGGGATAAAATATCGTCAAGGGACGTCGAAACTAGACGATCGAGAAAGCAAGGGCTCGAGAAAGGATTCGCGGCAACGCGTTGTAGAATGAATGTTCCTCGTTGAGTCTTTCGTCGTAATTAATTACCATCGTTAATTCGGATCACCGGCTGTGAATTGTATATACATCGCAAACAGGTCACGGAAGACAGGAGTCGATGCGTGCTATTTTGTTGACATTAATGGGATATCAATAGTCCTATTAAGGGATTGGTTGGGTCGCGATTGTTTTCGAAATCAGTCACCGAAGGCTATACGTATAATTAGTCGACAAGCGCGACAATAGATGCTACGGAAGTATTAAACTGCTTTATTTATCGGATTAATTGAAATTAAGCCGTAATTACTGACATAGGTGTTTTATAATTGTTGGCTGAAAAACTGTTCGTGTTTGTTTGCGCGATGTCTCTCTTGTTTAACCATTTGAAGAAGACCTCTAGCATTATGAAGAGTATGAAATCGTAAAGTGTAAGTAGTAACTCGGTATGATTATTCAAACATTGATAATTAAGGTATCAACTTGAATTGATAATCTGTCGGCACTTTGAAAGAAACAAAAAAATAGAAAGCCAAATTTTAACGCTAAAATACAAACATTATTTTATGTTTCCTCTTATGACATTCTCCAAATTTTTATTTTCATGTTACTACACTAGTTCAATGTCTTATTTGGTTACAAACCGATAACGAAACTTTTGTTAGTCGTAATTATCACGAATGTTTATGTTGTAATAATTAATCAGAGGACTAACGCCTCTTTCCCGATGTCGTCCTTGCTTTCACGTTCCATTAGCAATATTCGACGGAAAGGTGGCGGAGGGTGAAGATCGAGGACATCGAACAGGCGTGGAAGATAAACAGAAGAACGATACAAAAAGCATAATTTTCTCGTTAACTGTCTTTTGGGCGGTTTGCTTCGGTGCGGTAATCTCTTCTACGAGGGTCGGTACTCTCTTTCTTACGTTTTCTTTACTTTCGCCTAACTTTTAGCAGATGCCTTACTCTCTACGTTTAGCAATACGTAATTTGCTCTGGATAAGAGATAGCAGTATCGCAACTTCAGCATCCTGTCGATTCTGTGTCGTCCGCTAGATCCCGTTTTTGTAACGCGATTTTCGCTTCTACATCTGCATCTAGTCGTGAAACAACATTAACCGAAATAAATCGTAGAATATCATCGGATCAAGAATTTCCAATGAAAAGCGGCTGTGCAGGCGTTTGCGTGCGTGGCGTGCTTTTATTAATGTTTTAAATTCAATCTGTTTGACCGTGTTTGAAAGCACGAAATGTATTTTCGAAATAAATTGCTTCTGAGTTCGTAGAAACAGTTCGATTCCATGGTTATTTCAAAACTTCCAAGCCACGGTATGTGTTCATTTAAATTTAAAAAGAATCGAAAAGTCTCATTCATTGAAATATTCGAAAATATTCTTGGCCTTTCCAATTAATTACTTTCTCAACAAATTTGTTGTGATAATTATTTCTCAAGGTTCAAACAATACATCACAAATCATATCACAATAAATTATTATTCCAAGTGATAATTGTGATTGCAAGAAACTCGATTTCTCTAAACATTCTCATAAACGATCTATTAAGCCGTTCTTATACATAGAATACCGACAGGATGCTTCAGCTTGAACACCCGGAAACGCCTATATCGTTTTATGTCTATATGACCTACGCTAAGTGTTTTCGATTAAAACTGTTTAGCTTAGAGATTACATAGAATGTGACTACATTTCAACCACTACAAAGATCAAACGACTACAAGAGAGAAACACGTTAAACTTCTTTTCAGACTGACAGGAATCGTGGTGACAAGGACTTGGATGCGTCGATGAAGAGGAAGAACTGGACGATTTAGGCTTGAAGGAATGAAATCTCGATCCAGGAACCTAGGAAAAGAGACAGAGAGATATACAGGATATCGGAATATTTAAACATCAACCTACGCACAATTCTCTTTGCGATAAATCAATTTATCATTATACTTTCTTCTTGCACCTGTGTCTACCCTGAAGCTTGCAACTATCTACTTGCGTTGTACGTCTTCGAACGGATTCATTTCTCACTTTGTCACAACCTTCCCTCCCCCACACATACGCATGCACAATAAAGAAGGGGCAAGAATGATCTTGACTTCGATCTTGATTTTTCTTTTACGCTAGATCGCTGCTTATCTCCACGGGGCTACATACTCGGCTATTATATTGACTGGCTGGTGAGACTGTCGCAAATCATCATACGTTGACGTTTTTCGATAGAAAATAACTTCGACGCTCTTGTCAAATTTTAGCATTTTAAACTAAATCTAAAATTCAGAATTTTCCAAATATACATACGTATCTATAAAACGAGCTAAACTTTTATTTACTGCTAAATGTTCTCGAAGCAAACGATTCCACAGTTCGTTTCGAAATACCTTGGAAAAACTGGAGAAGCTGGAGATCTTCCGCCAAAACTGAAAACGTGGATATCGAACGAACGTTCAATTAAAAAACCGAACTAGGTATTTCCTCACGTACGCCAAGCGTACGGACGCGCAACAGCCTCGCCGTTGGGCATCCTAGATTCGGACCGTGCGTTCATCTCTGTACTCTTTTCTCTTTCCTTGTTATATGATTTCCTTTCAAAGTGTGACGGTATAAGAGAAGATATACATTAACTACCTACGGTACTACCAGTAAAGAGAAGAAGAAGAAGAAGTTGTAGTAGTAGTTTTAGTTGATGAAATGGAGGAGCAGAAAAAAGAGAGAACGTCAGAGGAGGGCTGAGGGGGGCCTTGATGTTCGGGTAAACCGGATAAATACTCGGCCCCGTCTCTTGCGTGCATCGATTGCGTGCTCTCTTTTCCCTTTCTCGGTTCGGTGTTTACGTGTTTTACCCGTTTCATCCCTCGCAGGGACTTTTCCTTCGTTCCTATCTATTCGAACGTCAAATTTTTTTGCGGAAAGCAGCGCTGCGCTTACGCAACTAATCTCTTTTCTTGTATCGCAGCTATTTTCTCATATATGTGTACATATGTGTGCAGTGAGCCAGCATGCTCGCGCACATTTTCAGTGTTTTCTTTGTATAAGATGTGTGTATGTGTTTTTGTTTTGCGTGTATATGATAATATGTCGATAGGTGTCATGTGTATATGTATGAATGGTGTTGCGCGGGCGTGACGGTTTTTTCTTTTCGACATATCTTGTGTTTTTTAGCGATACCTAATGGAATGGGGGTAGAGGCAGACGACGCTTTGCTTGACGAAGGACCACAGAGTTTGCCAGCCATGCGTCTGTGAACATTTTCGTAACTTCCGGTCAAGAGATTCACGTGAGAAGAGGGTGTATACATATATACATTATATAATTCTTTTTTTCTGTTTTTATTCCTTTCTGTTCATTTCCGATCACGGTTATTTCGGTATACGAGTTTTTTTTTAGCGGATACCAGAGCAATTAAGAGGCTCGGTGGTTCGTTGTTGCTCAGCGTTGGGGAAGGATAGCCGCGATTTTTTCGTTCAGCTTCCATCGTGAAAAAATATTCAGCAAACAAGCTCGCGGCAAAATTGCGCTCGTTTCGATGACAGCTTCACGCTAACGCTTTCCCAACCCTGTTCCTCTGTTGGATAGAAAAATCGTGACTTATCGATGCATGGAAGTGTTCAAATTCAAACAAGATTTTTTTTCAATAGCGGATATATTATTTCTCTGCAGGGTGCGCGCGAAACACGTAGACAATAAATTGGCTGTATTTAGCTAACGGAAAGGTACTTCCTTGCAAAAGGTACGTTCGATGCTTCGATGCAATGATCAAACGTTTAATTGTAACAAAAAAGATCAAGATGTGGAAATGGAGAAATTTCAAACATCGACCAGTCACGTTCTCATCAACTGTAATGGTATGTATCTCTTATAAAAAATACTGATACAACTGAAAAAAGAGTTTTCTAGTCAAACAATACGATTGTTGCGTCCGTTTGAAAGCATAAGGCGAGCCAATCGCGAACGAACAAAATCTGGCTTATTAGTCAAATTGTTCCTTGTAATTAGAAGTGTCGCGTTGTTTGC
Organism: Bombus fervidus; assembly: GCF_041682495.2. Taxonomy (NCBI): domain Eukaryota; kingdom Metazoa; phylum Arthropoda; class Insecta; order Hymenoptera; family Apidae; genus Bombus; species Bombus fervidus. The sequence goes on along the minus strand of NC_091523.1, from coordinate 1,525,371 downwards.
GACAAAGATGAATAATAATAAAGCTAATACGAAATACCGTACAATATCAAACAGGAAACGAAACAAGTTAGAACCAAACGCGCCGCAAAAAGTATATAGTGAAAGAGAATATCAGTGATCATGTCCTTCGTAAGAAAAGGTATGAGCTTAATGAGGCCGATCCGACGAATAACGCCGCGTATTACAGTAGCATATATAATGTATCGATCAATGGTTGTTCGTCATCGTACAAATGAGTAATGTTCGATTGACAATCTATATACGGTCCGTATATCAACAAATATGAACAACATTAATTTACATAGTTCCCTTTGTATATTTATATATGTATATATATACATATATTTATATGTATATAATTCTTCTTCTTATTTATATGAATTGTGTATATATAATTTATTCCTTTTTATATTATATATAAGTATGTATATTTCCACGAGCACGTACGTGGGTGTGTGTATGGATAGCGAACACCAGCGCATCGTTAAATTATTGCTGACCGTACTTGTACACTCCCTAGTAACTCTATCGACAGTTCGATGCATTCCACAAACAACTATGATTGGTTCTAACCATTAACTAAACCCTTCCTTAATGGGTCGACTGTCGGATCATGATACTATATTAGTGTTGTATATCTCAATATGATAATCTGAATATTTTAATATTTTTAATTAATTTCGTTATCGATCATTCACGTGATCACTTTCTAATGTCGGTCACTAGAAACCTCCACAAGGTTCAATGCGTTAGCGATTATTTCGACATGAAAATTACGGCAATTCAATCTATTCACTCAATGTTTAAACAAGTGCCGATTAAAAAAAAAAAAAAAAAAAAAGAGGACGAAATTCTATACGGTCAGATTTTGTCAATTTCGCACGTTTCGTGGAGAACCCACTGCACCCACCCACGTACCTACCCGTTCCATATGTAACCGTATAAACGCGCGTATGTACACGCTTGGTCTAAAAGCGGCTCACGTCGCGCGAACGACATGCATAGTCGTATATAGCACGCGATCACGACCGCTTTCCGACCGCTTTCCGACTGCTCCCTATATTCCTGCTATCCCGAACGTATTTGTACCGAACACGTACGAAGATGAGATTCCGTTCGTCCTCCCAAACGAGCAGACGAGCCGATGTGTGTATGCGCGCTCGCGTGCACGCGCGCTACGACGACGCCGCGAAATCCACAGACCGGCACGTGTCGCGTGTAAGCTTCGGATACTTGGGATTCTTAGCTCGAACCCCAGCCCTTCTCCGGTTCGAACGCTTCGAGCGCAGCTGAGAGCTACGTTGCGCAATATGTACAACGGTGTCCGGCGCGTCAGTGTGTACATGCGTATTCATGTGCATGATACAGTGGTACAAGGGCGTACAACCCTTTAGAAACGCACGATACGATAGAAAGTGCGACGTCGCGGGAAGAACTGAGAAGCGGACTGGATTCGCGAGACTTTACCCTCTCGCAAGGATGTGTATTATATAACAGGGAACGTTGGCAAAGATCGTAAGTTAGTTTTATGTCAACACGATGCTTCGATCAGGACAGATTTATTTTTCAGGGGAGGTATTGACTCGACTCTTCGCATTCTCGCGGAAAAAATAACACTCGATTAAAGTTACGTATATTGTGATTGTAAAGAAGAACATCTTCTTGGATAGAGGTGAAATATAAATATAATAAATAAAGAATCTTTCAAGAAAATTTGGTAAATCGACGACCGCATGGGGAAAATACGGTAAATCTACTTTTATTGATTTTTTGATTGTTATATCATCCTTTTTTCTAATTTAACGATTAAACAATTAAGAAATTTAACTTAATTAGTCTGCGCAACTGATATTATCGACACTTTTTAAACGTTTAAACATGATAGAGGACGCAAATTTAATCCCAAAATGAAATGAGAAGATACGTTTTCACATGAATTTGGTTGACAATGTGTTGAATTTTAAAATAGTCCTACGATAAAAGAATTAAAAATATAATTTACCATGTTCTTCATTTGTGACCTCTGTATTAAAAAAAAAAAAAGAAGAGAATATAAAGAGACAAGCGTTGCGTCGAAACGCAGGTACGAATTACATCTTGGATCAATCTTCTCCGAAAGATCGCTGGCAATCGAGGCTCGATTTCTAAACGAACAGTTTTAGATAACAGGAGAAAGAGAGGAAAAAGAGGTTACGACTGTTACAAACAGACCGCGTCGCATCGTTTGCTCGAGGGCTAATACGAGCTGTGGGGTTTAGGACGCCACAATAACCCGCGGCCACCCCTCGAACACCCGTTCCCTCCTTGCGCGCCATCCATGGTAACGGTAACCAACGATTTATTGCGTGGCGCAACGAGCGCGCACGGTAACACGTTACGGTAATGACTGTGAAATACGACGGTGCACCTCTCCTACTGTGCAACCCTCAACCCCCTGGTTGCTTCGTCGTTGCCCCGTCACGGTTGCACAGCCAGACTCCCAATGAAAGGACGGGACTTCGATACGACGTGTGCGTGTACGCACGCACGTGTGTATACACCGTGTGTGCACGCGTACACCGATCGTGCATCGAACTGCCGGAGAAATATCGCCGGGTTGAAAGAGTGTTCTCGGAGAAACCTCATCGATCGTGTGAACGAGTGCTGCGCGATATCGGTCTGCTATGTTGTAAATAATGCGCGCGTGCAGGTGTCAATTTGGACGGAGCACCTATTACGTCGCGAAGAATGTCTGATGGAAGTATATCGGGGGTGGACAGGGTGAAAATTGTAATTGATTTATATTTCGATCTTCTGTATGTGGAAGATGGCGAGTAAGAGGATAGTGGCGTGTTTGATACGTAGATTTTGGATGGATAAAATTGATGTTACATAGAATAATTGGTTTCCATAGCAAACTGTCGTTTATGACATATTCGTGTTTATCAGGGTGAAAAATAAGGTATATATGTACTTTGGTATATTAAGTAGAGATGACAACGTAGTTGTAAATTGACATGTTTGGTATATAATTTGAAGTAGCTTTTGTTCATATAAAGAAAATATGAGTATGAGCATTTACCTTGCATAATTAATATAGAAAGGATAGGAGAGATTAAAGCACTAAGGAACTACATTCATTAGTGTACAACAGTTCTGGACTCGAAATCCTTATACTCACAAAATATGTCAAATTATTAAGCGTTTCAACCCTTCAAATAAAGTTTAGCCCTTGATAGGTTTTACGACCGCGTTATATCTTTTACATCCAGTATACCAAAATCAGAGTCCTTAACAGACTAAAAAGCTTTACAATCGCGATAAATAATTAAAGAAATTCCGAACCAGTTTCTGACAGCCTTTTAAAAATAACTTTGCCAATAGAGAAATACTGTGGTAATAAATTTTCTTGATGTACAAATGGAAAACCATCGCAAGTATATTTTGTTAGAAAAAGTTGCGTAAATTTTGCACTGAATTCGACGCGAAATTAATAAAATTTATCCATGGTTCTTGGAAAATTGATTCTCTGGAGTTTGAAAATATATGAAAGGCGAAGAAATTAGTTATAAATCAAGAGAGACTATTTTGGAAGAAAGACAATCTGTTATAGATGGTTGGTGAAAAGGCAGCGTATAATTTTAAGTATGATGTTTAAAAATGTTGAATGTTTGAAGAGTGATAGGGCGGGATACTGATAAGTAGCGCGATGCAACATTTCACCGCTTAACGTTCTATATCTCGTTTATTTAACGAATCGCAACAACCATTAATTTGCTGGTACCCACTGAAAGCGGAAATTTCAATTAGCGCGAAGATTATAAGAATTAGGTTAATACCTGTTTAAAATTGGAACCGATTTACACCAAATTTAATCAACGCCTGACGACTTTTCGCATTGCACCGTGCAATGAATATTTACTTAGAATAAATATACAATGACCATTCATTAACCATATTTGAAATTGTACTAATGAAATTAAAATATCGTGGTTACTAAGAAATAAAAATAGAGTCCTCCCCTTCAGAAAGTTCAAGTTAAATAACAATAAAACTTCGCTAATGAATTTCATTGCTCGTAAATTCGTTTAGTTAAAAGTAACAGACAAAAACACATAGAAAAGGAAATATGTGAATCTTTGAAAGAACAATTGTATTCTCAACGTAATGCGTATAATCCAAACAATAAATAAGATAACAAAAGTTTACAATCAGTGTACAATTTGCCGACGACATTGCATATCCATTGCGTATCCATTGCGTATACTTTCGAGATTACTCTATATTCAGACCTTTTCGCATTACAGGAAAACCAAGGAAAACGTGTAAGGAAGAAAGGAAGAAAAAAAGATGACTCTGAGAATTTAGAATAGGCGATAAAGAAAGCTAGAGATGAAAAGGAAGGGAGCAGAGAGAAGAGGAAAGAAGCACATAAAAGGCGTGCTGATTTATTTTTGCGTCTTATAAGAAATCTCGTACTAAAGTTCGTCGAAGTCGCGAGATGATAGATTCGCGTACTAAACTTCCTCTGCGTCAGAAATGCAAAGAAGAAAAGAGAGAAGGAAACTCGTTATCACGATTATATTCGAAAAAGTCGTCGTTACGTCTGTCTAGTACCAATCTTACGAGAAAGCTTGATGAAACCATTATTAGTCGGAGGGATAGACGCATTGTAAGAAGCAAAAAAGAGCCGGATTTTGTCTCGACGCGAACGAAGAACTAAGCATTTTGGTTGCTCACGTTTCGCAAGTCTCTCCCTGTCACTCCTTTTTTCACACAATCTAATCGATTTTATTACGCATATGTAACACACATCGTACCGATGAATCATATGTATATATCACCTCGACAAGAAGCAAAAAATGCCGTTAGTGTAATGTATACGCAACCCTTTGCTTTATTTCCCCCCTCCCCTTTCACGCATCTTGTTATCGCTAAATAATTACATTACGGTTACACAACACGCATCCCTCAATCCCGATCTACACGTTTCCCCTAACGATTCTCGTAGTACACACGCTCTCGCATACGTTCCACGACCTTTTGCATCGGTCCGCTCATTGTTCGGGAATGATTCTGTACTCTGTGGAGAGGCTGTGTAGCGATGTATCTCCGGCTGATAAGGGCGGTAGTCCCAAGGCACCTGAAAGTACCACCAACCCCCTCTGAGTCCCGTAGTCGCACTGGGTGGTCGCAAGTTTTAGTTTTCTTTCAAAAAAATCTTTTTTGTAAGTCAAATCTTTCTTTCTTTCGCGCGCAATAACAGTCTTTCCTCTCAACAACAGTCTTCCTCCCTTTCTCTCCGATGCGTTTAGGTTAGAAACGATCACAACATCACATACGTTCTGATTCTCTGGTCAATGGACAAGTTGTCAAGGAATTTCTCGACAGTTGGCATGCAGCACACCACAAAGTGACAAAACTAGACGCGACTGGCACGTCGTTACGGAGAAACTGCGAGCACGGTGCCCCATGTGCTTGCTTATTTAGTCGGTCGGATTCGATCGCGAATGCAACAACTTCTCTCAAAGTATCAAGCCGTCGGAGGAAGGTAATAGTTTCTAGTAACTGGTGGTGGAAAATTATTCCCGCGTCACTGAATTAGCCAAAGTTTCAAACGTTCACAAAGGTAACGGTAGTTATTGGTCTGGCGTGTACAACATTCAAGCGTTTCTGTGGTCAAAGCGATTATGTGAGTAGAATTTATGATTTTCTTGTTGCAAAATATCAAAATTTCTTATTAAAAATTGATTATGTGTAACTTAATTTTTTGCAGCCTAAACTGAAAACAATATGAAAGTTTAATGAAATAGACATTGTAAAATTGATTTTGGAATCTGTATTACACCCGTTAATTATTTCGTTGTTAAATGTATCGTCATGTCAGTTTCATGACAATGTACGATATTATTCACTATGGCTGTGTATGTTAACATCAAACATGTATTTCATACAATTTAACTAAATGCAACCAAACATGTAATCAACAAAATGAAAGTACTCGTATTTCAGAAAACATTAGCACCGTGAACCAGTCCACCGTCCGATATCCCGTCACATTACAATTTCTCCCTGAAACAAAGAGCTAGCCCAAGCACGAGGAAATCTTTTAATCTCTCTTGATGGATCGACTCGGCGAACAAACGAGCAGGTTCCGTCGCGAGCGATTTCACGTGAAATCACTCTAACACCACCACCTCTTCAACCATCTAAGAGAAATCTATCTATATATATATATATATAGATATATACATATATAGATGTATTCCTTCATTGGGCAGCGTCTAACGCGAGTCTAACTGCCGCCCACGGTCGAACGAGAATTTCTCTCGATTGCAAATTCCGACGCGTGAGTTCGATATCTCTCGGAAAATATTTTTTCAACAAGGAGGAAATTCATTTTCGCGCACCGATCGCGTATCGGCCACCCCTCTTTCGTATTCGAAGAGAGAAAGACAGAGAGAGAGAGAGGGTGGCTTCACCGACGAATGTTTTTCGGACATTGGGAGTATACGGACGACTTTAAGGCGGAGGGGTTTTCGTTCGCAGTGATCAATCATTGGTGGTTGTTACCCACAATTTCTTTTTCTTCCTTCTACCGCCATGCCTCGTGAACCATACGCAAAAGTACGAAAGAAAGCACAGAAAAAAAGGAAGTAAGAGGAGGGAGCGTTTGCGGTCGCGCAACCGCTCCGCTTCCCGGACTAGAGGTTATTCAAATGCGTTAAATAGCGGACGGTGAGGGAAATTGGAAACGATTCCAGGGAACATCGGGATGTACGGTCTCTGGAGGAAAGTAAAAATATGCCGGTTTCTTTTTTCGAAATGACGAAGGGAATCGAAGAAAAAGAGGACGCACGAGGAAAAGATGTTCGTTCCAAGGGATGAACCAACGTCCGAAAAACATTATGCATTATTTATGAGTTCTCTTTCTGCTCGTCCACGTGAATTATTCTTAGGATCGATGTACTTCGAAGGGAAAAAATAATATATTATATATCATATATATATCACGGCGATTAGATCAACGGCGAAAAAAGCACGATATTCGAAACCGTTTACGTTATACGTCGCGTAATATACATTGTTTTCGTGGATATACACACGATGTTCTTTTTCCACACAGCAGCGTTTACGTCTGTTTCCTTGCAGCTAATTTATGTCCGGTCGACGTGCATGGGACACCTGTCGCAGTTTGTCCGCCTCTATTGGCGTTATATGTTATTGCTTCGCTATTTTCGTGACATGCTTCACATAAGGGGGTGGTATCACAAGTTCAAACTGGGGAGAGGAAGGAGATACAAAGTGCAGGGAGGAAGAAGTTGAAAACTTTCGCCTCGAAATTTCCTCTTCGAGAAGCTCGCAAATAGGAACGATGAGAAAAGATCAAACAGAGAAAGAGAGAAAGTTTGCGGAGAAAGACGAGTGTGGCAGATAAATGGCCAAAAATGGACGAAAGAGAAGGGAACAAATGGGCTAGTAAGACGTGTAAGAGTAGCGGTCGAGCGACGGACAGAGGGCAGGGGTGCAGTAGTTACGGGGATCGAAGAAGCTTCTTTGGAACTAGCGTTACGTCTGCGAAAGCTCACCATGGGAGGCGTGATTACTGTACTGTATTTCTCTGTTTTCACGTGGTTCCGTTACACACGGACCTAGTTGTCTCTCGTACGGTCGTTTCGACGCAACACAGTAGACGTTTTAACAAACGCTATCGATATCTGTATCGATTATCTAAAAATAACCAATACGATAACGAGACTGCAAAAATACGGAGGGAAATAATTAACGAACAAATAAAAGTCGGTGGAACGAGTAGAACGGAAAGTATAAAACGAAGTAACAAATCGATGGGAATCGTCGATGACCACATTAAATTCCCGAGGGTCGTTTTCGCATCTCGCGAGCCGATCGAAGCGAGTAGTAAACGCATAATTCCCGGCTCCGGCACGAAATTTTGTCTGATGGAGTGCCCTGGCTATGGGAAGCGACACGGTCGAATCTTCATTTTGGGCTTCTTCATTTGCTGAACGTCGGCCTGCGGATTTTCATTTCGAGTTCGAATTCAACATGAAGGGCGCTTGACCTCGAAAACTTTGCCCGCAGCTACCTCCAATCAACCGGTTCGATTTAGATCATTCGATACCCACCTATAGACGCGTTCATTTTCCAAACGTTTCCTATTAATTGCTCTAGCCTGCGTTTGTGTATATCTATTCGTGCAGGGTTAACCGCGATGCGGTTCACTCGCATATCGTTTGTAATCGATATGCTCCCTTTACCCCTACCTAATATTAACAATGACATTTTACCCCGTTCCGCGACCGCACGATTAATCTTAAATTACAATCGATTTGATAGTCAGTCGATTTAAATATATTATCGGAATTGTATATGTATTCGATGGAATTGAAATCCGACGACTTCGTGTCTCGTATGAGATCGTACGAGGGTTCGTGTGCATACGCTACTCGCAGGAATGATTTCCAATGGAATCGTATCGCGTAATAAATAAGTTTACCCTATGCAGCGATCGAAAATTTATTTAGTAGCAGAGGGTATTCGTATCGTGGCCGTTCCTTTAACTCATTCGTTGAAATTTTCATTTTGCTCGTTGGTTGTTTGCCTCATTCGCCTACACTGATCGATCCGATTCGATGTACGCTTTAACGATCTATACAGAGAGAAAGAGAGCGAAAGAGAGAGAAAGAGAGAGAGAGGGAGATGGAGAACGTAATTGAAATTGATTAATCGATTAGCAGAAGCAATTTTAAAGCGTTTCGCGGATCGTAAAGCCTCGATGCTTTGAAAGAAAATTCCGTGCCAGCAGAGCAGTTTGTTATTGACAGTCGAAGGCACGCAAGACGCTATCGAATGCAGGAGGTAAGAAACAGAGAATTTGTTTAACGACGTAACTTTTCCCATACATCAGCCTCTCATTATCTTGTCCTAGTTCGCTGGATTCTTCTCCTTTTTGATCTGCATTTCTATCGCGGGACTTTGCGTATGCGTATTTCTCCGGACGAGCATCAAGAACGCGAATACAATTTGTTACGTTTATAACTTGCAATACAATTTGATTGGAGAATATCCGTATCTTTAAAACGTAAATATCTTTCACTTTGATTCATACGAGCTTAAAAATATGTTCCGCGGAACGTTAAAAATAAAAACGAATTTGCGACGTATACTGATTATGTATCTAAGTTAAATAAATATATTCGACATACGCGATTCTTTTATTTCAAATTTCCAAGCGAAAGGCTTTAAGTTTCTATACACACGAAATTTGTTATATAAACCAACAAATTACGAACTTATAAATTTTTATTTTAAGTTAAGTTCTTGCGGGACGATATAAAATATAATAAAATATCAGTATATCGTCTTATCTCTGAAGAAGCTATTTGCAACTTTTAAAAAATGTCAAGATGTAATTGCTATTTAGTATGAATTACAGCCGAAATTTTAACAAATAGATATGTATCATAAGTAGAAATTAAACAGACAAATCGTCATAAGATGAATCGACTGTTCTTAAAATCTTTTTCGGGTAAACACGGAACGGGGTAGAAAATTGGCCGAAGAGAATCGGCACCTCCTTATTCCTATCTTAAATCTTAACTTCTTAACATCGATACGATAATTTATAGCAATTTTGTACAACGTTCACCACTCCTTTCGTATCGAGTGAGACCGACTGTCGGTGCTCCGGCGGTCGAAACTTCGGCCCGGAAGTTGAGGATCGTCGGAACCCGAGCAAACGTTGCTGAATAATATACAACGTCCTTCGCGTTGGACGTACAGCGCACAACCGTTCCGTTCTCGATAGAACGTCGGTCTGTGACGCAACATTAGATCACTTATTTTCCCGAGTGTCCTGTCGTCGAAAGCGGAACTCTGCCGCGGAAATGGATTTCCAATAGCTTCCGTGTCTCATAAACACAACCTGCCTGGTCAGGAAAGGATACTGCGTAAAACGCGAGCAGAATTGACGATGTACGCTTCGCCCCCTTTAATAGAGGAATCGATTATGTTCTCACAAACATCTTTTCGCGCATCGTCGAGAATTCGAACTCGCGACCGAGGCCACTCCGAAGGATCACTTCGAAGGATCACTTCAAAGGAGCACTTTGAAATCCGCTTTGAAATTAGTCGATTATTCGAAATTGTCAAGCTTCGAATCGAACTCAATCTCGAGTGCTTAAGGAGCCATTGTTCTCGGATGAGAATTTCGGCAAGAGGCCGACGGTCCTGTAACAAAAGCTCCACAACCTCTCAAGATTCTTGTGCGCACGAGATCTGCTACTTGCCCTCTCCTTCAAGCCGAGCTTAATTTCTGACGATTAGCTCATCTTGATTTCCCGACACCCACTGGTAACTCGTCCGATTCTCGTGTTAAATCGACGACAAAGGCATTGACGACGGTGACGACGATAACGACGACGACGACGACGACGAGCAGGGCAACGAGTAGCGACAGCGAGAGCACAGTTAGTAAAATGGTGTAGCAATGGAAGTGAGTTTTTCTTTTGATTAGAGATATGTGCGCATAGCTCGATGTCGAGATTATTATTAGACACATATAATTAGTTAGTTCACAGAGGCATGGCGTTGTAGAGGTCCAAATTGGGATGGTAAAAGAGCGGTGTAGGGGTAGGCGGATTATGGTGGGGGGCAGGCTGTGCCTGTATTAGGTTCAAGTTCAGATTCAAGGGCGCGATGTGGGCCGCATTATGGTGGTTAAGGTGGTTAAGGCTAAGGTGGTTACCTGTCGGGTAGGGCAGTCCGAAACTAGGGTACCCAGAATAGCCGCGGCTTGCCGCGTATGCCGCGTACGCCGCCGCTGGGAAACCTGTGAACAGAGCAAAAGAATCTGTCAGCTTTTCTTCCCTGTGCTTGGTTACCTGAGCTCGGAAGCTTTTCAGGAGCGTATGGAGGAGGGTTATGGCGTGTTGAATATTTCGTGTCGAATCGTAACGATGCGTGTGAATGCGTGTGTTTGTTGCTAAAACGGGATACGTCGTTTTTTCCCGATCTCTTTTGATTGTCAGCGAAGCTTCTGGATTAGTAGAAATTACGGAACTCTAATTTTAAAGCTGATCGGTTTGAATTATTTTAAGAAAAGCATTGCACGTAGTTTTATTTGTTGTTCTTTAAGTTAGCGCTATTGTAACATTGTTACCTATTATGTCCGTTCCCGTGATAGTAGGCTTTTTCTTATTGAATTTAACATCAATAAATTGCCAAGTCAGCACATGAAAATTACTATTTTATTTATACAAGTAAATGTCTTATAAGTACGAACAATTGTTTATTGAACTAGACTAGTGTGATACGTTTATTTTGAATCGAGAGTACAAATGAACTATGAAAAGATATCTTGACATTAGGTAACCATACTACCAAGGTATTTCTAACGTACTGTATAATATCATTAGAAATTTCTAATAATTGTTACATTAAAGTATATAGATTGAAAAGTGTGATTTAATAAGTTATGTCTATCTAATATACAAATATGTCCTCTATCAACTACGATCTACATGCTCCCTTCTGTAAAATATATTAGATAAAACATTTCCCAAGTACGTACCGTGTTACTCTACGGAACATTTTCGATCGAAAACTCTATAAAATTATACTGTTCACACAATTTCCACGAAGAAAGATACTCTCGAGTTCGTTTTTAACATTTCGATTTAATTCGAATGAAATTAATGTATCGTATTTCTGACACGGGAAACGCGTTTCTCCGATGCAATATCGAATGATGCCAGTAACCAGGTACGCATTAACTGAATAATTACGTTAATGAACCAGTGTATTTTCACAAAGGCAAAAATTTACGGAGACACATAAAGTGGAACGGTTGCACGATTTTATCCGTGTACCGTGGGTGAATCATGCATGAGACTCAGGACGAGAAAACTCGTGGCAAGTAGCATACAGAATTTCGTTTCGCTTTCGTGATTGATCGACGCGTGAATATTACAACGATGGTCTTACGTCAAACGTGATTGAACGTTGTTACGGAACGGTAGGCATGTCATTGGACATTGGAGTCGTTTTGTTGTACGTGTTCGTGCATATTTCAATACTCACCATCAGGTAATGCTCCCAGGGACCACATAAAATCTACAAGGAAAAACAGATCACATTAATACCGTGACGAGATTGACCAGAGTCGGATAGAAAAATCTGTCTCTTCATTTTATCATTCTTTTCCCTTCATTTACTCATTTCAATTGCTTCGATTAGTTAGTGCAAATAGTAAATCGTAAGTCCCAATATAGAAATTTCTGCAACTAAGCACGAAGAAAAGTACTGAGCGATCGAATGAAGCCTAAAAAAATAAAATTGTCGATCAGATATCCGAAGGTGAGTACGCGCGACTATGAGGACTATCGTGAATTTTAACTCACGTGTGTCTAACTGATGATTCTGTTGTGCAATATTTTTCTTCGTGCAGGCAAAGGTAATGCGTAGACAATTAAAATATGTACATGGAGACAAGTTAAGTATAAAGCAAAGCGTTGCAGAAATTCGTCGGTATAGACGGTTCGAGTGTAACGGATGACTAGGTTTCAAACAATGAGAGAAGGGTTAAAAGTAAAGATAAGAAAACTGAACAAAAATTAGAAAATAAAACAGATTGAAAGAAGAAGTTGGATTAAAAGCGTTCTAGGTTAGACAGAGAGTAGGAGATATAACAAAGAAGTTTATAGAAAAAGAGTATATAGAAGTATATAGAAAGAGAGAAAGAAAGGCATCCATGAAATTTCATAATTTGATACTAATTGAAAAGACCACACAACTAAGATTCTGACTATTTATAATATGTATATCGCATCGACTATATAGCGCATCGACTAAATTCTGTGACAAGGTACTAGTAACTACGCGCGGCCGAGGTATTTCCAATTCTACCACAAAATAAACCCTCCTATGATCTATGGTTATTGTAGCCTTCAAGGTATTGGTTAATCATTTACCGTTAAGTAATATTTGCTAGGCTGACTATGTAGCTTATTAGATATTGACTAAGGGCAGATAATGTGTCGTGCGATCGCGAGGAAGGCATAACATTTAAATAAATTTATAAAATCTCTGAATTACAAATGGCAATTGGAACGAAAAATATTGGATGCAAGAAAATTTTGAATTTTAATTAAAGCATAATTCGGAATTTTTAATTGTCGATGCTTCGTTCGTACAAAGCACGTGACACATTATCGACGCCACTACCACACTTAGATCGACGATACAATATTGAAAAAAAACACCGACCACAATACTACACTACTGTTTCACTATTCTAGTGTCCATATTGACGCTGCTCTCACAATATACGCAGATGGAAAAGTATAAGAGCATTTATTCTAGCCATTAAAAGATACACTGATACATATTAATAGTATTAGTGATTTCGTACCTAAAGTCTCTCTACCGGGCTGGTTTTGATTACATCAAGCACGCAACACAATTCTATATCATTTCAGTGTGACATCGTTTTTGTTTCTTTTCTTTCTTTGATATTTTTTTGTGTGCTTTCTTATTTCATTTTATCTTTTTTTTTTTTTTGTTTCTTTCTTTTGTATTGTTCTGTTTTGAAAATCCGTTTGAACAACAATGAAAATCTTTGCATATACTTCCAACATTATCTCGTGTTTATTTAAATACCATTCATTTTACTCTCATATAGATAGAGAAGATCGATTCACGTATAGTACGTAAACGGACTCGAATATTAGACATGTACGTGTATATATAATATTTATGTATATATATTTTTTAATTTATATAAATATTTGTAATGTGCATATTGCAACGCGCATTTTATTTTTGTATTATACTTGACAATCGCAGCGACTTCGTATGTACTATATATGTTTATGTAGTAATATAATAATTATATAATGTACGTGTACTTTCTCAGATGCAACAAATCGATTTCACGTAGAACAGATGTTTACGTACGGCATTAACATTAATAGTCTCTTACAGTTTCGAGGAGCGTATAAAGCTCATTCCGGTCGAGTTTTACGATCGAGTTGCCGGTCAATTAACATTTACGTCACATCGATAGCTTTGGCAACATAGAATCCCATTGAGTTACTCATTCCGAATTTTATGGTTATTTCTTTGATCCTTTTCTGATGCTGGATGTTTCTCAAGAGAAAGAGGGAGAAAGAGAGACACATACATATAAACATAGAGTATTGCAAGAAACATTATTTATCGAGGAACGCAAACATTCGTTTCTTTCCTTTCTTTCTTCTCGATATCGTTTTCTTCTCTATTCTGTTTCTTTTTTTTAGTTTCTTTTTTATTTCATTTTTTAATCTCGTTCGTACTTGCGTAGTGCGCGGCCATAAACGTTTACGGGGAAGGAAGACGCATATTTTTCTAATTGGGTTCTCTGTCTAGACAAAAGGCGCAACGCTACGTTCCCCGTGTAACAAATCAAAATCTGGCCCAACAAAGCATTACAAAGGTGTGAACAGAAAGATAATCCGCATGTTAAGATCTGGTCTACTTACGAAACTGACACTGTTGAGCCTCTCGGGCAAAGTACGTACTTTCTAGGACACACGTCTCACGCATTATTATTAAGGTAAATGATGCTATATAGCTTAGAAGAGTTAAATACTATGTAACGAGTAAAGTGGGTATTAGAGGAGTGGGGGTACGGGCCGGTGGGTTGTAAGGTATAGGTGTAGACGGGTATACGCACGATATATATTTAGTATATATCCTATAGAGAGGTATAATATTACGTGTAACGTAATATAAACGTACTATGTAACGTAGCTTGTTAAGTAATAGGTACATTGTAATAGGTCTCTTTGAAGCCGCTGATAATATGCATTCTTCGTGGAAGACACTGTGGCTGTTTCTCATTTCTTTTCATTGTTCTTTTTTCTTCCAGTTTTCTTTTAGATATTTTTTCTGATGATATCTTTTATATTTTCCGATACAGGATCAAAAGGGAGACGAGGAAAGATACGAAAGAGATCACTAAACGGGTCTTCCACGAAGAAATACCTAGAATATATTTCTAAACTATCGGTATCATAGTGACTTCTCAAAAGGCTATAGTTAACTAGTAGTCTCAATGATAGGAACGTATACATAGTATAGTAATTCGTCAAAAATTATATTCGCTCTAGCTAATTCAAACCTAGTTTCACCTAAAAAAAGTCTCATTAAGTAGCTAAGGTTTGTAACAACACAAATGTTTACCTAATTACCTAGATATATATATATGTATAAATAGAGAGATATATATATAGAATATACTCCGATATGTATAATCTGTAGGTCTATTACAAAAACTAGAAGGTTGTAATGCGGCTCTCACAAAATATATCAATATCAATATCAAATACTATATGGCGTTTTACCAAATACGTAGATACAAAACAATATATAATATATGTATATAATCTGCTATTTATCTAAAATGAATTAATTCTGCAACTTTTTTTGTCATTTCATTTTCCTTTTCATTGTAATTTTTTTTTCACAAGGTACGTATCGTATATATATATATATATATATGAATATATATATATATATATTCATATAATTATATATATGTTATATGCACACGAGTATTCTATGTATATGTATATAGTTTCGCGTGTGCATTTATATACATATAGATAGCTGTGACCTCGCGTTGTTTTTCTTATTCATCCTTTTTTTCTTTCTTTTGCTTCTATCGTACACGTGTACCGCCGTATTGGAGTACGTACTTCTTCATATTCTCGACATTATGAAATTTCA
Organism: Bombus fervidus; assembly: GCF_041682495.2. Taxonomy (NCBI): domain Eukaryota; kingdom Metazoa; phylum Arthropoda; class Insecta; order Hymenoptera; family Apidae; genus Bombus; species Bombus fervidus. Next base: position 1,509,603 of record NC_091523.1, on the reverse strand, counting down.
TGAAATTCATTGCGAAAAATACTCTGAAAGGCGCGACGAATGAGAAATGCTTATCGCCGACCATTTGCCGCGCGCTCTCGACGCGCTATCCGCCTTCACCATTCACGATTCACGGCTTTATTTATACCACTCGACATATCATCCCGTGCAAATCAGAAATTCACCTCCTTCTGGGAATAATATACGACGTGCCGCTACCTGGGAATGTGTTCTTGCGTTTCTTTCCATTTTTTTCTTCCTACTCGTTCTTTACGCTTTTCTTTTCTTTCCTTTTTCTTTCCCTCCTGCTTCGATGAAATTCTAGCAATCTACGATCTCGACGACGGGCGCCCTCGCTCTCGAAATCGAACGAACAACCTTCACTTTCATGGAAAAATAGAATGCCATAGAACCTCGACCTCGATCGAGTTCCAAAGATTTCATATTTTTCATTTCATCTGCTTTCCTTCCTTTTTGCCGACACCATCGTCGATTCCTTCACGATCGTCTGTTCGAATTGAATTGTCGTTCAACCATGCGAACACATCGAGCGCTACCATAAAGCTTCGATCCAGTTTGCTACGAAATTATCTAACATCTACGAATCAATTGACGTGTTGTCACGAACGCGAGTCGTTCGAGGCAGGAATTTGTATCTCTTTCGTTCGTCGAAAAGTATCTAAATATCTGTGTGGTATCGTGACCTGATTGCCTTTTACTTGCGACCTTTCCTCCTCTCCTAATCAAGATTCAATAGTCTAACTAAAGTACATTCTAAACACGTAATACGTTGGTCGTTTGCAATTGATTGTCTTTTCTACTACTTTAGAATTTTCCAACTGCCTAAACAGATATTTTTCTATGAGATTTACTGGTAAGTTACATTGAAATTTATATTTTTAATTTTAGAAATTTATGAGAAGGAGGAATGGTTTCTGCAAGAGGTACGTTCGATGTATCAACTTACTACCGAGCGCTGCTCGTTGAAACAGACTAATTTGCCTAAATTTTGAACACTTCCTTTTATTGTCCTACTACTTGTCTCTTGCTAATCAACTACGAAATCACTACCAGTCTTTTGCGATGCAGGTTTGTTCCATTTGCTATCTACGCTAATCTTTGGCTACGAAGAAAACGATGCCAGATACGCGATTAATCGAGTTCTACCAAACAGACTTATGATTCACTACATTTTTATACTTTTCAATCTTTATTTTTTTTTTTTTCTTTTCTTACTACGATCACAGTTTTACTGAACTGAGCTTTTCGAGCAGTCTCGCGAGAATTCGCTTATTCCCACACTCGAATCCCGGGAATAAAAAGGAATGGTTTTGTCTAGACTACGTTATATTGCACTTCTCGATATGTCTTCGATTCGCTGCTATACCAAGTCGAAAATCAACTGCAAGGTAATTTACGCTAATACTTTCCCGAAAAAGAAGGCGATGAGTCCTAAATCGAGGAATGTTTCAAAGTACCGCAAAGTGCACTTGGTATCCCGTTAAAAAATTACATACACGAAAAAAATATTTAAAAAAATACAAAAATAAGAAAACATCGATTAGAACAAAGAACACAATTGTAACGATCACATGTACAAACGGGATACCAATACGTCATTCAAATCAGAACGAACCCGATCAACTATGAATCGATTCCAACACACCTGCTCAAACTTTCATGAAACACGATACAAAAGCATAGCTACCTACACCTCCAAATTTGTACGCTCTTAATTCCTTGGCACGTAACCCCCATTCCATATAACAGTACAAAAAATATACAATCCCCTACTACCTCGGACATCCTAAATCTACACTTCATCCAATACTACAAACTCAACCCAATCAAACCATCGATTAACTAATTAACAGTAAAATTCCATTTATATGAACTTGTCGGGCAACTAACAGTTTATACAGTTGGGGTTCATGTAGAAAGAGTCCATTTATTCTTCCTATAATCTACGATTTTTCTTCCATATGATAAGAGTTCCGATAAATAAATTTAACTAACACATGTTTATTTAATCGGACATATAACTAAAATTTCGTTCAATCACATGGAGTTTATATAAATGGAATTATACTAGAAATTATCGCTAACAAATCGTCGATCGAAGAATCAAGAGTAAAATGAATGCAAAAACATGGAAAGGCCCAATGCACGACTGAAGAAACTCTGCCCTTTAAGATGAAACCTATTGAGGCCTGGAAAGGGGCGTGAGTATTGTCGGTCATAGTCCAATCGTGGGTATCGGATGGTAGACGGCACCCATATCGAGGCCCTGTACGCCTAATAGATCGCTCATGGAATAAGTGAGGGTTGCGGCCCGAGAGGCTGCTGCGGCCGCGACAGGATGAGGCCTGTAGGAGGCCGCGGCTGCAGCCGCAGCCGCGGCAGCGAGTGCCCTCTTGACATCGTAGACGGCCGCGGTAGTGGCCGCGGCTGCCGCCGCAGGTGCGGTCGCACCGGCAGCGTATTGGTAGGTAGCGGCCGCGTTTGGTGCGGCGGTAGCGACTATCGGAGTGAGCAAGTGGTGGTGTGGGGTGCCAGCGGACGCTGCTGCAGCTGCATGTGCAGCCGCGGCAGCAGCCGTCGGAAGGGGATACGGCGCGTAACGATAGGTGGTGGGGGTAGGTGTCGCGACCATCACCAACTCACCGTATGCGCCTCTGTTGGCCGCTCGCGTCTTCGCCAGGTTCGCTGGGAGCATCACTTCCTTCGGCTGTGCTTTCTTGCATTCGACCTTCAAATTCAACATAAAAGTTCAATATTAGTTGTGTGTCGTGCAGCTGATGAGAACGATGGATCCCGAGATTTTGGAGTGAAGTTTCGTAAGAAGATTAGTAGCGGAAGTTATGAGAATTACAGGAAGTGATGATTAATTCCTTGCCTTGTGATTTTATTTGATAGAATTATTATACCGTTCGTTCAATGCATGTATCATGGACCTGATTCTCTATTTGTTAACTTTAGTCTGCAATACTGATAATGAAAATATGATCTCTGTTAAGGCAAGGGATTAAGATTTCCTTCTGAAGTTATGTCTGAATCCATATTTCAAGCGAGAGGGATTTTATTAAGAACTTTTGCGAGTTCATTGCAGATATAATAAAAGGAAAAGCCAATTTTAAATAATCAATCGACCACAATCAATGAATAAGTTTTAATGAAAATTTTAATGAAAAGCTACAAGATAGGCTACGGACACTAGGATATGCTGGATATAGAAATTTCATTAGTAATTTCATTCGTCTGTAAAGGAGGTGCTTTGGCGAATATGGAATACGAATTCCCACGATAGTCGTTCGATCTTCTATTCAAGTAACAAACGAAGTTACGATAATTTGTTCGGCCTCGTTATATCCTCGTTAGGAACGTGTGTTTGATTATGTGTTTTGATGCCCGTAATCAAGGGTAATCCGGCAGCAGCTAATCAACGTGATCTATCGCTCTAATATTATCAGTGCAAATAGACGACTGTTTTATAGCAAGCTAACATCTGACGATGGTGTTGCTGAGTTATTGACGAAATTGGGGATCGTCTAGGCCGTATGGATTTATGGATAACGAGAAGTGGCATCTGGCTAAATCCTTGATCCACGTCAGCGGGATTTCGCTGGTAGTAGACGACAAATAGAACTGTCTATTACTGAGAGACCCATGTGATCTCTACTATGACAGGCTTTCGAGAAACCGCTTTTCGTCTTCCAGCGTAAGATTCACACGCTCAACCGTTGTCGTTGCGTGCGTACATGTGTGTGTCGCGTGCGTGCGTGTCAAATGCAAATAAGCACGGCAATCCTTCTCAATTATACGGAAAATTAATTCCGCTCGACGCCATATCCGTAGAGGAAGAACGGAAGGCAAATATCGTTTGATACCACTTCTACGGTCACGTGATGGGGATGCAGAAGAGGGAGAGAAACGAGCGAGAATGGGTGTCCTCTTCGTTTGATAAACAGGCTTTGCTGGCCTACCAGGCAACTCACCATTTTGTTGTTGATTTCGTGGAAATGGATCTCACAGACTTTGTCGACCACGTCCTCGCTTTGAAACGTGACGAACCCAAAGCCTGGAACAGAAAGAACATGTGTCGTTTAATTATCGACAATAAAAGATGCTTTGTTATGAACTGTACAATACAACAATGTAAAGTTAATTGGATAATAGTTTCGGTAAATTCTTTTGTTTCATTAGAAATTGATCTTTTTATACCTGCTATATCTCATTTCACATAACTATATATATATATCTGATTGGTAAAATACCGATAGAAATAACAAGATCCATCAAACCACCTACAAGAATTCGTACGTTTTAAACGCAAAGAGAATTTTTCTGAAGGACTATCAGTTCAGATGCAAATTTTACCCGACGCTTTAAATATGTGGCACGATTTCGATGAATGTCTTCTGTTCGATGTAATTTGCCATACTTAAAAACCATCCCGAGTTCACGTAACTCCTACGTGTAAATGGTGGCACGAAGATAACTATCCCGTCGGATCTTCCATTAATTCAGCAGAGTCGGACGAGTTTTGTTTCCTTTCCAACCCCTTTCTCACCGAGGTACCCGTTCCACTCGAACGCGGTCTAAGCACTTCTGCTCAAAATTTATTTCGCTGGAGAACGAACTGGAAAGGAGAAAGAGAGGGGGAGAGAAAGAGAAAAAGAGAAAGAGAGAAAGAGAGAGAGAGAGAGAGAGGAAAGGAGGAGTTGAAGAAAGGATAACGAAACGTAGGGTGCGTGGTAGAGAAGAAACGAGGGAGAACGATGAGCCGGCGAAGAGCCATAACTTAATCAAGCATCAAGGGTTATTAAAAACTTTGCATTGGTCTCCAGGTGATTTTAATCTCGCCCCTTCGCGTCGCTGACTTTCTCTTCACCCTTTCCTCGTCTTCTGCTTCTTCGGCTCTCATCCTTACGCGAGAACCGTGGTAATTCAGGCTCAAGTTATCCGGTGAGCGCGAGTTATACGAATCCAGTGCGCGATGTCGCTTAAGATAACCAGGAGTTAGTGCTTCCGTGCTGAAGCAGTCTGCCAGAAGAGGCGAGACTACGCCGGGTGACTCGTAATTAAACACAGCCGATGGATACCAGAGTCGAATGCGAGCCGACAGCTCGCGATTCTTCGAGCGTCCTCTCCTCTCTCTTAAATTTTACACCGGAAATAGAACGGGGCCGCGCTGAATTAAATTACATTGGAACGTTCGTTCGTAAGCATGCGCGGACGACTGCAGGCACAGACGCAACGTGCCATTATCTCCGCAGTTTGTTTGAGTAATTAACATGAATCGATTTTAATGTTACGTCCTTATTTATCTACCGCCGGGTTATGATACGGAGATCGAGCCATGAACTAAAAAGATTAAAGTTCGTCCGGTAGTGAGAGTAATATACAGGATTAGTTTTCTTTAGCTGCTGGTCGAAATGCTAATGCATGGGAAACTTCGGCCGGAAATTATTTAATTTTCTTTGGAGAGTAGTTTCGCGAAGGATAAAGGGAATATGGAGTAGTTAAATTTATAAGTGTGTTATTCGTATGGAGTACGAGCTAATGGCGAATATGATGAAATAAAATATTGCAAAGAATGTCGCGTCTTTTTCTTCTCGCGTTCATCTAACGTGGTTATGGCCATTTTGCATGAATTGTAATTTTAATGCCTAGTGTGCAAATAATAAACATCTAAAAAATCCTTTTATGTTACGCCTTTACGTAGTCTTTTAACAAATTGCTTCTAACAACTTATCCGCACAATTTGCTCCTTTAGTACCATCAACTACGGATAGTCCTAAAATCTATCTTTATATTTTCATTGATTTTACAGCCATCCACTTTAATCGCATTTCTAAACTTAACAGAGTATATTCAAAGTACAGTATATGTTACATTTAGTATCATAAATAATATAAGATTAATTGACCTACAAGTAAGATATGTAGCGATATTTATGAAGTACTAAAATGATATTATATAAAATTTAATACTCTATATTTGAATTGATGGATACATCACATACAATATTACATCCAATACTACATGCAATATTGCACATGATGTAAAATTAACAAATCCTCACTCAAAACCGCACAATCATACGAATATGTTATACCTCCGAGCTAAATCTTCGAAGTTATTCACTTCTTCTTTTCAATCAAATTCTCTTCCCAATTCACTTTCTTTTCCTTCGAATATCGTTCTTTCTCCACGTGATCCTACCCTCCGGCATCACTTCCGTCTGCAACTTACACTACTGGTCCCTCGAACTTTAAGCTCCTCCACCGGCATGAAAAGCACGAGTGATTAAGTTATAAACTTGGCAAGATGTCCGTTTGAGTGAGGAAGGAGCTTACTTCATTTATGTAATTTATAGTACTCTGTCAGTCAGCTAACTCCACGGAGCCTGAGCACCCTCTCCTTGGCACAAAGGCCGTGCTCTGACACCGGTAACATTTAACTACTTCCTGTTGGAGTCTACTGAGCGTGCATACAGCGTCCGAACGCAAGGACCAAGCCAGAGAGAATGGTATTCACCGTTCCGATATTATTCGTCTTTTAAAGCATGCCCTAATATCCTGCAGGATATTACAAAGTCGTCTTCCTTTAAGAGGTATTAAAAAGTTATGACAGGGCTGTTCACGTCGAGCCCACGTACTTCAGTCACTTTTCGTTGGGAATAGAGTCAACGGTATGCACCCGACGATATGATGTATGCGAAATATCGCATGAATTTATAATATGACCAACACCGTGTAAAATACGCCTTCGACCGTACATCCTTGTATGTGCTAAATAAAATTACATTGTTTCATAAATTCCAGCAGCGTTAAATAGCTTCATAGTGTTCGCTAACAGGTTGAACATACATATACATATACACCCCCGTTTATAATTATTAGAACATTTATGAACAAAGTAAATTTGAGTAAATCAGATCCTCTAAGAATTTTAATGCATACTGTTGAGGTTATTAGATGTGTGAACAAAGAAACGCGTGGATAAATTGTAAGGTAGAAAATATAATTTAATATAGAAGCGTAAATACAAGTGGGAATATATATGTAAGCTGGTCCAGATCCGCACGCTAGCAGTGTTACCCTGAGACTAAAGGAACGCCGAAAAAAGACGTCGCACGTGTGCCGCTTATCGTCTGTCGTCGACGCATTCTTTTGTCTATGCGCTATCGACGACATCGGCGCTTTGTGAAAGCCGAAGACCAGATGTAGAGTTTTCTCAGAAGTATCGATCACTTCAACACATACTATAAACGATCTTACAATACAGATTTAGGCTTTGCAAAAACTTCTTCGCGTTTTCTACTGAATTCACCTGAATTTTTTAAATAAATTATCATAACTTGCTGTATTATTGTGAGTCTTCCAAATAATTTTAGTAAATTTTTCTTTATAAATATATATGTATATATTGGGTCACAATCTTGCACGAATACAAAATCTGGTCGACTAATCAGTTCTTTGATGCTTCAGATTAATTACCACCTTCTGCTACAATAAATGTTATGAACGTGAATGTATATTTCGTTCGTAAAAATATCTTAAACTTTTATCCACTTCGAAGTTATTAAATAGATCATCCGCGAGACACATCGAGTTACTAGTTCTTCATCAGACTATTACTAAACCCGAATATACTTCATACCTCGTGAAACACGTCATTTTATGCAGTTGAAAATAGTTCGCTTTATTCGCTATGGAATATCGTCATTTGAGGGTATCGACATGACCCGACGTTTACTTTTTACCATCGATAAAACGGAGGTTACGTGTTTTTAGGGTCCCGACTATTGGGCAGAATCACCGTGGTGCGGAGAAAGGGAAGTAAGGTCAGCGCGGTCAGCGGTCTGCGAGCGATCCAATAAATTTTGAAAGAAAAACCTGGGCCCGGTGTTCGAATTTTCATAAGAGGTTTTATTTCCATGGTCCAATCTTAGGGTCTCTAGAAGCTCCATTCTCGCCTGAAACAGGCAGGTTGGCCCTCATAGGGGTGGTAGAGGCGGCCAGGAGGAAAAAGTGCGTGCTCAGCTGTCCAACCCCTCGTTGGACGCCAGATGCGCTCATTTCAATAAAAAACACACCCCGACATATCCTGTACTCCTTCCAATAGCGGACCCCTCTTATCCTCTTACCTCCTGAGAGTTCCTTAAATGATCCATAAACGGTCCCGCCAGTGTAAAATTATTGTAGAGTCGTGACGGTTATCTGACTATTTTCCGCTACCTTTCCACCCCGTAGAATTATGGCCGACTTTATCAGTTGAGGGCAGCGAATCGAAGGAAAATATGTTTCGATCGTCGTCGTTTTCCAAAGATTTAATTTTTAAAGGGGATGTAATTCTTCTTTGGCGTATCACGTGTGTACAGTAGATAATGAACTTTGTGATCAGACAACGAGTTTCAAGAAAAAGATACTAAACTTTTTGTAATCATATTTTTTTTCTTTTTTGTTGTGAGTATTAGTGAGATTTTAGTATATTTAACACTTTACCGATGATGTTCTATAACTTATTTTCTAATTTGAACGTCCTGATCTTATTACGTTCACATAATTATGTTTATTGATCTCCAATTCCAAATATCCATAAAATAACAAAATACAATTAACTTGTTTTATTCATATATTGATAAATTAATGCGAGAAATTATAAATCGAATTTATCACGGCCTTTCTTTAAAAAAATTATCCTTTGAATCAAGATTAAAATTTAACCACGAGAAATAATCGAAAAATTGTCAATGGTAGTTAAAGCAACAGAAAACGATACATCGTAAAAACGACGTATCCAATCTCGGCGACTAAGTTGGACAAGTATTAGCGGCTTTCGTTCTGGGGTTAAATTTTCTTGACGAGAGGAAAAATGGATCTTGATGGCTCCAGTGGCAGGCGTTGACGGAAGAGAGCAATTCTTCCCTATTTCGCGATCATCGTCGTCCTTGGTCGGTCCTCGTCTTTCCTCCCGTCTTTTCCACCTTCTTTCTCTTTCGGTTCCCTTGTCTTTCCCCTTTTTCTCTCCTCGTCATCTCCACCCCTCGACTCTCGAGCATAATGCGACCCCGCTATTGTACCAATGGCCATGTTAACGTTTAAAAGCCACGCTGCCGTTAAGCGCGTTTCAGAATTTTACCGTCTATTGAGAATGGTAAAAGGTTTCTTTCAAAAGGCTCGGTTGGCAGAACGATTTGAAACTTGTAAATGGATACGGCTTAAACCTTTGCTACTTCTCCCGTTCCATTTCTATCGTTCTCTCTTAGTCTCGTTTCTCCGTACGCCTTTAACGTCCTACCTGTTAGGTGTGTAGGTCTTTGAAATGTTTGTTTGTCCCTGTTAATGCGATCGTCGTCGACGCGATCATCGCAGAATATCGTTGTATTCATGAATTTCACGAGTCACTGAAGCTATCTATGCAGAAATAACGATGGACTTTGATGTCGAATTCTCAGCAACAGGCTAAGTGGAGTGCCGGTCGTTAGATTTTTAATTGTAGTGAATTTATAATCGTCCAATTAGACTCGGTGCAACGGTAATCCGCTTTACGATCATCTCTTGGAAGAATGCTCGCAAATAGTCGGAAGAAACGTTATTTTGTAATGATACGGTACTCTTTTATGGACGAAGTTTTTGAGTTACGAGTTCTTTTTTCTTCTTATTTAATCCTGGAAGGATGAAGCGCTTATCTCACTTGAGTATTTAGAAAGAATGAAGTTTAATTTGATTTTAGTTAAGCTGGAAATTGTTTAGGCTTATGCTAGACGTTTATTCGCAGATATTCGAATTGGGGAATCCAAAGGTTAACGATGATTTTTTAATAGGGAAAGGTACCATAGTCGTAACTCCTAATAATTACGCCATTCTACGAGATCGTTTAATGGCATACATAAGCCCAGCAATATTTACTTTGATATACATTTTTTGGAATCGTTAATCTCCGTCGAACTAACGGCGTAGTTGTTAAGGATTTAACGGCCGCAACGTAATCTACGTTTTATGCATTCAGCGAAAAATCTATAGCATAAAGGAAGGATCATAAAGATCGTAATCTGTTATCGTATTTCGTTCCTCTACATCTGTGCCTCTTGTACTTTTATGCATCGGTTATACAAATTAAAAAAAAAAAAAAAAAAGGTGGAAAAGAAAAAACCAAAGAGAAAAAAGAAAAAATATCACAACTATCAGATATATTTGTACATAAATTATTTCAAAAAAAGCAAAGGATTATTTCCGTTTGAATTTTAACCGTGGAGCACTTTCAAATTGCCTAACACCGCGCAGAATAGTGTTTCAGACATCACGTAGCGCGCACATGGAACAGATGCTGGCAAACATACCATCCGCAACACATAGATTGTCTCTACATGTAATGTCGTTATTATTATAGATTGATGATCGTCCTAGATTATTGATTAAGCAGTTTAGTGCGTACTACCCAATTACCGATCGGAGTACATACCAATAAATCAAGACCACGATATACAGGTGCGAAGCCAATTTGTACGCTATCCCTTTCCTACCCCATCTTGTGCTAAACCTAATCGTCTCACGGTAAAGCGAAGATGACCAAAGTTTCCGCAATAGTACTCACGGAGTCGGCACGATAACATCGTTTCCAACCGTGTTTTCTTCAAGTCAGACCCAATAACGAACAGTGTAAACTGCAATTCTATACGAGAACCGATCGTTATCGATGGAAAGTTTGCTCGTAGATATACGGTTGTTAATTGCCTCTTTCAGAGTCCACCAGTTCGAAACTGGTTCGCCGTTATAAGATTACGGATCTAAAAAAAATCCCGAGCCCCGGAGAAATCGGGAATACTATACTGTTGCAATTTTCAGACTCGAGTGCGATGCAATACTTCAAATGACCGTGCGCGGAATTTCAATAAAAGTTTCCGTGTAATCAAGGAAGAGTATATTTATTACTTTTTAAATAATACAAAGACAAACAATTGATGTCGTTACAGATGTTTTTTATGTAATACATATGTAGCGACACATGAGTCATAGGATGAGGCGAAGCGAGAGCGGCTCATGTTGTTGTTGTGCCTCGGAACACGGACACCGCCTCGACACACGAAATTAACGTTAGATTATCTCTAAGCAAACACAATGTCGCCGTTGAGGGCAACCGTCGTTCTAAGACAAATTTGAATCTCTCTATCCCCTGCCCCCGACCAGTATAAATAAACGGACACGATTACAAGCGAGCAGTTATTATCATCGAGCTATTACCGAGATATTACCGAGTTATCATCATTTGCGAATTAACGGAATATACGAGTCTCTGAGTTATCCGCGAACATTTTATATTCTATCTTCACGACTACGTTTGTATGAACGTCTATCGACGGTATTTATAAGCTTTTATACTATTATCTATTCAGCTTATTCTAAATACACTTGACAGTTGCAACAGCAATCTTATTCGTCGTTATTATATAAATCCGATCTCCTCACATCATCGGTCACACATACATAACATGTTGATAATGCAAAAGAATCAATTTTGAGGGAAAAGATTAAATCTAATATGAAAATGGCAAACAAATTATTCACTTTAGTTTTCCAAACGAAAGAGTATAAAAAATTTGCTGATACAACTGATGCTTTAAAAAGCGTGCCTAAAGGTGGCAAACAGAAAACCAATTAAAGGTCACTTTTTGGATTCCACTTTCGGAAACTGCACGCGTTCTATCCTCTTCGATGCGAGTTAAATGAATAAACCACAATCCGATTTTGTGATGCGTCGGGTACGATGGACAGTGTGTGTGTGTGTGTGCGAGAGCCGTGGGCCGACCTTCGATTAGTCACCGAGATCACGAGAATTTTACAATGTTAGAATTTCAAAATGTTCGTTAGTGCGGCAATTACAAATTTGTGATCGCGAATTTTTGGTGCACTTGTTCGGCCTGACGCTTTGCGTGCGAGGGTTCGCGCAGGATTATCGGAGTGGACGTGCTCTTCCTGTTCCTGACCAAACTTTCCGCGCGATAATGTGGGAAAAGCTGACGTTAATTTCACATTGAACACGCTAGGACGCGTAATTGTTATCGCCTGACCGACCAGTCCATTTTCAATTGCATTATCCGAGGGACGAGTATTTTTGAGAATACTAACGCGCGTATTTTACCGATATCGAGCTCTTGGTGCAGTTACGGAAATTAAAGAGAATTTGTTTGTTTGTTGTTTGTTTCGGGTTCTTTGGATCAAAATTCAGAAAAAAATTAGTAAATTTGATTGGAGTTAAAAAATGATTACGTATAAAATAGTAGAGAATAGAATAGAAAGTTATTGTTACTCGAGTGATCATATAAAACTAATATTGAAAATGTAAAGTGTATATTCGTATTTTTTTGTAATTTAACTTCTTCCTGCTCAATATAATTAATTTTATGCCATCAGATTATGTGTATTTCGATTTGTACTCGGTAGAAAATGTCGAGGATGATGCTTCACCTGTTTTAACTAATAATACTTGCTGGAAATTGAAAACAAGTTGTAATTAACTCGAAGTACTATTATAATTAGGCCATATCTTCATCTCCGTTATACAACACCACTCGATTCAAGTTTGTCATTATTGAATTTTACAAATTAGCAGACACCGGAGTATCAAGTATCGTTTTATAATTTTCTGTAATCATCTGTCGCGTAATGTACACACTACAATTAAAACTGTAGTTACAAAAGCTTCAAATTCAATATTTGATCTCTGTAATATTTTTGTCTCAAAGTAATTGTAGGATTTCATTACGTCTATGATTATCATATTAAAATTAATTAAATGAAGTAGTCATTAGAAGGACCGAACCAAATCTCTGGAAACATTACAGAAAGATCTCAAAAAAGGAATTACCTGAAGATTCTTAACGATGCTATCCAGGAAGTAACTTCGTACAAACAGCGATTCAAAAGTTTTTAAGACAAACTAGCTTTTGCGTCGTGTACAGTAAGTGGATCGAGACACAAGTAATCAGACGTCGGCGATGGACCACTTCCGATCGCAGTCGGGTCACAATGGTTTTTTAAGAACTTTTGAGAAAGATCAACCAGTAACGATTATTATCCGGCAACTTCGAGCTTATCCAGGAAGGTAATAGCCAACAAAGGCCATAGGAGCGTTGCCAGTGACCTGAGATTTAAGACGACTCTCGGTTCTACCAAACCTACAGCCTTATCTGTGATCGATTAAAATGTTATCTCCGTTGCTCGCCATCGTTTCTATTTCCACTATTACCGAAACCATTTTCGAGGCCATCTACCATGAGAAATATATCGTAATATTATATCTCGGCCTAGATCCGAAACGTAATGACCGCCTGATACGTACAATCGAAACAATCGTAACTAAAGATAAAATTTTACCTACGAAATATATTTCAAAATCAATTAGATCGTCGCAAGGGAACAATTATCAAGTTGCTGGAAGCTTTATTCGGTCAGGTGCGGTTTCAGTTCGGTTGAGTAACGTGCTTCAACTTGTTGATTTACAACGGCAACCACGAAATTGTGGTTCCGAGGTGTTCGAGCTCCCTCGGTGACCCATCACTTTCTAATGGCCATCCTAAAACTCCCGAACACCGATGCTCTGTTGTTCTCGCCGTTAGACTTGTGCTGAACGAACTCACGAATCCTCCGAGCACTGGTTGTTGCTGTTGTGAAAGTTTCACGTAGCGCGATTTACTCGTCGAGGCTATTATCGATCCGACAGATTTTTCTGTAGCCACGTGGAACAACCACGAAGCGGATAGACGCGGAACATAAAGTACTCGCATGCTCTGTTGTTCATTTAGCCGCGATAGCATGATGAAAACGTCTATGAATATTTAAACGCCGTAACGTTATATGGGTTTCCACTTTATTCTATAATCGTTCGATCAGTTCAATAACGTTTGATCGTGTTCTCGGTGTCAAAATGCGGCGCGAATTAGCTATTTTACAAGTTAATTGCAAACAAAGGCAGGGATAATTGGGTTAAACGACAGCGTTATACTAAAATCGTTGACTCGTTATTAGAGCAAGTTCTATATTATGCGGAAAAGTTGGTATACGAGTTGAACATAGCAGAAACTTTACCATTTTTCCTGGTTCACAGTATACTTTGGCACTCCTAAAACTAGGACTCATTGGATTATCAATGCTAATTAAGGCGTTAATGCGAGTTTTATACGTCGGTGAGGATGCGACGCAGACGAAAGGACAAAAAAGAAGTTTCTAGTGTAATTTAGCCCAGTTTTAAGTGGTGCCGTTCCATTATTTTATATACACCGAGCTGTCGAACTTCGAGCGTCGTCGTGGCTTTTCTACTCCGATAATATTCGATAATGGAGCGGGTCGATTAATTATCTTAAACCCCCGTTCGCTAAAGTCAACGAGAAACTAAATTGAGTTTTGAACCGAAGTCTTCAGATATAACCGAACTCTATTCTGCTGGATAAAGGATAGTTATGCAATTAACTTTGGCACACAGCTCGATCATTAACGAGCATAATTAAAAAATAATTGATTCTTTGTATTCAAATACTAATTTCGTGTATTTCGGCATTCATTTCTCCGATTTCTAATTGCTATACCAGTTTATTAATTAAATTCCGTGACTCATAGAGAAAACCAAAATGGTACATATTCCAGAACTACTGATGAATTTTCATTGCATACTATATGAACATGTATTTATTTTACATTTAAGACTCTCATATTAATTTTAGCTGTTTAATTTAAATACACTAATCAATACACGAGTGCTTGTAGATTTATGACAAGTTTAAACTGCAAAGATATGTAAAATGTGTAAAATAAAGTATCCATTACAATATTTATTTAATATTCTTTCAATTGAAAGGATTGCTGCAGTAAGAAGGTAATTTCGCTTCCACTAATTTGAATAAAGCAACACAAACCGACTTAAAATCAGTTAAAATAGATTAAGATCACTCTGGATTGGCGTTACCTCCTTATTGTTGTAAATCTTAAAATTCTGTTCATAAAAATATGGATTTCCATAATCTGCTGTCATCTAAAGTCGCATCCAAATATCGTTATTCAATGACGAAAGAAAGGACCCGAATTTCACACAACGAACGCGAAAAACAGCAAAGGCACGCAGGGGATTTGATTACTCACAGTTAATGAGATGTAAGCTTCTTGGCCTGACTCGGCTCCTTTTTGCCCTGCAGTTGACAGACTTCATCAGAGATACGCGGAACTGCAAACTGCACTTTACCACGTTTTGCAATTCGCTTAGCATGCAGCTCCGCGTTACCATCAGCCGGTTCCGCTTGTGTCCTGTACTTCTGTCTTCCGTCTTCTCTCGCTCGAATTTCATCTCCCATCCTCCCCTTTCCCCGCGTGCAAAGCAGATTAAACGAACGAACCAAATTGAGGTACTTAACTCGTCAGAAAGCAGCCAGGTTGGGACACGGGGCAGGGGAGGGTGTTCTGAAAACGAAGAACCGAGCGAGACAGCGAAAGATTAGGCAGAACTGTGCTTTTAAGTCGAGCTGCTTTATTAATGGATTCTTCTGGCGCTCGAAGCTCCGATGTCTTGTCTTTGTCAATCAGATGAGCCACGGGAAAGAATATTATAAATCGCTAAACCACGCCAGTTGTTGTTTCGGTTTGGTAAGTAGGTTTGGGAGATTTTTCAAAATATTAAACATTCAGACGAGATTTTCCAATTTAAATAAATATAATATTAGTATTTTCTCTTAGGTTTCCTGTATCCTATTGCGATAAAAAAGCAGCTAAATAATTATGTCCAAGACGTTCCAGCGAAATCGACGAATTTGAACGTTACTTAACCGCATCAACAATTCCATCAAGACCGTCATGTTTCTGCACCTCATCTTTCTACTCTCGAACCGCCTTTCTATGCAAAACGATTGATTGCAACTTTCAATCTATCGTCAATGCCTGGAATCGCGCATCAACCAAGACACAACCCTTCGTGGCACATAAAGATCGCGCTTACGATCAGCGAAAACTTTTCCCTGTCTTTTGTCTTCCCCCGATTTTAGATCGCGTCGTGCGGTTAAATCGCACCCACCAGCTCCACATAAATCCCCATCTCCGGCTGTTTCACCCTCTTCGCTTTCTTCGAGCAGCCTTTCGACCTTTCTTCCCTTCTCACCGCACATCAGACACTCTTCTTCACCCTCTGTTGAAAATCATAGCGAACGTGGCGAAGATGAGCAGCAACCTAGGTCATTACCGTCGAGAACGCCGCCATAAGATATAATTGAACGGAATCCCTCTCTATTACGAGCTACCATCGTGCTCGCGAGCCCTCCTCGCGCCCTTTTCTTAGCTCTCGCTCGTTTACGTGAGGTAACTCGAACGGGGATGTTTTCGTTTTGCCCCGACCGTCTCGCTTTTTCAGACGTTTCCCCGTTTTCACGTTCGTACGACGTCCCGAAACTGTACCCGTGTATCGTATTTGTCAGGCGCCGCGAAAAAAGGGGGCGAGTCGACATTTCGTATGTAAGCCGCATCCCCGCCCCCTAGCTACGAAATTGTGGCGATTTATTATCGCCCCTTTGCCCGAAAAGTGGCCCTCAACTGCGGTCGAACGCAGCTATACAGGTCGTAACGCGGAGTTACCTACCTTGATGGATATCTTTGGTATTTTTCCTCCTCTCTCTTTTTCCCCTTTTCTCTCTGGGTATTTCGTACTTCCTCCCTCTTGCTGATGATCGTTGGGATCGTTAGGACGAGGAAATGTCAGGTTTCGTGATTTACTAGGGGGAGAAGAGCAGAGAGAGAGAGAGAGAGAGAGGAATGTTCTCGAAAGAGAAAATGCGTGGGCCGTGGATAGCGTGGGTAATTTTGTCTACTTTTGTGGAAATTCGTGGTAAAAAAAGGAACGTATTTCAGCGGAGCGCTGACGATGTTAGCTTTTTGCCGAGCATTAAGTATGGAAATGCGATGGACGGGCTGCGAAATACGTACCTAGTACTTAGTATCATCAATCAGGTTGCGGTGTTTTATTTTTGGTAAGAGGGACACTTCCAGATTCGTATCGATACGTTCTCCGACTAATTTGTAGAAAACCATAAACAAAAGCAACTAGTCGTTCGAGAGAATATATCTAAAATTGAATAACCAAGGGGCATCAAATCTAAACTCATCGAAAAGAAGTAAATAAGCCACAAACGCCTTTTCATATGTCAATCCATTTGAAAGTCCTGCCGACGATAATAAGATTAAAGTTAAGTTTAACGTTTAAGGATTAATTATCGTTAAGTGTAAACCTTGAGGATTGGCGCATGTTCCGGAAACGGCAACGAAACTCCCATCGAGTTTGCACTACCATCTACAAGTGGCTTTTTCATCGACTCGTTTTGCGATCGAAGACTTTCGAGGAAAAGCACAAGCTCGACAAACTGTAGAAACTCGACAGAAACGACAGAAAGGGGGGCGTTCGAACGACTTCGCGGAAGTATCTTGCCGCCCCGTTTGGCGTGACTGTTCCCATTGTCCCGCGTTGATTATGAGCAATAATGAGACGTCCTGGTTCCTTAATCAAGCCAGCAAGGCCCGGGTCTTCGAATTGTCGAATCTCGAGCGCGATTCTCGATTCAGAGGTTCACTCCTGAAATAATGAGTCTCGCAATCAGCTCCCTGGGAAATGTTTACGCTGTAATTACTAGCGCCGCCAACCAACGAACGAGTCAGCTGTTAGAATGGGGTGCCCACGGTTCACGTACATACGTAAGCGAGCAGAATCTGCGTATATACGAAGCTAGAACTTGAGATAAATTCAACGACCAACAGAGACACAGGGAAATTCCTTTTCGCCTGAATTCGAACTGTTCGCGTCTACGTTTTAACGGATTCCACTGTAACGACGGTAATGAACAGGAACAAGGGTTGAGCAACGATACGGTTTCGACGTTCTTGAATTTTAAATGACTCCTCGAGATTGCTCGGTTGTTAATTTCAGCAGTCTTTGTGATTGCGAACTTTGTGGTTGGGATTTAAGCGTGGATATACATTGAAAAACGAACAGAGGCGTCGAAGACGCTCTGCTGCGTGACTCCTGTTAAATCAAAGATTTGAAAGAGGGACGAAACGAGAGAGCAATCATTTTCTTTAGGGTTGGTGTTCAATTGTAATAGGAGATTTTATAAGTAAATTGCTTTTTTATCCTGCAATGTTTTCTCATGTGTTTTCGTCTATTAGGAATATGCATATATAATATCTGAAACTGATTTGGAAAGTTTCTTAGGGAAAAGTTATAAATTGCCATAGCTACAAAAATTACTACAATTTTTAAATCTGAAAGAAGTTGTTCTCTAAAATCATAATTTCGCTTCACAAATTTTGCAGAAAATTCTGTACTCTGCTAGTTATCTTTAACAAAAGCCTGTTAAAACCCAAAAGAAGCCACGCAGAAATGTGTTAAAAAAGAACAAAGAATTCGAACACCCTTGTAAGAAAAAAAATAAAGAATTTTATAAGATCGATACAGGGAAGTTACCCCCGAAAAAGGGAAGAAGTTCTAAAAAGAAATGGAAATTACGTTTCATAGAAGATACAGAACGAAAACTATGGATCACGACCATACCACCAAATAAAAATCTTTAAAAACAAATTTGAATTATTTCAATCCAAAACAGAAAAAGTTGGAAGGCAATTCAGTGGCGTGTGCTCTGAAATAAATCAGCGATGCGTAGAATTAAAAGAAGGCGCAGGCTGGCGCGCATCTTCCAATCCATAAATCGCGCGATCCCCGATAAAACAGCGCGCTTTCCGAAGTTTCACGATAGTTCTAGATCCCGGGAGCAGGCAGCACGCTTTCTTACGAGAAAATCGACGACGCGACGCTCCACGAACTTTTCCACTTTCTCTTGCGTCGGGTGGGATCTCCATAAAAGAGCTGAATATAGACGAAAATCAACGGAGTATCTCTCTGTCAGATTTGTAAGATCATAAACTCCCGACTACGGTGTTCCTTTATCGCGCCAACCGTTCTTACTCTTTCTTCCTCCCATCCTCGTTCCACCCTTTATTTCTTTCGTCTATCAGTTTTCCTCGCTTTCCTATCTGGACGACAGCAAAAGTTTTATTATGAAACAATAAAATATGTGAGAATCCAAGTTAGGCGAAAAGCCCGTGCACGCTGGGCTAGCTTTGATTTACAGCTAAAGTTTTATCGTATCGGGCCAGAAGAAAGAGTGGTTGCAGTCTAAGCCGATAATATTGCGCCTTGCATTTTACATTAAAAAGTTGAAGGGCTTCCTAACTCGTCGACGACGTCGTCACGAGCTGCTCGAAGAACAGGCAAGAGAAAAGTGGAACGCCAAGAGTTTCGCCTTAACTGGGCTACGATCCCTGTTTCATTATCTCCTTTGAATACTTCGCCTCTCGAACGAGTCGCGAGCCTGGATCTCTCTCGTATGAAGTTTCTGTTCGGGCAATTCATTGAAGGGGATTGGATAACGATGGTATCTCGCAATTTTGATAAGTCGAAGTTACTGTATTCGTTTCTTGTTAACTGACTTTTTATGTAAGTCGTAGAATCTTCTAGTTTTGTACGTGTAATTTAATTTTGATTGGGAAAGTTGCTGAAGTTATGGAGTATACTTGAAATTCAACATTATTCATTTTCATCGCACCAGTTCGGTAATATATCTAAAGGTATATTATTGATTCTATTTTAGAAATCTGTGTATATATTACCACATTCTGATTTATTACATCATTCTTAAAAACTTGGACAATTTATGCTGCAAGCAGAGAAGTCGTATCGTCATTTTCAGTTTCACTTTTTTCTTTAATATACTATATCCGTGAACATATAGAAAATATAAAGTAAAATCAAGCAGAACGATGAATCGATTATCCAAAACTCTCAATTCTTTGGTCAATGGAACGTAAGAAATAACTTAATCCAAATCTCACAAAAACGTACATTTCTATCAGAACCATTCTCGCAATCCCAAAAGTACAACTCGGCGAAAGCCGTTATAAAATTACATTTCCAAAAGACATCCAGCATTAGATAAATTATTGGGAACCGACTGGGCTGTACTTTCTCCAATTTCTTAAATGCAACGCAAGGGGATATATTTAATCACATTCATGCCTTTGATTTTCATCCATTTCTTTTGCAGGACGAAGTAAAACATTAACATCGAAGCTGAAAATGGTGAACCGTGTCACGTCTCAACGTGATTGATCGTCTTGCAGTTCGGTTCATCAGATTTATCAGCAAGGCTATCGACGGCATGCATGTTTTTTTGCAGCATCACAAGATTGCAGGCGTACTTTCTATCCTCTTTTGTCCCCTCCTTTCTCGACCAGTTATTACCGGGCTCTTGGTGTAGTGAAAAACACGTTGATTTTCAGCGAGCGAATTGCGAATCGAACGTAGCGTCATATAACTTGATTACGTCGCGTGGAAAGTAAAGTAAGAAAGAAGAAGAAGGGACAAGGGATGAAAGGTAGGTAAGTGGCCGAGGGGGGTTGGAAAAGAAAGCCAAGTACCCAGTTCAATTATCGATCGGTGGTGAGGATTTCTTTTCTCCTTATTTCTTATGTATACTCAATCTACCCCCCCCTCTCCTCTTTCTTTTCCTGATTTTTCAAAGTGGAAAAGGAAGCTGAATTCAAAAGTTGTTAGTTCTAAGTACGAGCATTACGCTGTTTTCCCAATCTTGGAAGGAGTACTTCTGCCGGGGCAGTGTCTTTTATCCTCGGTATTAACTAAGTTACCCGATGTGACGAGATTCTGCCAATGATTGAATTTGTAGAGGTTGAAGGAACCTAGGTAATTGTGTTAATTTGAAATGCTTTATAAATGTCCCTAGTGATTAAAGTAACGAGGAAATCACGTTTTCAGAGGAATCTTTATTTGTGAGAGAATTATAATATAAAATTATAACGAGTAGATTTGAGAAAAATGTAACGTAGAAGGTTCTGGCCTTAATGAAGTCAATACAGTTAAACTCGTAAGAAAAATGTCATTAACACACGTAGTTGTAATATGGTCTTTTAGAGTTTGTGAATAATAGAATGGAAAGAAGTCATGATAATTAACAATCACTTTTGTGCGTAGAATTAAGATACGGTATTGTTGATATCAGGATTCAATGAGAATCTGAAGGATATGTTATACGAAAAAAAAAAAAAAGAAAATCCACAAAATATATAAATCATTCATTTCACAACAGGCCAGCAAGAAGCAATCGTGGAAACGAGTAATGATCGTGAGCGGCAAGAGGCTCGGACGAAAAAAGAAATATTACGTGCGTGAGAACGATGAGAAAGCAATGGTGAGGGAGAGAGACCAAGTCCATAGGGGATTTCGAACGTAATAGAGGCGGATACTCTAGCAGCACGCATTATTCTCGTTACGGGACTGAGGCTGAGGTTTATGGCGTGGATGGTTATAGTCCGTGATAGCGGTTTATGTCCCCAACGTCACTGCTTTCCACAGCCTTTCGAAAGTCCAGCGATGCCGCGAGTTAACTCCCTCTTTTCGCCATTGCCAGTCTTCTTCTTACTCTTTCCTTTTTGTCGTGTCTTACCCTGTTCATCGTCATTTTTCCTGTATTATCGCCGTCATTGCTGCAAGTCATAGGGATATCCTTCCACTACGTGGCACAATAAAACGGAGGACTATCGATCGTTACCCGCAGACCCCTATACGACGTCGCTCAATGCGTTCGTTCACGTAATCGAGGACGTGTACAATTTTTCTCCTTCCCCTTCTGCTCGTCATTTTATTACCGATCGGAGGAAGATCGTCGGGAAAGTTATCTGCTAGATCCCGGGTTACGCCGCGCTATCATATCGACTTACGAGCCGAAGAAGTCGTGAATCGTTGAACGGTCCCGCTAGAAATCCTTTTAGCACGCCTCATATCACGTAGTTAGTACTCGAACGAACGATATGATAAAACAAGGAAGCGAATTGTACGTGGTTGAAATTATGTCTTAATTATTCCTACCTGCAGAAAACAACCCACGTAACGTTAAGTAGAAGGGTAACAGAGTGGTTTACAGTGAAACGCAGCAAATATACCGTGAAAATGGCGAGATTCCGTGTAGCGTCGTTATTATTCGCGATCATTGGCGTCGCGAAACTAATACCTTGCTCGTAATTCACGTAATTTACGTTATCAATTGGCGCGAGTCTGTACAGGTTCGTGCCATACCCTCACCCACGGATACGGATCATTGATAATTTTTTCCGTTTCGTAATTTCCGTGCTCACCCGTGCCGATAAAATGCTCGTACATATTAAAGAATTATAGGGAGTATCGAGTAATAAAAGCGTGCGCCTAAGCACTGTGCCGATTATTAATTACTCCTCCTCTCTCGACCTGACTATGGCCCCCAGCTAAATTACACCGTGCCCTCTCTCCAGGGCAAGTGATAAATCAGCGCCGACGTTGTTTTTCGTCCCATCGAAAACGATTAAAACCCCGGTCCCCGGATTATGATTGGTGCTCGCAATAAACCGGTGGCATAATTCCCGTGCTTACCGGGATTTCTCGTTTCCGAAGATATTCCTACTCAAAACCAGGAAGGATCGATGCGGGTGAGACTAAGGCTGCGTTCTCACTGAAGCGACAACAAACATATCTCTGTACGTTTCAAGCAATATCCAACAAAGTATCGACTTGCAGATAGCTTTTGTCTACGCTGAGGCAGAGTAATGAAAGGAGCATTTAAGTTTTGTTTCGGTTTCTAAACGACATTTGTTCCTAGCAACAAGTGTCCACACGCAATGCGTTGTGAAACAACCGGCGAACTATACACGAAGGAACGTTTATTTCCTTTGGGACGTATTGGCGTATATCTTTTACTTTATTTGATCTTTTACGAAGGAAAGCAGACACCAAGCAGCAATTTTTATTACTGACAACGGAATCATAAAGAAACATTGGCAGGAACATCGAGTGACAATCATTAAATTTTTCAAGACACATGGAACATTAAGGAAAAGTTGATCGTTTGTGCTTCAATGAGGACGCGGCTTAACGAAATGCTAGGGTCATTGTCGATCTTCCCTTCTCCCTTGGCTTCTCTCGCCCTTTTCTGTCTATGCATCCCTGACCAGTCTCTTTCTCCAACCTCTCTCTCTCGCTCTCTCGTGGAGGCGTCTTCCTACCAGCATCATTGTAACAGCCCGTAGGGCGGCATTACATTAGGCCATAGTGGCCGCAGTAATCTCAGCTATGTGTATCCATTTAGCCCCGGGCACATAGTACGGCCTATCCAGTGTAATCCGAGCTTAATTGCCCGCCGAATCAATGCCATCCCCCGTATCCCCCCTTTTCGTCTCTCTTAGTATTGCCGTACTACCCCCACCTGCTACTTATTACACATTGTGCGTGGGTTATATATATGTATAGTGTTTGTGAAAGCCATGTTACGATCGGAAGTAGCGGGTATTTTCGAGAGTTAATTGGAGAATTGATGGGTGTGATGCCCGGGAAGAATATTTCCGTGAATCTGTAGTTGCTTCGTTAATTGTTCCATGGGATGTAGACGCGTTGATTGTGTTAGAGCAGCCAGGATGAAATAAATAATTTGTTTTAGTGAAGAAAACAATCATGTACGATCTATTCTATTTATAAATCTCGAAAAATTCTCTTCAAAAATTTCCTAGTCTAATGGCAGAAATGTCTAGTCTGAATATATAAATATATCTATATGCTATACATATGTAAATAATCACAATTAAATTTCAATAAAAATTGGAAATAATTTTACCAGAAGCAATCGAATAATTTTAGTAAATACAAAAATAAATTTTCTCGAGTTCTAATGTTAAATAGCTGGTCGTACACACGATCACGTGAATCTTAGCGCCCCAAGATTACTTCGATACTTGTTGCCGAGTGAAACGTCGACGAATGCGAAACAACACCTGTTGCAGTAATTAATACGAAGTTTTATCAAGACATGGTAACATTTTTACGGAGCTGGCTTATATAATTGCGCTTGCCCTATGCTCGGTAACATTATAAGGGAAGGCGGGTGCTGATTAAAAACGAGGCTTAAGGTGATGTTAAGGACGGTCGTTAACGTCTCCGCTGATATACTCGAGAGGCACGGACGAAGATGGTAACAACCCCTTCGGGTGATGCGATCCTTTAAGCACGATAATACTCGGAGATGAGCTACCTGACGTACCTGGGGGAAATTATCGAATACGTACTCGATAATGGAATCAATCCCATCCGAGCAATCGAATACGGATACGGATACTAAATTGCGATCTATTCTGGTCGATTGAAAAACGATACACCTGAAATAACACGTGCACTGGCGAATATATTACGTAATTACTATTATTTGGACTTCAGTGTAAATTCTAGCACATTTTGTTCTCTGAATCTAACCTTCGACTACAGCAGCACCTGTCGAATTTTGATGTCATTATCACATTCTAGTGGAAAATTTAATAAAAATATTACCAAAATATTACCAATTTCATTTTAACGCATTTGATTCTAAAACTCTTAAGAAGACAATGAAAATAATAAATATAAGAAACAAACTAAACTTTCTCTTTTTCAAAACAACCAATTTCAGAAGCAGATTTGCTAAATCGTAAACTTCCGAAATCACACAAGAGGAAAGTAACAATGTACTATATATAGATAGTAAATTCCAAGCACGACTATGGGGATGAAAAAAGTATACAGTATCTTTCGGAACTTGACCTTAGTCGCGGTCAGGTTTTTCGCGAAAAAGTTCGTAATCCCTAGATCTTTGCAGACGACCCCGAGTTTATCGCTCATAAAATGAAGGAAATGAATAAAAGCGCCAGTAAAAGACGGAGAACTGTATCGTGGCGGTCGTACACGGCCATGTCTCGGTTCATCGTTCTCAGTTTGTCATCATGCGGCGTACATGGTTCACCGCGAACCACGTATAATTCTTAAACGTCCATAAACGATAAATAAGCGCTGTTAAAAAAAACAGCGTAACAGCGTTGTTGACATTCGCATGGTCTGCTGGTGGCTTACATTCACGAGTGCATGAACATGTAGCAATATTTCTGAATGCCATATATATATATATATATATGTATATATGTCGGTAACAGAATCGGTTGATAACTTTACAGCCGTTCGATCCAAATACAAATAACCTCGGTCATCTAGTCAGACGGTTATTTCGCTATTTTTGTTATTTGTTGACAATTATATTTTGCGTTTTGAATATTTGATTTGCGAAAACAGGCAAACAAAATGAATCGGAGCACTGGCTCGCTCGGAAAACAACGAAGCCGAGTGAATTGAAAAATAAACAAACTACGATGACGTTGCTGTTGATTGCTCAGGTTATCGTTTGTATTCATGATTGTTATTTTGATTGGCTAATAGGGTAGTTTCGAATTTTATCAGACGTAGCTAAATTCCTAAATTTTGTTCAAATTATTAGGTCATACAAGAACGTGTCTCGAGAACGTATTTTTTTTAATTAAAATAAACATAAATCTATCGATGATTAATTAGCGGTGCATTTTCTCTCATTTTGTACAAGACTGTTTACCACCTGTTTACTAATCCTCTTATTACGCCTTCTTTATAAAAGTTTCAATGTTTTAGTCTCAGCTCTAAAAGAAGTTTTGATACATTCTATTAATAAACGCGCTAATATAAATATTCCGAAGGATGGATTTCCCATTCATAATTACTTCCAATATGCTATCCATTGACGAAATATATTACTTTTCTCCGAAACACCATTACCACAAAATAAATGACCGGGGAACTGAAAATTTTGGGGAAAGTTGCAAAGATGTATTACTATCGATTGAATTGCCAGGACCTATACGGTAGTCCGCCACATCAGGGATGCTTTCAATTAACCCTCTGCGCAGTCAGTGACGGACAAACTGGAATTCCACCCGTTTCTTGCCTCACTTTGACAAATGGCTCTCCTCTGATCAACCCCTTCCACACCCACCCCTCTCGCTTTGGCCACCACCTCTTCACCCTTGAGAGGAAGGGGTTGCGTTCGAGGCGTATACCACGTAATATCGTCTGCGTAACTCCGTGTGGGAAATTCGTTTTCCCTCGGTGGTGCAGACGCGCCGCTTCTCTTCTCTTCGGGCTCTTTTTCACGTTTTAAAATCGTGTCGGCGGTATTTCAGCCAACTCTCTTTCTCTCTCATTCACTCTCTCTCTCTCTCTCTCTCTCTTTCCCCTAGCGAATTGGTATTCGCGCCCATGCTCCGGCGAGAGTATTCGCTAATTAGCGACATTCATTCGTCACCGCTGACAGACGGAGTGATTACGTCGTCTGCTGGAATCAGCGCGATTGGGCACGACCAATCTGTCCGTTTCTCGCGGCGGAAAAAAATTGCTTGGCTACTGTTAACCCTTCTAATTAATTTCCTGCTCTCTCCTCGTCGAATTTTTGATCTACTGAATGAAGGTTCGCTGCTTTGCAACCAGGCAAAAAGGAAAGATGGGCATGGGGGAGGGAGAATAAAAAAATACAGGATAGACAGGAGGGTGGACCGTGAAACGGCATTACATTATTCCCTTTGATGTCTGGTCCTTTGTTAACCTTAAATCACTTCAGGTCTGACAGCCAAACGGGTTTAGTCGGAACGATTGATTTGACGAATTTTCAACCCTTCGATCGAGAGTAACCAACGAGGAAAGGAAGAATTCTTATTTTTGACGCTTGAAAAGTAATCTTCTTGCGTGGATGAAGTGGACAATCACATTTTCAGACCACTGTATGACAGGATTATGTAATTAACCCATATTTTTGGTGTCTTATGGCTACGTCATAGTAGAGGTAGTAGAGGAACGACGAGATGGAGATTATTTCCTTTTGTAAACCGTACTATCAACGCTCTTAGTCCTTGTTGAATTGCGTGGTAGAATCCTGAACCTCTTTTTTTTTTTAACGATATAAAGCTCATGAACTTTGGTAGAAATTTTTAAATCTTTGAATGGTTTGTTGTTAGGAAAAGACTAAGAATAGCTCATTCGTTTCCTGTAGTTTACTTTCAAAATCCAAATATGAAACCAGCAATTTAAAAAACTCGATGGTGAATTAGCTGCATGTTGTAACGAATTAAAAGTTCGCACGCGGAACGTAACACGGGGGCAGTTAACGGCGAAGCGTTCGATATTAACCGATATCAAGCGCGCGGAAATATTTGTCGTGCGGATTACACGGGTTGGCTGTTGCATCGTCACAGCCGTCACGCGTCTTCAGACGCCGGAATTATTCATGGCTCCGAAGGAAACAGTCCCCGAGAGCAGCAGGCTACACGTGACTGAAATGCTCAGCCAAATTGAAATTCGGTCGTGCCACCTTCGGGGCGACCGTGTTGCAAATCTGGAACATGCATACATACACGTACAGATACAAACGGACTATCCTGTTTCTGTTCCACGTGCATCCAGCCGCGACGCTGATGCATCGTGCAGCTCATTTAGCGAACGACGAAATGTCAACGATTAAACGTCAACCACGCGATCTATGCCTTCTGTTTTCCTTGCTGTGCTCCAGTAGCTAGGTTTTCGAACGTTTCCTCGAAAATTTGTTCTGTTAATTTTGTTAGACTGAAGTTTATAGAAAAGTGACTTTCAAGATGGAAAATATTATATTACATTGTCTTATTTTGTGACGTTCTAATTGTAAGTTGCAGAATTACGCTTAATATACCTGATCATAGTCTTTACATTCTCTTCTGGAAATAGCGCAATACAAATTTTTACAATATTGTCAGTAATTTAGAAACAGAATGAGAGAAATATATAAAACGAGTCACTATGTTGGAATAAAATTATTAAATCAATGTGAAACGTAAGATTGGTCTCTAACGCGCAATAGAAATACCCAGAGAGAACGTTTTAGGGTGGCATGAGTGGCAAACTGTCAGGAAATTAACATTTTTTTCTATGCATAAAAGCTGCGGAAGTTAGCAGCTCAAAGGAGCGGAAAAGCCGTGGTTGATGCCACTTGTCGTCGACGCCGGAGTCGCCGACGTCGTTTCTGACGTCAATGATGCTCATTCATGCTGGTGTGACGTCCTTAAACCCACACAACAATTGCTCGTTTTACCCGTATTCGCGTTACTATTTTCAAGCTCGCGTTTTAACGTGATACGATTTAGCAAAAATTCATAGTGTTGAAACAATTCGGTTAACTTTTTCAAAGTTCACCGATCGCTCCTATCGTTTTTTTCGATCTTGACGCAAAACTTCCTTTCCAAATATCGCATCCCTCTATGTTTTTCATTGAATCGGTTAAAGATATACGAGTATTTTACAATATACCAGGCTGCTTTGCAAAAGATTAATATCGCCTTCATCCGCGATTAATTTAATTTAACGCTCGGCTACCGCTGCACTGTTTCGCGAAAGTCTCGACAATAGCTCGCACATACAGCTGTGTTAACAATATGAAAGTTAAATCGCTTTAACTGTTCGAAAAAGTTCTGAAAATGAGCAGTCGGGAATACCTTCGTTCGACGTGCATCACGTACGCTAAATATTTCGCATAATCGCATTGTTCGCGTCTTTTATAATTAAGCACGTTTAAAGTGATAATGCGATTCCGATAAACGACCACAATTTCCGCTTTCTATTAATTCCCCCAACTAATTCCTATATCGAACTCGAATAATTCAGTATTTTATTTGCGCGATGCCGATTTTCTCCACCTCTTTTTGCGCCTCAAGCGGTGCATATTTAATTAAAAATACATTCGACATCCTAATAAGTAATTGGAGTGACATCTAGTAATGTAATAGAGCATAAATATGTGAATATTTCTGCAATGCGATTTTTAAACTGTATGACATCTATTCTCATATATACGAAACAATAATATATTAATATACCTCTTCATCTGTAATTACCTTACAATGTATCCAATCGAGTATCCCATCACAAATGACTCCATAAAATAATATCACGCGTCTCTTCTATTCGCATTCTACAATCACATATTGTATTCGATAATCTCAGCTGTTGAGTGGATTTATTCATTTTTTTTAATCTACATGCAATTCTGTTAATTCCTGTGCGATATAAAAGTGCGAAGTTTACACACACACACAAAAAGTAGAAAACTAAAGGACTATGCTGTTCGTGAGAAGAAACCTGAGACCATCCAGATGACATAAACCGGAGAGATGTTCAGGAATGGAGATCGGACAGTATTTCGCCTTGTTCTCAGAACCATTTCCGCCTTGAGTGGAACGACACAACTGAGAGAGAGTGTGAGAGAGATGAAGAGAAACAGGAGAGAATAGTGGGAGCACGTTCGATCGTGTTTCCTAACCGTGGCACCTCCAGATCCCGGGATTATGCGGAGCTGACACGAGACGTTACTATACGGCTCGACTGGCGATATACGTGGAACCGACTTGAAGGACACTTCAGCGAACGTTACACGCCACTAAATCCTACAGGATCTCTGGGCCGTTCCCAAAAACCTTTGAATCCCTACTCCGGACATCGCAGAGGAAGGTCCAATGGTAACTGTACGAAACCGTTGTTTAAGTGGCTTAGCGTAAGTATCATGGAATATCCCGGTCTCTTTCAGCTAATTACTTTCACGGTTTACCTCCTGCTGACCTTTAATCGGAAACGCCTGGAAAATTCCGCGAATCATCCACGAATAATGTATCTCGACGATAATTGACTTTCAGATTGCTCTTATTTTCGTGGAATTGCAAAGAGATTTGGATTATTAAACTCTAGGGAGATTTGCTTTAGAAAGGTTTCCTGGAGGACGTGAGATTTAATTTTCATTACAAATTAAAAAGTAGATATAAAGGGAAGAACGATTAAAGAGATTTGAAGATTTTAATTTACATGAATTTTCTATTATTTCTTCAGTATGGATTCTTTACTTAAATGAGATTATGTTTGAATGGTTTGTAAGACCACTAGAAGGTGTTATTATTCGTAAAATCACGATTACATTATGGAAGAGGTACATCTACTAAATTTTTATCTATATTAAATTCCCTAATGGAATTGCACGATCCGTCCTACTTGCACGACACGTTTTCCGTTTCACAGAAAACTCCTAGATTTCTTCAATTCGGCAAACCACAATAAATTGTACCTAAAGCTCATGATGCCAAATTGAATTTAAGCACATGACAAATTTTATCCAAGCATTTCTACGTTCCAGAAACATTCAACCAAAATGAACAAACCAAAAAAGCGAAACGAACTTTTCAAAGTTTTAAAGCTCGACCAAAATTCCAGCAAGTTCAGTACGCTTACCTAACATCGTTTATTCATTTTGCTGACTGAAAGCGATATACATTGTTCAAAAACAACAAGGAAAACAATAGGGGGAAAGAGTTATTCCGTAAATGCTCGAGCAGCTGCTTCTCGCGGCAGAAATCGCGCGAAAAGCAGCTTGCGAGGTAACTACGCCCGCATCTGACACGTTTCAATTCGACATCACCGATCTGACAGCTCCAACTCAAAACGTTTCAATCGACACCCTTCGGGTTAGAATGCACGAAGTGCGCGTGCTTCTTCCACGTGTCCTCGTTGCCTCGAATATTCGAGAGCGAGAAAGAACTGAACGGTGAAATGGAAATCACTTCCGGTCCGCGTGGAACGTTTCTACGAATGGCAAGATGGTTAAACAAACATCTTGTTATACGCTTGCTGCATATCTATGCGAACAAAGGCATCGTAACCGCGAAAAAGCTTGCTAGGACGAGTGTTTGGCGTTTCCAGGCGCACCTATAAAATTCAATGCATGATTTCGACAGCTTATCATAAGCATATCGGTGAAAGCTTCACGCGAAACAGTACAAAATTGGATTTCCATCTGAAATCGATTTCAAAGTGCCGATGCTGCTCGCAACATTCGAATAATTTGTATGTTTTATCAGTAAGTTTAATGGATTATAATTGACATCGTTTTGGAATTTTTAGGGTTTCGTTGTATAGCTTGAAATGTGTTCAGTGTGTATTTTGTGTGAGAGAAATGTGACATTTTATGCTTTATTCGATAGATCAAGATTACATAATACTATCGAGCAAACACATTAATTTTTAATGCTGTTCTTATTGCATGAGGTTATTCTGGGAATTTAAATTCTAAGACACTGAAAAGTTGATCACAATGGATATATCTAACCTAATTTAATAATACAATTAAGAATTTCATGACTGATTTCAAAATAGGATAAAGTTTCAGTGGGAAAGATTTTAAGTAGAATATCCCCCGCATAGGTCAAACCGTACGATGATACTTTGATTAAAAACAACTTTAATATCTTGTGTCATCCTTTCTCATTTCATGAGACGTATTTCTATGCTTATAAACATTATTCACATTAATAATAAAATATTTTACTAAATTTTGTATCTTTCAAACTGTAGTTATTGATTTGGGTAGCACCATTTTAGTGTGTGAATAATTGATTGTATTGTATTATAGGTAGTTTCTTTATAATATGTCGACGGAGAATACTCATTTGAAAGTTAGAAAAGGTTTTTTGGAGCGGTGAAACACTGGCAGAGTTTAGCAACCTTTTTCCTCATAACAGACCGCGTAAGCGTTCACGGAGCATTAAGCGAATCATTCAACAGCTGGCACTGGCGTCGGATAATTTATATCCGAGTATTCCAAGATGAAGTCCACAGCAGCGATGCGAATGAAAATTAATGAATTTCAATTAACGCAACAATATGGAAATCAGAATGAAAGACCAAACACACCAGCCAGCTCTTCCTTAAATTATCCGCCACAATAACGCTTCTATATTCGTGCCACTTTGTGCGATTTGCGTCAGCAATTGCTCGTGTTCTAATATTATAAGAATAAACATGTTGTCTGCAGAAATAACCAGAAATACTGCTTCATTATCCGTAACAATTCATTTTACAATTTACAATTTCTAAAACTACTAAAATACTGAAAATATCTAAAACTCCCAATATTTTTATACTCCTAGATTCCTAGGTTCCTAAATTCCCACATTCCTAAATTTTTAAATTCCTATTCCTAGAGTTGCTAAAGTCATCAATAAAATTTTTCAACGAAAAATGGCGAGAGATAGAAGTTGAACGCTATTGTTTGCGGGAATCTCGCATTAAATAAATTCTCAACGTCACGAAACAACGGGCATCAGTCAGGGATATTTAGCAAGAACATCACAATAAGGTGATACAGATTCACCTATTTAGAGTCCCGGGAGTCCGTCAAACAAAATGACGTCTGTATCGCTGTACAGAATATTGGTAGTTAAAGCCAGTATCACGGGCCAATCCAACGTCATTTAATATGTTTGTCGTGCAGGGGAGAGCGAATGTACCGCTCTCAGTTATGGTTTGTATGCGAATTACAGTCGGGGGATAATGTGAGTAGTCAGCTGTTATGCCAACCCTCGCTTTATTGTATAGAGTATGGCGACTGCGCGTTCTACGATGGAATAAACAGTACCCTAGAGCTCAATGAAGGCGCCCCTTTCGATAAGCGAATTCGTGATAAAGATTCATTACGATTCTTTTTGTCTTCTTTCTCCCATATCTTGGCCTTTTTTTATTTGCTCGCTTTTGCGACCGACAACGAGAAAGTAGTGATATCCTTATCAAAAATAATATTAAACCTTTATGATTGGAATCCAATTAATAATTTCCGTGAATGGACTATGGAATTATCACAATGAAATGTTAATAATATATGACAGTAAAGCGATGAAATTTCAAAAATAATTTCAGAGTTGGATCGTGTTATACAGAACCAATATACATTTATGAGAACAATATACGTTCTAATGATATAATATTGAATATTATAAATATAATGAAATATAATGTTAAGTGAAATAATTTAATGTAATGAAATATATTTAAGTCTGGAAACTTTATTTTAAGATATTTAATAATATTTCATATAAATATGAACGATATAACAACTGGTTGTTTGCATTTTTTTTAACCTTTCTATTTTTAGAACCCTCGTCTTCCCCTTTTATTGACATTTACTTCAAGAAAATCTTCGCCCTTTGCCTCGACCCAGGAATTCGTCGCCATCGCGTCAGGAAATTCGAGCATTTATTATAAAAACAGGTTTTCTTGGGAACGCGGCGTGAATGCTATTTCCGCTTGACTGCCGGAAGTTTCGCTAGAGAACAAGAGAAGTCGACAGAAGAGCCGACATAAACAAAAATAGCTTATCGTGAATCAACCACTATCTCTATTCCATCAAACGGAAGGGCGTGTGAACACGGCGAATCACGAGTAACGCATTGAACAAACAAAAACCACCACAGAAATATCTACACTTCTACGTAATACCATTCTTCCAATTTCCGTCCAATAAACAGAGACAAGATCAAACAAACAAAACAAAAAAAAAAAAAAAAGCAAAACATAAGGAAACAGAAAACAAAATTTCCGACCAACAATCAACGATAACTCTACCGAAATTTGTATCCTACAGCTCGAATTGTTTTTCTAAATTGGAGTGCGCCCTTACAAATGTCCCTGGTGGCGCTCTATCGTCACATATGAAACGTACACGCGGCGCGTGAATACGCGCAAAGGGAAGATTCTGGGAGGAAGATTTGCCGTTGGGCGCAAGGGGAAAAAATGCTGTTGTCAGGGGAGCGTAATCCAAAATTTCCGCTGTACGCTCAGACTAAGCTCGCCGCTGGCGACCAGCCACTTTCAGCCTGGGAAAAAGTCCGTCCTCCTCATGAGCCGCTTACACGACTACGACATTGTAAAGACCGTCCTTCGTCTCTTTGGCTCGTGTTCCCTTTCTGAACGTAGTGGACCGTCTTATCTAAGGCCGTAGAGAAGGAAGCTGCCTTTATCAGAGGACAGGGATGTATCAGTTTTTGTCGATGCAGTTTATCCCTTTTGTGGCAGCCAGTACAATGGAGACGGTAACAATTTCTTGCTGTCACTGTTATCGAGTGTTCGACTGGCTTTTGCCGCGGGTAGCTCGAAATTTTCCAGCCAGTCGAGGGGTTAAAGAGTCGCCTGAATTTACTTGCGTTTCGGATTATCTTCGTTTATGTTTCGTATTGTATCGATCTTTTGGGATCAGAATGTTTTACTACTTGATGATGCTTTTTAGACTTACATTTTATATTATATTTTACTATATTTTTATACTAAATATATATAATTAAATTCAAGAGTAATTCATTATTTTCTATAACCCAATAATACCAACTGAAAAATAGATAATTAAGAAATAAGTATTCTATTAGATGAACCATTCGAAAGTTTGACCAATTTCATAAATTGAAAAGTAGAAAAATAACGATAATGTTACAATATTACTTGTTAAAATATTAGTTAGTTCTGTATTTGAAACGAAGATGAAAAATAACTAGAAATAATTTTTTGGATAAAGTATAGTATCCAAACTGCAAACTTTTTATCCGGATGTGTCTTCTCAAGCGTATTCTAGATCGCTAAAGCTGAAAATGAATGAAACCGATTCTCATTCTCGGCTTCGCTAATCTCAAAAATCCCTAAAAAATATAATTCCAGCTAAATATTTTTCAGCTCGGATACTATGCTAGAGCCAGCTTCCTTATTTTTAACAAGGAACTATAGCTAATACTCGATTTAACTTTCTTTCAATTCGTCTTTATATAAGGAGTTATGCTTCGATTGGCTGCCCTACAATTTTCTCTCTAACCTATGTAAAATAGGTTCTTGGAGATCAGTCGCAAATATCTTCCCGAAAAGTTCACTGAAAGTTTTATAGGTCAACTTAAAATTAAATATGTAGGAGATTCGGAGAGGCATCGGGCCAAGTTACGACGAATGAGCAAGAGGAATTGCATTCTAAATTACTCTGACATTATTTTCTTCTGTGAAAACGTACAAATTTTTCAGGAAAAAGTTTAATTCTTATATTACATTAACCCTTGCACTCCGATTTCTTGAATTCGTAAATACAATCTTTCGATAAGTGCGACACATTTTTGTCATAAAGTTTTCTAACAAAAAATTATGTTTCGAAAAGGAAAAGATTTTTTATCGATGAAAGGAGAACCAAATAACAATTTTGCACATTATCAGTCACTAAAATGACATCAGTGGTGTACAAAGGGTTACATTTGGAACGAGTTAAACTTCAATTCAATTTTGGTTGCTCTATTGTACTTTCATAATGAAAAATAGCGCTAAAGAAAGCAGTCAAATAATCTGAATAGAACATATCTAGATCCAATATCCATTAAATCACATTCTAGTATCAAAATCATCTACAAAACTCGTACATGTATCAAGGAAGATCTAATTGACTCACAATACCGGCTGGAACAATTACACCATTGGTCAAATATTTACCTGAAACAGAGAAAAGCAAACGTTTCGGTTAGTGAACGAGTAAAGATAGAGGCTTGGTGATGCGGCACGTTAAAGCAAATAATTTCATTCGCCGCGCGAACTTTAAGCCGGGTAGATAGAATAAACGGATTAGAAGGAACGGTCTTCTTCGGCCAGCATTTACCTAATTCCGGTTAATATCGAAGATATACCACAAGAGACAGAGCAACAGAGAGAAAGTCAAACCAAATTTCCGTAGATAGAGGCATTTATACCAATCCGACGGTTTCGCAGTTTTCTGGAGAGATAGATTGTAATCCGATAAGACCAAAAGGTCTACGTGGCGCACTTACTATGATTAAACTCGACATGCAGCTATGTGGATACGCGCTATCTTCGTGCTCATGCTCGATCCGAGGTCGTACACACACACACACACCCCTTGGAGTCTTTTCTAACAGAGAGAAAAATCCGCTGCCCGCGACTGTTATCGCGATTAGATGTTAAAACGATCGTTCGTAGTGGGGCGAAAATACTTTTCGGTGTATCAATCGCTCGTTCCACTTTTTTTTTCCGGCCGCGATCTGTCTTTGATACGAGCTCAATCCGCGAAATATATGGGTCAACGAAATGAGATTCTCCATCGCTATCGTGGAAACGATTTTTCTTCTCTTTCGATAAATGTGTACGGTTTCTTTCTTTATTTCCTAGCTCCGTCGCCGATCCAGAGTGACACTAATTGCACGTGTCGTTCCACGTGAACCCTCGCGGCGAAGAAATCGACGTTTCTTTGTCCCTTTAATAATAGATCGACGTACATGTCCATGGGGTATATCGATTATTTAAGGAATAGAGAAAATAGAGAAAATAATGAATCGACAAAATGGATTTCGAGGTCGCAGTTTTGGAATTTGGATGAGTTCGATTGTTGCCCGAATTGCGGCAGTTTTTCTCTTTTTTCGAATCAACAAGATAAAACGATCAAAGAAGTGATACAACTGATGGAGAAAGAGGAGAAGAGAGACGGGGGAGATAGGAGAGAAGAGGATCGGTGTATGCGAGACTCTTGACAT
Organism: Bombus fervidus; assembly: GCF_041682495.2. Classification (NCBI taxonomy): domain Eukaryota; kingdom Metazoa; phylum Arthropoda; class Insecta; order Hymenoptera; family Apidae; genus Bombus; species Bombus fervidus. The sequence goes on along the minus strand of NC_091523.1, from coordinate 1,473,268 downwards.
GATTAGGGAGCGACTCGGTGCTAATGACGCGAATTACACGCTTCAAAAGATGGCGATCGATCGACCGAACGAACATGCTCCGCATGTTAAAAAGTTTCTCGTGTCAGCGCAACCAGAGGTGCGGAAAAAAAGGAGGAAGAGAAACGACTCGATGACGTCACCGGTGGGAAACGTGTGCGCGGTTACTTAAATTAAATTTTCGCCTCGGAACTCGTTGCCCATTCGCGCGCTCCTTCATCCAGAAACATTATAAACGTGTCAAGCGGCACGGAAATAAAAGGAACGAAGTTTCCCGCGCAATCGAACACACCTCGCGGAGGAGAAAGCAATCAAATTAAGCCAGCGCCAATGCTCGATATGGAGGCGGGGCGAATTCATTCTCGATGATGGTGCGTAACTTCGTACTCGATACGTCGTCTACAGAACCACCCTTCTCCATGTTTGTTTTGCCGCAAAAATCACGATTAGATACTTGACTTCTGATTCCTCGCGATAACGATGTGATAACCTAATGCTGGTTAAATTTTATAGTAATAGTTGTTCGTTTACGAATTTTTGTTAGTTTTTCTTATAGTTTGTATTATAGTGGATGCAAAAATCAGAATATTATTCCCTTGTACTAAGTATATTATTAATTTCAATTCGTGATATAAATAACGATTTTGATTCAACGAATATTGATCGCATCTGTAACTGACTTTTTAACGATCAGTAAAAATAGTCAAATACAGGTCAATATTTTATTGTACATTTGATACAGCGCAGTAACGAATAGAAGGTGCTCGTTTAAATAGTTATTAAATAAGTCATAAAACAAGAAGATTATAACCACAGCAAGATCATCCTTATTCATCATGATTTCAACGGTACAATGATATATACTTACAATAATGAAACACGTCATTTAACAGTTTTCTAGTTTTCTACAATCAATCTACCAGAACGAGCAAACAAACAGGCGTTTAACTGGTTTCAAGGAAATCGGTTAATAACCTAGCCAGCCACAAGCCGATTCTCCAAGTACAAGAAATCCCTGTAGCCCTCGCATGATTCGATTTCATTCTCCGATAGACGAAAGAGATCACACGAGGCAAGCAATCAGCAGGAAATTTCAAAATATCGCCAGACACGAAGGGGGAAACAGTTGGTCAGGGTTATCGTCATTTCCGAGTCGATTTCGATAATCGAATAATCAATGGAGCCTGGAATAGGACATGGCAAACCCGCTTAGGCCTATCCAGTAATTTCTGTCGATCGGAATTTGATGAAAAGTTAATGGGCCACGCCAATATGCTCCGCCATGTGAATCTTACGGCGTTCGCTTATTCTATAGCGAAGTTGTGTACATGGAAGTTGCACGGGACTCGTGCCAATCATGATTTTATTTGGGAAATGAAGATAAATGAGCCTCCACCGATTACCGGCTTGTTATAGGAGCGGCGCGATAACGCTATCAATTTGCCCCTCAGATATTCTCTGCCCCCGTCGATCGTCTTTCGTCGTATCTCCTCGTTTTCCTCCTGAGATGTAATCTGCTTTTATTCAACGGATAATTGCAGTTTTGATCAGCGATCGATGGATTATGAGTCTGAGAAGATAATCGAGTTGAAAGGAAATTGAGAGGTGTCATTATATACAATTTGGGGAAAACCTACGAGTAAAATTTCTATATAAATGTATGAAATACAGCATGATTTATAAATAATAACAATGAACATCGTCGTTGTTATGAAATTTCTAATGAAAATATTTAGCTTGTTTTTAGGTTACAGAAATTTGGGAATAGTATCCCGGAAGCATTTGTTTTGGTATCGTAAGAGATTATGGGACATAAATAATGGAAGATCAAGGTTCGTTAATATCAATTCAATGAATTATTGTTGCACGAAAAGCACGTTCCTAGTTGCTTGAAAATTATGAATCAAAGTTTGTATTACAGTGAACAAGCGGCGGGGTGAGATTACGCTATCAATAATGAAAATCTCATCCTTCGATAGGGCGAAAGATTGAACACTTGTTCCTCTAAAGATCTGCTTGAAAAATGAAATTAAATACACGGACGAGGATAAATGAGGCAACTTGGTTTTTAATTAATTTTAAACTATTTTGTGTAAACCGTAGATAAAAGCGGCGGAAGTGTAAGAAGCTGAAAGAGGTGATGATAAATGAAGACAACTATCTGGAAAGTTTCGGAATCGTCGATATTTCTACCTTAATTTTATATTACAGCTTGATATTACGGTCAACCTTCTTGCAAGAAGAACTTGAAATTTAAATTTCAACTCCACGAAATTACGTTATGCTCTCGGAATTAATAAAACCAAGTTCACGAACAAGTATCGTACAAAATCCAGTCAACTTCATTCTACTTTCTCCATGTATTTGCAAAGTTTATCTACTAAATTACCAATCCGAATCTACAATTTCAATTCTTGTATCAGCTTATTTCCATCGAATCCAAAATTTTCCCAACCTCCTACGAAACACAGTCGATAAGAAAATCACTGTTGTTAAACTTTCGTTTCTATAGTACCAAAGCGTTCTCGAAATTTTTCGCCAACCTTCGAAGTTGAGCAAACAAAGTCCGGGACGTATACACAGTCATGTTACGAATACCGAATTAACTAACGAATAGACCGCCCACCATTAGTGTTCGGAAGAAAAATTTGACCTTAACACCGAATTTTAGACGATTAACGAGATTGTGTTATAGAACAAGGTCTTTCGAAAAGAAAATAGAGAGGGTTAACGTGTTGGCCTGTCCATTCGAGGGTTTCCGCCTGGAACGCGTAGCCGACGGGTGTCAATTAACGTTTACCGGGCTTCTAGCTGGCTAGAAAAAAGGGATAATGGGCTTTCGCATGAATATAAACCAGTGTATCAAGGATACATTCTGTATAAATTAAGCTAGCATTCAATAAACCCTGTGTCGTCGTGTATTTCTGCGTCTAATTTCTTTTTTACGGTGCATCTCGTACTGTACATTTAATTACGCTTTAAATTATATATATATATTCTACTTATCTTCGCTTTAAAAGTAATATAACAATCTTCATATAGGGTGGACGAAAGCTAACAATTAGCATTCCTGCATTTTATGATCCTTTTTCAGTTAATGTACTAAGTGAAATTCTTAGAATATAACTTTCTTCGCTTCGTAGTTTAATTTCTAAATTTAGTATGCTATTGAAACTTATTAAGAAATAGAACGCACAATTATTCATACCATAATTTTACTCTATTCTAAGATTGTAACAGAATTCGCTACCTAATTCATGACATTAAGATACATTGGATATTAGTCCTCTTGTGTATCTCAATTGCGTTATCATTCGCCAATCGTGCAATTTACATCTTCACCAGCGTCTAGGGTATCATTTATAAATTCTCGGAAGCTCCTCCCATTTCGCTTATTACATCCTATAATATACCGTTCCATTTCCACGAACACCCAGATTTCATGAGTGGAAGAAAATGGAAAAGTATACGGGTTATTTCAATTGCTAACATTTGATAGTAGAGGGCCTCGGGTCGCGGGTTGAAACACTCCAATTTATTTATTATCGATACAATGTAAAACCAATATAGCCGTTCGATCGAATTGGTGAAAAACGAACCGCAACTTCTATGTGGGTGACACTCATTAACGCTAGCCTCGTTAATTAGCACCGTCAATACGAGTGGGTCGTCATTACACACATTGTGTTTTGATGAACCGTGGTTGCCGCGATATCTCTTAACGACGAATGGATACGGAAGCCCGTCGAAGACCATCGAATTACGTAATTAGCCTTCGACAATCGAGAGGAAGGTGTCGACCGAATTATTCCCGACCCACTTGTGACGCCACCGCATTGTTTAACCTCGTCAGAATTCCTCGTGCACGAACCAAAAGCGAGACAGTGGTAAAAAGCTGCTGGTATAGAGGAAAACAGACAGAAAGATATAGAGTGAGATACAGAGGATCTGGGAGAAATTCACGTTGGCTGATTATAATTGTAACTCAGTCGAACGGAATCTCTCTTGTCTCTCTGTATGTCCTCGAAAGCATTGAATTTGATAGAGACTGGGATAAGTGAGTTACAATGAAATCCGATGTGACTGATCAATCGGCGAGAGTCGCTGTTTTCATAGAATTTTGAAAGCTACTCGAAGAAGTTTCCGCTTTGTGATGCGACCGCTCGCGTTCGATGCTTGTTAGGGAAACGTAACGAACGCTTTGTTTACTTTTGAAATATGCCCTCTTTTCCGACTACCTTTGAAGAACTCGATATCGATAAATTATTTTTTGTTGCCAACTATTTTTTTCGTATTTTAATAATATCATATTGCTTCGTGAGAAAATTTGATTCCTAAAACAAAATCTTTGAAGAGAAAGAATGGAAAAGATTTGGATTGTTGGGAAATTTAGTTGGTTTTGAAAAATACAGAGAATAGATGCTCAGTGAAGGTATAAATAATTTCTGAAAACAAATCATTATGATATTACTGTACACAATTGTCCTTACGATCGACTACTATATTCCGCTTATGTAGCTTTATTGACATATAGACCACAAGTTCCAACAGTTACCACAAGATGGCATACAGGACAAAGTAAATTTGCATAAATTCTATACGCCATACTGCTGCACATCCTCTTAATGGTAATACCTATAATAATGATAACGAAACTGCTATACAATTCCAATAAAGTTATCGTCTAAAAGGCTCCCGGTTAATGTCATTTCTAAATCAACTTAAACGTGATTTGTCTCACCCAACAAAATTTAATGGTATGCGAAGTATCCAGGTGACAAACAAAAAGATCAATAAATTGCGAATTGTATCGTGTATATATCGATAAAAAGAATTTTTTTTAACATTTATGTTTGACAACCAATCTTTCTGAAGTAATACAGAAATGGCACGCTTCAATTTATTGAAAAGTATCCGAAGAAGTCGAATAAAATTCCGTATATTAATATAACACAGCGGTCAAACAAGATTTGACCTAAATCTTGTCAATGTCCGGAGATTCATATGAAAAACTTAGTCCCGTACGCGTGTATAAGTATCGATAAACATTTTGCTATTTATAATGAATAGATTAATCGTGGATTAAATTATCCTAGAATGTGCTTTCCCGTTGCAGATATATTAATCACACGATGCTTTTGCCATGTAGCTCTGATTTAAATCTATAGATTTTCATGTTAATCTCGGGACTGAAGTAACAGTGGATTCTGTGTCACGCGTATTTTTACATTCTTATTTTCTTATAGGTAGCTTTATCGTCAATATTTAATGGTAGATAGTATCGTTTTACTATATCGATGTCTTTCACTGCGCGAAGATACGTTAAGCAACGAACATAATCTTTGAGACACGTCCCCATAAAGGTGACAATAATATGTAATAAAGAATATATGAATAGCGTAAAAATGTAATAAAACATAAATATATAAATATACTTTTCTTTCTTATATAAGAAAATTTTTGAACTAGTTTAAATTGAATCACGTTAAAAATAACATCTTTAGAGAACCAATGCTGAAACATAAAGAAACGTTTATAAATCACGGTTTCACATGTATCACGGAGTAAAATGGTTTAGCAATAAAAGGCATCTTTACGTACATAACGCTTTGAACAATAGCGAGCAGTAGAAACGCGTTTATCTTAAGCGGTACGTGTTGTGCAACATCGTAAGGAACCAACCAGCTCGAGATTCTCAGTTACGGTCAGAAACGTTTTATTATTATACATTATATCGCGGCTCGATGTACGTAACATGTGCTCTTAATCTCTCAGTATATCAGCAATAATGGGCCCCGAACTGAAAGGACTACACGTTCTGCAAATCTCTCTTGAAATCCCATATAAACGACGAGAATGCTATCCCGACCTATCCTTTAACAAATGTTCGCTTAACCTACTGGTTGATCGTTTAATAACTTCACATAACTCATATTGGATACTGGAAAGCGTGTATAATTTACTATTATCGAATGAATTATATTAAAGGTGTCAATAGGATTTTGGCAGCCTGTAAACGAACAAGTAATAATTACAGAGGTATTAAATGGCAAAGCAAATGGCAATTTCAATCCAGCTAGCATTAATTTCTCCATCCCTTTACATGCTATCGAAATTTCGCTATTGATTCTGTATAATACGTCTCAACCACGATCTGAGATCTCTTGCACGATTTAATTGATATTATTAGTACAGTTTTATCAGTTACAAGATACAAGTTACAAGCTATCGGTATTAACAAATTCTCTTGCGTAGAAATAACAAATTCGTTAATGGAACAAGTTCTATAAGTGAAATGTACGAATTGCAAGCCGACTCATTGTTCCATTTGACGTATCATTGAAAAATTATTAAATTCTAAGAACTGTTTAGATAACAGGTGTCTATAACCTTCTTGTTTCACTTCACTAATATTACTAGTAAATCAGTGTACACAAGAGCAATATTCGTTCTGACGAATAATACAATTCCCGGAAAAGGTAATTCTCTTGAAGTGGTATTAAAGAATCAGGAATAACAGTTGTATCTAGAATAGAACTCTAAAACAAAATAATCTAGAAATCTGTCTCTTACAAGAACAACTACTTAAAACCATTCTAACCATACGAATGAAGCCAAATCTTATCCGCTTTATTTAAATAAAAAATTCCTTTAGTTTAAGAAACTACAGTTGAACGGCGATACAATTTTTAAATTACATTCCCTCGGAAACGTAACTGTGGAACGAGCACGATATTCTTGAAAGAGTTCGATTCTCGGCCGCTTTTGAAACAACGAAGACAGGAAACGATGAACAGCCCCAGGGGAAAGTTCTGAGCTCACGCAACGCCTCAGGTGGTCTAATGTCTTATCGATGGCGAATGTAACTCGGATAAGCATCCGAACTTTCCGGTATTAATCGCCAGGTGGCACGTGATGGATGCGATAGCGCTCCAGAAGGCTCGGGTACTCCTGACGATGGTGCCGTCAGAGGCCTCTAATTACAATACCGATGGCCTGCGTCTAACGTTATACCTATATTCAAGCGAGCGTGTTATTAATCGCCAATTACTCAACCCGGATCTAATCTAATCCGACGTTCGAAACTCGAAAGTCATTGGCGAAAGCTCGGCCGCCGCTGATAGTATAGAGGCCCTCCTACACTCGCCATCAGAGAGATACATACAGACAGAATTCTCGAAAATCCACGTCCAACCATACCATTCATACAAATGCATTGTCTGACCCGATCAGTATAGTCTTTACGTCTAAGAGTAGGACTTGTTAGGAATGCGAATTCACTAGTAGACTCTCGATCAAATGCTTCTTGTTCGCACCTTATCCTCCCTCTCCTCGTTCTATTTTCTAGCATTATCACAATAGAATAAATCGACTTTGTTGTCGACAATTTAAAATCTTTTCCACTTCTATTTAACTTACACTACATTCACTATTCTGACACCGTTGTAATTCAACGAAAAAAGATTGAAAAATGATTAGATCTAGAATCCTCTTAATACTGGAACAGTTTTTCTGGTTATATAGTTTGCATAATACCATGATTTGGATCATGATCGCGTGGGAAGAACGACAGTCCTTCAAGTGTGTTGGATTATTACAACTGTTTCAAGTGATTTTGGGATCGATATGAGAGTTTGGTCTAGTGCTAAAGCTCCCGAAGCAGGTTGTTTAGTTAGGCGATTAACAGTGTCTTCTTAGGATCATCAAGTCGCTGGTATGGGTTAGACTGTAATCTGTTATGTCAAGAATGTTGCGTTGAGCCAAGTTTCTTCGATTACGATGTCTGCTGTATTGGATTGCGGCAAAAGAAATCTTTTCAAATCTCCGCATATTAATCAGTCTATACGTATAAATTGTAGAATATTTTATATTATACTTTTCAATTTGGAGTATTTAAAAAATTATTACACATTTTGATAGAATCGAACAAGGGAGGTAACATTTTTTAGAAAGAAAGAGAAATTGTTGGTCGTGATGCCGTATGACAAGAAAATTTACGCGTGTCCATTTATGACGTACAAACTCGTTCCATTCTACCTTGAGACTCATTCAACGAGGCGGCAAAAACAAAGGCGATTATGACAACGGTTCGAAAATCGCCGCTGCAAATCCTGGGGACAAGTTTCGAGTTTCTAAAGAAAGAATCTCCTGATTGTTCCGCGAAGTATTGTCTCGAAACTCGTTTCATCGCGTCAACGCGGATGAAAAACGATTCCAGGTAATGAGGGCCGAAGTTCGCTCGAGAATAAAATAAACTACCGGAAGTCTGAAAACTGCTGATCGTCGTGAAGCATTAACGTAACTTCGCGAAATCGTTATCGAGTTTTAATTGAGATTTCGTAACGATCTATCTGCCTCTGGCTAGGTCGACGCGATACGCATCGAACTTCGAACGGTAATTAAACTTCTTGCTGCTGTTTTTCCCCTTTTCTTTTCGTATCGCGGGAATTTCAATGATGCCGATACAAAAGGAACTTTTTCCTAACTACTCGTTTTTCTTTATTTTCGTTTACATCGTACAAAATTGAAATGAATGAGTCTAATATTAATTTTTACATTGTAAAATCATACCTCCATCGATATTAAAATGATTAGATTTTTTCCAATTTTCACGATTTTGAATTCAAAATATTCGGCCATTTTGGATGACTGAGAATACCGGAGGATCGATTCGAGGGTAGTTCCGTTATATTACACGAAAGACGGCGCATCTATCGAATGTCGAGAAGTTTAAAGAGGCAGTCGAGGGCGGGGGCGGCAACACGAAGGCGGAGGCCGCAGACCAGTCTAGAAAGGGGTATTATTCGAAAGGCACGCGATAATTGATACCTAAATGGCATCCCATTCCGGAACGAGCTGCCGCTGATAGTATCTAGTCAATCTGTTCTGTGATCGTGCTCCAACAATCAGGTGGCTCAGTCACGTGGACAAATACATCTCCCCCTCTCTCTTAATCGATTCACACTCTGGAAGACAAGATGAATTTACCGATTGCATCGGGAGTTGGATAGGAGTGACGCGCGGAGGTGAGAGAAACGCCGGTATCGAACTGGTAGTGCTGGAGACTAGTCCTTGGTATCCCCAGAACCTCTGACAGAGCAGTAGTAGTGGCAGAGCAGTGGCAGAGCAGTGGCAGAGCAGTGGCAGAGCAGTGGCAGACTGGTGGTAGCTAGCTGGTGCTCCCCGTCGCTGATTGGTAGTAGCAATTAACGTCCGGTCTTGATCTAACGGCCCTCTGCTGCGCACCAACACGGAAACTGGTCGTGCTACATAGATCATTGTTGCACGAGATGCCATGGTTAGAGGAACTCCGTGATGCACGAGGAAGCTGTGGTTTCAATAGATGCCTGAACGTTGTAGCGGATTAGCATACTGGCGGCGACCACAGAGGAAACTGGGTTAGGTTTTAGGAAGCATCGCTCTATGTATCCCGATGAGGTTAGTCGGCAGCGAGCGAATAGAGCGAGAGAGAGAGAGAGAAAGAGAGAGAGAGAGAGAAGGAGAGAAAAGGGGACCGTCGGGACTCCAAGTACCTTGTCAGTGGATAACGAAGCCTTTTGCCGGAACTTTACCCAGCTATATTCCCCTCTCCCACCTAAAACCCTTCTAGGTATTCACCTTCAATCATTCTCAGTTCTAACCACTCTAAATTGAAATACGCGGATGCAGTATCGATACATATCCTCGACCGACATACCCAGGATCTTCCTGATGAAGCCCTTTCGCGACGACCTTGACTGATGGCCACTGCAGCCTTGAACCAACAGGCATACGTTATCTTGAAGATATCCTTTCGGGTGAACCAATCGAATAGGTTTACAGAGAAATGCGTCAAATGGAATTCTGAAACGTTTTGGGAAGAGCGACCGATGAAATAAAAGCTCCAGCAGTTGGGAAAAAGTAATGTTTACGAAATATTTAAACGAGAGTCATTTGAGATTTCCAAATAATTTCTATAGCTTAAATATCACTAATGAAGCAACGGACTGATGTGAAAGAAGCGAAAGAGCTAGCATCTTTAACAACCACATTGTTCACAGAGAGGGAAACAAAAGCAGCGACAGCGGTTCCACAGAAGAATCGGTTTCCAAGCGATCAACCGGACCAAAAGCTGACGTTAACGCGAAGCGTGGCTTGCAATCGCAAAAAGCTTCGTAACAATTAACGTCAAACGAGATCGCCCGCTGGAAGTTCAAATACGGGTGGAAAAACGCTGAAAGACCCGAAACGCTTTACCCAGCTACGCTCTAATACAGTTTGAAATTCATTCCCGCAGAGTTCCGAAGTTAGGAAATCACCATCTTCGTCTTCCTTTTTTTCACCCTTTCCTCATACCATTCTCCTTTTTCTCTCTTGTCGAACAGTCAGTTCATGGTAGCTTTAACCCGGTTTGTACTAACGAGCAAACACGGCTCCGCTCGTTTGTATGCAACCGCCTGACACACTGGCATGTCCTGGATGAATGTGTCGATGCACGAGAAGGCTTGCACGAGAAGGTGAATGGTGGGTAGGGGTTCAATAATGACGACAGTGCCTAGGAGCACGGAGTTTAACCAGCCAGCCAGATATCGAACGAGTTAACGATACGTTGACGACTCCTAACTCTCGCCGCCATCTGCTCGTGCCGAGCTAGCACAAGTCAAGAACAAAGATAACGCCAACTGTCGGTGATAACGCGGGACAGGGATTAGAGGTCACCTGACGTGCTCGATAAGGAATGCATTGGTATTTTCCAGTAATCTGCTAACTGTCTTGCAACAGAATTGTTGAAGGAATGCGAGGAGCATCCCTGGTAAATTAATCGAGTTTCTACTTTTAATATTGTAACGAATAGGGACTAATATTCTTTTTTTGTAGAAATACGAATATTATTCATTGAAGGGATAGAAAAATGTTAATTATATTTGAAAGAAGTATTACACGATATCTTGTTTTATCTACGTCAAGGATAATTCATAGATTAGAATTAAATGAACGCCTTTTATTTGTTTGTGCGCAAATTTATGAAACCTCCTGTTATGCTCAAGAACCTGTTGCGTAGGATGAAAATAACGATTGTCGATCTTATTTTATAATGCTATCTAATGGGACATTTATGAGACAGAACACACTGTATAACTCCAGTAATACCAATTATATCACGATAAAGTATTGCATTTTAATTTCTTCGGCGAGTTAACTCATCAAGTATCACTTTCAATTTTTTCGTCGTGATTATTAACGCCGATATTAATAAGCTGGAATGTATCCAGGTGTTTTTGAAAGTTTAGGTTAGGATCTAATGGAAGTAAGAACAGCGTGGTGTCTATCATACATGAACTCTTATCTTCTATCTTATTATTCTCTCCTCTCTATCGTCCTTCTAGTTCGTTAGCAACTTTCGAGCTGCACGTCTTTTTCTCTTTCCCTTTTCCCAATTCTTGCTCCATTCTTGACATTCTTGTTTCAAACTACCGGTGTAGCTTAACGCAGTTAATTACCCGATCGTTGCGTTCCAGTCGTGTTACTTAACGATGCCTATTCCGAGACTGCTACTCAAATAGTGGGCGAAGTAATAGTATTGTTATAATAAGGGTTAAACAAATCAAACTTCGGATAAAACGGAGTTTGCTGAATCGCTTCTGTTCTAAACTTTAGATCGCTTATTTGAAGTTTTGTGCAACTTAATATACGTGTATTTTTGAAGAATCAAAGAATGCTCAAATCTGAATACTTTGGAAACAAAGTACCAAGAATTTTAATTAAATTTAATTATCGATATTTGAAGAGGAAAAATATTTTTCCTATTTTGATCATTCAATTTCGAAACTTGCACCCAGTCACAAATTTCATTAACACCCTTTAACAACACATTAGGAATGTAATCGAATCGACTGCAATTGAATTTTTATCGACGTCCTATAGATCTCTAGTGTTCAAAGAAGGTCACCCGTTAATCACTGAATTATCGCTTGTTTCTCTTTTCGCGTTGCATTTCCTAAAAAATAGGCAGTCGCTGTCTTTTTCTAAAACGGCTGACCGACACCAAGGACCGTGTGTGGCGTTAATTATCAAAGGATCCTCCTTCATCCAATTAGTTGGTCTCGCGAGAATGACTTGGTAACTCGCCAAAGTCATACGAACATGGTTCTCAGCCATCCTTGTGCGCACGACATTGAATTTGCATCATCAGCTTGCACGTGTGACTGTTAGCCTTTATTCCGTAGTCGTGTGTAGGATAGAGAGGGAGAAGAGAAGAGTGGGACGAGAGAGAAGAATGGGATGTTAGAGGAAGAGATAAAGATAGAGGACAGAGAGACGGGCGCACGGGGGTTGGTAAAGGGAGGGACTTCCGCGCTATAGAAGTAATCCTTTGCTCGACGGCTTAACGCTATGGTAGACCAGGTCAAAAGGGAGTGAAGGATGGAACTGGCGGTGCTTGTAAACAGCTGAAACAGCAACCACCGATACTGATACCTCCACCCACGTGTTATACTCTGTGAATGAGCGTTCCCTAAGACCGAAGTGTTCTCATAACTTTCGCGCTCTTCTCGCTATCACAAACATTTCTCTGATCTTCCACGGAATGGATATTACCAAACTTTTTTCCACCGATTTGTCCTGCGTTAACGTTCGTCAGCTTAGCTGAATTTTACGTTACATTTATACGTTCGAAATATCTTTTAAATGGCGCGGTCAAAGACGAACTCAGTTGATGGAAGAAGTAGTTCGTTTAGTAGGGAAGAGATGTCTGCTTTTTCGCTCGGAAGTATTCAAAACAATTGTGTAAGCTTCTATTCGTTATCGTAAGTCATGGGTTTAATATGAGTTTAACGTTTCTAAGGTTTATGGCAAAAGTAAGCAGAGGACTCGAGGTATTCGAGAAGGTCTATTGGTTTTTATTGATGATTCGGTTTAAGCACTGTACTACCTTATTTAAAATATTGACGGATAAACAGCTTGATGTAATATTGAAAAGGCTGATTTTTAAGACCTATACATTAAATGATCTCTTGTAATTGTTATGTGGAGGAGAAACTATAGCTTCTGATCAAAGTTTCAAACAAAAGCGTTTAAGCGATTCCGCAATGAAGTTTGGTCGATATTCTATACGATTAGGCAGGAAACTCTACGGGGAACGACAGGGTGTACCCGCATGACTAATGTCTCGTTTCGAGGTGATACGAAGCGATGATGCCCAATCAATCACGCCTATCTAGCCGTCGGAATGGTCGAGTTCACCGATTCGCTGTCTCCAGCAATGTCAAACAGCAGACAATCTAAGTTGAATTATCGTCATTATCTCCGTCGTTACGTCGCGCGACATGCACGCCTCCCAGTCCAAACATTACATTCTCCAGTATATAAGGTAATTCTATATTATTATCAGGATTTCTGTTACCTATAATCCTTGAATTATGAACCACGATGTAAAACTGTTTACCTTAAAAACTTATACCTTAAATTAATATACCTTAAAAACTTTTATTTCAAAGTATTTATCACATTGATCTTTAATAAAATATAACGTCATACTTCAAAATGGCAACTTTTTGAGAGAGAGAAAGGGATGTTCATGCATTCGTTTTATCAAACAAAGTCTGTTAGAGAACGGATTATTCTATTTGACGTTTGTAAAATCAATTTTAACAGACTAGTGCAGTCTCCGAATACTTCACTCAGATATTTTACGAACCACAAAAGGCGCGCAAGTCAGTGTTTTAAGCATCCGGAAATATTGATTCTACATGTAATGTAACTTTTTGAGTTCCACTTTAACGGAGTAATTTAAAATTACGCAACGCTTGGATCATTAATATCTCGAATATAACATTCATTCTACCATTTACTTGGTGTAATTAACGAGTATTTCGTTGTGGGTAAAACGTCACGGAAAATCTACCGGATATTATGGAAATTATAATTCGAAATTTCAACGCAGATACAAATACCGTGACGTAGCTTCTGGTTTAGACGAGATAGGAGATAAGAGTGCGCGGAAAATACGCGATAATCAAGTTAGCAATGTCTGTCCCGAGATAGTGAAGCTGTTCGCGTTATACTAACTTTCAACAGACAGGGCGACAGGAGCGCGAGAGATGCACCGCCGGAAGTCACGTTCGTGTTGTTACGTCGGTATTAACATATAGATAGACTCATTCGCTGGATTCTAACCTGCATCTTAGAAGGGAGCTGCTAACTTCTCTAATAAAAGGCAGAAACTTCGGCAGCATCCGATGTTCTCGCCTCGACTTTGGCTACATCCGAGCATGATTAATTATGTAGCAGGGAAAGCACTCTTAATCGTTCGGATATGATCGGCCGCTTTTCCCACGCGTTGTCTTACAGGCTCTGCATTTGATAAATTTTAACGTTGGGAAACTTCCGCGAAGTATATCATAACGGAAGTAAGTGAAAGAAGCGACTGAAGAAATTATAATTTTTGTTTATAATTTATTCTTCAACTCTACTGGACATTATAAAATATAACTAATTGTTTACAGAATTTCATAAATTTTTCATTTATATTTATGAACTTAATAAATTGTACATACAAAATTAAGAAATTGACAAAAATGACAATCATGTTTTTCTCGTATATTTCTCATAATAAAATAAAAATTTCTTCATAATACAAATTTCTAAAACCACATGCACAGTGAAATCAGTATTAAACATATAGTAAGTAGGTATGTTCTATCCCATTCTACTTGAACTACCTTCGAAACAGACTGACTCGCTATTAAGCAGTTGAATCTTGCTACTATAGTGTGTACATGTACATGTACACAATGTTTCACAAAGACGCAAAGCTTGTCGAGGCTCGTTTCAAGCTCGCATATGCACAATTCTCAAGCTGCCTGTGACACGAACGCCTAGGAAAGGGTCTGTTATCAGGTTGGAGACGCGTGAACACGCACATTACGTTCAATGTTACTCACGAACGTGCGTACGATAAGGGTGCTTACGATCTCGAGGCCCTGTTCTACGTGCAACACGTTGCGGGGACTAACGTGTACATGGCACGGTAATTGGTCAGGAAGATGTAGCCGTGTGCAGGTGCAACGCATGGTCGCGTGTTATTTATTAACGTCCGGTGAACGATTGAGATATCACAGATAGTGACAATTCAATCGGTTAATGCGCGTAATCAAGTAAATTATGCCCCCTTCTGTCGAGTAGCTGATACGCGTAGTCCGATCATTCTGAACTATACTTAAACAAATGAACTTCGCGATATACCGTACGCTTAAAAGTAAATACTGGATAAGGTGTAGGAAACGATACCTTCGTCGTATTTTATTTCTTACTTCCTTTGGATGAAAAATTATCTTACGGTCTATCACTTTAATAACTGGAAATGACGAATTATCTTGTTATTTAGATTATTACATCTAAATTATATAATTTAAGTTTGCTATGTAATTTAGATACTTTATATAAGAGTATAATATTTTGAGTTTAAGAGGAAGAATCGATTTCTATTTTTCAATATTTCAATAATCTTTTCTCTGTTATTATTGAAGAAATCAGAACCAATGTTTACAATATTCATGGCTTTAATGATTATTTTGTCAGCGAATCTGCAAAGTAAGCATAGTTGCAGACGCGGTAAATGTTAAACAAATTGGGACACGTCAATCGATTCAAAACTTTCGTGTCCATAGCGAAAAGGAAAGATGTAAATTGAAAGAAACAAGGATACAAAGCGAAAGATAAATACAAAGTTGCTGGAGATAGTGAAAAGAATTCGACTTTACACGGCGATAAACGAACTGCTAGAGATAAATTTGTTCGATCCGCAATTAACGTCTTCCGTCTTTGATTAAAAAGATTTCCTGCAACGTCGTCCCAGGAGTTTGGCTTGCCACGCAATTTTTAATCACCCTTATCGTTCGAGCGACTGGGAGAGGTGGGCAAGGTAGGAGAATGTCGGAGACAATTTGCGCTACAAATAGGCGGAGAATGTCGTAATAGGTAACAAGAAGAAAACTAAGCGATCGCATTAATTGTATCCAGGAAAGTCGAGCTCTTTTTTCGTTTCTTCACTTGTCTGCTGGAACGTTGGGAAATAAGAAACCGTGGATTAAGATTTATCTCCCGTTAATTTGGTCAAATTTGTATCACATCGATGATCGATTGCGGTGAGAATAAAATTTCTTTTATAAATTTATATTTGCACGATAATAATTTTGTATTTAATTTAAAAAGAATCTCACCTAATTCTAAAGAATTTGAAAATATACTGCTGTTTAAAAATATTACTTAATTACTAAATTGTACGTTATCTAGTTCTATTTCACGTATTTGTCATGACGATCACGATATCGTTAGAAACGATGACTGGCAGTCTCGCGATAAAATTCATTTCGTCTTCAAAAGGATCGATCACGAGGGAGTGATCGTGTCATGCGTTTCTTACTATTCTGGATTTCGATCCTGGCAGTTGTCGATAACGATTTGACGATGTAAAAACGAATCGGCACGATTTTTCATTTGTTCAAGCGGGGCGCGCAACGTTCGCGTATTGCTTTTTTCCAACGTGTACACCGGAGCCACGATAGCCTAACACGTCGGACATGATAAATCGATTTTTTTCGTGCTGTCACGGTAACTCTGTGGAACCAGATCTGGGAGCGATTCGCGCTCGTTCTAATGGGAATCGATTTGACAGGGGAACCTCGATTGGATGCCGGTCGAGGAATCACGCGATGGATTTCACGGTGGGTGTTCGCCAACCTATCGCATTACGATTAATATTTCAATAGGAAATAGCCCAGCAATACCTGAATCTAGGTGGAGACGTCTCCCTTGCACTCCGCCGTCCTTTCGCACAGCCACCAACCCGAAACCGCGTGTACGTTAATTGCCTCATTGAATATGAAACGCGCATCGATTTGCATGATGCCGATTGAAATTCAATATTATCACCCCCCAGTCCTCAGAACTGCCACGGTCAGTCTGAAATACACCAATGGAGTGGGAGTCACGGCCAGTGTCCGAGAGGTGGATGACAATCGGTTACGACTCGATAAAAAAGTTAATTCGAGACGGTTGAACGAGGGGAAAAAGGACCGCTCGATGGAAATTGAATAAATTAAATTCTGAAGTTGCATGGGAAATCCTGTGCAATTTACGGATTCTGGAACATGACAGAGATGGAATTTGTGAGATCTGCCGATCCTTTACAAATGAGATCGATCCCTCGTATACTTAAGTGATACATCTATTGTATCATCTATTGTACAAGTGAAATAACGAAATGCTTCTAAATTTTTTACGAAATGTATTCTAGTAAACTATAACTTAAGTTGAAATGTAATTAGAATTTGTGTACTATGTACACTATATGCATACATTACATAATACATCAATGTTAAATATCAATCACATGCAAACTCCAAGCACAAGTTGTTTAGAAAAGATTTAAACACTTCTAAAGTGGAACAGAATATAAATGCAGAATTTTGTCATCCATTTGCCACATACGAATAATACCAGGTAATCTGTGTAAACGACTGCAGCATAAATATTAGAGACTCGAATCGCTCCAATTCAGATGACTGTCAGCTGGCTTATCAGTAAAAACTTGAAACGCGTCGTTCCTCCCACGGGAAAACGCTTGTTCGATGGACGTTAACTATTTTTGCGTTTCGCTTCACAGACGTACAGCAAGAGAAGGAGGGAGAGGGAGTATTCATCCGACTTCGTATACGCGGAACCGTGTATGTCAAGCGAAATTACGCTGGCCGCGCGATTTTAATCCGGTCGCTCGGTAGGTTTCGCTGTCACGTCACCAGTTGCGGTTCTCACGAGCTCACGCCAAATACGATTCACTGGCAATGAAACGATTCACATTCCGCGGTTCTGGGAATCGAGCGCAGAAATTACCAGTAGCGCTCCGCCTTGTAATAATCGTAACGCGAGCGCCGATTCGTTGTCCGCGATTTCTCAGAACGCCGCATTTTACTCTCGCCGTGGTCAAAACATGCGACCTTCGTGTCGCGAATCGTCGGCAAACCGATTCCGCAAGCTCGCTAGCGACGCGCAAGCACGCCTTGCGTGTACGCAGGGAAGTATGTATACTCGACTCTGCTGGTGAATTTTTCATTTAGTTAACTACGAATTTTAGATTAGGCTAATCACGAATAATAAGTTCGTTTTACGACGCTTGATAACGTTTCGGACGATAGAGGCTTTGTCTTTATGTAGAATGAGTAGCAGAGAATGAAGCTTTCATTTAAGACATTTTTATGTGAATCTTGTATTACTTTGAGAGAAAATGTGTAAAAATTCGTATTTGTATTACGTGTTCAAGTATAATGCGTTGTACGAATTGTGAATTTAGTGGAAAGATTGTTACAAATTTACTAAAGCTGAATTGTAGAGGCAGAATAATTCACAAAAATCCTAAATCACGTCTATATTCAAAAAAAAAAGTCTTTTGCTAATATTCCTTAATAAATTCGAATGTAAAAACACAATTTTTCGTTTCACAGTTATCTTAAACGTTACTCATACATTTTGTAAAAAATCTGGAATGAGATTAAAAAATGAATCTTTTTCAATATTTCGAGGGAATCTTTCTAAAGAATATAGCATTCCCCGTGAAGAAGGGGGTTAGATGAAAAAATAATTGACTGCGTTACAAAGTGTAACAAGGGAGCGCTTTTAACGTCATTAACGTGTATGAAGGTAAAAAGAAAGGAAAAAGGTACAAAAATTAAAAGAACGTTAAATTCTTTTCAACGCTTTCAGAAACTTTTAAATATCTCTCAAGATCTGTAAGAAATTCTTTCGTTAAAGAAGTAACGCGTAATGTTAACAGGAAGTTTCTCGGAGAATAATTTTATTCTTCCATCGTGATAGAGAGATACCAGGATATTTCCAGCGGGAATGTCGTCCCTCCCCATTTCAGAAGAAATTGAACGTCCATCGGAATAAGTTTCCACCTCTTGATGCGTCAATAAGTAATATAGATTATTATTTGAATAAGTTATCCTCCGAGAAAAGAGAGCCAGAAGAGTACGACTGAACGGGATAAACTTGGAGAAATTAAAAAGAATTGAATCTCCTCCCGTCCAAGTTCGCTAATCGCAGACATTTTTCTTCGCAAGCAAATTCGATTCACAAATACATCATCAGCTGCACCTCGACTATTCTATTTCATATAGTCCGACCGGATTTATCTATTCATTCTTTACATCGACGATAGAAAACTTTTTCATTCTCTGTAGACTTTTCGGAACAAGAGCCAACAATTAATTAGTTCATCGAAAAAGGATTGTAGAGCAAGAAGAATTTCTCAAGAAAAACTTCTTCTTTCGAATGCTGGCTTCTTCATATCTATGGAAGTTGAAAGCATACTCAATCGTAATCTTTAGATGTAGAAGTTTCACACAGGGTTGAGGAAATCCATTAGAAATCAAGATTTATTAAGGTGAATAAAATTACACATTGAAATCTTTCTAAATTCGATTAAAACATCTTATAAATATTCTTTTATTATATACGGCAATTTACGAATTACTATACTTTCGTGTGAAATCCTTATCTCTGGAAATAAAATTATTCGAAAAATTCTAGATACGAGGAAGAGGCAATTGTCGCGAACGAATGAGAACGGGGCGAAGAAATGGACGAGAGTCCGCGTTTCCGTGAGACCGCGGTTACGAATCCGTAGAGCGAAGAGAGATGGGGCAGAATCGGCGAATTGTTTTAATAAAGCGGCTGCGGAGCGTAGGACGGTGGTTGGATTCGGTAATTGACTTGGAAACTCACGCCCGGCCATAGAACGTTCAGGGGTTGGGTAGCCGGCACCAGAGAAATATTTAAATTCCTTCATTACTCGCTCAAAGAATCGCTAATGCTAGATGGAATCGCCTGGAATATGATTATTCTACTATTTTAACAGCCAGCGCGGGTTCTGTCTGTCCCTTTGCTCGAATCAAATTACTTTTTTCTCGAACGGACCAAACGTAGAGATGCTTAGTCCATGTCTTTCGTATCAACGTAAAAATTGAAAACTTTGGAACTATGGTATACCCGGATAAGGATCCAACAGCTAAGGAATTATTTTAAGAAAATTGGTACACGTTTGTTAAAGCATTCTGAAGAATTATTGTTGCGACCTCTCAACTAGTTGGCGATCAGTTAAATTATAACTGTTCGATTGGGATCGCGAACCTTGGATGATATTAACGTTCAAGGTGGAGGGTTGATCGAAGAGTTCTATGATCGTGATTTATAAGCGGTTGAAATGTGGTTCGAACTAACTCTTAAAGTGTCTTGTATGATGTCGTTGTATGATGCGTTCGTATGATTGGAATTTGTTTGATATCTTTGGAAATCTGTCCGGTGATTATATTCTAAGTGTGAGACCTGGAAGTGTACTTTCGTCAACATTTTCCGCGAGGTGGGAGTCTATGTCTGTCCAATCTTGTGACTGTTGAACTGTTGTGGGCATCTCGCAAGTGGTGCGTCTTGTGCGTACCTGGTAGAGGGTGCGAAGCGTAACGTCCCGTTAGCGACATTGTCCGGTGGTATATTGTCGAGTTCTCATCTGATGTCGAAGTTTATGACGGATCGTTTGTTATTGAGCGAATTTAAAAATGCTAATTATATTGTCGACGTGGTCCGAATTGTAAACTTTATATATGTAATGTGGGAAATTTCAACTTCTCGAAAATAGGAGATGTCAGTCCGTAAACTTGGGATAATCTTGTATCCTAAACAATTATATTGTTACTAAATAACTTCAATACACGTGTACTTAAAATAACTCTTACATAATACTTTCAAGTATCATATAATAAATAAGAATATTTAGTTTGATTAAACTCGTATGATAATTGTAACGGTTTATGTAATTTTGTACGATTCTTGAGGAAAAAGTCAAACATAGACACACTTCAACAAATGTAAATTAAGTTCAATGCACATTGCCCACAACAGCTACCATAAGATCGCAAAGAAAGACGAAGATAATTCAATCGCGAGAATTGATACGAAAGGGAAGCAAACTATTCCAGATGAACAAACATGTATCAAAATCTAAAAAAAAAAAAAAGAACACTATTAGAATTGAATAAAAGGACCCATAAAAAAGAGGCACGAATCATTTTACTTCCGCTTCACTTCGGGCTATCTTCGGATTTTTTACCTATTCAAAAGAAACTTTCTTCACTCACGACTTCCAGAGAGAAATGGTGTTTTCGTGGTTGTGTTACGATAGAATGGAGGGTGTAGCGTCTCGACGCTCGGTGCGCAAATTAGCCACAAATCGGAGCATTTCTAAAGACGATTCTCGCTCGGGGAAAAACGGCGAGTGCCGCTCAGGGAAACCGGGTTACAGTAAGTACCTTTGTTTCGCCATTTTGCACTCGTCATCAAGCAAATATCAAACGATTAACGTTAATTGAACTCGACCGAGGGTTGCCGCTTTTTTCCTTCTCCTTAATCATCGTCCTTATTCGAGTTTCTCTCTGTTTGCTCGCTGGCACAGGCCACCAACCATGAAAGAGCCACTCGACGAGGAGAAAAAAATGAAGAAAAGGACGAACAGAGAGATGAAAAGAGTGGAAACTGTTGCGAATATCAATTCATTGCCGACGACCGTCAGTCGACGATCGATGGCCTGCCCATTTTTTGATATTCTTAAGGTCGTTCGCGTTATTATCATTGTTATCGTTATTTCCATTCTTATCATGGGAAGATGAATAGTACTTGTGGAACGTTCCGCAGGAAAATCAGGAAATCGTTCCCGATCACGATTTTAATCGGGTCGACTGTTTTTCATGCGGCTCGATCGTTTAACGTCGCGAACGATTGCTACATACCTGCTCGTGTTTCTGGGGAATTCCACTACATGTTTTCAAGCGAATAGTCGAATCACCGCAACTATCGCGAGTGTTATTAATTCTATTAATTTAGTGGAGTGCAATCGATTACGGCGTGTATCGGAAAATTAATTAAACTCGAGATCCAACGCGAATATTCGGCTAACGAAGAATCTGAGTTGCAGACACGCTGCATAGAGCGTAATGACAGTAAGGTAATACAAGGCAGCTACTTTCGAGAATGCTTAAGTGATTCAATTTATTTCTAAAATGATTAATTTCCAAGGCGAATATTCAGCTACAGAGTTGAAATGGATACTAGACGATTATATTAGGTATAGAAAAATATTGTGAGCTTTTGATTTTATATTCTATTCGGATAATCCAAATTGAGGTGTTTTAGAAAACAGCGTGACAAAGTTCGAGTTGAAGTTCCAACATCAAAGAGATATATTAAACAATTAGAATTCGGCGGTCGTAATAATTTAAATAATTCGCATAATTTACAACAATGGTTATAACTAAATATAGAAATCTCAATCTACATAATAATAATGTTTAAATTAAATTATAATAAATTAAATTTTCTAGAACAAATTTTCTTCGCAAATATATATTTTTCCCTCGCCAAAGAGTGGAATAAGAACTCATTCTTGATCATCGAGTCTCGTTTAAAACTCACCGAGCCGAGTTGCACGGATTTGGTCGTTGATTCGACGCGATTTGTTAATTAAACTCGTATTGCGGATATTAACGGAGGCTAACCCAGGCGAAAATAATGATGAAGTATGAATATTAAGTAAAACGTATTACAGGAGGGGGATGAAACGAAGGGAAGAGGTCTAGCCGACGGCGGAAGAGAAATGACGAGGGAAACGAAACGGGCTCGTGACGATCGATGAAAATCTATTACCGACGAAATCCGACGTGAGCGCGACAAATTAGAGAATTAATTGTATAAATCCCTTGGCCCGCGAAGCAGCACAGGGCAAAGAGAGAGACAGAGAGAGAGAGAGAGAGATAGAGAGAGGGAGAAAGAGAGAGTCGCGCCGGTTTCCAGGGTTGTGGCAGGGAGTGGTAATCCCTTTTCGAATTTCCACGGACGTTCTCCGCCGCAAATTGCCGTACAAACCGTCGGAAATCGTTCGCGAAGCGTTAATAATGCAATTTAATTTTAATAACCAGCGGCATCGGAGCGTTGCCTCCCGAAAGACGGACTCCAGTTTGTCTGATTTATTGAACAGTGCGGAAGGAAATCATTCGAGGAGTTTTTTATTTAATATCGCCCTACCTATGTACGTCTTTTGTGCTTTCGTAAATATAATTCATCGCGGAAGTGTTGCGAAATTGACTACAGAAAATTTTTAGAAATATATCGTGTTTCTTGGACAAAACTTTTTGAAATTTCATTGACAATGTATTTGTCGTGATTTTATTGGTAAAATTTGAAACGAATGTTTAGCAGTCAAAATAATTTTAATTATATATATTCCTATTATTATTCACTTGCAAATGATAAGTAAGTCTTTCTTCTTATTCTTTAATTTCAATTTTGAAAACAACTTCCTACATCAGCTTAGAATTGTACGTAAGTAAGTAGAATAAATAGCTGTCAGATATTCGAGAATAAGACTGATTTGTCTTAACAGTTTCTGCAAATGGAACAACAGAATAAAAAGAGAACTGTATTGAATAACACAGAATTCAAAGGCAAAATGAAAAACGAGTACTAAAACTCGTCCCTATAAAAATTCATTTCACGTCAAATCTGGAGAAAAAGTACACAAAACGAAGTATTACACGACCTGCACTTTACCACCGTGTTCCTCTTAGCTATTTCTCGACTTCTTCAAGAACTCGGTTACACGTCTGTTCGTTTCACATTTTAACTCATAAAACCTTCCCTTGTTCTTTCGTTCGAGCCGTCTCCGCGCCGAAATTCGAAGCGAGCTTCGAACAAATGAGGAGCATTAATCAGAAGACAACAATTACAAGTATTAAGTAACATTCTCCGAGCCCCTCTCCTTGGCATGGCAATCAGAGCGCGCTCAGGTTCCTGATCTCCACCCTCCATCTCGTTTCGCCACCGAAAGGAATAGCGAACGACGAGACACGGGGGATGGAGTTCAGAGAATTAATGCGACAGAACTTCAAAGCTTGGCGTTTTGACTTGCAACTTGCGGCGAGCATAGGCGAGAGCTAACCGATCGTTGGTAATCACTGTGCAACGTGTCCGGATTACCGGCAGGAGTGGGACTGGCAGAGAACGACGGGTCAAACGGGTAAGGGGTTAATTCGAGTTAATTCACGTAATTAGTCGGGATAATTAAAGTCGTGAGTTTCCAACGGAGAAACCAAGCATCTCGCGGCAACACTTTGCGCCGCTCGCGACACGCACTTTGACATGCAAAAGCGGTTCTCTTCGAATTCCCCCTGCCCTGCCTTGTACTCTATTTCTTCTGAAATGTTGGATGAAGTTTAACATTGAAATTTGTTGTGAGAACGTTCTTTACCATGCGGTGTAAGAAGATTGAATTCCAAGTTTTCTAAGTAAAGACGATTTTTGTAAATTAAAAATACATACATGTATACATACACCGTATAATTGGTCGTTATGGCACAACTTTGTAGTTACATAAATAGAAACTCATCTGAATCTAATTGAATTCGAATACCATACTGTATTCATCGTGTTTAATCGATCTATAAAAAGTGAAGAAATTTATTTATACAGAAGAAAAATTTCTAATATTAGTTTTAGTTTCTCAATATTATTAAAAATTCTTACATATTGTGCATAGACTAACCATATATCGATAAATGTTTAAGAACAACAATACCTACTTTAACATCAAATAAAATTTAATTAATTATTTTAACATCGCAAAATTCTTCCATTCCCTGATCTGAACACCTATTATACATCCACAAACTTTCCGGAGCACTATTAAATCAAGAATTTCCAATCGATCGTATAACTGGAGTAACGAAATTTTGTCACGATCTAACGTTGAGCAGTTCGACCCCGTACAATTCATCCTTTTCTCACCCTATGGGAAGTAACTGATTAAAACACTGTTTGATTACGAACTCTAGACGGCTACCAATACTGCAGGTCGGTTGAATATTACAATGTTCCTCGACAGGAGCTCGAACAGGACAGTTTCCCTTCGCTGTTCTCGCCCCGGTTAAGACGAATCGCTATTGCGGTCCACGGAATTGCTCTTTACGGTTAATACGAGCCCTGAGGGCACGAATTTGGCCCTTAATACGAACGCACCCGGTCGTGCAGACGCTCGTAAACCGGTATTATGAGTTACGAGCCGGTGGGATCAAGGCCGATCGCGCTTTTGTAATTCCATCGGCGCCAGTGACGAGTAGCGCGTTTTAAGTGCATCGTAAGAACGATTACGCACTGTATAGGTATAGTAACCGTCGATTCGCTGGTCAGAAGGGTTAAATATGGAGACGTAGTTTTACGATTCCACAGGGAACCGTGACGTGTACGAACGAAGAGAAAAAGAACGTTCCTCCGCTAACGTTCTTTGCGCTAAATTTTAGCTACGAATTTTGAACAAAATATATATTAGACTATTGCCTTCTAAGTTTATCTTTTTTGCTTAGCTCTTGGTAGAAAGTGAGAAGTAAAAAGACTATTTAGTAGAACTTTATGGACAATTTTAATTATAGACTGTTGCTCTTTGATGAATAGCTGAAGATCATTTTCATTGTACTATTTTTACAGAGACATCTATATATATGTACGAAATATACACATATAAAAATCATCTATGTCATCCACTGAAGATTAGTTCTTATAGAGAGCTAGCAAAAATAAATTTAATTATATTCTCTTCCCAAATAATTTCTTGATTTCTAAGCGCAAATACTTTCTCTGTAATTCAGTATCAGTTTAGGACTAAATCTCTGAAATGTAGAATCTCTACATTAAAATGAAGCATAAAAGATGTTGAAACGAAGTCGGTCACCTAAACGAAATGCATCCAACGGTAAGAACAGACGACGCCTGATAGTTTCTAAATCAGAAATTCCGCCGTCAAACGACGGTTCGTCCAGACGTTCGAAAAAAGTTATCTCACATAACTCTGTTTCCCGAAGGTATCGTTAATATCATCTCCGCGTTCTTTGAGTTTCTTACACCCCACGTGAAGCGGCCGAAGAACGTACAAGATCAAAAGTCGTCGAGGTATAGGATCAGAAAGATGAAGGAAAATGTTGGACGCATAAGGGCTGAACAGTGAAGCGGAATGAATTGCTTCCGTGTAGACGGTGTTCTGTAACTGATAGCTCTGTCTTCATTTCTTCCTGACACGACAGCCACGTTTCCTCCTCTCTTATTGTCTCCTTTGATTCTTTTCCACCACGTACGTTTCTATCTGTGTTTCTTCTTCCGACGGGAGGAAACCGAAACGCTTGGCAACGGGAAACCAGAGAAGTCGCGCCCAAAGCTTTGCCGACCGTTCAACCGTGAAAGATTAAATTTTTATGCTGATTGTTTATCGACAAATATTTCGCGCCTCTTACTTACACTTATGCAGGTTTCGTCGTCGATATAAGATTCATATTATTTCGTATTAGTAGTTGTAGAAATTGTAAAGAAATTGTTATAAACGTACTAAAATTTTACGGAGCCTCAAAATTGTTGATTTTTAGAAAGGAATGATTCATGTATTGAAACTTAGATATTATGTAAATATGAAGTATAAAGGGGAGCACATAATTCACGGGTTGTTACCTTAGAAGTTCTTGAACTTTTTTCGCAAGACTCAATAGCGTCAATTGCTTTCTTATCCAGATATATAAAAATGTCTCTATACTTTGTCATAAAATCGCACAAGTGAACAGTTTCCCAGTGTAACATAAAATCAAGATTAAGTACTAAAGTAGACAAAAAGATGCCCGAAGCGTTTCTTTATGTATTCAAGAAAGATTAATAAATATATTTGCCATATATGTATAAATATGAATTCCACTATCTTATTCTTTCAAAACAGACAAAATAGCCAAATAAAGAAAAAGAAAATGCCAAAATAAATAAACAGAATATATTGTGCCAACATACAATACACGTAACACAATAACGTCACAAATTTTAGCCCCGAAACCAACAAATTATCTATCTACCCTTGAATTTATAGTGTCTGATCAGAAATCTTTTCTACATACATATATTTTCTAAAATTTTAATACGATATGTTAATTCAATGAACAAGCACAAATGTTCAGAGCAAAGATCAGACAAATGTTCCCATTCAAGGAACCCGGCGAATTTGAAAAGCGATACAAACACGCAGTATCGAAATACCGGAGTCACGACTAATTGACTTTTTAACTAATTGCATTAATAATGCGGTAGTATTCCCGCGCGCAAGTTTGCACAGGTTGGCAGCAGGAAAATGAACACGCCAAGTCCGGGGAATGAATCATGGATACGCATATAAATACTATGCGGGCCAGGGCTTAGAAAGGCGCGGCCAGCTCGGATGCGTATTTAATATGCAAATTGAAGAAATGGGATTGCAGCATGCTGTACGCAGGCCTGGTGATATTTCGAAGCGGACCACTGCGAGGATTATATCCTTGCGACCTACCTATATTGATATTATGCAAATCCACCCGGCCGCCAATGTATCGAGTGCTTTTGATATCCCTTTGTTTTGTCCCCGATATATGTTTCCCAACTTTTCGATTCTCGATAAACTGGCTGGATTATTCCCGTACCTACTCGAATCAACTTGCTCAGTACACTCGATTATTTGTCCTCGTAATTGAAATAATTATCAACTGCAATAACGATATAACGTGACGTACGAGTATTAACTTTGTGATATGTGCTATTTGATACGATAGTCGCTCTAAGATAATTCGCCTGCGATTTTGATTTCCTGTTTATTTGATTGTAATTTTACTGTGGTTTTCTTTAGAATTCTTTTGATTTATTTGAGGATAGGAAATGTGAACAGCGGAATTACATATATGTACGTAATAGAATTTATAAAATGTTAAAAACACATTTTATAAAAGGATATCATATTTATTTAAATTTGTAAAGCTTGGAAAAAATGGTTTCGAATAAATATTGAAACGTCGTTAAACATTTATAATTCTATGTAGTGCATGGTAGTAAAATATGTGGTAATAATATGTGGATAAAAACGTTAAAAGTAGCAATATATTAACCTGCTGTGAGAGCTTTGAACCAAAATGATTGAAAAATAGGACGGACTGGACTGATACGTGACAGTTGAAACTCTGTGTCGAGCAGAGTTCGATGATTAACTAGAACGTAATAAATCCATTTTATTTAGTCGTATAAAAAGTCGTTTAGTGTTCATTAAAGATCGTAAACTCGACACGCGATTGTTTGTCCACTGAATTATGCACTCCAATTTTACGACCATTAAACAACTGAAACCAGGGTTCTCCCTAACAACTTTCTGTAATGAACTTTACTTTCGATCGAAATAATATAACATTCTATTGCTTGTTACAAATTTCAGAAAAATACTATTGTTTATTTTTAACCTTTTAATGTTTAGCAACCAAGAGATATTATGTTAGATTTACGAATATGAATACAAGGACTAGCAAAATTTTAGTTAGTTCTCATTCATAATTAGTGAAAATCCGATAAAAAACAAAACACAGATTTTATTATTATCGTTCATTCTCTTATACTTTATAGATTTCCATAAAATTATTTGATCAATTCGCGAAAGAAGTTTATAAAGAAGAAAATAAAAAACTTGCTGCTTATTGCCAAGAATAAAGCCGTGCAGCTTTGAGCAAAAAGATTTACGATCACTCGACCAACGACATATCCTCCGAAAGAACTTTTGCACAGAGTTTATTCTTCAACGCAACACATTTTCGCAGATATATAAGGTCAAAGTTTATTCAAAGAAACAATTGAATATTTCATCCGAAAAGTGCAAATATTTCTTCGCTAAATATAAAGAATATGGATTTCAATCGTCATCGCTTTCCACATTCCCCGCCAAAATCAACATTCTTACCGCTCTTTGTTTTCCTTGCCAACATCTAAGCTCCTAAATTTTAATTATAGTCGCTTTACGCTGCTTTTGCTGAAATTTATATTCACAAATTTCAATTATTATCACTTTCGACTTTTCCCACCAAAATCCCAAACGACCTAGATATTCAAATCGTCACGTTGCTACGTGAAATCAAGTTCTGTCGCGGTTCTATGATTAATAATCCGGCAGGTGATTGGTATCGCGCACGGCACGGCAAGTGACAAGTATTGTCGGTTTTATCCAGAGAATCGAGCTGGTCGATTCTCGATCCTGAAAGCGAAGGAGTGGCAAACCGAAATGTTGGATTCGTCTTTGTCAGAGGAACAGCGAGGCTGTTTCGAGGCACACGCCAAACCAATGAGCCGAGTCACGCACCCGAAGAAAAGCGGTGAGTGAATTTATGCATACCACTTCGAATGAGCGTTCCTGTATTAGGTGGGCCAAATGGGATTATTTCATGACGGTCAGAATTACAGCGACGTTCTATTCGAATCGATCAACGCGGAAGATGAATCTAATTAACCGGCTAAATGACCGAGTGATTTTAAGCTAGATAGGAATATGTGGGTTCCACGGTCTGTGCTGGTATCATGTACAAATTGGACTGATTAATTTATTTTTCAATTTGATATATTACAATTTTTATTTTTATTTTCGTATAATTTTCGTAGTCGTAAAGTTTCATTGCGTTATAATAAAGTTATAAATCGTTAAAAAGATTAAGTCTGATAAAAGAGAGTCACGGAGTGTTAATTTCATAATACTACTATTTTGAACGCTATTGAAACTTCAAAATATCACATAGCTAGACCATGTAGCCTTCTAATTATTTCAAACACTCTAGCTACGAAGAAGAGGAGAACGATATAATGATTACTATCTTAAATAACTTTACCTAAAATACCCTGTGACGCAAGAGATTGTTCCTTTAAATAGACAATAAAAAGCTCTCCGTATATTTAATAGAGCTTAATAGAATAACATGAAGCATTTACGAGCAAACTTAACAGAAAGATAATACTTGTTCGAAATATATTCTAATTATACACAAAAATAGATAAGTTACATCAATTATTGCAATAATAGAGTATACTAGAAAGACTAGAAAAGACTAAAATAACTGGGAAATGAAAGTAGCGACAAATATTAAATATAAAGTTATTATAAAATAATGTTCTTTCTTACGTCATAAAATTCCAAAACAGTCAAATCTCCCATAAAATAAAAACAGTAACATCAGTTCGATGCTATCATGTGCTCTTCCATGAATCCAATTCAGAATCGTCTTTGCGCGACAATCTTACCATCGCGACCGCTTACAAATTTAAATTCTCGTGCCCGTAGATCCACGAATTTCATGACTGTACACGGAGCGCATGCATCATGAACCGTGCAATCAAGCCTTTTTAAAATCGTGGCCTGACAAGCGACTAGGTGCGAAAAGAAAAAGGGACAAGTAGTGCGGAACGAGCAAACGTGCGTTGATTTCGAAGCTGTTCCCAGGGGACTAGTCGCGACCTTAACTTCAGTTGTGTCGGAAAACGGCACGTGTGAGTGCTTGGCCAAATTTAGTATGTACCCTCGGAGGGCAATTTGGTCACGGAATCCGATGGACGTTGTGAACGTGGACACATATACAAAACGCAGCCAGCAACGCGTTCCCATGGATAGCCATAGGTCGACCATCATCCGCGGAGACTCATAATCCGGAGAGTTCGTTTCCTGCCGGTGGCTGACGACACGGTGGATCGTAAAGCGGCGTCCGGCGTGATTAAAACGCAACGTTCTGTCCCTTTTCGCGGTTAAACGACTCTCGTGGACAATGGCGACCAGGCTGCGATAAGTATTTAACCGGGGGACCGGGAGAGATGCTTTACGGGATCTCGTAAAACCGCTTCATCGTCGAACAGTTTGATCCGTTGAAGCCGGTGTGCTGGTTTAGTCGTGAAATCACCTTTTGAAAGAGCGACCAAGTATTTTAGAAAATATAGAGATGAAAGACATAAAGATAAAGTGGAAACCACAGACGAGTAACATGACGAGCCGTTCTTGTTTAGAAGGCAGATTTTAAAATTCAATATGTCGTTAATCAATTCTACATCAAAACTATGTTTCTATCCGATTCTGGATTAAATAAGCAGTCTATTTTTCCTGTGATTCACATAGCCAGAAATATTTCTACGTTCAAAGGTATAAATTCTACTACATTAAATTAAGCGATAATTGAATGAACTGGGCAAGGAAGATCGCGATTCGAGAGGTGACGGAATGGAATCTGTGGAAGTTATTTTACGGTTCATAAGACGGGTGACAGTGTTAGAAAATCTAGCGAGAAGGAGAAAAAGAAATCGGAGCCAAGGGATTACGTCCCGAAAATAGCTGCCCTTTATTGGATAACCCGTAGGTCTTAAAAATTTAAAGTCTTCCGGTGTAAAAAGTAGTTCCGACCTTGTGTCCTTTCTTTCCTTGTACACCCTTTAACGTGTATAACATTTATTCTCTGCGAGAAGAACGGAAGAAGAAAGGCAAGCAGAAAAGAGAGAGAAAGAGAATGAAACGGGGAAATTTATGGGGAATCTTTAGGGTCGAGAACATTTAATGACAACCTAACAAAACGACCTTTATTTTGCTGAGTGGTAAGCACAGTTTTCGATGTTTCCACTGGAAAGCTCTTGCCTCGTTCCTTTTGCACGTTTCACTTCCATCCGTCTCTATCCCCTTTGCTCTCTTTTCTTCTCGTTCGTCCATTCTTTCCTTCTCTCTCTGTCTTACTCTCTGCCGGTTCTCCATCCCAGCATAGCAGACGAGTAATCCAGGAATAATGAACAGCCAGCTGTCACTCGCAATACCCGCTCTTCCAGCAAATACGACTCTTGACGAGTTTGCGCAACTTCTGGCCTAGCTGTTCCCAGGGAAGAAGACGAGAGCGAAAGAGGGCGAATTCGAGAAGAAAAAACTGCTGACCTATGATCGTATACTGCTCGGAAATCAAATTTACTTTCCGGCTGACTTTTTGAATATCCAACTTCTGTCATTGCTTCGCGACACGATCTTCACCGGCGTAAATTTTATTCCGAGTCGCGGCAAGCGATTTCCCAGTGACGAAAACTTTTATCGCGTCGCGAAACAATCAAGATCGTCTGAATCGTATCGAAAAGTTTCTCTTGCAAATTTAAACGTAGCTTCGAACGTATTTTCGAACACCGCTTCCAGCATTTCCGACGCTGCTTGACATGCTTAAAGTTTCATGTTCCCTCTCATCCACGCATTGTTGTTCCGTTTAGCAGCCAGAAGAAAGAGCGAAATTACGTTAAAGATATTGTGTTGCACCGGTTTCATAAATTTTACTGATTAATGCGTTTCAGTGTATCCTGTGCAACTATTCGAAGCAATTTCCTGTTCGTCTTTGTTCGCGCTACGGGTCTAATCCGAACTGGTTTTGCCGGCAGTTAACGAAGTTTTCATTAGTCGTGCTCCTGGCAATGCCGCTAAATTGCTGTTCTCGTTTAGCTTTTGCTCATTTTGAAATTCCAAACTACCGTGCCGCTGCAACGCTGTTAATATCGATAATCGTCTTCGTTACGAAACCTCCAATTACCTGCAAATATTAATCAGCCTCCCGTGATGTTACACACGCCAACTTAATCGACACCTATCACACTTTTCCGTATGACGAGATCTTTTCGGTGCAATATAATGATTAACCTTGTGAAAGTAATATAAAGTATATTAATAAAAAAGTATTTGCAGTAAATATCTTGTAACTTCCATATATATATATTTTTTTTCAGATTGGTTTCCAATTTTACCAATGTCATCATGATGGTCTTGTCTCATTACAGCGTAAATTGTTTTATACATTACATGTAAGTGTTCAAATACTTCCGTAATCCACTGCACATCATTTTATCAGTATCAATAAATTTAATCGCTATATTAACGAAAATATGACTAATATTATCATTAACAACGAATTGATGTCATATAATCTTATTACAAATATATTAATTTTGATCCTACAGAGCGTATTCTCCATCATAGGAAAATCAAAGAGACACTGGTAAAAGTGGAGAATCCTCCCCTTTAAAATACTTTTCATTTCACTCCAATGTGACTTGAATTGCCAAGATATTGTCGTTCGAAGCGGAATGTAGTGTTTAATGCTTCGCTATCGCTGTTTCTTTCGCATAATCGATCCTCTTTTTCGCTCTCCTTCACTGACCTGCCTGAAGCGCAGCACATATGCGCTGATCAGTAACAACACCGAGTTTGCGTATTTTTTACTATTACTATTAGCGACATACGCACTTCCGGAAAAAAAATAGGTCACCATGCATTTGGCTGTCATTCACTTGTCTCTATACTTTATATGCTTTATTCGCTTGTCCTTTGAAATTCTGTATCTCGGGAACAGATTGAGATATCGAGATGAAACAAAAAGCATTTTAAAGTGCACGCTTTCCTTTATTCTCTGATATGATTGATGTCTATGATTTTGCAATTTTTCTGCGTGTATTTTTTGATCGAAGTTGCCATTCAATAAGAATGTACTCGTATTCAGAAGAAATTTACGAAATTTATTCAAAGTGAAAAAGTTGAGTTAAAATTGAATCTTTTTAGAATATAAATGTAATACATTATCTGTAATGCGAGGATAATAATCATATAATGGTGGTAGTTAAATTAAGCAAACAATTAATGTTTCCATTCTGGTTTGCTTTAAACAGTAATAAAAATTGCAGAAGTAAATTTTGAGGTATGTTTCACACATTGTTACAGACTACTATTACGAGGATAGAACAGTTTTTACTTAAACGTGGCGATTATCTCTCTGTTTTATATTCATTCCCATAGCCACACTCACAGCGCTGTTACACAACGGCAGACCTTACATTTTTGATGCGTAGCTTGATTTTCAAAAGACCATAAAACACACGCGAGCTTACTCATTTTTTAACGCGAGATTTTATGAACCTGTTCGCTTGTTTTCAGTGAGTCCGCGTAATATAAGAATTGTTCCATTTGTAACTCAATTACTTGTTGTGTATTTGTTTTATGAAATTTTAGTTTTAGGTTTTTACTCTCTGAAATTTTACTTTCATTACAAAATTTTATTGTAATTATAGAATTATTATATTTCTCAATTATCTCAAATTATTTCACTTCCAAGTTATCTAAGGAATAATAAAATATAAAAAATAAAATATAAAAAATACTAACGATGTTATATAAAATTCATATCACTGAATTTCGTGTATTTCAGTTCGCGACGAATAGCGAATGTGGAATTCCTGACGTTTTAAAAGAACGTGTAACAGGAAATCTGGTTTCAGGATATGATGGCGATTTCGAAGCTGAAAATGATTGAGCAGCTATCGCATATTGCTTCGAGTTAGCATGCAGAGCTTTCGTAAAACCTGTTAGATAGAACTCAGAACTACTCGAGACTACTCAGGACTCAGGACGTTGTCATCCTCGTAAAATGAAGCAAACGAGTGATCGATATATTTCGACCTGTAAGCATATCTTCAGCTCTGATACCGAAGATCGGAAAGTACGTTTTAACGAGGTGTTTGCAGTCTCAAAATACGAATGTCAATGGAAATATCTGGGAGTTGCTCCGAATCTAAACGATATTACATAAGCGATATTACATGTAGATAAATTGAAAATAGTTTGATTCATAATGTAAAGTTTATATTATACATAGTGAAAATAAATTGAAGATAGTAGATTTATAATTTAAATTCGATATTATACACGTATTATACATAAATTAAATTGTATATTTATTTGTAATTTGATTATGAAGATCAACTTGTACTTATATCATAAATATAAAACAAGCATTAATCGAAACAGGTGAAAAGTATTTAATTTGCTGCTACTAAATTAAAATAAATATTATTAAAATTTGAAACTGAAACCTTTAGCACGTATTAGAATTTCCCATCAGTTTTATGCGACCGTATATTTTCAATATTTTCCAACTAACTTCTAAACGCGTAATCGTCGAATAATAAGCAAATACATTTTACGATTTTGATTGACGGTGTGAGGACCGGGAAGAACGGGGCTCGGAAACAAGGCGACGCTTATAATTTATGGTATCGCTTGAATAAAGCATGACCGCGAAGCGAATTCCACATTTTACAACTTTCACGCGCGAGTATCGTCGTGTTTTGTCAAACGAAATTGGGAACACGATACAACGACCGAGTCAACTTTTACGCCGTTCCACCGTTACACGGCGATACTCGAGTACAATGAACATATTTTTCGCGTTGTTTCCAGGGATTCAACGGGGACTCTTGTTTCATTTACATAGCCAGGCGAAGCGACTGAATTTAATAATCGATACAACGTTAACGGATCGACGAAACGTTCTACCCATAGATGTATGTGGATTCATCGACGAATCGAACGATCCGTGGGTGTGTTTCGTAATTTCAACGACGACGAAAAGAATCCTTGAACAATCACAAACCGATAACATCGATAGTGGCTAAGTCGAACGCGAGAATCGAATTCTCTCTTTCTCTTCCATTCTCTGGTAGTACGAGTCGCGTTTTCAAGTTTAGCTCAGGTCGGTGCTCGCGCGTATCGCGAAATTGGATCAGTGAATAATTAGAAAATTAATTAACGATTCACGGAGGGTCGCTGCACAGCCTATCTTCATCTCTGCAGTACATTGTTTATCAGTGGGAAGGAGGGTGTGCAAAAAAGCGAGATGCGCGCAAGCTGGGCGTGCAATAAAAGAGGCCACGTATACCAATAGAGAAAGAATGAGAAAGAACGCGAGAGAGGATGAACGAGAAATAGGGGGGAAACGGACGTAACGAACATTGCGCTTATTTATTCGGCCGTTTTTCATCCGTGGCGCGCGGGGTTACTTCGATACCTCGACAAAGGATGGCTCTCCGACCTGTCTGCTGCGCGCTTGACACAGATACACATCCAGCACACTTTTTAATTCTGTTTTAATCTCCGAGTTATTGCTACTCCAGAGCTTGCGCCGGAGTTTCCCCCCATTCATCCCGGTATCTCAAACACACTGTATATATGATTCCGCACCAACGACGGGAATAATGGATCGCGGATACGCGCGCGAGACCCAGCTTCTCTATAATGCAGTCATTGCAGCTGATACAGAGATGCGAACGAATACACGGGACTTCTCTTATTTTCCATCTTTTTTTTTTTTTTTTTCCTATGTCACACTGGTAGTTTTGTCACGACGACGACACCACGCGGTACAAGCAATAATCGACTCAAAGAAATTTCGAGAAAACGTACCGTCGACTCTTTTCCACGACGCTCTTCCTCCTCGTCCCTGTTGTCTTCGAGAAAACAATACTACACCGCGGTGAACGCTCGTGCGCGTCTGTTTGATTAAAAAATATATCGTAGCTTCCTTTTCTGCATACACCGCTGTCAGGATTTCGAGTCGAGATATTAATATACCTGAAGCAGGTTTTACTCAGTGTGCTTGCGCGCCACGCTACTACTTACCGTAATTGTTCAAACGCCAGGTATCGTCGAAGATTAATGTTACTTCTGGGATCGGGTTAACTTGGTGCAACGCGAATCTCTGGTTCCCGTAACCGTGCACTCGCGTAACCACGTTGTAGAACACACTCGAAGAATGTGTATGGAGGTATACAGCAGAGTTACTATGTTTTGCGTTTGATGTAATTTCACTGGTTTCGTGACCGTTTGAGCGAAAGCGTGTCTACAGCTGCAGGGTTCAGAGTAATGGAATTTCTGTATTGAGGAGAATTAGGAAATTTCCTCGGAGGTTTTAGTTCAATTTTCCGCCAGCAATGAGACTTTTCATTAAAGATAAAGAGATCGTATCGTCAAATACAATATAAGTGCAATCTTTATACTTTAATAAAAACCTATTTATTTTAATTCATAACAGTTGAAATACTCAATTACAAGCTTGAAAGATATAATGCACTCGATGCTAACAGAAAATCGAACGATAACGCATTTGAAAGTCAGAAAAATGTATAATGCATTCGAGACTTTAAAGATTGGATGATGGCGCTCTCGAAGCTCCAAAAATCGAATGATAATTCAGCACTCGAACCTCTAAGAATCGAAAACTAACGCACAAAACTATGAAAGTACAACTAACTAGCCAAATATTGCGCCATCCTCGACTCGTATGATTTTCAAACCTATTCTCGCGACACAGCAGCTGTGTCGAGCGCGAGTTTAATTTCCGTCTGGCGTAACGCCGTCGACGATCATGATCGTCTCACCCTGGACTCTTTCCCTCGTCGAGCGTTAAACACGCCATGGGCACACAGAGACGAACACTCTACCCTTCGATCAACAGAGGCTAACAGCAATGAAGCAAGGGGTTCATATGTTCGGCCGTTTGACAGCGAAGCGTTTAAACGCGAAATGCGATCGGTTAAGTGCACCAATCACGGGCAGAGCGTTCGAGAGAGTCAAATAGAGCTTGGAATTCGAAATCGCGTCGTCATACTCCGGCGTGAAATTACGAGGATCGCTGGGGATTCCGACAGGGGATCGTTTGAGAGGGGAAAAGAGAGAGAGAGAGAGAGCAAGAGAATTCATGAATAATCGCGAGGAAGAAAATTTCGGGCTCAAGTTGAAGGTCGACGAAATAAACGTGTGCAGAGGGAACGTTCAGGATTACTGCAATACATGTGGACTGTTTACACGTTGTATTAAGCGGTAACTCCACTGTACACTCTTCCATTAAATTGCGCTCTTGCGGCGAGCCTGGGACTTCTTCGAAAGCCCGCCGAAACTGCTCCAACCTTCTTGTATTGTTTGGCTTATTGCATGGATTGGTTAGGATTAACTTTCTACGCCATTCGTGCCGCAAGTCAGCTTTAAAATGAGATAGATTTCTTCTAACAATATTACATATTCATCAGCTCCATCTTTAATACAAATTATATGTATTAGGTTACTATTCACGCTATATATTAATTTTTTAATACATTCACGTTTCGTAACTTTTTATGTAGCTCCTACACTACGCTTTTAGGCATTTTCTACACGAGGTGTTCAAATACTTTCACGAACCCTGGTATACATTCCCAAATTTCATTCCTCTCACGATTCATTCTGACCTCTCTGAGATCCCTAAATGTCGTCAACCCCAAAACAGATTGTCGAAATCCTTAGCAACCATATCCCTTCATCACACAAGTAATATTCGCACCGATTACGGGAATAATCGGCAGAATAACAACCGGAGAAATAATAACAGGCTCTGGCAAATTGAATGGGCTAACATGGTGGAAAAGGATGGTCGGTGAATTCCAACCGCCCGTTTGCAAACCGATCGCGCTCGCGCGCGTGCACGTTATTACGGCGACGTGTTCCATACCAGTTTCCAAAGTTTCAGCCGGCTGTAAAGTCCGCGCGCGGGTAATACGTACGCTCGGATCGATACTTTCCTATCTTCATCGTGCATGAAATGCGCCATATGTCCCTCGGAGCATGATCGAGTCGCCTGGCTACTTGGATGCCTCCAACTCGTCCAAAGACTCGCCTCTGAAAGTTCTCCTCAGGCCAGCCGGTCTCGTCCGCTCGATCGATTCGTCGATTCAAAACGAGGGACTAGAGGCAAGAGTTCCAGCCCGGAAGTGACGCAGCTACCCACATGGATACAAAGGCGGAACGTCTGCACTCAATGCGAGTAATTCCATTCACCTGCACCCGCCACTAATCGACCGACATCCCGTGCCTCTTTCACACACCCACACCGATTATAATACCTCCGAACGTCTCGAGATCCGAACGCGAATAGTGATTAAGCTAACGATGGCTGGAGCGTATTCGTTCGTTCGTGATTTCTGTTTCGTATGCTCTGCTCGCATGGGAGATAAGGGAGATAGTCTTTACAACGGCAGTTGTGTCATGACGCTTGGCTTTATGAGTTAGTCATTTAGGCTAAATAATTTTGTATAAGTAATCGTATAATAATCAAGTAATTTTGGAAGTTTGTTGGTTAGACACATTGGATATAGATGATGGTTTTACCCATTATATCTATAAACCAGACTAATTATGTTTTCCACAAAGAAATTCATGGCAAAAGCACAATTTTCTAAGCACAATCTTCTTTCAGAAGCACGGAGCATTTCGCTTAAGTGCAAAATAAACGGAATGCCGCGCTCCTCATCGGTTCTTCAGTAACCCTATTGCTTTCCAGCGTATGTACACTCGCTAAGAGCCGGCCAGATCCCATTGAATAGTAACATGTACAGAAACGGTGTGTTTGGTAATGAATATTTATGCATCTTCAGTTGAAACTTAACGAGGAGAGAGAGAGAGAGAGAGAGAGAGAGAGAGAATCACATAGACTGATCGAGGATGCAATTTGCGCCGTTCTACTTGCCGGATTCAATCCGGATTCTTCCTAGTTGAATTCGTCTTCCTCCTGTCGAGTCTGGGAAAGAGAAAACGAGATCCTTGAATTATTTAAAGAAATTTCATTTATCTGAGCTTGGTGTATCTTCAACGGACGTCCTTATCTCCGATCCTCAGTTCTCGCGAGGCCGTTTCTCTACCTCGGTGAGGAAAGAGCGGTCGAGTTCGTGGCACGAACTATTTCCCTCGGTTTCGTCTGAATATTTCTTCGTTTTTTGTCGGCGACATTTCCTCCCGGCTCGGTAAGAGAGCCGAGCACGACCTGCAGGGCCTGCTGCTCGAAATGCATGCATCTGGAACGACCACGCCTGGAGGGTGTCAGCGACGGGCTGCGAGACGGGGGCTAGAAAAGAGGAATTGCGCGAAGCAGAACGACGTCGTCGGCTATGACAACGACGACGACGACTCGAGAGGGCCACTTACGTTTGAATTTTAAATTCTCCCCTCTGGATGGGAGATTTTCCGCAGGCGAGGCATAGGGAGGCGGCAAAAGAAGGAGGACACCTCGGCGATGGATTAAGCTCGCCGAAGCACGAACGAGACGAAGGGGTCAAGTTGGCTCGGATGAGATCAGCATTCTGGATAGCGGCGAACATAGACGGGTAGAACGAAAAGGACGGAAGAAACCCGAAGGAAACGACGGAGAAGAGCGTGTGCGCGAGCCACAGATCTACGAGAGAGACACTTCGCGACCTTCCGGGCCTCTGCACACCGCTCCAACCGATCCACTCTTCCCCTTTTCTTCTCGCTACACTGAGAAATCGACGCCCTTCGCCTTTCATCCTCCTTATTCTCCTTCTTCTTCCTCTTTTCTCGCTTCTTCTCAATTCCGTGCTTCAGATTCTTCTATCCTCTACAACCTTCAATTTCTCTCTCTTCTCCTGCATTTTTCTCAAAACTCAGCCTTCACGTCGCGAGCCGCGTTCGAACGATCCTCTTTTTATCCGCCATTGAAAGAGCGCAGATAAATAGGGGCGGAAATTCGTGAGATAGCTTCGACCCAATGCAGGTCCACGAAATTGCAGCCCGGGCGGCTCAATTCAATCGTGCGAGAAACTCACGCTACCGATGCTTCACACGAGCTTCCCAAAGATGTGTACGAAAAGTAGAGGATGGAGATCGAGGCTATACGGGAAATACGTTTACGTCTATTGGATCGTGGATTATACGGTAGACGGAGTGGATTCGATGATAAATATGTGCGACTGTGCGTGGTCGATGCGAGATGATGCGCCGGGAGGAAAGGCGCGAAACGCCGGTGAGATTCACCGACGAAATTGGAGAAAAAAGATTACGGTGCTTTATTGTCTTCACGAGCTTGACAATAAAAGCTTCAAGTCGTATGTTTGAATTATTGAATCAGAGAAATATTGCACGTTATATGTAATAAAATGTATTCAGCAAATTATTAACCTTCTAGCTGCATTATTTTTAATTCTTATGTGTTTTCATGGCGGCTATAAAAAGTATTTGCGCATATCCTTATATTCCAATGAAGCATTTTCTTTATTAAATTCTACCTTTTTGAATGATAATACTAAATAATACGAAATTTAATATACCTACTTGGACCTAATTAATTATTGCGTAAATGCTATAGTAACTACAATGGCGTGTAAATATTTTCTATAGCTACTATATATATTTAGGAATATTTGAAGTAAAATATCGTTTATGATTCTTTCTACTTGATTTCATCAAGAACTTAAAGAAGGAATCCTTAACCAATATATTCCTGCCTTCGATCTCGTGTTCCGTATATTCTACTGAATTTGTATCATTCAGCGAGAAAATATTAATAGAGGAAAGGAGGGAAAGCGAGGAAACTTAAGCGGTAGTATCTCGACGATTTCATATCGAGGAGACGGGTCGAGGTTCGATGCAATCGCGCGCGAAATGCGCGCTGCGTCTGGCAGTTGGTTAAATCGCTCTAGCCCAGTGGAAAGAGGAGGAAAAAGAAAGGGAACCTATAGAACAGCATAACGATGGGAAAGAAAATCGTGAGAGCGACGTGACAAAGGAAACGAGGGAAAAGTGGCGGGACCGTCTTCTGCGTTTCAATATTTTAGAATCTTTCGCTCTCTTTTCCTTTCTCTTCTCTTAGACACGCAACAATTCTCTTCGAATATAGCGGACAGTCGTAATGTAGGTGACAATTGGAGCGTGTCAATGCTCCATTCCAAGATTTCAATAGCAGGAAAGAACCTCCCTCAGTGCACCAGGTTCTCTTTTCTATCCGAAAACCGTCTGAATTACATTATGTACATCGTACGCCAGCAGTCACGTTCTCTATCTTGCTGATAAAGATTCGTCATCTCGTCTCGTGGATCCAGAGATAAGGAAATCGCTGAAAGTTCGAAAGAGATATGTTGCTCGTCGGCATGAAATCTCAGGGATCCATCTCATTTTCTGAGATACAATGTCGCATGTTGTTCGCGTTCACGGATGGCGTGTACATAGGACGAAGTTTGTTTTTACATCGATCGAGCTTTATTTTTTTTTTTTAGTAAAAGCGGAGATAGGAATATCGACTATTGAAACTTGATTGTGATATTAAAAGGGAATTAAAGTTTATTCTGTAAGCCAAGGAAGAATTTTTATCTGTAGAAAAATAAAAAGAAGATAGATTTTGATAACGATCTGGATAACGTTCCTCGAAAAGTTGAATTATTCTTACAATTGTACAAGGTATTTTATTAAGAAATCGCAAAATATCAGAGACAAACTTTAAAGGTATTTACTATAAAATCTTCATTTAGATTCTCCAAAAGATTCTTGGATCATAAACTGACGAGAACTAGTTATTCCTTAATTCTTTTATCTCAGTATTATACCAATCTTTAACTAATTCTAAAGACTGAGGACTTGGTCGACGATCAGATAAACGAGCCGCGGGCGCTTTTCGCGCTGACCGATAAGGCGAGATGCGCTTTCATTTAAAAGGATTGTTGAATTCGGATAGTCCGTCGTCGATAATTTTATAAGACGAAATGGAGGGTAAAACAGGAGACTAGGAAACTAGATACATGTTTAAGTTGAATTCAACGTCGACGAGTTTATGAGCCTTAACTTTATGTAGCATTCAGGGACCTGAAACTACCCATCGTTCAAAAAGTTTCCGAGCGGTGGCTAGTCAACTTTCACGGTGTAGTTTTCGATAGTTGAAACGACGCGCGAAACCGTATTCTGATAGCAGTACTGCGAGGCAGATACTCGCCGTTGCTTGTTCTCAAAAGACGGTGCCTTTGAAATTTCTGTAGCCGATTAAAACCTGGCTATCCTGGCAACAAAGAGGAAAAATATTTCTTGCCTTGCGTAGAGAGCGAGATCCTTCATAAAAGACACGATATTTTCACGAGAGCTCGCATCAACCTTGTGCTCCGCAGGGAAAACTTTTCGACATGCTTCGACGAATACGGGAATTTTTTTAACTTTTCTGCGTTCCTTACTTGTCAGGAGCATGTGTTTACGCCACATTTTCAGACCGTTCACTTCCGTTTCTGATGGTTCTTCAACTCCTATCTCCACTTTAGAGAAACATATTTTTTTCTTTTTAAAGCAGAAAATTATATAAAAGTAGGAAGAAAATACATTTTTTCTGTGAAATGAAGAATCAGTCGTAATGGAAATAGCAAAAGAAGAATAGCAAAAGACCCTATTCCAAAATACAGTTCAGAGACTCAAAAATAGTGTGTCATCTAGCAATCTTTCTCATTTATGTTTCTAAAATTCAACGAGAGGGACCCAGCGACAGATTCGCCGCTTTCAACCCTCGCGACATCCTCGCGAATCCTCCTCTTTTTCACGCACAAAATCGCCGTCAATGGGACGTAAACGTTCCATCGCAATGCTCTCTCAGCTTCAGATTCCACGGGTTTATCGATCGTGGCCGCGCAATTACCAATCAAGAACCGGCAACGCGGAACTCTCCTGTGGAAATCAATCTCAGCTTTCCGCTCGACTACGCCTGGCGGACCGAACCCGCGCTGGCTTATAGACGAACTATGAGAGAAAGGGAAACGGAGAGAGAGGAAGGTGATCTTACGAGTTAGGTGGACGCGCGTTGCACGCAACCGAGAACCAACGGAAACCAAAGCGAATGGTAGAAACAGATTCGAAACTATTTCAGAGCGATCTGCGCGAACCAAGTTGCGAAGTGAAGCGACTGATGCAACTATTCGGAGCAATGGGTGCTTGGGTGCATACATGGGAGAGTTAGAGTCGGGCCACGGGATTTACCGCGCGAATTTCTCCACGCCGGAAACGCTACCGCGCCACCGACTTCCGAAACGTCTGATGCCCCCGCGGTTGGGATTACGTCAAACTGGCATAACGTATCCGTCCGCCACGCCGACTGCATAGACTGTAGCTTCGCCAACTTCTCTAGACTTCGCCAGAGATTCTCCTTGTCCAACCTAGGGAAAAGCCTTGGGTAATTGCACCCACGCTGCGGTCCCTGACCACCAACCTGAGACTGGGATTCCGACCTTCGTTAAGTCAAGACCTTGCGACTGGACTTTCGTCTACCTCGATTACACTATCCACTGAACCAGAGACTCGTCTTCGCAAAGTAGTGTTCTTCGTATCGCGAATATACTCATAGTAGGTAAAAATGATATAGTAAGGTCATCGAATAGTGGTTAAAGTTTACAATTTTCAACGAAAATGACAAGTAGGTTACAGGCTTAAGTTCATGGCGAAGAACGACTTATTTGTTGGAGGTGCATCGTGAAGTATTTTTGGCGTATATAAACAAATGAATAGCGAAGAGACGTGTCGCATTGAACGTTGACTTCACTACTATCTCAGAAGTTAGAAGAAGCTTCTTTAGGTTTAAATATAGAGTCACTTAGTCAGCGCGTTCGGTAACAGAAATCTAATAAAAGATGCTGAATTTCTAGTCACGTATAGACGTTGACATGCAATGGCCCAACATGACAAATGGTCTCGCGCATTGACGTATAAGTCGCTTATTGAATAATTCAGTAAAAAATTAAGCGCTGTTGCGTTTCGAAGATAAGAAGTTGAAAAATACATATTTAGCAACTGCCTCCCGCGGGTTCTTCGGATATTCTCTTATAGTTACAAATTGCCAATATTACAAATTCTGACGACGTCTGTCAAGTAGAATCTTCGCTTACACATTAACATTCAAGTGATTATCTCGTTAGCATTTGTTCATACCTTTAAGCAGCGAAATGCTCTCTGTACTAAATCAAAGATTCAATAGCTGTAACCGATTTTGCATTCATATAACTTCGAATGTTCGCCTACAGAAACTTCGTTTATCTTCG
Organism: Bombus fervidus; assembly: GCF_041682495.2. Taxonomy (NCBI): domain Eukaryota; kingdom Metazoa; phylum Arthropoda; class Insecta; order Hymenoptera; family Apidae; genus Bombus; species Bombus fervidus. Next base: position 1,428,658 of record NC_091523.1, on the reverse strand, counting down.
TATATTTCTTCTGCAGTTAAACCTAACTACGATATTTATCCACGGAACGTTTTAAGGTAAAGACTCTTATATATATCCCAAAACAATCGTCGAACAATTCCATAAAAATTGCTGGGTGCGATTTTCCTTAGGATCGCGTCGCATCCTCCTGCTCGCTAGTGGTGCACGAAAGAGAAGGAGAGATTCAATGAACGATCGAAGAAGCTGGACGCGTTCCTTTGACGCGCGTGTTCACGCATGAGTAGGCAAGTCCTTCTTTTGGACCATTGCCGGTAGGCAATCAACGAGGACCATAGAAGCGGTCCTGGCCGATGCAGTAACACATACGTTCCACCCAGCAGCAATGTGCCAGCAATTTATGACAAGGTACAAGCGCAAACACGTGTACCTGTACCATACATTGGACCGACTAGACTGTATAAACGTGATGCAAAGCATCATTGCACACATTGCATGTGTGTAAATATGTCTATATGTATTGCTGCGTTCACTTCTGCCTACATGTGCAATGTGTACATATATACGTACATATGTATAGATATGTGTATATTCGTATGTAGTTAGACGTGTGTAGGCGGAGGCGAAGTTACGGAACCATGGCTTGCCTCTGCCTTATAGGTGCCCCCTTCCCTATCCTCTCACCCTGCCACCCCCTCGTGTAAGGGTGGAGCTCACGAAGAGAAAATCCTTTGGCCAGCGAAGCTTGGATAATCGCGCCTCCGAGCTATAGTCGCGCCTCTTCGCCCGAGAGGCAAGCACGGCAGAGAGAAGACACGCTTTGCTGCAATTGCAGCGGCTGCCCATCCGCGTGGAAATCATAGCTCGCTGCGGGACTCGAAATTGTCCGGAAACGCTCGGATTCTTCTTTCACCAACGTTTGATGGTGGTGGTCGGTGATGGTGACGACGGAGGCGAGGATAAAGCAGAGAGTAGAGGGGTTCAACTTCTTCGGGGATTTGAACGTAAAGGGGTCGCCCGGTACCATCGACAACGATCTCTCCTCTCCTTTTGTAATTCCACAAGCAGCTCGGGGCTGGCTCGTTGTTCCGCTCCGTGTCCTTCCAGCGTCGATCCGAGTTGTTCCGATCAAAATCGGATCTGGGTTAGAAAGCACCGTTAAACGACCTTGAACGAACTACAGTTGTTCCCATCACTATGGCGACTATCCAAAGAACGACTTCGGCTATATGTAATAAGGATACCTCTTTTTAGTTCTTTTATACTATCATCGACATATGTTTCGCGATTTTAGGCATGTAGTGGGACGTTTTCTCGATTACCGTACTTTTCGTTTGGTGATCTAAAGGTGTATTTGATTGTAAGCTTGTCCATTACGACAACTCATTAAATGTTATCGATGACTTCCGTCGCAGCCTGTTAGCTCTTTGATCTTTGTAGTGATTATAGAATTTCATTCTTATCAGGAACTAATCATAAAACTACAGATAAACTTTCCTCCATTTATACCAATCATTCTTACATATTTCTAATTTACAAATATTTTTATAAATAAACCACTCATTTGTTAAAGGTGCGAACAAATATTTATGACGATTAAATAATTTAACAACAAGACGATTAAGAAATTTTCCTGAATGTTCGATAGAAAATAACCTCATTAAGCAATTGGAACACATACTCGACTATATTGTTTCGCGATCAACGGAGCAACGCAGCTAAGAGATAACGAGAAGACCAAAATAAGAACCGTCGCTTCGTGCCCTGTTGATTGCGTCCGAGCTGCTGCTCGCGCATCGTTCACAGAAAATCCGACGATAATCCCCTTAGGGGTCAGAGACCGAGTATGAAAGTACCATATTGTGAAATCTGCCAGAGAGCAGTAATGTTCGAGGTTTGAGGTTCACAGACTCGTCCGACGTTGGATGGTATTAAATGTCATCGCGAGAGAGATTACGCGCCGCTTTGAAAGAGCCTTCATCGTCCCTCTTTCACCGTCTCTATCCTTTTTCTTCCACTTTCCTCTCTCCTCTCTTTTTTCCACCGACTCTTTTTCTTCTCCAGAGGTACACCGCTATTTCACCTATTCCTTTCCTGGGTGTCGCCCGTTTGCTGAGACGTGCAACGCGAGTTCTCTCCTTTTTAAAGGGTGGTATTCTGACTACCACCCCCGAACGTGGCCCAACCTTCCTTTCACTCCCCCTCGAAGCGGCGGCAACCCCCTGTGGCATCGAAGGGAGCCAGCTTTCATATCCCATTTGCCCCTATTTTTCATAAGCGATATTAGAATCTATCACCGAGACCCGGCAGGCACTCCACTGGAGAGCAGAGGGGATGAAATCGAATCGAGGGTTATACGGATCGGAGGGAGAGGTCGGATACCGTTAAAAAAGATAGAGAGGCGCCCGATTATCGGTCCGGTGGGGCACCTCAATCGCTGACGATTATCGACACCATTCAACCACCGACGTGAATAGATCCAGCCTCACGACAGAAAGATGCTTTCCATTCGTATTCTGTCTTGTTTCCTTGCTCGCTCTATCCCACCTTCCTGTGAGGAGCAGACGAAAGTTCAGCTACAGTATATATAGAGACTAGCAACCTGATATTTCTTTCATCCTGACGCACGACGCTGGATTGGTACATCGATTGGAATGCTTCTGTTTAGTTTTTAGATTCGTCCTCTGTATATAAATTTGTGCTAAGAAATGTTTGTAATATTTTATATATACATTACTCGGTAGAACTTTTATATAGCCATTTGTTTATTTTGTATGAATTGCACTTATGTGAACGAAAATTTGATTAGTGGTTGTTTAAATAAACTCTTGCCAGTTGAATGTGAACTCCTATTATATGAACAAAAAATCATAAGTGGTGTTCTATTGTACTCTGTCTATGTCTGAAATCGTAAATCTAGATGATCGTAGCATTAATTAATTCTTTCTAGTTTGAGTGAATATGAATTTGTTAAGCGTGGATAAAGAATTAGATATATCTTTATGAATTTATTCTTCAGCCCACGCGCTAGTTTATATAATAAAATAATATAATAAAAATAATATAAAAGGTTAACAAATATACACGAAGTCCCAGTCAAGCATGGCTCCATATAACTTCACTAGAACTCTATATAACTACCGAAGGAATACAATATTATTTCGAACGATTTCACTGAAGCGACTCAGACTGAATATCGTATCCATCATCTATGAATGTATAGTCAAGCCAGTAATTGATAACACCCCGTAAAAATGACTGGTATTAAAAGAAAATCGTTTACGTCATCTAGCAGAAGGAAGTTCGAAACGAAAGCTAGTTTCCTTGATAGCACTGCTCGTTTCGTAACAATTTATTCTTATCGCTGCTTATCTCTCAATCTACGCTATCGCTTCACTAAGACGGAAACGTGCGGTGCCGCGCAAGACATTCAGAACGACCTTCGCTAGTTCAAAAGAAAGCGTACGATAACAGATGGTGTTATGCAAATTTCAAAGACGCCCTCAGTTCCCCCTCTTTTCTTTTTCTTCTCTTTCCTTTTCTTTCCTTTCCTTTCCTTCCCTTTTATTTTTTGCTCAATTCTGTTCAGCTTCTAATCGAGCTGCGATGAATTTACATTTTTCGTACTTTCCATCGCGAACGAAATTCTTTTGGTCGTTTGTACACGTGGTACGCGAGCCGGATGTAAATGCTCACCGTTTCGATTCCTGACACGCGTCCCCTTCTTTTATTCTTTATGTTAATCGTGCTTGAATAAAAGTCTGCGTAACCGACCACTGCGACCAACATATTGTTATGCGTGACGCGATCCACTGAAATTCGAAGATACTATCGCGTTTATGAGTTTGCGAAATTTTGACTTGATAATATCGTTTCGGTGGATTGTGGAGTAAATAAATATTTTTGTGTATTTTTAAATGTGCATATTTAAATGTTCCATAAATACACAAATAAATGTTGTTTATAAAAATGAATCAATATCATATTGTTTACGTTTTAAATATTACCATGCAATTAAATGACAAAACCGAAAAATTTTTCATCTCGCAAGAGGCGAAATATAGCTACTCTATAAAGCACCTAATATTCGATCATTCTATTCTCGGAAATCATAAGGATTGTAATTGAAAATGAAAGGTAGTGTTTTTGAGTCTATTTCAAACATGGCGTTATATTCGTATTCTCGCCAAGAAATTTTCCTGGCTTCATGGAAATTCCGATTAAGCTCTCGTTTCGTCGCGCTCGGTCCGCGAAAAACGCGCTGAAATTTCCTAGCTGACGCATCGTTGGATCGTTAAGGCTCATCGCAAGGGCAAAGCGGCGCAAGAAAGGCACGCGTTAACGTTGAATCACGCAATCACCGTCGTGATTAACGGTCCGATTGATCGCGGCGTCAAATTAATGTTATTTATCTTCGACTGCACCGATGTTGGCGCATTGGCGTCGCGCGTATTACCGTAATTACTAATTATAGTTTCGAGCCGGCTCGTTAATTACCCAGTTCGCGATCCGCGCGAGTGAAACGCCAGTATTATTGACTCGCTAAACAGAGAACAGTCTCGACCATATTTTCAGCATATTTGCGCGAGCTGCGAACTTGCGTGCCACGCACACACAGGGTACTACGAACGCGCAACGAAATTTTGCCTGCGGACGTGCGACGTCAGCAGTCCTCTGGTGCAAGCGGAAACTCGCGTTTTAACGATCACCAATGATCAAACAGCAATTACCGGCCCGTAGGTATCGAATTATTGTATAGCGAGGAGAACCGACTGGTTCTCCCAACCCCTTCTCTCGAGAAAATCATAAATTTCACTCACCTCTGTGCCTGTTGGTCTGCTTGTCGAACATCAGCATGGCATCCTCGATCTGTAATTCCAAACAAAAAGGACATGTTAATTGGCGTATTTCCTCCGACGTAAATTAATTTCACATGTTAGATGAAATCGCACTAGATTTGCTGGAAATCTGTCGCAAAATAAATTTTTCTAGTTATTAGATTTTCTTAAGAATAGGGTATTGCAGGTACAGAAGTACAATTTTTGGTTGATATTTGTAATGAAATGATACATTTGACAATTAACTATGAATTAATAGTTAAATCGCTTGGAAGATTCCAGGAAACCTAAAATGTAATAAATAACAAACGTGGGAAAACATTGAAATTGTGAAAAGTGTTTTATTACCATGCTAAAATATGTATATCATCTCACAGGCACAAATTGTCACGGTTACATTTCCGCAGATTCCAGAACAAAAGCGTATGATCGCGTTATAAACAACCATGATAAATGTACGACCTGCAAAAAGCGACAAGCGAGGCACGACAAAGACGTCAGAACTTAACGTCATAAATTAGTAGCGACCCTTTCTTGGTATTACCAAAAAAAAAAAAAAAAAAAAAACAACCCCTTCTACGTGTCAGGAGCCTAAGTGGCCCGACGAAGGCGTTATGGATCGTAAACAACCCTGTAGAAATAGCGTAACAGAACTCGTGAAAGCGCGACAAATTTTGAAGAGCGGTCAGTTTTCCTGCCCGAGGAAGAAAATTAAAGTCATACGATCCAAAAATAAATAAAAACCTATCCTCCGATTTTCTCTAGTCGTTGCAATCTACTGTTCAATTAACTAACCATCGCCGCGCGCCGTTAACTACAAGATACAACCAATAAAATCACCCTCGTTAAATTTCCACGCTTCAGCCTCGATCGTGCTTGCTACCTCTAGTAAAACGAAAAAATCACACATTTCTCGGATCGAACGTTAACCTAACTACCTCGAGCGATTGGCGACGGTAGAGGGTGGGACGCAACCCCTTGGAATCGGAGATAGGATCGCTTGTATTCTTTCCGGAAGTACATGTGTGCCATAAAGCACAGCTGGACCGAGATTTACGAAGCCCGCCGCCGAGAAAAGCATAGCAAGGGGATTGAGAATAGCGGGAGTTGTAGCAGGTTGGGGTTGTTCGGGGGTGTGTTGTCGGTAACCAAAGTGCAAAGGAGACAGAGAGAGAAGGAGAGTGAGAGAGGAAAGTAGAGAAGCACAAGAGGCGGAAAGGCGAAGCGGCTAGTAGGATTTATGGGACAGGAGAAACAATAGGGATTACCTTCACCCCCTGCCACCCTTGGAGTCGGGCTCTGCTTTGTTCCTTCGCACTTCCTGCGAAAGGACCGCAAGCACGAAACGATAGAAGTGGCGGCCATGCGTTGCTACCAGCAGTAGCACGTGAGAACAGACTCGAATTATTCGGACAGGAGAGAGGATGGACGGTGTGCGCAATAGAATCAAAGGCAGCGGAGAATGTAGAGAGGATGGGCTAAAAACTGTAGTACAAGCGGCGTCGTGGAGGCAGGAGTACATATTAAATTATGCGATTAACACTCGATGGACTTCGTCGGCGAAGAGACAGTTTCATCCCGTTTGCATCTGTCAACGTAACGTAATTCGGTTTACCGGTTTACATAATACGCTCCACGGCGAAAGTAACATCGGAGAGGCGTGTCGGCGACCGGATAAGGTCGCGTTGATTTAGGACGCCGCAGAAAAATGTTGGTCAGTTGAGATGAAAGAAAGCGGAGGATAACCGATCTTGCCGTCCTTCCTCGCTCGAAACTCGGATGGGAAAAATGGAAGAATGTTGAAAAAATTTGTGCGCCATTGCTTTTATTACTACGCGTTTTGGTAATAATTGCAGAATATTCAAAGCTGGCTCTGTGGCCATAGCACTAGAGTTCCTTTAATTTTTATGGCATTGAAGCGAGAAATCACATACACTAACAATCATTCTTTCATATTTTCCTCATACTTAACAAATAATAAAAGAACGCGATTATGTGTGTGTATGTTGAAAATAACTATACTTGCTCTTTAACAATGAGAACACATGTTAGAAGCATAGAATAACATTTTATTCTACCACGTGGCCCCTTCAAAATTGTCATATTTACAGCGTAAGGAAAGATTGATACTAAAACATCCATCCACGCTATCGTCCGGATTTAAGACCTGGCTGTTCTCGACACAGGGATTTGTTTGAATATCGTTAACTGTTTCGCAGACACGACAGGGGAACCGGAGGTTGTAAGCCAAAAACGCTTGGACCAACGGATTGTTGTTCGTTGCTTCTAACAAAAGAGCAGTCGCATATGAGATTCGCAGACGCAGCAACGCGGCGCTGCGTCTACAATAAAGAATGATTCAAAGCGTGATTGTTTTATCGTGGGACCTGTGCCTTCTTTCTTTCTTTCCGCGAAGAAAAAGGATAACAGTGGCGAATCGATACTTCAAAGACGGTGGGGAATATGTCCAAAGCACCGGGACATACCTCGGAGATGGTGATTATTCATCGAAATAATCCACATTCTGTTGCTTTAAAAGTCACGAGACATGTCAAAGAATTGAGTATCTTAGACGACATTCGTCCCGTTTTTTTACTTTCAAAAGAACAAGTAATATTATACGACAAAAGAAAGGACGATGAATGAAAAAGGAAGATAGAAGGAAAAAAGAAAGAGACGGAATGAAGCTTTTAAAAAAACAGAAGAGGCATCACAGCGTAAGGAAAGACTGACACTAGGGACATCTCGCTATTGCCAAGTCTTTACCTTCTTCGCTGTTTTTCACAAAGTGTACGTATTTCCATTATTTCTCTTGTTGTTTTTCGTCTAACGCACCTTTGTTGCAGCACACAGTGCTCAAATCAAAGTCTGAAAATTCCTCATTTGATGATCCTGGATTCGTTCGATAGATCTCTTCTTCTTTGGCGGCATGGAATGTGGATTCAATAAAAATTTAGCTCGATATGATTTTGCGTAGGAATTTAAAGCACCTGCTCGAAATCGTACTCGACAATATATTCGGAGAAGAGTTTAGAGAGAATGACTCATGGGCTTAACTTACGTTACAGGTAAAAATAGATGTCTAAATAATCGATAGACGTGGGACGCGAAGCGAGGGCGAAACACGAAAAGGGGATGATTCGATCTCCCTGAAGTAGAAACAGTAATACAATTCAATTTGATGAAAGCCGAGATATTGAAGCGCGAGTGAAAAACGAAAGGTTAGGTTAAGACAAATGGTAGAAATGTGGAATAACGAATGTCCATAACATAGCCGTATATAATCTACTAGATTAACAATCAAATTAATTTACACGGAGTGCATAATAAAATAAAAATACAAAAACCGTATTCAGCAAGCCTCATATTCAAAAGTAATAATTTTCATACAAAGTATCTCTATTTTTTCTTCTTTTTCGTTAAAATAGCACCAAATAGTATCTATGGAAACAAAATGTTAAAAGAATCAACAATTTTACGGTATCGTTGAAACTTCTTTATACGTGTAATTAAAAACAAACACTCAAAATGAAAATGAAACAATATAAATTCTTAAAACATTCCTCGGCCTCGGGTTGATCTCTTTGATCATTCCAATATCTGGTTGGTCGCTCGGTTTTCCGTTAAAGACAGAAGATTGTACCACATTTCCCCGGCACGGAATTATTTCAACTTTTCTACTCTTTTGCTTCTTGCTAGTCCGCGTAATATCCTTAGGGCAAGAATGGCAAAACCCTTTCCGATATACTTTGATGTCCTCGAGTTGTTCAACGGAATCACCCTCTGGCTTTGACTCGTTGAATCGATATTAATCTTCCTCTCAGATTGTTCTTCACGATTTTCTTGTCGTACCTCCACGTTCAAGTTATTGCTTTCTCGTTTAAGCTACGATTATAGGAAACATTTCCTTGATTTTACTTTTCAATGGATTTAGCGGCCAGTTAATTATATGAGATATCGTCGAAAATATTTCGCTGCTGATATTTTAGAAAATTAATTATCGAGCAATCGTTAAAATGGACGTTACTCATTCAGGTAAATGTATTTAAACCAGAAAACAGAGATATTAATTTTCATTCGGCTCAACGCGCAAATTTTCTATACACATTTATAAAATACAGGTATGAAAATATAATTTTTGATATTGAAAGCTAATCGAGATACGTATGAACTTCAACAATGATTACACTCTCGTTCAATAGGTTTTTCTCATGAAATTTTATCGCAATATCAGTTAAATTGAATAAAATAATGAAGAATTAAACCAACTAACAGTTTTATACGAAAAACCAATACCACTGTGATTGATTTCAAGATTGGAATTTGCGAACTTTACGAATTTGACTTTGTCTAGTGCTGAAGTGGGTGTATATTGTATCCGATAGACATCGATGAATATCGTTATTCTCGATATTCAATAGAAAACATATTTTTTTTATCAATATCTCAAAAACTATTACAATTAGAGGAATTGCATAAACAATATAAATATTATTTGTTATACAAATTGAAATATTCTGAAAGTTGTAAGCCAATTTCCTATAATTCATTTTACAAAAGCAATTTTATTCATTTAAGTCACTCTTCTGCAAACGGCGAACAAATTAATAACCTGGAATAATATGTAATGCAATTCGAAGCGATGTTGTAATTTCTGCCGAGCTTCCATGTTCCACACGGTCGATTCACAAACGAACAATACCGAAAGGTTGTAGAAGGAACAACCGGAGAAAGACGCGAAGCAGGGTTGTTGTCCCTAAGGAGCAATCGACTTCTGGTGAGTGGGCGAGGTGTACCTTATTACAAGTTCGATTCTAGTGGTGTTACAGCTCTCGGTGGGCCGTGTTGTAGATTGCTGTCTTACGAGTCCTGCCCTTTCTACCACCGGCAGTCGCTCCCTTTTCGCAGCACACACACATGCACACACACATACACATTCAAACACCTCGTATCATTTCCCGCGACAGTTTTCTTCTCCTCGTCGCTCTAACTGGCTCTCTTGTTTGGCGAACTAATTTAAAAGGGCGTCCGGAACTGGGTCAAGAGTGTACCCTTTACGCGGACTTTTTGCATTTTGCTGGTCTGACATTTGTCACAAAGTTCTTGGGTGTAGAGCACTGTGGAAACCGGTGACCTCCAATTACGGGCGCGTAGCCAACGATGTCGTTGAGAATTATACATTTCGAAAAATAAGAGATACTGTCGAAGATAAAAGGAATTCAAATTTTACGATATTTACATAACGTTAAATACACATTAAGTATTATCGATTTTTATCGTAGTTTGTGATGAGTATGAATAACTGGTCGTGTTATCCTTCGTCACACAAAATTCATATTAGACCTTGTAGAGTTAAAAGTTTTACTTGAAATATCTTTCAAAATATTGTATTTTCATTCTTATATTAGCATTTTCTTATATTACTTTCACGAGAAATGTTAGAGGTGGAATAATGCTCAAGTAATTAGAAATAAACAGTCTATGATCAGATGTATTGTACTGTGCTAACAACTATACTTCCTAGCAAGATGCAGGGAAATTTGTTGTTTACATGAAATTATATAAATGTTTAGAGAAATTCGGAGATACTAGGGCTATGATACTACATACAGAAATCCTTTACATGGGTGATATTGGTTGATTTAAAGTACAAGTGATGGTCATCATAACAGTTCACATATTTACAAAACTTACTTCTTTGCTTTCTCTAAAAATATCTTTACTTTCTGTAAAACTAATAAATTCAATTTTGAAAGTAGAAATATTCCAACATTGACTCGCACTGTGCGTCGTTGACGCATTGCGACCCTGACGCGACGGCCGAAATCGTTTCTATTTAAATCCCTGTCGTTCAAGAAGCCGATGAGTAGACGGAATAATCTAATGCGATAATCGATTCCCACAGGAATACCGTAATTGCATTTACGGAGACGAACGGAACATTCTAAAATAAACAGCGTTGATGGAGGATCGCGTACGAACTCGCCCTACCGTCTCGTGAAAGGTTTCCCACTCTTTTCTTTTTTCTTTTGTTCGTTTTTCTTCTCTGCCCCCCCTCGCTGTATCGCCAGCTCGTAAAACGACGTGGATTTAAACGAAACTATACCGATTTACCCCTCCGGTAACAGAAGCGCCGCTACACAAGCAGCTCTAGGATTTCCAGAGAATGCCCTCATTCCTTCCACTCTCTCTTTCTCATCCTCATCCTTTCCTGTTCGCTCATTTCCTGTTTCGTTCACTTTCTCCTTCCTTTCTTGCCCCCTTATCTTGGTGCTCCCTTTACGAACGATCGAGGGTAAAAGCGAGCCAGCAACCAGGGACTTCGATGAGTTTCTCCTTTTTATTCCAGCCATTTCGCGTCCCACGTCGCGTTCTATCGCAACCAACACCCCTCTGTCCCTACAGATTCAATATGCAGCGAGCTGTATTAAATCTTCGTCGTTCAAAAGATTTCGACTTCCCGCTTCGAGCCTCGTCTCTGATTCCAACACGCGTTTCATCCACGAGGAAGCTCGCCGACGAGCTGTTCACTCGGACACAATGGTTCTAAAAGTATATCTGCGATTGTTGGGCAATAGTACTCCTTCAGTGTAACACGTGACGGTTGTTCCATTTAGGATGACAGTGGTTTATGTAGTTTTACTAGCAAACTATATGTCACGTACAAAACTTTATAGAAAATTTGGTACTGTAACTTTTCTAATTAGGTTTTGATCTCAATAAAATAGTGCAAAAGGAAAAATAAAAATATGATTCTAGTTTGTACTAGATAAATTGATAAAATAAATTGATAAGTATCTATTCTCTTAAACTCAGGGAAATTAATTTCAGAGGAAAAACACTTATCAAACCGTACGCAATTATTTTACGGAATATCAAAGTTTGGTATCTGGAGGCAACAAGCATGGAGTAATGTAACGACAAAGGTAATTCTGTATTTTCGAAATTGTCCCTTAGCGGCAGCCTGAGACCACGAATGTTACGATGAGTCAGGACCATGACAGTGAATAATTCCGTGCAGAACACCAGTCGCAACGACTCTCGCGCACAATCAAGCGAATTCGGTTAGCGACACACTTTTAACGTGACTCGTTGATGAAGCGAGAATTTCTCTGTCAGCATCTCTTTCCTCAGGATTATCTGAAACGCTGTTAGATGCTAATAGAATAAGGTCCAGGCTAAACGAAATACCAACGAGTTATACTGTGTACAAGACTAACTTTGAGTATAGTTAAATATCAACTTTCGCATACATACGGCGACAGATTTGTTTTCGAAAAATGACGTAGACATACGCGTATATTCTCGAGTGTTAATTCACAGTTCGATTCAATTCCAAATTCATTAACGTTTGTGTAATTTTTTGTCGTAAGTTTTATCTTTGTCCGCGGTTCTTGATTAAGAATCGTATTTCTCTTTTCGTAACATTCGAAGATTCACTTACGATCTCCTGTCAGTCTTCATCAGATCTTTTATCCCTCGGAGGAAGTTCGAAGATCGGGAAGGTTATTTACGTTACCTTGTTCAATTAGGCGCAGCCTTCGGAGGCCATTAGCGTTAATTGAATAAAGTTTTCATCGAGGTACCATTAAATTAATACTGGTGCAATTAATATCGGCGGACCAAGTGTTTTCGTTTACTTCAACGAAAACCTCGCGTATTTCGGTAACCCATTTCGAAATTACCCCTCTCGTTAATTCGAGTACACAGATTTTACAATTTTTCACCTACCACCGAGTTACGCCGACTTATTTATCGACAAATGTACAAATACACAACCAACGAATCACCTCCAGTTTTTATTCGTCCTCATTTCGCCAAGGTTATACAAGACTGTGATTTAATCAAATCCAACCGATCGTTCCACAACAATGGAGCTCCTTGATTCATAAATGCCTTTTTTTACTTCCAGTATTTTTTCTTTCTATCCCTATAAATCGTTCATATTAATTATAATTCGCCGGTACAATTCGATTGATTGAACAAAATAATAGGCTTGCAGGAGAAATTATCGACTCGTTCAATTACGCGCGGCGAAAAGGCTAAATATCGCACGACGAATTTGTTTGGACGTAGTACCGAGTTCCCTCCCATTTCCCTCTCTAACCATACGTATATGTATATATATTTTCCTTTCGCTGTCGGTAGTAATTAGAAATAATAATTATCGGTCGATGAAAGAACTCGACATGTAAGTCGGGACCGAACCGAGCTCGAAATAATAATAGTCGTGGCTATAATAAGGAAAAGCAGCGGCCGGATTAATTTGAGAACCGCGCCAATTAGAATTTTTCCGATCGCGTCGGTAAAAACATAATAATCGTGAAATATACGACAAGGAAACAAAAACAATGTACGCTGGTAACGCGGTTTTAATGAAATATACAGCGACTTTCTGATAAACTGCTATTTCGTTAAATTATTTCCTTCTTTGTCTGCTTCTCGTTTTAAGAAAAAATGTACATGTGACTAAATTAACCAACATTTTTCTACCGACGAAAAGATAAAAACAAACATGAAATTGTAATTAAACCAAATAGAGATTAGATTGAAAATTTCATTTGAAGACCACAGGTGAACAACACGATATAAGTCACATTCTCTATCTTCCATAGGAGAGCAATTTTTATATTCGACAATGTCAGCCAATTCCGCATCGAAGCTACCTTTTTGTTTGATTTGGGAATTATATACGTGTTTCGTCATCCTTTTGAATATTTGAAAAATATTAAGAACGTTAATTATATAAACCTGTATTAATTAAGTTAAACTAAAATAACATTAATTTCCTATTTTCAAAGGACTTATATCTTCAAATCTCTTAGATTATTCTCTTCTTTAACAATTTCATATCCTTTTAGTCGCCAAGTGACATAACAGTTACAAAATTGAAAAAAATGTCTTTTTTCTGTTGTTTTCATTTAATAACTCTCATAATATCTAACCCAACATCGCGTACATGTATAGCATATTTTCCAGAAAAACACAGAAACGCAGAAGGACAAGATACACATACATATGTATATAGTATGCATGTACTATATGTAGCACGGATTCCTTTTCACCGGTGCGTTACGACGCTTTACTTCTCCTTCTCAAATACGTTCGCCAAACATCTCGCACGAGCTTGAAAAAACGCGAAGCTCGCGTATCCGCACCGCAAACGACGCGCAGGGGAACGAAAATTCGTCTAGTTGCGGCGTGCATTTGAGAATTAAATAGAAACGAGCCGCGGAATCTCGACTCGGTACGGTGATTCTTCCTCTTTCGCCGTCACGGAAAAAGGTCAAAAAGGGAACTAGGAGGAGTAGGAAATACAGAAGAAAAAGGATAAATAAAAAGAGGGGGAGCCGAAGAGGGTGGAACGTAGATGGAGGGCGTCTGGCCACGTTCGGCAGAGAGTATACGCGCATCTCACATAATTTTCCGCGAAAGTTTCCGGCGCTCCGTACAGGCATCGTTCAGCTTAAATTCATTTTTGAGCACCAAGCTCAGAGGTTCGGGTTTCCACATCTGCGTACGGAACTGGTTTCGTTTCTGCCCCGACTCGTGTCTCATTCTTTCTCGTTTCGTTTCGTTTCGTTTCGTTTCGTTTCCCTTCACTCACTCTCTCTCTCTCTCTTTCTCTTTCTCTCTTGTTTTCTCTCTCTCTCTCTCTCTCTGCCTTTATTCCGCTCATGTCCTTCATTCCTCTTCCGTCGACTTCATCGGCCGCGACTTAAGAGGTAAACTCCACAATTTCGCAAAGGTTTTTCATTGGAACACGATTCTTTTTTTCTCCATTGGCAAACGGAGAATAAGAGATCCGAACACCGCCAACTCTGGTTACACGCGAGCGAAATCCACCCATTAAAGTTTGTAAGGAATCACCGATGCAATCTCCACGCTCGATAATTGTTCGAAGTATACACTTTCCCGGAATGATTTCGGTGATTCAGTGGATTTTCCGGTAAGTGGAATGGATTAGATATATTTTAATGCGGGTCGAACGGAGGTTGAATTTTGAAACGACGAAGATGGATTTTTGATTACATTTTTATGTCACGAATCATCTTTATTCAGAGATAAATATTGGATAGATATTAGGATAATGGTACTTTTTTACCACAGGCAACTCTTCTTCTGTCAAGAAATGCATTTATAAATATAGACTCTCTCAAATTTACTATGACTTCAAGAGTAATTTTTCATCAACATATTGAAACCTTTATACGTATATATATTTAGGATAATAAATACTATCCTATATAAAAACCTCACCGAGAGATCAGAAAGGATACTACAATTTCAATTTGTTTTTCAATTCAAATCACGTTCGCTGATCGACAAACATCGGGCGCTGCTTTTGTGGATCTTCAAAAGACCGCCGGAATCGTTTAAACAGGCCATAGCTCGCTAATTCCAACAACAACGTTTCCTCGCGCAAAGTTTTCCCGACAGTTCTGCGTTTCCCGCGAACATTTCGACGAATAATGATGCGGAATGACGAAGAGCAGAGGCGCGGAACAAGGCAGTGGTGAGTAAAGAACTTAAGTAGCTCGCAAAGAGACGCAAACGCAGGAGGGTTGATCCGTTTATTCAGCGGCTCGTAAGCCGGTTCCAGCTCCTTCGTCGGCTCGAAGAGAACGCGCGGTAAACTTTCACGGAAAATTCGATGTTGCGAGCAAACAACCCGCCGTTGCCAGGACTATCAATACACGTCGTGGCTGTCGTTCGATGCGGGATCGATAGCCTGACACCGTTGTTCTGGGAATAAGAAGTCCCCTAGCTGGAACACCTAGTGCCGATCGGATGCTTTTTCTCGCGGGGATTACTTTCTCTTCGAGGAAAGAAAAAGAACGAAGACAGCGAGTGAAACACCAAGTAGAAAGAAACAGAGGATGATGGAGAGAATGGAACACTCGTTTGGGCGTTGTTGGAACGAAGCTCGCCGAATCGTCGGCGCACCAACGTTCCAGAGGGTAATCAAGCCTTGACTAATTATTCTAACGTAATTCTGAAAGTTTATACGAGCGCTTAAAACCATAGTCGTACGAGTTACTGCTGAATAAACGTATCTCCGCTTACTTCGTTTTCTTCAACCTGCAAAATGGATTTCTCGTGGTATCCGTGTTATGCACAGAAGATAGGTAATTAAAGAACATTCGTGTTGAAATTGCCTGATTAGATCGAGAAGGATACTGGACCAATTTAATTGGACAAAAGCAAAACTTTTCATCACAGATTTAATTTCTTTCTATTTAGAAATTCTTCAATTGTTAAGAATGCACAGCGAATCGTATATTTTCGGAAGTTAGATTTTCCGTCTCGAATCCATTGTTAAAGAAACGACTTAATGTAAGCAAGGGGAACGCGACGTTGCGTGACTAGGTGACAGGAAGATCGTCAACCAGAACGCAGAGATTTAATATCGTAGCCAGACGGATTCTTCAGAAAACTAGGGTAGCCTGGCTCATATTTCAGGATTTGATACATCAGATACAAAATTTCGTAACGAACCAGCGGTGTTTCTGTCTCACAGCTGACATCTAGTCATCCGCATTACCATATTCTCTGACGGCAACTGCTACAAGACCAGAGTATTCCTTTTAACGTAAGCGATCGATCGTTGTAATTTTAATATATAACCAACACACCAAATCTATTAATATTAACCATTTATCACTAACGACCAACTGTTACTTCAAAGAAAACACTTTTAAACAAAATATTTCTGCGTATATTCGATATTTCTATTAAAAGTAACAAATTTTAAATAAATAATTAAAATATATCCAAATAACCAAAAAATCACGCAAAAACAAGGATTGGAAGCGTTAGAAAGAATTTACTAATGAATAATCGTGGTTTGAATAAAACGCGAGGATTTTTACGATTGTGCAGAGCGTAGAACAAGCATGCATAAGCCTCGTGACTAAAAGGAGAAAAGAAAAGAAAGACACAACGAAACGATATATCAAACCTGTTCCCTTCGTCATTTTTCTCTATTCATATCCGTGTATTATGCAGCCTTTTAGTTCCGTGCGAGATCTCCACGCGTTTCGCATAATTTCCACGTTTTCGACCAATATCTTGTTGCTGGCGTGCGCATAAATAAAAATAGGACCGGTTGCTCACGGAGTACGAAGAATGGTTTATTTATTGACAAAGATCCATTTGAGAAACACGACCTCTCCTGAAACGCTACGTTCTTCTCTACCCTTTCTCTGTCGGGGCCGTTTTATACGGCTAGATAGCAAGTTCGTGACCCACGACGTGCCAGGCACGAGCACAACCATCGCCAACACGCGGCATCAGCCTGCTGTCTTATGTATTGCGCTCCATCCTAACCTAATGATGTGCCCTGGAATTTCACTAAACTCGTTCACGAAGGTTCTGCACTGTCTTTTCTCTTATTTTTATTTTTACTTTCGAATGCAAAAAGACTGGTATACCATCCTCCTGAAATAAAAGTTAAATAAAAGTTTTTGCTGCTTAGCTAGCGCTTATACATTTTTAAGGACATGTTATAACATTGACATTTCAAAGTTTAGTTTCGAAGTTAATGAAAAGAGAAATAGTACGAACAAATAATAAAATTTCAGTTTTTCAGGTATTCCGAAATGGTAGAGCAATGACAGTACAAACTTCTTTGAAATTTACGCGAGTGTACGTTGTGCAGGTTGATGTAAAGATTACGCAATTCTACATTACCCAATTATAATACATGTAGAAAATCCAAAACGCAATTAACGGTAACCTTATTAATTAATACTGTAACTATTATCTCGCGCAACTGTAATTATTATCCTTATTCTCCAGCGCTTATCCTTATTAGATATGGAATATTGGAATTAATTGGTATTTATAATTGATGGAGATTACGTGGTGTTAATTTGAATGAAGGTTTTAAACGTTCATTACGAAATGGAGCAATTTTGTGAATGATTTCTATCCATCAGTGAGATACTATCACTGACAGTTTCGTGACTTATGTCACTGAAAGTGAAGAATAATATAATTGAAACGATTTGGCACGCCATTTATGTCGGATCAATTACAGTGAAAGGACAAATAATGAATTTTTCAGTCAGCCAAGATTGTAAGTACTTCAAAAACATGGATAAATTGAGTAAAAGATAACTAAATCGCATCTTCCCGGCTATCTATGATCCAACCTAATCGTTCGAACTAATCGAAAGTGTGTTTACATTTCCATAAACCTTGTTCTGTCTTCCATGAATTTTTACGGTATTGTACGCGCGATATCGGCATCACGTGATGTCCAGAAGTTCCGCAGAACGTTTGATTTCGTGCACCGCACCGTAACAGCCCTATCTTTTCCTCGTACGGTCGCAGAATATTCAAAGAGTTGGTCGAATTCGCGTGTCTTTCGATGCTCGTCCCCGTGCACACACGCCATGCCGGGTGGCGTGCACCGGAAGATTTACGTTATCGGATATCGTTTTCCGATTGGCTTTCGGTTTAACTTCCAACGAAAAGTAATGAAAGTTTGTCAGTTGGAAGCATCGTCATTTGAATGTTCCTCGTAACTCTCCCGGCTTCTCCACGCGATCTCCAGAAAATTTTCGACGATTAACCATTCATTGCTTCGTTCTATCTTTCTTGTCGTTACTTTTATTGGAAAGCAAAGAAAAGAAAAAAGAGTAACAAGAAAGAAAAGTAACAAGAAATCATAATATTGAGAGAATTCGTTGAAATAATATGATAAAGCGATATAAAACGCATCATCCGTTTCTGTTCTATTACCTGTCCCGCCACTTTGGTGCACGTATTATCAATACTTCTGGATCCAATTACGAACGCGGTAATGGCTGCGAACACGTGAATTTCTCTTCTAATATTGCAGTTCGATAAACACTCGATATAAAGTTTACAGTGTTCAGTTTTTGCGTTGATTTGTACGATTTCCCGGTGTAATATAAGAAAATCAGAAAAAAAGCGTACGTCGAAAATGAAAACAAAAGAGAAGCACATAGCTGTGTTCGAATGTGAAAGCATTCGTCCTCGTCTCAACGATCGTCAATGTGGTGTTTTTGTCGTGTAACGATTCGAATGAAGTTTCCAAAATGACTGTGCGACAGATTCGAAAGAAATTTGTCGTATCGTGTTAATTTGCCGTACTAATCGTTTCGCTATGATTTTATAAGATGAGATTAATTATGGACTCCGAAATGGCTTTGCAAAGTGGACCGACCGAGCATCGCGCTTCGTCTGTTCGCAAACTTCGCTGAACAGTTTAACCAATGTATATTAAGACGCTAACTTTACCACCAATTTGCACAAAGTGCTCGTAAACTGTGCCGTAGTATGTGCCTGCGTACGAATCCGGACCACCTTGCGCGCGAAAAATCTTATCGTTGTCTCGATGGCGCTTGTGAAGTTTCTCGACTGATATAATTAGATCGGACGAGGGTAATTGGCAACTACGTTTAGGTATCTTTAGTAAAGTAACGAAAAGTTTAAAATTGTAGGTGATTACGAAATTAAAAGATCCTGCTGAATATTAAAAAAAAAAAAAAATACTTAAGTCAAAATAACAGTTATTTCGTTATTTCTTAATTACATAATCAGGATTTTAATTTGAAAATAGAACTATAAAGGATCGACTAAAGGGCAGATAATCTAGAATTGTGAAAAATGCTTGGAGCGCATAACTTTACCAACTATACACCAGATTTTTATCATAAAATTCAATATACTGGGATCCCGACTCATACTTTTTACCTTCCTATATAACGAAACCCATATTTTCTAAACCAGTAAACCCTGAAAAGAACTTCATTCAATACGACCTCCTTACGAGTTCCAGAACATTTCACACGTCGGCAGTCTCTTTTCCCTTTGCTCCCTTTAAAACACACACACACACACCACGCTATCTTTGCACCCTTATCCTACGCACGTTTTCAAAGAAAGGAAAAAGGGAAAAAAAGAGAAGTAAAAAAAAGTCTTCAGCCCATCGAGCAAGTTCGTTCGTTAAATTTAATGGTGTCACTCATTCGAAGCTAGATGCTACCAGGTGATTATCCAGCCTCGACATCGGCGCCTTGTCCCGATGGTTCTCTCGACATGTAGAATTTGATCGGAAAGAATTCGATTCTCAACCCTTATAAGATCGTCTTACCAGCTGATACGCGCTGTCTCGAAGCGAACAGGAAGTTGGATCTGGTTAGAGCGTCGTGGGGACAACGGTACTACGTTAGCAAAGTCATCATTGTCGTACATTGTCGCAGTCACGGTGATCTGACTGGTCTAAAGGGGCTGTGAGTCGAACAGGGGACAGAAAGGGGTAGCTAACAGTTAGGAGGCTGCAGTCTCTAGCCTTCAGGGGCTTCTTAATGCCATTATTTCTGGTTTCGTCCGTTGAGACCGTACCATGAACTGTCGGGGAGCAAGAGTTTCCGATAGCCAGCTTGCATTCTCTTTCCTCGTTCAACACGTTAGCCGGGAGAATACACCATCGATAAACCAGTTACGTGCTACTAGAAACGCGTGTCTCTTGTCTCGGGATTCGATTACAACTTCCTTCTACAATACTAACGAGAGATTGGTGTAAATATTGGCGAGTTTCACACTTTTTCTTCGCGAGAAGTGGCCAACTTCGTTGATGTACTCTACGTTGGAAAGCTTCGCGCGAAGGAAGTTCTCTGAGAAAGTTTTTGTAAAAAGACTTTTCTTTTTTATTCTGTAAAGTGCACTAGTGCTAGAGGGTAGAAATGGATTTTCAGAGACTCTATTAACGATATCAAATTAAATTACTCATACAAGAATTGATTTCTGGAAAAGCCGATTTCACATAGTCGATAAAATATATACTTCTTTATGTTTTCGTTGACCGCAGAGACAATCCAAGATACGTGCCATACATAACTTTATACAAGCATATATAACTTTCTAAATACAATTCAGTGGCAATGATCGTACTTTCCAATAATGGCACATGAATTTCGATATTATAAACTTGCGTTTCTGTGATCAAAAAGGGGACAGAGCATCCGTATCTATTTAAATTCCTATTGGTTCTGCCGCGTAAATTTTGCGATAAACGTCAGACACTTTACGTACCGAGGATTTATCTGCGCGGCGATCGATCGGGGCCCGTATTGTGTGTATTTTGGCTTCGGTGATTTGTCGTCATGAAATGTTGTCGATTCTCACTCTATTACCATTGCTATTATTATTCGCTAATAACTTAACATTTATATCAATTATCGGCCCACGCGGAATATATCATTCACCGCGTCCGTTGAGCCGCGAATTGTCAATACGTTCCGAAACAGTCTGCTGCGAAATTTACTGCCGCACATAACGCATTCATTTTGTCCGACTAAATATTGTAAAGAAATGGGCATTTAAATGCGCAGATATCAGATACACATGTTCGGCTGGCTGAGCAATTCGACCGCGCGAATCGAGACACGAACGCGCCGATTGTTTGGAAGCGGGTCGCTGGAAATTGTTGAAATGTCAATTCGAGCTCGCCGAATTAATTAACAATGGGGTAACAAAACCCTCCTTTTTACCCTCGTTATATCAATGAGATACTGCATAAATATATTTCATGGGTACCGATACATGGTACATTTATCTAGTCATTTAATATAATATATTTACTTGAAAATCACATAAAGAGATCATAGTAAGTCACGTCTTTCGTGTTTCACAGAGAAATGATCTTAAAATTCCATACGTTTTCAATCAATTTTATGTTACCAATTTCTCTCCTTTTATTTGAATTTTATTATTTTGATTATTTGATTTTGAAATATATGTACACCGACCCATGAAAGTATTATGCACGCGTTGCTAATAAAATGCGTTACTGTTGCTACGAAAACCCAATTCTCCATCGAAGCGAGCGGAATTTTCGCTAAATTTGTGGCTCCAATCTCCGGACATGTCGGTCGAGCTTCGTCGATTGATCGTCGAAAATGCAAACCGAGTCCGATCGTTCTTTCCGCGTTTTCATTTTCTTTGTCCAACGAATGGTTTATTCAACATACGTCAACCTCATTTCTCGACCCGGTAACAGGATAATCGTATACTTGACTTGGTTGCAGCGAACACATGCGTTCCCGTTCCGCACTGGACTCGAATGCATGAAGTATTCAGTGTGCGATGATGCCGTCTGTCGAAGCAGGGCATCGCTTAAGCAGAGTATTACGGATACATCGTGACACGGCTGAATCTTTGGTCGTTTACCGTCTGCATATCCTGCTCCATCCCTCTGCAACCCTTATCCTAAAACCGTAAACACGCTTTCGGCATGTCACGCTAATATCGTTTCTGCTTTCTGAGTGAATCGCTCGTAAAGCCGCTGTCTAAAGTCACGGCCGATCGATACCTCGTGGTGTGCATAGGTGCACGTTCATCCGTTATGTCTACACACTTTGTGGGCTTTATATGCGCACGTATTCTAGTTATATACGCGTTACGTACGTGTGCGTATATATGTACAGGGTGGTCAGATACATATAGTATCCAATAGTCGAACTTTGTTACTATATTCTATTCTTGGTCAGTCGTATTTTACTACGTCTTATTTTATGCACATCTTCCTCTTCTTTTTAAAATTAACCGCATATAAAAATCCAATGGGATGATATTGTCTTTCCTATATTTCTTATTTTTTAGTATTTTATAAATATTTTTTAATAAATTCTTAAATGATTTATATTTGTAGTAACATTTTCTGCTTTAATATATACATAGAACACACCGATAAAGTTTGGCTTTTGAATCAAGGGACACCATGTATATTTATAGGCATACACGTGTATAAGCGCGTGCGCGTGAATACGTGAACGATCATGTACACGCGTGACTTCGCATCGAACGGCGAGTTTCGACCACCAGCCAGCCGGAAATCAAGCCGTGCTAATAATGACACCGATAGCACCAGTCTCAACATACCTGTGTATGCGTACCCGTGCATACATACATATGTGTGTGTGTGTGTGTAAGTATGCATGTGTGTACGCGTTGCGGCCGATCCGAGCGTGTCACGCGAATCGTCTGCGTTTAGGAGGGCGCGTTTATTTGCGAGCCAGGATACAGCGTCAGCGAAAGCAAATTGGAATTCGCCGGTGCGCACCGGGGACACCACGTAAGAATTGCCTCTAACGAGTTCATTACGCGCGCCGGATCTTTCAACGAATTTTTTACTCCCCGTCTATTTATTTCAGACTCGGCGTTTACCTGGCATTAGCGTTATCGAACGCTGGGTCTGCAAGTAATTTGCGCGGATGTATTGCGGGCGATATAGTGGGAATGCTAGAATTTTTGTAGATCGAGCGAAGAGCGTGTGAAGTAGAATGATGAAAAATACAAATGTCTTAAATTTTGGAGAATCAAAAGTGTAAGGAAGTGTGAAGAGATGAGTGAAGAATGTAAGTTATCCATAATTTTGGTATGGAATATCTTCGATATGGAATGAATATAGAATATCGGATAGGTATAATTCTTTCGAATATAGGATATAATTATGTTCATTAAATTGCTATTTTGTTAAATACGGGTTTGTTATTTAGCATTCCACTTCTTGAGAAGATTTTAAACCCTTTTGATAACGAGCATTGAAACCTCTTTCAATGTTCTATTAAGAGACGTCTCTACAAATTAAATCAAAGAAAGAATATTACAATGGATGGGAAACTGAATCATGAATTGCTCATATCAGTATTTCTGCACGAATGTTAAGTTTTAATCGAAACATCGGTTTCGTATTGATTAAACGGAAATAATTCACTCCGTAATATTTATATCCTGTGGTATTCCTTTTTCGTTTCTTCTGATATAACAGTTCTCATTTTCCCTATAGTAATATTATTATTATCGATGATGGAGTTGTAATGGAACACAGATCTTCAATATTACAACAATTTGATTAGATATATGTTAGATTTTAAGATGGCGGGAGATCGTTTCGCGATCATTCGCCATCGATAACCGGAGTCTAAGATCTCACGATAGATTATATGGATAATAGATAATTATTGAAATAAGAGGAGAAGTTTGGGAAGATGACGCAGCAACGTCGTGGAAAATATCCCTGCGAGGGATTAATTTTTACTACGTCGTAAAATCCTTGGATGATAAGGGAAGAGCAAAAGTATGGTGATTTATGTATGATACTCCTGGACCTGGCTTCCCTAATACTTTTCAAACCAAATTTCCAAGAAGTATGAGACTTGGGAATTTATAGCTGCTGGCAGTTGCAACGTGCAGCGTCGGCGTGAAATTTTTAGAAGTAATCGGACTAGAGCACCGAACCTCTGGAATAGAAGCGAATTGTTCAGACCTTCAGCGTAATAAATATCTGCAACCCACTTATTAAGAATTAGCTCAGAATCACAATTATAGCAGAAGCTTACGTTTCTATATCTTACGTTTCTATCATATAACACGAGAAGATTGTTATGCTAGATTCTTATTGTCATATAACGCGTGATTATTATTGCTAGATTTGAAATAAATTCTGGAATTCGACAAACGAGGTGTCAAGTTGGAGATAAAACAACGATCGTTGGTGAATTTCTAACGAACGAGGTACAGAGGAACATCGGAGGTCATGGAGGCGATAGATTAACGCGACGTATAAGCTATCGACGGACGACGGGTACGAATACAGGGCTGAACCATTCGGGAACGGTTGAGTATAAGTGGACTCGAGGGGTGAACGCTACGAACGGGAATTCAGTCTGGCTCTGCACCTCATAAATTTGAGTTATTCTCTTCGACCCTCCCCCTTCCTTTCTCTCTTTCCGTTCCGACTTCGCCTAGGCGCCCTTAAGGATTCTCCAGGAAGTGAGTTATCGCCTCCGGTCCGTGGCTCTCCTCCTCCGACCGTGCCGCGAGACCGTGAACCGTTTCCATCGAGAAAAATATTAGCAATGATACGGCCGATATTTTACTTTGTGGCTTTCCACGCCAAAACGTCCCTGTATTATCGGCTCATGAACGTCGTTCCCACGGAAGACGAATATTACATGTGGCCAGCTGGGTAACAAGGATGAATAAAATCGCCGCTAGCTTTCATTTCAATTCGACCGTCCATGAGGAAATGCTTCGAAAGTAGCAAAACGAAACGATACAAATATTTTACTCAGTATTTTCTGGATTACCGTTCCACTTTGAGTTTTATAACGTATTATTTATTTTCTTAACGATAGGTATTATTGTAATTTGAACGTACTTATATTGAGAATAATGATCCGAGTGTGCGGTGAAGATGAAATTGTTACATGTCATGTCAATTTCAGCATCGATTGGAATCTTAATTTTGTAACACAATACATTGGTTTTATAAGATATATAATTGTAAGAGATATAGATTCATTTTCATATTGGATTGAAACGAAGTAGTAAATAAATAGCGCCTATGAAAATAATTTCATACAAAATATACGTGTTGTAAATATTGTAAAATAAAAAGTCCAAAACATATTTCAGCAATACTTCAGTCTACTTTATTCGTATGATATTTCCATTTATTTCTAGAATTTTAATGAAATCAACAATAAAATATCAACACTATATTAATAAATAAAACCTTTAATAAACGTTTTATAATTATTAACAATTTGTGCGATAAACGAGTCCGCGATTCGTTTATAAAAAGCAGGCTCGGTGCATTCGTCTCCGTGTTGTTATCGTGAAATGTCTAAGGAAGATGAATAAGCCAGCTTTTCGCATACATCGGGAGCGTAGTTTCATTCTGAAATATGTCGCAGCTGTCACGTGTTCGACGGGCCGGGTGATTCCACGGGAGGCGCACATTTAAATATGAAAGAGAGTTTCTTGAAAATTTAGAATCCATTCCAGGAATCGTGACGTTGCCAACGAAATGTTCCGCAAAATATTGGTCAATGGAAATCGCGAGCACGCTGAAAAATATTTCGCGAAAAATTCGCTTCTTCGATACCGCGTTCCTTCAATTAAAATATCTCGTGACCACTAGAGAATTTCGAATATTCCAGAATGAACGCATCCTTTATATCTTTCTATTATTAGTTAGAATTCGGATTGTTATTTAATGAAAATACTTTAAACTTTTCGAATTTTAAGAGATATGTTTGAAAAGCCGCATTAATACTTCTTTCAGTATTTACTATCTTTCCTTTTTTTTTACTATCTACAAGGAAAGGAATATCTCTTAAAAATTCAAAGTATATTTGGAATCGGAAATGAATCCAAATGAATCTAAACATTTTGAAGTCTGACGACATTTGGTCTCGTTTCTTTGCTAGTTAAAATTGATGTTGACTTTACGTAAAGGTATGAACTGTTCGAGATGCATGAATTTTGAAAGAAGAGCACAAAAATACCTACCTGCTTAAATTTTAGGTACGTTTTCCTCTTCAATTCTACGTGTAAATAATTCATATACGACCAACAACTTTATGTTCTTCTTCCTACCTTCGATATTACTTCTTAAAATACACGTCTCTCGGAAAGATGATTCGTTCCAAAGTCTAACACCTAACGACCTTGTTAACATAAGAGGAAAGATTCACTGACGATATCATTTTATAAATACCTAACTTTCTAAAAAAAAGTATATACAATATCTTCCTTGTAATTAAACTGTTTCGCGGAAGCAAATTTCTCAGTACCATTCCCACGCGTGAAAGGGGTGAATTGTCTAAAAACCTCTTCAAGAAACGCGTAGAGACTGTTCGATTCGCAATGAATCACCTTCGAATGGAACGAAACGAAAGTTTTGGGGCAAGTGGCGAGTCGAACAAACAGTTGAGAAAGTATTACGAGGTTAGAAGCGTAAGAAGGCACTCGGCCTCGGTAAAATCCCTTCGACGCGAGCGTATCCGGGTATCCTGTCCGTCGATTGGAAGACAAACAAAGTCGGCGTCAGCAAACTAAGAGAAGGCTTCGGAAGCGCGAAGTTAGGCTCGCACGACCTGAAGACCGGCCGCTCGCGTACTGCGAACTTTCGCAATCTTTTTAATTGTATTGCCGGTGAGAGCCGGTGATAGAAAAGTTCCTTCGCGTCTGGCCGTCCATTCAGAAGGAATCTCCGATATATTTTCCCTCGTTTCTTCTCTCACTTCTTTCTCTATCTCTCTTTCTCTTCTTTTCAAACCAGAGTACACACTTTTCCCATCCTACAGCGGTGCATTTTCAGTCGTTCTCTTTGCTCGCTACTTCCTCCTGCTTATCCCGATAGACCAGACCAGAGCAAACCAGGATACAGCCAGGAAAAAATGTCCCGTTAATTTTCTGAGTAACATTGTACAACGAGATTTGATTGGATCCGACGTTAAAGTTTGCTGGAAAGTTATGAAGTCGCATATAGCGAAATACATAGACTCACCTCCTCGCTTCGTTGTTCCCGTTTCAAGATGACAACTTTTCGCTCGCGGCTAGCTCTTGACTGTTTTATGAAGATTTTTATTATTGGATGAGCTTCGTTAACGTCAAGTACGGTAGTACAGAATGTGTCGTCGTGCTACTTATTCTTGTCGCTCGGCACAAGAACGACATAGATAAGGGAGGAACCGACTGAGAATCCAATCTCGCGGGATGCGAAGCTACCGTGCTGTTTCATAGGATGAGTATCTCGAGGATAGCGATCGACGGTGTATTCTCCTTTGTCAAGATAGTAAACGACGCGAATCTTATTCAACGGTTTCATTTCGCATCGTCTTTCTTGCGGCGTGGCTTATCTATCGCATTTTGTACACTTCCGGTTAACAACCATCCAAATTGGTTTAGACGTTTTTTCTCTTTTTCTCATCAAGCCCCTCGCGTTGAAAGAATTTTTTGTTGAACGGTTTCGCGATGATTCGGGTAATTGAACAGCGGGACGTTCAGCGTTCCTATTGTTGACGGAGGTTTAAAAATCTCTCTTTAAATTGGATGTTGATACATTGAATGAATCGCGAGGAGGAATTCAGTATTTCCTTCCCGTGTATCCGGAGTATTTGAGTGAAATTAAAAAAATTCCCGAAGCGAAATCCTGGTTTCGTTTAAAGTTCTAACGAGCGTGTCGAGGAGCCTTGAGCCTGTCTGAATTCAGGATTTAATTGGTTCGCGAAATTCTGTGAAAGTTCCTCGTTGCGATGCCGCGATCTAAAAGTCGAACAGCGTTCCCGGAATTTCCTCTGACATTCTTGACGCTCGTCTTGTTCCTCCATTTCCGTATGCGCCGAGATATTTCGTTCCGAATAAATGTGCAATTACGAAAATTAGGAACGTACCCCTGAAAACTTTGATCTAATGTAATATATCTAATATACCTAACATCAGAACACAACATATCTTTCTTTTTATCGTGAAAATAAAGAACGAAGAATAGAAAATAAAAGTGTATTTTGCGAGAATAACATGATGTAGAAATGCGAACTTATACGATAAAAATTATATGCTAACACGCCCTGGATAAATTCAGAAAGGACAAAAAAAAAACGAAATTCGAGACTTTCGCAGGGCTTACAACGCCTTCGGCAATACATCACGTGGCAATTATAGCGTCAACCCTAGCGACATTTCGTCCTTTACACGTTCGCTTTCCTGTGACTCGATTCTGCCCCATCAAGCAACCATCACCCCTGCTGCCAATTCCGTCGTCCAATTTATCAGCTCGTGAAAATCTCGCGCCAAAGACTCGATTTCATAGGGAATTCGTCTGCGATGTCAGCGCCGATAATACCGAGGTAATTTATTCTCAATATTGCTCATTGATTACTCCCATAATCGATTACGTCGTCAGAGACACGAAGAAAGTTATTTGTTAATTCTAAACTATAAATACGACGGTGAAACTTTTGTTAGTTCCGTACGTGCCAATTCAAAGTTTCTTCCAATAATCAATATAAAAATCTCTCGTTTCGTGTCTCTTACGGTATAGGTATACGTCATAGGATTTGATCTCTTGATTCTAAATTTTGTGTTTTAATATAAAATATAGGTATGTCTACTAAATTGGATTGGTTGGATAGAGAGGAAGTAGAGAAATAGAATTAAAAATGGAAACTGCGGTTGAATATTAAAATGAGATTCGAGGGGGAGAAACTGAAGTTTTAAGGCGGTTTAAGGAACTGCAGAGATATAAAGAAACTCAGGAAAAGTGTTAACGGAGAAGAGAAGTTAAGTGTTAATAGAGAAGAGAGTTAATCGGCATGATTAGTTCACAAGGTCTATAGGAGTTGCAAATCCAAGTTGTTTTGTAGTCTCATAAAGATTCGTAAGCTTATCTAACCCGAGAAATATAAAATCCTACTCTTGCTTCATGCTCTAAAAACACAAAATTTCTTACCACGTCGCTACCAGAATTTCCTTTGGATTAATCAAAAATAATTACTCTGAAACAGGGAACGTTTCCATTGGAGTTCGACAACCACGCAGGATTCCCGTCGCGAAAGTTTCTCGGGCGGTTGGCGGGCACGCCACGTTCATGGATAATAAACACAAGCACCGAAACGAATCGACGTCACAACGTCGTCGTTAATTCAGTTTACCTCGTCGGGTTGGGGTATTGAACGTGCCCCGCAGTCTTTCCGAAGCCCTGCAATCTCCCGAAACATTCAGTCGCGAGTTTCGTGCCGGTGGTATCTACAAAGAGCAAGGCAGGCGGGTTGAAGGGTGTTCTTGACAATGGCGGCCTTCGCAATACGAAGGGTGATTGAGCGAAGGGCCACAGTGCGCGGGAGAGGAGACTGTTTTCACCCCCCCCCCCTGCTGTAGCGGTAACAGCTATCCTAACAACACCTGTATCTCGTCGACACCTGTAGCGCACCCTGACAACGATCCCTCCCGTCTCTCCCTTTCTATCTTCCTTCCGTTCTCTTCATTCCGCGCCCTCTTCTCGACCGCGAGGGTAGAAACGAGAACGAGTTACCACGGAAGAGTCGAAACAGAGGAGGAAGGCGAAGCGAACGAATGAACGAGGGAGCGAGAGGAAACGAGCGGAAAGAAGTAAAGAGAATATAATAAATTGCGACCAGGGGCGTAGAAACAACAGGATAATGAGAGAATCGGAAGATTATACGGTATATCAAGGGGTGGCACGAAAAGGTCATTGTTATACCTTCTTTTTTTTCCGATCTCATATTCTTTATAGTCGCGCGTTATACCTACGCAATCCCATTTTTTCGATTGTAACCGTTCCTCCGTTGAATTTCAGACCGAAGGCAGGGCGGCATCCTGTTTACAACGCCGCGACTAAATTTGCGTATCTAAGTAGGTTGAGCATGGACAGCATTTAACAACGCGCGTACTCCCGCTTGAGAAAGAGATCGCGGAAGGGACTCGTTAATCAGAGTTTCAATATAATTAGATGCGATGATGCTGTATCTCTCCTCGTCCCAGCGAGTTAATGAACAACGACGGATGAAAGCTTCGCGCCGAATTATTCGAACTGAATTAACACGGAAAGACGCTGAAGATCGTGCGCCGCAGCTGTATGCGCACGAACGAGAGAACGAGACCGTTCTGATGCCTTTCAACGCTTCATGATTTGGATGTTATGCGAGGAAATTGAACGTCTAATGGAATAAGCGGGCAGAAAATCTCGCGTAATTTCACCGTTAACTACAAGTTCTTGAAGATGTGCACGCACGTTGGAAGAGAAGGCTGAAGTTACACGTCGTTCTACTATTTATCCAAAATGGAAAATACAAAGTTGCATGTGATACACTTCTAAAATGATATGAAATTTTCTCGATTGATTTCTTTCTTCAAAATACGTCTCTATATACATGTTACATCTTTACAGTATAAATTACACGAAAGATCTACCAAATAAACCTTTTTCCTTGAACAATCCTACCTCTATTCTTTTAGAGCCAATCGATTACTCAAGATTATGTCGGAAGATTTTCTACTTCAAATTACCGACATCAAAGACGACAGGATCCTTGTTATAGTTCCACGCGAATCTTGTTCGTCGTTTCTTTCGAAGGAAACGAAAGTTCTAGAAAACAAAATTTATCACATAAAATTGGCTATCTCGCGTGATTACCCCTGTGCCAAAAATAAATGACACGTCTCTTATCACGGTGAAATGAGTATAAAGTTTAATAGGTGTGAAGAGGAGCTCGAAACAGGAAGCTCGAGAAGGAGGATAATCCCAAAGTTCGTCGATCATAACAACACACGTCGAAAACAGGGTAACAAATCATACAGCTGGGTATATCGGTGACCATTGGCTGTGACGAATAATAGACGGGCATGGTTGATGTCGAGTATCGATACGTCGAACAATCGAAACGAAGGGCGGCATTGACCATTCCCCTGCTGAACAGAAAACAGACTCGGGAAATCTCTCTTCTATGTCCCCAAGTCACGTGGAACGCGATTCGATTACGAAACGATATCCACGCCCTTCTTTATCTCCTACAGTGTTTCGCTTTCTCTCTTTCTTTCGTTTTGAATTTTTCCCCCTCCGCGTTTCAATTCCATCGTGCTGCGATATCTTTGAATTAAAATTCGCTCTGATTGCTTCACAATGTGAAACGTTCGGTTGCCTTACGTTTATCTTCAATTACACGTTGTCCATGTCTGTTCTGTTCGAGTATTTCGAGTATTTTTTCGTAGTTTCGTCGCCATTTGGTCTTAGGAAAAATCTAGTTCTAAGTATTTTAGATGAAGATAGAATAAATTATAAGTTAACAATACTTGTTAGTAATTCATTTTTACAATATTCATTTTTACAAAATTTGAGAAGATAAATGGCGTTTTCCGATTCATGATGAGATCCTAAATTCAAAGGTTCCATTATCGTGTTTATATTTATTATTTTTTAACTGTGACAGTAAAACCAAATTATGATTTCCGTATTGTAAAAGTCACTATAGCGGCGGCAGTGGAGTACAACAAGTTGATAGCAATTCTAGATTAAAAAATTCTTTCCATTGTTATTTGAGATACCGTATTTTTATTAAGTATTTTACTTGGTATTATCAGTGAAAATACTGGTAAGGGAATGAAAACAAATGATCCATTGGTTTGAACGAAAGGCACACTCGCGGCTTAAACGTTTTTCGAACAACCTACTTTGTGCTAGCGGAGTGACTAAGCGACTTGATCGTTTAATAACTTCCAATCTTCTTAGTTAATATCAAACCATTACTCACAACAAGGTATCCACCAGGCTTCAACGAAACAAATAACAAGTGCTTACCTGAAACAAAAAATAAATAGAAAATAGGTCAGGCTCGATGTAATCTAGAATGACGTCAAAAAAAAGAAAAAAAAAGAAAAAATGCGGTTACATAAATAGGTTCGTAATATATCCCGTACGCATATCGTTAATCACTCAAGTCGTTAACTTGTAATGGACTTGTGATGATGATCATAGCGATATCATAACGTGGAGGGAATTTTTAGAAACCCTTACTGTTCGTCAAGAGGTGATTAAGAGTAGTGAAGTTTTAATCAACGGACTAATGATAAAACGCTTTTTCTTTGAATATATTAAATATCTTAAAACTTCGCATAATTGTTATTTCTCTGTTTTCTAAACTTTCATATAATTATATAAAATATACATTTCATAAAATATACAATATTCTTTTATACATCGTACACATTTCCATTACAAAGTTTAGAAACAGCTACGCTATATCCACGAAACTGAATATTTCCATAAATACAAAAATGTGTTCACGAGTACCTGTCATTGATTCATAATCACTTATGTTCGCTAAACATGCGTGAAGGAAAAGGAACAGCAAAATTTCTTTGATATACCTATATTGTGCCGAACATTCATAAATGTTTGTAATCGTTAGCCATTATTTACCACCCGTCCATCTTCGTGTCTCGACGGACGTAAATTCATAATAGCAAACATTTGTAAACGTCATGCGCAGGAATTGCATATCCAATATTAGAATTTCCACCTACTGTAATACTCTAAACCCATTCAGTCGAAAATTCCCTAAACTTACAAATAAAATTCCTCGATCAATGAGTCTAGAACTCACGCGGTTAAATGTTCTTGTTATCGATAAAAACAGAAAAAGAAGTTAAACCATCGACCGGGCGCCCTGCACTCGATGCACATCAAAATATGCAGATGCTACACAACGTTGGCACAGGTTATGCAGGGAATAACAGGCGTAACCTTCGCCGCCCGACGTATGCGGAGTCTGGTGGGAGCGATTCCCCGCGAACCGGTTAGGTACGTGTCATTCGTTGCATGATTAATCGTTTAATTAGCGGCAGTGTTATGGCAGCATGGTTCCAGTCGGACCCCATCTCCTTTCCCTCTGACCCCCTGCCAGTTGGCTTGCACTGCAGCTACCGTGTCACCCCCGAGCATCCCCTTATCCCATGTCGAATACACTGAACTCCCAGGATTGCCCGGTTGGCTGGTCTGGCCTGGCTTCGAGAACCGAGCCAACTATTAATCGTGGCACGACCGTAAGCCTTTTCCGGAGCGGAAGTTGTCGAGGTGTACGGCTCTCGAGACTTGTGACGACCAGGCTCGAACTGGGAAGACATGATGCCAAATATGGGGAGAAATTCGAGACACTAGAACTTCATCTAAACCAGCTAGAGTTAGTCGCTAGACTGCTTCGAGTTAAGGTTCAATTAATTAGGATTTATGGTAATGAGGAGATAAAGGGTTTCGTTAGAGAGATTACCGGATAGTCTCCAAGCCGCGTAAACGAGAATGCCAAGATAAACCAGTAATGGCACCTGTAACCCCATGGGGGAGATTTACGAATACGATTGATGACGATAATGGTGTACGTGATACATTAAGAGTCTAGGCCTATAACAATACGATTTCTATAAGAGAAAAAAGAATCTTGATTTATGAAGATTATCGATGAATTCTGTACACTTAAACAGAATGTTAAGCCTCGTACGTACCTATAAATGATAGTTACGTAAAAGTTTAGCGACTGTCGTTTTTCTTGGTCAGGTAAGGATATTAATGTTTGATACGATAAACAGAACGTATTGTAAAGGCGATGTAAAGACACGAAGACATTTCTTTCTGTGAACAATGCAGAGAGGGGAAAAGTTCGGTTGGATAAGGAACAAAATAGACTTTACAATGGAACGTTATAAAATTTAAATTAATTTTAGAAGCTTGAACGACTTTTTTGACTTTTATATAACGACACATCATATTCTACAAATATTTTCGTTCATTATCGTGGTACTCGTGTCGCGAGCTGCGTATCGTGTGAATGTCACCATTTGTTTTAACGTTTTGTCTGTCACTTTTATATGAAAAGTATCGTTGCCAAGATGCACGAAACGAGCATCGCGATACTGCGTCTCATGAAAATTGTCGTGTGAATGCCTCCATTTTATACATATATAGTAGATGTCTATCATAAAATTTATAAGCGTATCGCGTACTCCCTGTGAAGCTTATCTTAATAATTAAGCTATATGTTCACATTATTTTTAAAACTTTTTACAACTGGGTTCGTTCTTAATGTAAATTTTGGTCGAAGCGAACGAAAGCAGTGAAAACAGTCCATACAACAAATGGAGAATGAAGCGAACGGAGAGGTGCTTACGTAGATTGTCAGTCAAATCAATTAGAGCGACGCGTTCGTGTGATCAAACGAGAGTCGTTGAAAAAGTTTCCCCCGTTTAACGCTCGTTTTCGAGTATCGAATTACACCGAAGTTGAACTTCCGTGCTGGCTACGTATCGATGAAACTAAAAGGGCCTCGTTTGCGCGATGTCAATAGACAAGTGAACCGAAACAGTAACTAAACGTTGCAAAAATTTGCACGCCTCTCGTAATCCGTAAAAAACAGACCGTCGGCGAAAAAGTGTAAAAGGAAAAAATGGAGTCAAGCAGAAATATTGACGTTGATATTTTCCCGTTTTTTTCTTTCGAAAATCATTCGGTACTTGAGTATATTTAAACATTATTAAACATTACGAGTTTGAAAAATCTGTCGATTTGAAGTATAAAATACCTGAAGTCCTAACAATGTATTTTAGTAATTAATTAGTTAGTTTTAAGTAATGCCAACATACCGAACAATATTTTAATAGAATTATAATAGAGATCATATGTTTTAGTAATGCTTATATGTATTTGATGTGAATTGATGTGAAGGAGTTTTGAACTGATCCAAGAAGCTATATACCTAATGCCATCATGCTGGCTGTGGATTATGCGTATTCGTTGGAATTTTGGCTTTTGATGCATCTCGAATTACACGAACGCATTTAACGTCTATCCTTTGTTCTATTATTGGTTTCCGGTTTGTCAACTAGAGCACGATCGAATCTCATTGACATACCTTCTGTTTGATTTCCAGACTTCGTTCAGAATTCCACATTTCAATCATATGCCGAATCACTAAATCATCTTTGAACCACCTTTTCACTGGCATCCAAACAACTTCAAACAACAGAAAACATAAAAATAACATATTAAATATATCTTAGATTTCTCGATCGAATCATAGAAAGTAAAATCCCCAAAACTCAATTTTTTTTTCATTTCTGTTCAAATATCTGCGCTAAATCTTTCACCATATTTGAATTATTTCAACACACTCAAACATCAGCTGCATTTGCTTTGTTAATTTTGCACGTGGAAAATCTTATCGAACGGCGCGACTGCGCGTTCAGCGACTCCGTTTATTAATGGACATTTCGTTAACTGTTATATCTGTCGTACAAGCCGGCGAATATGCCGTTTCTGCTTCCAATAATCGTCGATGCTTTAATTAATATGTATAAATCCGGTGCGCGGTCGAACAGCTTTAGTCAAGCATCGATTTTTATCGACGAGTCGATGGGGTTGGGAGGGTAACGTTCGATGGCGTTCGAGCGGTTGACTCGTCGTTATATCAATAACGAGGGTAAATCGGCATTACCGTATCGTTTCCGCGGTCGCGCGAAAAAAGAAGGAGAAACTATAATACCAAAAGAAGAATGCGATTCGGCGACGCACCAAAGGATGTAACGTCACGGAATTTTCGTAATTAATATTTTTTTCCAGCGTGCTATGAACAATGAACGAAGGAAGTTAAAAAAAATGCGAGCAATTGGACGGGGGACCGCAGTTGCGACGAAATTCGACTGTTTGCGCCAGAGGGAAATTGGTATTTTTATGATACGTCGATAAAGTGAACGAGCGCAGCCGTTGGAACTATGATATTTCATAAACGAAAAACAGGTGGATTTTACACAGATCTGAAAATTTGAAATTAAAAATTCAAAATTTCCAAATTTGTATTTTCCAAATTAATCTGAAATTAAAAATTTAGAAACGAAAGGTACAGAATTAAAACTTGTACCATCTTTATATTTTCCTGAAATATAAATTCTTACCCTCTACAATATTATGTCATTAATTGGTCATTAGAAATTATAAGACAAAGGAAATATAAAAAAAATTTGTATATAGAAATATACGAAACATAGGATATTTTCTGTCAACGTCCAATTCAACGAATGAGGGATGAGTTGCTCGACAGTTCGTACATTTGTGAAGAATACAAAGGGAGGTAGCAAAAGTGGAAAAAGACTGATAGGGTAGATAGAAAAAGGGTGGTGAGTTTCCAGCGATGAGAATGCCGATCGATCGGTCGTAGAAAAAGGGAAAGGATGGTGGGCTCGAAGTACTTCGAAAATGCGTGGGCCATTTTTCTATCATGACGACACTGGTCCACCGATAATAACGAGAACGGGGGATTCAGCACAATGGCGATTACGATCACCGGACTCATTGTACGCCGGTGTTCCCCCTCCGCGAAATCGTCCCATTTTTGTCATTGCCCAGTTACGCTCGCCATCCTCTTTAACTCTCCGTGCATTTACGTAATCTTCCTGCTTCTTTTCTCTTATAAAAACGCTGACCATTCACGCGTAGCGACCTTCACTTTCCGATAGATGACAGACACTTAGGTTGGAGTGGAAAAGAATGTGACAGACATTTAGAGAAGCCGTTAGTTATAGTCAATGAGACGATTTAATGTCGAACAATTCTTAAGTAAAAAGAAATATATTGTTGTTAAAAATGTACAATACTGTTCGTTGCAAGGATGAGGTATACGTGATGTAGAAAACAGTTGCTAATTTTGTTGTAAAAATGGCAAAATTAAAAATTCAAATTCCTAATCCAGTATTTTTTAATTTTCAAGTGAAAGTGCTAAAACTAGATTTTTCAACTGCACCAGTTAACCGCTGTATGCTTTATTTAAAAATCCGTTTCAATTCAACTACACACTCCATACAACAAAAGACAACTCAAGAACTCAACACCTGGCAAAACCAAATCCACGGCTTAGCCTGCCTCGGCCTCGCGCTAAAATTACCAGCGATCGATTCGATTGAACGTTAAATTTAATCGCGAGCCGCTACTCGCGGCATACTTTCACGGAAACCTAGAAATTCCTATCGAGTGGAAGCTCCACAACCTGAATTCCATGCTCCTCGCACGATAAACACGAACCGTGTCCTTCAGCGAACGTAAAAAACGAGGAAGAATCTATCCAA
The DNA here is from genome assembly GCF_041682495.2 of Bombus fervidus. Lineage (NCBI taxonomy): Eukaryota > Metazoa > Arthropoda > Insecta > Hymenoptera > Apidae > Bombus > Bombus fervidus. The sequence goes on along the minus strand of NC_091523.1, from coordinate 1,391,411 downwards.
AATATAAAAAGGAAGTTGCCATAAGGAAAAACGAGGAAGTAGTGGGAACCACGGTGCTGGCCACAGGGAATGTTTCTACCGATAAAATCAACGGACGCGCTAGTGTGTATATTAAAAGGAGACAAAAAAGGCTTTATGCCTATGCATTCGTGGCGCGAGACGGCATTTTATTTGTACCTGCATGAATATGCACCTGGCCGCGTTACCTTCAATTTATGTCAGCGGTACAAGCTGAACTAATTTCGGTAACAACCGCACCGGGTCAGACCGAATGAGCACCAGTTATCCCCCGGGAATCCTCGACACTGTCCTGCTGTTGCAACCGGAAGCGTTGCCAGCGCGGCCCACCCTCTGGTCGCGTTTGTTTTTACCACTCGTTTTCTCTCTATTCTTTCACCATCTCCCTTCGCCTTTTCTTTCTCTGTTATTCCCTTTTTACTTCTCCTTTTTTCCTTCCATTTTTGTGTTGTGTCGTTACATATTGGTGGATCGAGGGAGCGCGATCTATCCGAAACATGAGCCAATTTTCATACTTTACTGGGTAGCTATAGGCAGAAACAGTAGTTTCCATCTCGGAAAACGGTAGTAACTATCGCCACTTTAACTATTTTAACTTTAACTATCGTGGTTCAATTTAAAAAGTTCAGTTGTTCGTTCGCGTCAAAGATTGACGTTTCCTCGGCGTCACGGATATTAAAAAGTGTAATTACCGAGAAATTATAAGCGACCGCGCGAACAAACTTGTTCGTTTCTATTATTTTTCACGGACAGCCTTCGCTAATGTCGATGGAAAGTTTGATTATACGTATCGATCCTGGACTTCACCAGCAATCTATAAACTTTGGTGAATTTCTTCCGCTCGATTTTCACGGATAATAGAGATAACTACAAACATCTGCTTTTTGGGAAAATTTTAGGAGCTCCATCGAATCGCATCCAACAGGATGTTTATTCAAGCAAAGTACGAAGCAATTTTCCTTGGTGTTTTATAAATTCTTAATACGAAAATCCTTTCGCCGTGTACCATAAAAGTTACTCTTCCTCCCTTACGATCATTCGAAACAGTTGAACAAACCTTGTGGCCATTAGCATTTTAACTAAGCGACCAAGCACCTCCAGCGTTGTTCATAAAAACAATCTTATCGCGGGCCATTTGCGAAGCTGTGCGCAGTATCTAACCCATAGTATGCCGGTTCGTTCTCTATTTTCCAGCAAGTTTTACCTTCAAAACTTTAATATCAAGCCGCTTAAAATCCTCCGTTTACACTCCAACCAAAATCCGACGCTACTTACTTCGACTTATTATTCCCGTTAGGTAGCTATTCTCGCAGACAGGAACGTAATTGAACCGTCTGCGGATACTGAAGAGCATCTATGGAGTCGTCTATGCTCGTACATAATTACGGCAGCCGGTTCAGGAAGCTATTTCGATAAGCTATTTCGGCCGGTTAAGGCGATCCAATTTTAAGTTGCACGGAATGTGAAATGCAGCAGCTGGTGCGAGAAACGCGCACTCAGCGCGAGCCAAGTGCCACTGCCACTGATTCTCTGCCTCCACGCTTCGAAACTTAATAAACTTGCGGCTCGATTATTGCGGCCATGTTTCTGATGAAGATCGATGAGCGCCCAGACCAAAATGCTGCCCCGTTGCACAATTCCCGGGATTAACCAGCGTTTCCTTCGTTAAAGTCAAACAATGAATCCGTTGCGTACGTTCGCCGCGAGATTAACACGAGGGATATCCTTTATCCGAAAGCAGCGTATCTTTCAAACACATTTATTTGCAAATGATGACGAATTATTATGGGTTTCTGAATAATTGCGAGTAGATATAAATAAGATTGAAATTAGAAAGTTATGATACAATATAACTTTAATTTTAGTAATTTTTTTAACTCTCCTCTACAAACTAGAACTTTATTTGGTTATAGAAACGAAATTATTTGTTTGTTCGTGCCTTGATTTAGTCATAAATTAGTAAAAAAAAGTATATATTAGATTATTATATACCTTTGTAGATACGTGATGTTATAAAAGAATAACAATAAGATTTCAAAATTAAATGAATCTCTGAAAGCAATCTAAGACCCACGAAGAATTTTTATCTATTTTATCTGGTCTGTAAGCTCGAAAGAATTTTGATTAATTTTTTCAGATACAGCTCCCGCCTGTAATTAGATACGTTGTTTTCGAGACGTAATTATTGAATATTTTCGTTCAGAGTACACGCTTATGCAACAATGATATCGATCTCCTGGGAGATGCATACTGCTTGAAATTTAATTACAACGCACCGGAGGACCCGCGAGTTGTGGTGAAAAACGCTTAATAAAAACGCATGAATGTGTAGGAGCTTTTACTACGACGCTAATGTCGGAGCGGCAAAGGAGGAGGAGAAGAGATTGAGTCGCAAAAAGGTAGAGAAGCCTGGTGCTATTCGCTACTCATTCCAACTCGCATTCAAAGCGAAAACATTGGAAACGAATCACGAATATATTCTCTGGTTCAATTCAAAAGAACTATATTAATATGCATGAACGTTTTTTGCGTCTCATGTTTCTTTTATTCTGGACGATAAACTCGCGAAAGATACAATCGAAGGAAAGCTAATGAATATTTTTCATTTATTTCAAACGTTAATTCAATTATAGATAATGAAAAAATTTTCGCGAGTAATAAAATTGTTTGTCGGTATGTCGAATTCAAGTAATTTTAATCGAGCACGTTTCTCTTTTGTATAATACCCACGTTATAGGATTAATATTCGAATCGATTCCATAAAATCATTCTTAATAAAGTTTATGCGCAGTAATAAGCGGTTTAAAGTTCTACGCACGAAGGGTTTGCGATAACAAGAAGTAATTTCATTCGCATGTGCCAATTCAAAAAATGTAACGTATCGATTGCCAGATAAATAAAAATTAACTGCAACTTACTCTTTCTCTCCTACTCACTCACTTTCGCGCTCACGCTCTTTCACTCTCGAAATAACGTGCTTCTTGGATCTAATGAAAAAACAAAAAATCGAGGGCGAAAATGACGATAATAAAAGTAACTTCGTTAAAACTAATTTAACTAGAAACTTTCGAATAGTACGAGTCTTTTCGTTATTTTTCGCCTGTTTCCTTTTTCGGAAAATTCGCCGCTAAGAGCAAACTTTATAGTGGAAAAAATGTGGTTCCAACTCCAGTTTTAATTTCCCGGAGCTCTCCTTTACTTTGTGAACCAATAAAGCTAAAGTTATAGATTAATAATGAAGAAAACTTCGTCGTCGTTATCTTCCTCTGCCTCTTTCTTCTTCATCGTTTCTTTTTTCTTCCTCTTCTGTACAATCTAACATTGTCAATTATCGGACAAGAATGAATTACCGTTATTTTTCACCCATCCCCCATTCCCTATAAAACTTCTCCGCGTGACTTTAATGAGCGAATCTTCACCTAACGAGTCGCTCAAGATTGAACGAAGAATAAAATCTTCCTTCCAAACCAAATCCGATACAAATGGTCTGTGAGAGTTAAAAAAAAAACCTTTCATTATAATCCCATTATTTTATTGGAAACGAGAATTTTATCTTACTAATATTTAATTCTCAACTAGTATCGTTAAATAATAAGTAACTATAGTAACTGTTTAGATTATAAGATTACCCAAAGTATACGATACGGACAGCACATCTGCTATTTTTGAGAAGTTAACATTTTTTCATACTGCACATTATAAAGTTGACAACGTCGGCAACTTAATTAGCATTTTAAGCGCACGACGAGTCCGCTCGATAGCAAACGACGTGTCATAAACTTTGACACCAGTTGAAAACTCCACAATAGACCAGAGGACGATGTCGCTAACTACGCACCCTCAGCCAGGTACGCACACGACGTACAACTTGCCAGACGCCCACGACATTTCGACAGTCACATGATTGGACAGACATAGATTCCCATCTCACAGAAAACGTTGATGGAAACACACCCTTGAGACTGACACTTAGAATATAAGCACCATGCACTTAGAGAATAAGACACATCAAAATAAACATTCAACAAAATCACAATCATACTAAAACTCTTAATCAACCCTCCACCTTGAGCGTTAACATCGTCCGATGTTCACGACCTCACCAAGCAGTTACAATTTAACTGATCGCCAACTAGTGGGGAGGCTGCAACAATAATTTCAATTAGAATTTCTCTCGTAACTAGCCGTATCGTTGAAACAGATCCAATCTACACAGAGTAACCTCATGCAGATATTTTTACTCGATGCGAGATATCGTTTGGTTTTGCTCTTTAAGTAAGCGACCTTCGAGGCAGCGACACGTGGCACAGCACTCGATGAGTATCACGGAGCCACAAAGTGTCCTAAAATATCATGGGCATCGAAGGTAAAGGTGGCGGAAGGGCGGGTTGTGCAGGGGCTGAGAATTAATAGCCAACGACACAAATTGAACGGGGGGCCTGCAGCATCGCGAAACGACTACGTGATTACGGGTTAATCAAAATTAATTAAGTGCCATGGCATGCGCGTCACTACTTCGTTACTGTGACGCGTCAAGTGGCGCACCCCGCGCACCCTCCATCGGCTTAGTGTGTGATCCTAATGAATGATATGCGCGTGCATGCTTCCGTTGCGAAGCTTCCGAGGGTTTAGCCGTGAGTAAGTCTGCCGTTCTCTTTTCGAAGAGAGAGAAAGACAGAATAAATGAGCTGGAAGGGATAAGCGAGGGAACTTCGTAGAGAACCGAGCAATTTTTTAGCATTCGACTACATCTCGCCTGTCGCAACGTTTATATTGGATCGTTTTTAAGAGTTACGTTAAGAATGAAAATCTTGCGAAAGATATCAATTTTGTCGATTTTCTGATCTTGATATCTATATTATTTGTTACCAGTTGGAAATTTTATTAATCAAATTAGTATTAGATCAATGCGTTTCTATACGAAAGATTGAAAAATAAATAGTATATAAAACATTTGCTACCATCTCTTAATTTTCAATTAAATCTTCATTTTCTTTTACCATTATAAGATAAGTTGCAACTCATAATATCGTCTTACAACTTTAATGTATCTATCACAATCTCTTTATCAGCAGACTTTAAAAGCACAAAGTCCACCAAAAAATAGAAATTCTATGCGACTAATTTCCATTTCAACTTCAATATCTCGAAGCATCGAAACAGCGTTCGCGGACAACTTGTGATTTTTCCTTATCTTCCTGCTTGTTTACATACATGGTATACCAGGGAACAGAGAGGAAGAGGGAAACGTAATTTGCAGTATTTATCGTCGTTGAAACGAGGCAGCCGGCGGCGGCGAAACGAACATCATATTAAAACAGATAGGCGAGTTTCGAGCCGCTTAGAAACTGCTCCGCGGAAATTCCTATCGTCGATGATGACTACAGCGAAATTCCCAGATATTACAGTCCGTGAAACAAGACACGGCTCACAAAGTGCTTTGCGACGCATTCTTAACAGATGATCCACCACAATTCTCGCGGTGAACGTTCGGGCTTATAAAGTTGCTTTGCGTTTCTCGCAGCATGACCCGCATTTCTATGCGACTCAACATATACGTGCAGTTTACGAGCATAATTCCCTTTCAGAGGTCGCTTTAGGTCTCGATTCTTGCGTTGTGAATGTTAATCGCGCGCTACCCGTAATCAACGCAATGGTGTAACAGTGCACTATGTGATTTATCCGGCTGATTAGACCAGTTTCTTCGTCCTCTTCATCCTTCCTCTCTAGCATTCAATTTTCTCGATTAATTCGCTTTCCTCTACTAGTTCGTGCTATATAAACATTGAACACGATAAAAATGTGAATGTGTTTTTCATGATAGATGTGTTTTTCAGCAAAATAATTTTGAAAGAGAGATATAGATTTTTTAATTTAGATGATATTTTAGTGAATCATACGAATTTAAATTGACAGCGACTAATAATATTGCAGAAAATATGAATTGCAATTTGACCTTTTGTATTTGTATACTTGAATTTGTAATTTAAAACTTGAAATTTTAACGTTTACATTTGAAATTTGAATATTTGAATCTAAACTTTGAAATTTGAAACTTCGTATAAGTATTAAACAATCCAACTAAACATTCTACATGTGTATGTATGTAGGTAATGAATTAGCTTTTTGTTTGAGTTAAATCTTATTAAGTTCGTCGAAACGAAGCTACCCAAAGATTTAAGTACATTTCAAATTCTGAGATTAAATTTTTCATGAAGCAAGGAAAAATATCGTATGTCGTGGACTGTTTTTCATGATAGCGCTCGAAGTTTCAGCCGCGAATGGCATAAACAGGAACAAGTAACGAGTACCTCCTACTCGTTACCAGGAAATCTTCATTAGACAACTCCAAAATTGACTTCGCCGTTCTACTTGAGAAAGTGCTTGAGCACTAATAGAACGAGGCGCGTGTATATCGCGGCGTACACCTCTAGAAGCTAGAATTTCCACGACGAAGACCGGGATTATGGGATTTGAATCGACTCTTCCGGGGTCAAGAGTCTTCTCGTGCTAGAAACTACGTTCCGTTTCCGGCCGGTCGAGGAAGCAAGACCAACGTTCGCTCAGCCGTGATTACAATAAGGCGATGTCGAGTTCGTGCAACGGAGATACCGCCGGTTAGCCTCCATGACTTTGAAAGATGATCCCGATTCTCACTTCGTTTCGACTAGTTCGTCTTCAAAATACGCACATTATGAATTTTGCATCAGAATTCCTTTTAACAATGACTTAAGAACTTTTTCTTTAATAATAAAAATATAAATGAAGATCGACTCTTTTTTTATGTATTATGTTCGGGAGTTATCATCATTTGAATACAAATGTAAAATTAAATTCTTCAGTATTACGGGCACAATTCAGTGATAATTGTTTGAAATAGCCTTCGAAATAAACATCAATATGTACGCCCAATTACGAAGATATATCCATAAGGCATGTACAATTACTCTAAAAGACAAAATCCCAAAACTCGTCAACCAGATTTATCAGATACTACTTATAGCATATTCTGAAATTTGGAACTAATAATTCTAAATAATTAAAAGAAAAAGTAATTCTTTAAGAACCAGTATCATCCTATTTCTATAAGAAATCTGGTAGCTGAAGAGTATAACTTTAAAATAACACTAGATTTTCGATGATACTGAATTACAGGTATAGTAAAATAAAACAAACGAGAGGACGATAGGGGGGTATTAGGCGGCAAGGAATGTTAAAAAGAAGCGTAATCCGGTCCACCCATTGGCCATGGGCCAACTTGAACACGTACAGGCCACATAGAGGATGTCATGGCGTGGAAGAGTACCAAGCGAGTCGCCTAGATGATGCCTAACAATGTCGTCGAAAGGTGTCTAATTAAATAAGACGTCCGGAAATACGCGGATCTCGCGGGCTAACAAGCCGTTGCTATAAGTGCGCGCCATCATTGACTTTGTTGGCGTTGTTGTTGTTGTTGCTGGGTCAGCCAAGAAGAAGCACCCCAGAAGGGCTATCCACACGGAGGCCAGAAACTTCGTATAATTGTAGTGGCGCGCTTACAGCAAGTGGATCTTCAGGGCGTCGGGAATACCCAGCGTGGACATTTCTTATCTTCGTTTTCTATCCCTTTGTTCCCGTTGCCAAAGCCGGAATATTTTATGGAAAAGGAAGAGAAATTGATTTCTGTCCTGCTATATCCCAGGATACGTACACATTTTTATTCAGATGACGGAGAATAGAATGTAAGATAACGCGACTATTTTTATATATGAAGTCGATTTGGAAATTTGAGTAATTTTTCTGGATTGAATAAACCATCGTGTTATTAAGCTGGTGCATGTCGGACTTCGTTTTCTCGAGGGAAACTTTAATCGTACGTTACTTCTTCTAAATGGATAGTAAATAATAGGTCATTTAGTGTACTGTAGTAAATTTCTTTTTTAATGTAGTTGATAATGATAAAATCAAATATAATAAGTAGTATCAGCCCGTCACATTCAGGCTCCAAAGAAACGTTTCATTACACTAACCCAATAATAAACTGATATATCAGCAGAGAAAATGAAAATTGCTAGAACTTTTTATACGTATGTTTCACGAGTAATAAACTGTGCAGAATAGATGTGTAGGCTACAAGAAGAATCTAATCAATGGAATTCCACTTAGTGAAAGAGATCAATTATACGGATTAATACTGTTGAAGTGATCGCCACTTCTAAGAAAACTCTACATCTGGTCTTCGGTTTTCTCAAGCGCTGAGGTTATCGATAGCGCATAGACAAAAGAATGCGTCGATGACAAACCATAAGCGTGCGACGTTGGCTTCGGCGTTCTTTTTAGTCTCAGGGTAACATTGCTAGCGTGCGGATCTGGGCCAGCTTACATTGTATTCCACAAATTGTACTTTATATTCACAATACATATATACTTTCAATACCTTACAATTTACCCACGCGTTTCTTTAATTCCACATACATCGAATAATCTTAATAAATACTAATGTTGCTTGTCTCTCGTTGAAGACACGCACCGTTACGTCGAATGAAGATTATAAGTAGAGTAGAATAAAAACATTTTTCCCGAAGAGTGAACTCGATACGCGTGCCATGATGTTTTTACCGTTCATCCCCTATTGCGGAGAATCGCGTCTACTCGTTTACCGTGCTTTTCATACGTTGCGACACAGGGGCACGCAATCACGCGATTCCCTTGTCCGTCGGAAGCGAAATCACGATCGCATGGAAAGCTTGGATGCCCGGCAACGAGAAAATGGTTTAAGCCTGTCATCATCGCGTGTCGCTCACGAAATTAACGACATTATCGACGCGAGGCGAGAAAGAAGCACACGTATAGATATAACTACGATAAGGTGATATACGTTCTATCGACAAATTTTCCATTCAACGATGACACGACGGAAAATTTTAGCACGTTAATAGTTGCTGACGTAACAGCTACTGACGTAATATTACATTTTTCTTAGGACCAAAATATGACTAAGTAGGTCAATGGAGGAGGCTTCCGGGGAAGCAGCTGTAAGTTTATGGTAAATATTTGGTGCTGAAGTTATTATGGAATTTTTATTTATCTTGAATGAAGAAAAACAGAATGAAAATCTTTAAGAATCAGAAAAATTATCAATTTAAATGTAGTTAATATCTAAGAACTAAAAGTAAAACTTTGTAACTTACTCAATTCACCATTTTGCCTTTCAGGCCCCCTTTCAGAAAATTTCTTAAGTATTACATGATTATCAGTGTCTCTAAGGAGAAACGAGAGTTTTTATTACTATTTTAAATTAATAATAGTAAGTGATTTTGGCAAATTTTTGTTCCTATAAAATTATGAACGAATAAAATAAAACGGAACAGGATACTATTTGTATATATTTTGAGATGAAAAGAGCTGAAGGTAATGTTATGTGATAAAAGACATGGTTAACTTAATGCGAGTTTCTAAGGAGATTAAAAGCACTTTTGAGGAACAGTAACTGATTTTAAAACCCAGCTGTTGAAAGGATGGCAATGTTACGACCACTTCCAACCATTTGATTCCACAAAGTAACATCTAAGTCTGCTATATGCAGGACAAAAGCCGAAACTTGACACTGACTGAATAATGCGAACACGTAAAACGGAGAATCTCCAGGAACATGTTGCAAGGGGAACGACGATCATGGAGCGTGGTCTGTCATTTGGATTACTTAAACGGTCTATCGCGAAGATCGATGATAATACCTTAACAGCATCGTTGGTCCTTTTCGATATTCCACGCGGATTTCTCTCGTATAAATTTCAGTTTTCCGGAAGATATTCTTGAAATACTCATATAGGATTGATGTAACGATATTTTAGATAAACGTAATTCACTGTGTTTGTATTACACAAAAATCCAGCAATTTCAAATAATTTTTCGCTCTGTACATCATGAAATATTAGTATTCGCAACAATAATGAATGTATTCTAGACATTATACGCATTTGCCAAAACTTTAATATCTTCTATTGAGAACAGCTCTATTTTTTAAACACAACTATTTATATCCAATTCTAAATCTCTAAGCTATTCAATTTATGTAATAACAAACCACTATCAACTTCTAAACGGTCAGCCAGAACTAAATAAATTCTCGAGAATACCCTCTGTTTCCAACTGCTCGATTGTCTATCTTCTCTGTACAAAATAAACAATCCAAAATACCGTGCGAGCATACTAAACTACCGTTTCGTATGCATGACATTTTGGAGAAAATTTCAGCCGATTACGCGTAGCGAATCGATCGGCTACACGTAGCCACCTTTTCGCAGCGATCAGAAAAATAAAACGCGCCAAAAATCCAAACAATGGCTATCGGTGGATGCATCGCCGGAAAACAATCGCTGAGCTTGTAAATGGTCCAGTGGCAAAAGGGGCCCCCTGCTTCCGGTACTTGGCTGCTGTACGTCGTCGAAGCTGCGGCTGTGCGGAACGCCTGCGAACGAAACTGTCCCCTACGGCGGTGGATTCCTTTGCGCCATACTGAAATTCCATGCATCCGGTAAATACGCTGAAGGCGTCGCGGTGGAATTCAATCATTATGCTGGTCGGGCCGCCGCATCATCGCGGTCCGTGCACGCCGCTTTACTTCCCGCCTTGCGCGCCGCGTCGCATTGTTGGTCAAGCTCGGTAATAGCGAGCTCCTTCGAGCTGATCCTGCCAGAATATTCCTATCACAGGCGAACAAGCTGGGCGACCCTCGTGAGCATCGCTTGGCATTCACCTCCACGCAAACATGCTCGACCACCATAAGATCATGCAAACGAGGGGTCATGTCCCTTTTTCTATGTTTTCTTGCCTGTTTTCCCTTTATGTTATTTTTTTGGGGGGGAGGGAGTCGGGATTATTCGCATTTTCGCGTGGGCGCCGCAGCTGAACTGCTTGTCGACGAGTGTTATGACTTGGGATTCTTCAGTTTCTCGGATTTTACGCAAATTTTTGGTATGTGCCCTCGGTGTTTCTCTTTTAGACGGGTCGGACAGCTGGTTGATGGGTCTACGGGTTAGGATTTGGAATTAGATGTTGTGAAACAAATTGTTTTTTATTAAATAACAAAGATGCGGATGAATCGCTTTGGTTATTTTAATTTTATATAAGAGCATTTTGATCGATAATCAATAGCAATGTACTACATGGGAAGAAAAATGTCGTTTAGAGTAACAATTGGTTTGGTACAACTATAATAGGTTCTGACTAAACCACTCTCATCCATATTTCTTACTTGCACTTTCACTTATAGCGTTTCAGAAGCTGCATAATTTGATATGGCACTAAACTCATAAATATATAACTAACACGACTAATAACTAAATTCACCGTAAATTTCAAACCCATTGTATTGCAATATCATCAATACCGACATCGTGTATTTTGCAAGACATCTACGCATCACGTCTGACAACGATTATCTTTTATTACTATTGTTTCCACGCGAGTACTCGCTGTGTGGTATCATGTAATCGATACACAACACTGAGAGCAAGAAAATAGTGGTGTTCAAAGAAACAGCTCGATGAACGAGAATGAAATTTACGCGATCTGGCAGCCGCGTTTCATAGCCACCTAGGAACGTGGCTGTGATTAACGCGCGCTTCCATTCTCGGTCGGGCTGTGTTCCAGCATCGCCTATAAACCGCGATTTACAGTAAATCCAGCACGCGTTGCTGGCAGCAGCCGGTATAACGCGTTTGCATTAAGGCTTAGCAAACCGCCGGTTGCCGGGACCGACAGTAAATTTTATTCCTCCGCATTTTTCTTCCTTGCCTGTCGACCCTCGTTGCGCTACCTTCGTTATCGATGCACGTACGAGGCTTATCCGAGCGTAAAACGAATCAGACTTCAGGGGAAAAACTGCATCGTTCCAGAATCTGCACGGTTTGTCGTAATAAATGAAGCGAAATTCCTCGATCTTGCTGTCTGTATTAAGCGCTATTTCAACGGTTTTACGACGGTGTTGGAGAAACGTTTCCGAAGTCGACGAATCTTAAACAACGAAGATCGGTATGCATTCATTGCAACTCGTAAAACGAAGCTCGAATAATCGTTCGAGTTAGATGAATCCGCTCATCAGCTCGCACACAAGACGAAGTCGTTTTAACGACACTGTAAAAATCGGTTGTAGCTGGACTCGCGGTACGTCGAGTCAACAACGGCTCCCTCCAGAGGGAATAGTCGATATATCTGAAGGCTGTCTAACTCTGGATATGTATACACGATGCCGAATCCTGGCCCTTGCGCCTCTATTGACATTGATGGGGTGACAAGCAACGGGCGATGGGTGCTAGCAAGCAAGTAGTCGGTCGACGTTGGAAACCGGGGCAGCTTGTATTAGTAGCGGCGGTTAAGGGAGGAAATGGAGGGTGTTGCCAAGTCCCGACATGCTTCGCTTCGATTAATCAATGAGAATGGCATTTTGGAGAGGTGCTAGGCAAAGGTGACGCTGAAGGAGGTGACGCGAGAGCTCGAGGATGCCAGGAGTGAAGTGACTACTACCTAGACGGATTGAGCACGGAGGAAAACGGGGAAGATGAGGTCGGCCCTGGACACTTTTGATGAATGGTGTCTATGATGGTCCCCCGTAGGCTTCCGGTTTGTCATTTCTGTCGCTCTGTCTTTCTATGTCTCTCGGCTCTCAACCTCTCTTGCTATCATCCCACTCTCTCGCCCCGCTTGGGTATTCATATCCAAGTGGTGAAACCGCTGAGACATCGTCGAGCTAAGAAGCTGTGACGTGAATTATCGTCCTGTCCCTTGTACGTCGGCAAATATTAGGATCGATTCGATATAGGCCAAGCGAGGACAGATATAATGCACCGGCAGGATGTTCAATATTGTTTAGATACGGAACGTGCTTACGCGAGGATAAGTAATGGGGGAGACGGAATTCTGTGGTTGGAGATACTGGTTTGTTCAAATCTAATCGCGTTAATTAGAGATGTTGAAATGTTTAGATGTGAATTCAATAAAGTAGTCGTACACTGTGAGTAAATTATGCACAATTTAATCTGCAAAATATATTAATACAACTTTGACAAATGTAGGAAACAATAGTAAACGGATTTTTCGTTGATCACGAGAAAATAAATTGGAATTGGCTGTAATTTTTTATTCTAGTTCTAGGAATACAAACCACGGTAACTAGCACAAACAGTTTTGCTTGATAAGAAAACACCACGATAATAGTACTTAACGATAAAAGTTTATAAATATACGTAGCTTCCAAGTTACATCACGCTATGCACGAATAAAAGAATCATGAAGCAAATCATATTTGAACAAAAAGTAATTTAAAATCATCTGACAGAAGGTAAAGTAGATCTCGTAGAATCAGCGATATTTTAATATTCATACCATTTGAATATTAGAAGTAAAACAAACTTGAGTAAACTTATATGGAAATCGTAGGAGGGGATACTTGAAAGATTCATGAATCCTCTTAACAATGAAAAACCGCTAACTAAAATACCAGAAAGTTGAAGCAAGTTTAATACCAAAGAACTAATTCCTTACGTAAAAATAACTCGATACATAAGAACATTCTCGGAAAGAAGTATCATCTGTGTGTATCATGAACAAGCGCATGCTGGAATTGTTGTGCGCGTTTTGTGTACGGTTTTTACGTTTCTTGATTTCTACGAGGAAAATCTGTCTGTGGCGTTTTTTTTAATGCCGATAATTCATTACGGGGCGGAGATTTCGAGCTTCCTTCCGAAACTACGTCTTCTTTGGCTTATTGCCTCCCTCGCGGATCGGGGACGATTCTAATTCTTCGTTAATTAATGGAACGACATCAGAGGACACGTAAGAAAGGAAAAGGGTAGTACGGTTCGAGAGTTTGCTGAAAGGTGGCCTTCATTTATCACTGTCTAGGACAGAAGTAGACGGGAGGAAAATCGATCCCTTACGTGTCATCCTTCTCTCCTTTCCACTCGGTTTCACCAAAGAAGAGCGGAACCCGCTTCCGCATACGTAAGCCTCTCTCTCTCTTTCTCCATCTAACGCTCTCCTCTTCGCGAAACTTATTTTATATATGTTTTATGATAATTACACCGGTCAATAAATATTCCGTCAATTCAATAACCGTGCATTCCTCTATGCCAATAGCAGGTGCATGTATTATCATTCCAAAATTTCAAGTATTTCACTTTCTGCTTATCTCTGTCAAGCATCTTATTTGAATATTTCTGACGTCGGCTTATAGTTAAATATAACGAGTCGTAAACAGAGAATATCAGCTGATCATAATTTTATTTGGGAAAGAGTTAAAAAACATGTTTGGTTTTTTTACTACTGATAACTCTCGTGGAAAGTTTTATATTTGATCTGTATTTTATTGAAAATTTCTCGCTACTCTCTATAGTTGCAAAATAATCAATCAACTAATTTCTTTGCTAAAATCTGAAGAATTTCCCTCGGGATTCAGCAACGGTCTACTATCAAGTAGAAAGAAGTTAGATTAAATTAAAAGCCTGGTATTCGACGAACAATTAACAACGATCCTCCCTGATATTGACAGCGCCGCTTTCAGCGCAGTGGATCCACTCTAACACAAAAATCGCTTCGATCTGCGGTAGCTTTGCTAGTATCCAACCGAGATTGCTGTAATACCCACCAACAGCAATATGACCCATACAATGAACTTCCATTCTTCGAGGCTACGAGCAAGTTCTACCCGCTTCTCATTGCAGTTTCTCATATACTATAGGCAACAGCCGGTCACGTTTCTCCCTTGTCTTTTCTCTTTTTCTCTTCCTCTATTTTCCTCCTTCTCCTTGTACGCAGTCGTCTTTCAAAACGCGAAAAACTCGCGGGATGTACGGGACGCAGGCTCAGGTCTATTTTCTTTCGTATACAAGTTGCGGTTACGAGCTCTCGATCAGCCAGCCGACGCGCCGCCAGGGAATACGTTGCAAAGGATTGGTGGGAGGGATGCAAAGGGAAGAGGGAGGCAGGAGGAGGGAAAGGGTGAAATACGAATTGAAAACGAGCCCAGGGAAGCGATGGTATACGCTCGGTGAACAAAAGATGGACCGGACGAAATTGAAACGAAACGCGGCAACACGCGGCTGCTTGTGTACGGAGCTCTGTTCGGGAAAATAAGAAAGCAGACGGAGAAGATGGAGGCACGCGCGCTATCGCGAGTTCTACCCGAGTTTTCTACGAGTTATCCGGACAGCCCCGACCAAGGGTGTTAATTACCAGGCCGTTCTAGACCGGTGGTGTGCGAGCAGAGTGAGGCGGCGAGAGATTGGCGGAGAGAAGCAGCCTTAAGCTATGGAAGCGGCGAGGACGGAGTGGCGAGACACTCACCAGGCCCGCCGCCACTAGGAAAGGATGGAGACACCCGGGTACGAGATAACGTTTTCAATTACCTGCAGGATGTGACGTAGTTATGAGTTAGCTACCTAGAGAGCGACGGCGAGCTACCCAGCCAACTGGTTCCAGAAGATGATGAGCCAAGATGGGTCGAGCTGGAGCAGCGAACAGAGTAGACGACGCAACGAATAGATACCTAATACTTGTATAGCGCGTGTCCTCGCGAGATAAACTAAACCCGATTAGACCGTATATACAGCGGTACAATATTTCAACCAACGATACTTGTGCCATAGGTATCTATCGTTTCAACGAGAAAAAGAGTCAGCCCATTGGAAAAATTTCGTCGGTTTCACGGCGAACTTACAATACATCGAAGAAAAATACCCCCAACGAGAAGAATTCAAAGGAAAAATGAGAGGAAAAAGGACGTTGAGACCGATCCAATTAGCAAACGACCTTAATGCAACGAAGGCGGAAGAAAGGACCAGGCTCTGGTAATCCTTCGAGTTCCATCTCCATCATTCAGCCACCCTTCTCGCCCGTCTGACTCGTGGATCCTTCGAATCCCTTCCTGCAGGATCTTCAAGGGTATCGTGAATGAATTTTCCGGCGGTAATTTTATGGCGACTAGCTTCGGATGCGTTTTAGGCGAGGATAAACGCGTCAACCGGTTGCAGAGGAGGAGGATAATCATGGCGGATAGATAGTGGCAATATTTTCAAAAGTCGTGCCGATACGATAGAGGAGAAATATTCGGGGTGGCTACATAATCTCTTCGATGTCAGCATTTTTTTGAAAAGTTTTACAAAGGGTTCTCCGATTTTATTTCAACTTACTTCGATTCTTGGTAAAATCTTACGCAAGTAAGATTAAACAAATCTTATATACTCATATACTTCTTAGGTATTGTATAGGTATTTTTTAATTTTACATCTTTGACATATATAGATAAATGATTCTTAATCTTTTCGCTCTGAGGGATAAGATTAAATACCGTTAGCATTCGTCATTTGATCGATCGATTTCAAAAGATTTTTTAAATGTTCATCGTAAGGCTTTAAAGCAATTAAGATCGTAGTAAAAGGGGAAAAGCTTAGAAGTAAAAGAAGCTTTTAAGTCATATCCTCTACTATCCCAGTCGGTCTTTTCGTTTGTTATATATCATTCGGAACTCGTTCTTCAAACTTCACTTACTTTTTTTCTTCTACGCTTCCTATAATGGCGAACATTCATGATTTCGAAGTTAACGGCAACTTAGCCAGGCCGAAAGATATACTTTTTCTTAACACGTGCACCACGTCGTTGGCTGCTGCCACTGACGTCATATTTATCTCCTTAACTGCACGATTATAGTGTAAAAACTGGCAAGGGAGAAATGCCGGGATGCCGCGCCGCTGCCTGCCACTCCCATAATGTATTATAATGTATACGATGGGAAATTCAGTCTGTTCATAATAATGGGAACAAAAATGATGCATAGTGACTGTCTTGGCAGTTGTTATTAATATACCAAAATCGGAAGATAAATTCCAAAGTTTTGGAATATGTCTGCGTAGGTAGGAATCGTTCTTGCGATATTTTCAGACGCGAGACAAACGAGTTAAATTAACTTCACTTCTAGATTATTTAACACGATATATCTTTAACGAAACAACATGGTGCAAAGTTAAATGATTTTAGATATTTTATATCTTGGTATTAGGTACTTGGTATTGTGGACGTCACACGATGCAAATATTAACTGCAAAAATTAAATAGTTATATTTTTGGATGGTCAAAATGCAATTTATCTAAATTTAATTAAAATATGTCCGATACAAATAAATAGCATATCCGATTCGATTGATATAAATATTTCTAACAGGTAGAAGGTATCACATTCTCGCAAAATATATCGTTTCCTCTATATCACGTCTACTTTCTACAAATATTCCAACTATGTATCACCATTCCCCTAAAACACAAACATTTTTCACACAAATAGCGTCATTTGTTTCGTCAGTTATCCCTCGGACACCATACATCCATCTAATTCAACCCACGATAAAATCTAAATTAACGAAAACCCCGAACGATCCTAGAAATCACGCCGAGATTAAACCAGTATGACCTCCATTATGTAACAATTCAGCACTTCCATTGGAGAAATTTTAAAGCCCTCGAAAGAGGAAGAATCCAGACATCGAGGAACGGTGTTATCGGGTCCGGATGAGCCGAACCGTTGGAAATCGAGGTCGGCTAGAGCGCGAGCGCTCCGTGCATCACCTTAATCAGAGAAAAAGCGACGCGGGTAAAGGAGGCAACGTCGGCGGCGGTGGCGGCGGCTCAGCTAGAAGGAGGTAGAGTGATGTACGAGGGGGGCTCTTTTCCGTTTTCCGGCTGCACGAGTTTCAAGTTACGCGAGCGCCAGCAGAAAACTTTTCCCCACCCTCGCCCGAGGGACTTCGGTTTGAGGGCTCTCTCTCTCTTCCCTCTCTCTCTCTCTCTCTCTCTCTCTCTCTCTCTCTGTCGCAATTTATAACCTTTCTAACTGAATCTAGCGTCACGCGCACGCTGTGCTCTTCATTCCAGGCCGCGTGTCCGCTGCTTTTAATCCTGCCCGCGACCTGTAATATTCGTTCGTACCCACCGACGCGAGACCTTAATCGCCGCGATGCCAACTGGAACACGCGTCGCCTCTATTTTCCGTTTTCTCCGGAGACCGTGTCTCAAAACCCACGGCTTTTCGCTTTGTCGCATTTTTGCGAAAAATATTTCGATTCACGAAACCAGACTTTCTGCCGCGGAACCGTGTGTGTTTCAGAGTTTTGAGAGCCAACGCTTCAACTTTCGATGAACATCTTGCATTTGTGAGGGTGGCTGTTTGTTGTTGCGAGTTTTAAAGTTCGGGGCTTTGGAAGCCGCATACGCGGTTAGTACGCTAATTAATTCCATAGGATCTTTTTGGGTTTTTCCATTTCGCTAGTTTATTATGTGAATGTTCACAAAAATATATCGAAAAATATCTGTTGGAAAAAATCTTTGTTTGCGGATTTACAATAAGAAATTGATATAAAAATCCGGCTACGAAATATTCAAAGAATGAAACCATAAATTAGTAAACGACAATGTAATATTGCAAATTTCTATATAATTTCAGCACAAAATCTGTGGCTGTATCTATAGCCAAGCTAAATACAAATCCATTCTTGCTCTGGAATTAGTTCACGCGAAAAGCTTTGGTGCAAAAACGGGGTACGATAATTGACGGGCGCGTTAACGTTTCAATATCTCGGCAATTATGGTCGGCCGGCCCACTATTGAACCGTCGACGTTTCACTTATCGAATTTGCAGTAATTTGGTCGCGGGGCTGGCGCATTCCGTTGGAATCGAGTGCAGTTCGTTCCGTCGGCCACAGCTTCACCTCGATCGCGCAACGTGATCAAAATGTTCACGCCATATTGATCGCGTAACACATGCAGATAGCCTATGCATAGTGGGCCTTCCCTTGCATATTTACAAACACTAGGCCGCAGTGCTACCACGGGTTGCAATAATAATGGCCCGTAACGAGTCGCAACCGCGTACGAGGCGAATTCACGTTGCCCATCCCTTCCATCCCATTATTACAAACGTCAGTTGGGAACCGAAGCAAACATTTCGAGCCGGCACAGAGAGAGAGGGTTTCAGAGGACGAGTCGACCGGTCAATTCGGCTAGTGCGACAGAGACTCGAACGGAAACAGAGACATGGACAGGCATGGAGAGGGAAAGGGGGTAGGAAAGCTTAACCATTTAGAGTTGAGAGTTATACGATTCAGCGTGTAGAGCGGCTATGATAACGCAAAAAGAGAATTCGAAAAGTTACGATGCCTACGTTGGTCGGCTGAGAGCCAACTTGAACTTCCGTTACATGGAGTACACGGTCTGCCGCCAGCAACACATACGGTAGTTACCTCTGTTCGACGGTACAAATTACGATGGTTCTGGCTCGACCAAGTCCATCGAACAAACGCGACCGCAACCGTCTCGGTCGTCTAAACGCTACGTTCCTTCGTTTGCCATGGCGATTTAGGATTCAGGGGGATCTACGCGTTTTCCCTCGTGCGTTAAGGATGCCAGGACCCGGGGGCACCGGAAATTTATCCCTGTTTGTCGTGTTCGGGTTAGGACGGGGATGTCGCGGGGAAAGGAACGAAGAAGGACGTCGCGTCCTCTAAATCTGCATATTTGGCTAAGGGTAGCTACTGCGCCAATTGGAATTGCAAAATCGCAAATTGGACTTGTTCGCGGACCGACCCTCTCCGATGTTCCCACCCTGATTCCACGGAGACGGTTTTCGTGGAAAAGTATTCCCGGCAAGCTTTTCGTTACGCTTTCCGTGCCCCCGTCCCGTTGCGTCGTTTCGTGCGCTCCCCTTGTACACGGTGTTCTATCCGGGAATTATGCGACAGAGGTTGTTTGACCAGCCATGATAATAAATCAGGGATCCGGTAGATGCTGTGTTCATGTTTAAGTACGTGTAAATCGTGCGTGAATCGATATTTTAGAAGAAATATCTAGTATCAATGGAGCTTTTGAAATCTATAATGGAAGGGATAGCTACAATCTTTTTGTTGTCTAAGAATATCTGTGTATTTGAATATCGTCCAACTAAATTTTAAAGTAATTAGATGCACGAATGACAAGAGAAAAATAAGGAGGATCGCTTGCATTAGGAAAGTAGCTAATAACACAAGAGCTGAGTGTACAAACGAGAAAACAAGGTGGAAAATTTGTCAGGCTGTGACGATTGCGCAGATTATTCTGTTAAGAAAAACAGATTCTTTATCCGATATTTCGCGTTTACGATCCGCTGCAACATGTTGGGAAAAAAATTGACGAAGATTGAAAATATTTCACTGTACCGTAGTGCTGAATCTAAATAGCTTTTGGATAGAAATGCATGCAATGACACAGCATCAAACCAAAATGAAGATTATGTTTGAAATTTACCAAGTCTATATTATTAATGAAATTATGTATTAACTTTAAAATACGCAACTACCAAAACCTACTGTAACAGAGAATCAATTACTCGTTATACGTTATCACATTCTATGTATATCATACGAAGCTAACAGAAACTGAAAATGACGTAAAGAGATATATCGGGGACTAGCGGCTCTATCGATAATCGTACTTGGAAGTATAAGTCGTATGGAAACTCGGAAATTGATTTCAACAAAGTTTGATGTCCCTACGTTCCTTATGAGGCTACGCTGCTTCAGCGAAACTCACGAGATAATTAATTTCGAAATAGACGCTGCCAGCTGTCGTGAGTTTCATAAATTCTCCATACAGTCTTTTACAAAAACTAACATTATGCTTTAAGCGTTAAAAATAACCACCGTACCACTCATAATACGTTATGCATCCTCCAAAAGATTCTCATACACGAGCCATAAAGAGCCTGTAGATACAACGCAAAATTCGCGAGCAAGGTAAAAGAGCGCATTGAATTTTTGCGTTAGTCTAGTCTAGTCTTGCTCTCAGTCGAGTCCAAGCCGCGCTTTTCGGTGACCCAGGCACTTTAAACGTAGTAGCCCGCAATAGCAGAGCCGGAGCTCATCGCCAGAGGCGTTTCTCCTGCGAGTATCAAAATATTTCAATATTATGCAACACATGTCGACGCATACCAAGAGTACGAAGACTCCCTGACTTAGAAAAGCTGCTTTACGTCGGAAGGAGCTCGACGAGGGAGGAGCGAGGAGCCGGGTCGAAGGAAATAGAGGAATGGAGGCAACACGGCGAGAAGGGAGTAGAGGCCATGCAAATGGAAAGTTATACTGCAGAAAAACGAATATTGAATCAGCAGCTGGGTTGGCGGAGGGCGAATCGAGTCGATGCTTGCTTTTCATCCGTGGACCAACTCGTCGTCGGTGGCAGGATTCCTACGGAGATATGCATGTGGATATGTTGCGGTTTTACATCGACCCTTGCCCGCCTCTTCTCTTTTAACCCTCTATTCGTTGCGGGCACGATCGACGAAACAGCATCAAGTGGATTTCGCTTCTTCTTCGATATTCGAAGGAAGACCGCGGACCACCCGCTGCCAGGAGGTGGATACAAATATTTGTTTGTCGGGATTTTTCGGATTTGAAATTCTAACTAACTCGTTGGATTTACCCGGTGATTGTTGATCGGAGTTGTTTTCCGTCTAAATAACAATTTTATCGATTCGGCTTCGAGTTCCTTGAGACTGGTTAAGCAATTCGAAGATTGGATTTATCGGGACAATATGCTCCTCTTGAAGCACGAAGAAAACTGGAAGTTAAGAATGAAATGTACTTACGTACTTGTTGCTAAGTTTATAAATTGATTTTGGTATTGTGAATTACCCAATTAGATCTCGTCTTTTCAAGGAAGATAATGGGATTTGCACGTGTTTAATCAACTTAATTTGTTTCTTGGTTAAGGTTTGACATTTTTTGTAGGAAAATCTAGCTACAAACAGAATGTTTTCCCATAAATCGGAGACTGTATATCGTATTGACCAGAAATCAATAGAAAGACGATCGAACAAGCTATTTTGAAAACAGCGACGATGTCAAGCCAGAAAAAGGAGATCAGCGTGTGGAAAGACGTACAAGAGAACAGGGAGTCAAATAATAATAACCGACGCCGAATTGGAAGACAGGCTAACGAACTAGTGCGTTCATTTAAAATCGTTCGTGCTGCTCGGTGCTTCTTAATAAGGTCTCGTTAATGACGGGACAAAGAGGCCAAAGAAGCGGAATGGAAGGGACAAAAGAAATTCAGGCGAGTCACGATCGAACACATGCGGCAGCCTAGTTATTCTTTGAAAAACAATAGATATACGATGCCTGGTTTGCGCCGGGCTTGATCGATCGATCGCAAACACGACCCAGCGGGTTAGGCAGCCATTGTAAAGACAGAGGGAGTTTCGCAAACGCGTGAATAATGGACACCCGTTTGATAAGAGAAGCGCTCGCGTGAGCCTGCTCGATTCGTCGAAGAGAAGGATGGACAGAAAGACAAAGAGAGATGCCGAGGGAAACCAAAAAGGGTGTATGAGAGAATGAGAGGCAGAGAGAAACGAAAGAGGAAGGTAACGAGGAAACGGAGGAATAGAGAAGCGGAACGATATCGGGACGAAAGAAAATAGTAGCAGGACCGAATTATTTATCGAGGAGAAAGTCGAAGCTAAATAAACGTCGGGATAGAGACGCCGATTTCCACACAGCTATCGGATCGTGCTATAAATACAATAGCGCGATCCTTCGATCCATGAATCCCCTATTATCTCTTCCTCTAGAGACGATTTCTTTCCACAATATTACTGGTGTTTCAAAGTAAGTAATTTCCATCTAGTTGAAACTGAATATAACTCGTGACATCTACATCCAAGTCCATCGAGATTCTCTAAATGACTGAAATTCAGTTGTTTTTTTTTTTTTTTTTTTTTTTTTTTTGGTAATATTGCATGATATGTGGTAGTAGTTCGATGAAGACCGATGCTGGAAATATGAATCATGAATGGAATTTAAATGGAATTATTCGGTTGTTTCGAGCGGCGAGAAACTCACGAAGACAATTGCATCGTTCTCAGAATGCAACAGCACAGTGACCTTTCAAACGGAGTTCGACTATAAATGAACTCTTGTGGACCAGTGACCTCAGGTTACCTACCTGACCTGAAAACGTCTTGTCGTCAAGCATCTCCTCCACGTATTGACTCAATTTGGCGTGAGGGAAGCTACGGAATGATTTATGAAATATCCGAAGTATTGTGGTCGCATAACGTGGAACGGCAATGCTGCGAATTATTTTTGAAATAATCTGCATTCACTATATGATTTATAGAACGTAAATTCATGTTCTTATTGTTCACTTTTTATACAAGAGCCGTAAACGTTCTTAGAAGAACATCCACGAAACAACATCGATTCCTATTAAAAGATTAATAATAAGTCGCTTGAGTTGTACTTAGCAAATACGTCAGAAATAACGCGACGGGTAGAAGAGGAAACGGGAACGAAACAAGTAATCTTAAAGCGAATGTATTTCAACCAGAAACTACTCTTATTCCCTCAACAGGTCTTTCATCTGTCAAGGGAACAACTTTATACTTTTCCCTGTACGCTCTCGTCTCCCTATTCTCTAACATTCCCCCTCTTTATACAATTTTCATAGTTTCCTGGTGGTCGTGCATTCCGTTCGTGGGAGACACGGGTCTTGCCGAATATACATGACCGAAGGCAACCGTTTCCGTCAGAAACCAAGCAAAAGTGAGAATATAAGGCGTTGCCTCGTGACTAGTGTCACTCCACGATGTCGTGGCCAAAAAATTTTCCGAAATTTCCCGGGGGTCCTGTGTCTGCGCTACATTCTGTCCTTCTCTCTCTCTCTCTCTCTTTCCCTCTCTCGTCTCCCTTTCTTCTCTATGCTACCATGGTTCGTTCTCTCACAGTGTTCCGGCTTTTCTGCTAATATTTCATCGTAGCCACAGTGGCGTGGCAGCAGCGGCCATCTTGCTTCCGGGCCCGGGTGCGCCGGAAGCGGCCGGATGTGCCGCGACAAAGCGCCGTTGCGGAAAAATCACGGGACTATGAAGCGTGGATAAACAGAGAAGGAATAATCTGTGTTCTCGCCGCGCGCCGCCCCGACGCCTGCCGATGAAAAACATTGGCGCGAAACTATATTTATGCAGCTGCTGCCGGGATTTCGAGCGTGCACTGGCAAACCCGACAGTAACAATTCCCGCATACGCAGTTCCATGATTTTTAAAGATCGAACGCAATTGAGAAACGCGGAACGATCGTGGCAGAGACGTTTTATATTGCTCCCGGATCGCCGGGTGCTATTGATACGCGACGATTATATCGTCGCGTTGTTTTCCAACGATGATTTTTCCTCCCTCGTTTTCTCGCGATTTTCGAAAGGGGATTCGATATCGAGATCCGCTGAGCGATTAATTTTACCATCGTCGTCATTGCCATGTGACAGGAGGATTTAACGTTTTTTTCTTTTTTGTGTGTGTTTTTGTCAAGAGAACCGAATGCAAAGTGTACTTTGTAAGATTTATGCAGATGGATTGTAACGCTTTCACTGATTGTAGAAGGAGATGTTCATTAACGTTGCATAGGTTTCAGAGAATCAATAATCCGTTAAACACTTCATCGATAGAATTTAATTCATGCATTATCGTGTCACAAAAGCATTAATGTTTCACGCATGTATCATTGTCAGACATCAATAAGTACATGACAGACGGTTCTATTTATTATATCGCATTATGTAACCGCGTTCTCGATTTGTCACTGTCTGTTATATCCAAGCCAAATCCTAAATAATATATTCTCCTTTTCTCTTTCTCTCTAACTCAGATTTTTGACAAGGGTATCTTGTCAACAATCTAAAAACTTGCACGTAAACGAATGGCACATTTAAATTCCACAAGTGGAAACACGGATCACACGTTTGCCGCGCGTTTATCATACTCTCCCAACGTTTCTCGAAGTAATTTCATTAATAATGTGCTCGATTCCCTGAATTAAGCCATCTCTCAACTATCAGACGGAATTTCGTTCCATCGGGAGGAATCCCCGGGACTATACCGGAGAGCTATTACTTAATGACCGTCTCCGCTTTAATTTGTCAAGGTTTCACGGGCTTTTTCGTCGGGCTTCAAAGTTTCTGGGTCAACGATGTGCGAAGAAAAGAGACACGGGATCGAATGTGGGCGGTGAGAGGAAAAAAATAATAAAAGATTTAAGGTAATACTGCAACACCCCCGATGTAATTTGCAGTATTCCTGGCTCGCGTTAATCACGCTAGATTTAGCGGATGACAAAAACGTTTCGCGCGCACTTATCGCTTCCTGTTTCTTATCACTTTCGCATCGATGCACCCATCGTTAGGCGAATGCAATTTTTACAGATTTATCGTTACCCCTTCCTTTAACATTCACCCCTTTCCTCCCCCTGCTCCTGGTCTTCGTGGCGGGCTTGCAATTTATTTCACAACGAAGTTCGTTACGTTTTCATTTTATTCGAAAAGACAAACGCGTCAGAATAACGCGAACGCATCATTATTTTCCACGCGGGAGAACGAGGACGCTGCGTTGCGTCGGCGTGTGGCGAGGATAAAAAAGAGAGAGAGAAGAGGAGGACAAAGGGGTAAAAAGGGGAACGCCAGAAACGCGTGCACGACGTTTCTCGATAATAGCGGATTTTATTGTATTATTGCGCATTTTCCAACAAACAAAGGGACTAGTCAAATTTGTTCGGACGACGTGTATCGGTTCAGTTTGTTCGAACGACGTGTATTGGTTCAGTTTGCCCGGTCTGTCGTATCCTGCTTATCATCACCGGTTTTGCGAGCGGTTTTCAATAGCGATAAATTGTTCCACGGCTTCGTCACTGTTTTGCCAATCAAGACAGTTATTAAATTGTTACATGTAATCGCTGGCAGACGCTATCGCGTCCAATGCACGCTCAATTACGATATAAATGAGAAGTCATCGATATGGTATCGCGACTCGTAATTTTTATGGATTTTTAGGTCACCAAATTAACCATAGTAAAGTATATTATAAAGATCTCACGTAAAGATTCTACTGTCCTATTTAACATCCAATTTGAAGCAATTTCTTCTTAGTAACCAAGTACTTCGATCGTTACGGCTTTAGTGTCTCGAAAGAATTCAGATTTTGTTAAATCACCGCTCGAAACTCTTTCTGCTGCTGTTGTAGAACTTGCAAAACTTTCTATCTTTGTTCCTTTACCAGCAGAATGAAGGTATCAAAGATCTATTCCACGCCTCGTTGGCGACGATAAAGATTATCGAATCATTTCAAAGACAATATTATTCCCTTGCTATAATGATAAACACATACTCACGATGAGGACGAAGGGAGATGAAAAACAGAATATTATGTGATCCGGTTATTTACAGTGTAAATTCGCGATAATATAATCTCGTCCGTGTAAGTACGCATTCAGCAGTTATTACGCTAGAGAACTGGAACATTTAGGACGTCTGATGAACATGAGGAACTGCTTTGTTTGCAAGCGGAATCTACCCACTGGCAACTAATCTTAAGAAGATTCAGCTGCGGGTTAGACTCATTCAAAGAACACCAGCATGAACAGATGTTCCGTCTTTTCGCGTGAAATCACGTCGGATACGCTCTCATGTAAATATCGAGGAAATTAACCTTTAATTAACGACGAGAAATTTCACTATGGTCGAAATCTCTTTCCCTCGTCTCAATATTGATCTACGCTCGTGAGTTCTAACGGTACTGTCCCAGCGTGCTTTCTTACTAATTCTAAATATGATATTAAGTCGTTTCTTAATACCTCCAACAAAATATTGAGAAATTACAGCAGCTACAAAAGGTATTTGTACATACTTTTATTTTCCAATGAAGCGTTTCTTTATCAGATTCTACATTTCATTTTTATAGTATTCAATATTTACAGTTATATGAAAGTATTACTACATGCTATGAAATTTAATATACTTGGACCTAATTACCTTTTGTAGCCATTCTGTAGCCCTATTCTGACCATGAAAATTGTTGAAGTGGTCATCACTTCTAAGAAAACTCTACATCTGGTCCTTTAGTTTTCTCAAGCACCGAAGCCATCGACAGCGTATAGACAAAAGACCGCGTCGAAGGCAAACCATAAACAGTAGATAGGCGACATTGGCTTCAGGGTTTTCAGTCATAGTCATAACACTGCTAGCGTGCGGATCTGGATCAGCTCATATTATATTCCGACTTGTATTTACACTTTAGTATTTAAAATATATATTTTCTACCTTACAATTTATCCACGCGTTCCTTCGCATTCACATACATCTAATAACCTCAACAAGAATAAAGAAAGGCAATTTAATAAATGTACATGTATTCTAGGATTAAATAAGGAGACGATGATTGAAAACCTCCAAAGAGATCTGAAAATAAAGGAACAAACAAGATTTCACGTCGATCATCCGAAAAAGCAATTATCAACGCATTTTCTCTTTCCAGCAGACGGTAAAAGTGGAGAGCGAGCAAAGAAACGGAGAAATAAAGAGAATAAAGAATTTTCAATCGAAACAGGAGACGTTGTTCCAAGAAGGTTGTGGACAAACTCGCGACAGACAGAAGTCAAACTCGTATCGCTGTGTAAAATCGAGTAACATAAGGGCTGCTGGCGTCGCTCCAGGAAAATCAAAATTTCGTCATCCGGTTGTAATTCGAGGGACGTGCCCCCAACCACACTTAACCCTCTCTCCCCCTGAAGAGTATACCAGGGCCAGACTATTAGATTTTAACCTCATCTTCGGCGGTGACTTCGATTTCGCTCAGCGAGCATTACATTCACAACGTCATATCCCCGGAGGAAACGATTTTTCGGCGAGGTAGGCTTGCAGCTAAATCGAGCGTGAGCATTGCCAGAAGAAAATTCTTTTTTGCGCGTCGCTTAAAGCCTGGGAATAGGATCGCTTGCTTCGAATACGACGAGATCTTTACTCGGGCTATAGTCCTAGGAAATTTGATATTTTATCGTTTAGTCGCCCCTGATCGAAAATAGAATTAAATTTTCCGGGTTATTGGTATTAAGATAGCAATTTCTAAAGAATTTCGAGGGGATTTCCTGGAAAAAAAGAAATTCGTCAAAGCTGAGTACGGCTATCGGTGGAATATTTTTCCACGTAAGCTACTTTTATTCAAGCAATTACTAAAATCGATTTATCCTATTGTTTATTTATCGTATAAAAAATAGAGGTAAATTCACGATAAATGTAACAAATAAATCATAAGAAAATGGAAAGCAAAGATAAGTGAAGCGAAGAGAAAATTGATCAAAATAGTAATAACGTTTCACCATTCTTTCCTTTACAATCATCTTCCAAGATCATTTTTGGAGTATCTTTATTTTCAAAAATATATCATAGAAACCACAAACGTTCTACGCAATAACTATCCATTGGTTCTCGCGTTTAGCCACTTGTGACCGGCTTAGTTCGAATACAGTTATCCTGTGGATGATAGAGTGATCTCTTCCTGCTCGTAGCTTTATCCCGGGGACACAATTTTCCCTGTCGTGAAACCATAAACATCCCCAGCCCACGGGCATACCTTAGCCGGCACCGGCTCACTCCATAATCTGGCCGCCACTCTAACGCTGCTCCCGCGTTTCTAGCGCCATTTAGATAAACTCGTAATCTAGACGCCGTTTCCTACGGTGAAATATTCCCCCGAGGGTGTTGCAGGCCACCGGATCCCTGTGCATCTATAGTGCTCCACCGAGCCAGGGGTGCGAACCCTTTTGCGTCGAGAATTTAAAATCGATCCCAGCTCGATGAAAACGAGCCATGGAAATATTGGCCCATGGCAAGCAATTGGATCGACCAGAGCAGTTGTAGAAACGCAATGGGAAATGCATTTTCGCGCGTGTGTGTGTGTAAGTCTTTATAAAAGCGTGTTTAGTCACTGGATCTTGAATTATACGTAGTTACTTATTACGAATTTAAAGATAGATTGAGATATAGTGGGAATTATAAGAAACATTGTATTACAGAAATAAAAATATACTATACAGGAATTATAGAAAAATTACATTGGAATTATTAAATTCTCTAGCAAAAATAGTAATATCCAGAAAATAATAAAGGAGTCAGAAAATTATTTTACGGTTGCATAATTCTAGAAACCAGAAACCGTGATAAAAATTGATGGTTTCAACGCTATAATCCGTTACTGATATACATATGTACATGTAAACGTATACTGAAGCTGGCTGAGTAATATACGACATGCCCAGTTTTCATCGATGGTAGGTATAAAGAAACGGAATTCAACATTCACGAAACGCAAAGGTTTCGACGACCACGTTGGGAGATTTCGAACGACGATGGATCGCGGGCGAGGCGATGCATCAAGCACACCCGAGGTTTAATTCAAGCCTGGAAAATATATTTCACGACGTAATGTGATTCACGGCAAGTGTAAATCTGTCGGTTCGAGACGGGAAAACGCGTAGCCTTAATGTCGACGTGTTTCATTTGTTGCTCGACACCGAAACACGCGCGTGTACACGTTTTCTTCACGAATAAATCCACCAAAGAAATTCCAACGAGACGCCATGGCGCACATCGTTCCCCATTCTCTTCAACTTCGAATCGTTTCCTCTGTTTCCACGTCCAGTTTCTTCTACTCTGTCTCGGTTCTTCTTTTTCAGTGTATTTATTCCTTTTCTTATTTTAATTTTTCAGTTACATCGAGACACCGAAGGAAAATTTCATTTCGAGTGTGGAAAAATATGAAAGACGGATGAGTCGAAGAATATGACTACATCTCGGCCGTCCTATTTGAAATACAAATGGACGATGGTAACACGGAAAGAGAAAACAGGAGATACACCTTCGCCGACTTTGTCGTTGCTGCGAATTATTTGCATAAACAAATTTCGACGGAAACGAATTCAACGCGCCAGGAGTATTTCGCAGTTCCAACTATGCAGAGCAGTCTCGTTCAGAGTGACTCCTCTAACCCCTTTTCTCCAACGTCACCCTTGTCGTTCTGGCATATAATGATTTCTGGCTTGTTACGTTAACTTATATAATTTGAACACACAGGGACGTTTTTTCGACAACGTCACAAAAGTCTCACGCATACGCAAGCTTCATTCTTGCAGTATAGCACTTGCAGTATACGAGGATTGGCACTTTTGTGAGAAAGGAAAAATATGTTGTTATTCGCGAATTTGATAGAATTTCAAGGACTGTCCTAGGGAACGTGATTTTTCAAATATTGTCCATATATTTTGGAACACTTTTATATAATAAAAACGCTAAATTTTTGAAAAATTCGATATAAGTTGACTTCACGATTAATTAGAATTTGCTCGATAATTTTAACATTTCGTAGAAAATATCCAAAAGATTATTCGCATCGATCCTAAAAAACATTAAAATTTTTCGTTGATGTATTCAGATTAGAACAGAAACGAAACTCATTGGACGATTTCATCAAATCATCGTCACGTACAGCAACGAAACGAGCCGCACGATCGACGGGGAATTATTCTATCGAATTATCACAGTCGAGGAAGCACTGTCTTGTACCGTAAAATTGCTCGTTTAGTATCGAGACTTCGGTTTAATCGGTCGGGGATTCCATGGTTGTATCTCTTTTTTGAGGGGATCGGGGACAATGTAGAGAGGGAGGAAAAAGCGTCGTCGACGCGGTCAAACGCAACGAGCGTCCGGAGCAGACGGTCGAATGGGCAATCAACGATCGAATGCTTCATGCGGACGGACCATTATTCGCGTCCAATCGACATTGCAACATGAAACACCGACAATTGCCCGATAAAATCATTATACGCCTCATTACTTGTCAGCTGCAAACGCTCGTTGTCTGCCTTTTAATTTACAGCCGGCCTCGCTGATCGCAATTTCAACGCAGCCATCGTAATTGGTCCCCTCCTTGTCCGTGGGCGTTGGATCTCCTTAACAATTTTCAACGGTGACAATAATTGAAACGACTATTTCTTGCTCGTTCACTTCCGTCAGGAATTAAACCAGTTTGACTAGCGCAGACCGTAATTATTGTATACCGAATCTATTAGGAAGTATAGATGATTTAATACTTTTATGCCAAATCGAAATTGAATCGTTAAAAATACAGAATACGCTGTGATTTGAGGGAACACTTTTGCAACAATGTTTGTATTTTAATGGGAACTTAACGATACATCGAAGGTTTCGCAATACAGAATAATATACTCCTTATAATTCTTGCATTTAAAAAGAAGTTCGATTTTGACATCGATTTTTGCTTTAGGAATGAATACGCAATTAAGCATAAACAAATTGATTGAAAATAATAACAGCGCATGTTGTTGCGTAAACAAATTGTATTCGCAGATAAATTCTTTGAACCTCGCACATATTCGCAGATAAGTAAATGTAACGGTTACTACGGCTCGTTTTTGTTTGTCACGATATGTATTTATTCCCCGTCGATTGTCCGCGGTAAATCAACGTGCCCGTCACGAGAATTCTGCCTGGTGAGCCGCGCAAAACGTGCGCGCCCATAACGAGATTTCAAAATGTACGTTCGATCCGATTCACGTTGTTCGTTTTGATCGAAGAATCTCTGTTCCGCGAGAGTTTAATACGCGCACGGGCAAACGTTTTGCGAGGGGGCGTGTATAAAATGTTCGTGTCCCCAGATGTCTCTTAACCACGTAACTCGTAAACCGCAAGACACAATGCGTTCATTAATTGCATTAACGGATTCCATGCCTGGCACGTAATGTCGTCATTGAAATGCCGCGCGATCAACGGACGACCACATTTCCCCATTGTCGTTTCCGATTTGCACGCGACGACAACATGGAAAGCCCAGAAACGGGGGTGGAAGTGGGCGCGCGAATAAAACACCGCTTGATGACCGTCGAGACGATGGCTCGAGGTGTTTCGACCGCCGATAAAGCGTCGGTTAATTGCCGAATGAAATTAAACAGCAGTTAAACCCTCGAGTCTTGAGTAATTATAAGAAGTTATAAGATGCCTCCTGTAGTCTGATTCTCCATCGTGCATCTCCTCCAGCTTCTCTCTGTCTCTTCTTCTCTTTCTCTGTCTATAACGCTCACGGCCTTACCACCTTCATCAACCTACCCTACCATCCCATCTCTCTTCTTCCCTTTTAAAGGCAGTATCCCTAGAGGCCGTTAACTGCAATCAAAGTTAACCCGGAGTTATAGGGGAAAACTGCAGAACGGCAGTTAATGTTTAACGGGACTGTTAAATGCAGGCTTTCTCTCGCTCCTTCTCTCATTTTCCGTGGCCTGCTGTGTTCCTCTGGTTCCTCCTTACTCCTTTCTTCATGTCTGTTAGCCTCTTTCCTCTATTCTTGATCTTTCCATTCCTTCGACCGCTCCGAGTCAGACGTTTGGGCCATTTCCGGCTGCGGCCGATTCACCGAGGTCTAAATTCGACTCTAGTGCCTGGACCGTCCTGTGCCCGCTAAGTGAACGACCATTTGGAAGATTGCAAAGCCCTTACTTTGGCTGACCTACTTCGTGATCCGATTCTATTTGACACAATGCCCTGGCGATTCGGACTGTGCTCCAGGTGAACGAGCTGCTGCTCTCGTCGATTAGTTCGTTCCAAAGCTGCAATCGAATACTCTCTGAATCGAATCTCTCGAAGCGATTACGAGGTGTTACGAACCACCGTCGACGACATTGATAAAGAACGAAAATTTTGGGGAAATTACCTTTATACGGGCGGCTTTTTTCCCACAGTAACTGGCGTGGTTGATGGTCCTGCGTCATATCAGTTGATAGATAGCGTACATTTTATACGAGTTTTTCTATGTAGGTATTCTAGGTCTTCACTTTTTTCTTGTAGATATAGCGGTTGATGAATTGATCGCTCGCGAATTGGGTCCAACGAAATTTATGGAAGGTTGTACAGATTTATTGCCAGAAATGGTCGAACGGTATAAACATGGTTTATAACCTTGATACTCTTTTCCGCGAAAGTTATAAAAAGAGAATTTCTGATATATGATCATCGGAGGAATATCAAGCTAGAAAATAGTGAAAAATTCCAGTATCTCTGTTTCCTTTGTAGTGATAAAATTTCATTTAACTAAATTTCACGATCTTTCTTATTAGCGTAAACTTTAAAGATTTGGCAAACACAAACAAGAAACAATGAAAATTCCACGAGTTTATTCCCCATCTTCCTAGTTTCGAAATAAGTACACCTCTGACGTTATCAACAGTTATAACACCAGTTACATTCCAATAACAGTCGATTTCCGGTTTAAACTTCTTGATCTTTGCTTAGCATTCTCTTCCACTTTGAAATTCCGTAAACAGATGAAGCTATATAAAGAACCATCTTATAACCGTGGAAACGTACACCGTTCTCAACGATTCAATATCAAGACACGGAGTAGGATATTCGAAAACCTAAGGACAAGATTGTCCAGGATAATTGCGAGGTAACTAGCAAAACATTTCTCGCTATTACATCCCATCGTCGTCGTCGGGAATGTCGAGGGAGGAAGGCGATTCTTCGCGCGCGAAATTCCGGGAATGCTGGCTGGTAACAATATTTACGGTCGTTCTCGAATATGCAGCGGCATAGCGACGATTTCGCGATGTAAAATTAACGAGGGAATAAGAGACGAGGGCCAGGAGAGGTTGCTTTAAAATGGCACGGGTTCTATAACGAAACGGCACTCCGCGGGAAATGGCCTGCACACCCTAAAACGACCGTGCAAATACCTGTGCGATAAACCGTTCCCCGGAAATGCAAATGGGCATCGTTTACGCATTACTCCACCTACCGGTTGAAATTAGTATCGCGTCGTATCAATTCCGAGTAGATTTCTTGGATTAATTTAACCAGCAGAACTGAGAACATGATAAGACAAAGATATTTTTGGCCCCGAAGTTTAAGAAATAATTACAGCAGAAGTTCGTTTATTTGCAATTTTAGATCTACGAAATCATAGCTGAGTTTTTATTAGGCTATAAATCTCTAGCATGCGGTGCTATGTAGAATCTGATAGATACGCCAGAGCAATCAAATGTATATATAGTTTGTTATTATGTCAAAACGACAATTCATAGAACACGCATCGACTGTAATTATAGTATTATTCACACTACGGTTAAGCGTAAATCTCTATTATCGGAACTACTCGGTTATCCTAACTGTTTCGATTCTCCTTTCCCGACCTATTCGGATAAACGAGATTTTACTATAAAAATGAGAAAGAACTATTATATATATACGTAGCAAATGATGATTAATTAAATTCACGCCTAGTAAAGGATGAAACGTGTCCTTGGCAATATTACCGTCAACGTGGCGTAATTATGAATCGTCGTAACAGATAATTATGGTAATACGTGATTACGAATTAGCGGTAACGTAACGTGAATTTATGTAATTATTACAGTAATGAATCTGCTAGCCAACATGACTAATGCAACGTATTTCCCGCAACGGACATGACAAATACGTAAATCTGTATCATGATAATTACTGTAATCAAGCAACCATGTACCCCCCGTATTGACGGTAGGACGGCATGGAAGACCGCGAGGAGTCGTGTCCAAAATTTCATCTGCGTGAAACACGTGCGACCACGTATCAGGCGTATATTTTCCGTGTACACGCTGCCGGCTTGTTAAATTTTACGCAATAAAGTACAGCGAATTAGAGGGACGTTTGCAGTTTGCTCTTTGAACGCGAGATTAACAAAGGGGATTTTGACAGATTAAATTTCATTTTCTTCCTGGCCTACGATCTATTAAATTTCCCACTAAAATTTCTCTCGCACGTTCTTTTGATTCTTTATTTATCGTATTGCCTTTAATCTGGTTAATTCGAATTTTTCAATATACATATTAACTCTGATCACATTTTAAAAATTCAGGCTTCATAGAGCTAATTTACCGAAGATATTTTATCCGTTACTGTTATTTCTCGTAAAATATTTAATTTCATTTTTTATATTTTAACCAATTAATAATTAATACATCAAAATGAATGCTTTTTATCGCATAAAATATAGAATACAAAATAAAATTCTACACCCTACGCTCAAATTGTAGGGTTAAAGTTTAGTTTAAAATTCCTACAAAATTTCGAGAACGTAGATTACAAATATATTCTGTTTACATTTTGGATGCAATATTCTTTCTATATACAATCGTTGACTATATCTAACACAATTTTATATTAAAACTCGTCGAAAATTTACTACGAAAGAAAATAAAGAAAAATCGCAAGACATCCTGTCAAACACACTCTTAATAAACTCGGTAATATACGTATCACGTATAAAGTAACATAAAATATTTCTACAAGAGTAGAACGAGCTCTCTCGATTTCGAAGCTCAGACATCGTCAATGATATCGCTAGCAATATCGCTAGCGGTTTTCCTGACAGCAACGACGATCAACCGATTTTCGCACAACAACAATCAACCCATCCTTGGTCCACCCTCATCCTCGTTTCCCGCGGGGAAACTACTTTTCTGCTGTGGATTTCTCCGCGCACGTATACTCTTGGTGCTTCTCCCTTCGTGCGCGCACTTCTGCCACTTGGCCTCTTCGGCTTTTCTCTCTTGCTATCACGCCGCGCTGTCGCGTCTCCGGCAAGACGCGATGCTTTTTTTCCTTCAGCTGCTGGGGTGCTTCAGCCACGACGCAACGCAGTCTGTTGGTGATTAGTGTGCTCATTACGTCCGACGCTAATGATGCTTGCATCGCCAGACAAAAGCTGCGACAACCGAGCATACGAGTTGCGAGCCGCCATCTCTCGTCCTTTCTCTCTTCCCTCGTCTGTCCTTCGTTTCCCGCATCCCGCAAGCCCCTTTTTGTCCAAGAAACGCGAGACTTCGCTCACAGATGAAACCTTCGTACGAGCTTTCAACGCTGGTTAGCCAGCGTCGTGGTAACGTTGCAGTGCGCGAGGTCGAATCTCTGAGACGTCAGAAACGACGCCCACGCCGTTGTGTAGGATGAGAAAATTGTACTTGACCCGACACGACGTTTCAGTTTTTTGGCAAACTTTCAGTGATGCTACGATACAATGGCGATTGGAATTTGAGAAATCGAGAGCACAAAAGTATTGATTTCCGAAGTATTTTGCGAGAAGTTTAAGGAGTTTCTAGTAACGGACATTATGTCGGAAAACAGCGTTGGTAGATGGCAGAAGTAAACTAGTCGTGACGAGCGTTCCAGCGTGAAACGAGCATTTTAAGAAACGAGTAAACGCCAAAGTTAATTGCGTTTCAGGGTAAAACGAACTCGCGGCCGATCTCAACGAAATAATAATTCGCCGGGATACACAGAAGAAGAGGAACGGGTGAATTAATAACAGATTAAATTAATAGAATCGAAGGAATTAATAGAACAGTGGTTCGATTGTATGAACTAATTAGAGGAAATATGAATGGAAAACGGAACAAAACGGCCGACGCTTTAGAGCATGACACATTTTCATTTTCAACAGGCAACATTTTAATTGCGACACTCTGGAGCGCAATTAGGATAATGTTTTTAATTTTTTGGCTGGAAATTTTCTTGCACCCTGCCACGCGCTGGGACCGTAAGCATTTTTAATGAAAAGACTCTTTTACAATAGGATTTTAATCGTTATCGAATACGTTACTACCGGCTTTGTGTTAATTTTTAAATTATTCTTTCATAGAAATTTCCCTTGGAAATTGCAGTTAACGTGACAATTATGTGACGATTTCATGCCGCAATTGACGCGAAATATTTTTCTCTCGTCGACATGGGAATAGTCGAATAAAAAAATGTTTAAACGCGATATTAAATCGCTTATCCAACGTACTGCGAAATTAAAATTTCCCTTTTCGGAAAAGCCGATAGTCAAATAATAAAATAAATTACTTTCAAAGAAATATTTGGCGTTGCAATTATTTTTTCTTATTATGTCCAAGAATCAGGATTAAAAAAATTATTAAGCAGTATAGGAGGATTTTCAGAAAACTGATCAGCACGTACGGGATATTGTTCGCTATGAATAAATAATCTCATTTCATTCTACTCAAGGAAGGAAAATTCCCTCGATTACCTATAATCCAACGTTCCACGTAAAATATATCTTTAGATAATTCGCGTAAAGTTATCCTCGAGGTCTCGAAGAAATCCATGGACCGACACGAATATCTTATCGTCGGAGAAAGACGAGTTTAACCGACTAAGAGGAAAACCGCTTGGCAAGAGTGGGGGTGATCTCTTTTTCAAGGGGTGGAATAGATCGTGTCGTGGCGACGGTACCGAAACACGAGGAAATTAATAAATTGCCCAAACTTAAGTCGACCCCCAAAGTGCTGGAATAAAAGACCTTCATAAATTTTATTCCACGCGCCCCAACACCTACGCTCGGCCGACTTCCTTCATCCCAGAAGAAGCAATGCTTTCGCCTCGTCCCCTAAACGCGCTATCTATCCTCGCCCGTCTACGTTCTCTCGCGTGAGTATTTCGAGAAAGAGATGGGAGAGTGAAATTAGTTGCAGTATCCTAAGAACGATCAGAAACTCTATACAAACACATAGTCCGATGTGAAAAAAGGGTAATCACTTTACGCGAGTACCGTTTAAATCCTCAGTTACTTTCTTTCTAGTTCGCAATTAAATTCTCTCATCGGTACACTCGTAAAAACAACGGAATAAGAACCGGACAACGAATCGTTTCCCTTTTTATGCGGTAACGTTTCGAGTGTACCGAATCGCCATAGTCCGAAGGTATTGTAACAGAAAAATCGAGAGAGGGCGAGAGATAGGTAACATTCAAAAATGTTAATGGTAAAATCGATGCGGGACTAGACGTCTCGGGGAGCAATTAAACCGCGAGCCGGCCGCGATAATAGCGGATTTATTGCGACCCATTGGCAACCGACAGATTCCCCTCGTTATACTGTACGCCATACCACGAAAGTGGCAATTTTTCCACGAATAACAGCCCCCGATTGTTTCCAGTGGCCGAAACCCGATGAATATCCCGGTCACTTGGTGTGAAAGGTCGTTGGAGGATGAAGCTCACAATGCGCCACCGCCTCTGGCAATTCGCGCCTTATCGAATCGCCTTAATTGCGTTTTTATCGCGATAAAAAATGAATCGTGAATCGGACAGAAAGTGCACGGCGTCGCTATCAACGGCACCAGCTATCTAGCAACACGGTTTCGTTCGGTTAGGATTGGTCGGACGATGGTGGTGTCGGCGGATATAGAATGCGGGGGCGGCGGAGGCGGAAGGACGGAAAGTATGGGTGGAGAGGTGGGGGCACCGGAATGAATAGCAACGTGAAACAAAAGCACCGGGTTACAAATGGCGTGTATTCGCGACGGCATTGTTTTAAATGGCTGTCAGACGCCCGGAATTTATCCCGTTTTGCTACGTGACAAGCGCCATTAAATTTATTTATTCATCCACGCAGGCGCGTAGCCTGTCACATTCGAGAAATCCCGCTCTATCTCCAACTACCTACAGCCGGACGGTACTCTACAGGTGAGAGAGGATCGCGTTCAACGATTATGAGCGATTCATGTAAATGGCCCGGTACGATATACATATGTACGATTTGTCACGTTATGCCTTATGTTGTCACGTTATCGTGATTTCTGTGTATACAGCGTGACATTGAGTCGCAAGAATTGCTTCTGTTACTAGAATTATTAGAGTTAAGGAGCTTCTCTGACGGACGTGAATTACTTTGCAGAATATTTTTTAGATTTAACACTGCTTCGTTTTATAGAAAAACATTGTGTGGAAAGTAAAAGGAAAGCTTTCCGTTACATTTGTTTCATGAGATACTAAATAACTGTTTACTGAGATTAGACTGCCACGTGGTTAATTGCTCCATAAATTCTAAGTAGAAGCGCGTTGCCCTTGGTAATAATTAAGTGGAAGCTTGGCAAATGTCGAGGAAAAGGGGAAGTTTATTTAAAAGAATTATTCACCTGGAAAGAACCCTACTTTTTGCTGGACAAACGACGTAACAAACGTAGGAGAAAAAAGCGCAAAAAGACACGAGGATAAAAGAGCAATCCAAGATGTGATAAATAGAATCGCGCCATTCCCATCTCCTGTCTGATCAACGAAGTCCACTACTACTTGGGCTCCTGTTTTCCAAACATTCGCTCCATTAAAAAACAGTGGCTCTGGAGGGACGTTTCGTGTAACGCGCGCCGTTATAAACTCGACACTGTTCAACTAAACGAAGCGAATGGTGACGAGTAAACGCAATACACCACGATGGCGAAAGTTGAAGCTAAGTTTCTCTCGAGCGGAGCCGGTGTACCGATAAAACGAAGTAATCTTCATGCTTCCAATCGACCAATCTCGATGACGTAATTGTCTTTTCAGCGAGCTTAGGCAAGCGAAGGGTAAACTTCTGGAAGGTTTGCAAGACCTGGCAGAGCCCTTCATCGATAAGCGATCGCTCGGAAGCAAAGTTCGCTTTGCGGCCTGGAATTAAACGAGCTCGCCGATGCGATAGTTCCAAGAGAGATGGAAGGTACGAAGAAAAGAAAAAAATAGAGGAAAAGGTGGGTGGAATGAAAGAAAGAAAGCAAAAAGGAAAGAAGGGACTGGCCAACCAATCCCACGACGCGTTAATTCTTAATTTCTTAATTTCAAGTCGACCGTTAAGCACTGCGTCAAAGAGGTCTCGACTCTGGTGCACCACCTGCACCGTCTCTTCGATTCTCTCTTCGTCTTTTGCACCTCTTTGTCCGTCTCTTTTACCCATTCCTGGCTGTCGAACGAAAGATGTCGGAAGTTGAAAGCGAGCGCAATTAAGCCGTGCCTCTTTGGGATCCCCATTCATTTTTCAAGTAACGTCGCCGAATACCCTCATCTAAGTTTTAAATCGCGCGGCCTTCGGCGTGCAACGGAGTCGAAGTCACCGGCACCACGATCCATGGAAAAGGTTACGATTTACGGCAAGTGGGATTCGCGTCGATGCCGTGAATTACTCGCGGGCTAATTACGTACGGGTTTGGGTATCCAGTACTGTACTGGTGATTCCGCGACACATAAAAATTCATGAAACTAGCCTAGGACAAAATAGCGTTTCTTTTTTTCCCTTCTTACACGAATCGTTGATTTCGTTGGTTCGATATTGTATCTTCGTACATTGTAATTCCAAATATTCGATTATTCTTATGTTAATATTATCAGCATTGTTATTGATTATTTGGGACGTGGTTGAAAAGACTTCTGGAAATGTATTCCGAGAGATAATCTCGACTATCTATCGTGAAAGAAGTTTCTATCGCGTGAAATACAAAGAGCTGTTACCGTTTCGTTTCTCAAAGAATAAACTGTGCAATCGCTTCGAATGAATTCCCATTTAAACGCGAAAAATACATTACGCTCGATATAAGACGGCACTAATCCGTGAAAAACGTGCTTGTTCCTTTCGCCGATCGACAGGATGGATTTATGGGGCAAATCCTTGATAAGGTTTACGTCCTCGATCGTATCGGTGTTTGCTATCAGTCCTGGGTTCGATACATTGTTCCTTTCGCGTGAAGGAACTCCACGATACAAATAAATATAATGCAGTTACTGGAAATATCATCAGCTCGCTCGAACAACTCATTGCTCCGCTATTTCGCGGATAAGGATTTATTTCCTCTGTTCGTTCTTCTCCTCTCATTCGTCGTCCTTCCTTTCTCCGTTTTGACCACTTTATCCAATGGTTAAAAAACGAAAGAGGTTAAAAGACGAAAGGTACTACGACCACGTATAAATATGATAGAAAGTTTGATGGAACTTGGTTCGCAATTTACTAAGAAATAAAATTTCATAATGGTAACAATTGTACGATGTCTAATATGTTTACAATTCTTTTCTCGACTTTTATAAATTGATACCTATCGTGATAATGGCCAAATTTTCCCTACTATAGCATACCTTGATTATATTATTAAAATAAGCAATTTTTGGAAAGGAAAGCTTAAACGAGAATTTGTTAATGTATAATTTCCTTCATTTTGTTGTTTTTTTTTTTTTTAACAAATAGAGATCTATATCAAGCGCTAATACAGCAATAAATACAGTATTCATTATTTGAAAATGTTATAAATATATAAGTATTAAATCATCGCTTCACGAAAGGCAGAAATTTTTCTACTTTCTATCAAACGCAAAAGAAAATCTTACGAAAAGCTAACTTCGTTAAGAAAGGATGAAATAGTCGCAATTCTTTTACGAGTTCCAATCTAAGATTTCGCGAAGAAACTGAATATAACGAAATTACCAGCAATACCATTAACTTTATCAGGCGGCTCGTGCCGTGGCTATTTCACCGACCAAGACCTCCGTTTCACCCTTCTTTATCCCGCTAATCAGCGCGGGATATCCAGGGTTGCCGAGAAGTAGACTGACCTGAAACGGCCAGCAATCGATATAAGGATATGGTTGGATTCAGTCTGCAGTTCATGTGTTTGCGAGTCAAGCATGGACGAGGTTGTTTGTACAGACGTGCTCGACGTAGTGAATTTGCGACTACGTGCACGTCACTCGTGCGTTAGTGCCGATGGGCTAACTAGAGAAAGAACCCACCAGTTCGATCAATGCTAATCTATTTAAATTGGTATTCTATGAAACGAGGAAAGATATAAAACGTAGAGTCGGTATATCATCTTTCTAACTTCCTTTTTAATTTTTTACATGCAAGGAATTCCTGATGAAGTTTTTTGAAACCAAGACTTACGTCTCCGAAAAAAAACTACCTTCTTCCCTTTTCTGTATTTCATAACTGAAAGGCAAATTGTGCGAATGGTTCCAATAAAGTATACAGAACTAAAAGAATGAAGATTTACAGAAGGAAACGGGATAAAAAGGATCTGCACTAAAATCACAAAAGAATAATGTCCTATAATTTTACAGTGGATTGCAAAGTGGACACATTTCATATTTGATACAGAATTTAAATATTTTTCTAAAGATCAATTTATCCATTTCACTGGGGTAGACGTTTTCGATATTATTTATTTGCAATCCCATAATCGTACATACGAGAAGGACAACTCGCGTACAATTCTACATGTACCTGAACACGATCTGTGTCCGATCGTATCTCCGCATGTGGGTCAGACTCACGAGGGAGGCGAACTCGAACCATTGTGAACAGGAAACTCTGCATTCGGAACCGGACGAGACTTTCAACGGCGAAAAGAAGGTTGAAAAAGGGAGAGATCGTTGCGGTTGGGATGAGTCAAGAGGCCGGAGATAGTGCCTCGCTCTGATATCTCAAATCCATTCCTGGCTCATGCCACAAACCGTGGACAACCGTCGACTTTCACGATCTTCCCTATTTTTTTCCTTTTCCCCTTCCGTGTTTCTCCCTTTTCTAGCCGCTCTCCCATCTCGCACGCAAACCAGACGACACTTTCGAAAAACGTCGACCGCGAAACGAAATCATCGCCGCGTTTCCAGCGAACTTTTGCTCCAGAATTTCCGCGTGCATCACGAAATAGGATCAGAGAAAAGTATACTTTTACGGAATTGTGATTTCGAATGGATTCCGCGCTGACTGATGTTTGAGGGGAACAATTCTTTTTATTCGAAGCTATCGACAGTGTTATATATATATAGGAAATAGTATATAGGAAATACACATTATTTAATCGTTTCTAAGGTTTCAATTTAAATTGCGACGAGTGTGAGACTCGGAATAGGTGTTATTGATTCTTATATTCGCGATTATGTAGAGGTTGTAAATTTGCAGAATTATTTGCGAAATAAAGTTTTTAAAGTCAGCTTTATTAACGAAAGACAATCGCGATGTATTACGTTTTAGTGTCCTTTCTGTTTTATTCTCGCTGTGATAACCTATTTAATTTTTACGACAGTCTACATTGTTCCAGTAATACACGGTCTTTCTTTCTTTTATTAATCTTGTTACCTCTATGGTGTCGTATTTTCCGTGTGATTTAATGCTAGCAACGTCTCTCTATATTAAGAAATCTTCCCTCGTAAATAAATAAACGTATATGCGATCTCATGAGAACATATATAAAATCTTCTAGTCAATAATAATAATAATTATATTTTCGAACAAATACTTAAATGAACCTGCCCAAACCATTTTAACAAAAAGAAAAAGAAATTGTAATAATTAGAAAAAAATCAGGTGGCATATAAAACGAAACAATCGAAACATCTGACATTCATCGTCAAAAGCCAGATATACGAATAGTTCTAAGCTTTAAACTACAAGAGCAATCGCAAATAAAGAGACGATAAACCCAAGTGGTAGACAACTATTTTCCCCGTATAATGCTTTCGAATCCAGCTGTACGTTCGTCCACTATGTCAATTTTATGTCCCGGAACAGACGAAGGGTAGAGAAAAAGGCAAATCGTAGTCGTTATTACCAATTACCAAACCGTTAATTCTATTTACGTTATCGCCAGAACGTGGAACGATTTCGGCCGACTGCCACCAACTCATAAATCAAGCTCAAGTACCATTATCTGTCTCATACACCGAGGCCGATGAATCGCGACGGCTATTATCGAGGCGATAGAAGCCGGAGAAGTTCGCACAATAACGCGTAATGGTCCGCGCAGTCTCGCCAAAGGTCGATAAAGGCTAATTAGCAGAAATTCTCGTCTCAGGTGGTCCTTCTACCGATTCCTAATCACTTAACCGGCGCCGAGTGGGGGCGTCTCGAGAACGTTCCAGGATGTACAACGCGATGAGAAGGGATTTAACACGACCAATGTGATACGTGGGCCACGTTCAGTTGCCAAAATTCTGATTGGCTTTCGACAGCCAACGTATTTGCCAACGATTCAACCGTGAGACGTGCCACTTCGAATACTAAGATTGCTCGTTTCAGTAGTATCAACACTTCTCGGAGAATCATCGG
The DNA here is from genome assembly GCF_041682495.2 of Bombus fervidus. Taxonomy (NCBI): domain Eukaryota; kingdom Metazoa; phylum Arthropoda; class Insecta; order Hymenoptera; family Apidae; genus Bombus; species Bombus fervidus. Next base: position 1,347,625 of record NC_091523.1, on the reverse strand, counting down.
GGAAAATGAAAGAGAAACAAAATTTTAGAATTTGTAATTCAGTGACTATGCTTGGTAATTCGTCTTTTTCTATTGCGAAATTATCTGCTAGACAATAATATCCGAAAGAATTTGGGATATTCTTATGCTAAAGTTAGACGAAGATTTCAGAATTTTATTATGTTCTCAAAGAAAAATGTCGCAAATTTGATTATCCAAAATATACTACTTCTCTCCTAATATTATTGAATACAAACAAAAACGTTTTACATAATTACTAAACCTCAAGATCTACATTTTGTTTTATTTTAATTGAAGAATTACTAATCCTTAAAAAATAAAAAATCTTGGAATTCCTAAGAATTCAGTACAATAATATTTGCTCACTAAACATAAGAGTCAAATGATAGACGCATAAAGCAAACGCGAACGTATCAGAATCATTGAAACGATAAACGTCCTGAATCACGGGATTTACGGGAGGTGTGAGCGTTTTACAGTCATTGGCCCTGTCAAATATCGCGTTCGAGTCGGATTAGGGCAATACACGTAAAATAAGCAAAACGCTGAATCAAGCAATGTGTCGGTCGCGTTGGCACGCTCGCCAAAAATGATGATTCCTATGGTCTCGCGGCAATGATTATCAGCTAGGTTGCCCGCCTGGACCGTGACGAGAAAACCGAGCGAAGCAACACGCTCAATGATTTCGCCTGCGAGCGAGTTCTGACACGCGACAAACTGTCAGTGATATACGATTTTGGTGTCGAATGTTTGTCACCATGAGTTTCGTGGTCTGCGTACGTCGTGATTTACGCGTACTGTCATTAATCAACATCATTCGGTGCGTGTACTCACCGGGCCGAACTGTTCGAAGTAGTTTTTCACGTCCTCCAGCGTCGTCGGTGCCGATAGTCCACCGACGAATATCTTCTTTGTCCTTGTCACCATCTGCAAGCAGAAAGAAATTACTCGATGTTATTAATGATATCTTGAAAATGTTAGAGAACATATACAGTGATCAAAAAATAATGTTCGAGAAATTACTCTGTGGCGATAGTAAGAAAATGTAACATGTATTTTCCTTAAATTAATTCACGAACGATGTTCTCTTAAGAAATCATAAAAGTAGCAAAGAATATAATGAGTAGATTATGGATGTTTGTTTATTCATGAAACATTTCGAAGTACAAGAATTTGCAGAATGCTCATGACATTCAATAATATATAGAATATGTAAAATGTAATACACATCATAATGTTTAGTAGATTTAATTTCTTCCTTTATTTGGCTACTATTCTTTAAACTTTATTTCTATGTTTATAAAAATATAAATACCACAGTTTAATGACAAAAAATAAAATAACAGAATTATTATAAATTATTATATTATTATATTTCTTTATATTTACGTGATACAAAAGAATATTTATACATGTATACAAGAGTTTCTAGAATACTGTTAGTTGGTTTCAAGTTATTCGAAACAATATTATACGGGACTTAGAGTTCATATAAATTTAATAATTATGTTTCATGTTATTGTTTGTCGAAACCGCGCAACTACAGTATTGTATTATACTCAGCATGCCGTAACTTTTTACCATGTACTACGAATCATCATGTAAAATAAGCACCATGTAATGCTTACCGGTATGAGCAGTTTAAACAACGTTTGGAACAAGTTGTAATTATATGTTTCATTATGAGAAAACGATGAGGCATGTATAGAAAGAAATTATATTTTGTTTCGTATATTACGATTCACTACATCGCATCGTATCGAGGATACAAGTCAGACTATTTCTCGATTATAACGCCTTAAAACTTGTTAATTTACAAAAATATATAAAAATTACTATATGGAACTCGGGAGTAAAGTACAATAGAACACATCGTTTTAATTTAGCATTACCAATTTACAATAAAATATAAATATTCGTACAAAGTTTTTTCATTACTTTCGTATCACCCATTTATCACCGAAATGGATTCCACATGTTACGAAACATCCTGCATACAGACGTGATTGTTCATGTGTTCTGAAAACTATGCCAATATATAATTCCGGCTATAAAGGTTTCAGAAACTTCTGTAAACTTGTTTCAATAGAATAACTATGTCAGAGCTTGTTACTCTCGTAATTTAGACGGCCCATTAACAAGCTTAAAAATAAATTGAACAAGTAATGGCAGTTGCACAGAAAAAGTATGGAACGTGTAACTATTAATTACAAGTTGAAGTAAAAGTCTATAACTTTTATATTACCTAAGGATATCTTTTGGTGTTTGAATTTGAAAGAGAGGGAACAATAGAATTAGAATGTCTTTCATATTTTGCGCTGCAACGCTTCCTAAACGGGCGATCCGAATTTCTGAACACGTATAGACGGTTTTTACAAACAGCTATTGATCGACAGACATATATTTACGTCAACATAGTCGTACACTGCACCGTTAAATCGTACGTGTTCATATTTGGCATGAAAAATGGAACGTACAGGAAACAGGAACGATATTTATTTCCTTTGCGACAACGCATTGAAACTCGTTATCATATTTTCAATAAATTTTGTTAACCGACCGACAAAATACATTTCGTTAAAAGAGGTTCTACCAAAGCAACCGTGCAAAATGATGAACGCCCATATTCACAAAGCTAAAATTGCACATCAACTTTCGAAGAAACGATTTTTCTTTTCAAAGTAAGAAAGCAGTTTGAATATTTCTCAGGACTACTTAGTTTTAAATAATACACAAAATTTTATTCGAAAAAGAATTTCAACAGAAGAGAAAAAATGTTGTCCTATAACAAACAATTTATCTTGCTCAAATCTGTAAGTATTTTTTTTATCCATTTTCTTTACGACACTAATGGTTAATAAATTTAAGGTACCGAGAATGTTAAAAACGTTTTACCATACGTTTTGAAATATGTTTACTTTGTAGACTTACAAGTACAAAAATGCGCCGGGAATAATGTTCTTTTTAAAGCGTGTTTTGAGGACGAAAGAATTGGAAAGGGATGGTATACAAAGGGAATGGGGAAGACAGCTGAAAAATGGCACGGTCGTGGTTAAGAAATTGATAAGGAGGCTGATAAAATATGAATGGCCCGCGTCGAGCACGCCACGCCGTTTCTACGAAAAAGATCCTTTCATCGGCGACATTTTTCATATTTGTTCAAATCGGTAATGTCAATTCACGATCGCCAACACTGTGCCAGAATATTTTATAGAGTTTCAATTGAAAGGAATAGCGGAACAAAAATGTTTATTACAATTTTTAACATAACGATAAAATTATTAACGTACTGAATTATATCTAACTATTCCACGCAAAATAATTCGAGGGAGAATCTATTGTATGTGTATAAATTAAACCGATATATCTTTCGATAGTTTGAAATTCATTAACAAAGAGGTGATGTTGCAATATAATTATCCGCGAAATACGAATCGAACAAAGCCGGCAGGTATTTTAGGGTGATAATTTTATAAACGTTAGGACAAAACAACCGTGAAATTTATGCGAATAAATTTATGCAGATAACAGGAATAAAGTACCTTGTTTTGCGTACAATATCTTCAACCTGATCACAAGTTATCACAATATTTACTATTTTTTATATACGATATTAATATTAGTTATTAATATTATTTATTAATTCAGAAGCACGTGAATTGTTCAAACCTCCTTTGTAATTTTGTGCTTCTTACAACACTGAACTTGGATTTCATACAGACTACTTTCGATTAATATAAATAACATTAAACTCGTTTAAAAGGATTTGATTTTCCTCTGAAGGAACATACGGCTAATGGTTTATACAAATTTTCTAAAAATTGTCAAGGTTAAACAGCTAAAAGGAGAAAAAATGAACTACAATTCACAGGTCTGAACGAGATCTGTACTTTCCTCAATTAATTGCTATCATTACAATGCGACAAAAATAAAACTAATACAGGTAGAAGGAAGCTGGCAATCTGCTCTCACATTGAAAAATTCGGTAAATAAGGATACGAGCCGCACTCGACAAAAGAGATTTTGGAAACTGTATAAGATACATTTTTCTTTTTTTCCTCGAAAAGTTGATTGACGGATTCCAGTGGCACAAAAACATCACGGAAGCCTTTCTTCGATCGTTCTCGACGCTTCGATTCGAGACAAATTGAGATCGTTTAACAAGAAAAAAAGTGAAAAATAAGCAAGGATATAGCGAACTGCAAGGATCGCCTCGTAAATGACAACGAGAACGCATTTCGTTGAAATCACGGCAACAGAAACATCGTATCGTGGCGAAACTAATTACCAGTGGTCGTTTCAGCGGCAATGCGAAGAGATCGAGGCGGAAAAAAGAGAACAAGAGAGAATGGCATTTAGACGGAGCATCTTAATAACACGATCGCAATATAATAAAGCTGTGCGGAGAAAATTTCGCAACGGAAAAACGGCGCTCGCAAGTAGTCAGGTTTCGTTTGGAGAATAGAGAAAGAAGGAGACAAACCGATGGTGTAGGTGGAAGAGGCACGACGGGTAGGACGGGAGAATGGGAAAGCTGAATACAGCGGAAACGGCAGAAGAGGTAAACTCTGGTAATTTCAGTGATGGCTGGGCTTAGACCTCTCTATATCCGGTGAGTAACGCAAACCCCTTGGCGCAAGTCCTTCCACCTCGTGGTGCCTGAAACTCAACTCATTCTCTCTCTCTTTCTAATCTCACCCTCTGGTTCGCGATCATCCCTGTGTCCCTCTCATCTCATGGGAGGCGGAGGATAGCTCGCGATCCTCGTCTGCTCGGAAGCCTGGCTAATCAGCGAAGTGTATGAAGTCCCATGGATGAAAATAAAACGGGCTGGATCTCGAAAATTAAATAAATGACTCGCCTCGATTCCGTCGGCGAAAACGTACCTCGTGAAAGAACTACTGGCAGACGAGGGACGAGGAAGGGGAGGAATAAGTATACAGAGGAGAGAAAGAGAGAGATAGAGTGAGAGTAGGTAAGGCAGGGAGACCCGAAGAGATCGGTAGAAGGCCAAACCTCAGGCAGAAAAGAGCTAACCGGCTGTCGAAAAAGGAGGACGAAGCAAACGGACTGAGAGAAAGACATAGATAAATAGCGAGAAGGAAAAAAGGAACAGAAGATACACGAAGGCAAAGGGGAACCACTTATTCGAATGAAGTTGCATCAGTGGCAGCTCACTTGCTGCAGCTTGGCCGGAAACGCCGAAAGAGGGAATTGAAGTTTCCTGATATCCCGTTTCTACCGCTGCTGAACGGGTATCGGCCTAAGAGCCGGCCGAGCTGCTGAAATTTTATTACGCTACGCTACGCTCGGTCTCATTCCCTAATGAGCGCATTATCGTGCAAACAAGACACTTCAACCGGAGGCCAGTGTCTCCGACGACACTCCCAAACGTACCACTTACCCCCTCTTTTACCGAAGAATATTCTTTCGTCCTATTACACGGATAGGAATAAGAGAAGAAGTTGGATTTTCTACGATGTTGCGAAAGAAGAATTGCCAAAGGCCATGCTTGTAATTGCTACATCGAAGTTTCGCCAAATTTAACCAACTCGTTTCGTCCTGAATTTGAGAGGAACACAGCAAATTTCATTATATTCGGAAGATGGAAAGAACGCGATAAGTTTTGTGAATTAAAGGTTCGAGCATACAGACAGTTGCGTGTCCAAAGAAGAACAACTTGGGGTGGAAAAATATAAGCCACAGGGGCTGAGGAGGTGAATGGAAAAGACCGAGCAGATCGTTAGCGGAAATAAGAGCGGATAGAGGAGAAATGGTAATGGAAACACTTATTATGCCGTAGCATTATGTAAATACCGGAAGACTATTATAATTTTACAACTTACTAGCGGCGAGTTTATAGTTTCATCGCTCGGAGGCTGGGTCCTATTCTCACCCTCCATTCTCGATTTCTTTGCAGTTGCAAGAATCTAAACCTGAAAGACCTACGCCGCGTATACACACACGCGCGCCCTTCTATCTTGGTTTTCCAGTTTACTCGCCCACTCTTCACGGTTACAAAAATGAAATTGTCGCGCGAAAGAAGCAGGATAAACCTCCTTCGAGCTTTAAAAAAATCCGCTGCTCTCGTTTCTTTGTGAAAGAATATACCACGGTTCCCGGAGACTTCTTGATAAATATTTTACGACCAGCTCCCTCGCTGTCCGTTTATTACGCAATATATACGAGAGAGTTTAAAAGAATAAATTATTTATATCGAGCAAAACGATTCGCAAGGTATAGAATATAAATTGGAAGGTCTAGCGAAGGCAACGTAAAAATTCCGAATGATAAAAGAAACACGAAACGTATTGGTAAGAATGAAATATGTATATCCGAGCGAGTATGTACTGTATGTCAGCATGTACGTCATAGTTCCTAATATCAACTGGTGTATTCGATAAGTTCAAGCGAGAGGTAATTTCCTTCTGGCAGCCGATTAATCTACCCTTTTACTGGCTATACTCGACTAGTGTGTGGTTATTTTTTATCGTCAGTCCTTGAAACTTCGTAGAGATAGAGCGAGAAACTTCAACCCCACGAGGAAGACTATCCATCAAATGGTTTCAAATTTCCTATAACTACGGTGGAATCGTGGATGATACGAAGATTTCAATATCCCGAAAATATTGTCGATAATACATACACTTGCTTTATCGTCTCTGTTATGTTTCACACAAGCTCGGAAAACGAAAACAGCTTTTCACGCAAGCGAAAAATAAAATATATAATGGAAAAGAAGGTGAAGAATGAATAAAATAGTGCTCCTAAATGAAATTCGAATTACCGATTTCATTTAAAATCCACAAGCAATTCCAAAGATGAACGTTGCACATGAAAAGATAAACGTTCGAAGATGAACAGTACACACGCAAGAATATATATTCCTATTAATCTCATAATCATTCCCCAATGTAGAAAATGGACGGAGGAAGAGAGCGAAACAGGGAGGAGGACAAAAGCAAGGTGCTGGAACGAGGGAAATGGGTAAAATAAATATTGGAATAAATGTCGGCGAGTGGGCGTGCCAGTTTTAACGGGCCCAAACCATTAAATCTGCCTAGCGAGCGCGGATATTGTCGCGTGGAATGGCAAGGAGAACGCTTTGCTCGTTTGCAATTATTGTGGAAGTTTAATCGGCCGCTATATGCCGCGTTGATGAGACTGCGAAAGCAGAGGGAAAGTATACATGCATATGTGTCCGGTATATCGCGAAAACTTTTGGTACCGTATCGTTCAGAAAATGTTTCGCAATTTTTGTCCCTCTGTCCCCGCAACAGTGGCGGAAAGTAACGGCTGAAAGAGTAACAGAGAAAAGAGTCGTTTAAACAGTACGATACCTTAAACGAAAATTGCATGAAATGACATCCAGCGATTTTATTCCCACATTTATATGCTTCTCGAGCACGGTAATTTTTTTCTATCTCTTATCTTCCTTTTTACATTCTTTTGCACTTTGAAGATATATTTTTTTTTCGTCTATCTATATTCATTTCATATTATTTAATACAAAGGAAAAGAGAATTAAAATCAACATAGAGATAAGTAGGTAATTCCTCTTTCAGGCAATTATCTTAATTAACGGAATTGCTGAATGTCAGAATGGTAGTTTAATACTCCGTTCTACTTTGAAATGTAATATTGGTCCTAATCTTGGAAGTTACACAAAGTATGCAAACCTGCGAGAAAACTGTTTTAAATTACAAAGTGTTATACATATTTAATCGACCAACGAAACTAAATATTGTGCAAGATAATTAATTATAAGTGGATAAAATTCAGCCCTAACATTATAGAGTTTTGATTCAGACAATCTCACTTGCTATCCTCACAATATCAAATTAAAAATAGGCAAACATAATCACATTAACTAAGACCAAACGGTAAAAATGCGCTATTTTCCAGATCTACTTCGGAGAAAGCAAGATACGAATGGTCGTCTAAGACTAATACTCACGGATAGTTTAAAAAGGGGCAGTGAATCGTTCGAGAGGGCGTAAAGGGTTGGAGAAAGAAAAAAAGATTTGCTTGAAAAGGGGAAGTTACCATGGAAAAGTAGGGTAAAAGGGCGGGAAATGGATAGGGCGAGCAGGTTATCGTCCACAGAGTTACGACCTTCGTCTTAGTACATGGATTCCTTTTCTTTCTTTTTCTTGCTTTCACGCTTGTCATTTTTGTCGATCTCAACGTCTCCCTAGCTTTACCCCCGTTTAAGTCCCCCTTTCGACCACCACTCTTGGGGCAAAACAGAATTATCCCCTGCCATACGATTTCGACTCGTTCTATCCGTGAAAATTACCTGAGCAAGCGTTTCTTTGGTATACTATCCATTGAGGGGAAGAAACAGTTAGCGATGTTAATTGAAACTTTAACTCAAAGGGAATAATGAAGTTCGCGGCAAAGAAACTGTAGTAATTACTACGGACGAAGCTTCCCTTAATTTGTGTGTCGGAAAGATAATCTTTCGATATAGGTAATGCTGGAATGATAATGTTCGAGGTTCGAATGTACTGTTCCCTTGTGGATAATTTTGGAACTGACAGTGTTAAATAATTTTAAAACTGATAGATATAATGTATGAGATTCTAGAACATATACTCAATTTAAGATAAAAATCTTGTTATCCATTCAAGTAATTTGAACGAGACATTATAATCATTTTATTATATGCACTGTATTTACAAATTTTACTGGAAAATTTATTAGTATTACTAAAAAATTATGTAGATTTATGTCCTAAAGAAAAGAATGTCCTACAATTGTCTTCGAAATAAATTGTCTTCAACAGATCACGAACTACGTGAAAAAACATTTTTTTTTTTTTTTTTTTTATAGAACATCATCACCTACGCATAACTCTCAGCTATTCACGACACTATTTTACTATTATTTCAACTATACGTTGCTCAACACACTCGAACATACGTCGCCACAACATTATCCCCTGACACTCCCCATATTTAACTAGCACTTGCTAACTATTACCTTGTGTTCTCAGGTACAGCTCGAACAAAATGGTATGAGACGTTCGCGAAAAATCCGCGTTGCTCGAAAAAGAGGTAGACAACGTGGCAGCAGAGTTGCACACGGGATTAAAACGGCAAATATCAAATTTTCCTCGTGTTGGTGTCTATCTTACCGGATGCAGCTGCAGCCTGCGAGCTCGCGGCACTGGAACTAGTGCTAATTTCTCGGGTGTCTGACGTTTCAGAATTTAAGTCACCGGTCATAAATACCGAAAAGAGGTTAAAGCGTGGAAGGCAGGTTATCAGCGAGCGGACGGTAAGGCGCTCAACATTCGTCTGTGGTTCGGGTCATTGCTATCGCACTGTCCAGCCCTGACTCTACCTTACCCATCCCGGTTTTTACATGGCCGCGTAATACCGCGATTCTACAAATTTACCGTTGCTACGTGGTCTCTACCGTAGATTATACGCACACACCATATCAGCCACTATACCCAGAAAAATTCTTCTTTTCTTACACAACATTTTAGTCTCCAATCAAGTTAATACACGATACAACGTAAAAGAAGTTCGATAATTTAAATTCTAGTCGATTGTTCCGATTCGAGTCGAAAAGTCGATTGCTTTCTCTGATTATGAGGTGTGGATGGAAATTTGAGAACTTTCTCGGAGTATTTTGGAATTTGAACAATGTAGATTCCCGGATGAAAGCTTGTATTTGAAATCAAAATATAAACCAAAATATAAAACCAAGATAAAACAGATGAAACTTTTTTTCGAATTCATGTCCGTATTTTTCTCGAAGGGAGTAATTGGAGTAATAAGAGCAATTATCTCTGCAATTTTTCAAGCCTGATTCTTATGCCTTAAAAACATTTTCAATTACTAAAAGCCTTCTCCTGGGTCTCTTTATTCCTGAAATCGTACCGATGGTAGATTTTTCTTCCGGAGAAAGAATTATTTCTCTTTCGCTTTTCGAAAGAGTTTCAACGTTTTGTCAGCAGGATCTTTTTCCTATTGTTAACGTCGACAAAGACTGATTGCAACAGGGCCAGCCGGCTGTGATAGATCCTTCGATCACGCGGAAACGAATCCTTGGATGCAGCGAAATACTTTCTCCCTATAAATGATGCTGATGTAATAGATGTCGTTGCTTTATATTAAATGGTCAGAGATCTCTTTTCCTCGTTAGCCGGCGCATCCTTCGAGCCAAAACAATGAAGGTTTACTCGAACTGAATGGAGGACTCGCCCGTCGTGCATTGTGCTCTCTTTGAATTGTAATCATCGTACATCTGCTCGCGCGGTAGAACGTGAATAGTTCGAAAGAAAAGGAGCTCCGCGAGCTTGAAGAATAAGTATTTTGAATGGTATAGTGGTTCAAGGCTAACTAGATCGAAGCCGTCGCCATTCTCACGACAGAATTTCCGTCATCGTCGAGCCGTCTTGTATATTTTTTTCTTCTTCTTCTCCTATTTAAAGTCACAAAAGAACGTCTGACCAACGATTCAGAATTAGTTCAGGCGATGTGTTATAACCGTAAATCAAAATTGCTCTTTAAATAGGTTTTAATTAACGATGGTATTCGCTGAGTGTAACCATGATTATTTGCTAATTAAACATTTTAACCGATTCGCACGCACGAATGAGCGACTAATTATAATCTCGATGCGTCAAAGGGAAGCTCGCCGGGGTCAAAATTATTCTCCATGCCCGAATTTCCATTTTCGAGGTTTCATGAACCAGCGTGCAGCCAGCGGTTTCGATTTAATAATCAAAAGTTCGATACACCTTTCTCTATCGCCCTAAATCCAACCCATTACATTCACCGCGCGGTTGCGATTTACCTCCTTGCTCTTAGCTACTCCACTAACTTAAACTGTTGGACTTGCGACTTTAGGGGATTACCAGAGAATTTACCAAACTCTCCGGCACGGCAAACTACCACCGTTTAAACTCCTCTCCGATTATTTCCGAATTATCTTTACGCATCCGTGTTACGATTATCTTGGAAAATTGCGTTATTTAGATAACCTTCTTTAAAACAGACTCAATTAAATCGAAGAGAATCCTTAAGCCTTCTTTATAGCTCATCTTTCTATCAGTCCTCTTTTATATCTTCAATTACACTCAACCGAAGAAGGAAGTTAAAGTAAGTGACTTGAAGTTAAAACGTTAAATCTTTGGCATTAAAAGTAATCAAAGTCTTTTCTATGCTATTAAAAGAAAAGATTATTTTATTGATCTGTATATTGTTAAAAAGATTAAAATTCTTTCTGCTTGTTTTAAAGATCGTAACAATATTAAATGTTATACAGTGCCGTGAATAATTATCAACTTTACCCTATTCTTAAAACAAGAATTGACAAAATCATTTATATAATTTCGTATTAGAATGTGGAACAAAACTAGATGATACGACAAACAAAAAGTTTCTTCTTTTGAAGCCTGGAAAAAATAAAATTTTCTCTTAAAATTGTGTTTTTGGCTGTGAAGAAATATAAATTTAGAGTTAATTTTGTTACCTTTCTGTTTAATATTTTCCTTCATTTCTTATTACTTTATTAACCTGCTAAGTATATTATCCACTAACTTGTTTAAAGTTTTGTTTTGCATATCCATCCATACAGATTTTATTTTTTCTATAAATTCCACGATATCTTCTATCCCACGTGACTTCTGACTGAAAACTTCTCTTACTAAAATTCCCCATAGATTCTCGATCGGGTTCAAATCAAAATTCAAAGCTGTCCATGATAATAGTTCTATTCCAAAATCTTAAAACCACTTTTTTGTAGTAGTAGTTGTATGAATCGCAGCATTATCTTATTGAAAAATTGTCTTTTTGTCTTCTATTTCAGTGATGAAATGCAATAATTCACTATGTAACATCTCCTAATATTCATTCTGTAGCGTTCAATTTACCTTTCACGAAAATAATTTCTCTTAACGTATTCAGCCAGGATTAGTGATTTCTTGGAAATATTGAGAAAATAATGTAGAAATTGTGTTTGAGTCTATAATTATTTACAGCGCCGCACTTATCTTTTAATTATCTGTACTTAACATTTTTTTCTTATTGCCGAAAGTCCATCCTTGACGAAATCTATAAGTCGAAAATGATTACTATGCTACAGTTGCCATAACGACAGAATTGCAGCACAAGTAAATATCATAAAATCATCTAATAGCGAACATTTCATAGTGACAGAATGTTCCTCACTGTCTGCTCCTTGAAATGTTTGAGTCAAAGAGGGAAGAAAGGAGAGGAAAAGAAGAGATAAAGAGAAATACAAAAAAATCTCTGCACGTAGGAATTCCGTTCTTTTGGCGGAAATTCGATGCTGATGTGTCGGCTTTCGGCCAGGGCATGATACATTTATTGATCCTGTGGCATCAAACGTTTACGAGTCACTCTTTGAGCGCGAAGATGAAAGCATCGACGCCCGACAAGTGCACGCGTGGCTTAAGCACGCTTCTCTATTTTTACTGTGTGTGCCTTTGATGCACATTATCAAGACTTGCCTTTTATTCAGACGCCCGAAATGCTCGGCGCTCTTTTAAACCCGACGGCGCGCTACGCGGAAGTCGTGCCTTGATTGTACATTTATATTTTTTCCTCCTAGCGAGACCGTCGATAGTTCGTCGACTCTGTTAAAAAGTAAATCGTCGGTATTGATTTTTTCCTTCCATCGTTCTTCCATCACTATTTTCATGAAAATTTCAAGAAAAATACGCGACTATGTAACCCCTAATTCCGTATTCGAATCCTGACAAACGAGGTTCTAGAAAGAAACGTAACAAACATTACATTTCACGAAGAAACTATATGCACATTTAAGGATAAAGTGCGTACGTTTCCGCAGTGACGTAACAGAATTAAATGGAATACTCGCGGAGTTCTAGAATGAATCGTTCGAACGTAGTCAAGTCCTCAGGAACGAGGTCGATAGATGAATTACGAAACCAAGCGACGAAATCGATCAGAGAGTGGAAAATTGTCATCGAGCACTTTGCGGTTCGTTATTACGAACTTAAGCGCGGATGTTCGTTTGATCGATTTTCGCGCGAACGATGATTGAATCGAAGCCCGGGCATTGGTAGGTACCGCGAAATTCGGGAAGAGAAGAAAATAGAATCAAGATATCCTGGTGACCGAGTCTCACGAGTATTAGGTAATAAAAGAGGATACTCGAGGGGCTGCCGAGCGGTTTTTATCGAGTTGCATGCCTGAGATTTCGGCGTCGCTCGTAAAACTCCACCCTAAACTCTTATCCCCTCTACGGTGGAGTCGAGCTATTTCACAAAATATCTCCAAGTACAACGCACGCTCCCCAAGTCGTCCTAGGGAGACTCGTATAAGTTTCTGTACTACCGTGTTCAACTAAAATTGGAACAAACTACGGGATCTGCTTCAGATTGCGTGTCATGGAACAAACGCACGCGTGTATACGTGTATTTACGTAATTCACGTGTATACACGTCCAATTACGACGAATTCGTAGATTGACGAGGATGATATGTATATTGACTTGCAAAGATAATGATTTAATATCTTGTCGGAATTGGAATATGTTTATATGTAAATGGTTAAATATCACTGAATATTTAGAAAAATATTATAACTGCTGAAGGATATACTAAATTAAGATTAGCACGATCGATAATAATCAATACAATTTTATGAAAAATAATCAGTGTAATTTTATGAAAATACTTGAACAAACATTTTATGAATACACCTTGCGTGTAATACGAAACACTTCGAAATTTCATTAACACTGCAATGAAGCCCGACAATTGTGATTTAATAAGCAAGTTTGTCCGAAGTATTTTTTTTTTTTGCTTCGAGATGGATACTTCCATAGAGGATGTTATTGAATGAAGAGAAAAAAGGAGAATGGGAGAGCTCTAATCACGTATCTACGCTGGTAGAACACGTAGAAATTCAATAACGACGTAAACTCGATCACGACAGGCAGGAGGTAGCACATTCAACAACCGTTTGCCACGTCACGGAACAGGGAGGGAAGGGTAGATAGCCGGGGTGAATTGACGGTAAGGATACCATTGTAATGTCCCATTCAATCGTGTACAACAGAAACACCATTAAGACCGTTTGCACCGTTTCAATTAAAACGTAAACCAGCGACTGAGATGCCATTGATTTCGACGTAACGCCATTGCAATTAGCCGCTTTTGATTGCCGCTGATTAGGGGAGTCAGCCGAATTGACCAAAAATAATCATGGCTATTGTATCTCACAGAATTTCGAGTAATTATCGATTTTAGGTTGGATATCTACGGTACGTACCGAATCGTGTAACTGATTTCCGATTCAGCCCTGTCTGAACGTTTTCGTCACGAGTATTCTAATCCAACTCTCTCCCTTCCTCTCTCCCACCCTCCCCCCTCTCTCTCTCTCTTTCTGATTAATTCGAGCAATTCGAGTGCGCTTCCGGAGGATAATCAGCGATAAGATGTAATATCGTTCCAGGGGAATCGTCGCATAAATTCTAGTAACTTCTTGTATTAAAATGTGGATATCTGTGTTTAAACGTGTATAATAGATGTTTCAAATGAATTTACGAGATGCCTTCAAAACGGAACGTTGCGTACTTGAAAATTTGTTCGAATTAAATTGATGAAATTATTCTACTATCTAATTGTCACGTATAGTAAAAATATATTAATTTGTTAGGAATTTGAATCTCTTCGTGAACAAATTTATTGGGACTAGATAGAAATAATAAATTTCTGTTTTTCTGGGAAAGTAAATGTATGGCCACGTACGTGTCAATATCTTACGCAATTTATTAAAAGTAGAAATAATAATTTTACACAATCAAATTTGACTAAACAACGGTATCCTCCAAATGAAATAAAAACAGCAATGTAATCAAACAACGTTCCAGGAATATAATAATAGAAATAAGATTATAAAGCCACAAATGTCAAATAAATTTCTATTTCCTCGAATGTACCGTTACGTATGACGAGACAACGCGCATCGTGGATCTTTATGAAAAATATCTGTCCGATACGTTAGCGGAGCGAGCACGAACACCGACACATTGTGATGTCGCGATACTATCGTTGTATTAACACGTCACATTGGAATCGCACGTGTCTACCTTAAATGAGACACGCCGAGATCTGATGCAATGTGCATTTCCACACATTTTCCATCGATCGTGCAGACAAACACATAGAATGGCGGTCAACGATAACGCACGATACCACTGTGTGCCGCGGTTATAAATCACCGCACAATGCATCGTGTCGCTGATCTTTACGTTAATCACATTCAGCCATTTAATAGAAAGAAATATCGAAAGTAAACGTTTCCGTTGCACACGCGTGCGTGGCATCTATGATCAGAAAAGTATCTTAAAGGTTCGTACTCTACACATACATGCACGTTTAAAAAGTGTTCGTTTAAAAATCCATCGACGGAAATGTTTTAATTCGAACTAAAAAGGAATATGCATTATTATCACGTGGCGGAATCAAATAGCTGACGGTTCTTCAAATATCTATATTTGAATTATCGATTTAATATAATATTTATTATAATGCAATATTTTATTATAATTATTGAAAACAAACAGACGTTCCCCGAGTATTATATTTGCATTACTGTGAATATTTCAAATATCTCATGGGTTATTTTGTCAATGAAAACGTTAGTAATTTATTATACATAAATTATGAACACACCAGAAAAATTCAGTTGCGATTCCGAATATATATTAGCAATACAGAAATTATAAATTGAAAAATGTATCTACTTTAAAAATTCTTTCTATGATACGAATTTCAATTTCTTTTTTGATTTATGCTATAAGTCATAATTTTTTCAATAAAACTTGTCTAATACGCGTAACTTTTCATTTCGAAATTGTACAGAATGAGATTTGAAAATAGGAACACGATTAGATATTACTTCACAAGAATTACCACTTCGCAACGTAACTAGTTATTAGTTATCAGTCCTAATATCACCGAATTGGTTCTTCAAATTCTACTATATTGGAACATTTACAGAGTGATACCTTTGATGTTTATTTCTGGGTATGGTATGAGTAGATCTACCAATGAGAATCTGTTGAAATTGCCTTGAAACAATGGAGAACGTTTACAATGGCTCTTGTAGCATGCATGGTTTAAACAGCCACGAAAAGGACGCGTATTTAAACGCGATTTGACGGTCAAACCTCTGGTTACCTTTGTTAACGCAGATCTTGGGGTGTAGCATACGCACGGTAACGAGGGATTAATTAACGACTCGTGTACAGCACGGAAGCCCAATGCATGTCGACCGACATGTCTGTGTTCACTGAGATAGAAACCTCAATTCTCTGTCGACCATGTACTCAGAGCATATGTATAATCTTCATCAAGGAACTAGATAAAATTCATTTTACATAATGGAAATGATTTCATATTGCAATGGAAATGATAATCGTTAACTAGTTAGAGATATTTATAACAAGCGTTTAAATCGAGGACTATGATGAATGAATTTGAATGACAATTACATTGAAATATGGTAAAATTTTGGAAATACTCCATAAAGAGATTTTATTCGTGCAAAGTTGGGCATATGTATGTAGATATCAGAAATAAATGGCAAGTAGTTTCCGCATTCGTCTGTTTGCCTCAATGTTTGTAAAAAGGACAAAAGTGACCTGTTGCAAAACTAGTTTCACAAAAGCATATGTAATTGCGCCGTTGTGATATTTCCATCTAAACTTTGTTATTTGGTGAGTTTTTCTTTGACGTTATTCTACCGAAAGAGGTCGGAAATAGGATCGCTTCAAACGCAACTCTCTTCGAGCCATGGAATTTTCAACATTAAACATCAGTTGTCGTTAAACGAAGCTGAACTGCGGCTAAGTGTATTACAATTCATGAATGTTTGCCTCCGATTTAATTCACTATTCTACAGGCAAAATGGAAAGAGAAAAATATCAATTCCATTTGCGAGGGAAATGAGATTACGACGGGGCAAAGCACGGAAGAACTTGATATCGTTAATTAAATTTCATTCAAAATAATTACTTGCGATGTATAATATTAATAAAAAGAACGAACTCAAATAATATATTAATATAAAATTTTAAATATCAATGATAGACTTTGATATTTTCTATATTTATTTTAATTTACCAAACTATTGACATCCTACAAAATGTTTCCAATTTAAACCACCTTTGTCTCTTCTTTATTAGACGCACAGTTAATTTTCGAAAACAACGCGGATCACTCTAGCCGATATAATGATAGTCTGTGCCTAGTCGCGCAACTATTATGCGAGATTTAACGGTGGCGTTAATTAATAACGTCGAAGCTTCAGATCGCATAGTACGTGAAACACGCGAACTCGCGCTGGAATTGCGTGCACGCACATTGAGCGTCGATGAGCCCGGCTGATTAACTCCAGCGCGAAAAAGGAAGAGAGCAAGATACCAGGGGCAACTCTCGCGATACGCATACAGGAGCGCCGCTTGCTTTGGAAAATACGAGTATTGAGTATCGGGAAAATATTTCTCGCTTCGTGTCACGATAAAACAGTGTCGAGATCGCGTTTCTTCTACATTCTAATTTCTGCAACTCCGGCACCGATCGCGTCGCAATCGTTTCTGCAAAACGTTGCTTATAATCATCGTCCTGCAGTATCGTCGTTGGCCATCGTTAATTAATAGCAAAGTGAGTGTCTGGCGGTTCTCGTTCCGCATTGCCATAGTTCATAAATCGAAATAGCGTGTCGTGACTATATTTTCGTTCGTGCGTTTCGATTAATTCTGACTTCTATTTTTGGTATCTAGAGGAGGAAGGATTCAATAGATGAAAGTGAAGAAGAAAGCTTTGGAAAATCGATCATTATCATTCGATTACATAGGAACAAGCCGCGTGAATAATGCAATAGATAATCGTTTGGCTAATAATACAACGAGAATGGCGACGCTTTCTACATTTACGGGAAATTAGGGGTGTCTGTGCGGTGACGCGGTATTATTTGGTATGAATAATAATTTTCTATGAAATCGGGAATGCGGTTGGCTACGTTTATAATTGATTAAGCGATTAACGCGATAATTATACTGGTATTACTGGCCAAGCCGCCGATTACGTCACAATTCCGAATCTGGATCTCGTAGATAAATTTCAGCCATTTTCAAAATTTATCATTTAAACACTTATTTTACCAATTTTATTAGAAATCCTTTAATCAGAGACGATTACCTCTTATACAAGTCATACTAAATGCTATAAAAATTGCATTAATATTCCGTACTAACATTCTGTCAAATCCAATCACCATTAGCTAAACACACCTATGTTGTTCCAAAAAACAAAAATATTTCACCTGCTAAAATCCTAATATCGAGTGTTTTGTTAAAAAACCTTCCAAAATCTGCAGTCCGGTTTATAAAAGTACAAGGATTAGGGAGAACCTGCTCGACATCTCTCGAACATATTCAACAAATCCGATGGTGTCTCGCGGAATTACATTTCGCATTTCATGTCAATCTGGCGTGTAAGAAAGACGTGACAAATATCGAATAGTAGTATGTGGGCCGAAAACGGCGAGGGAACTTGAAGACACTCTTTCTCTCTATATTTACTGCGAAGCGAGAAGAACCGTGCATACACGCCTAGCTGAACGTAAAGAATGAAAGTGGTCGGTCCGAGTCACCTACTTTTACATCTCTGCTCGTTTATCAACGGTATCAGTGAGTGTGACGGGCTGCAAGGATTCTCAGAACGGGGCTGGCCGGTCCGCCGGAAGGGGTTTAAAAGCGTTTCGATGTAAACAGCCCTGTTATTCGCGAATTCGGCCACCTAATTCCTCCAAACGGTGACGCGTGATCGTACCTCCCCTTTATTTCTCTACATCCGCTTCCATCGGTCTCGTTCCAATCGAATGTCGTTAAGTACCTGGTTTTCGTACTCTTTTAAAGCATCGAAAGTAACAAAGAAAACGATGTTCTTAATATATATTACTTTAGTATTTGAAAATAAAATGGATGAGTTTTCGAATCATTTCTGTGAGAATTATACGAGAGACAGGTTTCTAAAAGAGGAAAATATTGGAACTTTTAAGAAGTAGTTTTAGATGTATATGATCAGACGTAAGGAACTTAAGAAATGTTTTACTTTCCATAACGAGAAGTTCTTCGACCGTCTATGAGTAATCTTCTAGCAGTTTTTATGAGGTTTCATACTTCTCCCTTTAATAAGTTCTTTTCTTTCGCCGACGTTGAAAATGGTTATTTTAATTCTACTGCGGTCTTCGAGTTTTTACGCACCAATCACAGATTCTCTTTTGATGTTTATTTAGAATTAATGCTTTCACCTTAAGAACCTTCGAAACTCATATGCTCATCAATAACGAGTGAATTAATTAAATTATTCTCTGTATAACCCTAACCCTTGAATATATTTCTTGCACACTATTTGGCCACAGAAAATATAACAAAACTTCTCATAAACCCACCCACCCAACATTTATATCGAAATATCAAGAACCGAAAATGGAGCGAAGAAAAACAGAAAGTTGTCGTCAACTCACACCAGCCTTTCTCCTTTATCCGATTATTATCGACATCAAAGTCACTGAGAATAATTATTCGCAAAGCGGATCAACTTCTCCTCCACTTCATCTACTCGCGGCGAATCCTAAGTAGCTTGAACTCGCACCGCGAGATTCCGATTCTCCAAATCTTCCTTTTCCTGCCAAGGAACACTCGGTGTCGCGACTGTTCACGATGCGCTGTTTTAATTCGTCCCCCTTTACGGAATAACGATCTCTACGGTCGGGTCGCGTTTCCAGTTTGCGAATAGCCGGCCGACCACCGCGAAATCCGCTTACTTCCCTTTTGCTCGCGCAAAGCGGCCACAGAACGAGCAAACCAAGCTTCTTTCCACGGAGAAATCCGCATCCAACGATACTTGTCTATGTGTGCGCGCGTCTCTCTACGTGCAACAGGAGAGCATGCCGCGCTCGTCATACTGCAGCAAACTTTCGCGTTTTTCCAAAGTGTATAGGAAAGGACGAGGCTTTCGAGAATCCTGTCCGAGGAGGAAAGAACGACCAACAATCGCTGGACTGTATCGCTTCGAGAAAAAGTCCGCCGCCACTCGAAGAAGTCCGAGCCGCAAGTTCAGAAGCGTCGTTCTCTGAGTAATAATACGTTTCGCTGGCGCAACGTTTAATCAACAACCCGTGCCCGCCACTCCTCTGCCAGTTGCCTACCTTTGAGGAAACTTTTCGCGCAACCCGATGAAAAATATTTATTACGTTTATACGCTCATCCTATCCTCGAGCTGCCTTTACACCCTTTTATCGAGACGTTCTGGTGTTTCGCTAGGAAACTCTGTCTACGACGCTTTGGTCTCCGAGGACTTCGCGATGGATAGATGGGAATGAAAGTACGAAAGAGACCTTTGCCAGCGTGGAATTGAGGGGATTCGGGATACACCGGGAGAGAAAGTTATACGCTGTCCAACTGTTGTTTGTGTGTCTGGTTAGTATGTGATAGATCTACTTAACTACGGATTCTAGCGTCTCGCGACAGATACGGTTGTTGAATCATGTTAATTCTTTCGTGGCAAAAACGTTATTGTATGTTGGGGAAGAATATATCCTTTGTAGATGTAATACTCGGAATATGAGAGTAACGTGTCACTTTGCACGGCGACTTCTCGTTCTGTGGTTATTTGGAAGCGGAAGAAAATGTGAAAATGATGTTGCTTCACTCGAATGGAAGATTTCGATAAACGAAAGAATTTGTGTCCGTTAATTTAATCGTGATCATCAATCTCTTAATTAATTTCCTTAATTCTACCCAATTTTCATGTCTGCAAACATACAAAATAGACGACAAGAAATAAGAAAAAGGTAGGAAGCAAAGGGCAAACGTTATCATCTAAGGATAGACGATCGCGCAACCATAAATTCCATCTTCCACAGTCGACAGCTAGATGTCTTGGTTTTTGTTTACACATGATATACGAGCAAAATCCACCGTTGCTCGCGATACCTGGAGAAATATGTCGGCGTCTGTCGCTCGAAAGTGTACGTGCTAGAGTACGCAGTCATGTATCTGTGAGAATGGGAACTAACTTGGTCGCAATAGAATCGAACTTCGAATGGAAGTGAGAAGGGGTAAAAAGAGGTATTGGGGAGTAGAAATGGGAACGGATCCTCGTTTGATAGCACATGGACGCGTATGCGGAGTAGAGAAGATAGAACGAGAAGAGAGGGCAGGAAGATTCGAAGCCGCGGATTATCCGCGCAATCATTGGAGTCGATACTCTCGACAACGCGATTCGCTCGGTGTAATAAAGCGGAATGAAAAAAATCGTTCGTGACCTAAATTTTGGCCACGTTACACCGCCCTATCATTCGACGTATCAGCGAGCTCGTTAATGATCATTTTAATGTATGCGACGCGGCTCGATACGCCAGCGGAAACGTTACTTTTTCTCCAGCGGCAGACGCGCGGCAGGAATTAATTAAAAATCCCATCAACGGAGGGAATTGTGTACTTTAAATCGGGAAACGATTTTCATCGGCGAATAAATTGAAATCGACTAGAGAAACAGTCTTGTCGTACTTGTCCAACTACTTGGAGGATAAAGAGGCGTTTTTGTTCGAGATCAAACGGCGGGAGAGAGTATCTTTACAGAGGAAGTAGGTTAACGTATTTAAAATCTCGATACAGGGTGACTACGAGATAGATGTGGCCTAGAAAGACAAAGGAGAGGCGCGAGGCGTGCATCGTGAACGCCTCGTCTCGGAAATATATCATCGTTCGAACGCGAGTTGTTCGAAGAAATCTTGGAAAACTGCACTGGAAGTAACGCTCGACCGACTCGTTGAAAGGAGAAAATAATAATTATCGAGCAGTGGTCACAAGGCGGGAACTTCGGAAGTAACGATCTCGTTATCGTTTCGCTTGAAGAATCGAAGGACTTAAGATAATAAGTTTGTTTGGGAGAAGGAGAACGTAATAAGGAACTAGAGTAATTTCTCTCCGGTGGAAAGGAAATAGTATTCTCCACTCTCCGTTGAATCACTCAACTTATTAATTCCGTTAATAATTCATTCATCCAATTTGACGTACCAAAGTATAGCATAGCCATGATTCTCAAAGAGCTCACGTTCACAATGAAACCAGAAGAATATCGAAGGAAGTTTTCATCCTCGCGTTGCAATGCAAGAAACTCAGGCACCCGGACTTTTCTTGTCATCGAATCCTATCAATTGGCTTGCCCGTCAGCGGGATTAAAGTTGTGCTGGCGACTGGCGATCAAAAGAAAATACCAACTACAGACAAGGAGACAAAGAGAACGACATAGAGGGAGAGACGGATGGAAGAATCAAAGATTGCACGACATGGCTATGAAAGGTCCGACGCACCGAGTGAAAGGTTTCGGAACTTCCGGCGAAAACTTGGACAAGCGAAGCTTCGCTCGAATGTCATTTACGCGAAACTTTTCGGTCACTGCACATTGTCTGGAGAAATAAACGGTGCAAGAGATAAGAAGGACAGGAGAAAAGAAGCAAGCAAGAGATCCACCAAGCCGGGTTAGTTCGTCTCTGTCCGACGGATGACATCCAGGATCAAGCTCCACCCACACAACGTAATACCCACACATACGCGCCCACTCGTGTATGTACACACATATAGATAGTCGTACGTATAGAGGTAGCCGCGTAGGAGAAATTACGAACGTATAAACATCCACGCGATACACCTACACGTTCACCAGATATACACGATTTCCTTCGGGATGATCGTTCTCTGCATTCCATTCTCCGTACCGATACATAGATAGGATTGTTCCTATATAATCAAAGATTTGAATGCAACCACTGTACCTTCTCTGGGGTGATGAGCGGCGTGATGTACGTGGTGACCGCCGTCGTGTACACTTTTCGATGACTGCCAGGTGCTGCAGGTCACTCAGTACTGCCACGAGTACCGAGTGCCGTGCGATCAACGCTATGGCCTTCTTCTGCGAGAAGAAAAACTGACGAGCGAGAGACCGACGGTGTCTCGTGTCGGACGCTCGCGCTTTTTCAGCACACGCGTGTATATCTTGTATCCAACGGCTTCCAGAGGACGTGAACGTCACAATAGCTTCGTAACAGATCTCGTGCGTCGATCTGTTTCGGATCCAGCTGACGATCGTTCGTCAGGCGGTTACGCAGATAAGTGCCACTGTTAACGATGATTACGACGTGAACTACGATGACGGTGATCAAACTCACAGCTGGCGATCGAACGACGTGTCGTCGAACGGTTTACATTCGCGCGCGGTACACACTTGTCACGTTAATCGTCGTGGTTGCTACTCGCGGACACTGGAACCGGAGCAGGCGAGCTGTCGAGATTGCAACACGCGTGCAACAACGGACCCAAAAAACGAAGTGACACACTGCAAGAGCCACACACCGCAGCTAATCAAATGTCGAACGTACTTGATTATTTATCCTTGGCGTCAAGTGCGCGTGAAAATCTCTCGGTCACGGTGTTTGTGTACGTCTTCGGAACGGCTGAATGAGCGCCGATCGAATCGCTTATTGTCCTGTATATGGCTTGTTATCCTCTTTCTTGTGTCCTCTTCTCGCAGTAGCGGGAGCGGCAGCGTGCACGAAGACGGAAATGAACGATCAGGCAACAAGAACGTTAAAAAGAGAGAGAGACAGATATAATCCGTGGAGCACAGAAAGGCAGGTGGTCGTTGTCGTGCTCCTTGTCGCCGTGCGTCGAGTTCAATGCTGTACGCTGTGATGCCGAGAACGGAATGGGGCGACCGTGGAGGCCCGGGCAGTGGAGCCGTAGCGAGGGGAGGTAGTGGAGCCGCGCGGCACCCGATGGTGGGGTGCACGCTCGAGGAGCGAGGGATAGAACAGGGAGGGGCCCCTTTCCCCTCGCCAACGGGTTTCGCCACTATCAGGCGATTGCTACCCCTCCGAGGCGCGCAGGCGCCCCCGGGGCGCTGCCGTCGCTCGAGGGAGATAGCGCCTCTCGATTCTAGCCGGAGAAAATCCGCTGGTGTGACGGGGACAGAAACACCGATGGAGAGAGGACGAACCAGAGGCGACGTGAAAGAGGGAGAGAGCATCGGTCTGTTTCTCCTTCTCACCCGTTTCACCTTCCTTCCTTCGTAGCGCGAGCACCCCAGCATCGACCGACAGCGCCGCTCGCCACGCCGCGTCGCGCCACTCCGCGCCACTCCGTGCTCCTCCTCGCCACGCCGACCCAACGGGAATACTTAATGCCAGCAGAGAGCCTGACTGCCTGACTGCTCCTCCTCGCCACGCCACGCTCGCTTGACGGCGGGATAGAAACGCTGGTATGGGGAGAACGCTCGAGTAGAGTGAACACATCAGAGGGGGGGGGGGGAGGCGATGCTGGATTGAGCTCGTGAGCATCGTGTTGCACCGATGCCGAAACGATGCATTTTAGGTGCATGACTACTTGTTACGCGTCCGCGAGCTAAACTTCTCGCATCATGCGATATTGAATAAAGTGTTCCTTTGCCGCGAATCCGGCCAACCAGTCGTTGGACGAATCTGAATGACAAGATATCGTGCTGAGTTCCCGCCTCTATACACATATACCGGTGCCTCTCCAATCGGGCCGAGAAAATCGGAGGTACAGGTGAACTCTTGAAAAATCCAATTTCGCGACATTCACGATTCGTTGCACCGATAGAAATATAGCTGCAAGTCACGACACACACATGGTAACACGTTAATTTTTTTCAGTAGAAATGATAACTGGGCCACCGATGTAACGTCTCATTGACGCGAGCAACTGAACAGTAAAGACGAAGTTAAGTCTCCAAGTGATACGAGCTCGCGCTTAAGAAGTCCCCGGTCTGACCAATATTGATCACCACTACTTCCGTCGGGGCCGAAAACCAGCCACTTCGGCGAGTTCTCTCTCTGGCTGGCCTTTGGCCAGCCTCTTCGCGCGTCTGACAAGTCGATGTAAACGTATCCTATGCTTAACGCGGAAAGAGGGGGCTAACCTAACCTAGAAAGATTTCATTGAGTCGCAACGTGACTTGGCTCGCTGCCAATACTATGAACGCTACGCACACCCGCGCCTTGATCCCCGCTCCTTTTCCGAGCACGCGGCAGAGTTTCGAGAGAAGAAGAAAAAAAGTCAGACTCCTTCCAGGACGTCGGTGTCACACTATTCTTGTTATACTTTGCTGTTTTCTTCCATTTTCGCGAGGGAGAACTAAAAAAAGAACACGATTTTCATACCTAAGTTCCGACCTAACGAAACGAAGTTAACTCTATTAATTTTTTAACTTGCTCTCATAATCGGGACTCTTATCAGCTACACCATCGATTTACAGCGAATTTATTTCGAACTATTAAAGCGCGGTTTGCAGGAAGTCTGCGAGGAGCTGATAACTTGTTGCAGCAGGCCGGAGGCGGCAAGTATTAAATCGTTTAAAAAACTTGAGAGCCCCGCTCGTTTCGCCTTTCGCTTTCACTATCGCTCGACGACAGCCAATCTGTACCTTTTTTCTCTCTTCTTCTTTCTCTCAAGTGTACCAGGATGTCTCACGTCGCCCACGGAGGATATAGAATCTCCTACGGAAGAAATACTCAAGACGAATAACGCGACCAATAACTCGTGCCGGATTTGGCTGTCGCATTTATTTTCTGTAACGTTGCGCACAATTTGTCGCGAAATATTGCGGAATAGGGTCGTGACCCGACCTTATTAGAGCCCGGTGTTGCTTGTTCTATAAACAAGCGACGCCAAAGGTGTAAGCAACACAGGGAACATCAACTTGCTATTCCGGGATGATAATGGTTGCGAGGCGAGGCGAGTAAGAGGAACGCAGAGGCGGAAGGCGCTGGTGTATTCAGTATTTGGCTTACATCCAACGCAAGATGCTGAATGAACTTGGCGGGAAAACCACACTGGCGTGTGCTTCCTTCTGTCGTGCGAATGGCGCAACTATAACTGACGTTGAATACCTTCTGCACAATGGAAGATCTGTTTAAGGTCTCGAGACTGTCTTAGTGTTCCATCATGCGTCTTTACGCCGTGTGAGTTCTTATTAATTGCTTCAGTTAATGACAATATCTTTGAGAAAGCAAATGTATCTTTTATGTGATAAGTTTGATTTGGAATATTAATTTGTTAAACTAAATCAACTTATGGGAACAAATCTTGGGAGCACATAGTTAAATATGTAAATGTTTAGAGATAAATATGTAGTTAATCGATTACGTGTACACTGAAGTTTAAATCCAATATTGCAGTTTAAAAAGATAGATGTAATGTAGTTAAATAATTAATTTTGGTTAATTCAATGTAGAAGCAACGTTAGTTAAATAATCTACTAGAGTCGACCTTAGTAATTTAGAACGAATAATTGACTTGAATCTTAATTCGTGAACATTTCTGAAATCCACCTATCTATACCGATAATTAGAGAACATACCGAACCTCAAACACGTGAAAGTTTTTCCAGATATTCACGTGTGGTACAAAAGAAAAGGCGATAAAATTTCGCCACAGCAATTTTGAAATTTTGGGTCGTGGAAAATTATTACCGCAGCCGAGTGCGGGAAACGAGAAAACTTTTACGCGCGGCACGATCATGCCAAAATACGAATTCTTTCAAGAACAGTGTTACGTCACAAAATTAAAGCAGGAACGTGCGCCCGTACATTTTCATGGTCGTGACGATTAGCGGACCAACACGACTAGAGAGTACACTCTCGCCTGACTGAAGAATTTAAACGATCAACGCGATCCCGTGACAATTTCGAACGTTCCACAATAGTCATTACTCTGGGGATTGTCAACTGCCAAGGATGACGTGTAATCATGATATTGGAACGTAACCGAGTTATCAGGGCGCAGGATAGGTCAGCCCTTTCCTCTAGAGGCCTGATCGGTCAGCATGCGTTGCACAAGCTTCACGGATATGTCAACACACTGTTTGCGTAGTAGCAACACGAGCCACGTTCTATTGGAATTATAGCGAACAACGTAAAACGATAAGCCGAACTGCAGGCTCTCTAATTGGCACTCGATGTTTATGATGGATGGTATCTGAATTGGTATCTCCATGGAGTGATTTTTAATTATATCGATTATCCCAAAGCATTAATTTAAAGTCTAAAGTAAAATATAACGAAATTTAATGTGGAAACTTCGATAAATTAAAGGAATGTTTGAAACGACTGCTATAGATTTCAAATGTTAGAAATAAAAACTGAGTATTTAAAGACTGAAATGAAACGATCGTAGAAGATATGTTTTGATGAAAAAATCGAGATCCTTTCGAATCTGTAATTTAATCACCAAGTGACAACTGCGTCTAAAGGAATGATATTATACGTTCAGAAAATTTGCTTTTCCGTTCCCGAACGAACTACTGATTCCACGTAAAGTTGCGTCGCCAAGCAGACGATCCGTCGCATTCCGTCCAGCATCGACCAAAAAGGATTCCCTTTCAACCGCGATTCCTGCGATCGAACAAAAGCCTGGCCAGTTTAAACAACTAAGTGCATCACAAAGCGCGCGAGTAAAAACTCCGTTCTGGCTGTTTACGTAACCGAATCGATAAAACGGTGTCTCGAGCCGTGTGCTCACAGAGACATAAATTATAAACGAAAAGAATAGTGGAAAACTTTCCATCCTCTCCCTTTTCTCCACGATACCCATCCCTGTTGGCCCCGCCGTCGCCGCCGCCTCCGGTGCACTTCGATATTTGTCTCGACGACAGTACAAGGGCAGCATGTTTTCGTCGGCGATGAGGAAAACAGTCGGACGGAGTTTCGAATCCCCCGCATACGAAAAGATGAAAGAAGGACACGATAGAAGGAAAAGAGGATAGATACTCGATTGGACCAGCCAACTGCAACGAAACTCTTCGATGTCGACCTAGTTCGTCGTTTTTCGCATAACGTTGCCACGCTAGTCGGGTTTTTGGTCGCGATTTTCAGGTTCGATACTTATCCTCCAAGATACGACTCACCCCGTTAGACTCGCCCTTTCCTACTATTCTCTTTACTTTTGCCAAGAAACTACCCTTTAGCGTTCTCTAAGCTCCGTTCCCGCCCCCTTTTTTCGACAGCCACCGCGATTCTACGTGCGCGAATAGCGCCGTGCACGTGAGCGTTTCCCTCCCCCCTTTCCTGATCCGTGTCGTGCAACTTCGAGCGAAACCAGTAGTTCGAAACTTTCCTAAAATATTAGGTGCAGACCCGTCTCCATGTATTTCAGAGATTCAAGAGAAGTGCGTCTTCTTTGCTACGTAGATACCATTGTTCGACGTTTTGCATGTTCCACTTTGTTCTTCTAAGGTAAAATTTTTCCTTTATGAAGCTTTGAAAAAGTCAATTGGAAAAGAGGAAGACCTGGTGAAGGAAAGCATGAGATAGACGGATAAATAGTTGGGATCACGCGAACTAGTACCCTAGTAATTAATAGGGCGCACGAAAACGAGACAACGTGATTACCGAGTCCCGGTACTTCGAAGAAATATGTTTTACATATACTATGTTTTACATATAGTAGCCTATCACAGGACATTTATCAAAATTCTATCATTTTAAATAGCACGTTAAATGGTAATGTAATAAAAAATATAAGAAATATTAAGAATGGCGCGAAAAGCATGATAGGTACGCCAGCCCATAAGTGGAATTAGCATTTCGTGGTAAGACCGCGTGGACATGATAGAAATGTATCACCGTTACGCAATTTTTCGTCGAGAATTTCGGCGAAGGACGGTTCAGAGAGGCAATAAAGTAATTCGGTGCGATCCTTCTCGGAGAAATTCATTAAACGACGAAACCATTACTGTTAAAGGTAAACGGTCCGCGGTAAGATTTGTCATAGGCATCGTTGATCGCTAGGATTTTTCAGGTTACGGCGGAGATGGTGCGGAGGAAGATGGCCACGGTCGAGGTGGACTCGAGCGTTTCTCAGAGCGTTTCTTCGAACGTTTCACCGAGACGGTTGGTCCAGCAAAGACGAGACGGAAGAAAAGGAGTTGAACGAGAACGAGTTGGCTCGGTACTTGAAGTAAATCAAAGGAAGGAAATGAATTTTTATTGAAGAAAAAGCCGCGTCTAGTCGGAAACGTAACCAGCACTTGCATCGCAAGCTAACTGAAATCTGTGAAAAGTTGCGTGAGAAACAATACGCTTCCAGTCGGTCCCTTTTTACCGCTTACTCCGCTAAAAAAACTATCTCCGGAGGAGCGGCCGGGTTCAGTGGATTTCTTGGACCTTTCCTCCGCTTGTTTTTATGAAGCCTTCGTTTTTCCTCTTTCCCTCGCCCCATCCACGCCTCTTCGACCCGTTGAATCTTTATGAAGTGATTAATAGTATTAATAAGAGGGTTACCTCCTTTGCTAAAAGAAGCCTCAGAGAAACGCGTCGTTCTTTTCTAACCGCGTCGATTTGAATACTCACGGCTTAATGACTTTTTCGGTGGCTCCACGAACAACAGAGAACCATTTCCCATCCGTATTTACGGCGATTTAAATAAACTGCCGCCTTTAATCTCGATCTGTCGACTTCGATTCCAACCTCGTCTCGTTAAGGTGTACGCATCAATTTCGACCCGGTTTTCGTTCTTTCGGTCGGTTTACGTACCATCAGGAAACTCCATTCCATCGCGTATCTACGACTCCAGTTTGTTTGTGGCCTCGGGAACGAGAGATTAATGAAAGCTAGCACGGCAAGCAGCTATATAATGCGTAGCTTTGGCAACGACGCGCGCTGCGTCATTTGTGTTTGTACTGGCGAAGGAGGAGGAAGAGCCCGGTAACTGTGGGCGAAATGTACACGCAGGTGTGTGTCCGCGACGTACCCTGTTCCACTGAAACTCCGTAATGACTGTCGCTCGTTTAGATTGGTTTACATCGTAATGTGTTTGAGGATGTAATGGCGCGTACCCGATTAGTACGCGGTACTCTATATTACTTCTGGAATTATGACCGGTTTCTGCGGCGGGATTTACTCGGGCAGCCGATTTTCTCGACGTTTATGAATGAACTCGGTAGGCGAACTCGTAATCTTGTTTCCTCGATTTATCGAGCGACTCGCGTTGCCTCTCCGTGTACACGACGTTGAAAAGGATATTTCGAGGAACGTACAAGGTTTGCAACGTTCATTCGATAAATGTACGCCGTCGTTACGTGTAAGTATGAGAACAATTACGGGGAAATGAGGTGGACTTGAAAAATATTTAAGATATTGCGAACACTTTGAAGAATTATTATTTTGTTCAGGAAACTGGATTGTCGTGATGTTTAACGTCGTGATAAAATCCTTGCCGATTATGTATAATTATGTACAATTATTTTTACAATCATTACATTCTAAATCCCTCTTTTTTTCTTGAAATTCTTTCATCGCCTGTAAAGCATTAGATACTTTGAAATTCAACGAACGCGCAGGTACATTAATTTCGATCGATCCATCCTTTAATTCGAACGTCAATTACGTAAAAAGCACGTATTCAGCTTCTTCGAAAGTGTACTATGTTTCTCAGTCTTTTATCCGCACGATCGTCGATACGCATTTCGCGCTAATCAACAGGGGCTATACGAATCACGAATGTAATCAGTAAAACGTAATTAAAAGATCGGATTATTTGAAAATATGCTAGCAATTTGTATCTATGCAACGTGCTCATATCGATAATAATTAATGTAGATTAACTACCAAGGTTAAAAGTCGTGTGTTACAAGATCATTTGACTCGTAATTGTACAAGTAGAATATTTCCGCGAAGATAACTTTGTTCTACCAACGAGATATTTTGAATGGACGATCATGAATGGCCTCGTATAAATTGAATTCAAAAATTCAACCGCGTTCAATATTCCATGGTAGAATGGTTCATTGATAAATATACCTTACGTAAGGTAACCGTAAAACCATTACTCGTAACTCGGAGCATTAACGAGAGAAATTAGTAGCTCCCGTAAGATTTGCAAGAGCGAGCAATTCGAATAAAAGTCTAATTTGAAGGAATATTTCCGGCATAACTTACTTGGTGCTATATTCAGTGCTAACTATGCAAATTTGAGATTGAATTTTTGAAATATGCCCGGAGAACACTTAACATTCAGAAGTTAATCAATACAAAAGACTATAGTTCAAAATCCAGCCACCACTTTCTAAACACTGCCTTTTACGATAAAATATAAAAACTTTCTCCATATTTCCCAGTTCAACCAATTTCAGCGAACACGCTGTAAATCCACAACAATAATGCATCAATTCCTGCGGAAAACACTTAACGATTTTAACTCCTTGTAAACTCTATAGATGCCCCCAAAGTTAATCCAATAAAAAAACAAACAAAGGAAGAAAAAAAAATACTAAACGAAAATACCACAAAAGAGTCTGCGTCTCTAAAGCAACAAAGAACTCACTTCTATAATCATGTATATACATATATACTTCTATAACCATATATATATATATAATAAGCAATCTCTATCGCAGCCCCTGACATGAACGAAAGGGTCAGCCTATTTAATTTAAAGAATCAGTTTTATTTTCGCCGCTCCTCGGTCGGAGCTACTTTCCACAAAACTTTAGAAGAGAGAGGAAGAGGAAGTCTCGTCTCGGTTCCTCGTGGGTGCTCTCGTCTCCGGTTTGACGCGGAGCCTCTCGAAAACCTTTCCAACACGACACAAAGGGAACAGCGTGGGGAACCGGGGTTAGAACGAGATCGGGGGAACTGAGGGGAGAAGACCGAGACAGCCAGTGGTAGGGGGATCTTTTCGTAAGCGTAATGAAACTGCCTAGTAATCTTAGAAGCTGTGTACATCCTGTCTCACCTCACCGCGACAGTCGGCCCGGGTTAAATGTCTTGAAATGGATATTCCTGCTGGTAGTAGACGGTGGGATTCGGATGCGCTGCACCGGCGACGTGCACAACTTATCGTTTCGGATATTACAGCGTTTGCCGCTGCTTCCAGGGAATTTCGTGCCGCTTCAGAAATTCGGAATCTGTGGAATTTGGGACTGCGTCGCTAACGCTCCTGAACCAAGGCACCATGGAGTTTCGACCGTCGAGTGTCGATTTCCCACCTGATAATTATTGCTTATTACGCGGATGAGAATATTCTTCCGATGTACATTTTTTAAATTGTTCAAATTTTTTCAAACAGAGCATATTATTCGGCTACAAAATTATTATACGTGTGTAGGAAGTTACCGTTAAACATAATACACTTCCTTAACTGATCTCTTCTTCATCGATCTTGTATAATTCGGGAACTTTGATCTTATCTTTGAGCTGGTCTCTTTTTCTACCTTTATCCCCTTGCACAAATCGTACCGATAGTCGGGACGATGCTTTACAGCGGTCGAAGAGAGAGCATAGACAACATCTCGTCCGGCTGCAGCACTTACGTCAGCGTAGATAAGCGCCGCTATTTCCAGGATTAAGGATTTGACTGACGTTGTATTTTCGTCGCGGTATCCCCCCCACCTGGTTATCGGTGGGCAGAGCGCCGTAGAAAACGAGACCCACCCGTGTGGTAAGAAAGGGGTTTTGCTCGAAGGGGTGGGGTTACAAGCAAGGGGTGGCAACGGGTAGAAGGAGGGAAAGAAGAACGGACGAACTACCCCAACGAGACTCACGAAACATTATTTCTAGCCTGAACGTCACGCGGCCTGGCCGGCAGTTAGATCGATAGATAGAGACGTCGGTCCTGCCGTTTCTCTACGTCGAAGCGCCGTCATGCGAAACTCGAATTCAAATATAGAAATGTCTGGCCCAGTGACATTTGGCAGCTCGTATCAACCTCCATCGGAGGTCGAACAGTAGTCCGCCATTCGCAGCACTGTTGTCACTGATAGCAGTAGATCCGTTCAACGGTTTTCTTGCGTTCTCTCTACCCCCTCTTCCGTTCGTTCACCCCTGATCGTTGCTGCTGATCAGTTTTACGCGATCTCGGCGGCATCAGCACCCAAGGAATCCGTAATTAAGAGCTTGTCGTCTCTTCGAACGGGGCTCGATCGTCGCTAGAAAGTGAAGGAGCCGAGAAAACGCTGTTCGATTTAGAATGTCGTTGAATCACTCACCGAATCGACGGGCGATAAGTTTATCGGGGCGACAAACGCTGTGCTCGATGCTTACCTGCAACAAGCAACGTAATAGACATTTTAATTAAATCGACAACCTGGCAGGAAAGAAATAAGAGTCGGCAATGATTTACGAGTCGATGTTTGCCGTCGAAGTATCTTTGCCAAGCTCTCGAATCTTTCTCCCCATTGTTTCAACCGATTCATCGGCACGGCGCACTCGAATTCGCAGTTTTACGACCGAGTGTTCCAATAACGCGTCTTTCCAACTTTTCGACCTGGCTATCTTCCGGCAAAAATGAATCTTTCTTGGTGCTTTCACGGCTCTCTTGATTGCATTAACGATCGTAGCAGGAATAAGCTGCGAACGATGCAGCTGTTTATTTTAGTACAACATCCTATTACGATAGAAAGAAGGACGCCAAGAATTTGCATTTATTTGTAAATTCTTTACAGAAAGAAATATCTTCGCTTCTTTTCTAAAATACCAAGTACAAAATAATTATCCTCAATCTCCTCCGCATTGATAAATCACATCCAAGAAATTACACAAATGTCTAATCGTTCCAAATATATTCGTATAAATATAGCCCTATTTTTACAGCGCTATCGTAAAATTTTGCTTTTATAATCCAGGCGTTAAGAGGTTAAGAACCATTCGATCGGAACCTCTTTGAAAGCAAGATTTCACGCGATGAATTTTCACACCACATCCTCCGCTTATTTTTACACGAAGAATCACCCCTGTTCAAGTGTGGTACAACATAATGACGCGTTTTAAAAATACTCGCCGCTCGGTTGCGTTATCGAGGAACCAGGTAGCGTAACACCTCCCAGTTCGAAACTCTGTTTCAAAGACGACTTTCGCATACAGCGGTTTACCAAAGATCTGCTCCGGTTTAACATGGCGCCAAAGCAAAATTTAACCTTGCCACGTATGGCAAGGAACGATCCGCGTACGCCGCGCATGACTCAAGAGCGCATCTATATTCGGTGCGACGACGGGAAAAGTGCATCGGGCTGAAGCGAGCCTCGCCAAAGTGTGCTGTAGCCAATCAATCCGCTAAACGCACGTATTTATCCGTGCCCGTCGTCCAGACGACGTTGGATGTAGCCGTTATACTTGGAGATAAATTCACCGGTGTCCGGTTAATCTGATATCCGACGGTAGTGTTCGACTGGAAACCTATTGCGTCCGAGCTTGTCGCTCGGTTCGAACGGGGCTCCTGTTTGCTATTATTTCTTTGCTTCGCACCTGCTTTCTTGACAGTGAGGAACTACCGAGACTAGAGGAACTATTTCCCTTCCTTCGGGTATTTGCTGCCCAAGTTTATTTGCTATCGAATTGGAAACTGTGAATTTCATAAGGCACGTGAAAATGAAGTTGGAAATGTGTTGATTCCTCTGGAGTAAACACAAATTTCGAGCAATTTTTTCATAGAAAAAAGGGAAGAATTTTTTAATAAAAAAGTTCTTTTAATATTAACGAAGCCTTATCTTTTTCAAGAAGTATATTTATGGTTGCTTTTTATTGATGCTTATTTTTTAAATTTTGTATATAATTAGCAGTGGAACACATAGTGATACCAGTTGTCCATATATTTTCGAGAAATTAGTCAAATTATTTCGATTAACAGGCCACTAGAACGCACACACGACACAAAGATAGACACAGAAGCAGCATGTGTCAGAAGTGTCTAGCAGTCGCTGCGGGATTTCGATCAAACGATCAACTAATAATCTACCGAGTCTCTACCTTTCCCGGAAGCTACGCCACTACTCCCGACTCTCAGCATTGGGAACGTGCTCAGTTTCAGGATAATCCCAGCTGCATTACCTTGATGAGTTCCGGACTCCATCTTCGAACCCGGCAAGGTTCGTCTATCCTAACTGTAGTTGTCCGTCGTGCGGTTTTCGGAACACGTATTTACGCGTGCACGACGAATCGCATTGTTCGCGTTCACGAGAGTGTACTGCAGACTGTAGAAGATACGTACAGAATTTTATCTACGACGTATTACGGCCATTAATGTTGTAAGTCTTCCGAAGAAAGAAGAGAATAAGAAACTAGGTTGACGTTTTGCGGAAATTGAAAATTTTAAGTCCATTCATATTAAGAGTATTGCAATTTTTAGCGAAGGTTGTCAGAGGGAAACTGCATAGTTTGATGGGTGGAAAATTATTGGGAAAAGCTATTGGTTGATAGTGCTTGAAGCTGGGAAGGACAGGGTGCTTAGATTGAGTAGAAAATTACATGGCAGGAGTAGAGAAGGTAAAGTGTGTGGTGAATCATCAGGGAGAGTGTAGCAAATCGTTAAAATAGCATGCATGAAGGGAGATTTATCGGATATTTTGCTGTTAATTTATTACTATTACATATGCAATATTTACTTACATATCATTTAATTTATTATTTATATATAATTGTATATGCATGTTTAATGCCATTTATCGTAAATATTCAGATTGTACTATTATTTACACAAAGTGAATATTCAAATTTCGATGTAAGATACCAATGAATTATAGTTTCGATAAAGCAAAGTTAGAAATAGACAAAATTATTGGATCCTAATAGATCGCACTATCAAATCAGATCAGTAGACGTTGCAGAAAGTAGACTTTGTTCGAAATTAAGAAGTATTTTGGATTTATTCGCGTTACTTTCGGACTGGTGCACGTATACATCAAGCGCCGACGTGACGGCGAACTCGGGAAAGGTGGCAGGAGTAACGTTGCATCGCGAGACAGGTACGATATCTCGTGGGAGCCGAGCTGTTTGGATGAGGAACGATGGAGAAAGAGAAACAACGCGGGAGGAAACAACAGGGCCCGACTTCGGTGAGCTCTGACAGAGCTAATTTATCCTATATTACTACTTAGCGAATCTACAGAGATTTCGGTATCCAGAGGTGCAACGAGCGAGCAAACAGCCGAGGCGGCGAATCGACTTCCGGTCAGGCAACGCCTCTTGGGGATGGAATTTCACGGAAATTGCTCTTGGTCCAAACAACACGGTTAATCGATTCGCGGGACATGGATGTAACGAACCATCCAACGGGAATCCCTCGCTTTTTTCGCCAATTAATCACGCGAATCGATTCGACGTATAGCTAACGGGGAGCTAGCCATTCTCTCTGCGAAAAAAGCACTTGGTCGATCACGTAGATAAAGCGAAGATCCCGAAGAAAGAAGTCCGCGAAACGCTTAAACGGACGATCCTCTGCTAAAGCCACGTAAAAGTTTGTCTGCGGTGGAGCTTTGATCCTGGAAGACGCTCGTTGTTGGGTCGTCGAGCCTTCTAATCTCGGTGAAACAGCATCGTTAGACAGAGGTAGAAACATAGAAAGAGAAACTAGACGGAGGAAGGAAGAGGAGAAAAGGGTAGCAACAAGAAACGACGAGGAGAAGGAGGAGGAACGTTAGCGGCGGCGGCGGCGGCAGGCTCATCTTAGTTGCTCGACTAAATCTCTCTGTAAGCGGGCTAAGCAAGCTCCAGTGGCAATTCGTAACAACTATTAGCGAACCGACATTCATCTCGTTTAACTCGAGTTAGCACCCAGGACGCGTAAACCAGGCCCAGAGTCCGTGTTAGCTAGCCACGTTGCTTAATGCACACGTTGGCAACGAGAATCGCCCCCACTAATTTATACGATACCAGACTATTCACACCGGCGACACCATTAGTCAATATCGTTCATTAAATCGATACAACTGGCTGCTCAATCCATGGCTAAACAGGTTGTTTAGCCATGGAACGAGCCCCTTATAGATGCTCTCTGTCCCTACAGACAGAAATAATTAAACCGTTCTACCGCATTTGATGATGTTTAGCCCCATCGCTTCACTGCCGGTACGCGCTCGATCCATCATGCTATCAATCCGATCGCTAAGCTTAAGCGGAAAAATGTTAACGACCCTTTCGTTAATTCTTATTGCTGCTACGTTAAATTTATGGTCATTAAAGGGTGATAATCTTCGATTATTTTGCCCTCTGGTTTCAGTGCCCAGTTCCTTTATTTATTCTATCAAACCAGAATTTCCTACAACACACATTCTTTCGTGCGACTCGTGGGAATAAAGAAACGACAAAAGCAGGGAGAAAGCAAGAGACAAAGAGGACAAGACTGGGGTAAACGGGCAGAGATAATTTCATCCGAAATGCTTTACATTAGCGGACGAACTATCAAAGGCCGTTAATACATCGCGAGCGAGCGAGCATGCATTTCGCAATTACAGATTGTGCATGCTGGACATGTCCGCACGGTGTATTATGTTATTATCCAAGCCAACGAGCATAAAGCGGTCAAAAGCGGCGGAGGAACACCTGGAGAACCTGCCTCTCGAATCTCGACTGCCGACTGCCTGCTCGAGTTAGGGGAAGATAAGCTCGTTAGCGAATAAGTGGGCTGATGTCGGGGGTTCAGCGGATAAACTGGATAAAGTAAACGAACAAACGTCAAACGACTTTTCACACATTAAGCAGCTCACGATAACCGAGCCGTAACAAACACAGACAAGGATGGAGGGCGTGGGGAGGATTGAAGAACATTATACTATGTCCCAATCCCCAGTATTCGTCACCAGATGGTATTATTCGCGTCATTAGGGAAATAACGAGAGGCTCGTCTCGTTTGTCCCGAATACGTTCGCCTCGATGCTCTCCAATCGAGTCACGACTTCGAATTACCGGCAGTATACACCCTCGGTGTTGCTTCCTCTTCCGCCTTTAGCTTTCGCCCTTGCTTTTCGATTTTCAATTTACAGAACAGACGCAGCACCCCCATGGTAGATAAAGCCTAATCCGTTCTATCGCGCTTTTGTTGCGACCTTTACCCTCTTCGCGACTCTCCCTCTCCATTCTTCTCCGTTTCTCTATCGTTTTAGTGTTTTCTTACGTATCCGTGATTTTTCCTTCTCTTTCATCGAGATTTCGGGATCTTTCCTATAGCCTACCACTTTGGCGGTAACCTTCTCAACAATCCATAGAAGCAAACATACGAGTCTTATATCGTGGACAAACACATCTATGTCCTGTACGAAATTTTGAAATTTCATTAGTACTGCAATGACATACGATTGCTACGATTAAACTGAGAAAATTCGAAACGAATCTAAAAAGATGATTTTACATATACACTATAGATACATACAATTTTCTATGATAAGTGTTTAAATATTTTCAGTAGACTGAATGCAAGAAACGTGCATTCTTGTCGTATTATCTTGTTTGCCTCGTTTGTCTTCATACATGCATGTAGATGTATTGTAAGCACTCAAGAAGTACTTATCTTAAAAAGCTCCTTAATACATTGTTGCTGAAGTTAGCTGAAACGCTGAAGGTATCTCGCGAATAAAACATAAAGGATAAAAGGAAACACAACACGGGGAAACACGGTGGCGAGGTATAAATCCATAAAAATCTCGGTAAAACGTGAACGTTTCAAGGCGATAATACCGGTAAACGTAATTTTTGTGCCATTTAATCAACGGCTGAACGCTATCTAGCAGCTACATGATAACAAGTCCGCCACTTAGAGCTTTCTTGTATCGCGTTTTAGCACACACCGTGGTGTGTTACGCAAATTTTTATTAGTAAGTGGTCTTGTCGGTGAGAACGATCTGCTGCAACGATGACAGCCTAAAAAACTGTATTTAATCAGATTTCCACTCAGTGTTTTTCAGTTATTTCACGATTTATACATAACCTTCTTACAGGCCGACGCTAATTGGTGTAGGTTGCATGTTTTTTTGGTATCTATCCTTAATTCCTGATTATATCAGAGACATTGATAACGAAGGAAGAATAGTATCTACTAAAGATTATGCAAAACGGAAAGTTATAATTCGATGTACAAAGTAGGATAATTCCAAGTATTTCGTATACATAAAAGATATACGAAACACGGAAATAAATATTAAATAACATCGATCCTGGGAAACTTGTATGGGAGTCTTGACCTAAAAACGCGCAATGTACGTTGCCTTATAGCTTGTAGTTCGCATCGTTGTGAAATTTTTCTTTTTTATTCATGCACATGAATTCTCTCTTGATTTTTTGATACTTCACGGCGGTACTAAGAAATAGAAACAGATTTGCTCGAAGTTACTGCAATCGAAAAGAAGTTTCACTTTGCTGCCCAAACAGTATATTCAAATGTACGAATACAATGTCATGACATCTTATAAATTCAAAAGAATAAATTGGAATTTTAGAAATTAACAAACACGCAACTTTTCTCGGTTCGCTTACGAGATTTGACGTTAACAAGAATTTCAGGGAGAAATATTATCTTATATTCTGGAGGACTAAAAATTCTGATTGAAGACACTTAGATAGCGAAGATATCGTAATACCATATGGTTCGATATATCCTTGGCCGTTCCAGAACCCTGCCTGAGAAGGAAGAAGCCGAACTCCATCCAAGTGCTTGTAATTGGTCGGGATTTTCCAGGCTCGCGCGGCGTTATGCACCCGGTGGCCCAATTTAATATAACTTATGCATATTCAATAGTTTCCCAACGGCGTCGCCGGAACTGGAAGGGGTTATGCACTCTGGCTCGGTTGGCTTGAGACGCACCGGAAGGACAAAAGCTGGCCCTGCTCAGCAATTTCCTCCGACTCCTATGAAAGTTCTCCGGCGCAACCAAGTTTCCAGCAAGTCACATTGCTTGACGATTACGCCACGATTTACCACGGATCTGTCGCGACATGGACTTCCGGCCGAACTTATCACACTTGTGTCTCACGCGGTATGCATTGGCCGACGCACTCCGTCTTGCTGGAATGCAAGATTCTGAAGCTGATTGAGGTTACTGATTGAGGTTATTGGGTATGAAGTTAATAATAGAAAAATCGAATTTTAATTATCGAAATGTCGTGGGTTGACGAAAGATCCTGACTTTTGTAGTGCGGATTATTAATTTATATTATTAATAAAATAATATGTGCTGATTTCTCTCTTAGATTACTTTTCTGTTGACAAAATTTCAGAAACAGCACATCTACAGCGTAGATGCAGCACCTCCTAGGATTCAACCATTATTCCAGATATTCTTGCCGCTAGCAATCGCTTGCACGATGATGAAAGCGTCAAAAGGAAAACATTCTTGCGGTCCTTTGGAATATCGACTTTCAACGGGAGAGAGATATCGGCCAGAGGAATAATATTCTTGGCTGTACACGCGGAGTCTAGCGAAAGTCCTACTAAGAGAGGAAACACAGAACGAAGATGAGGCGTTCAGTAACTTTTCCTTTATCCGTTCATCCCGACGTCGTCTGCCGGGACCCGACAATGAATGGATGTCAAAAACGCAGCAATTAATTCAGTCCCCGTGGGGAACAAAGGCGTAAGAATACCGTCGGTTGTCGTGGTACTCGAGAGAAGTTCTTCTTCAACTAGGGACTCGAAGAAGGAGAGCATGGAAGTGAGGAGAACCACGGGAAAGAAGAAAGAAGATAACTGGCAGTGAGGTAGCAACGGACGGGAGGGCACAATGGTTGGATCATCCAACTTTACTTTGCTTATTGTAATTCAATTTCACGGGGCGTCTGCTTGGTTCCTCTGTCTGCTTATGTCCCTTTCTTCCTCCGTTCCTACTCTGCTCTCATCCTTGTTATGCTAGTTTCACGTTGCTCTCTTTCTATCCTGGTTCTGTATAATTTTCGTCAGACCGTACTAGAAACCCCTTATCGACCGAAAATCTAAAGGGGTGGAGTTGACAACTGTTTAACATCTTCACTTACAATTCTGATTTCACGGCAGACGTTACTTGATCCTTGCAGCTTCGTGAAATTATTCGAGGCTCTCGTATCCGAAAATCGGCTTTGCGTAAGTGCCCCTGTCGTAACACTGAACTAACTTTTCAATATCTGATACGTTTTATGCGCGAGATAGGACGAAACAACTTTCCTTACAGTCGCGCAAAGAGGATAAGCATTCATCGAAACGATCCGCTCGCGTGCATACATATGTATCATCTTTGTACTTGTTTAAGTAGAATTATATGCAACTTACCAGGCGTTCGTTAGCATTTCGTCCGAAACTTGAAAAGTGAGTTCAAAGAGTAAACAGGTGCAGCGGACGAGATGCATCTACGATATTGAATTCTTCGCAAGTTTCGAAGAAGTAACGCAATAATCACGATCGAAAGTTTCCGTTTCTGCTCCCTTAAATGATAGATACTTAGAACGTCTAACTTCTAACCGATGCGCAAATTGAAAATTGAGATTTCAGCCTTGAAAACGAAGATTTGCAACGTAACGAAAAGTTTCTCGTAGTTTAAAGAGAAAAGATGTGTCCCGTCGCCCATGGAAATTGACGCATTTTGGAACAAACCCATTTCCTACTTTCGAATTGTTCTTTACGATTACTGGCTGGAAGGCGAACGAGAAAAATTTGGCTGACAGAACGCCTGAATAACCGTACGCTCCTAGAAATCTTTCGAAAGTTACTGCACGAGTGAAATAAAAACTCAAAGACTCCCCATCTTTATAAGACCAACAAACTATACTAAAGAAAAATATGCGCTGATCTTTCCCAAATGTATTAGTTTCAGAACCTGCTTCGATACCAATTACTAAATTGATCTTTTAGCTACTATAAAGAGTATTTACAGTAAACTCCCAATATTTCACTTTTTCTAAAAGCTCGAATGCGAACAATTTGATATAATCCAAGCGAGTTGCTTAGGAAACGCAGGTGCAAGTGTTCCATGTGTCTATCATCAAGCAAGTAGGGTAAACATCGGTAACAGTCGGGGCGGTAAAGGGTAAGGTAGTTGCATTCCA
This sequence comes from Bombus fervidus, assembly GCF_041682495.2. Classification (NCBI taxonomy): domain Eukaryota; kingdom Metazoa; phylum Arthropoda; class Insecta; order Hymenoptera; family Apidae; genus Bombus; species Bombus fervidus. The sequence goes on along the minus strand of NC_091523.1, from coordinate 1,305,749 downwards.
AAGCAATATCTTGCATCAAATTGTGCGGGGCACGAGGCATTCCTTCCTTCACCCTTGGTTCGCCAAACTGGGCTTCGTCTGGATGGCTTCGCTGCGATGCCACGGCAAATACGTGAATGTTGACTCAGCCAGCTATCAGACTCGCTACGGGCGCGCCTTATTCGAGCTGACTAAACATGCCAACTTAGATTGCCATAACACTGCGCGATGTATATGTCGTAGGAATCTTCCACTTGCACTCGCCTCTGCTGTCTGCGAGCCGTTTCATCTCGTCATCCGTTTCGAGTCCCTTGAAACCGCGCTGCTTTTAATTACTTCATTTTTCCGTCGAATTGTTGCGAATCTATGAACACTGGATTCTTATTGATGTGATTTTTGATGCTTTGGAACGATGTATTAAGGATGAGAGATAGGATTGTAGATGTCGATGTGACGTAAATTGGGATTAGGTTGGAATTTTTGTTTAATTACGTAATTTCTGACTATGAATATTTTAGTACAGTACAATTAGGCAGCTTATCTGATCAATGGTGCCGGCACAACTGGATAACTCCAATTTCCGTGGTTTCGATACGAGTACGATACATTCTACGATAATCTTTCAAAGCCGGCATATATCTAATCGAACAAACAGTCTTTGGGCACCTTGACATATGAAGAAATAACGAAACAAGGAAAAGAAAGCCACAAATAGTTAGCGCTTGAAAATATCTTAGCGTCGAGGAATTGAATCCCATGTCATTGAATTTTAGAACAAACCATGTCCTACTTCAGTCTGATGTTGATTCATCTTCCCGTTCTTATCAAGCAACACCGTTTTGACTAAATTCAGTGTGACGATTATCATGGACGGACACAGTTGGCTGGACTCCAGGAATGGTCGCATTATGTAAACAAAGACGAGACTACCGTGTCCCGATATGAATCACGTACGACGTTATATCAGGAATTACACGAGCACGTGACCAATGGAACTGCCCTGGGCTGGCTGGTGACGGATGCTTCAACGAAGCGTGATCGTTTTTGAGTTCCCGGAACTCCATTACGCCCTCTGCTAATCTCTCTATCCGTGCAAGTGCATTCTGCGCTCCACTGGCCACAATTCGAGTTATCTGCGTTACACTTCAATCAACATCGAAACCAATCTGTGCATTTCGCTAGGGGAAAGCCTTTCGCACTGATACACCAACGATTCTATCCTTATATATCGTGTTTCCTTTTAAATGTTGATCGCTTGTACACCGGTCCACGGAATAACGAACATGAGCTAAATACATACCTCCCCGAAATTTTTGTTACTTTTCCTCGTTTCAGGCCAAAAGTCAAATCTCGGTTTGATGACACTTTGTTTAAGCCAAAAGCTCAGTCTTTTAAATAAGAAAAGAATTAAGTTTTAAGATAGTTTGATTCATAAATAATGTTAAAAGACACGTTTAGTCAGATCTACTTAAAAGTCAAGGGTAACCGTACATTTTCATTTTCGTCTCTTAACGCAAGTAAATATTCTATTCTTATACACTCGAAATTCAATCGTTCTCTTATATTCATTTCTGATTCCCTTACTCATAATATCATGCAGTAGGAACTCATAACTTAAGAAGAATATTACGGAACGATTCCTCTTTATCTAACATCAATTAGATTTTTGAAAAAAGATAGTTTACGATAAACAAATCCAAAAACTTTGCAATGAGACCAACGGAGAAATATACCTTACAAAGTATAACAAGTAACAGGAATCATCGCGGTTGGTGAAGCCGTTTCGAAGAAATCGGTGAACACACAAAAGAGAAAGAAAAAATATATACTCATCGAATTGAGATATCTTCCCTCTTTTTCTGAAGTCGATACAAAAAATTATTGTTCGTGACCCATTCGTTGAAAAACATCAGGTCAGCGCCTCTGGTTCACCCCATTACCTTCCTATGAACTTTAACAAACGTATCAGCCTTATACCAAGCTTATCAAAAACGAGCTTCCGTCGGATTTTCACGACTTCAGATGGTAGTACCGCTTTCTAGCCACGATCGGAGAAGGAAAAAAGAAAAAATAGTGTACGTGTGACTGATGTGCTCGGTTATGATCGACGGAGGACGATTGTAAGTGTGCAATATAACATGTCGTACGTATAGTCATAAAACCTACGATCTAAAGGCTACGAATACGAAGAAGCGTGACTCGCTTTATTATCCGGTTTACTACTTTAATATAATATAACACAAGCCAGCACGATGACCAACTCGTCACCCGTGAAAATCCCGACTTTATCGGTCTGACTTGCCCACAGAATCGTTTACACGGCGAACTATCCTTTCGTCATCGAAAGCATTTACCTTTCCTAACGTTAGCCATTTTCTTTATCTTTGTTCCCTTGAACTTTATCCTCAACTTATCTGATCGAAAAAAGTCCTTTCTAAAGAGAATAGCGAGCTATAGATCTTCGCCTCTCTGGGATTTTGACTGTGACGTGACGGCGAGAAGTGTCCGGAAACGCAGCTGACGTTTCACATGAGCTGTCCTTGTCGTGCGAGTACATGCGAAATCCCAGACAGTTAATTGCGGTATCCCACAGACAAAATGTGTCCCAGCTTCTGTAGTCGACACCGTGGAGCAAACGGATTTGGACGTTGCTCGGCATTATTCGGTCAAACGTTACCGATTCAATTAGACTAGCGGTCTTGTCGAGGCACGACTATTCGTTGTATCACTGGTCCTGTCGTCCCGAAATAATTTGAATCTCGAAGAATGTACGGATTAAAGAGATTTTCACGGGACGTTTAATTTTTCTGCAAATTTATGCTTCTATTCCCGCTTGACATAACTAGACAAAAGTCTAAAACAAGTATGAAGTTCTAGAAACAATCCTTATAAATCCACCAGAAAATGTCATCGATTTCCTTAACAAGTTTCGAAAAACTTTCCGACTATCGAGGTTACTTTGAGATGTTACGTCTTACAGCAACTAACGTGCACGTTTCTCGAGGTACAAAGAATCTCGTTACAATTCGTCGGACGTACGTCTACCCCGAAATAAAGCAAAGGTAAACGTATTCCTGCAAACAAACTCCTCGAAAATCCGCGCGGACCTACGTTTGCGTGTTGAAGTAGAGAGGAAGAAGAAGAAGAAGAAGAAGAAGAAGAAGAAAAAGAAGAAGAAAAAGGTAAGGCGATGAAACTGTAAGGAACACGAAGGTAAGAGAAAAATTTCTTTTCCCTTCCGTTGCCTTCGTTCCGTTATTCCTTCCTTTTTCTTTTCTCTTCCTTCCTTTCTCTCGGAGACTGTACAGTGTATATTTCCTTTGGTTATTACATGCACATTCTATTATCCCGTATTCGTTCCCCCACTCCTTGGCCCCCGTCGTAGACCGTGCCTACGCCATATTACACCCTGCATGCAACTTTAACTCCCCCTTCCCCACCCCTTTGCCCCCAGTGTGATCCGCTCGAAGCCACATTCGCCGCCCCCTTTCCTCTTTCCATTTCTATCGGTCTGAAACCGAAACTGCTGGAGATTGGTAGCGGAAGGCACCTCTGTCTACGTGGCCCACAGGGAAATACAGAGCTCCGCTCAATTAATGCCTCGAGATCGGAATCTTACTTTGTGCATTTGTGCCTCGACTTCCAACCGCCCTACAGTCCGAAGGAAATCACGAATGAATACGTAATGTGGATTCCGCTACCGGCGAACCGGGACCCGGAAGGGTATGTTTTTTTCCGCGATACGTATACGTCGGAATGAGCAGTATTTCTAATGTATAAGGAGGTAATGACATTCGTACGACGTCACGATTCAATCGGGAATTACAAACCGACTGGTTTCTTTCTTCGAGTATCGTCCCTGACTCGAGTGAGTGGATGGCAATCCAGTCGTGCTTCCCCACTCGTGTTTCGTGCTTACGGCCAATGTAGTAAACAGCTTGTTTTATTTATGTAGAAGAGATGTATGTACCTCAAAGGGGAATTAATCTTGTTGAAGAAAAACGACGAAGACGTTGAATAAGTTCAATTTATCGTTAGGTGTGAAACAGCATTTATGAAATAAATTATTATATCTCCAAATAATTTAAATGATTTATATGTTGAAAAGTTTTGTATTACGATTTTATTTATCGACGTTAAGAACAACCAAAATGAACTCAATCGTTAAAGTATATTGCTAACCTATGTACAAGGAACTGCAAATTTCATGAAAATTATTCATGATATAGTAACATACGAAATATTCCCAATTGAGGGTAGTTTACTCTGAATTTTGTACTGAAATTGGGTTAACGAGCTCATGTTTGCAAGGTAGAAGTTACAGCCTTGGTCTCTTTGCAGTTTCTAATACCTCGTAAGCTATCTACTATTTAACTCACCCTACTCTATTACAAAACGTCATTCCTCATCGGGTCTATATACTACATCGTTACCCGGAAGGAAAACTCTAATCATACCCCCCATTGAACTCATCTATCACGATACGCATCAGCAAGACGATCAATCAGGCAAATATGTATTTCATAATTAAATGTTCATTAATGGAAAAATTTCGACGTTTGAAGCCATAAAATTTCGAGAAAATATTACGATTCTTTGGCGAAAACGTTCCTCTTTCGAGCATTCACCGACTTTAAACTGCCTTCCGAGGTCAAAGTCTCACGGTTTCTTTCTTCTTCCCCTAGAAACAATGAAGCTCCCAATCGCATTTGCGATTCCTCAGCTTCGCGAGTACCTAGTCGAGACCCTGTTTCCATCTCCTTTCCCCTATGGTTCATCCTTATTTCTTTCTCCGGCTCGTTCGCATCCGGGCTTACCGTTCTCCTGCCTTGAAAACGGCACGCTTCTGAATCCTTTTACATTTTTATAAAGCAGCTTAATTCGTCGGCAAGAGAGATGACGCGGAGGGCGAAACGGGAAGCGGGAGCCGGTGTGAACGAAACGAAATAGAACGAAATAGGATGGCAATTCGTGGCGCGACGGGGTGTCCCGGAATCTATGTACCGCGTACAGCGGCGAAATTTTGACGAGCCATCGATCATTTTTTCATATTCGGACGCTCGTGTTTCATCGATACCGTTCCACGTTGTTTTATTCATGCATTTGACTTGCAAATTATAGATTGGCTGCCCATAAATCAACGATTCCTTCTTATCTGACGAGTCTCCACTATTCTTTCTTTTTGTTCTTGGTCAGGTAACATGGTTTCTTTTGTATCGAATATTATACCATAAACTGCGAGAATATTGTTACAAAATTGTTGTTAACTGTTATTTAGTTGACTCACGTTTCAGATTGATAGCAGCATTATTTCGCTTCTCAAACTAATTTGTCATTTGTTGTTTAATGTAAAAAAAACGTATTTATCTGCCAACTCTTTTCCCGAACTTTTAATCGGTACGCCTGCCTAACTCTATACCTCGTTTTCTTACACTTATCAAAGATAGATGAAGGTTAATATAACATACTATAATAAAAAGAAAGATAAAATGTAGTTTAATGTTTATGCTGTTACCTCTATTTCATTCAACAAAGAAGGAGCAATGGTAGAAATTCCGAGTCTAATCTAAAAGATATTTCTTAGCCTTTCGCAAAAACCTCCCCGTAGAGTACTCAAATTTTACATTTAAATGTCCAAATAACCAATGAAAGAATGAAGGAACGTTCCCACTTAAATCACACGTGCAGCCGAGGCACATCCACCGGCGAAGGGAAACCGGAAGACGGAAGACGTAAGGGTGGGGCATTCGAAGCGCGAACGTGGAAATGATAAATCGAGGCCAGTTAGGTACGTTAGCTACATACGGCGGCGCAAGGAGAAGAATTATTATTGAAGAATTTATTTCTCGGCGAAGGAATTATTGCCGCCATTATGCCGACGAGAGAACACGTGTTTTAACGGGCCCTCAGGTTAGTCGAGGCCGTACGAGCCACCACGGACATAATAGTCATTCCTCGAAAGCTTCGCGACCGATCGCCCTCGCTCGACGAACGTTCCTGCTTTACGCATGGCTGACGCTCGTTACTCTAAACGAATCGTTCGTTTGAGAACATCAGCGCGAGTATTTTCTAATCCCATCTCCGGAAATTGGATCTCAAGCTGCGTTAAGTACCGCCGACCTACGTTTTCGCCGTGATTTGTTGCTCGATCCAGCTTGCTTCTCGTGATTTCTTAGCTAATTAAACTCAATAGCGTTGATTAAACGACAGAGATTATTGTACTGTTGTAAAACGTTTAGATAAAAAAATGGGAAATGGTTTTTAGAGGTACTTCTGATATATTTGAGAATATTCCTAAATGTTAAACATGATTGTATTTTTTAAATCGAAGTTTCTATAGTGGAAGTATATTGTATATTTCATCTTGCTGTTTCTCTCAATTTTATGCTAAACATCTTTTCAAAATAGTACAAGTCTTTTTTATTGATTTTTTATTGAAATTCAGATTGAAATATAGAAATTCGAGAATCACAGCAATGTTAAATTCTATTGTAATTGTTTCTCGTTAATATAGTTAACATTTATTTAGAAAATCTATGAATGCGAAGGTGAACATATATAGATAAATTTTTCCACAATTTATAAGAATTATTTGAATATTTTTGAGACGAACGTTGCGCAATCAGAGGAAACTCGATTGTTCACACACAATAGCATCTTGTTGCGCTAATAATTGCATTGAAATTACAAGGGCTATAGTGAATCCGAATTATTGTGTGTGTCAAGCGGACACACGTGCATTCAAGACGATACGGAAACGTGCCGCTTGCGTAACGACTATACGCGCGCGCCGACTGCATGTACAATCTCGAATTAATTATTCACTTAGATAACGTCGATCGATACGTCATATTAATCACAACAGCACGACTAACGTGGTTAATATTAATCAGCAGTCTAGAAGAGGGTCTACCGGGAGGCGTGCTGCACGCGGTGCGGAAGGACTGCCACGAAGGGATAGACGCACGTATATCCACAGATTCTAATTACTGATTAGACGGGGCAAGCAGCGAAAAGGGATTGCCGGTGAAGGTGCACGAATACTCGCGCTGCCGGATGATCAAATACATGGCCTATCAGCCCCAATTCAATTCCGGAAGTTTCAATATTTTCACGATGTTCGAATCACACGCTCCTAGTCGAACGATATCGAACAAATTTCAATCGCAATAGTAATATAGGAAATTCATCGCGATACTCGTTTCCAATTCTCTTAATGTCATTCTTATCTATTTTGGTAAACTATATGTTACATAGATAACAATTTGCATTTGTGTGAATTTAAATTATCGATGTATAATGTAGAAGATATAAATTAGGTTGTGCAATCTAAGCGCATACGAATTAACCTGAAAATTGCAAATATACTATTCGTGTCTTTGTGAGAATACAATTTATAATCTCGTATGCAAAAATATCATGGTAACAATTGAATTATTGCTTAGAAGAAAGAGTAGCAAAATTCGTCACGCAACGTTCTAGGCGCTTATTATGTATTGCAATCGCTGTTTAAACAAGGAAAACACGAGTTTCGTGCAACATAATACTTTCTTAAAAAATATTAAGCAATAGTAATGTATCATTATTAACAAAACAGAACGAAACTTAAGATACATGACATAAAAAAATCAAGCATTCATCCAGTTCCCAACAATCGAGTCAATCGTTTGACGTCTCGTCATCGTTGAACAAACCTTTATTATCGAAATTCCATATGATATTAGGACTGTGCATGATACACGAAATATCGAAACTGAAGGACAGCAACGGTCTTAAATTTGAGGAACCGGTTCCCATAAAATCACTGTCGAGATTAGCGGGGGAGGGTGGCTGGAAGAGTAGATTTCAAGCTTAATCGAAAGCGCGCGCCCGTCAAAGTGTATTCGATGGTGCTTTAGAGAGAGGGGTCTCTGGCACGTCGTACCGCTGGCGTCTGTTCTTGGGGAGTCGGTACGGTTCGGCAGCCGCGGTTTTTGAAAGCCCTTTGCACAAAACAGACGCGAGGTTGCACACGAGGCCGAGGTATCCGCAACCGACAGCGCAGTAGAGACTGCGGTTACCAGACCGCAAGCTACTACCACCTACGCGAGAAATACAGGAGGGATGAGGTCTCGGTCGAGGCACCGGTGATGCTGTAAACCCTCTAACGAGCTTACTTCCCCGTAATATCTGGGCGTTTTAGTTTAACCCGGAGCGTCGAAGATAAATTCGTTTGCGATTAATTCGCCCGTCCCGTGCGCCCAGGAATTTCAATTCTCCGTGGACGAACAACCACTTCCACTGGTTCGCAATGAGACACCTTCATCGAGTGTAATTCTATTTTAAAAGGGCTTTTGTCAACAATGATTTAATCCTTCTTTATGCTTTTGTCAAAAAATTTTGACACATTTAGCAGTTTGTTTTGTTAATAAATAATGAAGTTTTAATATGTAATAATATAGAAGGATCGTAACATAAAAATTATTAACGTAGAAAGTAAAAATTAATCTTTCACAAAAGTACGACATAGAATCAAGGTGTAAATATCGAACAGGATATTGAAGAAAAATGTTGAAACACGTAAAGCTCCTAATTGAGCCAAGTCGTTCGATCGATCTGTTAGAAGGTGTCCTCGTATCCGAATCAGACCGCATGCATATTTTAACTAAATTATATAGTGGTAACATGTGCGGGGAAACTAGGTTTAACGTGGGGCCATTAAAAGGGCGTGCAGCAGGTGGAAACAGGCCGCGTGCGAAGCGTCAAGAAATTCTGTGTAACTGCTCGAAAATTATTATTCACGGACGAAACGGTGCTCTCTCAACCTTTCTGAGGGTAACTTCTCACGCGACTCCATTTGTCCTTGTAATTTTTTTCAACCACTTTTGCTCGATTCCCGACTGGTGAATTCGATTTCGGGCACAGTCCGGAATAAAAACGGAAAAGAAAAAGAAAAAGGAAAAGAAAGAAAGATATACAGAGAAGTCTCGAAGAACCCGCAGGAATTCATCGACAATAGAGAGACGGAAATCCCCGAGTTCGGTAAGGGGTCGAGGTGAAAAATATCTTCGACGGTATCTCGACTTTTTGTAGCCTCTGCTTGCGATTCGTTCGGCCAGGGGAACCCGTTGTATTCGCGTACAACGGGAAATTGGCCGTAGAATATTTACGAGGCGGTCTCACCTCCTTCTCAGGTTTGAACATCACCACCGCGCACCAATACCAATGCAACCCCGACAACCGGCAACCTAGACAGCACCCATTGTGACCGTCGAGAGATGATTATAGGTGTGTACGTGCGTGTGTCTTGCACTCAGATTCAAGATTCTATACGACCACTACGGGAATGCACGAAGATAGCGGGCGAACAAAAGAAGGATTCTTTTACACACCCACAATCGTGCTCCTCCAACTGCATGCGTATCTACACACGTCTACACGCATACTCGCACATATATACATATACAGATACACGTTCGGTCGTCGTTTGCTGTAGCAAAAGGGAAAAGTGGCTCGCTGAAGGCAGGGGATGAAACGTGAGGGTGAAGAGGGCGGCGAAGAACTGAAGTTACCGGGCAAGGAACGCAATTGAGTGGGATTAAACCTTCTCGATTGCTTCCAACTTCACGCGAGCTCCCGTTTTACCTCTCTCTATCTCTCTTTCTTTCCTCCTTCTTTCGTAGACACCTTCTTCACCCTCTCTCAGCTTCTTCTCTTTTCTTCTTGGATCCCTCATTGCGGTGAAAAGACGTCTGATAGTACGGGCCAAGCCGAGTCAATTCGAGTCGATTCTATCCACCGAGCTCCTCGGGTTAATTGAACATTTTTTATTGTCAATTTGTGATTGAGATTGCGGCGGCCTTTGTCGTACGATCCGACCGCGGAGGAGAGAACTCGAAATGGCGCTTTGTCGGGAGACTAGCATTAGGACACCCTTTGTCCCTTATCGGAGCGATGGGAACGCCGTACGCTTTCTAATTCGAGCAATCGTTCTCCCTCGATAGGAAGAACCGTTACGCGCTACTTTCCAGTAACCTTAGCGGACGTATGCGCTTAAGTTGCGATAAAATTAAACGTGATCAATTATCCCACCCTAACTGTTTCGTATAAGTACCTACGTGAGTATAATTCTATATTAATTCGTATATATTCGGATAAACAATTGCTATAAATTATTCTCATACGGTTTTACCACGATGTTTCTATTTGGAATTCTGTGCTGCACTCCTTCGTCCTTTTATCTTCTTTAACGACAACGAGTCGGCTCCGCGAAAAATTGTCCGGCAGCCGAAGTTTAGCTTTCTGGCTAAGAGGAAACGGACCGAGAGAACCCGGCAAAGGGAAGGTAAGGCTGAAGAGACCTACAGGATAAAGGCGGGCAGAGAACGCGCGTGCGCGCTCGTGGGCGCTTGCATCGGCTTGTCAGCTCGCTTCACTCGCTCGCGAGAGGAACGAGTTTCCGTTTTGCTACTTTCGTCAGTGAATCGCAAACACCAGCGAAGAAAGAAAGATATCGCGATGAAAAGAAGGAATAGGAAGAGGGACGAGAAGGGACAGCGACTGGCTCGCTTCACAGGGCTAAATCGCGGACTTTTTTACATGCTTACACGGAGAAAGCCCTGAAATATTAAGCGTGCAATTACCAGACCCATTCACCATGATGCAACGTTGAGACACGCGTCGGTAACGCATAGAGCGACAGAGATGACGCTAGAGAGGGTTGTGCAGAGGAAAGGGGGATGGTAGCTGGGATAGGAGAAAAACTCTGGCGCAGCTGGAAGTCGACGAAAGGACAGAGAGGTACACGCACACACTCCATTCCGTTCCGCTTCCTCCATACGCTTTCTCTCTACACGTCGATTCAATGCGATGATAAAAAGCGCGCTAGGCAAAAAATGAAAAGCTTTTTGAGTCCGTCGAGCTCGGATGAAGCGTGCGAGCGAGACGGTGCGCCGACGAACTTGTGTGCTGTCACATTGTTTCAAGCTTCGTTCACGATGCACCCCCGTCCACCCACCATCCTGCCATCATTGCTGAGTCGTCATTAAAAACTCCGGCTATTAAGTATATTAGACCAGCAGATCCACGTTTTGGCCTCATTTACCTTTCTAGATATTTATGACGCGTATAACGATAAGGGTAAATGGACAAGGATTGACGAGAATCGACCAGCGACGACGGCAAACAACGATACAATCGCGACGAGGGAACCAAGTGGAAGGCTTGAAAGAATAAGGGAATAAATAAGTGCGAAAGCTATGGGCGTTCAACAGGTACAACGGCGAACTTTTTGAATATTCATGAGGTGTCTATTAAACGGGCTGTAATTTGTTTTCTTCGCAGAACGCTGCCTATGCATGGAGACGTGATCTATTTCAGGTGGTTGGTTTAAAAATCTCTAACAGAAACGGGTCGAACGAAGCAGCCTCGAATGTCTTACGCGTGATCGAGCGGAGAATTTGCATTCCACTGAATAGTAGTTTGGAAAAATGTTGTAAGTTGTTATGAGGTTTCAGCAAGATGCTTCGAGAAATTCGTGTCGCGACGGATCGTAAATCATCGACGCCAGAGCGTCGAAGCGTCGGGAAAGTTGCGGCCGGGGAATCGAACATTCTAATAAAGTTGCAATTACGCTCGGTGAAAAACGATTTCCCCAATGTAGGCTACTTTTGGATTCCGACGACTATCCGACGTTGACGCTAATGGACTGCCCTCTGTGGAAATGATGCGAATTTGCTGTACAAGAAAGATATGATGTAACATAAAAAGCGTTTAAGAATTTCAGGAAAAGGTATTGCACTGTGACCAATGTTTGATAATTTGTCTACATATTAAAAATCCCTACTTCTTTTAAATTAAGGAAAACTCTGTCGATACATGAAGTAAATATATTTAATATTCTATCAATCTGATCTCACGTGCGATAAATCATTACATAGAACTTATCCCTTTGCCTCTTTTTCGAAGCTTATATTAACAACAGTCCTATTTATCGCACGCAAATCACGCTTGAAATAGGACCGTCGCGTGTCTTGACTGAAACCTATAATAAAGGCTTTAATAAGGCTTTAATGACTGCGAAACAAAAACAGCAGCAACGCTAGAAAATACGGGGACAAGTACCTCCCAGTTGACAGTTCGTTTCCCGAAACCACAGGTAGATAGCTGGTTGTTTCCGTGGAGTGGAGTGTAGCTCTGAAAATAGCTGGTTCTCTTCAGCCAGGAAGCGAGAGCTACGTGTACGCGCGAGCAGCCGTGATACAACGGGAACGATCACACGGAGGCGGCGAGGGCAGCGTAAAAGTGGTATGTGCGCTTGCCACCCCCACGTATACTTACGTGTGCATGTGTTTGGAGTTGAGCAGAGGATGGAGGAGGGGTTGGTGCACATCACGTATACCTATACATTATCTAGCAGCCATTTCGGTGGCATCATGGCGTGGCTCCCCGAGTTTACGGCCTGCTCCATCACGGGAGAGCTTAGCTTATCTCAATGCGACACAACATATCTGAGGCTTCCGTCTTCCACTGGCCGAGAAACTACTGTCGTTAGCGACAGGTGGCAGCCATGCCGCGATCCACGGTCAAACGATACTCTACCTCGCTGTCGCGTCACGGTTTAGAAAGTTCTGTCAAAGATTAACTCGACGATTTATTTGGTTGTCCCGGGGACGGTGGGTTCACCCAACACGCGCCGCCCTTGGGATATCCGCCTCATCGTTTTATGCGATATTTTAGGAAACGGTTAATCAAGCAATAACGTAATAACATTTAATGCGTTAGCATGTTTAGCGAAATGTTGAATGAAATTTTGAAAAATAAATGTAGAGGAATTGAGACATTAACGATTCACTAAAAATTTTGGCTTCACTTTGTCAAGTATCAATTAAAGCATGCAATAGTTGAAAGAATTAACAATGCCGAAGGAACGGATCTATCTCGATGCACTTCATTTAGTAGAACACTTTGTGCGAAGAATGCGCGATGTTATTTCGTATCAATTGGTTCCAAAAGACACGGTTGGATCGGAAACGGTAGAGTTAGATCCGGATGTTTTCCAGGGCCGATTGTATAAGTCGCGGGAAAGGAACAGCGGGGAGTAGGGCAATAAAATTGATCACCTCGAAATCCGCATGATAGGAAGAAAAGAAGAGAAGAGGCAAGGAGGGGGAGCAGGCGCATTAAAGTGCTTTGCGCTCGGTCGAGCTACGAATTTCAATCTGGAGCCTCGAAACGATCGACCCTCCAGACAGAATAGACCCGGATAAAAGAGAGATTATCGGTTCGTACCTTTTGAAAACTCGAGATACCGAACTTTTCATATCTCTAGAATATGATGAGTTAGTGACCCTGTTAAATGTCTATCATCAGACCAGGAAATTCATTCAAAATAAAACTTATCCTATCTTTCGAAAAAAATTGCTTCCTAGACTTGAAGACTTTCTTCAGTTACGAAATAAAGTACGTTGTTCCCGTTCAAAAAGTATGCGCTGACGGACAATTTTTGACAAACTTTTGTCAGAGTGAATGAGTTCCCGAGCGAAACTCAAACGACACCATTCACGACGTGTAACGATACAAAGTATCGGCTTTACTACCACCTTTACTTCTCGTTCTAGAACGTGGTTTTTTTTCTAGCAAACGATAACATTGCATCTCACAGCCTCTTACCCGTTACCTTTGCTCAGTCCGCCGAGTTGCTCGACCATAAATGCACTCGGATCCTGCGGTACCTGTCATCGGATGGCGCGTATGATCCCTAACTTAGGCTGCAGAAACCTTCAGGGACGTGGAACGTTGTACAGACACTGGATACCACTTACGACGCGCAAACATACCCCGTCCTCACGGCCCAGACCCCTTTTCTATGATCTTGCTACACATAGAGCCTGAAGGCTATAACCGATGAAGAGAAAGTGGACGTTAGCTAGCAAAACGGAAGAAGAGAGAGCCGGATGTTTCAGAGGAAGGTTGCGAAGGTCCTCGGGGTTGGACTGTGTCCACAAGGGTGCCACCGGTGAACTATCCGGAGAGGGGAAGGTGTTCCAGAGTACACACCCGGTATAAGTAACGAGCCGTCGCTTTGAATGACCTGACCGCGTATAAAATGCATGGGATTTCGCTCTAATGCTAGCTAGGGAGTTTGCCAGGGAGCGTATTTAGTCCCGAAAGATGAATGTAACAGGTCTCTTTTAACCCGCCCACCGAGAAAGTAAATGAGAGAGAACACGAAAGTACCCAAAGGATGTACATATAGTCGTAGTCCTTGCTCTACTCGGGATCACAAATTGGTCTTCCGGGAGATGCTGGCCGCTGTCACGTGATCCTTCGCGATCCTCACAGCCTTTAATGCTTTGGCCTCGAGATTTAGCCCCAAGCGAAGCTCGAGAAACGGCCACGTGTTTACACACTTCATATCGTAAACTTTCTCCTCGCTGGCTATAAAGAACCTGATATCTTTCAAAGTAACTAATCATCCTTAACGAGTATCTCGTTGCATACGGTTGCTGCAACCGAAACCGAGCTAATATGTATAACGAGAAGTATATTCGGTGATTAACGGAACGTCGAAACCTCTTCAAGTTCACCGAAACGCTTCAGTAGGGGATTGTTGAACGAGTGGCGCTGATACATCGGGAATAGCAACGACTACCAGTCGACTAGTTGGGTATCGCTCACTCGACGAAGAAAACAAAATGACTTCCCTGAAAGAAGGTACGTGGATGCTTGCGAAGGCATGGAGGTGGAGATGATACTAGACGAGGAGACGAACCGGGAGGGGTGAACGTGGAGGAGCTGAACACCCTAGGGAGCCGGCAGCTCGTTACGCGAGACGTGCTATAGCTCTCTTTCTTCCTTCTATTCTCCCTTCCTGGTCTTTCCTTCGCCACCCTATTCTTCCTTTCTTTCTGCTCCCTTTCCCGTGATTCTCTCAAACCTTGATCCTTTTGCACATCTATCTCTATGCTCTTCCCGCGGTATTTCCTTCTTCCTCTCACTTCAGGTTCTACGTTTTCAAGGTAACGTCACTCTGAATAATGTCCCACGTACACGTTTGTATCCTCTCTATATGCACGTATCGCTACTCAGTAACAAGTGGATTTATGTTGGCGCGGCTGATGCCATTGCTACCCTGAAGCAACGTTGCCCTTGCTTAAGAGGATACCAACGTCGATGACGATACTGCTCGAACCGATAGCTTGTTGCCATTCCTTGCCAATCTTTCGTATGCTTTTCTAGTCACGAGCCATGATTGTAGTCTTCATGTTACTATAATAACGTTTGAAAATATTGATATACCTTTTTTGCCATTTATTTGTTTCATTTATATACTGCGTTTAGAATCGCATGGACAGTTTGATAGGTTGGTTTATAGTTTGTTCTGTTTGATACCGTTTGTTCGATATCAAATCAAATTTATGTAATTTACGAAAATTAAAGAAATATACAGCTCATCCTCGCCCGCAGCAATGAAACTGCGTTTCGTATCATGTATAGGGTAACTGAAAACTAAAACTATGAATGGATGTCTTAATGAAAGTTACATAGATAGGTGCTTCAAACTTCTTCCATGTAATAAACAATCCTTGCGAAAGTTTATCGAACAAAGCACGGCAATAACAATTCGAGAGATATTTCACACTTAACTTCTCACACTTCTCTACCAACATGAATTTAATACCAGCTTATCCTGAAACTTGCTGCATTGCACAAACCTTCCACTTCAAAATAACTTGACTCCACTAAAGCATTTCACATAACCGTAAATAATTTCAACGCGAGATGCGTCGAATACGTGAAATACATGTAGAAAAATTAAACTTTAACTTTTACTTATTTAATGAGATATGGCGAGATATAGCTCTAAAATGTTTTGTTTAGTTACAATGACTCAGATACTTGTATGACTATATTTTTTTTATAACGTAATGATATTTATTTCAAATAAAAATAAAAATTCCTATGGCAATTCCATATCATTAGAATTGTCAGAACGATCCTTTTGTGCTCCTTTGCTCACATGTGAGTTGCCTGTATTCAGACAGGGTAGACAGTAGGCCAAAGGAAAAATATAAAGAACAGCATAACCGATAAGAAAAAAGACGTTGAGGCGTTCCTGGAGAGCTCTGTAATGACTGTTGCTACTTTTCCGTCATGTCGGAAGCGCATTGCGCCGTTTCCGCTAGCCCGGAAGTACGGTAACAAAGCGCTTCCGGCACGAGGTCTCGAGGAGGTTGTTACAACGGACTATAGTGTAGGGATAGTCGGTGACATTTCAATGAACTTTGTGGCGCAGCCATTTTCTCTGTAAAGTTCATCAGGTTTAACATGTGTTTTGGGGGTTGACGAACTTCTCGGGCTAAATTTCTGCTTTCATCAAGGAATTAGATATGTATAATATCGTAGCAGTGGTTACGGAACGTGAGGTAGAACAACGATTCGAGTAAACGTCACTATCTTCTCCTTGGTACGGTGAACCACAAAAGAACAAGAGTTTATGCGTACCAAAATGCCATAGAACTGTTTGAAAAGCTTCGCTACATGTGCTGGCAGTATTTACATAATGAAGGTGATGCACGCAGTTCATAGAATATTCATAAGCTGATGAATTATTTTATGCGAAATATTCTATTAGTCTGTTGTAATTGCTAATTTTCATTACACCTTCAAATAGAATATTGTTTACCTAGTGGAATGAAGTACAATAATTTCTTAACGTCTTCATATGAAACCAGAGTACTTTTGTATAATAATTCGGTAACTAACAATAATAAAGAATTGTTATAAATTATAGTTTAGAAAATTCTTATACACTTTTTTTATCAAACTTGTTGTTATGTATTAGGCAAGCAACTTGTAAAATTTCACTAATAATATTAGTTCAATTACGTAAAAAGATTTGGTCTACAAGCATTTAACACGAAACTAGATACCGCTTTCTAGAATTTTCTAGAATAGAATAGAATAAAATAGAATTTTCTTTTCTTTTGAAATTGAAACGTCAGTGTCATATGAATCGAACTTGCAAGTCTCCCTGACAGTTATCCAATGATTACAGCCCCGACGACCATCAGTCAATTTTTCCAAATGAGACGTATCTCATGCGACTATCTTTATCAGCGTCGTTAAGCAGCAAAGGCCAATTACGAAAGGTGAATGTACAGTACAAACATCGCCCATAACTCGAACGTAGCTTTGAACGTTCTCAAATCTAATTTAATGAAAGAACGTAAACCTACGCTTCCGGATTAAGGTTTCCAAGGGCCTGGGGGATACTACCGTCTAGCGTAGATTATCGTTACGCAGAACGTAAGATTTTTCTACGCTCTACGTTCAACTTCGGTCTACTATAGGCAATTCCACGTTGAAATAAAAGAGAGTCGCTCTTTAAGAGTGGTTATACGATGACGTCTATTATAGCGTCGAGTTAACGCCGCGTGGATCGCGCCAGATATGCCAGTGCCGTATCGTACGCGTGGTCCCGAGCTGGACTGCTGGCAAAGCTCCCAAAACTCGAAACGGAACGCGTGCATCCATATTACTTTTTCGAACGAGGTTCGCGGAGAACCGTAGAAACACAGAGAGTGGGGCTATGAAGGGGTCGAGGCCAGTGCAGCCATCGCCATTTTATGAAAATTGCACCGCCCGTTCCAACTGCCTCGAGCGTTCAGGCGAAATATGTTACTCCCATCTCGCGATTAATGGTCGCTATTTTATTTCGAATGCACGCGCCACTGAACGCGGATCGGTCGAGACTGCCACGTTCCAAGCTGATCATCCTTTTATACGTTGCTGTTGATTCTTTAGAATGAGCTTGCGTGTTATTACTAGTGTTTTTGCGATGGTGTTCCAGTGATAAAATTGTTAATGTAAAACTTTTTCACTATTCGTTCAGAGAAGTCCGGAAATACGAAAGCGAACGATGTTGCTGTACGCATGCATATTCCAAAGTATCGTGCATATGCGTCATTAAATAAACATTTTTTTATAAATAATTGAATTTAGTTCGTATTGCAATTAAAAATAGAAAAAAAAATACATCACAAAATCATCTCTATATTCGCAAATAAGCTATCTTCAAACAGTAGAACAATTCCTTTCGAAGTGCAACCCAATTCCGTCTTTTCGCTTCTATCGTGTAATAGCGTAAATTGAAGCAGCTGTTATATAGGCGAGTCTTCGCAACAGAAATAACAAAATTTTCATCGAGGCAATCCGTCCGATCGAACGTGCAGCTCGTTAATATCACGGGATACGTGATTACCGGTGACGGCGTTGAATCGTGATTTCCCGTTCGCGTCATAATTTATGCGCTTCCGGCTTTTGACGTTAAAATAAAATTGGAAGGCGACGTAGCGCTCACGTTCGAGCTATTTCTAACGAAAAGTGAAAAGAAAAACACCGGCGGTGGCTAAAAAATGGCAGGAATGGAAGAAAAGAAAATAACAAAAATGAAAAAGATGTGGTCGTGATGCGATGAACGCCGAGTTGTCAGAGGATTCCTGTTGAAAAGAGGCCGGCTCGAAACGTTAGAACGAGTTCGACTGACATCGAGCGAATGGCGGTGAAGGGGGATAGTTGCGGAGGGTGTCTGTTAGGGGTTAGGGTAGAGGGAAGGAGAGAAAAGGGTACAATTAAAATTAGCGCAATTCAGTCACTCTCCGGTAATTCGCGTGCCTGGCATTTATATTATTAAGCCGCGCAAATTTCTCTCGCTTCTCCTCTCATCCCCGTTCTTTCCTAGGCGCATGCGAATACACAAGCGTACATGCTCGATTCTGTCGACCCTGGTACGTGTAGAAATCTGTACGCGTGTATGCTCGCGCGTGGATGTGCTGAAATGTGTTGCACTCTGCCTCTTTCCCTTTTGATATCATCCCGTCCTCGTTTCACTGCCGCCGTACGATTCAGACTTTCGCGGCGAGAGTTTCGGCCGTGACTAACAGTCCGGTAGACTGGGAAGAAAATAATTCTGGGTTTTGAAATGAATTACATCTAATTGCTCTTATTACGAGAACGAGAGGGCTTTATTATTCGCTCCTCAGTAGCGTTCCTTCTCTATCTTTCCTTCATCCGCCTGGCTCTCTGTTCCTTCCTCTTTATCTCGGCCTTTGCAACCCCTTTCTACCACCCTTCCTACCACCGTCTTTCGTTAGTAGACCTTCAAAGCTCACGTCTGCCCCTTAGCTACTTCCTGTCCACCAGTCTGGCTTATCTTTTAGCACCTGACTTCTCGGTCAAAGAAGTTTTTCATGCGTGAAGGAAGTAAAGTTCGCGGCTGTGGCGAATGCGACGATTGTCATCTCGCGGATTTCGGGCTTTTGCGGTAAAGATAAAATTTCTTACCTTTGGATGTGTTCTCCTGGGAAACGCTACCTTCGGATCGATCTGAAACACAGATAAAGGAAATATATTAATGCATTGTCTATCTGGTAATGATACTAGTATACGATGAAAGTAAATGGCATAGAGTTAAGCGAAGTCTACAAAAAGTCATATTTTCTATCTTTGCAAGAACTGAAAGATTCTTTCCTTTTCTTCATAATCATAAAAGTCAACAAAAATAGACTTATCATGTTCTTCTCAGAAAATCAAAATGTATACTTTACATCGACAATATCAATTACCAACAAACCCATTCTTTCTTACGTAAACAAAAGGAAACCTCTCGAACCAAGCGAAGTAACTATTAGCAAAAGCTTCTTTGACAAAGCGCACCGTGAAAGAAAAATTGCCAGGGATCGTTCGAAATCGCGGAACACGGAAACGGGCGTTGTAGAATAACAGCGGAAAGGAATGGGTAAACAAAGAATAACGGAGGAATTCCCGACGAAGGAAATGGAGCAAACGGAAACGGAGGAACTGGCGGTTTTCCCATCTGAAACTCCTATTACAATTAATTATCGGGTAATAAAAAGTGGGCACACAAATACCGTGAATAAAGAGCCGCGAAGGAGTTGCGGTAGAGGATCTCCGGTACAGGTGCACGTTGGTTAGTTCGAGCAACCGAACTCTCGACTTTCTCGACTCTATCCTCCGCTTAGTTCCCTACGCTCGCCCTTGGAGACGTACAACCAGGTCGAATGTAACCGCACCTTACGTGGCTAAAAAGCAAAAGCCCATCCTCTTTGGTTCACTTGGATGGTTAGGGGATACCGGCGAAACTATGGAATTCCCAGTGCAGCCGCGACGTAAATTCTCGCCGCGAAATCGAGCCGCTCCAACGTTCGTTCCGGTTTCCCTCGTGACCTTACTTCGAACTTACACGCTGTAAACCCACGTGAAATCGTACGTGATCGTAAAGGCATCGTACGAGCGGCTAGCTATCCGCGAACTTCGAGCTTCAACTGCCAAAATTTTCGCAAAGTGTTTCGAGTGCGTGACCAAATCGAAGCGGCGATCGACGACTCGTCGTCATTCGAAGATCGCGTATTTTGACTACGTACCGCACCGTAAACGCGATAGGAGGAGTACGCGCTGAATAATAATTCGCCAATGAACTGAAACGGTGTTTGGAAGAACGAGCTTGGAGAAGTTGAAGGATTTCAGGTTTAGAATTCATGGGTTAACGTGGGAAACGGTTGAAGATATTGCGGGAATTTTTGGGTGCAGATACGTATATGTTCTTAAAGGACTTCCATCCAAAACGTTCATTCAACCCAAACAATTATCACTTAACTCACTGAATCAAGAACACTGTCATTTCCACAATATTTTTATGAATATGTATTAAAATCGCTACTAATAGTGTTATAAGTTATAATATAAAATACTCAATCTATGATACTTCGAGAGAACTATATATTCCCCTGCAATCTCGATATTTATAATAAAATTCGAACATTTCCTCCAAGTAATCAGTTTCGAAAACATGAACATTGTTTAAATAGAAAAGCATTTTTTACGTACATATTGTTGGCTTACGTACACCGCCAATGACAGTTGGAGGCATAGATTTAACATTTAATTTCCGACCGATCGGGACAAATGCTGAATCGACGACTTTTTATTAGAGTTTCTCGTCGCATTGCCAAATGTGGGTCAGTTTTTTTTGTTTTTCTCCTCTGACTCAGGGAGCAGAGCTAGGAGATTTTTTATCGTCTGAAATCCTAGGTCGAGTCCTAGACTTGAAAACATTTCCCCTATTTATTTAGCTTCCAGGGATTCCACCAAAGAGATTGAATGTGTTTTTGTCCTTCAAAAAACTCGCCGAACATTTCTTTTTCAATTGTACCGCGTATTTTCTTGTTCATACTCGAGACAACTTAATCTATATACGTAAGAAGAAGCAATATGGATGCACTGACAGGTTCTTCGATAGAGAAGCACGATCCGAAGGATGATTTATGATCACGCTTCGGTAGCGAATCGTTTGGGTTTCAATTTTTCACGAACATTTATCGGGATGAATTACCAGGAAATCCACCTACTTTCTACGTCTTACTCGAGGAATCTATTCAATTCGTTATGACAAAGACAGCCATGGTATCGAATAATCAGCGGTTTCAATAATAAATCCAGTGAAATGCCTTTCGACGTTACGACGCATCACTGTAATTAAGATGAATGTCTTGTGGATAATCTATAGTGTTAAAAGACACCTCATATTTCATACGTGTCTCTATAAATATGGATATATAAGCATTGTTATATATCTTGGAAAAATATCCTATATTTCTATACATAATTTAATTGGAGAATGAAATTCTTCAAAATATTCGATAGCAATTGAATTTGATTAATAACTTCAGATTAGCATAATCTAGTGATCTCTATAATTGTACTTTTAACGAACACACCACTCTTATTTACATTTCTTATTCACATTCTAATTGTAGAATTCAGTGCTTGTTTCAATAAAGTGTCTAAGTAAAATCAGGCGTACGTAGGAGCTATGAATTGTAGTATCGCGTACGTTTGTAGTTCCAAGTTCCTATTTACTAAATAAATATATATATTTATTTATTTATTTATGTCTAAGTCAGAAAAGATTATTATTCATTTAACTATTCATCCATATTACTAATAATCAAATTCTTATATTACCAAAGCTTATATTAACCTTAGCTTAGGTTAGTAACTTTTTCAATTCCTTACAACGTTGATAATTTTCTCCCTATATATGCATTCTATACACAACCGCAAATTATAACTTTTTCTCTCTGCTTCAAAAAGTCAATCGCACTTTAGTTGGAGCACACATCTCGGAAAACAATTTTCTCGGAGAATTAATTTTAAACAACGATCGTGCTGCGTTCCCGAACTTTAGCTTCCTCGCGAGTGCTCCGCTCGCGATAGGTAAGAGAAAACGTAGCCGGGAGAGGTGGTGGAAGCCACGAACGTGGTAATGACAAGCAAGAAAGCCCGACTCTATCCACCGCCACCGCCGCCATCCACACCGACGACGTCGTTCCTCTCCTGTGTTTTCTCCCTTTCCTGTTCTCTGCTCCCGCGAACCACCCCGTTTGCATAATCCCCTACGGCAAAGTTCACACCGGTCGCTCGCACGCCCCCGGACGCCCTGGAGCACGTCAAGCGGCCCGACGTCGGCAACTACAACGACGAGGATGGAGAAAGTCTGTCGGTTTTCGTCTTACCGCGCCGTCGCTGCAACCACCGTCCCAGCGATTCTTCTCCTTTTGACCCGCCCTGTCGTTCAACAACTAGAAGAAGACGATGAGTTTTGCTAAAGAACTTTCTTACCAGGCCCTTTAGATTTCCGTCGCGATAGAATCTGTAGCTGAGTTATCGTTCCTGCCAGAATCAACAATAAAATTAACCGTTTTGCGGGTGAACATTTTAAAAGTAACGCGTTAATCCTTGAAAGCTATAAAGAAGAAATATTTCATTCGCAGAATACTGACGATAAATTTGTTTAAAGTTTTAAAATCAATATAACGGTATTGATCTAAGAGCAGTGTAGGAGAAAAATCTGTTTTCGATAGGAAAATTGTAGCTAATCATTCTTTACAAATACACATTCTATGTGCTTAATAATCAAACAAAATAGTCTCTCCTACTTTCTTATCTTCCTCTTCCTTCTTCCCCTAATTACAACGCCTCAGACTTACCTACAATAAATAAGACGCTTGTGTCACCCTCTCCATTCCCTTGAAACTCCATAACAATTATAGGACACACAATATCGAGATTTGTCATTAGGTGCAATCGTCTCGAAGGCTACAGCGTCGCGATTGAAATTTGTCACCGTCCAGCAAGTCATGGTCGAGAGAGGAGTCGATCAACGAAATTAGTTTCGACGTTCTGGTTATTCGATTCATTCCGTTCGATTCCCGGGCCGAGAGTATCGCTACGTAGAGCGGGACAGAGTCAAGAATCGTGCGCGAGATAGAATCGTTGTTCGAGAGTAAGGGATAGAAGAAATGAGAGAACGAAGGGAGGTATTACGGAGAAAAATCGAGAGGCTCGAAGCCATTCTCGCAAACATAACCCGGTTATCCGATATCGCGCGAAATGATCGGTCGCCAACCATCGACGACGACAGGGCTGCCGCCAAAGAAGACGACGTCGAACGACAACGACGATAGAAATTCAATCTGGATGGCACGCCTGGAAATTGGGAGAGCCACCTATTCTCCAACGATCCGACCGATTCTAGGATACTTTGCTACGACGTAAAAGCTCAAAGCTCGTATCGGCCACAGTTGGAAAAGTAATCGAGGCGAACGGAGCTCTTTTCGCCCCTCTCGCATGGTTTTCACATTCTCTCGCGAACGGAAGCTACGCCGTCTCGTCGCTCGAGAAACCCGACGCTCCCGAGCTGCATCCACCGGGATAATACGAACGAGAAATTTCACACGCGAGTTCGCGGTAATTCCGGCGGAATTCAAACGCCAGACCCCGGCCACGTCGGTTAAATTGTTGCTCGAGCTACGTAAGTTCTCAGATTGCCGGGGGAGGAGGATACACGCGCACGGAGCCACGCGAACGTGAGTGTTATTAAACTTTAAATTATGAACGCAACGGGCGGAACAATTAAAAACGCGTGGCGTTAGCGGGCACACGGCTTCACGGCCACGGATCCCGAGAGTGGTAATCAAGAATTATGGTCCCCGTTGATGTTGTCCCGTTATCAAACTGGATTTCTATGAACGGTGTATCGTAAAGGGGCGTGAATAGCAAATGAATCTGCAAACTTTCACGATAAATATTCCGTGCCCGCGCTGCGCTTTATAGCTGATCAGAATGCAAATGGATTTTGGAAACTAGACTGCGTCGTCGCGTTATTTAACAGGACTACTATATAGCCATTTCGCTATACGGCGACTAATTATTTCGCATTTACGGATATTCTTTCTTAATTCGCATTCTACGTACTTACAGAGAATGATAGGATTACTTGGATCAGAAGGATATTTCTCAAAAGGAAATTCGCCAAATTTAGTTATGAATAATTTTCAAGCGATCTACATTTGAAGACAGACTATTTATTAGGTCGTCCGAAAAGTTTCTTTCGTTTTATAAGAAACTAATGGACGTACAATATTTTTCGTTTTATATTATTTTACCGAATTACGTATGATCCATTTTGTTCCATCAAAATAAAGATCACAGCGTTCGACAGATTAGGTTTCATGTTTGTATAAAGATGCGTCGTTGTAAAAGACGTGTCTGTAAAAGAAAGACACTTTTCGGATAACCTAATAGTTTATTATTAATGACATGATAAACAGCGAAATATATCGTGCACGCACATTAACAGCTCGGCAGTCATAATTTGTGCACGGCGATGTAACTTCTGCCGTCAAAAAGAAAGTTGTTTGACTCATATTAATATTCTCACACGGAATTGTCATAATTCAGTAACGTGTGCCTTATTTATTTTATTAATTCTCATTTAATATCTGCTCGTTATTCCTATCCTATATTCGAATTCTATGTATTCGTACAGCTACCGGTGAAAGAAATTCAAAGAATGAGACGGCACTATGGAGTTTGTTTCTCGCGGTCGAGATTCTTTCAACACTCCACATTCGGCAGGAGGGGGGGGGGGTTAGTTGAAACAGATGGATAGAGAGAACGGTCTGAGTATCATTCAAGATTTAACTCCAGTCTCAGTGAGATCGAAGTAAATATCTGCGAGCTACAAGTGGGAGATTTTCCCACACTCAAGCAATTCTCTAACCCTTCACAGCAGTGTTCCTCTCCCTTCGCGTTTTTTACCCCACCCACGGATCTTTCCATCGCCCTCCGTAATTCTGTCTGTCCCAGCCGTGCCGGTTTGTCAGTTTCATACAATATTGAGTAGTTCTGACGTATGCATAATGGCAACCAAAAAAAAAAAAAAATCTTCCCGGTGTTTTTAATACGAAAAAACTTTCTGATTGGTACATTCCAGTTTTCATTTAAATTTTTACCTTTGTTGTATTAATATTCTCATAGCTTAAATATTACAAAATTTTACTCGCCTCTCATCGCAAACACCTTTTTTCAAAAATATTTTATATCAAACATGCATGTGTTGTGATTAATTAATCTTGGTTATGGAAGATTGATTCGGCAGCTATTACGGTTGAAATTTCCAAGCACCTCTTGCTTTATCTTTGTGGAATCACCTGATAAAGAGAGTTCTTTTTTATATCACTAATAATCTAAAAAAGTTAAAGGCTCGTTCCAGTTTATTCTTGTTTGATTCGTGAAAGCAGACAGTATATACGACAGTTACTCGTCACCAAATGGAGGCGCAATCTTTTCCCAAGCGGCAAATGGGCCGAATATAAAACGACGCGACGGAACGCAGTCAAAGATTCCTCACGTACAACTTAATCCGCTTGTTCCCATCGTTCCCCCTATTTCCCCGGTTTATGCCAATGACGCGCGTTTCTCGGCTGCTGCAAACTCACTGGAGCCCGTGTTCGCACGCACGCTGAATTTTAATCGGCCGCGGAAGAGACCTCCCCTTATTGGGGAGAATGCCAAAGTAATGAGTTTCGCCCGCAGCACAGCGGGGCGTATGCATAAAGAAATGTAGGCTACGCGGCCGTGGAATGTTACAATTTTTATATCCTCCTACTCATACAGGTATCCGTATCAGCACGTGAGAACGAGCATGAGACCGCGCTAGCCTAATTCACCCTGGAATAGCTTGAAAACAAGCACGGCTGGATCGTGGGATAAATCGTACTGCAATTTCGTTTCATACCACCATAGAAGCATGCAGTTGGTACTAGGAAAGTTTCAGTAAGTGGATTGTTCGATATTTTTGAAATTTCATTCTTTTAAAAGATCTTCTTGTTTGTTTCTCACGAAAATTGCGTTCTTTATAAGAGAAAACCAGCACTAGTGCATGTTTTAGCATCTTGTATAGAATTTTTATTTGTAGATTGATGCTTTTAGAAGTTTAGAAGTTCTATTTAGAATTATCTTTGTATACGAAAAACAAAAAGGGTATGATTATATATTTGGTGAAAAGTGTCTGGTTAAGTACGACCCACTTTTATTTTAGAGTAAATAGTATTGTATTTCGATGTTAGCTGCTTTGAGGATTACGAAGGCTATATTAAACAATATTTTACATACAAAATGATGAAAGTAATTCTTATTTTATAATCCATATTCTATGAATTTCCTACGTGATCATAATAAAAATTACAATAGCGAGACAAGTAGGTTAGTAAAATGTTGAGGTATCGAATTATCAAATAAGGGACATTTTCATAGAAATACCATTTTCATTTGAAAATTGAATTCAGTAACGAATTTTTATACTTTCTGTAACCTCATATTCTATAATTGCATTTATTACTTTCAACTCCGCAATTCAAGAAAATTTCTCCGAATCCGTTTCGTTCGAATTTTCGTAGAATTGTTTTATTACTATTAAATATTTCAGAAAGAATTCTTAGGAAAGACTCATGGAAGAATGAAACAATATTCTATCTAGTACGTAACAATTACGAAACGTATCTACACGAAATGATATAAAGAGAATCTTGATTCATCAGAGAAATCTGCAGAATCAAGTTTTAATTGCGGTTAAGTTAAAAGCAAATAAACTGTACATTCTCGTGAATCGTGTCATTCGATATCGAAACATCGAGGTTCGTGCAGTATCTACCGACAATTCCCTCCTATTTACTGTCCTTCCGTTTCTCTTTCCTCCATATTCCGATACTCGTTAGCTATTTAGATATGGCTCATTTATAATTTATTTCTATTTCGTCTGGATCCGCTTCGAACAACAGGGTTAATCCGTTAAATGAAGAACTAGAGTGCAAGAGGGAGGAAAATAGAAAAGAGAATTGCAGGGAAAGATGAATGTGGTCACAAGGAGGGAAGATGTAAAACGAATGGAAGATCAAGAGGGATAACGAAGGTTCAAGGAAATTAACTAAGAAACGGAAACGGAATCGTCGATGTCATGCTGTTTGACCAGCGCGCAGCGCAAAGTTGAGGATGGGAGAGGACACGACGGAAATTATTATTAAATTTCCGAGTCACAGTCAATTCTCATTTGCGCGCTTGTGCGCGATGCTTTGTCAAACACTCGCTTAATTCGTGCCGCAAATTAAAGGCAAATACATCGCAACGATTTTTGCGACTAATCATTCTGTCGATCTCGTTCGTTTTCGTTCGCTTCATCTACCTCGTGCCCTTCCATCTGTTGTTCCGACCGCCGAAACGACCGCCTCTTTGATCGAGCACGCCTTTGTCGCTTATTTTAAAACGCTGCCTGTCTCTTAGCGCTGTCGTTCCTTTTTCAACTCTCTTCTATCTTCCCTCTGCTACCATTCCCTTTTACCAGGCTCGCTCTCGCGTTTCCACTGCAAACCTTTCTCGGTACGTTTCTTGCACGTTTGCAACGCGCGCTACTACTCCCGCTACCGATCTCCGTGTTCCGATTTCGTGTATTCGCGAGACAGAAGCTGAAAGAGGAGCGAAGGGGGTTGGTTTGAAACAGAAAATGGAAGATTTCATACGCGAGGACTAAAGAAACGGAGCGCGAGCCGGGAAAACGAAGCATCTAAAAGGGAATCGGACATCGAAAAGGCCTACAAAGAGGAAAAAGCACGAAAGGAGAAGACATGGGGGGAGTTGGAAGGGAACGCGGAGCCGGACAATGCAGTCATCGCTTGAAAACTGGGCCAGAGACAATAAACCGGGGATCCGGATGAAGCAACCTCTTTTTCTTTTCGTTATCCGTCTTTTTAACGAAAACTGAACTTATATCAACTGTACCGACCTGCTTGTAAATAGATTGCCCTTGAACTCTTTGGAATCCGGATGCCGGATTGTAAAGTAAATGTAGGAACGAGTAAGGAAAAACACGATAAACGGAAAAATGTAGATATATTGTAGAATACGTACAATTTGGAGTGTAATTCAGCTTTGAAATCAAATCAAACGTGATATTTGCGATTGAAGTTACCGTACAATTGAAATTTCACAAAGAATTCAAACTTTCACCAGAGAACTTCCACATTCTTTCTATCAGTTTAAAATCACATTCCAGTTAAAGAGAATAACAAGCACCGTCCATACATAATACCGTAACGTGGAAATTTTGACAAGTAGAGAGAATTCCCGTAAAGCTGTAAACGCTGCAAGTTCTAGCATCGGAAAGGCAGTAAATGGTTCGACGAATTCGCGATGATATTGTTCTTATGGAAGTACCCGTGAAACGAGCGATTCAAGCGTTTGCGATTCGGCGAACATACGAAGATTCTTTCGGCAGTTTGCAATGATTATAACAGCTCGCGCCCCCGCAGACATTGCGAAAATACGGAGGATTTCTCTCGGCGTAGCTGAAAAGTATGGCCAACTTCGATGTTCTTGCCGGAGCCATAAAGTTTCCACGGTATCCTCGAAACTGGCCGTAATGGCCGCCCCAACTGTCATTCCTTGGTAGTTCGGGATGTCACCGGGATATAGAGAAACTAATGTAATGTAAGTTATTTGCCGGAGTAGATTACGATCGGATGAAGCAAAAAGGATAGGGAAGTTTCCTTCCTGCTGGACCTCGGACTTCCATAAAGAACTCAAATAGAAGATTGAAAAATGATATTTCTTAACTTCCGTAGAGGAAACGCAGTTTTTATGCCTCTATTTCTAATTGCATGCTGGAAGTTGAGTTTACGGATATTTGAAAATATAAAAATTTCCGATATCTATCGAATAAATTTGTGAAATAATAACTGGAATAACAACAACCTTACATTTTCTATAATATTATAAAATTTTGCATTATGATTCCATAGACACGAAAGGAACGTAACTTATTTCATTGAAATGAGTAACAAAACTAGGCAATCTGTTTAAACAGTGATGTAATAACTCCATCGATTAAAAGCAACGATATGCCCGAGGTGCACTGATGACGCGCAAAAAACCTGTGCCACGTGAGAACTATATTACGGGGAGCGAGCTGCAAGTTTCATTTCGCGTCGTACGTCACGTCCGTCAAGATACAATTCGTTACGTTCGCGGACCACGAACGACCGTCGTAAATTACCGTAACTCGCGGAGAACGCGAATTTATTATATCTACCGGCAGATAGGCTCGGTCAGTTATTATGCGAACTGACCGATTGCCTTTAATATTCGCGCCAGCTGCGCGCCTGTTCGCCGTTCGTTTTCCACCATCGGTGTTCCTCGTCATCAAGATGTATAGGCGATAAAAATGAACTCGGCTCGTTTCGATTCGAGTCGCGTTATTATTTTCAACGTTCGTATATCCCTGTAACGCGTACGTGAGTATGCATGTATATTATACATACATACATACATACTTGTATATTATATTATAATCTGACATCGTAGCAAGTGATATAATTAGCCATTAATTTATATCGATTAAAAATGTAATTTATTATTTTATGCAAATTAAAAGTTCGTTAAATTCCTATACTGTTCTTACAAGTTGACTAAAGCATTTGGGCATTTACAAGCGATAGCGTATATACATACAAATACGTATTCTAGCGTCTCGCGTTGGAATCAGAGCGAATTTTCATTCTTTCGAGCAGCGCGAAGCTTCGTGGTTGACAAGGGGTTCCTCGTAATTTCTCCCGATTGAAAGGCTCACGAGCAGCGAAGGGAAAAAACGGGGAGGAAAAGCGTCGCGTAATCCGGTTTTATCATTTAGCAGCGCGAGCTAGAATTTTACTCGAACTCGAGGTTCGACTGCGTTGCGAGGTATAGTGCGCCGGATATGCGCCATATTCCCCTGGTCAGATTCGTTTTTTTTTTTTTTCTTTTTATTTTAGTTAGTACGTTCGTCACACCGAGGATAGAAAAACGGGAATGATAAAATTTAGCACCCACGTCGCCTGTCTTGAAGAACCAACTTTTTCCACACCTCTGTTACGTCTGAAAATTTCACACGAAATGTTGTAAATTCTGCGACGATTTGATTTAGAGCTCGTATGCTTCCGATTTCCCTTTCGTAATTGTTTTTTCAGTTTATAATTTCCTTCTTTTCCGATGAAATAATCTATTAAGAGATTTTTCGTTTGTTTTATGAATTTGTTACGATGATTAAATATAAGTAGTGTGTGTATAACCAAACCTTACCAAATGCGTTTCCATAAGCTCTTTAATGCCCTTTCGAACGACTCGACCAGAATATAAATTATGAAATCAGCAGAAGAGGTTAATTGGGAAATTAACAGCGATTACCGGTTCACACGGCTATTTATATTCACGCTTTCAAATGTCAGCCTTTATCAGAGGAGATTAAGGCTTAAGTGGGTCATTCTGATTAGAACAAAACATGCCGTTGCGACTGCTCAACGTTCCTCTGCGGTCGTGCGTAATTATTACCGAATAGAGTGACATCTAGCTCTTCCATATGCATTTTCCACCGCGTGAGTTACGTGGCTTTTGTATTGTTCGTCCAAACCTTCATCCAAACTATAACACTATTACAGAGTAAAAAAAAAAAGAAAACAAAAAAAATATGGGACAATAGAACTAGATGATAAAAAATACAAATATAAATAGAACATACAGTAAAGGAAAAAGCTAGAAAAAAATTAGAAAAATAAATAGGGAAGGAAGGTGACAAGGTTGAACGAAAACGCGATACGATATCGATAGCACGATTTATTCCGCGCTGCAGTACCGGGGAGTGTACGCTCTCGTCTATTTCGATTTTTTCGCGCGCAGCCGGCGTACTGGTGGCAAGGGAATTTTTAATAACAACGCTTGTCAGAAATCTTCTCGACAACGTCACCGGCATTCGGCGCCAGCCAATATCGCCTGGTCCAAGCCAGCTTGAACGTTTTAGCAGCCGGCATCTGCCGACAAGATGAACTCTCTTTTTACGAAGGAAAAGGCAGGCGGGGACAGGTCGAGGAACGAACGAACGTATAACGACGACCAAACATATCCGGTCAAGGGAAATCGAATTAAGGACAGAGAAAACGAGATATGGCTCGTGTGTAATCCGGCTTTATTAAGAAATAAAAACCGCCAAGGCCACTATTCGTCTCTTTCCGATTCTTTTAACGTATTTATCATGTAAATGCGCGGTCTCGTGCGGAGTGAAAGAAGGGAAGAGCGAGGTTTATTAGTTCAATGATATTTCAACGGAGATTAGCCTGGATGGACATTGCGAGAGGGCAGAGAGAAGCGCTTTGCACGCGCTGGCGCGCGGATTTTAATTAACCATTTTTAGAATAAGCAGGTATTAAAACAGCGGGATTTATGCGACGTTCCGTCGTTTCTTGTTTTCAATGATGTTGCATCGTGTAATCCACTTGGAAGCACTGTTGATTGTCCGTTTTGGAAAAACAGAATCGCGATTCACAGCGATTCCTTGCCATTAAACTGTCGTTGGTAATTGAAGTTTTGTGTGGGATTTAGGACTGCGAAGATAATTTGCAGTGTATGAAAAAATGAATTTTTCAGTTTACCCCTCTCTAGTTTTTGCTCTTGCTTTATTCGTACATTGAGTAAAAACGGACATTCAGATACAGATATAAAAGTGGTAGAGGCAACGCGTTTATTTCATATTTAAAAACATGTGAAGATCATAAGCGAACAGTATTTTAAAAATTATATTGTCTATCCTTCTCAAAAATATTAATGTTTATAATAATAAGAATGTCACTCATTTTTTAAGTGATATCGAAATAAAAAAAGTGAAGAAGGATACTTATTACTTAAAACAGCTTGTCACTGTGACGCGAATAGTATTAATAAACTGAAAGTTCGTGAATAATTGTAATAATAATCCCGGATAATAACTTCTCAGCTAATGATTTTGCTACGTTATAACTTGGATGTATGAGCACGTTATATTTCCATCGTACCAAGCCTGTCAGAAAATCTAAATGAAATGTATGTGTGTCTAAATAAAATGGACCAGCAGACACAAATCTGCGATTTCATTAATCGTGCGAAAAAGACAAGGAAACTCTCGCGCGGAAACGTATTCTTGACAGCGGATGAGAAATGCGAGTTGCGCCCAGGCAATTTAATAAATTTCAACGGTGAGTTGCGTTGCGTAATATATATTCTCTTTTTCAACGATAATAATATATATTCTCTTTTTCAACAATTTCCCTTCTAACAATATTTGTGAATGCAAAACACAATGAAAACACGTTGATACAATAACAGGCGAGTCTACATTACCTCGATTGCAGCTTATAGAGTAAATAATCAGAAGCGAGAATTATTATGGCGTTATATTTAATTACCTCTTTGTCATGAAATACCTAGCACATGTAAAATCTCAACACCGGTATTTTAAACAGAGTCAAGTATTTGTTACTAATTGAATAAAATTCCTGAATACTTTTAAACCAGCACGATTTGCTATGCCAGTTCGTTCTCTGCATCAAATTAAAAAAATATTCAGATGAAATAATGATCACCGAATTTTCACAGCAATAAGTGTACGCACGATCGTTCGTCGCTCTAAAACGTGTGTTCGGTGATATATTCCCATATTTGTTCGAACGTTTTGTTGCTGCTCGTAGCAACATGCAAGGATCAATGAATTTGGGGAAATAGACGAATTAAATTGAAACAACTGCGACGGAGAAATAACGCAGATTTATTTGTACACTGGTACACAACGTGACTAGATGGAAAGGAAAAAGCGAAGAATAAAAGAAACAAAAGCAAATCGCGACTGAGTGACAAATTACCGAGACTTGGCTGCGAGGCTGTTATAACCTAAGCATGTTGTAAATAAAAAGGAATTTTTCAAATAGAAAAAGTCAAAGATGTAACGTGTCGATTGGCAAACGATCAACATCCGTTCACGCTGCTGCTTCTTTTAATTAATAGCTGATTCGTGGCATTTATAAATATTTATAGATAAATGTATTTTATGAAAAATTAATGATAATACATAATTATGCGAATGCGCGAATACACGAAACGAAAGTTTTGATCAATCGAAAATCAGTTGAATAAGACCATCCTGAATATCCAATTCCTGAAGGCAGTGAAAAATTAAAATTCTTTTCTGCTTTAACGACTCTATTTCTCCGATTTTGAGAGGAATTTCTTCTTAGCAATATCTGTTCTCCCATCGGCAATGTAAAAATAAATCGCAAATGGGTAGAGAGTCTACAAAGACGATAGAAAGCCCAAACAACTCTGTTAGGTCTAAAGGCCAAAATCACTTCAATTTTGAAGAGTATATACAAACCGAAGTGTTTCACATTTTATTGCTCTCTTATGGGACCTATAAAATCTTTCAACAGTAAATTCGAATTTCGGTAGAATCGAAACATTAACCCCGTTAGTACACCGACTTTCCATTCGATTTGAACGGAACGTAAGCAAACATTTCGTGGGGTATACTATCCGATCGACGATTCAATGATTAAAACGTTCACGGAGACACGTTTCGACGATCGTAATATAAAATCAACGACACCCACCGATTGCTCGGAGAAATCATCACGGCCAGGTCTTCGGATTAAAGTTTGATTAAAAGTTACCCTCAAAGTAACGATTGATTCGTATTTACCATCTCCCTCACTTTTACTGACAAATAAAGCAATCATACGTAAGGAGTAATGAAAAGCGTTGATTTCGTGGCATTCATAAAGTTGGCTTCCACTTACGGGATTTCGAAATCTCGAATTCCCAGGATTCTTTTCCTTACTTCTTGCTTTCCGCTTCACTCTTTATTCTAGTCTTCGCGTCGGCTTAATGAAACCCCTAATATTCCTCGGTGCCCACCTTTACTGTTGCGCCACCCCTACTCGTTTTCTCGTCGCTCTCGTTACTCTTATCCGGATTTCTGCATCGATTTCGCTTCTACTTGGCTTTTAAAGCGGCTATTACAAGTTATTATTTAATGTTGTGCACGTTTTGTTTTAATAACTTCTCTCTATCTTTAGTTTTTTCTATTTTCTTTATTAGGTAAAAGCGATCGCTTATGTCAATTCGGTGGAGAAAAGTAAATTGAAAGAGGACTGTAAAAATTGAAATAACGTGGAAACTTTATGAGTTTAAGATTTAAGGGAAACATTACAGGTAATTCAGTATGATGTCGTCAGTTTTCATATCGATAGTTTTCTCAGATAACTCGAGGGTAATAATTTAAAAGGAGGCGGACAATTTTCTTATAGTCTCCTTTCGACCTCGTTCGAGTAACGATATTAAGAATTTCACAGGGTTCTGAAATTTATCAGATCGATCGTAAATCAAGTTAGGCATAGACGTTTTTCAATTTCCTAAAAAAGAATCTACCGCTTGCAAGCGTATCGAACAATGAGCAGCGATATGTGCCACGTGTTTTTACAGTATAATAGTATGTTTAATGTAATATACAACTGTAGCGACACAAGGTCATTGTTACGTCCCGCGACCCGCAACACGCGCTAATAACATCAATAAACACGCTGTTAAATTAATACGCCGAATAGTCCTTTGGCACCCTTCACGTTGTACACCTCACAACGTACAAATGCCAGTTCGTATTTACATACAGGTAAGGAAACTTATATCGTATTATGGTTTATGATATCATTTTGGTTTTAGAACGAAAAACGATGGCCTGAAAAATTACGTACATTTTTGTTTAAAAATTTTATACGCGTAAAAACTAAAACATTTAACCTTTCATATGACGTTTCAGTTTTTTCATAGGCTCCGGTTATTAATGTTTAAAAACATCGTAGAAAGCAATTTCATGTTCTGTTTAAAACAACTTCCTGCCACTTTACTCCGAGAAGCTGAACAGACTTTCATAGGTCGCACATATAAAATAGCTATAAAAAATTAGGAGTCGGAAAATCGAGAAAGAATGTTTAATAGAAATTTTTGAATTAATGTTAAGGGAAATAAAATCAAATTTCACAAAAATGGACCTTTCGTCATTGTAGTCGTTAAAAGTTGCTTTTCACATTTAACAAATTTTTAATCCTTTCTCTAAGTAGACGACTCTCTTAACAAATATCACCCTAACGAGTCATTAACATAGATCGAGTTATCCCGTATCGAATCAGTATCAAGACTAAAAACTAAAATAATCTTCAAATCCAAGTGAATCTACACAGTAAGCTCATTTTCTATCATCCTCTCTACCTTCCTCTGTTCACGCGAAAACGTATTACAGACTCTGTCGGTCGAACTGTCTTTCGACGTGTTCAGGACGCTTCATAAATATGCATCGAACTGCGAGAAAAGCGAAAAAGGAAGCCAGTGACGAGAGGAACAGCATCGAATTGATTTCCCTCGGCGTGTGAATAACTTAAGCAACAGTTATTCCTTGCGGTCCATCCGGCGAATCTCCGTAGGCAAATAATGGTGTCTCGGTATCGATTTTCCTAACGTTAGAATCCCACAGATAACTTGTCAAGGGGTAAGCCAGTACTATTCCGGAAACGATCCCGAGCATTCGTGGAACTCTACGACAGGACTGCCAGGGCGTAACAGAGGCAACAGAGGCAACAGAGGCAAGGAGAGACAGAGCAATGGGCTTTCTCTGCTGGCGGCCAGCGCCACGACAACAACGATGACAAGGAAGGACGAGAACGTTGAACGAACGGGACGATGAGGAGGGACGAACAGTGACAAAACAATTAAGCAACTCATAACTGCCTTGCACAAGCGCCCCCTGGACACCGTTCTCTCTGTCCGTAGTTGCGTCAAAGTGTCACGGACAACGAGGTCCAGCAGACCGAACTGAAATTGCAGCTTACGAGAGAGTGTGTTGGGCATAATATCTCTTCACGAACTCGCGAAACCCCTCGCGGAAGAACCATCGCCCATCTGAATCGTCAACTTGTCGAATAGTTGCGACAGATTTTGCGGTGAACTGACTCTGCTAGCAAATATCAATTATGGTAAAATGGCAGATGAATTTGTATGTGGAGAAATTGCATTGATGGCGTAAGCTTTTCCTAATCGAATTGATTAGGTGTATTCGAAGTTATTTAAACGTATAAACTACAACCGAAAAGATTGGAGAATATGAAAGGACAGAAAGTTCAAGTATCGAAGTGGTGCACCCAACTGAAGGATATAAAAGGCTACACGCAACAGGATTGCTTTCGAAACTCTAAGTAATAAGAAATTACAAGAAGAAAGTATGGCCATGGAAAAAAATATTTTTTACTTGAAATATTTTACTTATACCAAACAGTTTAAAGATATCAATCTGGTGGTACAGCAAGTGGAATTTCGAAAAGGAATTATCCGAGCCGGCTACACAGAGTAAGAGCGTGACAATAGTAAAACGAAGAAAGAAACAGGACTCAATTTGCCTTTACTTTGTTCGCGCCTCGCAGGATGCTCGAACATTCTGTGCGAGCGGAACGAAGGAATTTGACAAAGTTAAATCGAAGTGAAAGCGGGAAGTCCCGTTCGCGTAGGAAAGAGCAAGACAGTTAGAAGAAAGAAAGAGAAAGAGTATGACTAGCTTGGAGAAATTACCGCAAGCGTTTCGTTCCCTCTTTTTCTCGTCCTTCCTTTCCCTTTCTTGGTCCTTTTCATGCATGGACCGCTGCTCGGCTGGCACGTCAATGCTTTCAGGCGATAAAGTGCTTTTCTTTACGAAACCACCATCCGTCGCACAAGCGCGGCCAATCAGGCGACAATGGCTCGTAAATTCGAGCCAATCAGGAGGGAAGCCGAGACGTGACCGCGGCAACGGTGTGATATTGCTTATGAATTATTTAAGCGGCCAGAATAACAATGTCTTTTCTCCCCCTCTTCTTACTCCGACGTCTCTTTCCTCTCTTTCTATTTTTCTTTCCCGTTCCGCGTATTTCTATTTCATTTTATTCGGCTCCACTTCTATAGACGTTTCAAGAAACTACCGGACAAATTGTTCGTACATCATTTTCCATCTTGATGCGTTCCGGGACACTTTCATTTTCGACCAGATAAAAGGTAGGCCACGTACCACATTAATTTATGAAAATCTCCCGGAATCTTCGACAACGTTTGCAACGTCTTATCGGCTTAAGTGTTTCCAATAACACGGCTACGAACAAGAAAACGAACTATGCAATTACTTGGAAGGCTTCGACTTCGATAATCGACAACACACTTCCGAGTTCCCAGCGTAGTGCCGGACCACCGGCTGATTCCGAAGTCCCTAACTACTTACTTCGTGGGAACCTGTACACGCTGTTCGATTTCTGCTTCGATCATTGCGCCTCGTCCGTAATGGAACGCTCTTTGAGAGTATACGTTGCAAAATTGATTCCCGTGTTTTTTTTTTTTTTTTTTTTTTTTTGGTTTTCAGGTTCTCTATGATTATATTTTGTTTTCATAAATATACTGGGGATTACGTGGAAAGAATTCCATTGATGTTGGAACGAGACACGCATTCCAAATTCATTGGCCTTCGCAGCAAAAACATGTTTTTTCGAAACTGCGGAAAAATTCCCAAAGTGGAAAAATGCCACAAGAATACACGATAGGCTCATAGTGGAAGCGAAAAACAACATACGTATTCCTAATCATTTTATTATAAATTTCCAAATGCGCATATTTTTCTGCTGAAACGTGACTTTACCCTCAGATTTCTCACAAGCTCAAGCTTAGGTCGTACGTACCATTTTTCCTCGGAGCTTCTCGAACAGCCAAATATCTCCTTACTTCAAAAACTTGCGACGTCTACCAATCAAATCGCAATCAAGGAAGACAACCTCCCAGCAAAAACCGACTTCGTGAAACTAACTCTTCGATATCACACTCTTCCCGATTCCCAGCTTATCTTTTTCCTATTTCCATTCTGTCGAGGGGTGGTACATCAGCGTCCGAAACAGACAGTCTCCCTTATCTCCGGACCACGACGATACTTGATTTATTATGAAACGCAATCGCTTTCCTCGTTGGAGGAGTGGCGCGCCTTTCGTCGCGTGTCCAAAATGGGCACTCGAGGAGAGAAGAAAAAAAGCTCGTTTCTTCGGAGTGACAGATTTCCCTGAACGAGTTTTTGAACGAACCTCGTTGACGAAAACCGTACCTCTTTTTCTAAAGGCTGTCTCCCACCCCTAGCACTCATGCGCAAAACGGGATAGATAAGACCCCACGTATTCCCGTAGGGGTTCTGCGGGGTAGGAGACATGGTATCATGGGACGAAAATAGAGGCGTACCATGGGACAGAACGGGACGAAGATTCTTGTGTGTACCGCACCAGAGAGTGGAGTTTTACGCGTGTTTAATCTGGA
Source organism: Bombus fervidus (assembly GCF_041682495.2). Classification (NCBI taxonomy): domain Eukaryota; kingdom Metazoa; phylum Arthropoda; class Insecta; order Hymenoptera; family Apidae; genus Bombus; species Bombus fervidus. The sequence goes on along the minus strand of NC_091523.1, from coordinate 1,267,175 downwards.
AATGGATCGCTCGAGAATGTGGCTCTATGAGGCGAGTTGAAGGGACTGAGAGTTAGCGAAAGCACGAGGGACGTGGCGGCGGAGGAGACGGAGGCGAGCGAGAGGGTTGGTTTTGCAGAAGAGGAGGAAAGCAGTGTGTGCCAGTCACTGACGCGTTCTGTCTCCTCGTCGTTATCCTTTTTTCCACTTGTATCGTAAAAACTGACCAGACCGGCTCTCTATGCACCTTTTACGCTATGCTTCCGCCGAATATACGCCGCTGAAAGGAACAATGTGCTTTAATTGTTCCCTTCCATTTCATTTCCGATACAATTACGTTGGTTATTTTTATCAAGCTCGTGCGAATCCTGCATCCAGTCTCTTTTTACTAGGAGATGGAATTTTTTATGAATCGATAGCCCAGTTTGTTTTAATGCAAATGGAGGAGAACGTTTCCTATACTCGAATTATATAGAGAGGTGTTAACGAAGAACGCAGGGTAACTAGTTTCTTACCGTGCAGTGGATGAAGACGCTCAGAGGACGAAAATACAAATTTAGTTTTTCTCGTAGAGTTAGCTGTTCCAACGGAATGAAAGAGCAAAGAGGAAGAACCGTTTGTGAATTATAGCAAGGGAAAACGCCAGCTACCGAGTGTGCTTTTAAAGGCTCGTGTGTGAAACCGAAACGTGATACCGCTTTCCCACCCGTCTGCTTTGAATGGACCAGCACACGCGTCTTGATTTTTTCTCACGCGACTAATTTACCCCTTTGTTTTCCCAAAGCCTCGTTGCTTTCATGCATCGTCGCTTTTATAGAACTACCCAAGGCAAACATTTCACTAAAAAGGAAAAACTAACGTAATAGTATTATAATAGCATTAATGTTTTCGCTATAATACTTTTTAAACTGAAAGTATTTTTGGTATGAAAGCTGTTATTATGGGGAAAAAAATACTTTTCAAATAATTAAGTAAAATTTATATACACCTTTTGTAATGAAAATTCATAGTTAGAAATTTTATTACATCATACTTATCAGAGTAAATGTAGAATATTCAAAGAAGTTAACAACACGTGCGAACAATGGACAAAATCAGAGGGAAGACAAAAGGATAGAACTTTATATCCTCTAGAGTGGCCAAGAGTTCGATATCATTTTCTTCAGATTTTTCAACGTGAAACACAGCTAAGTTATCTATTTTGGCAGCAATTTTCTCGAAGCGGGTAACATAAATCGCGGGTGGAAAACCTAATTTAGCGGATAAAATGTGACCGGTCTCGAAATAAAGCCGTGGGTCGCGTCGATATATCGCAGCGCGCACACCCGGCTGCAGGCGGCTTATATATCATACTAATTATTTATATTTCATGCACCGGTAGGCCAGGTACCTGCTGCCTACAACGTGTACATGGTATTTTACACTCATGATACGTCGTCATATACTACGCGCAGCGTGCAAACTCTATCCACCCGCTCGTGGTCCAGCGACGTGCGTCATGAAAATATCGTCAAACTTCTGGTCGTCCAAATCACCTAGCGTATTATTCCAGCGCCGAGCTTAAATTTTACCATCGTTCGTTGAATCATTGGTCATTAATAACGGTGACGTGTTATTTAGCCAGTTAGATTATCGCTTATCTAGTTATGATTTTTATTTATGCAGTGCATAAAAATAAAAGGCTAGTCGACAACTTGACGTTTATACCGCTACAATTCACTGTTTCTCTCCCTCGATCATTTCACATGATTTAAAGTATTCATGACTGGTGTTTTTAAATGTTTTCCTTTCCTGTTCTGTTCAGTATGATCGTATTAGTAGGATAGTGTAATAGGGTAGATAGATAGCCTTTTCGTAGATTCCGTTCGTAGATCGTACCGTAGATACATGAATTTATCGGTATATGTTTGAATTATTACTATTTGTTAACCAGTAACGTCAATGAGTTTTTCTGCGCACCAAAATTATTGATTGCGTGCAAACACATAAATTTTTATCTGTATATTGCTTTATCAAATTTTAATAATCTCAAATAAAACTGAAACAATTGAAACAATTTTAATTTGTGAATAACTTTCGCGCTTCGTTCCAATCAATGACGATCGAAAACAATTTAAATAATTAAGATTATATGTTAATATCCGCACCAAAAACTTGGATAATTCAGTTGGATGAGTAATTAATCGAATCGTATAAAGCACCGGTGGCTATTAAATTTTATAGAGACAAGGTTCGATCGAGATGCTGTCGAAGCGGGATGCATTCGTCGACAGATATTTCGAAGAAAAGCGAAAGTTTCATCGTAAAATATTTAAGTCTCTGTCTCGATGTGATTTATAACTAAGGGTAACTTTTCCTGGGGCGTTTCTCATTTCGGCTGCTCAACTGACAGTGACAGTTTACTACTTGACAAGGAAAGGAATTGGTCGGAAAAGTTCCTGTTGATGTTACGCGCTATTAAGGGGATCGTGTTTCCTCGATGGCGGATATCAGAGGGAATGGTATCAAGACCACCCGGGAAGATTCGTCGCTTTATTTTATGTCAGTTACCAGATATCACCGAAAATCCTCCCTGCGTTGACTTACTCCTGTGAAACATTGTCGATCATTTTTTCTCCCTTTATAATTATTGGAAAATTCTCCATTTTGGGCATTTCTATTTTGTCGAAATTGCGATCGAAATTTCACGACTCGTAACTCGGGGGAATTCAGGATGAAGAAAAGGCAAAAGTAAGAAAACCGCGTGTTCTATACAGTATATCTCTAATAACTAAGTTACTACGTCTAGAACAATTTAAATATCTAGGTGCATTGCGACATTTAGAATAACACGTGGGAAATTACAAACTCCAACATATTCACGTTTAGAAATAAAAAGAAGTAACTTCTAACTCAAGACTAATCCATAATGTTGCAGTTACTTATGCCTCAACGATACCAATTGAGGATGAAATCCGAATGAAAATGTTACATTACGCCATTTAATCAGAAAATAATAATGCTAGATGTTCTTATCCTCCTTTGCAAATAGTTCATTTAAACAACAAAGTGAATAGTGATTGTTTTAGCTTAGTGAAAGTTCTTCTATCAACCAATACAAATAATTGCTAATCAACATACAACTTTTAATCGACAGTAACATTTCTTACGTCAAATTTCCTTGTTTAAATGATTAAGCAAAAATCATTAGCTCTCGTGCAATTTTATTCGCTTTTTCAAGGATTTTCGAATTTTCGGTGTATACACACACAAACTCACGAAAACCGGTTGGTTAAATCGTAATCAGAAATCTTCATACAATGTTTGTCAGATTCGGTGGAATGTAAATATTCATGCGCCAATATTTTGGCGGAATTTTTAGCGCATTAGGGAAAAATGATTTACACGGTCGACTAATGGAAGCCACGCTAGCTGAAATTGTAATTTCACATCGTTCGTTACGCGGAGAATGCATGTATCGCGGTAGCCATGAGAACACGGATGTCGTCGGTATCGCGATGAAAAATTCTACGCCCGCGTTGCCCGTTCGATATCAGTAAATAGAAGGATAAATCATCGGGGTGGAATTCGGCGCAACGATGACACCTTGGGAAAAGATAACCCGCCGAGAACTTATAAACGGTTATAAAACGCGACGCCTCTTGATTTAGTCGGGCGTCCTTCGTATGCATCCTCAGCATTCTAAAGAAAATGTCCCGTTATATACATATGTATATCTGCATTCACCGTATCTGCGCGGAGTTTCTATCGTAAAAATGCCACGCACGCGAAAGAGCGAAGGCAAAAAATGTAAAAACGAGGAGGGAAAAACGAAACGGACAAACGAAAACGCAACAACGAGTTTCAAGTTGGATGTAAATGAGACTTCTCGAACAAACTGATGCTTAACAATTAGAGTAAATCATGTGGCCAAGCGGCGATCCTGTACCTTCTAACTCCACGTATGCATGCCAATTTTTCCGTAATTTCATTCCGCAACTGGCGAGATACCGCCCGTCCTAGTTTTGACTTGTTTTCGTTGTGATTACAGCGTCCGTACAATGCTGAGCGCGAAATGCGCGAAGGGAACGAATTAAACTGCTCTAACAACAGATGCTAGGGATCTTCTGTTTCGCAGTTTAATTCGCGGCCGTGATAAGCGGAAGTTGCTCGAAAGGCCAGGAAATATATCTTCGGGATTCGCTGCCGGGCATTAACGAGATCATTCTGCAACGAATGTATCGTTCAACGATAAGTCGTTACAAGATTTTCAGAGCGGTTTGCTAAAAGAGAGCTGTTATTATCGTTGCTGTTGTTTTTGTTTGTTAAAAGATTAAAAGATTACAGGATAGGCATGAAACTGATTATTATAGCAGAGTTTTAATTACACCTCGCGTGTTCAAGATCAGATTACTATAACACAGATGTTGATCACATTCGTTTCGCATATTCGGAAACTCTTGTATTCCGCAACAAGAAGCAATCTCGAAGTCCTAACGTAAATGTAACGATGGATTTCCATGCTCGGTCGGCGATTAAATCACTTGTCCGATTAAAAAGAAGAAAAAAAAAAAAAAGAAACAAGGCGGGATTCATCGGCGGAGCATTCTTGGTCGCATGTAGTGACAATTTTTTCACGGTATTCCTCTTTCGTTCAGCGAAAAACAGAAATATACAGGACACCATGAAGAGCCGGGAGGGACGGAGAAGACAAAAACTTAGGAACTACCAACCGTAAAGAGAGCACAAGGGAGAAAGCGAGAAAGAACGACGCGCGGTGGAAAGTTTGAAATCGAGAACGAAGAAAAAAATGCAAGTGAGAAAGCCTTTAGATAGAAGATGCGCATGCACGATGACGTTGATAGGTTGCAGTGGAAGGGGGGTGATGGGTGGTGCGGGGTGAGACGGCCGAAAGGGGGAGGGTGGTAAGGCAGACGGTTTGTATTTCAAATTTAAAAGCATTCGACAATGGACGCTTCTCGTATTGTTGACTCACTCAACGAAGGAGAGAGGAAAGAAGAAAGAAACGCGTAGAAGTGTACGCTAGAACGTGGAGGAGGAAGCAGATAGGGTTAGGATGGGGGTAAAAGAGGGAGGGATAGAAGAGAAACGGAGGTTCAAGGGGGAAAAGAAGAATCAGGGGTGGCTGGAGTTTTGTAAAGGACTGCAGACAATTTCCGCAGGGCTTAGTGGCTTCAGGCTCTCCAAATAAATTATTCCGTGGATGAGCGACGCTGCTTATTTTTCACCATTTTCCGAGCCACTAGCAATGGATGCTCAAAGTGTACGTAAAGGGTTTAAGGAATATCAGGCGCAAGAAGAAACACGCTCGAACGAAAACGTGAAACACCATTCTTCTTTTCTCGTTCATCCGGCGAGAATAGTCACCGGTTGAATACCCACGATGGTAATAAAATCACGATACGTTTCTGGACTATGTCCAGATTGCGCGGTCAATTGCGAAATCAACTTCTCTGTGATGTCGATTCGAACGAAAATTATTCGACGGTATTCACTAAGAAAACTGCTAACTCCTAGCAAGAAACTGTTTGCTTTCCAGTTTTCAATCGTCTTTAGCTTCCGTAACTCGCCAGAATTATATAAAACCATCTCGTTAGATTATTTCTCAGCATATGCTAATAATAAAAATACCAATATGAAAACTTTCATTATTTAGAACACCGAAAATAATTTTTCAAAATTCCCACGAAGATAAAAGCGGCAAATTACAACATCCAATTCTTCACAAAGTTTCTGAACAAGCTAATTTCAAATCGTCAAACGCGGTAACAAGAGTCGCACGTACTCGATGGGTGAAACTCGACGAGAACCGATCGAGAGTACTTTCGACCGTTGTCACGTATGTTACATATACATCACCTATCGATCTCGCTTTTTCCTTCGTTTCTTCATGATACTCTCTTTTGGAGCACGGCCGTTACGTGAAAAGTGAGTCAAAGGGGTTAATTCTACATTCTTCTTGCACTAGTGCTACACCATTTATTCGTGAAACTGAAGAAAAGGAAGCGGGAGAAGGATCACCTCGTAAATGGTGTATCTCTGAAATACTTCCACTCAGAATATTCAGGGATGCGGGCTATACAAACATTTCTAAAGAGCTTTTGACAATTTCGCCGCCGTTCTCCTTCATTTTCATTCTCGTGATCAACCCACAAGCGTTTTATTACTTCAATCAAATCGTGTACGAAATAGCTGCGTAAATTTTTATATTTTTAATACTATGATTTAAAATGTATTATATTAAATTTAAACTTACATTGGTGATAAATATGTATTAAGGGATGTAGCAAAAAATGCTTCATATCATGCTAACACGTTTCCCTTGAATTTCGAATAAAAATCTTTTCGCTACAATATTCTTTAGAACAGAATTTGAGCTCGAACGTATCGTAAACGTAAAAATCTGGTCAAGAGAGAATATCGACAGCCCTTTTGAAGTGTCACGTTCTCAGAAATCGACGGTATTCACGCGCATCAGATCGAAAATTCAAGCGTCAGGGTCTATGCAGCTAGTCCATCGAGAAGACCGATTCAGAATGTTACGCAGTATTTTAGTAAAATTTCTATTCTCTCGAGAAATTTCTCATATCGTTGAATCTATAAAAAAATTTGCAAACAGCACCACAAAGATTATATGGAGGAAAAATTAATTTAAAAAATAATCTACATTTTCCCACTAAACGATAACGAGTAATATTTTCTACGCGAAATAAATACCCGTGCTGATTCTAACTGCCGTTAATTTCACTGAGAAACATTTCATCGAGGCACAGTTTTTGCACGGTACGCGGAATATAATGTAGCCAATAATCACGTTCTGCGTTGAGTATCGCGCGATATGAAAAGAGCATGACACGTGACATTGTGCGCAACACGACGAGACAAGTTCATTCGTGACACTCTACACGTGTCGTCACACTTCTACACACACGATATACAGCCCTGGTTTCCCTTCCTCGAACCTCGTTTCGGAGTAACAAATATAATTGCACGGCAACACGTATCGTCACGTATATCACGGAATATTCGCATCACGAGACAAAACCCAAAGGTGGCTGCAAAACGGGAACGACTTTTTAACCCACAATATTAGTTTGCGCAACGTGTATCAACACAAACCGATATCCGAACCAAGAAAACTGTGCATTATCGAGAGACTCCCGTGACAGTGCAATTTCTCGAGTTCAACCTTTTACATGGTTTCTACGTTGACCCGAACACGACATTCTATTTCATTCCATTTCTTCCAATTCTACCATGTAAAATACGCTTTCTTTCTTATTAAGCTACAATTATATAGAAATGTATTAACATAGTTACGTCACTAATTACGAAAACGTGAGAAATACTGCAAAATTCCGAACAAGCTTTACAGGTAGTTTATATATCGAGTACGAAACATTTGTTGGAATGAAACGACGAATACAACGTAGATACTTTTCAAAAATAGTATATCCGATCGGCAGTATGAAAAATGGTAGCTTCGAAGCACCCATTGAAAAATAAAAAATTCGCGGAACCTATTAAAAAAAAAAAAATAAAAAGAAATAAAATATAGAATGTTCTGCACACAAGATAAATAACCAAAAAAGAAAACAGTATCATCGATAAATAAAAAAAAAAAAATTAGGTCGAATCGTTTTCGTGTACTATCACGTCCTCTCACGTACGCAGCTATGATTGATTTAACTATTGCTGATTCACGTGGCGTGATTAAACAGAAAGCAAACAAGGCTGCACGGTTACGGCACGTGCGATCCATATATTTTTTAATCAGGATCCAGAACCGATTAAGCGCAATCTAACGACCATTTTGACCAGGCGTAGGTACCACGGTGCGGGTGCTTACGCGGCAGCTTGCGAAATCATTGTCTCGCGGGACAAATAGAGAGGAACGGCGAGCATCGATTCGCAAAATCGCTCTTGCGTGTATTCCCGGTGATTTTCAATAATATTAAACGTCCCGTTCGTCTGCTGCTGACACGCATCCCTAAAATCGCACGACAAAAATGCCTCCCTTCGTTCCTGTCGCTGTGTCGTCTTCTGCTCGTCCGTGATAATTCGATGGATCATCGTTTATCATTCGGTACCCATTGAATCGCTTTAATTCGGCAAACTGCACGAAATAGCAGTGGAAATGGCTTGAATGTAACGCGGCAGTTTTTCGAGGGGATATTGATAGGGTATTTCGAATTTTGTGGAGAAGAGGAGAAGTTTGTTGAAGCGATTAGTTTCTGATATTTATCGAGGTATTACGGTGTTACATTGTGAGATGTTGGAATAATGTATAATATAAATAAGCAGTCAAGTTTTACGATATATATTTGTTTCTTATTTCTTTTATAGTTGAATATACATAATTTTCACTAGATCATGGTGTTCAGATGAACATTTATATTCCCCTCAGATGTGAATGAACAGAACAAGAAATAGCTTGGAAAGAACAGAATGACGTTGTAACGAAGAAAAACATTGTCCACCAGTCAAACAAATCAATAATCACATATCGCCATTCTCACAACTCAAACTAATTATTTGCTCATTTATAAACTAATAAAAGAAATTGATCTGAAAACACACAAGATTTCATTCTTTTTATTAATTCGATGTGCAAATTTCCTGGTTTCAACGAATCTACGTATTTTCTCGTATCGTCGTCGAATGTACAGACACTTCATCACTTTCATAATTCAGAAAGAGGTCGGGAAGTAGCGCCGGGGCGAAGATAATAAGAAATGAACGGGGAAAGTGTCCTCGAGTGAAATATAAAACGGATGAAAGTCAGCAAAGTAGGTAGTCGTGAACGGTATATGTATAGTCAGGTCTGGCGCGCGCGATCGAGCCCTCGACAAGGCCGTGCGACGAATTTCATCCGGCGGATGCGTCGACACGCTGCCAGGCAGGCGGGGGGATCCCGTGATGGAAGCGTCGTCGCGACTTCCGGTCCACGCCCCCCGAACAGTTCTTCCCTATCTCAGCTTTGTTTCGTTTATTTTCTCTCGCGCACAACGCGAGCCAAGGACCTCTTCAGAATTACACGAGAGCGTTCATTAACGCGACCAGAGAAGAACGATCCGCTAATTAATGTTACGAAGCTTGTCAGTGGACGAGAGCGACGCGCACTCTCGACCATTTCTCTCTTCTTTGCTTCGTCTTGCGCCGCGAAGAATGACAAACGGGAAAGGAAGGAGAGGAAAAGCAAGAGATGAAAGAGAAGGCAAATCGATGGGACGAGAATAGAGACAAGTTTATGATTTGCGTTTGAGATTATTGTTTTTATGTTTAGGAAGATTTAGTCGAATGGGAAATTAACGAAGAAACATTTTTATTTTTATTTTATCGGTCATGTTCGTTGCTCTATTTATCAGTTGAATGGCACAAGGTTTGAGCAATATATTGATAGCTTTTATTAACGATTCGAGGAACCAGTCGTTTCTTAGCTACATTTATATGAGGTAAAAATACACAGGTGATTCTTTGTGCAAAAATAAATCAAAAGAATAAAATAGCGTGTACCGTATTTCCTTAAACGTTATCAGGTACGAAGAAATAGAAAGACAGAACTACTATTGCTTTCCTTTCTCATTTTTTCAATTAAACGGTAACAATCTGATCCAACTAGATGAGATTCCAGCTAAAGAGTACCTTAATTAAAAAGACGATATATATTGTGTGTACGTTATACATTTTACTCAAGCAAATCTCTTTACATCTCAGCCTCGATTTCCAGGTTGAGCTACGTAGGAAAACCGCAAGAAAGAAACGGACAAAACAGATACGACAGGAGATAAAGACAGTGGGATGAGGTGGGGAAGAAGGGACGACGGAAACCTTAATAGGATGCGGCAGAGTCGGTCTCGTGCACGTCGCTATCTCGTTCCTCGTGTACTATCGAGGAGGTGTTAGACACCGGCGCAGTGCGCTCGCAATTTGCATTAGGCGAGCGAATTACACGAAATTTATGTGAGTCTGGATATACCTCGGGTAGAGGAACGCAGCCGCGCGCTACGGTTAATACGTATTCGGAGTACTTACGGAAGCGGCCGCACGGTCGTCGTACTTATGCTCCTGTGGACAGCTAATGTCCGCAACTATTTCTCTCTGTCTGCCCTCCTCCTCTATTCCCTTTAGCCGCCTTACGATATTATTCCCAGCTACGTATTGTCTCCTCAGAACCGGCCACGACAGAAACGTATTTGCCAAACGGTGACACGTCGTGGCGTGGAACGATTAATCTCTGCCAAAAGCATCGTTCCGGTCAATGCGGCGGCGCAACGGCGCGTGCCGTTCCCTGATTCGCCGCTGGTAATTGTCTAAGCGCGCGTGAAACGAGCCACTGAAAGTTTCACCCTGTGGAAAACGCCCTTTCGCGTTTCCTTTCGTGCCCGCCGCTCACCCGAATTATCAACGAATTCACGAAATTTGTACGATTCCTGCTGGTTCACTTCGCCACAATGAATTTCCACAATCGGTTATCGGACTGCCGAGTACTTCCACATTGTGGGAAAGCGATAAGTAATCGAAAGATTTAAGTATGCGAATCCAAGAATATTTTTGTTAAATGAATTTACGCAGTATAATTTTCACACGGTGAAAATGGAATTTCGGGTTTAATCAGGATAGAATTGTGAACGTCGATTGGAGTATTATAACTGGTGAATGTATTATACATAATTGCGTGTCTTTATGAATTTACTGGGCATTAATACCTATAATTTACACGGTTCTGTTCAGATTATTATTAAATTATGACAGTGGGCAATATGAACAAATTATTTGAAATATTGAATTACTATAAAATATAAATTAGATAATTTTACTTGATTAGTTTATAAAATCTAATTTAATTTAATCACGTCAGTTGCAGTCTTTCATAATTTAGCACGCAAAATTTAAAACTAAGAATTACTTCTAAATCAAACATACATTCACAGAAATAAAATATAATAATCATCTAATTCGTATTTTCCTAAATGTGGCTTTGTAGTACCTGACAACTATCCTTTCATATTTCATGAGTTTTCAATAAGATATCAATTAAATTTGCTTGCTAAATATATACATTTTCCACCTAGCGTCTCCGCGTTCTCTGGAACGTAGTTCCAATAACCAATCAATTTCTTGCGCCATCAGACGGAGACAAATGCCGACCGCAGGAATCCAGACACGGGCAATATTTATCTATCAGCGCGATCAATTAACCCAGTCCGTACTGTATCAATTATCTTGATCAAGAACTCGACGATAGTTAATTGCTTTCGCGACACACATTCGATCGCGACGCTCTCGTGCAAACCGATTTTTTTCATGTCTTCGTGTAACGAATAATCGATGCGTCTTCGTTTGACCAACCGTGTCTCTCGTGCTGACTCTCATTACCTTTTTTTATGTCTCACAACATCGCGAATGGATGCCAATGACCGTAAGTGGTCATTACGTACGGTGAACTAACGATCCTGTAATTAGTGCGTTATGGAATGCCACCACGAAAACGTGGCCAGCTTCTTCCTACAACGATTTCCCTGCCTTCGATAATTACCGTGTTGCTATGTGAAACGCGATTGATTCTTAATTTTACATGATGAAAATCCGAAAAGATCGTAATTGGTATTTGGAATTAGATACTTTATACATAAATGAAGTGGAGGTAGAAATAACAGTCGCGCATGCTTTGTAAGGAAAATTCTCGAATGTGGAGAATATTGGACATTTATTATTGTTTGCATTGCTGTTTGCATTTATGAATTGAGGTGAAATTATGATTTTAATAAATAATATATTTAAAATATTGATATAAATTTGCTAAGATACTTACTTTTTTGCCGTCTAACTCGTGATTACCCTGTGCCAGCACTTTGTCTACACTCGCGGGATCTGCGAACGTGATGAATCCAAAGCCTCTGTAATACAAAACGAAGCATACATAAATAACACTAGAAGGAACAGTGGAAGCTTCAAACAATTTACCGAAGTTAACTACTACACGAGTTAAAACTTGTGGATTATCTTTACACGCATCAAATAACTTTTCAAGTTTCGAATAAGTCTCAAAATCCGTACAAAGATCAACCTCGCTTAATCATCAAGTTCTCATGTTTAAACATCTTTGCTACTATGCCCCTATACTTCATAACTTGCGTCGCCTTGCTTTACATTAAATTCCCGATGCTTTCGAGGTAACTCAATGCTACATATGCGTTTTGCTAACATAAATTGTGTGGTACGTGTTAATCGAATGAATAGTTTATATATTAAATTACTTTATTTTAAAAGATGATGTAATGAATAAATTTGTGTTTTCTGAATTAGGTTCGAAGAAAATGGAGAGGAATTAAAAATTAAACATTCATTACTCGTGATCGATATTTTCCAAAGAAGTTAGAGGACATTTGTCGGGATGCAGGAAAAATCCAGCAAAATAAAGCACAGCCAAGGAAATAAGATAGTAAAGACTTTTTATTTGTGTCAAATCATTTTATGAATTTGTGTCGCTTAACTATCCAATTCCGCTGTGCCCTAACTCACCTCACTTTCAAATATTAATTAAAATATTAATACCAACGTCGCACCTGACAGTGGTTGTCGCAAAACAATTCGAAGTTCGCGATTAATTCGCATTCTCAAATTATTCCAAATTGTTCCACGAAACGACTCTTTTTCCATAGCGACCACGCGACATGCATATAACACGGTGCGAAGATTTAAAGTGATCGCGGGAAGGTGAAACGAGGGACGAAGTCGAGCATTCGAGTGAAACAAATATTGGCCGGCGTCCGGCGTCATAAATTTTACGCGGGACACAGTGTACATACAGATATATTAAAAGATAGTTTACCGAGGAGGACGTAGGAGCCGCGAGAAGGGTGGCAGGGGGTGGCCGCCGATCTGGAGTGGTTTGTACGGGGTTGGAGAAGCCGGTACATACGGCACGATAGCGCGGCGTGCGACCGGACGCAAAGCGGTTTGCATTTTTCATGCTAGGGCTGGCTGCGCAGTTATTGAAAATATTTACATGTTATTTATGGGCCACACATGCTTCAAGAACCGAATGCGCCAATTCCTCCGACTCGTCTCGCCGCGTTTCTCTAACCTCAGAACGTGTTTTTCTGCTTCAAGAATAGAAAGTTTGGCCGATCAGTAAAATGGGATAGCGTTGTTTGCAACACAGTACTATTTATTAGGTGCTATGTTTCATTTGTCCTCGTCCTTTTTTCTGAAGGTGTGGAATTTTGAGTGGGCGCGAGAAAAGTTTCCTGAATATATTCTACTTTGAAAAATTAGCGCACGATATATTTAGGTGCTGAGGGGTGAACTCTAGAATTTCTGGTTCTGGAAACCAAAGAAATTGCTCGGAGTTTTGTATTACTTTTTTTCAGCGCCCTTTAAACGTATTCTAGAGATTTATTTAATTTTTAAAGAATATTCTTCGATGAGGTTTCTTGTTTGTTTTTTCTTATTCTTATTTCTTATCCTTATTTTTTCTATATTCTTATTCTAATTTAAAAGCAATATAAGTGATTTGTAAGTTTTATTCGTATTTATTAATTTTGGTCTGCAATACCGTAACTTGCGCTTTTAATGTTTAGCCTGTAAACGATATATTCTACAACAAGAGGTTAAAAACATTTCATACTTTTTGAAAGCTAAAAGTCCTCCGTTTTCTTCTTGCGAAGAACAATCTCCCATGCTATGCCTGACGTGAATTCACATCGTCTCAAAGATTCTATGAAACGTTTCATGCGATTCTTTCTTTTTTCTCTTGAACCCTTCGCGAAGGGAACCGCGAATACTCGAGCGGATTGAATTTTTGATGGATCCAACCCCTTATTTCAGTTCCGCCGTTGGCGAGCTTCTTCGTCAGCGGTTGGCCGACTTTTCGTGCATGGAACGAGCAATGGAATCGCACGTGTGTATACCTCGAGCACGCGATACACGAAACACTTGAAACGGGCGAAGTGCTGCCTCCGTGGAGTCGGTGTCGCGCGAACTTCCACTATTTTTGTACCTCGTTTATGGGGATTTACGAGTTACAGGCTGTAGTATGGTGGATTGCCGAAATTGCCAGATTCTCCGGGTTGTTTGCGGAATCGAATGTCACGCTCAAGCGGTTGCCCGGCACAACTTGATTTACGCAGACTGTTTGAAAGGCGGATAACGTTTTCGATTCGATGTCGAGTCTAGAATCGCGATATAGCTACTATTATTGTTCTTTATTCTGAATTGTGATTAATTGGAAATCCTTGTTACATCGAAATAAAGGGATTACGGAACAGGAGTATTCAAGTTCCTGTCAAGTAAATCAACGTCGGTATATCTTTTAATTAGAATTGTAAGCATTTGTTTGTTGTGAGTAGAAGCGAATGGAAGCCACGGGGAAAATTGTATGCGTCAATACGAGTGAATCTTTTGATTATATTACTGAATTAGAGCTACAATCCTTGTTTTATAAATTAGCACCAATCCCATAAAACAATTGCAACACTGAGTGATATTTCATTGGTGGAAATGTGATTTGTTGCCCAGGAAGATCTTTATTCGAAATCCAAATACACTGATGAAATCTGTTGACGCACTAAAAAGATTGTTTAAGCAAACGTTCCTCCATCAAAATTTCCGCGTGTGTACACACTGTAGCCGAACTGGCTTTCATATTCAAGTGTTTACTTAGACTCATACCGCATACACATATATCTCTACTATTCAATTGCAACACGACAGCTTTATAGCTTCTATGGAGTCCTCCTTATAATAACAATACGTGCCCGTATACCTGTCACCCCTATCAAGCAATAAATCTATTAGTGGTAATAAAGTAAATGTGAGTAGAAAGAGTAGAATTTATAGTCAAGTACAGCTGACGTATCATTCGCACGTTTTAATAGATGTAGATTTGTGAAAAATTAAATTTATAGCTTTAAAGGTAGAAAATAAAATAGAATAAAATATTGTAATCGTAGTGTATATTATAAATAGTTGTACATTTTTGATTATAATAAAATAAATTTGATATAGAAATTATTAAAAATTATTAAATGCCAGAGATTGCAGCATAATTACGTTCAGCTGAAATTGCTGATCTCAATTTACACGGCTTTGTACCACGAGCTGTATGCAGAAATTATTAATTTGATTTATTTAGAACGATACTCTTTTCATGCTTGATAAATTCCTGGTATAAAATTGAATGACCTGCTGATTACAATATCTCTGGTGATAAAATAGCAACTTTGAAGTATGGAAAATTTGATACGAGGGTTTCACATAATTGTCGAAATTAATTACATTTTGCCGGCAATACAACCGTTATCATTTAAAATAACTAAATGCTCATTATATTATACGTGTATTAAATACGTCGTAAATAATTTAACAGCCATTTAACAAAGCAATAACAGGGAATAACATAAATTTACACAAATACCACTCAAAGTTCTCAAAGTTCGAGACTAAAACCAAAATCCATAAAGCATAACTTTGATCGTAATAAAAAGAAACATCCTTTCACCAATTATATATAGAACGATGCATTTTTCAAATTTAATTCTGCTTTTCACACTGCAACTATCATATAAATAATGTTAAGTTGTACACATATCTATTTTTTATAAACTTATATCAATATTGATATGATATTACAATATCAACATCATATTAAACGTCATTTTATGTTACTAGAAAATCTCTTTTCCTCGGAGTCGCTGATAATTTACCTGACTGGCCTTACTTTAATTATTAAAAAACATAAGTCAGCCATCATTAATGAGTAAAGAACAAATATGCTCACAGAAACTGCTGCTGCGACATAAAATGATAGATAATGGTATCTTAGTAACAATCATTTCGATTCGAAATAAGATGAAATTAATGCGAAGTGTTCATCTGCGCTCCGCTTTGTATTTAAAGGTTTAATTATTACAAAATTGTCTATAACCAGGCAGAACCGAGAGATTCGCAGTCACCGCATTACTTCACGAAAATCGTCGGTATCAGTATGATTCACCATCGTCCCGGAAGAACCTCGGAACGTCGTATTACCTGCCGAAATGGAATAAACCCATCCACGTTCGCGATTTCGCTGACGACTTATCCGCCTATGGTTACGTGTGCCCCAGCACGTGTATGTACGCGGTACAGAATTTTGAAAATTCTCGCTCGACCGCGGCATGGCGCGTGTGGAAACAACAATCGTGGCAAACGAACGCCGGCTGAATCGGCAGTCGTCCAATCAACATTAAAACACCAAACAGTGCGATACCGAATACCGAGGGAAAAACACTGACCGCCCAACATCGACGACAGCATGCATTTACATGCGTTTTCAACCCTGTCCTCTTGCCCCGCCGTTACCCGGCCCGCGTTTTACGACTTCGTGTTTACGACGATGCGCGCCGCGGAAATCACCAGTATAGCCCATGCCCGCGATATCACGCGAAACATTCATCGATCTCGTAATTTGATATGCGCCGCATCTGTTCCTCGTAGAATTCTAAAGTGACAATACGCGACGGAATACGTTTCAACGTGTTATACCCTCGCGCACCGTCAGATGAGATCGTATGCTAAGAGGATTTCAGATTCCGTATAGAGTCATCCTGAACGTTCGGCTGTGCTTCCTTAGCGTAACCATGCAGGGCTAGAGATGGAGATTATGAAATAGATCTGTAACATGATTTGTTCCGTTTGATCCGTTTCTTGTGGCGCACTCGATGTAAAACGGTTTTTAATATTACAGTGTTTTAATTGGACACTTAAGTTGGAACTGATTTATGAAGGTTTTGGTCGTAGATTTGGGAAAATTGATAGTTAGTGAAAAATATATCAGTGTCGCTTCGTTTTGACCTTACTTAATGTCAAAGACTTAGATATGAAAGAAAGAAGACCATCGAGGAACAATTTAAAAATCACACAATCGAAGAAGGAAACTTTTATGAGAATTCGTGTGAAGCACGTATATAGAAAAGTAGATATTATATAAAAATTGATTATCAATATTATAACATAGCTTTAAAACAAAAGAAAGTACTCTGTCAATTCCACAACTTAACTTTCCCATTAACATCAGAGAACTAATTCCACAAACAAATTACTTCACAAAGTCGTCACTGAAAAAAAGGTCACTTTGGACTATTAGTTGCTATGTACAAAAAAAAAAAAAAAAATCGAGATTTCCGTTAGTGGCTGGGATAAAGGAGGGACGCAGATCCAGCGAGCGGCATGGCCCACCACTTGTCACTCGACCATTGTACGTGAATAATCTATAAAAGGCTGAGTAGAAGGATGGCGGCTGACGTGTCCCTTGTCTACTTGAGCACGGCTTCTACGATCCTTCGCTTTTCTACTCGTCTAGCTTGCGGGGCTTCCCCGCCTTAACCACCCTTCGCTGCTTTACTTCCCCCCTTTTTCGAGGCAAACCAACCACGGAAGAGTGTCACGCCGGGCTGACGCGGTGCATTTGTTTGTCATACCCTCTCTACCGCGCGGAAGAGAGCTCTCGTTATATAAGACCAGCCGAGACGAATGGGGCGGAAAAGAATCCGCGGTGAAATCAGATGAAGCCGCGTTTATCCGAATGCTAACGTCTCGCATCCGAGGATGTACCATCTCCGAGGGACGATGATTAAGAGGCACAGCGATACCCAGAATGATACGGGCCATTTTTGGTGGCAAAATTACACGTGGGAAACATTGTGAATCGAAAACGATAAACGAAGAATAGAGTTGCTTCGAACGTACAATTGACACAGATAATCTATGTAACGAATTTATGGATTATCTATCGGTTGAGCTTTTTAATACGCCAGCTGCGGAAATATCTTTTTCCTCCGGTAATTTATGTGTAAGTAGACTTTCGCGATTGCGAAGGAACCGCAGGGATGACGAGAACAAAGTTATGCTAAGGTTAAAGTGGTACTTTATTTGGACTCGTCAGGGGTTGACCTCAAATGTTACGAGGGCGGCTGGGATAATGTCTATCAAAGTGAAAGCGGAGAGTTTAGCGGCGATGTCGTTGCTTTAAGATGGGCCGCGTAATGTTCTACTTTGTTCAAAGGTTACAGGTCTTTCTTTCAGAAGTTGAAATTTGAAAAAAAGAAGCGATTAATTTTGAGATTTTAATCCTTGCTTTAGAAAAAAATAGGATATTGCAAATTTATTCTAATTATGTCTTTACAGCTGCAACATATATATATGAACGTTTTGTGTTTGCTTGAAAAGACGAATATTTGTTTATAAATGAGGCAATGGAAGGTTTTTAATAGATATGTTTTTATGTGCAGGTAAAAGACAATTTAACCGTAACATGTATAAATTTATGATCGATAGAATCTTAATTTGATCAATTTAAAGGAGGCAGACGGCGATGTTACCTGTGTTACAGCGAAGAAAATGAACGACAAGTACAGCGTACTACGATAGAAGGATAACGTCATAATAAATCTGCAGCGTAATCTTTACGCTGAGATAATGAGATTTTTTATCACCTTTAGTCGAATGGAGTCTTTGTCACAGATAACGAGCTCTGAAGCGGCAGGAAAAATTATAGGCTAAGAAAAGGAATTTTACTTTAAGTTCACTAAATGTGAATGGAAAGAATCTTCATCCCCCTCGCGAAGGGATGGTTATGTAGACACTTTTTAATCTTCAAGTACTCATCGCAGACTTTGATGCAGACATTATTAAAACAAAGACAGTTTCCTCTTTTCGTTCTACCTTCAACGTTTACTTCCTTTCACATTATCTTCACTCCGCTAAGTAGAAAAATGTAAATGTAAATTAGCAATAAAATATTATTCGTTCGAATAATTGTCCTCGGATATGTAACTATGTAACTATATAAACAATATTTTCTGGTTCGTAATAAACACTGAATTTCGAACAGGACCAAAGCGAAATTTCTACTTTTTGCTACAATGTGAAGATACTGCACATGACCTTAATTCCGAAGCGAAAGAAACTGACCTCAAATCCTTATTGGTGTTCTCGCACTGCTATTTGTACCTATAGTACTTCTTTCAGAGCGAGATTAGTTTCAGAATGGGAATTACTGAAACTTCTGAACGGAACATTCGGCCCAAGATTCAGTGGAACGTCGAACTCTGAATTAATAGAGAATCCTTGAATCATGCCAAGCACGAATTTGTTACCTGCCAGTTCTTAAAACTTAAAATCTTAGATTGCTTTGTTATTGGAGCCGAAAATATAAGCTTTCAATGATGTGTAGTACTTCAACGACATGCTTCACTCGATTTTGATCTACAACGAACGAACGATTATTAGAAAATTTTATTTTGGAATCATTGTCTAAAACGGTAGTTCACCAAACTGTTCCTAAAATATTCAAATACTTTCTCCGAAATGACACTTAACACCTGTAGTTAGATGTACCTCTTATATAAATTGTAAATTTAAAATATTCATTTCATTTATTTTTTAATTCAATCGATCGCCCATTGTTAAGTAGGCTTATGTTTTTATTTTGACCACGTTGAAGAAATACTGACGCACAAAGAGCGTCGTGAGCAGGAAGAGTTTGAATCACTGACGAGTTATCAGCGATGTAAAATCTTTTTACATAAAATATAGAAATTTCTACGAATTTTGATAATTACGGACCAAATATAATCTTTCAACTACAAGTCCCAAAACCACATAACAGCAGCATAGACCAAATAATCCTCAACAATTAACTCAACACCACCGCACGAATCTCTTATCGTCAACCTAATATCAATTTGAAATTTACGCCGGAATCTGGAATGGTAAAAACAAAGCACTAAACTATGAAAGGTAACTATCCGACAGAAAGCATGCAACGTCGTCTTGTGGCAAAAGGCAATGGTAGAGCTCGGGCACCGAGGGAATTTACCGCAACGAACGGGTATAGAGTATATCATGCACGTTGTGAACGAACACGACTGGATAGGTAACAGAAGGGTGGTGGGTGGTTGGAAAGAGGGAGGGTAAGAGAAAGGAGGCAAGTGTATTAGGTGTATTTATGTAGGCGGTTTCATTGCGCGCGAAGTTACTGTAAGTACCGGCAGTTACTTAACTCGACAGTTTCTACTATTGCAGTAACAGTGGCGATGGTAGCGGCAACGACGGTGGCAGCCATATACCTATTCGTGGAGAGCTACCTTCCTTGCCTTGAAACTGAAGCTAGTTATGGATGTAGTCAGAGGTGGAAGTAACTTCGCGTAGCTTCTACCGACACGATTCAAGAAACCATCTCCTTTTCCACCTTCCTTCCAACCTCAAGAACGCACTCTCTTCTTCTGATTCTCTCTCTTTCTCTCTCTCTCTTTCTCTCTTTCCCTCTGCTTTAACCCGTTGCTTCGTTGCTCAACTATATGGTAACTGCTCTTTAACCAACCGCCTTAATCCGCTTTTCTCTTTCCAAGGCGAAGACAATCACCCACTCCGTACCAGCCAGTTCTTCGATCTCCCGTTTTTCGTCGATCCTTTCCGTCCCACTCAACCTTTCTTTCTCGCTCCTATTTTCGATTTACCGTCTGGATTTCCTCGCCTCGTGGACTATTTCGCCCCGGTATCTACCAGATTTTCGACGCCTGCTAAGTGGCCACGCCAACCGTTCGCTCAGACGTGATACATTTTTGTGAGAATCGTGTATTGTACATGGTGAATGGCGAAGATAATTGGAAGGAGGCTTGAGGTGAGTGTAGAGAGTTAAGAAAGATACAGTTATGTGTTAATTGCGTGGAATTCGTTCCTTAATTAAAAGTCCTTTGTCTTTCTTGGTTTGCCCTTAACGAAAGCCCGTGGCATCGTTATCAGCGAATTAAAATTTTAATTAAACCCTCTTTGCTAATTCCACTAACAAGAATCGAACATTGAATCAGATCCTTGTAACGTTTCTTAAAACAAGGAAAAAGGTATAGAACTGTATGGTTATATGTTTCTAAGACCTCTTACTACAATGTAATTCTAAAAATTTTTTCAAAATAATTAACTGATAAAAGTGACTGCAATAAAAAGAGACTGTAACTCCGACATAAAGATCTTATTGCCAATTGCAATGCAACAACGACAGTTTGCAGCGCATACATGATTTCTCATCGCGCAGATAACAAGCAGCGCTAGGAACGTAAGCCCGCTAGAAGCAATACAAAACGGTGGCTATTATCGGCCCGGCATTTTGAATCAAATTACAAAAATTCGCAAGACCGCGTAATAACGCTCGACACAGCGTCGAGCTAGCATCTTTTTTATAAACTGTTTCTACTTTTTTCTCCATTCGGAAACCCCTTCCTGCTCGGCGTTCTCTTTCCTGCTTCTGTCTTGCTCGTTTTAATGACCGGCTGAATATTTATAAAGTCGACATCGTCTAGGTGGTCGGTAGCAAGCCCGTGAAAGCCACCGCGTCCCATGGAGTTTCATTGTAATTGCCCTGTTCTTCTTGACTTTTCCTTGAAACGGGATCCCGTTGAATTGCATTATGCAAATCGCAATCTCTCTAAGTCACCTCGTCCGTCCGCTGCAGGCGAACAGAGCCACGCGGAACCGAGTGGAAGAAAAAAAGAAAAAGGGGCCGGTCAATTTCAGCCGGAAAAACGACCAGAGAAATCTGGCTGATCCGTTTCTACCGATTCTTAGCAAGCGATAACAACTTCGTTACCTCGACGCTCTAACGACAAAATTATGGTCCGCATGCATAATCATCGCTCGCGAAATATCCCCATTTTCTCGAAATTTCATTCAACGTGTAATTAATCTCTAGCTACGAAAGACACTCGGGGAGAATGAATGAACTTATTCTTGAAGAGGATTGGTTAAAACTATGAAGAACGGTGGTTGGTTATCTGTAGATAAGCAAGAGGTGACGACGTTTGAAATTAGGCGGATTGTTTGGAACGTTGGTGAAAAGTGTATCAGTCTCCAGCGAAGAGATGAGAAGTTGAGTTGAAAGTTTGGATAGTGAGAGATGAAGACAGTTTTAAGGATGGCTCTCTTCAGTATTAATTTGAGTAATTTTAGTTTTCGGATTGTATGTATGGATTCATAGGAAATAATTGAATGTGACTATACATATATAATGTTTTAGATAATGTTATATATATACATATATAACTTAAATATATATATAGTTATTCATATATTAGTATATTCATTCAATTATATATAGTTATATATATATATTGTTATTATTGATTGCGTTCCATAACGAATGAATATTCTACGCATATATCTTTAGAAATTCATTTAAAAACACAGTATTGAAAAAGGGAGTACGTATCTGTCTGTCAAAAACGAGTAATTTCCCTTTTTCCAAACCGATTCATGAATTCTGTATAACCGAAGTATTTCAGATCCATCAGGATAAGTAAAACAATTTATATCTTTTCTGATACATTCGTACATCATCCGTATCATGCAATATATTACAAATCCCAATCGTCTATAAAAATCTCGTATAAAAGTCCAAGGAATGTAATTTAAAATTTTCGCTCCATTCTCGGGCAAAGGAGAACGAGGAAGAATTATAAGGGAGGGGAGGCAACTAAGTTACAGCACGGAAAGGATGGAAAGAAACGAAAACGGAAATTCGTAGCATTCGCTCGGAATGATGAGCGGACGTAATTTTCTAATTTCATTACATTTTTAACTCGCGACAACTTTTTCTTGCCGCGGGCGGCGGCCAAGCGGAAGGGGCAGGGGGACAGGGATGAGAGAAGAGGAGAAGAGAGGGATGCGCGCAGGATAGCACGAGCAAGGATATGAATATTCATCGGGCATTTAGGCCGCGACGTAACTCAATTAGCGGCGGAATAATTGTCCGCTGTCCGACACAGAGTACAGAACGAGCTGCTACGCGGAGAAATCCAATCTGGCCTCTCTCTTTCGCCAGCTATATTCCGCCCTCTTCCTCTCTTCTCTATCTGATTTGCCGGCAAACTTCTTGAGCTGGCGAATCTCAAATATGATTTACGAAAAACTCCATAGGAGGCTTGCGAACCGACCGTACCATTAAATATCATCTCTATCAGAAAAATATGCTTATCGATTGCTTCGATAAGGATTGTAACATTTATTGATTCATAAAAATCTGAATTTGTAGAATTTACAATTAAAATATTTAGCTTTGTAAATGACTGTTATAACTAATTTGCAAATATTCGGCCTTAAAAATATATCCCTTGATTAATTCGTAATAATTTGATGTTTTAAATATAGTCATTAGAAAGCTATTAAAATCTATTATGTTAAACAAACAACTAAAAAATGAATACTTGTGTTTATTTAAATTCCAATTCTGCGAATATATAAATATATTAGTGAACGTAATAATGTTCGTCAATTCTTTAATAGGTGAAAATTTATCTAATTTTAAGACTGCTAATTGCTCTTATCTATAATTCTGAAAAAAATAAGGGTGCGTGAACAATGATTTATAATCGAACGAACTGAAGAATTTACCTAAAAGACCTAGAATTTAACGATCTATTCTTGATAACAGAAACATAAAAGGAAGAGAGAAAGAGAGAGAGAGAGAGAGAGAGAAAGACGAGAAAGAAGAGTAAAACACAGTAATTTTCCATTGGCTTTTTCGTCGCTTGACTCCCGATAAATAATTTATTCCCGGAATAAAGCATTACAACAATACGTCGTGAGGGTGGAAAATTAATTTCATTCCTGGATTGTCACGCACACACCAACCGTAGTCCAGTCGATCCCTTTCAAGTCTTACCCGTCCTAGTACACCGGAATTCGTTAATATTCATAGCCGCAGGGGATGGTCGGCTCGGATAACGCTTATCTCGCCGCTGAAATAACTCGATAGCCGCGTGATCCTGACTCGGCGCTTTCTCGTATCCTCGCTTCAATATTTTTTCTCCGCGAGACACACCGACGATCGGCAGGATCAAACGTTCTGCGTGCCCCTGTGAACTACCCTATGGCTTGCTGGAAATTCTTCTTTTTTCCATTTTGGGCCCGCTTAGGAGCCGATACCTTTGTATAAAAGGTATAGTTGCTTTGGAAGGCATGACAATTACTTTCAACGAGGAAAATATCCGACCTTCCGTCTCTCGACTCTATAATTTGGCGTCGAAAAATCTGGCCAAAGAATGGTGATTATATGACGTGAACATTGCACAATATCATTCTGAATAATATGTCGAACTACATTCATATTACTTTACTAGAACACATTCATGAGCACGCTATAGATACATTTTTTTACCTAGAATAAGTAAAACGATGTTACGACTCTAATATAAGATGTTTTGAATTAGTAGACAAAGTGATACATATCAGACCAGTACATATTTTTTATATACTGATCTTTCTTTTATTATATTTACCACTCGGTGTGAAATCATAGTCGAATACATTATTATCAATTTTATTAGTCTACCAAAAGAAAATTAAGAAAATATTCCCAGCCGATTCTGAAATCGCGAGATGAAACAAAGTATAAGATCCCAAGGATCTATTCGAACACAGAGATTACCGTGAGAGGCGTAAAGAGAAAGGGAAAGAGAAAAAACCGGCGGATGACCACCTGTTGATGCGCTGTTGAATATTCGTTGTGCGTCTTGTACGAGTGATTGTTGTAAATTTTTCGTATATCTTCGCTGAATGCTTTACAGTTTCCTGCATCGTCTCGACACGTAGATTTCCTGGACGCGAGACGACGATGGAAATCGCGAACAGAAGTCGAGGAAAATTATGAAACTCGACAAACGGCTACGTCTGGATCGTTTTCGCTCGTATGTCGCGAAGGATCGCAATTTGATTCTCGTACGCGGACGCTCGAGTGGAAGCGAAGGATTGAGAACGTTCCCAGGAGCACGGTCGAGTGGATGGATCGTTCATTCTATCCTAGCAGTGCCTTTCTTTCCCCCTCTGACTTTTCTGCTTGCGACGCCCTCTTCAAGTCTCGAGCAGACACGAAGTAGCCACTCTTCCGATTCCGCCCCCGCTTCGAATCCAGCTACCCTCCCACGAAGCCACATCACTTTGATCTCGGGCTCCACTCGCGAGAAACGTACCCCGACGTGACAGCGGCTCTTTCGTTCCGTCTTGCTCTCTTGATCCGGCGACACGCCGCTGGTAATGCGAGCTGATTAACGCCATGATTTGAACGTCTCCTTCTTAACGAGGGATTGTTGACGAGTACCGCTACATGCACCGACTTACCGAAGAGAACGGCAATTTTGCTTTCTTTTCTACTGTTTTATTTTGCGGAATGGATTATGTATTGTGGATGATAATAATAATAATCGGTAGTTTATTCCTTCATGGTAGATGCAATGAAAGACTTCTTTCTCTCTGTTAATAGTTAATTTAATATGGATGATACATGCGTAGCGCGCAGTAGCTTAACGCGTAGCTAATACAAACAATGGAACCAGTAGAGAGGAATATTCATGAGTAGATCACAGATACATCGCAAAAAACTTCTGATTCTCGTATGCTATAGCAAATTAAATTAAATATCAGTAAAAAAGGACAGTCTATTATATAATTGTAGCTTACTATGCGAATCATAAAATCAGTAGAAAAAGATGTTCATGGCCAGCTCGATAGTAAATATTTTTACGGAAAGTACAGCATACTATAGTTCCATTATGTAATTCTCAGAATTGCAAAAGTTTCTATCCCGAGTGGTACACAAGATTGAACAAGTGTCATCTTCCTGATTACAAATAGGCAGTTTATCAAAAACCAATATTCCAGTTTCGTGAACATCAAACATTTCTTTCACTTTTACAAATCCAACAAATAAATTTATCGCAAATAAAGAAGAAACGCTATAAAAGGAACACGTTCATTCTTAAAACATATTCATAATAAGCCTTCAAAAATTACACTCATCTCATTTTCTACAACATATTTAGCCTCGAAGTAGCATTTCAATATTTCATGCGCCGCCTTCAAAGATTATGTCACTATAATCCTAGTGATTCGATATAATTACCGAAAGAAGTCTACAAATATTGTAACCCCCTTCGTTTCCCTATATTGGTCAGCACCATCTTCTTCAGACGACTAATAGGTGAACGCGGAACCAGTTCGAGATCGTCGGCGACTTTTTTTTATTCGAAACTCTCGACTATTCCGCTGATAAAAAGAATTGATAATGGGGCTGGAACCGAAGAGGAAGGACACGAAGATCCGTAGCGATGCGCGCGTTTGAGATGGGGGAAAGACCCGAGAAGAATACGAGACACGAAGGAGAGACAGGGTGAAAGAAGAACAAAAAAAAAAGAAGGCGGAGAGAAAAGAGAAGAAGCTGCAGGACGGTGCAAGAGAATCACTTGACGCAGGAGAGCGAGACGTCTGGTGCTTGCATCCGGGGAAATGGAAGGGTAGGCTCTGGCTTCCGCCTGTCTGTTACCATAGCGACCTCGGCCGCCCTTTGGCTGAGCAAAAGGGCCACAGGCGGTAAATCTCTTGTACGTACAATAATCCTACATTGCTGCGGCTTGCCGTTTTGCAATCCAACTTTGCATTCTGCCTTGACCCCTTCGATGTGTCGTGTCGCGTCGCTGCTGTTCCGTCTTCACTCGTCTATAGAGTAAGGTGTTCGTTGTATGTAGATGGTCTTCTCTGATATGCTTTCACAATAAAGGTTTGAATCGAATTCGATGAAGATGGAAATTTATGAAGGAAATAGTTTTTCGAAAAGGAAGAATTATTTTCAACTTTTTAACGTATTCATTACCGAAATTTACGGAGACTACCACAAGTTGTGTAGCTTTTAGTAATTTTATACAATATGTTTTTATGAAAGTCCACAATGTGAACGTACTCTTTTTATAGTGAGTCACAGCTAATAGTGCGTGTTCTTGGTTACTAACTGTAAAACGGTAAAACTGGTGTGTCACAAACAGGTGTACAAATACGTTACTTCCTACACAGATTATACGTCATATAACGCCATCGAATCCAAAATGTCACTTCATTCTATATATGTATCTATAAATCATTTTCTCGACAATTCTTTCCTCTCATCTTAAACTCCCAAACAACCCAACATGATTATAAAACTCAAAAAAACGTAACCAAGTAATTCCATTCATTGAACCAAACCTTAATTCATGGAACGTTTAGACGTGGTCCCTTTCGGTCTAGCTCGTCCCAGTTTCCGATGGCAGAAGCGATTCGGAAACGAGGCATCGGCGTTTTAGTCGGGCCATAAGTGTCGGCAACCTAATTCCCCCAGGGAGGTTACGCTGTCCTAACCAGCTCGAGGTCGGTGTTCCACAGCACTTACGCGACCGGTGGAAAATCGTGCAGGCAGTCCCGGATGCCAGGAATGCAATTTTCAGATTCTCGAACGCGCAAGTGCTCCGCGTCCGCTCACGGGGCAGGCCGGCGCATAAATGCTCGCATAGATTCGGATAAGGACCGCGCATTCTGTCACCGGAAACGTGGGACGGCGGAACTGTAGCAAACTCTCGCGAGAGCTACGAGCTGCATTAGTGCATACTTGGGAGCGCGGCACGCTTCCGCCCCGCATTCTGAGACGCCACCCACCATTTCTTCCTTCAAAAGACGATGAATACCGTCAACAATTTCGAGCGTTTTATCTGGCCGTCCTCTGCAATCTCCAACCTCCTGCCGACAATGTGCGTGCATTCGTATATATACCGCGATTGACACACAGAGAAGAGGCGAATAAACGAATAGTTTATTGCGGTTGGTAATTTAAGAGGAAGTTTTAAGTGGTGATTGATTAAATTGCCTCTTGTCGGGTTCATTGTTTTAATTCTGTTCAATTACATAGGCTATATTTTCTAGCGAAATATACCTATCAGTTGATCCAATTGCTTTACGAAACATATACTTGGCTACTGTTTTATTTTCGAGGATACTTTATTTTTATATTTAAACGCGGTTTCAGTATTTTAACTTCTATATTCTATCGTTGCATTGGTCCAATTACGCGGGGGTTCCTGATTGTTTTTTATTATCGGTTTATTTGAGATTTGCCAATAATCTAATTTTACACAACAATGGTTACTGGAAAAATGTCGAATAAATACGAAGACAAAAAAATATAAATTGCGGAAAGCTACTACAACTATCCAATGTATCGTTGGGTAAGAAAAACCACTATAATGAGCGCATTTATGAGACTCTTGCGTGTTATAAGAACGAGCAAGAGTTTCAGTCGATTGGAGAAACATGAGATTTTCGTTTTCTCCTGGCTATGGATGATATTCATAGCAGTCACATGTATCCCCCGACCTGTCGTTCCAGAAAACGCGATAACAGTGTAGCGATGCGCAGAAAAAGTTGCCATAAAACCGAGCCTTGCACGCAGGAAAGAAAAGTTAATGTTATTTCTTTTGGCTCGATACTCCCGGTTATTTCTTTATCTTGCGGCGCATCGTTCCCTCATGGAGGCGTATCTGAATATTTCGTATCTCTAGTGTTGATACGCAACGATAAACATAATAATATCGCTTCCGTCTTTTGATATCCTCGTTGTGGGAAGTTTATTAAAATCCTTTTGTGTGCATACATTGAGAACACTATAATATGCCGTCGTGCTGAATTTTGCATAGCAATATAATATCTCTCTAGCGTATGCAATTTTTGCGAAAGCCCGTTTGAAATTTTACATAAAACCACTTCAACGATATATCACATTAAAAAGTTATTTATCCGTGTACAAATCGAATTACGTCCGCGGATTAAAAGGTAAAAACCATCGTACGTTATTTAGTGGAGCTGATAAAAGCAGATTACAGAAATGGATTTAATAAAAACCACACAAACATCAACAAGGAACAAGAAATATGTTACGCAGAGCGCGGAATCTGATATTCTGCAGACTTTCATCGAAAATGGATCATGTAAAGGATCGAATGGAAACACGATGCGCGTTCATATATCGAGGCAAACTTTTCCTAACCCGGGCATCCAGGATGCACTCCGTATTGGGAGTACACGCAGAGTCCTTTTAAGAGGAAAACATTCGTAAAGTACGTGACAATAACGTGACACGACTGTCAGAAACACGTATGCATTTCCATCGGGTCCGATCGTTGGATATTTTCCAAGATAAACACGATGCGTTCCAAGGCCTTTCATTAGCTTGTTCCTTTTGTACAATCGCATAATAAGAAAATTTAGAGAAAGGAAATGTCAGTGTCCTAGTTAGGTAGAAAAAAGCATCATAAGATGCACGTGACAAAATAATTTCCATAAATACCCAGTTCCACCATTCTCAGGCTTCTGCTCCATTACGGATTTCTTTTTTCTTTTCTTTTTTTTTTTTTTTTTTTTGGTTCTTATATTAATTCCGTTGATGCCTAAATAGCTTCATTAGAAACCGATTGAAAGAGGCGCTCACCTTGGTTTGAACATTGTTATACTTTCACGAGTAACAGAAAAGGAAAGCTACGAACACTTCATAGTCGCTTCCTCCTTTTCTCGATAGCGGGTCTCTCCACAATCGACACCAGCGTAAAAGCGACTACGTCCCTCCGCGTCGCGTTTTCCAATTTACGGCTACCGGAATTATCTTCGGCATAAAACTGTTTACGATCGTTAAGTTGGTAAAGCTTTCGTTACACTCGTCGCTTAATCCGTGACAAGGAAAAAAAAACCCAATTACTGAGCTGCACCGAGAAGGTTACACTCGCTGTAATTCACGTGGCGTTCTCGCGACGCAGGAAGTAGTAACGGCACATTGTTAATCAGCCTCGCGGCACCCGTCGAGTAACCCGGCATATATGAATAGGAAGGACAGGACGCGTGGAGTATGAACCATACCGAGTGCTCGCAGTGGTTCTCTTCGAACGAATCGCTTAGTTTGCTGGGCAAGCGTGATAAGTTTTCCCCAAATTAAGAGGAAGCATTAATGTGACTCATTTTTTAATTAAGATCCTTATACCGCTGGATCCTTTTCTTCGTCTGTTTCCCGTTTCTTTCGTTTTTCCCTGTGGTCGAAAATGATCGCTCGACTTGCTCACCCTGGCTATCGAGCTAAATTGCACCATTCCTCGAGCGAACCACGTAATCGAGATTTGTCGAATAAAAGCTATAAGCTGGTGACTTACGGCCCTCTACGGATATTTTGGGTCATTTTTTAATTACGACCGTAAAACGGTCGGAGTTTTCCCTTTCGCCTTATTCTCGTTCCCTCGGAGTTCGGTATCGCGCGTCGTTCGGTGTGTGCATGCAGCCAGAAGTGGAAGGTGCACGAGAGATCACGGGACTCGACACGGTCCCGACGACACCAGCCACGGTATAAAGCATTCTATTTGCATTTTATTGTTTAATATAAGTTTATGCTTGGTAGTGCGGTAGCGTAGCTGTGCACAGAGAGGCGGAGTTTGCGCGAAATACGAGTCGCGGCGATGCGTCTTCCATCTCGATGTGTCTTTGCCTCGTAAATAATGAAAGCTGTGTTGTAATTTCGGCAAATAAGAACGTATTGCCGTGGGCGACGCGCCGTGCACCACCAGCGAAATACAACGTGTTTGGTCAGTTGCAACGTTCCACTGTGCGGTGTAATAACAATGGTAAAATTTCCAAATACTGAGCCGCCGTGGAATGGCTGAGAAGTTAAGTACACTCATGCACACTGCGCGTTGTGAAAAGATAAATGCCGACGGAGATTTTTCTGGCCCGAGATTTATGTCACGCCGAGAAGTGAAGGACGCGTGTAAAACAACGCTACAAACATTCTCGCACCTTTCAACACGTTTAGTTAATATGACGTTTATCGCGCCAACTTTTCGCGGTGCTCTTTAACAATTAGTCCAAGTTTCATCTTCATATCGTTACTATTATGAAATAAACAAATTATCAGTTTGTAAATCTGGATTCATTCTTACTAACGGATGATACGTAATTTATGCTATAACAAAGAAATAGATTTACAAAATTATTGATCCTTCGATACTTTTCATTGTTATTACACACACTCGTCTAAATTTCATACATACACCCAACATACATAACAAATCTTCGAATTCCAGAAAGAAATAGAACGGCGTAGACATCGTCCTTCAACTCACGTATGCCGAACACACGTCCTAGTCAAACACGCTCGAGTATCAATTATTCATGGAAATATGTATGTACTAATCTCGAGCACGTAACAGCCGGAATCGTCGCACGCAACGATATTAATATCAGTTGCCAGCGATCACTCTTCCTCCTTCGAAAGTCGACGAAGCGGGACAAACTCACGGGCCCTCCGTTACCAATATTCCAAACATTCTTCAACTTCCAACGAACGAGGAATTCTATGGTTCGACGTTTGGAAAACACGACCGCCGTCTTTTGATCTCCACGTCGTCCTCGTCGCCTATCCGTGCCAACACGCTACGGATTTTCATATTTCTGCAAAGTTTTGAAAGGAGCTTAACAGGAAGGGCCAGTACAGCAAGACGAAGAAGACACCCCTATAGAAAGGCTCTATGGTGCCCGTGTAAACGCGTGCACCCCCGTTGAAAATGTCAGAATCGTATAAAAGGACGTCAGACCTCTCTCTCTCTCTCTCTCTCTCTCTCTTTCTCTATTCGCCGGGATAGGCAGTTTATTACTCGCATGCATAGAGCCGTATGTGTCAGTCGTAACAATGTGTCCGGACTCTGTGTGCGCTTTCGACCTGGCGAACACGTGAAACGTGTTTCGCTGATCATCATAAAAAAGGGACACGATAATGTTACAATATAGACGTCCGTGTAATGACGTTCTTTTCACAGTAAATTAAACGCCAAAGGAAGGGTCCCGTCCTGTCGAGTACGGGGCCTTCATATTTATGTGGCAGTGCGAGCGACTGTTGGCGTATGTAGGTGGTGTCTATACGCTTGTACGGGTGTGTGTGTACGCGAGAAAAACGAGAAAAAGAGAGCCGCCTGTTGTACGCGCAAGCTGCCTTAAGCGTAGCACAGGGGCACTTATGCGTCGCTTAAAGTGGGCATTACGAGGCGCAATAGAACTGAAAACAAAGGCTGAACGGTTTATCGCCCTGTTCGTCTCTTTTTAGACAGAGATGAAGCTTAAAATTAACGTAAGTGCTGGAAAAATGATTTAAAGATCAGATTAAAATCGAATCTTACAGATTTTATGACGAATAGATAAAAATTTTCTTTTCATCGAATACAGGAATATCAAACCGATATGAAAGTGGACACAACCATTTCACTTTCACGCGGATAAAAGAGAGAATTAGCATAAAGGAGCGGCGACGAAGACGCTTTTTGTCATACGGGATCATCCGGTGCAGGCATAAATAGCGGATAGAGCTCTCCGGGCTCGGTGCTCGGTCGAAAATTGGTGGATTTACCTCGCTCTTCCTATCTAAATCTGCCAATTTCGAATGGATGCAGCGGCGGAGGCGGCAACGCCGGAACCTGGATGTTTACTTGACGCCAGCGGTGAAAAGCGACGACGTCGAGAATACACGGAAAACAGAAAACCGTTACAGCCACGGGAAAGACGGGGGTGACGTAAAGTGGGAGAATGAGAAAGAGAAAGAGAGAGGTAAAAACCGAAAGGGGAAGGGGAGAACAAACGAGCTGGGAAAAGGTATAGAAGATGGAGGGAAATGAAGAAAAAGAGGCGGAGAGAAAGAAGAGTAGATGGTGACGGCGGGAAGAAAACGAGGAAGAAGAAGAAAGCGGATTCGAATCTTTACCAACCACTCGGCGAGACACCTGCGGGAGGGAAGATCTCCTCTGCCTTTGAAAAGCGAGGAAGTGGAGAGGTTTATTGAGTCCTGGGACACGTAGTCTCCCGAGGACATGCCGGAAAGTGCGAGTGAAACCTCTTTTTCATCCATTCGTCCCGTCCTACCACGCACTATGTACAAGCAAGACGTCAGGGGTGTGGAGGGAAAGTGTATTTACCACTCGTTTCCGGGGAAAGAAAGACACACCAGGAGCTACTACCTTCACGATTCTAAGAAAATACGAGCCAGCCGTTTGGCTCCATTTTAAAATAGATGGGAAGCCCAAGGGCTGTGACGAAACGTGAATCTCAGGATTCCAGAGGGATATAGAGATTTTAAACGCCTCGATATGATTATAAGGGGGCTATATGATTGCGTATCTTGATGGTAGTGGTAGATAAAGAAGTGTAGAATTGTACATTCCTTTATTCTGGATACGTATTTCGTGATTAGAATAGCAATAATGATCATTTTGCGATTTAACATTCAGTAGCGTCGAAACTGTAAGTGCGTCTGACCATATCAAGATTGAACCTACTGGAACACCGCCTAAGGTCTCCTTGTACAGTACAACTAACGTCTTGATTGTAGTTTAGTTTTGTGGTGTTGAAAATATTCGGAGAATAATTTATCTACGGGAAATCATCGAAATCTGGAAAGGGTTTATGGAAGATTATCATAGGAAAATAGCACGTCGGCGCAAAAATGGTAAATGCGAAGTCTGAGTGAATCGAAAGTTCTTCGAAGGTAATGTTGGCTGGCTGACTGGATGGCTCGTAGGGGCCGTAGGAACGTAATTGGATATAATTTTTGCGGACCGACTAACCGAATTAGACGGCGGTGTGTTTGCGTTACTGGCGGCGGTGGTGCTGGCGGCGTCGTCGGGAAATGGGTGGCGCGAGGGCGAAAGGGGGATGAAAAGCCCGCGGGGTAACAACCACGGCGAATTATTAACAGAAGCAGTGGCGCCTCCGTGCGCGCCCTACGAGTCACGCTGTGTGGCAAAGTAAATCAGCCCACGGCGATCGCCAGCGAAACAGAGAGACTCACATTTGTAGTTTCTCTTGTTTCTTTCTTTTCGACGTCGAATAAATCGGGTAGCGTAGTGTTGGATTATTCGTCGAAATCATTCGGCCACGTGTTTGCGTTTCGTATAACGAGTGGATGTCATAATGAAATGAGTCTGGCACGGACTGTTGGAGATTCGAAGGAATTCTTGATAACGGAACTGGAGGTTACGAGTGTAAATCGTTGAAAAATTAAAAAGCAAAATGGGAAGAACTTGAAACGGAGATAAATAAAGATAAGGAGGACGGGATAATTAGATTGGACTGGGATTATGTGAAATTAGAAATTTCTCAGGAATAAAAAGTATGTATGGTGGAATGTGGTACTTGCTGATTTTGATAGAGACTCTTTTATTTGAGGTTAAAATCAAAATTGTAAGATTCTGCACTCTAAGATTCGAAGTTTTCTCCATTCGGTTTCTAGGATTGTGAGACTGTAGGTATCGACCAGTGTAATTCGAGAAGTAGTTTCATCTCCAGGGTCGTCGCAATTAAGTTCTACAACTTTGG
The DNA here is from genome assembly GCF_041682495.2 of Bombus fervidus. Taxonomy (NCBI): domain Eukaryota; kingdom Metazoa; phylum Arthropoda; class Insecta; order Hymenoptera; family Apidae; genus Bombus; species Bombus fervidus. The sequence continues at coordinate 1,232,963 of NC_091523.1, read as the reverse complement.
AGTGGCCGACTCGCACTCGAAGGTCGTCACAATCAGACCCCATAACTGCAAGGTTAACAATATTCTATTACAAATGGATCTTGCGTTCTTTAGAGTTTCTATCTTCAAAAAGGGAAAACATTCTAGTTTGAAGATTTTTATTATTTTTTTTAATTTTTTCTATTTTCATTCTATAAAATTGTATTATCTTATGTCAAGGCTCCCCATATTTCAATTACTTTTTATTATAGCTAATTCTAGTAATTGCATCCATTATTTTTATAGAGATTCAACTCTATTGGAGAATCACTTTGATTACACTTTATATTTTGTTTTAACATACAAATTTGCCTGCAATGTTTTTCCAGTATTTTCAATTAATGGAAACAATGGCCGAAAAGCACGATCGTTGCACTGGCACAGCGAACACAATGGAATTATCGCGTCAGACGAAAAATTGCAAATCGAACGTCCGGAACGATTACAGTTTCGCCGATTCAGCGTTCAGACGCGTCGAACAAATTTCATTTTATTGCTAGCAGAGCACCGGATTCGTTAAATGTTTAAACACTTCCGTCGGAAGAATCACACCGGGTAACTACCGCAAAATATATTTCGTATTTATCTACATGGCCAGCAACCTACAACATTTATATCACTTATTTCACCAAGGGAGACTTTCTTGGCACAATTTATCGTTCAATGAAGAGACGTCTTGATCTGTTAATTCCTTGCGTAAATTATTCTGAGCTTCTAAACGGCGGGGCACGGTGCGAAAAGAAATACTTTGTGCTCGATGAGAGTATGAAGAATGTAATAAAAGAGAGTCGAAAGGAATATTTCGGTTGAAAGCTGAAAAAGAAGAAACGGAAACACGAACACGCTCTCGTATTTACGCGAATGTAAAATGGAATCAGTTTATGGGGAGAATTAAACTACCGTAAAACGAAATCGCCATCGCTGCAAAGTTATCAAGCGGAGTTATGGCCAGAAATACAAACGACCAATGAGACGGGAAAAATTTATTGCATGTACTAAAGAAAATACATACTTTTCAACAGTAAGACTTCAGTTGGCAACGACATGCTTGAATAATAAGTGAAATAGGCGCACTCTGCACGTTCCTTGTTTTCGTTTTTTCTTTTTTTTTTTTTTTATCACCATTTTTATATCATATAAGACGATCTTGTAAAGGCTGGGTAATAATTGAAGGGCAATTTCGCTCACGTAGCTAAAGTCGTATTTTCAGACCTTACGTTTATTTTTTTTAGTAGATAAGGAGCAAGTGACCTAGTAAAGTCTGTTAACACTGAAAGAATGCATTAAGGATTGATTAAATAAATTTTTAATTAGGTTGCGATCTTCGAAGATATCCGAATCACTCTTTAAGAGAATTTTGGAACTTTGCCAAGGGAAGTTAAAGATCTAATTCGTAAATTAAAATTTTTAATCAACGAAATTGGATCTAGATTATTAATAGGTTAATATCGAAATCAATTTTTCCCTTAGGAATTTTTGTCGAATGATTTGGAAGTCAACTTTATATTATAGAACTCTAGTTAACTGCACTTCATATCTTTTCTACGATAATAAGAAAATTTCGTTAAAGGAACATTAACGAACAGATGCAAGAATAGTTGTCAATTTGTGTTTCATTCAATTTGTCTAGTTCATGAAGGTCGTAAACCAACAACTCTCCTCGCATGCCGTATCGCAGCTAGTTTAACAAGAAGAACAAGTATTCCGGCTCTGTAACACGGAGATGTAGCCACAAACACGGAAACGACGTGGAACAAGGATGGAGATGGCGACGTTATCGTTCCATTTTAGACTGACATCTTAGACCGTCATAAACGATTCCCCTCGTTCTACAGTTCAGCTGAATCAACCTTATAACACCTCGTGTAATCTGGTTGGCTGGCAAGCAATATGCAGCTTGGAATCGGGAATATCTAAACTATGCGCCGTTCCTCACGGTTCACGTATCGAGGCTTGTAACGTCTTACTTTGTTCGGGTTGTGTGCTTTTCTTTAAAGGGCTTTCCAGCGCTAAACGATCGTGCGCGACGTTCGTATCGACGTCGTACTGCTATCTTCATTGGCCGTTTCTTGCTAGTGATAATCAGATGGTGTCTAAATACGTGGATTTTTAGTAGAAAGAAAAATCGATGGATAGTAGTAAATAATAGAATTAATACATACTGAAACGAGACACAGATATTTCTTGGAACATATTATTACGTTTTATCGATTAATTACTTTATATTATATATATACTATATATATACTATATATACTTTATATTACTTTATATTGCTTTATATATTTTATAAAAACGTATTAATTTCCATTAGAAGTCGAACAATTTACACCATGAATTTTAATAAATACTAATTAAAAGAAATTCAAATACGAAACTTCAGCAACAAACTAAATAAGATCTTACGACTCTGATTTATGAATCTACACAAATTGAATTTGGAAAGTAAATAAATCTAGGAGAAATTCTAACGTAGTAAATTGAGATAATCGAACTATAAACCGAACGTAATTTAGATAAGAAAATATTTTTCAATATTAATAAACCTACACAGATGAAATTATAAAATAAGTCATCTTGTACCAAAATTTCATAACACCTAGTTTTATGATGTTCGTAAAAATTTGTCGATCCTCTTTATAGCTGAAATTAACGATTCGAACATTTAGCTGACGCCTGACAAAAGCAGTTAACGGGTACAGAAATACTTCCGGCGTTCTTGATACGAGCGCGACAATCCTCTTTTTCTTCTAATACTTTTTCGTGCGAGACAATCTCGGTCAGCAGAAATTTAATTAAGAAGCACGCACGTTGAAGGAACGCGTACGGTCGTTTCGCTCCCCTTCTCCACCTTTCCGCCTTTTTCATTCTCCCTTCATTTATCAGAATTCCGACTTCTCGAGGGTGTAATCCGTTGATTAGAACGACCGCCGCCAACGACGATCGGTTTGTCCCCGAGGTTATGCCACCACACTCACTCAGCCGTGGCGACGTTAATTTCGTCTTGGTTAAGATGCGAATTTTAGGGGGAGATTGTAAGATTTCGATTATCCTCCTTTTGATTGAAAAGTTACTATTTCAATTTAATAATTTTTTATTTAAACTCACGTTCACGACTTTTGTTTCAAACATCCCAAAAACAATATCGTTGAAGAATTGTAAATCATTTTTACTAACTAATTTCAACGCCACCTTAAGCAATCGTAAACAGACTGGATTTTAAAATTTTTAATTATCTAACAAGTTAGTCATCCTTGTTAGCCATCCACTCTCTCCGAAGTTTTATTTTTTGCTTCTTAATCTCTTTTCTTGATTTTCAACTTCTCTATTTTTTTTTTTTTAATCCAGCTAATTGTCATCTTGCAGAAATTCGACATTAAAACATAAAAAAGCTTGAAACTGGTTATCATCAAAAGAGATTTCAGCGACCTGACTAGTTGATAATCGACGAAAATATCTCGATCGCGCGATAGTTACAGGAAGGGATTTCAAGAACGTAGCTAAGTGAATCCGGTACGACCATTCAGGGTAATTAGCGAGCCGCCTAAATCACCAGAGTAACATCGGTGGTTGGCAGATAGGCTACGCCGCCTGCGGTTACCACGATGTCGCTGGTAAGGGACGAAACGGTCAGAGAAACGGCGTGGATGAAAATGGAAATGCGAGAAGGAAGCGCACGTAGCGAATACCTCCGTTTCTACTTCTGCTGCTTCTACCTGCGATTCAATGTGCATTGATTGGACAATCCTCAGTCCTCCTTCAGTGACGTGTCGTCAATCTGTTTCTATCTATTCAGTGTAGCCTCTTGCGCCATTTCGTGCAGACACGTTCTGTTTTACCCGGATAGAGACAAAACGAATTATTTCGTTAGATAGTTCGAACCTGAATTTTTCTTTTTGATTTAATGCACGATTTTGAGGCCTTATTTGTTGCGATATATTAATGGTTTCTTACTTAATTTCATAGATAGAGTTTTCGTTAATACGAAGATATGAGCTAATTTGAAACGGTGTAAATTTGTAGTAATATTGAGGCAATAATAAACTCGTTAGTATAATAAAATATTAAGGTGTAATACAGGATATAATAAATAAAACTTTGATATGGATAGAACTAGGTTACGCACACACACAGAACTATAGGATAATCTACTGTTTCTAAGAAAAGATATATGTTTATGCATACAATAGTATGATACTCCAACAACCTTACTCAAATCTTTTCAAATCTACCATATCTTCCAATATTAATCGGAAAAAACCATTCTTTACACATTTTTACACAATATTAGTTCCTTTGCAATAAATCTTTCATTCTTAACGCAATAGATGTTCAGTATCAAAGTAACGCGCGTTACTCAAAGATTCCAGCAAGAAAGGCAGCGCATTGAATATCCGGACAGAAAATAAAATCGGTGTCTGTATACACGCAAGACTCTTTTTCTTGGGCGGACGTTCATAGAGAACACCAATAAATCCGTGAAGCGGCAGTGGCCGGTCGGCCAGTCGGACGGTCGACCATCCGTGAGAGGGTGCATCTATCGCGGCGGCGATATATAAATCCGCATCGGCGGTATATCAGGTTTTATGGCCGCGGTAGTTATTTACGCAACGGATAAAAATGCACGTGGAAAACGGTCGTAAACGCGTCGAGAGGGTGGCTGGCGCGCAAACCGTCAGATAGGGCTGAAAGCGGATCGCCGTGGGGATGGAAGAGGAAAGAAACATGCGAGTAATGTTGGGATTTCCCCTTTCTTCTTTCTTAAAGAGACGTATCGGAAAAGAAGAAACGACAGAAAATAAAAGACGAAGAAGGGAAGAGGAGAAGACTCAGAAAGGGTTGAGATAGAAGGATAGAAACGCGAGAGAAAAGCTATCCACGTACGTTTTCGTGGGTAACAAATTTATACGAGTTCGCCTGATTTATTGGCCGCAAGTTTAACAACGGCCGACCGGACCACCTCTTTCTATCCCAGAAAAAGGAGTGTGGTGAGAGAGTGCCTGCCGATAACAGAATTTATGACGCGCTCGTATGGATCCCTGCATCTCCAAGTAACTCGACGATCTTCCACTGAGATATTTGATACAGTGGACCAATCATTGATTCAGCCCGAATATATGGGATGCGTTTCGAACATGTACTGTATCATAAACGTTTTATGTGAACACGGTCAGGAATAGACATTTATCTTTTCGCTATCACGGAACTCCCTCGGTAGGTGGCGTCTATTCGAAACGTTCAACCAAACTTTCCAGCTGTACTGTATCAATTGCACAAATGAAAACGTGCTCTGTAAGACCAAGAGAAGAGAATTTCTATTACAAACAAAATGAGTTTGCCAGTTGAAAAAAGAAATTGCAAACGTTCCAATATCTTGTATTATATTTTCACTATCTTTCGATCCAAGCCGCAAATACGCGTATCTAAATGAAAATTTTCCAAGCATCATTTTGAAAAGTTTCACAAACGTTGTCTATCGCTGATCGACCACAATTGTCAAACGACGGTATAAACGACACGAAGCAACTAAAATAAATAACAGGCCGGTCACAACCAATACCTCGTAGCCAAACACTTAACGCGATACGAGAAAAGTTCCGCGGGAGAAAATAATGCGCCACCACTGAACGTGACTTCGTGGCGAATAATTTCACCCCAGTCCTCGAACAGCGTACCGTTTTGCAAATAAACGATCCTATGTTAACGGTGAACGAAATTGGTTGTTGGCTCGGCCGGAGAAACGGCACCAGCCAGGTGGGATGGGCTAACGAAGACGAAAAAAGAATTGCCTCAGTTTAAACAGTCCGGAGCGAGGTAAGTAGATAAGGCGAGGCGAGGCGAGGCGAGGCGAGGCGTGGCGAGGCGAGGCCGGGCCAGGGATGCGAGTTGTTATTTCAGACTCCGGAACGACGCCGAGGTTCCTAGTTAAGAATTAGCAAAGTAATTAAGAGTCAGGAAATGGAGCAAAATAAAGCAGGAGGGAGGAGGGCTTATATCTAGAACTTATACCGAACTTGCCGAGGAAGGGAAAGAGTCTAACTTAGCCTCGTCGGCCAAGGGAGAACGTTGATACGGCTCTTTTCCGTTCGAGAATTCAACAACCCTCCTTTCTCCCTTACATTCCCACAGTCCACCTCCGCTTTTAGCCAATTCCGCCGCCATCTCCTTTCCGGTTCGTTCGTTTCGTACGAATCTTCGGCTAGGAACGTTAGAACTTTCTTCGAAAAAGTCGGAGCAACGGAAACCGTTGGCGAGACGAGCGAATGACTGACCAACGGAATTACCTCACGCTTTCCACCTTCAAGAGTTGCTCTATGTCTTTCCGCTTCTGTTCCACGATGTTCATCGACGTTTATTAACTTCTTCGGTACGAGCATCAGCTATAGTCGACAGCCGTTGAAACATTTCTACGAACGACTAATATCAACAATTTTCCAAAACATACACATACCCTACAGTCATCTTTATTTATGTCCTCCTGTTTACTCTCATACTAGGGCGCATAGTTATAGACTGTCATTTCGTGTGACATTTTTCAGTTAAATAATTATTATTAGATCTCGCTCAGTTTAAAAAAATGTTGCTGTCGAGTGATACTACGCGACGAACGAGCGCCGTATCGAAGAAGTTAATCAACCGGTAATTCTTCGGTTAATCTTCCATAATTATTTATTTACACTCACAGTTGATTGATATCCTAAATATCGACGAGGATCGGTCGTATTCTTAATTTCGTTGGCTTTTACATGTCACACTGTGAATTTAACTTGCGCGTTTACGCGATCACACCGTTCAAAGTACACGCTCTGCGAACGAAATCATTGTAGCCAGACGTTCGCGGAGATTACGAGAGCAATTTTCGTTTTTCGTTTAATAAAATCGACTACGAGTCTATTGCACGAGTCCCGCTGGCGTTTCGCGCGACAATAAAATCCCGATCGATGAGACAATGCAATTTCGACAGCAATTGTAAGTTGGCATGAACAAGGTTATTTCGGAATTGGGAAGAGATCCGCATGTGGAAATTCGACGCTAAAATGATAAACCTCAACGTGACAGGGCATTCCTTATCGCGATTAGTTGGTTATTTTAAAGTTATACTCATGCGATACAGTGAACGGAGCTAAGAGATATGAGATTTTCTTTTGCGAGTACGAAAGGCTTACCAACAATCAGGATCATTCGTCTGTTTTTCAAGTTACTTTACATGCTTTTCGTTATGTAACAGATAGGGTTTAGATTTGCAAAAAAACGGAATAATTACTTATTGAAGAAGGAAGAAACAAGATTGAGTTACATTTAAGTATTGTACTTGTGACAGTGAATTTATAAAATTCTAGATGCATGAGTTTTTTGTATACCTTCCCTCTAACCCTTTCATAATATAGCGATAAGATGTTACTTTGAAGAATAATTTGCACAATAGCTCTTAAACAACGATTTTCAAACTTCTTCTTCAAAAGAGCTAAATAAAGGGGGAAACAAAAGAACGTTAGAATAAAGTATCCGCTATCTGTTAAAGAGCATTAAAAATTGGTTAAAGGAGTGAGACGAGAGGTGAGAAACAGCGGAGAAAAGTGGACGGTCGAAGGCCAACAGTAAAGGGGATAATCGGAAGAGACATCGATAGCCAGTGGTGGAGCCGTCAGAGACATCTGGTGGCTTTGTCTTCGGGCCAAGACACGCCTCCTTTACGACTTGGCTTAGCTCTATAAACGCTTTTCTTAGGAGGCAATCGGCTCCCTTTTGCGATTTACCGTTCATCGTGGACGATTCTTGCGCCAGACAAGCAAAAGGACACCGAATCGCAACGCGTTCTTCTGCAGCCAAGAACGTCGCGTGCTCGGAAAAAGAAAAGACCGAAGAAAGACTATTGGATGCAGCTAAGCCGTAAGAGCAGTTCGAAAGTACGATGGAAAAGGAAAGGACAACGACGAATCGTATGTGACGTAAGAGAAGGTCCGAGATTTGAAAATGAAACGCCAGATTTCACTATCTCGCAAACGTACAATCGGTTGGTCGTTTTCGTGACATTAAGTCACCTACTTAACTTTCAAAGACTTCGTAAGGTAGCTTACAGCGAATGAAACCATTTTCATTGCTCAGGTAAATAGAGACAACATTTTTAAATCGAAAAGACAAGAAATGGTTAGACACAAGCCGAATTCACACCATCCTACAATGTATCCTTAGGACAAACAGGACTTTTGAAAGTGTCCCGTCGACGCTATCGGAGGACAGATTCGAGACGAGCTGATAGGTTCTCTATCGCTTGCTTTGGGAACTCCTGAAATTTAGCCAAGTTTGATTGAAATTTGGCATCGTATCTGCAACATGCGCAACATACAGCGAGCTGATAAGAGAAATCGTTATAGTGCGACGCGACGTCGAGTACCATCGAGAATCCTTCGATTCTCCAGGAAAGCAGATTCTCCGTGAGTCGAGGTGTATCGGTAGAAGCGAATGATAGAAATTGGAGAAAGCAGAAACGAGTTGGGTACTTGGTGTTCGGTGCAGTAATACAGAATGACGGGTCCCATCGTCGAAAGGAACGACTTTCGAGATTTGAAAACGAGCTGCTGAAAAATTTGATTACTCGTAGCAAGGCACGCGAAGGGTCCAGCAACGGAAATGAGGGCGCGTCTTCTGATTGATCGAGCCGGGAGGAAATCGCCTCGAGATTGGTTATTATTACCCCGTTAATGCAGTTATCGTTGCCACCAATCGTGCTTCCAATCATCTTCGTTATTGAACTCCTCGCGACGAAATCGCCTTCCATCGCCCATTCTCTGCTCCCTCCCTTTCTTTTGTCACTCGATGTTTGTCTATCTTGTTGTGCTCATCCTACGAGTCCTGTTTCTCTTTCGTCAACCCCATTTCCTCCCGTGTCTCCGTTCATTCTGTCGCCTTTCGACATGCTGCGAGCGTGAAGAGAATGAATCTTGATTATCGATTTACTTAGAAGACCCCTCAGTCGATGTTTCGTTATCTTTGATAGATAGAGAAACGTAGAATCGCATATTCTTCCATTCCAGAAGTGTAGTCAGCGATTAGAAATGGTACAACGCTTAATAATAACAATTTATCGATTCGATGTCTAGTAACTTCGAATCTTTGGATGGCTGACCACAACAGGATTAGATCTACTGGATCGCTGTTCTAGACTTTCTGACACAATTAAACGAATATTATTAGTAAAGTTAGTATGGATATCAAAATAATGAAACAAGTGTTATCTATTATTTGACGTTAAATTATAAAAATGTAAAAAGCATTTGTGCAGTAAGTCTATAATTTACAACTTCCAAGAAAAACTTTATCACATGTTCTTCCAAACTTAAGGAATTTTCAACGATATATCAAATTGAAGATACGGAATGTAGGGATCAAAAATTAAAAGTGCCAAAACACATTTCTTCAATTTCCATTCTCTGCGAAATTTTATCTCGCAACCGCAAGGAAAGAACATTTATCGCTATCGTCGTAGGAAATCGACCTCGTTATGACACTGTTGACGATTTAAAATTCCCCACGTAGCTATTCCCCATTAATATCGAAGGGCCCGGCCGCGTTTTGGTTTGGCGGGCGAGCGACGGTGAAACAGAGACGGAGCGAGATTTATGCTCGGCTACGTGACAAAAGGCGACCAACTCGAGTCTAGTTTGCAGCCAGCGATGTTGCGACGGAAATCTGAAATATTCAGGGTACGGCAAAAGGTATACGTGGGAATTCGAGTCTGTCTGCAGTGTGTAATAAATTGAAACGTGCATATCTCCGGAGGCAAACCGTAGTCGTGGTATACCAACACGAAGCTGGCGAGTGCAGATAAGCAACGACGCGGTAATCCTCGGACACACTGTGTAAGTTAACGCTGGTAGACCTTGCGAATTACATTAACGTTCAAGCATCGTCGGTAGTGAGAGTCTGTACCGGAGTGACAGAGAAACAGAATATAAAGATAAAGGTGTAAAGCGGGTTAACGGAACGAGATAGAGAAGTGTGGCCTACGGAAAATAAAGGGTGAGAAGGAGGAAAAGAACAGCTCTCAGGATAATTCAAAAGGGTTGCTAGTCCTAACCGGAGACAAGCTACTATCTAGTTAAAAGGCGCACCGTACGCTTAAATGGTCGGTGTGGTTACAGGACGCAGCGTTAAAAGGTGCAAATAGCCGAAAGCTTAAAACGCCCCGCCGACTTTGCGAACACGAGGCGGACTCCGTGAGCCGGCTATCCCCTGAAAATATCCACCTGCGCACGGTAATAAAGTTAGGCCGGTGTTCGGCGGCGGAGAAATAGTTGCTCGAGGGCTGGAATTGCGGAACGCCTCGAAACAAAAGCTACCGGCAAGCCGAATTTACCTCTTTGTGAGAGGGAATTCCGGAGGAAACGAATCTTCGCCGCGAAGGATGCCGTTTCCAGTTGCGCCTCCGCTAATCCGCGCACGGTAATCGTTGCAAACCCTAAATTCGCCAGACTTTCAGTAGTATCGTTTTCAGAATGATCAACTCTCGATTCTCTATCCCTGTTTCACTTTATTCAATTAACGTTGCTCAAAATATTGCATCAATATAAAACCGAGAATTAAATTAACATTGTATCAAGTACCGAAGTACGAAGTTACGAGAAAATTGCTTCAGTCTTCCGAAACAAAACACATTTTTGTCTTTGTTTTATACACTACGTTACTCATTTCACACTCGCGACGTGGATTATGTGACACATTCATTACGTCCATCGTTACGATCTCAAGAAGTTCGTTAATTTCACGTTCATTAGTTACGAAGTATCCAAAGGAAGAACGAAGCACGCTTCACCAGCGCGAGTGTGTGTATAATTAAAGCGAAGGTTACGTCGTTAATTAGATTTCGTTACATGACAGCAACGACGAACAGAAAGAAAAAATCGTACCGATATACAACGTTTCACGTGCCGTTGGTTTTATTCCAGCCCGTTGGATCATAACCCTTGATTAGCTTTTATTGATTAAAGATTTCTTATCGTAGCTGAGAGTATGAAGAAGTTGTATTCATTTTGCATATTATGTGAAAAAGTGGCAGACTAAACATTTGCTTCCCATCGAGAAGAGAGATTTATTTACTCGTAATTCCAACGGTTCAGTATTTCCATAACAAATTACAGAATAACTGTACTACCATAAGTTACTTGCCAGTTATGATAGAAATAAATAAACTTCGTAATTATAGAGTTCAGCATGTTACGAAAAAAAATTATACTATGTTTTAAGGACCTTATTAACAACTGTCTTGAACCTAAATTAACAAGTGTGACTTATGAACAAGAGTATGTCAGCTGTCTTCGTTATATGCAAACGACCGTCACCACGTAATCATGTATCACATGTAAAATTGCGTTTACCAATTTCTTTACGTCATTCTTATAAAACAGACTTTAAAGCCGACCGATCCGTCTTTCGTACATTGTAATTTATTCGAGTGACGAGCCGTTATCGAAAAACATAACAAATGTCCTCGTCATCCGCAGCGAATTTTCGTCGGTGCCACTGAAAAGGAAAAAAGCATTTTCGTTCCTCCCTCGTCCTCTTTGCCTTGCGGTACAGAGAGTTGCTAGGGTACGTCAACGACTTAAATCGATATCGAACGATGCCGTGCCTCTCTCGTAGCAAAGTCATCCTAAAGAAACGGCCGACGGAGGGCAATTAATCATACAGATGCCAACAGAGGCCATGATAATAAATGCGCGAGATCGTGCTGCGTGAGAGAGAGAGAGAGAGAGAGAGAGAGAGAGAGAGAGAGAGAGAGAGAGTACATATGGGGGGGGGGGTCTGACGTTTCCGGATAGGGTGACAATCAGAATGACGCCGCGTATCCTTTGTAACCCGGCAATTAGTTTCCTCTGTCCTACGTGGTTGTCCTCTACCTAGTTACCTGCAGCCACTGGGAAACCAAGTGACACGAAACCGAAGAGAATCACACGTTGCATCACGGTCATGACAACTCGCATCTATATACTTGTACCCACCTACGTTTCATATGTCTGTATCTTGCTCAATTTTCGTATTTATGGTGAAGGAAGAATTTCCATTTTCTGACATATTGTATGTTCTGATATTATACAATTATGAAGCTTGAAATATTTATTAAACATTTGTATTCTTTTTTATGTAGTATTGAGTGTGGAAAAATAAATTAAAGTTGAATATGAAATGTTTAAAGCATTAACGTTGTTGTATTTGTTATAAATCTAAACTCTGTGACAAATCATCTTTCTGTTGAAGTTTAACTTTGGCCTCAATTTTCTGCGCTTAAAAACTGTCACTTATACCGCATTTCCTCTAAATCCTCATCTCCGCATGTTTCTGTTATATTTTATAGAGAACAGGAATGGCAATCGAAAGTCATTTATTCGATATACAATATTTAAACCGAATATTAACGGTGTCGTAACGCTTTACAGAAACGACGAGGACGATAAAATTGCAGATTCGTCGCGCCATTGCGGTCTAAATATGAGTGGAAATATAACCCTAATCGGCTCGGGGAGACCCGTGGGAGATGCAATAATCGGGAACGGTCCCCATACGACCATGAATTAATTCCGCGCGGATAATTCTCCATTATTCAAGCTGCGAAATGATATTTCGATTCCAGCGCGCAGTCGATCTACGCAATTGAACTTTTTACCATCCCCGCATTTTGTACAACGCTCTCACGTGTAAGCTATGATAGAACGTTTCGTAACAGTTTGACAGCATTGAACTTGATACGAATTATATCGTTCGAATTTGTCTCGATGAAAAATTCATAAATATGAGAAAGGATACAATTTCTACACAGAATTATTGATGTATAATTGTTGAATGATATGTATGCATATTTTTAAAATAGAGAGGTTGATTAACGAAGTATGATGTTAATAAACTTTATTTTTTATTATTTTATGTTTGAAAAAATAAATAAGTTCCGAATAAAGCAACCCTCTTAATGTAGCACTTTTTCTCGACTGATAATTTACTTACGTAGAAAATATGCATTAGACAAGAAACAATAAAATACCAGAGGAACGATAATAAACAGCGAAACTTCTATTTACCAAAACCGGGCTTTCCCATGAAACACTAAAGTCATTGTTCTCGAGTAGGTTCTCATTTTACAACCGAGGGCCAGTCGATGCAACTACCTGGACGAATGAAACCATTTTAATACTGTCGCTTTAATTACAAACGAGACCGACGCAGCGCGAAAACAAGCGCAAGCGGTCCGAAAGAAGAACGAGGAGACGCGAGTGTAGCCCGTAGGCTCATAAACCGTCGACAGCATTATGCTCTTCACGGTATAACTTCTCCCAAAAGCGTCGCTGCAATCAGCAATCCCCGCGACACCACGGACAAGGGCAACACCAGACAGGGTCGGAGGAAGTGGACTGGGTAATCGCGAACCCCCGAAACGCGAGAGTTGATAGGACGACGAGAAAAGGTCGAGGTAAATCTCAGAATTTAATATCCTTCGAAGAGATATGTAATATCTCCTAAAAGCCTCCGTGGACTTTTCTCCTATGAAACATGCGTACTTCTCCTACGAAAGATGCGTTACCTAAAAATCATTGAACGAGAAGTCATACGCATCTTTTTCGTTGCTTTTTTTAAAATTTGTGCTTTTCGTTCTACACTTTCGTTCTATACACTACAAGCCCTATCTTCCTCTCGTCAACGCCATCTCGTTAATTTTGTCAGACGGAGAAATGTGGAATTGCGTATTTCTCCACGTTAGAGTTGTATTTAGTGATTAGGATGTAAATTAAGATAGCTTCCAATTTCTAGATGGCTGACCACAACAGGACTAAATCTACTGAAATGCCGTCTAGAACTCATTTCAACTATTGCATCGATATTATTACCGAAATTAAAATGGTAAATCTCAGAATTTAGTATCTTTCGAATATACAATATTTATTAGAAGATTTTATGAGCTTTCTCATGCGAAAGCTGCGTTTGTGTCTGAAGATCATTGAATGAGAAGGCACATACGTGTGGCTCGTCGTTTTCTTCAAGGGCTGCGCTATAGTAATGCGACACTTGGTTGCCTGACGGAACAGGAGAAGATGGAACGAACGTGGAAAGATTATTGATGGGCCTCGATAGCTAAGACGAAGGCAAGCGAATCACTGCCGGTGTAATTACGAAATGGCTGTTAGGACGGAACGCCGCCGTTATTCTAGCACGAACCGATCCATCATCCACCGTCGCAACCGGGGTGGCGCTGAGCTGTAAACCCTCGGCTACCTTTTTTTTACCCTCCCCGTGTTCCCGGCTGATTTCATTCGCGCTTTAACGCCTTCCAGATGATCGGGGGATCGCCGATGTAATTACCATGAAGTGGCTTTCATCGAGCTGCGCCCATTTGATGCTCTTAAGGTGAATTCATTGTTCATGGGCCCGTCCGTATTGGGAATCGATCATAGATCACCGATGACACCATCGGCGTCGGTGCCGTCGATATCGGCCTGCCCGACAGCTATTTTCACGTCGAGAAAATCCTTTTTCCGCGAGACGATGGAAAATTACGCGTAAAAAGCATCGCGACGTTTTAATTTATTTACATGACCGTATGCGGTAAAGTGGGTGACCTTGATGCTCTGCTATTACTGAAGGTAAGCTATATGATCCATTGCTGTTGTATTTAATAGTAAAAAGAAAAATGAGCAAACTATTTTTAATCTGATCTTTAAAGTTCTGGTATCATCGCTGTAACTCTCCAACGACAGAGACCGAATCGATCAGAATATACGTAGATATTTTACATTCATTGCTTTCTAATGAATTCTTTTCGTTCGACTCTTTGTTTAATCGTTATGAAAGAAAATATTCGACATTTGTGACAATGACGGTGAAGTCTCTGTCAGCCGACGATTAACCTTGCAGCCCATCTGCAACTAACCTGAACCTCAATTAATCTCTGACAAATAGTACAATCTACCAATCAAGTAATAAAAATAATATCTCGATCGTCCAATCCGCCTTCTCACTTATTTCTTAATTAACCGGAGATCCATCAACCGAATCTTTCTTACCAATCGTCTCTTCTATTTTCTCCGGGAACAAAAACTGAAGATTCACCATGTCTGTGAAGAGTTCGACGTCGTCACCCATGGTGACGCAAACAGAGTGACGTGTTATTTACCGTCTTGGTGTAATCTCAGTTCGACCGGCGCTGCAACCAACCCCTTTCGCCGGCAACTTTCCTTTTTCTCTCGACGCGCCCCACGGCTATCCTTCGCGGTCCCTTTTTCCTCCGGGCTTCATCCACTTCCGTTCATCGTGCCGTTGACGGTTAAAAGTCGGCTTCTTGTCACTCGCCGCGAAGTCGTCGCTCGCACGTATCGCCTCGACGATCTTGCTTCCATTTTGCCTCGCGTCCTTTTCTCCGTGGCTTCTCTTATTTCCGTTTTTCCTCCTTTTGAGCAAGTGCGAGCCAGCCAGCTTCCGAGGAGACAGACGCGCGGTAAAATTGTTCGCGGCGCGTGAAACGTTCCGTCAAGATCAAGAAAGGGCAACTTGTATCAACCACCGTCGGAAACAAATAATTTCCCATCGCTCCGGGAAAATGGCTTTTGTTTTCTTGTTGCAGTCCGACGTTAGCTTCCTTTAACATCTACACGGATTTAAGCAGTGAGAAGAACTTGTGACGAGATGAATTTCTTGCTGTTGTTGTGGCGAATGTTCGTGGTGAGACTATAAGAAGATGTTATTTCAGGAAATTAAAAGTACGATGCAATCTTTTATCGTTTAATTTGTTTAATGTAGCATTCTATTATATTGTTGAGAAGATAGTAATTACAGCAAGTCGCAGAAGTATTTGAACAGTCAAAAAAACTTTTATGTCCAAAATATTTTGAAATTTCATTAGCACTATAATGAAACACGACTGTTGTTACGTCTGATGATTCTTTACGTTCGAGGCGGCCACCAACTGTGCACATAGAATTAAGCGGATCGCAATAATCCCAAGGAATTGTCATAAAAGGAGGCTTTTTGATTTACCACTAAGGCCATCAATTGGCATAAAACATCTTCGAGTCAAGAGATCCTTATGGTTATTGCTCTATCAGGTAAAAATTAGAGAAACGTGGGTTTCCTCGTGTTTTCCGGGATTCCAACCGCAAGCGATCAGTGGTGGGGCGATCACCATCGAGTAAGAGTTTTCCTTTGCAACAGCATCGTCACCGGACTTCACTGATTCATCATCTTTAGAACAGTCAACATCTCTTTACCGGGTTTTCACCCTTCAATCTTTCACCTACTTAACTTATGCCTTACGCACCAGCGTAACTATCTTTACAAAGTTGTTGGCAATATATATATTATCTTTGGACTGTTAACCAAGTGTTATACTAATTAAACCACCTTTATTACACTAATTGAAATAGGGGATCGATCAGTTCGTGGCGTCGATTGTCTAATCGCAACGGGAATTTACGACTCCCGTTGACTCACTTCCTCGCGATCGCGTCTCTTTGCGACTGGTCGAATAAACAACTATTGTGATCATATTGGTAAGGTTTGAGACGAATTTGAAAATGTATACAGAAGTTATGTACTGCAAACATATATGTATACTGAAAAGTAGGGTAAAAGATGATATCGAATTAAATTTGACGGATTTAAGGTGTAGTACAGTTTGGTCATATTTCTGACGATCTCCGAAGAATGTCTGGCGAATTGATTTGATGGTTTGAAGGAATCGTTCTTGATAACGGGCGGAATTTCCAAGCATTTCATTGAATAGCTGTAGCAAGGAGGAGAGGCCTTCTGAGAGGTATATTCATATAAATTTCAGAAGCCTGTACATTCGAGATGAACACATTCTTCAAACGAGGGAGGCTGAAAAGCAATGCCTCTTTTGAAATAGTATAAGCTTGAATAAGCACACCTAAGCGAGTTCTAAGAGAATTTTCTATTTCAATATTCCCTATTCCCTTTATTTAACTTATGACTATGCGATACCGACGAAGGTTACTGAGGCAAATCTAATTTGCATCTCTGCTATGGAAACGCTTTTCTTTATTAAAGAATAAATTTTTGGAGAAAGCTTGATCAACCGGATATCAATCTTTCCAAGTTTTTTTTTTTTTTTGAGTCAGCGACGAAAAGGAAAAAGAAAACGAGATAGCGGATTCTTAACTGAAAATTCAAATTCTAGCCGAGGTGTATTTCATAAAATTGTTTACTGTACATGCGAATGTTTCCAAGTAAATAGCAAATAGCGGCTACAGATAAATATACTTGCGTTGCGAAGATTAAACTCCACGCGCCATGTCTCTTTTGCCCACCTCAATAAATATTTTTAACTCTTTCAAAGTCCCTACTCTTTGAGTTTATTTGTCTGACAGAACGATTTAGTTCTTATTCATCGAAATGTTGCCTTACTTTTGCAGCAACGAATCAGAAAGATCACGAAAATTATACCAAAGAGAGATTTTTCTGTTTGAGGAAAATCGAATTAGTTCATTTTTTATGGCGTAACTGATGCATCTTTGAATTTAAAAAAATGTGTTTGTAGAGAGAGTTGGAAATATGTTACAAAATCTGAATTTGGGTTGTTGGTCCCGCAATGGCGCAAAGATACTGAAATAACTAGAGCACGGTTAATTCTCGAATTCACAAACAACTCTTAAATGTTTTTCCTTTCATTTAAATGGATTCCACGTGGCCTTAAATTTTCGATGAAGCACTTTAAACATCCAATATAGTAAATCTCCTTTTTCGCATAGATTTATCTTAAATTTAAGGGGATATTTTGACGGAAGTGCGATAAGATTCGGAGAGGCAATTTTGCACGATGCCAATATTCCTCGAGATTTACTAAAACGTTCCTGATCTGGCGAATTTGACTATGACATGGGAGATTATAAAGTATTAACCGGCGTTAATATTTTAATGGTTATCCGCTGCATGCTCGAGGATTCGCTCGGCCGCCCAAGCTATTCGCAAAAAATTGCCCGATAAAAGCGCCTTTATTGTTGTCCGGCCGAGCGTTAAAGTTCATCGGCCATACTGCAACAGTTTCGCTTCTAGAGGCTGGCACAGCCGTTCTCAACGGTTTGGAAAATGGATTCGTTGTTGCCAACCAATTTTCCCGCTCTTTCCCTTGTGTGCACGCGCTCCGGCGTTTTTCCTTCTTCCTTTTTTTGCAACCGCTTTTCTGACAATTTTCGAACACATCGAGGCCACTCGGCGGGAAAGAAATTGAAGAGCGACGCGGTGTGCGCCGAAACCACAAAATATTTGCCTTGTTTCTACCCTCTTTTCTGTTTTTAGGAGATCAGAATTAAAATTCTTCCTATGAATATGTACAATTGAGTTTGAAATATTCTGTGTTCCGGCTTTGCTATTGGATGATTAGAAATATTTTATTCTGTTTTCGAAGATAAAAAACTGAAAGACGGAAGAGAACTGCTGCATAAATAAATTCACAGACATATTTACAATCTTCTACTTTTGAAATCAAAATTTCTTGTTTTAGAAAGTGCCGCCGTAAAAGTATGTTGAAGTTTCTAGTCCATCGTATCATAGAAATTGTCCTAGTCTAAAAGGTTAAATAATATTTCAAAAGAATTTGCTAACTGATCTCTATTGGTCTAGATTTCCCGATGATACGAAAGAATCTGAGATCGAACCGGTCGCTTCAGATAATATCAGAGATCAAAGTTTGGAACGGCGGCAGGCAGGAGCCTCGACTCAGCCACAGTTCCGAAGTATGGCAATATTTTAAGCTTCGAAACTTTCGGTTAGTTCGATTCAGATTTCCGGTTAGCAATTCGTCTATTTCTCGACGCCATCTCGTCTAAACGATCTTCGCGGTGGAACAGGCTCTTCGCAGTAGATTAATCGTCGATCCCAGCGTTGTCGGTGAGAGCAAGTAGCGAAGGAACGGGCTAAAGGGGAACGGAACACCAGTAAAGCTTTCAAGGATACCAGTAGGCCAACGGAGGAGGCAATTATCCTCGTATCGAACGTAGTCCTTCCATGGCTGATTGTACGCGCGGCCGTAGCAAGATTTACAACCCCTAAATCACTGCCCGAGGAGAAAGTTGGAGGGGGCAGAGAAAAAACAATGGTAGAGAAACAGAGAAACGTAGAGTCGAATCGTAGGCAGTGTAAGAGAGAAAGGTGGAAACACTGTGGGAAAAGGGGGGACAGACGAGAAACCAGAGAGAAAAGAGGGACGGTTGTAACAGGAAGAGGATCTATGCGCACAGCTTTTCTTCCTAGCAATTTCCCGCCTAACACAGCAAGCCTTCGTTCTAACTTTAGCGGCTCGCAGTCGCCGCGTCGGCTCGCCTAAGCCTGGTTCACAGTTACAAATATTAATTTCCAGCTTCGCACACCCTATTTTCCTCGTTTTCTCGACCGACAAACCCAGGGAGGTGTTCAGCAAAGGCATTGAACGTTTATCACCATCGCTTGTTCCGAGCGATACCAACACCGTGCCGCACATAAGTCAAGATGATTAACACGCTAGGCGTGCGTGACTGGCTGTGAGCGAGTCGAATTTATTCACTTCTCTCACCCCCTCTGCATCGCCTCTACCTCCGTCTTCGTCTTTTACCGTCTCCGCCTTCCATCGAGGTTCCTTTTCCTGCTCTTGTTATTCCGTCTTCTTCGGTATCCTCTTCCTTGTTCGCTCCATTTCACGTTAGCCACCTTTTTTACGACCTTCTGCCCAGCACCGACATCGGTGAGCAGTTAAGGTCATGAAGTTTAAATTGCCACGTGCTCGCCGATTCGCCGGCCAATTAAACTCCTTTGCTCGCATCCGAGGTTCACGGGCATAGTGCATTCACGTTGCATTCCAACGTAAACTGTACCTCGATCGACCACCGAGCATCTGTTCAGTCGACGACTGCTTAGACGATTGAGACCTTGTAGCTAAATAGTAGTTCGTTGGTTCGAGAAGTTCCTAAAGAATTACGTAGTTGTAACGAGCGTGATCGGAATTTGAGCTTAAAGGCGGGTCCATATTATTGCAATAGGGTCTGGTTTCACAAAGTTTATTCTGTGGAAAATAATACTAGTGTCGAAAGAACACAAGTGTGTAATTCACAAAATTTTATTTAGATTCTAAGTATCTTAGATTGTAGATAAATCTTTATCGTAATTAAATTTACGACGCGAGACTGCGTCATCACTGATCTTTGAAATTTGTACATAGATGTAATCATGTCTTTACAAAATTAATATAATTCTGCGATTCGGGTGTCTCTTTCTGTTCTAAAGCGAAAAAATAAGAAAAATCGAATACTCGCATAGTCAAAATCTCAGTACAAGTAAACTTCTTATTTCTATCATTCCGTTCATTTGCAGAAATCGTTGCAAACACAACATCTCGGAGACAATTCATCAGTATTGTTAATGAAAAAATTGATTCCCCGAATTCGTCACAATTGATAGAAATAAACCGTTTAATCGCTTAGCTACGATTGGGGATTATAATTCTCTGACAAAGCAGCACATGAATGAATCGGTTGGCTTGAATTCGTCGGAAATAAATCGGCTTGCCTCTCTAAGCCCACGTATTGGCGGTGTTTTCTCGGGAAATGAAATCTCGCTCACAAAGCCGCCTGCTCCGCCATGGCAAACCCACTCCACGGTGGATATGGAATTTTTTTCGACGGCCATTTCGATAACCATTAATGGCATACGGCATCTCGTGCACCGTATTCGTTTCCACGGTATTTCGCGTTTCCTGTACGAACACGAGAACTTCTCGAGATGCATGCTCTCGGGCGCACACGTGTTCGTGTAAATTTCAAAGGCTCTTTCAAACGCGATGAAAACCGATCCTTGGCCTCGTAAATGCGACCTATCTCACGGTGACTGAAACAGCCTGACTGCTGATTTTCTATGAAGAAACAAATTTCAAATATACATCGAAGTTCATTTTCTAAAAGAAAATTAAAATTTTGAATTTCAAATTTCAAATCTGAATGATTTCATTTCATCACAGGTTTCTAGTATACTTTCTAGTATGAATTACTCAATGCGTGAAAAATGTATAAAGTATTATATTATACTGATAATATTGGCGATTGATGCAGGGAATCATATACTAAGAACATTATGATTAATTATACCAAGCTGAATGTCGTTAAACACTATGCTATGATAAACATTGATTCATTTTATCAGTTCGGCTATGTTATACATAAATAAAACAGAATTAGCTTCTGTTACTTGTGAATCGTACATCGAATTATTACACATTATAGAGCTTTAAATATTCATATGTCAGAAATAATTACAGAATTCTACGTGAAATGGTTGTAGCTAATACCTGATATAACACGAAACTACAGCTCGTATAAAATCATAATGCTCTCTTCTCGAGTTCATTCAAACAATCTCGTTCGATTCTGTATGACCCTGAGCTCCTTCAATTTTTACTTGTATATTTTACTCAACATTTTCATGTCGAATACGAATTCGATTTTTATAAAAAATATACGAAATAACGATGTTTAATTAATGTTATAAAACAAAAAACTATATAAAAAAATTCATTACTCCATGGTCTCACGCCGTTGAATCTTTTTTTTTTCAAGCAAACGAACCACGAGGGCACGCACGGGTACAACATAAATGCTACACGTTTGGACCGCACGTGCTCACCGCGATCTTTTACGACCATTTTACTCGACTTTTATACGCGCATGGTACGCATCAAGGATTTGGTACATTATAATGGATAGGATAAAACCGTGGGTTACTGTTTCGATGATAAAGCGAGCCACTCGCTGCGCGAACTTTATCAAAACTTTATTACATGCTCCCTTCTTTTTTTGAAAAATTGCACGCAGCCGGTTGCTTGAAGAAGGGTACGCTACTTTGCGTGAGTTATGGATAAAACCGTGTGAAAAGTAGAGCCGAGAGAAGTACATTTCAGAAATAGTAAAGGTGATATGTACATGTATACCGTCGTAAATGCAATGCTAACTGAAAGATCTTTGAAATTGCGAAATAAAAGAAGATAATACAAAATTCTCAAACGTGTGATCTTCTGTATTAATAAATCATTACTCACAGTATATTTGATTGTTTTAGGTCGTAATATTACAAAACATGTAAAGCTGATGAGTTTCAGACCTTCTTTATGGATGCCAAAAATATACAGGTGCGCTTTTGACAAAATTAATGCTTACACATAGTTATACACATATAAACATCACTTTTTATATCTTTTGATCACATCGTTGTCGAGCAAAAATAAGAGAAAAAGGACCGTCATTGTTAGCGGAGCTTTAGACATGCGTAAAATGTTCGATAAAAGCCAGAAGCCGAAGGAACGATCAGGCGTCATAATCGCAATCGAATTTTGCGGATATCCACGACAGACACGTACGATCTGATCGGCTCATCCTACCGCAGAATATCTGTCTGGTGTTTGCTTAATGCATAAGCAATTTCCGTGTCGGAGGCGCCACAGACAGCTTCCTATAATAACCCACTTACGGAGTCGAGGATGAACTATTGTCGTTTCTTCGAACAAGCTGGGATTTCGAGTCCTTTTCAAAGGTATCAAAGACACGAGAGATCGTAAACCACTTCCAGAAGATTTTTGTTCCGCCAAGAGAATTCTGTACGTGTGAAATCGGCGGCACAGGAAAAAAGAAAAAGAAACGAAAGCACCCGGTCTTTCGACCTGATCTTGTACGATCGCGTTCGGTTGCCTTGAGGGATTCGCGGCGACAATATATCCTCGGTCGACTTGGGAGGATACGCCGGAGGTAGGAGATATTAGGTCACACACCGCTGAGGAGTACGGATTTACAATGAAGTTTGATTGGCATTTGACTGTAGTTCGATTGATAATGGTGGGGATCTCGTATTACTAAATTTCTAAAGCCTTGAATGCAATCCGGAATGTGTTCTGCAAAACCAATACGTATAGTAAATTGCAAATTGGAAAAGGTGAAATGACGTGAACAAAAAAATTACCTTTTTACAATTTCTTGAGAATTGTCTTCTGACAAAATCCCTTCGAATGGATTAAACGTTACTTTCATGATTTCGTTGATGGAGATATATAATCCCTAAATGTGGTGTTAATAAGATTGTGAATAGGATAGTAGCCTGTGTAGATAATATTACAGGTGCTGTATATGTAAGAACAGTAAAATATTTGTACTGACGAAGTCTTGGAAAGTGCGATACAAGAAAACTTAAGTGTCTGATCATTACAGGTTAATACTACTCCGGATGCAATATTGAGAATTAAACGTAACTAATATGAAACTTCTTTTTACATAGAATTTAGATGATGTTTCATACTGTCAGTAGTTTGATTGAAATCAGGAAGGCTTTTGTTGCAAATATTTTATTGTTAGAAAATATGAAGCAGATCGCAAAAGTTGAGGAACGATAATGGTTTCACCGACTGTTTCTTCTCCTCTTTATTTTTTCGCTTCTGACACATTATACAGCAACAATTGTTTAAACCATTATTTTATAGAATAGTTGTAGCATTATTTACACAACATAACCTGCTGGAGTCGATTTACAGCATAAAGTTATTCTTCAATTTATTAACCTACTCACCCGCCTAATTTTTTTATTCATCGTATGCGTTTCGCCGTGAGAAATATTTCAGATTGTTCGAGTATACATGTTTCGATTCACTTAACTGGCAAGTGGCATTTTGGCTTGCGCGATCTCACAATTTTTCGATTTTAGTTCCGTTATCGCCTAACGTAAATTTATCGCCAATTTCTCTAAAAATACATCCCCTAAGTCTGACGTCATTTAAGTTTATTGGAATCAAAGAAATGATATCGAGCATTAAAAAATGTCTTCTTTACGATATTTGGAATACATCACGCGCAGAATTAATAGTTCGTGATTATTTGAGTTTATAGAAAATATCACCAATCGTGGGAATGTATATTCCTGGTATAATGTTGTATGACAAGCATCAATAATTACTTCGAGAAAACTTAAATAATACTAGAAACATAATCATACTTTTTGCTGCTAGAATTCCTCTAATTTACTAAATCATATTCGTCACTTATCTATCGTAATTACTCCTATCAACGAACGAATAACACGATATAAAGTAAACACCTAATAACGTGAAATCGACTCCGATACGATTATCCTCGACACCGAAATATGCGTAGTCACACCCTTCTGTCTATCTCGCGTGATTGCGTCAAGCGTAAGTTCACATCGACTGGTCGCAATCCAATGAATCCGGATTACTCGCGGAAGCGGGAGGTGATTTCCTTCGAAGCGTGGAGGAGGCCCGGTGTATCGCATCAAGGATCGCTTTCACGGGTCGTTGCGTTTCATAAATTGGCCGTCGGTTTCATTGGTTTCGAACCCGTGACAATTCACGAGAGCATGCGCGCTGCTGCACTTCAGCCACACGGGACAGACCGATGCGCGTTTTTCATTTTGTTTCGATCGAATGGAAAACAAGAAAAAAGAAAAGAAAAAGAAAAAAGAGATGCGGAAAGTCCAGCGCTAGACTCGAAGCGTGAAAGAGTAAGATAGATAGACATAATAGATAGCTGGAGCGAATAAGGAAAACCACGGAATCACGATGAGCCGTGGTAATCATCGGCACTCTTTACATATGAAACCCGACCGACTATCCATCCCTGCGGGTGTTCATAACGCATGGCTAGCTCATCAGGTAAATGCACGATCGATATTACGCGCGGCGAGCGCAGGGAATTGCAATTGCTATCTAATAACCCTACAAATATCATATCTTAACCTCCCATTCCCGCTGAACCAGCCGCTCTTTCTCTGTTTCTCTTTCTACCACTATTTCTCTCGTGTTCGCCCTCTGCATACGTGTGCACGACCCGACGAACGCGACCATCGTGTTTATTCGGTCGAGGTGACTCGTGCATAAAGGCGGGCGTGTGCCCGGTACGCGTTCACCATCGATACGAAATCGATAATCAATGAATCGACAGACGGAATGTCATCGTCGATGTTGTACGCGTTTTCGATCCTTCCGCTGGCGTGCTGCTGTTGAACGCCGGAAACGGGCTGGCTACGAAGCGCGGATGATTTTCCTTTCAGCTCGCAGTTATATAGCAACGAGTTTCACGGGGCGTTGGGATTCGTTGGCTCGATAGGATGAATTAGTTTCGGTCCACGAATTAGTGGCCGTTACTACTGGTGGGTTGGGTCGCGAGTGGACATCTAACTTTCGCGCCGCTTTTCTGGCCGTGATTCGTACGGTTTCGGATTGGGGTTACATTTTGTTTAGACGAGTTCCCATTCCCCTATTTGCGAACTTCAAGTCCTTGCTTCCTCGTTCGTCATCATTTTCTGCTACTAGATTTGACTTTAAATATCCCTGTGATTAGGTACAGCATTCTTTAATTTACGATCCCATCTACATATAATAGAAAAATATTATGTATGACAGATAAGATTAGACTCGTAACTCTGAAGAAATCATCTTTATAAATGATCTTAGGGAACTTGCTAGTAAAAGACTTGAAACGAAAGCAGAAACTCGATACGATGTTGTTCGATGTAATTAAATAATTTTGCGTGAGTTCCATGGGAGTTAAAAACGAATTTACATAAAAAACAATCCGCTCATCAGAACGTTACGCATTATTCCCGCTATCGAAACTTATCGCATATCGGTTAACGAGAAAGCGTTAATTGGCGCGAATAAAGTGTATCACGCTCGCGAAACATTACGTTCCATGAACGGCCATTCATTTGTTAATTTTAATTGTAACTTAATAATCACGATACCGCTTCCGCGTCCTGCTTGATTATTAGAATCGACGCGTGAAACGAACGGGACGACACGTCCGATCGTGTTTCTCGAAAATGGCGGAACGAGAAATCGAGAGGTGAGGGAGGGACGGTCGCAATTTTCCATCAACGACGAACAGCGATATCGAGACACGCGCAACCAGAAACGTAATCAATGAATGGATAAGTTTCCAATGCAGCGCAGGGCAACCAACGAGGCGGACAATGCTAATCGCTCTTCGTAATAACAATCGTTGTCATCGTGTTATCTACGCCGGTTATTATCCGGCGATAATCACGCTCGTGATTATAGCACAGATTCGCGAACCAAGTAAATTGCTTCGTTGCGGTGTGTATGTCAGCGTTGATGATTTCATAGCTTTATGAAGGTAAATTGTCAACAAGAAACGGCTAAAGTATAATATGTTAGAAAAATATTCACTTCAGTTGTTATAATTTCATTAGATACGGATCATACCTTATGAAAATTATACGAATAATTGAGATATTCGAGATGGAATATCGCAGAGCGGAAAATGTATATGAATAATTCAATTTTTTAATTCTCTAACACTGTGTCCAAATTAGAGTTAATTAGAGAGAGCCGCGTACGGAATGGAATTACCTGAATTCTGTGATTTAATGCGGAGCTTTTATAAGAAGAATACGTTCTACCAAATTACACTTCGTTATATTTTAAAATTTATGCGAGATAAAATTGTTTCAAGACAGGACGATAATAAAGGAAAACTGTAAACTAATAGCGATTAATGCAAAACGACTGGTGTAGAATTTTAATAGCATGAAAGAAGAGAATTTGTACCAAGTACGTGAAATTATGATACAATATGCGTATAAAATCGTGAAAAATTGAATAAAATGCGTTAATTCACAAATTTTAAAACAGATATTCCAATCTTTCCATAAAACCAAACAGATAACGAAACAAACCAACCGCAACTGAAATGTAAAACCTTGATATTCTTTGCTTGGATTAATAAAAATAATTCAATCAGAAGCTTCGTAATTGCCGATATTCATGCAATCTAACCTCTGCTCGTATCAACAGCTCGAGATCGTTTTATCCAGCGGTTTACGACAGCCGAGTTCATTATTACGGTCGGTGAAACCGCATCTCATATGCTTGAGCATCCGAACGGCGTATCCCAAGGGCGCAAGCAGGAAAATGGCAATGGTTGGTAGCCGTGGCCCAATGTCCAGCCAGGCAACGATTGCCATGGCCAACGGATCTCCCGCTACGCACGTTATGATATTGCTATATTATGCTAATTACGCGGTGCCGACTCATGGTCAATTGTGCATACTAATGGCGATAGCCGCACGACCAAGTGCCGTTACGATTGATCAAAGGTGCTTTGGTTATGCTAATTCCGCTTAAACGCAAGTCAACAACAGGGGATCAAGAAACGGGCACAAGAAGGGAACGGGAAGTGAGTAACGAGAATTCGTAAAATTTTTACGATGAAAAGTTAAACGTCGTAAATGCGAAGAAGATGGATCGTTATGTGTAATTTTCTTTGACTTTATGAATGATAAATTCTGATCGAAGCTCATTTCCTTGAATTAGTCGCTCTTTAGTATTTTCATCGAAATTACTTGCTGTATTAATTATTAACTACCGGTGGAATTATGAGGACTAGAAATTCTATCGACGAGGAGAATGAGTTACTTGAGAATTTACGATCTATGATTCCTTAAGGCGTTACGTTATCACCTCCCTTAGCGTGAAACGCAATATGAAGCAATATTACTCCCTCCATGACAATCTTAGGGGATTACAAACGTATTAATAGATGGGGATACCAGTAATCCAATGAATTTATAGTTAGCACTGAGCTACCTCTGTCGTATTGCAAGCGGTAATCCTGAGCTGCGTTACGTCCTTGTCTACGCATCTATCCGTATACTCAACGTTTGCTGAATCACACTCCCGCCTAGAAACACATCACGTACCCGAATCCTCCTAAATCACACAAACTTATTAAATACAAAATTACTCTCAAACAATAAGATTATCTTTACTTGTCAAAATATCATCCTATTTTCTTTGAATCAAATTGCCACGATGCGCAACCGACGATCGAGCTTTTGATGTCGCTTAACGTTAATCCATCCTCGTAGCAACGATAAAATAGGTTCTTTAATCAGATTCTTCTGTAACAAAGAACAGGTTGTGACAATGCGGGAAGCTGTCGTAAAGAAGACACGGGGTAGGATGATAAATAATCGTGATTTCATTTGTCAGGATGAAAGCGAAAGGTATGAAGAGTAATAAAGAGCAGTGAAGAATAAAACGGATCATTGTGTAGGCAATCGAGGAAAAAATGGAAAGATACAAGAAAAGAAAAATTGAATAAGAATTGCTCTGAATTTTACATAAACGGAGAAAGACAAAGCGAAGTATAAATCGCATGGCGATCGGAGCGAGTGGCTTCGTGTGGCGTTGTTTGAATTCTTAATTAACGCTGCTTGATTACATAATACTCATCGCAGCTTAATAATTCATAAGTTACTTGAGGAAGGGCACGCGTTCGTTTAACAAACATCACATCACCTAGTCATTACGAGCTAATTGAAAATGATGATGACAGTAAAACAAAGCCGCCACTCAAGTCGAAACAATGCGGCCTCAATTTCACCTTTTGTTGCGTGTCGTCGTCGTAACACACTCTTTTCCATCGCTGGACATTCCCTTATGTGTAATCCGTATTCTTTCACCCCAAAGGAAAGGACGGACAGTTGCCAGTTATGATAGCCTCGAAATAGACAAAAGATAGGACAAACAATGAGTGTTGTCGTCGATCTGACGAACTGCACTAGATGGCACGTGGCTCGGTTGCTCGACGTCACAAAAGCGAACATGGATCGAGTAAGTTTCATCCAAACGGTCTCAAAACGATGGTTGCGTGACGCAGGGTAGAATTATTTGTAAGCATAATATTATTATAAATACATCATAAAATTTAGCAAGAAGGACTAATATCAAAGGATAAATTTCTATTTTTTACTTTCAGTTGTGTACGTTTGAAGATGTTTGTTCTGATTTTAAAAATGCAAAGAAACGCAGATTATATTTTAAGAAAAATAACGAAGAACTTCCAAAAATTCAAAATAATATTAATAAGTCAATAGAAAATCAAGCAGAATATTAACAGATCAATAAGAATGTTCGTGCCATAACGAAGAATCACAAGGAACTGATAGATAACAGGACATCCTACGGAATGTGAAGCATTATGAATAAATTTCGAAGCAGTTATGTGGATTATGGGCAGATTCGCCATCGGAACATTTCGGTTGATCCGGCGATTGCGTAATTTGAGAAAATTCACGGGGCAGTCGGATATCGATGGCCGCTCTTACAGGGATTTCTCCGGCAGGATAGCTAACCAGCCAGCAGTATACCCTATGGTCGGACGTAATCGCGTTTACGGTCGTAGCTGGAGTTCGCGAAATCGGGCGGTAAATATTTGAAACGACCCGTCATTAGGCATTAGCTAAACTCCGCCGGCGAACCGCTCTTAAGCTTCCGGTTTCGAGGAGGAAATCCCAGCCTTGCAAACGAACGCCATACATCCTGTAGGAAGGGCGCACGTGCACCCAAGTGGTCAACGCTACTAATGTTACTGTGGCCATTTAAGGGGAGTTACATGTCGAGAAGTCAATATCCTGCCGGGAGTAAAATAACTTTCGTAAAATTGCCGCCCCTTTAACCAAGGGATTGAGTTTAAAAGTTGCACGCATGCACACAGACGCATATTGTGTATATTTCGCCGACTTATCCGGCGATTATGTTGCATCCTTGTCCACGATGGAACGTTACTCAATGAAAATATTTATTTTAAATGGATGAGCGAATAAATGAAACGAGTAATGTGTTTTCTAGATTAATAAGAAACGAATTACCTTACGATGCTCACTATCTTTTGTGTCGTGTTAATATAACACTGTTATTTTTCATTACGCAATATCGGTTAATATTCGCAGGGAAATATAAACATGTTTGTGTAAATTGTTTAAAAAAGCGTCGGTGTAAAAATATATATTTGAAATTCACAAAGCTGGATTCTTCGCAACAAAACGAGAGCTTTCTATCGCGATTTCTCTGCTCCTCTCCTGTCCTTCGGATGTTTGTTTTTAACGAACATTCCCAGAACGCGTGTAATTAATAGGAAGCTTAATTAATGCTTGAAAAGATAATTCGGTTGAAGCATTTCGATAATGTTATACACACAAGTACCTTTGTAATTACACCGTATGAAGCTTCATATTACATTGCTGATAAACAAATTATACAAATTTAACAGAGGGAACAGCGCATACTGTATATTTTCACTTTAATGTTCCCAATAGAATAATTCAAACATATGACAAACATTATTTCGCTACAATAATAATGTACACTACTGTATCACACTTCATTTTATTCATTTGTTAGAATTTCAAGCTATACTTTGATTACATAATGTTTCTAGTAGATATCTCTATATTCGTAGAAAAACGTGAATAGTAGAACAGATGTGCGAAAAGAATGCCGTGAGGAGGAAGGACGATAGAAAAGACACGAGGAGGGAATAGAGAGAAAATATCCAAGAAGAGAAAAGAGAGTACCGCGAAAAGGGAGGTCGAGGGTTAGGCTGTTCTTTCACTGTCAATAACACTCCCCTGGGGCGTGATAGATTGGCCCACCCTTACTATCCAGTCACCATTTATCTACTTTTTGTCCCACACTTTCGTTTCGTGGCCACCTTAGCGATCGGCCGGGAGTGTTTACCATCGTAGAGAAGAGGAAACCTGCTCGTACAGAAGCTCTCCCCTTTCCATTCCTCTTATTTCCTCGACGTTCACAAAATCTCTGAGTTGATCCTACATAGTCTGGCAGAAGGATCAGCAAAGCTCCATGTATATGACCGCGACAACGAAATCTGATTGTAGGACAAAACAACTTAATTTCCATCCAAATAGTTTTGAAACGTATAAATATCTCGACGAAGATGTTACTAGTTTAAAATGAAAGAATTAATCACCTGTAAGATATGAAAGATTAAAACATATCGTGGAATTCAAAGTTCAATTTGTTGATAAAGTCATAGGGATTTGTACTTTTCTAAATTCGAAGAGAATGATATTTGGCTTATTAAAATTCAGTTCGGCAGATCTGCTGTTACTATTACCCTATTTTCATGTTTCGAGTTAATTCCAGCCAGAAAGTCCAATCATCGCAATTTACGATACACGAAACCAATTTCCGAAGAACTTTATATCGACGATCATCCACCGTTGTCCGGCTATTTCCAAGAATCTTCTAAAATAATGGAAATAGTTGGCAACCACTTGATATTATGTCGAACAGCATGAACGCCGCCGAATCGGAGTGGAAAGGTCGCCGATTGAAAAAGTTTCCAAGATCTCGCTCAAAGGTGGAGCTTTCGGTAGAGAGCAAGATAGATATCACGGAAACATCTAAACCCAGAGCGTCGAAGGAGAAGAAACCAGCTTAAGTTCGCGAAATCTTCACCTCGCAGACTAGAGGAAATCGAATCGCATCCAGACCCCATTGACCTGACCTCCGCAATTATATTTAATTAAGAATGACCGGCTGGGGTCAGTCCCGAGAAACGGTCTCCATTTTTCTTTATTTCATCCGGTCGCTTTTCTCTTTGCCTTCTTTCCTTCTTCCCCTCATTCGTCGTCCACGGAGACTTTCCGTATTCGAATTCCCCATCCGTTGCGCCTGTATTTCGCATCGGATTAATAAAACTTAACGAGCCGAGCCACCGAGGTATTGCAAGCCAATTACGTTATTTTCTCTGACCATGCCCACTCTTGTACCTTCCTCCTGGTACCAGTCTCACACATGCTCTCTTTGCACTCGTTTCTCTTGCTTTTCGAGGTAAATTAGGGGACTCCCTTATAAGCATGTAGTCGCAAGCAAGTTTCGAATGAATTTCGACGACGATAAAAATCTTTGTATTTACAGAGAGTATATTGCTTGCGTGTCGGAGCTATTTGTATCGTGAAATAGTACTGTGTGTTATTTGTTTCTCTGGTAGTTAATATTTACCATTTTTATTGTCTTTGTTAAGTAGAATAGAAATAGTGGTGTATGGAAGCATTCAAACACTTGTGGGGAATATTACTGAAAGTGGAATTGAATTTCTACATGGCAAGCTTTACGGTGAACTCCAAGAACGTAATCAACGAAACGATTAGTTTCTATGGTACGGCTGTTGTCGAAGAAAAGGGACGAAGGATGAGATTCATAGCGTAGACAGTAGAAACGGGCTGCTGGTTGTCGGCGTACCGCCAACTTGATAATTGGAAATTCATGAGATTCCTAAACTAAGTTGTTCTGATCTACTCCATTCCCGTATGGCCACCTGACCTTTATATATACGATGGTGAACTGGCAAAGATTAGCGATTAGAATTATCCCGGCCATTCTATTTTCCGACCTCCAGAACCGGAATGTTCTCATTTATGTTAAAAATGCTTGACACGATTTTCGAATCCATATGAAATTGTGTTAGCTTCAAATGAACTATTTTCACAAATATGTTGATAGTAATGTAACTGCTGAACCACGAGATATTTCGTTGTTGCATTGACTTCCGATTGTGTATTCGAGATTCCATAAATTGATCTCGTTACGTTTCACGTTACGCATACGTTATTGCCAAATACAAATGCGATAAGAAGAAAAGGAGAAATAATAGAATTAAGTCTAAAAAATTATGGAATAGAGATCATTGCCATTTATGTATTCTATTTTTCCAAAACTCTCTTACATATATTTATGCGCGATATAACCTGAATATTAGCTTTTATTATCATCGATGATTGCGAGCACGTTTTAACATTCAGAAACCAGTTCCTTCCATAATCTGATAAGGCTAACGTT
The DNA here is from genome assembly GCF_041682495.2 of Bombus fervidus. Classification (NCBI taxonomy): domain Eukaryota; kingdom Metazoa; phylum Arthropoda; class Insecta; order Hymenoptera; family Apidae; genus Bombus; species Bombus fervidus. The sequence goes on along the minus strand of NC_091523.1, from coordinate 1,200,259 downwards.
ATCTGAACGCATGATTTAAAATTTATATAGCAAGATCTGATTATTCGACATGATTAAAACAGCTGTTTTATACAAGAGATCCAACGAAGCGAAACGGTTAAAATTTTGAAATTTTTCCCGCAAAAGCATCGACCTCGTCGAAGTTAAGAACTCGAAGAGCATGCTGCAACAGCCAACGATAATCTCCGAGATAATGGGAAGCCTGAGACCATATTGCGACGTATTGTATGCGTCTGTTCATGATCGAGAACAATAGGGTAGCCATGGTTAATGACCAATCTCTAGAAACCAGGCAAAATTTCGATAGTTGGTACAGAGATAGCAAGAGAAGTCGAGACGCATTTCAATCGACTCGTGAAAGGTCCGTGATACAGGAACTCTGTCGTTGTATACTGTAAGTGTTAAATGTAAAATGTAAATTTAAATTGTAGGAATGTTATCAATTTATAAGTACTTATTTTATTTTATTATAGGTATTTATAAGTACAATTTATAATTAAACTACGGATATTTATGCAAGTGTACATATTTACGAATACAATTACAAAAGTTTCATCTACTAAATATCATGACGAATGTTACACCTTTAATATTTTACATATTTTTGTCTATTATGTGCATTTCTGGACCTTTAAATATTCCGTAAATGCAGGGGCATGCACAGTTTATTCGTAATAAGAGAAACTGCGAATTTCCATTTTAAATTTTTGGATACAATCTTCGTGAGAATTTCTCACTCAAAATTCAGTAGAAATTATTGTACAAGATGTGATGCAACTAACTTTTCAAGTTCAGTAGAATGAAAAGCTATAATATTTCGTGAGCAAAACTCAGCTAGCCTTATGCGATGAAGGATCAAAAGATTTGAATGCTAGATGCATGAGTCTGTTTAAATGTCTGAATGTGACTTCTGGTTAAAGAACTATCAACGATAAGAAACGATGGACGACAAAAAACAATGTTATTTTCCAAGCAGTTTGTCGCTTTGTAAACTCGGTTGCAACGTAGAGACGACAGTTTAGAAAGCATCTGCTGCAATAACATTAACAATCATACTGAAAAATATTCGTCTTTAGTTTCTTTTAGCAAGCAGCACGGTAAAAAGTTTTACAAAGATTTACGCCAAAAAACATATGTGTGTGTGTACGCGGTGAAATAGTATCGAAAATGCTCGAAATTGTTTGGCCAGGAACTTATCCCAAGTAGTGTAAATGTTTTACGAAAGTCACTTTCGACAACAGAAACTTGGAATGATATACACGGTGAATGAAAAGTAAGGAACTTCAAAGGGTATATTTTTTCTAGCTTATAAAAAGATCATGATTGGGAACCCGGTTTTACACAGAATCGTACTACTTCAAATATCGTACTTTAAATTTATAGAAGAAGAATGGCGAACAAAACAAGCAATTTTCATACGAGAGAATAGCTTTCTCTAATTTGCAACGGGATCATGACTGGAAATCCGTTTCACGCGAAATCGTGGTACTTTCGATCATAGCAGCACGACAAGGATTCAGAGGTTCCTTGGCCGAAAGAGATAACGGTCGTGTAATTAAGCGTTTAATCTAGAAAGTTCTTGGTTCGAGTCGAGACTAGTCGGAGAGCAGGGCGAAGCATTTCGACCAATTACGGCGAGGTTATCGTCGCGGAGCTTCGGCAGAAGGATCCATGAGTCAGGAACTCTCCGCGTCCTTCGTGTCGAACGGATCTTCCGGATAGGAATGGTCCATTGTGTGGAAACTTCTGAAATGAAACTGGACAGTGGTTGAGCCCTGGGGTAGGGATTTAATTGAAGTACCAGACGTCGACCTAATTTTCTACCGGGTGCCCCACCAAATCCGTGGCGCATTCAAGGAGTGGTTAACGTTTATAGACCATACCATTTACTGTTAATGTTTCGCGGCAGCCCCTCAAGAAACTCGTGAAAACGCGATTTACAGGGCCAACTTCGGATCGACTTGCCGCGATAAAGTAACAAAATGCTCTGTTTCCATCGCGTTTCACAGCGTAATGTTTTGAATTGCCATTGCTTAGTCGCTTTCTTGAATCGTTAGATCAGGAAGAAATCACTGCCCTCTGTTACACTATCCTAACACTTTGTGGTCCTTTTATTAGCGAAACATAGTGAATTCACCGAGGAAAAGCAAAAGCTTAGCTTTCCGAATGTCTCTAGCTTAGCATAAATAAATGTTATCAGGTACGGATATAGAAAACCGCGAACCATTATATAGTCATTAGTCATTATATAGTCACTAATTATAGATTATGTTGAAATGTATCGACAAAATTCTTTTATCCCACATCATCTTCTATTTGCGATATTATAACACGAATTTACTAAATTGCAAAGAACGTACAATTTTCAAGTTGCATAGATTTCAATGAATGCACGTAAGTGCTCATAGATCACAATAATAAAAATGCCGTCTGAAATGATTCAATCAAATACATTAAACATCTCCAAATTCCTTAAGATATCCCGTTGTCGCTGAAAAAACTCCAGAAAACGTTATTATATATCCAAGTCGTATCTTAGCCTGGTAATTATTGATGTCCCGGAACAATGAAAACCTTGGGTCTCTGTAGGCAAGAAACTTTCCGACAATGACCGAAATGGTCTTATTGGTTCATCAGAATCAGTAAGCGAGCAGAAGTGCGCGTACGCCGTGTGGGATCGCGTGTTGTAGCGTCGATTCCGAGGGATGGAAACGGGTCTCGGTGCCAGGCGGTGTTCCTAGAACGGCTCGGAGTTGCTGCCGGGCCATTGGGTATTCATGAAGCCCCCGGTCGAAATTGAGAGACACAACGAAGCGTTACCGGGATAGGCGACCTATCGATTGTCTGGCAGTTACTTCGGCGAATGCGCTCGTTTACTCGTCCCCTTACCGTCAATCATAGTCAACGCTGCTGCGAAGAAAAATGTTGTCTCCATACGACGAATCGTGTAACGAGTCATAGACTTGGTGTGTTTTCGTGAAAAGATTTGAACGATCGATTTCTCTTGACCAATACTACTTTTTTTTACACCTACTTTTTGCCTGTAGAATTAGAACAAGCGGACACGTTACCGGTGGATTATTATACAGAACGGGTATTAAAATCGTGAAGAAGACGAGTTTGCATGGTCGCGTGCGGTTGACGTCGGCCACGTAAAATGAAAGCAAGGCTGATTATTGAATAAATAAAATTTGGCTTTGAATATGGATATAGGATCTACTTCGACATCCACGGCACGTGAAGTTCTTTGTGGCGATTTATAACAGTTAAAATTTTCATATTTTATTAATTTTCAGGATGCACGCGAGTCAACGGAGAGAAGGTCAAGCAAAACTGCTTCGGCCAATAATAATGTAGGCTCGAATCACGAATGTATGTAACTATGTAATTCGAATATTACTAGGAATAAAAGATATCAAGGGAATTACTATTTGTTGATTTTGACTTTTCTTGAAAAATATCAATGTCCTAAAATTACGATCTTCATCCTGTGTCTGCTGGCAACAGAAACTCTCCCACAGGAGAACGTTCTTATTCTGCAATCCGTATGTGACATTTAGTATCAATTTACGGCGTCGCGGGCTGTTAACCACGATCCGTACCACGATATATACACGACTACCAGTGTACACACGGCTGCACACATGTTACGTGGGTGAGCTCAGCTTTCGACACGTTCGTTTGCACATTTCTGTACATATATCTGTGTATATGTATATAGTATACATACACGTATATACGCGTTAGTTTTATCTGTTGTCGAAATAGTTCACGCTAGTATAAGACCGCTTATATTACTAAAGGATAACGAACACCGTTCTTTTTGGAACCGCTCGTGCGCGATACGCGAGGAATTTGGCGTGTCTGACTAAACAACGTCCGCTACTACTTAATTCCGCTCTGTCAACGCCGACTCTTATTGCACCGCGATTACATTCGTCTTCAACCTACACGGTATCTCTCCTCGTGATAGCCGCGAAATCAATTCCGAGAGACGACAAGCTGTATATCTAGAGAGTGATACAGTCAGTTTGATATCATGCTTTAGATCGTGTTCTACGAGAGAGGTTTCGGTTCTCACCGGTATAGCACGTATTACACGTTCGAGGAAATGGAAGTAACTCTTGATGTTGATTCGTTCACGTACCTGTAACAAACAGAATGTTCGTAATGTAGACGCGAAAGTTGCTTTAAAAGCTAAGTTTAGTAATTAATAAATGTAAGATAAGAGATAAAGTTTAAAACATTGGAAAAAAAGCAAAAGGGCAATTATAAAATAATCGAAGCGCGTTAAATGGGTATAAAAGCTTCCAATGAAATCATTTGTGTAATTTCAGCCAATAATCACCGGTGTAACGAAATCACATGTACGTGATGTCGACTGATAAACATTGGTTAGCGAAGTCACGCATAGCTGATAACAGCCATCAGAATGTTAAGTGGTATTGTTGAGCCACAAGTGACCGCAACAGTTTGGGTTAGGTAACTTCAGAATACTTAATACCATTTTACGCTACATGTTAATCGCTATATAAAATATAAAACATAAAATCCAAATAAAAATTTACGACATGGTAAAATCAAGTAATTTCACCAAAATCCAGCGAAGAATTAAGATAATGTGTGCTACGATTCAGTGAAGCAGTATAGACTTAGGAAATTTTTCTAATAATCAGGAAAATTAGAAAATTCTTAAACGCGATAAAACTTTAAAAGGTGCGTTGAATTTCCATGATCGGTGCATAGAACGTACCCAATGAAATTCGTAAGAAAATTTCATATGGAAATAGCATCTCGACCATGGCCTCGATAGACTGTTGTGTCACAGGCACTCTATTAGTTAAATTATCTCTAACCAAGTGGCCAACGACTGCGTGTACCGGCGACATTTTAAACGAATCGCTTGATTAACGCTACAGTCGCACCGGTCCGTCGCTATGTAAATGAGGACATTATTGCGATTAATAATTTTTCGAAATTAATTATCGCCCGCGTTCGGCCCACCGTACGCGATTCTCCGCGTAACTGGCGGCAGTGATTGATGGGGCTCCATTATGAATCGTGCTGTGAAATTAATCGCTTCGCCCCCTTACCCTCTTCTTCTGCCATTTCACCCATTTCGCCGTATCTCTCGCTTCCTCGTTCCACCCTGTTTTTCTCTCTTTTGCTCGCACATCATATCTCATCCCTCACTTGACCACACAACGGGTTACGAATGGACCGACGATGAATACGTGATTTCCAGTTTTGCGCGCAAACCACCGTGTTGTTGACACGCACCTGCCTTCCAGCGCAGACCCCAGTTTTTCTTCCCTAATTGTACGTTCATTATACCCATTTCAATAATTTTTGGATTCGAGTTTCGTCGTTTGAGCAATCAGGAATTTTGTGAAGTTGTTATGGTGACGACTATTTCATAAAAGTTAACTTATTAAGGATCAAGTTAACATAATGTTATAAATACTTCAATTGCTTTAAATTTTGTAAATCTGTAGAATCTACGATAAATGGAAGAAATAGCTATCAGGAAAGATATTAAGCGTGTAATGAATATTCAAATGAAAAAACTATCTTTCAAAGAATAAAGGTCAGATATTTGGAAGGTAATAGTGCTTAAATAGTAACGTAAAAGTTGACGCAGCGGTGTCTTTATAGTGGAGAAAGTATGTGCAGGAGCAGATCAGGTAAAGCGCAAACCTCATGGGTGCTCGATTGCGAAAAGTTCTAGTTTCGAGCAACTCGGAGCAACTTGCCAAACATTGTGAGTTTGTATTTGATGTGTCAATTTCGAAGTATAGCACAGGACTTAAGTTGGCGAAACTGCAGTGACCAACAGCCACAACTTTGATCTCGAAAGTCACCGTAATACACAATGCATGTTATGACCCCTTCTAAACCTTTTCTACGCTGTCATGAAACTCATTGCGAAATATCAGAATTTTATCGTTCGTACAAGTCGTGAAAAGCAATCGAAATGTGAGAATTTTCTTTTACAAAGTATGTAAACCTTTCGTTTGCAATTACGAAAGCTCTCGTTCCCCTTTAGAGATGAAATCTTTTGTATGCAGTTGCACGAACCACTTCGTCTGGCCACGCTCGAGCACCGCTCAGGTACGCGCTTATCAAAGGCATACTCGCGTATCGCTGGTCATTTGTATGCATATCCAAAACTATTCAATCAATACATTGAACACTTCCTGATTTTTAATTTTCTTTTCGCGTACCGATGCATAGTTCTGCATTTGTAACTTTATCTATAAAACACATTCTAATATGGTATTTCTATATTTGAAGATAGTTCAGATCTCATAGTATATCATACTGTTTCCAAATAAACATTAAAACATCTACAGGAATAGCTAAGTCAATATTATATACTACAGGTGAAATTGCATGCAATCTACAGTAAGAATACTTTGACAGACACATGTTAACTTCGAACGCAATGTCCATCTTTATTACCCTATCTTCAATACCGAGAATAAAACCAGATAACAAAAAGTGCAACAAAACTAAAATAGAATACGAAATGAGACTCTGTAAACTTCGAGCAGGAACACGGAAGGGCACTGACACGACATTTGCCTGACTTGTTCTAGGGAAGCTAAGTACGTAATGCACAGCAAGGGAACCAGGAGAACCCGAAGGAAAATAAATTTAAACCGAACAAGCATCACCGTACGGCGTGCACGGGCCGAACAGCTTTTTATCAAATTTTTTATAGCGTGGCCGACGGTGCTGCTAACGATAACCCTATCCAACGAACGGCGACAGTGGCGGGTTTCGTTTTTGGGACGGTGGCGGCTCGATCTATCGCGATACATCCACGGTATTCTAACCGGACATTTGCAGGACATCGAAGCCCCTGGAGGGTGGCTGTCCATCGTGTCACGGCATGGGGCGAGTAGGCGGCGGCGAATTTCCAAGAGGAGGAGGTTGCACACGGGGGAAAAAGTGGCGGCAAAAGGGGGATAGCGGCGGACATCGAGGGGTTGCGGGACTTTGGGGGACGCGAGAGCATTTAAGCGTAAATGGTTTTTGTAACTGGGAGAGCGTAAAATTGCCTAACCACCCCGTGCACCTCCTGGCGCTTTTGGACGAACTCATCCGCTGCATCCAGCCCCGTCCGGTCCGCCACCCCGTTCAACTGTCCACCCACCACCCTGTTCCCCATGTCGATCCCCCTCTATAACCGACTCCCCTATCACCGATTTCTACCGAACTATTTTGCCGTTGTGGTTGTAGAGTGGACAGATTGGCCGGTATTTTGTTGCTCGTAAAAGCGGCAATCCCCCTCTCCCGTCCCTCCCGACTCTCTTCCTCACGGACGATAAATGAAATTCGAAAAAGAGCGACCAACGCGCAACTCGCTGTTTGCTATCGCGAAAACTGTGATATACACGACGGCATGAGATCATCGTGAGATTTGACGTTTACTTTTCTCCGCCGAAGTTCGAGGAAAATATTGCGGAGAGTGGAGAAATTTGTAAGAGGTGATACCGCAACAATAGATCAATGATATGACCAGAGGTTGTTTGTTAGAAACGGTAAATTCTTAGTAATAAGTAACTATAAATTTTGTACGGAACAAATTTCTCACAAGCATTACCTTCCATGGTAACTACTCGAACAACTAGTGCTCACCTAATTAACGTTCCACCGCATATTTTGCCCCCTCCCAAATTCATCGTTCGACGCATTAATCAAAGTCACCGCGTTGATCGCAGCTTCTCGACGAAACCACCCTCCTATCGTACGGCTGCACGCAACGCGAAGAACATCCCTCTTCGCAGAGATCGGTGGCAGAAACAATTTCGAGGAGCGCAACCCAATAAAAATTCGAGCTTCCGACGAAGCTAAAGCGGCGTATTAGATAAATTCCAATCCGGATCGTTGTACGGTCGCTGTACAGGATTACGAAAGACGCCATTTCGCGAGCCAATAGGGAACATGACCGAGCATTACGAATTGCGTCCTCATGCTCGCATCGCACCCTCTCCCTCGCACCCGCTTTTCTCGCCACTTGTTCACCGTCTCCCTTTCTCTCGCAGGATAATCCGGCCGATTACGTTATGCTTAAATATTTATCGGGCTGCATTAGGGAAACATGAGCCCTCTCTATGCATGGGAGCGCAGCACGTGGGATCGCCATCCCTTTCGCACACTCCGCAACCAGCCCCACCGCCAACATCCCCGATACACACTGTACGATGTTCCTCTCTCTATTCCATCCTCCTGTGTCTCCATCCCCGACCACGGTCACCGCCGCACACGGCATGAGCACACCGACAATCCAGCATCGAGGACGGCGCCCACATGGACGCACGCACACAACGCGATAGTCTACCGCGAACCGGAAACTAAATTCTCGGCAACGAGCCCGCCGAGCATGCTCCCAATTACGCGGTGCTCGCGGTACGAAATTGAACGACCGCGACGTTTTTCGACTCCTGCGGTGATGCCACGTGATGCTCCTCCAGAAAAAAAGTAAGTGCTCTGTGGAATCGAAATATCAGAGAGAGTTTGCGCGGAACACTTCTTCGTAAGGGGATGAATTAAGCTTGAGTTAGATTGAGATTTCAATGCAGTGTCTAATGTAAATAATGGTTACATGGCTATTGCGACATTTTTGCAATTATTAGAGTTAACGAATTTTCCTTTGGTACGCCAAAAATATTATTTTTGGTCGCCATTTATCAACCAAATAACATGAAAAACTACCAACAGAAGGCCATAAAATTTAGGAATGCTTATATCAGAGTTAATTTCTGCTACTTTCAAATTCGAATAAATCTAATTTAATTACAGGTCTTTACAAAGAGCAATCCTTTTACGTCGAAAGACGTATGCGAAATACTTGTAAATCTCCAAGGAAGTAGATTATCCAAAGCGTTCATAAAGTACAGCAGTGAAACTAATCCCATGTTGTTTTTCCATTCAACAGACACATTGAAGTCCCAGGTACATACGAACGACGTATCCTATCTTTCATCCACGCGCGATTACGATAATTTTCTGAAACAGTCGAACGTAAGGACTACTCGATGGCAGGTGGATACGCGATCGAAGAAAGAAACGCCGACAGAGACGAAGCGGTAAGGTCAGTGTACCGAACAGTAGCACGCAGAGGGTAGCTTACGACAAAGAAACAGGTAGAGAGAAAGTATGTGAGAGAGAGAAGCTCCTGACTTATCGCCCCTCGTAAAGGAACACGAAGAACGGCGCGGCACAAATTCGGGACACAAAGCGGCGCCATTTCTCGAGGGCCTTTCTTGCTGCCGCTGCTGCAGCGATGCCTCCTTGTCGCGCGGGGGTGGAAACGCGAGGGGTTTCCTCACAGAGGGTTCTCGTAGGCGCGAGAGGGGTGACTGTGGAGAGGAAGGGCGGCTGTGCAACGACGTACCTTACGCTTTGGAGAAGAGAGTGAGAGAGAGAGAGAGAGAGAGAGAGAGAGAGACGGAGAAATCGAACGAGTAACGCGAGAGAAGAACGAAGACAGGGTGAGGAAAAGGCAAAGGAAGAGGGTGCGAGAGAGACGAAACGAGAGAAAGAGAGATGTGCTTTGACCGTAGGTATTCATGAACGTAGCCCGCCTGGTGGATTAGCATGTGAAAGAACGCTTTGCTCGTCGCTTTCCACACCGTGCCTTCCTCCCTCTTTTTCGTTCAGCCCTCTCACCTATCGCCTCATATTTTTCGCAGGGCCTGAGGTCGGAAGGCCCCGTATATTCGGCTGTTGGCTACCTACGCTCAGCTCCGATCCCCTTACAAGACGGAGCACACAGAGGGAACGCGGAAAGAGCGTAATATGGGAGACTACGAAAAATTCCCGGCTTTGATTAACCGGTTATATCTCACGGGTATTATTGATCGGCCATCGTAATTCTTCCCGTTACGGCGTCTAACGCTTTATGGCAAAAGTACAATGGTCGATCGACCGCATTCTTAACCCGGTGTCTGCTTGGAACGTTTTATTTGGTATTAGGAATCAAGGAATGAATACGTTTAGGAATGTTGACTTAACCTTATATATAGCTGCTACGTAGTTTTACGAAACATTAAATTAGAATTCATTCAAATGAATCAAGTTATATATTTAAAGAACAAGAAACCTGTATGTTATTTCTACGAGTTGTTACGTGAAACACAAACATTTAACGCGTTTCTGAAATTTCTAAAACGTATAAAATCAGCAGAAACGTGAATTCCAAACTTCCAATCGATAAACAGAAACCAAATTTTCGCGACAAGGATTGATATACGGTGAGCCTAGCTCGTCGGCTTATCACCGCGACGATAGTAGTAATTCCTCCGCTACGATTCTCGGAACGTCTCGGTTTCAGAATCTTTAAATTCCCATGGTCTGCTCGAGCAGGATCAACGCGGCTGTCAAACAAGCGGAAGAAAAACACCCCCTTTCCAGCATTCCATCGACGCGAGGACGCGGACTCTAGGGAAAGGCAGTCGGAATGCAAATGAAGCGAAAAGAAGTCGTCGTACGGCTTCGCCTGGGCGTATCATGTGCGGTTGCAAGGCGTGTGGGTGTTTCCGTAGTCGGATCTTTGACATCGACACCTACTCCCGTCATAGAAGTTTTAATCGAATTACTACTCGAAGTCAAGGGGATGGTGGGAGGATGAGAGCGTGTGTCGCTAAGCTTTCGCATCGAAACCTAATCGAATGAGAGAGGTATCTCGTGTCTGTGATACCCTATGCGCGCCAAGTCGGCGCGTAATTGCGAGAGGAACGCGCGTTTGCACCCGAGTCGCTGGAGCTGCGGCGCGCGCTACTGAATTTTCTCTGCGTGAAGACGTAGACGCGAGAAGAGAGGAAAGAGAGAAGAGGGGGAACGTCCTTTGAGGATATTCATGAGAGGATTACCATGTGAAACGCCTAGCCGGAGCTTCTTCTCTTTTCGACGGGTTCCCAATGTGACTGGTCGCTCTGGCTGTGCCGGCTCTGTCTTGTGCACGCACGCGCGAGCGGACAAACGAACCAGCGTCCAGAGGCTCGAATAATTCGTTCTTTGCTAGACGCATGGAGAACCCTGAGAATTTAAGTTGTTCAGTTACCGAGACAATAATATACAGCTCTCTACGAGTCTAGGCGCGTTGGGTCGTCTTTTGAACGACTGCTCGAAAGCCCTCCACGATCGACTCGATAAATTGTCGAGTATTTATCCCCAGGAAAGACCACGATGACGTCTCCATGGTTTGCTTTCTGTCTCTCTCGCTCTTTCTCTTTCCGTACTTGAGTGGAGAGCCGAATGCCCGACCAGGGATTGGACAACGGTCTTAAATAGGCAGACACGCTCTGTACCGATGAGAGCGGTTTTCCAACAAGCTGCTGCTGTTTTAGCTGGCTTATAAATTGCACCTAAAATTGAGCGGAAGCGGTACAAAACGATTTTTTACATTATACAAGTTACTTGTGCCGCAGGTGCTGACTTTTACTATTTCGAATGTGGATAACTTCAAAAGATGAAATGAAATGTTTATAATAAATGTGAATCGTTACTACCAAGTAATATTTGTAAGATATATAATTAACCCAGAGTTAATAATACACTTTTCTTTGAAGGATTCAATTTACGAAAGGCACTAATATTAGTTTTAGTTATTCCATAAGTTCGATGGGAATCGAACGACCATCTCCAACACCACACATGATAGAAAAGCAAGCTCCCGGTTTTCCATCCCGAAGTTGAAACGTCACGTCCTCTCTTTATTATCCTGCCACACGTTACCGACACTTTGAACTTTCTTCTTTCCACCTCCATTGAAACTATAAATAAACGTTTATTTCGTTCCCCCGGCGCGGCGGGGCTCTCTCTTCTCTATGCTAATATCGTACGCTCATTCGTGCACACAAAATTGCCGCACTAGCCCATTTTAATCTCGCAATGTCGGTCGTAATTCCGCGACGCTATAAAGACGGCCACGGTGCCGTCCACCTAATATCATCCAGCTGTTTATGCTCGGCCGTTAATTCACCGCGCGAATATCATTACACTTACTGCCTCTCCATCTTCTCAGACGATCCTCCTTGCATCTTCATTCAAAGACGTAGTACAACGTCCGTATTACTCTCCTTTTCCGTCAACCGCTGCTGCTAACTACTAAAGTACAAACGTGTGAAAGAACCGCTTTTCCCCGAGCGCTACCTGTGCCAAGGAATAAACGAAGAAGAAAAAGGAAAAAAGAGGAAGAAAGGAAACATGGAGAAAGAAGAACGACGTTCGGTCGATTCGACTGTGATGAACGACGAGTTTTCGCTGTTCCCTTATCAATATGCATTAGAGGAGGCTGGCCGACTTACCTACTCACCATCGACCACTTTTCGAGCTACTCGTCGAGTCACCGTTTTACGGCCCCTATCGTTTTCGGTCGGGATTCCGGCTGCTTTCCGTTACTTCCCTCATCCCTTGCCATCTAATGAACGTACACACGAACGTGGCGATATTTTAAGGGTGGAGAAAAGTGCCTTCTTAAACGGTGCGCGCTCTCGTTTACGATTCGCCGTTAAATTACCCAAGGCTAAAAATAACGAATCGGCCACGTGATGCCAGAACGAGGAACGTTGAAATTGTGGGTTATTATTTGTAACGGTCTTTAGAATCGTACGTAACGATTCGCCTCGCGCTGTAATGCACTAAATGGAAGCTCGTGTACGCACGTACTCGTGCGGGGGTGTGGCGACGAAGCGGACGGAGGTAATAGAGTGTACAAATAGTGGCTGGGACGTTCGCGTTTGCGGAAACGGGACGCGATGTTCATCCCAAAAAATAGAACTCATATACTGACAATTTGTTTTTTGACTGGAATACGCGCGCCGAATAAAAGTTGCAGGAAATAATTTGATGTAATGATTTTAACGTTTGGGATGGAGGATTATCAAATGGATAGAAATAGTAACTGGTAGATAGGAAGTGTTGATGCTATAATATCTTTTAAATATTTATAGTGTACAATAAACTTCGAATTAAATTGCTAAAATTTCATCCGGACGTATCACAAACTTGAAATAAAATGTGACATTTAAATGCACGTTGTATCACTAAAAATTATAAGCAATCTTTTTAAAAATGTGATAATGTTAAGGAAAAAATAATCTTCTCGTTAATACCGGTGTCTTTTATATCCACTTTTTATAATTACATTTCACAAAACTCATCACCGAAGATATACATCCCGCCAGCTAATGGAACAACTCGTAATTCGAGCATCTAAAGCGCGATTAATTCGGCGAATTAATTATTCCGTCGGTAAGAATTTTTTACCGGGAGAATCGTTTGAATAAAAGAAACGAAGTTGATCGTAGAAGATTACGTCGGTGACGGTGAGATGGGACGGAAAAGAGCGGCGACAATTCCTTAGAAAACGCGCGCGCGAGGCGGGTAGCCGTCGGAATTGGAGGCAAGTTTTGCGGACGTTCCGACCCTTATTAATATGCATTAGACGACTCGGCTCGATTTACCCCCTCATTGTCCGCACGCTTTACTGTCCGATCGGCCCCTTTGAGAGTTCGATTTAGCTCTTATCACTCAGTTCGTGCCTCTTTCTCCGTCGTTTCCCACCCTCGCTCGTTCATCCGCCATCACCCTTCTTCATCGCCCACTTTGTATTATTTTTCAGCGAGAAGAAAAAAGCCAGAATGCTCTTCGCGGCGGAAATTTGCGAGCTAAAGGACCCGGACCATTTTATTGAACGTTATAAAGTCAAATGCGAGAAAACTTGCCCCGCCTAATTTTGCGAACCTCTTTGCACCCCTTTCAAAACTTTTCTATCCCTTAACGGTGATTTTTCATCGAGCTTGAAATTTCAATCACTAAGCGGCAGACTTTAATGGTCGAATTTTTTATACGTACGAATTGATAAACAGCGAAGTTTAAATTCAATGGATTCGGATTTACGTAACCGGCGATGCCCATTTATTTTTGCGTCCGTCGCATGACGACCATTGAATAATTTCGTCTCCTTTTCATGTCGTGGAATTCTGCTAATGACGCATTTCTATTGTAATCACGACGCAATAAATATTCTACATCCATGTGCATCTGTGGGTTAATTGACAACTATTAATAACCCTGATTAATTATTAACGGCATTTATACTGTTTTTGTCGTTACTGACGCTTGTCGATCGTGGTCATTATTATAACAGATATAACGCGTTAAATTACAGCCGTTCCTAATAAATATACTCCCAAATAAAATAGTCACTTTACGTTCTCTAAATCCTAACAAACATGTACACGCCACTTTTAGTATTTCTTTCCAAAGAAAAAAAAGTGAACGAGGAAATAGAACAAAAGAGTATTAAATCCTAAAGTCAGTGAAAATACCAGGGAGCAAATACATAAAGCAAAAAGTGAAGTAAAAGACACACGAGGAGATGGATAAAAGAAAGAGAATGGAGGGATTACAATTCGTATTCGATTTGAAAGGATGGAAGTTATATTCGAAGCAATGTTTCGTAATGGTGGACGTCAGAAGGAATCGGATGACGTGGAAAAACCAGTGACGCGTGTTCCCTTTTTCGAAAGGGTGGTGCAGCGGCGCGCGCGCGCACAGTGGACATAGTTGGACAACGAAAACGAGAACGATCATCGGAAATTCCAAGAGCAAGAGAAGAGATTATCTCGAGGCTAGAGGGAAGCATCTCGCGGTGGCGAGTTGGAACTCCGGAAGCTGGGGCGTACATCGGAGGTTCGGCGGGGTCCGGGCTAACAGTTTCATTCCGAGCGACGGGCTAACGATCGAATTCCTTTTGTTGGTCGTGGAGCGAGAGAGCACAGCGTAACCGCATTCCATCGCTTTATCCGGACGACAATTCAAGTAAAAAGATCCCAATCCTCAGGGCAGCAGTTTTCACTAACGAATTCCTTTTCCGATCGCTTTCTCTCGTTCCCCTGCCCCTTCGTTCACCGTATTGTCGTCCTTCGTAGCCGGACCTCGAACATACTTGTGCCACTTCCTATCTCTTTCTCATTTCCTACGCTATATAACATCGTATCGGCCTTGTTCCACCAGAGTTTCCACTCGAATCGCTCTCGTGTTCTCTCTGCTGACCACGTTCTGAAAAAACCTAGCAGATTAAACCATCGAGAGTTGCTGTGACAGCTACTAGCTATCTCCACGCAGCCACTTCTCTTTTCTCCTGTCTCACCTCATGTTCTTCCTGCTTTCCCTATCTTGCTGTCTCTCCCCAGAGGTAGGTTAGAATAGGCCGAATCTCGGGGACATATCGCTTTATCTGTCTGTTCAACAGACGAAGAACGAGTAGAAGTAGAGAAGGTAAAAGAAAAGAGACAGCGAAGGAAGAAATCTAGAGGGATACGTCGAACAGTCTCGGGTTCGACTTAATCCGCAGACCTTCTGCGTATTCTGTTCTGAAAAGAGAAAGAGAAAAGGCGGGATAAGGGATAAAAGAAAGAGAAAGGTGGAGAGAGGATGAGGAATGAAAGATAACGTGAATCTTGACCTTTAATGAAGAGACAGAAAGCTAAAATGATCATGGAAGAGAGGGCGAATTAAAGAGATAAGAGAGCACGTTCGCGAAGCACCGATAGTGGAAGATTTTTAAACGACTATGTCGAACATCGAGCGAGAGACTGACGATGCTCTCCAGCTGCGTCGTACAATCGGCGTGACGCAATATGCTCGAAGGATAGTCTGGTAGTTCTGGATGTAACCGCAGACGTTCGGACAAGGAGGGTGATAAGTTTGCAATTGGAGTGGCGATTCACGGTTTTACGGTATTCATGGAATATTCGATGCCACGAGTATAATCCGGAATATGGTACGATCTCTGTTCTCACGTTGGTATGCTGGTACTGCTGCTCTTCCCCGTCGTTACGTAATTGTTGAATCTTCTATATATTCTTGGAATTGTTAGCGACACGTGCACTATTGTTACTTTACAGGCATTTACTAAATATTCTAACTATTTTCAGTTGTTAGTTTATTCTTTCACTAAACGTTAATTATTACACTACACATACGAAACTCCTTACCGTGTCTTCATGGAATAACTTAGTACATTACTTGAAACTACCGAAGTAAAATATTCGATAGTATGTTATTTACTGGAAAATAGATCCACAGAAGCAACAGCGATATATCATCGACGCCTAGAAAGAAGCGATATTTTCTTCGCAACGAGTGGTTTAGGATCATCGTGAACATTCCTCCTTACCGATTTCACGTGCGAACGAATTTTTCTGCAATTCCTCGCGCCAAACATCCAGAAAAATCCCTGACAATCCCGGAGAGAAAGGTGGCCTAAGAAGTGCTTCCAGCGTGCCGGGAAAATCCTAGATATTTATGTGTACCGGAGGACGTCCTCCCATTGCGCGTATGTACACAGGGTCTCGCGCGCGCTCGCACACCCTCAAACACACGAATTCCACGACACGTGGACGTGTATATAGGTTCGTTGCGAACGATCCCAGGGATATAGGGCGGCACGTAAGGTCAATCCTACCGAATGGTTCCAGCAATTTTCACTTTGCTCCGGTTATGCTCACGTACGTTTGCCCCAGCTTCCTGTCTAGTTTCTCTCTCCTACGTCTGAGCTGCCACTTTTGACCCCTTTCCTTCCTTTTCCCACCTTCGAGCCTCTTCTAGAAGGACGTATACATCCTCAGGCGCAACCCGAAAGAACGGGTAGTCGAGAAAGACCAACACAGGAGAAGGGAGAACGGAAGACAGAGAAAATTTACTGACTTCAGAAATCGCCTTGATTTTCCACCCTTGTGAAATTGCCTCGACTGCGCATCTACTCGACGATTGACAGCCACTCTTTCTCTCTCTTTCTTCCAGCTTCCCCACCTTTCGTCATGGTATTCTCATCTCCTTCATCTTACCTCCACCTCCAATCTTGGTCTTTACCTCACACTCGTTTGCTCTGGCTATGCTCTCTCCTTGCCTCGTTTCTTCAAAATTGGACGGCCCGGCGAAATTCGCAGTTTGCCACTTCCACCGTACCTCTAACCCTGTGCCTCGTCTTTCTTTCATCCCACGCGAAACTCTACTCCTTTTTCTGTGCGATCGCGCGTCTCACGGCGAGAAAGCGCGACAAAGGGCGAAATTTAGGGCACTCGCGCGTAAGGTAACGACACGAACGAAAACGACGACGACGACGACGTCGTTCCCGAACGATCGCGGAACCGTCCTGGGGCATAACTTATGAAAGACGTCGCAGCCCTCTCGCGTATAAAACGTTTATTAAGTCCCGATGAAATGAACTCCGGCAGACAGCCCGGCCGCACAGCTCGCGCAGACGATGCACACGAAGGCAGCAGCTGGCTGTCAGATGATCCTCAAACTCTTCAGGAGTGTTTCAACCCCTCTACGCTTTTACTGGAAAGTTTTCGAACGCCGATGGCGTGGCCTGGGTAGGAGTTATCGAGTAATCTGCCTGCAACGACGAACTGCTTCCGTAACGGGGACGGCAAATCGAAGGGTTGCGAATTTTGTCGAAAACGATGGTGAATAGTGGTAAAGGGATGATAGCGAGAAAGTCGCATGCTTTGTAAAGTCTCTGATGATAAATCCTTTTATATGAGATATTATAATGATTGTTAGACTGCGGATTTTTATGCCAGTTCATATTTTTGAGAATATAATTAAAAATGTAGGTCTTTGATAGAAGATTGTTTCATCTTCCAAGTATTACGAAAAGCACTGTATTTCGGATATTTTATACATCTTTTATACTATGTGAATTCTCTGTAATTTTGTAGTTTTAATTTTCCTACAAATATATACAAATCCGCAGTGTGATGATTTTAGAAAATTCGAGATATAATACGTAAAAATTTCTGAAAGTATTTTAAACACAGAATTAGAAACTGATAAAGAAAAATTAATTCTACCTAAATTGAATTATGTATTCTTGAGAAAATATAACAAATTATTACGTTCAAAACATCGATAATTTGCGTATATAATTAGTTCGTCTCTCCTGAATTATCGGATTAAGCAACATCGCATCTCGCACAATCGAATCTCTCGAATTTCGAGTGACAAATTCGAAATGATAATATTTTTATCAATTTGTGCCGGAATTGTTGTACAACGTCATCTACATCAAACAGAATTATTCTCCTTATATTTTGTACTATTTCACGTAAAATTTCTGTCGCTGGAAGAAAATGGGAAAGGCTTGTACGCTCCAAATGTCTCGTTTCCGTCTCGTTTGCATTAAAGCACGAAACAGCGAGCAAATATTGAGCGTTTTCGTTTACCTTCGTTTTGTTTATGTCTTCAACGTCGAAGAAACTATCTACATTGGTCGCTTGGATCCAACTTGGATTCGCAGCATAAAATGAAAGACTACCAAAAGTTTCTTGGGCAGTCCACAACCGTGGAAATTTCACTATCTTATTAATGGAAGTCGTCTCAAAAGCCGCAACTTCTGCCGACCAGGGAAGCTGGAAAAGAAACTTCGTTTCACGATGCCGTAAAGAAAGATTCAGGTCCAGATAGACGCCATGAAATTGTGAATAAAAATAACGCTCCTTCACTGAAAATTTCTTGGCTTCTTTTATAATTGTAAGATAATTCGAGAAAGATAAGTCAGTGAAAGTTGAGAATAATGTATTGTATCTTGGACGAAAAGAAGAGGCACGAGATCTGTAAAGTTTGTTGCCAGTAACGAATTAATAAAGTTACTATCTTCTATAGTTATAGACAGTATGCTACTACCTCCTCTAAAATGCAAAATTTTCTAAAATAAGTACTGTATAAATTAGATTATCACAGAGCACAGATTGACTATTGTAATTTAAATAGTTAATTAAACGATCGATGTTATTACAAATTATTACAAATATAGAAAACAGAGACATAGAATTCTTTTCATTCCACTGTAATCCTGCAAAATCATGAAGAATCGAACATTGAAAGTAGCAAACTCTATCCAACACCACTGTCTAAAATCAAATCCAAAGACAGAAAAAAAGAAAGGAACTCCATGGAAACGCAAGTTTGTCTATTTTGCATGAGAAAAAGATTTGCTGGTCGATGGGGGGCCTGCTTTACTCTCGGAGAATACAATGTCGTTCAGGCAATCGTTACATTTTCCATTCGATTCGGGACGCAGACCAGTAACTTTAAAGGCGAATTTTTCTTCTTGGGGCGGGCAGGAAGGGAATTCCAAGCGTGTTCGAGAGGAACGGAGAAGGGTCAGGGACGCGAGCAAAAGCGTCCTAACGATGGAAGGTCCGGGGCACGAGTACGAAGGAGTCACAGAAGGTTCGTGAAATAGTAGGTGAAAAGGTTGGACGAGGAAGCGTATTACCAAGTGGACGTCGAGGAGACGGCAGTCCCTGGGGACGCACGGCCAGGAATACGGGAAGGTAATGGTGTCGGGTGAGCGAGCGGCGTCGGACGCGCCAAGAGTCTGGCATCGTGCCCGGACATACAGGGTCCTTCTTTCGTGACGAGCTTGTTAAATTTATCGAAAGCGTCAAATTAGGAGAGAACCAGACCGACCATCCTCTTTTCGGTTCCGCCGACCAATCCCACTTTTGCTTCAACCGTCTCGCCTGCTCCGCCTACGGCCCTCGCGGATCCCCGTTCAAACCTCGAAATCGGGGGTGAAAATGTCGATCGGCGAAAACGTTCGGCTGATTCTCGACTTTGATCCCACCTGTTCGGTTCGGGATTAGCGTCTTCCATGAACGTTGTCGAAAATGAACATCGATTTTGGTACGAGAATGATCAGAAGATGCGGATTAAATCGAGATTGTAAAATCGGGTTGTAAAAATTTCCTTTTTGATGTAATGAATAGCTATGTGCAGATGTAATATATGTTAAATAATGTTTAAATAGGGACGTCTCAATTAAATTGATTTTACTAGGATGTTTCACCTAATAAATCCCTTTATGAATTGTTACGACCGTTCGCGGAGAGACGCGGTCGCAAGGAAAACGCGTCAGCGAGAGGCGTAAATTCTCGCTACAATTCGTATAATCGACGCCGCGAATTAGTCGTTCCCCTTGTTTCGGTTAAGATAACAGAGGTGGTTCAATGAATTTAACACTGTATTAACAGTGTTAATATAGCTTGTATATTCAACAATAAATTGTGTAATAATAAAAGCGTCACAAATTATTTAGCGATGAATACAGTTAATGCGTTACAGAAATTCGACCCGACTTTACGATATCTCTCAATGAATTCGTTAGACTAAGCGACTTTATTTTCAATCGTCAGACCTCTCGATGTATGTTGTTTGAATCTTCAAATGAGACTGGCTGCCCTTAAATCAATTCTTTGTCTTCTCGGGGAGACAACCCCCACTGCGCTCGGATCACGCCACCTCTCGTGCCGATGATCACGTAGGCCACCTTCTTTGTTAGAATAAAATAACGGACCGAAATCGACGTTTCTGGAACTCGCTGCTTGACGACAACTATGCGCTCGTCGATACATTGTATATTTTTCGTCGGGCGATCCGATAAGACGATCCGTCTGCGACGCTGGAGAACCGCGAGCGACGATTAGAAATACGATCTATACTAAGCTTCGTGGCGTAACATGAACATTGAATTTTCGAATAATAATGTAATGTCAATTTTATCGCATTAAGTATAAATATACGTGTATCTTTCGATGAACGTCAGAAAACGGTCTATAATAATATTTAAAAGAGGTAGCTCTATAGAGAGAATGACATTTAACGTTTAACAACGAATAACATTTAAACATTTAACGAAATATCTATTGAAGTATGCTGTGTAAGCTCTTCCATTTGCGAGCTGATATTCTACAACACTTTCCCAGCGTGTTGGATTTCATTAGAAACAGAAATTATATGCAACGCTCATTTCATTCCACCGTGTTAATAAAATATCTCAATTACCGAGCATGTATACACCTGTTTCATCTGTGCAATTTTTCATTTGAAAAAGGACTAGAAACCTTAAGAAGCTTTTACGAATAGGAAGCGTTTTTCTACGTCAAAATTTACAACTTGTTCAAACACAACTCAGTGACATTGTTCGTTAAATGACGCGACTGTTGTAAAAAAAAGAAGAGAAAATTAAACAAAAAGAAAAGCAAAACATAAAGAGGAAAAAAAGAGAAACATAAAATATAGTTGATGTATCGTTTCACGCTTCGCTAACGAACTCCGACCGTTACACATCCGTCTGTGATTTATGAAATGTTCCGCAAGAAGAGCATCGCGACTTTATTAATTAGCTCTGCCTTTTTTAAATTCAACTGCAGCACAGGATGACAGCGCCGTGAAACTATTTCGTTCCCGCCGGGCTCTCTTTCACGATAAGCGCGATTACACGAGTCGCCGATGTTAAACATTTCGAAGCTCGATATCCAACACCCATTAGCGACGTCCCCGATGTTGTATACTTGTTATTTTATAAATTATAAAACGTCACAAGCGAGTAGACAATACAAGTTACAGAGCGGGGCGAGGAGGCTTCGCGTCCGCTGGTCGCGATGATTTATAATAATAATTACAGCTACCGCTCGTCCATCAATTTTGGCGTTGCTGTGTATTTTTAATGTGGATGGCCTCGTTCCAGGTAGCTGCACCGGCTCGTATATCACCGACAGTTTTGTGCAAGCTGTTACGAAGCGGTGCCGCGAAATAAAATTTTTCCCTCCACGGAATCGCAGTGTCGTAGGAACGGGGCAAGCGCGCGCCTTGCTCGTGCTGCTCTTTTCTTTCCACCCTCTGCCACCCCTTTCTTTCTTTTTCTCTCTTTTTTGCGCCTCGTCGGACACGTTGCATATTTAAATTCTGCCGAGCAATAACTTTATCGTGAAATCAAGGAGTCGTCCTAGCGACGGGGAAATCGTGCCCGTGCCCCGCCAGTTTTATTACACGCGACACGTTTTTCTCGCTTTGCCTAACATTTTTAGTAATTCTTCTTCACTTTTCCTGTTTTTATCATTTTTATTCTTTGTCCTTTTTACACTGTTATTGGTTTTATTCGTTTTGATTCATTGCGGAAGAATATTTTGACATACAGTATCGAGAACAATTTGGGACGAGGTTGTATAATCATTCGTATCATGAAATATATGTATGCACAGTATATTTTTCGAACGTAAATTGGTTCGCTTAAAGGCCACGTTAAAATTACGAAATCCGATAGCATCGATTTGTGACGTTCATATTCATTTTCGTCATTATCAATCCGTTTACGACCAGTATAATGCTCGACCGAATGATTTGGTTAATTTTTTCCTATGTCAAAAATTTGGTACCGTCATTCGAGTTTTTGGCCTGCTACTTAATAACATTTCTCTGTGTAATATATATATATATTACACACACACACACACACACAGAGCTTGATTGTGTCTAGTATATTTTGTAATTTGAATTTCTCATTTACCGGCTATTCAATTTACAAAAATCATTAGCTTATGATTAAAAATTATTGTCTAACCTGGAATATAACTTTATTTAAACGTACACGATATTTCGTAAAATTTGTTATATAAAACGAAGTTTAAAAAATTCACAATCTTTTACCACGTTATACAGAAACTTTCTTCTCGACCTAATTAATTTCTATATCCATCCATTCAGTTTTTCATATAAAAGAAGCCTATCTTTTCCAGGTCATAATATATGCAATCTCACTTGTACCACATCATTATGCCTCACAAATTATGTACGATTTCTCCTTGCTATCGATACATAGCCTGGATCGTATTTTTATGTGAAATAAATTTCTCATACTAGAAACAAGCTTTAATCTCTCTTAATAAATAAGGTTATATAAGTTATAAATTCGAGTATCACAGCATGCGTGACATACACTTCCGTTTTCGTGGGTTAACGACCGAACAACCGATAATTCCACCTCGCGTGCCAATCGCCGACTCGATGTCTTCTCAGCATCCTCGATCGCTTAATCACGTGATCAAAACACGTGATCTAAGTATACAGTACGCAGAGAATCCTGCGACTACGATTTAACGAATAGCGATGAGAGTCATTGGTGATCCCTCGACGAGAAAATGAATGCCTGTCGTTGGTAATCGGGCCCGATTTCGTGGAAACGAGCAGAATCCCATTCGACTTATCGTTAAAAATACGTTAGGGATCTGAACGATCGGAAGCAGACATTTAATTGAATTCGACGCGATTTGGGTCATGTGAAAGGAAACGTGGTATCATTGCAATCTCTCGGAGACAAATCTTTGTTTTATCCGACTAATCTTCTCCAACCATGATGCTCAGTATTCTGGGAACATTATTGTTGAAGATATTGCAATAAGAATACAATTTCATTAATTATTATTTGCAGAGGACATAAAAATATTCTCTTCATATATATGTATGTATAAATGTATTCAAGTTGAAGAACAAATTCTTGCTACGATAACTTTTGCTCGAAATTTACAGTTATAAATTCAGAATATAAACGAATAATTATTGAATAATTAAATTGAGAAGTATTGAACCATGTCCAAGATTTACATAAGATATTTTTCGTATAAACTAAAATATTCTCAAACACCTATAATTTATCACGAGCATAAAAAGATTGGTCGCTAATCGAACAGGAGTAACCCACTTATCCCCAAAATGCGCATTACACCAGCCGAATCGCATCCATCTGTCGAAAATTGTTTGCCTGGGATTCAAATTAATTCCCGATTATCGGGCTTTCGGCCGATCTCCAGGCGACAAGGCGATTGTTCCGCAGGGCTGTAACAATTGGACGCATACCAGCCAACGAGAAGAGTTGCCAATAGAACGTGTCAGATCGGTTTGCGATCTCCGGGAGCAGGGTGATCTTAATGAAATTCACGGTATTGCCGCGGCGTCAATAAATGACCGTGTGCTGCTCAGTGGCTGAATCACTTAGTAAGCATTATTCGTGACAAATTACCGTGCCGTGATACACCGGTATGCCGCGGTCGTCGTCTTCGTCGTCTTCGTCGTCTTCGTCGTCTTCGTCGTCGTCGTCGTCGTCGATGTTGTCAACGTTGTCGAGAGTTGCCAATAAGCAGAACGATAGAGAGAACAGGGGCGAAGAGGTTGATTCGAGGTTGGTTCCGATTACGGATTGTCGTGGTACTGGCGCGTAGTAACGTACAACGCGAAACCAGCAATTGCAGGATCCACTGAGTACGAGCTGGAATGACAATAATTGATCCCTCAGCCCCGCCACTTTCGACCCAGTTGTCTCCGTTCTTCGTGTTCCTGTCGTTTCATCGTCTTTCCCTTTTCATTCTGTAGCATTCGCGCCATTCGCAACAGTCGCAACCACCATCCTCTCCTACCTCGATCTCTCTTCTTCCATCTTCTCTGTCACTCTCAGAGCCCGTCCCACGACATCGCTGTACCGTTCGCGCTGGTAATTTCATGCTCGAACTGACAGGGTCGATGGAAACCACCAGTCAAAAAGATCTTCAACCAAGGCGACAGCGCGTCATCTTTCATCATCTTGGCTAGCGTGCAACACCTGCTGCCACTGTTTCCGGCGCTAAGCTTTGATTTAGAAAGCATTTCGTCGGCCGTGAGGTCGCGACGGTTGATCGCGAGACTACCGCGGAAAACCGAGAAGAAACAGGAATTTTTGTTTCGTTTCTTTCGGATGGAGAAAAGGGCTGGCACGCTAACACGAAGAATAATGAGGTGTCCAGGACGCAAGGCAAATATTTTGCGACGGCTACAACCGGGGAGCAAAAGGAAACGTCGGTGTAACGCGGGCGCGTTTTTTCGGATCTTAAAATCTAATTACTCGCTGCGTGCGCGAATGCACGAGATGTAATACGATTATGTCCAATTTAAATCTCGCTAAAAGTTGCAAGTCGCGGGAAGCGCGACGTTACTTTCGAGAAGATTAAAATCTGCTACCGCGTAACTTTGTCAAAAAGATTAGAATGGAGGGATTTTGTGCAACCGAGTACATCGTCTGGTGCTCGCTTCTCCAGGCATTGGGAATAAATTTTATTGAACCCGTATTTGTGTAGATTCTCTATATATGATTTAAAACAACAAATAAATCAAACGAAGAATTACATAAAAAGATAAATGAGACATTTTCTACTTAATAATAACATAACTAATAGTAAAAAAGATGAAACACAAGAAATATAAAGAATTTATTATTATTTTCCTATAGTCATTAACGATACTAAATTGTGACACTTCATCGACACAAAAGAAATTACGACGGGACGATCTTTTCTTTCTGCGATGTAATGAACGATATCAATCGTAATGAATTTTCTTCCGGTTGACACAAAGTGTTTGGAAACACGCATTGGACAGAAGAATGAGGCTAATGAAATTTAGAAACTCTACCGTGATAATTATAGGGATAATTTGAAGCGGAGAGTAAATTGTCGGCGCCCCGTGCGTTTCCCAACCAATCGTGTTTTCGAGCAATTCCGAAGATCCGATAACGACAGAAAGGCCTACGACTTAGGGAAAGGGACCTGGCGAAGACGGGGTTCTATAGATTTCGCTTTGTCTGCCCACGATTCACCTTGTTACGTGGATAATTGCATCGTCAATTTTTCGTGGACGACAACCTTCTTGGACGCAGTCACGTGAACAGCTAGGATGAGACACTCCAGAGATCAAAGATCAAGTAGTTGAAGCGGAATGGTTCTAGACTTACGTCTCACGAAAGATATTAAATCAAAGAGTATCAGAAAACTCGAAGATTTGAATTAATTTCAATTTAATAGATTAATAGTATTAGAGTACAAATTGGAAGTAAGTTTTAGTTCAGGATTTGAACTTTCGATTTAATAAAGAGGTTCACGAGAGGAGTAATGATGCTGTAGGTAATACTGTTTGGAATACTATAAGTATTATTTACATATATACTTATAATATAATAATAAAAAGCTCATTCTTCGATGATTTTCTTGTCCATAAAGATGTTCCCGTATTTTGAAGCATGCGTGACATCATTAAAATTATTGGACTTAAGGAAAACGCATTACCACTGCTACTGAGTTCACGCGTTCGACTCATGGCCATAAGTTACACCAACTAGCGTATAAAGCAGAGAGGATCACGGAAAAGATAATCCTCTCCATTAAGGAAATAAACAGGCATCTTCGAAGTTTACGCGTAAAATGGTTGGTATCGAGATTGCGGTGTGTCGATCAGAGACAAGAGACAAGGTCAACGTCAACGAAATTTCGAAGAAGAGGAAAAGTTTGATTGGTGGACGATTTATACCGATGGTTGCCCGATAACATTAGAATCGTTTCTCGAGGTAAGTAGCGTCACGGATTTACCACGAAACTTCTATTTTACGCGTATAATACGTCAGGGTGTTCGTGAACGTGGTTGCCGCGGTCTTCTCCACTCGGTTCGCTTCCCGTTGAGGGCCAATACCTTAAAAGCATATCCCTTCACCCCGCTTAACCCCTAGTAACCTCTGAAAACGCCCTCCAGAACAGTCACTATCAGATTCGAAGCCCCGACGCAAGATAATCCTACTCTTACATCTGCCTCCAACCCTCTCTTCCTCTTTCGTTCACCCCTCAACCGTCTCGAATCTCCGTCTGTTTCTCTCCTTCTCGTTCTCAACGTCCCTTTTAACCTCACTGCTCGAGTGTGAATCGACGGTTTTCGCTATCAAGCCCGGCTTATTCGCAAGAGGTGGATCCAACCCTCTACAGACATGTATCACACAATTTTTCTACTCGCAAAACCAGCTTCACGGACGATCGGTTCACGATGTGTCTACTCCATGCTCCTTTTTCCCTCGACGGTCTGTCTGACCATTTCGTTCCTCTTCCTCTTTCTCGCTTTTCTCCTACGTTTATATCCTCCGTCTCATTTTTCCTTCTTCTATCCTTCCTTCTTAAGTTTCAACCCTCGTGAGACACTTGTCGTATGAACAGCTTGTATCGAGCAACGATCCACAATTTCTTTATTTTACCACCCGCGTGACGAAAATCGAGTTCAATCTCCTATGTGATACGGATTGTGTTTGATTCAATGATATTTTTTGGAATATATGAAATTATTGGATTTCGTTTTAACAGAATTTCTCATTGGGTCCTAATTGGATCTTTATTGAATATTTTGTTTCAAAATTAAGCTAGTATTTTATTCGTGATAAGTAGCTAGTATATACAAGAACTAGGGTGTAGTAGCCCATTAAAAAAGACAAACAGCTGAATATTATGAACTAATCTGATTTACTCGCATATTAATCCTAAGTGGTATCACCCCATATCTGGTCAGACACATCTTCCTTTATCTTGTATCTCAATATAAACAGAATAAAAAATAGTTACATATAATGTGCCACTAAATCTACTATTCTTTTACCACGTATTATACTATCTAGTACTATACTAAAATTTACTCAATTTACTCAAATACTGTTCCATGTTGCTATAACAATTAGAACACAGAAATGACGTTTTACTAAAGCAACAACTCGATGTTTAACCAGTGTGGAATAGATTCTGGTCTTGATATTCGATTCCGTTGATCGAAAGCGTCTGAATTGTATCGCAGCAATAAGCGTAGATATTAATTAAATTATATATATACTCCGGTACTAATAAATAGTGTCTTTGAGAGGTGAGTCGACTAGCGTTAAATTTTCATTGAGCCCGAACAAAGGTGGAAAGATATGGTAGCAATCGGTTAAAGAGAAATTTCCATTAATTACTACCAATTCGTTTACATTCCAGTGACTTACCGTATAAAAGCGATTTTCCCCAACGGAACAAGGTTAATGGTAAATTACTTACCTGAAACAAAGGAAGCAGAAAAATAATGATGAGTGATCGAATTACAAAGATCGAGCGGGAAACAAAATAACGCCACTGGTGAGGTGTGCATTATTCATTTTCACGATTGATAAGGGATTTCGCGGGAATTAATATATCCTTTAATTAACACTGCTGCGATTATTGAAATATCACGATCGAATAAACTTCTCGATACCATATCGCGAGACAATATCGTAGTTAATTACATGTTACGTGCACGCTCGAAGATTTTCCATAAAAATATTACAACAGATATTAACGCAGTTACGATACAATATACAAATATTTGAAAATTTCTCATCAGTTTAATTCTATCCATTGAAGAAACTTACAGGATATTTACACTTCTGGATTTGCTTTCAATAAATTGCAAAGTCTTGAAGGAAGAAATCATTCGAAATTACTCGAACTATGACAGAACTTAGATCATTAAAACACGCCGTTCTCATGAAGAAAAACAAAAAGAAAAAAGAGGAGACAAAAGGGGGGAGAGGTAAAGGTAAGAAAAAACACGTCGGTAGGCGTTCCGTAAGCGCGATTTAATGACAGAGCATATTTCGCCGGCTACAAATTCAGCTTTTCCCTTAGACGACAACGCGGGGACGTTTACTTTGCTCCACCCATCCTCTCTTTTTCCCTCTTTCTCTGGTTCTCTCTCTCTCTCTCTCTTTCTATCTATCTACCCCCGAGGCGGCCCCGCGGCTCCGCAAGAAACTCGAAGCTATTTTTATCAAAGGAAGGGGGCGAGTGTCGCGGACGATAAATCATTCGAAGGTTCCACCTACTGTATCCACCCTTCTGAGGCAGCCTCGTCTCGTGGCACGAAGTAACGAGTAGCTTTCATTGGCCGCGCGGGACGTCCCGGAAAAAGGTAAGAACGATTTTTCACCGTTAGCAACACCTGCGCTAAATGAATACGAATTGATTCAAAGCCGCATCCCGAATCGGTCTGTTTTATTCTCGGCGAACGTTTGTGCTCTCTTCCTCGCTCTTTCCTCTTTATACGCGTCAAAGCTGACTACATGTTCCAGGCCAGACCTACATTTCTACGACACGTTTTCGCGTTTTTTGTGAATGTACCACGGGAAAATGTGGAACGCGACCCGCAATCTCGCTATATTAAAATTTCATACGGGATGTGCGAAGGGAATTAGAGAAAGGCGATGTAACACGGGCCATTGACGACGTGGACGAATCAAAGCAAGCGAGAACGGCTATGTGTAAGCATCTTTGGTCGAACCGACGGATAAAAGCGAAAACTAATGGTGCAGCGCAAGGCGTCGGATATTCTGCGATATATGGCATGGATATATAGGTGCGCCTTTCAATCATTTTTATAGCTAGACCTTTTCTCCTCTTTCTAGATGTGTGCTACTGGGATTTACCGAACCTGCTCTTACTGGCAAGAAATTTGTTTCCTGTTATTTACCATTTCACCGATACTACGAATTCCTTAAATAATATGACGTAATACGCAAAAAGTAAAGTATAAAGAATTATTTTGTAGTTCTTAATGTATTTTTCTATAAAGTTTTAAAGATCTTATTTCAAAACTACTGAATATTATAATAGCTCTATAACTTGAATTCATGAAATCACTTACAAGAATAACAGAACTAGAATGAAATATTCGGAAAATAAAATCGTATCACAGTATATGATGTAAGAATATTTTTGAAAATAAGTAGAAGTAAAGTTACGGAATTCAAAATGTTCTTTCGCATGGAAAGAGCATTTTTAAACACAGAGAAACATTTGTTTCCTGCGAAGAGAACTCGAATTTGCAACTAGATTCGGTCATTTCGCCACTCTTTTTTCGCAACTTTAAAGTTCGCTCATATAGGAAATAATAAATCTTCCGCTACGACGATCCTCTTTTCATAAAAATTGAAGAACACATTTTACATTCTTGACTGGCGACCTACGCACTTCCACCAAGAACCGAGTTTCTCCTTTACTTCCTTTTATCAGTAATATCCACCGAAGGGACGGGTTTAGTCAGCGTTTTCAAGTCGTCCCACGTTCACCTAACTCGCAAGTCACCCAGCAGCAAATCAGAAAAGGGTTGTCGATTCACATACGACGACCAGTAACGTCCCTTCACATAAACTTAACGTTCAGGTAAACGACAAATGAGTTTTACTTTCCTCTTCGTTGCTTTCCTTTGAAAAATTCCTTTATTATTCTTACTCATTTTTGATTAGAAACTTTTATCATAAACATTGCTGCAGAAAAATAACTCACAAATTTAGACAGGTACTCCTTCCTACAAAATAATTGATTTGTAAGATATTCTAAAACCTATTCTGGATATCATACATATTCAATAGTAATCATGTCAAGTGTATGATCGTTAAACGGTAAGTAAATAACTCATAATATGATTTCAATAAAAATAACATATATTCACAAATTTAAAAAAATTATAAACCTTAAATCTTAGGCTTCAAATCGCGAAGATCCTATAACAAACCTAACTTGTCTTATTAAATTAACAAATTGGCTAAAGTTGAGAAGTCAGAATCGCGCTCAACAAATAATACAAAGCTGACGAATGAATTCGAACGATGGCCTCCGGTTCCATTGGAGAGGAGATTCATGGGGCGCGAACTCGTTTCGCTCGCTGGAAACGATCGTTGTCCGATGCTGGTGTTCGCCGAACTAAACAATTTTTTTTAATGCGTAGCGGGGAATAATTAAAACGCAACTGGTATGCGCGTGACGTTCGAGGCTCGATAAATCAACCGCACGTTGCATGCCGCCCTCCCTCATGAAATCCGGCGGCTGCGTTATTTCCTGTCTGTCGGTACACGCGCCAGCGACACGCTACCGTTCCTGTAATGAAATTGTTTCCATTTGATCTTGCGGTTCAGCCGACACAACGCCGGCTATCCGGTGTGTCCACCGACGCGTCGCCTCTTCGCTTGGAAACCAGTCTGGACGCTGTTAGTTGGCGAGGTCCGCTTAAAAATACATCGTAATCTGTTTCCGGCGTTAGTTACGCGCTTCGGTATAGCGTTAGCGTTAATTGTCAGCTTGGGACAAGCGCGTATCATACGGGTTAGTTTGACGTTAAATAAACTGCCCCAGCCTTTGACGTCCAAAGTTACGTTACAGACAGTCAGGTAACGAGGACGAAACGCAACCGACTGAGGATTGTATTCCATTAACAAGGCGTCTCTTATTTTTACTGAGCGCCATTTGTCGCCTCTTTAACGAGCAGTCCGGTGGAATCCTTGACGATCAGTCCGAATCGCGATTAACGCAAGTAAGAATTCGGTTCTATCGTTGAATAAGTGAATGACGAGCGCTCTATGGTTAAATAATTTACGTCAACTGGGGCTGAATTTTCTGCAGGTTGTTTGGAATGGTAATTTCAAATAATATTTTTTCATTTATAGCGTTTTCTAGCTTTTTTTCTTTCTATACGCAGTATTTTTTCTTTTTTTCCGTGAGTTTCATTTTGGATCGAAGATTTTCATTTATTGCACGTTTGAGCTTCTTTTTAGCATCGAAACGGTTCTTCGCGTTCCTATCAGGGAATATTCATACGCCTGTGGGAAAATAACAGATTGGCGTACGCGAGCCAGACATCGGAAAATCTGAGCGCGCGTTCAAATTTTATCGCGAAAAATTCGAAAGGGAAGAGATGGTTGCCTTTCAGGGAGATTTACCCATGGAAATCACCTTACTTTTTATATTAGGGGTCTGCTGAAAGAAAATCGGCGATTCTCCGAAAATATTGAAATTCTAAGTCGCAATTCCCTTGACGGAGAATTTCTTCCCTTGTCGAAGAACCATTTCATGGTATGGTGCTCCTACTTTAACTTTAAACGTGTTCGATATAAACCGTATATTTTTGCCTTCGTTCTGTTAAACAATCTTATTGATTTTCGACAATTATCATAGTTTAATTAGAGTGGCGATTAATTAGATATATAGAAGGTAGAGAGGTGGAATTGAAAATCAAGAAGATGCAAAATTTGTTGCAGAAGGAGAAATTAACAAAAATAATCCGAGAGTGGCTAATTCACTTGCTAAGTTTTTACAAATTTTAAGTTGTATCTCATTGATAATTTTGTCACAGTTATTTATTCGTCTGAATTGTGTAATCAAACGATAAAAAGAATATTTTCTTCCTACGATAATTAAAGAAATCTATGATCGCAGTATATTCGCTAAATTCGTGTATCTGGCAAACGAAATCATCTATGGACTTACATAATATCGTGTTATCGATTATTTTCAAGAAACGGTTTTGTGCCTAAGGCCCGCAACTACGTATAACGCTCTGGTATCCCATAAATCACCATGACACGCGCATAAACGTTTCCTAACGTCCAAGCCCCGGCAAACGAAATAATTTGATAACTAATGGCCGTTGGATTGCTCTTGGATTGCCATTGGTGCCCGTCGACACAGTGTGTGTACGTGTGTATGCGTAGATACATAAGAGAGTATGGAGAATTTTCATGCGAAACCGACGAAGGATGTATACGAGAAACGGATAGATCAATCAATCTGGAGCGGCGCATCGCGAATTCGGTTGTCATGCGGGAGCAAGGATGACTGATGGAGATCGGTCAGAGACGCTAATGACGCGGACTCGATGACCGACAAAACATCCCTCGTTAATGGATACCCTGTTATCGGTACTGGACGCTGGCCTGCCTGCCTGCCTGCCCGAAGAAAACTATTCTCGTTGCTTTCAATGGATCGCTCCAACTTTCGATCAGTGACGAAATGGTGTGCTCTCTCGCTAGAGAGTTGCCAAATACGAGAATTGGGAAATATGAGGGGTTTTAAATTAATATCATGACGTTGAAGTGGGTGTATAAGAAATATGGTAAATTCTAACGATTACTCGATAAGGTGTTGTAAATTATTTCCTACTTCAAGAGTATTTGGTGCTTCGGAGCAATGGGAAAGGGGTACATATAAGAATAAGTATTTTATTATCTTGAACATTTCAATACCTAAGATAATAAATAATTGCATACACTATCTTTATCTTCAAATTCAAAATAGGTTCTTGTTGAAATTAAATAGAGTAAGTTCATAGATATTTTAACAGCCTGGAGACTCTTAAATTCTTAAGACAGTAAATGATATTGTAGAATATCCTGTCTCTATCTTTTGTTGTTTTTACATCTACTCCTCAAGAAATAAAGTCATTAAAATTTCATCAAAATTTATCATATCTTTGAATATAAAAAAAATCAAAACACATTTGAATCCTGTAAATACATAAAAAACAGTTAAGAGTGGAGATAAACCAATTTCCACATATAACTACATCACGAACCACATATATACACGATAGAGGAGAACTTGATAGCGAAGGCCGCCGAGAAACTTAGAATTCCCAGGATCATGGTAACGTGATAATAAGAGTCTGATAATAGACAGCCCGACGGGGGTACTGAGCGAAATGCTCCATTAGGAGAGAATTTCGATGAAGGGTGACCAGTTCAAAGGAGCTGGTTCTCCGGTAAGACAAACTTGGCCTGACAGCGAGCGATCAAAGTGGAGCAAAGCCAAGGCAAAACAGCCATTGTTTCATGATAACGCGACGGCTAAGAGGCGCGCACACCCTATCGATGGTTAACAGTTCGACCATAGTCGTTGTTCCTTGCTCGCGTCTCAGTTCGAAGGGACCAGGCCAGAGAATCAGGAGAAACCTGGGACTACCTACTTTACACATTCATGAAGCGGTATCAAAGGCCGTCAAGATCACTGCTTCCGCGGAGTCCCGCCGGGAATCGAAGCGAAGCGTGTCCCGTGTGTTTGCGGTAACCCTGAAACGATCGATCACCGACGAGCTCACGAGGTGGTGACCCAAGAATCGATGTCGTTTCACGACGATACCACCGCAGCCACGTACATACTTATACACGTGTATCGCTACCGATAGACGTAACACCAGCCTTTTGATTAATCGCCCTTCGATCGACGCATTTGTCTTGGTTCCGTGGCTCCACGTTTGTCATAGAATTCTGATGGTTCCATATCGGTATGAGAGCAAGAATAATTTAAATGAGAATAAAATATTGCTAATACTTGAGTATTATGACAGTAACGCAACATTTTGGCTATATCTTAATTTCTGGAAACCTTGAAGTTCAAATTTAGTATATGAAGAATATGAGATGCATATTGTCCCGAGATTTTCATCGTAGAATAGTCAGATTCTTTAATTATGACATAGCGATGAACACGAACAGTTAAGCGTTATTAACCTGCTAGATCATGTATGCATAAATCATCAATCAACGAGCACAGATTTCGCTCGTCATCGTTGTCAGGAAAAGGAAACCTCTAATGGCGTTCCGTCGAATCCCTCGTTTCAGCTAATCACGAGTCTTTCGAAAGCTACACCTAGTCAACCACTCCTAACTTTTTCCTTTTTTCCCTTATCTCCTTAACAACCCTGCGTGAGTACAGATAAGTACTTCACCTTGCACATCTAAGAATTCTGGCCATTAAATCAATCAGCAATTCTTTAAACGAAATCCATACTTCGTCCACGTTCGAAACCATATTGCAAAGAACGATTACCTTCTAAAAGGATACTCGTACGAAGAAAAGAGTGGAATAAAACGAGGAAGAGAAAAAGAGACACAAAGAAGAGTGCTCGATATTATAGAAATTTTTCGCATCCAGCGGTAATCGTTGCTAGCAGAATAGCGTGCGACTAACGAGCACACCAAAAAAGAGAAGAGAGAGAGAGAGAGAGAGAGAGAGAGAGAGAGAGAAAAGATAAAAGACAACGAGAAAAAAGTAATCCTTCACAAGGGAACGTTCTACCGACAACGGAAACCGCAACTAGCATCCGCAATCACATTTTTTTCTGTCCGACCCTCGCTGCGTTAGGAATTTCTCATCGAAAATTCCACGGGACAAGGGGGATGAGAACTGACGGAAAAAAAGAGAGAAAGAAAAGAAGAAACGGGCTACAAAGGGTGGAGAGATAGGCCGATCCGTAGTTCCTTCCGGAAGCATTAACGCAAAAAATTCGCCAGTCCAACGACGCGGGATATTCGTGAAAGGGGTGCGACGAAATCGCCAAGGGTGGAAGCAGTGAAGGAAGAAAAAAAACATGCCAACTGGAAATTGCAGTCGCGCTTAGGACACTATCGTGAGGTAGTCAGCAAAAACAAAGGCATTTCGGACTCGAGAGTGTGAGAGACGAACGAAGCTCGTCAGACGCGTGCTATAGAAATGAAAACCGGTGACGGAGGGGGTGGCAAACGTCGACGATGGTTCCTACGAAAAGGGAACTATGGGGATTGGAGATCGGATGTGTAGATAAATGAGCGCAAAAATTCGGACAAAGCAAACCGGCACACCGCATACCGCGAATACCGCGAAGCTCCTTCTGTCTTTTCTTGAGGAAACCAGCAACTCCTTTGTCGACGCGAATGGCGATAGGGAGAGTCGTGCAGACGATCGTTGGAACGTAAGAAACCTAGCGAAGGCTCGCTCGAAATAAACGTCCTTTACTTTGCTCGTCTAGTGACGCGAAATAAATGGCGATGTGAAAC
Source organism: Bombus fervidus (assembly GCF_041682495.2). Taxonomy (NCBI): domain Eukaryota; kingdom Metazoa; phylum Arthropoda; class Insecta; order Hymenoptera; family Apidae; genus Bombus; species Bombus fervidus. Next base: position 1,164,963 of record NC_091523.1, on the reverse strand, counting down.
ACGCCGGTGAAAAATATTGGTAATAAATTATCTCATTGCAGCAGGGACATCGTGCAATGTGTCCGCGAGTCAACGGCCACATTTTTCACTTTCTCCTTGCGAGAACTAATCATGCGAAATACGTTTCTCTAGCGAATGAAAAGCAGCAGAGTATAGTCGTTGATCGGTGAACTCTAGGTAGAGAAAATTATATTAAGGTTGATCAAAGAATAAAATACTCCCTTTAAGAAAACACGAATAGATAAAAAGAATTTTCTTCATTGTCTACTTATATTTATCTGCTACTTTTAATATAATCATTTAGAATTTACAGATATATTTGAAACAACGAGCCAATCTTGATTTCCCGGCTATTTCTTATTTATGATTATTCGAAAACGTTACACAATTTAAAAAATAAGCAGCACACTACGCAAAGAATGCGAACCATATACAATATTAATGACATTTTCAGCGTTAAAAATTTTGGATCTTTGAAATCCGCGAAACAAAAGCTATAATCTAAACGTGTGACAACGTAAATCGATCATCCGCGTTTTTCATTTTTTCATTAATCTTAAGTTGCACGAAAGGGAAACACGTGACTCGCATGTCCATGAAGCTGTGCTTGGAGACATATCGTAATCGATGGCGGGAATGTGCACACGCGTAACTCTAAGAGCCCACAGTATCAGCGAGCTGGAGCGCATAAAACAATTTCTCGGAACAGATCGCATAAAGTCTCACCGAACTGCCATAAATTTCTTTCTAGGGGAAGGAGGGGGGTGGCGCACGCTGCAATGCTCCTCCAACTTTCAACCGTTTCCACTAAAACCTTCGAGCCCCCTCGAGTACCGTGAGCTCCTTCGTGCAGCATTTTACCCTCCTCGCGGATCGATCCTTGCAAGCATTCAAACAAAAATTATTTTCCCCGGAAACTCCTGTAATCGTCGGCGAGGCGAGCAATTCCGGCGATATTTCCGAAGCTTGATTCACCGGCAGATAGAAGTTCGCTTGGTTTCTTTGCAGGTGAACAGGATTCTTACTGGAAAGGAAACGCATTACGAGCTCCTATCGACGAAGGAAACCTTGCGTCTACGATAAGATTCGAATTCTGAATTCGTTCGTATCATCAAAGGTGATTGCTTCGGGCGTGTATGAATATTTTAAGCTGTCCAAAGTACAATGTTTATAAGTTGAAAAATAAGCCTGAAACAAACAAGCCGGCCACAAGAAACTTTTACGTCGCTCCGATATCTGAAATCGGATCTCTACAAAGTATAGCGTGTTTCTGAAACTCATAAAAGACAAATTTGATTAAAACGGTCCGATATCCTTTTAAAAATACATAAATCCTAATGTATCGAGAATCAACCTAGCGCCTCGATACATCAGGAGGCATAGTGAAAACCCGTTCGAACGTTAGCCAATCCCTGTGTGATACGTTAAGCGTGAAGAATCCAGTGCAGATATTACCCCTGTGGTGCAATGAAGCGAGCGGAAGTACTGTTCTTATCAAAGACACTTTTGCATACTTTGGTGAAAGCCGCGATCATTCTCTTTTTCGTAGGCGACCACAGCAGCTGCTAGGCTCGTTGTTGAACGAGGAGGACGAGGACGCAATATTCAAGCTCTTCGCTAGAATCCGTAGGCGGCGCACACCCTCTCGAACGCTTAGCCACGCTCTCTTCCTCTTAGCTCGTTCCAGCCATGCCGCTCAGGGCTGATCCATATGTAACACGAATGAATATTCAACCTCGCTACGAGTCTGCACTTCCATCGACGCCACCGCCATCTCCACCATTTCCTATCGCTGCACCATCGTTCTCAACGATGTCGACGTCGCAACTGCGAACCATAGTCCTCCTCGTTTCCACGGTCGCTGCGTACCTACGACCTCGAAGCTTCGAAACTTCTCCAACGCTCTTCTTTGGCCCACTCTTCTTAGACCCCCGCTTTCCTACTCTCTCTCTCTCTTGGCTCGTTTCTACACGTTCCCCTGTTGGCAGCCGCAAGATCTTAAGTGCACTGATAACGCAAACGACGCGCTATCTCGGCCGAGCTTCGTCCTCCAGCTCGTCTCGTACGACGGTGTCGTCAACGCGCTCTTTCTGCATGGTTTTGTCGTCTCTTTATCCTAGTCAAGCTCGCGTATATTTTCGCGACTGCTTGGATAAATGGCTGGTAAAAGATACGTAACGCATGAAGTAGGTTGAAGAACGGAAATTGGAGCGATCGTAAGAGAAGAAAGAAGAAGGAGAAGTAGAAAAGAAGAATACTGCAATCGTGAAATATGCAAAGGAGGTAATGCAAGAATCGCACTAATGGAATATAAATTTACCTTAGGTTCAAAGCAGACCACGAAACGGGCACTTTATGAAATTAATCATCCGGGCAACCGGTGATATCGACGATATCACGAAAATTACCTGACTCCCGAGTCCGGTAGCTATCAGAAAGCGAGTCAAGACTGCTAAGAAAATGGAGATGAACGCCTAGGCGTGGTCCAATCGATTCCTTTTTTAACACAGATCACAGGACCGTGTAAAACAGCTTGGTGGTTTCAGATCCTAGGATAGTCGGAGGTACGTGCTTTCACAAGCGCCGTGGTTACAGTGGAATTTGCATTGGTTTGCAATTCGTTGCGAACGTAAGAGTATGCTTTCAGCTATGTAAATATTTCTTTGCCGGGAAGATACGAGATTTCCTTCGAAGACGCTCCGACGGATAGTGGTTTCGGCTTCTTCCTGGGTGTAACAACGTCAACGGGGATATGGAGGGTTGAAGATGAACAAACGCTCTTACCGTTTTGTCTAAGATTTATTATTTTTGCCCTCTTCTTTTCACTGCTCCTTACTTAATGGCGTTCGACAACCTCGTTACCCAATATCTCGGTGAACTTCTTTCTCCGTAAGGGAAATTCTCTGAGAGAGAGAGAGAGAAATGATTGTGAAGAAGAATTGTTTCTTTTACCGATTAAATTCTAATGGAAGACTCCAAGTTGTAATTTGTTACGTCAATTATTGTATTTCTTGTTGTCCAGACTTACTTAATTAAACAAAATGTAGGTGTAGAAGCTTTCTAAAGTATATTTTTTATAATATGTTCATGTACACTCCAGTTCATAAGTATCGAGATACTAAGAGAAGAATAAAATTAACTTGATTCATTAAAAAAGGATTAAAAATTTTAAAAATTACATATTCAATCCCATAGAATAGAAGTATGAATGATAATATCAAATGTTACATTAAATATATCAATTAGATCAAAGATGTAGAATAAAATGTTTTTAAAATCACGTGTCCTATATTCCACCAGAAATGAAAGATTATTCCATCTCAAACGTTGAATAGCCGTACTTTAAATATCGGAATTCTCAGTCCTCGACTCGTATTTACCAGTACATAGTTTCCCACGTAAAGCAAATTAAAATCGAACACTTGATTGGAAGCTCAACTCCTGAATTTTCTGGCAAAGCTTGGCTATCGATTTTCAATTTATTTCTCGATTCATTGAACATGCTCGGCAAAGCTCCTTATGACGACGATTCGTGTATTTGACTTCAAACGATAACGCATGGTACGGAAAACTAAAGCTATTAGTAAACGGTCGAAGGTTTCGAAAGATGCTCTACGGTCCACGATGGTTTATTTTAAGAGTTTCAAGAATAACGTTAACCTGCTTAAAACGTCCGTATATCGTTCGTGCTCAAAGAATCGAGATTTTCGAGTTTGTCAAAACTTTCACCGCGATCTCTCGTCGTCATCGTTGAACCGCGAAAGAATTGGCTGCGCTTTAATCGCACTGATTTGGCTTAGAAACGATAACGCGTCGGTTAAACGATCCCATACGAATGTGTTTACCACGAAACTCCCGTGTGAAAACCCAATTTACATTCGAACATTGTCTTTGAAACTTGCGAAGCTGAATCCTACGAAGAAGCTTTCGCCCAAGCGATTCAACTAACACCGTACATTCATTCTAATGTTTGCCTCATTTCACAAGCAAACGATTGTTTCTACTTTTATTCTATCGCTTGGTTTCCATGCGTTCTAAGTTTCACTCGGCCGTTTCATTTAATTTTTAAACAAAAACTTTTTCAAATGCTTCAAAATAACACTTATTCTTCACATGTCCTCTTTTTCTCATTTTCAAGCAATATTTTCTAATAATTCAAATTTTATTCAAATTCATTCACTTCACATTCAAATTCATGGACTTCGTGATTTCAGATTTCTTTGTACGATAATTGGACAAGTAATAGATTACAGATCTCTGTTACGAAGACTGGTTTTATAACTTTGCAAAATTTCATGAGTAATATTTGTCTTAGACCGTTGTTCGATAGATCCAATTCAATAGATCCTATTGTGATCAGTTACTCTTAAAAAATCAAAGCATCTGAAGGTTAAACGAAGAGATGATCAGTTTTGATTTTTGCCAACATTCTAACCACTAATTACTCTCTTCTGATACAGTAATATCTAATTGCTTATTCCTACATCAAGCAAAGATAACGAAACATCAATAGCACAGAGAGGCGAACTAATTAAATCAATAAACCAATCTAACATTAAGTATCCATTTGATTATATCGATCTTTCAACATTATCCACATAAAATTGAAAGCTGATTTATCTGTTACCCGACGAACCTCGCCATACATTCCTACGAAGTACAGTAGCACAACAAACCAACAAAAGTTAAGTAACCAGTGACGAGTAACCAGTGAAATTTCATGCATCCAACTATTCCGTTACCATTTTCCAACAGACCAATGTCACAAGACAAATTTAGACACTTGATCCCTTGCATCTTAATGTTCTTTGGAACATCGTAAAGTACACTACATAACTATCGAGCAATCAAGGAGTGAACCAGCGAACGACGCGCGTAGGAAACCGGAACAATTAACGCGGAGGCATAAATTTCGGCTGATAGAATGCGCGTAATGGTAAATTCGTTTAGGGAGGCATCAGACGTGTAGTTAGAAGGTAGAACGACGGCCATGGCTGTGCCCTGATAACGATCGAGGAAAGTTAACCGGTATCAGGAGCGGGCTAAGCCTCGCGCTCATAAAGGTTCCTCTCGTTTCTGTGCTGGTTGGCCAAAAGGCAATAAACCTAGTGCGCTTAACGCCTTATAGACGCGCGGAATGTTTAGAGCCCTCTGCGGCATGATCCTCCGTGCGCCGCGAAGCGTGAGTTTATTGCTCACGAGCATGTCCGTATCCGTGTCTTCTTCGCCGTGTTAGCTTCGTCAGTTACCTTCGTTACAGAAAGAACGTGAACACCGACTATTCTGTTATACACAGTCCGAATTCCTGTCACGCTAGATTTTCGTGTCGTTTTAACCACGCGTTGACCAACACAAGCTTCATTCAGCCACAAAATTGCTATCTCTTCGGTTTCGATGGTTCGAACGTTTCGTAGGCGAGAATGGAATATTTTGTTCCCTTTTTCTCTCGAGGGTTATTTCAATAGTTTTGAACGAATAGAATGGAACTACGATTTGTTAAATTACATGCTTTGGTATCAATTTCGAAGAAGGAATCTGTTGTACATACTGATGGATTGAGAGATAACTTCTACGTTTGATTATATAATATCTTGATTGATATGTGTTTCCGTGAAATGAAGTTGCACTTTTTTCGATGGCATGCTCTTGACGATATCTCAGGAAAAAGAAGAAGAAATGTACGATCTAAAGAAACAGTTCCGTATCTAAGTTTTGACCATCTCCATTCATTTCATCTGGTATTCTTAATATGTTGACTCGAATGTCTATTTCAACCAGCAATTAACCCTTATTAAAAAGTTGTATTATTATTATTATATATTAAAGTATTTATCATACAACAAGGATATTCGAGCAAACACCCAATATTTTAAATTTCCTTTATCAACAGTTAAAGTACTATTCGACGAAAGGATATTAATTAAGGATACCTAACAATTTATACACCATTGAGAAATCAAACAATGTTTCCACTTTCGCAAATGACATAACTATTTCAGAATATGGGGGTTTAGACGCGCGAACTGCTTCGACAGCTGTCTCTCAAGTTGGCGTAATTAATAAGTTGAAACGTAGAACGATTATAAGCGGACGGATAAGTAGTTAGTACTGTGGGGTTAGCATGAGTAGGAGATGAGGATGGGGACGTGAAATGAAGGGAGAAAGGGAAATACAAAAGGATGAGTGGAGCTGGGATGAATCCGGGGAGGATTAAGAGACGAGGGACGGCACCCTGTCATTAACAGCCACCTATTGACAAATACGCGAGCTATCGTACTTGACACTAATACCACATCATCTTTAGGCCTTATTGCACTCATTACACCTTCTCCTTTCATATAAAATCACCGAATGCTGTGGTCGTGATCAATGAAATACGGACAGTCCAATTTTAATAATAATCCAGAATGTATAACTTTCATTGATCATCAACGCTTTCAATTTATAAAATGCAGAATGTAATGCATCGTCAAACCAAATGTAAAACGATGCGCAACTAGTCTACATTTAAATAGAAAAAATTAAACACATAAAATGTTAATAAAGCGAGTCGTAAAAGATGTTAGTCGAGAAGTGAGGGGATCTCGTCGCACCAGATAGAAAATAGGTGGCGTAAATCAGCACGTAAGTCGTTCGACAAAAGAAAAAAAAAAAAAAAAAGGAGAAGAGCAAAGGAACAAGCGTTCGAATAAAACGGTAGAAATCAGAATTCTGTTTGCACACCGCAACAGTTATCAGGGAGTCATTGCGTCCATCTCTGAACGTTTCGAAAGCTCAAAGAAGGGAACCCTTTTCGCTTAGCGGCCATTTCGTTCATTTCCGGTCCCGGGATGCGGACGAGATCCATTTGCTAGCCCTCCCCTCAATTCCTTCTACCGTCTACCTTCCAGGCATCGAAAGCCATTGTGTGTCCCAACCCCTTTTCGGTCTCTCCTTCTTCTGTCAGTCAGTTTACATTACTTGCCGTATCACGGGACCGTGGAACGAAACGGACTGAGTGCTCGCCCGTATTTAAAGCGACCATTATGCCGTTGTAATTATCGCCTTTCGATTCCAATTTGATTCATAAAAGATGAATACCGAACGACATTCTCATTTTTCGCGGCATAGTACAGGATACAAGAAGCCTTTCTAGTCAATGGCTCGAGGACATGTCGTTTAAAAATTTCGGTGAAACGTCTCCTGTTTTATTGGCAGATTTTAAGATCTTGGTATTGGAATATTCACAACGTTAAGTCTTGTGTCTTCTTGAGCATTATAAATTATCGATATTGCTTTTGGAAGCATAATGTGATAACGATATGGGAAATATTATGAAGAAAATATAGCTTTATGCACCAATTTTATGTTTTAGTAAATATATCGCAAAGTACATATGGTTTCACTGGACTATGAAACACTGCAATATGAAGAAATATTTCGAATCATAAGATCATGATGACAATCTATTAGGTAATGAATGTTTACTCTAAATTCTCAAATATAGTATTTTGTAACTTGCATTTGTTTAATAATTTAAGTCATTTTCGTCGACTGCACAAGTAACGTGTATATAAATTCTTAAAAGACACGCTTTCGAAATGAGAAGATCAGATATGTTTGACTACGAACAATTCACTTACATATAATTCTGCCAAACGTTATACATATAGATTAATCGCATTTCGTTATCATTTCCACTTAATATATCGGTGTCTTGACGAAAAATCATTCTAATAACAGTTTCAACATTTGAAACAACATTTCAGCATTTTCCATCGCCATCAGCGTATTTTCATAATATTTTTACGTCGAAACAAACAACAGTCTAATCGCGTAAGGGAGAAACTAGGTGTTGTTTCCCAAGGAAAACACCGGTTATAAATTCTGACGTATTCTTCCCATCCTGGCCGATAACAGTGACACGTGGTCTTTTCACATCGATGTCAGATTAACGTGTTACATTTGGCTACCCTTGCTGTTTGATGAGTGCTACTTGCACACTTATCAGGCCCCTTCCTTCTCTCCATTAATGGAAATTACAGTACATCATAAAATTTTAATTTCACACCTCAGAGAGATAAAGGGAACGCATCACGAAACAGCGATTGTAAATTAAACAAGTGAAACGTTTATTGCGGCTCAACCGCTCGCAGCACGTAAATTAAAACGAGGAAGGGGATGGTTATCGTAATTGCAGCATTACAACTGGTTAAAAATGAAATTAACTGCGCGTCCGATTAAATACCCCGAGAAAGATCATACTGACACGTTGTTAATTGAAAACGACACGACGGCGGAGAATTTTTCTTTCTTTCTTGTTTTCTTTTCTACCCATGCCAAATGTATGGTTGTTGAGTTGGATATTCCATGCTGAACAATCGAATGGAATAACCAACTCTACAACCGCAGGGTGATTTCGAAAAAGAGATAAAAGAAACAGCGTTAAAAGTTAGAAGTGGTCTAAACGTGTTTATTCCCCGTCGACTTTTATTCAGAATATCCAGACTATACAGTAGGAAAATACGTTATGTGCTTACTTTCGTTCTGAATAATTCTTTTATGAAAGAGATGAGGTATCGAGAAAAGTTTTAGGAGTTTGTAGATACTGTTCTATCGTTTCGTAAACAATTCTATAATAATTGATGGTTAATTTCAAATGGATAAATTCATCATTTTTATCTTCGCGGAAAATAAATTAGTCGTATCGCTTTCAAGAATTATACGAGCACCTATATTAATTCTCCTACTCGTTTATCGGCCATCGTTACCAATTAATGCAATATCGAAAGAGGGAACGAAGTATTATGCTTGAAATGGCAACTACAAGAAACCTTAGTAGTATCATTTACGTTGCCGCCATTCATTAAATCGCCGGTTAAATTATTGCAATTAGACGTGATTAAATAATAAAAGTAGGACGAGTTCTCTGCTAGCTCGAATTGCTACGCACCCCGTCGGATGGCAGCACCGACATCTGTAACTAGTTGCCTTATGTATTTTCCACTCTTGGCTAACGGACTGCAGCTTTTCTTTTCCTACACTCCGTTACACCACCCTCCCCCTTTTCATCGCTAGAACTCCCTCGCTTCTGCATCAGCCCTTATTTCCGACTTTTGTCTACCCCGGTCCAATGTGTATGCGTTTCTTGCCGCTCCTCCCATCCTCTGCTACCCCTTTCTTTCCACCCTTCTCAGAAGTTTTCACGAAACTGTTCAACTTTCCAGTAGATTCGAGGCGTGTTTTTCGTTGTCTCGTTTCCAGCATACGAGTAAGGCGAAACACATAGAAAGAGGATAAGAGAAGAAGAACGAGTAGAAAAAGCAGGGCTGGATGGTCCTTCTTAAGGGTGGTAACACGCTATTTAAATGTCCTTCGCGAATACCAAGGATGAAACAGCGCCGCGACGTCGTATCAGCAGGATAAAACGAAACAGCTCGAATTGCCATCTTCCCTGTTCTTCTGCGCGCTTCTTCCGTTGTTTTATCCACTGCTTGCACCGAGCAAGACGACAAACGTGACTGCACTGTTGTCACAGAGGCGTGGCAATTTTCTCGCCGCCCGTTGCTACACGCCTGAAATGGCTTGACAAAGTTGTTCAATTTGTTTTTGTATCAGCTGGAACGCATACGCAAAACAGCCAATCCACCGCAACATTTTTCGACAACGAACCGTCGACGATTGGCGACGCGAAAAGTTTCGGCTGTCTTGCTTTTTCGTGAATTTTCATTATGATCCCTCTGGAATGGCTACGCTTCTAATTTTTCTATGCTCCCAAATTTTTCAATGTTCCGCGACGAGCTGTGCATTCTCGAGCCATAGCATGTACGTACGCTAAACAAAGTATATGACGGTGAAGCTTGCACATCTACCAATTGCAACGATTGGCCTGATGTCCAAGACAGATAAGCACTACCATTGGGACTGTTCTTCCGCCCCATACTAGCACATCGTCGAAATTTATCTGACGTATATTTCCTGCGGATCGTACTTTCGTGCGGATTATGCGCATTTATGAAAAGGAGCAGGCTATTGTAGGAGCAGAGGAGGAGCAAAGGAGCAGAAAAGGATAGAGACAAGAATAAAGAGAGAGGGGACGATGAAAGAAGTAAGGGCGAGAAAAGGCAGAGATTCGAGTAGTTTTAGGGGTGGAGTCCTTCCAGTAACGGCTGGCCGGACAGCATATTTTCTTGAAAGTCGTGGATGTTCTGCAGATGAAACGGGATGCCTGTATTTTATTAGCGACCGTACTCTCGCAAAAATGCCGGCTACGTTCGCTAATCGTGAATGAATTCGGAGTTCTGTAAACCTCGGGCGTCCCCGTTACCACGTTGTTGCGTTTTAAACTTTTGTTTGAATTATTTCTGGTCCGAAAATTATTTTCTTCGCACAACCACTAGCTAGAACTACTCGTAGAGTTTTTCTGCATGTGCGTATTTGTCTACGTTTATGTCTAGGTGCAGAGAGGAAGGGAGAGAGAACACGCAAGTGTTAAATAATTCACCAATGTAAGCAAATTCTGTTTCACAGCTAAACAGCTGGAATTAGCATTGGAATTGCAACGAAACAAATAATTTTGGTGAATACTATGCTGGAGAGTGCGTTAGCGAGGATGAAATGAGAATTTGATTCTTTGGAACAAAGTTCTATTTCGTGATAAATTTGGTGGGGAATGTTTTAAGAAAGTTAAATTTAGTTTGAATAAGATTAGATTCTTCATATAGCTGGAGGAACAAGCCATTCCTAAACTTCATTTTAGAAACTTCGTTCTTTCGTGCTTTCGAATGACTGAACAAAGTTGTTTTTCGATCGTACAGAAACGCCCGTTTCGGCCGTTAAACACATCTCAAATGCATTATCTGCAGCCATAAATCATGAAAATAACCGTAGATCAATAATTCCATATTCACTGCAACTACGCTTATTTATCATAGCGTGCTTCTACTATCCATTTTGTAGAAAACTGCAGCTTTTAAATGTTTAATATGGTGGATTATGCATACAATAGAGAATATTTTACTAAAAAGAGCGGAGAACTGAAATTTCCATTTAAAGTTTCAGCAACTTTTACATACAAAGAAATCATGAGAAAGAGGCATTTTCGCCACTTTTGCAACATCTTTTCCCTCTAAAAACTTTTTTATTAAAATATTCTTTATACCTGAATATGTGTGTGCGGAATTATTTATTTCGAAATGATGTAATACACAATTGAAAATTTATCATTGTAAATTTTTCAACAAAATGGAGAACAAAATTACTCTCTTGATTGTGATTTCTTCACGCTTCAACTCATTTTTGTATACAATATATTCGCAGTAAACCCTTACTGACGAATTGTTATCAGTTAAATATTTTATGTAATTTCTTAAACGAATATTTCCAAATTAAATCTTTCTTTCAAAATTTAGAGTAAGCAAGGCTGCAACATTAAAGAATACTGTGCATAGAAAGCTGTATTTCAAACTAGCGTTTATTATGGAAATTAGATCCTTCACTGAAAGCCGCTGTCTCTTGTAGTTTTGCAAGTAGAATATGGAGATTTCTGGCCAGCCATTAATGCCATGAGGAAACATTCTTATTTATTTATCTTGTCGATTGAATTAAAGATATTATTTTGTAGAAATAAGAACAAAAAATTGCAGTTCTTGGAACAATATACATATATTTATATTTTTATGGTTTATAAAATGACAGCTAAATATTCTCTTCTATGGCAACTGACTGTATATTCATTTTTATACAATCGCTTAAGAAATGATATTGCATATGTAAATAATGGATATATAAATGGCATGAAAGTTATTTTGTGACATGATATTAAGGACATTTACAAAAGGTATTCGTTAAGCAAAATCGTTTCACATTTAAAATATGAAAATCTTCCCTCATATTAATCCCATAGTTCTCGTTACTATATGATACGCGCGTTCGTTATTATTCAAAAAGTGGCTAAGCTGATTTCACAGTTGTATTTCAGAGAAGACTGTAATATCAAAAAGTACTCGCTGACTAAATCACGGAATAACTTTCGTCCTTTGTATTTCGAACGTCCTGCTTTTAGTCCTTCAAATTGTAACACAACAAAGAGCTGGAAAGTTACAGAAGTTCACCACTTCTCTGTTTTCCAAAGCGAGCCCAATTTTTTATCCAACCTATATACGATTTTTACTTACACAATTTTTAATAAAAAATTCCTGCCAATAATAATTGCGGAAAATGTAATTTTGTAAAATCACGGATCGAATCGCAATACAAACTTTTTACTAATAAAACGATACCATAGCAGTAGTATCGTAAATAAATATTTAATTGTTTCATGGAAAAAGTTTGATTCGGAATTGCAAACCACACTCACAGCTTCTAAGATATTCGATATAAAAAGTCACACGACATTTACAAAATTGTAGTTAACAATAACAGACAGATCACATAAAGAACGTGCTTCAAAATATTACACGATAAACTACAGAAGACAAACGAAAATGGTAAGTTTTACGGTAGAAAATAAAAAAATCATCGTAGTTTTGGTATCGCCTAACTTCGAATGATACAAACGATAAAAGGAACGTTCGATTACGGCCATTATTCGTTGGAAACACGATGATACGATTCGTGAGGACACATGGTGTAACGATCACCCTACTTTTAACAGCGTTGACACCGCTTTTGGAGGGAGATCGTTCGAAGGGTGGGGGGCGTGTAAGAATTCGCTACAATCAATTCCGCAGCAGCAACCCCTCGCAATCCCTGCTTTCGACCCTTCACGTGAAATATTAACTTGTCCACGTGCACGGCTCGCCCTCTACTTTTATCTACGATAAACGTGTGCTCCATCGACACACATGAAACACATACACGCGCGTCTGTATCCCTTTTCTATCCGACGGATGACCTACATCAGTCTCACGAATATATTTTTGCGGGATAGCGCGAAATTGAAGGAAATACGGCCGCGCCATGGTGATTCCGTTAAATACGAATTTGCATATAATGCAGCGGTAATGCGAGTTGAAAATTTTCGACCAGCCAATGGCAGGAGATGGCGATATCAATTTGCATGAAATTCCGAAATATCGTGTTACGTTATCGAACGCGAAACCGGATACCACGGCACCGTAGTGCGCGATGCTTACGACTTCCGGTTGCGTGTAAGAAGGGACCATATTTAATCGAACATGGGAAGAAAAAGTGGCCTGTTCAATTACACGCGTCATTATCCAGACGTGTATTTGACGGATATCAAAAATCGAATGTAATGTGAATGTAAAAACAATTTATTTTTCGATCACTTTTGACCCGTACTAATGTTGAAAACTGTACACAACTTTAAAGATAAGATCTGAGTAGATAATTAACTCCTGTGTGTTGATAAATTCACGAGTAGCAGCTTATAATATCTTTCTTCTTAACTGTAGGATCAACAACAGTAATAACTTGAAAAGAAGCCCCTATGAGAATATACAAGGTGAGCTATAAGTTTCTGCACAAATTTTATTTTTTTTACTAAACTTTTTAAAAACCCGTAATTTTATAAAACGTAAAATACAATACTTACACAATGATACAGAAACCTTTTCGACATTTTACTAAGCCAACATTACAGTCATACAAAACTGTTCATATGTACATACGATGACTTGTTAAAGTTGTACTTAATAAATGAGGTTCTTCATACTGCTAAAAAATATAATAATGCAATAGTAACGTTCCAAGTTCCTTATGCTGTTCCCTTATTAATTAGATTAAAAACTCTCAAGAATATAGCCACGCAAGAAGCGTAGACAAAAATCGAACATAATATCTTGGGACTCCCTTGTTTGTATGTCGCTTCTACCATTTCTATTTTCTTCCGCGTCCAGCAGAATTTTACCGTCCCTCTTTATGCAGCCTATAACTCACGCAGTTGTTGGTGGCGATTAAGCGCGGCCCTTGACAAAAAGCAGCGTGGTGCAGTCGATCATTCCGCGCGACCTCGATCATCCAGTTACAAAATTCTCGCGTATCACGCAAACACAGCGTGGCAATTAATCTCTCGCGGCCGGGTGTCCAGCAAATAATCCGTCCGCCGTTTCTTCGGCCGGTTGTTCACGCTCGAGGCACGCGCGGCCTCCAACCGACAAACTTGCCCCGTTTCGCTCGTGTTCCTTTTTCGGCCGTGCACGCGAGAATTATTTCCGCGTCCTTTTCATCCCTCCAGCTTGGTGCCAGACCTCTGGACAAAACGACCATCACAGCGACGATAAAAAAAAAAAAGAGAATAAAAATGAAATTGGAAAGAAAACAACGAGCAGAGAGAGCAAAACAATGGCAAGAGCAAAAAGAAATATTTTTTTGCGCGCAAGACGAGCAATGCGTTTTAATCATTTTATCGTTGCAACGAGTACGCTTTGTTTTCCACACCCGCGACAGGGCACCGAAGGCTTCTTCATAATGTTATTGAATCTACGGATGCTCAATTATTTGTCTACTTGCACGTGATTTCCGACCGACACCAAATAAAGGCCGATGCCGAATGAAAGCCGTCATCCGAACAATGCCGCTTCGCAAATATTATTCCGCATTAACGCTTTATACGATAGAACGTGAAACAAAAGGCACGTGCGTGCATGATCCTTTTATTGACGCTTGGAAATCACACCAGGAAAGATACTTAACGATTTCATGATCCGTAATCGAACGGCTAATCTTTGTGTGACGTGACGCGTGCTAATACATGGTTCAGTGGTTTTGATGATGATGGAAGGAGATCTTGGAAATGAAAATTATTTGTTGGTTATTTTTCGAATGACGGAGTGAGAGTTCCAACGGAATATAAGAAAGTACACTTTTAAACATCTTTTATAAATATATTATGTGCGTTAGATAAAACTTTCGATATGTTCAAATACTTTTGTGAAGTATGCACAACTGGGATATCGCTAAAAATTGCGAGAACAAAGCGGAGGTTATATATTTGATCCATTCGGTAAAATACAAGATATATGATAAGATCATACCGCGACGAAATATTTTAATACGTATAATACGTCAGGTATTTTCTATTCTTTGCTCAAACTTCCAATAAATAGTTCAATAACCATTGTAAGCCCCATAAAATGCAGGAAACTTTGAACGATGAGTAGAGTGCATATTCATCTATCAATTTCAAAATCCCACCCTCAGATTACTTCACACTAAAATCTTCTCTTAGAAACTTTTTAAAAGCGTGCTTGTAAATTTCTCAATCCATCAACATCTTCGGTCACGTTGCTCGGAGAAAAAAGAAAACGCAAAATATTGTTACATTCTTTGCGAACCTCCTGCAAAGTCCATCGATCGTACCAAAATATCGTGACTACGTTTAGCCCCACAGCTTCTTTCTCGATTCATAATATAGATGCGATTATTTCACTCTCTATGAAGCCCGTGCAGCACAACAATTCTTTTGAAGCGCTTACAAAGGATGTTTAAGGAGAAGAGGAAGAAAAACGTTCCGGCGTTAGCGAAAGCGATCGCGCACAGCGCCGCTTCGCCGTTCGAAACAATCGTATTCCGACTATATAACGGACGTTCAAGTAGTACGGATTTACGTCTCTTGCGTCACAAAGGCGAAGCAAGCAGAACCGTGAACACGATGGTTCCGGTTTCTTTCGATAGATCTTGCCAGAAAGGGGAAATTCTGGCGTTCTTTGTAGAAGGGCCGTGCTTTGAGAATTCCGTACGCCAGACCCCCGTCGTCAAAGCAAGTCAAATGCCGAACAGGAGAATCGATGAAACGAGCTTTTATTTATCGACTCGACCGAAATATCCATCGGACTTAACACTTGCTACCACTGGACACAGCTTGATGAAATGCTTGCGCGGGAATTTTCTGCTCGTTTTTACCATGTAAATTGGAATAGCTTATTGATTACTCTTTCGTAGGGTACAATTAATAGAACGAGTATAGAATGTTTTCAAACAATGATTCTTTCAACAAAATTGTGTCGATCGTTTCTTGGTAGAATCGAACGAGGATTATGTGCTTTTGGCTGATTTTTTGAATAAATTTCTAATAGTTGAGATTTGTGATGTTTCAGTGTTAAATTGTTGTACACAAAAATCTACATATAAATATTCTTCCTTTTTTCTCTGCCTGACAATATATCGTATATAATTGCATTAGGCTAATATCGTATCATTTTGTTAAGTAACATGATTTTCACACTATGTGGAAGTGTATACGAGTGTATACAGTACATAAATCTCGTTATCTTTAAGAAACTTACAACAGAGACAGAAATACAAAATGTGAACAAGCCGTCGTCATAATTAACTGCGAGAGTTTTAATTCGCATTCATCGAAATCATAGCAGAGAACCGCAGAAACACTGTCGGAGAGTAGGTCTTCTAATTTACAACGAATATCATAATCCATTAAAACTTGTCGAAACTTCCATCGACTGATAGAAAGAAGAAAATTAATTTACGGGAACACAAAGAGAGACCAGTCTGTTATTGAAATTCATGAAATCTAGTTCCGATTGCCAGATTTTTCCTTTTCTTCTTTTCCTTTCTGATTAATTTCAAACTTTAACGAACTTCGCGTTAAATATAAAACCACGATTTGATATTTCACGAATATCTCGTGAGAATTCACGGGAATTATGTTCGAACAGTCATGAAATAATCGTCGAAATATCGTTTCTCCGTCGCTTAATTGCGACCCATAAAATTCGAGTGCGACCCACGCTTGCATGCGAAATGCCCGGAAACCGGTGCCACAGTGAAAAGTCACGAACCATTTCCCAGGAAATGCTTAGCCGAGCGTCGAGTTGTTCGAATCATTAAAAAGAAGCGACGTTTACCGAAACGAAGTTCGAAAAGATCCAACATCACTACGTAACGCATAAATCGTCTGAGGTTTTACGATTTGCGCTCCGAGGCTGTAAGCAAACAGGTCGAAGAGATATGGCTGAACTTCGGCTACCGAGCAGCGCATCGCGGGGTCACCAAGCGTTACGCGTACTAGTTGTTAGACGAGAAGTTTCTACGAACATTTCCGTGCATCCTTCGATGCAACGAATACATCGAGCCAAGCGTAAGTCCAGGAACAGAAACGAGAAAAGGGTGGAGGAGGTGAATTCACATTAAAAATAGAGATATGACGCGAAGAAATGGGAAAAGGTTGGTAAAAACGGGGGAGAGAATTGGAAAAGTTTGAAGAGATGAAGAGTACATGTGCGGCGAATCATCGATTTGGCTTGACAGTTTTAAATCGTAAACGAAATTGTATATGAAGAACTAAAAAATGGACTTTTCGTGAATAAAGAAGGAATAAATGAGCGTACAACTATAATTACGCGTATGGTATCCATACGAGGCAAATTAATTGACTTGAACTTAAGTAACCTGACCTTATGTAGACATCGTAGAAAATAAGCAAAGTAGTTTCATAGAAATTAAATGTTTGATATAATTTCTAAGCTCATTTCAATAAGACTTGGCGAACACGTCAAGTGACTAGAAACAAGCGATAAAGAAATTCTAAACTAAAATTTCAACTGGATGAACACATGAAATAACCACAGTAAAAACTGAAATCACAGTAAAAAAGAGATAAAATAAATGAAAATAGAATCGATGGAAATATCAGAGTATAAGAGGAAGTCAATAGAAGAATTAGAGAAAGAGGGCGACCTAACGTATTTACAACGAGACCATAAATAATGTCAAATCAAAAGGATGTGACGCATCATGGAACATGTGAGACACCGTGTATATTAGATGTCGTGTACTATTCAATTCGCTGTGAATTCATCTCGGGTCACTGACAGGTTGTTCGGACGACTTGGCTATTGCCCTATAGCGTCACGTAGCATCTATGTACCACTATGACCGGTTCGACCAAGGTTCACCAGAACCTTTATGTGTTTATACGTGTGTATTCACGTGCAAGGGACGAAGAGAAATGGAGCTCATGGTACCCAGTGTACACACACCGTTGCATCGCAATGGTATATCATTGGAGAACGCCAGTAAACAGGTTATCGTCGCTAATGAAACACCATACGCGGTTCGACGATGTTTATGATCGCAAGGACCTCTTCCCTTGCGATAGAATGTGCGTTGTAATAACTTCGGTCGAAGGTCGGTGGCTGAAACATCCCCGAAACGACGGATCAGAATTATTATCGTGCATTTTTGGAAATCCCTGCGGGCGATTGAAGTTACACACACGAATTTTACAAATTATAGGTCAACTGGTTACTCTACATGAAATAAAATTGTAAAAACTATTTTTGTAACAGGAAATCAAAATCTGTAACTTTTAATTTGTTAATATCGAGATATGATACCTACTAAAATAATATTATTAATTAGAAAATTATTGTACAAGAGGATTCAATAAGGAGAACGCGCTGTTATAGAAAAATAATTCTTCAATTTTTATTATTAAACGTTCAGAATACGGTTGCTTCTCAATAAACGCAAGAGTAACTTGACATGATTCACATAAAGGAAACTTAACTCGCAAACAGCCAGAAAGATATCGTCCGCGATATATTTCTCACTTGCAGACGCTTTCGAAAGCCGTTAAATATGGAACAACAACAAAAGCTAGCTGCTTTTCGGAGAGACAAGCGGAAATCTCTTAAGAGGGTTAAAACACGCACCAAAAGCAGCTTCTGAAAGAATCAAGAATCAGGACGGATCCCTTGAATCGGGTCACACGGCGTTTAAATTTCTGGAGTCGTGACTCGAGGAAACTTTCCCATTTACGCGTCGTCGAGGGGATGCGCAGGCGGGCTACATATGTATACCAAAAACTGTCGTCTGTGAGACGCAACGTTGTCGGACGGTTCTCTATTTTAAAGAAATTCAAATCCTATCTGATACGAAAGTTCGCAGAGGAGAATCAGCCACGCGATGGGTGGTTGTCGGTCGCATCGGAGCAGGATAAAGGGGACGAGACAAGGCGCGACGCATCGGAAAAAGAAGCTGACACGGCTGAATTGCAGAGCCAATCGGATAAGTGCATTCCTATAGACCCAAGACGCCTCGTCCAATCAGATATACCGTAGTCTTTGACGTTTCTCATGTCGTATCGCGCGATCTTCCGCGTCTCTTCTCTCTCTCTCTCTCTCTCTCTCTTTTTTCTTAAGACCGTGTCTTCTTTGCCACGCCATTGCGCTGAATTTCTACCGTCTTCTGCTCGTTTCCTCTCCCTCTTTCAGTCCTAGCACTTTTAGAGGGAATCCTGACCGTGGCGGCTGCCGCCAATCCGCGGGGGCTCTGTGTAAAATGAGAAGAAAAGCCGCGGGAAATGAATCAAACGTCCTCGACGTTTCAATTATTTCTTCCAACCGCGACTGGCCCTTATCTGCCGCCTTTTCGACGCCCACTCTATCGATGCCCCCGAGCTACGGGGTACAGGTTGACTTAACTGTGCAAATAAAAGGCAATTCGACGTAACGGCCGTCCTATTCTCTGAACAAATGCGTGCCTCTCTTATTCGAGAACCGTTCGATACGCTCCGACTTGAAAAGTCTCCGGAAGAATAGTGAAAGTACACCAGCAAGTAGATTACTTTGAACAGACCGACGTAAGATGAAAGCTTCCAAGATCTTATGAAACAATTCTGTTATTATAGGTTGGGTATTCTTATAGTAATTGTTGCATTTAAAGCAACGTTTTGTTGAGAATCGTTATAAAAATGTCGAAAAGGAAACTGAGAGGAATTTAAAGTTATATTTGTATTAATCCTTTATTGGATCCGCTTGGTGAATGCCACTGGCATAAATTTTTGAGGTCATAGCATCGGCGAAATTTTACTAGTGTGTAAAGTAAGAATCAAAAACGAAGAAAATGGAACGAGGGAAAAGATAGCGATAATATGGAGAAAAGGGCGAGGGAAGCGTGGACATTGTGGTACTCCGTAGGTAGACTAATCGGATAATTAAGTTGCTAGAATTGGAAGGGTAGCGGCCGACGAGCGAGCACCGAACAGTGGGGGCTCTCGACAGCGCAACGCATCATCGCTATTCTCTAATTAACGTTGCTAATCAGAGTTTCCGGAGTAACGCAATTATCTCCTGGCAGATTACTACGATTCTGACATAGTCCCGATCGACTTTGATCCACGGGACCAGTGACGTCATCGGACGGCCGTAACGAACCGGGAAATCGTACGACGCCGACTAGGTCTAACCGATCGCTGCGCGATGGTCGCATCGTTGTTAATGCGAACGCCCATTATCGCAGTAAGCATCGTGCACAATATACGTGCCGCGTAATCGTATCTAACCGCGTTACATGACTGCGAGAGCCCCACCATTCCAGACGAGCTTCGGTCGCCGTTTAATGGCGGACGTGATTACGCTTGAAAAATGTTGCCGTTCGATCGGACACCGAATACCGGTGTTACGGCTCGACGATGCGTGTTATTGGTCAGGCCAATGAATTCCAGCGACGATTCGATCCTTAACGATATTGGATCGATCGCGGAGATACGTGTCTATGTTTGCCGCATGCTTGTCGAATGATGTAACATCGAATATAAAGGTTAATGAGTTCGAGTACTAAAGGTAGCAAGGGTAACTTACGTTGCGTAACTGCTGAGGTAAGGGTGGTTTCAGGGTGGATAAAACAAGAGGAGGAATTGGTATTTTAACAGAGTGTCAACTGTTTGACCTACGATTAAATTCTCGCTTTATCGTTTATGGAAAATAATATGGAACTTTTCTGTTTCGTTAGAGGAAGTTTGTTTTAAAATCATTGTTGGGTGATTATCGTTAGATGGAATGGAAATTATTTTGAAATTTCGTGTTACTACAAATGAGTTTCAATTATTGGAGATATGTGTGTGTGAATTCGTATTTGAAATATACAGTGTGAAAGAAGAGTGTACGTCGATCTAAAATTTTGAGTGAACTCTAAAATAACGAAAAAGGAAACGTGTAGGTGTTATACATATCGATACAAAATATCTATCAAGTTTGTTAGAAATATTTATACCAACTCCCATTCGAGTTCATTGATAATATATGAAATGCTTTCGTCCATACAATTTCTCCGAAAATAAATAAATGGATTTCTAACGGAAAAATTTCTAACAATTATTATTATGTTAAACCATATATATGAAAGCAGGGCAGAGCGTTCGTTGGTTGAAGCTTTGAAACAATTTACAAGCAATTCAGGAAAAGGAACAACGAGCCGGTTTATAAGGAACGCGATCTAGATAAAAGGCGGTGAAATAGAGCGGAATACAACCAGAGGCACAACAAGCAGTTCAATTTGAGGTACGTGTTTCGGTGCCAGCGGAGCAGGCAAGAAAAAATATTTCCGTATAACCGTAGTGCAATGTTTGCAAATGAACGAATCTATAAATGAATAAATCGTCAGAGGTACGATAGCGGAATTCTCGAATAACCGAAACGCTCTGGATAAAAATCACCGACGTAAAAATGACCATAATAAAAAAGGTGTTGCGGTGTGTTGCATTCTGCCGATTCGTAACCGTCGATTCGAACGGCCAGGTTGGCTTCTCGCTCTACCACTTAACACCCGCTTCAAGACATAAATTGCACGATTGATAGGAGGCTCTCTGTTACAACTGATGGCGTGCATCGTGAAAATTCTCTGCTTTCGTTTTATTTTCAACTTCACGATTTTTTCGCAGTACTCGCTATGAATTCGCGGCTCGGAACTGCAGATCGACCGAACGAGTGTGCGGTTATATAAAGACAAAAGGGTAAAAACAGCGAGAGAAATCAGGAAAAAAAGGGAACGTAGATAAAAAAAAAAAAAAGCAGAGGCGTGAGAAGTGAAACCAATACACATCTGCCGTATTTGCTCAGTTTGGTTTGTCTACCTTTCGTTGGCTCAGACACCCCGTCGAGTTCATTCCTCGTTCGTTCGTGCACGCGCGCGCGCGTACACCAAAAAGAAATTTATTTTTTTGTACAGCTCGCCCTGTCGTACGGTTTAATTTCTCCATTTCAATTTCTCGTATGTTTGGCTCGCTAGTTTTTAATAGGTGACGCATCGTCCAAACGCGAGTGTACATTTGTTAATTAAATGCGCAAATCTCGACGATGCGTACGCATCACATGATATTAAAATACATTTTAAAAGCTTCTGGACATACATACGCATACAATGCAAAAAGAAACCGAGGACGATTCACGATCTTAAATCAGTAGCAGAAATGTGCGCCAGAAATGGTGCTTGATAATTTTGTAGATACAGTTAAGTGTACGCAGAAATTCACGCATAGACGATACGAAACGATATAACGTGACGCGACATCCTTCTATTATCTTTATGCATGATGACTTCATACGTTGACCGCAGTTAACACAAAGTTCGTACTTCTTCGTCATGTAGGCCAATAGTTTCGAAGCGTGTAGAAGGGGAGTGAAACACTCGAACCGAGATTAAGTAAAGAATCAGAGGGTGGTCGAGAGTTGGCAAGGATGTTACGACGTATTACAGTGTGTCGTTACTACGAAAACAATGTGATTAGTTACCGTAATTGTAAACAACGTGGGTTTATACGCGGTAACCAACCCCGTCGGGCCACCATTTATTCCACCCCCTCGCGCGTCCCTCTCGGTTTTCTGTTCCCCCAGCGGACCCTTCGATCCTTCGTGACGCGCGTTCCTCCATTCAGCGCCACGTATAATAGAACGCTCATCCATTTTCGCGATACCTTTGTCTTTCGCACCGCACGCGAGTCACGATTCTTTTCTGAACATTCTTCTGCGAAAATTTTTATTACGCCGTGCCAGCTTTAATTAATGGGTTGGTTTGCATGAAAGCTTGCAGGATCTACCGTGTAACTCGGTTTGCAAAATATTCCAATTGTGATGTCTTGCAATTCAAATTTTTTATTTAAAAAGAGTAGAATGTTTAATATGTCTAATATAAATAGATATATCGAATGTAATAGAATTTTGAAATATCTGAAATAAAAATTCCATTATTTTAATTAGCTTGATATATCCAATTCTATACAAAGTGATCAATTTACTCTCTGTTTCCATATATTAATAATTTTTCAAAAGCATTGTTATTATTCTATCATAACCCTAATAAAATCCACACAACCAATTAATGGGGCAACTTCCACAAGGTTTATCATATTTATCAGAGAAAATTAATCGTTCTCATAAGTGCCAAATATTCGAAACCACAATACCAACTGAGATTTCCAGAACACGATCTAGAACCACAATGTCGGTGGTGAGCCACGGTTTTTCCAGTATTCCTTCGCACCGGCTTCGATTCCCCAATCCCCGCTGACTTAATTAGCAAAATTACTCTGTGCATAGTGGCACAAAACATAGCAAACTAACTTAACAACGGGTCAGTAGCGATCTATTCCGCATACAAGCGGTTGCACTCGCGACCGTCACCGACAGACAGAGATGGACGTTGTATATACACGCGTGTGTACTATCCGCTCGCAGAGTCAGGTTAGTTTACAAATAGCAGGATGGAAGATAGTTCTGGACGATGGCTCGGCGACACGCGTACCGGCGCGCACACCAGCCAACCGGTTAACCAGCTAACAGGCCTGCAGGTCGATCGCAATTAAAACGTTAAGTCAAACTGGTCCGACTAATTCTCATTGTCCGACCATGAATTTTACGCTGGCTGCTACTGGTTGAACTTATGTAGGATTGCAGAGATTTTCGTGTCAGGGTATTCCAGTGATTTTCATAGTTAAATTAGAATTTTGGGCTTTTAGTTTATATAGATGTGAAACAAGTTTTTATTATGTCTCGTTAATAAACAGAGGAATTTTTAACAAGTGAGTCAAGAATGTGTGCAATAGAGTGATGAATTTAGAGTATTAGAGGTTGAGAATGTAGGATGAGCAGGACGCATCAAATGTTTAGGATTAGGTTAGGGTTAGGTGGAACTAGAGTAATTCAGTGTCGTAAATGTGATATATCTAAAATAACATGAGAAAAATTCCGAACTTGAATCTACACTGGTCATCGTCGTATCCTAGATTCAATCAAAAATCGAAATGATATTTTAGAAAAAAAAAGGTAGGATAAAGTATCAAACATGAAGCTAACTAGAACTTATCCTTCAGATACTTGTACTATGTAGCAATACTTCATCAAATGTTAGAGGAAGTTACGTGGGTACATGTTTGAGCTATGGAGGATTTAATTATGCGATATCGATTAGAGGGGTTAAGAATTCTTGATCCGACAGGCGATCGATCGATCACCGGAGTTTTCGAACGATGTCGTGCGGAACATCGTAAAGACGCGAGTTGTGTGTAACGCGGAAGCTGGCCTGTTAAAGTTCCGAAGTTGCTGAGTATCTTGCTCTCGAATATGTTCGTAGCCCGGTACAATGTTCTTGTTACGCTTGGTCAGAAATAACGACAGGAGTCGTTAGAAGTTGTAGGTACAATTTCCGACCAAACTTAACTGCCGCGTAGCTCGATATCGTTCCACCGATACCCGGCTCTGCATGAATAAATTGCACCAGATAGTTTCGGATGACGAACAGAAATTAGCGATTACGTGCAAATTTGTACTATGTAAAACAAATCTCTTAGGTAGTAAGCGTACAAAACTTCCGAAACATCCACTACACAACTGAAACAATCCTTTGACACTTTCCTGCGCTATAAAAGTAAACTCAGATTATATCAAGCACGAAAGAATATTTCGAACAATCAACTGATATCAGGCCATTATCGAATAAAATTCATTTCATGGCATAATTCTTTCTAAAAGAAGCAGAAGGTCGGTTCTCAAAAGATTCATTCATGCTCCACCATGAATCTGAAAAAAAAGAGGAGAAGATAACGAACGATGGTGGTCCATAAATCGCCCGAACGCCGTGCTACACGCAAAAAGCTACAATCGTATAATTTATCGCGGTGCTAGGTACCTGGTAGAAGTGGCACAGGTCGAGAGAAAGGGAGTGGGAAAACGAGAAACCGCGGTCTGGTATGCTCGATGGCGCGAATACCCATTAAATTTCAGACAGACTAGTCCGCATGATTTGCTTAATGACGTTGCCGACTGCGTTCCTGCATTCAACATGTAACGACGCGGCGCAGGGTTCGCCAACTCGTAGATATATTTCGAGAAAAACAGAATTGCCAGGTGTTCCACCAGGTGTTGTAGAATCGTGCCGAAACGTCTGAATTTTTGCAGACGAACGATTCCGAGTTTCCGATCAATTCGATTCCAGCCTGTCATTGTTCCGTTTCTACTGCACGGTTTGTTTGACCGCAGACCCGCAGCTAGACGTCGTGTATTAATAACACGCACCTTTCTCTAAAGATGAAACCGCGTATAGGAACGCGGTCACAGGTGTAACTTTGGTGAGACGCAATCGTCTCATTGCGCCGTTACGCTGCTGCAACAGCGAAATAATCGAGCTCGAGGAATTTTACCACTCGATTAATTCGCCAGCCATCCACTTTCTTGAGAGTTTTGGCTGCTTGTTCACGGAGGCAACGTTATTTCTGCCTCGACTGTGATTCGTCGATTAGTACGCGTACTGCTGCTGGTCCAAAACATAAATCAGTATCTCCGGGAAATATGTATTTTCCTTCTGTTTCGTATCTTAAGACACGATAAAATACTATCAATCATCGTATAAAATATATGATAGTTTGTAGCGTGGGATCAGGAAGAATCATTTATGCTTTTTATCACAACGATTCGCGAACAATTTATAAAAACGATATGATAGAATGAGATTTCAAAAAAGAAAACTAGTTAGAATTCTGTATTGAAAAGAATTATTCTTTTGGATAATCACGTCAATATGATGTAACGTTTCTTGCCAATATACATAGAGAAATTCGTTCGCTTCTCTTCTTTTTGCTCTGAGAAAGTTTGTTAGGAAGGAAAAGAGAACAAAGTTGGGCTATTCAAATGGAATATCCACGGATACTCGAAGAGTCTTTTATCGCGGTTCTATTCGTGAGATCCTTAATTTATAATTGGATTTGCGGCATTTTCCGCCTTAGCGAGATGACGGGTATCGAGGTCGGTCGGCGTCGTTCCAGATTTCCGCTTGAAAATAACCAATGAAATTGCCTCGCTAGTAACTGCACTTTAATTCGGTTTAATTAGTCTGACTTCCGACCGCAGCTAACAATAAGTGTTGCAATTATTTTTCAATTATATTATATATTTTATTATATATTATTATATATTTCAATAT
Source organism: Bombus fervidus (assembly GCF_041682495.2). NCBI lineage: Eukaryota > Metazoa > Arthropoda > Insecta > Hymenoptera > Apidae > Bombus > Bombus fervidus. The sequence continues at coordinate 1,138,806 of NC_091523.1, read as the reverse complement.
ATTTTTTAATTATATTATAGAAATATAAAACTTTATAAAATCGAAGAAAGTTGCCAACATTAATTTCTTTCAATTGTTTTATCTATTTCAAAAGGAAATTCCACAAAGAAAAAATTTGAAAAAAGTAAACGATTTCCAATTATACGTAATATTTACTTCATGGTTAAAGAAAGGGAGACAAACTCGCCAAAATATCTTCATAGAGCACATAAATATTAAAATCACTGGCAAACATAATTTCACCGCGTGTTATTCAAATCTACGAACACCTCGGTGCGCGTCGAGTCGTCGAGTGTAACGGAAGAATTCACACTAGAATCGCGTGCTCGCAGGTTGCCTGGCCGGCGATTAACCGAGGTAAACTCTTAATTTCCGTAGGGCTAAATTTAACGGTCGATGCGTGCATGCGTTATTAAACGCCGGTACATCTGCAACACGGAGCCTCGTCGAAGAATAAATGAGGGTGGATGGAAGCTCGTATACGTACACCGGGTCCGACCGAGGTCGAGATAGCAGGAAAACGGCCGTCACGTGTGTTGTGTGTACGTTCATAGGTGGAGAACGGGGGTTGCGGGACTTGGAGGGTGATTCGGAAGGTGGAGGTGGGATAATGCGAGGTCCGCGCGAGGACACCCGCTGCGCCCTGCGGGAGTTAACGCGGGAATCGCGTGTTCCCGCCACGAAACACGGAACACCGTCCAACGAAACGGGAGAAAGAGGTGCCCAGCAGGCTGAAAGAATCGACCGGAGAAAAACCTCGAGGCGTACCATACTGATCTTCCATCATTTTCGCTCCTCTGCCGAATGATACTCCTTTGCGAAGCTTTTCCCTCGTCACGTATAACATGCATCCCGGGTATCAATACAATCACGCGTCCCGAACGATGATTAATCGTCGTATCAATGAAATGACGAGGTACCGTGTGTATTTGATATGTCCTATGGATGGTTAACGAAGAGAAATTCCATATTTTTCCATATTTTTCTATATTTTCCAGCGAGGTACTTTCGAGTGAAGTTTTTAACCGTCCTTAGTATTCTTCGTTTAAAGCAAGAATAATTGAACTGTCGGATTGATAAGCTGATACTCGAAGACGTGGTCGTTAAATAGCTGCTTTAACAAGTTGAAGCTGTAAGAAATTAACAGTTTCAACTAGTTGTTCGCTATGTAGCTGTATGGTTTCCAGAAAATTCATATATATTCTACGATCTGTTTAATAAAATCTAAACGAATTTTAAGCTAAGCAACTTAAGAACTATGATTAATTTTTTCAAAGAAACGAGAACAAATATAAGAAATATTGAAAACAAATGATTACGCAAATGGAAACGTCATATCTCAGTGAACCGCTTATACGCAGAGACAGCGAATTACTTTGCAATAAGATTGTCTGTCGGCATACGGATCATACTGCTTAAACGAACAATTCATTACGTAAACTTATCGCGTTAAGGAATCAGTTGTCCCCGTTGTTACGCACGCGAATAACAGATACCAAATTTATGACGTTCCATTGCTGTCACAGGTTATCTAAGAAGATTATCGTACCCCGTGCAATGGGGATATGACCACCCTTGGGACTCCCGCTGACCAGATAAGACTTCACGCTACGCTGATCCGCGCGTTTACGGACGAGAAACCCGTACCATCGCAATCCATGCCTTTCACACACCCTGATAAATTACTCAACACCTTTCTCATCCATCGCTCGTGCGCTAGTTTCGACCGCGCGCGCTCCTATCGGCCGGAAAACCTTATAACCAGCCCCCTTCAACCTCGTTTCCATTGCGGAAAATACGAAAATAAGAAGATATCTGAGATATCAAGAAAATGAGAGATACACTATTTAAAATAATACACTTGTTACAAAGCTACTGTGAATTTAAGATTTTCCTCCGTTGCGTTAAAGGCTTTAAAATATACTTTTGTTATAGTTTATACCTGATCTGTAAGATAATATTTTGCAATATAAGGAATTGCATACGTTCAGTAGCCACATTGATCAACTTCATAAATTGAAAAGGATGAAAAAAATATGACGTTGCAAATACCATTCTTTTTAATTTATCTTGGAGTTTGCTATTATTTACATTATCTTCTTGCAATAAACGAAGTTCCGAAGTAAGTAATTTGTTTTTTTTTTTTTTTAATAATTGTGTATTAATTGTGTATTTATATAATAAAATTGAGAAATTGATAAAGATCACTTCGTCTTCTGAGAAGTTTATATTATGGAACAATATCGTAAATTCAAATATTTTATCAATGGAACAATCCGATTTCAGAAAGTTTTCTAATTTTCTGCATTAAAACTTACAGATATGACAATAAGAAGAACAACTTTTCCAACTTCTGTCGTACTTCCTTATTTCGTACCAAGTAGATTTCACGAGGAACTAAGAAAGATGCTATCCGCTGGCGGAAACAACGAAGGCAATCCGAACTATCGGCAAGAGCTTTCGCCTTGGTGCCAGCTGTATGAAGATAGAGGAGCGGAAGTGGCACGTGGCGACGTTTTCATCGGTGATCGGCTACCGCGGGAAAGGGTACAGAATAGGGAAGGAAGATCTATGATGTAGCAAGGATCTTAATAATCGCGATTCATAAAGCCTAGTATACCAGGCTCGATACGTTGGTGTCGACCACGAGTGGCCTGATAAAGAATGACGATCATAAGGGAAGAAAGTTGCAAGCCGCTTATCGCCCAATAAATTTTACTTCAGCTGCCGCTATTTCTGCCACCGTTTCGTTTCCTTCTCGTTCTTCCCGGCTCGTTCTCCCTCCAATTCCATCTCGTCTCGTTTTCAAGCACCGCCGCTGCAAAACCTATGTAATTATCGTTGGTAAGTTCCAACTAAATTTTCCGCTAACGACGATTTACGATCGAATTAACAGATTGCCTGGCGGGCAGACGCCTCTATAGACTTTGCTTGCTTCTTCCTCCAACCCCTTCTACGGATCCGTGACGTACTAGTAATTTTCTTTTCCGCTTCCCTTAACTGGTATCGTTTGACATTCGATGAAAATTTCGCTCAAGTTTCACGAGGCAAATTCACTCGCAATAAAATGAACGGTCACGCGAATTAAGCTCAATTCTTTCGAGCGAGTCTGTATTCGTTGCTAGCGAAGTCGAGGAGGCCAAGTAATGGGATTTTCTACAAGTAAGACGAACGAGACTGTGATTGAAGTAATCGGAGAAACTATCGGCCATTAGCCAATTTTAAAATTGCTTTCTTGCTGACGGATACTCGGCGCATCCCCTCAACTCCACGATTACCCCTGCTTGCCGAAGGTCCTGGGGAAATCATGACTCGTGATTTCCAATCAACGTTCCGATAAAAAAAGTCCGATTTTTTGGAAAAGTTCTAGGTTGAGTACGCTATATTTATTTTCTTATTTTAATCCTTAATTGTAATCCTTATTCCAGCACTTTCTCCGCTGTATTCTACGTTTCAAAATTGGTATAAGTAAGGTAAATCGTTTTCCTACCTCTTTTGCAAAATTTATTCGAATTTAAAATTCCATTCAACAATTTCCAGGGACGAATCTCTTTATTTCGCTGAAAATGCTCCCTTCGATTTCTTTTAATTCGGGTACCGAATAGTTCCCCTATTCACCTCTCTTTTGTCCCAATATAATTCACCTTTGAAAGGTGGGGTTAGCTGGGTGCAACAAAGCTCCCTCAAAGAATAATTCCATACGATTCCATTTTTAAGATTGCCTCGTTATCCAGAAACTTACGCAACAGAATAGGCGAATTTCGTCGATCTGTTACAAAAAGTTGTAGAAAAGAAAATTACCACTAGCATGTCTATATTCGTCGCTTGAAAAACGTTGGACGACGTTTTCAGGCCACAACGATCACGAAGAAGACGTAATTTCCAACTGGTCTCCGATAAGGCGGCTAATATATAGACAACGGACAGACAGGAGCAAAAAATAAGAGAGAACGGGAAAGAGGAAGACCAAAATGGGAGGTAGCAACCACGTAACGAATACACCACGGTGAAATTGAGATTGGTTATCGAAGACTTCCAACCTTCTCGAAGCTGATGGGAGGAGAGTGGCGTGCCAGCAGCGTGGCAAGTAACGCGGTTTGGCAGGGGAGCTCAAATCGGATAGTTTGTTCATTAGAGATATTTTCCGATCGCGAGAGACCAGCTGGTAGAACGGCGAAGCGTGTTGAGCGTGTATTTGTCTTGATAAGTTCAAAGCAGGAAATGAGACTGTCGATAGGAGAACGCTTCGTTTCAGCCCCTCTTCACGCTCTACTCTTCGTATCTTACAGCCGTCTCATTCGCCGAGGGGTTTGGGGGACAAAACCACCAGAAATGAGGATTTCGATTCATTTAACGGGCGGAATAACGGTCGCTTGCAGGTACTTCGAAAGTACTGTTCTGGCATCGAAGTTGACTTCTTTCAGCTCCCATTTACTGTTCGATAGCGGGCTACCGAGATCGTGTAGACTATCCAGGAGACTCGAAGCAATCGTAAAAGTCGTATAATCGCGAATAAGTAATTCCTGAATCACACAATACCAAGATCCTTGAGCAACTAGATGGATGAAGATTTTGGCGATCGCTAGGGTTCGAAAATGGATAATGTCAAATACTTTCGTCTCTCGTTTTTACGTTATATTACATACGAAACTAAGAGTCCGAAGCTAACCATTTAACCGTTATCGAATAGCAAGGTATCGAGCGTCGATCGGTTCGAATTCCATCGCGGCTACCAGCCGTATTCGTCTAAATTGCAAAAGTGATCCGTGTCCCTGGCTTTTGCATCTCAAAGACGCGACAACCTCGATCTGGAAGCAAACACTTTGCACTCTCGAATATCGATGGCGGAATAGATAACACGTGAAATGGACCACTAGGAAGGAGACGCGTCTGCAACGGAATACGCGAGGACAGGAAGAGGACAGTGTGGATAGGAGGGTATCGATTTTCGGCCGATCAAGGAAAGAGGGAGATGACCGTTTTCGCGAGGCCCTCGTATCCACTGGGCAAGACCCGTTTGACCTAGCACACACGCCACCCATAGATCAAGCAGAACCCTTAGGACGAGGCAACCCCGTGCAACGGGCTAACCATTAATTTACAACCCGCAGAGTAACCCCATGGTTCACCCCCTGCATACAGGATCCACGTCCCTTTGCGGCAGATATGAGCTACGACGTGGCGCTGAGGGATTCAACCACCCTTGTTCCCGAGCCCTAGACGACGTTTCTCTATCTCGTCCTCGCCTGTCGTTCTCGTTCAACCTGTCTCTCTCCAGCTGCCATTTAAGCGGCTTCCACCTGCCAGAGAAATTTCCCAGATCTGCGGAAAAGAAATTTAAATCTATCGAGGACACGTCCCGGTTGATAATGCGTAACGTGCTACAGACGGGAACACGCTTGTCCGAAAGTAATTGGACCATTTCCCAGAATACGTTCCTGCGCTCGTTTAAGGCTTGTTCGGAGGCAACACGTTCAACATCGTGGATGGTGTTTTAAAATGAATAGGGGAGTGAATCTGGATGATGTTGGGTCGATTTTGAACTTTTTCCTTGATATATGAGAATGGTATATGAGGACTACTTTGAGGTATTTTTGAATGAACAGGAATTCTAATTTCTGTATTGTTAATTAAACTGTTAATTAAATTGTGATTTAATTTCATATAATTTCCTAGATTTATACTAACTTTTCATTATATCTATTAACGATATTCTCTTTTTCAGTTAATTTACATAATTAAACTCTATTTTTTAATATTATAGTTATAAGAAGAAATTCCAAATATTTATTCAATATATTTTATACAATACTTCTCCTTTCGCCTAGATCCTATAATTTTATGAAATTTGGAGAAATTAATATTTATAACATTATTATAAATTACTTTTTTTATTTAAATATAGAAATTTCCTGTTTTTGACCTGTGTAACGTGTTCTTGCAAAATACCTATAGCTTTGACGTATGATTTCACTGCTTGATCCATAATGTATTAGTTTTTATAAGAACACGTTTCTTCTCTCATAAGACAACGTCAAACTCAATCGCAAGAGCGATTTCAAAAATTCCAAAACACCACGATGGTTCAACGTTCAACAAGCTTAAAACACGTTTGCGAATAAAGGTCTTTTAGAAAGACCAATGACTGGAATTCCTAATTGTCATTGGACTCGGAGAGGTTATCCCGGCGAACTTCGAGTAGGATAATAGAACGAACGCGAAAGGAAAGGGGGCCTGCAATTCGATTCTATGGGCTTTATTTCTGCATAATAAGCTGGTGTGAATAGGCCCGGCTGTTGCTTCTGTTTTATAACTCGGCGCAAGTAAGTTGTCCCGTGTTTCGTTTTGTTGTCCGGCTGCACCGTGCCCTCTATCCGCTTTTCTCTGCTCTCATTTACTCTTCCTTCTTCTTTCTTCGTGTTTTCTCCCTTTCTCGTCCTCTTGTTCGTTCTCACGGGAACGAAAAGGAATGAATAATTAGAGAGAGAGTTGAGTCGGACGGCAGAAAGTTTCTGGCCAATTAATTAAACGGAGAAGAGCAAGGGAGTAGAGAGTAACCGACGTTAGAGCAAACGAGACAGGATAATTTAAAGAGTCGCGCGACAATTTAACTGCGATTATCGCTGTACAATCCTTTTAACAACACACCGTTATAGAAACGCGCCAATTAGCAGTGTAGTAGCCTAGAGTTAATGAATTTCAGATACGGTAAAAGGCAATAGAACATCGAGATAAACGTTACTAGAGGGAATAATTCTATGCTGCCTGATGTCTCGCACGATTCCGAGTTTCTAAGGAAGCTAATGGTCACCGTGGTCGATCGTGAATATTGTAATTTCGACAATCGTTATCAGCGTCTTATCTACTTCCATCAATGCATCGTCTCCGATAACCTCATGCTAACTGAATTTGACTAAAACTAAAACCCTAAAACTAAAACGCTAAATTCATTGATGTTATAAGTCTTTAAAACGTGAAGAGTGACAGCTTTCTTTATTATAAATAAAAAGTTGATATTTCTATGAATACGGCTAAAGGAATAGCTAGGTGTAAGTAGAGATTTGTTTTGCCTACCAAATATTATGACAAATACTATACTTTGAACGTTTTATACATATACTTTTGCGTGTTTGATGCATTCAATGCATTTATATATCCTTATATTTCCCATAAATACATAAACACCCACAATCTAATTATAAATAGCGTGATATTCTTATTATGAACAACATTATGTTATTAAATGATGTACTATATATGTTTCTTTTATAAATAACATACTACGTATGTTACTACTTAAATAATATACTACGTTCTATCGTATTCTCGTTACGCACGATCTCCAACTATTTAATTTTACTTTGCTTTAACGTGGGATAAATGAAATACCTTCAAAGATGGAAGAGAAACATTCCGAAAATCACATTTCAATGATGATGATTCTAATTTCATATCAGTAAACGTTAACATCAAACACTTGTCCCATAACTCAGAATCAAGACCAATATATCAACGGCTAATTAACAACGGACAGACAGAAATTCGAAGAAGATCGTCTCGAATCGCAGCTGGAAATGTTGATTCGCACAAACACGCCACGTCCTCCGTCATTATGTAATTTGCAGAGACACGAAGACAGTTTAATCGGTACGAAAGAAGAACCGGATGTGACACAATTTCCACGCTAACACGATGTCGCGGAGAGTGCGTCATCAAATCGTCGCGAACGACCCCACCAGGCGTGATAGTTGACGCCTTGTCCTCTTTATTCTGTTGTTTCAGTGTCAAGCAATATGTCAAAGTGTCCAGAACTTAATTCCCCGACTACGCGAAGCGAATCGCGACACGATGGTTTCGGCATGTCGAACATTCCACTCGCTTGCATGTTTATACCGTGCTTTGATCACGAGCCATTCGAGGATACATCAAAAGGAAAACCGACTATCTCCTATTCACACAGAAGTAACGTAAATCATGAAAGCGTACCACTTTGTGGAACGCATTACTATAATTACACCATGACCAATGTAATGAATTATCAAGGCAACGGTGCCACTCTGGAATCTGTGACATTTAGAGTATCTATGTATCGTTTTAACGTCCAAATGAACAAAATGAATTCTGTAATAGCGCGAATAAGCGAGTAGGCGAGCTCTTCAAGAGGGAAGCTATCGAGAGTATAAAAAAGGGTTGGTATAGTTGACGTGTACGTGGTAAGTGATAATAAATTTCAGACATACATTTGTAATTTAACGAGAATAGGCTGACCTTAGTCCTACGTAACTCACAGTAAAGAGAGCATGAATTCTGATCCCGGCATTCCAAAGATTCCACCTTGATGAGTAACGTTGACGAATGAGTGAAGGATAACATTGCTTTCTCAACTTTGACGATAATTCAGAGGGTTAAACACTGTTAATCAGGTAAAACATTGAAAAGTTTTTGTTTTTCAAGAATAATCAAAATAACAAAAAGATCATATACTAAGCCACAAAATTTTGTATCTCTAAATACTTTAAATACGCGACATTGTCAATTGCAGCACGACGACAAGGAGGATTTTCCGAAATTGCTGGAATCCACTTTCGGAAAGCACTTTGCACTTGAAATTCGACCGCTTCCCCTTCGGTGCAGAGCCACCTGTGCCACCTCGACACACTCTCCCCGTCGATTTCTCACCCCTTCTTTCAACCCTCGTCGACGTCGTGGTCGTTGTCGTCCCCTCGTTTCCTCCACTTAAAAACCGGTAATTACTCTGATGCCGGCATTTAACGTTCGTAATCGGCGCGTGGATTTTCTGTCTGTCAGACTCGCCTCTGTAATTGTTGCCCGATTTCGTTTGCAGGTGAAAATGCCTGTTTTTGTTCGGTATGCAACGCAAAACGTCTAGACGAGCTCGAGTCGCAACGCTCGCAAGGTTACCGAGTCACGGCGCAACAATTTCACTTGGAAACTTAACCAGAACTTCGGACAATTTGCATCAGCTGTTAAGATACAATTAGAGGGAAACTGTGCAAATTGCACGGGAGTCTGAATTAACAGAAAGCAACTATCTCGGTAGGAGTTCAAAGAATGAGCGAGCGAGCGAGCGAACTGGTTTCGTCAAATCTTTGTTCTGTTGAAAATGATTTTCTATTAGTGGAGACGTGTTTAATATTTAATATTTATTCGAATAATCTACAGTAAAATAAATTATTTAATTATCGATATTGCAAATAAACGTTGAAATATGAGCGAAAAGTAAGAACGGCTAGTATAGGAATGCTGGTGTGGTAAAATCGAATAAACTCAAGGCGTTCGTCGTTCCTTGCGCCGAGTCACGCAAAACTACGTAATGAATACGTTAATGCGGTGGTGATAAACGGCAAAAAAAACCATTCTGGTTCCGGCTAAAGTTCGCAGAAAGGAAACAAAACGAATTAGAGTTTGAAGGATTAACGATCTCTTGCAAGCATTGAAATCTCCCAATATATTAGACGCAAAGTGTTGATGAAACGGATTTCAGGCTTAAAATAATTTTCAATTTAAATTTTAAATTTTATATATTCAAATGTAAATTGAAAATTCGAAATTACTTAATGTTTCATATCTTTAACAGTTCGCGCCAAATTTTCAGACGTTCGTAAACTTGGCGACGAGCTAACGTCCCAGCTTTTCGATGATCGCGTGTAAACGCGTTTCCAAACGTAAGAGTTTCAAGTGAATAAGGAGACGCGAAGATGTATTCGTTCGGAAGGCTCAATTATTTATAGACGTGCCAATCTTCAGCTTGTCAGTTACCCTTGCCTTTCCGCGTTTACCGGTGTTCCCGATACGAGAAACAGGGCAGAAATTCTTGACGAGTTCACACATGGCAATGACGTCATCAATATCCCCGAAAAAACGACGAAGATTATTTTGGTTTTCCTGCGTCGGAGCAAATATTCGAGGATCTCTAGCAAGTAGCGAGGGAATCTTATTAAAACCATCGATAAATTCATATTGGTCTGTACAACACGCTATTAACTCTTCTCCCAGCTTGATCGTATTTCCCAGCATCCACTATAACAGTGTATACATCAGTGTTTTTCCATTCATAAATTTTGTCGACTCGTTGACAACCGTACAGATTTACAATTTCCGCTCAATTCGCTCGAACGTTTTTATTCGACAGGTGTACTCGCGCGAGTCGCGCTTAATATTTCGCGACGAAATGCTGGCATCGAAAGGAGCAGCGGACATTTGTCACCACCGTGACGCATATGAACTGCAAATTATTCGCCACTTCTCGAATTAGAATACGGAATAATTATATAATAACGTTTTGGTTCTGGAGGCAGGCATGGTCCTCCATCGTAGATTCAAAAGTTGAAATTCTTGTTTCTGAAAACTCGTAGTTCTTTCATAGTTATGTGAAAAATGAATTGGCTATACTGATTTTCTATTTTTGCCGAAACGTTTAATCCTCAAATGGTTAGCAATATAGTTGGCAATAATACAAATGATCCACGGCAGTTTGAAACAAATTATTTAATTTTAGAGCAGTTTTATCTCTACTTATATTTTATATTTTATACTCGATGAATATATCATTGCTAGCCTTCAAAAAATCAAGCCAATCTAATCCAAACCAATCGTAATCATCCATGACTTAATAATATTGAGAGATAAATTCATCTCTTAATCTTAATTTTTAAAAAACCTCCTGTACAATCATTAATGAATTCTATGTTAAAACTGATAGTTCATACAACGCACGCGTGCGAGCTCTATTTCGGCAACGCAGTGCATGGCATTAATAATGACACGTACTCTTATAGGCATCCAGTACGCGCCACGTATTCGAAGATGGTAGGGCCAGATGCGCTGGCCAAGAATAGACTTATCAGCCAGATAAATGTGACAACGAACGCGAAAGAGCTAGCTTTACCTGCGCGCACCGCCAACCGATCCCAGGCGCCCATTATTTCCTTTCGCTATCTGCCGCAGATGCATCGCACTTACCAACTCGCCGCCCGCTGCACCAGATAGCTTCGCTCGCATCTGCGCGCACGCGGATTTCATGTCCGTTATCCCTTTTCCGTATCTATCGTAAGACATTATCACAAATGGTCCGACCGTGCCGAAAATAGGTTATCAGTCTGCCTCGAAATTCGATTGTCAATTTCTACAAGATATTTCAGATCCATCGATAAATGTTCTTTTCTCAGTCGATTATAATTACATAAGAAAGTAAAAATGATCGAAAAGAAAGCAAGTCAATTTTACTTAATCGCACTTATAATTAAGGAATGCGACAAATATTTGATAATGTTGATAAATGATCTTTTGGAAATAAGATATCGCCGGTATCGAAATGTGATGAAAATTATGAAATATTTTCTATTTTATTTGTATTTTATTTAGGCGCATATTCAACAGCAGTCAAAATTACTCGTTTATTTATGAAACAGCATATTAAATATATAGCAAGGTTTACGAGGACGAAGCAAAATGTCTTAAAATGTTTCTAGTATGGCAATGCTTGAGCAGCACACTAAAAAATTTTAACACGTTTATATTTATTCAAATTTCATGTCTCAGTTTAATTTCATTAAATTACAATATATTATGACACAAAAGTCGTCAAAAACATGTTTTAATAGTAACCGCATTGAAAAACGTCGTTTATACCCGCGTGGGTACAAAAGACGCTCAGTGTATTAACAGTGTACTGGTTAATCGAATTATATATACAACAAGTTTGTCACTAATTTAAGATACAATCGTTACCATTACTGATATTATACAATGAGAAATGAATATAGACTATATACTTGTTTTATTTTTAACTTTGTGCCAATTTCGAGAAGATTGCAATATATTTCATGTGCTGTTTAGGAAGTGAGTAATCTTAACGATTATTACACATGTGCCTAAATAAAATACAATTAAAGTAGAAATTATTTTGTACTTTTTAGCACATTTTGAAATAAGTAATAGTTTCTCGGTAAAGAATCTTTTATTTTAGATTTTTTAGTGATGCGATTAATATTAGAGCCAACGTAAAATGCTCTTCATTGTCATTAATAAAGCGGTAATTTAATTCTATCTATTTATTATTTATTTCAATTTCTAATTCTTATCAATGAATACAAAATTACATAAACTGTACAACCTCGCATGCGAATAAGGAATAAATGAGCTCCGCGACCGATATTATACTTTGAACAATGATAGAGAAGGATATTTTTATAACGTAATACTGTGTCACATATTATTTCGCAATAAAAGTGTTTTATGATCGAAAATCGAATCCGCAGAACAATATTTTCTGCGACAAGCTGCTGCTTTGAAATTATCTCGATATCGATCCAATAATTGCAGAGCAATCACTGAACACATGTAAATGAAATTAGTGAATAACAAATTCTTTGCAATAACAATACCTAACAATGAACAAATCGGAGAAATTTTGCAAACGAGTCCGTTCAGTGAACAAGCCCTGGAAAATTTTTGCAACAAAAAATATAGTTTAATAAAAAAAGCAAATGCATAAAAATTTTGTAATAGGATCAACCGGAGATGTCATACATGATGCAAAAAGGACCTTTCCGATTGGTCAAGCGGTTTCAGAGAAATCGGCAAACATAGATATGAAAAAGAAAAGAGAAAAAAAATATACATGTCGAATTGAGATACCTTCCTTCTTTTCCGAAATTGGTATAAAAACAACACAATTATTCTAGTTACTTTGTCTTTCTGAATGAATTAAATATTTCCAAAAGCAATATGGCATCATTGTTTCTTAGCACATAAATCTTCGCATTCGATTAATCATGGCTGTAGGCTGTTCGTATATCAACAAGTTTCGTGACAGCCTCTTTTCAATCATTTCCGAAGTGGCACAACCAATCATTATCTTATAATGTTATAAATCCATAGAAGCACCAACGGGCCTGGCATTCTGGCTACTAAGATCGTCGTTATCGCGGCTAATGACCGATCTGATGGCCCCAAGTCGTTCTTAACGAATACCGATATTATATATTCGCCGCTTGTTTAATCCGAGTCGCGATTAGCATAATGCGCAAGAATAGAACGCGGCACTTGGCTTGCATGTCTACGGTCGAAAGCAAATGTGAACACGCGAACGCAGAACTGCGGGGCGCTTCTAATAAGGGGTCTAGGAATCCATGGTCGACCGTCAAACGCTCCCATAACTCAGGATCCGAAAGGTACCACGTTCCATAAAACTACGTCGAGATAAGCGATCGCGAATACTCGTATCGCTATTAAAAGGCAGGATATCCGTTGGATCGCTATCGCCATGCATAAAGACACAAAGATACGAAGAAGTCCCTGGTCGATAAATTTTTGTAACTGATAAAGGAAGAATAAGGGGCAGAATAGAGATAGTTTCTTTTTTTAGGGAACGTTAAGGTGTTTCTTGAGCGGAATCTCGCTTACCTTGATCGTCGCGTGGTCGGATCTTTCATGACCATGACTTCTGTGATGTCCCCGTACTTGGTGAAGTACTCTCTAAGGCTTTCTGAAATCACAAAATGTTATCTTTGATTTCTTGCGTTTTGCTGAGTTTAATGATAATATTGAGGTGGAGTAATAAAATTTTGTTAGTGAACGTTATTCACATTGTTACTCGCATTATTATTCATGTTATCTATATTTTTATATATGAAAATTTATTGTTTCATTGCCGAGTCAAACGTCTATGGAACATTTTAGAAATTTTTATCGAGTTTGTAATCAGTAATGTGAAGAGATGTTGGAAGGAAATAAAACTATAGCTAGTTATTATGGACTTCCATTTTTAACGATAGCGTATTATAATAATTACTTATTATATCGAACGATAATTTCTTTACGGATTTTAAGTTTATTTACATTTTGATATTGTTTCGTCCCTTATCATTTTTCTGTTATTTTATGAAATGATGTAATTTTACATCAGTGGCAATCAATCGCAGTTCGTGAGATCGAAATACTCAGCATTCAATTACTTTCCTACTCACTTCGGCACTTTACCTTTTAAATAACATCAGATTAAGCATCTTTTTTTACAAATGATTAAAAAGAAGATACTAAAGATTTCTCGCTGAGTTGTTCGTTGCAGATGATTTATTACAGCGCGTTATCTTGGCGAAAGGAAGGGTCCATTTTCGGAACAGTCGAGTCCTGAGTCGAGTCGCCAATTACGTAGAACATAATGAAACTACCAGACCATTTCGTGAATCATATGATACGAGGAGGATTTACGAGTGGCCGTTTCCTGTCGGTTATCGGCAACACCACGCTCGTTACTTTCAACCTAAAGAATAATTTTAGCAAATCAGTCGCTACGCCGGCTTTTCGTTGAGCCATCGTGAGGGCCATCGTGCAAACGTTGAACGCGAGGAACTGAAATTCAACGGTGAATAATCGCGAACCCCTTATCTACCTCGTTCCCCGTTTCAGAATCATAGCCGCTCTCGATGCAGGCTCTAGACCTTTTGTGAATCAAACTAGAAACGATGAAGCACGCGAACCGAACCGTTGTACGCAAGGAAATGGACAACTGAATCCTGAGTGTCGAGTATTGTGAATCTCTTAGCGCGCGCACGACGAAACTTCAAAGTCCAACGATATTGGTATTTACGTTGAAAAGCGAATTCACATAACTGGATTGATTTGGTAGAAGAAGATATTACTACAGTAGGGGTTCCTTTATTTGTGCAGCCATTATCCAAATACTCTAATATCCGAACATTCTATTATCCGAATATAATATTCCCCAGAATCTAATACCTTTTTCTGTTTCAAATATGTATATATTTTATTAGTGTTCGTACGCAATATATTCTTCCCTTTATTCGATCGAATGAATTCTGATTATAGGAATTTAGTATGAAACTAATAGCATTCTAGCTATCGGAACAAAATGTGACTTACTTGAAAAGCTCGAAAGGGGTGTACGTACAACAGAATCAAAATGCATGATGTTGGAAAAGCCACAATCACAGATATTAAAAGATAAAAGCATGATATTGAAAATTATTTAAAGCACGTAAATTGCTCAGATGCTGGCAACAGTAAAAAACAACCTTAAATATATTGATATAATGAAATAGTTTTGTTACGATAAAAAACGATAATAAGGACGAATTTATATAAATGGAAACAGCAAACGAAAATGGTAACGGAGAGGTGTCTTCTTATGCTGGAGTATTCGTAGCATTCGAAAAAGAAATTCGATGATTCAAAGTACAAAAAGAATATAGTTCGATGCAATTGTTTATGTTGAAAAAATGATGTGATTTAACAGCCAAAAAGATACGAAGTCTATAAATATTTAAAGAATCTGTCAATTAATCTTCGATATTCGAATAAATGAAATTTCATATCGAAAAGATGATCGTTCTATTAGCTGAACAGATTTGGCTCTCTATTAATTCGAATAAGGCAAGCTCTACTGTACTTATATTTTTACAGTTTCTTGAAAATACTTGCGAAAAATAAAATTCTTAGAGTACAAGATTACAAAGTAAAAATCGCTTATTATTTCTTGTCAGAAATGAGAGAAGATACGTAAGTTGCAAGTAAATTTTTATAGTCGATAGAGTGTCGCACATAATTTACAGTATAACACGGAAAGCCATTTACTGTTCTTTTGATATTGTATATCACTCTGCTCTATTTTTCTTGAAATATCGGTGTTGCACTTGACGAATCTTTGCGTCACTAGTTGATAAATTCTCGAACATTGGCGTTGCTATAAATTCCAAACTGGGCGAAAGTTTGGTATCAGATATTTCTTAATTACACGCTGCGGCTTAACTTGTCAAGTGTGCGCAATTAATTTTCTACGGTGTTAAGCTAAGCTAAAGCTCTCTCGTGAACGCACGCAGCGTGTTCATAAATGACGTGGATTACGTTCGATACTGTCGACTTACATTGTTATCTATTAATTCTAATTAGCGTTAACGAACCTCGTCTTTTCGCTTGATTCGATGTCTCGTGGTATCGAAAACTGGAATTACATTGGAATTACCGAATGAATCAATATTTGAAGTCCCTTAATATACATATTATCAAACACCTACAATATTTTGGAACACAAGATTTATTAGATTATTAGATTATTTACAATACTTAGAAATTCTATTTTTACAAACTATAACCGCTTTGATTTCCTTATTCGACGTGAAATTGTAAAATTATAAAGAGTTGCTATTGGTCGACTCGGAAATATTGTTACTTAATAAATTATTGTACAATAAATTATTGCTCTAGAAATATTAATCTTCCATAAATAAAATATGTTACGAATATTTAATTCTTCGTCGACGAAAGTGTGTTTACTCATAAACGCGTTTATTCAATACCGACCCCAATCTTCCCTTCCATTAATCAAAATTTTCGCGACGGTTATCGTTAAAAGCTACGAAACGATAAATATGAAAACCATACTGCGCACTGGCCCTGATCGAAATCAAATAACGACTAATAATTTATAGCAGATTTAATCAATCCATGCGGTACGAGAGTTGCCGAACGCGGTGGCGGTCTATCCCCCTGACGCGAGGAGCACCTTCTTGACCTCGTTTGCGGGTGTATATCAGAAGGGTGAACTCTGGCCGTAGGCCAACATGGACACACTCCAAATATATCTTACACCCTATCTAATTATACGCTATTTTATCCAGATCGCTGTGAAGACCTCGTAATGCTCGGTAGTTACTTGCCTATTCCGTCGCGAACGGTCTCCGTCTTCGATAAATTGCCGATCCGCCATTCCGATACTCCAGCAGGAACGTTATCTTGTATAGATTTCAACTATCTCTTCCTTAGCTTCTTCGTTCAATCGTGCGTGCAGCTATGTACCGTGCACAATAGAAAGACAGGAAAGAAGAAAGATTGAGAAAAGGTGGGATTCAATCTGTTCTCGAACAACCGATACTAAATCTAAGCTTCTCGTTACTCTTTTTTCGGTGAGAAAGTCTATTCGAGATATACACTTTAGAACACAATTAAGACCTAATGAGACCTCCTATTAAGGTAGTGTTTTTGAGGATATTCTGAAAAAGTATTAAATTTCCCCGCGATTTTTCAGAAAGCACTCGTGCAACCTGTAATGAATTATCGTGGTGTCTTATTAAATTTGACTGTTATATTCTAGTGGGAGAAGAAAAGGGTGGCGAATCCGACGCTCTCTCTCTCTCTCTCTCTCTATATATATATATATATATATATATAGAAGGGGAAAGAGAGAGAGAGAGAGAGAACGAGGAGGGATGGCAGAGTGGAGCATTTATTGTTTATTCAGTAGATGGCGTTAATCAATGAATTATTGGTGTTCCTAGGTCATTAGCCGCTGAATACCACCTGTTTGGTAACGAGCTGTTCGCATAAATTACATCAACCTGCAGAATTAATTAGTAATACTTAATTAGTATTCTTGGAAAAATAAGGCGGGTCCTTCTTTGCTCGCGCCAGATATCTCAAAAGTTACTTTTATTTGCGCGCCACTAATGACGACAATATTCAGCAATTTCGTGGCGCTTAATCATTCTTTTTATACGAATTTGAAAATCGTAATCGTATTTCATTAATGTATCTATTTTGTTAGCTTCGTTAACGATTCGATCGAAAATCAAAATGATTTCTTTAAAATTATTTTTCAATAGATGGAAGAGAAACGTAATTCTTTTAAGACTGAGAAGAATTTTAGTTTAGAACCGCTCTTCCTTCTTAAATTTTTTTCATTTAATTTCGTGCGTCATTTCGTTTTAGATATTCTAACGAAGAATTCTTATCGAAGAACTATCTGTCTCAATCGTTCTTTGAACTATGGAAATGTCGTTAAATCCAAGAGGCTGTGCCGCATTCGCTGATGCTACTTTAATTTGTCTCAGTGCGGATTGATGGAAGCAATTACGTCGTTCACGAAGAGACACTTTTAAAACGCTTCTGTGACTTACGAAAATTTACGGACGTCATTTTCTTAATTGTTCCTCAGAAGAAGTTATTTTTCACACGAGAATTCCCCAGCGATGCACTCTTTCTTACGTGACCCTATTCGACGCCATGAATCTCGAAAAGTGTCATTGCAATTCGTTCCCTGTCGGACATTGATACTTCTCAGTGAAATAAAACAACAACTTTGGGTTTCTACTACCGGTCATGAGGAATTATTCTAATATCACTGAAAAATTTGAATATTTTTTACTTCTCTCGGCATTTAATATATTTGGAGCTTGATTCACAATTATACTATATGAGATTCGATATTTTTACTCTTTTTGGAAATTATAAACGATTTAATCGATTGCATACCGGCAATGCAATAATATTAATTGCCATGCATTTAGAGCTGCGAAACGTGCATTGGAAATGAATTTCAATAACACTTATCAGCAATAAATCAGGCATGACAAATGAATTATTGCTTTATGTCACATAATACCTACGATCCCTTCTACAAAATCGCTCAAAACCTAACCCCATTTAATGCCAGTGACAATTAACGAATTCGAAAATAGATGAAATCTAGAACGTTGATCTGACGCTATTTTCCTTCAAAAAATATTACCACAATAATAATATTTGACGCTTTGGCACCTTTTCATTAGGCTTATTTGAAAAAAGAGTTTCTGTACAAAATACAAAATTATAACTTAGAATTACTTTATCAAACACGTGATGCACAAGTAATTTAAATCTCTGTTGCTCACACCTCTATTACAAATCCCGACAAGTAAAACAAATCACAGCCTCCCTAAGCAGCAGAACACGGAAGCGTTCTATTCTCTACGAATAACAGCAACAGGCATGCAAACTTCACGTAGATTTTACTCAGCATTCATGTACAATGTGTGCATATCAGTCACACATTGTCCCATTTCACTTGACATCGTCAGAATTATCCCCGTACGCGCTTCCTCCAATAAATTCCATTTCCTAAAATACTACGTGTTTATGCGTCGTTCGAAACCAGTTCAAAGAATCTTCCTGTCAGACTTATTTTATGTTTAGTCAACTCTAATGTGATATTGAATCCCTTACCATAAAGAATGTGACTCCAAAGTATATGAATTTTATCACATTGAATAAATCCGTTGAATGTCTCTGTTCTTTTAACATTTGTTCGACTTGTCCAAAGATGAAAAGGGACCACAAGTGTTCTCGACATGCGACACGTCCACCTAGCGATTGCTGTTTCGTCATAGTGGCATTTCGCCGCGCCTAAAACGACTAAGAAGCGTTAATTCGACGCGTATTAGCGCTTCCACGGGAATACAGCCAGTCAGCATAAATAACCCAGAGAGAAATCATTTTATTAGCGAAAACGAGACGAAGGGTATACGCTCGTCAACGACCATAACGACGAGCAAAGAGAGTAGACTGGGCGGAATAGACGCGGCGAGGAGACGCAGCGAGATCTAGATCCTTCGCTTGTAAGCGATTACAAGAGATAAAGTCAATCATGATGTACAATAGCACAGGACAAGATATAGCGAAATCGTAAATTTAACTATCGCGTAGCGGTATCGGTGTCCCAGAGCTGTAGAATCATTGAGAGTAGTACATGGTACTCTATTTTAAAGCTGAGGATATTTCATTTAGAAGCGGAGAAACTATTAAGATATCACTAATAAACCATTACTTGAACAAGTTTGAATATAAAGTACAGTTAATGGAAAAGGAACATTTTCTTCAGAAGATACGTAGATTACCAATTTAAAAATTAAAAAGATTTTTGAACATCATGTTAGAACATTTACAAAATTTTATATAGCAAATGATTTAAGAAACACATTGCATTCTTTCATACAATACACAATGGCAATTTGAAATTGAAGGTGCTTCCATAAAACGCTAATAATTCGAGCGCTTAATGTTAATAATGTCGCCATACTGATTTTATACGGCTTTGGTCAAAATTTCTGGTCTTTATGTGCTCATATTACGATCGACTGTTCTACTTTGACACCTAAAATTTTGATCATTGACTGATTTTATGACATCACTATAATGTGCTCTTTATTAAACTTCCATGGAGAACACATCTGGTGCGTTTAACCACGAGTTGTATCAATCCTAGTCTAGCGCATTCTATCGGATCTATCTTGTCTTTCGGAATTGGGATCCACGAAATCGTGATCGAGAGTAGAAGAGGATACAACACGAGCGAAAACGTAAATTCGCGGCTGGTTGGACGAGCCAAATGGTGCCAATTTACTCAAACTGCAGAATTATGCGAGAGGTAACGCGCCTCGAATATTTTAAGCTTCCGTCACGTGGATAAACGTCGAGTATTGTGCTAATTTTATAAATAGACAAGCTCTATCGAAAGGTAGTTATTCTCTTGTAGCTTTCGCTCGTATATGTAGATAGATGTTTGTATATCATTGCATATTTACGGTGAAACTCGTGTACAAACGTGCATTGCGCGAATTAACGACTACAGTTTACGTGGTGCTTCCTTTCGTGCGAGGGTTTTCAATCTTGATGACATATAGTTTGTTATTGCTGTTGGTTGCTTTTGTAGCTTGGAAAACAAGAGAGAGGAACTAAAGAGAACATTCTTTGCTTTAAACATCGTTATGTGAATTATAATATTGGAATTGTTTAATCGTAAGTGTATTAGAAGTTATCAAATTTGTTTTAAAAACGAGATAAAATAATATCAATTTAAGGATCTCGTGATGGTAGATGAAAAATTAGTCTGTACTTACTAATTTGGCAAAAATTTGGTAATTGAAATTGAGGTTATTAGTGAGGTAATTATCTTCATTATTATTAATTATTATAATTATTACTAACTGACCGGAATTTAAAATATACATAAACAAAATATGGAAAGTTATTTGTAAAAACTATAGGAGAATAATAAATTAACATTTATGTGGTGACTGATGCTACTATAACACTGAATATAAGTACTTTATCATAAATTAAGTTTTTAAATCAGATTTCAATAAATTTCCAAGTATCGTTACTTTCTCGCAATACAAATATCAGCAGACAGAGTAGTAAAAAATTGAGAAATTATTGTTGAAAGTTTTTGCAGGCGTAAAGCGAAATTTCATATATCAGTCTCGTCTTCGATTCAATCTCCGTAACGGAATTGCTCTAAAACGGTCGCGTGTCGAATTCCCATTTCTCGCATCACCTATACCACCTTTCTCTCTTTGTCGGTACGATACAGAACGAATTACTTTGGCCGGAAAGTGCCTTTTCCGATTCTTGATCTTCGGCGTGCTCACAGCCCGTATGAAATAATTTAAGCTCTCTCTCGGAGGATCGCGGCGCAAAGGTTGCGCGGTGCGCTGAAATATTCAGATCCAAAGAAACTACCGTGTCTCTGGCTGCGGCGCGGCAGGTTGAGGCAACGTTACCCGTTAGCAATCCTGCGGGAACTGGATCCGTTCCGAATGGATTTCCGCGCAGGTGCAGCGCGGCGCGGCTTTGTTCACCACGAAGTTTTTCTCTTATTAAAAAGCGGACGCTGCAATTCGCCGAACGACGGGGCCGACTTAAGGAAATTACGCGGCGCGGATTTGGATAAGGATAGTTTAATATTTCATGGCCAGAAACTGGGGATGCAGCCTGGGAAGACGTAAGGCTTCGCTCCGGGGAACCTTCATTTTGAGAGTGCTTGCTCTGAAATGTGGCGCTGGGCGAGTTTTATTTGGACTGTAGTTGTGAGACTGAGAGAGTGGTTTGAAAGATAGAAAGGAATTTTGTGCAGAGAAATGTATCTTAGATGCTGAGGCAAGTTGAAAAGAAACAATGGAGAAATACTTGGAATGGTTGATTAATTATTATTAATATTGACAGTAAAATGGTTGAGTAGAAAATCATTTTTACGTAATATTGTTACCTAATATCTGTTAATTTAATAATGATAGTAGCAGTAACAATGTAATCATGACGTTCACAAAATTCTCAGACATTAATTGGCACATAATCAGCATTATGCTGATTTATATATCATAAGAAAAAATATTAAGTTTCTACTTTTTACAACTTGTCAATGCCAATATCTTTCCCAGAAAATACAACAGTCGCAAATCATAGCGAGGAAGTACATATCTTAGAAATTTCTCTGGCTATCAGTTTCAAATTGAGCAACGAAACACGGGAAACATTCCGCGTCCATTGGTACACAATAGGTGGAGCGAAGAGGAGGAGCGCTCACGTTACTTCGTGTTTGCTCCGCGCCGAGTTGCAGTTATCAATTCAAAGGATACCGAAAAGATTGCCCAGTGAATGAAATTCAGAATTACCATTCAGCTTGATAATGTGGCTCCCACAATCCTTCCATTCCTTCCTTCCTTCCTTCCTTCCTTCCTTCCTTCCTTCCTTCCTTCCTTCTCTCTTTCCCTTCTTCTTTTCTGCCTGTTTGGTCGCCTTTACTAGCCCAAAAGATCTTCCGTCTCGCATCATAGAGTCCGCTGCTACGTGAAATCGAGTCCTCGGAACATATTGGTTGGTACTGTCGAGGAGCTGCAGCCTCCGCTGTCGGGGTGATAGTGAATAGAAGAAAAAGGAATGCCGGAGCGGTGGGTTTCATTCAAATGAGATCCAAGCTGAAGAAGTAACCGAAGGAAGGGTTGCGTGCGCAAGGGAGGGCAATAGCATAGAGACAGCATAGCTGCCTAGAAGGTAAGAAGACCGAAGAAAAGAAGGGGGATAAAAAAGAGAGATGGCAAGCGTTGGTCTCCTCGAGTGTTTTTCTATTCAGAGCGGACTCGTATAAAGTTCTATATACTGAGTTCTATCCCATTCTATAGCAGAAACGTGGATACCCTAGGAGAGTAGGGATAGAAGACGAAGGAAGAGGTACAAGGGGGATGGTTCTTCCATCCCAGAGCGTCGTTCATTGAAACGAATGGTCTTATCTACCTCTTCCCCTTCATCCTTTTGTCTTCTCTTTTTTTCACTCGTTCTCTTTCTACTTCCCTATCCTTGCAATTTCACATCTCTTTTTCTTTGCTCCTTCCTTCCCTTTCCTTTCCTTCAGTCGTTCTCCTCATGACCCTTGAACGCCTTCGTCCTTCTTGATCTTCCTTCTCCCTACTTTCCACTTTTCCCTCTCTTCGCAAGTCGTTGCATCTCGACCTCTCCCGCGAATCCGCCAGGATTACTTATCTCTCGGTAAAGGACGCTCAAGGCTCAACCTAAAGCATCATTTGAATAAACGCGAAGTTACTGCGCCGTGTTACGAGCTCTGCTAGGCGGTCGGCACAGAGAACGGATAGGTAAATAGATGGATAGGCAGAGGTGAACGAATGTGTTAGTGTTCTGTATTAATGGTTCGAGATGTCTCTACGTTAAAAAGGGACGTGCTACTTTTTGTTACTGCGAGAGGAAAATCTTCGTTGCTATCGGTAAAATTTCTTCGACGATGAATCACGTGATTTACGATTGGACGAGAATGTTGCGAGATTAATTCTATCACGGGGAAATTCGTAGCTTGGAAACGAAACAAGCACTGAACACACATGTATATTATGATTGACAAAACTTCTATCAACCATATCAAACGAAATACTGTTCCATTGTATTTTTCAATACGAGTTAATTCTTTTGTACTTCCAACTTGCTGAATTTAGATGCTATAATTACTACATATATACATACACAAAATACTTAAGAAACAATCAAGGCAACACATTTTTCCTCTTTTCCAAGAATTCGAAGTACGAAATAGCATCTTAGTGTTACCTAAAATATTTATCAGACAAATAGAGATACGTTGGAATACCTTTTGCATCCACGGCATTTGACAAATAGAACCGATGACCAACCTATAAATCTTTCATCCACTCTCGGTTGAATCTGCAAAAGCATATGACGAAGCAATTTTAAGGAATAAGAAGAAACCGTGGATCGAAGTGGCACGCATCGAGAGAAGTAAAATTCGATGAAGTCGAATCATAGCCTTCCTTGGCGACAAAGTTCAACAAACTCGACTGTGACGCTGGACGGGCAGGCATGCGACGTTTCGTCGAGTTGTCCGTGGTGGAAGACAGCAATTACCCGACGACGCCTGAGTGTCGTGTACACCGAATAAACAAATAAACATTGCCTCGTTGGCCGGACCAAGAACGCGTGCAGAGTCAGTCTGACACCCTATCCGTTCACCTCGAGCTATATCGCTCGAGCTGAGCAAGAGGCGACGAAGAAAGGGACTCTATAGGGTGGCTAGGGGCGTGCAGGGTGGGCAAGAAGAGGTTTCACGTTGCTCTCGTTCGCGTGCCGGTCTATTTTGGCGAATACACAGCATCCCAAAGAGACCATGCTACGTATACTTGTCGGCTTTTACGAGCCGTACCATTAACGGTGGCGTAAGAATAAACTTAGGACAATCCAGCGTTCGACCACGTCATCGCGCAAAACCAATCCCTCAAATCTCGTCTGGTTTATCGCCTGGATTTGGTTTATCGGTGATTTGATGCAATAATATCGCAATAAAAGTATTGCGGTTAAAGTCATTAGCAATTAGAATTATTAGTTATTAGAAATTTATTAAGGGTTTAAGAGATCTTTTCCTATGCTACTTGGCATTTACGTCAAACATCATCAATTACATTGATAAACGTATGTGTTTAGAATGTAAGAGTATCCCAGGTTTACGATATGGACAGCAAATTTGTTGTTTTTGAGAAGTTGGAATTTTCCACTTTGTACATTATAAGGTTTACAACTCGGATCACGTCGCCGACTTAATTAGCATTTTAAATAACAAATGACGTGTTATAAACTTCACCACATGAGAATTCGACAATAGACCACCGGACGATATCGCTAACGGAACGTTACGATACGCAGCCTTCACCAGATATGCACATGACGCACAACTTGGACAGACATACATTTCCACTTCACAGAAAACATTCACGAAAACACACGCCCCAGACTGACACCTAAAATATAAGCACTAGGTGCTTTGAGCATAAGACACACTTCCAAACACACTTCAAGATACGTTTCAAGAGACACTTCAAAAGAGACTTCGAAGTAAACACCATTTCAAAATCACAATCATTTTAGAAGACTTCAAAATCATAATCATATTAACAGTTTAAAACAGACATTCACCAAAATCAGAATCATACTAGAACTCTTAATCAACCTTCCACCTTGATCGTTAATATCGTCCAAGGTTCGCAACGTTGCGACGACCGAACAGTTACAATTTGACCGATCGTCAACTAGTTGAGAGGTGGAAACGGTACGATTTAAATGAATTTAACCAAAAGATCAGGAAGCAGTAGGACAACTTGAAGGAAGTCTTGCAATACTTCCTAGAAACGAAAGTGTTACGTCGGCCGACTCTCTACCTAACCCAGGCCACTCACCGCGGACAAGATGGCACCCGGATGTCCACACATCCTTATTGCGTACTCTCAATAGTCTTAAAGACCGACCATAAATCTCAGGAATTTTCTAGCTAAACCCCTTCAGCGTTTTCTAAGGTTTATTGTTTACTACAAGAAGACACGGGAAAGTTAGTTTTTCTCACGCACGATGCTTCCCACTATCAACTTTCTATCGAGGGTGGCTAAGACCCTTCCTAATCCACCAACCTTCTTATTATCCAATCAGAAACAATGTTCACTGCCCTCACTTTCCTAACCAAAAATGTCATCAAAAAATCCGATGGCCCTGTGCGCCAGACACACCCATCACTAGCTTTCCTCCGACGCAGCATCGTCACTAAACTTCGCTTATTCTTCACCGTTAGAATAGTCAACACATATCTATAACGGGTCTCTACCCTTAATTCAATCACTTACTTAACTTGCACGCTCCTCTTTTATCCTCTTTTACAAAGTTATTAGAATAAACATTATTTCATACGTGTTAATTCAGTGTAAACTCAATTGAATCACCCTCATTATACTAATAGAAATAAGGGGATCGATCAGTTCGTGGCGTCGATTATCTAATCGTAACGGGAATTTACGACTCCCGTTGACGTGCTTTCTCGCGATCGCGTCTCTCTGCAAATGGTCGATTAAACAGAAAGTATTATTTTTGAATATTACCACGTTAAAGGCGAGTCGATGAAAGAAACGATATTCATGTTACATCAAAGATACATGACGGAGGCAAATCCTTGACGAGCAGGTCCCCGCCGGATCAAATGTGCATCAATCACCATCTCTAAAATTCACGGAGAAGGAAAAACCCAGGCGAACTCGGTTTGGGGTCGTTCAAAGCGAGGGCACCGTTGAGGTTGGATCAATGGAATTTAAAATAAAAAGAACTGGAGGTTCCTCGCTAATATTGGTAATGGTAGAAAATTGCGAGCAACCAGACACCGCAAGAAGATAAAAGCATTCGCGTGTGCTTTATGCTCCGCGGGCTTTTGGTGTACCACCGAGGAAGACGTATTAGTTAGTCGTTTTCCTCGAGGGCCGATCTGCATAGCGGCGATACGAGGGGGGAGAGAGTGGTTAAAGGGAAGATGGCAGAGAGGGGAACAGCGACGAAGGGGGTTGCTTGATTTCGTAGGCGCATATAGGCTGGAACGTAGTAACGTAGGAGGGATGACAGAACCTGGAGCTTACCTGGCCGCGAGCCAACCCCACTCCTAGAACTCGTGAGAGTGCATAGTCGGTGCATAGTGAGAGTGCATAGTCGGTGCATAGTGAGAGTGCATAGTCGGTACATAGTGGGTACCCGGTCTCTGCCCCACCACTCAGTCGCATGGGTGCCCGCATTGCAGCTATGGCCCACCATCCTAATGATGGCAACCACGCAGGTACAAATCTACCCACCCCTTTAGGCGTTCGCTCGTTCTATCTCTCTGTTCTACCGTTCCTCTAACGAGTATTTCTATCTCTATCTTACTCACGCCGTGCCGTTAGTCGCGCGATTTTCTGCTGACACTTTGCCCTGATACCGTTCTTTTGCACCACGACACTTCCGTTTTCGTTGATCGAGCCCCTCCTGCACTTCCACTACCTTTCCATCATCGTTCACCCTATCTAGTGCGCTTTTTCGGTTCGTTCACAGCCTTCATATAGCATCGTTCCCCTTTTACGAACGTTCGCCACCTGTACATTTATATATATTTGTCCATTCGCCACCGCTATTCGCGTCTGTTTCGCGGTTAACCCACTTTCCGATGCATTTTGCTCCTCCCGCGGTGCAAAACGTTGATGAATACCTATGATCGAATAGACCTGGCATCGACGATTTCACAATTGCGCTCTTAAACTAAGCCAATGAATAGCGGTCGCGCATTGATCAGATATATATTAAATGGTTCGATGTACTTACCATTGGTGAAATAAGATATTCTATTTCTTTTCATCGATGGAATATCCAATCTCAATTTCTTTAACATTCTTACGATTTCATATCTTCCATCTCTTTCCCCTTGTACAAATTCATTCATGTAACAGAGAAAACAGTACGATCGGCGCAAATTTTTCGACGTAGCATAAAATTAACAAACGGCACACGAAATTAAAGAAGACAAGCGACCAGCTAAATCTTTCACGTAGCCAATCAAGAGGATGCACCTGCCAGCTGATAAATCTGAATTAAATTTCTCTAATCGCGGAGTTTTGTCTTCGATGGAAGCGCGCCGGGGCGAACTTCATCCTATCGACTCCGTGGACTTTAGGAAAGGAGTCTGTCGAAAAAAGAAGAATGGGGAAGAAAAAAAAAGAAGTCAAAGGAAACGGAAGCGGGAGAATAGAAAAGGGAAACGCGGACGAACGGAAGAGAAACGGTACGAAGATTTCATTCTTGTTACTCGCGGCGACATCTTTAATTCATCGAATGCGGATTGCGGGCTGAATCCTTGATGAGCTTTATTCCACATCCGCGCGCTCGAACTATTGGATCCGATGAGAGATTCTCATACGATAATACTCGACGCTAAGCCACTGTTCCACGTCTCACTTATACGGTCCTCGCCAGCCTTTCTTCTCCCTCTGTCTTCTCTTTTTCCCGGTGATCTGGCACCTTCAGCGCGTCGGCTTCGAGTTAAGAAGCTCCCGACCGAGTTTTCTCGACTTCTTCCACGATCCCCTATCCTCGATTCGACTCGAGGAATGCTCGCTTTCCAGCCGAACGCGGACGTCTCGCTCCAATCTCGGACCCTCAATCCTTCCTCGTTTTCTCGCGGGAAATCGCGCGGAAAACTAGCCAGTAAAGATCCTCTGGTGCACGTTTCCATCGGGATACGTCTCTCTTCTTTTCTTTCTCTTTCTGTTCGTCTTGTCTATTTTATGTAGCCGGACACTATTAAGGGGCCACGTCGTCCTACCTTCCGATGGAAACTCCGTCACGTTATATTCTGCTGAATAATAGTACTTTCTAGAATCGTTCAAGATAGACGACGGAGGATTGAAATCCTTGGGAAATCATCGATATTGTATGGAACTTGAAACCGTTCGTAAATGCGCAATTATCTACAGGACGAAGATCTTCTGTGACTTGAGTCCTCTTTTCTTTGTAAGATGGGTATTTTTGTGTGACGTGGTTTTGGTTATCTTTAGCTTGCAGGAGGACATTTTGTATGAAACAGTGTGATAATAATAAGTATTATTGCGGTATAACTGGAAAAGCAAGAGTCGGTCAACAATGAATAATTAATGAGACAGAAATAGATAGGAGAAATAGATAGGAGTGGCAGGTTTAATGTCTGACGCTGAATTTGGGCCGAAGCGATGTTCCGTAGTTTATACCGTTTGTTATTATATCAAAAATCGAGTTCATACAATCGTGTTGTAATTTTAAACTAGGGACGATCTTAACGGATTTGTAATTCACAAAATTACTCATGAAATTGCGAACGTCAATATGCATATTTTTATTTGAGCTCTACTTCATCGTTGATAAACGTAAAAATATAAATCTGCATAAATATCCAATATCTATCGATCACAATTTCTATTGGGGATGAAATTATGTTGTATACATTGCAAACAAAATATTTTCCATCATCTAGAAATCGTCCTTCACCCATCGCAGCCATTCGTTTCATCAATTCATGAAAAAATACGCGAACCGTATTCAATATTCATAAAATTATTATATCATTCCTCATCATCGTGTATACGGTTTTTATTATCGAATCATATCACGGTTCACCGTAGACAAAAGAGTTTCACCCCTTGTTTCGATCCGGAGATTTTTATAGAGCCGAGCAATTTAACTCTTTCGCGTGGTCGATTACAGATTAAAATCGAAACAACGAGAACGTTCGTTGATCGGATCCGTCTACCGATAAAAGCACGACAAAAGAACGATCCTACCTGAACTCCGGCTCGGCAATATTTCCCAATTTATTTGACCGGCCAACAATCTCGCTCCGTTCGCGTATTCCTGTTCACGAAAGAATAAACGAATTATTACAAAACAATGCAATGTTTGTGCATGCCAGTGAATCATTTGACTTCGAAACTTGTACACGCGGAACCGCACAATGACCGATGTAACAAAAAAACCACGACATACATCGTAACAGACACTGACTGGTTCATTGTCGACAAATCTTGTTTCGCCCAATTCACTTCAAAACACTACATCGCTGCTAGAGAACAAAGCGAATGACGTGTGACTAAAGCCTAGTGAAACATGGAACGTTTAATTCGGCGATCGGAAGCGTACCGATTAAAATTCGTCGTTTTACGATTCACACGCTCGTTCTTTATATTTCCTTCTTTATGCGATAGAAATAGAATAGCGGTAATAATAATGGCAGAAAATCGTGAAGAAGATCGGCAACGATTCACGATTGAAGTAAGATAAGCGAACGACGTATAACCGGGGGAATAAGCGATTTCTGCCGATACACCGGATTCGATGGCCGTGAATGTGAACGAGCGAAATAGGAACGGAGGACTTCCGCAGGATATCTCCGCGGCAGCGATATTATGGCCGTCCCGGCCGTGGAAATATCCGAGTTTCTAGCGTCGAGCGTTTTTCGATTTCCAACACCGTGAATGAACCCCGATGGAGAGACCCCTAACCCGACGATCCCTCGAGAAGCCGAGGGGAAGAGAGATCCGACGTGATCGTTTCGATAGTCGGAGTGTGTCTCGCTTAAATTCTCCGGGAATCGACGATGTTTCGTACGATCGTGCGGATTCCGTTCCTCTTCCCCTCTTATTTCCTCGTAGCGACCGCGGTTTCATTTTCAATAGCGCGATACGATATTAGCCGCGTAACCGGCTTCGAAACCGAGGGAACAGAGGATTGGTTAGCGACATCGAAGGGCGAAAGGGAAAGGGAAAAGAGGCGAAAAGTAGAAAAGGGCGCATATGGCAGCCGCGATTGCAAAGAAAGTCGCCGCACTCAAGGCTGGGTTTAATAATTCAAATCTCTCAGTACTCGAAAAATTGAATTTAATAATTCAATCCAATAGGAAAGCCCGAACTGTTACGAGCCGCGGAGACCACTCGACCGACAGAACCCGATCAAAAATGCAATATCCAGGCTCGATTTCTTAATCCGATTTAACCGGGCGCACGCTTCGTTTTTATTCGCGTTTTCCGCGCCACCCGTTCTCACTCACCCTCTTCCGGTCGTTCATTCTGCGTGTGTTACTGTTCATCCGTCGAATAGTCGAATTCGTAACGACCACGCGGTTGTAATTCAACAATTCGGTGTATCAAGCTGGTTAGTTTGGTTAAAATTGTTCTGCCAACTGCAATTCGATTTTGGATTTTTTTGGGGGGATTACAACAACTGCTAATTGGTGATCTGTTCTAGCCAAATGAAAGCTACGAATTGAGTCAGGGCTTTTTCGTTTTAACGAAATAAACAGAGATAGTGTAATAATTAAAAATATAAATAATTTGCGATTGCTTCGTTTTTATGATATCGAGCCTTGAATTATAATTTCGACCTTTTAATTCATAGTACCCACAATTGAAATCATACCAATTCCACGCGATCAAAGTTCAATAGAAGATATATCAATCTGCATATTAAAACTTTTATCACGTGCTATTAACAAACACGGCGATGGACTATTATTGTAAATTCGCCAATTCTACTATTCGTTCCAACTTGGTATATCCACAAACACAAAACCGGCTATTTCGATTAGTATACGATATCACCAACTACTATATCATGGTATCGTTACAAAATTCAATTTATCGTTACAACGCGATACATGTCACATGGGATACTCGTCAACGTTTCAACGAGCAGATACACGTTTCCACGGGTATACATCTTCATTGTGCGATATTTCTCGAAACACGGGCTGGTTTCACTAGCATTAATGGGTCGTGCAGACATTCGTATCGATACGGTCGAATTAAACCGACGTTTTGACGTCACCGATACATTGAATTCAACGAGACCGGACGGTCGGGGTTAACGGAGGTTAACTCGAGCATCTACGCACAGGCTCTGCTGAGTAATCTTTTCCCGTGTTTCCCTCCGCTTCCCTCTACATCGCTGTTCATCCTTAACATCGATATCTGGATCGCGTACTTAAGGGACCCTGGATATAGAATCAGGATCTGTTCCATCATGTATTCGAGTTACCTTCATCGCGCTCCAGAGACGTAGATCTACAGACAAATACTTCGTTCTAATACTATGGCAATTTCGACGGGATTATCGTTATGTTTAAGAAAAAATGTCGGAGCTTAGATTACGCGTGCGACGCACCTTCGATTGCCTTTAATCATCAATTAATAATCTTTGATCCAGACAAAAATAATGCTAAGAATTTAACAAATGCTAATAAATCGTTTACTTCATTTTTTCAAACGAAAAATCGTAATTATTTGAAAATAAATATATATGAGATATTTCGTTCACAGTTTCGCGCGAATGAAATTTTATCGCAAAATAACTCAGTGGTGAATACAAAAGGCACCTAAAATCGAGCCGATTATGATCCGGGATATCGAATATCGCGATTCGTATAACCCGAACAACCTTCCATGATAAGGTAGAACTTTTCGAACAAATAATTCTTCAATTAACTTAAGCGGCCTATAAAATTCGATTCCATTCGCTATAACCGAAAAAGGAACCGCTTGGGATGCGATCGCAGGGCCAAATTCAAAGTACGAACGAGCGACCGATAGAAGCTTGGATATCTCCCCCATTTCCATCCGGCGGTATGAAATTTTCAAGTCAAATTTATCACGGTAATCGCCCGAAGTCTGTCTCCCCTCGCGCGATCGCGTTGGTTCGCAGGGTGGAACAATCGTCGACCGTCATCCCACCGGTATCCAATATAAATTTCCATTCACGGAATATCCGTCGAACACGAAGCTGCGGATTCAATGAATTCGTTGCGAAACGATATCGTGAAACGAGCTTGGTCGCATCACGTGTACGTTCCACTATGGAGAAGGACAGAGAGAGAGAGAGGAAAAGAGAGAGAGAGAGAGAGAGAGAGAGAGAGAGAGAGGAAAGGAAACGGTACTGTCAATGCCAGAAAGTATCGGTCCGGTGTCCAAACATAGGTCACGTATAATTAGAAGCAAAGGGGAGGCCTCAACTCGCCACGTCACAAGCACGGGAAACGCACGTCGAGCACTTACACGCTTGATCAGCGAGCGGCCGAAACCATTCGAATCACACTTATGCGACAAAGTTGCGCTATCCGTTATTATCAATAAAGAAGAACAGTTACAACATATTAAAACGTAGAATGTTCCTCTTTATCGTAAATGTATACATACGCTAGTTCTTTGATTTATTCCCTGAAATGGTAAGTTTAATCTCGATGATTAATTCCAATGATTATTACAGATAAGCTTAGAAGTAGTTTCATCATTGGAAGATTCTAAAGAATTATGAAGTTTCTAAAGAACTGTGTGTATAATTGGTACTTTAATTCGATCTTATTTATTGAAAAACAAATATATGGCTAGAAATAATAAGATATACGCGCATAGTGACGTTGTCTTTAAATAATGAAACAGTAAAGGAGTATTTAAAGCATCGTTGAGTAATCATCAGTTCATAAAGTGTTATAGAGCGACGATTACCGTTTCTGATTATCCAATATGAAAATTATAGAGAGGTTTGGTATAGGAACAGCTCGTAAATCCAGTGGGGTGACAAGTTTTACTTTAAATAATCCACGAGGCTCGAAGCGATTTGGCAGCAGCAGAATTACGGTCTTTATATATAGAGACCGGGATCCGTTGATTAAGAATCGCGATTAGTATTTATTTCGGTCGTGTTTGGGCTGGATTCCACGCTGCTAAACTTGGCGTGACTTGGTCGTCCGCTGCAACCTACTCTATTAGCCCCGATGACCCTTGTACGGAGTGATAGCAAAAGGTTCTAGGCATTATTCGAATTTGAAGTTGGGTCGTGGATCACCGGACTGTGGCCAATTTCGAGGATCAAAGGCATAACGGTTCGTTCTATCGTTCGACTTTCCGCGCCAAATGGATTCCAAAACAGTATACTTTTGGAACGTGCAATGTAGACCTGTGTAGTATTAAAGAAATTATTTTGGTTTAAGTAACAGTTTCTTGATAGTTATATACTACATGGTAAAAAGTTGTGACGAAGCTTTCGTTTTTGGAAAATTAACAGATATAACCTAGCTTTATGTGCAACGTAGAAACAACTATGAACAGAATGTCGAATGCGAAAAGGGTAGAATTTTTTTATAATGAACGAGATAATATAATAGTATAAATTATGTTACATTGAAATTTGGGAAAAGAATATATTAAAGGTAATTTATAGTAAGATCATATGTCCTAATTACACTTCAGTAGTAACAAAAGTATTATAATATCTGAGAAGTCTGTCTAAAAATTACCTCATCTACTTATCGTCCAATCAATGTTACGGCAATCAAATTGTACTTTTCATAATCTATTTTATCGTTTCTAATTCTACTAAATTATTATAATAACTTCCCACTTAAATTAAAATGGTCTAAGTATACACTGAAAAGAATAATCTACAATCTACAAATAATATCTAATAATATCTAATAAAATATAATCTAAAAACAGAATATATTTAGCAAATATTTTCACGATAAATTCTGCACTAATAAGCAGGATATTCAGTTTATAATGTAAATATAATTATGAGCCATCCTAAGTCGAAAGGCAAGGATTATAACAAATAAATAAATGAACTGGATATTTATCTCTAATTGCGCGATTAATTGTGACAAGTAAAGGGAGATTAGCACGAGTAAAATATGAAGAGACACGATAAAAGGTTAAGAGAAAAATTATCTGTCGATAATAAACTATTAGCGATGACCTATCGAAAAGCGTAACTGCTCGGAATAGGCGAACAAGAAAGAATGATCGAGAAACAACGTGTATTACAACAGAACATTGGAACAAACTGTTTCAGATCATAAATTCCCAATTCATTGAGCAGTTGTTATGGCAAACAAAATGCTGGCTTTCAATTAACGTATCACGTTCACTGATCCGTTCACTTTCTCATCTATGATTTACAAACCTGTGTACTTGCCGATGTGTAATCGAACAAAGGAATTGATCTCCTTAAGTGCACTTAAATCAAGGATAAAGGAAATGAAAATGTGAATTGAAAATAAAAGAACAAAAACGCTCGAATGAAGCACGAATAAAAAGTAAAGAAAGAAAATAAATAAAAAGATTGATTATACAATGAATAAGGAATTGAAACAGAAATAGATTAAAAATAAATAAAAAATTAGCAAAAGATTACGTGTGCATTTACAAAAATAAACAGGTGATATCACTTGAGTAAGGGTTAAAAGAATACAGGTTACTTCAATTTCTCGAGGACATGCAGTACGTATGTAAGTGTATTAATTGCTGCAAATACTTTATCTTGATATGTATGAAATGGCAAATAAAACAGCATAAATTGTAATAATATCTTATCCATGACAGAAGTTAAAATATCCTTGTGACTTAAAAAGCAATTCAATTCGATAACAAAGACGATAAAAATCTAGACGCTTAAACGTGTGGCGATATAAATTTATTCTTGAAGTTTTAAGCTCAAGATGATCGAACGTTAGATTTACAATGATTACATTTGCTATGGCTCGGTCGAGCTATGAACGAGGAGGCGAGCCAAAGGTCAATCCATTGGACATTGCGACACTTTTTCACGAGGCAATATGTTCTCACCTTCGTTTCGACCCGTTTGCCTCAATTCAGAACCACTTACTGCGAAATGAGATGCAATCGGTGGGTTTTAACCGTGTGATACGAACAAATTGCCATTATTCGTCACTAGGCAGTGGTGTGTATTTTGGACCAACAAGTGCATTGCTCAAATATCGTTAAGGTTGTGAAACTTGAAGTAGAAAGCAAGATTTTTATTTGGCTTTAAAATCTAAAGTATATTAGTATTTTAGAAATGAAATGATGATATTGATATCAATATTCGAGTGACAACTCTCCACCTTCTATAAATTATTTTCTTTTTTTTTTCATATAAAGTAATTTATCTAACAAACTTTCTATTCATATTAAATTATATAGATGTCAAAACTAGAAGTTATGAATATTTCTTTTAAAAAAATGCTTTCTTAACTATTTTGTTTAAAGACAATAAATATTCACTAATAAGAAACAACACGGTAGAAATACGAAACACACAAAGCAAAATTTGTTAATTTCTCACGTAATTTTTCTCCGATTGTTCGGCCATTCGTCTTGCCTGGTTCATTTAGATTAATCGGCTGTCGTTGTATTTCTGCCCCCAAGAAGAATAAAAAACGAAGAAAGAAAAGATGAATCACTAAGTGCGTCTCAATAGCCACTTCCAGGTCGTACTGGGCGTGGCATAAAGATATATGTGCGGCTACCAACACAAACGAGGATATTCTCATAGTGTGCCTATTTTGAGCCGTTGCTCCGAGTTCGAAACTACACGCTAGCCACGTGTCAGAACGTCATTCGTCATTATTCAGAAAGAAACCACTCTCGAAATCTAAATTCTAACGCTAGTACGAAATTATCCCCAAAATCCAACTCTATTAGTGGAACTACGATATTTTCATACATCAATTTTAACTTCTGAAGCATGGGTACTTAAATATTTAACTACAATATTAAAGAAATACTTTCATTCGTATTTCATTTGTTACTATTTATATTCTTGAGGTTATTAGATGTATGTGAATACAAAGGAACGCGTGGATAAATTGTAAGGTAAAAAATATATATTTTGAATACTAAAGTGTAAATACGAAGTTCGGAATATAATTGAGCTGATCCAGATCCGCACACTAGCAGTGATACCCTGTGACTGAAAAAACTCTGAAGCCAACGTTGCATGTGTACCGTTTATGGTTTACCTTCGACGCAGTCTTTTGTCTATGCACTGTCGATGGCTTCAGTGCTTGAGAAAACTAAAGACCAGATGTAGAGTTTTCTTAGAAGTAGTGACCACTTCAACATATATATAATATTTACATTATACGCATCTCACATCTACTAAAGGAAAATATATTTTCAGAACGTAATTCTAGCACTAAGCTAGAAAAAAGCATTTCCATACACTCTCATTTTGCAATGATAGATGTTTTTACTAGATTCTACATTTTATTTTCTTAATATCGAATTTATATAATCGCATGAAAGTACCGCTATATACTTGAATTTAATTAATTAATACGTAAAATTACAATAGTGTAAAAATATTTTTTGTAGCCATTATCGTATTACAAATTCAACTCTGTTGCTAGAAAAATAATACTCCTAAACTTTGGCTTAAAAAGCCATCGTTAAACTTCCCTTCCAACATCAGTAGAAATATTTCAACCAGTTCCCCGACAAATGAGATATATGCTAAAAAGAAAATGAAAAACCTCTATACCTTTAATATTTTAGAATTTCTACGAAGCAAGCTCTCTGGCATTGAATCACCGACGAGAAGTGATTAATCGCGACGAACGTATAGTCTCACATTCACCCCTTTTCTTTACATTTTAATCGCACGCCATTAGGAAGAAATCAGCAAGAGAACGAGGAAGAGGAAACGACTCGGGCTCGCGCGTTTGCGTACAAGTAGCCTTAATTTCCAACGTATATTTAAACTCCTTAAGTCGGTTGTTTTTGCTCCGTGAATCTTCTCCGGTACGCCCGTAACCTCTCACGGCCATTTTCCTTTTTCTCCTCTTTTGCTCGTGTTTGCCCACTTTGGCCCGCGGCAAGCGAGAGACAAACTCTTCCATACGGAAAAGGAAACTTCCGTCCTGTCGGCGGAAATGAAACGTCGAGGCTCGGCAACCTCTCCCGGCGTAAACGCCACTGTTCTCTTCTTCCTGCTGGAATTCTGATTGTTCACCGAAACGCCAACCCTCGCCCTGCTACGCCCCGCGTCGCGATTCTACTCTAGACCAGGCAACGACGTCCCTCTCGCAGTCTATTAAAGCAGACGAACGAAGAACACGTCGAATAAATTGCGCTGATGTATATTATCGTTCGCTCGAGGATGTTTCGAATATAGCTCGAACATCGCATCATTGAAACGATAGTCGTGGTAGCCGATGTTTCTATGCAGAGATATTCATGTGGATTATTGTCGAGGTTCACTGATAATGGAGCGAGTGGATGAATTTCTAATAGAAAAATATATTGAAATAAGTATAGGTATAAGTATAAGTACAGGTATAGTGTACGTTGATCCAGATCCTCTTTCAGTGTTACAATATAATAGAATATGAAAGGGTTTATAGCAAAAAATACGTTTATAGCAAAGAACATTACCAGAAAAAGTTAACCTTAATGTGTAACTCTAGCTGAAGACTACAAGAAACAGCTATAACAATCTACTTATAGTTCTTTTGTTTCTAGACCTTGTAACCCAAAACAACATTTATATTCAAGAGCACAATAATATGGACCTCTTCTTGTTTTTTGCTTAATTAATTCTATTTTCTTCGTACCAGCGGTGTCCAGGTCACGGATATACAAAAGAAAAGATGTAGAGTTTTTCTTGAAGTAATTACTTCAACAGTTATCAGTGAATGTTTCTTCCTTCTGTTTAACTATCGATACGTGTGTCAAAATTCTATTGTTTGGCAAGTTAACTTTTAAATATACATTGGAATTTTCAAATTTTTGAAAGGTTCATACCGGAATTCTAAATGGTTAGTATGTGATAATTCATAGAAAATGGACGATATTCTCAGATCAAAGGTAATTACGAGCTATTTTTCGTATTACTTTCTAATCGCATTAATATGCTTTATCGTTGTATTTCTAGCAACCACTTCGTCTACGTAGATAAATGCAAAAGAACTTCCAGGAAAGATAATATATTATATTCGCGGATATTCGATCATTAATTAAAATTCCAACACAGATCGGCAGAATAGCAGCGCGCGAAAGATGAATACCGAAAAGCTCGGCGAAGAACCGCGCGGCACGGAGAATCGCTAACTTGTTTCTAAGACCAAAATGCGTCACTTGTGGTACAAAATTTGATGAATAGAATTCGTGGCTGCTCGTTTCGCGATTTCCTGGCCACGAGAGGAAAAATGGTCAAAGAGAAGGAGCAAAAAGCTCCGAGAAAAAAAATGAGAAGGAGGAAATAAAACCTGCGAGAAAGCGAAGGAAAAAAGATTCGAAGCATTACTGAAAACGAGCAAGCAGGGGAAGAATGAGGAAAAAAAAAGAGCAAGAAACTGCGAAAGCAGAACAGGAGCAACGACTAAAAGCCAGTCCTGGGTAGCGTGTATTCAAGAGGTTAATTCTTTCATCGCGGTTTCGTAGTGGAACGAGGCCGTCGCAAGCTCCACGCCGCAAGTTCGAAAGCTGCGGCCCTCGAATAATGCAACAATCGTGTTCCTGGGACCTGAATCTCGTGTCGGTAGCCTAACCACCGCCCTCCACCCCCTATCCCATGGATATTGTGGAAACACGTGGATGCAGTCAGCAGCGTGCAACTTGATGTAGCTTTGAACGGGCTGAAATTCTCCGTATCCGGCTGTCTGTAACACGACAGCGGATCCTTATACGTCGCTTGTGTTCTTCGTTCCAGTTTCTAAGCCGCAGTTGCACGCTGATGCTGGCTCAACACGAGTTGATATCGTCCCTGCGCCAGTTTCTTCACGGTGTTTGCCCGTTTTGTACGTTCACGACCCTCGATTCAACGTTATTTTTCTTCCCAGTAGTTTCTTATTTGTATTTCGCGGCACTGTGAATCAAAGCGGACGGACTTGATGCAGCTCGTACGCTTCGATTTCATCCTTGAGGATCACGCTCTGTCTTTATATGTGTCGGCGAGCGTTTCCTCGAAACTTAGTGGAACTGGATCGTTCCATGTCAGATTCTGCCAGCTGTTTCACATCAAGCGAAAGAAAGTCGACCTGTCTCTTTCCTTCTTACTCCTTCTCTTTCCCTCGTTTTTCATCGGGCCGACTTCCCCGAGTCTCCTCCACGACCTCGCGTGCAATATCCACGCGGAACATTTGGAGAAAAATTTCTTCCGCGAGAGGGATTTCTACGCCCCGGGAATTCTGGAAATCTTTCTCGCTGATAAATGAGATTTATCTCGGGACCCGAAACGATAGCTTCTTTCCGCGGTCTTATCCCCGCCAAATGCCCCAACCTTCCATCCATTCAGAAACAAAAACTTCGATAGTATTTTTTAATTTTCCGTGACTAATTCTGGTAACAACAAACTCTTCTTGAATTTTCAAGCAGCGGAGAAATTTCGCTGTAAGTTTCTCAAGTTTTTCAAGAAATTGAGTTTCTTGTACGTCTTTCTCGCATCTTTCTCATCGTTCAAGTTTTGCCAGAAGAATTCGTATTAACGTCTAAATTATTAATTCAATGCTTCGGTCCAATTTTACTCTTTCTTCGCTCATAATAGCATTGCATGATATTTTTCTGAAAAACAATCTTTCCTAGCTAGGGAACATATTTTCCAAATCTTCCTGTAATATTGAAGAATTAATTAACAAACTCAAATCATGTCCTATAAAAAGACAAATTGCGTACCACTTAATATTATTCGAGCGTGCAGAGAAGTTTTTTATCGATTTTCTGAAACAACCATTTCCACAACTCTGACGAGAAATGGCGGTTGCTTGTAGATCTAAGCCAATGTTTGACCCTACCGGTGTTCTGTTGGTTCGCGAAATACACGAAAAGCTTCATCGTGACCTGGCCAACCCTCGAACTAGCAACCCCTCAGTCCCTTTCAGTCATCCGGCACACCGGGCCAACCCCTCGATTTGCCCACAGTTTTTACTGGCCGCGAAACCTCAAACGTACAAAGGCGGTAGTCCAGCAGGATCCGAAAGCGCAGCGCACGGCTTTGACTCCGCTATGCGGGCCGCAATTCCACGGACACGCTCTTCGGCCATCTCTCACCCTTTTCAGAACGCTGCTGCTTGCTTGCCTGAAACTCTTGTTTCTCTATATGCATATGTATGTATACAGAAAATATATGTATATAGAGAGAATGCATGTAGATACATGTATAGGTGCAGTGGAAGTGGCAGCGATTTCGGATAGACCGTATTTGGTCCACGGTAGGTAAGTTTTACCAGCAACTTTTGTACCGGTCCACACTGCATACTCTCGTCGGCAATACGGAAAAACACCATCAGAGAGCCAGTCTGCGAGTTCTCGAAGCATTAGACAAGCGACGACACCGAATACGGTGGCGGTTATCGAATCAACAAAAATGTATTTTCGCAAGCCCATCCTAACTGCACTTTTATTTCTTCTTCACCTGTAAGTTGTTCGGTGGAAAGTTTTGCATGGTATCGTCATAGTACAGATCATGAGTATATCGAAAGATGTACCGTGTTTTCGATGCTCTGCAAGCATACGAGATCATGAAGTAAACGCGGTTAGAGACTTTTTTCAAATTAGTTATGAGAAAGATTAATGAAGGTGTAGGAATATATTATGATAGTAGAGACGTAGATAAGAACATATCTCGGGATCTTTCAGATTTTTAAAAAACTCGAATGGTAAAAAATATTAGACTCGTACAGAAATGAGCCAGTTTGTCTACGGAAATGTGGATGCCTACGCAGAGTTAAACATTCTAATTTAACTTCTTCGTTCAAATTTAAAATTGTACCTAACGCTTATTTTTGTCCCAGTAAATATAAGATCGAGTTAAAAATTACTCGATAGGAACCCTAGCTCAAAGTCGCATCACTTCGCTCTTACTTTTCTATAGAAATTCACTTCTCTGCTTTCATTGTGAACAGTTAAGCTGCCGTTAACTAGAACAATAAAGAAACACAGTGAAATCGCATAACATCGTATTTCGCATGCTTCAGAGACATTTATTAGACTAATTCGCATCCGCTTCGTGCCAGAGTAAATCCGTATTTCTCAGCGGAACCGTTTCCCTCGAACAATTTCTCTTCGTGCCACTGTTTACAATCTTCTCGTACTCCGAAATAACTTCGCAAAGCGTTCGACGTGACATGGGGCCGCAAACTCTACCGGATTCGTACGTCCCGCGCCTCCGTTTTCCCTTTTTCCATACGTAAACTTTGCTACTATTCTTTTCCATCTTTTTTCCTTTTTTCCTTAGTTTACATTGTGCACATCGACCATGGCGGTGTTTGACGTCGCGACAATAAGAGCAACAATGTTCGAACGCGAAGCGCGAAGTGACGTTCAAACAACAGCCAAAGTCTAGTTGGAGCGAGCAACAAGGGCAACGGAAACGGAAGAAAAAAAAAAAGTGGAGGGTGGTGGAGCAACCAGATAGCGAGCAAAGATAGAGATGGTGCGTGTAACGGAAGCGAAAATGCTACTGGTTGAAAAAGACTCGACAGAGAGTAGAAAGCCGAAGGGTTGAAAAGAGACGAAGACAAAATATAGAATGAACGAGGAAGAGAACGAGAGGGGAAAACGCGTAAAAGGGGTGACGTTGTTTGTGATCGTCGGCATGCAAAGCAAACCCTAGCTGTCGCGAATATTCGACTTTTGTTCTTTGGTCGAGGTTGAAGAGCGACAGAGAAGGGGATGGGAAAAAAGAGAGGGTGGTCCGACCACGACGCTTGATCCGATTAAATGGTGTTTGATAAATTCGCGCGCACACAGAACGGGTTACA
The DNA here is from genome assembly GCF_041682495.2 of Bombus fervidus. Taxonomy (NCBI): domain Eukaryota; kingdom Metazoa; phylum Arthropoda; class Insecta; order Hymenoptera; family Apidae; genus Bombus; species Bombus fervidus. The sequence continues at coordinate 1,096,820 of NC_091523.1, read as the reverse complement.
TCTATCTGCTAGCGTGATAATTAAAACGTTGCGACCACTCCCACGGACGTAACTCCTATTATTCCCTTCGGCCTTCCAGCGCTGCTCGATTTTTATCGGACCTTCCGAGTGGAAGCGCGAACGAATATACGGGACGTTCGAATGGCGCGATGAAATCGCCACGTGCCGCTTGAAACTGTTTCCGATGAAACGGAACACGTTAAAATTTCAGCTGGCCTGAGAGGAGCGTCGTGTCGCGGGTTAACGCGTCGTAATATGAATGCAGAATGAAACAGGACTGTGAAATGAAAACGCGAGATTGTTCCGTTTGCAGGTCGATCGTATAATAAATTGTAAAAATGTTTCACTAAATCCGTGCTATCAAATCTTTATCATGTTTTTATTCTAACGATTAAAAGGTTTACAGTAATAAGTTTCCGATATTTAAAATATATTTATTGAAAGAGAGAGAAGGACAGTTAGATTAGAAAAAATAGATTTCATATTCAAAAGCGTAAAACTTTATTGCTACGAATGTTAGCTGGCTATGAATTCATATCACGTTTCAAAAAGTGAATTTCAAATTAGTGAGACGTGAAGTTACCTCTTTATTGCGTCAATTAAATTGCCTTACTATTATATAACTGCCGTATTGTTAGAGATTAAAGATTGAGAGTGACGCATTCGTTTGAAAGAGATGTAGAATGACATTGTTCAATTCTAAACTAGGCCCCTACATCCCCTAAAACAACTAGAATTATTTATCACAATCTCTTGAAAAATATCAACTTGAGCTCTCGCTGGTTTTACCGATCTCGCTATATCTCTTTGACCAACTATACAATCTCTAGAAACCAATAATTCTCGCAGTAAGCTGCTGGAACCATCGAATAAATAACAAAATTACCATTATCCGTCTGAAGCGAGAAAGATTCATTTCTCCGTACTCCGATGAAAACAGGCGATCACGAGGATCGGCTAATCGCATGTAAATGCGAAACAACCGAGCGCGGCCACAGTTACATTGCACTGGTAAACTTTCAACAGATTGTGATCTAACCAAACCTTTACTTACACATTTCTCCCACGTACAGCATGTGTTTACTATCGTGACGCGTCGATAATCATGATCTCGAGGCGACTGATTTACAGCTCTCCGAGAAAAAAGAACGAAAAGTTTGATGAACCGACGCGCGGTGGTCGACGTTTCCTCGGCGACTTCGTTCTGTAGAAAGGGCAGAAATGATTCCAGATGGGCAATTTGTCCGGGAGAATGATTTACGAGCTCGTCGAGACGGGTGGACGCGCGAAGTGGAAATTACGGTCGACGGTATCGATACGACTGGCTGGCATTGTCTAGGTGGGATGGAAAACACGGATATCGATAGAAATCGCGCTTAGAAACGCAGAGCGGTTGGACAGCGTTAACGATATGCGCGATACAACCAGTGAAAACTGCGAATGGTGGTTAGTGGAGAGACAGAAAAACGAAGAGAAGAATAATAATAAGTCTGCAAGTGTTGCAAAGGAAATTAAACAATTACGGTTATATAACTACGAGTAACATTTGTTTCGGTACCATGAGATAGACCAAAATACATGTATACGGGTCAAGAAACTTGAGGAAAATTGAAATCTTTAGACCCTTCCAGGTATTCTGAATAAGATTTTGACAACTAAATCTGTTTAGTTCTTTGTGACCCAAGTGAACTGGTTCGTATTTAAGAAACTACTTTTACAAGTTCTTCATAATTTGTCCGTATTTTCATCATGCTGTAATCACGTTGATATATTTCTATTTTTAATTTCAATTTTCCAATTACATCAATCGCATTAAATTCATTCGCTCCTCTTTTCTCGCAAATAAAAAGCAAGATCCATCGCCCACATCGCAACTCTGATCGATTAATCTACATCGGTTGATTACGAATCGGTACGGTTCTCATTTATCCGTCGAATGGATCAACGGAGTAAGTTCTCCGAAAAAAGGAAATTCTCGGTCCTCGGGTTGTAGCTATGAAAGGAAACGAAGGACGATCCGGAAGACGGATTGCCTAGGAACAATTGCTTCCCAGGCTCCGCGCTAGTTTACTATCCCTCTTGTCCCGTTCTTAACGACGCGTTCTTCGATTTAACGTATCGGCGTAACGACTCTAATCCGTCGGGTCGGTCTTCTCGATGATTCGAACGGACCAGACGACACCCTCTATCGAACCCAAGTCCGCAAGAAAATGAAAGAATGGGGCTACCATCCCAGGAGGGCTCTCTGAATTCATCAAGCAACCTCTAATCTCGATATCATCGATAACAATGTCATTCGTGGACAATGGAGAGGAGAGCAGATATTCGACGACGCGGTAGCCAAATATGGCTGGCTATCTTTTGCCGAACCGGATCGAGGCTCCTCTGTTCGAAGGAAGAAAGCTGTCCTTCGGCAGAATAGGATGCTCCAGCGAGCTGTCTCACCTCCAGGCTCCTTTCGAGTGGCGATTGTCTGTGCGCGACCCTTAAAATACCGAGGGCTGCCAGCCGGAACAACCCGCAACTAGGCACTCTTTCTTTTCGTGCGAGTACATAGGCCGGCACACAGGGAACAGCCGCACAGCACGTGCTGAGAATACTTGAAAAACTGGATATCCCTCGGTCCGCGCGACGCAAGCACCGAGCAGGATGAGTTCGAGAGAAATTTATAAAGGCCTACGTGCTCTCTAGGCAACTCAGCCTTCGTGTGATACTTTATGGCGGTGTTTTGTTTCCAACGGGGGAGGAGGTTTAGGGTGATGGGGCCCTAAAGCGTCGCTCGCAGTCGGTTTACAGGGTTCATAAGACGCGACGTGAATTCATCGTGCCTCTTTCTCTTTCGCTTTCTCTCTATCTCTCTTGTTGCGCTCTCAGGCTTTCTCCGCCAACCCCTTCGTCCTTGTGCTCCACGTTGCCGCTGTTCGTGCCACGCAACGAAGAGCGACGAGAGTTTATTGCACGTGCAAGATTCTTCGGGCTCCGGGGGATGGTCGTTTACGTCCCCCGTGAAAAACAGCGTACTGCATTCCTTCGGGTATGCCTGTAAATTAGTAAGTTCTTTTTTTCTCGGACGTCCGCCAGACTCCGCAGCTCGCTGGATCCTCCTTCAGGCTCCGTGTAAACACGCGGCGAAATGTAATTACGCCGGAATAAGTGTTCCGGACAATGAGGGGCAAAGTAATCGCGCGACAGTCCCTCGATTCGTCTTGCTTCGCTGGAAGTCGAGATTACGCTCCGCTCTTGTTACGAATTTTTGGGAACAGTATTTTTAAAAGTCGTTAGAACTACGATAGTCATCCTCTACTCAATGACAATTCCTTTGCTGATTCGAAAAGAAAGCACCGAATTTCGTAAATTTTCAAACCTCCGTCGTATTAAATACTATGAAAGCGATTAATCGCGCCGTTTAAGATCCATATAGATCGATACAGACCAGCGAAGAATGAGCTAATTATATCGAATAAACAAATGAATCGACCGAATGACCCAGTGGTCGCGCGTGAAAATCGGAAGCCGTGGTCGCTATCTCGTTCCATTTCTGAAACTGCATTCCCCATCTTGTCCGAAGTAACTTTAATACCTGTTATAAATCTCTGGCTCTCTTTCTCATGTAAATACGAACCTCACCAAGATTCAACCTACCCAAACTTCGTATTTCCCCACTTCTTCTCTCGCGTCTTTTCTCCAGAGGAATCACCGTCGAATATCGTTTCCCATTTTCTCCCTTCCTAGTTCTGTCTTCGTCGCGCTCGCGACCACCACTCACAATTACGCAATTTAACCAAGCATTAAAATGATCCTCAATTCCCCAATCTACTTAACTTCATTCATCTACCGCCATCAGACGGAACCCTTCTCGTAGATCCGTTTCCTTCCTTCCTTTTCCCAGCGAGACTGCTAAATTCTCCCTCCTATTTTGGCGCGATGTGATGAAAGGAAAGGACAGAGAGAGACGCGGAGACAAGAAAGGGAGAGAGAGAGAGAGAGAGAAAGTAGAGGAAGAAGCAAGTAGAACGAAGGGAAAATGACTCTGTTCGCAAAATGAATGCTCTTTGATGCAATCTCGGTATCATTGATTATAACGATGCCATTCTGTACAAAGGGTAGATGTCATCCAACGACGATCGACCAACCCCCTTGCCCGAGATAACCACGGTTTTATCTGGTAAAACTCGATGTAGGCACGTTTACGAGACACTTTGCATTGATTTGTAGTAACGATAATGCACAATCGACGAGCGCAGCAAATAGGAGGGAAACGCGGTAAATGGGAGTTTTGCTATTCTTTTGAGTTCGCTTCTGTAACAAGGACCATTATTAGATGACAATGTTATATTTCTGAATCGGGTTAAGTAATAAATTCCAAAATTTTATAAACGAAAATATTCGTTCAGGCGATCTAACCCGTAATAATTTTTAAAGTTAAAATAAGTTATTCTAGCACTACCAACGTTTGAGTCTTAACATTTTGCCTGAGTAAAAAAGTTATTTTTTATTTTGTTGATGCTAAGTTGACTTTACATTGACTCGTGGAACAATGGCAAATTCTCAAGAACAATATATCATAACACATAGCAGAAACGTTCTGTCTATGCGTTCATAGACAATAAAGCATGCAACTGTCAAGAGACAATCTTCGTAATGCTCTTCGCACAGCCGACAAAGAGTGAAAACTGACTCCATAGAGAATCGACAAATTCGTCTTCCGTCGTCGTACTCTCGGTGCTTTATTTTTCACCTGCTAAAGCGTGACACTTTCCACTCATGCCTCTCTTGTTTCTGCTGACAACAGCAGTCAAGCCATAAATACACAAGGCGTGAAACTAGAGGTTATTCACAACTTTTGTCTCTTTCTCTGGCCAGCAAAAAGAAAGGCACAGAGTTGAGCAATCCTCCTAATTTCGCTCGAGTGGAATTGACCGTGGAGAAGCTAGCCAGTCAGCGTGTAAAACAAATGACACCTCTGCTCGCACGTATTGAGACATTTAACTTATTCTAAAAAGCGAGGATAGTATCAAGAGTAGTATCAATTCATATAAATTTTTCTGTAAGATTTAAATTAGATGAATGTAGGCGTCGATGTGTATGATTCTTAATACATCGCGTCTTCTTGTCGTTCTAATGGATAAATTTTACAATTTTTTGCATTATCTTGCACGAGTGCAAAGTCATCGTCGATTAATGGTTTCCCTGATAACCTAAACTAATTATCATGTCTTACATTATAGCGATATGTTATACAGCTTGCCGTATTTATAGATCGAAGAAAGTTTCTGTGGCAAAGACGAGAATCACAACTACAGAATATATCATGAAAGCTATCCAACACGACACGACGTTCAGAAGAAAAGCAGAGAAGCTCGTCCCAGTCGCTAGACTAAGAATGATGATAGCGAGAATTCGAGGGTAATGAGCCAAGTGTGATTCGGGACGGGCCACGTAATTAGAGATTGCCAGACCTTACAATATACAGAGTTCATGGTGAATTTTAACGATTCGTTTAACAGGACTAAAGTGAGTTCGCGCGCAAAGAATCTGTGCTCCGTTGCGCGTCTTGGATCTCCATAAATCCCGGGTGTTGGACGTCGTCATTAAAATACCACGTGTCTCGCGTGCTTGACGTAATTAATCCTGGATTTGCTCGGTACACGCCTCGCTCCCGGCCGAATGGACTTCGGAAAGCCGTACAGCGGACGCTTAACGACATGTGATTTTTCACGTGCGCTCACCGCGGAAAAGAACCGGCTCCGCTCAGTATGTGTTCGTCACCGGAAGCTGCGTCACCGTGCCATGATTCCGGCATCCTTCCAACAATTACACAGTGGAAACAGACGGTTTTGGTCATTGTATGCCAGGTATATAATTCGCGCACTTTGAAGATTTGCGGAACTTGCTCAATAAAAGAAATCATTTTGGACACTTTGATTAGGAAAAACAATTATGCAAAAATGCATAAACAATTGTGTAAAGTATATATGCAAGTTACAAACGGATTAAAACTATAGATGAAGGAGAAATCTTTATTATTTTTATAAATTATTAAGGTTCAGATCGATTTGTCCAAACACAGTACGTAACTTGTCATATCCGCACATTCCTCTACATCGTCATTTTCTTCTTAATTTCGCAGCTCTATGTAATTGAAGTAACGCCCTGACCAAAGTTGATCCAACATCTCTGTTCATTCTTCAAGTACGTCACGAGAAGTCCCCGAGAGCGTTTCGTCGTTTACATGGAATGAGATATGATCCAGACGAGGCCGATCAGTGTGATGAGCACGGAAAAACACGTCCAGGATTCCACGTCGTAACGTTGTGACGAAACATTCTCTGTGTTCCGAGTGCGCGCGATCAAAGAGAGAGTCTCGGTGCGACGTACGGTTTAACAAGGCATCTGGCTAACGTAATGGTTTTTGCGTTCACAGCCACTGTGCTTGGCAGAGCGTGTCTGCGTATCCGCGGCTACTTGTTGACCGTGTTCTTAACCATGGCCAATGCGACTCCCGCTGGCTGCCCGGTGAATTATTGTCCTACCGTACCGGAGGTCCGGTTATCTCGCGGACGAATCTGTGGAATTTATTGCCCGCAGCCGCGAATGATACGTAATTGCGGCCCTTTACAACGAGATGCATCCAACCTCGGTTGTCGTAAACTATTTAGCGGTTTAATGCCGCGTTCATAATCGGTCAAAGTTGTTATGGGATCGTGGATATTTAGTTTCGTTGATCACAGTAAATGTGAAACTTTTGGCGAATAATAAACATTTTTATAATTACGTGGAAGAAGGCCGTATAGAAAATTAGAAAAATTGTAAATTAACGGATCAATTTTGAACGTCTTGATTTTCGTTCCATCTACTCTGGGCTCTCTCCTAACTAACTTTAACTCTCCAACGTTTCAATTATAAGCGATCCAACTCTAAATGTTCCAATGTTGAGGGTTCCGACTATGAATATTCTAATTTTCAGCACTCCGCTTTTGTACTCGTCGACTTTGAACGCTTCGATTTTGATATATTTCGCAAACTGCTCGCATACAAATCCTGAACAAAAGTAGTATCCCTCGCTTGTGTTATCATATTTACACCGAAACTCGCTAAAAATCGGAGAACAGAATAGCGTCCTTGCAAATTAATTCATTCTGTTGATGAACATAATTCGTAATCTATTCACGAACTGCACGCAAACTTTTCGTGTGGACGCAGCATAAAGCATACTGGAAGTTTAATGTTTTTTATTTATTTACCCGCCGGTCGACGCGTTAATAATCACGAAACTGCGAATTGTAATAATGATGGTCGATCGGTGGATGCATTGACAAGCACGCAGTAGGATTTGATGCAGCAGCGAGAAGATGGGAAATTGAGACGTTGAACGTATTGAAAGATGCTTAGTAATGGTTTGTAGCTGGATCGACGCATTTGTTGCGCTTGATGCGTGTTTCAGATCGGCTCGGTTTGATTCCGTTGGCTGGCATGGTGAATACGGCAATGTTAAACTGATATGCGTTGGATTGTTGTTAAGTGTCATGAAGATTTATCGCTGCGTATGAATTAGCTTACGTTTGTCTGTGTGTCGGGTTGTATGAATCTCGATGAATAGGCCAATTTAAGGATTCTCTGAAACGATTGCTTCAATGAATCATTTATTAGATGGAAGTGATTTGAGTCACATCGAGATTATTATTCGATGAACTGACGCGCAATGGCCATTAGAAAACGACCAAATCGTAAGAATTCATTTGCATTCAAAGCTTATTAACGTGGAAGATACCAACATTTGGGTGATTCGGCCGGCAGGCTGGATGATTTTTAAAGCGTCCGCACGCGCCAGATATTCCAGGGCGAGCGATTGCATGCATTAACGTCGAGTCGTTGTTGCCGTGAAATAACTCGCAGAGCTCTCTATTCATCCGGGCCGTAATTCTGCCATCAATTCCGAGAGTTATTCAAGGCTCGCACCTCTTTATCCGGCCTGCGATCGAGGGGGTTGGCCAGGTGGCGGAGAAGCGGGCTCGGTCGTTAGAACGCTTCTTATCGCGACGGGCCAGTCACCGGTACTATCAGTCCGGCTCTTGAGCATAATAAAACCAATTAGGCGTGCCGCGAGAGAAACGGCCAGACCAAAGGGAGACGAACGTGCCGGAAGAAAATCGGGGCCGATGTGGGGTGGTGGGCGATTGGCGCCATTCCAAATCGATTTAAAAGAGCGATCTCGTGGTTCTCGTCCTCGTGGCGCTTATAAATCGCAAGCCTGCCCAAACTCCTTCGTCTGTTTCTGCGCGCGAAATCCCCACGCGGCGGCGAGTCATTACCTCGAATCGACCGGTGTAATGACAAGTGGAAAAGAGCCAGAACCATGGGGCTGGAGGAACGCCACCGGTGTCGGTGGCGGAACAATTAAACTCGCTTCATAATTTCTCGGTCGAGGGGCTTAATGAGAAATGCGCGTTCACCGTGATGGATCGATCTACCGACGAGGCAAGTTCGCTCTATGATTTCTCGGGATCGCTCGCGTGCGAAACGAAAGAGAAAGTAGGCGATGGTAAAATTGTCGAGACGCATGTATGCTTGGATCGGTGTAATAATGGAGTAAAGAGACAAGGTTACGCGATATCACGCTGTCAGAAGAGAGAACGAAGGTTACGTATGCATGATCAAACGATTGAAAAGTTTCATCGGTATATCTATGGAGAAACAATTTCGTTGCCTCTCATAGCTTTCCGAGAGGATTTAATGGGAATACGTCCAGCAGGCTGGACAGACTGACTTTGACGAGACGTCTGATTCCTCGCTCACGGGGAAACTTCTAACCGATTTTATTAAATAACACTTCTTCTGTCTTTTAAATAAAAGATGTCTTTTCTCTGTTTACTCTTTGCATTTGATATAAAGTTTTTTTATATAGTTGGGTAATGTGAGAATTGATAAAACTAATACATATATATACTTAAAGTATGCGAATAAGTATACAATTTACAGTAAGATTTAATACAACTAACATGTTAAAGAAACTAGTTGAATTACATACTCGCGTATGATTCACATTCCGTGAAACTAACGTCAGTCTCACGAAGCTATAAATTCTTTGCCTACGTGATTTCCGCTGTCTAGTACACTCGGTTACGTCTTTCTCTTCTTCTCTACACATTTATGCTTCGGTCCCATTTATGACAGCAATAAAACCTTTTTAGTGTACCCAATATGACCACCACAACAGATAGCAACATTTTGACGACCACAATGCACGTTCGATCGTGTGATCTTGCTATCACCATGAAATATACAAAAGAAGGATGAAGTGCTAGATGCAGACTGCGATGAATTTTTGAAAATAACGGATCGTAAAATATTTCAATTTTCATGATCTATTCACATTATCAGAGTATTGGGTATTCTCGAAAGACCCAAAGTAAAAACAAAAATATTTACAGAATACAGCCATCAAAATACTCAATCCACAACTATTCAACCATAATCACGACAAACATTTGAAAACAGTTCTCGTAGTTCTTCGCCACACAACGCAGCAGCAAGTAAGTCTTTTTATAACCAGTCCCTGCTGTACCTAATTCTTTCAGTCAACTTTCTAGAAAGAACGAGCCAGTCCCCTGTCTCTTCTAAAATTTCGTCGATCGCCAGGAAGAAGAAGAACAGGAAGAAGAAGAACAACAGGAACAAGAAGAAGAACAAGAAAGTTTCTAAGTAGCTGTATCGTCGACCGCTATCGTCGCTCGTGGTTTCAAGACTGCACGTGGGGAAGGAACCGTGTAGAAGGCCAGAGGAAGCCATTGTTTGGCGAACATAATTTACATGGTTATTTTTCTTTTTTTTTTTCTACACAGCTACCGGTAACAATGCTGCCAATGGTTCGGTCAAACGGTCGGACAAAAACGAACGAGTGAAACGAGAAACGGAGAAAGTGGAGTCTGAATCAGTGGGAAAGAGAAACGAGAAGCAGAGCGACGAAATGAGAGGAGGTTGTTGTCGAAGGGAATCGGAATGAAACAAGAAAAACAACGCGAGCAGAGGACTGATAAACCAGACAGCCGCTCGATTGCTAACAGTAAGACTATGACGTTCGCACAAGGCTAACTTTGCTTTGTCGAAACTTTCGCAAGTTGCACGACGCGCTGATCGATCCGTTCGTTAATGATGCTTAAAATTGACACGGTACATTACTTGCGACAAAGTGCGTACGCGCTGGCGCTCTCTATACGCGTGTCAAGAACTGACGGAGATTAATTTTTGGCACTAGGGTGAGAAGAAAGTCGCTGAATGCTCGAGTAATCAGAATAGATGATTCGAGAAGATGTTGCAAGGAGAAAGAAGGAATCGTCTGATGAAGGTATCGCGTGATATTTGAGAAGTAGAGCTGCTTGGTATGGATGGTTGGAAGAATTGCAGTAGCTATAATTGCATGGCTTTAACCGGATGGTAGTTGTTAGTGGTAGAAAGTTATAATAGCAGGAAAAGGTTTTGGATTGAGTGAGAAGTCTATATCTATATTACCATAAGACCAACAAACGATTGTTCCAGAAACGCAAGTTCATACACTTTAAATAACAATGTTTTACTGTTAAATAGAAATGACAGTTTAACCAAATGGTAGCTTCTAATGGTAAAAAATTATATTAGGAGCAAAAGATTTTGATCAAGTTTGTAATTACCGATATTAAAAATAATAAATAATGATTTTAAACCTTTACATCACCTATACGCCACAAATAACCATTTTCTCTGCCACCTCTGACTAAGGTTTTTGTGGATCGCCGCGATGTGCTCTTGGAACGAATGAAACGGAACGGAACAGCCGCTTTTCTTCCTAGCATGCCAGCGTATCCTGAGCCGTGCCACCAGAAAGCAGACAAATCGCGCTTCTATTTACAGCCCTCGACCATCGTACGATAGCACGTTCATCCATTTGACTCGTCTTCCGTAATCGTTACTCGCGGCGAGCGATAAACTGTCGAGCGTCGCGCGAACGATCGCGCGAATTCAGGCTGAGTCTTGTCAACGACCGGGTCACCGGTCGTCGTCGGTTTCGATGCAAATCCAGAAGCGAGCTTTCCCTATTTCCATGACACGACGAACGGAACAGAGTAGAGAGAGAGAGAGAGAGAGAGAGAAAGAGAGGAGGCAGCCATCGAGCGCGTTTCATGAGTCCCAGCCACGTTTTCCGGTGTGCACACAGAGGCGCGCGAGCAAACACGCGAACATGCGGCGGTACTGAAGCTCAGGAGAAATGGATCCAGCTCGCTACGCAAGCAACACGGCAATAAACTTTATTGCGGGAATGCATTAGATCGAATACGTTACACACCTCTCCGCGTGACGTGCTGGAGGGAGGGGGGGTGAAAAGGGAGAGAGAGTTGAGCTCGGTTCAGAGCTCAATAAACCCGACTGAGTACACTCGGAAGTAAATGTAACTCCCGGTTTGTTTCTGAGCAGAGTCGAGACACGCCAGGCCGCGTGTCTTGCGGCAATCCCACTTTTCCATACCCTCGTACCCTTTACCATGTCCCACCGCGTTTTTGTCCTCCTAGCTTCTTTAAGCTAACCTCTCCTTTCACCCTGCATCCCAGCAGGATATAGAGGGACAAACGTTATCTGGCACCGGCGTTGCTGACTTCGGTGTCCCCGGCTCTCAGAAATGTGTGCGACGTTATTTCTGCACGAACACTCGAGGAAACCGGCAAGACGTGTCGGGAACGTTGAATTGGATCAAATTCGAGATGACGCGACGTCCTTTATTTTTGTGAACGCAGGGAATTATATTTTTAAGGGATGTCATTGATTATCGTTGGCGACGAAATCAACGAAGTGTATTTGAAATATTTCAAATATTTGAGAAGAATTGAGATTGATAAAAGATGGAAAAATGTGTAATTTATTGCTTGCATGGTAAAGTCCTTGCAATCTGTAAAATTTGATTCAATTAGATATTAATTATTCATTAAAATTCCTAGTGTATAGCGAGTTTCCTTGAAAGTTGCATTACAAACGCTACATAAGGAATCTTTTTGATTATGCTCGTGCAGAACCTCATTCGCGTATCATTCTTTCCAGTTTCTGTATGGAGTAGTAGTACGTCACGCGAGACAAGTTTTACGCGATTCCGTAAAATCGGAGGGGCATTTCGCACAAACCATTTGCCCCTGCGAAGAAGTACGGTAACTACGTCTGTAAATTCTTCTCCTAAAGAGAGCCGTCTTATATTGGATATCGATTCTACCAAACTTTATTGTACGCTTGGATTTCTAAAGGGTATATCTAGGAACAAATTGTCAGCCATTTTAAAGAAATTGCTAAAAGGAGCACTCATTAAACGATCATGAAGTTATCGATATAAAATTTTCGTTAAACAATTTCATCTACATCTACATCCATAAAAAAAAGTTTCACCCCTGTACTAAACCTTTCTTACAAACCGCAGCACCGTTTAAAACAATGGAGGTATATCACGAAATATCGTTTCGCCTATTACGTCAGTGATTTTGCTTCAATTCTGAAAGGCCATAATGTAACCGGTGCCGCGAGTGGCAGCCCGCCTACCGGAAATACGAAGCATTATCCATCGAAAAAATCTACGCTGCAGCGGCATGGATCAAGGTACGAGTGAAACAGATATCGAGTGGAACTTTATCGTCGGATGAAAGATGGAATTCGACGATGGAAAAAGGAGGGCGCAGGCAGTGTAAAGGGGAATAAAAGAATGAGGTGGAGATGGAGAGCTATGGGAAGGGTGTTCTCGGTATTGGGGTAGGTGTAGGTAGGTACTATGTCGGGGCATAATAGAATAGATAGCGGATAGGCGGGAAGCCAGGCCCGCCGGTGCTTCGGGAATACTTTACCGAGCGTATAAACGCTATTTATGGCTGCATAAAGCAACGATAGGGGATATATAATACAGTCACACACCAACGGGGGCCTCGGTGCTTCATTCTCCAGGTCGCGCTGTATCTACGTGTATCTGCACAAAACGATCGACAACACGTTCCGCCTTCTATTCCCGCCACTTCTAGCTGGCACCACTACTCTGCATTGATTTGCATGAGATTTCAAGCAGGGTTCCTTCTTATAAATCTACTCGTTCCCTACCCTCGTCAACCACAGCGGGATAAAAACGAATCGACTCCGCGCTCCCTTTTACTCGTCCCTGTCTCCCTACGACTCTTCCTTTTCATCTTCTAAATTTCGAATTTTCCATCTTCCGTCGGTAAAACGAAACGATGCATAATTTCGTCCTTTTCGTCGGCAAAAACCCGTCTCACGATGTATCGAACGTAGTGCGGAAGGATATGGAAGGGAAAATCGACCGATTTAATTTTTCGACCGACTGAAGGAGCTCGCAGTTCAACCTCCGTCCTTCCTGTATAATCGTCCCGCATCGTTGATCGATCTCAATCAATCGCATCTCTTTCCATATGTTTTACAATCGGATTTCTTCGGTCGATTTCGCTGCAACGCGGGTCGTTACCCCTTATTCGGCGCGAACAAGCTTCATTCAGTGACAAAAGAGGGCTAACGGAATTACGATTGAACGAAGAACGCTTTGGTAATACACGAAAAGTTCTGACATCTTCTATACTTTATTAGAAAAAAATTGTTGGTAAGTCATGGAAATGGGTTATACATTTTCTGAGAAACTGAATGGCATTTATATTTCCGGGCAATGAAATTGAAAACCTCACTCAACTTTGCTCGACACGTATCTCAAATATTATTCGTCTTCTCCACGTAAGATCTATGAAACATATCACATATCTCACGCGGCATTACGCCACAATTATTTTATTAAACACCGAATTGTGATACCGTAATAATACTTAAAAAATTGCCGAAATCGATCATAGGCAGGATAACTGACGGAGACCTCCGTGTAAGGATTCCACCGGTGGAAGTTTAATTTCGAACGGGCCGGTTCCACGTTAGCAGAAGCGAAGCGGAAACGAACGAGGGAGTTTAAGTTCGGCACGCGAATGCGGCTCTCATCAATCTATCTTTCCGAGCCGGCGTCTGACAGTCGTTTCGAATGCATTTAAGCCCTCCCATGAACCCATCCCGCTGCCTCGCGCTCATTCGCAAGAGTTCTGGCTTCTCTATAGCTCAGGGAACGTTACTCGGCTCAATCCTCCTTACATGACGAAGTGAACTCGCTCGAGGAAATTACTCCGCCTTCCTGCTATCCAGAGACAGACGGCTGCTGGATGATTTGTCGAAAAATTTCTCTCGAGCCGGCTGTCTCCGGCTGAAATTGAGTGGGATTTATTAAGACGAAATTACGTTGATTGTGTTGTGCACATGCGAGACGTAGCCTACTGACTTTGAAGAAAGAGCCCTTTGAAGGAAGAGTATATTGTGAACACGCAGCCGTAACGAGGGAATAACTTTCTTTTTCTTCTCGCTAATTTCTTAGAACTCTTGGTTCGATGTTTTGTTCGGTTTTCTCCACGTCCAAATGCCTTCAGATATACATATAAGTACGAAACATTTTGTATCATTAAAGAACGAAAGAGAAGAAAAGAACGAAAGAAGTTATCAAATTAATAAGGTAATATTATTTCTTTTGCCACTAATATTTCTGTTCCATGACCTATTAATGCATTTGACGCAATTCCACGTCTATATTAGCTCATCGCATTACATCGCTAAACTATGATCGAATAAATGAACGTAACAAGATTAGCCTGACCGATGGAAAAATTCCAAACCGCACATCCTATCCTCTTTTCACTTCAATTCCTTCATTTTTACCCGCGGTATATTACTAATCGATTTCGCATATTTCAGACACACATTTAACCACAACGTAGTCGAATATACACAACACAAAGTAGCAAACTTTCCCTTCGGAAAAAGGTTGCTCGCGATGCATTTTTGTAATTGCGTGAAATCGATTTGAGGTCGTATCGATTATGATGCTACAGGGATTCAGGTTAATTCGATGCAAGATTCGAGACGGGATGTCGCGTCGATTAAAATTTCACCTTTAATTATTTCTGACACGGAATCGTTGGTAAGACGGTTCACCAGCGACGGTTCCAAGCTGGCTGTGTCTCGTCGTTTCTCGCCTCTGTCTCGCCTTACGCGACTCAATACCGATTCAACGCCATTATAATACCTAATTAGCCGCTCGTGAGACTGTGAGCATTAGTCGACGATTCAGGGACTAGTTTCTCGTCGACGGCAAACTTCTACGGAAGAGCCGGGTCGTTGGCGAATTAATTATTTCGCATCATGCCTTGTACCGTCGCGATGTTTATAGACACTTAGATGCCGTCTTAGGAACCCCCTCCATGATGCATCACTTTCAGAGCATTCGCTCTCTCGGGACCTGAGCCGTTTTGTACCATACCTCTCTCTCTCCTTTCTTCTCACTCTCTCTCTCTCTCCTTTCTTCTCTCTCTCTCTCTCTCTCTCTCTCCCTCTTCTGTTGCCTTTAATTTTATTTTGTAACACTTAGGGCGAGCTAAAGAGACATCGAGATTCGTTCAGAATCCCCTGAAGCTCATTTTATCAGCGAATCTGTTAAGTCAATCACGGGGAAACGGAGTGGGACAATAGCGCTTTCAGACTATCGCTTTTTCCATACCTACCGATAGTCTATTAAATCCATTTCTTAAAATTAATTGTCCTAAGATTTTACTTTGACTTTGTTTTTTTATAGAAAGTGAATTGTTTTTGATTGTAGAGAAAGCAACGTAATTATTTGAAATTCGTTATACAGGAAAGAGGTCCCGTTGCGTGTAATTGGATTTAATTAGCGCGAAGAATTAGATAATACCCGTTCGGTTCACTTGCAGTTCATCTATCTTGATTATGTCTTGATATTACTCGTATTATATTTCGTAATAATAATAAAGTCGTGGGAACTGCGATGAAGATTAATCTGGTATACAACAACGTGCTTTCTTTGAATATTCAGGGATGGAGGAGTTTGATAAATATCTACAGCATTTTTTCCCCTCTGTGTTGAATAATTATTCTAGAACTTACGTATAGGGATGAGTGAGTCGTTTCAAATAAATTACCCTTGCTCACCTGAAACAAAAAAAAAAAAAAAAAAAAACATACACATGATAAAATACAATCTATACCAATAGACTTGCAATTCGTTAGTAGGAAGAATTCTTCGCTTTTTTCACGCATTTCGAACGAATTCGTGCTAAGAAGATTAACCAATATTAGGATTAATATATCAAAATACAAAGTATATAGAGCAATTCTTTAATTTCAATTCGTACCAAAAGGTTAATTAATATTAAAATATTAAAATATAATCTACGCAAGACAAAGAATTTTTCATTTTTTCCTGCACCTCGAAGGTTACAAAAGGCGCACATGAATCGGTAGCAACCTCTGCACGATTCAAAAGGGTTACGAAGGGGGATAAAACAATAGGAGCTCGTAATTTCTGGGGGCCGGTGTTTAATCGCGGCTCTACACAGCGCCGCTGAATCTCGCGGAAGTACTCGCGCGTAAGGACGTTTTAATCTCGGTGGCCACTTAAAAACTCGTCGCATAGATCGCGTTCCTATCTCGACGGCTGGATCGGCGTATTCTAGGAGCGGAATAAAACTTCTATGAAATTTAATAAGTTCCAGCGAGTTGGGTCGTAAGTTTGCGTAACGGAAACAAGCGGCCGCGGCGAGGCCCAAGCGGATTCTCGTACACTAAACTCAGGGACGTCCCTTTGCACCCGTGCCACAGTCCAATTTATCTAGTTTACGGAACCTATTAAATCGGGAGCGAGATTACTCCGCGTGACTGCTCTTTATAAGCGTTTCAAGCTAACGCGATTTCCTTTTTATCCGTTGAGTGAATCGTGCGTTTAGTCTGCATGGACGTTGAGCTGTAATCGGTATCTGCTTGAAAATTTTCTTTTTGTACAATAATTAGAAAATTAGAGGATAAGAAGTTGAATGGAAATTGTAAATATTCCTCCGGTTATCATGACTTATTTTTCTTAGTTAAAGCACTTGTAAGATTTTTAATGTACGTAAGGAAATACACATAGTGTATCGAAGAGTACGTTGAAATAAAGCTAGAAAGTAAGAAGTAGAGAGAAGGGATCACAACGAGAAAGAAAAACTGAGAGGATTGAAATAAACTGGAATTGATGGCTGGTATGACAGAAAATTTCAGTAGATCCGAAGTACTAAAAGGGGTATTACAGTGCCGTATTACATATTCCAATGCTAGAGTCATGCAGCAACAAACTGGTTGTAAAATACTTGACTCAAAAAGAAGGAATACTACGCTGTTAAAGCGCAAGTTGTAAACGAAGAATGTAGTAAAACTAATGGTAAATTGTTTCAAGTTGTTACGACCTAACTCTCGTAAATTCTGTACGCAACTATTGGACAAAGAATTAGATTCCAAATAAAGATTCTGTATCGCTTCTTATAAATATTACGATTCTCTCAAAGAAACGATTGTACCTTTGAAACAGCGGTGTTATAATTGTCGTTGCTCAAAGAAAGAATGGCGGGAATAAATAAACGTAGATGTTGGACAAATTCGTAGGCGAGTATAAAGCGTCTCGTGGACGTGCTAATGGAAAAAGGTTGCAAGTATTAGGGAACTTCCGTTACGTGAAGTTGGTGTTGGCACGTTTCAGTAGTTTGGTGAATATCTTAGTGAAGGATGTGGCGAAGTTTAAGCACATCTGATGTAAGAAGCCCGAGAGACCACGAACGTGGCGGAAGCAGTTAACCGAGAATTAAGATAGTTGTTGAAGGGCTCTTGTTTTTAATAATAAATTCCTCGAGTTCACGCCGAACTACTTCACTCGAGTGACTTATCCTTCTTTTCTAACCAAGCAGCGTGTATCCACATCACGGGGCCCTTACACTGACCGTCTTTGTGAAATTTTTGCAAAACTTTCTCACGATTAACTTCTCGACGAAACATTTGGTAAAAAGAAAGACACAAAAAAAAAAATAAGGCCGCTGCTTTGTAAAAGTTTCAAGAGAACGTTATATCTTGCATGAATAGGTCGACTAATCTGTGCGAGGGGAAAGAAGAATATTTAGCGAAACGACGACGTCAAAAATTATATTTACTCGGAAGCGAGGCGAAAAGGTCGAAATTAAAATGGAATTCCAGCTTTTATATTTGCTCGTAAAACAAGAATTTTTTGAGGGTTAAGAGATTTTTCTGCGCTTGACGAGCTGAAATAACGAACTAAATGGTGCTATAGTAATTTCACGAGGGCTACTATTTAAGTAAATGTATCGCTCTGCTGACTTACTAAATGGCTAGTGAAGTAAGCTACTTAAGATCCCTCAATGCTAAACCTAAAACAGCGTATCTCATTGCTATACGTATCATTTATTCTATTACTATTTACTGTAACTACTCTACTTCATGCCTATTTAAAATTGACTGATGTCTTTATCAATGAGTTTATCAATGAGCTATCTATCTAATTAAGCTGAAACATCCTATGTATGTCAAATGTCTAGAAGAAAGCTTTAAGAATAAAAGTTGCCGTACTTTTCTCTCATTTCTTCCAAGTAATGCAAACATCTACATAAATAAGTCCGCAACAATACGCTACAGGAATACGAAAATACCGAAATACCATTCGCGTGAACATTCTAATAGGTAAAAATTTCACGTGAAACGCTAATCACTTCCACTTGATTGAATCGCTTTCAATGAACGTCGCGCGAAAACAGTATAGAAGCAGTAAACGATAGTTTAAAGTTCGACTCTGGAATGATAAGGAACGATACAGAATTCGGGATCGCGTCGCAAGGTAATCGCATGGTGTAAACTCGACTACATGGCTGGCCATCGCGCGGAAACAGAACCTAATCCCGCGAACGCGCGTGACCGGAATCGCGCCTCGATCTTCCCGAAGGGACCACCACGAGCTGATTTTTCCCCTTGCCTTCTTTTTCCCTTAACCGTTTCGACCCCATCCCGTACAACTCCAGCCACTTCTCCGCACTTTGCTCCCCTTCTATCCCCTTTCCAACGACCCCAACCTCTTTATTTCTATTGCTGGCAAACGAGCGGCGAGTCCTCAGTCGTTATTAATCGGTCGCCGCTATTACTCTCAACGACAGGCCGCCGACATTTGTATTCTGCTAAGGAAAGAATAAGCGAACGGGATAAGGACGAGAATCGACGAGTCTCTTTCTCCGTTAGGTTGGTTTCTATCACGTTCGTTGCTTCGCTATTAGGTCGAACGTTCGACATGGTTCACGATCAAGGAGAGAAATTTTCGAGCAGCTTTAATATCGCTCTCTTAATTCTTGGCTGTTCGAACACGGAAACACGTTGGAATAGATGGAAACGGGTGCAGGTGCGCGGCTCGATCATTTCGATCTTGTGGATCCGACGAGAATTATAATCAGAACCGGTCGCGGCAAAAAATAAGGGTTCGTCGACCTGGCTTCTCACTGATTGGGCACTGGTTCGCAGGGTGTACCGAAGAAAATTAATGAAGCTTCTATTGATTACGCCGAATGTCCGCTGAATGAAGTGTCAACATTGGAAAATTTGTTTTAACTGATATCTGTATCTTTTGACTATCGAGAAAGCGTATACCATTGACATTAATGTTAATAATTACAACTGATATCGAATTGACGTTCCATTTTGAAATTAAGAAATTTTTCCGGTCGTAAATTATATACATTTACAATTACAATTAAGTAACGTGCAAAAAATCGAGTCTCCAATTTATTCGTCATAAATCTCCAAGGGATATGGTTGCGTGGAAGGACTGTCAAATCATGAAAAAAAAAAAAAAAAACGTATGTTCGTGCGGAAATTGCGTTACAGAAGGTTGAAGGAAAGTGGGAACGGAGGATAACAGAAATTCGCTATTCGCGGCACGATCACGAAAATAAAGCATACGTTCCTGAAATAAGATCAAAAGGCGCGGTCAGAAAATTTCTAACGTGTCCAGACATCAAATTTTCTTCGTTTTCGTCTGGATATACATCGAGATACCCAAGAGGTCGCCGGTTCTTGGCTCCGGACCAATCGTCACGTCGTACCACCCGAATCGCGATAAGGTTTCTGGCTATGAGCGCGTCCCGGGCCTTTAAATGTCCTGCGAAGTTATTCTGGACGTCACTCGTCACTTCCGGGAGATGCCGACAGACAAGGTACACCTGTCAGTACGTAATTGCTGTTCTTTGCTATATCTCGAACCGAGAGACAATGTTGCGACCCCTAATGTACTTCGCCATTTACCTATTTACTAAGCGAGGTCGAACACGCTGGTGCATCCACGTATTTTGTAGTGTACCTAGGCTAATGTAGTCTAACTAGATTTCTCTGAAGATGTAGTACATTATTTGCCTGAATAACGACAACAGGGAGATAAAAATTTAAAAAATGAAGAACTTTCTCGATGTAAAGTGTTAATTTAAATAAGATTACGAACTGACAATCAATATTTTTCCATTAAGTTTGTCTAAATCAATTTTTGATTTTTTATTATATATAGTATAGTAGAAAGTCGAGTAGTTACATCATAAACGTCCTTAACAAATTTTCCCTTCCCATCTACTTAAATATTCTGTCGCTTTTTGACCAATATTCAAACAATTGTTTTCCAATACTATTTCCTTCGAATACGCTAATTGAAAATACCCTTCACCATGTTGGAGATTGCTCGATTCCCCATCATCAATTCAGTTCACGCGATGGACTTCAGAAATACACGAAAGTTGCACAACGTAGATCTAGTAAAATTTCTTATGTAACGTGTCACGCCGGAACGGGGTTAACACGGAACTTCTGCAATCTTTTCTTTCACGCCAAAAACGTTTTTGCATTCTAATAAGCGCGCGATCTATTGTAATTGCCGAGGCCGTTGTAACGCACGAACCCTAGCTTCACTTAATATACGAATTCCAGGTTGATTTATCGGTGGCCTCTGCTACGGGTATTCTAAGAGCATGGCCGAGCAGAGGTAGTACCTACTTTATCACACAGCGAGTGAGACCACTATTTAAGACAGTCGAATGTTAGAAGAGTTCGTAAATCCCGCTTAAATAGCCCAGCGGAGCAGGTGAAATATTAAAAGTTGTACATTAAGTAGATTTACATGTGGCGATCCGGCATCTCAATGGGATTGATATCGACGGAGCTACTTAATGCCCAGTTCTAATGAATACCTGACTAAGCGATATTTATCACGTATTCCGACCGGTTAATGTGGAAGCATGCCAAATTGGTACGTCTTGCGCCACCGCAATTTGCTGTACATTCCATTGCTTTTAATTGAATCCAGACTGTCACATTGCAGACTATTACAACTGCTCTACAACGATCCAAAAATCTATTATTGTCTATCTATATTTATATTTATTCGAAAACTATAACGTTCGTAGTTTTCATATTTAAATATAATTTGTCTTCTTTTAATTTGTCATCTAGCTCTATTTTGCTAACAGATATATCTGAAACTTCGCATTCCTATTTAATGTACTACCCTCTCCAGCTTTGTAACGCGAGTGCGACCGATACGTAATTTTCGTTTAACGGCTGACATTAACTTGCTCGTAACCGAAACACTGTATCGTGGGATCATTACACGTATCGTTGACGTAATTCCTTCGATCCAAAGCGGCGTTCCATGCCGGACCAGGTTTACGGGCTTTTTCATAGTCGCGAAATCCATAAACTAAACCCAACTTACATTTCCACGTTGCTTCGCTAAGTATCCGCGTTAATGCGAACTAAATATTTCCATTACCAACACTAATGCTTCTCGCTCGGTTACACCTGTGCGCAGTCCTGTCCTCATCTGAAATATTACCCACGGCAAGACACAATAAATTCTATTTCATTTCCGTTCGCAATTTGCGTCGGAAACGGAGCTTAACGCAACGCCCGATGGGGAAAAAAGAACACCTTGAAAATACGGCGCGAGAAGAAACGCCGCGACACGGCTGATTTACGAGCTGCGAGAACCGTGGATTTCGTTTTGCCACCGGATAGAGTGATTTGCGTAACGCTCAGAAACGTTTCTTTTCCGTGGCATACGAGGGTTTTCGATTACAGATAAAGATACGTGAGAAAGCCGGTTTATTTTGTTGCCTAGAGATTGTATTTCTATTTTCTAATTCTTTGCTTCTAGTTTTAATCGTTTAAATTAGGGACATTAAAACCATTTCAAATATTCGTAGATCATATTTTACATAGAAAATTTATTATTAATTTAATTCTTGCAAAACATAAAAGATGTCTGTTGATAAAATTCTTTACAGCTCCCAGTAATTAGAAAATTACGAAAACTATTAGATTTCTTCGACTTTCTCCTAGATACCCATCCTCATAATTGTTTCGTCATAGTTATATCACTATAGTCAATAAAATTGAATGAAACCTGTTAATAAATCTCAATCATTCAGCAACTATACAAAGTATTATATGGAACACTTTACAAAATTCCTATTTGTAGAAGTTAACAATCCCTATATTCGGTGTTGCAGCAGCAATGAAACTTACGAATTTCCTGAGGCAACAATGGACGATCTGAGAATTGTGGAACGTAGTCGTAGCACGGTACAACGGCGGTCTTATCAGCACGATCCACTTCTACTTACGCCCTCTTAACGGGATCTTTTGGTCGGCTTCTTCTTTCGAATGGAGGCGAGCTCTCGGCTGGTTTCGGTTTCAATTAACGAAAGACAGTGGGCTGGCGTTAATCCGGGAATAATCGGTCCTCGGGGCGGCGATTAGGTGGGTGGTAGAGATCGGCCGGCCGCGAACTTTGAATTAATTAAATTCCCGTAATTTCGTATCTGCTTTCCGCACACGTACCCCCAACCCCAGGAAGTTCAATCGTGGAAAATATCGAACTGGTGCCGTAGACGGTAGACAATGAAGCCGTATCGAAACTTCGACGAGATGGTGGCGTCGCTTCGAGGAAAGGATTCGTCGAAAATACAATCGGATCTCTTCCCGATACGAGGCCAGGTTTGATATCGGCGAGAGAGAGAGAAAGAGAGAGAGAGAGAGAAAGGAAAGTCGTGCATAAATCGAGGGGTGATTTCGAAAATTTGGAGACTGGTACGATCGAATCGAAATCCCCGACAATTAAGCGGAAATCGAGATTTGAATAATTTCACGTCGATCGCGGGATTAAAGAATGATCATCGAAAGGGGGAACGAACCGGTCGTCGCCGCGTAATATTCGATTTACGGACTGTCGATGGAAAACGTTTTTCAGCGAGCGTTCGCGACCCTCCATGCCCGTTCCCTGACATTTGTCAACCCCTCCGCCCTCGTACCTCCTTGTCGTTCGACGGTTTTGAAATTGCCGCGACGAAATCGATTGCTACCGCGAGAAATAATTCCGGTATCGTGCTTCATATACTCCTCTGATGATCATTTTAATAGTACTGTAAATGGCAGTCAGATTAAATTGAGAAGGTTCGAAATATTATTCGATACTTTGTAAAGTAAATGTCTACTATTTACCTTTCAAATCCCTGGAGTTCTAAAAAAATATTCGATAACAAATATACAATATCAGTTAGATTAATTAGATAACTCTTCAACAAATTAGCAAATTGTTGAAATTTTACTAAATTTCAACTAACAATAAAATCGGTTTTTCTAAAAATATAAATTACTATGATTAGTAATATAAATTACTATGATTACTAATAATTCATTAAAATAAAAAGAGAAAGTCATCATCATGTGCCTATTCAAACTCGTCCACAAAGCAACAAATCTCGATCGCAGTTTCCCATCAGGGCATTGTTTCCTGGCCGTATTACCTCCATGTTTACATGGTATTGGGAAAGCGATGGTCGCAGTACACGTTCCTGCAGCTCTGCATGTGCAACTTGTTCTTTTATGTGGTTAAAAATACACTCGAACCTGTATGCATCCTTGTCTTAATTTACGTAAATAACGCGACCATACACGTACTTACACGATTTCTGAAGAGGATTGCACCTCGTTGCGGATAATTTAGCCAACGTTATTCCCCTGTGAGTCTGAGTTTTATTACCACCGCAGAAATTACACGATTTCCCGAACCACCCCCTTCCTTTGCTTAGCAAAAACTCCACCCTTATGAGTTTTCTCCGTCGTTGCTAGTAATCTGTCGCGTTATCATCGCTAAAACGTTTCTACTTTGCTGCTCCTCGTCGGAATACGTTAATATTGTGTGTCAAAACATTCGTTCCCTTTTTGTCAAATTTTACTGATTCCACGACTTAGTTGTGGAAGGGAAATAAAAGGCGAATAAAATCTGATACGATTGCTAACTTTGAAGAAAGATATACAGGCAAAAGATATAAAACGCGAATTATAGGTTCACAACTTAGAAAGATAGCATATTTTTTTCTTTCGTCTGAAGACAATTATTTATAACTTTCTTCAAGTCACTACATTCATCTGTATTTCATGTAAATTAAATTTTTCGTTATGTGATGTATATTCTTATCCATAAATTGCGGCACATATGTTAATTTTGAAAGTATTATATTTGACAATATTTGTAATAAGATCTTTAAAACATGGTATAATTTAATTTTCCTCCTGGTACAAACGATCGATCATGTTCGGTGTTTGCGACGAACTGAGCTCCGATAATCTAAATATTCCCCGACATCGAACCGTTGATGGTCGGTTTCAGTCAGTTGCCGAGCAAATGGCAGAAGGTGCAGATCCGAGACGTCGGTCGCTTTCGTCACATAAATGTAGTAGTAAGTACATAGTAACTAAATATAAGAAATATAATTAATAGTAGTAAGTAAGTGAACGTGACTCACTTCTTCTTTTTTTTTTTTTTTTTTTTTTTGAAACCATTAAGCCATCTTCTTACAATTACAACATTTATTTATCTCTTCTCTGGACATAATAAATTTATAAGAATTTATGAACTGTATAGTGCGATCTTAATTATGGCATTTTTTAAATCAAGATAGTGAAACCTTATTAACATCTACGTGTAACGAGAAACTAGATATTCTACTAACTAGACGGTTTACTGTCTCGAAACATTAATACTAAAGAAGTAGTCGGGAAATTTAGTTTCCCTTTTAATTACTACGCCGTGAAAAAGATACTTTTCTGCAGAAAAATTTCTGTTGTGTAGAACAAAAAAAGTGCTTTTTCGTTGCTTCAAGAGCAATCGCGTTGAACATGTCCGCGCGAAATATTCATTTCAACACGTGGTTCTTACTCAGATATGCTGGGATTTTTTCATCACTGCCACCTAAATTCTGAAAATTTGTTACATTTCTTTTAAAGGAAATTCCAGAACGTAGGTACATTCCGTTGGGCACTCAGACTGGAAAAATCACTCGGCGGAGACCGGGGGAAAATAGAATCTACCGTGCACTTTGTTATTCTTGGTTGCTTTCAATCTAGGCCGAGTAAGAACCTTGAAGAATTTGTCAATGACATTAGGGGTGTTCTTTTCCAGCAAGGAAAAAATGTTTCTTCGTGAAACATGTTATTCGGATTAAAAGTAACCGATGATGCATCGTTTTTCATCCCTCACTGGTAAGAATGTTATTACGTTCGAGCAGAAATTGTGTCCCATGAGCTCTTTGAGGACTAGAAATGCCTGTATATTTTTCTCCGCTCCAAATTCAATTTTAAGTGGTACTCAAGTTTAAGACTGGTACAACTCAAGTGGCATTCAAGTTTAAGATTATCCTGAAAAATATGTAAATGTCTCAAAGAAATATCGTCCAATAAATACATTATTTATTCACTTTACTATTCAGTTTATCCAACAAATATTCCATCACTGTTTTTCAACTTCAACTATCCTTCACAAATTTATTATCAACAACTGTAAACTGACAACTGTAAAAACACGTCAAATTAATTATCGTTTACACATTCTAAAATTATATATCCATTACTATATTTATATCAATATTCCCATACGTGCAAAAGGAGCTGTAAATTACTTCAATACCTTTCGTAAGCAATGTATGTATATTACACCTACATACGTGCAATGGACAAAGTCTTTTCGTCGAATAGCAATCGCCGATCCATCGGTTCAAAAGATGGGTACAGCTGAAGCCGCGTAAACATTCCATCTCTCGAATTGCGTTGTAGCTGTCGTAATTCTATCAACGAGATGCTCGGGCTCGATTCTCGAAGTTGCGCTCGAGAAGGCGATTCTCGCTCGAACGCACCATTCTTGAGTTATAAATAGTGACACTGAGAGACGAGGACATCGGGTCGGAGAGGAGACAGAGAGAAAGAGAGAGAAAGGATGAAGAATGGTCGTACGCGGATGAATACAGGTGAAAGAAGAGGGGCTGAGAAAGGAAAGACGCGATAGAATGGAGTGGTCAGCCACCTGACAACGTCGCTCATCTCATTGAGATTCTTATAACAGCTGCATCGGTCAATGGGGAGATCACCCCGCGGATCGACCAATTGTAGCTCCGGTTTAAATTAGCCGAGCCAATAGCGAGCCGGAGCTACGTTAACGTGGGATCACTGTGGACCAACCGTGGCCCAACCGTGTTCCACGAAATTGTTAGAGCGAAATCGCGACTGCTCTCCAACTATACATAGTACGAGTATGAACTTGCCTAACGATGCCCAATCCGGTTCGTCGCTTTGGGTGGACCAAACATGAACCAGAGATCAGAGGAATGTTATGAGGAATCGTACGAATGGAAAATTACCACGAAAGAGATTGTGAACGGCGGGACGTAGAAAATAGAACAGAGAATGAAAGATAGGTTTCAGAGAAAAAGAATCCTTTTCTTCTGTCTTTTCCCTTCTCTTAAGAATTTTTTAATGATTCGTTCGTCGATTGGAATCGGAGTAAAGTGGGTTAGAGTCGATACGCTAGGATATGTTCGTTAAAATGGTTGTGTGAAACCGAATACAGTTTTACTTTCTTCCTCTTTTGTTTTGGACGAGAGCAACAATTTTATTTTTTCATCGACTGTAGATATGGCGAGAATAGAGCAACGTAAGTTTGCTGAGAATCAAAGGCTATCCGACTTCTGAAAAACTTATTTTTGTGGCAATGATACGAGCTTCGGTCGGATGAGAACGAATTCTGATTATGAATGCAGGAAGGGATGATTCGATCAACGAGTTGAATGGCATTAGTGTTAATAAAAGTTCATAATTCACATAATGCAATAAAATGTATCAATAACGTAATCAGTAAATTTATTAGTACCAACTTACGTGATATGTTATGTTGTTTTGCATTTGTAACTAACAATAAAGTTCCAGATGTACACGAAAGTATTAATCTTCTAAATTTTCTAAAAATACTTAAAATAATGAATCTTCAACTAAACCTTTTCTTGTATACAAAATGCATAAAATTCATCTGAAATTTAATACCAGCAGCAATACGACGACCTTATTCTTCTTATTATTAAACTGATTTTAAACACGTATTCTAAAAATAGGTATAAGAACACTCTATTGACTCTTCATTCCATGATTATAGAAATTTCTAATTAAGCAACGATCCGTTGAACTTGTTAATTACAGTTACCTTTTACCTGGCGAAACATCGTAAAATAGATCACTACGGAACGAGGGTCGGTCAAAGGCGACGGCCGACAACATCCCCGGAATCTCTGCCCGTTTTGGATAGATAGCGACAATTAACGGAGCTGTTCGAGAACGGCATGGAACGAGTATGAATGCCGGCTACGCGACAGGATGCGACGGAAGCGTAACGAACGTTGCGAGGGAACACCACTGTTGTATAAATGCAGCGTTGCTAATGTTAAATCGTCAGGCTGGTAATTACATGCAAATAGCGGTGGTCGTTGTTTAAACACCGGCCACGCCTGGAGTCCAGCGTCGATTCTCGTCCTCGTT
Organism: Bombus fervidus; assembly: GCF_041682495.2. Taxonomy (NCBI): domain Eukaryota; kingdom Metazoa; phylum Arthropoda; class Insecta; order Hymenoptera; family Apidae; genus Bombus; species Bombus fervidus. Next base: position 1,069,004 of record NC_091523.1, on the reverse strand, counting down.
CCGACCGACCGCCGAAACGCGTTGCTTCCGTGCTTTTAAAAACGTTCTCCCGCCCCATGACTGCTCACACACACATACACATACACACACGCTCTTTTTTCTGCTACTCGACGGGGCTCATTTTTGTCCGTAAATACGAGCCTCCATCGCGGAACGGATTAACAGCGCATTGGTGTGCAATATCGTGTCGTGTGTGTTCTTTGCTAGCGGCACAGGCAGAATCGACGTCGTTAATTTTCGGTAAATTTTAATTCGATGGCCCTCGAACCGCGTGGTAAGCTGTGCTGTATAATAGAAACGTTAATAACGTTGGCTACGTATAATTTAAATAGAGCGCAGGGGAAACTCTATTACTCGCGCTCCCATTATCCGAATACTCCATTACCCATATGAATCTTCTTGTACGAAGGATTTTTGAGATATATCCAAGTTGACTTTGAAACAGAAATATTTCACGCTACGCCCATGTTTCTGAATGTCGATTGTAGGGGTAATGTAACGTAGGGTGGCAACTTGTACGGATATAATTTTGTGTAAATTGGTAATCCAGTCGTACGATACTTTCGAGGTCGAATGAAAAATTCATCGTGTTTCGTCCTCCGTTATTAGCCGGCTACATTCGAGTAATTCCAATGGCTCTCTAAACCTCGTAGATGGCGACGAATGATTTTTCATTAGTTTCGAGTTGATAAAAATTTATCGTTCCGCAATTTATTACCATGATACGTAATTAAAAAATATCGCTAGATCATACACTGTGCAGTATCGATGCAATGAAAGTTGATTAATAGACAAGCAATGTAGTCAAACGTTTAGCAACGATTCATTAACGGAATAAAAAAGCATTTTGCTAGCCCATGCAAAACTGGAATGAAACTGTAAACCTGATATCGACTGATTTTTCATTAATACATCGTTTCCACAAGTCAGATTAATTGTTTCAAAATTTATTATCGTGATAAATAATTAAAAAATAGGTATATATCGTGCGTTTCATGCAACGTCCATAAAATAAAACATGATTAATATACAAAAAATACATTGAATACTTTACTGCGATTGATTAACGATCCCCGAAATTATATTATTAAATATATACATAAAAGCGTTTTACGACAAGTGTCCAAATACTTTCGTCAATTATTGTATATGTAATATCACAATTATATTCGACGAAAAGAAGCAAAAGCTTGTTTCTCGCGTTTTTTTATAGCAATGTTTCTATAAAACTGTCGCGAGAATAAACATGCACTGTGAACGCGAGAAAGCGCGAGACAGCCAATTAAATTCGTTCAGAATTATGCCGTGCGCGAGAATTATGCATCGGTCAGAATATTCATCTCTTTATCCGAACCGACCGGCCAACAAAGCGACACGGTAAAACGAATCGCGGCATGTAATAACGCGCCATAAATCTAAGCCGGCGAACCAGGGTCCGGGACAATGGAGAAACAGAGAGAAAAATGCGAAAAATATAAAGAACGCGAGGCTACAATGGCTAAACAGACCTAACTGAGAGAAAGAGAGAAGAGGAAGGTAAAGGGCGGAGAAAACAACGGACTAGTCGTGAAAGGAACGAAAACCGTAATCACGCGTAGGTTTCTTCTATATCAGACCCGTGTTCTTCTGCGATGCACGAGACTTCTTTTTCGAGCTTAATAACCGTCGTCTTGTAATTTTCTAGTTTGTTCTAGTTTCAAGGTAATTAACTTATTGGATTATCGCGTGTCTCTCAGGATACAAAGAATGTATTTCTCTTTCCCAGATATAAGACCTAGAAAAAATCTTATCCTTTAAAAGTTTCATTCCACCAATCCAGAAAATTAATTAGAATTTATTTTTCTTTGTCACTTTTTACTTTTCGTTCTTTTTGTTATTCTCTATTTTTAATTCATCAAGGAAAAGCCAGAGAGCGTGATAAGAATAGCAAAAAATACTATGTTTAATTTTTTGTAAATTAAAAGGTAGACTTTGAAGGCTATATACCTTTGAAAGCTTTCGTCCATTCAAAATCAATTCCAAAATGTAAAAAGATTCGGAAGCTTCGTGGTGGCATTTTATTCCTGATATCTTGTTTGTTACACGTGACACATTAAAATGATTTAGATATAGTACTTTGCTTTTACGTTAATTGCACTTGGACTAACTTTCACATACCAATTCTTAATTCTGACGTTACAATGAAAAACCATGATCAATAATAATTGTTTTCTTACGGACCGAGAAGCATTCAGTTTCAGAGAGTTAAATCACAATTACTTCCGCGACCTCGAACGATCAGGATCTTCCCAAAAGCTTCTCTGCCCAGAAACTTCGCCCTTAAAATGCAGACAAGGAGAAAATTCTAAAACATACACGAGGGAATCAGCGAAAAGCTGGCAAGAGTAGTGGCGCGCCATAGTGGAATAGAGCCATCCACGAACAGGCAAATAGCGGGAATTTATAGGAGCGTTAGCATCGCCGCGGGTGAACGCGATATTGGCAGCGAAGCGGCGGACTGCGTTGCGGCCAGCTACGGTAAATAAATGGACAATATCATCGCTGTCGTAAAAATAATTGCTGGCCGCGTGCACGGCCACGACCGATTATTGCTGGTTGCGGCAATTAGTCGTCGCGAGTTGATGCGCCGCATAACACTTTATTGCCGCTTATTGCGGATTTTTGTCCCGAATCCACCGCCACCGCTACTACCACCGCCTCGTCATGTAGAATGCATTTCGCCTCTTATGCGCCCGCGGCTGCGTTATTGCCCTGTCACGAGATTTCCAGGAACGACTCCCGTTTTAGCATGATCTTGTACCACTTGATTCCGTTCTCCATGGAAAGTTCGAGGAAAATAGCGAGAACGAGCTTGTTCTGGGAATGGATGATGATAAAGTACAGAGTACTATATACGTATAGAGGCAAATCACGCTGCTTTGTTAGAATGTAGAAAAGCGTGTATCATATGTGTATACTTGATTACCCTCGTGTGCGAAGATCTTCTTTTTGGCCAATAAACGTTGGTAGCGTTTATTATAATCCTAAGGTAACGGTCAATGTCTTAATTCAATTTAGTGTAGCTTCTATTTCACTTTCCGAATTAGTAAAAGTCAAGTAAATGAAGTACCGAGGTATATCATAGAAACCGTTGAAAAATAGTCAAACATAGAAGAACTTCGTTACAATGAGTTATATAGTAAATGAAATTCCTCCATTTTGGAAGTATCTATTTAAGGAAGGAATCTTCTAAGATAGTAAACTCGCACGATTTGTTTAATTTAAAAAAGTACATACGTAAGCATTTTGCTCGAGTTAGTTTCAAATTCGTGTCGTTGAAGAAATAATGTCATAAAAGTTGAAGCTTTGAAATATGAAATGTGAAGAACAAGTTTAAAAACTTTAATTCTGAGTATTTCAAGATATTTCTGGACGATATTCTATATATACATATTATCTATCTGTTTAAGGATGAAACAGCGAAGTAGAAAGTAGAATGTATCGTGTAAAATTGAGCCAGCAAGGTTCGAAAGAATCGTTGGTATAGAAAAGGGATTAAATCTGCTTCGCATCGTGTTCTGTGATTAACTATCCGCGCAACTCGGCGTGTAGAAAGGGATGAGGTCCGAAAAGATCTCACTGAGAGCATTAAAGTCGATTAACGCGACTATCTTCGTTACTCTTTCGAGCACGAGTCGACCAATTAAATCTATCGTAATTTCCCCAGAAACAACTAATATCGATAGGCGATTAGCAATAACGAGGCTTTCGGTTTGAACATGGTGTGGAATTAAACGAACAGTGGACCAATAATGGAAAAGAACCTGGTTGAAGATTAAAACGCGTAGTTACAGCGTAACGAATACGAAATTGAACGTTCAAACGTTTGATCATCTTCCCTCGAAACTCTATAAAGTCTTTACTTTTCTATTTTTTCCTTCTTTGAGAACTTTTCAGCTTTCTGCGGATCTTTCCATGTTCAAACAATCATTCGAAATTGTGAGAAATAAAGTACAGTCTATCGTGTAAATTTTTTACTCATATTACGGTTATTTCAGCAATTTTTGTCATAATTTTTCAAACAATAATCTGTAATAAAATAAAAGCCCTAATGTAATTAGGCTGCTAATATTTATGTGGAATCTCACTATTATTATTATTGTGAAATAAAGCATTTTAACGGAATTTACAAAATGGGACCTAAGTAGAAAATTGTTTTACCTACCAAATATTATGGAAAGTACTTTGAATATTTTATACACTTTTGTATATTATGTACATTCTGTGCATTTTTGCATTTTCGAATTCTCCGTAAATGCAGAAAAATCTGCAATTTACTAATAATCAAATAACATGATTTCCCTGATTCTACAATTTTCTACCGAGAACGTAACGATATAAAATCGCGTTCGAACGACCACATCAGAATTTAACCCACAAATTTCCGTAGCAAACCGAGACCGTGAAACGAGAATTTTGCCTCGGCAAAGCGAAGTCGGTCGCATGATAGGCGCGGATCAAACGGCGTTCCAAAGTTATCGGGAACGCGGCGCAAGATCCAGCGAAGCGTATCGTGGTGAGAAACCGAGTTGGCCCTGGCTAACGTCAACGTTGCGATGTGACGGGACAAAGGACAGAGGATAATGGACAATGGTTACCATAGTTTACTCCAGGTGAATTAAACTCGTGCCGGGCGTGCCGAGTCTCGCCGCAATTCGCTTTCGGCCGTCGCGAAATCAGGTGGAATTGAACGTGTACGCCAGTGATGCCTAGCTACTATAAATCGATGATCGCTCGCATAAGGATGCTTATACTTATGCCAATCTCTGTCATTTCCTTTGAAATCCCTCTGACGATATTGATAATGTAAAAGTTGTTATTTCCTTTTCTTTCCTATTTATGGATATAAATGTAATTTCACAGATGTCTATAATTTCATTCTCATCGAAACATAAGTTTTGTCTTCGAAAAACTTTATTGCAAAGTTGTATTGGTTGTGCTCGAGCATTCTCAAGGTGCAGAGTATTTAATAATATTAACAACAAAACGAATAAATGGCGTTACAAAGTGGAACGATCTTTTAATTTTTCCTGGTAATTTGTGCTATTATTGAAAGCTTTAAAGAATGTGGCACCTACAAAATCTTTCTAAGATTATGGAAAGTAAGTCGTTTATGAAATTTATCAAATTTCTAACTGCATAATAAAATTGCATTTTTTATAGAAAAATATAATCGAAGGTATAAGAAACTTGGAAACTGAACTTGTGAGAATTTAAAAGCCAGGAACCTGATGCTGCAACTGTCTTATAATTGATGGTAAAATTCGGACTCGATAATGTGCATCGCGACAAAGTACTTTGACATTGGTACCTTTCACAGTATTAATCCATTGATACTTCCAATTTCAATCAAATAATGACGCTAGTTGAAAATCGATTTGTAGGTAATAACGAAGAGATGAGAAATTCAAATGGTTTATTAAAAAAATCGACAGATGAAGAGAATCTCTGCAACAAATACTAGTCGAGAAACGATTATTCGTTTTAATACGTCCCATTCGAGCTAAAGATTTATCGTAATAACGTTATCGAAGAATAATAAGTTCTCGTAAAGAATATTCCAGCGAGCACTAGCTCGAAGATACAAGTAGCCGTAGTTCGAGTTAAACTGGGAATCACGTGAACATAAGTCGAGTCAGCGATTCCCTTGTGAAAGATTACAATGTAAGGGAAATAACGACGCAGATAGTATGGATAGTGTAGAGTATGGGAACGAGTACGGGGAATGGGGAGATATAATGGGTTAAGTTTCATCGTCGTGCATCGACGAGTTTCCGGGTCGAGCTAGCTCTAACGCGGTGCTTCCAAGGGAGTACCAGAGGCTCTTCTTGGGTAACCAACTTAAGTTGTTAGTTTCCACGTGCATGCTTCACGCTTGGCTTCAATTTCTTATATGTCCTTGACACACCACGTTGAAACATGGAAAAACTTATTATGAGTCCCTTTCCTCGCACCCAATCGCTAATTAAAACTTGATAAAAGGATTCGAGGTACGATATATGTTTGTCATAAATTTCTATACACAGATTTGTGGCATTAAAGTTGTATAATCTTTGTCCAGCGAGTCGAAAATATTTGGAATAAGTGAACGTATGAGTGGAAAATACAATTACTCTAAAATGTCAGAAGCGTAGAAGAAAAGTTTTCAACTCGCGAGTGCTTGAGGTTATAGTGCAAACAAAGAGCGTACGACAATCTAATGTTTTAAGTTTAAAGTCGCAAGCATAAGAGATTATGGAAGTATCTGCACAGATAAATGTTGAAATTAGAGAATTAAGAATAAGGAATTAACAGTGATATTTCAGAATTCAAAGTCGGAGTTCAACTGAGTACGTAATCAAACAGAGAAAAGAATTATAGCACAATCAAATCGTTATTATTATCAAATATCTTGCTTATTATTTTATCTTATGCATAAACCAAAAGATATTCGCATCCCAGCATTCTTGCAGATCCAACCTAGTAAAACAACGATTCTCAAACACAAATTTCAAACCGCCACTGAACTGTAAAAGCGTGAAATAAGACCAGTGTGTATTCGTTCTTATCGATATACACGAGCGAAGCTCTCAAGGCGACTTCCTTGCGAAAAGGGAAGAAACAATTCTCTTCGAGAAAAACCACAGGGAAATTGCGATCGACGCACACCAAAGATCTCCGTTCAAGCGCAAAGCCAACGAACTTCGAACGGCCGAATCTTGTTCCTCGATCTGCGTACGGAATCCTTTAATCACGCCAGGTAGTAGGCGATCGAGGAGTCCCCAGAGGAGTCGGACAGCTGCGTTTCAGTGGTGAAACAGGTTCTTCCCTCCTTGTCGTCTTTCTCCTTCTTATCTATTCTTTCATCTCGAATCTCTCTCTGCTATATGCACGCATGAATGTACACGTGTCCTCGTCTCAGGACTTTTTTCTCTCGTTGCATTTTGGACTCCCTCTACGCCGTTTTATCATGTTCGCGCACGGTTGTCAGCACGGTGGGCGGCTGTTATGTCGAGGTTATGAGCAATATTTATCACGTCTTATCGCCAGCACGCATCTTAAGCACGGGGAATTAAACCTGTAATCGCGCGGTTATTATCTTGTTAACGACGGGTGCGAAAAACGAAGTCCTCGTGGCGCCTGCGATATCCGCCCTGGCTTTAAACTGGGTCCGATTTCGAGAAGCATCGGTCGTGATCGCGCATCTCAAGATGCGTATCCAGATGAAGCGGCCTCGTTAAAGCCAACACTTACGAGGACCAAGACTTGCTTCGGAGACCGATGGTATTATAAAACAAGCCAGGGAACAAATTGCTCGTAGACGTCGGCCTTTAAAGAATTTTTAGTAGCCCGTAAAACCGACCGGTACGATCGCGCGAATAACACTATACAGAGCTTAATCTTTGCATCGAAGCTGTATTATTCATGGAGTCTTCTTTGTATGTTAATAATGAGAGCTTTATCGTCTCAGAATGTTAGCTACACGATACTCGTATGTTATTTATGTTGCTCTAATTCTATGCTCATATAGTCCACGTGTTTCGTAGAAGATTCTTTGTGTTATTAGATAAATAGTTGTGGGAAATGAGAGTTGTTGAAGATCAGGCGACTAAGAGCAGCTGAGAGGGCGAAACTCGGAATAAGAATCAAAATTTTGGAGACAGAATTCGTCAAAGAAGGTTGGGAATTGTATGTGATGTTCGATGAAGTATTTAATACGAGAACGCGTGTTGTAACAAACAACGCGTATTGTGATCGTTCGGAGCAGATTGGTGTTTACATTTGGTGTGCTGACTGATAAAATTAATTAGCTCGAAGAACCACTCTGTACTGTAGAAAATAATTATGGTAACGATTGAGTAACTACGAAGGATGTCGACTAGCAAGTTTATAAAAGACGAACAACTCGCAGTCACCCCCTTCCAGTGTGTCCATATATCGATGTACCTTTGAGAGGGGTAAAGGAGCTGTTCGCTGGTGGACGGCTGGGCAACAAGGCGACCCTTTGGGATATAACTTTATGATACTTTGCTAGCAAGGAAATGAATAACGATCGACTTTTCATTAAGTGCCGCAGTCCGGCCTCCTAAGGAAATTTGCTGAAAAGCGAATTAAAAATATGTAATGACAAAAATAAAATGTTACATGAAATTATTTTTTATATGCTTTGATAAAATTCCCAAATATTTATAAATAAACTAGAACGTTAAAAGGATATTCGTATGATCGTTGCAAACATTGAAATCCGCGGTAGCATATATAACGCGAGGCTTCCATTCGCCAGCGCGTTTATAAATATACAACCAGCGAGGCGCGACGTTTCCGCGTCTGACTACCGACGGGGCCATTCTACTCGGCCGCTACATGCGCATTACACCGGGAAAATATCGCGTTAACCCGTAAACAGATTTAGCAACGTTCCACTGGATCTGAATGGTAACGGGCGACACGAGTATCCTCTCCGACTGGAGAACGTCGCGTGAACGGATCCGCTAATACCAAGGGATCTGAGTCTACCCCCTTCCAAACGCAAAAGACAACGTAATCCGATGGCAGCGCGGTAATTGGAAGGCAGAAAAACGGAGAAAATTAATTTGTCGAGCTCGGCTCTGTGGAAACCGTGGGGACTGGTCGAAAAGAGGGACAAAGTGAGAAAGATAGGAAGAAGGGAATGGAAGGGATACGGATAGCTTCCATTGATTATGAGGCAAGGTGGGTGTCGTTAATGGCTGACAGCGGCATTTATCGCGTCAATGGACGCCAGGTGTCTATTCCCACGTGACGACTTGCGTTACCCGCTATAAATATACGCTTGTATTCTCTCGATCTCTTCGCCTCTATCAGCCGCTTTTTCGCGTCCGTCGCTAAACATTTTCAGAAGCACGTAGCCGCGATAGAATTGCGTCAATCGCCGTTTGCTCTAACACGATTCCTTCTTCGCTATCTCTGCGTTAATGATGCTAAATGCCATGGACTAGTAAAACAAACGCGCGAGAAGAAAATTAGATTAGCGATAGAGAATACCTCGCGTGAGAAGGTGTCGCCATTCGTTCATTCTATTTGAGCAAATAACTTAACAGAGGGATCTTTTAAATACAGTGGATATAAGAAGTATTGATACATACCCATATTCTCCAATGAAGCGTTTTTTAAATTCAGGTTCTGTACTTTACATTCTCGTCGTATAACATCTTTGTAATTATACAAAAGTCTGACTAAAAAATCTGATAAGAAATTTAATATACTTGGATCTACCTAATTACCATATAAGTACAATGACGTGCAAAACACTTTTTGTAGGCACTGTAGATACAATATTACAAATCTTTGTATTCTTAATTTGTTGAAGCAATTTATTACATTGTACATTATATGGCAAATTATTTTCGAACATTATTATATTATAACTTTCCAGAAACGAATGGATAATATTATATACTGGGAGAGACGTTTGATATGATCAGCATACTCGTTTGAGCCTTCTGTGGCTTATTCAATGAGATTGAAGAGATTACATTTCCCACGATATTTTATTCAAGTTTATTGATTATGAATTCGTCATTTTACATATTCCGCATTCGTATTAGGATCAACGTACGTTCGTCAAAATTCATCTTGGATCCACGAACGAGACGTAATTAATATCGAAAACAGGGATGCGTTAAAATTGAATTAATTACGAGCAATCGATTACGTTGGTGGTACGCGGCGCCAGCGAATATTAGACAAACGTGTATGTACAATGCGAGTTACTTGATGGTCGGTTGCACTGATTAGTGACAGCTACACTGGCGAACACACCGAAACTCTTGGTAACTGGTTACATCGTAAACCAGTCCCTATACAATCTACAACAGCGTTATGTTGCAGTCAAATACGGAGTGTGCGCATGCCAGTGCGATATACACGTGTACATATATATAGATATATATTCCACGGTAGTATGGTCACGATACTATTGTAGGAAATATGACATTACACTATCAAATATTGCAAATAATGGGGTGTATCGATTGTTTCACGTTCGACGTGTCAATAATCAAGTTGCGGCGAATACATGAATTGTGCGGCGTGTAAATTTTGAAAATCTCCCTTTTTAATCGGTCCATTGTTATGGTTATGTTGCTATCCTAACGGAAGTTTTGCGCTCCGAGCAGGCACGATGGTGAAGCAAATAGAAATACTTCAGTATGATATCACGTAAGTGTGTGTGTGTAACAGGACGATTGACGTAACGTAGAATAATTTGATATAAAGTATTCATACGTACAATTAATTAACCTTTAATCGTTACTAAACCACTGCTTTTAGAGGTAAAAGGTACAATTATATTGTAACAATAACATTTTCCTTTATATCTATTTATTTTCAACGAACATCGAAGAAGAAAGAAACGAGAACAACAACCGTCATCAACAACCAAGAAGTTCCAAGCAAAATCGGTTGCGAAGCACCATGTTCCCTAAGTGAGTTAACGAAGACTCAATTTTCCCAGTTTTTCATTCGCGATACCGCCGTTCCAATGAAAGAACATCACCGAATAAACGAAGAAACGATGCTGACCACATTTCTACTTAATTTTTGTTATTACGAAGACATAACGTACTGAACATAGATTTGGTGCCAACAAAACATCTTTTAATAGAATTACATCTACTGTCTCAAGAAAACAGAAAATACAGCCACACCTCCAACTCCTTCAACTCCAAACTAGCACACAAACCGTAGATTAAGTAATTTAATCAAATACTTTATACTCGCTCCATATTAATAATATCTTAATCCTCCGTATGCAATAAACTATGTATACAAAATCCTCAAAACGGGGCAACCTGCATCAAAATGAGTTTCAAACGAAATTAATCCACCCACCCCTCTTCGATGATTTCACATTTTTTTCCTTAATTATTTTTTTAAAAGTCCCGACTATGAAAAGAATTCTCTATCTCCCGCGAAATCCATTTTGCCAGCCCAAACACGAAAAAGAAAAAAGAAACAGGCCTCGTCGCAACGAAATTGAAAAATGTCCGTCACCTAATTTCTTTCTGCGGCGTTCATCATCTTCTTACGTTATTTCAGGCCCATGTGACGGGGCAACGGACGGCAGGACAGTCGCAGCTGCCGCCAGAATTTTTCTAGCTCGGTCCTTACTGAAACGGGCCATGCGTAACGATGCTACAGTAATTAAAACTAACCCTCACCCCTGCTCCACCTCCTTCTCGCCCTGTTGGCCGTTGCACAGCGCGCCACGCCGCGTCGCGACGCGACGCGTCCCGGCTTCTGGCCGTCGCTGAAGCTCGTCCGGACGGTATGCGCCGACGGTTTTTAATTGAAAAAATTTCCAAGCCAACTTTTTTACCGAGCCGCATGCTAGTAGTGGTACCGACGACGCCTTTCACGAGGGCCATGACCGCTGCAAGGCGCGTGCGCGGCTTTCAATTAAAAAACAATAACTGTCGCTGGCGGCACGGACGGCGAATATTGTTCGATTCTGTTCAGCGTTCGGTAAACTTCCACCTATGAGCTAAAAAGTGGGATAAATCGTTGCGACTGCCGGCGTTGAATGTAAAGACAACAAAAATTTGTTGAATGAGCTTCTGAGTTTGTATTGTCGATTCCTTTCGGATCTTTTAAAGCATATCAGAGAATATATTTCGCGATTGTGTGTTATGTAGATTTGATTCGAGAAAGATAAGCTTGTTGATCATATGCTAGAGTAGTAGATATGCCAAGAATTGGAAAGTTGGCGCAATACTCCCTATCGTTAGCTCAGGATCACAGTGCAATCATGAAAATATTTGAACGTTTATGGAGAAATTTTCTAAATATATGTATCGCGTGTATTGTACGAAACGTTTTGAAATTTCATTAGCACTGTATTTTACGACCAATACAATCGCGTCTCATTAAAGTGCTAATGACATTTCGGAAAGTTTCGTATAATACACGTAATATTTCAATAAAACTTGTTTATATTAAGCATTGAAATACTTTCGTGAACCGTTGTATATGCAAAAATGGAATACTCCGATGATCAACAATATCTCTGACATCCAAAAATACTTGTGGTATAATTCATTAGAAACCTTAGAATGTAGTTTAATAAAAGATGAGTTACTTCGTGTCCTGTTAGAAATCTCATAAAGTTGCAAACGCCTTCGATATACCGCATTATCGATTCACGTTTGAAATCTACTAACAGAAAAAAAGCAATTGCACCCTCACTTTAGAGTATCGAAAAAAAGAGTAGGAAATGAAAAAAGTCTGGCTGGTACTTCACGCTACGGTTAATTGTTTCGCGGAGCAAGGGCGGAAATTTCAGTTTGCAAAAACACGAAGGCATCGATGGCGAAGAGGCGGAAGGACAGGCGGGGGAAGAAAGATCGATCGGTGGATTAAACCTAACCGGCGTGAAGCGTATCGATCGTGCGGCATCGTTCGACTGCAATCCGGTTTCTGCTGAACAACGTGGCACACCCGGTGACTCGTATTTCAAGGGAGAAACGAACCGCGTTCCGGGCACGACGACCGCGATAAAATCGGCCGTAACGACGGGGGCCTCCCTATCCACAATATCAATCCCATGAACGAACAAGAGCCGGTTACGCGATGCTTCGTAAAACACCCGATGACAATCAACGCCGCCACCCGTGGTCTTGGCTTTAATGGTTCTCCGTTCGCGACGTCTACCGTCAACGACCGCGCTGAAAAATCCGACCCACTGCCATTTTTCCCTTCGCCTTTCTTCGATTTTTCATAAAACACGACCACCATTCGGCGAACCCACCGTAAAACAATACGATCTTCCTGCGAGTCCAATTTTTATCACAGTATACGTTGGTCGAACTGTTAGTTAGGCGAATGTTGGTTTTGTCGTTTGGAAAGATGAGAAAGAGGAGTAAGTTATATTGGTTGATGCTGGAAGTGTTATTTTGACGATTGGTTTTTTCATGAGACAAATATTACGCGTATTCTGTAGATTTGAGGATTCTTACATTTCGCAAAAATGCATCAACATCTTTATATGATGTCCGTGTCTTCTAGAATGATTTGTGTCGGTACTTTTGTACGTAACGCAACATGAAGGATTATACGTATCTACGAAGGGGATTTGGACGGTCATAAATCAGACCACTGGTCGAGATGACTAATCTGGACATGTTTGAATTTCATAGTAGAATTCTGGAAACTAATATAATCCATATAAAGTGATCTTTACGAAGAGTGACATTCGTAATACTAAATTTTCTATTAGAATATTCAAAAGATCGCATACCGATAATAACTTAACGGAACATTAAATTCCCTCACCATGCTAGAATTCAAAAGAAAACATGAAATATTCCAGTAGTCGATAAGACAAATCACAAGGAACAACAACGAATCGAGGTCAAAAGTATCCACGACCATTGTGTGAACAGAAACAAGCAATTTAAGTACGTTTTCACGATGGTCAACGGCGTGGAAAAGCGATGTAAGTTATTTCCGACTTTCCAACGAGCTGGATCGCCGGCCAGCAGCGCATCGTGTTCCCCGAAGATAAGGTTTTAAGGTCTTAATCCTTCAGGCGAAAAGGAATGGCGGATAGTAAGAGTGGAGGATGGAAAGTCTCTCGAACGAATCCACCCGATAATCTGCGTTACTTCCGACGATTAGCCTAAAGCTAAACGAATTTATACATGTTACTGGTTACATATAATTTGCATATATCATATAATACCTTCCTACGGATTGATTCTTCGAAAATATACATATACTCAATCATTCTAAATGTGTAAATATCCTACTAATAAGACTTCGTATAATTTCAAGTAAAAAACGAGTTTTTATGATAAATTAATAATAAATAACGAATAAATTGACTGATATGTATGTGAATGAAGTATCTAAAGAACCGAATTCATAGGGAACTGTTGAAGTGATCAATACTTCTAAGAAAACTCTACATCTGGTCTTCAGCTTTCACAAGCGCCGATGTCATCGATAGCGCATAGACAAAAGAATACGTCGACGACAGATCATAAGCGGCACACGTGCGACGTTGGCTTCGGCGTTCTTTTAGTCTCAGGGTAACATTGCTAGCGTGCGGATCTGGACCAGCTTACATATATTCCACACTTTGTACTTTACATTCACAATAAATTATATATTTATAATACCTTACAATTTACCCACGCGTTTCTTTAATTCCACATCCGTCGTATAACCTTAACAGGAACTAAAGAAATGAAGCTTCAAAATCACAGTTAGTACCGCGTAAAGCATGGCCAGATCATGGTTCAGTGGAAATTGATCGAACTAGAACGCTACACGTGGTCCCAAGTGTCATTCCATCAATCAGTGCCGGCACTCGATGTAGCAATTTATGACTTCGCTATACCATGACACCGATATACGCGTAACGATAACGAAGAAACAGCCATGAGAAAATAATGGACGAAACCAGGCGAGGATTCGCGAAACGAAAAGGTCAGGAGGACAGTGGCGAAGCGAGTCGTGACGCGAACGACATCGCACTGTAGCACAAGGGCTAGAGAATTTATTTCTCTCGACGAGTGATTTAGAGTTACACAGGAATCGCTGCATCGATGAATTATGATGCGGTTCGCGTCGTCCACGGCGTGCGGTTATTAACTGACAGTTCACAAGTATGCAAGCATAGAAATTACTGTAACGATACTTTCCAACAGATGCCGACTTTCGCGATATTGGTTCGCCTGATTCGAGGTTTTCATCGCGCACATTCGCAGAAACTGTTTTTGTCCCTTTCTGACAAAGTCTAAACGATTGGATGAAAGAAAAATTTTGATGGTAGTCAATGAAGGAAGACATATAAATTATTGAGAAATTACTGTTACCAGTTGTAAGAACACGAGTTAACTTATCTCATTTTTTTATAGAAACGCGGATTGATGTATTGTAGAGGTTTATTGATAAATTGTTGATAAATTGCTGTGTTTGGATGACCCCTAAGTTGATACATGTTCTTGGTTAAATGTTTGTTAAACTGAATCATACGAAAATGGGGATAAAATGCTGATCGAAAGCAAACAGGATAGGGCAGGGTGCGAAATACATGGCACACGAGGTGTTGTAATTTATGAAATATCACGCGCTTCGACAAAGCATACCAAGTAATCGTTTTTCCAATACAACGGATATATATGGAACTAATATCTGAATTTCTCGTTTACCATTATGCATTTTTTTCGAATACTTCATAATTGCATATTTCACGTGTAACGCAAAATATGTATTTCATTGTTTCGAAATTGAACAAAATTTCTTTAACAATAGCTCTTATCCATGGTTTAAATTACTAGACTGCTACTATTAGCATTGACTAGTAGCCATTACCAGCTACGACTAGCGTTTATACAAATTCACATTCTTTTGAACAAAGCTAATAAAGAAATGAAACCTAAACAGAGATTTATTTTATTTATTTAATGTTTTTGCGTATTAATGCGTATTTCTGCACCATTAAATTTTGATATATGCACATGAATCTGACATTCGATAAATTACATGTACTATTATCTTTCGAAAACGCAATTAATTCTTTTCAACATGTAAATAACAAAGGTAAATCGCCCATTTTCAAGAAACTCATAACATACAAGAGTGTTTAAAGATAGAAGTGTAAAATTTCGTCAAAAAATTTCATTTCACTGAACGGAAAACAACGCGGCGTCACCGAAACAATGTCCACGATTAACAATTTAATATCCGTTCCGTTCGCAACGGATCGTTAATCCCGGTGTCGATGAAAACAATTTATTTCGCCGAATTACCGAGCCGTCAGTGTCGGTCGCATTCTACACATAGCATAATGATACACGCGCTGGTTCCCCAAAACGGTCGGAAAATTGATGTTCGTAGCAAACTGACACCGATCTGGGAGGGGATTTTCCCGTCGGACGGTTCTTTTCCGTTCGGCTCGATGATCTGGACGTCGAAGATCGATGACGATCACCGTTATACACAATGATCTCGCGTCAATGGACCAAACGGGAGCTGCCAGCCCGTGAATTCGTTGCGTTTACACTCTGATCGGTATCACGATCCGGGAAGGGAGCCAGGACAAAAAGCCACCTTAAGCCTCTATTGCCTCTCACGTATTATAATTTGACAATTTTAACACGAGACGAATATTAGTTGCCAACTAAATGAGCTATACTAGGTGAAACATGTACAGAGAGGTCGTAAAATTGGTTAAGTCTCATAGTAGACAAGTTTTGAATATTTAGCAGACGGACGGATGTACGATTGCTACACGGGACTTTATAAGTAGAAAATAGTGAGCAATTTTACTTGACGGTGAAAAACAAGTAACTTGAAATGACAGACATCCCAATGACCGAGTGATATATCATCGAATATATTTCACCTAGTTTCCTAGACGAATTTCCAATATAAATATTTAAGCCTGAATTTAACAGCGGATTGCGCGATCGGCGCGTGCGCCGAAATGAGAGCTCGGCTCGTTTGCTCATGGTTTTGCTATTCGTTGACTATTTTCGTGATTGAAATCGAGATGGTATTTGTTGTGGTATGAAATATCTAGTGGACAATAATCTGTAAGTACGATTGAGTCCTTTTCTATAATTCTTAGAAGTTCGCTGGAATTTTTTTCTAATAAAACCAAGTTCTAAAATCTTGTAATCTCGTACGAAAAATAAGCCATACTTTGAGAAATGAAATTGAAAATAAGAACGAAATAGGTTCAAAGCCTAGCCCATACACAACAATTTTCAACTCTCTAATACATCAACCCTGCCCTTCCAAGTGCCCATCAGTCTTCCGAAGCCACGGCGAGGCACGATCTTCCAGATCGTCAAAATTTCCCCCCAATTGGGCTACGCCATGAGCGAACGAATGGTGCTCTGGTGAGTTCGTCTCCCTTCAGAGGGTCCATTGCCCTGCTGGCAAACGGGCAGAGATGAAGGTGGAAGCGCAAGGAAGATTATTTTCAAGCTATTCCCGGCCGTATCCATCTCCGGCGAAAGCCGTTCCGCAAATTGGCGTCGAGTTATCCAAGTGGTCGCTGACGACCAGCGTCAGGAACGAGGAGAGAGAGAAGGCAGTACGGACAAGGGGGTGCAGAAATCGAGTAGTGGTTGGGAAAGAGACAGAAAGACATAACCGCGATAGCTGGCGGATTTCAAGAGAGGGTCGAGTGGATGCGGATACTGCAGTCGGCCAGGTTCGATCTCGCCTCGACTCCGAGAGGATACGCCGTGATCGAGGAACTTCTACCTCCTCCACACAGTCTTGTGCAAGTGTACGACTAATCTGAGGTTAAGCCTGACTCGCGAGAAACCGAGAGAAAGAGAAACGGACGGGAAAGGAAGAGGGAGAATCAAACGAAAGAGAGAGAGAGCGTGACGAAGGGGATGAAAAGAGAGGGTCGGAATTAAGCTGAATACCAACGTGGGTTCGGCCCATAACCCAACTCGCACACTATGTACCGGGAGATGCACTAGCCTAACTCCACTTAAATTAAAGCAATCTATCCTGCGGAACTCTTGTGCTAAGCTGGTAGGTTAAGCGACCGATTACCGGCGAGGAGGAGGCAGCCGGTGTCGTTTTCGTAAGCTTGTAGCCGCCATTCGCCCTGGAAAACCACTTTCCTTTACTTTTCACGCGAACACGTTGTCACCTCGTCGCCGAGGATTTACTTCCTGTGTGCTGCTCTACACGCCCACCTGTCTCTTCTTACCACCGTTATACCTTTACTTGGGAGATGGATCGCGATTCGGAAGTGAGATGTTGCTGTTCGGTACGATTTGAGGGAGAAAAGATTTTTATCAACGATGTTGTTTGGTAGTGGTGGAATGTTATTGATTACAAAAAATTTAGTTTTTTGAATACATATATGATTGACACACATACACACACACAATTGTATTAATTAAAAAATTATTACTGTAATTTAACAAAAATTGCAATTTTCCTACGAAAATTTCGGTCGTTGCGAAATAAAATTACGCAATTACGCATTGCAGAATGGCATTTCCCAGAATGCATTTGCTACTGCATTTATAAAAAGAATACAAAACGATCTCACAACAAGTTCTTTCGAATAATGTGTTTAAACCATTGCACAATTACACTCGGTTTTGTTTCAATTTCCTCGAATCAACTTACCCTGTCGATATTCTTTGAGCCTTTTTCGGGGAATTTAAACGTTCTGTTTGTCTTGAAATGAATTTTCCACGCGGTGTATCGATACAAAGCAAAAAAATAATCGTTTCTCATCGTTCACATTCACGAACGCGAATTTATTCGCCATAGTCAAACATCGGAACAAAAATTTAATAAAAAAGAAAGAAAGGATAATTCTCCTGTAAAAAAACAGTTTCGTTGAAATAGATACGGTATAGAAACATGCATCGACTCTTCCTTCTTCCTATTTGTTCAGTCTTTGACACCGTCTTCCTTTTTCGAGCAGGCGAACAAAGACCCGTTTGATTTTCATTTCCTTCTGAAAGCCATTTGCGGGCAGTGTTTAAACGAGCACACATTCGATTCAAACGGAAGACACGAGAGAAACGATTTTGCACCGCGATTCGTAACATCTCGCGGCTCTTTCATCCATATGTTTATTCTGTGGGATCGTGAGTTATTCGATACATCGCAGACACAAGCGAATGGAAATAGCATGACTGTTGATTGCTAAGGTTGTGACGGAGTGTAATTTGATATGTCTATTTTGTCAGGGGAATAGTCTTAGTTAATCTTCGATTAGGCAATGGAAAATTGAGAAAACAGGGTTTAAATTACACGTCGGAATGTTAATTATTACTTGGTGGGAATTACAGTGGCGGATTAAAATCAACATTTGGAATATCGAATGAAATTATTAGGTAAGTTTGATGAACTATAATTCTCTCTCTACATTGGAAAGACAATCTTCGTTAGAATCTGAAATCAATTGACAAAGATAATAATTATTTAAAGAACATAATCTACAACAAAAGCGTGCATCGATAATCTTCACCAAGCCTACTGAAACTCTTCTTTGATCCAGTATCACGCTATACCTTTATATCCATAAAATATTTTCACGATTTGCTTATTTTCTCCAGAAGTGCGGAGGAAAATTTCCCGATTCAGTCCAACTATGTCGCAGAGAGAATCCATTCGTGATTAATACAACGTAACAGAGTCCATAGATGATGCGGCTAATAGAATCAGTACGAGTTAGCGTGGTCGTTTCGCGCTCAACGTATTCATGCTCGCTCGGTCGCGAATTAGTTAGTTACCGCTCAGAAATTTGGAAACCAAGTTAACGCCTGTTACACGAGCCGTCGCGACGCGTTGCGTTAATTCGCGAGGGGCGGCGGCGCCACGCGCGCTGGAACGACGCGGGAACGACGTTGAAGCGATTAAATCGCGGCCGAATGCCGATCTGAAATTACACACGGTGTACTGGTATTACTGGATCGCATCGTGTCAGATTACGGCTGCATTTCTGTCTTACTTGTCTTACCCGCGACACCGAATGCAACGCGGGAACAAGATACCGGGATAAAAGCGAGAGCATCGGCCAACCATATCTGCTCATTTTTTTTTTTTTTTTTTTTACAGAAGTCCCATGAGCGACAACAGAGAGAACATACCAGATTTCTACTTTTAACTTCTTCTTAGGTGTTATTTCAGTTACTTTCTTCGAGCCTTCTTGTTCCCTTTTCATTTCCTATTTTTCTACTCTTTAGTTTCTACTTTCTGAACCTTTACTTCCTTTTCTTTCTTTCCTTTTTATTCTTTCCTTCATCCTTCTATTCTTTACTTCCTCCCCCTCCCCCTTCTCTCTGCTTCTGTCCCCTCTTTTTTTCTTTTTCGCCGTCTTTCCCCATCTATATATTACTTTTTCCATCAAATACAGAGTCTACAAAAAGTGTAGGTGAACATATTTCATTTCCAAGTTTTATACTTCATTTCCATAGTATCAATTTTTTATAGCTATATGAGAGTGCTACTAAATGAAACGGTAAATATGTTTCGGCCTAATTAATTAGTAGATACTTTTTTTTAAGTAGATTTTTGTTGATTTTCCATATTGATTTTCTGTGTACAAATATATTCTGCAATCGTTGTATCTACTATAGATCTTCTTATCGGTTTTAGTTAATCTTCGTATTAATCACTCGAAATACAACTTTGATATAGAAGAACTGGTAACATCGGTGATTCAAAACTGTTTTCCAAATACAGTGTGTCACGATTTGTTTAGTACACATCTACGTAACGAGATGGACAAGGCTCAACGCTAAAACATAAAAGCAAAGGAACGTGAACGAGAGCGAAAGAGAGGAAAAATGTTGATTCGTCGAGCAAATAGAAAGCGACGAGATCTAAATGAAGAACTCAGCCTGCCTTAACTGCGGTTGAATTACATGGCCGCTGCTTAACGCGTCCCAAGCCGCGTTAATTACGTTAAACTACCGGTAGGAATTAATTTCGTAGCACGGAGCTTTATCTTAGAAAGGATAGATAAGAAATGGCGTGCGATAAAGTGAACCTGGCTGCCCTTGTCACGCCACCAAATTATTTGATTCGCGTCGTCTTAAATAAGGAAGAATTAAGAACGATGGGACAAGCAACGACAGCAGAAAGGTAAACGTAAATAAAACGTTAAGGTTGCATGTAGAATCTGATTGCGCTGTTTGGAAGGAAGAAATGTTTACCGTTGCAGTAGATAAAAAATTATGTTGTGTTGACAAAATAGCGAAAATAATATAGGAAACGTTTTATAGCGAGAATAATTTCGCTGGATAAGCTGTTTCTTTGATAAAATTCGTTTAGTATTACTTATTCGTTTTTTGTTCTTTCGTTATTATGTGTTCAAAACCTATCGTACCAAACGACGTATTCTAACAATTAAATGTTTATAATTTCTATATTCATAATTTAATAGAAGTGATTCTCACCCGAATCCTTTAAATTCTTAAGCAAACACAGCGCGTAAAATAAATATAAAATTTCGTCATTGCAGATTTACAATATCGATGAAGATTACAGATACAATATGACAAGTACCTCAAGTATCCACAGAAACTAGCACAACTTTTCCTTCACGTATAGAAAAAACAATTAGTTTTAATATCTGGGAAAAAGTCAAAAGAACTCGTAAATATTAACTATAAGCATTATCAGAACGCAGAAAGAACGAGCAAAAAAAAAAAAAAACCTTTAGAAACGCACTTTGATTCGTATCGATATCTCGATCGGTTTCAGAGATAGGATCATAGCTGGGCATTCAAAATGCATAGAGGTCCTTGAATGACGGCGAGAATTCCACGAAACGACGTGACCTACTTTTTACCTGGAAATGCGTATGTCGCTAGTAGAAATAGTAGAAAAATTTGGGACAAAGTCAGCGAAGTAGCGCGATCGTGCGGGCGAGACAGAGGTATTAAAATATTAAAATTTACGCCTACACGTTCTGTTGCGTCAAGACGACAGAAAGATCATTTTAAATAGGAGAATTCCCCGCTTTTGGTGAATTGTATTTTACTATGCTACAACGGCGCATTTAGGTTTTCCTCTGGTTTGAAGTAATTGTGCTGTTAATGATTTTGAAATTAAAGAAAACATGTTTCTTCGATTTGACTTCTTGGTTATGACGATGATGCGATCTATGTATGTATGCCTTTCATGATAATTCTGTGATGTATTCTTTATACTTTTACATTTTAAAAAATCCCATAAAACGATGACGGATTAAGAAGTGGTTAAGAAACTGTATTTCCAAGTTCGGAATATATTTTTCGATGACGTAAAACGAAGAATACGGGAGATGCGTTTAAAGGGAGAACGGGAAATATAAAAGGGGGGAACAGAGAATTTCGTTAAAGCGTAGGATTTATTCGTATGAGTTGTATGCCAAGAAAATATGCTCGTAGATCATCGCGACGGAATCGAATTTTACGCAAGAAATCAAATTAAAGTCACAGCAGAGACAATTCGATTTCAAAAATCGTCTTAGGAGAGCCCCTATAGTTATTTCCATATAGATAACAAATGTAACTTCGTTGGAATCGAGTTATGCTTTATCGATTGGAGTTTCGGTTTAAGTTGCTGTCAGATTGAGGAAAAGTGTGCAGCACGTCTAAACCTATAGTGCAATTTCAACGATAATTTCAATCGATCAAGACTATGTAGCGAAGTTATCCAACCATTTCGTTTCTTCCCTTGCTACACGTCCAAAGTTTTTACGTGACCGGGTATTGAGGCTATACAAAGATGTTAAATTAAAAAAACATCGGCTACATAGCTTTTTCATGAACATTTTTTATAAATGAAGATACCAGTGGAAAAGTGATGCAAATGCAAATGGAACGATACATAAAATTCATATTTATCTAGAGGAAAAATTGCTTTAATATCTGGAATCATACAGATTTTTCCATTAAAATTTAGAGATTTTGCCATTGGTACCACATTCTTGAACATTGATTTCCATTACAATTCTATTATCTTGGAATATTATATGTAACATTATATTAAACGAATAACTATGACGAAAGGTTAATTTAAAGTTAAATTCAATTGCAGATCACAGGGTAAATTTATTTCTACAGAAATACTTTACGAATGATTTCCGATATCTAGACAGATATTCCGAGAAAATTTTTTTAATCGATGCACGCTGAACATATTTCAATAAAAAAATGGAAAGTAAGGAAGTTGAACCAGCGAACGATAGGCCGTGAAAGCTTCGACGCAATCAATCATGCAAATCGCTCCCGTTGCAAAATCTCGCAACTCCATGTCGGATTCCATATGGTAATGCCGTTAATATCCAACTGGTATATCGATATACACGGGGATATATTCCATATGCACAGTCAGAGAGGCTCCACATTTGAAACAAAAGATGAGTGGCAATCTGGCTGGTTCCAGCCGTGCGCCATTCATTATTTATTAACGATTAATTGGCTCGTATTGATCTTTGCAGGCGCGTCGCTGTACAAGCTCGCATTATTGCAACGTCATTTCGTGCGATCATCAAAAAATCATTGAACCAATTCGGGTCAAACAATCATCTCCAATCACCGTTGTCGCACCAACAGAAAACTGATTTAAGTCCTGAATTTGTGACAGCGTGACGGACCGATAGATTTTATCAATATTAATATCGACAGAATTATTTTGGCAATTTTGTAGATTGTCCACGGCTGAATGATTAATATTAGGCGAACACGAATGTTGTACGATATCGACTCGTACCGTGACAAAGCGTATTATTTTCAATATAATATCGGCGGCCGCGAACGCGAAATAGCCGGGCTAGTTTATTGCGAGTTACTAGACAGAGAAATGGAAATTCGCACCTTTGAATTGAATACGAGAATACGCGCTCGAATGCCCGAAAACTTCCAGAATCATACAGCGTATATAATCCGACGAATAGAAAATTAATGGTAAACTGTATACATATGTACATAGTTTCTGACGCTTTAAACGTCGAAATGTCACCATGAATATTAACCAAAAAGCAAATCGAGTACTTTCTAAATTACAATTTAAAGTGGAACGAGTGTCCATAATTATCTTGTCTATTTCCAGTCATCACCGAAATTGGACAATTCGACGTCGTTTAACGAAACGAGGTTCCATCGAATTAATTATCGAGTGTTGTTAATTATTGGACTCGGCCAATAAAACGTATGCCCATAAGCTGACCATTGGCACATGGGAACGAGGACGAAGAGAGGAAAAACGAAACAAAGGCCCTTCGTGATCGAGCGAGTAAGAGGGGCCGCATTTGCGCGATGGAAAATTTGCAAAACACCGAATTTCGATTACCCATCCGCGTGGCGAGAGTTAAAAATACCAGAGGGAATGAATTATAATTACCAAATGGTACGAATGGCGTATGGACACGTTCTCGAAAATTAAAGTAGTTTAAAATTAAAATAGTGGTCGCAGTTGAAACGACTACGCGGTCTATTAATTGAGACGTTACAAACGACCAACGTCGTTACTAAATTCGTTGTGCTTGTATAGTGATTTGTCCTGATTCTTTACAAGGTAAAGGAATTAGGATTACTAGCATATACTTGTTAAGAAATCAACGAGTCATTCGGTTGAATAGTTAGCATTTGGTCTGGTAAAATAGTCAAATTTGATTGAATACAATTGACATTAAAATTTACGTTATATAATTTACTACGTTAATAAATTTACGTTCTATTAATAGCTAATTATTAGTATATACGAAAAGATCTTGTAATAAACGAAAGGCTGCAATTGGAAAATGCAAATATAGATTAGAAAGTACAAATTATACTTAAATATATGTAACGTAAGGAGACATTTTATAGCAAATTAGAAGAATACAGAGCCGTATATGAATAAAACTTAATTTCGCGTAATTCTTTCAAAGTTCGTAATCTCTTCTGATTTGCAGATTACAATTTCCAACTAAAAAGAAAATCCAACTAAAAATACTTGACAGATTCAACGAATAATTGTCTGAAAAGGATCCAGCTGATAATCAAGATGACTGTCATGATCGTACACTTCAATCATGTTACGGAGGTTCCGTTTTTTGTGTTGTAGAAATTATCATCGAGGAAAGAACGAAATGCAAATCGGTCGATCGTAATCGGCAATCTAAATGTCGAGTATTGTTCACCACGGTCTACGATTTCACGTTACACGATTGCGACGGCACGATGTCAGCGGGACTGTGAATTCTCAGCGACCATTCGTTTTCGTGCGGACGGCACGTAAAAAAGAGGGAAGAAGAAAATGTCAGAACCGGAGCGCAACGGTTTAGGCAGCATATCGAACCGAAGGCACGTACACGTCCGTGAAAAAAAACCTATTTATGTTTGCATGTCTGACCGAAGCGCATGCAGAGAAATGATTTATTACCGGCGAGATTTTGGTCAAGCAATCGGATCTTCGGGCAATTTCGCGAAGTCCCGTGTTATAACGTCTAATTGCACTGACTACTGATCAAACGTTCTCAGTGGAGCGTATGTTTCTGTATGTAAAAGATACCTCTCAGAATTTTAAATGAGCAATTAATTTAATTTCGTTCACTTCCTTGAATACTAAAAAAATTGACCTGTTAGATCTTTCAAACCACGAAACAGCAGAGAATTGTGTATCGAAAGTACTTTCAATAGTATTAAAGAATAAGAATATTGGAAGTTTCTGACAATTGCCGTAATTTGTTCAATCTCTCGACAGTAAAATTTTAGGACTTTTTAGTCCTTAGTTTTATTTTTAAATCACTTAAAAATTTTATCATTTCTGAGGAATATAAATATTTTAAAGGCGTTTGATTTTCATAATATATCACTTCTGTAGATAAATTATTCAAATTGAAGTTTACACCGTTCGAAGTGTATTGGATTTGTAAAAAGTATAACAATCCTGAATTTCATTAGTTTGTTTCATAATGGACGATTCATTTTCAACGTTAAACGATTTTTTCATCGGTCCACTTCTTTCGAACGAATTAATCTGATCCTTTCATGGCGCGGCGCGTCTCGATTCTCAAAGTAGTCGCATCCTATGAGGATCAGACAATCGGTTCTGGCCGGCTGCACCGGAAGCACCGTCCAATTGCAAGGGGGAAAAAAGTATTCAAGCAGCTTTTAAATCCGAAAGCGTACGCTACTGCCATCTACGCGTTGACGTGGAAAACTAGAATCCAGCGAGAACGACGAATTCTCTGCTCTGCGTGTATATATACGTCACATCGTGAGAAACCGGATTTCCCTCGAGTCACCCCTTTGTACGGGAAAAAGAACTCCCGAAATGTGTCCCGTAATCGTCAACCCATGCTGTCACTATTTCGACTCACGCATAAAACTTTCAAACAAGTTCGAGACACCTTTCTCTGTTTGAAATTGTTATTTGATCATTGCAAAGAATAATTTGTATCTCTAATAATTCACAATAACTAGACTTTTATATCAACGATGTAACATTTGATTAACTTGACTAATTTTGACTGGATCCTATTTCCATTATTACAACAAATAATTTTTATCTTTAATAAATCACGAACGCCATCGATTGGTTCGCGAAAAATTAAATATTATACCCAGGGAAACATATTTCATTAATTTTGACTCAACAACTTACCAAAATTCCAAACTTCATTTTTCTTACTTAAATTTCTTAATGAAACTGAGGGCCGTCTTACCTGAAAACAAAGAGAGAAAATAAAACTTAGACATTACTTGTTAATGAGACTTTTTGTTAAGTGTTGGTAGCCACTATTTAGGGATGCAACAGAGAAGATTCAGAAGCTAACAGCTGCTTTGTAACGCAAGAATTATATTTACGCGGGATGTCGCTACTACGCTATGAAGAAACATAGGTGCACATATGTTAGGAAATTTATTGGTCCCGATGAATTTAGATGAGAATCAAGGCTAACTATAGCTACAATCCCTGATTATTCTACAGTCGGAATCTCTGGTAGAATTAACCAACGTCACGGCACAAAATCTTCAAATATTCAAGAAACTGGAAACCATTACGGTACGAACAAAATAAGAATAAAAGGAAAGTCGACTGAAATATTAACAACGACGCGAATTAGAGATCAAAAGACAAGGATAAATAACGGACAAGATTATCCATCGATTAGGTATACGAATTTAATAGAAATTTATTCTCCTGATAATTCTATTCTGTTAGAGATAACTTTGGAAACATTTCTTATCCTCACACGTTATACCGGATAATCTATCGCATTAATCTATTTCAATAATATATCTTTTCATATCTTCATCTTTTTCAAGCATATTGTAAAAGAAAATAATTAACGGATGTAATTTTACGAATCTTAGTTTACACATGTATCATTATTATCGATCATGTTACGTTTGTGGTCATTCTATTGTTCGACGTACGAACAATTGAAGCAACAAACGTATAGTTCAGAAGCTACGATGACCAACTACAATTATCAATTGAATACCAGAATATCGAGAAGCGATAATGTTGAAGATATATATTATTTTTGAAAAGTAATTTTATAATTTACTTTGTAATCCTTATACCATCTCCTTACGATAGATAAACTTATGAAAATAAGTTATTTGTTTTTTAAGTAGTTCTAATGTAAATTCCTAGATAAAAACAGAAGGTGTAGTTGATCAGTCTGGCTTCTAAGAAGTTCAGAGAATAATAGCGTTACACGGTTTTTAATTTCTTGATACTGTCGATTCTATAATATGCGCATATCGAAATCGTCTCGAAACCAGAACGATAGCTATCCTAGAGTTCGTCGTAAATCACTGGCCGATTCGATCGCAGCGAAAAGCTCCGCATCATCCGTCTCTGACAAAGTGTAGACCTGCCAAGGGATCTTCCGCTGTTGGAAACTTCCGGCCGTTATTTACGGAGTCTAGATTGGTGGTACTTCGTTCGAGTTTCGGCGCGAAACGTGAGGTTGAAATCGCAAATTGATCTCGACTCGTTTCAGAGGCGGTTACCTTTTATCACAGCTTCCTCTCTCTTTCCGCGTTGGTATAACTTTCTCGAATCGATTCTGTGTAACGAACATAATTTTCTTGGACTGTGATTGTGAATTATGTGACTCAGATTCGAGATTTTACTATCAATTTACAGAAAAGCGTACCTATTAGCGATACTTTGACGTTAATAAATGAGAAAAAGAGACAGCACGTAACTGTAATTCGCTTGTGAAAACGAATGTAGCGTAATGTACAGTGTAAACAATGTATGTGTGTATGTTGGTGTGTGAAAGAAGCAAGAATTATTAGAAGGCTACTTTGCATTCTTCCTTAAAGTGTAATTCTCCTTATAATTTTATCTTAAACAAATTAGTATTATAAGAATGACATCTTAATATGTTGTAAGAAAGATTATAAGATACTTCTGACATATTTTTACTTATTTTATCGTCAAATATGTAAATTGAATATCTTGTTTCGCGACAAAGATTTTCAGTCTGAATTTGGAATTTATCGCAAGAAAAAAAAAAAAAAAAAAAAAGACTAGTAAGAAAGAAAAAAGATATTGTTAAAATATATTATCAAGTGTCCTACTCTTTTATTAATATTACCAATGTTTGTCGATTATTTATTTCACTAAAGATCCATTTCTACTTCCGTCGCTTCTATACCATCGTTTTACAAATTCCTCAAGAACAGCTCACAATTAATTCACGCATTCTTGTGCACAATCTCGCGATCCCTGAAACCCAATCGTACACGGGTTACTTTATTCAGTCGTTCGGCTTCCATAAACGTGTAAAACCCCTGTCACGCGCAATCATCATAAAAAGCCGGCGGGGTGGAACGCGAAAGAAAAAGAAAATCATAAATACACGGAGGAAGTGATGGCGTGTAATACCATTAGCCGGAGCGTATCTCTTGAATCACGGTTGCCCTTAAAAAAGATTTCAATAAAGCCGCAACGACGTCCACAGCGAGGAGGAGGACGTAATTCAAGCGTTTTTATCCGATCGCGGTGGCTCGATCGATTTTCCCATAAGTCCGTGAGCCGTATCGTCTCCGTAAGGAACTCCCGGTGAGCATAAAACTTTCATTGGATTCAGTAGTTACGTCTCACTCGATTCCCAGACGGGAGAACAAACGGAAACGAGGCAACAAGCTGCCTGTTCGCAATATAATTTTACCTAATACCGGACAAACGAAACAGTTATACGAATGTGAATCGAGCAAATGCTACAGCAAAGGTGTATAAGAGCGAAGTCTGACCCTACACCAGGCGGCAGTCTAGGTCAGACATGAATTCTTGATATCTAAAGCTTCGACTTAACCATAGACACTGGGTCTCCGATGTGTGCTCCGCAGCGCTGCCAACCGCAAACGCCTCTATGACAATCCCGTGGTATGTTAACGTCAGTCTACCGCTTGTTACCAACTCTCACCTCTCCTCTATCCCTGGTGCAATTGATCCGTGCGCGGGACAGCTGCATGAAGAAAACGCGCCCCGTGCAATCAGCGCACGTGTAGACCTCAACCGTAGGGCGTGTGTCGCTTGAATCTTTGATGCTGAGCTCGCTGGACAATTTCATGGATACGAGTATTAACTGTTAACTACATGGACACAGCACAGTTAGGATATTTCTAGACAGTATCTGGGGTGAATTTACAGATGGCAATTATTTTCTTGCACTGTTTTAATGCTGCGGAAATTTCTACAGCAAATTGAGGATTTTGTTCCTTTCTATGATGTACAAGTGTTTGCTAGATATTATATTAACAGAATGAATATTAGACGAAAGATAGTATTATGAGTGATTAGTATTGTCAGATATGTGCGGTGAATTTATGAATAAAGATTCACAGACGCTGAAGCGTTTTCCATTATCCTTGATTTATTATGAATAATGTTTATTCGACCAGACGCGGAGACACGCGATCGCGAGGAAGAGCGTCAACGGGAGTCGTAAGTTCCCGTTACGATTAGACAATCGACGCCACGAACTGATCGATCCCCTATTTCAATTAGAATAATAGAAGTGGTTTAATTAGTATAACACTTGATTAACAGTTCAAAGATAGTATATATTTCCAACAACTTTGTAAAGAAGATAGTTACGCTGGTGTGTAAGGCATAAGTTAAGTAGGTGAATGATTGGAGGGTGAAAACTCGGTAAAGAGATGTTGACCGATCTAAAGATGATGAACCAGTGAAGTCCGGTGACGATGCTGTTGCAAAGGAAAACTCCTACTCGGTGGGAAACACGGGAAAACCTACGTTTTCCAATTTTTACCTGATGGAGCAAACCGTAAGGAACCTCTTGACATGAAAATATTTTATGCCAATTGACGGTCTTAACGGTAAATCAAAAAGACTCGTTTTATGACAGTTCCTTAGGATTATTGCGATCTGCTTAATTCTATGTGCACAGCTGGTGGCCCCCTCGAACGTAAAGAGTCACCGGATGTATCAAATAGATTTAGATAAAGTTATTAAGAATTCTAAAACATTTATTCTAACGTAAGTCTCACATAACCACGTTTCTTGCGTCAACCGTATATCAGTCTAAAGCAAATTCTACACATAAAAAACATTCATCGAAGGCTACAAAATCTTGATTCAGGTGATATCAAGCGTGACGAGCATTTACCTCCAGTTTTCGGTTTGTGTTCGCGAAGCCTAGTCAGGCGATTAGCCAATGCCGGCTGGATTCAGAGGCAATTCGTCTAGCTGGCGCGCGGCAATCGGTTCACTGGTCGAACCGTTCTATGGCCGGTAAGCTATAGGCGTGCATCTCGCCTCAGCGTCCCGCGTACGCGCTATCCCACATATATATCAGCCACGCAATTGATATATCATCCTATTGGTGAGCCACGTGCGCAATTGTTCGTTTACACGAACACGCGCACAGCGCGTTTACACGACCACTTGGCCGATCCACGTGTGTTCAACCTATTCGCCGAAAATTCGTCGATATCTCGATCCTCTAACGATCTTCTCTCTCTCTCTCTCTCTCTCTCTCTCTCTCTCTCTCTCTCTCTTTCGTTCTACCCCACTCTCTGTTGTAGTTGTTGTGTCGACGTCGTTGTGTCGCCGTCGTTGTGTCGTCGTCGTTGTGTCGTCGTCGTTGTGTCGCACGCTAACCCACGTAGAAGCCGGGAATTATCCTCGAGACCGGAAGATCAGTTCCCAATAATCCACGGCACGCGCATTTACATCGGGAACGAGGTAATAAATACAGCGTTTACACGGAGACCGGGTCGGTCCACCTGCACTATAGACGTGCCCGGGAGTCAGGGAAAGGGGTCGGATAAATTCCTGGCCACGGTCCAGCGTTTCGAGTTTCCGAAACGGTTTTCCCGATACAAATGGACGCTGCTGCCGAGCACAGGCACCGAAGGCCAGCGAAACTGTGAAACTACCAAACTACCCTACTAAATGAACCAGTCACTGTCCAAAGGATTGAGAATAGAGGAAGAGGAGATAAAGATAGAAGAAGCGAACACGAGCTTCTTCTGCTTCTTCGATTATCGCGTGCAAACTGTGATCGATGATTTCTTATTTACCATAGGGTACAAAACAAGCGGATTGTATGTATGTGTGTATATAGTAAGATTGATGCAATGAGAACGAAGGAAAATCCGAGAAACCATTGAATGTACGGTACACATTGTGGAATCTTCACACTCACGTATCATTCTTTTAATTGCCTATTGCTTAATATTTTAAAAAACTATAAATTCCAACGAAATTATAAATTCCAAGAAGAAGCAGGGAAAAATGCGTTTCATGTATGAAGTGGAAGAAGATACCGAGCTGGTCGGCTAGTCACTAAAGCTACGTAGCAAGCTCGTGGCTTACACACAGGATAGTAGAAGCCAGACCAGAGGGTGTATTTGTATGTTACATCCCTGTATAAGGTATAGTTAAACGAGGACTTTCGAGAATTGTGTTTAGTGTACATCTCTGCCGACGAGTATAGAAGGGCCACCACAGTAGCCATATGAACTTGTTCTCTAGTGGAGAACAAAGAGAAAATTGTTTGTAGTAGAACATACCTACGAGAGTAGACTCGCGCAATCTCTAAAAAATTACTTCCTAACTATTCTTTCGAGGAATCCAGCGAGATAAGATCTCGAAGCTAACACACCAAGGTAATTAACTAATTTATTAGGTTAATTTACGTCGCGAGATAGCATCGGTTGGCTCGAAACGAGAAGATTCGGTTTCCTTTTCTCCGATGTGTACTGCTTTATTATCCCATTTCCTAAGTGGTCGAGCAATCGTGAATATTCCATCTTATCAAGGAGCTCGCGTCGCGCAGAATATCGAAGGTATTCGCAATTGAAGCCGCTGTAAATAGCACGGTATCACGAAACATTTGATATCGGCGAAGTCGATACGCAATAAAGATAATAAGCAACAGGGTAATTAGCGAAAAGCCACTTAGCAGCGTATTAATAACGCGGAACGAATAATTCGCCGATCGCGGTATAACGCGTTCTAACTGAGAATCGCGCGAGTGTTTTAGATATTGCTTATTCTTGTATGTTTCATGTATCGATTACAATTTATCGTTGGAACACACCGGCTGCCGTATAATTACGTGTAACTTTACGACATATATACGGGGAAACGTATAAAATGTTATCATGCAAAATAGTTTAAGAGATTACTCTTCATCTACGAGCGGAACGGTAATTATGAATAGTATTACGCGAGCTATTTGTTAGTAATTGCCGATTGCTCGTCACGAATGCTACGGTGAAGTAATTTTTCGTTTTTGCGTTATTGAATTACCAGAGGAATCCTTTGGGGATTCTTCCTTTTTCCATGAAATTCTGTTTGGTGATTTGTTACATAAATATTTGTTTTTATGATGGATAATGTTCCGCGTGCTACCTTTTTTTCCTTTTAATAAAAGCCTTCAGAAAGCTAAAAGAAGAACGTCGGAGAAGAAAAACAAATAAATCGCCGATTATTCTCAGGCATTAATTCTCCTTGAAACGAAGTTCGTGGATCGAGCAAAATATATCTGTAACTTACAGTAAAGTTCGATTACGGCGCAACAAGAGAGAGAGAGAGAGAGAGAGAGAGAGAGAATTCGCAAAAAAAGAGAAATGCAGTGGATTAGCCGCGGTGTCAATGCAAAACGCGAAGGAAGACAAATCACGATACGCTGGCAAAACCTCACAGACCATTAAACGCGGCCCTTATCAACACATAAAACAATGACATCCTCGTATCGGCGGTTTATGCCCTTCGTTCATTCGACAATGTTAGGGGCTCGCGTGTTGAACTTGCTATCTCTTTTAACACGTGCGTGACGATCCACGATGAAATCACGTTGCAAATCAAACGATTTGCGCACCGATGCAACCAGAAGACACGATCGTTGCAATCAGTTTATCCTATTGTTAGTTTTTGTAATTTAAAGTGGACTAGTTTTGGATATGTTGAAGATGCTTGAAACTTCATAATTGACTGTTTCAAAGGGGTGAGAGATTTAATATTATGAGATAATATGTAGGATCTATTTTTTATAAATCTCTTAATTTTATTGCATAGGTACACGACTAGTATTCAATTTTTAAGAAACAGACGATTTACTTTCGTAATGTGTAAGATACAACATTAAAAAAATAGTGGCTTCTGAACGGCGCAATTGTGGGGTAAGTATCCCAATAGTATTACTATTACATGGTACACTGAAGTTAATATCGAGTTTTATAAAGATTCAAATTTAGTTTGGCATCGCGGTGTAGAAAATTACAGTTGGGCGTCGTTAACTCTACGCTAATTCGTTGTGTGCACGTGTAATTACCATCACCGGCGACACTGTACTGCGTGAATTTCTATGGAATTAAAAGTTTGAACTCGAATGGGCAATGTTTTGTATTAAACTTTCCTACCAGAATTAGATGTTTTATAATAATAAATTGAAAATTGTTTTACCCACTGTCTTATTATACAACAATAAGATACATGTCTAAAGTTAAATACAAGTATAAAGTTCAGACTCTGTAAACGAATTACAAATTTTCAAAAAATGTTTGAAGAATACAAAGAATACAAAAAAAAAAAAAAAAAAACAAAAAGATAGAATACAAGAGAAATTACATAAATTTACACATTCACATTGTAATATCATTTTATCACGAAAATTTGTAGAATCCATCAATCCGTAAGATCTACGCTGAAATCGCTTAGAAAAAGTTATCAAAGACCCATCAAATATTCCACGCACAGACAGGCAACTGCGGCTATTGTCCGCGAAACCATTTCCAATCCTCAGCTCCAACAATCGAATTCGCTATTTACAATTCGAGCCCGTTTCGCGTGGAACAAGGGAACCATCTTCCGGCGGGCAGTTCGCGGAACATTATATGACAGTCCGGCGCGCTAGAAAAGTGCACGAGGAAACGAGAAGGAAATACGAGGGCCTGGAATGGAACAAGACGACGGTCGGACGAGAGCAGAAAATAACAGAGCGAACAATTTGAGAGATTACAGAGACCCTGGTGCTGGTTTCCAATCGGTTGAACCCGGCCGCTGGCCGCATACCTTGTTGCCCGTCTTTCTCCGTCCATCTTCCCACAGCCAGGTTTCTCTTTTTCCCTTGGCTCCGTTGTATCCCAGCGATGTGGCCGTTTTGCATTTTCTGTTCTGCATTTTGCGTTTTGCCACGCGTGCGCTCCACAGACAAATTTAGCGTAAATAATACGCGTTCCGGCTAACTGCATCGCGCGCGTTGCTTTCTAACCCACCGTGTCGCAATGCAGAATCGAAAACCTTCGATAAACTTGTCGTACGGGTACAATGATCGGGTGAATGATCAGATGAATCATTTTATATTTGGTGAATCGAGGTAAAGATAGGCAGAGGAGAAATTTGAAAAGTATTTAACTTATTAACGAGGGTTAATTGTTAATTTGAATCAGTATAATTTAATAATACTCACGTATTAGATGATACTTGTATGATGTTCATATAATTAACCATAATAATAAATATTGATATAATATACATGACATTTTAATATAATTTTAATTGCAGAATAAGGACGTTTTATCGAAGCTAATATGTGAATAAATACCAGAAATATTAGGAACATCATTATCCATTGTGAGCAATTTTCTTATCATCCGCAAAGGTCAATCAAAACCCAAGGCTATCAATCTCCCTCCACCTAAACACGTAGCGATTTACAAGTTTAAAGGTGACAATAAGTACTTCCCAGTAGATACATTATGCGATTGTGCATTCAACTTACGTACATAGGTACATGCATACGTGACACGGTCAGACGCGACAAGATATATACATGGGCTTTCATGGCGTGTCGCAGCTACACGGAGGTCCCTGATAGCTGCTTTGAAGCTTGGCCCATCTAGCCGCTCTCCGTGTACACCCCTTCCTGCGATCTTCTTCACCTATCCTACCCCCGTTGACCATGTTTGCACGGTACCGGTTATAGATTTGCGCGCGTACACGTGAGTACGCTTGCACGCACGTGCACGCGGCTGGACAAGCTCCCCAGGCTCTGACGTACGAGGATTCCAGGCTGATCCGTCTTGATTTAGAAGCGGACTACGCGCGCTGTGGCCGGATACCGACCGTCCGAATTGAATGCCGGTTACGGAATTAATTCGAGCCGCGTCCGTTTGATCGGCGATTCGATTGAATTCGGGCCCTAACTCGCCTCGAAATATTACCGCCGTCTCTGTTTAACAGGCTAAGATTAGCGGCCCCACGATTCCAGCTGCCAGGTTGCGGGAATATGTTTCGAGCGTGGCTCGGTATTTTGGCAAGCCTGGAACGCTTACCGACCGATCTGATGGTATATCGACCATTTCGACCAGAGAATTGCCTTTTGCCGATGGTCCTCTGGATGAAGAGGGTTAGTAGTGCGAAGAGGGGCGCGTTTAAATTATCGTGCATCATTTTGACATGTTCCGCTGCACGTTTCTGATTCAAAGTTTCATCGTCAACTGTTTTAGAAAGGTGGCAAACCATGGAAGTGGTATCTGCAGTAATGGTTGCTAAATGTATTGAAATTGCCACGATCCTTTAAATGACCGTTTAAGAAGAAAATGTAATATATTTTATGTAACAGAATAATGAATATTCGACAATGGTAATGTCATAAAATGTTATGTAGACGTAAAACAATCCCCAGGAGTCAAAATATTTATTATTTATATTAAAGAACAGAATAAATGACATACCTGATGCTACGCTAACTTCGAGTAAATTAATTTACCAATAATTGACCAATAATTTTGGACAAGCCCAATATCTTTAAACGCAAGACGAATCTTTCAATCTCTAGAAGTACAAAACGAAGAAGGGGACGCAGGCAGTCGAGGGAGGATAAACGTCGGGGCAGGGAATTCACGATGCAGCGACAGGGTGGAACACGAGAGCATTTCGTCAACATTTCTGGCAGCAAGTCGGTCGCGAGATTTCCATCTGTCACGAAACGATGCCGGCTAAGAAGCGTTGGCGGAGGATGAAAGAGAGAGTGAGAAAGAGTGAGAGGGGGGAGAAGTGAACAGAGAGGGATGAACGCAGAGGCGAGAAAACGTTTTCAAACATCCGCCGTAGCCTGTGCATCTCAAGCAAAGTGAGATGTCTTAGCCGTTGACGGTGGATGGTCGTCGATGTGGAAGGCTGGCGCGTCTGAATCCTGAGGGAAGCTCAGGAGAAAACGTGGAGGGGTGGAAAACGAGGCGACGAGGGATTCCGACGGGAAAAGGAACGTAAGACAGGAGGGCAGAATGCGAGAGCAAGAGAGCTAGGAACCTCGCGAGAAGAAGCCACGTCGACCGTAGGGTAGTTTATTTGGACACTGATTTGAAGCGAACGCTCGGAAATTTGACATTCCCGTGAACTTTCCGTAGTGCAGCCAGCTTACCGTATGCCTCTGGAAAACGGCCGCCCGCTGGGAACGGGTTAGCATCCATGGATATTTCGTATTTTCGCCGAGGCCAAACCTCTACCGAACGACCCCTCTCCCGAATACGTAAACGGCGAGTTTCGGTGAATTTTACAGAGTCGCCACATGCGCCTCACCGAATGGCTTCCGAGTGATTCCTTGCCCTGCTGTTCGAGTAGAAAAATACTTTCTGGAATTCCGACGAAAATCGACAAGAGATGGTACGGACACATATCATAATTGTAAATGAAATATAGAAGAATTTTCTGATTTTTCTAATTGAAATAATTGTTTTTCTTTTGGAAGTACGGAACAGAAAAATTATTAACCATGAAAAATAATTATTATATAATTTTCCAATCGTAGTAAGAGGTTTCCTTTTGCGTAGACACCTCTAAAAGATCGCCGTTCAAATCTACATAATCTCTCTTTGAAACAAGTACATATCACTTAAGACAATGTCACAATTTTTCAAACAGGATTATAATGTAAACCGCTCGGCTCAGTATCTTAGAGTCTTACACAAAGCAAGCTACATGTACACTAAAATGAAAAAGTATAATTTTTGTCTTCGGGCGGAAAGATTTCGACACCTGGGACGCCAATGAATCGCACGATCTATATATATATATATATATCCCAAGTTCCGTTTTGCTTTGACGTAGCCTAGGAGGGGAAGAGGAAGACCTTTTGACCCGGTGCATCTTTATTAACACACGCAATCCCGATTTATTTCTGGGCCGATTAATCCTTCTGCACAGCACGAACGTCTACAGAAAAGAAAACGAAAGCTTCGCGGAAGTCTGTCGTACAGGATACATTTATAGCGGCCCTCTCGGCCCCATCACGTTGGATACCCGCTTTCGTCGTTTTATCCTCCGGTCAGTTACGCGGAAACAGTGAATGGAATAACGGATAGAAAGCATTTCGTACTTCGGCAAGTTATTGCCATGTGGATGGAAACGTTGGAATGATACTGTCGCGCGTGAAAATAAACTATCATCTAAGAATCGGCGATATTTTTAGAAATCCATTTTCTAATGTCTTTAAAATTTACATGCCTCGTTTTTCTCATTTCAACACTTTTACAATTAAACAGACGCCATGCTGATTAACTCCGTAAATTGGAACGTGTAGGAAGATAATTATAAACACTATTTCCTTAAATTTAGCTTAGAATTTGGAATTATTTATACCATCACTTTATGATAAATAATTTTACAAAAATCAAATATCTTCTCTGAAATGACAATTATATATTTGGATAATTTGTAGGAACATAAAAAGTGAGGTTGGTCAATTTGGTTGCTAAAAAAAGCTCAAATCATTCCTGAATCTCGTATCCACCTAAAGCCGTTGCGAATGATCTAGCAACTGATACAGCAATTTAAAAAAAGAGAATATTCCACGTAATCTCTAGACATGCGTATAATGCACCATATAGTCTCCTATCTCTTACAGAAAATTTGTGGAACTGGCGTAATGGCGTGCGAGATAACCAGGGGGAAAAACTGTCGAAATCGTTATCGGCGTTGTTGCAAACGTAGCACCGTCAATGATTGACTTCAGCTTGGCTCATTACTGTACTGACACACACGGCTGCGCCCTGATAACGGTATTATCGACATTTGCTCGATACCCCCTCTGTATGCCATTCTCGTCGTTGGTTACGCGTGTTTCTCTAAACCGTTCCGGTTGTTTATTTTACCTCTTCGCGGCACGTGAGAGAAACCGAGCATCGACCGTGGACACACCACTGTGATGCTCGTAGCCAGAGATAAAAATGAAATTCACCCGTGGGTTAGATACTTTTTGATATATAGACGAATATTCCGCGTGTTACGAGGCTGTGAGACGCGAAGATTATACGTTGCGAATTCGTAATCCGATTACGCGTGCACCAGGAATTAATTCTACGCCGGTAATCCGTGCGCTACGTGTCCAATTCGAAGAAGGGCCATGATGTAGAGAAATAGGGAGAGACAGAAAAAGACAGAGAAGGAGAGAGAGAGAGAGAGAGGAGAATATTATTTTCAGAGGTCTGCTAGGCCACGAAACGCGGTTAATTAAAGTGTTCTGTAAACTGACCGTTTCTGGAGGGTGCCACGGCCCTGCGTAAGAGGGTGTAAATGACATCAATTGTAAATATTCGAGGGAAGCACCTGCTCGTGATTCACACGTTCACACATGGATCCCTTTCCACAGGATAATGCGATAAATATATCAGATTTTGTTTGGATTGAAGTGCAACTTTCGCTCACAGAATTAAAAGATTTTAATTATTTGTATGACAAATGAAAATATATTACTAGAAATAATTCGAGAATCTATCTCCTCGTCGCTTTG
Source organism: Bombus fervidus (assembly GCF_041682495.2). NCBI lineage: Eukaryota > Metazoa > Arthropoda > Insecta > Hymenoptera > Apidae > Bombus > Bombus fervidus. Next base: position 1,030,246 of record NC_091523.1, on the reverse strand, counting down.
ATTTTTATATCTATCTCTTGTGTCTGCCATTTCAGCTTTTATGAGTATTTTAAAGTTACTCTTTGTTACAGTATGATATGAATAGTCTTAGTTTATCAAGCATGCAGCACTTTCAAGTTTTGCTGTTCACTTGGCTAGCACAGTAGAACCGTATACAATAATCGTCCTTTAATTATTTTCAAATAGAATAAATTATGGCATTCTAAAATTCAGCTCTGAATTGAGAGAGTTAACCGAAGAGAATATTAAAAGAAACAAGAGAAAATGAACGCTCGAATAATTCGTAGATGTCATGTAAAAATAAGGAACAGTGTGATTGTATAATTTATCGGAATGATGAATGCAAATTTAAGGGAACTAACAAGTGCTCTCTATTAATAATGATACGTACCTACAGAAACGGATCAGGTATCAATCCTGACTAATTTGAAGGTACATCGAGCCGATACTCTACACGGGGAAGGTGAAAATTCGTACTGTTTTGTTCGTTTAAACGTCTCTCTATCTCTAATTTTATCAGGAAGTTATTGAAGTATATTGTTTCATTCTGTAAACTATTAAACAATATCTCTAACAGAGCACATAGTTAAATAATTTATAGCAACATAATTAACGGAATTATCAATCCAACATTAAAAATCATCATAACGAGGAAATTCAATATTTTCCAATATGGAAAACGAGTTGTAAAACAAGTGCGTTTTAAAATAAAATACATAATGCAAATAGTGTACAGAGAAATTTAATATCCTCACATGTTTGAACACCACTTCAACCGTTATTCCATCGCGAAACATTATCGTATCAATAATTCTCGCTTTCAAGTGGCGACATATTCCTCCAACTGTTGGCACGCGTTGAAAAAATTCGGTCATATCGTTTTTCCTCGATCGTCTGCAAAAGTGATTATCCGGCGTTATATACTTTTTCCAAAGCTTTCGCGTTAAAGCAAAAGGAAAACGAAATAAAGAAAAAAAGAGGAAGAGAAAAATTGAGAAGGAGGAAAAAGATAAAAAGAGCCAGCCACCGTCGGAAATTCGCAGACCACGTGATACATGCAAGTGAGGGAAAGTTAAACGACCATCGAATTTACAATAAATCTCGACAGAGCTTTTAGTACTTTCCTGTAGATAAGGCAAACACGTTAATGGATTTTTCCAGCGGCGCTCTTTATCCGTACCATGGACCAACCATTTTCTATGCACCTATACACGTAGCGAATAAACACGATAACCTAATTCAAATTGGCTTATCGCCTCGGTTCACCGTAAACATTTTTCGCCGCAGCTCTCGATGCAGGGCAGAAAGAGCTAGACTGAGAAAGCGAGACTCCTGCGGGCTCGTATCGTTCCGTTCAGTTTACGAAGCCGATCGCGAGAAGCACGGGGAGAACGTTATCGGCTGCAATCACGTGCACGTATATGCGCGCGTGCACCATATACGCAGACCAAGTTTCGCACTGAAATCTCCGGGGAGGAAGTTCGTATCGCAGATTGCAGCATACGACGGCGGCATCGGGAAATACTCGATTCCTGTTCCAGAACAAGAATACGATGATGAAAAGGAGCGGAACGGGAGACAAGTGGAAAGAGGACAGGAATAAAAAAAGCTACCAGGATGGGCGTCCTTACGAATTCAGCCTGCGAAAGGCATACGAGAGAGGCAGATAAGCAACGAACGATAAACAGAAACGACGAAAGAATAGAGAGAGAAAACGAGCCAAGCTCGTCGAACTACGATTTGGAACGTTCAGAGTGCAACGAGGGAAAAGATGGTAGCCGACGGAGGCCGATGAAAGGAACAGCGCTCCACTGGCAAAACAATCAATTATCAAGAAAAGTTTCGAAAGCAACTGGGATTCGTTCGACTGTTTCTCCTCGGTTCGAAAGCCGATTTTTGCGATCAGTTTCGAAAGGGCTGGGTATCCAACAGGAGAGATAGAAAGAGGAACCAAAAGTACAACAGAAAAAGAGGGGGAGAGAGAGAGAGAGAGAGAGAAATGAGAAACGGATCTCGGCTACTTTACTCAAACTCCTGGAAAAGTTTTCCGTTCTGACGTCCTCCTTCTCTCTCTTTCATTGTGACCCCACTTCGTTCACCAACGAACTCCGCAACCATGCGACCCTTCAGGCAGGGGAATTGATTCGTGTTCCGTACTTTGCGCGATTACGACGACCCTCGAATATAAATCGACAGCTCCGATAGAACCGACAGAGATGAGTTCTAGTCGTGGCGCGCCGAGGATCGAACGCCGTCGATGTGACGAGGCCGCGTTTAATTGCGGAACGAAAAAAATTGACAGGCACGACGATTGCGACGTCGCCGAGGAAAACTTGGCGTCTAGCTTGGCTCGGGTCTGGCAACAAATGAGTTTTACACCGAGGGTCGAGGAATGAACATTGGACGGCTTGAACGCAGGGATCTTCTTCGAATCGTTTCCATCATCGTTAGGCGCAAATATTTGGAAGTTGTTACACGTCCAGCGAGTAATATATTCTTTGGATTTCGGTAGGAATGAGTTGAAATTTCTGACTGGGAAGTATTCGTCAAAAAGTTGTTACGATATTTTAATCGACGCAGGTTGAACATGTTTTACTTGTTCATCAGAAATTGTGAAATACGTTGGGAATCCTTTTGTGATTGGAGCGAAAGCGAAAGAAACAAAATGGTAAGGAAATTGCCAGGGAAGACCGAATAATTAACAGTGAAACTAAACTCACTCAATTTCAAAACTCATCACGTTTATCCCAGCAGCAATTAAATAACTCTGACATGGAATTATCCTAACAAAATCTACGACAAATCCAACCAGAAGCAAAATTCACGAAATAACCTCTCAGTCGTTTAAACGAGAAACAGCCTCGAGAGATCACAAACCAAGAAGACACCTAATATTCCGTGCACGGGTGCCTAGTTTCAAGTGGATCCAGACTTTCTTGGTCGGCCGAGTTTATCGGCGAACGTCGTTAGCGTTACGGCGAATTGGGACGCCTTAATTAATGTCGATTTCTTGGTGGTAGAATTTCAGGAAACGGAAGGCAGCTCGGCAGGAGGTGGATACAGTCGAAAATGTGTTAACGAGCGGGCAAATAGCGGAGGCGCGTGGATGTATGAGTGCTAAGTGCCCCGTGAGGAACGAATCTCACATTGAAACGTAATCGAAATCAGTGGATACACGCTTCTAACTTGGCTGATGAACGTTTAAAAAAGGAGGCTCGTTAACACGGACAACTCATCGAACGGTCGTCGACCACCACGAGGCTGCGTAAGGAAAGATCTAAGAAGCAAGGAAACACGACTGTTTGCAGTGCTATCGGGCCGTGGTCCGAGTAGAATTTTCCTGGCTTAAGCACCCAAGAAGCTCCAACCTGGGATGACGAAGCAAATTCCACAGCCTGGCTAAAAGCAAAGAAAGCGAAACCACTCGAGGGCTTTCGAAATTTTTCGCCCGGAGACGCGAACGTCGTTGCAAAATTGTCGTCCCTTCCGGGAGCGTTTTTCGCTCGAGAAACCAACAAGGACCAAGGATTTTTCTTCTGTTGAGCGCGGCCACGTTATGCTTCCTTTGCGCTGTTCCTTGTAGCGTCTTCTCGTTGGCAAAGGTTTTATAATAGCTAGATTTTTATTTGTGTTGTACTTATGTTTGAAACGTAAGGTGGTCGTTGAAGAAGTCGATCTGGAAGTAAAGTTGATAAAAGTAAGTTTCGTGGAAGAGATTCTTCTCACTGTTTATAATATTATAAGCGATTGGTACTGGGAGTTCAGAAAGAACGGAGAAGAAATTTTCAGGTAATACGATGGACAGAAATTTCTCTGCATAATCACGTCGAGCGTTACTTATATCGAGTATCAACGAAACATAAGAAGTGGCAACTCGTTCAAAGTGCAGTAAACTCGAACAACGTATAAGCAGCAGTTAGAACGGACGTAAACGATGACTGACTAATAATCTCGTTGCAATTTAAGAAGTTATGAATTTTCCGTTTCCAAGCAGGTGATATGCAATTCAATCTTGACTAAAGTATAAGTGGCTCTTCACACTGTATCGTCTTTCCAATTTGCCCTTATCAAACTGGCTGAAATTCCGAGTGCGCATTATCTATGATCGAGTTCAACGATCACCTCGTTATAATGCTACGATATTAGACGCTGGCGTGATCTTTAAAGGGCACGAATTGCATTTTACTTTATCGCGGTGAGACGTTTCTTCGTGACTCTGAATCAGGCGAGAATCTCCAAGGACTTTCGCATGGCTCGATGAAACAGAGAGAAAGAGATAGTTAGACACACTTGCCCCTCGTAACACCACTCGTTACACGAGACGTGTCCAAAACTAAATTTTGCCTACGTGCCCGGCGAACGAGTATGCACGACGACAGCCGGCCCCTCGCACAATGGAAGCTACAAAATCAGAGATAAGTGGCGCCTGGCGACAGAATTCTGGAATACCTTAGCGGCTAGGGACCAGCCGTTTAATATGCGTGGAGAGAAACGACCACCGTCAAAACTCCCTTCATCCTTACCTTCTAATTTATGCAGCCCCCACCCTCCTCTGTTTTCTACTATTGTACTACGTTCATGGTATATTTGGGTTAACTACTACCTCGTCAGCAATCTCGACATTCCGTTCGATCACTATTTCATGTTCTAGTATCAAAAGAAAGATCTGACAAAAATCTCTGTTATCTGAATTTGTGGTATTGAATGTAAATAATTGTAAGAAGATCGTAACATAACAGTATATCGTTTGAGAGAAGAATTAGATTGCAAATGACAGTAAAAGTGGACGGTTTATGTCAGACACCGTATCCCTCGACAAAAACTTCTTTTCTTCGTAGATTAATCATTCCTATTTTTTCTTCTATATACTACTTAACAAATTATACGTTACATAACAAATATTTTATTCATGCCTGCATACTTATTTAAGTCGAAAATTTAAATAATAATTTTGCTGCTTCTTTATTTCAATTTCCAAATTAATTCACAAATCTCTAACAATCTCCTTTTCTACTTCCTCTACGTGGAAAGCGATATTTATGTTCATTATTTTCGAAATATTCGATACACGAAAAATATCGAAGAAATACGTACCGTGGAATTTCTACCAATTTACGCAGTTACGAAGCATCGAGCACAGCTTTTGACGAGTAGCTCCGCGTGTTACCCGAGAAGGCGAGCTACGTGCAAGGATCAGGCACCCACGCTTCGATACCCCGGAATAAGTTAAACCACGTAACTGGATCTCGAAACCGTTCTTTGAAGCGCAGCACGGAAGAACGATGTCGTCGTCGGTTCTCCTTTCGCCCGATAATGATAACCTCGGAGCGGATCGAGATCGACGTCTCAACTTCAGAAAGACGAGTCTCGATTTCGACGGATCGATCTTCTGGAGTACCCTATATGTCGACTGATATCACGATCCATGTATATAGATGCGTATGTTGTAACACCTTGTTTACGAGTTGCGATCGTATGCCTCGGCAATACAAGCGCCACTTCGCACTGTCTATTATTTCTTCTACATTCGCATTCTTGCTCGTGGCAATTTTGATCCTTCAGCTGCGTGTAATCTTTCAGAAGGTAAAGTCAGACTACAATAAGACTTCATCTAGCAATGTACAATATTGAAATTCAAGAAAGTGGTGTTTTGATTGATTCGATTACAATGAGTTAAAAATTCCTAATTTAGTATCTCGTGACTCATTAGTTCCAATCTAACAAAATAGAAATGACATATGGTACTGGACAACATATATACTTTCGAAAATGATCACTTTGGTCGAAGATTTCAATTGAAATCAGGGCTAGTCAAATTAACTGTCTTCAATATATATTAGTCGGCCCATTAATGCGTCCATTTCAGAGGAGACATTTCATTATTTGCAGATTTATTTTTCAAATTAATTTTGCACCAGCAAAAATGAAGTTGCTCAATAAATTATTTTACATTCGTTCGCGTGACAAATAGGTGATAAATGCACGGTGCGACCATACGTGTCTTGCATTTCATTACACACTGGAATAATCGAACTCAACGTTCGAACGCGTGTAACATTTTTATCGCGCCCATCATTTACAACGATCCACTGTGTCCACTGGAATGCGCGACGGCTAATATTTACGTAAATAAATGTTGATTATCGCTTGCGAATTGAAATCGCGCTGGAAAATTTTCATGCGAATTGAAATTCGAATCGCGTAATGACGTACCATTTGGTGATTCAATCATGATATTTCGTAAAAGCGAGATAATTATAAATGCTATTTCTTTGTATGAATCATTTAGATTCAGATAATTTTTCAAATTCTGATTACAAAAGAGATTGTAAAAAAGTTAAATGACGAACTTATACTTTAACATTTTCGGAAAGAGCAGAAGTAACGGTTACTATTAAAAATAATAGCAATTACAGCGTGTAAGGAGAATCTTTATTGTTAAAGACGGAGTGTGTTCGTTGTTCGGGGTTTACTTTGGCAGCGTCATCTTAATAAAAGCTCATCCGAGTTTTTGGGTGCAAAAAGGGGAATCGGACAGCATTTAATTAAGCCAATTGAATCCCTCCACTCGGCGAAAAGTTTGCTGTTGGTCCGAAGTGAATTAGTTTCGCCTAAAAAGCTTCAAGAAGGCTGATAATCAACCGTCGAATAAACCCTTTCTCATTTCCGTGTCGTAGAATTTTACCTTGGTTACAATGAGCGAATTTAATTAAAAACAACTACTATTGATGGTTTTACACCATTGTACCATTACAAATAGAGAGAAAAGGAAGAAAAAGAAAACTGGATTAGACCAATAAAAATAGAAATAAAATAAGAGAAAAGGTAAAATAAAATAGCAAAGGAATGATATTTATACGAAAAGCATCGCTCTTCCTCTACTCGAATTTTTGAATAGAGCTAAAAACTGAAAGAGCGTCCATTCGCTACGACCCGCTAATTACGAACTTAACGGAGAAAATTTCATGGAACTTCGTCTAACGCGGACACTTCGATGAAGATAACTCGAAGAAGCAAGTCGAAGAGGGGTGGATCTGTAACCGTCGAAGTAATCTCCCCTTGTTAGGGGTGAAGGACGAAGAGAAGATGGAGAAGCAGGGTCGACGAGAAAGCAAGGAAGCTGGCTGGAAGTGCTGGGCGATCTTTCGAACTCCGGACTCACATCAATTAATGCCAAAACTCTGAAGGGGACTTCAAAGGAGATGGCTGGTCCATTATTCGACCATCGCGACTCACCCTCGCTGCTGTCGTTTCCGGTCCAGCTTTATCCGGTTGAATGGCATCCACTCCAAGAAGGAGAGTCGCTTTAGACAATAATCCGAATCTGCGTCCTTTTACTCTGGGCCTATCACGCTAACGATTCGCTCTTCATCATCGGGAACACGCGCGGCCGATCAACTAGACGACGTCTTTCCACGTTCCGAGACGATGCTCATTATTTCGTTGTCATTTTACAGGGAACATGGTCAACCTGCTAATTGTCTGGCTTTTCTTTCGCTTGTGTTTGTTGGTCTCATGATTGACCCAATGAAAGAATGGACAAAAGGGTTGGATGAGAGAGTTGATTTGGTGCGTGAGTACAAGAACCGGATGATTAATTTGCACCTATATTCGTTTAGTATTTTTTAATTTATTCAATGTAGTATATTTTAACTTATTTTATGAGTTGAAGTTCGAGATACATTCGTCTAGTTTCGTTGATCAATCATAAGAGAAGATTTATCAGCATTGGCAAAAACACAGCATTTTTATTTAATTCAACGATGTAAATTACTTCTTCACATGTTCGTTATTAGCCATAATAAATTGTAGTTGATTTTAATTAATTCATTGATTCATTATACAAACTTGCTGTGCTATATTAATTAGCATACGTGTGTAAGTAAAATATGTATATTAAAGGAATCATGCACATTGGTCACACTCTTACAAAAGGGAACATACAAGAAGGAACTCGTTATTATACTTCACTCGGTAAATCCGTTTAACTACTCTAAACTAATTTCACCATACCAATCCGTGTAGAATCCGCAGCATGAGAAAAACAATTTGGAGCAGAGGAAGTCTGCAAGTAAAAACCTAACGAAAGTATAAAAATCAATTCCCCAGGTTGCATCGCGTGCGATAATAGTATCGTTTCATGAAACACTCCTTTGAACCTCTCGCGCAATCGACAGCTCGAGCGAGCTGCAACTGCTCGCATGCATAGCGTTAGTCTTTAAGGAACTTCTATCGGCGCTACCACGCTACGCGAATCTATGGTATATTTCTGATCTATGATAAATTTCATTTTCTCGGCTGTTCTTTTGAAAATCACGTACAAAAGATTATTCCATGCGCGATAAGCTGGTAGGTATCTACACTGTAGTAATACAATAACATGATAAGTATAAATACATTTCTAACATGCAAGATTTAATCTTTTAGCATTCGTGGACGAGATATTTTACAGTCATTCGTGTAATATTACAAGTGAGATATTTCTCGCATTTCATAATATTTCTTTGATAGACGAATACTTTTTTTTCGTGTAAAAGAAAAATGAGACAAATTTCTTTTGAACAGCTTCCTATCTCTTGGCAACTGCGGACGGTAAATATATTGCAATCTTTATGCAAATGTATAAATCAAATACCTTCCATCCTAATAAAAGGAAATATGATATATCTCATCTATGGATACCAAAATTTAATCAGAACTCAACCGTGTTTCATATTACTTATTTTCGCCCAATTTCATCGCAAGAACGATCCTCGCATCGAGTCGACTTCTACAAATGTCTATGATTATCGTTCGCGAAAATGGCTCGCTCGGTGCGACTGATAAAAGAACGCGAATAGAGTTGAAGACGAAAGAGAGGTAAAAGATAAGGTAGGAAGAGAGGGACCAGCTAGATAGAAAGATAGAAAAACTGCTGGGCGTGGGGAAGTTGTGTGATGGGTGGACGAGTGACGAGCGAAGAAACGAGGAGAGGTAGCACTGTGCCAGGAAAATCGGTCCGGCGAAAATAAGCTTAATCTCGCTGAGTGAAATCGCTGCCAAATGTAATGCGTCTCCTGTCGATGAGATAACCCATCGCGAGCCGGCGGCCAGCTCCCTTTTCTGATGCGCGAATCGACCCTTCCTTTGCACCCTATTTCAACTCGATCCTGGAATCCCCTTTTCCTTTCTCCCTCGTGTACACGATCGTCGCCTCTCTGTTTATTCTTCTTTTCTCGGGACGTTCTTTTTAGCCGCCACGTACCACCGACCAATCCCGTATCGATGGATTAACAGGCGAGGAATGAAGAGAAAACAGAAAAAGAACCACAGAGCGTCGAAGATGTAAAAGGGGGTTGAAAAAAGAAACGAGGCTATAGTAAAGAGAGGAAAGGGGAGACGAACGAAATCCGCAAGCGGCGCGTGTTTCAAATATTTTATTTCTGCTTGCGTTGGCAAAGCCACGCGAATGTTGCTACGTTTCTATCCGGTGTTCGGTATTTCTCTTTTATAGATACATACGGTCGCCAGTAAAATTCAGCCGGCTTCGTGTATACCGCCAAAAGAAGGAGGGAACCTCTGGCGTCGATCTTTTGATCGGGTGAAACCTCTCCAAAATTGCTGGATATTTTCTTTCTCTTATTTTTAAGTAATTAGCGTCCACGATATGGTATTATATTATGTGATTTTAATTTTTCAAATTTTGAGCTATTGGGAACATAGAATAGGTACTAAAGAAAGCAAAGCAAAACTTTCGAGCATCAGGGAACATTCTCCGTATAGTAATACTATAGATGTGAAATATTCGAGCACTTTGATTTATGTAACGTGTGATCGTGAAAAGGCCTAGGTAATAGCGTTGCTTTCTCTCCATAATACGAAAAGTGACCCAAAGAATCGGTGAAAAGTAATCACAGAAAAGCTAAAAGCTTTAAAAGCACGAGATTTATTGAATGGGGTATTGAATAGAATACGAGTAAACGAAAGGGAATAAAAGCAGAGGGAGAAGCGAAAGGGTGGACATGAATGTGAAAACGTTATGTCTTAGTAAAGTACTAAATAACGTAATCGTTGCGTGACAATCTTATTTATTATTATAGAGTTCAGCAGTGAGCCTATCGCGATGACAGGCAAACGAAGATAAAAGGTAAGAAAACTTTATCACGAACTCGAATCGATGTGACTATGAAAATTAATTTCCTGTTCGATCATCGTCCTACTTTTCTGAGTTTATACATAAATCTGATCGAACAGTTTGATGAAATTTGTATGAAAATTTTTATGCTTTATCGCAGACTCATAAATAGGAGCAGTTATCAATTTCTTTCGTTTCTAGAAAGAAGTACAAAAATTTTAAATTTTTATGCATTGCAATAAAATATCTCACGAAATACAATAATATACTTCGTTCATTAGATACTACGAAATTCTATCAATTTTATATCAAAACTTAAAAATAAATATTCGAAAAGAGATCACGTATGACAAATAAGGACGTATCTTCAATTATTACTTCGTTAGAATGTAAAGAATAAGAATCGGCAATTGTATGAAACATTACATGTGTTCTTATTCTGTTCGGTGTCTATAGGCTGTTCTTAAACAGCACTACCTGCCAATCGAACGTATCTACTAGGAACCTCGATGTTGCAACATTTATACATTTACATCGATGGACGATATAAATACTGTACGATTTTGCTGTAGACCCAGAGACCTGCTGTATACCGCTATTTATGGCCGCGTGGACGTCGCAAGTGAAATCACCATTATCTATGAACTTTCTTCGCGACCTCGATATGCAAATTCGCGCGTATATCCGGCAGATCGGAATGTCGAACAAATTGCTTTATGAAATACCTAAGGGGAAGGTCTATATCCGCTTGGATTTCTGCCGCGAGACGTCACAGGGGCGAATTAAAGTGTTCCATTCTTTTCTTCCCCAGCAACTTGAAATCGACTTTTTTTCTTCCATTGTGGAAACTTTCAACGCAGTTTCTTCTTCCTGAAGAATGTCACAGGAAACACAGCTATAACGTTAATAAATTTGATTGTTCAATCAATGAAACGTTCTTTTTATGAAATTTGAAATTGAAATAATCTGGCATAATACAAAGCCAATACCTTCCCATTTCTTTCTTTTCTGTTCACAAATTTTTTGTATCAGAAAGAACGAACGTATATGATGTTATCCATAATTATTTTAGCGATATTTAATCGCGCAAGAAAATCGCGTTTCATATCTATCACATTGCAAACAATGGTACACCATCGGCGGCAGTAATACCGTTCCAAAATAAATTCTCATTCGTTGTCGCAACAATATCAGACAAATTTCTATCAGATCGGAAAGCCAGTTGCGTGCACTCGCGCTCTATAAATTCAATTACGAAAATGCGCGCGAATTATTTACATCCTATTAAATTTTCGATAGCGCGTCGCTCCTACTAAGCCGATGAGGGTCCATTATTCCATCGTTTAAATACGTCCCATAAGTAGTTAAAACCACGCGCAAAAGAGAGCCGCGCGTTTTTAACCGTTGTGTCGTTTACTTGTTGTTCTTTCGTGTTCGTTAAACAGCGTAAATGTAAATTGGAAGTATAAATGTGAATTGCATGTAAATTGAAAATTGGATAGCATATTGTACATCAGATTAAATATTAAATTCCTCTTACTATTAGAATATAAATCAATTTGCATTTTTAAAATTTATAATTCGAACATTTGACAATATTTTTATATACTTATTTGATTATAGAATAAAATACAAATTATAATTAATTAAGTCTGAGAACTAATAATCGCAATGAAAAGCAGGGGCATTGTAAAGCAGGGTCATTTTGTAAAGCAGGGGCAAGTAAAATAAAATTTGAGGAATATAAACATATCGCTATAGAAGTTAATGGCGTCTTTGGCTGGTAAGTAAATGAGATCGAGCAGATTTCTGAGCACGATTCTTGTCATTTTCTCAGAGGATAAAATGTCACGGATTTATATTCACGTATGTGCGCGATCTAGTTGAGTTTGTTTGTTTGGGCCAACTCGTGGAAGATTTTCATATATATCAGAGCTGTTCCACTTGTTTTGTGAAAGCCACTTGAGGATGAATATTAATTGTAGTTTAAATAGATCTGGGAGATGAATCGAGCCAAGCTAGGCACGAGCCACCAGTCTGAATCCGTGAGCGAGAAAAGCAAGGATATGCTATTCAAGGAACGTGTATGAATTTCATCCACGATGATGGTCGAACGTTGTATTTTCCATTACATACTTGAATAACAGTTTTTAATTCAGAGCTTTATGTTATATCGATCACATATATTTACAAAATTACATTTTTACAAATTAAATAATCCTTAGTTACTGCCTTCTTCCAAACTGGAAGTCGTAATCGTAATCTTAATGCTATCCTAGGATAGTAAACCTTTAGTTTCTCGATCCTTTTCATAAACTTATCTATTCAGTTGATGGAGAAATTCAACATTTGCATACTTTTAGCGATTGCAACACCAAAAAGATTAAAACTCGTAATTTTTTATTCAAAGTTTCATAATTCTACGATTAAGATTGCAATCTTGTTTGTCATCGAGCTTCGGTTTTTCTATTCTTCGATCTCTCATCGAACTTAAATTGCATTCAGCGCACCCAAAGTACGGAAGAACATTTTTACCGCTATCATAACAGCGTGCAGCCGCGCGGTGCCACAATCGCCCATCTTCCGCGTCCCAGAAAATCCGATAATTCCACCCGCAACGCGGAGCAGAGGGGTTTGAAAAGCACACGAACAGAAAAGGGCGAGGGAAAAGGAACAAAACGAATAACAACGCAGACGTTCGTTACACCTCCGTGCGTGTATGCTAGAAATTAAAAGAGAAACGCTGCAACCGCACGGAATAATATTGTTCCCGATGATATAAGCAAGTTATCGCAACGATTAAACACATTCTGCGCGTCGAGATCGCGCGGTAACGCGAAAATAATTTCTACGTCATCGTAGGTGTCGTATTCGATTTAAAACTTGAAATTTCCATTCGCGTCGATGGCGTAGTAATTCGAAAATAATTACTGTAATGCAGCAACGGGCTAACGGAGATGCAAAGGAGCTTAATATAATTTGCACCGATGTAAATTAATGAATCCGTGTTAAGTAATAATCTGTAGATAATTAATATGGAAGTAAAAGAATTGAATTAGTTGCTTGGAAAATTCAGACATTATGCAAATATTGAGAAAATATTTGAAACTAGTTACATCATGGTATAGCGACGCTAGTCAAATTTATCCAGAGAATAGTATATCTTTTAATTAGTAATATTAATACACTGATAAATGACATATTGAAAGTTACACACATCTCGCTGTAATTTATGAAATTCACCTGTTACTATTAAGTAGGTTAGCACAAATAATATGAAATTTAGAGCTGTCAAATACTTTTTAATAATATCGTTCAATTGCGTCCAACAGACCAAAAATAAATTTAACCTACATAACCAACAACATACTCCACTTAACTTTGCAAAGCGCATTGCACCTAAAATTATCGTATCATCAAACCTACCCTCCTCGTATCAGCCCATAATCTCGCAAAGAACTGGCCAAGAGGACGATATTGAGCCCGTTTCGGAATTCACGCGAGGCTCGGTCGCGGGCAATCATCAATCACTACATGCCAGGTTGCATGACGGCCGTGCAAACACAGGTGCGCTCGCTTAGCGTCGGAATCTCTTCGAATAACTCCAGGGATCGTTCGTCCCAGCCGGCGTACGGGCGAATACGTTGCGGCTTCTAGCGCCTAATAACCCGCTCGTCGATCGCAGTTCCATGTAATTATGGATTCACCGATACGCGACGACGCGGCTGTGCAGCAGCCAGCCGCACACAGACGAACGTACGCGTGCGTACGTGCACCGAACGAAACCACCAGCATCCCTGAACGCGGCTATGCACGTCCCTGCAACCGCAGCCGCCCTACGCTCGAGAAACGCACGCCGCGTCGCGGCGCTCCTACGAGGCAAGAGGAGAGGAAAACAGGCAGTGTGCTACCATCGGCATACATAGGAGGACACTATCTGCAGTAACAGACGTCGCTGAAGATGTGGCAGGGGTTGCTAGAGAGTTACCGCCGGTTCATTTACCGGTATTGTTGCACGCCACCCTTCTCGATTCTCCTCGACGTAGTTGCACCATCGTGCGACCATCCCCTTCCCCTAGCTTTGCCTCCTTCTTCCGATGCAACACCCTCTCTATCCTTTTCTCTCTTCCTCTGACGCGCTGCACCAGACGTCCTGCGCCCTGCGGCAGCCTACATCCATGGACATTCTGCGACGAGCCACAAGACTGCACGTGTGCGAACGATTATAACGGTTGTTTATGTTGCTATGGGTCCTCGACAGGTACGTCGGTGTACCTATATTAGATCGTCACGTGGCAAGGATCGGTGGTGTCGATGCGTCGAAGAACGAAAGAATTTATTTGTTTGGCTTTTGCTAGCTGTAATGGGGTTCATGATGAATTGCAATGGGTCGGGGGAAAGGATTTATAGGTGTACTTCGAAGGTTTGCTTTTTTATCACTGTCGAGATGGCAGGATTTTGGGGAGACTTATAACGCGATCTGGGTGTTTGTTGATGCTTATTATGGGATGAAGAAAGGGACAATCGTCGGGCATGTGTTTTGACGAGTCAATTAACTTTCTGGTAGAAAGTTGGAAATATAAAGCAGTAATATTTTTTCAAATTTATGTTAAGACTTTAAAAGTTTTTCTATTATATTCGTAAAGAAATGTTAATATGTTAATTATTATATTATTTATCTTATAAAATCTAGAAGCTTGGTTTTTTAACGAGACATATCAATGTATTACAATTGATAGAAAAGAATTTCCATAAAATGCACGACATTGCGTCATTAGATATTCATTAAAAACACCACGAGACAATGGAACAAAGCAAAAGCTGAATTGCGAACAAAACTGCGTCAATGTGAGACGAAGAAGGAGCGCGACGCATGGCACACGTCGAAGAGTAGCATCACCGGGGGAGACGAAGAACGGAAAAAAGACTTTAATTAGCGACAATTAACACGCTCGTAGGTGCGCGTATCAAAGCATGCACTTTCGGCATTGCATCGCATGAATTCGAAGTTCATCGTGGTCGCATTGAGTTCGCTCTTTAAAATACTCGCTGGAACGAAAGCATCCTCGAAAAACGGGCAGGGAGGAAAATCAACCAAAGGAAAGGAAACTGTATAATTTGCTGCATCCAATTATCACTTCGTAAACAACTGCGGGATAACATTGCGAACGCGGAAAATTTTGAAAACTAGCGACGTCCCTTATGTTTCTTTACGATTGAAAAGGAATATTCCCTGTTTACGATTATTACTCTAAACGATCGTTTCAATTCGTTTCGTAAGAGGAGACGGGATCTATCTTAATGGACGCTTCGACTGAATTAAACGTCGTTTCAATCGCCTCTATATTTGGATTACGTAAATTCTCTTTATTGGTCTCCCCGTCTCCGCGCGGCTCGGTCGCTGCATACAACTCGTTTTATCGGAATCGTTTTCTAAGCCAATGTATTCGACTATTATTGTTTTCAACTATATTCATCCCAGCAGAATGTTGGATTCATTTATACGTTCGCTATCTCAAGTTTGAACTATTTTTACAATCTTGTGGATCATATTGATCAAAAGAGAAGTTTTGTATTTAAATAGTATTAAAAAGGTTGAAAAAAATTTAGGTATGAGTTTTACATGTTAAAGCAAGAAGAATTTCAATAAAAATATATCCAAGAATATATTCGTTTCAACAATTTTCCATGTTTATTCAAGTTTTTGTTTAATCCTTCTAAAACAACCTGTATAATATAAATAGGGATTTATTCGTCCAACCTGTCTCATATTTTCATACATTGATACATAAACGCGTGGACTAATTACATTTTCAAAAAAATTAGTCGTACGTCATCGCTTTTTTTAACCTCTTTGAGTAACATTACCAAGTGGTATTGCTTTGAGTCAGTAGTCCTCTGCCACGACGTTTCAAAAACATCAAAGGCACTCTGTACCAAGTAATGCAACCTTAGCTCGTTCCACCGACAAACAATGCTGCAATTAAATAAGAACTTGGCGACCGTTTATGAGAAACGCGGTATCGAAAACATCTACTTCGACGGTCGTAAAACATTTGACTTATTTGAAAGAAATTTAGCGAAGGGACGAATAAAACGGTGGAATTGAACGTCAAAGAGGTAGGATAAATTTCGCGTCGTTTACCCCGATCGAAATGATCTCGTGAAAGCGCAGACGAAAAGTAAACTGGCAAAGCTTTCCGAACATTTTCCATTATCGAAACGGATCGTATCGTTGTAGAAACTCGGGACAGCCGCTTGGAAAGTGTCAATTCGAAACAGACAAGCGTGTACATCGTAGGTTTCTCTGTAGACAATAGCTAGACACTCGTCTTTGACACGCGCTGAACCACCCTGGCTCGGCAATTTGCAATTAAAAACAATTAATTACACTGCAGCCCGGTGTCGCTCCACGCCCATCGTTTTTATTTATGCAATCTTGTCTCTCTGACACTCTCCGGTTTCCTCTCTTTCTCTTTTGCCGCTTCTTTTCAACGTGCATGCAGCGAGGAGTACAAAGCCGGAGGAGAAACGAGACGAGAGAAAAAAGGACGCGAATCGCACGACTTCGTCCGGGAATGTTGAAGATACTTGAGATTCTTTCGAGCGGCTCAGTATCCACGTTCACGCGCTCCAGCGAACTTTATGAATGCCAGAATTCTTTTTCTACCGCGGCAATCGCCTTCGTTTTGTTGCGTAGTTTGATTTCTTCGAATGCTGATTCGACGAATGCCTGTTCTTGACCATTTGTTCCGAGTCGCGCGAATAACTTGCAGAAAAATTTCTTGTTTGCACAGATATTTTTAATAATCCATCGAATTTTGTTTATTTTGTTTTTATTTCGTCCATTGTAGTTTAATTATATATTCACGGAATTCAGTCGGATTGCGTGGGTTGTTAAGTGGAATATGAAATTTGCTGGAAATCAAAATTAACGAATACTACATAGCAAAATAATTTCTTAACACTTTATGAAAACTAATTTTGTTATTACATTTTAGTTTGTGGAGATAACGGTTTCCTTTCGTCTGTGATTTCATTCGTAATTTCACAACTGAACTACAACTTATCGAGCACAGGCAACAGTCTGTATACTATCAAGCGGAAATATACATTCGAAACGATTCTTAAATCGTGTTCCTCCTTCTCCGTTCGTCAACACCTCCTACTTACGGAATCAAATAAAAAATGCACCTTTTTAAAATCGATAGCAGAAGAATTCCAGCGCGGCAAACAGGAAATCCGTATTATTCCCGGCAACAAATCGTGATAATCCGTATCGCCGACAGATAGCTATCACGTGTTCCCTAGGAGCGAAGAAACGTGAAATCGATCGAGATCCCGCGGTTACACGATCCTTTCGTCCGCATTGCCGGCGAAACAGCAGTGCCAACATGGGCTATAAATAATTCATGAGGGTGCCTCGATAACGAGTTTACGAAGAATCGGAAACAAGGAAAGCCCGAGGAAAACGGCTCCTTCAAATCCGCGTGTCGACTCGTCGAAAGGTTCGCGAAATAGATAACGATCGGAACGTTGAAACAGAAGGGGAAATCTTCTGTGAAGAGGAATAGTAAAAGGGACGACGATCAAAGCAGGGAATAAAGTTGGTGTTAAGCCATTAATAATCCACGTTACGAAACACCCTTTTTCTTCGTGATCGTAAGGTTTCCTTGGAACGTATCTACCGTACAAATGCATATCACCCAATAGCCATATCTGACGTGGTACATGCGAGACACATGTGTCGCCTTGCGTTTTATTAGCTTACGCCTGTCCAACGTAATTTGCGGAAGGGTTCTGTAGACATTGGATCAGTCGCTGAAGAAAAAAAGACTATCGCGTGCAGATGAGATGGATTACGCGAAACTAGGTTGGAATCTTCAATGAGATTTGCGAACCACGGAGAGGTTCCTGGTTATTGTGCGGCAGAGTCACGCAGGAATAAAATGTTGAACGAGGGATTAGAGGATTCTTGAGAACCCGTAGGTTTTCAAGGGTGTTCGCCAGGGTCGTTGAATGCGGCGAATTTAGAGGATTGTTGATATTGCGAACCGTGGTTCAGAAAGGGAAAAGAATGGACGAAATGATGAAATATTAAATATAGCAAGAAGAATATGGAACAAAACTTGATCTTTGAATTTTTTAATGTTGAATGTTTAACTTTTCTAATTCAAGCTATTATATTTTGCGTTTTTGAATTCAAATTTTAAATTAAAGTATTTAAAATATAGATTCGCAAATGCAAATGTATCATAGCGTAACATGGCAGATATACGGTGAAAATTACATTGGCTCTCAGCTGACGCGAGTTCTTCTCCTTTAGTTTTCAATTATGCCGTTTAAAATCGACCCTTCGAGACAGATCTGTACACACAGAGTTACCCGTCTCTCGGCCGTAATTGATTTTATTGATCTATCGTCGCTTACGTATTGATTAAGCGTCGGTAATTGACATCCGGCTTAATGGAAAGGTAAACCGATTAACGATAACGACGTCAAGGAAAAGAGGTATTACTTTGCCTCGATTAATCAACGCACCTGTTTCACGCCAGGAATCGACACCCACGTGTTTACATGCAAATGGCCATGCGTCCCCGGACACCTGTCCTCATCACGGTCACAGGTAACCAGCTTTAAACTCGTTCTCTCGCCGTTCTTTCCTTTCTCCGTGTACTCTAATACGATGACTGTCAGTTTCCATGCGTTTCGCGCCTCTCGAGCAAAAGATCGACGGTGAGTTGCAGGAAAAATTCTTTGCAAATAATATTGTTTGTATTATATAATATAGATGACATTTAAACATAATTGTTCAAATAGAATTAAAATATTCAAATTACTAAATCACAAATTTATTCAATCGATTTGTTCAACATTGTATTCTTTGATCAACCTGTTTCCGTTTTTCAGTCCTTGCGGCGTCCTACACTTACACGCTAATTCACATTTGCTCGATCATTACACATATGCGAATCAAACTTAATTAACCGTAATAATTTATTATTAAACACGCAAATAAACTGGTAATCGATAATACAATAACGTAGAACCAATGTCAAGCATTATTACTAGTGCATGTATCTCTGTGAGTATAATGTATTCATTAAACGTTACTCCATAATGAGCAGATTACGAAAACATCGGGATAACATTTTCTCAAATAAAATCCATATTGGTGAAAGTTCCTGCAAATTATAAAATATTCTCCGTACTTCGAAACTCCAAATTAGAAACGGGACGAATTCGTAGAATTTACAGAAAATCTACAACGTTGGAAGAAACCTAGGTTACAGCACACAGGAGGCACGCGACGTCTCGGCGAAGAAATTGCGTGAATCGCGGCAGAACGTATTGGAAAAATTGTTGACATAAATTCCGAAGTAGCCGCGCGACTTTAGACGTCGGAAAAGTTTCCGCGTCGAAGCGGAAGGTTACCAGGAAACCTATGTACATTTGTACGTGTGCACACATGTACGTCGCTCGATAGTTAATCGATTTCCTCGGCGGTGCATCTGAGAAATCAGTCCGGCCGATGAATAAGTATCCCGACAGGACCATTTATCTAAATTATATTTTTGATCTCCGGTTGCGTTTACCCTGATGCACGAACCCAGGGAAATTATGACCTCCGCTAAATCGATACTTTCTTCCACATTTGCTGATGTATAATCGTGTATCCGTGCACGACAATCTCGCGCACGTCGGCGAGTTTGAAAAAATGAACTTTTCACGCAATCGCCACTACCCGGATAAACATTTGCCTCGTGAAATTTTTAGGTCACGCAAAATGGAAACAATGTCTCGACCAATTCGATGATTTATTTCTACTTTTCACGGGGCTCTACTTGGTCAAACGGAGGCTTCCGTGTGATTGTTATACAATCAACGACGCTGTTATCCCACGGAAATATCGATCCAACTGTTCTGTGATTCGTCGAGTACAGAAACGAATCCATTTCTTTCTTAAATCTCAAATCTGAACTTTCACTGTCCTTTCTTAATTTCTCTTAATCTCTTAGAAGCACTCGATCCGCTTCACACTTTATGAGCACTATTGTGAGCACTCTCGCTATAGGAATATCATAAATCTTCAATTTTTTATGAAAAATATTTCTTCCGAAACAACTGTACACTCTAAACAAAATTTCTCTTAATCCTTTCATAAGATCCTTCCATTTCTAAAGTAACATGCTTTTAGATTACATAACTACAGTTAACGAGCCTTATTTCACTGATTCACCTTAATGCCAGTACAGTCGTATGTCCCAGGATGCGTATGCAGTAGAGCAAAGATACATCGACCGATCGATTTCACTGCGTAACACGGAAGCGAAAACGGGAAGGCGTAGCTTGGCACCTGCAGCGTCGAGCCGAAGGTATCCTGGTGCGTAAATCAGCAATAAAGTCGGCAGTAAAACGTTAATAAAGCTCGCTCAGTGGCCGGACTTGCAACGGTTGGGCTGTTGTTAGCATGGAACTACACGGGGACCTGGAGGGTGAAGGGAAAGTGGGTCAGGGGAAGTCGTAATAAGTGTGTGTACGCACGCAGCTTGGATCGTTACGCGCTCGCCGCTGAAAACTCGCGTCTCTTTCATTCCTCTGACGTGTTTTCCCTCACAAACGATGGTGCTTCGTTCCGCGTTTGTTCGCAAAAGTCACGACCTTATTTCCTTAATACTCACCTTCTTCCTTCCTCGTCAGAGAAAAACTCTACGAAGAAACGAGCTATAGCTATAGAAGCAACAACCTCGTTCAGATTACTCGAGTTGTATTTATACAGTGAAGTTGGTTGACTTGGACTCCTTTGAATCTAGGTATGTCTTCTGGCTTCCGGTGAATATCTAATGGAAACCTGCTGAATACTTACATAGCTGCGCTTCAAGATATCTGTGTCTAATTTTAGTTACTTCGATGTATATAAGTGAAGTTCTCTACCTACTTTTTAGATCGTCACGAAATACATTAGTTTCTATAATATATAAATTTAGGGTAACAATAATTCTAATTTTGTGCGAGGAAGATTTATAAAATCGTATTCGAAAGATATATCAAATGAAATAGATAGCAGATTCATAGTGGAAAATGGTTTCAAATTGCTTGAATTTGGGTAACATAACTACAGCCGCACGCACTGATGGCCCGAGCCAGTAGATTGATGTCGATTATGCACAGACCAACTCGGTCGAGGTTCAGGATGTGAAATTAACGATCAGTCGATGGAAAATAGAGGTATTTTGGATGAAACGATTGAATCGACGATATTGATAGCAAAACGAATTTATCTCCTAACCTTTTGATTGCAAAATGAGCATATACCTATATATTCTTAGGAAATTATTACGTATTACGAGAGGTGTATGCTCTCAATATATTTAACGTTGTTAAATAGATTTCTTATTTCTTAATTAATATATTCTCGCATGTAATAAAAGACATTACACGGATGTTACTATTCAATAGGGAATTGGTATTACTAATTATGAAACGAGTTACAATTACTAACTAGGGAATAATCCTCTTATGAGGAATTACAAAACAAATGGTTTTATTTAAAAATAACTAATAATATACCGTAGATAAAAAGTGTGCTACCAAAAATCGATCTAAAAACCGAATGTAGTTCGCTTTGTGAGAAGATCGAAGCACTGATCAAAGATTTCCTTATTTAGAATGGTATAATTTCAAGTGAAAAGATCAAGGTTGAAAGTGAAATGTCAAATGTTACACGTCATGTAGTGATAATAAAGTATTCGAAAATTTTGAATCACGGATTGCTCAAACCGAACTACCAAAATAGACGACGGTGGAAAGTTAAGATTCGTTAGGAAATATCGACACAATGTTCGACCACGATCTAAATTTATAGGCAACGAAATCGAGGTCTGGTACACGCATTGTGCGTCATCTCGAAGCTATTTAGACTTGTCCTGTGTGCCCAAACGCTGCTATAAATATCTAAAAGCTATCATCTAAAAAGAAGTCGCTCTTTAAACACGTCTTATATCCGTTTAGCGACATATCATCGCGCTTTTACGCCTAGCAAACAGCAGAAATTTAGTAGAGATACATACAGATCGAACAAAACAAAAATACCATGCCTATAATATAATCAAAATAAACGTTAAATAATGGAAGTTAATATATCAAAATTAAATTAGATTGCAGAAATATACACCGCAAATTCTCGACTTTGGTGCGAAGATTCCACAAAACGATAAATAGCAAAAAAAAAAAAAAAAAAACAGAAAGGTAAAATGAAAGTCTAGATGAGAATAGGTTCGGGCGAAGTTGGAGTTTTCTACAGGTAAAACCTGGATCAGAGATCAAGTTCTCGGTTCTTGGGAATTGGCGAAAGAGCCTTGAACGATGGTGGAGATGAGGTACGTTAGCGTGAACATCGAACGGAGGAGTATTACAGGTATCTATGTAGAACTAGACAAGTTGCCATCTCTGGGCCGAACTGTAACTCGATACGGAGAAACTTGACGGGTCCTGCCACTGATTAGAAGCGCTCCAACGGAGTTTCTCCCGTGTCGGCATCGAGGATTAGGCAGGAACGTTGGGAGAACTGAGGCGAGGGAGAGAGAATGCGGCTGCCGCAAGACGGCGCGGCGGCGAATGAAGGATCGAAGAAGTTGCGACATGTAAACGAGTGAATGTTATCTTATCAAACTATGCAAATCGACCGGCTTCGCTTGCCAAGCATATGTGTAATCGTAAGGTATATGCTGTTTATAGGGTAGATTAACACCATAAAATACGATAATATGGCGAGCTTCAACACCTTCTGGATGAAATACATATCAGTGAGAATTCTAATGCCCCGAGTCAATAAAGTGTAATTATATAGTCTGGCTAGTGAGATATAATAAATGGAAGTGGTTGATTTTTATTAAGTATTTGAATGTTTAATTTATATGTAAGGCTAGACATATACGCACAATATACATTTATCAATTTCTATACTTCTATAGTAAAATATTTTTAGGTGCGCGAGTTACGTAAAACATGTCATCGTATCTCTTGTATATTTCTATATAAGGAACTATGTTTATACAAAGAACCAAGAATAGATTAGAATCTTTAGGTAGGAAAATTGAGGGAAACTCGGTAATTCTTGCGGAATGTTAACGGGATCAAATTAGAGCGTAAAACTACGTAAGTTACCTAGAGCGGAGTCAGCTCAATTTGTCAGTAGCTTAATCAAATCTACGCTTTGCTCGAGATCAAAGCCATTATAAATGCCACTGATTAAGAGCATGATGAAATAAAAACTTGTAATTGACCACAAAACCTGACGGGACGAAACAATGTTCTGAGACGGACTCTCGTTATCGATCGTGAGAAAATACCCCGGAAGGAATGTCTCGAAAAATGTGCGTTATTCGTGTTTGAAACGGATGAAGAGCATTCTTCTATCCCGAGACTGGAAAGTTTTGTAACAATACTTCTCACACGAACATCAAGAATTCATTAAGAAATGCCTGGTGGCCCGACGAGCGGAGCGAAGAGAAACAGATGCCGGTTTAATTTGTCTTTGCGAGCGAGCACGACTTGGCACAGCTTGTAATTATCGCTCGAAATTCCAGCCTGGTGAATTCTTAAGCGTTAAGTGGCAGGATTTTATCTGTCGCATAGTTGCGGTCAATCGTTCCGCCTTCTGTTTCGTATACATCACGTCGAGCAACGAAATTCAAGCGTCCATATCGAGCAACATCCTAACGAAACTTAGGTACGTTCGTTCGATAATGAACTGGCGCGATTTAGACGCGGACGTCCGTTACGAGCCGATTATGGATTACATCGCGTCACGAAGACGATAATAAGCAAATAAGCAGCGAAATTTCGACGGTTAAAGGTTGCTCGACCCGAGTTCAATCCACATTATGTAACGGATTCCTCCAGGTAGAAGTTTAAATTGCAAAGAGAGAGACGATTCCAGCGTGGATTACAGTATTCTGGTTATCGTGCTCGGTGTAATTGAAGCAATGGCTTGCTAGCCGTGGAAAGTTGAATTTAATACTTCTCCGCGATGCCACGAGAACCCATTAATGGCAGTGCACAGCGTTATGTTAATGTTCGTGTAGTGCACGTTAATACCGTTCTCTTTGCATAATAGACACGAACTTGTAAAGTAAATCTCTGTTAGCACTACCATTCTCTTTCAACAAGGACGGTAGACAATATTAAAGAGATACGGTTCAGCTTATAACAAGGACTATAACAATCCTAAGATCGAATGGAACGCAATTTAAATATCTGGTGATTTTTGCAAAAAACCAAGACGAATATATCAAAGATGACTCGGAATCATTTCTGAATTTAATTACATGTCCAAGAACGGGGAGAAATGACAGGTCTAGTTAATGTTAGTCACCGTGACAAATAGCAGAGAATTCAGTGGCGGTGGGTTAAATTTGAAGTCACTTTGCTTCGCGTTAATTCATCCTCGAGTTTGTCCTGGTCGCGATACAAACGTTTACGTCTCGCCGTCAGCTCGACGACGACATTGCCAGCCGATTAAATTGATATTATATACTGTCGGCCGGCAAAAATCGATTTATCACGTTTTAACGAGCTTTGCGTTATTTACAGCGCTATAATTCCGCGAGACCTCGCGATGTCTCGCTTTATTTGTAAAGTACGTAAAATAACGATGAACGCGAGTAGCGACGAGCTCGCCTTATTTCACGCTGATTGTCCCTTCTGGCCCGCCAGGATTCTCTCCGCCAATTCTCGGTCGGTCGTTACTTCACCGGTTGAGACTAATGTACGATGCACGTGTGCGTCCATGAATGAATCCCAAATCGATGCATTAGAAGCTGGTAATATTAGATCAGACGTAATTTTATTTTTAGCAGCTTGGTGCTTCTCGAGGCGAAATGTGAATTACACTGGATAGCGTATTTGATATTTCGGCTCCTTTAATTTCTTCATATTCTTATAGGCTAAACGTATAGATCGTTTCTCTGGTATTCTTTTAATTGGAGTGATAAGATCTCCAATATCGTTAAAATAGCTTGATTCTTGATTTACACAGCCATGACAGTGTAACGAAACCTACTATATAGTTCCAAATTTACGTTATACTCTTCGTTACAGTAATATATTTTTATTATTTCAAACCATCAAAATCGCATCCCTTATTTCAAAGTTAAAATTTCACGAGGTGTAGGAAGCAAAAGTCCTGAGAAGAAAGGCCATCGAAACACACTGCCCTCTGGTTCTGTTTCGTGAAAGCATAATTCCAAGTTATCCCATTAAACGTCCTCGCGTCGTGTTTCATCGTTAGGCGTCAATGTTTCAGCGAAATTCCCAATCGGTTCCGGCGAACAGTTCCTCCGTACACGTGTCTACCGAGTATTAACGGCGGCGTTGCGTATAATGCTCGTCGACAGGTTTAATCAACAATCAAGATTCAAAGTGACAGTGTCCTTAATCACGGACTCGCTTTTGGCTGCGCATGGCTCGTTGATGTCGGACGACGATGGTTCATCGATGTTCGACGAAGAACTATTCTCCAAGGAAAGGAAAAGAGAAAAATAACCAGAAAGAGAAAGAGCGAGAGAGAGAGAGAGAGAGAGAAAGAAGAAGGGATCATCCTAATTTCGTAGTCTTGGCCGGATAAATGGAAAAGCAATCCATGGACCGGCGAGCCGAGGATTAGGAGCTATCATCCGCCGTTACGTTTCAATTCTCATTACCCGAAGACCGCGGCCGAAGGAAAAAGCCGGAGCTTTTCCATTTTTCCATAGATGGCTATGGATTCAGTAGAGATGGAATAGACCGTGCTCGAAAGGTTACGGAGCATTGTTATAAGAAAGGGTTTCTATATTAAAGGAAATGGCGGAGTCGGTGGGAAAGGTGTATCATTGGCTTGATAATTATCGTAGAATGATAGAAATCTATGGCGTTTGTGGTTTTGTTTACAATAGATGATGAACTGATGGTACATTATAGAGCTTGTGAGAGTTGATTTAAAGATGATTGTTTCCTTGCGGACAGTTGATAAGTAAAAAGGAGATAGATCATGGTCTTGTATCGTTTATAGATTCGAAAAATCGAATAGAATAAAAATGAAAAAAATGTTGGAGAAATTTATATGTAATCAAACATACAAAAATCCTCGAATATTGCTCTACATATAATTTTACAACACTTCAAATTATCGGCTAATTAGCTAGAATACACGAAAATACTAGGTACTTGTAAAAATTGCGCAAATTCTTCAAGAGGTCTAGGGCAACAATCGCATGATAATTATGAAAAGAATTACATAGTTGGGGATCGAAGTAAGTTCGTTGATTTCCAGAAATTTTATAATCGCTTCTACATGTTTCTTCTTTCACAATTTTAAAACAACCGCGAACCATAAAAATAAGTTTCGGTTAAGTTGATTGCTCGACGTCGATCTTTTCTGGGCCAGCCAGTAATTAAAATTCGCTTCGTTTTACGAGCACCTTTCAACGACACGGTCGATATTAAGTGAAAATCAATCGACACTCGGTTAAAGCGTGCTCGGCCATTCCTGTCGCGTTTTTCACCAATTCGCCCCTCGCTAACTTTTCTTTCCCCACTTTTCTTCTTTTTTCTTTTTTAATCTCGCAGCAATCGGAAATCTCGAAATTTTTTATTTCTAGAAACTGTTACGTTTCAATTTGAACAATTTTTACAACGCTGGAGGCTGGAATTTTTGAAGAAGTATCAATTTATCTCAATTTTGTATGTTTATATCGAGATATGTAATACCTTTTCGAAAGGTAAACCCGATGAGCCATCGCTGATAAAATAAAATGCGATTTTCCATTCTGATAGAATATATTTCAATGATAGAAATCACGAATTATTTAAGAGTTACTTTTAAGAGTAACTTTTATTCTTAT
The DNA here is from genome assembly GCF_041682495.2 of Bombus fervidus. NCBI lineage: Eukaryota > Metazoa > Arthropoda > Insecta > Hymenoptera > Apidae > Bombus > Bombus fervidus. The sequence continues at coordinate 1,003,249 of NC_091523.1, read as the reverse complement.
TATACAAAACTGTGCTGTTCATAGAATACTTCTGTTCCCGTTGAATCTTTCCATTTTAATATAATAAAAATCACTGATTTATTTCATACTCCTATATTATTCCACATGAGGATAAAAATCTTCTTTTCTCTAAAACACTTATTATTAAAATATCCGATTCCTTAAATATATTTACGAATTACAATTTTTCTCGAAGTATATTCGCGAATAAATTGAGTCGAATGCATTCGTCGTGGCTCGCATAAATTACAGTGTCACAAACGGCGCAAGCCGCTAATCTCACGCGACGTCACACCCTTTTCCACCTATGCCACGCGACAGGAATAAAAATATTAAAAGGAACAAAATCCTTCCTCTACAACTCGTCCAAGAAACATATTCGAAAGAAATGGAAAAACTTGATCGATTTACGAACAAAGTTTGTTTTCCGTTGAGCCGTAACGTCGCGCGTGCGAGTTTTACGAAAGTTCCGCGTCCAAAATCAAACGGAATCATTCATCCCTGAAACGAATCGCAACAAAATGGAGAGCAAAGAGAAAGATAGCGAATCAAGAGGACGAGGATATCTTTGGCAGTGGTCTAGCCACGTACTCAGAGATAGGACTGAACGTGTATTGAGGTCTCGATTTCGTTTCAATCTGAAATAAAAGAAAGACTGAACGCCGACACGCTTCGCGATCGGGAGTGGATATCGCAGCGCGGAAAATTACGATGGAACAAGAGGGCACGTACGAGTCATCTCAGAAACGTCGAAGACGAACAGGCAAAGATGAGGGGAGGGATTGAGAACGAGAAAAAGGAAACGAGAGGATGAAAAGGAGCGGCAGGAAGCACGCGAGAAAAAGACGATTGCCAGAGAATTCGACGGTGACAGAGAGGGATAAAGGCGAAGGGAATGCCACTCGTTTCTATCGTCTTCCTTTCGATTTCACCCCCATCCTTCTTGCTCCGCGTGCTTCTTCATCCTTCTCACGGTTTTTGTAAGCGCGACGCGCAATCTATCGCGATATGTCGGCCCCAAGATATGGTTGTCGGAGATATAAGGTGGCTAAGTCCATCGATTTAACGATATGTACATATACAGGGCGTCGCAAGGTATGTGGGGGATATTTATAGAATTCATTCCAAAAACACAAACAATTTTATTTTTATATTTACACTTCGCGTTTCTTATTCTAATTGTAAGGCCCAGGAACCAAAATAAATGACATAAAACACGGATAGGATTTCGATTGTTATTTCCGAGTGATAAACAAAGTGTGAATGTCGTAGAGGAAATAGTACATCAGTTGATTCGTTGATACCAAGATACTAGGTTGCCCTAAAAGTTTCCTTCGTTTGATAAGGAAATAATAGATGCACAACATTGTTTGTTTTCGTTTGGAACATTTGTTCCAATAGAAGAAAATGGATAATAACTTCCTTATAAAAGGAAAGAAACTTTTGGGACAATCCAATATTTCTAGTGTGAAATAGAATTGTTTATGACTCGGAAAGCAAATTTCAAAGAATATTTTTCTACGCGAATTTCTTTCATCGTTCTGATGTCTAGAATCGATCCTATAAATATTCCTCGTATTTTGTGACAGTCTGTACAGAGTAAATACGGAATATAGAAGTTACCAGTCGATATCTTGTCAAAAGTTTCCGCGTGATTCGCACTGGAATTCTGTTTTTTTTTTTTTTCCTTTTTTTATATTTGGCGAGCTTCGAAAAGAGTAAAACGTACAAGCGTTTTCTCGCAGGGAGGGCGAAACGCGCAGCGTTACGTTTAATCGACGTTTCAACTCGTTACGATGCCGTTAATTCCGCTCGTTACCCGCCTTGTTGCTCGTTCCTATCCGACGTTTATTCCCCGCGTCTAATTGTCCGCACTCTTCGCCGAATTCCAGCGAACTACCGACGAAGGCATCGATTTACAGGGCGCGATTAAAACCCGGTTGGTTCGCTCGCAATGGAGAAAGTGAGAAATGTATGCAGATTAAATGCGAAAGTTGGGTACGCGTGAAAGGGTGCGAAATCGGAACTGAAGAATCTATTTAACTGGAATGCTCTCGTGAAATGTCAGGTAACCGTGGCGGTGGAAAGTTGAAGAGGTTAAATACGGTTTTTACTGCGACGGAGGTCGCTAATTTTTTAGTATTATGACGTTTCGGAATACCTTCCGAAATTAATACGTTAGATAAATGACATTTATTCGATAGGTTTTAGGTCTTATACGTAATTTTCAGTATACATTTTTACGAGTACATTTATAAATGTATCGTGGGAAAATACGTACGGTATATCGATCGACTTATTCATCGCGAACACCTTTTACCTTGTGCTTTAAAAGACAATCGCAATCTATTATTCATCCTATAACTTTTGTATCGTTTCTAACGCGTGGGGCACACGGGCGAATTTTGCTTGCAGTTTTCGAGTGAGTAGTACATTTTGCTACTCGTCGTTAAGACCTCCGGCAACGCGAGAGAGCGATCGATGAAAAAGGAAATTCTGATATAGCTCGCTACAGAAACGGCGATAAACGTAGCCGGAACAGCCTCGTATTTTACTAAAGTTCGTAACAGTTAGCATGGCACACGGCACACCGGTCAGGCGAAATGATCGTCGATCGAACGACGAAACACCCGCTCGCTCCCAGGCTTGTTTTCATAAATCAAAAAGCACGGAACAAGAGCGGTGCAAGTGCTGTGTATCAATCACAATTTATAATGGCTCTTGTTTCGATGACAAATGAGATATCGTGTATCGTCGCGATTTCAGGTGGTGAAAAAATGGCCGAGATAATTTCAACCGAGGAACGTCCTTACATTCATTAGTCATCGCGTCTCTGATAATTCTGTTTCACGTAACTACGGGTGACCACCATGCCGCAGAGAGAAAGAGCGCACAATGATCGTCTCTCGAATTTTTCGTCGAGATCAACAGGTCCGCGGGTGAAAGAGCCGCGTCATCTCATCGTTCGTTTCTCTTTCACCCTTCCTTGTCTTTTGTTCATGCCCCTCCGCCGACACCGAGAGACGAACACGTATCAAGCATGGTAAAAGGGCTGATTCATGAGGGGATGAAGGGTTCTTGGTAGGGATTCGCGATGAAGATACTCTGTTCGGTGTTGTTCCTTGATGAATCCGTTGTTGCAGTAAGTTAAATGAATTGTATTAGTTTTATGTAGTTTTATGAAAACCATCTCAGAATATATTATACTTGATCGTTCGACGGATGACTCTAGAATCGTTCGATTCATTAAAGAATTAATTCACAAACTACGTTCTTCTCTGACGACCTGCTTTAACAACGATCGATATCTATTAATCACTAATGCGTTACGATATCTTATTTAACAAGGAGATTTAAAGCTCTATAAACCATTCTATGTTATAGTATATCAGTAGATGGAATAAGAAATATTTTCTTCAACTTGTTACATTCACTTGCTGACTACGTCAACATCTGTGATACATGCATACACACACTCTCTCTAAGATCTATCCGAGATAAACCTCAAGATCCGTTCTAATGCATATTTTTCTAAGGTGTACGCGTATATTACTCGGTCGTGAATATTTGTACACGATTAGGGAACAACGCTAACCAAATAAAATTCGTAAAACAGGATGAAGCTTCACGTATCATAGTCTTTAACACGTTAATAGCCTATAACACTTTAACCTTCTCAACCAACACGCTGCTTCACGATCTCGCGTTTCAAGCCTGACGTAATAAAGCGATCTTCGCCTGTCACTTCTGACTGGGCGGATTCTCACGGCGACAGCAGGGGAACAGATAGGCCGAGATTATCCACGTACAAAAGTAAGCGCGCCGCTTGCAAGTATGGCTCGTAACTTTCGGCATAGCCTCGCGGTCATTAAGATTTGCATAAAGGCCGCGGTGGGTAGAAGGGCGGCAAAGGAGACGCGTACGTGTCACAAGGGCGTGTACACTTGAGGAAGAGAGAAAGGCGCAGGGGTTTTTCGCACGTGCGTGCTCTCTCATTACGGCGGAATCGCGATGCGAGGAACGCGTTTCAGAAAAACGTGAGGGGCACGCAAATCGCAGGCTTCACGTGTGCCGCCATCCCCGTCTCGGACCCTGGCACGGCTTGTTTCTTTCACCCGCCGGCTCCGTGCTGGGTGTTTCTTAATTCCGTGACCGAACTCCCGCTCCAGGGAGACGTTAATTGATATCCCTGGTTTCGAACGTGGAATTTCTCGGCCAGAAATTACTTTCCCGCTGAGACAAACGCTTGCCTTACTGCGAATAGTGCCACGAAAGAACCAGTAATTTTGTTTTATGTGACAGGAGAATCGATTGATTGGATTGATTATAAACAAAATTTTGTTTCGTTATAATAAGAATTAAAGGATTTGTTTGTTGCAATAGGAGACAGTTCCACTTTTCGGTAATTTAAATAAACTGAAAATTAATCAAAATCAAATCTCTTTTCCAAGCATAATATAAATTCATAGTGAAATGATATTCGTACCAAAACAGTTTTACATTTTCAAATATGAAATCTGTACTTTCCTCACTCTCCCATTAAATATAATTTAAATAATAAAGCTGCCTTATTATTCCTGTAAATCCTACCATACAAAAAATACCTAACCATAAATAGGTTGTTTCATGGTGATACGATGATAACACAGTGGGATAGCATAACGATAAATTAATAAGGAACTTTTAATTAATTTATGTAGATTACTCGACACCGCAATGAAATACGCTACAGCGAATAAATGGATCCTGCCGTAATTAGAAACCCACGAAGATGCAATATTTATTACGAGAATTAAGATAAACTACCCAATATATAACCCGTGTTACATTAACTTATCCTTAACTGCTCGAATTACATTATTTGTCGATAGTAAACCATTCTTGAATACTCATTTAATTATTTTACACGTTTACGTGTTTCATTTGTAATTTTACTAATAACTAATTAAACAAACTGAATTACATGTACTTGCCATATTTTAATAATCATCCAAATGAAACGCTGTTATGTGAAAGAAGAGGTAGTAGCGATCATTCAGCAATCTCATCGAAGATCAGCGTTTCCGTCGAGCGAATCGACGAGGAGGATTAGCTCGAACACGGAGATTAATAAGCTGACTGGTTGAACCAGTGATCGTCGTGAAATTGGATTTGAGCGAACTTCTAAATCGACTGATACATAATCCGAGTTAGGTAACACGGCGATGCACGATGCTCGACGAAACTTGAGTCGTCCGCGGCAGCTGGAAATTGAATTATGCAACGTGCGGACATTCCTATCGTATGTTGTCCATAGGCGCGTGAAGAATGGTACGACAACCCCGATACGTATCGATCGCATTATATGCGCAGAGATTTGAGAACGAGGCGAGGCAAAGAAAACCGCGTTACAAGTGTACTCATTATACTGGCCACGACGCGGACTGAATAAATGTGCGCCCGAGATATCTACGTGTCGAGAAGATAGCTTTATCGAAGTTTAACACTGTACCATCGCGTTATCCCCTCGACTTGTGAATTTAGAGAAGACATTTTTTGGAATGCCGTCTAGTTTCCCGCTATTTAAAATTTACTTGCGAAATAGAGTTATTTCAATCCTAATTGGTACGTATATTAAACTTGTATAGAGTTAAGGGAAACAAGTTCCAGAACTTTCGGAGAGACGTAGCTCAAAAGTAATAATTCTTCAAGAAATGTAAAAAATTGTCTTTTAGTGTAATAATATTATTTTGTTACGCATATTTATTAGCAAGCAGAATGATGATCACAAAATAAGACCAAGTATCGTTGTTATCGCGATTAATTTATATTTCGAAACAATCGTAAAGAACTTATTGATGATTCTACTATCTTGAGAATACAGTCACATTTTTTATCAGACCAATTTTTCGTATAGCAACTGAAACAGAATATAGCGATTTTAAGAAGGTTACGAAATACAGCGTTTCTCGTGTCCTTGAACAACTGCGAAAGAGGATTCAGTTTCAGGACAGATAGATGGTAAATCGTCGGAGTGCTTGTTAAACGAGTAACATCAATTAGCAACGCGTCCAATTAGAGAATCTTTACTACATAATTTCCCAACGCAGCATCTTTTATCAGGGAGCGCGACGTATCGATGAAGAAGTTCCAGCGCGTCGATAAATCATAGTTAATGATTCGATCTGGTACAATCTCTCATCCCTCGCCTCGATTCTATTATTAATGTCAGCCGTTATATCGCTCTATTAAAATTCTGTATAATTTATCGCAATCACCGAGCACGCGTAATCGATTAGCAAAGCTTTCGATTACGATTTTTCATCGATCATACGATCCTTTAACCGATTTCTTTTCAACGAACTTAATTAGCCGTTCGAAACACGAGACGACCAGTGAAACCAACCAGGCTGTAATTACTGTTAAAAACGAAAGCAAACAATTCGCAGTAAATAGAAAACAATCCGACAAAGTGGTCCAATCAATACGACGGAAGATGAAATAAAAAGAACTCCCAACTTCCGGCAATAGAAGAACAAGGATATGGAACGTCAATGCGTTCGAGATAAATTGACACTATCCATTCGATGTATTCGCTATTGCTTCAGCCTCGAATTTATCATGAGACACGTTAATGCAATCCTGGCCACACGAACCTCGCGAAGAACGTTTCCGTTTTGTAAACTGACAGAGTGTTCCTCTCACTATCAATCCTCTCCTGTGCGATCATTGCTGGAAATCATCGGGCAAATTGCTTCATAGGAAACGCGAAATACCTCGTGGTGGAAAGCCCGCCGGATTACCAAGGTCGACGATTTCCCAGTCTACGGAAGGAATAAGTCTGCCTTTCCCCCTCTGCATTCCCCTCTTTTTCTTCGTCTCGAGGATCTCGAGAAGGACGATTATCGTGGTGAAAATCTGAGAAGGAAGCCGAGGTCTCGGGTTCCCATCGACAGATTCTATCTATATCCCCGGTAGCCTACCTCCGTCCACTGGCTTTTTCTTTCTATCCTCCCATCCTTCCTCTCCTCTGTCCAACCGAGTCCATCCATCTTTCTCTGCTCCTCTTCCTTTCCCTGTTCCCTGCCTCTTTCCTACTTTCACGCTCCTTCTTTCAGTCCTCCCTCACGAGGTACTCTCATCATGGTCCTTTTTACGACGGCTCGATTCTCCGTGAAAACCGGTAGAACTCGTTCAAAAGGATACCAAGTGTGGCGAAGCGGGAGGCCGGAACGAGAAGCACAGCCGAAGGAGAAAATGGAAGAAGAACGGCGAGGGGGGGGGGCGACTTACGCGAGACCGCGTTACGATTTCGACGAAAGAAAGGTAACTTAAGAAAGGGTCGTTGGATTTGGTGGGTCTCCGCGTGGATTCTCATAATGAGAATTTGAAATTTTAGAAACGTTCTGACGATCCGAGTAGTGTGATGCTTAGTAATTTTGAATCTAAGTTTTAACGAAATAACTTGTAATAAAATATTTGGAACATAGTACATATAATTTGTTTTCCCTAATAACAATAATTACAAACGTCATTGTACCAACTTCATTTTGTAATTACAACATTCACTTACCTCAAATTGGAAGTCTCCAGTGACTGACTAATTAGAATAATAAAATAACATTCCCAACAACAGTAAAGGAATCAAAGTGAGTTGGCATTTGAAGCTGAAAACTGTATTTTCCTATGTTTCTCTCGCGAAGTAAGAAATGCAAAGACAACAATAAAACAGGAGCATGCTTGAGAGCGGGAAAGAACGAGGCGAAAAGGAAGAACAGGCAAAACGAAAGGCGCGGAGGATCGGCGTTACAGGCGGAGCTTATATTATGCAAAGCATGTGTTCTCCAGTGGATTTATGGTCGACCGTTTCGCTACCGACTTCCATACGTTCCGCTACTCTGTGTTCGAGCCTGTTACTACCGTTTTTTGCCTCTGTCTTCTCGTCGACGAAGTTTTCTTTGAAAAACTAAGATAATCCAAAGTGCAATTCTCCTCGAGGCTGAGGGAAGATTAATTGGAATGCTAATGCGTCGATGCATATGGATGCGTGGGGTTATCTTTCTACTTTTCGCGGGGGATGGAGCCTGCCGATTCGTGAATTTCAAGTTGTAGAGAAGTTGGGAATGCGTTCGCGGAATTTTCGAGGTTGAAGCCGTAATCGTCCGAGCGAATGAATTTCGATAAAGCCACGGATACGAGGTGAGTTTCTTCGCTACCATACAGGGAAGGAACAAGGGTTATTGAAAGCCGGCACCGTTTCAGGAAGTAGGTCGAAGGGGATGCGCTGGAAATACGCTTCCGTTAAATCGTGTAATTTATGTAATACGATGGTGAACGCCTTGCGGTGTGTGGTATTGTTTTTGGAACAACCGTTGCACGAACATTACAAAGTAAGAATGGGATGAAATTAACAAAAACTCCTTTCGACGCTGCTGTGCATGGGACATTTCCGTAGTTTCGGACTGAGAGCCGCGAAGTGTTTCGTTTAGATTTGTATTTTTGAATTTGCTGCTGTAGGTAGTTCGAAGTTTTGCAAGCTTTTTAATGCTACAGTAGTGAACATTAGAATTGTATTAGATATTACCACGATGCAATTTACTATCGTGTTTTTTCTAAAGTTTCATTTAATATCATTTACTGAGGATGTCTAGTTTTACATTTACACACAGATTATTAAATATGTGAAATATATCAATCATTTCATTAACTTTGTTACGACAGATTTTTCTTTCGATTAACAAACTTTCTATTCAAACCAACACAAAGATTCCCTTCACGAATGCCGAAAATCAGCGTAATGCGTTATAGAACGTAAATTCGAGCGGTTATCTAATGAAAAAGGTTGTCCGTACGAGGCATGGAACGAATGTTGAATGCGTTTCGCAAATTACCAAGGGCTGTAATCGGAAAATTAATATCATAGATTAATCAGAGATCGCACATGACCGGCAGCAGGTGTAAATCTATTCACGGGGACAGGCGTCGATGCTCCGATTATAAATGTATTCATCAGAAACTTGTAACAAACGCAGTGTATTTATACGAGGTGAAGCGAGCGTGCTGGCCGTGGCCCAACGGAGCAATTTGATTATTTCGAATGGCGGTCGTCACGTAATCCGTTTTGTCCAGTTAAATGTCCCATTAATCGTTTTAGAACGCAGTCGTCAAATATTTTCCATCGATCGAATCCTCGTCTCTATTCACTGTATAAACGACACATATGGAATTACAATCAGACTACGAATGCGATAAACAGCCAATCGTTGAATTACGATTCTTTATTCGATGTGTAAAATACTCAACCGCCTTGAATTTTGATCGCTCCGTTGCTATAAATTCCATTATGACACTGAATAGATATATTTTAGTAATATCAATTGTAAGAGTCGTAGTCAACGATAATTTCAATTCTGTTATGAGAATTCGCGATAATATCCAAACAATGGTTCAAATTAATAATTAAAAATTAATCGTCGCATTGAGAACATAAAATAATAACTTTAGCAATAATGTTTTCGAGTTCAAAGCTATAAAACAGGATAAACATATTGCGAAGCGTCCAGCTATCAGCGCTGATCTGACTGTACTTTTTGTTTGATTTCGTCTTTTATGACAAACTATGCGAGAATATGAAGAAACGTAGAAAGAAACGAAGAGGAGAGCTGTATGTTATCAAAAATCTATGATTAGTGGTTTTGTTGCAACATTGATCTATCGGATGATTGGAAAGCAGTGGTGAAGGATGAATGTTAAGGGTTAGAGTAGGAACGTTTGGAGCATCGATTATTAATGGTTTGTTGAATGTTCGTAGGTCATAAAGCTGTTAATCTGCTAAATTATATAATTACGAATATATCATAGTTATGTGTTTAATTACAATTTAAGAAACTTAAGAATAATTGGCTTTAGTAATTTTAGATTACCATCTGTTTTCGTTCCATTAAGAAATTACTCGATTCTGTACTAAGATGTCAATGACTATTTTAATTTGTCGACAAAGGAAAGCTTGGCTTCGATTTACAAGTTTGTTCTCTTCGTAGGAAAAGTTTACTGTTCCGAGTAAAAAGAAGAATTCGAAGGAAATTTGCTACGATCAAATTCAAGATGAAGTTTCAATTAATGCTGTAAATAGAAATGTTCGTACTGTGTGAAATCAAACTTATTTTTTTAAATCTGATGAAGCAGTCTGTCGTTGATTCAACGAGTTGATTACATCGGTAACCACCATCGATCTCCGGATCAATATCGTCAAGGCAATTCCAATTTACGTAAGTCGAGTAACATAGTCGCTATTTAAGTATTCCGAAGCGAAATTCTTTTCTATAGGACAGAAAATAACGAGGCTTCTATGTTTCTACTTTTGCACTTCTATACTTTCAATCGGATTCTCGATTTTTCCTCCAAGAACCTCGAGTCGTACATACCATTAAGTTCTCTGAAATTATTCCATGATCTTTTAATTACATGCGACAATCAAGTGATAGTGATAAAAATATTTTAGGAAAAGAATCAACAACGAAGAAGGTCGACGAAATGGTATTACATTTTAAGAAATCGATTTCAGAAAATGTAATAAAAAAGAAGAGAAGCAGCGGTAGGATATATTCAATGCTGATGAGTTTCGAATTAAGAGATTCTTGCTTTTGCTCCTGCTGACGCGTCGCGCCCTAGAAAAACATTTCCAACTCTGCGGGGTGCCGTTTTCACAATCGTGAAAATATGCAAAGGGTGATGTGGTTGGGTTTGTAGAAGGGCTCTGAAAAGGGAGGGGGGCGTCAGGAAAAAAATGAAGCTTCTAGCCGGCAACCCCTTTTCTACGGCATAAACGAGACCTCGAAGAGAGCGGAGTTGACGAAGAGCGGAAAAAGAAATGGCGATAGAGTGTGGAGAAAAAGGGAGAAAGAGAAAATGGGGGAAAAGGCAAGAAGAAGGGAGAAAGAGACAGGAGGGGTTTAGGGGCGCGGGAGGGAGAGAACGAGGCGTATTGTCTCCCGCAGCCCGTAATTAGGCTGAATGGCGCTTTTCATGGAGCCGGCCGTTTTTGAAATTAATACGGGCCGACGCTGTGGCGAAATATTACCAAGCGATAATTAACGCGTTATCGCGTCAAAACCGGCCGAGCCACCGGTGAAAATTTAACTGTGCGATTAACGAATTTTACCGAGATTCGTCGACTGAAGGGACCGACTGAAAATGCTGGCATATTGCTGCGCGTTGCTCACCGAACGGAATCGCGACACACGCCCTGCAATAAATCGCATTTCGCGATCGGTTACGGTAACTAAATTATTGTCAATGCGTATAATCCGTTGTAAATTCTCACGATAAATACAAGTTGGCGGGTGTGTTTGAAATTATTGAAGAATTGCAGCTTTTTTAATAACGGAGTGATATGATGCTGCAGAAATGCGAGAGGATTAGCTACTTGTGCTCGGGATAGACTTTTCATACTTTATTCTGCTGACTTTCGGAACTTAAAAGATACAGCTTTTGTTTAAGAGTTTATTGTTATTTTAATAGAAGCACGTCGATGCGGATGTGTTAAATTAAATTAGAAAACTCTCTTAATGACATTCTTCCTAGACAAATGAATTAATAAAAGAATGCAAGACTTTTCTATAATTCGCAGGGAAAGCTAATAAATTCAATATTCAATATTCAAGTGGAATACCGAACAACTTGGAAGAACAGTGACTATTTAGCGTCAAAATCAATTGTCGCAAATACAGAAGACACCTAGCGACAACAAATAAATTTTCGCGATCGATGAACGAAGCTAAACGCGACTTAATGCTTCTCGATCTTTTTCGTTAAGAGTTATCCTTCCAGGATACGACCAATAATGCCTCAGGCATGAATCGTACTCCCCATCGAAAAACAGAACAATTTGTATCCAAAGAAGTTCCGAGAAGTCGGAAGCCAGGCACGGGGATTCCAGGCTCGGTCGAGCCATAAATCGGCTTGCTCATCTTTAAAATATTGGGATGGAAATATTTGGACTGTGTGTGCACGTCGAATCGAGCAAGAAGCAAACCGTGCTGTGGATGGGGTAAAGGGGTTACCGGCGTAGGAGAGCAAGCGAGCGGACAGGCAGGCAGGAGGCAGTCAGGCAGGAAGTTGCAAAAGGTCGTAGTAAAGATGCCATCTCCCTGCCGCGGTGGTGAGTTTATTTGCAACGTGCACGAGCACCGAGTCACCCTCTGTGTTGTAAGCCTCTCCCAACCCCCTTTTACTATCTCCCGACTATTCCTTCTTATGCTCTTCGTCGTCGTTCCGAGCCCGTTCTGACGTCCGCCGCTGGCCCTCGTAAATTGCACGGCAAATAATTGATAGGCGAAGGCGATGTTTCTATTCTGTTGGCAGCACTTGTAAAGGAGCCGCGATTTATTCCGCCTCACCGCCTCGCTGTCTGTTGGCCCGGTATAAATAGCCGTGTCGGCAGTCGCGGGGGTGGAGTGGCCAAATAAAAAAAAAAAAAAACTAAAAAATAAGGAAAAACGTCTCAGCAAAACTTGAAAAAGAAGAAGGAGAAGAGAGAAGGAGGGGGAACGAATATAGAGAAGGAGCACGAATAGGGAGCGTTCTTGAAAGGAAGGAAGTAGGGAAAAAAGCCAGAATTTAGAATTCGGTCCAAGAGACCGGTTGTTTGCTCGTTGGAATTGTACGAAGCAACGTGGCAAATATTATTTTCTACCCTAATCATCGAATCCCGGATGTTCCCTCTGGCTCAGCTCCGTTCTTCGGTACGAGAACGCAATGTCGTCAAAGAGAAGATTTATATTCGGACTTCTGTCACTTTTGCGAGTAATGCGGCGGCCCCATAAAACGCTTTAATATTTCATTCAAGGCCGTCTCGGGTATCGGAGGACACTTAAAAAGGGATAGTTCGATTCGACCGGGTCTCTATCAATCGATGCTCCGGCTCTTTAATATCGGTTACCTTACCCATCTCGTGGATAGCATCCCTTAATCAAAAAGGAATTGCGACGAAAGAGGAACGGATGGTCACTCTTCTTTGTCGGCACAGAAAGGGGCGGGAGTATTCTATAGGGTAATTTCAGGAGAAAGCTCCAATACCGTGGTCTGTGGCGATTAACTTTGTTCATCGATGATACATACACGGTTAAGTGACAATTTCAAACTTTTTAAGCAATTTCTGAATTAATTATCCAGAATGTTATTAAAGTGATAGTTAATAATTACGTTTAATTCAAGAAATTCAAAATTTCCATTTTTTTTTTTTTTTTTTGTTTGTTTAATGGTTCGACTCATTTTCATGAAATTAAAAGTGAATTTAGTAAACTAATCAAATTAATAAACTAAAAATCTGTACACCACACATTCGTTCTATTCTAAAAATAATACACTGTGTACATCTCTACTCAACGCCTCGTTCTCCATTCGCCTTATCGCTCATCTAAAGTAAAAAGCAACTCGGAAAAAGCTCGCACGAGATCCGCTAGGGGTAACGTCGACGCTTCAGGGAAACAAATTGTTCAATTCCGTTGAAGGCCGGCCGTTTATCGCCGTCCGACTTACCGCGGCCAGCAATTAAACAGAAATTTCATTTTCCATTCTAACATCGTCACGATAAACCGTCGTAATTCACGGGACTCGGAGATAAGCCGTCTAATATGGTCCGCGATAAACACGGTGGGAGCACGCGCTCCTCGCCAAGGGCCGACGCGGCGAGCAAGCGTTCTTTGTCTGAAAATTTTAAGAATCATCGCTAACTGTAATTTCGTGAAACGTTCCTCCTTATCTTGGAAAACGGTTGAGCGTTGTCGCGCGACGCGCCTCGAGAATAGAGCCCCGTTACCGCGGCTCCTCGCGAAGATTCCAAAGACACAAAGAGGCCGATTTAACGAGCACATTTTTCCCCGCCTGCCAGAATTTTCATAACGGAAGAAACGAGGCATTAAAATTCCTTCGCGCCCCTACCCCTCGCGTCCCTTTCACCACGTTCACCCCCTTTTTCTCGCACGAGAATTCTTACAAACGATCCACTCCGCCGTTGTATCTGTTACAATGCGGTCGAGATTGCGAAGAACTTCCGGCTTCCATATTCGGTCGTCGATTCAAAACCGGCCGATTTTTCCGCACTTCACTTCGCGCTATTCCAATCGTGTTCTACACGGTGTTTTCAAACGAATGGATAGTCAAGAATGTGTTACATTTCGAAGAAAGCGTGCGACTTTAGTTCGTATACATTGTATATGTAGTTTTTGGAATTGGATAAAGTACGTTCGTTTAACTCGAGCGAAACAACACGAAGTACGGCGCTTCAATTCTTCCCCGTTCTTCAGAATGCATGATACTATTTCGTTGATTAAGTAGAAAGTTTCTTTCCGCGGAAAAGTCGCGTAAGTTATCTTGCGAGAACTTTATGTGTTACATTGTATTTTTTTTTTTTTCGGTTATATATTACGACACGATTGAATCTGTTAGAGACTAAGAACGAAGGGAAAGATATAAAGAGAAAATCGAGATAACAAACGAGTTGCAGGAACTTCATCGCATAAATTTTAGCGCGGACATTTTTTTACTCAATATCGGATCGAAAAAAAATATATTAGAAGATCGAGATAAAAGGAAAAGCAAAACGGGCAGTTTTTTTACACCCTGATTCTTTTTATTGGCACACACCCTATGTATCATACGGTGGGAAAGAAAGGCGTGATAGGGGGATGGAGAAAATAGCGAAACGAGGTTCGAGAGAAGAAAACGAGAACGAGGCGAGGATCGAACGATTCGTCAGTTCCGTGGAAATCTGGAACGGAAGAAGGCAACGTGAGTGTACGCGCGCACGCGTTTGTAAATAACGGTAATGGGCATATTCGCAATTAGCAACGGTGCTTCGAGCGACGGTAAGGGCGAAAAAAAGCCAACAGAGATGCTGTTTGGTGCGCCCACACGGGTTGTGCTCGTGTGCGCGTGTGTGCACGGTTTGCAACCCGAGCCAAAAGAGGAGCGTCGGAATAACGGTGGCGAAGAACGGTCCGAAGAGGACGGAGAAGCGTGAAACAAAAGAGAAAAAGGGGATGCAGCGTTGTAAATGAACCGAGAGACATGGTGTGGAACGGTGCTATAAGGACAGCGGGGGACAGAGAGGGTTAAAACGACGATAAAATTGAAGCTGATAAGAATGAATGGGAAAAAGTTAGTTGAGATACCGAAGCAGCGTATTTTAAGAACGAATACGTTGAAAATACGTGAGTTACGTATAACTCGAAATTAAGATTTTCAGTTGGAACAAATATAAACGTATTCGGTATCTCACTTTCCGAACAATACAAAATATCACAAATATCAAAAAATATTTTCAAATTTAATAAATCACGGTAAAAACTAATTTCAACCAAGATTCAATTTTATTTAACCGTGTAAAAATGTTCCACAGAATTAACATCATTCGTTCTACTGTCACACCCAAAGGTGTCCTATTTCAACAATAATAGTACACCCAATTTGACATCTGCAGAGTCGAGTTCACTTTACACAATCCTTAAGTCGCTTCATCCCCAAAATCTTATCACACTTCCACTTTCGTTTCCAGTAAGATGTACTTTATCGTTGTCAAACAACTCTTACCGCCTTCCTAGATCCAAGAACCCGACAAAAATTTTCCCGGTTGTTTCGAAAATCGAATAAACGTTAGGTAAAGGGAAAACAACACGTGCAAATCGAAACGCACATATTATAGGGGTGGTTAAGAAGGAAGAGGGGAGAGAAGAAATAACAGGCGGAGAAACAATAGCAAATAAAATACATAGCAAGGAAAATGGAGCAGGAGGATCGTGCTGACGGTAACTAGCTGGAAGGTGAGCGGTGCAGCAGAGAATAGCCTCGGCGAGCGTAGGAATATTACGCGCGAAACATGTGCGCGGCATGCTCGTGAGGTTTATTTGCGTTATATCTGCAAATACGTGCAGCAATGCGTGGCTGTTGAATGCTAATGCGGGAAGAGAGAAAGAAGGATAAATAGAAGAAGAGATAGGAGAGAAAGAGTGGGACTTCGCTGACGTACACTAGACTACACATTCGCGTGTGCACGCCAATAAACATGGACGTGCGTGTCACAATTACGCGCATACGGAAGCCAACGGACACAGACATGCATGCTGGATATTTGGCAAATAGAAGCTAACAGCACTTTCGATCGCTCGTATCACGAGAGGAAGAAAAGTCTTTGCAAAAGAGAAAGTTGACTCTTGAACCTTCAGCTCGTTTGTTAACTTTAATATTACATACCTTCTACATTATTCCATAAGTTTTTCTTTGTGGAACAGATTTTCTGTTGTTTTTATTCTGTTGTATTTTTGCAGTATCGTTTTGGTGTTAAAGCTATCAGAATAAAGGGATGTAAGTCATAACGATTTAAGTCAGTCCACTATTTTTATTTATTTTTCATAAAAGAGTGCTTTGTGTTTATCGTTACAAAAGATACATCATATTTCTCCAAGTTTCGAAAACTTAGAATAAAATTATACCTTTATTATCGTTAGACTAATGGAAATTTACCTTTAAGAATTGAAATACATGACTAGATCTAAATTTCCAAAGGTTTGACTTACGCTAGTGCAATTTTTAATCCATATAAAAGGTTGCTATAACTTGTTCGAAGAGTTCATTGATACTTGCACAGGCTATGAATCTTCATCGAAACTATAATTTCGCAAAATTCTATTCCACAGCCTCGTAAGAGGAAGATATATAATATTCTATAATATTTCCTCCACCAGGAATAACACGTCGAAGGCGCCAGAAAGATTAGATCAGAATCATCTGAGAGGAAATGTGTCGTAACATCGTGGTAAAGTACGTAGTTTAGTATCACCAGAATAGTATAGAAATGGAAGATGATTTAGGAAAAATTCTGAAAAGTGTAGAAACATGTGTACGAACTTCATAAATAGAGCCTTCTACAAATGTCAATTACTTACGTATTTTCAATATTAAGCAGTCTTACATATTCTGTATTTAGTAACAGGTTGTTTGATTAACGTTAGAGAGGATACCGTGAGAAAATGTTGTAATACCACGTCAAAGGTAGCAGAAAGTGTAAGTACCTCAATAACACGCGCGCAAAGGTTAAACTGTGCGAATGTGTACGTCAAATACTCAGTAAATACAAGTTAATGCCACGAATCCTTTGCAGTTTGTTAGCGTTAGAAATTGTTTGGGAAATATTATGACGGATAATTGAGGAAGGTGCCATAATACGTTGATAAAGGTACTAAGAGCTGTAGTTGCCTGACGAATGCAGAATTATGATGTTTTCCTTAGTCAGATAATGAAGCTATAAGCTGGAACGTGGGCTTGGAGAGCTTTCGCCGTTCGTCTTTGAGAAACGTGACATTTGAGAGTTTTGGGTTAGGTATGCAGAAGTTAAGGGGTGAATCTTCTTGAGAGTGAATAGAGCGAGAGAATATTAAGTGACAGGTTAAAAAGGGAGCTTTGAAAGCGTCGAAGAATAGGTAGCATGTTTGTGTCCGTATAATAACCGTTCTCAGTATCATTCGAGTAATTGTACAAGTTTGTATCTGCTGTTTCACAAATTTCACATTAATTTCGAGAATGCATATTAACACTAACACGTGCAATTAAACGACACTTTGTTTTCAATTCCTTTGAAACAACTGTACATTCAAATTTCACGTGCAATTTCCATCAAACGTTAATTCCGTTAAATTCTCTAAGTTAACGAGTCGAATTGTCCTCGAGATAATCCACGAAAAAGAAAATTCTACAATTCTACTCGTTAAAATCGCATTATGGGACCAACAAGAAATAGGTTTATGTTACAGACGACTTATACTACTTCATAATTTTCATAATTTTTTGAGGTTCCGTAACTTGCCCTGTTAATTCCGTAGATATGATATACGGCATTACTTTTCAATAACGTCACAAAGTATCGATATATCAAAATATCAAGTGTTTCAAATAAAAATAAATCTTGCAACGAGAATTGAACTCACGCCGGGAACACGCCGCTTCTTGGAGGCCCTAGTGAAAAGGTGTCGCGTGAGCGTGATCGGAAGTAGACAACGCCTCGCGTGTCTACGAACCTAACAATCTTGGCGCGTACATGTACGCGAGGGTAATGTTGAATGAGAGATCTTCGACGGTCATTGTACCGTACGTGATTGATTAATTTTCGAACAGTCGATCTTGGGAAATTGAACAACCGAGGTACGAGGTTAACCATGCGGTTGGAAGTTTGATGTCCTTGGTCGCGCACCGTTGTTCCGTGAATAACTGAGCCACGTATGTTGTTGCTTCTGTTACCGATTTGTGGTCGCGATACATCGTGATCTGACCGTACATTCCATACCTCGTGGAGAATTTGTCCAAAATTTTAACATTTCAATGGGAGGAGCGGAATTTTTCTTGCGCCCTTTATAAACTCATCGATCAACGAACCAGCATATAACGTGTCACGAGTAATTTGCATCTTTCACAAGCTTTGTTAATTTAAAGAAAATACACAGACAGTACTTTGAAACTACAAAAATATGAAACTTTTGTCGATGTCGTGTTTTAAATGGAAGATTATATACAAATTCTTCTGCACATGTGAGATACGCTCACAGACGGTATAAAAAGTCTCTTAACAGGTTAATTACATGTCAAATTTTTCTAGTTACGCGAGGTAAGTCAAAGAGAAAGCGATTATTCATTGAAACGATCCGTTGAAGCACACGGAGAAATAGAACAGAGCGAAAGCTCCGCTAGAAAAAATAGGTAATTCTATGAGATATTCTTCATGAAAGATGAAAATAACAGCAGATACTTTCATCTCTTGATATCCGAACGAGGAAAATTGTTGCGCAAAAACGCCTCGGAATCGTTTGCCTATAATTGGACAAGACACGAACGTCGACGAGCGAGCGGTACTTTCAAATACAAATTGTAGTTTTCTCGTGCTTTAGCCGCGAGTCATCTTGACAACTGACACACCGGTGACATTAATTGCAACCGCTACGAGATCGTTGCAAACTTCGAAGATGGCAACGACGAGTAGCTCGTGAAGGGTAATTAACGAGGAAAAAAGCAAGTTCCAGTAGATTACGAGTGATTCTTTCTCGTGAATCGAACGCGATTCATGGTTATAGGGATTCTAGGTGAATCGAATAGTTTTCGCGCGAGCAAGAATGATAAGAAGAATAATCGAAGAACGAGTAAATGTCTCGTGAGAATGTGACAGAAGTGGGAAAGATGGTAGAAGTCATACTCGCGATGCTTTTTCGCGAGACGTGTTTAAAGTTTCAAGACCCGTACGTTTCCTTTGTGCACGTAATCCCTCGATCGATTTCCCACTGAATCGACCTACTCTCTCCTCATCCTTCGTTCGATATACCGGAACAGTCACGAAACGCATCAATCTCGACTTCATAAGGCACGGATGGATTTTAGCTCGGCTCCCTTTCTTTCTCGCGTTTCCTACACTCGATATTTTTTTTTTATCTGTGTGAAACGGAAGAAGAGGAAAATCTCTACGATTTTGGAAAAAATTCCTTTAAAGGTGCCAGGTTTATTATCGTACGGTTTAGTTAAACGGTTTGGATTAGAAGTTTGTTACAATATAAAAGAAGTTATCGTTGTAATTTTTGTATAATCCTTACAGCTTTTGTATTTTTAAGGAATAAGAGTTTAATCACATTTAACCAGATTTAGCCAGAGGCTACACTACAGTAGGGTTTATTTAAAAAAATCGAGAATTAATTGTAACTTAATGGGACTATAAACACAAGCCTGGTGGTGATATGTGTTTCTTGCCAAGTACCGCTGCACAAATTTCTTACGTGTCTGCCTTACAATTGTAGATTTTATAAATGAAGAATTTTCGAAGAATGGCCTGAAACAATTGATGTGTGGGTACTTTTATTGCAAGAGTGAAACGATGATAGATGCCGCGGTACTTTATAGTCTGGAAAAAAGTTAAATTATTAGCACCATAAAAGAGAGCGTTATCGCTCCGAGCTCTTTTTAACGCACAATAATTCCTTGCACATTGACTTATATACGCAGCAGCCATGCGTGCGAGGAAGACCAACCATCTCAACAACCATCGAACAACGAAGACTTGCATAGAACGAGGAGAGTGACTCTATTCCTGGCCCGTCACCAAAGACAACAAACTGAAATACGCCCCGGAAAAAGAAGCACGAAAGGAAAGCGAGCGAAACAGAGCGGGTAGGCGTGGGTGGCGTGGGGTGCGGTGGGCCAACTGAATTTATGTACACGACGGCACGGTTACCTCGAGAACACGAGTCCAGTAAATAAACGTTACGGATAACGGGGGCCAAGGGGGAGGGTGACGTGTAAGGGCAGAAACGAACGGGAAAGAAAGATAGAGAGGGCAGTGGCCGTTCTCCAGGAAAGACTTGTCCGGCCCGTAATCGACCGGAAGAGACCTGCTCGCCGGTGGTTTTAAATTAAGCCGCGGCACGTTCGTTAGCCGGCTCGACACCATTGTCGTCCGCCACCGTACGAAACCATAAATTCGCCCGAGAACGAATAGCCAGGCCAGGCCGCGATCGTGCGACGTTTCCACGGCTGTTTTTCGTGCGACACCTCGCGAAATTAATCGAACCCGTGGCTTCCGTGAAAGCAATCGTTCACCATTTTCACGGATAGACATCCGCAGAAATGGGAATTCGATGGGGATTTCGGAGATGTTTCGTTTGGAGAATGTTCAATCGTATAACTTGGAAACGTGGAATTTTTGTTAAATTTAAAAATTAATAATGATATGTACATACGATTCCAAATTGAAGAATGAAGATAAGACATAGAGGTGGAAATGAGAGATCAATAGAGATATCGCGATATGATTTCTTGAGATTACAAATACGTTATTGTAAAATTTTGAAGGGATGAGAGTGTAATTTCGATATACCAAATTCGAAGACGAAATTGATGCTTCTTTTGACAACTGTAGTACCGTGAAATTTCTGTAGAGTTTGAAGAACAAGGATGTAGCGTCTAATGGCAAAGACACACTTAGGTATCCTGGATTTTAAACGATTGATTGTTAAATTCGTGACTATGCCATATAAGCAATCAAAAGGAAAGTTGATAAAATTGATGAGAAGGGGATGATGATACATGTTTGCACAGGCATATTAACTCAAATCAAACACGGGTGAATATCCGCGATATTGCGGAGAAAACGATAGGATTGCAATTCGCGATCCGATCCGAACACCGTCATGGTTTCGACGCGAGGATATCGTTGGTTCCCGTCTATGTAAACAGAAATTACAGTTCTTGTGACATATGACGATAAACCAGAACGTGCCAGAAGCGAAGCGTAAAAGTAGAAACTGAGCGAGAGAAATCACGGCGATGGTGCACGTTCTGCACGACTTGAACGCGCGTATGAATTAAGCGAAAAAATAGCTCTGTATCTAATCTTCGAAATTAAAAGGAGCTTCTGCTCGTGACTTGCTGGAGAACGTGGAGTACGATTATTTGCCGGCTTGCTCTCGGGACGACGTAATAGAATTGCTAGGACGAACCAACCGGCTGGAAAGTTACCGTGACGTATGAAGTCGTATCAAAAGCGTGACACGAAATGAGATTACACCGGGGACTGGGCGCGAAACGAAAAATCAGCGGAAAGTAGCGACCGAGTGCCGGTAACGACCCTCGAAAATGTGACTAGCTAATTCGGTGTACTCACCGACGTGGCTACGATGTACTGCTGTTTCCACGTATGTATACATTCATTTATAGATATACGTGCGTACGTATGTACACACGTTCTCTGCGGGAGAACAGAAGGTAAACGACGTCGAGTCGTAGTAGACAGGCTTTGCGAGCGTTAAAGAGCAAAAAGAAGACGAAAGAGGGAAGACGGGAAAAAAACGCAACGAGGAAAATCGACGGGGTGCGAAAAAGAGGAACACTGCTGTGCACGAGAGAATCGGAGAATAGAGAAAGTCGGTAAAAGGGACGAAGGTGAAAGATAGCGACGCTGGTATTTCGACGTGTCCTTGCTCGTGCGAGCTTTTATTACCGACGGCGATGGTCATCGCAGCCAACAATTTTAACTAAGCTTATTAGCCGATATCAATGGTAATCATCTGGCGAATTCACATGGGTCTCGGACCCAACACTCTTACCTCGCTATGGCGTAGCGCGCGTCAGTCGCTCCAAGCCAGGATATATTGGAAAATAATGAAACGTAAAATCCAATTCGCCGGAACCGACCGGTTCTAATTAACTGGTAGTTTAAGGTTATAATTATATGCGGCTCTTGGAACATTTCTTTCCTTTCCTGTCTCTCTTACTTTCTTCTGTCTTTTTTTCTCCATTCTTCTGCCTACGGTGCTTTTATCCCATTCTTTTCTTTTGTTGTCACTTCTTTTGTATCGTTACTTCGTGTCATTACTGATCTTCCTTTATTGTTTTCTCTTTTCTCTCATGCTTCGTTGGAATAAAAAGTTGATGAAAAAATTGTACTAGGAAAATCTTTATTTTCCTTTCAAACTATTTTTAGTGGATTATTTTGTTAATGATATAAAACCTGCAGGTCTATAGATTGGTCGAGTCTTTTATTTACGGTTTAACTCACAAACAACATCGAATTAGATCTCCAACCGTCCTTTGCTTCTCTCTTATATTTATTTAACTGTCCACGTAACAGACAGTTTCCTAGTATGTACGGTGTACGATTTTTGAGCGAGTTTCACGGTTCCACCTGGTAAGGAACAAGAAAAGTTTACGAAAAGAGTTTTAATCGTTCGTTGTACGACGAATACAAAACCCGGTGAGCTCTTGATGGATCATAGTCCGATCTTCGATATTTTTATTTTCGAATGATTGATCAATTTCAAGGAAATTTTCGTTTCTCGAAACTGACCTCGTATAAGGTATCGGCTTGTGTAATCAATTCTAAACTCGAAGATAATGGTTCTATTCTAAAATCAAAGACGCCCTCTTAACAGATGCATTAGGTTAAACGCAAGATCGTTTAAAATTAGGATAGCGGTCTGCTTGAAGAAATCGATAAATTAGACGTTACAAGAATGGCATGATCGATGACTATGTATTCCTGGAAGTGCTACTAATAGAGCTCGAGTGGTAACACCGTTCGAGACAGGAGAATGCAGCCTTGTAATTTCGAAAGTTTGATCTATAAGCAGAGCAAGGAATGGGAAATTCGAGAAGTGGAATATTTCGTTTGACGAATTACTTCAACGTTATCCAGGCCAGTTCCCTTCGTTCCTTCGTCACCAGACTAATGTATATTTAAAAACAGCTGTGACATGCAGACTGTTCCTACTTTGCTAGAAAATTACGAGACGAGAATTGATATCGAAGTCTCGCTGCTATAAATAGTAGCTTTAATCAGACAGAACGATGTTGTTTCCAAATAAAGTTCCACACTTTATCTGTGCTGAAGAAATCATATTTGTCATTAGCTTTGCAGGCACAACGATGTCGGTGACGGACAAAGTTCGAATTATAGAACTGACGACGGAACAAATTAAGACTCGTTTTATAGATTACAAGCAGATGCAATACTGTAGTGTATGAATGGAATTTTCAAAATACTTGGTCATTATTTTGTAAGGGCTTGAAAAATAAAAATAACTCTTGAGGAATAAAATTCAGAACATTCATTCGTAATTAACATTCATACGCTAATTTTTTACAGATTCTAACATATTCGTTTGAAGGAAACTTTTACAAAACGAGATCACAGTCTTCATTGTCTAGATTTGAATGAAACTTTCAGAGCATGAACATCTTCCTCTTGACAAATCAACACCGTACAGAGGATAGATATGAAAAATATTCGAATTATTCGTTTCTGAAATTTATATCCTGCCACGTACAAATTATGTGGTTTATGTAATACGATATATTTAACAAATACGTTAATTTTATTTAAAAACGAAAAATGTGTTAATAACTGTTATCATAGTGTTGTACCAATAATTGTTGTTTTCGCCATCAAATCTTCCCAACGCGTTCAATTTTACTAATTTCCATACCACAATAAAATCTCGCGACACTTAAAACAAAAAAAATTTATTCTACACCAAGTGGCCAGATGCAATGACTGAGAAAAGAGTTTTAATACACAATCGATTCATGGTGGAAATTTAGCAGGAATTGAATAACCGACTTGCGACGAGGGATTGGTCAGAAAAGGCGAGAAACACGTTACGAATTGATTACGTTACGACATCGCGCTCCGCGAGGATAACGACGAAGAAATTAATATCCGCGAGCGAGATGCGACGTAACCGGGATGGAAATAGCAGGCGGCCGAATTAAAATTCCAGCTGGTCCCGCGCGGTGCGTTGGCGCAATCCACCAAAGCGGAATATTAACTATTTGCCGCACGACACTTCGAAGAAAAGTTTAAATCACCACACCTACCAACCGACGAAGAAAATTATTTTTCCCGGTGTCCTTGTCATCCGGACACTCGGATCGTTCGTCTTAATTAGACAGTTGTTTACCAATTAGAATATTTAATTAGATTTAGCGACGACGCGACGTGGCAAATTGCGCGCGTCTCCTCTTTTCGAGACCCCGGTTCCCCCGGATAACTTCTTATCAATTTGTAATTTAGAGGACAAGCGTGAGAGGGTTGGACAAGGGTGCATTTAAAATTAGATGTTTTGAATGGGCAAAGGGGTAAAAGTAAAAATGAGGATTTGAAGATTGTCGTGACCCGTGAAGTGTACGTTTAAAAAGACGAGAGTGTTTAATCAATTTAATATTTCAATTTTAAGTGAAAGTTTCTTTACCTGAAAATGTCTTTTAACACTATTGATAAGCTTTGGTTCAAATAATAGAAGCTCAGATAAGTAGATTTAACTAGCAGGAGTTTATTTAGCAGAACAATAAGATTTTACTAGAATAATAGAATAATAAGAACTTAATATGAATTTACATACAAAACTATGTCAAACTCTGTCCCATTATGTCGAAGATAACTAACAAGTAAAATTCAAGACCACGATAAACAAAACCGAAGAGCAAAACGAAAGAAACTAGATCGTCTACGTTCAGCTTATTCTCAACTCTCGCGGAAGACCCACTTTCACAACTTATCACCAAAATACTGTTTCCACTATCGCCCTCCATATACTCGTACGTCAACCTACAAAACCTACACCCTAGTGGCTTGTCTCAAAGATATCGGGCAACGAATCCTATGCAAGCAGGGACGATTGCTTTGGTTTCCGGACGACAATGAATTTCTCTAAGAACCGCGAGGAATCCGCCTCTGCTCCCGAGTCGCGCGCGATGCTTCGCATCCCTTCGCAGAAGATCGCAACCGGATGGCTGGATCGGCTCCAACCACGCCTCCAATTCGCTCGTAAAACTTGGACCGTGGCAAGATTTTGCGGTTCACAAGCTGCGTGCAGCAGACGAGCAAAGATGTGTTCGATTTAATAAAGGTAATAACGTCGAAGGTGTCCGGGTTCCTCTGGTTCAGTGGTAGTCTAGAATCGGTGCGTATAAATCCCGGAAACAGAGAGGTAGGTTAACGACGCTCGACGTGGAAGGAGCCAGGCCGAGCTTACCGAAGCGGATAATGGAATGAGCAGTGACAGAGAAGGCTGGATGCCGATAGGAATATGTGGCGGCGATTGGGCGGCCATCCAAAACTCGTCGTCGACCAAGATCTCCAGCCGTGGGTTTCATCCTTGAACGGAGGAGAACCGATTCGACGAGCAAGGAGGAGAGGGTGAGCACAGGGGATTGAAAACGCTTGCCATCCCTCGAAGAGGGTTCCAGGGCTTTTGGCCCAATCGGTGGCCGAACTTTTTTGCACCGCGGTTTAACGAAGCGTTCCTAAATTCTCCTCGGTTGTAGATCGATCGGTGGAGGCAACGGACGAAGTAGGGAGATACAGGGTGATCCCGCATCAACGACGATTCGTAAATCGTCCTTTGGCCAGCCTGCAATGCGGGCACTAGGTAGAGCAGGATTTCTATTGGATGATTCGTTTTCGCGCCTCATCTTTGGAAAGAGCAAGAGTCTGCTTCAAAGAGAACGGAATAATTACGAACCAGTCGTCTATGAGCTGATGTAAGCTTGAGCGGTGACACGCGAATCAGCGGAGGAATGTCTTTCGTAAGGGGATGATAGCGCGAAAAGATCGAGGATGAAGAATTCAAAAAGAGAAAGAAATTGAACTTTGTAAAGACTACTAGATTGAATCGTGAGATTAGATTTTCTTGGCTCTATAGCGACACCTATGATCCGTTTTCATACGATAACTTGATCAGTATCTAGATAAGACAAAGTAAATAGAAATCACAGAGTTTTGGTTAAGAACGTAGAGTAAATTTATGGTTGTAGGTTCTTTCGCAAGCTATCTACCGGATCGTTGTAACTAGTAACTCGACATCGTAAAAGCAATCGTACTACGTCAGACAGATCGTACGTATCATTGCCTTCAGGCTGACGCAGCTATTTCTCGCGTTCACTTAATACCGGATAAACGCAAGGTGCGCGTACGTTGCAACATTGTCGAGTCAGTCGACGATAAACTCATAGTGATTTCCGACATGCCATTTCGCGCCATTGCCTCCGATTTAATATCCGCTTCGTCATTCAAGAAAACGTAGCTTAATCAACGCTCGAACGGTCAGTGAAGAAGGAACTGCGATTACGGCACTAGGCGATCGTACGAAAGAAATATCATATATCGATAAACAATACATAATCTATATTGTTACGTATTTATAAACTCCAGATATTTTAAGTAGAAATAGAATCTAGGCATTTAAATGAAAAACAAACGTGGTATTAAGTAATTTTGATGTTGAGTAATCTTACCATCGTTCCTGAAGTTTTGAAGGAACGAAATCGTACTTTCGTTATACAACGTCCAGTTACCTCGCCGAGCAGAGATTAAGCGAAAGCCGTGGTCCACGGTAAATGATCTCGCGGGCAATTTCATTAGCCGCGCGGCATTACGTTTTTCGTTCCTTCCAACATCCAGTAGAGACGAAACGAATTTATCGTGGTGCTCGTTCGATGAAGTACCATCATCGAGGAAACTCGGTAGAAGCATTTTTCATTAAGAGAACAACACGAACGGTTTGTTTGTCTCTTGGAGAGTGGATGGGAAGGACGAAGAGCTGGACCAGAGAATACGAGAGAGAATCGAGAGAAGAAGAGGAGACAGAGAGGTAAAAGAACATTGTAAGTTTCTCTTGGTTGATCTTGGATAACCTCGGCAACGAACAGGAAAGGAAAGAAGAGGGCGAAAGGAGAGAAAGAACATCGAAGAGGAATCCTCCGCGGTTTCCTTCTTGTCCAGCAAAAAGAGTAAACGAAAGACGAAACGGGTATAGAGGCTGGGAATGAATAATTGAACCTGCCGAGTCCGAGCAGCAAGGCAAACTCCGAGGTTCGCCACTGGAAACGACTGGAAAGCGGCCCTAATGCCTAAATTGATAATTCCACAGGCTGGAAAAACACGCGAGGATTTCGAAGCGTCGTGAATCCAGCGCTCCAATTGCCTCGGAAAGTTTGCATTTTTACCTACTTCCGTGCATTTCTCCTAATTAAGAACGAGAGATAAAGCTGGTGTTTTATTCCGACGAGAACAGACCGGCTCCTCTCGTACCTCGTCCACGCAAATTACCGTTTGCTGCTTGCGATGGAACGGCTGATTGTTGTAACTCAAAGAAAGGTTAATAATTCAATTTGAGATTTTTATGAGTCGCATTATTAATTCAGTAAAAGAACGAAGATAAACCTTTGTCGTCGTTACGAAACAAAGTAAAAGTTAAGCATCGCGTAAAGTTGTTATTAATCCTTATTAATCCTATTTATACTTTAGCGTACAAATATTTTTTCCACCTTACAGTAAAATGATTTTCTTTGAACTGATTAGACTTCCTCTAAATTCTTTTTTATAAAACAAAATACCTGGACGATAGAAGTGTATTTTAAAAAATTTATATGGATGTCTTTAAGAATGAAAATATCGAAACCATAAAGATGTGGCTCAAATAAGTAAATCGTCAACCATATCATAAGCCTCTACATTAAGCGACTAAAAGTTCATTTTGCCAAGTTTCATCGAATGATGGAACAAATACTGAAACTCTAAAAAATAAACGCGAATCAATTATCAAGCTCGATATCTGAAAGGTTTTCGGAGGTTAATGTCAGAGGTCCAAATCGGCCACGTAGTAACAGCTCATATCCGGACACGAACTAGATCCAGAATGTCGCAGCGTTCACCCCTTAAAAACTCAACCGATATTTGTATTTATTCCATTCTATAATAAACGGTGTCCTGATTCTAAGATTCCCCGCTCGACAGCCAAGTCTATCGACAGCCTCCGTCGACCGATAAATGTTCCCTCGTGGCGCGACGCTAACATATGCGCATACATGATGCATCATCCGCGTAGGCACGCTTCATGACAAACAAACCTTCTCCACTGTGCGATCCACTGATGCAAAATTTACCGGATTTGCGGCACGACGCGACGTGTCTAAACAGAACATCGTAAATGACACGTAAGATGTTCTCCCGTCGCGCGCGTAGCATAATGAGCGGTTATACGCTCAAAATAGAATCGTCTCGCTCTTAATTCGTGGGACTCGCATGTTGTACGAATTGCACACTAGTCGACGGACATTGTTACTATCTAAGCGTGGTCGAGGGACGGTGACGAAATACGAAAATGAGTTTGGATGAATTAAGGCCGTTCGTGGGGAACCACGAACCGGACGAGGCCATAAACGATGCGACGCGACGAATATTTACAGCGCGCAAATCGACCCTGCTCTCTGGCATGTGTCTCGCTTTCCCCCAGAGTGCGCAAGAAACGAGCAAAGTGAATCACTGACTGGTGTCACTGAGGAAAGATGCGGAACAACGCAAGGGAACATTACACAAAAAAGAAGTGGCACAAAGAAGGGAAAGATGGTGATGACAAGCAGAAGAACGATCTGTTTGTAGTGAGAAAGAGGTAATAAGGAAGAAGAAGAAGAAGAAGAAGAAGAAGAAGTTGGATGAAGACGATGCAACAAGGATATTCTTTGCATTCTATGATGCTCAGTTTTCAGTGGAAATGGAGACTAAGAAAAATCAAGAAGATGACGATTTAAGGCAGAGGAATCATCTTCTTATCCTCTCACGAAGCATAGAAGAAATAAGAAAGAGGATTAGGAAATTAGACGAAGTGGATGCAATAAGAACGCATTTATTTTTATCCTTGGATGCACCCCTTTCAGCGAAAAACGATGCAGAAAAAACAAACGGAGCAGGGAAACGGAGGAAGGTCGGTAGAGAACGATTCCCTTGGTTGGGAAGTGGAGTCTGAATACTCGCTTCTTTGTGCCCGCCCCATCCACTAGAGAATCTGTTAGGTGCGCGACGCGCGTTTTCCAACAGATACGATGAAAAAGGCGACGAGGAACGTGGGCGAGGGGATAGCGAAGGAGGGATTTAGAGAACGATTCCTGCCTTCGAAAACGGGGGCTTTTATGCTTTTCATCCTACGGCACGCTCTACACCGTGCCGAAAGTACCACTGGACTTGGGCCAGGTCCGCCCACTTGTCCGTTCGAATTCGAGATTATTTGGGACACGTTCCTCGTAGGCGTGCACCCGATCTCCATCCAGCACCGATGCACAGCCCCCAGTCGTCGCCCTCTCCCCTGTGCATCCTTACCCTAGGCCGTGTACCGGACAAAAAGGAGCAACTACAGCCGCTTACTTCCGAATTCTCTGGATATTTTCGCGCACGTCGAGCGCCGAATGATTTAAAGGCTTCCTAGCGACACTTCGAAGGGTGGTCCGAGGGTGGGTGCCCGGCAACGACGACGGTAGCGGCCAACTGTGGACTTGGAAATCGCGCGTCGTGCTTCTCACAGACACACGAACATTTCGCATACACACAGAGAAAGAGGAAAGAAGGGAGCGGGAAAAATTGTTTTTGCAGCCGCGAGGAGATACTGCAAGTTCTGCAACCCTCTCCGTATTCGGGCTATCTCGTCTCGCTTAGAGGAACGTAATTTATGGCCAGGCGAAAAACCTTTCGTTGAAACGCATTCGCGACTGAATCGCGAATGGTGTTCGGGGTCAGCGTAAAAGAGAGCTTTCGCTCCCTTTGAACACGACGACGCTTTTTCAACGCAAGATTGATTGGATTTAGAAAGAGGTTTAGCGAGGACAAGAACCGTGGGAAGGAAGAGGGAGGATGATCGCGTTTATCAATGCGATACGTGTTGAGTGATATTTCGAGATTCTATTTAAGATAGAAGTTTAAACTTAAATCTGGAAGCTGTACAGGCAAAGCGTAATGATCGTGTAACCGCATTGTGGAAATTTCGTAAGTGGTCTGAGACGATGTTCTATAGGGAAGAAGTTTAATCCCGTTGTCCCTATGTCTAAACTGTTTGTGGAATGCTAAGCTGGGTTTAACACAATTTGTTCGATTTTGTGGAAACTCGAATGTAACGTAATATATATGCATATAAGAAGAGTTATTCAAAACGGTACTCAAATATTGATCATCGTTTATATAAAATGTAATTACATATATCATCAAATAATTTCTGGTCTAAAAGGTGCACGGATGTATAAGCAGCTTTTAGCATAATACGATTCAGTTTGATAAGTCACTTGATCCGGCGCAACGATTCATTAATCCCATATGCTGCGAGCATTAATTTCACACACAGTGAACATCCACGCGAATGCAAAAACGCTTCTTTGCGTTCCTCCCTCTGAAAGCGATGTTTTTGAGGCGCACTGGCTTTCTCTGTATTCGGCGTGTAATTAAAACACGGTTAACGGTGCGGCTGAACACGCGTTCTATACGTTAGAATAAAGGTTTTCGGATGGTCGCGCTGGATATTATGATGTTTAATTTATGTATAATCACCGTGGATAGGAGAGAACCGCCTGTAAAGCGGGTAAGCGTTTTCTCTCTACCGCATATTTCCCTCCCCCCATTCGCTCCTCGATGCTTTCAAGATATTACACATCAGTTCCTCACGAGGTTTTCAGCCACTTTTAATCTCGGATTTATATTAGCCTTTCTTCGTGTTTCCAACTTTCTTCGTCATGTTTCCTCGATGCCGTTCGCGGATTCCTAAGTCAAATTTCTAACCACCATTCTACGTAACCTATAGTATTAATTACGTTTATTAGTAAAGTAGAACAATTTCATCTAGATTTGTTAACAGAAGAGTGGAAAATACCATCACTGACATTTCAAAGATTAAAGAATTTAAGTTTAATTTTCTACACGAAAAGAGCAACTTGACCTTTACGCTACGAAGCTAATGCACGAAGCTCAAGCATTCTCGAAAGGCAACAATTTTTAAAGCAGATGAAAATCTTCGATATTCCAGAATTTTTTATACTACGAGTATATCTAGCGAAGAAGAATAAATTTTCATTGCGGATCGATTTAAGACATCTTAAATCGTCAGTTCATGTTTAACTCAAGACGATGAATACCAAAAAGACATCAATTATAATCAAACTGGGCAATAAGAGCGATCGAGTAACTTTAATTATTCAAATTTCAGAAAGTCTAACGAGGGAGATCTTCGATCGATGGATGTTATTTTCTCGAAATAATCTCATTTCAGCTACGACAGTGCGAAGAACCGCTCGCCACGAGGCACAAAAAGAGGAAACGAAGCGAGAACAGTAGTAAGTTAAATAACGGATCCCGTGGAAACCGCTTTGAAGCGCCTGTCAGCGCGGAAAATGACTAATGCCCTTTCCCGGGACAGAACATCGCTTAGAATAACGTTGCGGAACGTAAGTCGTTCCGAGGTCGTGCCATTCTATCCATGTGTACTTACACTTACGTGGACGGACAGAATCTGAAGTCGAAGCTCTTCGTTCTGTAAGACTCGTCGAGAATTTTTGTTGGATCATCTTATATTAGATTGACGTGCATATATAAAAAAGCGATGACATTACAAACACTATGTCTTTAATTTATCTTGAATTTGTTCTTATGTCGTCTTCCTGTAATAAATGAGCTTATGTAAGTAAGTTATTTTTCGAGAATTGAACATTCATCGTGTGCTTACGGGACGAAATTGAGAAATGCATAAAAAGTGGAGTTGGTTAGTTTGATTTTTGGGAGATTTATATAATATTGACTTTCCAGTGCAGTAGCTTTTACCGACATTTTTATTGACATTGATTCAAAGTACGAAATGTTAAATAGAAAATTTATTATAATTTTTATTATTACGTTTATTATAATTTTTAGAGTGACTTTCTATCAGACGAAACAGCGTTGAAATACAATTTGGAGTTTGTAACAATCAATAAGAGCTTAGTAGAGATAAATTTATACGAATGCCAATTTCGGAGAATTAAACACGATACGCTAAAAATTAAAGAAACACGAATAACCCCATAGTCAAGAATAAAGAAGAGATCTCACTACTATTCACGGAAGCTATTTATTAGCCTACTAGTTTCAAATAACTCGTTCATTAGATACTGCCCTCGCATTGCTAACTGTTCTCTGCCGAGAAAACTTTTTGTTTTAATAACACGTTACGAAGCATAGTTTAGTGAAAAATGTTTCCACGAAAATATAATATACGGATTACATAAATATTCGTTCACCTTCTACACTCAGCCTATGCGCTTCTTTTTATAAGTATTAGGACATAAAGAATTGGGTAAACACGAATAATTATTAGAAAAGTGTTAAAATTAAGAATTATTCAACGTCGTCGAACATTTTCCAGTCTGGAAGCTGGTATTTCCAAACTCGCGTGTTCGCCGTTCTCACCTGACGCAATTTTATGAAGTAGATAAAAAATGCATTAACCGCAGACTAAGCCGCGCCGGTAGCTGACGAATTTTGCACGCGATTCTCGTTGAAAACATGGACGAGTCTTCGCACGTGCTAATTTTGTTTTTCCTTCAAACATCCGCGAAACTCACTGAGAAAACATCAAAGGCGACGAGCGGAATAAAACGGCGAACGTTTTGAGTAGAACGTCAGCATCGAGGAAATTTACAAGGCTCGTGTCGACGATAAATTCCACGAGAACCACGGCGATTCCGGAACGTCGAATTTGCGAGCGCGGATATCACGGTCTGTTAAAACAGCCACCTCGAAATCCGCTTAAATCGATCTAGCGGAAGTTCGCGGAACTTCCTCGAACGCGGACTTAAGACGATCTATTGAAACTCGTTTAAAATTTCGCGCACAGAACCGTTCCCAAACGGTTGGCAGGATTGGCTGAAGATCGACTGGAAGCTCTCGATTTTTCTGCTTTATCGTCGTTCTCATGTAATGGATTTCTCCTCCGTGTGTGTGCTCTGTATAAGTCTCGGAAGAAGTAAAAATTGAAAAACGCGAAGGAATAAAAATTCCATTATAATAAAAAGTGTTTTAATAAAATATTTAAATATTGAACTAAGTAGCCCTATTCGGTTCAAAATAAATAATACTATGTTAATAAGTAATAATATGGAAAGCTAACAGCAGTAATAAAAAAAATACGTACATCAGCAGTGTTTCATTCCATTAATATGATTTAAAAAATTCGTTACTAAAAGAGTAACAACAAAAAGATCAAGTAGTTATAGCAGTCCCGTTATATCCCCTGTACGAAGATTTTTTACAAAGTATAAACAAGTTTTAATTGCACCAGAAATGCAATTTCCCGACCCCTAGAATTAAATAGATGTTGTCCACTCGCGATAGAACTACGAGTCCTTCTTCACTCAACGAATGAATCTTTCCATGAAATTAGTATCTTTTACGCTTAGTAATTTCGTAGACCGCACAAAGAGTTGCATCCAGGTTAAGATAGAATCTGCTCGCGTTGTACGAGCCATGTAAATCGCTGTAATAAATAGGTCAAGAAGAGTTTTCTTGGAGAAAAGAGAATGTAAAAATGTCAAGGGGCAAACCTCGGTAAGTGCGATGTTCTTAATCACGATATTGTACTCTTTTTTTCTTATTTTCGCTATACACCCATGTTTATTCTGTGATCTGTGTATAGAAACTAGAAAAGAATTATGTTCTAACATTGCAGTAGCAATAGAAAGAGATAATTAATAGAATCTTTTATCTTGCCGCTTCTTTTATGTCAGAAGTAAGAAAACATGGGATGTGATTGTGAGAGATAGCTTTTAGAGATTTTTCACGAAATATTAGGTAATGGCAAAAAAAAGTTGGGAACAAGCAAAAAGCAAGTCTTTTTAGCAATAAAGAGTATTTCTATTCCACGTGCACAGAAACAATCACCAATATCAAACTTAATCATTGCTATTTCATACGAAAATCAATTTCGTTTGAAGATTGCAAGGGATCTTTGAAATCGCATTGACCATTATAGTTATTTGAAAATTATGAGAAGTTATCCAAGTCATTTGATTTCACGGCAGGTGAAGCCGGCACAGAAAATTATTTGAAGATCGTTTGGCTAGCATCGATACATGAAAGTTGTGAAAGGACATAATGATCATACTACATATATATCTTATACTAGCTCAAGATTATTGAATATTTACAGTAACTTTCTCCAAAAAATGCTTACCAGAACTTTAAAGAAAATTTTTCACGCAATCAAAGTTTCTTAGATCCCAAGTCGAGGAGTAAACCAAACATTCTCCTTACGATTCACGCTGACAATGCTTTTCTCCAGCGACTCTCCCATCCAACGATCGAAATCCAACTCGCCCAACTTTAATCGTCGAATTTCTCAGCACATGTCATGGAAAGACGAACGAGCGTTGGCGTCCCGGAGTTCAGTTGCCGAATCGATCGTCGGCCGACAACGTCGCAGATACACGGCTAAGCGAACTGGCGGAATTTGTTCGAGGCGGTGAAACGCGTGTAAATCACCGTTTATTAAATAGAACAGGAAGCGCCGGAGCAAAGACCTCCTGGCGAAGGTCGAAGCCTGTCACGAGGTTGCGCGTCCTTCGCAAAAGCACGCGAAATAGGCGAATTTATGCGCCATAAATTCGTGCAACCTTCGTTACTGCGGCCAGTGCGTGGCCAAACGAAGCTGCACGACCAAAACTAACCCCTTTGATCGCCCGTTGCAGCTGTAACGCCGGAAACTTTGCAGCTTCGACGTCGAATACGCTCGCGGAACGATGTAAAAAGTGCGTAAAAATTGCATAAAAATTTCTAGTTGTAACGATGCAGAGTAAGTGAGAAAAGAGACGAAGAGAGACAGGAACAATGCGTTACAAGTTGGCGAAGATGAACCTCGTAAAAATACGAATGAACGATGGATATGGCTTGAACGTTTGACGAAGTCAAGTGAAATTTGCTGGTACTATTTGATGAAGTCGAGTAAAGTGTAATTGTGTCGGTTAGTGTTTAGGATATGTGCTAAAATACAATGAATGCAATGTCTAGTACTTTATCTCTACTAATAACCTATAGATTTACATAAGCATTTGCATTCTAGTTATAAGGTGAGGTAATATTGAGGAGAAACCTGGAGGATACAGCTATAAATTCGTAAGCGAAAAACGAAGCGAAAAGTGTCTTAGTTAAGTGTGTTAAATAACGAGCCATATTCGATAATATAATTATTACAATTCCCAACGCGCAACCTTTTATTGTCGACATATTTCGAAGAAAAAAAGCTCTCTGAAATAATCGAGTTTATTCAGTACGAATGATGTAATCTTAGACTGAAGTGATCCCGAATAGTGCAATGAACCATTATAAATGAGTCTTCTATCGTTATAATCTCCATTGCTAAACAGAAATCGAACCATAAACTCCTGCAAAATACACCAGACTTCCCAAGAGCTTAAATACTCCACGGCAATTAAACAGGTCAATCCCTTCCAATCAAGCAGATGTTTGTACTTGATTAACCCTTTAAGTGTTCTGGACATAACACGTCGGTATTATTATCTTCCAGATGCCCAATTAAACCGATCGTAAAAGTAGCAAAATACCTAACCAGTGACAGCTATAATTAATCAACTACTCACGAAGCTTCTGTATCGTCGTGAAACTTGCTCGACGAAACATAACCTCCTTATCAATCCACGAGAAAACCAGGTAAAAACGACTAAGAGCGAGTCACGAAGGGAAAACTGGAGATTTCTCGAACCAACGAAGGAAACTACATTTCAAATGAATAAATGAATAATATTGGCAACCGGAAGGGGTGGGACAAGCGACAAAACCTTGCTTTCCAGTTCCGACGTATTACGGGTAATTAGATTGGATCCCTGTTTGTTCGTCTCTCTCTCGCGCTTCCTTTCTTTCCTTCTTGCCGCCTTTCTCTTCTCTAAACCATTGATAAAGCGACCCGTTGTCGCTGGCCGAGATCGTGCAACCGGCGAATTAAATGCGCTGTGATTATTACGAAATGCTGTTTAATGGCTCTGACGATGGATACTCGCGTGTAAACGAAGAACGTAGTTTTCAGGCTTAATGCCGGTTTTGTTACACTGGAAATGATAAGTTGTGAAATTGATAGTTTGTTGTACGAGGTAAATTATAGATTATAATAATTATAATACACTTGTTCGATTTGGTCGTTTATATCGAGAATATAATATCGAATTGTTTGATATGATATTGAAATCCTGCGAACGTAATAATTTAACCTTCAATTTGTATCGTTGGGTAATAGATGATTACAGTTTGGGTTAGGTTTGAGTTGTGTTGTATGATATCAGTTTTAGAATTAATTTGTAGACTTTAATTTTAATTCATACAGTATAAATTCATTTCAGAAATACAGTAGTTATTCTAAACCTGAATAATTGAACTCAAACTGTTATGGATCAGTCACGATCCAGCCATATTATTCAACGATTAAAATGCTACAGGAAAGAATTACATTTTTTGAAAATTATCAGTGATTTCAAATAAATTTATCGCAATTAATTTCTACTTAATTGATAGTCAAGAATCAAAGAGTCTAAAATCAGTGCTTTCTAATACGAATCCATTTAAAAGCAGCCAGGTGTTTTCTTTTCGGAATTCATATTTACCAACGATACTTTACGTAGGTAACATCGGACAATTTCAATTTGCGCGAGTTCGAAAACTGTCAAAGATCGTATCTACGAGCCAGAAACTGCACGGTAAACATTCGCGGATCGTATCGAAATCGATGAATTTTCTCGATAATAATTGTAAACAAACCTTGCGTGTACACCATCGTGCGATATTAAATTTCAATAGTACTTGCCGACCGAATGCATACAATATCATTGAAAATTATAATTAACTTCTGCTCTCAACGATAACGCATTATCAGTAGCCAAAAGGTAGGCAACTCTGCGTTCTATCTTTTTCATGAAAACGGTACAATACATAAGAATATTTTGCAGCGATTGAAAATAAATCCATGCAATGCTGTCCGTTCTCCGATAAATATAAA
This sequence comes from Bombus fervidus, assembly GCF_041682495.2. Lineage (NCBI taxonomy): Eukaryota > Metazoa > Arthropoda > Insecta > Hymenoptera > Apidae > Bombus > Bombus fervidus. The sequence continues at coordinate 965,897 of NC_091523.1, read as the reverse complement.
TAAAAGTTATATTTATTTATATTTGTTACAATTATTAAACAACTTCGTTATTAAACATCCACAATTTTAAACAGTTACTTTGTTAGGTACTTAAAGAATTAGAGAAGCTTTCTTTAACAATTTTCAAAAATAAAATGTTCTTTATAACAGTCTTTATAACCAGAAATAATGCCAGTTGGAAAACATATACGAGTAACCACCGTGCAAACAACTAAATCTCGACAACACAAGTTAAAAGGATCACGCGACGTTTCTCATTTTTATAACCGCGTTTCATCAGCGTCAAATAGAAAGTAATTTCTGACAAAAATTTTAAGCGAATCGTTTATCGTTTCACGTGAAACTGACTGGCAATTGAGAAGGGAGTGCGTTTTACAAGGGGTGTGCGACGATGGAGTGTTCGAAGCCTGCGTAACAATTAATTTGCCACAGGCGCCGCCATTAGAGAGACGGCAAATAGCTTTCTGCCGCGATATGCTCGCGTACACTGCGTTCGCACAAATTGCACGCGTAACATGCAGCGTAATGATTTGCGGTGGGTCGATCGCCGCGTCGACCAAGCCACGTTCGGCCTCTGGAAAAACACGCCAGAAAATGTAAATTGTGATCAATCATCGTCAATCATTTCTACGCGTTAATCATGCGTAACTCCAAACGGGTTGACGCTTGAAACGCATCCCGAAAACGCTTGAAAAATCGCGCCGTACTACGATTCTCCACCGATGTTACTGCTGATTCGTAAAAGTTTCATGATTTCGCTCGAAATTTTGTATGGAAAACAAAATCACGTATCCACCAACAATTTTTAATGGACTTTTAGAGATCTGCTTTCTCGCGCTTTACGTGCTCGAAAGAGAATATTCGCGTTGAATAAAATATCGAGAATATTGGAATCGAAAGAACGCGTAGGAAATTGTACAGGACAAAATAAGCCCGATAAATCTAAAAATTCAAAAAGGACAGCAAGAAAACAGAAGTTTCGAAAGCATAAGAATACAACTCCCTTCTTTCTGCTATGTACATTTTCAACAATAACACATACTTGCAAACTAAACCTCTTTCAATCGTTATTACACTCGTTTCCAAATACCAATTGAACGAACGATTTAGAAAAACCCAAACGAGACAATACTTTACGTCCATCAAACCAAAATAATTTTGAATAAAAAATAAAACGCACTACCGCTAAAATTCACGGTTAAGATTCATGAAAGTCCTGTCGTGTGTTTGTACGACGATGTTCCCGTTAAAGAGCTCTCCTCGTAATCCATGTGACGATACTAATAATGCCAGGTATCGAGGATGGAGGAGGACACAGACGGGGCTGGCGTACAAAGCAGGCGCGATCATCGACGCGACAAAGCGTGATTTGCGTGCGTGCAACGAGAGGACAGCGATAAATGGCTTTCTGGTACTACAAGTATTACAACGTTTACACGAATCACGAGGCTGGCTACGAGCGGCGATCTCAATTGATAGTCGGCCAGAGGATAGACCGATCGCTTTCCGTGTGCTTCGCCTCTACATGTAAATCACGGAATCGCGTAGCGAATTCGGCTACGTGACCGAACGTATATCTCGATGATTTGTCCATCGGCTGTTTATCATTGCCAATACAGCTGTACGTCACGCTCGGGTAAACGTGACAGCGAAACTTGACAAAATCTCTCTCTGCGGGTCGATACCAACCGCGGTGAGCCAAAACTCTTGTCCAAAAAATCATGTATACGCTTTGTGCGACTTTCAATTGTTTTTTCAACGGATTCTGCCGTACGTTGGTCGAGATAAATCATAAGGTCTGCTTTTATAATAGTGGTACGTTTTGAGAGAGCAAGTTTAGAAGATTAAACAAAGTGCTATATGAAAGAGATAAAGTGGATACGAGTTGTATAGGTTGAACGGTTAGTCGAAGTTTAACTCTTAACTATAGACGTTTATATCTTTATAGTATCATGAATATATAGCATTCTACACTAAATTACTGTGTTATCAAAATTAATGCCATATAATTACTAAAAATTGACGCTCCAGTGTTGGAGCTTCTAAAATTTTCCTTGAATTAAAACTTTCAAGGGAATTAATAAAATTATATTTTATTAATCAGAAAGAAGTTAGAATTCCTAAAATCTTTCATGAATGGAAACTTACGACGAAATTGATGAAAGTATATTTAACAATTTATTTAAAAGAGGAACAAATGTGAAAGACTTAAAATTTCCTCTTCGCTAAAAAATCTTGTTGGATTTTACTTGGTAATGGGAGGAAATAAGACAATCTCTATTGTAGATATATTTGCACTAAGACTGGATAATTTGTAGCGGAAGAAACAACAACATATTACGTGGTCAGATCTGAGGAACCGCAAAACGCGACGGCGTCATATCTAATGAGAGGACTCAATGGATTGCAATAAACGTTCGCGGTTGAAAGTGACGGAAGTGTAGTTGAAAGAGCTTGCTGGCTGAAATCGCTTCTTCCACGTTTCTAACTATGTAACTGTACCATACCCGAACAGTTGCGTATTTATAGATGCGATACGGAATGACCGGTTAGCTTACAGTCACAAATAATCAGTCCATTCGAATCGTTTCCTGGCATGAAAATATTAAATCTTGAATCACGTACATAATTCATGTACAAAATGTGCAAAGAGAGAGTCCCTTATTTCAATCCTATAGCTTAAATAAGTTTCATTAAAGAAGCGGAAAGTATTTGAATAAGCTTTTTCTCAGAAAAAAATGGTCCGTAAAGAAGTTAAATAAGCAAAATTAATACGTATAAAAAAATCACGAAGGAAACTTTTACTTGAAACTTTCGTATCGAGAACTCTTGCGAATGACTCTTGATCGAAAGTATTTACCTACTTGTTCAGAATTCCAACGATGAAAAAGTTCCGTGACTTTTTCTGATCTGCGGATCTTCAATCTCGCGCGTCAATAGGTTGGATAAACCGTCAAAGCAATGACCGGTAACGACGATGTCATGGATGATCGCGATACAGAACGTGATAAAAAGCGGTATTTAGGGACGCGAAGACAACCGTCGAGTACAGTTTTATTATCGCAGCGCGTGGTCAAGTTTTATTAAAGAATATAAGACCGGAAATTTATGCGCCGCTCATGGAACTGGTATATCGCACGTTTCATTCAGACGGTGCATGTTGTGAATTTAATAGGTGGAAAGTGTTGGTAAGCGAGACTAATTTCATCGTTTACAGAGACTGCGCTATAGTCGTGACGATCCCATCAGCGTAAGAGGATTGTCGAATCTTTATTAATACGAGCCTCTTACTTGCTGGCCGATCGATAAACTGGAACGAATACGCAAAAAGATTCATTATAATTTTAAATACCGTGTATTATATTTTTATATAGTTATTGATGTATTTTATGCAAATGTTTAACATGACAAACGTCAACAAGATTAAACCTAATGAAATATGTCAATTGTTACGACCGTTCGCGGAGAGACGCGGTCGCGAGGAAAACGCGTCAGCGAGAGGCGTAAATTCTACGCTACGATTCGGCTAATCGACGCCGCGAAATAGTCGTTCCCCTTGTTTCGATTAGGATAACAGGGGGTGGTTAAATTGAAATCAACGCTGTGTTAACAGGTTAATATGACATATATATTCAACAATGGATTACACAATATTATGAGCGTCACAAGTATTTGACGATGAGTACAGCTAATGCGTTACAGAAGTATGACCCGACTTGACGATATCTTTCGATGAGTTTAGTTAGACTTTACGAAACGGATTGATTTAAAGGTAGAACCGTGGTAGACTTGTTGACTGTTCTGAGGACGAAAATGGACTACACTGAAAGTGACGATGCTGTGTCAGAGGAGAGCTAGGAAAGGGTGTGTCTAGCGCACGGGATCATCCGATTTGTTGATGACAGTTTTTGGCCAGGAAAGTGAGGGTAATAGACCTTGTTTTTATTGGCTATTACGATTGTTGGTGGACTAGGAAGGGCTTTACCGCCCTCGATAGAAGGTTGGTGGTGGGAAGCATCGCACGTGTGAAAAGAACTAATTTTAAAGTGTTTTCCGGACACAAACCAGAGATCTTAGAAAACGCCTTCGTAGAAAAGATCTTTGTTCGATCTGAATGACTCTAGTCATGGAATTTTCTAAGATTTATGGTCGGTCCTTGAGATTCTTAAGGGTACGCAATAAGGATGTGCAGACATATGGTTGCCATCCCGCTCGCGATGCGAGGCCCGATCCAGGTAGAGAGTCGGCCGACGTAACACAATCCTTAAGAGTTATGGATATTAAGAAACATTTCATAAATAGATTAGGAATATTTTTATATATTTATAAATATCTAATCTTTACAATCAATTTATCTGAGTAATTAATTTTCGAACCTATCGTGTTGTTTTTATTCAACATTCACTTGGAAGCACAGAAATTGACAAGAGGATGGTTCGAATGACTTTCAAATCCGAGAATCAGGAAATTACAAAACTCTCTCTCCAAACAAACAAAGTCCGTATACCAGAACGGCACGACGTTCCACCACAATCGACTTTCTCTCCTATGTAAGGTTAATATTTAAAGAAGTTATCACTACCTGGTGAACCCATCGTTCGAAACGGAATGAATCGATAGAATCGAATAGGAAATGACCACATCGTATACCCTTCCTGGGAATAGAGAATTCTATTTCACGGGAAAGGAATAAACGAAGACGAAAATAATATGTTTGTTCGAATTTACCGTGAGAAATTTTCCAAATGACGAGTGTTACGGTGATCACGATAAACCTGGTCACCGCTGAACCGAAATTAAACGCGGTTAGGGATCGCGTTTCGCACTGCGAAATATAATCAAGTCTCGTATAACGTTTAAATGTCTTTCGAGAAATTCGTGCCCTTCGTGGTGGCCGCCTTTTTCCTCTGACTTATCCTGCGAGAAAACGTACGAAAGGAGCAAGGCAACGGAGTGAAAAGGAAAGAGGGAGAAAGAAGAAGAAGAAAAAAAATCCGTGGTCGACGTAGAATAGCCAGCTCGTAGATCAGGGTTAAGTATCCTTCGGGAATACCCCCGGCGAGATTAATCACCACGCTCGATACGCGGGAAAGGATAAAACTGCGGTAAAGGCAAAAGAAAAACGAAGCGGGCCAAAGGAAGAGAAGACGCGGGGCAGAGGACGCGTGGGAACAGCGGAGAAAAGAGAAAGATATGTTTGTCAGTGGGAAAGAGAGAAATATGGAAAAAGAGATAAACAAAGGACCCAGCCTGAGAAGCGAGGTAGAAAAGAGGTTGAAGTAAGAAGGAGAAATTCAGAGGGGGAAAAAGCGAGAAGCGAGGAAGAGACACGACAATTGAAAGGAGAGAGACAAGAAAAGTATGCCGGTGCCTGTAGACGCGGCTGGTGAACGGGCGCATAATTCAGGACGGTAGAACGCGGGTGAAAACACGAAAGCGACGTCTCATCGTCGTCCCTCCCCCGCAATCGGGCCATCTTCGTCGTTCGTACTCGCTGCGAGCAGAGACCACCTATCACCGTATAGTGAGCCTCGGCTCTCTGCTACCCGGCGGGTTTCCGCTTAAAAGACAGCAAGTAGCTTGGAAAAGTGACTAACTAGACGTAGACACGCGTGCGCGCCACGATCGTGCTTGCGACGAGCTGCTCGGCCAGCCGAGCAGAGTCGTTAGGCACTCCCCGGCGAAATCAAACGCGCCAGAGAAGGTAGTTGAGACACGTAAAGGTGGGACGTGGGTGGTAAATGGGGAGAAGCGGAGCCGAGAGTCTGCCAGAAGTGAAACGAAGAAAGAAACAGAACAAACCGAGGAGAAGGAGAAAGTAGGATGAACGGTAGAATGACGAGGGAGGAAGGAGGAGGCGGAGAGGGCGCACGGTAGCGCCGGTGCACGCTCCTGGCGCATTCCACAATCCGGAATACTGCTCGCGCATACATATTTATGCTACATCCCGGGGCGATAATTCAGCGATCATGCGACGTGGTCGTGCACGTCCCAACTCCGCGTCCCGCCAACCCCCTTTGACGCCCGCGCCGTTATGTACGCGACTTTGACTTCGTCCCGCGATCTTTCTTTGCTCCGATGCAACGCGCTTAAAATTGTTCGAAACGCGTGGATCGCCGCGCCGCCGACCGACCAGCCCTCGTGATTTATTCAACGTTGTCGGGAAAAATAAGGCGGACGCGTCGGTTCCCGTTACACCGCCAACTGAATCGATTACTACCGCCAATCCCCGCAACAGAAACGCGGCGAAATTTTTGTTTGTCCTGTAGGGTTTTCACTTGGCGTCCATGCGATTTATTAGCAGCGGAAAGATGGAAATTTTCGGTCGCGGCTGCTGTACAACGCACCTCCAGGATGCGTTATACCGTTGGTTCGTGATTTACGAGATTCTAGTTTTGAAATTAGAAATAAAATACGGTATGTGGTGTAACAGTGCCGCGTAATTTGCTTGGTTCTTTTTGTGGGGAAAGACAGAGACTGATTAACTCTTTCGCTACGATGCCCTCGCAACTGAAAGCATGTTTAATATATAACTCGAAGCTGCGCGCTTCTGTTAATAAGAAAAAAAAAAAAAAAAAACACAGACATAAAAGTTTAAGAACTTTGTATAATTAATTACAGTGTAACGCGTGTACATGAGAATAAAAACGAGTCTACTTTGCACAGTATAGAACTAAAGCTGGAGATATGTATATAGAATACAGAACATAGATCGTAGAACTGCCAACACACGATTATTCCATATCTGAAAGCGTACTATGCATGCTTTTCGTAGTGAAAGGATTAAAATATCCGCATCTTTTCTACAATCGACTATTTTTCTCTTTGAGGAGAGAACAATCGAACGTTCGTAGCTAGGTACGAATTTTCAAGCGGTCGACATTCATTTGTTGTGCACAGGCGAGGCACCGGTAATGTATCTTAAAATCGGCATCGGCATTTCTTAATGTAGTTGAGGCCATGTCGTAACGGTTACGTGAGAAAGCAGCCGATGCCCCGGTTCCCAGGTCAAAGGTCACTCGATGCCTACCTCCCGCGGAGGAGGATTCAAGACTGGTTCTTGATTCTGGTTCTGAACGTGCCGTATCCCAACAGTATTCGATATATATACGAGGTCGGAGCCCGATCGATTCCAGCGCATGTTATTACAATAGCTCTTGAACCAAGGTGAAATTTATCGCGTGATTACCAGGAAAAAGTTTTAGGAAAGTGACCGAAAGTAAAATTATAAAAGATCGCAATAAAAAGTGTAGGGATTTCTTTATCGATGTATAAAAGAAAATTCAATTGGTTTCGGCTGTATCGTTTGGCGTGTTATAAATGAAAAATAAAAATCCTTTTATGGTTATTCTCCTCGTCTCCTTTCGTTCAATTTGAAAACTATCGGTGATTCCGGTTTTCTATATTCTATATGGAAACGTTTGGCGAGGTGCAAACTGTATGCAATAAAAAGTAAATTTCAAACTTTCGGTGCTTACTGAGACAGAATCCGCCGAACAAAAACCGTTCGAATTGAATTCAATCGCTATCGCCCCGCAAGATTCGAATATTTATGTATCGTCTTTTTTTTTTTTTTTTTTTGTTTTGTTTTTGTTTTAACCGATTAAATTCTATCTACGTACTTCGAATCGATCTTTAATTACCGCGAATTCCACAGCTTTTGATTTTTATTTTTAATCGTCCTACTTTTTCATTGTCGACTGACAATTCGGTTTCAGAACGCGTTTCTAAGCCTTTTGTAATCTAAACTATCTCACAAATGATGGTCATTGTTCCAAAAATGGGACATCACTTTTTACATTTATCATAGAGAAACATTTTATTACGTAAATCTACTAATCCGAATAAAGATGAAATTTCTATAATTAATATTCAATTCTCTATTGAATTATTAATAAAATAGCTTTCCCAGATTATCCAATAAATTATATAACTTTCAACTTCTATTACTCATATTAAAACCGTAACGATTATTAAGGACTCCCCGCTCAGTAATTTACCAATTACTGATATTAACGACCTTCTTGCTAAACAATTTTGCACAAAATTACAAAAGCAGCTTTATCATTTATATCCTGCAACTTTTCACTTATCAATTCACCAATTTTATTAGTTACTAAATTATTCTACAAGAATATCATATCCCTATCGTGTCATCGCCGATTTCTTCGTATCAGACATTCCATTGACTACAAGTTCAATTTCAATCCCAGCGACTACTATTCTTATACCTTCATTGCGAGTATTTCCTTAAATTTCCAGCCTCGTCCCAGTAAAATGTAGCGAAACGAACGACGAAGGAAAAAATGGTGTTCGAGTCGAACAGAGCGTCGATCGGCGTGGTCGATCGCCCGCATCGAAGAAGGAAATTGGTCGGTCTAGTCGCAGCGACGAGTTCAGGCAGGAAATTAAACGAGTCACGTGCTCATAATTATGAGCCTTCCGCGTGGACGGGGATGAGAAGGTTTTCTTGGTCGCGTTTCGTGCGCGCCACGGGAGAAGACGTCATGAAAGGTGGGAAAGATAAAATTGCGAAAGTCGCGGCGAAGAATAATAATAATTGTTGTTTCGGCCGGGGCGAGGCGAACGTGAGACGAATATACGCCGGAATGCACCGCCGTGAAGCAAAAGGATAATTCGAGCGAGAGAAAATGGCTTGGTTCTCTACGTTCGTCTTCCTCTGACCCCTTCTCCTTCTTCGTCGTCTCTCGCCATGTTGAATACCCTCTCATTAGCGCCCCTATTAAGATTTGATTAGTCTTAGCCGCGTCGTAAAGTGCGCGTCTCCATTCACCAAATAACATCCTTTGCATCTCGTCGTAGCCAGTTTTGTTTTTTGATTTTTTAGATTGGTAATATGGACAAGAATAATTTCGATTTAGGAAAGAAAAATACCGAAAATATCCTTGAGTTTCTTCCGATAAAAAACAGATCTTTTATGAAAAGTTGTAAAAAGTTCTATACGTTATTAGGAGTACCAATAAAACAACGATTTATATTACCTGAAGAAATTCGTTATCAAATTTTATAATTCAATTTGTGCATCCTTCAGTACACATATTACGTTTCATTAGTACCTTGTTTAGCGATCACTCTTGAATTTTTCAATTAGTCACTCGGGAATCTATCTGTTATATAACGTGTATGGAAGATCGAAACTTGTCAATTTGATGATATCATACAGTTATATTCTTAGATACATAGAAAAGGCAATTACAATTCTTTAAATAAGAAACACAAGAACGTTTCGTGTCTTTTCCTTGTCTTCCATACGATAAATTAAAGTTGAAATATCTACTGAACTAATAGTTCATTGACAAGATGCATCGACTAGCGTACTGAAAAACATATGATTCTATTTAAACAAATGAAGTTGCCCCTAAAATTTCTCCCACTGATGAATCTGTAAAAAGATAGTCTGCACTATATGATGTCCCCGATTGATGATCGCATCAATGTCTTCATGAAACAACTTTTGTTACAATACTTTTTTGATAACTTTAATCCCTCGTGAGATGTTCTACCGCTTCCAGTTACACGAAACGCTGCAGAAGCAACATTTACAAGTCCCATCAAACACAGAAAGAACGGTATCTGAAAAACAGCACGTTAAACGTATTATTTGAAATTTTCAGAACTCTGATATTTCGATATTTCCATAAAACAACATTGAAATCACATTATCTTGCATCCAAAAACTTACAGTTTTCGTTTAACATGTTGACATGAGATTGGAAAGATAATTTGATAAAGATCAAGTCACGATATCAGCCATTTTCAAAATTATTTCTAATTCTAATGTTGTAAGCATAATTCTAAATGTTAGTTTATAGTTGTAATTCTAAATGTTAGTTTATAGTTCTAATTCTAAATGTCATGAAACAAATATCTTTTTCAGATGTTTTTCAGATAGACATAGTTTCCTTGCCCGATCATTTCAATGGAAAACTATTTCCTTTTTTCCTATCTACAAATTTCTCTCGTTCGAATGCACCTGAACGCGGAATATTAAAAAGCTGTAGAAAAAGACGAGAGTTTTCAGCGCGGCTATCGTCTCCATCGCGTTCCTTATTTCACTGTTGTTGGTACGTTGAATAAATACGCGAGAGGAGAAACGTTCCGGTCAGATCAAGCGGACCGGCACGGCGTTTTACTGCTTAGGGAAATTTCAGAGCCGCTCGTTCGGCCGTAAAGCCCATCCAGTTCTTTTGTACATCGCGTTCGCTGCCGAGGAATAAAGAAGCTAAGCCCCTCGAACCTGAAGAGGCCGTCTCTTTTTTATGATACCGTGTCGAGTGCGACGAATCACTCGCGAACGGCACAGCTAAGATGCGCCTTTACGATTCTGCGCCGCGAAACAGCACGCGCAAAGACCGACTTTATTGTCGCGCGTGGATTTACCGGCATTTTATAAATCGTTCCCGTGGTCATGGAGACGCATGGATATACTGAAAAGCAATTTTGATTCAAGAATGTTGCGGATGTTAAGATGTGAAACAAATCTTTTGCTTCTTTTCAGAAACTTCCTACGGAATTCGAGTTAAATTCATTAAGTTAGATCGTTTCAAGGAAATTTATTCGTTTATGGATATTTTGAAAGGAAGGATTATAGAATTTCTTTCAGTATCTTGCCTTCTAATTAGACTGCTCATGTTTATGCTTTCATGGGCAATTAAAAACGCAAGAACGTACAGAATGTAGAAAAATATGTAAAATATCCAAAATGTAGCGATATTTAATGGATGCAACAAATCTCCGCGTAGATCTTTTCCTCTAATTGTATACATAAAAATGATAAATTTATATAAATATCTACAGTCTGTTTATAATATTAAATTATGCTCTTTCTATAGATTGCATATTAATTAGTAAGTACAAATTGTGTATGATATTATAATTAGTTATACCTATATTATTTGCTTTAAATATCATAATACAAGAGAATAACAATGTTTTTGAGTTATAGAAAAATTATCAAGTATTTTCGCTTTCTTAATTAATAATCTATTGATCAACATTAGTGAAAAACAAAGAATAAGTAATTATCATTAATAGATTACACGAATGCAGTATTACCCGAATAATAGTGCGGCAAAGCAAGCGTGTTTCAAATCTGCACACTCGTTCGAATCAGATAACATTTAGAGGATAAATCAAACAATTATCAGGCTCAATGATATCCGTGCAACGAAATCTCACGTTTGGTAATCTTTGATCGAACAGGCATTTTAATCGATTTTCAACCAGTATGAAATCACAGGATACAACGTATCTATCTGTTTGTCGTAGCTGTTTAAATTTTATCAGAGTCGTAACAAACCGAGCAACAGCGTTTATTCGACTGAAATATGAAATCGAAAGCAACGGAACGACGTATAAAGATAACATCGGTCATTTTTCCGTGATCCGTAGAGGGCCTCGAGGTGATTCGAGGTCACGCCTCTGTGTTTCTCATTCACCGATGTTTCCTTTTTTCGCGATCGACCAGTGGAATGAATTTCGTCAGGCCGGAAACGGAATTGCCGGCGGAAACGCCCGCGGTCGTTCAACCGGCAAGGAGAATTCTGTCGAAACTATTTTTCCCCACTCAATGTTCGATTATTAATCGCTTCTTCCGATTTATTATCATTCGAGCTTATTTTCATTTTGACACAAAGCGGAAACAATTCGAATCTATAGACTTGTTTTGTTCGAATCCGAACATTTAAAAATGAATTTAAATTCCCAAACACAAAATATCGAACACAAAGAAAGAAGAAATTTCGTTCAGCAATTCCAACTTTCCAAGAAATTCCAATAAAGAGAACCTTCGACCGAACGACAAACTACGTCACACATACTCTAACAGTCTCGCGATTCTGCATTCGAGTAAACAAATCCAGGGGTATAGTTTCCCAAATACGCGGATTCTCACCAACCGTGAACCGAATCCATGTATTCAATGGACGACAATATCCAATCTATTTTACATCAAATACAAACCGAAGCGGAGTACGAAAATCCGAAAAGTCATCACCGAGGTAAAAATAGAAAAACCGCCGAACGTCGAAATTCGGGATACACAGTAGCGAAAGCGAAATTGAAAAAGGGCGGGAGAACGTGGCCTGGATGTGACACGGCCGTGATTCCAGTCACGGATCTCTCCCATAATGCATAGAGGTTGCACCGTTGCGCCGGATGCAGTGGGACCGATCGTGTGGCCCCTAATCCCTCTCCCTGAACTCCTCTGGAAACGGCCCCGGTACCCGACTCGTCCTCTCGTCCCCCTGTTCCCTGTTCCATTCTATATATCGTCGTTGGTGGGTACAGTCGTCTTCCTGATTTATACACTGCCACCGACAGCAGTCGACGCGGAGGGAGAATAGGAGAGACAGAGAACGAGAAAGAGACGGAGAGAATGTGAGATGGGAGAGGGCGTGGGTTGTACAGGGAGAACGGCTCCATTGTTTAATCCAGACCAGCGAAACGCTGTTCGTCGTCGGTAACCATAAAAACACTATTTTATGCGTGAACACGGGGCCCGTTTGTTTGCTCGGAACTTGCCGTACTCGGCTTGATCCGTGACGCACGATGGAGCCGACGATAACGAACGACAGAGTCGAATCGAATACTCGAAATGCGATAAACAAGTTAGAAAAAAAGATGGAATAGAGGTGGTCGAGCGGTTGATCGAAAAACGCGATCGTTGGTGGACCATTCCTCGATAGTATTCTTTTCGGGTATGAAGAACGATAGTCGACACGTGTGGAGCACGTAATTTAGGCAATTTTTAAAAGATCTATCGAAGGTTAACGTTGTAACGCTACAACATTTCGTTTTTCATTTACAGCACTCTTCCTATTAGTTTGTATTATCGAATTTTGTTTTCCAATCTCCTAGTTAGCAAAGAGGTTACAGAGGATTGCCACATATCTTTTTTAGTCAGTGGTTTTACATTCAGTTAGACCGTACAACAATTTTTATGAGGTTTTTTTTATATATTTATGAATACATAACTATCTTCTTTTTTAAATCATGAATATTTTCTGTGTAAGTTCTGTCCAATTCTTCAATATCGTTGGGCTTATACGACGTTTATCCCGTAGTTCTTAATCGGAGTCAATAGTAGTACCATTACAAACAAGCTAATAATAATAACGACAATAATCCTAATAATTCAGCGAGGTTTCCCACATTATCCAAGTCAATCATCTCCTCGAAATTTGTTTTCTTTTTTTTTTTCTTAATTTAATTAACAGCGAAATATCAGAATGGAGATTGTTGATAAATAAGGAAATTCGAGCAGAATTTATATAAAATTCTGTTAAAAGGTACGGGGCTAAATCAATTTAATGAAAACGAGATGAAAAGTGGTGTTGATATGTTTTCGATGAGAGAACGTTTATTTTTAAGGGAATCGCGGAATATTCGTAATACCGACAAAAAGCGATTATCGCTGAATAACGAAAGCGTGCAGCCCTGTTCGTTTCGATTAACTAATTTACATCGGTCAGCGGTCAATTTTTGAGCGTGCTCGAAAAGTTTGATTATTCAGCCGTTAGAGCATTCGAACGAACTTTCGCCGTTTTTTTTTTCTGTCGGCAATTTTACAATTTTCTACCGTCTAGTCGCGATAAATGGAACGTAGCCACGTTTTCGTGTCTACGTACACACGTATGCATAGGTATATATCGTAAGTTTCCATCATACGAAGCGAAAATGTAGCTGTTTTTCAGCCGGTACTTCTCGATGTTTTGTTACCGACGGTTCCAAAGCAACCTCGAAACTCGTGCAAACAACAAAATTTTGATGGAATTGTGTTCGCGCTATTTTGATCGTGACGGCGCAACGGAATCTTTTATGAACGATCACGCATCCGGAAAACATGTTCCATTAATACTATGACAGGGATAAGTAAAGTTTTACTTTTTATAGTTTCACTTTTTTAGTATTATATGTTGATCAAATAACTTTCAGCAGTGTAACTCGGTTAAAATATCTGAGGTAATTTCATTACTTCATATTATTTATTAACAAATTTTAAGACATATTTTCTATTAAATGTACTAAGGTAATACAATAATAGAATCTTATTTATCTGAATTCTATTTATTACCATGAAACTGTGAATTTCAAATAAATGCAATTAAAGAATTTTACAACTGTCGGAACCAAATTTTACAAATCAATCCCCTCATCGTCATTCCCAGTCAACGTTTTCACAATTTTCTCGACACGAAATAAGCTGTGGCTCCAACTATGATCTTTACACTAACATTTTCTCACCTAATCAACCAAACTACTGCATTACAGGAAGAACTCGTTCAAAGAAGAACCATGCGATCCAACCAAATACAAAGTGCCCGAACCGACTGACAGACAGACAACGTCTCCTCTTTATCACCGAGCTCCTTTTCGGTGAATCTGTTCCTCCAGACCGGGTTCACCCGCCCTTTTTCTATTCTTCTGGCATTGGCGCGGTAGCCAAGGGGAAACCGCGTCGGACCTGTTGCGGGGAGTACGTCGTAACTCTTGCGGTGAACACCCATACACGTTCACACGGACAATGAAATCACGCGGTCCTTCGTCTAGATACGTATACACGCGGCTGGTCAACAAAACAACGGCGTGACGCGCGCGCGCGCGATACAGAGACGGCTGGGAGAACGTGTTGCGGGGGGATCAAGAGAAATCCAGTAGCAGAGGAAGGAACACGTACACAGAGGTGTAGTAGTTCGAGAATCGTTGTATTAGTTCTCTGGTTGTTCGGTCGTACGAGCGAAACAAAGAGAGAGCCAGGCCGTGCGAGTCAGGTAACAGTACCGACAGTTAGCGCTGGTAATTACGAAGCTACATTTTCCGGTAGCTAAAGATGACAACGGAATGGTCATAGCATTAGAAAGAAGCAGGATTTTCAGGAGCCTCGCACGTACAGAGAGAATGTAAGACGAAGAAAGGAGCGTGTATATGCGCACATAAAGACTAGAGGAGACGATACCGACGCTATAATCACTTTTGTTACTGGGCCACCCTAATTTCGTGAACTTTCCATTATCACGACGCCTACCACGTCGATGCTTCTCCCGTGTCACTATACGACACGAAAGTACACCAGCTACGTTCGAAGTATGTAAGTTGATTAACGTGATTGATTAGCTTTATCGCTATGGAAACGCTAAATGGATGTTTTGCATAACGATGGTTAGGTAGTTAATTATTGTGTAACGTTGGCGGGGATTCTTTTAACGTGGATCGAAAATATTTTTCTATGAAATTGTCAAATATCGTAAACTGTAATGAGATGGTTGTCATAACTGGAATTTTGTTTACTGGGGAAAGAAATTTTAAACTTTACGTTCAGAAATTTTACATTTTTTGTTTTTCAAATCTCTTGGAACAGTTAACATCTTTTTTACATTTGAAATTTTCAGGCAAAACGTCGATAATCGCTAGACATAACGATAAATTATGAAATATTGATCGATTAAGCCGTGCCTGTCGACACGAATAATGAGCGTCTTAATTCGAAAAATCCTGTCCTATGGTCAGGAATAGTTTAATTTATCGTTGTCTTTAACCATTATTTATATCCTACTTGGAAGTTCCAAGAAAGGAGGAGTTGTGGATGTCCGAATATCTTTAAAGATTCTAATTAACACGGCTTCTAAATGGTAAAACACGCGAAACATTTATAAATGTATAGCATTCGAAGTAATATTAAAATGCTCACGAAATGAGTTTAACAGGCTGAAAAGTTCGATTAGAAGTTGCGTTTTATTTTAAAAATAATTACACGTTCGATGGTTAGTTGCAAAAAGAAGGGGAACACGAGAGTTAGAGCAAAAGTACGGGAATTCCAAACAAACGTCGGTTGAATGGTTGGAATGATAGAGAATTGTAAAAAACTAGCGCAAATACAGCTATTTTTCAATCTGTCGCCGTGACGACAATCGTTTAAAGAGCAAAACAGAGTGCGTCGGTTAACGAGCGAAAACAGTTATGGCACACCGGTCGGTGGAACTTTACAACTTGCAATTGGAATGTTACGCGACTGACCTTTTAGAGAGAACATGGAAATTCAACTCCACGCGATATCCGCTATTGGCATCGAACAAACAACCAGAAATACCTTGTTCCAGAGACGTATATATGTATAGTACATATGAATATATATATATATACACAGTATGTGTAAGTATATTATACGTATATTATTACTATTATATTAAGTACGTTACACACACACATATATAAATATAAGTAAGTAATGTGTTCTATAACTGCATAACATTTTGTCGTTGCTTGAAATACAAGAAAATATAACATCTTGGAGAGAGATACCAAGGAAAGATATAACAAAAGTTATCGAAGAATTAGAGTACTAAAAACAGCTTACGGAGAAGAAGGGAATTAGTAGATAAAGTCGAGCAATCAGGAGAGCGTTATTTTCACTGGCAATACATTCGACCGAGTAGACGGAAATGGCTAATTACCATAGAAATGGAGTGGGTATAATGAAAAGAAGAATACGGAAGTCGTTTTCCAGCTAGCTCACGTCTGAATTACTGAACCGCCAACCTGGATTTAAGCGTTCTCATTTTTCGTACGAGAAAAATAAATTACCAAAAAAAGCAGAAAAGAGTGAAAAATGATACAGGTAAGGGACAGCAATAAAACTTAAGAGAGAAAGAAAAGAATCGAAAATATCGTGGCGTTAGAATGAAAAATCGACGTGGCGTGTGATCAGTCAAAATAATAGTAGCTTTTGGTAAAATAATTGTACGTGACGTTTCACTCTGAAAACGTTCTATTGCGTTTCCACGAGATTGGATTATTAACTGGCATCGGAAAAACACGACAATCAAGTTTAATTTCCCTCCGGGTGGCTTTCCTGGAACGCGGGACCGTGTAACGATCGAGGCCAACCACAGCTCGAATAGCTTACACAGATACACACAGGATGTCGCTCCACTTAACGGTACCGAGACAGAATTAAGAAACAGCAATAAGTAATAGACTATCGAACAATACAGTAATTACGCGCCCCGGTTACCTTCATTAAAGATAAACGCATGGCAACGCAACAAAATTCATTACGTACGCGCCGCATTACGTTCTCCTCTTTCTTACTCTCTTCCTCTTTCTTTTTGTTTCTGTCTGTCTGTCTGTCTGTCTCTCTCTCTCTCTCTCTCTCTCTTTCTCTCTTATTGTCTAGAATTTCTCAAGCACAATTACCAGTTGACTAGCATGAACAGATAAACTACAGGATAAGGTCTTGTATAGATGCGTCAGTATTGACGTTTAGTACCTCGATTACACGCTCGTAAAATCTACCAAGAATTGGTTGTCTGACGAGCATGAAACATTTCCAAGCGTTTGCCAATCATACGATGTGCGAAACCAGTTTATATCTGGCGCCTTTTTCTTTGTATCCGTGTATGCTTTTATATGGATGTTTATGTTTAGCACTGTTTAAAGCATGATATTCTCTTTTTTTTTTTTTTTTTTTTGACGTAGGTGTATTATTTATAATATATTTATTTTATACCTTAAATAGAGAATAAGGTTTATTCGAGTAATAATCGCAATAAAAGAATTAAAGTATTGGTAGATATAGTAAAGTAGATAGAGAATATATTGTCTATAAATTCACATCTATTAAAATTAAACACTGCGTTAATAAAGTATCAATATGATGTTAATTGGTGTCAGCTCCGTTCTGCGTTATAAAATCTATTTTTAAACACACTAATTGCCTAGTAACTTATGAGTGAGAGTATATACCAACATCTAGTTGTGTAATTGTCAGAATTCAGTGTTCACCCTTCCATATCAATTTCCTCGACTTAACTTCTCGCTACACGAACGATCACAAACCTTTGAAAAGTTTCATTTTGGTTCAATTGATTCGAAGTAACACGTGACGCAAAGTTGCTAGATTATTTAGCAACATTCGGACGTAACAATCACGCGCGTTACCTCGCAGTGCACTCGATGGAAATGCAGGTAGCACGCAGCATGTGTCATCAAAAGTTTCACACAGCGGAAGTTTCATCAGCAGTACGGTAGGATGCGACATTGTCGACTATCTACGAGATGTTTGAGAGCACATCTGCCCGACGAAATTTCACGCGGGTTTTCAAACTTCAAATATCTCGAAATTCAATATAGTTATGATTTACTAATCAGACCGGATGTTAGTAAATCACCACCGAAGTGATCGGTATTCAAATTCTATGCAACAATTTAGTTCGTAGTAATGGTCTGTGGCAATATTGTTTAAATTACTAAGTATTATTCCATTTACAAGCAGTTCTTACACGATTTAAAATATCAGAATGTCTGCACGAATCATTTATCATATAATAGATTAAAAAGCTAATGATAAATGTTTGTATCTATTAATAATTTTAAGAATAAACGATTCAAGTGTGTTAATATCGGTTTAAAAAAATCGTAAAGCTCAATTCAACCATGATCAAACAACTCGCATGAGATCAAATCGATCAAAATAGATCATATCCTTTTATCAAAGATCTATTTGTTCCTCTTTCTACTTACTGTTAGTCAATCGATATCATTTAAGCCATTAAATCAATCAATTATCGACGTTCCAGTGCGACACGTGGAAAATCGCGAAAAGTCAGGCGAGCTCCGCGTTTTAACATGGGCCCATTATGTAATTGTCGGGGATGTAGGGTAAATGTGCATTTGAGTCAATTGGCAGGACCGAGCGTGTCTAGTTACGGTGCGTGTGTGCATGCGTGCATAGATAGATTTACGTGTGACTAGCTGCGTCACACTTCGACTCCACGTGTGCACTTCTCCGTCCGTTACGCAACCTTCGGCGCAAGGTTGCTCGCAATAGCGCCTACTTCTGCTCTGCGCCTCGCCTCTTTCCTGTCGCTATGCATCGGCACAAGCGCGTGAATCACGTGCAGATCGACAAGGAAATGGGAAGTCGTAGCGAGGAAAACTTGGAAAGCTTCCAGTGCTCGTGAATTTGAAAAAGCCTATGAGGCCTGAAGCAGACCTTTCTTTATTTTATGCTGAGAATTATGAAATATTTTGTATTGGGCACGATCAAATTGTTAATACAGAATGATAAAGTTTCTTTTTATCATTTTTTTATACACAGTGATAATAAGTAAATTGTAAGTTTGTTAGAAGCTGCTAGAAAATCATCAGTTGTAATCCCTGCAATTCCAAATTCTTGTTAAAATTATACGCAAATTCCCTCGATGAATTAAACGCTCTTATTCTATTGCAGTCTGGTCGGACACAGTGCCTTTGATCTAGCTACGATAGCTGACACGCGCGTTCAACGAAAAGAACGAATACGCACGTGAGTAATGCACACAACATTAAAGCGTGCTGCACAAACAATTGCAACTTGTTTTATCCCATACCAAGTTTGACGATCGTCAACGAGAATCATACGGTAGATAAAACAATGTTCGAGACTCAGTCTTGAATATTAAGCCATCCCATAATTAATGCAGTTTGCTTCGGTATTCTACCTCACTGTGTTTAAATATTTGTATCGTTCTCTTTTACAATACGTCTATTACTTTAAATTCAGCTGTCAAAAAAGTTACGTTACTTGTGTGCAATCTATACATACGCATGTTCATTCCTCTTACTTTTTTGCTGATATTCGATCAAACGATGAACAATGCCGGTACGACAGGTGTTCTAGCGAAGCGTTCTCACGACGAAAACAAAATAGTAGATCAATTTTTCGCAATGTGACGCATTCTCTAACGATCTCGCACGAAAGTTCCCAGAGGATACTTAGCATGCAGTGAGACTTCATAAATCGCTTAATTTTACGAACAATTAAGCGTATTGCGCGTCCTATCGGCCGGTGTGCTGTGCATTGTTTCGTGAAACCGTGAAACTGTTCCTGTGAATATGAAGCAGCGACGCGCAAGAGGACGCGAAGATAACTCCATTCTGTGGCACCGAAGTGACTTGTAATAATCGTTGGCTAACCGCCATTTCATTATCTCCCCCTACCCCAGCCGCATCCTCTAACCCCATTCACCGTTACGTCCTGTGCCACTCGTTTGCCACCTTTTTCTTCCCGTGGTTTCGTCGGAACTTACCTAATCACTTCATCGAATGGCTTCCATGAAAAGGTTCATGCCGCAGCAGAAAAACCTCCTAGAATATCCGTCCGCGTATTATTTCACCGGAGACCACCGCCGCTGTCAGAAACCTTCGTAGACTATTTCTCGCGGATGGAATAGAAAAATAAGGAAATTTTTCTCATGAACGAACAACCTTTCCGCTAATGAAAGTCGTATCTATTTTTAGGCGTCTTCTGATATACAAGGAATTTATAAAATAGATATCTTGAAATAGCGAGTATCACATAGGAAAATCTACAATCTTTCATTACATGTTTTCGCTCGTAGCTCATAGCTTGGTGAGAGGGAACGAAGACAGAAGGTACGTCACCCGATTTGGCAAAACTGTCGATGGGTTAAATTAAGCACGGTTCGTTTAAATTTGGCGTAGATATTCAGCTTTTGAATAGTACGACTTCAATATGCTGCTAATCTGCGCTATCTGAATGCACTGAACTCACTCGGTTAAATTGAGCCGTGTTTCGTAATATAGATGCATAATTAGCATGCCATATTTTATTTATATGCTCCGTTCGAGTTTTGTAATTCCTCTTTTATAAATAACCTTGCGCATATAAAATATTGTATCAAATAAATAAACACTCAATATTCTCTTTCCATTCACCAAAATTCTATAAATCCACGAATCAGGTCAACGCATATTCTTATCAGACAATCAAACGATCCTTCGTCCCCTCCGATAACCTTTCTTCATCCCTATCCCTAATGATTCTCGAATATTCGTAGTAATAACAGGATTGATACTTTGCTATTCCATCAGTCCTTAGATAAAGATGATCAACGTTCAGGATCTCGAATCAGGCGGTTAGCAAACCGAAATTCCACGACAACGAAATTCCACATCGGTATACGCCGATTGGCAACGTACTTCATTGGCCGTCATATCTGTCGTGGACAGAGACAGGCTTTCGAACGATTAATTATAAACAACCGGCCGCAACAATAGCCCCGCGTAATTAAAGCGACCGGTCGCTTCCTTCCCCTCCCTGTAAACCGCAAACCTTCCCGCCTGACCGCTGTACTGCTTTGCCCTGATGTCAAAGCAGACCGTTGTCAATCCAAAGCTGCTCATACCTCCAAGCTTTGATCTGTTTGGACGTCGAACTGAATTCTCGAAGGATGCGGAACAGCAACATACAATAAAACTACATGTCGATTGGATTCGTCGCCTGTTCGATTTTTTTTCCATTCCACCAACTGTTGCTAAGGGAACTCTGTTACAAGTTGCTTCAAAATTAACTGATGCTTTTATGACGTAAGCTGATAACTCGTGACATTCTAGACTGCGCGTTTAGATAAAAACGATGGACCATTAGATAATATTAATTACAGAACTCGTAATCGGTACGATAGTCCTGTTATTACGTAAGCAAACGAGTCCAAAAATGTATAAATATATTGGTAGTATTGTGGAAATATACTGGTACATGTAACGCGATGAATATTTTTCAAATTACCAGAAAACTAAAAATGACTGGGGTTCCATAAACTTTACCTTACTAATTGGACATTTATAAATATTAAAGCGAATTTGTAAAAAACTGATA
Source organism: Bombus fervidus (assembly GCF_041682495.2). Taxonomy (NCBI): domain Eukaryota; kingdom Metazoa; phylum Arthropoda; class Insecta; order Hymenoptera; family Apidae; genus Bombus; species Bombus fervidus. The sequence continues at coordinate 944,218 of NC_091523.1, read as the reverse complement.
AAAATTTATGAATGACTTATTACCAATGATGAATTATAAATCAATCGAGTCATACTTTAAAACATCAACGCTCTAACTCCGTAATACCTAATGAATCATATCAAAGTTATTTTCAATACAATCGACCACCCAAGAAAAGACGCTTAATCAACTTCAACAGCAACTTACATAATCGCTCCCGTATGTCAATCGTGAAACAGAATAATCCGACCGAGTTACTCACGTCGAAAGAATGCGCTACTGGATGAAAGCATTACCGCGAAACGGAGCTGCGGTGAATGAGATGTTGCTTTCGTCAAGGTTACCAAATCCCGAGCATAACCGAGCATCGTAAAATAATACAATTCCCCTAGGAACAGTCGTCGAAACTCGCTCTATTTCTACCTCACGTAACTTGGAGAGCTCATGGCCGCGAAAAGCGTTGCGGCATGATAAACGGTACGTTGATCACCGACCAGGTGAAAAATGGCGAGGTCGAACCGATACCTCGTGAGATTACGTTACCGACTTCTGCATTTCCAGTTCGCTCGTTTGTCTTGGAAGACTTCTTACCTGAAACAGAAACAAAACGAACTTGGTTAGTTTGCTGGTTCACCATCACATTCACGGTTTACGCGCTAGAGAAAAGAGTGAGACAGAGCAACGAGCAGATGAATATCGAGCAACGTTCCAACGATCAAGTATATCTCAGCAACACATGCTTCGATGGCAGAATTCGTAGGCTATAGTATACCGACTTCGAGAACTTTTGATGAGAACGTAAACTGTTTCTGACTCTGATTGAGCGTTGAGAATTTAGTTTCGGGAATCGTTGGATATTAGTGAATATTAGACAGGGAAAATATAAACTATGTCTTGATAGGAATCTGTAATGTTGAAATCACTTATTAAAAGAAATTTATCGACTTGAAATAAAGCGTTTAGTTTCATAAACTACTAGGACATTGAGTAAGTAAAAGATAACTGTTGTCGATTCTGGTAGGAATCTAATGTAGTGGGGTCACGCGTTAAGAGGCAGCTTTAAGTGGAAGTAAGTAGGAAAAATAAAAATTTTAGATTGGGGATACATATAAAGAAATGTTAAAGAATTATAATGTTAGGAAAGCGAAAAGATTGGAATTTTTAACTTAAATATCGTGAAAATTTGTAAAACTTCTTGATATTTATTTCCACGTGTTGCAACAAAATCGCGGATGTTCCGAAGTTGGCATTAGATTAAAGAAGGACGCGGAAATAGCTAAACAGCGGACATTTCTGTTTTATGCGAGACTGCGAACAGTCGCGAAAGTTAAAACGACTTTTGACCGGACGCAGTTGCATATTCCACCATAAAAGTCTCGTTAAGGATCGGCAACAATAGGAGAACTTGTAAGATTAGCCATTTCGAGTGCACCATGCGGTTGGTTTCCCGAAATGTAATGCACTCTCTTAATAGTTTCGCTCGCGCAACCACTTGAAAAATTGTTCACCGCCTGGAGAAGGACTACTTGTCTTTTATGTATTCAAATAATTTTCATATTCCTAATCTTGAAAAATTGAACAGGAACTACGCACAATATTAGAATACTAAAACCGAAAAATTTATAAAACATAGAATTAATCAATTTGACATTTGACAAATTCAGTGTTGTCTTATGTAGTGTAGCTACATTGATCCGTGTATTTGTTGCGTGTATTTAAACAATGTATTAATATACATACATATTTATTGCTTTATTCGTAAGTTTCCGCCTTACAATTCTTTCTATCCATCATGCTAGAAATAGTTACATAATAAAATTCCTACAATTTGATTCCAACGCGGCGTGTAGAAGCACGTGCCGCAAACCTACTTACACTGCTTTGTATCAACATTGTTTGCATACTAAGAACGTTAGGTATGTTTACGAAGTACGCTGCTAGGTAAGGGCAACGTAGCTAAAGAAAATGAGAACTTTCGATTTTTCTACCGGCGGGCTGAGCACAGTGGCCTATCGGGCACACTTAGCGGGACATTGCGCTCGTTAACGTCAAAACATATGAGCATTCAATAAGTTTGCGCCCCTCTCTCACGTAAATCAGACGGCAAACTGGTGCTACGTAAAGGGTCTCTTGCGTTTTGCAAGCTGTTTTCTTAACCGGTTTGCCAACGACCCCAGTCATATTATGATCGCAATATCACGTATGGTTCAAGAGTTTACGTACGATTAACGAAAGATTTGTGCTGTAATATAGATAAAGATACGTCTTCTTTTGTGATTGAATTTTACGTAAAATATATAAGTACATATGCAGAAGTATATCTATATGTATATAAATTCGAGTAATAATTCTTCGATAGCACCACAAAACATTCTGGTAGGCAATTAATATCTATCAGGATTTAACAAACTAATCAGAGTGATGGCCTCAAATCTCGTAACATCAAAAATCATCCCTCGAGAGGGTGCTCCGTAAAATCAATTTAGTCAACTATCCCTTCATCCCATCAATTCTATCGAACAGAGAAGCCAAACGAACCACTCACTTTACCTAAATTTCCACATCGATAACATAGAAGAATTGGAGACCAACATTGAGAGCCAGATGTGGACGAACTAATATGGTGGCTACAAAAAGTATTTGCAATTCATTGTATTTATTATATTGTACATATTTATCATACATTGTAATTAATTAAGTCTAAATATATGAAATTTTGTATCAATCAGTGATAGTTTCTACCAAAATTTGATACTGCGAGAACAACATGTATACAGCCTAATAGAAAAAACGTTTCATCAGTAAATAAGATTATCTGTAAATACTTTTTGTAGCCACTGTATATTGTGTGTTGTAGATGCACATGTCACAATACTCGCGAGTATTTTGACGATGCGCAGAAAGCCCCTAACGATCGACTTCTCATCTACAATTTTTCAAATCCTCGAATTATTGCCACTAGTTCGCTTCCTTATCTATCGCTTCTCGTAAGATTATAATTGAATATATCATTGGAACGCGTGAGAAACGGCTTCGCGACGAAGCCTGTTCATCCGTATCGAGCCTGATCGCTTCATGGTACTTGCCAACCACATCCGAAGGAGAATGTCGACAAAGTGTCTCTTGCGGCTATCCCGAGGATCGAATCTTTCCTCGAGGCAGCGTGAAATGACGCAATCTCATCGTATGGCTCGCGCGAGCTGAGGGAACACCTGCGGTAGGCGCGTACGTATGCAAATCAGCCAGGTGTGTATGCCTGTACGATGGCCACATCGGACACCGATCTCATCCCTCGCGCGTCACATATGCGAACAAACACAAGCGCCGACCAGAATCGCTACGAGACTCCGGTTCCACGTGTACCTCGGCCGTTCTGACAAATTGCAACGTCATTACTGCCAATTTGTTTACATGTAGCCGGATTGCCGACAACACGTGGCGAACACCTCGAGTTCTCAACGAGGAGATTTTATGCGTAAGACGGAACTCGATGGTCACCGTTGACGTGTTACCTAGACCCGAATGGAATCTTGTTAAATGTTTCTCGAATGATCGAGATTGGTGTGATAAATGCGGTCCAACTTGTCCCTTTAACTTGATTAAAGATTTATCGACTTTGATTTGATTCATATAATACAATCTGTGAGCTGTAACATGTTGCTTTTCCGAATACTTCTGTATTTGATTTATGGAGAAACGTAGATATTCAAGGTAGTCAGTTAATTGAAATGATTAGGATCTAAGTGTCGAAAGATTGTTTCTTGAAAGATTTAATCCAAGATCCACAGCAATAAACAAAATGTTTCACGTAAATATTCTTAAGATGTGATATTTAAGTTAACACGAAATTATTCAGTACACAATTAATACTGATCTCAATTCTTATCCAGGTTCTATTATAACTAGAGCGTCATATTCTTTTTACATAATTTGGCACGTTATTATAACCGTCAACAAACTATTAGCACGCAAATATTCTGCATATAGCGTATCAGCGGCCATTAGGAAAGATCAGACGCTGCCCAATTCATGGCAATCCGATATATCTCTAATACAAGAAAATCGGAAGGAACGAAGGAAACTGGGAAACAAGTTTATGTATCATCGTCGAACAAGCGTATACACAAGTGTACATGCAACGAACGTGAATACAGTGTATACAGGGTGTGCGCGGCGCGGTGGATGCGAGGAGAAATTGCGAGAAGCCGTACAAAGCTCTCCATCTGGCGTCGTTAATCGTGTTGCTGTGGGGTTGGACGTTGATCACTTTGTAATTGAATACGAAGCAGGCGACGATGCTGACGGCAGTGCCAATAAATACTGCGTCATTCTTTCTCGTCGCCCGAACCTCGATTCGACTCGCGCTCTTCTTCCAATCTTCCAGCAAGAGACCAGATACCTTCGTCAAGCACCTATACTTATTATCCCCCTTTGGTTTTGTCCCTGTCTCTCTATCTCCCGCCCCCTCCCCCTCTCTCTCTCTCTCTCTCACTCACTTTCTCACTCACTCTCTCACTCGATATTACCGATTAAGCGGATTATCAAGCTCCGTTCCCCGACGAAAATTAATTTAATATACGATCTCGCGCTTCTCCCCGTCTCTCAAGAGCTTCGAGCGTTTCCAACCCCTTCGACTGGAAGTTTGGCGGCGAAGTCCGGAAGTGGCGAAGAAAGAAAGAAAGAAGAAAAAGGAGGAAAGGTTTGCCTGAAAGCAGTACATGTACACGCTGAACACGCTGCCACGACGAGGCAATAGCAACGAGGAGTTGCCGATGGCAACGTCAGGAAGAAAATAAGAAGGAGATTCCGTGGAAGGAAATAAAGGAAAGGGAAACGCGGCGACGAGAAGGAGAAACGGGCGTCGCGACTTAGCGACTTTTCAGCTAACAAACTGCAAATATCTAGACTGCGGCTGCAGGATGACGTTAATTAATATTGCTGACGGTACAGAGTGTCGGTCGAAAGGAGGGGGTAAAGAAGTCTATCCGTGGGACGAAAGGAGATGGTGAAAAAGGGACAGGGATCAACGAGCAAAGGAGAAAGAGGTAAAAACAGACAGAGATAGAGAGAAGGGGAGAAGGGGGAGGGTTATAGGCGGCGAAGGGAGAAGGAGCGAGGGAGGTCTGAGTTTTTATCATCTCTCCCTCTCGACTCGATTCAGTTAAACTTTGAAATAACCCCTTAATGAGTCTGCCGTGCCGAGTAGACCGGATGCCAACGAAGCTCCCAGATTTTCCTCTCTTTCTCCCTGTTCCTCTTTTCCCTCTTTGCGTTTTCCCTCTTTCGTTCCATTTCTGCTACCTCCGCCACCCTTCCCTCTCCTTCTTTCAGACTGCGTCACCCACCACCGCCAACCATTCGCCCCGTCATCCTCCGCCGCCCTGTTCGCCGCGCTCCACTCGACCGAGACTGCGATCTCGATTATTGCGAGGCTCGTATCGCTTTATGAATTCGCTTTATGCACCCTGGACGCTTAAACTGAAACGCGAACTTAGGTTTGCTCGCGACAGATGCGATTTTGTATTTGCTCTACACGTTGACGACCGACCTGGTATTTTCATGCTAAAAAAAAAAAAAAAAAACAAAGCTAGAGAGAGAAAAATCGATGTCGTGATTATAGATCGTCATAACAACGTGTGAGAACATATATTTGAATTGAGATTCGAAAGAATGCTTGCAATTGGGTGTTGGAAGTCTTGATGGATGATCTCTTCGTATTTTTTTCTCTTTTTTTTTTTTTAATTGCGCGATCCGGGATAATTATCGCGTAAATGGCAGCTATTGTTTCGCAACGTTCCTGTAAAAAATGCAGCACAGGGATGTCTTTCTATTTCGTTTTCGGGAAGTTTAATTGCTATCGCGTTCGCTTACGCATCTCGTCTCATTTTCCTCTCTTTCCCGTTCTGTCCATCCCTGCAAAATTTCGTACGTAAATCAGTCAAACTGCAACTAGTTACGCAACTTGTTCACCATACCGCTTACAGAGGCTCACCTATTCCTGCACTCTTCGACGACTGGATGAGGAAAAACGGGCAATTTAGAAAGCCCGAGCAAAATCCGGAAAACGATTCTTATATAATTTAAATATTAAATTAAATTCTATATAATTTGAAAATAATTTATAATCTTTGCAACTTTATTAGATTTTTAGACTTGAATCATCCGTGTGTTATTAATACGCTATTGACTAGTCACGAGTATACGCCAATTTTACATGATCATTCAAATTTAATATATTCATATTCAGTAACAATTCAAATTATCTAAAATGTACTTATTTTTCTCTTAATAATAATAATGAGAAACACAAATGTAAGTGTTTTAATAGGCACTATCACAATCCGAACTATCAAAAGAACCCTTCAAATTTCCAGTTTCCTTCCTTCTGAACGACAACCAGATTATTGCACTTCGGTTAAAATCCGCTAGGCATTGATAAATTTCCTTGTAGCTACGTAACGGGAGGGAACAGTCATGCTCGCATTTAATTCAGTGGACGTGCGACAATCGAAGGGCCGGAAACGAGCAGAAAAGACAAAGATCGTGGCTGCGCGTCAAACACAGAAAGCCCATTAAGTAGAAGCTCGCGTGTCCACCGAGCGTCTCTGTAACAATGCGCCACTCTTGCAGGACAAACAAACGTCCCAACAACCCCACCATTTGCCGATTACGTGACCGTCAAATCTTCACCCCTCTTCATCCCTCGTTCGGGCGTCTCGCTAGATCACTAGTCCTTTATCGTTGGCTACATCAATAGAGCATGTCCTGAAAAGGTTAAGCTCTACAGATAGGGTGCTCGTTTATAATCCTTTTGCGGTTTAACTCGTTCCCTGTTCCGCCCGCTCGAAGGCCGGTTAATCTGAATTAAGGTGAGTAACGTGGTATTTCTGGTCGAAAATGCGATTTAATTTCAAGATCGTAATATCGTTTGCGAAGATGTATGACCGTTTCACAAGTAATTTTTGGAATTTCGAATGTAGGTCACTTGATATTCATAAGTTTAATCTCACAGCATTGTTTCAGTCATTTCTGATCCAACCGTATTCCTTTATCGTTAATAAATTTCTTCCGCGTGATTTTTCGTTTCAATTTGCTCTTCAATAATTTAAACAGATTGACGTAGGGAATTACCGAAATCTGTATAGGAATATTTGCTGCTACTAAAACTTATTCGAAATCTATAACCAACGCGTGATATCAATTTCGGAAAAAATTGAAAAAGCAAAGCTTGGAATATTTGTTACCGAGATTTTCAATATTGTGAAATTTACAGTAGAAATTGGTGCACGTTTCAACGATACTTTCTCGCGCAGATGTGTTGTAAAACACATAGCATTCCTTTTCGTTTTATTCAAATTATATTTTCCCGTTATGCTTTAAATCATCACCAAATTAAAGTCTTCCAATCAAACTACAAGATATATAACCATACTATCCAACAGTCGAATCGAATTAAGCAAACGTTGCCACGCTCACTCCGGAAAAACACACGATACCAATGTAGAAATCCGGTTCTACTCATCTTTTATAACAAACGGAACTACCAAACTCCTTTGCAATCTACGAAATGTTTTGAGTAAAATTGACTTTTATCCGTAATAATAATTCCACATTGCGGAATTTGCTACGAAGAATTTTCAATGAAATCGAGGTGTCTGGATTTCAGGCTGCATTTTAGCAAAATTGAAAAAAAAAAAAAATATAGTGTAATTTGATTTACGTCCGCTGCGTATGGCATGGATTCGAGTCGACATGTACTTTTTGGATATAGTATATGTGATACCAACTTCAACCCGACACACGAAACTAAAAATTCTGAAATTGTGAAAGAAAGCTTCAACATAATTCACGTAGAACACGCATTTACAGTTTTACAATATAATTTCAAATGTTGCACGAAAATTATTTGTAAGCATATATCATTGTAGGCTTGGCTAGGCTACAACATAGATATCAATTTCATTCGGTTCCAACAAGCAGAACCGCCAACCTCCTTTATAATTCACGAAACGCTTCACCAAAGTCATCCTCTCTCCTATTTACAATCTATCATTTCCAAATTATAATACACAACCTCAAAGATGAACACGTATATGCTAGTTCCTGGTCCGAGGAATAATACGCGAAGTGTTCTGGTTCCCCTACTATCGTACCAGTATAACGTGGACGTGTCTGTGTACTCATACACATTTTACTATGTTTCCTAGCCAGCCAGTCGGTCGGACTTGTCTACGATTCTGTCTGTACCGGTTAGCATCAGCATTGCTTTGCATTAATTAGACGGAATCCGTGACGACGTGGGTCTGATGGGTCTCACTAATGGACCACTGATTTAATTACGCCGAGTCCTTTAACCCATTCGCTGCAAGGACTGTGAAAAAAGGACACGAGTAACGAACCTTCTTTCCATCGTTGCTCGGTCAGAGGAGACACGCAACCGGAGAATCGGTGAACACGTTCAGTGAACAGGAACGTGGATGAAAACCAGTCGACACACTTGACGAATATGTGGCGTGGATATAGATGATTGGCGGTGATAAGGGAGAGGAGTGACTAAGCTATCTGATCGTTATGACGTGTTGCTGGCTGATGAGGATCAGGAATTTATTCGCTCTTCCCTGTGTGTGGCGTATAAATGAGTTATTCGATGCGATGGAGAGGCGATACAGGTGATAATCGAATGCCTGGCGATGATAGGATGGCATGCTTGACGAACGATCGTCTAGGATTATGTGAATTTCATTTTGGTAAATTGTCTTAAGTGTATCGCGATATAAAGGAAGCATCGTATTTTCGTTTGTGGAAATTTAATCTTAAATGCGAGGGCGGAATAGTTTTAACGCAGCAGGAAGATTGATGGAGCCAGAAAATTAGCTTCGTAGCAGTGGGAGTTTTCTTCTCGTAAGTGATGACCAATTTTACAACAGGATGAACAAAACACGATGGAATTCACCGATCCATCAAGCCGACCGTTTGATATTAAGCGTTAGACTTGATTGCTGGCCTGATTTATGTAATGGAGGAAACAGAACGAAGAGAACTACAAGAAATTTTGTGTACATAAGTAAACAAGAGGAATTAGTTTGGAATACCGAGAACTCTCATTCTCGATTCAACTTCCGCTGTTTACCGCATGACAGATTTTCTAGACGAACAACGACTAACTCGGAATCTACATGTCGTAAATCTCGTCCAGTAAATTCGATCACAGCTCCTCGAGAATGTTAAACAGATTACTACACCGCACCTTCGCTAAGTAAATCACGTCTTGTCACGTCTTTCGAGTCATCATTCTAACAAGCTTGACATTAAGTACATCGTTCTCCAATCTTCAGCCAACGATCTTTTGCCATCGCGCACTAACCTTTGACTTTCATCTTCCAAACGCTAAACTTTATTGCCGAAAGAAATTACAAACACCGCAGAACAATCTCCACTACCGAACCAGGGAATAGCGACTGAAGTTAACGAAAACTCGTTATCAGGATCGCGTACGAGTATTCTGCGTCGCGTTCCTGGATCTCCTCGCTATATTTCTCCTCCTTTGCATGTTACTCCCTCCCTCCCTCTCTCTCTCCAGGGCACAGTTTATTTCACAGCATCGAGGAAAGGGAAGCAAGGGAGATCCTGTTCTGGCGGAACAGAACGGTTCCCCTCTCAGTTTTATTTGGCCCTGATTTTTGTTTTGTCTTTGTAGCCACGTTGAAAAACGAGAACCCTCGACTACAAGCGCACCCAGCACCAGTATAATCATCAACGAACAAGCAAACCATGGAGGAGGACGATGGCAACGACGACTCTGGCAGTCGTCGGCCAGCCATCTCTCCCCCAGGCGCGTTTCATTTCGGTTTTTGGCAACAGATGCAGGCCCAGCTAGTTCCTCTCCTCTTCCGCTACCCTGCTCTCTTATTCCTTTCCCCTCTCTCTCTATTTTCCTCTTTCCTTTCCATTCAGACAATCCCATATCGCGTATACACGGAACAGATTTCGTTCTAACGTAACGAAAACGGGGCGGGAGAAGGAAAAAAAAAAAAAAGGGCGGTGGAGGCCGCAGGATGACGCGGAGTGCGTGCCAACGACGCCGCGCGACTCGATTCTAACGAGCTGTTCTGCGGCCGGAAGCGGAAGCGCTAAGTAGAGACGGAGGCTGCTCGTGTCGCGCGACTTTTTCGAAACCGTGCATGCAAATTGGAGCCAAACGGTCCACGGAGAAAAACTCGAGCTTACGTACCGCTCACGGGCTTACGTAACTCTCGTCCGTTCTCGCTGAAATACCATCCGTAAAACGTCTGTCTGGTAATACCGGCGGTTGCTAATGGCTGGAGTGCCGCGTTCCCTGACTCCAGACGATTCTCTCCTCACTTCGCCCCGACGCCGTTTCGTATGTGAGCTTTCAGAGTAGTTTTCACTAGTCCGCGGTTTTCCGCATCTCATCCCCGACTTCAAGAGAGCAAGGCTACCAGAGAACTTCCGATGAAATTGCACGCGCTGAATTTCACCGTGCTTTTTTGTTTCGACGATATTTTGGAAGAATAACGGTAATTCGATTTAGTTAAGAAGATGGAGGATGATTCTGTGTTTGGTTTTATGACCGTGTTATTATCTTATTAAAGACCAACATTGCGTTAAAGCAACTTTTGTCAATCAGTTTACGTCTTCGAGTTCTAATCGTTAAGATTGCACTTATGACAGGGAATTCCGAGGATTCGCTTAATATTTTTTTTTTTTTTTTTTCGTTATTTTTAATTAAAATTGTAACTTGATTTTTCATTACTAGATGTATTGACTAAGTTAATAATATCGAAGCTCGAATGGGGTTCAACGTTATGCGAATATATTTATTTACGAATTATTATTGTTATTATTTATATAGAAATATGATTCAAATCGTGAAATATGACAATCTGCAACTATCGCAGGTTTGATGCCGGAATAGCAAATGCATTCGGTACGACTTCTAATGTCAAACGCGTCTGTGAGCCAGACGCACGCGGCTAGACACCTGACGCGAAATGGGTGACGAGGAAGAGGAAGCCGCGTTGAAGGGAATCAAGGTGGAGGCGGAGACGAAGGAGGTACGGGGAATATAGTGTATAATCAGACTCAAGGGCGTCTGGACCGAAAGCGAGATTCGAGAGAGGAAAGTGCATCAGTGCCAGGCCAAGCGTTCCGTGATTCCGCTTTGCTCCGAAGGTGCTCAACTCTCGTTCCTGGATATTTCTAGACGCGTAATTAATTGATTTGTTTTTGATGGCAAGTTCAAGATAAAGAAAGAAACAGAATTATTTCAAATCTAATAAAAACTAGGAGTCCATAACCAATGGTACTATCATAAGATGTATTGTAAACATATCTGTGTATGATAATAATAACTTATTTTTCTAGAATTCCCTAAATCAATAATTTGCCATTCTGAAATAAAAAAAAAGTAATTAACTTTATTTAAATTAACGATGCTCGTGTCTGTTCTTTTTTATTCGCGGACTGAATCGAAAATTTATTGTAATTACGTTTGTACCTATAATTCTGAGCTACACCGTAAACCGAAATGCATTTTACATTCAAATATCATGCGAAAGAAAGAAAGCGTTGGTTACTATGGTGCCTCCGTTAATTGCAACGGTAGTTCCATTTGGAAGCAGGATCAGAATCAGAGCAGGCTGTTGTAGAAGCGAAATTTAAAAGTCTAAATTGGTAGGTCTTGCGTTTTATCGTCCACTCCGGGGACCAATGGCTTTCTCTCGCATTCACGAGCTGGCAAAGCGTGAACAAACGAATTTTCAACTTGCTGGCCTACAATACGAAATATTGATTGCAACAAATACGAAATACGCCGCAATGCAGCAGCGTGGCTAAATACACGAGCAACTGCCACATAACAATTAGATAGCGTCGCGACATAATAAGACAGTTAGAAAAAATTAATTCCAAGTGATATAATTTATTTAATTCCACAAATATCATGGAGTATAGTATCTTTAAATATCCTCAAATGTCGCTACTATATTACTGCGCTGTCGTCGTAAACATTAACAATTAACTTTCTTAAATTAATAGAGTAATGTTAGATAAGCGTAAGGCAATTTGGGACATTACTGTAAGATAACATAGATATTCAAAACACTTTACTTTTTCTAAAGATACAAATTTTTAATGTAAATTTTTCTGCTTTCTCTAACATCTTTGAGACTTTAAACCATTGCATACTAGCACTAAACCATCTTATTTTCTAATTTTATTGCAATATTTATTATCTAAACGTAAATACTATTATTTTTGTCGCGACAAAAAGATTTTTACTCAATTATCTCTTAAAAAAAAAAAAAAAAAAAAAAAAAAAAAATATAAGAACACAGTTTGATACAATTTCTTGTTTGACATTCAAGGGTTTGAAACTCGACGAAGATTCTTTTAATTTCTTGACTCGAGTATTCTAGTTATTATTATCTTTCTGAGAATATTAATTAGCGACAGCGACGACGTCATTGAGCAAAGCCACGGACACGCGTTTCCAAGAAAGTCCGTGCTTAACACGTTTCCCTCTGCGACAAGATCTCAAGTTGAGGTTTGGAAAGCGATTCCTCGAAAACGAGCGAAACTTCTTTTCTACTTCGAGCGGATTCACCTTTGTTGCGAAACTTCTTGCGACTTAATATTACAACACAGCTGTAAAACATCGATGAAACTCCAAAAAAGTAACGATGTTTCTGTTTAAATACTCCCAGTTGTAATTAGACGTGTATTATTTATACTTCGTTCTTAATTTCTTAATTTGCACTCGATTGAATCACACTGTAACGATTAAACTGCCAAAAGAGATACAAAAAACGTTTTTAATCCAAGTTATTTGACAATTAAATTCGTTGCATTAAATTTTTTGCGATTTTATGTCCTTTTGAACTAACATAAATGAAGTATTTTATGTTGCATTCGAATTTTAAACAACGTAAAAGATTCAAATCTAATATAGCTTCAAAAAATAAGTGCTCGGTTAAATATTTTAGATCCAACAATGAAACACGTCACTAAAAATTTCCATTTATTCCCAACCAGAAATCAAAACTGTAAACCTATCTATACACGTACCATCGTGTTAGCCAGCTCTCGCAAAAAGACTAAATAAAAGTACGAAAAAGTCAGCGTTTACCAGAAACCACCGAGCAACGAAGCCACATGAACCGTTCAACGAAGCTACCAACACCAGAAACACGGTAAAAGGCCAGGAAAAATACGAACGATTTGTAGAAATAGATAAAAGCGACCAACGAAGGTGAACACGCCCGCGGCCGTTATGGATGCAAATCCGCGTACGAAACGCATAAAAGATTTGCAAGGACAAATATACCGCAGACTCGAGAACACACGAAGAAATCGACGAAAGAAGAGGAACAGAGAATACTGTAAGAAGACCAAGAAGACCGCTAAGAGGACGGAAAAGAATCTAAAAGAGATGAAGCAAGGGAGCCTGGTCCCGATGGATTCAAATGAGGATAAATATTTATAAAAGTGTGCGGCTCGATAGAGGCGACCGTTCGAATCCCTCGGGATATAGCCCCGTCGACTCGTTGGAAGCGGATAGTCGGCGCGAACGTGCGCGTCGCGAGGAAATATTGGCTCTTTCGCGGAGGGAACACGGACCAACGTGGGAAGGATAAGGCGAAGGCGAAGTGGAACGCGTCGGGAATACGGACGGCGAGTTTTCCGTTTCCGTGAGCATGGTGAAAAATGCGCTGGAAATTCCGGACGCGGTGCAGCGCGCGTCCCTCAGCCAGAGACCGGTTATCGCTCTGTGTTTAACCAAGTCTGCTTGGCAATTTGTATTTGACGACCGGCATCCCAGGTTGTTGCCCGTCCATCCTGTGTTGCGAGAAGAATTGTGAACGGGTAGATCTTTACGCGCTTCGCGATCAACATGCTGCTACTTGAATTCTTCGGCGCGTGAAATTTGTTTCTCGGCCGTGCGAGTGTTTTCCTAAGAGGAGGATGTTGGTAAAAGACTTTGGAGGATGAGGGGATATCATCGACAATGGTATATTAAATTTACGTGAGATATTAAGGTCAAAGTGAAAGACGAAATCGTGTTGCAGGGGATTGTGACATGAACGTTTGCAATGGTTAGGAAATGATTCTTGTGAAACGATGTAATGAAGTGTAATGAAAAAAAGGGCAATGAGATAAAAGGAGTAAAAGTGTGACAAAGACGAAGATGACAGAAAATGATAAGAAGCTATGAATTTTGAAAGTCAAAGAAATAATGGAACAAATAAAAGAGAATGATAAGAAAGAAGATGAATTTTGAAAATGAAACAAATAATAAATTATACCTAACACTTTTGTTTGATTTTTTATCGCGTAATATCGTTGAAAACAGACACCGTGAGTCTATCCGAACCGAAAATCTATTATATGTATATTGAATAAAACTATACAATGTAAATTGTATTGGTTAGATGGCATTGCGTTACACTGTGGATTGGAGTAAGTGGGGAAAAGTTTATTCGGTTTAGCGGAGGATTTTAGTAATAACATGATACACAATATAAAAACGTAGGAAAGCAGTGGAACGCGTAGCCACGATATTAAGTGGAATAATAAAATCGTATTAAAGCCGATATTAAGAATCTACTTATTCGTGATTCTCTGCAAATAGAGCAGAGCTTAATGCGGCAAAGAGAAAACGGATTAACGTATCGCCCATTATAGGAACCCGGCCGTAAGTTCGCTAAATGGAAATGAGAATGAACAGAAAGTCTACCCTTAAATAATAGAATGAAAGAAATTTATTGTCCCGTGCATTTTACAACAGGTGCTTCCACAAATGGCTCGTAAATTTTCACGGAATTCAATTAAACTTTAAACTTCCCTTAAGAAAGAAACAGCGCGTTCTGTGCATGCGTTAAAGGGAATTTGGCGAAATTGCGCCATTGCGTCTACAAACGCTTTATTTCGATTTCACGCTTAAACAAACGAGAAACACTGTTGCAAGTACCAAATATGCTAGAACAAATGGATGTTTCAAACGTTATAACAAAGGTTTCAATCATAATAATTACATTCATAACACGTCAGTGGTAAAGTGATGTAAGTGCAGTTTGTCCAGAAACAAAAGTCCCGTTTTACAGATTTCGTTACGAATTTCCAAAGCTTTATGGCAACGTGTAGTAGAATATTGTAATATTTGAAAACATACACATCTCTGTATTAGAATTTAATTTTATCCACTGTTCGTTTCTTAAAACTGATGATTTTATCATTCGCTTGTATCACTTTTTCTCCAAACTCTTCAAATTATCCTAACAAATATTGGCCTGAAAACTTATATCGTCGGATGTTTACATTCTAAAAATACTACCAATGTGTTGGAATCCTATTTTTATCATCCTACGACTATTGGATTTACACTTTGCAAAGACAACATTGCGATACATTATCTATATCAGTTTCCGAATTAAGAAGATACACCGTAGATCGTAAAAAGATCGGGGTTTATGGTACGGTATCTTGTGCGAAAGTTATCAGACGCGACTTTTCTCCGACAAAGGCGCACAAAGGATAAGACCCTGCGGCAAAATGGATTTCCAAGACCTCGTGACCCTTATCTCTAAAAAAAACCCTACAATAAGAAGCTGCATCCTTAGCTCGCGAACAAACACGATCTTTTACCATTGAAATAACAATTACTAAATGTAAACGTATACGATACTAAATTACGATCCATCGCTGTCCGAACAAAATTTCATCCCTTATATCCGACAAAATGAAAACAAATTTCCCTCCGTGATCAATTTCGAAGCTTTGTCTCGTAGAATTGGCGTTCGCCGGAAGCAAAGAAGCAGCGTTGCTCCGCGCGGCGTACAAAGTGGCCCGAGTTAACTAGCCTAAGCGTTTCGGTCGTTAGCGTAAGTGGCCGCGTTATTATTAGAGTTACAAGAATAACATAATATTATCCTTCTCCCGCGAAACGAATGAAATCAAATCCTCAGCTCCCTCGTCGAGCTGCGAAGGTTAAATAACGAGCGGCGGGTTTCGAGCGTGGATGATTGCGTGAGAGGGTGTAGAAGGGGATCGTGAAAAGAGAAAGAAGGGACAAGTCGCGTGAACGGATATAGGGACGAGTCTGAGGGTGGAGGAGGCAGCAGGGAGCGGCGACATCTCGACGAGTAAATGCGAGTGACGTTAATGGGGGCTAAATAATTTCCTTTACCGTCTCGCACCCTTCGTCGACTTCGAATACTCGCGGATCTTATTGTTAGGAGCTCTCGTTTTCACAGCGAAAATCGCGATTTACTCTCCTCTGGATAAGGAATGCTTCTCCACCAACGTCTCCATCACTTTGCCCGCGTTTTTTATCCGATCGAAGATGAATTTTACCCGGCTTGTTTGTCGATGGTGAATATTAAAAAAGTTACCGGGACAAGGTAGACGCGCGCTTCCAACGGCAGCTACTTCGGAAGGGTAATATCGTCAGGTGCTAGACGCGGAGGTTGCTGAGATAATGTGCATCAAAGGAGGAGATTCACAAAAGTTGGAAGAATGTGTTTGGAAAGACGAATACACGTGACTAAATTGTGCTTATTTAGAAAAAGGAATTTTTATTCTTCGTTGTCGTTTGAACTTTTGTAAAATATTTGCCTCGTATGAATTTCTGAGGGGTTGAAAGACCCTCAAGGTCCTCGTGAGAGCAAAGAGACGTGATCGAAAGCAAATGTAGGCTATTTGCCCGAGGCTCTTCGGTTCTAAAATAAGATCAGCGACTATCTTCTATTTTATGCACAAAATGGAGCTCGTATCGAATATCATGAATCTAAGGTAGATACCCATTTGATACGTGACAGGTGTTAAAGAAAGACTAGAGTATAATTAACAGTATATTTATTAACAATACTCTCGATGTACACTTTACGTAGAGCTCGCGATTACACTTAGCGGTTACAAGTTCAACTTCTTGATGATGCGTTACGATAGCGATTCAGCAGAGTGCACGGCACAAGTTCGGATGATGATTGCTCAAGATGCGTCGAGGAACTCTAGTCAACTACTAACTACCAACTACCCACTGACTTTCTGTCACGATGATGCTGCAGCGGAAAACTATGAATTGCTGTTAATTGGTTAATCTCTAGGTTGGTGGTTGAGGAAGGATGCTAACCGCCCTCGAGAGAAAGTTGCTAGCGGGAAGCACCGTACGTGAGAAAAACCAGATTTCCCGTATTTTTCCGTAGTAGGTAATAAATTTAGGCAATACTAAGACAAATACTATTTGTTCGTTTGAAGATCCTTAGCTAGAGAAATCCTAAGATTTATAGCGGGTCCTTAGGCCAGTTGCAAGTATACTATGAAAATGTTTCGACATCTGGTAATCATCTCGGTTTTGTGTAGCAAACCACGGGACAGAAACCGTTGGAAGGTTTGTTGTCGAATGCCGCTACAAATCAATAATAAACCACCAACCCTTAACAAAGTATTCTACTTCGAACTGAACCGAACGAAAACCAAACGCGTAACTATTATACGCATCGATAAATATAAATCGATAAATAAAGTAGAAATTACAATACAGAGACAAGTGTCTCTTCATATCGTTAACTTCACCTTTGAAGAACAGTCACATAAAACTGAGACTTTTAACGAATCATCCCTGTTGGCTGCTACGTTGAAAATAATTAACTTGACCGAGAGACGTTCGTCAAGGAGACGAATCGCGGGTCATAATCCGGACGACCGACTACCGGATGGACCAGCTGACACGATAAGAAACATTCCTGACCCTTGAAATGCAGCACACCTTTCTTTTTCCATCGTCAAACCTTTTTCCCCGGACTCTGCGTCAAATAGCCGGCTATTCTTCTCTAAAGCATCGATCGACGCCACGAATTCGAGAAAAACGAGTCAGCCTCTATTCTTTGCCCGTTAGATACGAGCGAGCAGGTTCAGTCAGTTCGTGGAAAAGGTAGATCAGTATTAAAAATGATATTGATAATCGAGGATAAAGGATAATGTTGGAAGAATTTGTGGCAAGATTTCGTTTGTTATTTATGTTATTTCTAATGTTATTGTACGTCGTCGGCAAGACTGACAACTGGAATGGCTTCTTTCCATCGTCAAGAGGATTGCGATAATTGTTATGATCTGAAAACCGTCGGTCCATGTAACAGAATACGAACGGACTTTTCTTTTGAGTAAAAGAATTGGGAGGAGAAGGAAAACGTTACGGGAGATGCCAGTATTCTGAAAAAAGTACAAAAGTAGAGAAATGCGCGGTTATAACATATTGATTGCTCTAAAGATATAGCAAGCAATAGGGTCTTTTAGAAATTTATGTTAAATTTAAAACATTGCATTAAATTATATTCTGAATTTTCAATTTACGATGGAAAAATTCTGCGATAAAAGATGTATCAATTTCTTATAAATTATCGTCACTTCGAGATTTTCTATGGAAGATAAATAAAGTATCGAAATTCGCTAGCAGTTTCTCTAAAAAGAGAAGGCGGAAGAAAAATCAAAGCAACGCTATCGCACGTTCGAAAATTACACGTCGAACGCAGAAGCAGGAAGGCAGGAAGTTACGCGGAGGTGAAATTTTACGCTTATTCGAAAAATCACCCCGTTCCACGAATATCACCCTTCGTTTCTTGTTTTTATTTTCTCTGATACGTTATCTTTGGCTGTTCTGTCAGAATTTTCTGGATTTTATTATCTTTCAAATTAACGTTTAAATGTTAAACAAAATTACTTTTACACCAGCTCTAATTTCGCGTAAGTTCCTTTACAATTGTTTCCGTTCTACGAACGATAAACAAGCTTTAATTAAATCGAATGACTCATTGTTCAGCGTTCATTAGACGAGCTGATACACTCGCACGCGAGTATGTGTAAAGTAGAAGCTAACTCAAAGAACGGAGAAATGTCTTTGGATAGAATTCACTTATAGCGATAGAACTCACTTCGAGCTTACAATATTTAATTAACACATGGTTGGTCCAAGTGCGTTAACTCCAATCGGCAGCCATAAAAGGCATCGCAAAGTAAGATAAAGTCCCTTCACATTCTAATAGCATAATTTCTTCTTCCTATCTGCTACGAGTATAATCTGAAAAATAGCAGATTTCCATGCTCGAGAAATGACGAAGAGCTAGCCGAGGCTAAAACCAAACTACATCGCTCAAAAAAATTTGTGCAAATCCCAAATTCCCTCGGTGTTATTCGTCCTTGGCAACTCGGCGAAATCTGGATGGTAGATTCATCCGAAATGAGGTCAAACGTTGGTGGCATGAGAGACGAAACGCGGAAATGAAAGATAAGCGTACCAACGAAGACAGATGCGTTCAGATCGCGAGGTGAACCGCTCACAAAGCGAGAACCCACCCCAATCCCGTTACTCTTTCTCCGGCTGCTTGCTCTCGACCTCCTCCGCAGTGAGCGAACGCACGACGCGCGCCGCCAGTGACGAATGAACAGGAATACGTCGAACCACCGAAGAAAATTCCTGTGAAAGAGTAGGGCCAACTACGGGATTCGCACAATACCTGAGCAGACACACGCGGTCAGACGCGAGAGGAACTCACGGGAATAACAAGATCATTTGTCACTGGCTATTTGCATACGTCGCTGTTCCAGGGGTCGGCGTGTAAGGTTCAATTGAATGAACCTTCGTTGAATATCCGATGAAATATACCGTGTGTGACATGTATCCTCTTGCCACGTCCTCTCTTCTTCCTCCTCGTTGTCTTTTCCTTTGTTCTTCTCCTGTCAAAGTGTCTTCCTCTAGGCTGGAATTTACATGCGTGCTCCATGTTTTGTTACTTCTTTATTCCACTAGTTTCCTCTGTATTCATCACATTGTTCGTTTCTTCAAAAGGCTTTTCCTGGAGTTTTTTCCGACGTCGAACAAGAGACGAAGAGAAAAAGCTGTACGGTGGACAGGAAATTACACTCGTCAATCTGATTGTCCCTTATTAAATCTCATTGACCGACTCATAATGCGAAGCCTGGAAAGTATTCGACCGAAGGCAGAAAATGACAGACCAGAGGAATTGTGTCGCTGCGTTGTAGTGTTTCACTTCACTTAGCGAAACCATCGATGCGATAACTGGATGGAATGAAGCAGGGAGGAAGAAAAACGCGTGATAATAATTCTGATACCTGGTGTCTCCTGTGGTTGCATTTTGTACCGTATCTGTGATACTCAAACAATATTTTCAATAACGCATGTTGACAAAAAAGGTAAGTATACATTGGGATTCCAGTAAATTAGATCGCAAACGTTCGAGTGAAATTTTAGCGACGAAATTCTCGAATTAACTTAATGATTTGCAGCATTGAGAATACAGATTAAATAATAGCATTAAGTATGCTTTTACAGTGAGAATATTGCATGTATTAATACATAATTAATTACATAAACTATGTAAAGTGATCCGATAAAGTTGTTATAGCGAGAAACAAGAGAAGAAAATCGTTGATAGTTATGTCCTTGGAACTTACCCCGTATAAAACGTAATATATTACGAGTATAGCCTGCTCCCGCGGGTAAAATGCTGCAGGAAAATGTTAGTATTCGAAATAGTAAAAAGGAAATGGGTGCGGGAAACAACAAGTCAATGTAAGTATATCACAAATAGATTCTATTTGCATAATGTCGCGAACTTTCTCAAAATCACAGTTATACGCACCTATCAAATTTATCAAAGCTATAAAGCTAAGCTGGACACAAGTTCAAATATGCAGAACGCTTCGAGATATTTATCGAGGATTGACGGGAATGTAAATAGAAATGAGGAACGACCAGAGAAAAAGGGGAAAGTGCAACAAGTTCATTGAGATACCATAGCAATAATACGCCGAGTTCGCGTTTTGCAAACTAAATAAACAAGTGAATAAATATCGAAACATTATGCATTTAGTGAATTCACCAAGGATGGAAATTTCTATTGAAGTAACTTAAAATTTCATACATTATTTAATTGGAAATGTAAAATTCCGCATAAATGTCTAGCCTGTTTATTACACACCACCGAGAACTGAATTTATTTTATTTATTTTCGAGCCACGTGGTTTGGCACCATACATTGGAGCCATTGTGTAATATTATAAATTAAATATTGTTAAGTGTATTTATCAGCCACAATGGAGCATCCAAGCTAATGTGTGTTGCAATGTATAAAAATTGAGAAAACGTTAATTTTTAAATAGAAGAAACAGTCAGCTATCTTCGAAATATCGTAAAGAGCGAACGAATATCCGCAGAATGATAGTATATTGTATAAAATTGTATGGCATAATGCCATCGTGAAACGAATTATAAAGAACCACGTCAAACAAAGAAAACCAATAATAATATATTTACGTGGAATTAGACAAATAGTCTCATTACCCTTCGAAACAGTTTTTCTTTCACCTAACCTTCTATTACTGCATTTCCTTTTCGACGATTGGAGGTGAAACGCGAAACACATCGAAATTTAATAAATAACAGAAAACAAGCGAAAGGTTGACTCTCATGGTTAAATAGCGAATCATTGCAGACCATATATTCTAAAGGACTTTCGCGAAGAAACTGCGAGTAATGGATATTATCTTGAAAATGTGATACAACAACATGGTCAGTCGATGTTCGCGTGGAAACGAGACGACGCGAATAAGGATCTTCTTAAATAAAAAGTAAATAAAGCGCTTCGTTATTTCGTAGTAGCATGAAAATAAATCGCAGCGAATGCAAAAAAGGGAGAAACAAAAAGCGAAAAACTTGGTAAACGCATAGCCCAGTATCTGCGTAATGAACTTGCGAAAAAAAATCCTTCTGTTTCTTGACAGGATTACTCGAGTATGGTCTACTTTGGTACGAGCATAAATGTCCTTCCTCTCGCACGCGAAAGAGAAGCAATTTTAACAGACCTCTCGCGGGAACTCGCGGACAAAAACCGTGCGGCGATTCCATCGAAGAAATAAATCCAATTCCGCGGACCACATTTCCGGGCAACCGCAACGACATACTAATTTTCTGGAAAGGCGAGCGATGTTCGGTTAAATCGCTAAGCACGAAAAGTAAAACGCGCTTCGAACCAGTCGTTATTTGGATCGCGATAACACACCAACAGATTGTTGACGATTAAGCGCTTGTTAGAGATTAAACAGAATTTGAAGTAGTGGGATTTCATATGCTTTTTAACCGTTGCTGTACATGCTTTTACATTTTATAGGCAAATGAGGTCGTTTACATTCAAGCTTAATCTGCTCCAGGCTCACAAAAAATTTAAAAAAGTTCTAGAAAACTTATCAACACCTTTATCACATTATACATATAATCATTCATTAAATTAAATGTTTGAAACATTTTTCAATAAAAGTAAAACTTCTCTTCGAAGAGATTCAAGGTTGAATTTTATCTATGGAGAATTAAAAATACCAAAAACGACGTCACATGTAATTATCAAAAATCTTGAACATTTCGTAAAATCAACATATACTCGTAAAACCATTGGAAATAAACCCAATATCGAATAGTAATTACTATTCAATCTAGATGAGACTCGTTGCCAAATTATGAACTCGGCAACCAGCCGAGCAATCGCGTCACTGTACTATCTGGAGGCTGAAAAATGTGGCGCAATCCTGATGGTTGAGCGGCCATTAACTGTTTGCACGTCTTTTTCCTGTGGCTGTGGGCCGACGCGCAACACCAGACCGCTTTGGACCTAATAAGCTGAACAATTCCCTGGACGGGCAGCCGAGGTATCTAACTAGCCTGGCGACTGGCGCACAACACCAGGAACAATGGCCCGCTGTGGTTACTGACACGCGGCCCGCGTGAACCGGTCCAGACTAGTTCGCCCGACAGCCCATTGACAGAGATATAATTAATGCGACACATATCCGCTGGTTGAATAGAGGCGCACGATGCAGGCTGACGCGTATATTCCATCGTGAAAGGAACCCTCATAAACAAGTAAAAGAGAACGAGAGAAACGGAGGGAGGTAGAAAGGTTGCGCTCAATAAACGGGCCATCGGGAGCCTTTCAACCCTTGATAATTCCTTCCCAGCCAACCCGCAAAAGATTATTGCTCTCCTAGGTTGGCTGGAAAAATTCGCCGAATCCACGTGAATCCTTCGCTGGATTCAGTCGACTGCGAATGAATCATCGATCATGAGAATCGACCGCGTTTCATTGAAAATCGGTTAGGAATTTCGTTAGAAAACCTTTTCGATGAGTGATTTTCAGAGTTATATGGCGGGCTTTTGGTTTCTGTTATAGATAAATAGTCGCGAGATGTTTCTCTAGGCTGGGGACTTGGGTCCACAGGGATTGTTCGCACGTATTATACTGACAAGGGTAAACGTTATGGTGGACTTGTTAGTGTAAAATAATTGAACGTAGAGAGGGTTGATCGAGGTATGGTGTAAGGTTTAAAGGGACTCGCTAGGCTGTTTAGTAAAATAACGTTATATCTAGTACACGTTTTGTAAAAGGAAATTAGTATGAATAAACGTAATATTTGACCTGTGTCCCATTCTACTTACTGGTAATGTTTCTGGTATAAATGTAATTGTGAATAATGCGTCGTCAGATCTTTGTCTACAAGTATGTATCGATCGATTGTCCAAGACAAATCAGAAATAACCGTGAATCATTTAACAGTTTCTCATAGACGGTGATCATACTACTATGGAAAGTTTGCGCAGGACATTCCGAACAGGTCGAAGTTTCCAAGTAAATGGTTAATATCGTTAATTGCGCACCTGTTAATGATTAAGGTGAATTGCGACACGACTGAAAGCGCGATGACACGATCGAGTCGAAGACACCATTGGTAAACGTGTTAACGAGAAAACTCTTTCAAGCGAAGCTCGAGAAGTTTGTCACGGCTGCAAACTACGATTTTTGCTCTTGTTGCCGTGGTAATTAGCTTCCAGTAAAACGGACCCGCTTAAAAATTTCAAAAGGCAAACGAGCTTCTTGTGATCTCCGCTCTTTCAGCGACACCCTACCCGGAAGAAATTGCAAGGTACTTTGTAAATGGCACATTTGAAAGTTTAAGACTCCCTGAATACCTAATTATCTGCTAGCTACAAAAACTTCATCGTGCCTCTCAAACGAAGACGTAGACGAAATTATACGATATCGAAACAATATCCGGCATGAAGAATATTATCATTGAAGGGATTGCAGCGATAAAAGGACATCTCCACTTTCCAATAATGTGAGCAAAGCAATAAAAACCAATGCAAAATTAATGGAAATCAAATCACGGCATTAAACTTTTGCACTGTTAAATATCAGAGCTACATCTTTCTTTCTCTTTCAAGAAATACAACTTAAATACCCGGGCTGTTTCCTGGGATATCGTTGTTCAACTGCTCAATCGTTACTCATTTAGTACTTGAGCGTAACTATGTTCCTCTTACAAAATTCGGAACTTCTCAAACTACGATGCAATACTGTTGAATTTAAACGTGTGATTGAATTCAAACGATGTCTCAGCTATCATGGTAAATTCATCTGCTGAAAATGATTCCTTTCGACGATCCAAAACCATGATACCGAATATAACAGAATGCCTGCATAAATAAATGAAGAATAAAAAAATTATATCAGGACGAAGATTAGTAATCTAAGGAACTTTCTTAAATAGACCATTCAGGGATCAGCAAGGTTATATTCTGACGGACCGAATGACAGAGGAGAAATGGTCGAATCTGCCGCATCAACCAAGCACTATTGAAAATTACCGTCCGAAGTTCCACGTTGTTATCGCTGTTAAGTGAGATATTCGAGTATTATGGAAGGAAAACCAAAGATGGAGCCGTAATGTCAGCGACGCGACGCTCGGTACAGGAACGCGCGTATCGATTCCGAGTCCACGAGCAAGACCGGTGGTGTACAAAGTAGCTGGTAAAAACCGTGGTTGACTGCCTGGTTTGCAGATGGTTTACACGGATAAGATGAAAAAGAAACGCCGGGAATGGAAAGCAGAAATCGAGCAAATAGAAGTGAATCGCCCGATCGAAAAAAAAAAAAAAAAACGTCCTGGGATATTTCTTCGCCTCCCTCTTGGATGCCTTCCTCAGGACCTCGCCTCGCCACCCCTGAGCGAATAAATTTCCTATAGATCCCCCGTGTTGCCTCTAATGCCTACGAGAGATTGCCAGGCGCCTGGATTCCTCAGCAAATGCATTTTTCTCCTAGGATTAGCTTCTCTTCTCGTCTGAACGATTGTGACGCTTCGAAGGATCTTTCGTCTGCTCGCGTGTTTCAGGTCTTTCGATCTTTAGATACGAAGTAAAAGGTCTTGAACTCTGCCCTCAAAAAACATTATACATAGCATATTAAAAACTGTAAATGCAATATTTATAGACGGATCAAACATGCAGAGTACCAGGTATTCGAAAGTATAAGAAGAAAGCAAATAAATTAATTAATAATTGTGGAAATTCAATGGACCGGGGAGTTAGTATTTTTTCGGTGTTGTCGAAGCTATTCGAAAGATTTAATTGATGGTTATAGGCAGCGGACGTGCTTTCACGTCGCGTATGCGCGCACGTGTCCATTCATAAGAGGCCTTTGATCGTACGTTATAAGAGCAGAAACTCGTTTCTCCCAGTCGGCCATTGCAGAGAGGTCGATCGTTATCGCAGAGACATATCCGTGTCGAGGTTGTCCATATAGATTCAGCCTGATCCGGTATCTTAACACATTAAGCACGGTACTCTTCAAACTTGCTCTCGTGACCCTACATTTTTTAACACGTTAATATAGTTAATATACTAATATACTGCACGACTAAATTGTTTTAAAGTAACGTAAGTAACGTTTACGATTTGATTGCGTCTGTAAATTCTGTGAGATGTACGAGGATTATGTAATACAATATATTAAGATCCATCTCGATAAATATATTAACTTCGATAAGAACAGCCTCTAATGCATTCAGATATCAGAATGTGCAGATAATGGGATCAAGTAGACATTGCAATACATATTATGAATAAAAATGTGATCAAACACAAAATTTACAAAAATTTAATTAAGCAGAGTTTCCTTTTTGTCGTAATTGAAATAATAGGAAATGTTATGTACAGATACTGAGCACCAGGACAAGGTAGCTTATAATTAAACGCGAAACAATTTGAAAAATTCGCAAATAAAACTAACAAAGCAGGAAATGATAGTTCTATTACTTCAATAGGAGTGCTTTTATCATAAACTTCCACATGTTTGCAGAAGAAAACTTTCCAGAGTAATATTATTTTGTTTTTGTTTCGTTAACAAGTAACAACCTATCGATCGAAATGCTCGAGAGACAGAGTGATCTTTCCACAACCTAACCGACGAAATGAGGAAAAAGCAAGTAATTTCGTAGCGTGACGAACGTCAAGTTTTTACCGGTGACTTACCACCGCAAAACCATGTTTCCGGCCTTCGTGTAAAGTAATATAAACTCGAAATTTCTTTTACCTGTCGTTGTTCTTCCTGCCAACGACGCCGAGGTGATCCTTTTGTCTAATTATGATTCTAGAATGCTCCGATACACGAGCATTTCAATGAAAAGACGTTTTTACGTATAGATTTGCTCAAACTGCATGTTTTCTTTTCTACGAATTTTTAACAAATACAAACAGAAAGCGGTAGTTAATCTTGAAATACCTATGTTAAAATGTCGAAAGCATTTTTGAATTATCTATTTAAGTCCTATTAGAAAATATATTTTCCTTTTTTAGTTGTTGAATCATTTAAATGTATTAGAAGTCCAATATTAACTAGATACTCCGGGACAACGATATCAAATTAAATGTCAAACAGCGACAGTGGAACCACATTGAACAACGTCAGACCAAACGCGTATCAACAAGGCCAGTTCTAATTATTAAAATCACAGCTTCAAACGTGCCTATTCTCGGCCGCTATTATCTGACAGTAGTTGTTTGGAGGATCATTAATTTAAAGCGACGAACATTGTCAAATGCAATTTCGTGTAGACGATAGTCCACCAGAATGTTATTAATAGAACAGTATCAATAATCAAAATCGCTTGATGCGGCCATTCGTGATCCTACTACCGTATAAACTTCGCACTTTAAACACGGAAGAAAGTTACTCCTCGACTACAGTAACCACCGTTAATACGTCTGTACTTCGCTATACCAATTGCTTTTTAATTTACAATAAATTGATCAGCTAAATCGAGATTAAATGCAAACGATGAATCGAATAGAACTTAAATTTATTTCTACCTTAATTTATAAGAACTATAAGCCAACAAAACACAAGGAATTCCACGCAATAAAATTTTGAAACAATTAAAACCATAATCTTTTAAATTAGAATAATGAATAAAACAACTTGAAACTTATTCTCTCGTGTACATACATATCGTCTTCAAATCCTCGTGCTTCACTATCTTTCAAATATTTTGAATTTCTTAAATCCCCAACAATGAATTTCAGAAAAATCGCTATCCTTAAACGTCAAAAGTCCTTGTATCTCCAAAAATGTGTCAAATTACTTATTTAAAGGATACGAGTTTCAATTTCTGTTCGATTTTATAACTCGATTGCATCGAGCCCGTCAGAAAATAAACCGATAAACTCGAATTTTTTTTTCGGAATATCTACAATTTCTGTACCGCAAGAAGGTGGTATAAGTAATCGCAAATTCTAATGTAAATTTTCAAGAATACCGTTTTCCAAATCTCTTCATTCTCTGCACTGAAATTTATAATCTTCATCGGTATGACTTCTGAACGGTTCAATACCTTTTACCAACTATGTATATATACGAGTAACGCTTTGTAAATGTCGAGAAGATTACGCTCACGCAATAGCCAACACGAAGTGAATTCCAGAGGACCCCGGTTCTGTAATCATAGAGTTTCCGAAAAGTAGAGCGGACGATTAAGCGGGATCCACGTTGCAGAGAATCGTGAAGCCCGGTAAGTTTCATTAACGTGTCCCGTGCAAGATCCTTACGCGTGGAATGAGCCGGTGTGCCCGGTCGAGCAATAAATTAGTGGCATGTTAAACGAGCCACCTTAGCGACCGTAGCAACGGCACCGTTACGCGATATATCCCGTAAGCGGATGTGTCGTGCACAACCACGAGATCTTGGACGATGGATGGCCGTACCGATACGTGCGCACCTAACCCGTCCTTAACGCTGCCCGCCGGCAATAAAGAGCGCAAAATCGTGTTCCACCCGCGTTATTAATGCGGCGAACTATCGCGACGGGCATCGTTGCACGACCAATGCTCTGTCTTCCTTTCGCGCCCTTCGCTCGCGCCTTTACACCCTTATACCCATCTGTCTGTCTGTCTGTCTGTCTGTCTCTCTCTCTCTCTCTCTCTCTCTCTTTCTTGTATCACACAGCTTTTTCCAGCGTCCTCTACCAGCTCTGCCACTTCGTCTCCTTTTGTTAGCTTCGCAAGCAGATTTTACGATTTATTAACCCTTAAGTTGGACCAGGAACAACCCTTCCACTCACCAGGTAATAACTCGGCACTAAAACCAAACGCGCGCTAGATTGAAACTCTTTTCGCGTAAACATCTAACATGTAGCTCGATACATGTCGCGTGTGTATTAGAAAAATGATTGAACTTTCTGATGGGGTGGTTTCTGTGTTTGGCGGAGGATTTGGTATTGCGAAAGAAAATCGCTATCTGCGTATAGGTTTACGGTGCGTCTTTCGTGTCTGATTATGAGACGCTGGAACTATTTTGACTTCTTCAGAGATCAGTTACCAAGAATCTGGTGATAGATATAAATTAATAATATCGTTATGAAACTTAGTACTTATAGAAGAAAATATATTAAGATTTATGTGTCTTAATTGTCTTACAAATTTTAAACATTTCCTATTGAAACGAACGTACAGAGTTCAAAAATTCCTTATATCTCAGCTGCATCAGAGGACCTTTAAAACGTCGAGGAACAAAAATTTGCAATTCCTAAAGGCAGAGCTCGTATCGTGTCCGCGTTGACGCTTTGAAAACAGGCGTTTAAAGTGCACGCTAGTAGTTGGAACAGTTCTCGTCCTGTTGGAAGGCGAGCACTTGTCGGCCATGGAGATCTCGAGGCGATTTTCGAGCCATCGCGAAATTCATCGGCGAACTTATCCGTGGAAAGGTTTGACGGGAATTTTATAGAGGGCCGCGTGCACGCGTCATGTCAAACGCGCCTCATGCATATTCAAGAACTTCGTGGCCGATGAATGGTGGGCAAGTAAGGGTGGGGGCGGGGGAGGAGGAGAATGGAAAACGAACTCGTCAGAAATATGTTAATGCGATCCAGTCGCGCCTCTCGAAATTTATAGGTCGATTCCAAAGCTTGTCGAATGGAAATCGGAACGGGGCAACTGCCACGATTCATGTCCGTGAAAATAACAAACTCGAACTCGCAGTTACCGCATGTTTATGAGCTAGTCCGGATACCAGTCAAGCCGTCAAATCAATCTATTTCGCCGCGTAATTCCCCGGAAACGTCATCGGCCACTCGTTTAAATGGAGCGCAGTTTCGACAAAAATGTTTGATTCCTGCTGCGTACCCCTTCCGAACGGACCCGTTCAATTTGCTGTTTCAAACATTTCGATAGAACGTCAGCTGCGTGTGATATATCACGGATACAGTGGATATAGCTGATCGCAGGAATGATAACTTTTACCTTGTGTAACTGCGGATACATTTTGCATAGCTCGAGGAAAAGAGAATGTTAATTGACCAGTTCATTTAATATGATATCTAGGAATTCACGATTATCTCGTAACAGTTGGTGTCAGTCTATGCTTTATATGTATAATAACTTTCAAGCTGTATTTATAGTAACATCGAGAATTAATTATGGTAATCGTGCGGGCTTGTTGCTGAAAATCCTGCGAAAACTCCTATCAAGTAAGCAGACATCGATATCGTTATTCCAACGTTCTTCTCTATATTCAACAATGGACTTTAGATGAACTCAATTTCGCAATTTCCAAAAGCTTTCAACACGAATGAAATCTCTTCGCCGGCAGCAACATGTGCGTTTCGTCACGAATCTCGAATGCAGAAGTATTCTGGAAACCAGAATTCGATACTGGTAGCATTCTCGCGTTGGGACCCACGTTAATTACACCGACGCCGGGTACAATGCGCGCTCATGGTCGCAATTAGCGTCGGCGCGCGTCGTTAATAACGCAGCGAACAGCGAGGAAGCGCGTAACTCGACGTCACCGGTCGCTCGTGCGCGCCCGTTGACTCTCCCAGGGCGCTAGACGTCATCGGTCGCTGCATCACCAAATGACCAGCGTCGCTGCTTGCAAATAGAAAACAGCCTGTAAGAGAGCGAAAGAAAGAGAGAGAAGAGGGAGAGAGAGAGAGAGAGAGAGAGGTTGTTTAGGAACGGTAGGTCAAGGGCAACGACGTTATATATGCTCACAACAGGATGCTCTCGATCCATCAACCCCACGCTACCCTAACCTCCACGAAGTGGTTACCATGGAATTTCCACCTGATTCAAACGGACGCTCTTTTCTACGCGATTAGCCAGTATTTCCATGCTTGAACACGATGTTATCGGATATGTTGGAAATGACAGAAATGTCAATTGAAAACAGTAAATTCCTCTTGTAAAATGGGACAGATGATTTGATTTAGACTAGATTTAGCGATTGGTTCGATTTATCGAAGTTTTGAGACTAAAGTAGGTATTTATAGGGGTTGGTATGAAAAACAAGGTTTTATGGTGAGTTGTTGGTACGCGAAGATGTATGTTGCTATTTGAAAGTGTCGATTAGGAAATTTGCAGTAAAACTGAAATATATTCTTTGCGAAAATAAGGTCTCTTTTCAATGTTTACTCTACAGATGATTTTCGAAAGAGAGGTAAATCAATTACACGACTCGTACATAATTCGTAAAATACTGTAATTTTATGGAATATTTGTTAATCTTTGTGTCATGTAGAAACT
The DNA here is from genome assembly GCF_041682495.2 of Bombus fervidus. Classification (NCBI taxonomy): domain Eukaryota; kingdom Metazoa; phylum Arthropoda; class Insecta; order Hymenoptera; family Apidae; genus Bombus; species Bombus fervidus. The sequence continues at coordinate 913,317 of NC_091523.1, read as the reverse complement.
CGACGACACATTTCAAGGATCGATATATTTACCTTCCCCGAACAGTTGCGTTTGAAACGTCAACCATTCGTTAAGAATCACGATTACAGTCGTGCGCAAGCGTGTTCTAATCATCGGAAGAGATGTTTCGAAGTTGTCAGGTTGTCGTCGTATGGATCACGACCGTCGTGGAGTAGAAACTTCTGAATAGTATCGAAATGTTACTAATTTGTTGGTTAATGAGTTAACGCGACCGTAACGAACCGCAACCGCTTGAATCCTCGGCTCGGTTCGCACGCTTCAATGAACCGATTGCGCGGAGGAAATTTGTTCGTCGACGATCAAATCGAAACTGGCAACAAAGCTGGAAGGTAAACAAGAGACGCTCTGCGAATTGTTCGACAACCACTTTCTACCACGTGAAACGGGCCGGTTCACAATGTGCGCGTAAATCGCCACAAAATTCGTTCCAACATGCGTATACCGACGACAGGAATTCCCGATTGTTCTTCGATGGTCGAGCGAGTACAGTTAAAAAAGAAAAACAGGATACAAACTGTATGTTATGGTGAAAGTATAAAATCGATGTTTACGTACAGTTGCTACCAAGTTTATACACGCATGTATATATATACGGATTTTATCGGCAGAGGTATTAGAAAATAAAACGTGTCGATGCCTCTGCTAGCAAATATGTGCATTCTTGTGTTGGTGTATTAACGAAATAAAGTCGCGTCTAGAGGAATACAATATTTTTGACGGATGAGCAAGTGACGCATAGTTTGTAAAAGTTTTAGAAACTGTTGCAGATATATTTCGAGCAATTTCGAAATTTAATAGCGAATATGTGTAATTATGGAATTTTACGCTTTTACCAAAACATGCGCGGTTGAAACTCACTCCACGAAAAGCGAGTTCGTTTTTATTTCCACTGAATCATGCAACGGCACCGTTAAGCCCAGTTACACGCGAGCATAGGGGCATACATAAACCGACGTATACTACTCGAACATTAATGATCCTTAAAGTAAGGTTCCGTTTTTTGTTCGTACGGGATCTATTAACAACTTGCGCACTAACCTTTTAACCATTCATTAAAGAACGAATATTTATATAATATGGAACTATGGCTAGTTTGATATGTGTAAAAGATACAGAGTTTTTATAAACGCCGTTGAGCATGCTATGAAATAAAATGCACAACTTCGACGTGAAAGTTTTTTACGAAATAACTAATCTCTTATTTGTAAATGTATGTTTTCGTTTTTATTAAAAAGTAAAATATAAAATAAAAGATTCTATCGCTGTTAAAAAAATAAATAAAATAGATAAGTTATTCATCAGTAAGATTATTCATCGACTCAATGTTTGTTCCTTCAATTATCAAATTACATGAATACCTAACATGAAAATTCGGGGACAACCGTCGTCCTACATAAATATGAACGAACCCTAATAGTGTGACCGAGCAGTGCGAAATGCAATTGAATCGATTAAATATAATCACCGGCCGATTGGTAATTACATTAATGAAGTGCACAAAGCAATTTCGCAGTGGCGTGAAACGATATTTTGTATTTGCGATGGTCGTGATAATTGCCGGATATCGTTCGTATTGACATTCCTTTATTAACGGAGCGCGTTCGCGCGTCCGCTCGTTTCACATTTGGGACAATTTTCACGATGAAAATTCGTACATCACTGTAACGAACCTTTGCTAATCGTAATTACCGATCGGACGGTATAATTTAAAATTAACCACGCATCTCGACGAAATTTCGTCATACACGGTTCACTCGCGATGTTTATCGTAAATCCTTGTTCAGATTCGAATAACTTGATTAATAAAATGCAGAGTAGAGACGAAATTAATAATAACTACAGTCGTGGATTACAGAGGACGGTTGTTATTCATCCGGTATCAGGCCAAAAAATACGAAACGGCGTGACGCAGGTACCGATCTTTGGCCCCGAAACGATCATCTCCGTTCGAAAACAGTTCGGCAATTTCGCCGATGGACAACGATTACGAAATTCGGTTATGCTCGTAATGGAGGGGCGCTGGCGCGCTCTCGTCCAGTCAGGTAGGAAATACTAATGTCTGATCGCGCGCCGATCGCAAATTGATGACTGTAATTTTAAATTAACTCGGTATCTTTAACGTCTACTTTTACACCAGGCCTGGCACAGGCATTATATACATTACGTATCGAGTGCATCGAAAGGGACTTAATGCGATCGCGAACAGACCGCCATTACGAAATTCACTTACCTTCATTACCCAGAGGGGAGGCTAACGAACGTAAATGAATACCAAAACCCCGATCCCTAATCGCGCATTGACCCTTATGCAATTTAAAATGGACTCGACCTGCGCCTTCCACGATCTTCTTCCTTCTCTCGACTCGCCTCCGGAACGAAACCTATGCGCGCGGTCGAACGCACGATCGAGCACACTCCACCCCCACCGTCTTCCCAAGGTACAAATTTAATAACATCGGCCACGATTATAAAATTCAGTTAGTCGTCGGTCGAACGTGGCCGTGGTGAGTTAACGAAGGAGTCAAGGCGACTCTCGTTGTATTCCCGTAGCCGGGTCTCAAGAGGGACCCGGAATTATGGTGAATCGCCTTCGAACGAATTCCCGACGTAATCTACAATCCGACTAAAAATTAGGTTCGTTAACCGGCCGAGAAGAAAAGCCACGAACTACGACGAGTCGTGGAACGATGAAATAGGAAGAGAAGGAAAGAGAAGGACGAGCTTCGGCGGAAGGGTGCCTTTAATTAAATCGCATCGCCTTGGCGAGAGTACCGCGTTAAGGGGAAACTGGGGGAGAGTTGGATGGCGAAGACTTTCCAGACCACGAAAATCTTTCGACCTGCTTCACAGATCGCGCCACGATTCGACGGTATCCACGACTCTGAATCCGACTTTTCCACTTGGCTTCCTGCAGCTTCTTTTGTCCCTCCTCGGCCGAGAGTAGCCGGCCCTTAACGACCCAAGCCAGGTAACAACGGCTCCTTGCCGCTTCCTGCCTTATTTCACGCTCGTTATTAATTTATTTTAATTACACAAACCACCAACTCACCGGTAATCATCAATTATTGCATACTACCCGCGACCGCGTGTCTGCCTCGCATTACATCCCATCAGACAGCCCATTCCATAGATTTGCTGTTGCTAGCACGACCGACGAGGTCTTCCTCTCATCCACCAATTACGCGGGCGGAATAATCTCCGCGAGTTTTTACATGTAGCCTCAGGATAGGCAAGGAACGGGGAAAGACGGTGGAAATCGACTGATCGAAGACCAGCTCCTCGCTGCTTCCGTGAGAAAAGTTTAACGGGGTCCTCGAATGCCTCGGAGGGACGGCGTGTTTTGCATAACCCGAGACAAAGATCTAAGTACTTAATACTCTATAACACTGTGTGACTTGGAAGTTGCATATTCATGTATCTATTTTTTTTTTTTTTTTTTTTTTCTTTTAATTTTATTCTATTTCGTTAACGTTATAACAGTGCGTTTAATAGCATAACATCGTACTAGCATTAAATTATGTATCATCCAACATCTATCATGGGAATATTTAGAAGTCTAGAAGATACAAATATTACAGTCGCGTGTAAATGCGACCAGTACATATTTAATTCCATATCTGATACAAAGTGAAAAGAATTCGATGATCCGCAAAATAATTAAAATCTTCGATCCAATTAATCACAGAACGCGCGGATTTCTTCTCTTTGGCCTTAATATAGTGAACTGTCATCGCTGGCAACAGAACGTTAAAATTGTGCGTGAATGATAGCAACTGTATGCACCGGGTGCAGGGTGTCACACGCGACCCCTCCGTAGCGGCGTCCTAGCTACGCATTCGCGATGACAGCGATGACAAATGATCCCGTTGTTCTTAAATAATTGATCGTGGTCGCGTTTCCTTCTTTTTCCGTGCAACAATAAGCCTCGCAGTGATGAAAACCTAGTGTCCAGGGGTTAATGTATGGTCAGATCATTATCGATTGTTCCCGGTAGTTAAATGGTTGCTGGTTTTCTCGCGACAGGGAAACGAGAGCCGATTTATGGAGGGATAGATTACGTTTAACCGATTTCGGTTAATTGTTATACGCCGATGAAGAGCGAGTTAACTCCTTTGTGCCGGCGACGCGAATTGGACCCGGCTCTCGACCAGTCTGGAATTAATTTTGTTTGTCCGGCCTCCAGATGATAAATGTCACGTTGATATTAAACGACTCAGCGTATCGTCGTTCTTCATGTAGCGAAACCTACAGTATGTTTGCGCTACGTAAACACTACGTGGCATACACCGGAGATAAAACGCGTTGAAAGAAAGCGCTTCAGTTCCCTTTCGAGGAAACGTGAATTTAAGATGACGTTAATAGAGATTGGGAGTCTGTTGGAATTGGAATTTTTCTGGAAATACTTTGATAACCTAGAAGTATTAAAACGTTCTGGTACCACATGGATACCATCTGTGGCTCGTGGTAATTCTTATTGGACGAATAAAAATATGCTTCGTTTACACTGTTCAAATAAAATAAACATAAAAGCGAATCGCTGCCTAGAATTCAATTTAAAATGATATTTCCCTCTCATTAATTAAATTATATCTATCTTTGAATAATCAAATCGAATGGATAAAAAAGGTACTAAAAAAGCCAACTTCCGACAAGATCAATCTCCTTCCAGCAGATAGCTATAAAGTGAGAAATTGCGTTAGAAAGAAAAAAAGCAGGAAGAGCTTCGTTCGTTAAAACTGTGCGCACACCTACGATCCCTGAAACATACCTGACCGTGGAACAAGAAAGGGCCTGTACGTGAGATAACAGTCAAAGTCCGGTCAGGTGTGTATGTTAGGCGGGACAGGCTTGCCAATCACACGTCCGTCGACGCAACGCTTCCGAGCAATTAACCGACGAACCCGCCGGCCTCCTTCGTCGTTTCGATCAATCTGTCAACGATCGATCTGTTCCTCGCCTATTTCATACCGAATATATACGAGGATCGACCATAAACATCACGGTGAAATACAGAAAGAAAATGAAAGGTGAATATACAGGCTGTTCCAGGATGGATGATTTATGGATATTATTCTACGTACAAAAATAAATCGAAAGAAAGGAATAACATTCTTTTTTTTAAGATCTCGTTTTCAAGAAAATCGTGATTGAAAATTCGTATACGCATTGAGCGTGATCATTGGAAACGCATGGACGATACCTGCTTTAAACTCGATTTATTCTAAAAACGAGGTCTTATCATTGTTCATAGCACAATCTTCGTATTCCATTCGCTCTGTAACACCCGCGCTACATATACCGAAGGAAGAATGAAAAGGAGCAGATGGAAGAGCGACGATCGCGAACGATTAACGCGGCTATTTACGTAATTTTCGCTACATTTCTAATGGAATTATTTCCACGTCCTGATTGATCGACCACATCCGCAGTTTTATAGACATACGTGCGTACATACAAATCGTTTAGACGGTAACTCGATCATCGTTGAGCACATTATGCAATTTAATTACCTTGCATCGTGTGGCGAATTTAATTTCGACGCGCATCAAATTTGAGCATTTATTTTAGGTAGCGTTGAATAAATAATTCTAAATGGTAAAGCAATGCCCCATCACAAATCTGTGAATGTATCCTATCCGACAGATTTCAAATACGGATGCATTTTAAAGTTCCGTTTAAACATCCGTTTCTATGCCATCGCGATCGGTTTACGCCGAGCTTTTTAATTAAATTTAAAAGTAACGACCGAGTATTTTTGTGCTAGAATTAAAACTAACGCATCCGGTAAAATGCACGGCGTTTAAACGCGGGAACTTTTAACCGCAACGTGTGTTCCATAAAAGAAAATCGTTGATAATATCTATTCAAATTGCTCGACTTGTAATAAGAGTAATTAGTAATTACAGATAGCGCCAGACGTTCTGTTATCAAACTTGTTACTTGTAATGTTAACATCGATGTTTTACTCGATAATCTATTCTCTCCTCTTTACCTTACATTTAATCTTGGACAATCACTTTAATCGAACCTATGTGGTTCCTTCGTTTCTTCAATGTCGTAAAAATAAATACAATCTGTATCTCGAATTTCTCGATGGAAGTGAAGGGTTCTCGAATGGTTTGGATTCGGGCGCGCGCAAGGGCCAGACAAGAACAAGAAACGTGGAACAGTTCACGGGCCGAGAATATGACAGAAGCCATTAATCGTGGCGTTTTACGGGAGCACACAACCGACGGGTGAAAGCCGCACAAAAGGCGAATTAATTCGGCAAATTTATTGCCTGGCAGCTTGGATGCCGGTCGAAATCGGCCGGTGGTACGGGTAGTACGCGAAAGGACGCGCGCACAAACTCTTGCCAAGAAACCTTTGACACCGAAACTCGCGGACTGGCCCGAACACCGCTAACCATGATTTATGATAATTACACACCGCTGCCAACTGTTTGAAAACTGTCCATCGTTCGCAATCAGCTGACCACGATGCCCGACATTCGATTCGCGCCGTCTTGGGCGTCGCTTAATGATTCCAGGAATCGTGCCTGCTTCCGAGAAGAAGCCGCCACAGACGCGATGTCTTCTTCGCTTCCTTCCAGCTTCTCATATTTCCTCCTTTTGCCAAGCATTTGCTCTGTACGCGATATTAATCGTTCCATTATCTTCATTTCGATGCTTTTCTGTTCGGTGCTTCGGTATTTTGGTGATTGAGATCGTGGTATGTCGAAGATAAGATAATTTAGATCATTTAAAAACAGAATTAAGCTAGAACAGTGAGGTCAGTGGGGAAGAAAAGTCATTCCAACTTGTTCGAAGGTGCAATGAGTTCACAGAGGGAATGGTTCTAGGGTATCGTAATGAAGAAGTTTAAATGCGTTGTGTTTGGAAATTTAGTTAACTGTCTGGCTCGTTAACGTGCCGCTACGAACGTAATTAGTGGTGCGAGAGTGAATTAGAGGAACACTTAGCGACCACCTCTTAGCATGCGCGTTACCATTCGCGTAAATAACATTTGTGTCACTAAATTTAAGAATCAAGCAAACAACTGTTTCTACAGATTACTGATTTTTTGAAACTAACATTTGACGAAATCTTATGTCTTTACAGCAGTGGATGTCCAAAAGATCTGACGATATTCTGCAACACTTATCAACGTCTCTGTCTCATCTCGTGATCATACGTACAGCCAAATGCTTCATATTATTTCCAACGAAAGTAAAAATTCTTTCCGAAAAAGAATTTAAGGATCGTCAATCTAGTTTTCCAGTCATTCCATTATTAAATAATATTCATCTTTATAAATGCCTCAATTACAGATAACCATGGGTCGATAGGAAGTAAATTATCCATTATTGGAACAAAAGCAAGTCGGAAAATCGTTTATGTTACATTATACGCCACGTCGACATTATTCAACAAGCAACTATGATTTCTGCACGGCCGATTTCGCGTGCCGCCACGAGTCGCTTCTTACCATGACAACCAGGACGACATTAACACTTATCTCTAAAGCTTTGATGTACGAATTAGAAACGTGAACCAATTATTCAGCGGAGATGAAGTTTTCCATGGAGCTCGCGGCTCGATTAACCGGACCGTGGTTCAGTCAAGTGCATCATTAATCTATGACACGACTCGTCAGCGTCCAATGAATGAACGTCGAAAGTTGACCACCCTGCCCGGAAGACGGCTGGTAACGGCTGTTAAAACGACAATTGCTCGTCCCTGGGAGCACCGTGGATCCGCTAATGATTCCCAGAAGTTCCACGGGAATATATCCCGACTAATCGCCTTATGTTCAACTGCCAGAACAAAACCCAAGATCGAATAACTCACGTTCGACGCACCGCGATGTACCTTGCGACATTTTTATCATCGATTAATCTGATTTATAGCTGCTCCAGAATATACAGTGCACGTATTGAAATGATTGTTAATTATATCGAAGCTTGTTCGATTACGATTGGATCATTATAGATGACGGACAACCTAAAGAATTTACTATTCCTAGTATTTTTATGGAATATATTCTGGCACATCCAATGATTATAGTGTTCATCAGAATTTTGAAGTTGGATGTTGTTTCGAGGGTCTCATAGCGTCTATACAATTTTTGTTGCATAAGAAAGGTATATATTTTTCTTTAATTTTGAAATTTTTTGACAGTTTTAATACTTTCTTTATGTAGAACGTGGTGGTCGTAGCTTGATAATCCTTGTCATTTTATAACGTCCATAGGTCGATAGAATTTATAAATTTATGATAAAGATGCACGGATGAGAAATACGTGTATTTTTTAAATAAATTCATAGCTACACCGTTTCGTCGTTTTAATTGTATATAATGCGATATCAACTTGAGGAATGGACTGACTTGTTAGGAAGTAACAATTTAAACTGAGTAAGTTTCACATTCAAAATTCGTATTCAATTTTGGAATTTAAAATTTAAATTGTAGTTGAACTTTAATTACCTTACTCTCAAAATAAAGGAATTAGTATTTGTTTTTCGGTTAGAGTTAGAATGTCGAGTGTAATAACGATGAAAGTAACAAGTATTGTCTGGTATACAAAGATTTGCGACTCAATTCCTTTTACGGCACGTAAAGGTCCGTCTGACAGAGCTATTTCCGTTTTTCAACTGACCCATTTTTTTTTTGTGGAGCAAGAGTCTGCGTGAAATGCAACCTTTCAAGAAAATGGAGTCGAGGATTTGTTCCAATAACCGGTTCCATTTCTTAGGCTCGACGAAACATTTTGTAACTTTAGTGCCTATTTTCTCTTTCTCTTTATTTGCCTTTTATTTTACTTGTTACAGTTTGCGCTGCTGTAATTCACAGAACAGATGCCTTGTTTTCAAGCGGAACAATGTTGAAAATAATACTACAAGAAGAACTAATCTTCTTTTCAGAGGAACAGAAAATAAACTTCAAAACTATCGTTACTATTATATAATATATAAACGTTTTCCCGCTTTAACGCTTTTGACGTGTGTATATCAGAATGTACTATGCATTAAATAAGTATATATAACGGTATTTCTATTCCTATTTTCTGTTTCGGTAAAAGATGACATAAATTTTGTCAAAGACGAACTTGCCAAAAGCCAAAAATATATATTTCTAGTGTTAAATAAAGAACCTTGCGGTCTCAGAACATGTCACTTTTGCCATAAATTTTCTTCGTTGCGCTTTGATTGGTACAAACTTACTCCCAATTAACGATCTCTGCTTTTTCAGATTAAATTTTCAGGTCGTCGTCCTTTGCGCGATCTTTTTTTTTTTTCGACTCGAAACGAATTCGTCACGGTTCGAAGGTTAAATAGGGAACAGGGCCGTTCGTACGTATCCAATCGTTTCCTGTTCCTGAGCGGCGAATAAAACTTTCGCTCGGAAAAGCGGGCATTCCAAGGAAATCGGCTTCCTTCGCTCGAGCCGCGAAAAGTGAGCAAACACAAAAAAACGTTAATCAACTATTTCCATTTACGCTTCGAGTGAATCGGTTCGTCGCCGTCCCGGTCAAAGAATTTCAATTGAATCAGAGGATTAGTGACGACGATGGTAGATGGAGACGAGGCGAGTCCTTTTTATTTCTCCGTAGGCACCGCGTGCCCTCGTGTCCAAAGTAGGACGCTCTTTTCACGAGCAAACGCTCCAAGCAACGACTGGAAAAGGCCACTGAAAGAATTTCCATGTGCCGGCAATCGATACGCTTCGCTCTTTTGCAAAGAACAACGTTACCTAAAGTGACAAAACATAGGATCCACTGCAGTAGTAGTGCAAAACTTAATGTAAAAATATCTGATGAGATTTGAGGATTCGTAAAAAAAAGTATGGAAATCTTTTGGACATGAAACATTATAATATTCAACCAGCAATGCGAATCGCGAATAAATAAATCTCTTTGACGTCTCGTCCATCACAGAATAAGGTCTAATCATGGTCATAACGGACTTATGCGAATTTTAAATGTCAAATCTCCAATTACAAAATTACTAAAATTTAACAAACAACAGTCGCTTACTTGCTTTATGATACACTAAATGTTCCAAGCAAAACGTTATTTCGTTTCGGGACTAAAGTACTACGCATCGTTATTTATCGAAGTATATTAAAACCCTATGGATGAAGTACATCCTAGTAAATGACGCACATCCTTTCATCTGGAATGGACTTTGGATAATGTTAAATGCGCTGTAAATAGGAATGAAACGTTACGTAGTATCAGTTCAAATGTCCGACATATTTATAAACATCATATTTTCTTTCTAACCGAAATATACGCAACTTCATCTGTTATTTATACAGTTCGTTTCATTATTCCGTGACCCCAGGCTCACAAAAGAATTCTCAGTAAACTATTACTCGTGAAACGAGCAAGAAACATATTTACGTATGCAAAGGTATTTTGATCAACGATCAAGCTTCCATTTGTTTCTTTCGAGAATTCCTACTTGTCGCTACCTACACGCAACAACAGTTAATACTTTAACGATCTGAATGTTTCTTGCGAACAAAACGTTCACGCAACGCGTTACCGTCTGCTTCGTTTTTTCTCTTTAATTACTGGTCATCGAGTAGAGGAAAGGGGCCCGGAAGTTCCTCAATTAACCAATCCTACTCGAGGTGAAGGTCGAATATTTCTGCTCTCCCCTATGACCGTATATCGCTACGACGGCCACGATTCCACGAAAGTCCCCTATGTCCATGCGTCCACGTTGCTCCGTTCGTACGTAATCTATCGTTGATGAGCACGACGGATCGGTTTCTTGCTTCGAAGACTCCCCCCCCCCTCTCTGAGTGATTATAGCAAAAACTGGTCGAACCTCTCGAACCGAAACCGACGACGCAGTCTCTGAGCGCTTGTTAAGAGATCACCTCTCTCTACCTTCGATCCGGCCAACATCGTCATGCGTTGCCTATCATGCTAATAGTTCTCGTTTCTTTGCTCCCTCCGGGGACCACATCGTGTAGCAAGGTCGTTCTGCAACTTCCGTGAGTACGTGACGCTGCTTTTTGTCAACAGAGCCTCTCAGGATACTGGATTGTGTAATAGCGTCCGACGGACGCAGGTAGAGCCGCGAAATTGGTGAAACGGAACAGTTTACATTCGCTACTAGGAGGATTTAAGCGTGTGAATTGATAGAAATCTAACGAGGATTGTTAATTTCCATGATTATAGGCTGAGGTAATATCTTCATAGTGATTGAGGAGCTGGCTGTGTTATCTGTGATACTGGAATTCCTTTTTCTTGCTGTCCTTGCGTTGTTCCTTCTTATTGCGGACATTCCCTTTTCCTATCCTTACACTGCTTTCTTTATTGGAATTCCTTTTTCCTGTCCTTGCACTGTTCTTTGTTGTCGGAATTCTTCATCCTTTGGGTGACCGAGTCCTTCCGTTGGTAGAATTCAACCTAGAATCCCTTCTGTGGTGGGATTCCATATGAATATAAATTTTTCTAATTGCACATACTAATTTCATCGCGATATAGTGTACATTTTCCACAACTAATCTACGATGATATGATAACGAAATAGAATTTATTAGACAGAGAAATTTCATCGAAATATCCTTCCAATCGATCTAAATACGCAATTTCAATCTTTTCATTCGAATTCTCTTTTCAATTCAATTCGAACTAACAAAATTAAATGAGAAAAGTAATCAAGACCAGTTTTGTGCTCGTGCAGCTCGACCGTGTCAGCGTCGCACATCCGGCGTGAACTTAACATAAATTACCGAGTCGAGACTTCAATGCCACTTCCCGATCGGGCTAGCGGCGTAATTCTAAGCAGTGGTCTGCGTTGCGCGGACCGTATCAGGAAACGCCTTTCATTATTCAAATTACTCCGGCTAATCCGCGCCATTATCAGGTGCGCGATCCATTTAGAAGTATATCTCGACGGTAGTGCGAGTTAACGCGGTCGGCTTATCGCGCCAGTAAATTCGGTTTACGATCGACACGGCCGAACGATCGGCTCTCTAGATCGACAGTTATGACGCCGTGAACGAAACACGAGCCACGAAGAAACCTTCCACGTTCCTCCACGAGCGAGACAAAGAAGGACCAACGAACGAACAAACATACAAGGGACAAAGATGAAAAAGAAAAAGAAGGAGGAAAAGAAGAGGCGACGTGGCCGTGGTACCGTGGCCTTTTATCTTGATGGTGGACCAAGCGTCATAGGGAGCGAACCATTCGACCAAAGGCTCGTGCAACCGTCTGGAGATCGAACGTAGCGATATCACGGCGAGTACACAGCGATACCAGTTACACAATGAAGTCTGAACACCAATTACCCGAGAGAAAAAATGCCCCGCTCGGCGAGTGGTCCCGTCTCTGCGCTCGCCCAGCTTCGCGCAACGGGGCCTTCGTTTCCTCATCTTTGTCTTCTGCCCGCCACCAACAGAAAATAATATCCAGATAGAGGAAGAGGAAAGGACCAGGTAAAAATCGTCGACATAGGCGGCGGCTTTTCGAGAATTTACCGGTTTCGTGGCTCTATGGTACAGTAATTCGTGGGTGGTGGCACGAGAAAGTTTAACGACGTTCTCTGTCAGTTTGGGTGGCACATTAGCAGACGATACGTTTCGGTCGTTAAGACAATAACGATAAGCAGGCTCAGTGTTTGGAGAGTAAGTCGATCTGGTACGTCAGAAGTTTATACGGAGAATTGCTTTCGACTCCCGGTTGGCACGCATTTAGACTGCATGACCACGAACGTGTAATACGTAGTTAATTATACAATAGCACTGGCTGAGGAGGATATTCTCAGTTTTACGCGTGAACTCTATATCGCCCGCTCCGGTAAGAAAGATATTTCATTTGGATATAGATGATTCTGTAGAAATGCAAATTTATATCCTCCTAATTGTCGAGTAATTATTGTAGATTTATTTTGAAGAAAATACATAGAAATAGGGAAGATATGAAGGAAGTGGAGTGTTAAGTGAATTGTTCTATATATTCTTACATGAGTTGACATATTGTCTGTCAAAAAGTTTTCTCACCCTTCTTCTTCGGTGTATGTATATACTCCCATAATTCAAAACTGTTTATTGCGCTGCACCACAGTACGAAACTCGGTAGAACTTCGAAGTCGGATATTATTATTTTTCTCTACGAGTTTACAAAAAGAAAAAAACGTTGCAATAGGAATAATACGTGATGTTATACTTTGCATATATGAAGTTCCAAGAAATAATTTTATTCTTTAGAAAATGAGAATTAAAGTTGTAATATTATCTCGAAGTAGTAAACCAAGATCCTGATTTGCCATTATTGCTAGAAAATGCAAAGAGATCTTCCATAACGTTCTAGATGTAAAAAATAGCTACGAACAAAGAGGAAATAAAGTGTTACAATTATTTCTAGTTATTTCTACGATTACGATTGTCATAACAGTATATAACGTTTTATGTAAAAAAACATAACAAACATCCTACTTAACAAGCATTAATAAAATCTGATAAAGCATTAATATATAATTAATATATATATAATAAAGTATTAAAATAAGCATTAATATAAATGTGTTATATTGATAACTAGCAGAATGAGACTATATATCGAGACAAGATAATAACGTCACAGTGTAAAAATATTCAGATTGTGCTACGAATATAAACCTTCACAATAATATCACAAGATAAAGACGTCATCTTATCCAGGTTAACGACCAATTTACTTTGTCCTATTTTTACCCTAAAAGCGATGTTTCCCATTTATTGTCCCAATAGTACGCAATGCCGAAAGTTATTTCCCGTGTATAGACACAGGCTTGCGGGATCCAAAACATGCTTCGAAAAATCTATCCAACCGCATTGAAAACTCGTATCATCATCGAGAAAAGTCCCAGCCAGTGATTTGATTGTCAGAGGGCAATGTCCAGGTTCGTGTTTGCGCTTCTGGAACGCGATAACGCGTAAAACGATCGGTCGATCCATTGTTCGACTCGACGAGGACGTTCTGTCGAATCGTATTTCTCGGCGGGATGATTGCGCGCGCACGTGCAGCAGCGGCGCGCAATCTAAACCGTGCTACGCGGGACAAAGAATAAATGGAACAAAAACGCAATTATCGGGAACAACGGATTAATTAGAGGAATCAAAAATCACAAACAAATGGTCGGAGCGGACCGGTTTTGGCGGTTGTGCGAGCGCGTCCGCCTCTGTCGCCCCTTGGCGACCATGGAACGCCATTGAGCCGCGCGCCATCCATTCAAATGATCTGGCGTGCGGGGAATTTGAACGCGCGAAACCGGCCTCGAACTCCGCGACGAACAATAGCGGCGCCCTTCGTCCGATAATTAAACTGACGCGAGCTTTTGCGCTCGTGGCAAGTGACGGAATCGCGTTAATTCGCTCGCCTACACAATACACGACCGCTCCTCCATCACTGATGCCACGGCCACTCGAATTGCTCTTCCCGTGCCTGTCTCTCTCTCTCTCTGGACTAATGTCATAACCGAAAACTATCGTCAGTCTCGTTACTTTTGCCTGCGAATATCTCGTTTCATCAAGCTAAGCTCCAAGTGGCTATTTACAATCTGCGATGGATAAAATCTGTCAAAAGAAGAAACCGTTGATAACTGATGAGTTTTGAATGGATTATTTTGCTCTAAAAGTAAAATTTTTTAAATTAAAAATCAAAAGTGGTTAGTTTGAAAGTTTACGGTGAAGTAACCGTTGCGTAAATTATTAATCTAAGAATAGGTATACGAGCATTTTCCTATCACAAGCTTCTGGTAATTTCTATTTAGATCAGATACTTTAACCGTCTACATACAGGATATCCATTAATATTTATCGGTTTCTCATTAATCGGCCGTCTTTCGAACCGGATTAATAACATCCGTCACTAATCAGCGGACGGCGTGTCGTTCGGTCGATCGTTAATTCCACGGGAAACTCACGGAACAAAAATCGACAAAATGAGAGAGACGACGGCGAAAGTTCGAACGAGAAAGAGAGAAAAAGATCAAGAAAGGGGAAAAGAAGTAAAAACAGAAAAAGGAAGGTAAAAGTCACGAGCCTTAACCGTTCGCTTCTGAAGTTTTTCGCGCGCCAGCGACGAACACATGTCCACCCCTGTAATTCGATTATCGAACGCAAGACGATTTATGAATGTATGTGTATACAAAAACGTTCTAGAATGGAACAGTTTTGCGTCCGGATGAACAACAGCCACAACGAGTTGGATGATTAAACTGCGGTCTTTCGTACTTACGAGTGGTAACGGAATCACGTTAATTCGGCCGCTTTCCGCGTGTACACACTGTACCCGGTGCTAAAGATATTCAAATTACACGTCAATTTTAACCATCGGCCTGCGGGGATGCGGCCGACAAGCTCGCGGTAGCTCTCGACAAACTCATGGCATTATTGACTGAACTAAAATTGATCCCAGCAGACAGCTTTCCCTCTATATGCGCCTGTGTATAATACGTCTGTATGCTCGTGTACGCGTGCATCGACAGATTCTATCGAATGATAAGTTGACGAGCGATTAAAAGGGTTACGCAGTTCCAGGGAAACGTGAACGTCGAACGCGAAGGAACGTGAATCGTCCCAGCATGAACTTTCTGAGACTAACTTGCAAAGACGAATAGAAGTAGACAAAAATTGATTAGATTGATTAATTTAAATAAATAGTCGGCTTTCCTCGAGAAACCAAATCTATCTCTTTGAATAACAAGAAATAGGAAATAAACAATAAGAAATTCTGTGGAAAAAATGCGAATCTTCCACATCTTTTCCTATACCTTCCATTCGAAAAAGATGAACCTCTTTCCTAATACCTTACAATTTCAACATTTGCTCATCATAAAAGAACTGATCCCTAAACACTTGCTACTCTTCAAATTCACATCAGGTCACAACATACCAAAGACATTTGCTAAAGTATCAACAGCTTAGAAGACCCTGGTCAGTAACGATCGTCAGATAATAACGAAACAAGAGCCACAGTCGCGGACAGCTCGAAATCGCAACGAGCATTGCTAGCACGCAAATCATCGAATTGATACGCGATAACCTGCTGCAACCGCACGCATGTACGATCCGCTTGCTCCGTTTCACCGTGCAAATCGAATCGGCCCGTGCGCAGATTAAAACCGTCGACCGGTTGTCGTCGGTGTTTGCGCGACGTATGTTTGTCGATACACTTCCAGCCGAAACGAAACGATTCATTGGACGAACGAACGATGCCCATCCAACCGGCATTTTAATTGCTAATTTAATTAAACGCACGTTGCGACGATGACGTCCACGTAATGTCGTAGTCGCCCATCGTTCCATTACCTTTTCCTGGTCCACGTCGTCGCGTCGTCGCAATTAAGACATTATCGACCAAGCCATTATTAATGAATTCGTCGCGGACCGGCTACCGATCTCGCGTCCTCGATGCCAGGTTTCGTGTTCACCCTTTCGAGTCCGGAGAAATTCGAGATATGGTAATCGGCTCGTTCGGCTAAGTGGAAGATCGCACGCGTGATCTCCAGGATTTATCGCTGGGGGAACTGTGTAAGATATGCGAATTGCATTTGGTGATCGCTAATCGATTTTGTTTATTACTCCGTTGATCGAAAAACAGAATCGTCAACGAGCTTATTGAGTTTTGAGCTTTCTTTGCAACTTCGTTCTTCAGTGGTGTACCTGACTGTAATTATTTTTAATATTTCCGTTTCACTTGAAACAAGAAATTATAAGTTAATAACAACAAAAGTGTATACCACTAAACCCCCGTCCCTTAGATTAAATATTTATAACGTTATTTTATTATATACTATATAATATTAAATATTAAGTGATACTTATAAGAAATCTCTTTTTCCCTGACAAAGATTCGTCACCCTTCCGTGGTTAAGTATCTATGGTCAAGGAACAAGAATAGGGACAAATGGATTTACGAATCTAAATCGCTACCGTTCTACTCCTGACGGTAGTCAAAGCGCAAAAAAAATCAGAAGGGCGTTACGAAGAGCTGTTGCGGAGCGAAGCGCGGACTGGATCGAAGCGTCGTGATGCAGGAGAGGGCTCGAACGGCGCCAATGCCCATCGACAGTCCTCGACGCGAGAAGCAAGATCGAGAAGGTAATCCTAGTGACTCGAGCGTACCCATAACGAAACCCATGCTAGAGAGGAAGTGAGACGGTGAAGGGGAGAAAGAAGGGCGGAGGCGGGACGGGTACAAGGAAGTCCTCAAGGTTAATCGCATCGCGGCAACGGAAAGCTATTGCCGTGGCGGAAAGTCGAGGAGGAGACGACATTGGATAAGGAGAGCTGGGGCCATTTATTCGATTCACGGTAGAGCGAATACGAACCTACGTCTAGACGTACAAACGGCCTCGTCTCTTCCTATCCCTTGCTTCTTTTCTCGTCTTCTTTCACCTATCCACGACTTTTCCCTCTTTTTTCATCTCCTCCTGCCTCTCTTTTTCTTCTCCATTTCCACTTTCTTCCCCCGCTGCTTCGTTTCTACCCTATCGTTCTTCTACGGTCCTCCACTTCTTTCTCTCGATCGGTTCCTCCCTCCGCCGCCGAATACTCTGTCAACTCGTCATTTGCCACAGCAACTTGAACATGATACACCCTTCGTGTCCGTGTACATGTATCGAAGGAGAACGTGGTGTTCCGGATCAACGAAACCAGGCCTGTGGTCTTCCGCCTCGTCAAGGTTCGGTCGACGTTGAATCTGATCGCGAATTATTATCCGATCTCTGGAGGAACCGGCATTTGTCACGCTCGACCTGTGTCCTCCCTCTTTCTATCGTCTTCCTCTCTTCTTCTTCTCCTTCTTCTTGTATTGGCTCTGGATTCTGGTCCTTCGGTTCAAGGCAACCTTTGTTACGCCATGGAATCAATCTCGTTAGCCGCGATCGTTACCTTCCTGCGCCCTCGAGGAGCGACCTTTTTGCGACAAACGGTCGCTCTATTTTGAAAAATCCTCCTGGCCGATAGATGTATGATGCGCGTTTGTTCGGCTTGAATAGGTTGCTTTATTGTAGGATACGAGAATTGGAGAGCATCTTGCAGAAGATTTCGAGTGAAACGTGCAAGATTATGAAACCTAGTTATTGATCCCATCCATTTAGATAGAATATCGGGAAAGTTTGTCGGAAATACTTTTAATTGATTAGATAGTAGTTTATGCGGAGTATTAGCTAAAGTAGTTTATAATTAGAAGTAGGAAGTCTAAGTAGCATCGCTTGTTTCCGTAATTAGACACATTACGGGCAGACGACTTCAATTGAACGGGTCGTAGTTGCTCTCTAATTATAAGACATACGATGCAGACCGTCTTGAGACAGAAATTCGCAACGATCGTGAACTTTTAGTAGAACAGGAAGATACAAAGGAGCAAGTAGGGTGAATTGCGATGAAATCGAGAATCGTACATATCTTTTTTTTTACTGGATCTAATTTACCTCTCCAATTGTTCCGGACTTTAAATCCTGGTATCTGTGCTATCGATAAAAAATTTCAAGGCAATCTATAATCCTTAGACATTACAAAAGAACGTACATCCCACTATAGAAAGCAGATACTCCAATAAAAAAAGATTTTCAATTCGTAAAATAATGTATTCTATGTCACAACTAAAGAAATTTACAATTTTCAAAAAGAAAAAAAAATCTATAACTTCAAAACCTATTGTTCGACTAGATCCGAAGAAATACTTTTCCGGCTCGTTAAAAATTCTTAGAAAATCACTCCTCGAGATTCCGCGTCGCTCTGAAAAAAGCACGAGACCAAAAAGAAACAACGGGAAAGCACACTGTCAGCTCAGCATTCAGGCAAATACGAACGCGCGACTTTCGCACAGGTCGGTCGCCGATCGTTAAACCTGTCTTCGACGCGGCTTCCAAAACAATCCAAACCTCAAAGTGTACACGCCTCGAGACAAATATTTAGCGGCCCCTTGTCGTCAACCAGCCAAGCCCAACCCTCTCTGGGTTGCGCAGCCTTCGTTCCGTTTTTGCCCGCTGCACGGGGCAACTTTGTCGCGCCAACCCGTTCGATCCTCGACAAAGGCGAGGCGTCTGTTTGCAAAGCATGTCTACGCAACCGACCGCAGAAACCACGAGCTCGCGTGCATACACGTAAACGTCGCGTCGCCTAATTTACAGGCATTTTTACGCAGACTCGTTTCCAACGGAATCATAAATAATTTGCAAAGGCCAGACACGATAGCGGTTCTCTGTTTTGGCTTGTGCTAAAAAATTTGGTCGATATTGGAGAAAATTGCAATTAATTATTTAGCTGATTTTATTTAAAATTTTGCTCTTGAGCTTATTTGAGAGTAGGGTAGATACTTTTCGATGTCTCGAAGGAGACACGTGGTTGTATAGAAAACTAATAATTTCGATGAAATTTTTGTTTTCTAACACTGAGGCGTCCCATTTATAATCGAAGAATGAACAGAAAAAAAAAAAACGAGTCAAAACAGACAATTCTACCGACTTGAATAAAATCGAGAAAAGTTATACTAACAGAGTTTCGTCGCGTCTATTATTTTACATTTCCGATATGGAACAATATTGAAAAATTAATGGCGATCTTACAATCTCACCAACTTCATCAAATCTATTTTCTCACAGAATATAAAACTCGCATAAAACTCTTAAGTTATCCTTCCAATAAAAGCTTCGAACTCAGAAAATCATTGGCAAACTTTAAAACACCGGCAAAGAGATAAAAGAGAAACCATTTGGGAAACTCGTAGTGAACATCGGTCGGATCAAATCGGGACAGAATGCTCCAAAACGATTATCTCCTTAGCCACGATAAACTCGTCGTAGGGGCGTGCTGTGCAAAAACAATGCGATCGTTAAACACACGCGAAGCGGCACGGAAACTTCTTCGAAACGGCGCTGGATCTTCCGCTTTTTACAGCGCGGGAAACGCGTCGTGCAGCGAAAAGAGGAGGATTCCAATTTACACGTACTGGCGAGCGTCGTAAAGCTCGTGTAGTCACGGAACGAACGATGCCCACGCATTGCGTGACGCACACCGTGAGACCTCGCGAACAACACAACTCGCGACTCATGCTGTTTTACACTTACGATCTTGCACTTCGAACCACGAGGTCTATAGGTACCCAGGTTTGATCTATATGCGTGCGTGTAAAGAGAAAAAGAAGATATCGTGAATCGTAAAACTGCATACGAAATATGTGGTTCGGTGCGACACGTTTAATTCCCCATACTGTGATGGAATATCAAATTTACATACGTGTAAGTCATTTAGAAGCGAAACTGATTAATTCTATCCATTGAGATCAAACAATTTTCAGCAAATAGAATTTACCGGTTTAACTTTTGAACGTTTAGTATTTATATATTTGTATTAAATAAAATTAATTTCGTCCGTTTACGAGTATTTTATTGTATTGGATTGGAATCTAAATTTCTTGTGTGCCTTGTATCAGTTTTATGAGTTCGTTGCGTGATAAAGAAAGGAAAGTATTTCAAGATTTAGTGTTCTTCTTTTTTTATAATAGAAACTTGACCTAATACCGCTGTAGAGGCATCTTCCCCCGAGATCGAGGAAAAAATGCTTTATAAGAGTAAAGTGTGTCAAGACTGTCGTCTCTATGTTCATTAAGAACGACAATGTCTTCTTTATTCATTACGTAGATTCCTTTTACGGTATCATCCCTTTTTTATTCAATAGTTTGCTACTTTCTAATACGTACAGAAATTACTTTGAAAGATAGACTGCGTAGATAAAATGTGCCTTTAACGGTCTAAACATATCTAATATCTACGAACAACTTGCTTTGTAATATTCTCACTATTTTGCTACCGTGTTAATATCACTATGAACATACGTTAAAGTAATTCTAAAATTGTTAATCGTAAAAGCAGTTGTAATCGTATATCGTAATCGTATATCGTAATCATAGAGGCAACGATCTACAAATTCGTAAATATGCATGTATCCAACAGACAGCCATTTTCATTGAAAAATTTCGTTTGAACCAAGTAAATCGCATCCATCTTTCTTTCCAACTCACACACATAACTCGTAAATACGGCAGATAACTGTGCTCGTTTCAAATGAACGGTCAGTCACGCTAAAGAATCCAGGGCCGTTAATGGCTCGGCCACGAGGCTGAACAGACATTGTGTCCATCAAGTAGCAGCGACAGGGGACAAAGGTCGAGGTGGTTGATAAAGAAGAGAGATAGAGAGGAAGGGCTAGGACTGGAGCTGAAGAGCTGGCTGGCACGGGAGATGACCGATGAAAAGGCTGGCGCAGCTATACGCTTTGACGAAAGGCGTTTTCGTTTCACCGGAATCGCAACTGGTGACAGACGGAAAAACGAACGAACGGGTCACGATGCAATTACCGAACACGACGAGAGATCGTCCAGCGTTGCGATCGTTATCGTTCGGACTACGGAAGCGAGCAACGGGACAGAGTAATCGACGAGGCTTCTCTCCCCTTTCTCCGAACAACTTTGTTTCTTTCTCCGCGAAATTGCACGGCCTGTCAGTCGATAATTGTTTCGCAGGATTATTGGGAGAGTATCTTGACGGCCGTTCGCTTTCGGGATAACGAGCTTGAATTGTAATTTGCGCCGGTCGACGCGAAACACAGGAGACATCGCGGCGGCCGATGAAATTGGACGATGCTTCTACAGGATGAGGAAGAGAAAACACGACATGGCTAACGACGAAATGTGGCGAAATCGATGTTCTTTAATTGTGAGATTTATATTTGCGAGAAAATTGCTGTGGATCTAGTGAAGACATATTGACTTTTTTTTTTTTTTAAAGAAATCTCTGTATAACATTAATATTAACCCTTCGAGTTTCGTGTTACATTTGATACGTTATCCTACAATACTCATGAAATTACTTTTATTAGGTTTCAATATACGTATTTTCATCTTCTTGTACATTGACAAACTGAAATAAGTTTTAGCGAGAAAGAGTTTTCATACGTTGAAGATAAAAGTATATCAAAGAATTAACACGTAACGAATATTTGTACGAATTTGTATCGCGTTATACCTGAATGTATAGAAGGTAGCTAGTCATAAATGAAGCAAATCTGAAATTTGTTGCACAATCGTTGGTACATATTAAACTAGTCAATCACCGCTTTGTGCCCTTTGGGAATGCTTTTCGCGCCATAAAGCACGTTAAAGAGCAAGAACAGGATAGCCAAGTACTCGACAAACAAGCTTTCGACGAGTACATAAATCCCGCGACTGCTTCGAGGTCGAATATACTTTAGCTTTCCAGGCGTCGCCGTGCAGGTATGATAAATCGTCTATATTGTAATCAACTGACAGGAGAATTACAAAAGCGGCGAGCTCAAATGAGCGCCTGACTTACGAGTGGACGGCTGATATCAATGCACATTGGCGAGATCACGACAATGCGAACGTCTCGCGGTTCTTTGAACCACAATTTATCGAGTCTGATTGGTATTTGGCTGGCAGATCTAGCAGGACGTAAATACAGGTGATTAACCGGTTACTGCCAGGTGTAAGCGTATTCGAAACGCGTAACACTCAATACGTAAACTACACAGGATACAACGTGAATATAAAAATCTTTTTCTTTCTTTTTATTCACGATTCGCTCGCCTTTTTTCTCTTTTCGCTTCATTTTTCGTTTTGGTTATTACCCTTTATTTTTATAAATCTCGTTTTATTTTCATTCTATACGGTTAAAAATTGATCGCCAGATAAATCCTTTTGTTCCGATATTGGAACACGTCTTCATTGAATTCCGACGGATTTATTTTTCGAAATAACTTTATCTGTCATAAAGCTGACAGTCCAGTTTTGTAAACATCGGCCACAGTTATCTGATAAGCTTTTCGCTTTATCTTCTACAAACGCGTCCATCGCAACGCGCTCCGCGCTGTTTGTTACGTTTTATGTATTTCCACGTAACTTTCTCGCATCATTTAGTCGCGTTACCCGTGTGCAGGACTCTAATTAAAAGATTGATTATCTCGAAACGCGGCAGCGAATAAGAGCGTACGCTCGGATTGAACACAGGAAGAGTGTATTTAAATGAGAAAATTCAAGAAAGTCCAAGAGTATTCCGCTGAAAGTTTGAATAAATCCTATCAATAAACTATCAAAAGAATTCCAATGTTGTTTCTTAAGAACATTTCCTATTCAACGATTCGAATGATGACTCCAACAATCTTCGACGCTGGAATTTCGACGAGCTTCATCAGACGCCCACCGTCTCCTTAACCTTAACACCATTTCGTTACGTGAGAGCGACGCGAGCCTAGATTTCAATGATTCGTCACGCGATTCGAACGTCCATTGTAAACTGCTCGTCACATCGAGACAGTTCGATTCTTTATCGTGCAAATTCGACGCACAAAACGCGACTGCCTTACAATGGTGTTTTGAATTTCACAATGCTCGCGTGTATGCGTTAATGACTGTAACGGTGTCATGTGCATTGAAGAACCAGATGCCTGCGAAGTCCGTGCTATATACATGTAACATTTTCATTAAGCTCTTGTCCTCCATAGCACTTCGTTGTTTCTATGGCGGTATCTCGGTTAATTATAAAGCAAACCGTTCTCTACCCTTCCGTGAACTATGTACACTGTACGCTGTAACAGTTATCTGAGCGTCGCGTGTTTGAAGATCCGAACGCAAACTCTGAGGATTTTTACGATCTGATTAATTATCCGCTCTGTCTATCCTTGGACCAAAATTTATTTTATTTAGTTTTTTAGTTATTTAAATTTAGTTTATTTATGTTCGTTAATTTTTAAAGAGACTGGCCTTGAAGTAATTTAAAATTTATACATGTTCAAGTTCAATTCAGAATTTATTGCACATTTAAAAGCTAGCGAGTACAATTTTAGGAAAAAACAATTTTGGATTTTCAAGTTCGTAGCTTGAAATTTTAAAATGTGTTTTGAATTTCTAGATTTAAAACGGTAGTTTAGTTGAATTTCCTTATTCTCGTTTTATTACGTTCGCGAAGAAAGAATCGGGAGAGTTCTTGAAGCGAAGAAACGGAAGGCCAGAAACCGACATAATTTTATAGCGTTTTTACGCCGGATACGATTAAGTACGAGCTCGTCGTCGATACGATTGTTTTTCACAGAGTCATTTAAGGAATTAAAATGAACAAACACTCGTAAGGTGAGAAGAAAGGAAAAACAAAGGAAACAGGAAACTCGTTAAACAGATAAGCTCCATGATCTTACTTGACCCTGCAATCAGACGATCTACAACCAGATAGAGCTCACTTACCGATATAGGCTATAAATAACGTCGTAATACATAAATGCTAGTTGACAATAGTTACTGGGAAGAAAATCGTGTCATTGGGTTATCGTATCAAGGTCGTCGCAAGACCCCGATTCCTTACTTTTATTTTAATTCCATTGTGTAAAGACGTAATATCGCGCCGTTTTCTGATGGCAAAATAATTTCCAACGACACGTGGTCTACAAATTTTTGAATGCATGTAACTTCTGCTAATTACTTTTATCGATATTTATTTTATAAAGTATAATCTGATAATAATTACTGCTATAATAACATAATAATGTTAATAATAATCACTTTGAGAAGAGTTTGGGTTATTTTATAATGGTCTTTTGTTTCCAACGAAGTTTTTTGTAATCGAGTTCTTGGCTCGATATATGATCTCGTAATAGAGTTTGGAAATTGCATCGGAAATAACTGAATATTTGAATGATATTTCCTATTTTCTTAACCAATTCTATTATAGAGCAAACAATGCGAATCGGAGAAGTCGTTGTTTCCTTCTTACAAGATACTGTTTAGAGGAAAACAGGAAATCCGTAACGCTCGTGAAGTTTTAGTGGAACAGGAAGAAACAAGGGGTGATTAAGGTTACAAGTTGTTTGTGATACGATAGAGCCAAGAACCGTGAGAAACTCTTTGATACTGTTTCTTCGAGCGATGCATAATCTAAAAAAGAAAATTTCCGAGAGACCAAAAATATAACGTAGAGTAGCCTTTCACTCGAAACGTTTGATTATGAATTTCTATTTCAATGTCAACTTCGGATTGTAACACGAAGCTTTAAATACTTTCAATTCAAACGCTGGATGTTTCGATCGTTTAGATCGCAAGCGAGATTCACGTGCTATAAAGACCACTCCGTAGATACCAATAAACTTCTTAAAGGCCAATAAACCTGCAGAATCGTGACAGTAAAGATAACAATGACAAACGTCGAATCTACGTCCGCATTTTATCATCTTCAAGCATACGACTGTTTGCTTTTTCCAAGAATATAATTTCTGCAAAGTAATCAAAAACCAAAGGTACTTCATCGTTCAAACTTGCAACTTTTCAATGTATCGACGTAATTGACTTCTCAAAATTCATATAACCATTCTGAAAATCCCTCGACCCTAAACTCCAATCATCTTCCACGAATCGAGCAAAACCGATCGAGACTTATCGAAAATCATCGGAACTCGGAATAAGTTGATCTGTAGCTCTGGAAATCGCGAGAAAGCCACGTTACTCGCGTCGCTGGTTCGTCAGACTCTGTGTCAGTTAAGCGGCCAATTCTCTAGCGTGTGTTCTCGAACAACGTGTATTATCTAAATTCTCGCGGTGTGTATAGACAGAGGAGACGAAGCACAAGTGCGTCACGGCCTCGCGGTCGATGGATTATGTACACCGTTTGCTTCGCTTCGGCAAACATCCTTCGAGTTCCTCCGAACTGAGAGATTCACGGAGATATCTCCACTGCAGAGAAAGAGATACGAGGAGAATGGTGACGTGGGTGGCGGGTACACAGTTTGACCGTTAGCACGTGCACTTCCTCGTGTGTGAATATTCGCAGGATGGTTCGATTCGTGAAGTCGACTTGGAAATCGATCGGGCGGTGATTGTTTGCAATACGGAAGATTCGTTCGATCGAGAGCGGGACAGATTGCAGCGAAGTTTGCCCACTTTTTAGTTCGAGGGACGATGTAACAAAGAGGCGAAATGTTTATACGGTGGTCTGTGAAAGTTCGGTACTTTTGATTCAAGATCGCATTTATCGTTCTATGTTTGAGAACACGTGAACATACTGTTAAATATTGTATTTGTAGACGCGTTATGTTTTTAGACAGAATGGTTATTTTTAATATCAGTTTTGAATACAGAAATATTGATATAAGGTATGGGAATCTGGTTGTCGTTGATCGAATCTTTATTCGACAAATTTAATTGGATTCCTTTTTATACGGATTTCGCGATTTACAATTTCACAACACAATAATAAATATTATCTTCGTTAACTGAAATCCTATTGGATTTGTAATAAATTTTTCGTTACGCTATTCGAAGGCCAATAATATTTTTAGTAGGGAATAAAATGAAATACTTGCTACCAATAATGCTATACAATGTACATATAGAATATCGTTGTTCAAATTTTAAAACGGATAACGATTCTATTCTCTTGGCGAGTGGAAAATGTAATCGTTTAACGGGAAAGCTGTGGCAAAAACAAATATATCGAAGAGCTATCGATAAATCTTCCTCCTATGTACGAGAGATAAAGGTCGTCTCGCATTTAGAACAAGCATTTTCAGCGAGTTTCAGGGAAGTTCGCGTTAAAATAAATGAGAATTGCTGTCGTAAACAGTTTAAACGAATGCCATCAACTCAAAAACCAAGCTACGCATGAACGAAATTATCCGTGATTCGTGTGTGAAAATGAAATCGGCCATCAGTTAACCATGTAGACACAGTCGCAGAAATTGTTTTACATAATTCAGAAATGGGCCACGTATTGTTTGCTCCACGTGGACTCACGATCGATGGGTGTTTGAAAGAATTTCTCGTAAGCTCGTGCACGCGTTCCACTGTGAGAATCCGACCGAAACACAAGCAACCAGGAAAATGTTATGCGTCTGTGGAATGCTACGCGTTTCGAGCGGCCGTTTTTCCTGCAGGTGCACATGCGCCACAGAAATAAATCGCTCCGTAGCGAAAGGCAAGGTTGAAGACTCCTAAAGGTGACTAGAAATCGCGACCAACTAGCCATCTATGAATTTAAGATTTCTCGTAATATCGTTTTACGGATAATCGAAATAAACTTTTTTAATACCAGCAATGGATAGTTGTTAATCTTCTTAATAAAATTAAATTTTTTGTAGAATCTAACTCAAACCATTTTATTCCAAAAAATGTATAAAATAATTTTTATTTTTATTTATTTGCGTTTTTATTTATTTATTTAAAAAATTATAATTTAAATAAATATATATAATTTATTTATAATTTATTGAATTATAGCATTTAAATGTAGCAGATTAAATCAAATCCATCTGTCTCTATTATGAACCAGAATCGTTCATTTTTCCACCAAAACCGTTTTACCAAATGTACGTCTCTTTCCAGCATATCTATTTATTAATCAGAGTAATCACAGGTGATAGGAAAGAGAAAAGGGAATGGTGGCAAAATCAATAGAGGGAATGAACAAGACAAGAAAGAAAGAGATCGAGTACCAGACTAGTCGAGAGTGGATACAGTGGTGTATTACGATCTGGTTGAAACCAGAGTTCCGGTGTGTTAAATTTTCATAACCTCTCGCAGAACAGTGTCTTTCAGTCTCAGGCATTCATAATGAAAATCTCTTTACGGAACTCCATCGAGCCGCTCTCTCTCTCTCTCTCTCTCTCTCTCTCTCTCTCTAACTTCCATCCTCTCACGTAACTGCCGCGCCCCATAATAGCCCGCCCTGGTCTTTGTATACCTAAAGTCTACACAATCCGCGAGTTTCGTAGCTACCACGGTATAAATTATAATCGCGAATTCCGAAAGAAGATTGCCTACGAGATCGGCGATTTTCTCTTTGCAGCCAGCGCTGGATAGTCAACGACATTATAAAAGGAGATTTTTGTTCGAGACCGCCTTTGTTTGGGCAAATTTAACTTTCGAAGCAGAATCGGGGGAAGTAAGGAAACAGGAAGCTTTGCTAGTTTTTGCGTGTTTTAAATCTGCTAGCTTGTTGGTCTCCACATCGTATGGAATTTATAAATTATTCCCAAGCACAATGGGTCCAACTACAATGGGAATGTAGATATAATTTTCATTAGAAACATTGCGAGCCTCCCGACATGGTCTGGACATATATGGTGTTTCGAAACATTTCAACATAACTAAAATTATAGGCTAGATTTAAGAGAAATAGGTCGTTGTGGTTTCTAAACGACTGATTACACAATTCAATGTAATGACACCATAACGTGACAGCTGTAGATTTAAATTTAACCCAAAGGTCGTTATTTCAAACGTTTGCTACGCAGACGCTAGAAATATTCCAGAAAAGCACGGCACATATTATGAAACTTTCATGAAACATATTATGATTCTTCCTATAATTAAACATTTTAATATATTTCTTCTAAAGCTTCTTGCCCTAACTTCGATGAACGCTATAACGATTCTTTTCGCAACTAATTGTTTCAATATAATTTTCCACCATTCTTTTAAAGTTCTCTCCGTAATATTTCCTTTCCTACGTCACAGTACCGAACTCGTAACAATAAACGCAAAAGGAACGAACAACTCTCGCGTGTGTTGAGTAAATCATCAGAAACTTTATGTTAACAGCTGTGCACTGTTTTTTGAATTTTCGTCTAATTCAACATAGGAACCTTTAGATTGTTAAGCGTTCAACGTCACTCGATATAAAACACTATCGCTTGATTTTCATCAAACAGATCGAGACGAACGCCAGCGCCGGCACGGCGCTCCGTCGATCAGAAATGGTCTTCGCACGCGTGGAAAAAACTAGCCAGACCGGTAGCTACCTTTCCTGTGAAATTGCCTCATTCCACCTCGCGTATCTCGTTTCGCTAATTACAACCTCTAATAACTTAATTTATACGCGACTCGTGCTGGAGTCGCGACACCGATTTTAAACACAGGTGAAGAACGTTTATATCCCAGTTGGTGGGCAATATTTTAAAGTGACTGATTTAACGACTGTGTTGGTAGACCTACGTAGAAATATTGCGTTTCGTGCTAGCCGATTGACGCGAATAGAAAATGCCATGATGAATTTCGATACGGCAATAAACGATATTTAATTTATAATAGGATCGACTATATAAAGTGCTACAGCGTTAAGAATAGAGAAAGATAAATCTTCGATTATTATCACTTCTAGCATTTGGGATTCTCACTTTCGAACAATTTCCACTAGATTCTTTATACAAGTTCGTTGTATTTTCGTCCAGTCGCGGGGAGACGGTCGCGTTGTAGCGCGTCAATGGGAGTCGTAAATTCCCGTTACGATTGCACGAATCGACACCACGAGGAGGGCGATTCCCTTATTTCTTTTGGGAGAATAGGGTGTGATTGGGTTGGAATATAACTGGGCTTCACAGGTATATAATATATGTACATTTATTTACACTGGATTACGATAATTATAACGTGAACCGAACGTGTTTGAATTCGTCGTGTCGGAAAGCACCGTGATGGACCCGAAGGTTGATCGATTTAATAGATAGAGCACCGAGAACTTGGGTGAATGAGTTATGTTAGAACTTGACGGTCCGATGAGTGCTAGAACCGTAGACTTGACTGCCCGAGGGGTGTTAAAACAGTGAACTTGACTGTCCGAAGGATATTAGAACAGTGATTGACCCGTCTCGTACTATTTAGGAAGAAAGCTCGATGTGGGTGTATCCTTGTTGAACTAAGAACGCGGATTCGTAGTTCACACTTTTCGGTAGAAAAGTGAGGGTAACGATCCGCGATGCCCATTGGTTTTAGCCAATGTTAAGAAACAAAATACAAGGAGAAAGTCTCCTGCATATGTGGCTCCTGGGTGCCCTTGTTCCTGGGGAAAAACCAGCTATTTCGCTGGGCACATCTGCTTTCTCCGTAATCAGTAAGAGCGTGCAAGAGACCGAAGGACTGTTTAAGGAACCCCCCCATAAACCGAAGATGTGGCTGCGTGAATAGAATTGAACAACTAACAGATGTGGTTTATGGTGGTTTCTTGGGTCTATTGCGGGTCAGTGTGACGATGAGCAGGCCTCGGCGGCCTGACCGTGAGGGACGTCGCACGGACCATCTCGCGCGACGTAACATTCGCTGTGAATCGAAGTCAAAAGGCATTTCTACGACTCTTACTAAAGAATTATTTATCATAGTGATATAAGTATTTCTATTTCTTCAAACGACATTGTAGAATTTCAGTGGAAAAAGAAATAATAACAAAAATTCTTGGCATTCCCTTTCATTACGGTAATATGAAAAAATAAAATTCAATAATGCTGATTCACTGACAAAATAGTAACCGAGATGTTGCGTTAATGCAGTATCGTTTGCGAATGAATCAATAAAATATTATGATACACCCAGCAGTTCACAACTCGAGAGTTATAGTATTCTAAAATGCCAGAATAAAAATAATCAGTGGAATATATCGTTCAAAAGATCCAAAATATGTCGTGTACCAATATTTTACAAGTCTATTAGAACACTATAAAAATGTCCGCCGCGCGACAAACATTCTAGATGTCCTGTGGTATGGAGCTTAGAACGTAAAGCACCACATAAACATAAAAGGAAGTTTGCGCGACAATGGGCGTTAAATCGCAGTGCCTTCAAAGTCGATTGGATAATGTAATTGTTACCGCAGTCTAATCCCGACTGGCGACATGTTTTACGGACCGTTTTATCCGGTGCTATCCATCGCCTAATAAATTCTCCACTTTCGACTCTACTTCTTGCTATTATTTCCATCCTTCCCATCTACAAACGCTAGAACGAGGAAGACGAGTTACGAGAGACGCACAGGACACGGAAACCTAATGTACGTCGAAGGGAGGACAGAAACCGATAGACTATTAAAGAAAGAAAGAGGAAGAGACACGAAGTAGCAACGGTAGCAACCTTCGGCGTCACCGAACAGTCCGCGCCTCGATTTACGACGTGCGATGCTGCAGTTACAGCAGGGGGCCAATTTGCAAGCGACGCTAGCGGTGCAGACGCTCGCTTGATTCTTCGTCAATTTAATATATACGCCGATGGGAAATTAACATAACGCAATCTGTGTTCAGGCTAACCGACGCAGCAACAAGGAAAAATCGAGTAAAAGGACCACCATGGATGACTATCGAGACACAGAACCCTGCCTGGAATCAACACGAGGAATGAACTGGTTTCCACTCAGATCCTTTCTTCCACACCGAGGATCAGAACAAACGAGAGTGGAGTGGTTGTTCGATGACGTGCGCCCTGGATCCCCTTACCGGGTGGTCCTCGCTTCTCGCAGAGAGGGGCAATCCGACCTCTGGATCGCGGTGCCTCGCATCAAGTGGGTACATCAATTAGCGAGGCAGAGTCTTTGAGGAGTTTGATGGGCTCGCTACACCGCAATTTGCGAGAAACGGGCTTCTCCTAGGCTAATGTAGCCTTCGTCTAGAGGTGTGTTTATGCAGCGATGCTTCTATGTTGGTATAATTGCGATTTAAGAGATTTACAGTGTGCGTTTCAGAAACGCGCGCGGCTTAGTATATTTGCGATTTTCTCCGGCGATGCTTGGATGCAGAGCATAAATTTTAGGGACGACTAAGGAGGAATAATAGCGGAAATGAATTTTGACGATACAATGTAATGATCAAGTTGATGGAAGAATAGTGGTAGTAACGTTGCCAA
The DNA here is from genome assembly GCF_041682495.2 of Bombus fervidus. Taxonomy (NCBI): domain Eukaryota; kingdom Metazoa; phylum Arthropoda; class Insecta; order Hymenoptera; family Apidae; genus Bombus; species Bombus fervidus. The sequence goes on along the minus strand of NC_091523.1, from coordinate 881,646 downwards.
TGATTATGATAGTTAAACGAATGATTGATCGAAGAAGGATATTATGACGTAGATACATAAATATAGTTTTAAAGTAAAGCGTTTTTGTGTGTACTATTATTCTTTTCAAAGATCGTGAAACAGTTTAACAGTAAGAAGATTACACATGAGAAGTGATTTTATGCACTGAAATATTAATCTAATAAAATATAACTAAAGATTTTATTCAACGGATTGAAATATAAATCAAAGAATTCACTCGTACTTTGAGGGGCTGGTTGCTTTCGTGTTTCGATCTGCATGCTTCTACACGAGAGGATAGTCACAAAATTGGTGAAGTTGCACTCGCGAAAGATTCGAAGCATGGCGATATGTGTCTCATGGCGAAGCGTCAAAGCCGTTTTTCTTGAAAAGCAGTTTTGCCAACTTTACCGATATATTGGGAAAATTGCTCGACCCGTTTGTCTACGATTTCCAGTCGAATTCGAAATAACTCGCAGAACTCGGAAATGGTCCAAGTTCGTTCGAGGGTTTCCCGACAGAAATCCGATGGTTCTTTTTTTGTCGTAATAAATACGTCGAGACAACGTTCAACGCAAGAGAAAAGGAGGAGCGGCGTCTATCGAAAATTTTCGTTCGGTTGGAGCCAGCGACGTATTGCGTATTCGCGTTTGTAAATGCGCTCGCTAACGTTCATCGGCTTTAAACATTGCGTATCCCTTTAACGAGATGGTCGATGACACGCGGATTCGCTTATCTTTCCGCGTACACATTCGGAACTCTATTAATTAAGGCGCCTTTAATCACTTTACATCGCTGCAACCTGTTACGCATTATGTATTACGAGCCCCCCCCCCCACACACACTATCCCATCATTTTTATGGCGGCTATATCGAATCGCCCGACTCGATTACAACATTGGTGAAACAGATCGATAATTACCACAAACCTGACGAGTTGATGCTTGGCAATCTATATTGGCATAATCCTCATAATATATTTGAACGGCACGTTTATTTTGAATTCAAGATCACGAAATAAAATACTAAGTTACATAACAAGTGTCGAATCTAACTTTACGTTACGAAAGAATTCTAGCAGAATACTCTTTCTCATAATTAATACACCATTGATCAGCTATCTTATGCAAAAACGAACACATGCCGTCGACTATTTCCATAGTTGAATAAAAAATTAATTCGTATATTATTTAAGATACAATATTTAGCGTATCGTACAACGCTATTATCCATTCAACTTTATATTTCAATATTTACGTAAATCGATATAAATACGTAGAAACATATTTATGATCGTACATATTTATTTATGAACATATTTATGATCAACCAATGAACGTTATTCCTAAAACGTTATTTCCAACGTAAAGCACAATTAAAAGTAATTAAAGAAAATCAATTTTCATGTCATCGATCTCTGATCAACCATCGTCTATTGCTCTTACCAACACTTGGAACGTCAAAGTCCGTAAAACCCTTTTACCTTTTCCCTATTGATCCTCGCGTTCGCCACCCGCTTACCTTTAATCAACAGCCCTGCCTACTCGTATTACGCGGCGTAACACGGTTCCATTCATTATCCGATCACCAGAGACGGAACGAACGCGACAAACAACGGAGTAATAACCTGTCGACGGGGTTCGGGCTACGATTACCGTCATCGTCGATTCCATCTTGCGGTCAAAGCGTCACGTCGGGGGCATCACGAGCGACGAGCATCGAAACCGCCGGATATGACCAGGATACGACGCCACTCCACCGTGACAGTCCAATTCTGTTCCGTTCGAATCTATCGGAACCCCTCTAACGACTCCCTGAACCCACAAGGAAAAAACACACGATCGAGGCACTCCAGCAGCTGGTAGAGGCGTAACACAGGCGGCTCACGAGCTCTTCAGCCGAGAGAGATCGGCGGGGGCTAACGTTCGCATCGATTTAATCGGTGGCGGGCACCGCCCGAAGGGCGTGCCGGTAAGTACCGTCGGACATCGTTATTAAGCGCATATAAATTAGCATATAAATTGTTCCGCGGCCGATGCTCCGCGAGCTAGCGGCTCTTGTCGTCTCTCTAGCTTCCTCGTTAGAGCGACTACGGCTCGCCGCGCGGGCGCAACCGCTGTCGCGAATCGCGAGCGAACGCTACACACGCGTGTTCGCGTTTCTCGTTCGTTCTCCATTCTGCTCTTCTCTGTCGCGCCCCTGTGTTAAACTACCTATACTCTAGCTTGGTTTGTCTGACACGAAAATAGAGGAGAGACGAAGAGACGGAGAAAGAGAGGGGGGGAGGGGAAGGGAGGGCTAACTCCCGGCTCTGCATAATCCGTAGGGCTACCTACTATCCTGCACCAACCGATAGCGCCGGCGTTTCGAACCATCCCCGAAATACACGCCACCTGTCCCGCCACCCCCAGCGCCGTCTGAATGTTGGATAGGACGCACACAATGCCAATCGGCCACGTACACGCACACACGGCCGCTTCATCAAGCCACAATGGCGGCCATTACCGATGCAACGATTTACCCTCTCTTGTCCGCACCACCCCATCCACCACTATCGGTTCCCTTAGCTCTCTTGTCTTTCTATTCCATGATTCCTTTCCATGCAGTTCCATCATCTTAAGATGCACCGGTACAGAACCATTGTGCTTCGGATTGTTGACGACCCACGATAACGAATCGGAGGAAAAATAGGCAGACTAATCGCAATGGATATTTGATGGAACGCTAAGGTGGAGCGAATATAGGGTGAAGCGAAGCAAAATCAAATATTCTGTTCGATTGTATGTTAGAATTGGTACGTGATAAAAATGTTGGTTAGGTAATTGATATTGAAAAAGGATGTAAATTGAAAATAGCATTTGGGAAGAAGGTATGACACGGTGACCAAATTGTCAACAAAGTGCACTGTTTGTCTGAATTGTATCGTAGCAAAAGAATGAAAAATATATTCATCAAAAGTTATGTAAGTAGGTACTAAAATGCTAGACACATGTACTATTATTACTATCTTTTTCATAATCGTAAAATTGTTCCCATGAAACTTTTCTCTCAACCCAGCCAGCATAATCAGGGCATAATTTAAAACCGAATTTTCACATTCTACGCCAAAACCATTACTGTCGTACTTCAACTACGGCTAGGAAATACTATTTTCTAATCAGATGAAAACGATCCAAATCGCATTCTTCAATCTTATATTTCTATAGTAAAGAACAATCGCATTCAAATAAACCCTAATAAGAATAGTCGGACATTCACGATAGCACGATTCCAGCCACGAATAAATCTCGCACGAAACATTCTTTGCCTTTTCGACTCGCGCGAAGTGAGGGTCATCCGAAAGTTATATGTAATAAGTTCCTTCCTAAGGCGCGGAACCGCGGGTGTATAACGTAGGATGCGGAGGAGGAGAATGAAAATTATAGCCTACAGAGAGGAGTCGGGTCGTTCCCCTCCGTCGGGAGTCGAAAATCCACACGTACCGTAGGTTCAAGTTCCCAGTCACGAAGCTCGATAGCGGTCGTAAAGCTGGAGGAGCGAAGCGCAATGTGGATACGACAGCGAATATCGCCGACGTCGACATAGGACGTGGAAGAACTCGTTGCGCTCGTACAGGAGGACCGGCCTTATTCACCCTGAGTCGAGTGTACGGAGCAGTGGGGAAGAAGCTCGAAAGTTTGTCGGTAAACGGAGCGGCTCGTGAGCATGAGAAGGGAACGTTGAGAATCGTGGTGCAGAAGAAGAAAGTGGAGTGAGAAGAGAGGCGAAGAAGCGAGAAGACAAGGAGGAAAAGTAGCGACGGATTGAACCGGTGTTTAGAAGTAGAAGATGGTAAACTTAGAGGAGGGAAAAGAAGTTCGAACAAGTAAAGGGAACTGAATTTAAGAAGAGACGCAGTGGGAGAAGGACAAGAAAGCAAGATGAAAAGAGGAAAGATGAACATGAAGAGGAACATGGACTTCTAAGAAGAAATGGAGGTAAGAAGTAAAGCTGTAGGACGAACTATATACCGCCAGGAAACATGTTTTGTAAGATAAGTTAAAGACAGAATACGAATATAGCGGATGAGATTTATGTAAGAGGGAGAAAGAAAGAGAAACAAGAAGATCGAACAAGGTAAAGGGTACAAAAAAAAGAGAGGCAATAGAAGTTCAAAAACTTTGCTTTGTCATTGTAACTAATAAAATACGGTGTCTTCTTACTTTCTTTTATATATTTACTGTATTTTTGGCGCGATAAAAACGTGCCGTTACGACTAATAAAAAATATAAAACAGGTAAATAAAGATAAAAACTACCGTACAATCAGGCTAAAAAAAAGAACCACAATAAAGATCGAGGAGCAAAACGGTACAATAAAAGAATACGTTAAAAAAACCAAGATAAAGCGGGTCGAAGAAAAAGAAACTACAAGAATAAAAAAGAAGAAAGAAGACGGGTCGAAGTACACGTGCAGTAGAAATGGCGCGGAAAGAGAGAGAAAGAGCGAGGAAAGAAGATAAAGAGAGTGGGTTGAAAACTGTGGAGTAACTTAAAAGTTAGCCGCAGCTAGCGATGGGCTCGCGGATAATTATTTATCGCCTTATCAAACTTTTATAATCCCAATGCCAGGCGAATAAAGGGGGAGAGGAAGCAAAAAGGGAAAAGGACCACGCGGAAAGTAACGTGCATAAAGGCACGAGGATATATAAGGAACTTGTAAGATCTATACCTGTTCGCATCGACCAACTTTTTAACGAGTTTTTAAACGTCATAAATGATCCCGACGCAAAGGATCACGGGGCCCCGTCCAAAGTGGATACCGTTTTCTCATCGTCTTCTTCGTCGGCCTTCAGCCGTCGCTTTTTTCATCCCTTTCCACCTGCCCTTAACACGCGATGAATTTTTATCGCGTCGTTGGACGTCGGTTTACGACTCGCGCGAGACACCGATAAGTCGCGAGCAGCGTTTTTTCCCGCGAACTAAGAAAATTTGCAATCGCTTTGGTCCATCGTCGTCTTCTTCCTTTCCACTTAAAGTCAGTCGTTCGTGTAAACCCAAGTTACCGAGCCGTGTACGTGACTCTCGTGGAATCGTAACCGAATACCTGGTGCCTCGAAAAGAAAACAACTCGATGTAAAGTGGTCTCAAGAACTAAAGAACGAGCGACGAAAAATATTATTCTACAAAAGAACGACGAGGGAAAAGAAGAGGAAAAATATGAAAGAAAAAAGAAAAAGGACGAAGAAGCAAAAAAACGAGAAGGGGAAGGGGAGGGAGGAATGAACGTAAAAGGGAGCGTGCGTTAAATAAGAGAATTAATCCGTCGGTTGCCAGGCAAGAGGCAGCTTTTAGACGGTTTAATTGATGTTAAACCGCGCTCCCCGGGGCCTCGCACGCGGCGCCATAAAATTTCTCGACGGACGTACGAACCGTTCGCTCTTTTGTTCTCGCGTCACGGTATAATTTCGCGACCTGCCGACCACAAATCCCCATAATCCGCCGCGCCCTTCGTGTACTCACCCCGACCGACCGACTGCACCGCTCTCGTAAACCGAGCCCCGTATATATCCGCATGACCGCAAACGCCGTGTTTTTGTCATTTTTCGTTCTGTCCGGCTCGAAAAACAGTTCCGGCCAGAAGAGAAACGCTAAGAATCTCGTAACAGTATTCGCGTCGTCGCGTCCCGTCGAGAATCGGCCAGGACGCTGCTTCGACGATACATGCTTCCCGGAAAAGACGGACACGGCTCGTCGTTGGATCGATATCGGTTCGGATGGACGGACGACGATCGCCATTACGCTACTTCGTGCACGTGCTGGAAGTTACTTCGATCGTTGAACGTGGATCATTCCAAGCGGCGACAGTGTTACGGTCACGAGACAGACAAGCGGCTAATTTAAATGCGTCTTTGTCGTGATTAGCCGCTAGAAAGCTACTACTTGGATAGTTGGTCTCTTTCAGGGAATTTAGTGAGCCGGTTGAAACACTTTATTTAGGGGCAACGAAACAAGTGGATTCACTGTGTTTCATCGCGATATGTTAGTTTCGATTAGTCACACAGCAAGTGTTTAAATTTATTTCCAAGACAATTAACAAAATATTTACAAGAAAGAGGTTAATTTAATTTCTAAAAACATAATTCATTTAGTATGTGTCTTTAAGACCATATCTAGTGTCACGTAATTCTTCGATCACCTCAAAAATATGATAATAATGTTAAAAGGGTAATTTTACTGAGTCGTTCGCGGAAGAAAATACGAGGAAGACAACCGATTCTTCGTATCCTCCATCGTAGTGTCGTGATGACCGATTTCCAGGTAGATTTAAAGCGCGCATAAACTCTGACGATATGAAAACTGCCGTTACATTTTACCAGCAAGGTCGAAGAACAAAGACCTAGGTAATTGGGTCGTAATTAAACGGATTCCAATACGATCCCATGTGTATTTGAAACGCTGATGAGCGAAACGCCGTCTCTTTGGCTGATAACTTGAAGCCAACAAATCGAATCGTTCATGACGTCGAGAAAACGAGAACGCTGTCGGAGAGAACGTGCGCGGCAGTCTCGTTAATTAACGCGTTCGTGAAGATCGACGGATTAGTTGATTGGCCGTGAACCGACAAAGAAATATCCTCCGGGTGCGCGTGCTTTGACTATTTCCATCCGACATACGTCTTTGAGAACACTACAAGCTTCGAGAAAAAAAGATATCGTAAACGAAATATTTATGAAAATTTTTTTTCTATATTACAACGGTATTATGCTGCTTTTCTAAAATTAATATGGATCTTTGATTCTTCAGAATTTGAAGGGAAAATACCTCGGAAACGAATATTTAAATTTTTCAATCATTTGAGAAAATATATTTTACTTGACATTTCATCTTCATTTGTTACTTGCTGAAGAAGTTTGACGAAGAAGAAGACATTTGTAAAGAATAAGGTCTTTTACAAGCCATAGCTCTGAATCAGTCCCTATACAGCGTTACTGCATAATTCGAATCATTTATTACATATCAAGTCACATAACACATTACAAAATTGTACAAAATAGAAAGTAATTCATTTTTTCAGTAACTTATATCAATTGTTTATTTAGAATAAATATTCTACTCCGAAACTTTAATCGTATGAAGCATTTTGGCTATAACATAACCATTTAAGCTTAGTATAAAATTAGTATCAATTTTTAAAAATTAATTTCTGGTTTAAATATATACGTGCAAAGCGGATCTAAATCGAAACGTTAACTTTCCTGGTCATCGTGGCTTGATTGACTTTTACGACCATCACTGTCTCCATATAATAACCTACGAACTCGAAAAATCCTGCTTCAAGCGGTGTAACTTTGTTCGAAGTTCTTCATCGCGATTGTAGATCACCTGAGTTTGACGAATCCAGTCACGGGGGAAAGTCGTTTAAAGTAAAAGTGGACAAGTCAACGAGTCTGACATGCGCAAAGCACAGGTTCTCAGAGTCTCGGTAAACTTAAACTGCGTTAGGTAGAACCGGAAGTTACGGGGTAGCCGTACTCGTACTTCAATTAACCACCTTTGGTAAATACATACAGGAATTTCGATACTGAATAAAAAGTACATAAAATTACTTTACTGTATTACTCTACTCAAAGATATAAAACTATCCTATTTCTATACGTTCGTTCTGCTGCGATAAGAACGCAGATCCAATTTTTAAGTAATTTATGTAAGCTAGGAACCAACTTGAAATCGATCAAAATCAAATCACTTTTTGAAACGTGCTGTAAATTCATAGTTATTGCATTTCTCAGTGTGACACTTTTTTCCTCTTCTAATAGATACAATCTAAATGTTAAGACTATCTTCTTGCAAACGCTATAAATACAAATGTTGGAAGACAGAAACGTTACATGTGCTGATAATATCTATGGTTGCTATAGTAGATTTATATAGAATTTTTTCTTCTCATTCTAAACGCCACATTAAATGTAAATTAATTCCTAAATCAATCACATGCACTAAGATTCCATTAAAAACTTTAAATTGAAATCAACGCGATAAAATTTCATAAAATTTCCCAGCAAAAAGAAAAGTAGAGCTACAAAAGAATTCTCCATGCTGTCGTACATAACCCGGAGCAAACTGCGAGTCTCCGGGTAACTACCGTAACAGTCGATTGCCGTCAACGCAGCGTAAGAAAAGAAAGAAAGTGCACAAAAGGGGTTGGCGATGACGCGTCGTCCGATAGCATCGCTCCCGGACCTTAAGCGAACTTCCACGACCCGATCGAATTGCGCGTTACCAAACTAACGATCGCACTAAAGAAGCCGACGGGAGTACAGAAACGTCGACTTAACGATCGACGAGTTACGATTTATCGACGTTTCCGCTAAAAGTTTCGTCCAATCGGAGTTTAATGAAATTCAAGTTCTGCTGATAGCGCGCGGGGAGAACTCGCGTACACGGCTCTCCTCGAAAAGTCGTGAGAGTAACTTTTATCACGGCAGATTGAAAACGATTCTAAGGAAGATATAAAATCATCGTTCCCTCCTTGCCACTCTTGGGCCAGTGACGTATATGGGTTAGACTCTGCTTGCATAACTGCGGCGATTAAATTAATTTATCGAACAATACCGGCGATGCACCGACGATGCGTATAATTCGCTTCGCCATTTTTATTTGGTATCTCGTTTTGAACGTTTCACATTCGAATACTGCGTCCTCCATGCGCCGTGTATGAAGAAAGTTACACGATTTCCAGTGGAAATGACTCGATCCAAGGTACTTCAAGGTAGTTTGGATGCGAGTCATGGATTACAATGTGCAAAGATTGTTTTCGTCTATATTTAAATAAAATGGAGGATGTATTCGTAATGGAACGGCTATGACGAGTCTTAAACTTGTTCAGTAATCAATAAACAATCGTTCAGGACACTCGTCAGTCGCCGATATTTTAGAAATTAGTAAAACATAATTGGATTATGGAACAAATATAAATACTCCGATTTTCATCTTTCACTGTGAATGAATCATTTATGATGCACATTCAAAGTGTAAAAATTTTAGCCTGAACGACGATTCGATACGCGAAGTATTTAAGGCGCGAATTAATTTCGAAATACTTCCGCTAACAATAACGATTCACGTACATTGGTTCGCAAAAATATTTGAACACGTACCATAGACATCTTCTATGTATGTCTATGCTTAAAGCGCCACGATTCTATAGCCACCGATCATCTATGACAGCTCAATGTCCAGCAGAAACGCATCTCGAAATGCATGCAACAGTCCTGCAATCTGCGTGGCAGATACGCAAACCACTTATAGGTATCATACAGAAATAAATTCAAAGATGCGATCAAACGCGATTCAATCTATCCGCGATACTTTAAAGAGCGATGTAAAAACAGCCGCGCGAGAATTCGCAGTAAATCAAGCCGGAAATAACGGGTAAAGGTAAACCATGCAACGACGAGTTCATCCGTATAAACCTCTCTGCTCGTCTAGCGGAAGAACGTTGCAGTAACGCGCGAGGATAAATAGGCGTGCGACCAACGGCGAAAAATTGAATTTTTTGTTCCCTGGTAGCTTAACCCGAACGAGTCACGCCGGGAATGAACTGTGAAAATACGCGAGCAAAACCGGACTTCGCCTAAAAGAGTATCCGACTTTTTATCAGTGTGTCGCGTGATTCGATACACATACATCAGTTACAGGCGAAAACGGGTGAACAGCAGCCCAGAAAATACGTGTTACACGTGGGTTCTTCAGCCGTAATGATCTCGCTCTTTATTTTCTTACTTCCATATTTCTACAAGTTCATTCATCGTATGAAAACGACAAATTCTACGGTAAATTCAAAAAAACAGTTTTCGTAACGTTATCGCTTGTTCGTATTTTTCAATTTATGGAGTTGATCAATGTGGCTCCTGAACGATTCAAATAGGGGAAAAAACAAAGTTGTTACAAAACGTTTTAAAGGATTATTACAGCGCTATTCGAAATAAGTATCTCCAAAGTCGATCGCGCGTTCGGAATAATTGCTTTGTCTTACATTAGTTATAATTGGTTTTTTCTTTGCGCAATCTAGTTCCATAGGATAAATCACTTGCATCGGATAAACTACGTAAAAATCTTCTGCAAGACTTCGGTTCCATCTTTCATTGTCATAATTAAGTATTCGTTGCAAATATCACAAGAAATTCTTTAAAAAAAGAAAACAAGATGACATCTCCGTAATGTTATTTAAACGCAAAAATCTTAAAGTTAAAAGCTCAAATTGTAAAAGCTTCAAACACCTGGCTCGTACACGCGAAACGACCAATCCATAATTCGCCCGCGAAATATGAAAACAGTGTTACGAAATAGCACGACATGGATGCGTCGAGTATCCGTCTAGTTATTGCGTCGCTAAATATACCGGCTCTGTGGAATCAGATCATCTTACCAGGGAGAACGGGACTTGCTGCCCGTTCACTTTGATCGACAGCACATTATCGCGTCGTGTCTCGCACTGTACCGCCCCAGTAACGAGGCAATTATCTCTATCAAGTACCCCCGAGTACCTTACGACCTCTGCGCTTGCCCTCTGCGTCTCCGAGCCAGCAGGTTAGTCTTGCTAAACACGAACACCGGATCTGGATCTCTAGATACTGAGACGTATCCTAGAAATTCATCGCTCGAGAAATTCTTCGCGAAGAGAATCGTTTCTTATCTGTTTTGCTATGATCGATTTCAGAGATTCATCTTACAGAGGAATTGAAATGAATTAAGAATTAAAGTGAAGATTAAGGCGACGAACCTCTTAGTGGATATTGACACGTGCGAATATATATAATTTCTTTCTAATTTAAGCGTGGCTTCAGAACATACGATAAACCTTGTCGAACGTATGAAATTATTCGTGGAATTCGCTTCAATGATAATTATTTTTTTCTGGCCTCAATACAATTTGTCTCTGAAGAATTATTGAACGCGGTATTACGAAACTGTAAGATTTAAGAGAGAACGTTTGCAATCGTCTCAGAAAGAAATGAAACTATCATCTCTTGAATGCAGAGGCATAGCTAGATACCATTTTACCATGAAAAATTACTAATACGCTTCCATAAATTACGCCTAATGCAGTTTACGTAGTACATAGTTTTTCGCAGTTCAATAAGAATCCTCAGCTTGTTCCAAAGGAAAAAGTAGCGCCACCACGTTGGCATTTGTTGGCAGCGTGTTTGTCATAGTTTGCACAAGCGCGTAAGATTGTCCCGTGCTCGACATGGACAGCCTTTCTTCTTTCGAGGTTGTTCCCTGTTGCGTTGATTCCGACAGTATATTAAACGGGGAGAGACATATTAAAATCCGTAAACGCTTGTTTGGCCGTGGGGCATCGACACCGTCGGTGCTCCGAGTTAAATTACTTCCGTGACGTTTGAAACGCGGTCGAATGAGGATCACTGTACACGGTAGCGTGTTTGCCAAGCACAGTAGGTGGCTTAATGAAGAAAGGAAGCTGAATCTCATTAGTCTTCCAGCGAGGTTGTCTTCGCCGCGACCTGTAAACAGCCAGTGTGCGTTCCGTTTCGCTATTTGTCGTTTCGTTCGGTTTCCCATTTCTCTATAGCAAGCTAACTTCGAGACTGTCTAACTGTGATTTTTTTTTCTCTTCTTCATTTTTTATTTTTCTTCTTCTTCCCTCTTTCTTTACAGGAGAGAATAGAATATTGGAAGTCGATAAACGTGATACATATCGCAGAGAGAGAAGTACTGACTGCACGGTGAACAAAAAATGAATACCGCCGGTAGCTTTCGTCTTTGTTTTTTAGATAACGTGGCAGTGACACGAATGGAACAAATGGGCAGTTTTTTTATGAGAAATTAGTATGTTCCTGTCGCGTGAGAAAGCGCTGTTAACGTCTAATAAGGGTCTCTTTTTTGGAAGAAGCCAGTCTTCATTATGTTTATAGGGGACTATAAAATACGTGTTGGAGCAGCTATCAGTTTATCCGGCTGATCTTGAAGCGAGATAATGGGAATCTAGACCGCCTCGAGGCTCCACTTACACCGTTTCAACGAGTGCGTAGTACCAACTGCAACGATATCTGCCTGGTAATATCAATAAAATATGACAAAGCGGAGAATCAACAATTCTGGCGAGTACAAGCAACGCGAACGATGATTAATATGTTTGCGAATAGATTAAGTGCTATGGATACGCGAAGAAAAATTCCATAAATTTCGACGTGTGTTTGTCTTAATGCCTTCCAGTAATTTGCAGCAAAATGGAAAGTTCGATATAGTGAATCTACCTAAAGCTGGAATTCGCGTTGCAACGTATTATAATTTTAATGAATCAAAGTTAATCAAATTACTACAGAAATATATATCAGCGTGGCGGTTGATTAAGCATTGCAAATTTTTGTAAATCTTGCAAAAGTAAACTGCGTCTGACGTAACTAGTTGTATCGTTTGTTTCTAATATCTCGTTGAATATGCCGCAAAGTAGAAACGTCAGAGATATTTTCCAAGGAAAAAATTAACGACATAAGGAAGGCTTGGCTATACAGCGATAGAAATTTTTCCGCTATCGTAGGTAAGAGGATTCCACATTCGTTTTACGTTCTGCACCGTATCATTAATCGTGAATATACGAATGTAAATCGCGTGCGTGATCAAATGAAAAGCAATTTCAACGTTTCGTTGTAACCGAGCCTTAACATCGTGTCAGTAAGTTCTCACAGAGACATGTTACAAAGTTGTAACTTGTAACCGAAGTACGAAGATTTAATGAAGCTAAAAGTCTCTCTTACCGTTGAATAATTTTCCACTACATCCTCTGTATCAACTCTTCCCCTTTCCTTCACCATGTATCAAAGCAGACCGCAATATCTCTACTAGAAACACCGGTTCTTTCATTTTCACTTAGAATTGAAAATATACTTTAATAACTTTCTTTTTCAATTTTCATTTCTGTATTTAACATTTTCGAAATTCACCTCAAATTTCATCTTACATTTAGAATAACCCGAGGAATCTACAATTCTAGAAGAAACTTGACCAAAATTCTACATTCAAGTCTCATTCCCCAAAATTCTATTTACTTTTATCAGAGTTCTTTTTCGAAAGCTTTCTCTCAATTTTTCCAAAGCTACTTTCCGATCTTTCCAGAGTTCTCCAATCTTCTTCTAAACCGAACGTTTCCCTCTCAGAAGCAGTAGCGAGGCAAGGGAACAAGGAAAGACGGCTGCGTTCAGTTGTATCGTCTGTCGAGACTGTTACGAGCGATCAGATAGCGCAGTGGTAGCGCATCCGTGCTTGCACACACGGATTTCGCGAGTGCTTATATTACGCATCGCCGCCACTTGCCTGCCGGCCGTGCACCAGGAAAATTTACTTCACGCGGAAACGTAAGCAAGGAGATCCGCGCGGCCGTTCCCGAGTAACGGCCTCGATGATATTTATACCGGGAGCAGCTAGCGATCCAGACCTCTTATCGAGGGTCAAGAATCTGACAAACTCGGCCGCCCGTTGATGAACGTGCCGCGTTCACGGTAACTGTCAGAGACGTATTTAATGCTAAACCAAGAATCGGAAATGCAGCCCACGCGTTTTTACTATAAATAAACAAAATGTTGAAAGTGAATCATGCAAATGGTAAGGGAATAGAAAAAGCGTATTTTTTTTTTTTTTAGGTTTCTTGAACATTTTTGTGCTATAATTAGACTGCGAATTTCTATGCATTTATAAGAAATTTGAAAGTATAAAATTCCACAGAATGTCCATAGTATAAAAAAAATATATAAGTCGTCTAAAGTATAATGTTTTCTATAATTGGTTGGTAAAATAATTTTTTACCGAGGTTCTTTCTACTTTCTTAATCATATTGTCAAAAATATGATTAATAAATAAAATAAATAAATAAATAAAAATCCACAATATCAAATAGTGATAGTAATGCTATAATGAGAATTTGAAGAGGTACGATTCTCTGAATTTTAATTCAGAATCGTTGTAAGAAAATGATAAATGAAAAGCCAACGAAGCAATGAAATCAAGCAAATTAAAGAATTATAATAGCATTTCGAATTTCCAATTGAGAGAATCACTTGTAAATTGATATTTAAAATTTCCGTGTAATGAATTGGATAAATTTCTACGAGTGAAATTTCTGCGTGCGCGTAGTGCGAAAGGAAGTTTGAAATTAGACATGGCATGATTCTGAACAAGGCTCGTGTTTCTTATCTTCCTCTCTACGTTTCAAATTGCTGTTTCCACGCCTGGAACGTGTAAACTTCAACACCTGACCGATTTTACAACGTCTAGGCTCAGCTCACTATTGTGATTATATCAGGTGTATATCTACAAAGTATAACATTTAGATATATGTAGAGCATAACAATTTTCCGACAGATGAATATGCAGCATCGCTTTACCTAGCGTAATTTCGAGCCAGTCACTTATCGACTCAGTCAGGAGCGACGTAACATGGAAATTCCTCCAGCATGTTCATCATCCACGTCAAGACAGTATATTCTTCAGTAGGATACAAAAACGACACATCGTGTATCTGTTTGAACGAACGAAGCATCTTTGCGCAATAAGAAATCATCGTAAAGTAAACGAGGGAAGTCTCTCAGACTCTGAAAATCCGGCCTCTAGATTTCGGTTATCGTAGTTCGGTGAGATAACCGAGCGCCGCTTAGCCACGCTAGATTTCTCGAGGCAGAGAATACGACGAGAGCTCCGTAGATCTCTGTACGCGATTTCGTCCCGTAAGCTGCTGGCTAAAACTCGTCTAACGCGAGACGACTTATAATCAAAGTTAAATGGAGCAAAAATCGCTCTGCAGAAAACACGCGATAAAGGCGCGGTGATTCGCGGTTGGGTATACTTGTTCGCCGTGGAACAGGCAAGATTTCGTCGAGGGAGCTCGCCCATTGCATTCACTAGAAGAAAGCGAATGGAACTCCAACCAGCCAGGAATAAAAAGGAAGAACGAGCCACTTCGCTGTCTCTCTCCTCTCCCTTTCCTCTCTCTTTCTCTCTCTCTCTCTCTCTCTCTCTCTCTTTTCCTTATTCCCTGGCCCATCTCATCTCACGACTAAAAAGGACTCGAAGATCTTGGGAGATCCTCGAACCAAGAGTCACCGTTGTTCCTTCGAATCGCACTCGAATCGTCAGGAAACGATAACTGGACTGCCGAATTTATAGCATCGAGTACCTTAAAATCAGAGAGACCTCCATTGTTATTGGTGTGATCCGATCTTATATAAACGTGTCATGTGTAACTGAAGAGACTTCCAATTGTTCGAGTGATCTGAGATTCGGAAAATAATTCCCCCGTCGATTGGAATAAATTTTATTTACTTTTAGGCGATGGAGTGTCGAATATGGAGAAGTCTAAGAAACGATAACGATCGCATATACTGGAAGTAGGTAAGAAATCTTTTCTATGAATGATTCTATCGCACCGATAAGAAGAAAGATATTATTCTTATGATATTATAATAAGGATTAACTTTAGAACAGTCGTTCAAAGAGTAGATATAAAAATTAATATGACACGGAAAACGACCTTCCAATTGTTTCCAGACGATATATGATAAAACAATCCAGAAGATTACGAGATCCTTTTACACCGTATATACGGTACAATTGCCCCATTGTTAAACCTGCAGGATTCAGTCGAATTATGTATGTAACGATCATTTCCATAATATATAAAGATGTTCACCGAATATCTGAGATTACCAATGAAAAATAATTAAGAACCGTAAATCGATCCAATTCCCTACCCCATGGATAGCCACGTAGGAGATAAACGAATCAATCGACTACTCTCTCGGGAGATTGTCGAAAGAGACAATTACGAGTCTTCTATTCGAAAACGCTCTTCCGTTTAACGGCACCTAAAAGTGGTACCGATAGCGGTGGAACACAAGGATCGCATACGGAAATCCAATGCGAGAAAGATTTGGCTTCATTCCAACTAATAGTAAACATCTTGACATCTCTATATTTGCGCCCATCTAAATTACGTTTTGTCCACCCCCTCAGTCAGATTCCCCATTTTCCATCTGCTCGAGGCGGGCCTGTCTCGCAGACTGCGCGCCTTGAAATGAAATCAGGATTTCCATTTAGTTCGTTCGAATCACCTTTTCTATCCTAACTCCCTAACGTCCTCGTATAACCGCGTAATCGTGAGTTCCTTTTCCCAAGTCACGTGCATGTCTAGAGATTCGCATCGATTTTCTTTCCTTTTCCCTCTATTTTCTCCCCCACGTGTCCCCTTACTCGTTGCTTTCTAACCGCAACGTTACATACGAGACTTAACAAGGCCAAAAAAGGCAGAAGACTCACCGACTTTGCACCATAGTTCCTCTCTTTTTCTCTATACACTGGACACTGGATGCTCGTATGTATGTGCGCGCGTATTTAAGTACGTGCCTTAATTTAAGTAGTGTACATACACTAGGCAAAAGGGAAAACGTAGAGACGTAGTAGCTCACCTGTAACAGAAAAAAAACAATAGCATTGAAGTTCAACCGGATTGTTTGGAAATCGTGGAATGACGATTAATTACCGGCTCTGGCTAGTTTAACGCGACCAATCCGCGTAAAAGCGTTAATTCGGAAATATGCTCATAAATATAGTTGAGAAATTTGTCCGTGCGCGCCTCGCAACAGCCACGGTCACCCAAGTTTTGATTTACCGTCGCACGTGCACGATTTAACACGTTAATTTATGTGGCTGTGATTTAACGATAAATCTCTAACCAATGGTAGAGACACAGAACCCTAAGCGCGTATGGACTGGCGAGAGCCAGTTAAATTATAGTTTAACGTTATTCGTCGATCTTAAGAAGCGATCGTCGCGGAAATCGCGACGAATCGATCTTTCCGCTTATCGCCTACAAGGAACACCGGAGAAATTAGCCAGCAAACTTGTGATTCGCTACTCGCGGAGAAGATGGAAATAGCACGGAACGATTTTTCTTCCGCGAATCGCACGATACGCTATCCGATTCATCGGAAAGCTTTCAAACAGTTCAACAAACGCAAAATTCCGCGAATCTCTCAACGTGTGCGTTCGCTAAACGTCGATATTATCCACGTTGAATGGGCTGGTGTTGGTGAAGTAATTACATCCGTAGTGCATATATAGCGCAGTGAAGGCAAACATCGAAAGTCTGCGTAAAGGAAAAGTACCAAGGAGAGCGTATGAGACTCTACTTCGTGACACCCAAACGTCGCGCGACAAGTCGATCGAGGAAATGCACCTGTTTTTTTTTAGATGAAAAACTTCTATTAACGCGTCTGTCTCAATTTATTTTCTGAGGAGAAATTGATCGGATGACAAGAAAGAGGTTGTTAATAAACAGAAGTTAAAAGTGCTCCTCGTTCGAGTTTCTCTTTGTAAGCAACAAATAGTGAGAAATGGATATAATTTTGATTACAGTCGGTTTTAATACTCTCTGTATTATGTCGGCGACTCACTATAGTTAAGAGAAATATAGTTCTCGTTTGATAAATAAAACTATTATTAATATACCTAACGTTGAGGAAGGCAGATATGAAAAGACGTAAAAAGAAATTCCCTAATTAAACTGTGACTGCTATTATACCATAATTTTATTTTAAGTAACCTACAACACAGTGTATCTCATTCGATAATCTTCAATTACTATGAACATTATAATTATAACTTGTTAATTCGGATTTAAATCTTTTATTGGAGTACTTTAGAATACCATTAAAGAATTAACATACAATTAAGAGACAAATACACAGATTCCCTTGCTCTTTGCTGCAATTTAACATTTTCCAAAACTATTCATTCTTTCCAGATGCAGATTACGTGGAACAGAACGCTCTTTCAAATTCCTACAGTTCCTCTTCAGTCACCAAAAAACCACGATTTGTCCGAAAAAAATAAAAGGATTCTATTGCTCCATCTCTTCAGGCAACATCTAGTAGAGTTGTTACTACGAATTCTCCGTGAAAAGCGTCACACAATCGCTATCACCCATTCGCTCGGGCAATATACGCAAATGAAGCGAGATACGATTGACCCATATCCGCGATGGGTGGTCGACTTTCCCACCGCGGTTGAGCACCACTGTCACCAACAAATGAATGAGTGTGGGCGAACACGTGACTGGGAATCCAAGCGTTGCCCCACCTTTGTCGTTTCACCCTATCTTTCTCTCTCTCTCTCTCTCTCTCTCTCTGTCATGGTCTGCCCCTTGCCGCCACATCCTCCGGCAGCATAAATGACTCTCGGCTTTGCCTCTTGTGTACATCGGATATGTTATGTGTGTGCACGCGTGTGTGTTTCGATAGTTAGGTGATGTTAGAACAAGGCCAGAGTTCTGATGGTATAAGTTGCCATAGGTAGTGGGCGAAGAGGGTTGCAACCGAGATTTGTTCGACTTCCGCCGGACCTCCACTTCCGGTATCAGTCAATTGTACTTTGTTTGTTGTCATATCGAATAATTTAGCTAGAAAGATTCTGTCTTCCTCTCTGTTCTTCCTTTTTTGATATATATATATATATATATATATATAATGATAAATTCATCGACTCCTAATCGAATGGAAAATTCACATTCTTTTTATGAAAATGAAAGACCGATAATACGAGTGAGATTATGTGGTTATCATCTTATGTTTAAACGTAATGAATCCCGAGTTACATCACACAGTCAATGTGTTCCATAAAAATCTCCTGCACGCTATTTTCATCGTTATTCTTCGAACATGACGCCAAGCGAACAACTCGAGGCAACGTGACTTTGAAAGTGCAGTCTCCTACTCGCAAATGCCGGTGCTCCCCCAGCGGATTCCCCTTTATCCACGACCCATCTACGTTTCGTAATCCACCCACGCCAGCCTCTAAAACTCGTGTATTGTCTGCAAGACGATGGAGCCAAATTCTGTTCGTGATTACACCGACAAATAATAACATCGAAAACGAAGCTGCGCCTAATTGCGCAATTACCCCAAGACTCTTCATTCCTCCACGTAATTGCTCGAATAGGTCTTCGTGTATCTGGACGAGTACATGCGCCTACGCGCGGGAATCTCGTATTAACGTTCGGAATTAAAAACTTGGTGACGCAGAAGCCAACATAACTAGATATCAAATAACGCGAATGAGAAAACGGAGTTTTCATTGTGGTCATTAAAATCATTCCACCATACTCGTCCTGCTAGCTCTATACTAATCGTACACATTTATAGCAGTTTCGTTTTCGACCAAGCTAGGTTTCGCCTGTTTGCAAAGAATTGTCTGCGATTGGGTGTAACGCAGATTGCAGCCAAATAATGAACTTTGGCAAAGCGGAACATCCAATATTCGGCCAGATATATTCCATTTTCAGGCAATTATCGGTTTATTTAATCGAACTATTAATCGAACCGACTCGTGATGTACAGTCACGTGTGCTTGCTGGTAAATCGTCGGCAAACGTCCGGGAAAACGCGAATCGGACCGATCGATATCGTAATATTGCTTTTATGGCAGCAGTTCGCGTGTTTCGGTAATTTTTCGAAATGTTACGAAAACGATTGTGAAAGGAATATCGATGGAAAGTGGAAACAGTCAAAGAACAATTCTGTGTGATTCTGTCTTGAAAGGAATTGCTTGCTTGTAAAGTAAGGTAAATACATTTAATGTCGCTTAATTTGAAGTCGTTAACTTTTCACTTGTCAGTTATTATTGCGAAGGAAACTTTGGAGAATGACGAGTAAAAATATTCGTCGGTACGTCGATAAATCGATGGTGGCGCAGGGCAACGAGTACCGACAATTCGGCCGTGAAGCAAACGCTTCGTGTGTAAACACCGGCGCCGATAAAGACCGTGACTGTTCGGTTCAAACTGATCTCGAATTTTTGAAAAAAGCGAACGAGAAGGGAAAGAGAGAATGAGGGAAAGCAAGAGAAAAATGCGACATCGATCCCAATCCATGGATAATACGCGCCTGTACGGAAATTAATTGCCCGCGGCCCGTCAGACGCATTTTTTTCACGATTCACCGAAACGGGTTAAAATATCTCGTAACGCTGGTTGGCACGAGATCGCCGCAATTAATGCCGTTCCATTGTTGAAGTCGCAGTTCGACAATCGACCGCCGCATACCGACAGAATGATGCGATGGAGTGAAAAACAGGAGGAAAGAGGGAATTGTAATTTATCGACGACATTATTGGCCACGTCAGGTGTCGATGATCGATCGAAAGTTTTGACGGAGATGGCTCGGCAGTTTCGAAGAAAAGAGGAGATTTATAACATGCCGAGATTCTCTCGAAGTACGTGCTTATGGAATATTTGTTGATGTCCTTGGATTAAAGTTTACTCAAGGTCTTCGCTCTAACTTTAAATTTCCAGCTACAGCAGCTTCTTGCTTTAAAGATTCTAATTAGAATTTATCGAACTACAGAAAAGCCTTCTAGATATAATAGATATAATAGAGAATACGCGAGGATGAGCAGGATAATTTGCAATTCGTCGATTCCAAACGACGATAAATTTCCTAAAGTTCTATAATTCTTACATTTGTCATGTACATGTACGCGAGCAGACAACTTAATTAATCCAATCAGAAAAATCTCACAGTCTTACAACTGTAATGTTCGACAACTTTCCAAAAAAGAATACAACGAACAAGATAATGATCACCCATCGATGAGGTCAACCAGCCAGAAGATCGGTCGAAGAAATCATTTCCAGGCACTCGCCAAGGGGAGAATTTATAAGGGCGAACTTTTTCCTCGGCTTGGCTGATATACAGCGAGAAAGCACGCGGGGTGGTGTAACTCAACCTCGTGAAACTTCCACAACGGTACGCACGAGTGGCCAAAACACACACTTGCTCGCATTAGAAGCACACGCACGTCCTGAAAGAGGACGTAAGCCTCGTAAAAACGGCAACCACTCGGGAGGAAAAAGGTGGTAGCAACTTCGGCGTTTAACTTTTACGCGCGTCGTTCCTCTGTTTCGCGCTCGGACGCGCGCGCACGGTCTCGTTCTTTCCGTGTTGCAACAGAAGAAACGAGATATAATCGCGAAGTAAAAACTACAAAGTGTTCAAGTTTCCCGACGTTGGCGATTTATGCACGAAACACTCGAGTGTCCCTCGATTTCCGTGGCACGGCTTACTTTCAACGCCGCGGCTGGCTCGTGACGCAGTACGTTACGCGTTGCGGATGAAGAAGTTTGTCAAACACGACACCGCTGTCCCGACGTTGAAACGGGATTTAACATTGTAACACTGTTACAACGAGTTTTAATCGTGCCAAGCGCCGTCGGGGAAAATATGTGGAGCGAAAGATCTGCCACGATCTCCTTTTCTCCCTTCTGCTCTCGTTTCCCAGAGAAACGACGAGTTTGAACGAATGCAAAGAAGAATGCATGAAAAGGATTTGATTAATTATTTGGTTAAAAGATGATAAGATAATCAGGATTCTAATCGTGCTCTTGCGATATTGTGACTCGGTCTTGTATCACGTTATAGATTATACTTTAAGTTTGACACAGAAATTAATCAAAATGGTTTAAATTATATTCTACTTAAGTTGTTCTACTTAAATTATCTTGTAGCATCCTGTATATGAAGAATGCGAATATAGTATCGATATCAGAATAATATACCGGAAGGATCAAAATGATCGATTCATAATGTATCATAGATATTTTATAGCTTCAAATGTTTTTTCTTTTTTTTTACGAAAGATAACGATAAAGAATTCCTTCCCTCGCGTTATATACTTTTGATATAACTTTCATTCTTATCTGTTTGATACAAGTTCGACATAGTGTTGAATTGAAAATTTTTCTATAATCATACCGTTCACCGATACCCATATTCCCCAACTCTGTACGCATGAAGGAAAAAAGATATAGATTTCGGGCTCTTATTTGCGAAAAGAGTTGGAAGTAAAAATCAATTCGTCGCTCGACCGGCGTCGAATAAACATCGGGTCTTCGTCTATGGGCTTCGATCCCCGATAACCATTTCCGCGGATCGAAGCAACCTGCTACCCCACCTGGCACCTAGCCCAAGATCAGTCGATTCGTTTTTTACCATCGGTATCGGCAAATTGAGTCGTGACGAGTCCCACCGGTGGTTTCAGTCGCCAGATCTCTGAAAATCCCCGGGGAGATCGTTGACCTTCTCTCGAGCACACTCCAAGTTCCGAAGTGGCTAAAGAGAGAAGGCGAACGCAGGAGTGCACGGATCATCGCGACGGAGGAACGAAGAGGCAAATATCCAAAGGGAAAGAGAGCCACGACGAGAACCAGAGGATGAGGAAACACATTCCATATCGATACTCTCTCCTGTTCGAGCTATCCTCTCGCAATATCATGCCGTATATAGCCATCACGTCTGATCGAACTGCTAGTTTATACCTACACGACTCATAACGATTCGTCCGAACGGAAAAGAGATCGACTCGGTCTAGTCGTATCTCGTTCTGTCTCACACCGTTTTCTCATTCAGCTTTTTATTTCTTCGATGGGAATAGTCTGCCTATTCTTCACTCGACAGATGAAGAAACCAAACGACTTCCCGCCTTCTCCTTCTTTCGTTACATCTTATTTCGCATCTATTCAAAACTGTCCCTTTCTGTTCGGACAAAATCGACGAGCCAGCCAATTCGACGGATTTAAATGCAACAATCTTGTCGAGCCGTGTTCCAGTAGCTCGATAGTAACCTACAATGGCCGATCGGTACAATTCATCGTAATGTAGGTTAAATTCTGCAGGATCTATCGTCGCTTTCTTCTGCCATCGGAAGATCTTCGGTTCCCTTTGATAGACGGGAGTGTCTTTTTACTCTGCACGTCTCCTGCGTTGTCGCATAAAGCGTAAATAGAGGACCATACTTTTTTTCTCCAATTTCTGACTTTTATCCAGAAGAAAGACGGGAAGGAAGAGCGGGGACGGAAGAAAGAGAAGGAGGAAGAGGAAGAGGAAGAGGGGACTTGCATTGAACGATTATCCGATAATGTTTTCGAAGCAACTCTGTCGTCCGCTGAATGCTGCAATTTACAGGCGCTATTAACGTTGCCTTATTTGAGTTAATTGGTTTTAATCTAGAACGCTGCATCTCATGGCTGCGTTGCCGGAATCGTAAGCCGCTTAAAAGAAGTGCTCGGCAACTTGCGCGCTCTTTCAAAATCGTCAACGAGATGTTCGGGCACCAGCGATAATTATTATCGATCAACTACTATCGACTACTATCGACGTGGGGATTATCCTTTGCTATCGTTTATTTTCCAACTTGACGCTAGGCGAAAGTCATCGCTGCTGCGTCGGGAAATCAAACGAAACGAATCTCAAGTGTAGTGGCGGCGCTTTTTTCCGTATTAATTGGTAATTACTTTCTATAAAGTTATACATCGCCGAGTGAACGAACTTTAATTAATTTCCATCGTGTATAATGAATGAAATGAAAGTCGATTATTTTTAAAGCGAATACGAAATTAAAGAAGCGTATGATAGGATTAAATGTACCACATGTACTGTAATTAAGTGTACGTTTATAAATAAGGGAAGATTACCATCTCTCTCTCTCTCTCTCTCTCTCTCTCTCTCTCTATCCCTCTTTAAAAAGAGTAAAACTTCTTTCACTTCTAAATTCTTTGCTTCTTGTTCGCACGGTGTAAGATCGGAGAAAGTTCAAGGCATTAATAACGTTCAAGCAAACGTTAATGAACGCTGAAATCGACGATCGATTCGCACTCGCTACGATTCACACTCTGCGGAGTGAAACGCGTAACAGAAATGTTACATTCGCCGTAATGTTGTTCCTCTAATTAAAAAGCAAGATAGAGAAGGGGAAAGAAAAGTTCGGCTCGCGGCTGTCGAATACAATTACGAATAGCACCGGCGCGGAAGGGAGATCAATCACGGCCAGTTAATAATCTTACGAATTGACAGTGTGCCATAAATCACTGGTCGCGAGCGTAAGAATGAACCGGTCGCGGCGGATCCTCTCACAGACGGGTGCGTGATTATGGTAACGGGTTTCCAAGTAGAAATCAATGAGATTTATGCGGAAGAAAAATATTGATATCGATTGGGGGAGAGCGTAAGGAGAAAATCGTGCTTCTATCCCATTAATATCGTATCGCCGTGTAATTATTCCGTTCGAATCGGAAACAATAAAACGCTGCCTATTGTACGAACGCAGAAAAATTAAGAGCTACATAAAATAGTATAAAAATAGTATAAACTTAAAATGATATAAAAATAGTATAAACTTAAAATGATATAAAAATAGTATAAAAAATGTATTTTCAATCATCTTTGACGTTGAAATTCACCGCTCGCCCGCCGACAAAATATTAGCCTGGCTCGTTTACGTGATTTCCACAGCGTTGCGCCACGTGTCGTTACACATTCCCTCCACAGCTCATGCTCCTATATAAAAGCGGGCTGTATTGTTTGGTTTCCGACAAAATTGTCTTCATATATTTGCCAGATTTTACTGTGCAATTTTGACCCAGTTCTTCTTTGAAACGCGTACAGTTATCAAAACATCGAATACTATCCGGTTGACACGAACCTTTTCCATCTAAATGAATTCTTTCTGCACGACGATTTCGCCGTTACGTTATTTCGAAAGAATATGAAAAACCATGTACTTGGCTTTTCTTTCCCTTTCATCTTTTTTGTACAAATGTTTCCTTTCTCGTTTCACAAAAGAGCGCAGAAAGTTGATCTTTCGTGGCAGAGTGATTTTTAAAGGGATTTATACACTTCCGGATAAATTGCATGAGCCACAAGCTTTTCAAATTTCTCGATTGTCGACAAGCGTCCATTGTCGTTCCGCTGTACTCGCTAGAAAACGTCGGTCGTCGCGCTGTCCTTGGAGACTCTTAAAAGTTGCAGACAATTTGCTCTCTTTCTATGACCACTTTCTTTACGCCGCGGCCGACTCGTGGACAACTGGCTGAAAAATTGTGACGAAATTCCACGACACGAATTGCGTATCGCTTCGCTGCAAAAATATAAAAGTTTCGGCAAACTGAACTTAACTAAACTCGTGTTACGCTCGATGATATTGCAGGCTGGTAAAATTTGGTACAGTGGTAACTGTTACCGAACGCCGCGCCACGAGAAATCTCAAGTTTCTTGGTGATATTTCTTTAATGTCTTCATCATCGTAGATCCTTGTAGAAAAAGAAGTTTGCGTGATCAAAATTTTTTTGAAGAGAGAGTAATAATAGCTCACTTCATCGTAAATATGAAATTGTATATTTTCATAAATAAGAAGTAAACGATTTCTGAGGGAACGATCTGGCATTTTCTTGATTTCAAATGGTAAAAAAAGAACGACTGTGATACTTCTTTTTTCTAGCTCGAAACCAAGCTGTGTCAAAATTAAGCTATAAAAACGAACGGCAACTATAAAAGTTTCTGTTTCGCTATATTTCTAGATAAACCTCGACACACTTCGAAAATGCATGTAATAAATTCTTGTAAAGCATTTGTACGAAAACTGTCGGATTCGGTGTATAAGTACTCGATTTAAAGCATAAAATTCGAACCTAAGGTACACCTAAATTGTCCATTGATCCTTCAACCATTCATACTTTTAAGAGTGTTAAAGAATATGTAAGTATTTTAAAATAATACAAAAAAGCTTTCTCTATATATAATTATTCCACGTAATAAAATTGTTAATCCACGTGTATTTTCTCATTGCAAATATTCAGAAGAAACACGAATCAATCGCATCCTGTGTCTGTCATACCAGAATCGACTGTCGTTAACTATTTTTCGTAAGCCTCGGCCCATTTATACGCTCGTTCATTACCACGCGTTGCCCGTAATTAAACGAACGGTTAACTTTAAAAAATGTTTTGGAACCGTGACACAGACACGCCGCCGGGTCGAATGGCCATAAACCAACAACGACCACGGTGAATGCCGCCTCTCTCTTCTTCGTTTCCACGCACTCTATGACGAATCACGAGATGATAAAGTACCGCTGTAAGTACTGCCACTGTCGCAATTTTAGTAAGACGATACACGCGAATTCGAAACACATGTGTACGTGTCACACGACTTACGACATGTCTTTCCGAATTAGACATTGTATAACTCATTTCCGAAGCCGGGTGTCCGTTTCCTTGTTTATCTTGTTCCTGTTACGTTTATACGTATGAAATGTTGTTTGCTTAAATAGAATTTTGATCACACGTAGTTTCTTCAAAACGTCATAAATTTAATCGGAGCAATTTTTTATATAAAGATCAACGTGCTTTGACGCAACGCAATTTATGTCATTATATCTAAAAATTGTTAAAATACAACCATTAGGGGAAACAATAGTTTATGTATATGCTCCAACTTGATACTATGATACTTTTATCTCGCTTGTACCGTTTCTGCTAAAATACTTCTTTTTCCCTTCCATCTCTTAGGTTTACAATTAGATCCACTTTCTCGTCACTGTTTCGCAACGAATTCGTCTCTTCTCGGTGTGTATACGCGAAGTAGTGCGTTTAACGCGCCCGTTCTCGTATTTTTTCACGGCCGACGTCTCATAGAATATGGCGTTCCTGAACGAATCCTTTGGCAAATGTTAAAGTGGCTCCTTTACACAGCCTTCGCTCGGCGGAAACTGCGAGTTCCGCAGCGGTGTTATAGTTGCGTTGATTTTCCTTGAGTTCGCATCCCGGGATTCAAGAGATATTTTCCTGCGGAAAAAGGGGGAACACGGTAACTACTCGGGACGCGCGGGGCTTCCTTTTAACGAGTGTCGCGTGAGCGTCAGAACGAGAGTAGAAAATTCAAAGGAATACGTCGGCTGCGGTGTAAAACGAAATATTAGATATAACAAGCTCAACTTTCTATTATATTTCTTGCGGACAAAACGACGCGATAAGTATTTTATGAGTACTGGAGTATAAATGCATTCTATTAATACCTGTATTCTACATATGTATGTATTCTAAGTACTTAAATATTTTATGAGTGTAAATACTGTTGTTCATTTTTATGTCCTAATGCTGTACTTCGTTTACTTTGAGTTAATTCGACTATTATATATACATATAGATACAATACACGTTATTTGGTTTATTTACAAGCCAAATACTTAAAGTTATCCTACATACGTGGCGAACTTTCGTATCTGTACCTATATGTATATCTTACCACATATGTATGTATAATAAGTTTACGTACGCTCATGGAAACCATTTGAAAACCACCCTCTGCTTGAAACTGATTACCATGTCCTTAACAGCTGCTCAACCTCTTTCGCTCTACCCCAAACACCTGTTATTCGTGCGAGAAGTTCATGCTTCTCTAATTATCTCTGTACTTGCAGAAGAAACACAACTATTTCCACATTTGCATCAGATCTTTCCTGCATATATGTAAGAGTATCCAGTAAAAACACGACAACAAATTCACATTCTGGTATAAAAATCGACAGAAAGCTACAAATAAGATGACTTCGATCTATATAAAGAAATATAAAATATAAATCACCAAATCGTCATCATAGATCGTTGATCCATAGACTCAAATTTCACAAAATTTGCAATACGACGGACGGCAAAATACGCACTGCGAGAAAAGTTCCATTTTTACGAAACACGGCAAAGATTCTTCCACTCCAAGAACATGAAACAATCTTCAGTCGCATTCTTCCGACCAATACCATGTGTCGCAGAATTAAATAATTTCTTTGTCGGAAAATCTGCGGTCCCAGGTACAAGTCCGCGTCGAGACAGAATGTCTCGGTGAAGTAACGAATGCACGGCGTTCGAAGTTGATTGCAAGTAGCCTAATGAATGACGGGGACGTGCAAATGATGATTAACGAAAAGGTAGCCAAAGATATTCACGAAAACGCGCTGAACGGCCGAACGAGTAGTTTCGAGAGGAAGAAAGACGGGAAGAAGAAAGGGGAATTCAGTCGTTGACTACGTTCAATGGACGACCGGAAATAGATTGCAAAGTGTTTTAAATACAGGCTCCGTGGAACGGAGAAAGATTGCTAAGAGTCGTACACGCGAGATGCGTGTTCACGCCTTAAAGCGCATCACTCCGCGCTCTCAGTTGAAAAACGGGTTGGAGATTTTGCTGGTGAGAGATAGAACTGGTGAAGAAGAGACAGAGAGTAGAACAGAGACAGGAAATGAGGCCAGCTAAACCGATATACACCTGTGAACGACTGTTTATTATGCAAAGCAAAAATTCCGGAAGATAAACAGGGTGGAAATATGGCAGGAAGTAAGAAACGAATCGCTCTAATTCTATTTTAAATCCCGGTCGCGTATCGATTGAATTCGTTTCCGTCCTTACCGGTGAAAGCTTCTGCGAATGTATTAGAGTTAACTCGGGGTGGAAAATAACAATTTGACTTTCGGAATAAGATTTCGTGAAAGCTATAGACTTAAAAAACTGTTTGTATCCTAAGCTTACATATTTAATTTAATGTTATCAAAGAGATAATAATTTAGCTTGACAAAAATAGAAACAAGAGGAAATGTCAGAATAATTCATTACTTAAATTACAACGAATGAAAACAATCAAATATTTGTGCTTGTAAATAGAGAAAATGAAAAATAACTTTTGCAAAAATTAATCTCTTAAATACATTCTGCTTGGCTTTACACTGACAGTAGACAAATTTTTGTCTTTCCATATCTTTACTCGTCTTGCAATTGGATTTCGAGAAAGCGCACCACGAGAACGCCATTCATTAACGAAGTTGACACAACGAACATGAAATGGAAAAATCTTGTAATGGAAGGATGAATGAAATTTGGAAACTACAAAAATTTTTGTTATACATATATACAGTTCGAAAAATAACGAAAATCACAAGTTCAACCACTTGTTATTTATGATGTGTTACACGTCAATTTTCAACGAACCTCCTTCCCGGCCTAAATTTTCCAAATCCCAATAAAAAAAATCATGTTCATGGAGAAACGAAAACCCACAGCGTTAAGCTGATCGCTTAAAAATAAATAACTACATTTGCATTGTTGCGTGGGGAAGAGTAACACTCTCCAAATGCATACTAGTTAATATTCATGATGGAAAAATCGATTCGAATTTTTAATCCAACTGTTAAACCAATAATTAAAGGTAACAAGCGCCATTGGAATTTTATGCATCGCAGGATACAGTACCGAATTTTTATACTTTTTTATCGTTTTTGGAGTGTGTAATAAATATGTGTAGAGTATCTTTTCGTAGAATGATAATATGTAAGTTACTTTATTTAACTGTAATACACCTGTTATTATTTGAATCAAACTAGACACAAGCTAACAATATATATAAACATGTACCACCATAAATGAATGAGATTCAACTATTACAGCCAAGATTTTAAAATCTAGTTCGATAAATAAAAAGCAACGTAAGATAAAATCCTTTCTAATTAGATGATTCACCCAGCAACATTTTAGAGCAGCTATTGTGCGAGAGATGACCTATTCCAAGCAATTTCACGATTGAATAGCTTCCATTATTGACGAGAATAAAATAAAAAAAAAAAAAAAAAAAAAAAAAGAAAACGAGGAAGGAGGATAATTACTTGGAAACTACATACTTTTGAGGATACAAACAGACCCAGACGTTGGTTGTTATTGCGCTGCGCCATGTGACAATGTCTCACCATGGCGGACGTAAGCAATGTCGCGGAATAAAGGAACAATACGCGGCAAGAATTCTAAGCCATTCGTTATTGTCGATATAGACGGTCGCGACAAAAAGAAGGTTTTGACGAGCACCGATCGACCGCACTGAATCATCCTACGGAGAGACACAAGTTACCTCAAGTAGAATATTTTTTTATGAATCACGAAACGGCACAACGAGATCTTTCCTTGCTGTATTTTTCCTTTGTATTCATACCGGCACAGTGTGCGCGACCGTTCTTCGCATCGTTTCAATTCGATATCGTTTAGTATGCATCGTGGAAAACATGGAGAAATAATGAAGAGGAACGAATCTTCGTGTCTGATATCTTACTAAGATTTAATCGGGATCGTACGATTGAAACGTCTTGAATTACAATATTCGTTTAAAAAGATCGGCATGTTAATGTAACGTAGTAGAGACTTGTATAACGTAGCATACGACGAACAATCTGCAGAATGTTTCCGAGATAACATTAATTTTAAGTAATATTTAAGATGGAAAAGATAGATGAAAATAATATTGAAAAGACGAAAGGGAATAAATATATCTGAAATGTTGTTACAATACTCGATTCGATTCAAATGAATGATTGAAATGAACAAAAGTGACAAGATATGGTGAAAAGAAGTCGCGGCATTCGCCGCTGGCAAAATCGCGTTTCCTAAAATTCCATATCGTATAACTTCTAACGGCGCATTCCTCGGTTTTTCTTCCGGGCACGCTCAAAAGAACGCGTATTGTTCGGCGTACTCGCTATCCAATCAACTTGATCACGGAAATGCAGTTTGGAGTTGCTCCGTGCATCTACTCCAATCTTCTCTCCTGCTAGCAAGTTCCGTCCAACTCCGCGCATATCGTATTTGCAATTTCTCTTTCCCGCGAGATTCCCAATACTTTTTCGCGTTCGTTGCGTAACACCGGAGGCAAACTGACCGAAGCACGCGAAGGGAAGACTCGAGAGAGAAATGGAGAAGATCCGCGAGCGAACGACGCTCAGAAGGAAAAAGAAACGAAAGGGAAAAAAATTAAAAGAATCACGGTCGAGAAAGTTTCAATGGAATAAACAATTAACGAGAAATTCTTCTGGTCTTAAAATTCCGGCATATGCGCGGTTTGGACTTTGAACACGTTCAGTTCCCGCGAAACGCACGGTTGCGACGCGGTAGAACATCGATGCGAAAAAATCAGACGCGCCGGGCATAAGAGTCATTTCGACACGTTATTTCGCGGACGACAAAGAAAAAAAAACAACGACGGGGAACCCGATATACCGAATGACGGTGCAGGGAAACGAGGGTGCGGCGCCAACGAATTTCTAACAACGCCTAATTATGATTATTTACGCAGAGATTCATGCGAACCGAAATGTCTCTCTGGCCCGGAATATGTTTCGACGCGAAATTTTCCAAGCGCTACGATTAAAGATCAAATTAGTTTCTAGTTGCAAGGGTACTTGAAACAAGCTGTGGAACTGATCGCGATGAAAGTCTATTTCAAATCCTAACTCGTCGGTTTCAAAACGAGAATATTTAATTCGTGCTGTTTTACAGGTTTTGATGGTTACATTGCCATACAAATCATGTTTATACAGTAATGATATTATAGAAAAGAAACCGTCTTACGGATTTCAGAAAGCTTGAAATATGTTATCAAGATCAATATTTTGAACAACTTTTTCTTATACGCTGCTCGATTCTCGTTTCTGAAATGTTCACAAAAAATTTCAATCAAATTTAGGTTCCATTACGCTTTGCTCCAAATTCTTAAATCACCGCATTTTTATTTAGCACAACCTAAATTTAATTCATTGATACTAATGATCTATAATATAAATAAAAAGAGACAAGTCAATGGTTTATGGTAGGCTGGGTAATATTAATATCTAGTCGCCCATGAGGTGGCTAATAACAATTTAATATTTAAAAAGACATAACATTAATATTAGTATTAATAAGAATTTACGAAGTAAGATATAAAAAAATCTCAAATACTTCTGAAACTGTTTTACCATCAACCTAAAGCATCCAGTACATATACAGCCAACTCATTCGACATTTTGCAGTTCTTGCTACCTCCTGGTATGATCATGAGTGGTGTATGGGACAAATATATATACATATCTACTTACTCTAATTATTAGTATGTACGTGACAAACAGACAAGTAAAATATAGCGCAACATTTCATACATCAATAAATTCATTGAAAATGATTTCACGCTAAAGTTACAGGCCGACTAGCAGCGGGATATTACCATAGCTCGGTCAGATATACTCTTTTCTATATAGTTCTGGAAAAGTTAGCTTACAGCGCTGAATTTTATTCATTCATGCAATCTCCAATTTTTCCGAACTAGTATCGAAGGTATGCCAAGAATTACAATAATTATAAGCGACAAAATCTCTGGAATAATTTCTGGAAGCTTTCTACTTGGAAACGGCACCCCTTTTGGGAAGTGTTCACCGCAATAGAGTCACGATAGTCAATAATCCTGAACGCCACGTAAAACCGGGCATTGATATGTAGTTACATATCTGAATATTCCGTGTCAGCGTCTACGTGTACGAGCTACCTAATCTTTAGGGTAAATCGACACGTCAGAATATCGGCATATTTTCTGCCGCGCAGACCCCGCTCCGCACCATGAACCTCGTCATCCGCGACGAAATTACGTCGGTCACAGTTTCGCGTGATATCGACGTCAAAAAAAAAAAAAAAAAAAAAAAAAATCCGCGTGAACCACCCATTGCCGCTTTGTGGCATAATTCAGGATATGTTCGGGAATTCAATAAACCTACCCTCTGATTCACTCAACTACTCCAATTATAAAATATCGTCGTCTTTACATAGAAGATTATGTAAGATTATATTAACATACCATAAACTATAGAGTACGATATAGGATTGCTACATTGACTTAGAAGCTAAGATAGGTTTGTTAACTTATCTCTAGAGCTATTATTTATCAATTTCCATGACATCATTTTTGACGATATTTCATAGGGCATCGATAATGGGTTATATTTTAATTCATAGATAAAACAGAAGAGTAACCGCTATTAAAAGCCCAAATCTTTGAAAATAAAATATGTATACGAAATACTCATATTTTCCGGACATTCGTCAATATCAAAGATTCTACAAAGAATACCTGCTCTTTCGTTACAATCGCCGAGTATTCCACCCTCTTGGCGAAAGGAAGGTTAAATGTCACCATCGAGTATCTATCAGAATCTTCAAGTACACATCTATCTAACAAAAACTATACGTTCATTCTAAACGCTTCGTCAAATGAAACGTGAAACTTCACACTTTCTTACACAGATCGCACCATTTTTATCCCTTCTCTACAGTATAATGTAATTTCCTAGATCCCGAATATACAGGAAATAAAAAATCATTAGACGCAACAAGTGGCTCAAGTATAATTCCATACAGTAATTAATTTCGTAACTTTATAAAAAGTTGTCAACATGAACACGAAGCAGATACAAGATGCATCACGTAGAGAAGAAAAATGATGCTGAGGACGTTGCAACGAACAAATGCAACAACCAGACGTTCGCTCTGGCCGAGATAAAGTGACAGACCGTACTGCTTCGCTAAGAAGCTTCGCCGATAAGATTAGCCGACGGATAGGTCGAGCGCGATAAACTCTTTAACAACCTCGTCACCGCGAAGACCAACGCTGTATACACACAAAACCAGATATCCGGTCGAGAGTCGAAGCGTGTTACGCGTCGTGAGATCTTTATCCTCCATCACTTTTGACCGTGTTAGTAATTCATCAACCGAGTGGTTCTCGGTCACATTCATTCAAGAAACTGTGACCTGTCCACGCTGATGTTTTTACGAACGATTAATTCGCAATATTGCTCAACAGCTAGATTATAGAATCTGAGAGTAGAAGTTGTTGTGTAATAACATTAGAAAAATTGTTTGGTAGTCATTCATGTCTTAGGATGATAATATAGTTTTTTGATTAAATAAAAGAGATTTTCGGAAGGGCATTATTATTATTGCAGTTGGTATTGTTATGTGTTACAGAGAAATCGAAAAGATGTTTGTTTTTTATTCATGCCCCAGTTATCGATTTAACAGTGAGAACGAGAGATTTTCGGAAAATTGAATCGAGTAGACGCACTTCTACCACTATTTTCTGCTAACTGTTTGTTAATAAAAAAGTTAACAGTTTATTGTAAATCTCGAAGCGTAACAGTATTATTATTAATCCTACTGCTGTAGCTGAGAATACTACATACAAACGAAGGCAAACAGGGCTACAACAAACGAAGTTCAGAATCATCTATAGGTATACATTTCTAGGTTCTAGACATGTATACGACAACTATACCTCATAGTACATAGGATCGTTAACTTTATTATTCCAACGATAAACAAAGCTAGCTAATCGCTTTCTCGTAGCCAAAGACAAGTAATAAGCTTCTCCGAATTCCCGTTTCTTTAATTACGTAACAACGCAATACGTAACAAGGGACGCTATAAATCCAGCGCAACGGCACAATAAAAGTATTTGCATAATGCGAGTGGCGCAGCATTTTCACTTAACAACCGTATCCCACCATATTTCGGCGAAAACGCGTATTCCCCCTGACATACTAATAAAACTTTTTCGCGGAAAGAATCGCGCTCGATTGTAAGTAAACCATCTCGACGTAATTACTCCGAGATGATGCCATTACGGAATAATGTGATGTCCAAGGCAGGCTCCTCGACTATAGGGGAAATACTGATCAAACAAGAATCAAAGAATAAAATTCACATCGAGGAAAGACATTTCAAACTATCGTTTCGTTTCCCGCCGTTACCGGAGAAAAGTGAACAACCTCAAACCCCTCCCTTCTTTTTGTCCAGTATCATTCTCAACCTCTCCAAAAATACTTGGAAACGTATCGACGCAGAACGAACGATCCAGAAACGGTCGAAATAATCGTTGCTCTTCCCGGCAGTTATTGCCGATTAAACGGGAACGCGACTCGTCGCCGTGGCACCCTACCTTCTCCAGCTTGCACGAGAAATACGACGAGGCTCGTTGCTCGTAGGAGTTCGGTGGGGTGTGAAAATCAGCGTCGTCAGCCTCTCGTCAGCTAGCTCCCTGACAGAAGTGGACGCAGAACGTTTACACCCGCGAACGCACGAGAACCTGTATATACGTTGCACAAGATGCACATTCTTCATCCGCTTGTGCGTCTCCCGCATATGTGTGTCTCTATTCATATATACTTTTGCATCTATATATATACGTACACAGATACGTCAACGCACGTGCGAAAAAGGGTGTGCAAGCCGAAAGTGCGAGCAACTAGGAAAGATGAGAGTATGCGAAAGAGATGTACACATACAAGACGAGGACGGTGAAGAAGTGGGAAAGAAAGGGTACGGCGGAGACGAATGCATATGAAACGAGGAAGACAGAGCGAGGATGTTTCCGGATGCGAGTGCAAGAAGGAACGAGAGAGAAAGCCGGAAGGCAGAGTCGGTAGGATCGAGAAGGACGGAACAGGAGGCGGAAAAGTGGGAAAGAGAAGACCGGAGAGGATCGAAAGTGGAACGAAGAGGCCGCGAGTCTGGCGGGAAAAATCAATAGCGGTGAGCCGGCGAACCCAACCCGTGCAACCCTCTCATTCTCTCTCTCTCTCTCTCTCTCTCTCTCTCTCTCTCTCTCTCCTTCCATTTCTCTGACACTCTCTCCGTCTTTCTTTCACTCTTTCCTCCTTCCTCCACCCACCGATCCCATCCCCTACTACTGCCTCACTTTCGGGGTCGAACTGAAACCTCCGCGCCCACACGGCCGCGCTATCGTAAGCTGCGACCAAGCCTAAACCATCTCCTGTAGCGTTTTACTATCGCCGACCCTCCACCACTGTATCCCTCGTTTCTTAACGTTTCCGTCACGAGGACCTGTTACAAGGTCTTCCCTTCGAATCCCCGCTAAAATCGCATACCGTTCGTTTCGACGGGCACGATTTCACACGGACGAAGAAACTCCAGACGATTTGGTTGTTCTGCTTCTCCACCGGAGCTTTGTTCTCCATTTCTGATTCCTGGATTTGACTTATGGCCAGTAGCTACCGGAAACTGATCCAAGTTCAGGACCGACCTTGAACGACTACAAGAGGAGAAGTTAAGAAAAATAATCTCTTCGTTAAGAGATTGGAATTATCGAGAACGTTGGAGATATTAAGATTTCTTAGAATCGATTACAAGGAGAACAATTACTCTATTAGAGGAAGCTTAAAGTTCAACTTAAATTGAACTCGATACGCGTGATCGATCGCCACGTTCCATTCTATCCGCAATGTACAAATGCGATTTCTCTATACGTAATGTTATTCGCTCAAAGATCCTATTTGTTGATTTCGCGAATCAGAAGTTTGTTCGTGAAGCAACATTGTGTAGAACCAAAGGAACTTCGTCCAAAATGAATGAGTAACAGATCAATCGACACGAGGAGAATGCACAGAAATGGAAACGCGGTGGAAACGCGAGACGACTATTTAACTAAATTCACCGGGTCGTTGGCGTGACCACCATGTGTTGCCTCTGGGCATTCCCTTGCTGGACGCTTGTTCTACAAGTGTTACGTCTGCACGACGAACGTTGAACGCCATAGCGAAATTTGAATACAATGAACTGTTTTGAATTTTTATTATACTGCGTACGAGGCGACGCACTGCAACGGATTCTGGCGGCAATTAAACGTTAGTCACACTACCGTTCGTTTCCATTCGCGAAATGAGTCGAAACATCCTTCACGATCGATCCTTTGATATTTTTCACAGATCTCTGCCTCGTAGCGAACGAATGTACAATTGTGTGCATGCAAATTTAGTGCGTTGTTATGTGAAAAGAAGAAAGCAAAAATATTTATATACAATACTGGAATATTGGATTGTTCTGCGTTTTTGTAATGAACTCTTGTCAAATAACAAAATTCCAGTTCGACATACAAATAGAAACAGTAAATACAATGGTAAGAAATAGAGAAATTACTAGAGTATCTGATCGTAATTATTGATTAAAAAGATTAATTTTGAGATATTAAAAAACACACTATGTTCATTAATACAAATGATTGTGGTTCATCGATATAGCCAACAGCTACATGTAAAACAAAAGTAATAACCTCGACGCTCGATAATGGACGATTTCATCAAACAGAAGCAGTCCGACAGTCATGCGATGATGACTAGAGAACCGTGCAAATGCAACACATTATTCTAAAAGAATCTCATTTGAAAAGGAAGTTTTTCGTGCCATTGATGCAATTTAATCATTTCTCCGTTTTCTGGACTTGTATGTATTTCTCTTTCTGTCGATCAACGAGCGAAAAAGTGTTTGCCGAAGAGAGAAAGAAGCATTGCAATTAAGTCGGCGCCATATCGAATGCACGTGGAAATTATGGTCGCGCGAAGAAATCGTGATAAAATTGAACCGTGAGATTTCGATTATATTATAATGGTTCATTATTCGATTTACGAGATTTAAACGGCGCGTTGCCATTTGCATAAAATCGCGAAATTATCGGTGCATTACTGTTTCCACGCCGCGCGGTACATATAACCTTTTTAATTGCTTTTGATATGGAGCCGGCGGCGCGATACGCTTTCGTAAGTCTATTTCTCGCGTTCCCCGTAACGCGTGCTATGTCAGAAGACAACGACAGCCGATGTTACACGACAAAGATACGATTAACAGGCAGCCACGTACCGATATAGTCCATTAAATCGCAATCACAAATAAATCACGTACGACTCGTCGAATTTTAACGCGACCTCTTTCTTTTATCATTCTTGTCGATACCCGAAATTAGCACAGTGCGTTTGGCCGCTTGTCTTCGTCGTCGTCGTCGTTTCGCATTTAAACGTTACGACTCTGTAAATCGAGCGAGCGAAACGATTTACGATATGCTCAATTATGTTACTATGCTTGTGAAAGTAATTTACATTAACTCGGCAATTATTGGCTGTTCTTTGAATAGAAACGAGCAATCCCTATTAAAATTAATCTTACGAAGAAAACAAGCGCAACGCGCGTTCGAAGTTCATAAACTTACTCGCTGCTACGAGTAAAAGTATAATTTAATTTTCAATCGCGACAGTGTATGTTAATGACGTCAAAGGCATCGAGAAACACGTAATACGGTAATCGTTACTTGATATTCGGTAATCTCGAAGGTGATGCAAAAAAGTTCCCATTGAACTGTTATCTCTCACAGCACTGTAAAGTTTGTGAAATCCAATGTGCTACGCATACCGTTTGTCCTGGCAGATTTCAATAATGTAAACATTGGTTGTTTCGCGGATGGAAAATCAGGCAAATAGTTGACGAAAGTTTGCTAATGCACGCCACTTTTCCAAGCCCGTTTCCTCCAGCTTCTACCATCTCTCTGCCTTTCGAGCCGGTTACACATTTATAGGGTTGCTTTTCGCAGCAGCTGGTGCCATGTGCTGAATTCCTGGCCGAATCAATTATGTAACTTTCAATTTAGCTAGTAGCGAACGGTCATCTTGACGACAAGTCGTAAGGGCTGGCCACCGTCCGTGTAAATTTACGAACTATCCGCAAACACGATTCTCCGCATCTCCGCTGGAATTCGATCGATTCGAAACGCCTCTCCGGAACGTTTCTCTCTCTCTCTCTCTCTCTCTCTCCCACTCTCTATCGAATTCTCCGGCGAAATTCTTTGCGACGAATCCAATTAAACGTGCGTGCTCGCTTCGACTGGATCTTTCTCTGTAAAGTCTATGTAAAATGTATCCTCGTTATTTGATTACGGTAAAAGTTAAACAAATCGACGAATTCTTCTCTACCTTTCCTTTTTATTTTTCAAGTAACAATTTTATCGAATAAAATATTCTTATAACTCGTAATCTACTTTGCAAAGAGTCTTTTCAACTATTCAAATTCAATGCGGAGTGAAATCAGTTCGAATCTCGATAAGGCAGCCTTACAAGTAATTTCGCCGAAACAGAACTCGAACGAACGTGAATTTGTACGTGTAATTTAAATCCATCCTCGGGTGGGAGTACATGTACCCATGAGACATACGAGAAACTACTTCCACTTGCGTGGTACCGCGTAAGTTTCCAAGGGAAGCAAAGTGCTGCAGCTGATTGGTAACTAGCAGAAGTTTTACTCGAGAATGAGACACCGAGTTTTCCTAAGAATTCCGCGTTTGCATTCAACAAAATTGAGTTAGTGCTTCCATGAAACCTTCCAAGCTTTCATCTTTAAATTCAGATTTCCAAAACTGAATATAAGCTTACTAGACTTCATGATAATAACAATTACCTTACGTTAAAATAATAATAAAAAGTAAATAAAATGCAGTAATGTTTTTGTATTGTATTTTCCAATCGTTGCAACACCTGTTTCAGTATCTGAACGCTGCTTCTTCCATTGTTAAAATTTTACTTCCTCGATGTTCCTGTGTTCTTTTTTATCGTTGCAGTTTCTCTTTTCTTGGCAAGTTGGATTTTCTCATTTACTAGAACCCCCATAAAATCCTCTCTATGGCAGAATCGTTTCCTCGAAAGAGAACATTTTTCGAAATTTGTTTCACTTTGGTATTTAAAGCTCCAACAGGATACGGATGTTAAAAAGATACGCACTTTGACAACTGTAGATCAAAATACTAATATACAGTTTCCTGGTGACTTTTTACGATACAAGAGAATGTAATTTACGCGCGCTTCGTCCCATGTCACGGTTTCTTCGAGTAAATTCATTTCTTCCTTGTCAACGTCACTCCTTCCTCTACTTTTTCAGACAATAATCATAACGGTTTCAAGCGACAAGCATAACTTATGACGTATGCAATTATTTCTCGGCTAGAACGCAATCGTCAGACGTTCTACGTTGCCTGCTTTTGCCCACGATTATGATTACATTTTCCCATTCGACTTGAAAGCAGTATCTTCATTTAAGAGAATAATACACGATTATGCTCAGCTATCAACTTGTTACATCGTTCTGAGATTAACGTCGCGAAAATCTATTAACCGTGCAATTATTTTTTTAGCAAAAGAAATACGATGGATCGTATTCTTTCTACCAAGGAATAACACTGATGTGAGCAAAGTTCAGAAGATATTAATGAACGAAAATAAATTAGAAATTTATCTTGATTTTAAAGTAATTATGCCGGAAAATATAAATAGCACTAAATAATTATCAAGTTATATTTTAAAGTGGCGAGGGCGGAATAAAATTAGTAAGATCTTTGTGCAAAATAATTTTTCAGTACTACATACGAACGATAAAAAAAAAAAAGCATAGGTGACAAACCGACAGACTTGTGTTGATTTATACTATCAGTATACGAGGATCAATCACGCAACGGTTTATTCTGACCGTTCAATACGTGACATTCTTGTTAAAACCTATCCCGTATGATCTTGATAATCAAGCGAACTGATAAAGAAGATCGCGTGTAACTTGCTCGAACACCTTCGACTTTATTATAATTGTGTGCACTGCACGCGATACATAGCTACGCAGCTCTTACAACTTATATTAAACAGAATTCTATAAAAATCCAAATCTCTCGAATCTTTTAAACAGGATTTCTCTGCATCAGTGATACTACGATCAACAATTTTAATTTCGAGATATAAACAAAGAGGGAACACATAGAATTATGTATAGAACGAATGGTGAGTAGATGGGAATTTGTTTGAAACACAGAAGAGAAAAATATCAATGGATGATTGGATCGAATGAAAACTACAAACATAGTATGTTTTATTTTTAAGAGATGAACCCTATTTTATTCTATTGTTCCATGTATCACTATTATTAAACACATTAACTTGTATTATCGAAGAGACCTTTTCCGAACGTAGAAATATGTTTGAGAGACACGTGACACAGTCAATGAAAGCCACAAAACAATAATCTACAATGTAAATCTCATTTTGTAATTTCCCTACTATTCGATTTATCGTTACTGTTCAATATATTTGTATTATCGAAGAAACATTATTTCGAATCCTGAATAAAAATTGCAATTTTGACGTTTGTAGCGGAAATTTCTCAAAAACCGCCATAAAGCGACATCAACGGCATCGTATGGAAAATTCGTATGTGATAATGTAATTGTTCGACCTCGATGTCGGCATCGGGTCATGTTGTTGTCGCTGTAGAATGCAAGTTAATGAAAACTGGCTTGGAAACCGTCATGCGGAATGACCAACCATTTCTGAAGTTCTCGCATAAGAGAATCGTATATTTAGACGACAGGAAGTGGCGCTCTAACGATGCGCCGGGACCTTTAAGATGTTTGCTTGAGTAAAACTTGTGTGACGAAATAGACGAGGAAGTCGCCCTGTGCAACCTCCAACCTACATCTGCGTTCTGACTCGCGAGAAGCTAATTAAAAGTGAAAACCGCTCGAGCTACTTTTGCATGACCTTCGCGTTCGTCACTTTAGATCGAGGTAAATGAACTTTCAAAGATTTTAGCGACCTGTATGTCACTAATTGTAAGAAGCCAAAATGATTGACGATGGCTACTCGTTTGGTTTCTGAGAAATTGAATACTAAATAGCGCATTCTGGTGTTAAAACGATGAAATTTTCAGAAAGTTTGGCTTCAACGTATAGTTTATATATATCGATTACAATATTTTTAATGAATTGGCCGTGAAATAAAATAATTGAAATGGCGAAATATTCTCGTTCATTGCTATGGAAATTGTCTAAAAGTTTATTTTACTGGTTAAATTCATAACGTATATACCCCAACATTGAGATGTCTAAGTTACGAATACTTTTGCTTGGTTCTATTACTCGGTCGCTTCAAAGAACACACGCATTCCTCGAATTCTTATTTTCTAAACACCGCCATCTCGTTCAAACGAGAGCGCTCCTCCGATGTTCCTAGATTAAATACTGCGTGTCCTCGTTTTTGAACTATTATACAGCAAATTTAACTTTACAAAAGTTCCCCACGATAGAGGGTAAAAATTACTTTCGCTCTCGCGCGAAACTTTCATTGAAAATTTCCCTAAATTCCTGTATCATTTTATGTAACGGAAAAGAGAGAAGATTAAAGAGAACAAGGTAGAAAGAGTAGAGGATTTCCAATAGGACAACGCAATTCCAGCTATTACTTCTCACAATGAAAACGTAAAACAAGAATGTGGGAAAATACAGGTAGCAGCGAGATCGATCGGAACGAAATCACAATTCGGGTTAATTACACGTTCCTTCTTCCCGTGATAAAACAAATCGAAATTCGCGTCGTTAATGCACAAAGCCCTAAAAGTGTCACTGATTGACACTCGCCGCGTATCAATGGGAATTCGTGTGATGCTTCGCCACCAG
This sequence comes from Bombus fervidus, assembly GCF_041682495.2. Taxonomy (NCBI): domain Eukaryota; kingdom Metazoa; phylum Arthropoda; class Insecta; order Hymenoptera; family Apidae; genus Bombus; species Bombus fervidus. Next base: position 839,660 of record NC_091523.1, on the reverse strand, counting down.
GGATAAATTACTCGAGTTCAGTTAGCTAACTAACGATGTTAATCAACAACGATGTAACCGGTCGCAATTTAAACTTCCGAAAGCTTGTCGTCCGTCTGGGATCACGTGTCCTCTCGTGCGTGCTACTTCTATTTATACATACTTCGCGCGCTAACAATGGTCATTCTGGCGATTAAAACCGACATTGTTTCCCATTAATTCAATGGATTAAGGTCTCGTGGCAAAGGTTCGTAAAATTGTTAATTCCTATCAGTCTATTTCTTAGAAATGCTATCGGCTATTAGTATCTTTTTTCTTTTAGATTTCTAAGATAATATAATATTCTTGCTGTTAGATTCAATCGTGCAACGATCGTGAAATTGAAGCGGCCGACATATAACAAACTATTATACGTTAATAGCGATGAAGATATAAGCATAATTAGCTGATACGAAAAGGCAATGTGCGAGGCAACGACGAGGCCTCGTAAAGATCGTCGTCATACCGATTGCCGGTGTCGGAAAGTACAAAGTGGCAGACGGCATATCGCTCCCGTGCAAACGTCGACGACATGGTTACGTAGAAACTTTTATGGGGTGGCAACTCGCTGGAATTCCTAACTGTCGACGAGCGTACAGATCGCTGGTTACGGTCAGAAGCTCGGGCCGTTTTAAATTTTCAAAAACAGACTCCGGTTCCGACATTGTCGCAGTCGTAATCGTCGCCATATATCGGCGAATTCCTCTTTCCCCCCCCCCCTCCCTCCTTGTCTAGATGTTGCTGGTAACTTGCACTTCAGAAAAGTGAGTTGCATAATGACAAGTAAGGGGAGAAGCTGGTGTCTGCGACGCGGTTCGAACCACCTTCTCCTGAAATCCGAGAATCGTCTCTCTCGTCGTTGGAATTTACTTCACTATCTCCCCAATGGTTCGTGCGTTTCAAAATAAAGAAAGTTTGTTTAACGTTTGCTGCTCATTTGTCGTATTACAGTATATCTTTGCCTGCATTCAGAGATTTTGAATTCTGAAATAGAGAAGATTTCGCTCACGATTTAATTTATTGTAAATCAATAAATCGATCAATAATGTGATTAATCCATTGATAGATATTTGAAGATATTAAGAATATTGTCATATATGATGAAATATGTGCTATATTTTCTCTTGGTACACTCCTACTACCTCAAGACCTTATTAAATTCCATTCCATTAATTAGTTTATTCAGAACACCAATCGTCATACTAAAAAGATCTATCTGGTCTTTGTTATTTCGTACGAGTAACACGACTTGTGTCTACATAAATTAGACAGATTAACAGAACATGTAACAGTAACGGTATTTAAGAACTAATGCACGCGATAATGCACAAGTGGAAACTAGAATTTTAGAGGACGAAGTACGAATACGCTACGTTTAGAAAATAAAGCGAAAAGGTAAGTGGACTTTCGAAATGTGTGCGTGGTACATACGTAAGGATGACACTTTTTAAAGACGAACAGTGCGTAGCGAGAGAAAGTCTAAAAAGTAAAAGAGTTTTAGAAGAAGAATTCACTGTGTGCGATCACCAAGAGAGTTTTAACATGCGAAGTGTATTTACAAAATAGTTTAATCGCACATATCTCTTTCGCTACTAATCAGTTTCCCTAACTGGCACGTTAATTAAAATACCAAATTCAGGTTCTCCTATCGAACATGACTATATAAGGATATTAGCACATCTTCTATCAACTTCCAACCTGGTAACGACATTTTCTACAAAACGAAAATTGATTGAAATACAAAGCAAAAGTTCACTAAATATTATTTACGATATATTTCAATACTAATGATAAACAGTAACTCTTACATTAGCTTCCAAACACCGTTATTACGCGTTTCATAAAATGAAAAATTGTTCGAGACTGGTTCGTTAACGTATCCGGATAGTGTCGAGCAGCGACGATATTAGAACGCAGCGTCACGTAAGAAAGGCTCATGGATGCTTAACCCTCGCATGATTTATTCGACAACGTACGCCGCAGGTACGGCCTTGCCTTAAGCCGGGGAAACACGTGTAACCATGATGAAATTACGTAACATTGTGTGCGCTCCCAATTTCCGTAACCTTCCACGCGCGGTGGCCGACTTTACGAGCTGTAATTTCTGTATCTGTCGGCGTGTCTCTTCCTTTTGCAGTGCATTCCGGCAGTACGACATGCACGTTTACCCGTTCCAAGATGTTGCTAGATAATTCCTGAACTTTCTCCCTTTGTTGTCCGCCACGGGGGACGTATCTATTGACAACCGGCACACTAGTTTCCTCGATTATCAGCCGCTTCTGCCCGCCTTTCTTGCGAAACGTGTTCATTAATTCGTTGAATACCGCTCGTGCTATTACTGTATTTCACCGCGACCCAACAACGTTAACATACAGGCACAGATAAACGAAAACAAAATACGAAACGTTAATTCTTTCCTTATCGAAGATATTACTTTTTCTTCCAGATATCAGACATTTGCAAACGCACCTCGATACCGCGATATAAAACAAATTCTCCAACCTTTTGTTTCTATTCCGTTTTTATATTGTGCACGTTCAACTGCCTAATTAATAATTAACGTTTATCGCGCCAATTATGGAAATTTACGGTGGTGTCCTTTCGGAGATAAAAGGAAACCGACCGTGGAATAGGATAATTGCTAGAAAAATGAATAAAAGAATCATCAATCACTAAAAAGGGAGAAATGGAACAGGCTGCTGTATACTCTATAATTATTAAGAAACTGGTTCTTCTAATGACATAGTGATAAGGAAATCGGTCGTTTCTTACGACATATCTCGGGAAACGAGCGACAAGTTCTGGTTGCTGCGATCGCCACGATTGAATAACAAATCGTAGATAAAATTAGCCGCGAATTGTCGTTGTTCCGTGCGGCGTAGGCCGCGCTAACGCTTTCACAGCTCATTTGACTTATTATCGCGGTAATTATCACAACTTTATCGTTGGTATAATTCTCGCATAGCTCTCGCGCCATTCCACGAGCAGTTTATTTTACCAGCGCGGCCTTTCAAGCCTTATCCCGCTCCTCTAATTTCGTTGCGCCAAATATTCTTGTTTATTTTATGCCCTGATTCACTGACAAGCAGGAGAGTTCGCCGACTGCACAACTTCCTCGGGACCTGTGTTTATCTCTGCCGGATATCGTGTACCTCCGTTCGTTCTTTGCAATGCATTTCGACGATCATTCACCTCTAGTATCATGTCGAAATTCCCTGTTTATATTCACCGTTCTATTACATTCCCGGAATGTATTTTGATATGGAGATGCATTTAACAATAGAGCAATCAAAGTAAACTTCCCAATCCTTTGTCCCTGTATGAAATTATTGAAATCGACGCGTACCTCCACTATCTATTGAGTAACTAACTACCCATTCTACTATTAGTGCTCACTTTTAATGTCGCGTTTGTATCTCGAATGAAACCACGTTGATTCCTATCGATATCAGGTAAGCAACTCTAAATTAAAACCAAAAATAACCGCATAACTAGTTTTTATCTTGATATCTTTTCTAAACGTATCTATCTCTTTATTAGATTATAAAATCTAAAGAGAAGAATTCCTACCTTGAATCTGCATAACTCCTATTAGATACGACTGGGATAATATTTATAAATGCAAAAGATCGAGCTGCAACGATTCATCCACAAGAACTTCAACGACGAACATTTATTTCGTCATTTATTTCGACTAATCGCAATTATCTAAGTAAAGAAATTTCCTTAAATTTATCGATCAATTGGACTTGTTTGTATCTCTTGTTTCTTCGACATACCGAACATAGTAAAAACGTCGATCAGGCGCACGATATCTTTGACCGTTTCTTCTAAATAGTATCTTCGGTTTAGTTCCGGAGTCGTCGGTTCGGTTGCAGCTCACGGTTACTTTGCTCGATTCCCTTTGTCTGCAAACCGTTTCTCGTTCTCGCTACCATTCGCCCATCAACGACAACGTTAAGTGACTAGACGACCACCTAACTCAGTCCGTGTCTTTTCGCAGCCGCGTTCCTTCACCTCGCAATTTCTTCGCCAACCCGCTCCTTCTGAGTTATCTCCGTCCGATTCGTTCTTTACGTTGCAGACGTCGCGAAAGTATGGAGCAAGCACGATGGTCTACATGCTGCACACGAATATCGAACGCAAATCTCGTCGGCGACTTTCTTTTCATAGCCTTCTCTGGGTCCACGCTGCTCGTTCCGTCCAACGTTACCTTCCGTTGAGATTCATCTCGTAGGGATTGACGCAATTCTTCCGAATAGAGTAAATTGTGATCGCTTAATTCTCCCTTATTTTTCCAACAGTTTTACAATTGTTCTATTCTACCAAAATTTTTTGAAAAATTTTACGGGACACTACATTAGAGATAGAACGATGAATAAATAAAATTCGAGAAAATCTAACAACTGTGGAATTATTCTGGAAAACCTAGATACTTCTGCAATGCGCAAGATTCCTTTTTGATTCGAAATTCTGTTTTTCAAATTCCAATTTTCTTATAAAACAACTTGATTTAGTTTCTTAAGACATATTTACGGAATACTTATTTTCCCGTGACCAAATCGTGCAAGCTAACGCGGTGACGGTCACAAATTTATTGTTGTTTTAAACAGATTACCGCGTATCGATCGAAAACCCAGTAGCCCGTAGACTACCTCCGGTTCTCAACTTTTCTTGCTTCCATTCACCGGGTAATGAGCGCATTAGCGAGAAGCAACGATTCTCGACTTTACCGATTTTTCTTCCTTCCCTCTTTTTTTTCTTTCTCTATTCTTCTTTTTTCTTTTTTCCTCGCGACAACTTCCTCCCATTCGTCTCGGTTTTGATCTCCACGACCGGTCGCGGCCATTACTTCGTTCCTGAACAAGCTTTCCAGGGACATTTTAGTCTTCGAAGAAATGCGGGAAATACAAGCCAGACTATTTCAAGCAGACGGAACTAACAACTTAACGCCTCGATAACGCCGCGCGATGACGAGAATCACAGGCATAACCGTAAGACGCAGCTGGTAAATAATTCCAAGCCGTTCTATCCGTTGTAGCGTCGTACCGTGATTGCGACTGGAGGCCATCAATCGTTCAGTTGCGATATTTCCAACGTGATTCCCGTTTCTCGTCAACTAACTCGGATAATAATCGTTTAAGATAAATTTCCTGAATAATTCACGTAAAATTGTATTAACCTTAATCTTCGTAAAATATAGATAACGTAGTGTTTATTATATTCGAGATACTATCTGTCTAATAAATAGAACTCGCGTGTCTCTTATTCAAAGTAATTTAAGCAACATGCATAACTCGGGGTTACGAGACGATGAAACATTTAAAATCCTAGTTATCACCTAACGCTGTTAAATTTCACTGATGCCAGACACACAGGATAATACAATGGTCGTGCAATAAATAAACAGCAACGTACAATAGAAATGTTTTTATATAGCAGCTCAGTTACGATATTTCTTCGATAAGCAGCCGATCGACCGAAGGAAACAAACTTTAATTCCAACGTTACGCGAAGCAACCTCCTGAACTATGACATGTACGCAAACAACTCGTTTCCGAACTCGGAAAGAATTTTTCATTTGCACAGAATCACAGGCACTCGAAAAACAAATCACTCGGCAAAAGGCGAGAGCGTTTCCAGTCTCTTTAAAATATCGATTGAGAATGAGTCTCTGGACCTTCTTTTCTTTCTCGTCTTTTCCATCTCTGTTCTCGTTCGGTTGGTAGAAGAGGGTTGACATCGAGGCAGTTGAAAACGGATCTCCGTGCCGTAGGGGCGTTCGAGAAGAAAAGGAGAGGGTGAAAATAAAACCTCGCATTCGTTACTGGCAGCTAGAAAGCGAAAAAGAAAAATGGAGAAAGAAAGAGACGGGGATCCGTGGCGAAAGGAACGTCAATATTCACGAAAATCGGAATAAAGCTGAAAATTTCATCGCGGTTGGCACGCCAAAGCGTGGATAGAGCTTCTGGCAAACAACTGGCGCGCGCAGCAACGAGGGTACATCATTCTAAAAATTAGAAAGTTCGTAGCGCGACGAATAATTCAACGGATCGTACATGTTATGAATCGATGACGCGACAGGAAGATAAGTGCGAACGATCGCGAGAAAATCGAGTTCCCTCGATGCCGAGAGGAAAAGGAAAACCGAGGAAAAAAACCGGTTACTCGGTGACGACTAGAGTTTCGCGGTATTAAAGTACAACAACATTTTCTAATTGACAGTTTCTTTCGATGAAACGTAGCTGAACTTGTTTCAGTTCAATTCGAAATTTATTATCGCGTTGTTGTTAAACGATTTAAATGTCGACTTTGTGTCCTTGTGTCGTAGCGAAATATCGATACAAAGTTAAATAAATGCAGTGAGCATCGGACTAAAAAAATACGAAAGTCATGCCGATAGTAACTTTTCTATTTTATCTTCATCAAATAATTTCCATGAATTACGTTTTCGTATTTCTAACAAGCGCACGGAAATGCATACAAATTTATGCCCTGACCTATTATCTCCAGAGCTACGAAGTAATTCTTTTTAAAATACTACATAGACAACATTCGTATAGCGAATTTGAAAATATTTCCATATTATGCAAATGGTTGGGACAATAATCGGATACCAGACGAAGAAACCCACTGTCATACATAACGAACATCAGTTAAATCCACATAGGTGTAGCAGAGCGGCGTACACGTTGCGCCCAGCACGATGCAAGAGTCCTTTATTAGCATATCGAGCTATGCCACCGTCTGGGGTGGCGTCGATAAATTCCCGAGTTATGTCAACGCAGATATATCGCCGGCCGATCGATTAGCATCGATAGTCCTACCCGTAGGAGTTAGCTGTTATTGTTGCTCGCTGCCCGCAGCAACGCTGCCTGGCAATCCGTTTAACCAGTTTCTGTTCTATTTCGAGGCGCGCGCTACCTCTAAAAAGCGATTCAGTCCGACAACGTACGATCCTTCGATGGTTTTAAAAATCCACAAACTCACTGTGAGATACATCAAAGTCGAAAGACGAAACACGGAAAGGTACGCTATACAGACATATTTTAAGATAAACAGAGGAAACAACGGTTTTTGTTTCGATTCGAGATATAGTTGGACGTCGTGGCTTTCTCTAATTAGCGATGTGACGTATTAATTAATACGGAAGTCTGTATCATAAACTAAATGTTAGTGCCGCCATTTAATCGGGAGATTCGACCGCGGGGAGGGAAATTAATAACTTCGCCGCGGCGAACCCCATTCCGAACCCACCCAGAACGTCTAATCGATATTCAATTTTACGCCATGTGCTGTCTAGCATGACTGGCGTCGCCGTTCCGATAGCATCAATTATCCTAGGCATCGGTATTTTGATAGATGACATAATTCCACGGCGTATATAATATTCTAGCTCCGCAACGTCACAGAGAAATAGTGCTCCTCCGATTCATCGGGAATAGCTCGGCTCGACTGACGCGGTTGTTCCGTTCAATGGGTATGCGGTTGAACGGGAATTCAACTTCGCGACTACGCGTATTGAGCTACCGGCTCGTGCAGACTGATGAAATTAATGTTAATGCAGTTCAGGTAAACTCTGCTTCAACCACGCTATCGAACACGCCCCCGACGTTAACGTCTACTTACGAGCCGAGGGTTCGCCAACTTATATGGATTTGGGCCTGCCGATGGGAGAGCAAATTCGAATCACGGTTTCACGCAAGTACTAGGGTTGTTTGTCTTCGTTTGAGAATTGTTCCACGTCGCTTCATCGTCGAGTAAGCGGAAGAAGAGGAGAAACACGAAGATGGCTCTGGAAACTATCATTTGACTAGGATCGTTCGGGGAATTACGAAAGAATAAAAATTCCACGGAGAAAATTGCTTTTGATATTCTATAATCACTCCGAGGAATGTTCTCCTCCTCTTTAGATTCTCATCTGTGATTCCGATCGACAACCAAATTCCCAGTTAAACGAAAAAAAAAAAAAAAAAGAAAAAAAAAGAAAAAGAAACGTTACCTAACCAACGCTGCCTCGGAAGGTTGGCTGCATCGCGTCGCAAAGCGCAATCTATCAAACTCCTTTCCGCAAAACTCCGCGTATACAAAGTTATCTTCGAAGGAAGAAGCCACCCAAAGCAAACCTCAACTGTTCTCCCAAGACACGGCCAAACATCATTTCCCTCGGATCCCTCCCAGCTCGCGGAAATAGAAAGGAGAGAACAACGTCGTTCAAACGGGGAGCAAAAACCTCTTCCGTTGACTGATCGGCCACGAACGTTAAATCTCGTCGACGAGATCCACTCGATTTGTTCGTGTGCGGCACTTTCGACGGTGGTTTTAAGCCGCAGACTTCGGACTCGGGAGAGGGTGAAAGTCTCCGAACACGAAGAAACTAAGAGCAGATGAGACGCGGTGCTTTCGACTGGCGGAACGAGCGTGCAACCCAGCAAGCTTTACGCTCTAACGATAATCGCAATGACAAGGTTTTAGCGCGTAATAGGTTGCGGATAATTATCCGTAATCGGTCTTCCAAGGTAGCGGCGGCATTACTGGCGAGGGAATGGATGTGCATCGAGAACGAAGGGGAAAGAGAGGCGGATTTGGTCGAGGGTCGAGTCACCCAAACGAGAAACATCGTTCCGAATACAGCGACTCTCGAAAACAGGAATTGCGCTGTCTAGTTCATGTGCCATTCGCTGCTCGACGTGCCTGTTCACTTCCTGCCCTGCTATCAAAGACGAGTTGGCGACTTCGTTCGCGCATTCAATCCGGCTGTTAAACAACAGTTGTTTGTTCGTCCAACCTGTTACGTTCGGTACTATTGCAACTTTTATATTATTATTCTACATGCTAAATGAGATGGAACAGCGAAGGAGCAAAATTTTGCCCGAAGATTCTTCCGACTGCTTGTTTCTCGTTGAGCATAATGAACAGACGTTCCTTCGTGTGAAGTTAAGCGAACATTTAAATTCTAAATCATGATCGCTCAGCCAGCATCGACGAACAAATGCCTAGCGAACGACTTTTCCCGAAGTAACCACAAACTATTCTCGAAACGTGTTGCGCAATGGTTACCCATGTCCCGTCGGAACGCTAAATGCTCGTGTTGCAGGCTTATTTCCACTCTCTTTCCGCGAGCATTAATCATAAATACATAGGGAAAATTCGTCTGTAAAATTAGGCGTCGGAGTATAGGAATTTTACCGATGTGGCATAGTCATGTGTATTTTCTTTTCCTAGGTATAGATCTTTATAGTTTGCTTCAAGATATATGTTTAAAAATACCTGACTCTTTGTAATACGACTATGGAAAACTTGTAAACTACTTTCGATAAATAAGTCGCATGTATTCGCAAAAAACGAATACATTTTACAGCCACGATTTGAGGATAGTTTTCGTTTACCACTTAAAACAAATAAAATAACAATAATTTAATACAAGAATAATAATATTCTCTGAGAAAATAATTTCTCCTAAAGCTTGTTCTCCTATAGAACAATCTTGTTACAGATACTTCATTTTCACAGGACCAATTTTAAACGATACGGTGACACGAAGAAAGAAGGCATTCGCAAGCCTCTATTCCCGCGACGCGTCCTCGACGCTAGAGCGCCATTCACTCTACAATTGGACATCTCGTTTAGGAGCGTCCCGCGCTTTATTATAAGACAATTACCGGCACCGGAGCGGCGTACTAAAATATCGTCCTTTGTACACCACGACACCGTTTCCGTCCGCAATATTTCACGCCGATTTATCTCCAGACCGCAAAGGTTAAATTCGATTCTCAAGCCGAATCATTTATGAACAGCGGTTAAGACGACGACACTTTCTCGCCGATGGTAGCGGTGAGGCGCTACGCCGCGAGAAGGAGAGACGGTCCGCATTAAGAACGTCTAATTAGAGGCAGCGCTACATTCATTAAGAACACAAGACGCCAGAGAGAGAGAGAGAGAGAGAGAGAGAGAGAGAGAGAGAGAGTCCCTTAATTCTGCACCGCAGTTTCGTCTGATTTACGTCCTCGTTGTCGCTGCCGCTGCTACTGCTGCTGCTACCACTAGCCCAGCATTCGTACGACTTCCTCTTCTACGTCTTACGGGAATAAGCCCCCCAATGAGGTTATCGAATACAATTCAGTACACGACCCGCGGGTATGGAATCGCTCGCCTACCTAAGACACGCACCTAACCCGCCCTTTCCTACGTAATCTACGTATTTTAATGCCGATAACGTTCGACGAGAGAAGCAACGCTGCTAAAGCGTTTGCCGGAGGAATGCGTAACATGGCTTCTTAGCAGGCCCCGCGAGGGGATCCATTTGGTATTTTATTGCGTTCCGGGATTCCTCTCGCTCTTTTCCCCTACGTGTAGAGGTGAAAGTGTTTCCCATCGACCTGGCAGAACGATACTGCCGGTTCGATGCTTATCCTCAGGGATAATGAGGGTGGAGTAATTGGAGTCGTTGTTCCGATGTGAGAAATAGCGTAAGAATGAGGAATTCTCTTTAAAGCTTCAGGTACTTTTAGCAAAATACGAAAATTAAATCTTGCTGGGATTTTTGACTGAAATATTGTTGTTTCGAATAATATTAACCGCGTGGTCAGAGACGATGTTTTCTTGCGATTTTGATCGAAGATTAGGTCAGGTTAATCGCACTACTTCGAATCGAGATACGCACTCACACACATCGAGATACGATGGAAAGATAGAAAAAGAATGAGAAGAAATTCGAAAATTCTTGCTTACGCGAACTAGCAACAAGAAACTATCGACATTGATGAAGCATAATCTCGCGTCGTTTCACCTACTCGAGCCACGCCGATATATCGATTCCGAAGTCATGGGATTTAGCAGCCCCGCGTGGAAGCGGCTAGAGCAGACAGACGGGTGTTTGAGGAAACCTCCCTAAGGGCAGCAATATCCCTGTATGGTACGCAAGGCGATGGTTGGTGACCCCTTCAACGGTGTAACGTTGACAACACAGGTTAGACGAGGAATATTTGCGCAACTATTACGTTACGTTCCATCGGTAGTGTATTTCGTCCCTCCTTCCCGACCAAGAAAAGACGATACGGAACGAAAATGGTATCCGGTTACCAGGATACGATCTCTAACTTGGACACCCGGTATACAAGCGTGGTTCCCAAATAAAAGTTGACGTCCCGAGATATATCTTGCCGCGTGGTCAGGCAATAAACGGCTATTTACACGCGTTGAAAGGAGCGTGTGTCAAAGAAAGAAAAAGGTATGGGGAATTTAATCGTGCAATTCCAATCTGGTAACGCGACAGGACGCAGTTTAACGCAGTTTGTCTCCGGATGCATATGCAGATGGAATCTCGTTAAGAGGGCGCGGATGCAAATGCAATCTCGAGACGACGCGCGACTACGTAATAGGAGAAGATCAGTTATGGGGTTGAATTCGCGTAATTTGCACCTCTCGTCATCTTCACTTTTTCTCGTTCGTTTATCCACGTGTTGTTTTTTCGTCAACGCTAAACTAACTCCTGCTATGTGCGCGTATCAACTGAAATTTTACACTTGAAACTTTAAAGCCGTGCAACGTTCCAATACACGTACACCAAGTTGCACATGACAACGACGCGATGTTATCGATCACTTCCACATTGTAACTTTCTCGTTCTAAATGAAATAATGTATCGAATCGAAACTTTCTCATAAATCCATAACTTCAGCTCGTTAATTTCTCCAGAATATTCTCAAATAGAAATCTGTTGCAAAAGAAATTGTAGAGTAATAAAGTGTGTATTAGTTTGGTTTAATTTTAGCAGAGGCAAACGTGACGCTGCATTTTTGCTACAAATATTTACAACCTATAAAAAGCGGGAAATCCCACTGCATACAGACGATTTGTCATATTGTGGATGAAATATTCTAAAGCTATCCTTTTACAGTGACAAACTGCTTTTTGCGCTAAATATTTTTAAGTCACCTCCAACCGTTGCTACTAATTATCGAATTATGATAAATGGAAAGGTAGTGTGTCTATAGATACGTTATGCTGTAGTCTTAAATGTAATTTAAGAAGACCTATTTAAAAGATAAGAATTATTTAAAAATAGAATGAAACGCAAGAAGCAAAGAAACATCTAAGAATAGGACGAGATGAACGACAATGCGACCGCGTTTCAATTGCCCCGTTCCCATCGTGCATACGTTTCTTTTTAAAGAGAACATGTTGGACGCGAACCGCGACGCGGCCGCAGACGCACGAGATCCTTGAAACTTTTTCATGATGCAGTCATTTTCTTTCCATGACGCGACACGTGACTGCGCACGCAGCACGATGCAACGTCGCTGGTAGGCGACACGCGACGATCGATCACGCACACACGCGAGCCAGATTCCCTATGACATACCTGTTCTCCCGCCGGCGGAACGATGTTCTTGAACGAGGTAAACGCGACTACCTGCAATGCCTCGTCTCCTTTTCTCTTTCCGCCGTCATTGTATAGCGTAATGACGTCGCGTTGGAGAAGGAGAGAAAATTCGAATGGGAGAATGATCGGTGAAACCTACCAGAAGGGGACGATGGACACGCGTCGTGACGCGAACTAGTTACGTCGCATTCCATAACTCTCTTTCTCTCTCTCTCTTTCTCTCTCTCTCTCTCTCTCTCTTTCTCTCTTTTTCTATCCTAAACAAATTGTTCTGCTCTTGTCAGAAACGAACAATCTTCTAGCATTTCAACGACACTTTTCGTTATCTTTTAATCCCGTGTGTTTCATCAATAATCATGAATAGCGTAATCAATGATATAGATATACATGTATACTACAGATATGATAGGATATTCGTGTCCTATTCGAAGTGGGAATTTTATGTGGGAATTTTGCAATTCATTGACAAATACAACCTTTAGTAATCTATTAGTTAGTGTCGTGAATGCGTAATTAAAACGTGACTCATTGTGAGTGTTATAATAGGGGATCGCAACTGAACACACTTTTATGCTACACGTGTTGTGTGAGATCTTGTGTAGAGTGATTTATACTCTTCTTTCAACTTTTATCTTTATAGGTGTTGGTATTACGGAATATTCATGCGCGAGTTCCAATAAACTTGGTATTTTACGAGTTTTTCTATCGACTCCAGAGGTGAAGCAGCGCACATTGATTTTTAAATAAATAACATCTAACGATAATTATTTCTAATTTTTACCGAGTTTCGTACTATTATATAACTAAAGCAACCAACAAAAGTCTTTGGACTATTAGAAAATAGAAACCACAATTTCTCTACTCTAAATTCAAACTGAAAACAACTTACTAAACCATAAATAGAACCACTCAAACAACCAACATATCGCTCCACGCTCGCCCGTCGTTGTCAACGTTCCTCTATCCAATCATCATCATGCATGTCCTTACGTAGACCAAACAATATCAAAAGAGCCGCGGATATCAGCTGATCGTGGTCACGCGGATGTGCCTTCTGCATCCTAACGATCCTCGATCGGCTGCGATTCTCTCTTTCGGTCTCGGCGCAGCGTGACAGGCATGTGCGTAAGCCGTAACACGTGACCGAGCTCACGATCGCACGCAGTGCCATTGGGGAAACGATGCAACTGCACCGGACAGCGAGTGGCGAACACGCGACGATCGATCACGCACCGATGTAAACACACCCGTTCCTCCACTGTGCTCGTCCACCGGTGCATGCCGCCGTTTCCTGCCACGGATGTCACTCTCCCGAGCGCCGGACATGCCTCGTTTGCAATTATTTCTACGTTTCCTTAGCGGATGTCGCGAAACAGCCGCGACAGATTCGCGCGTTCCGCTCTCCAACCTCGTCTCCTTCGCGATCAACCACTAATTGCAAAGTAATACGTTTCAAAGTAATACATTCGTCCAGATAGTCGTTACTGTAATAAACGATCAAGATACCATGAGCTGTGTAGGTACATATACAGCAGGATAAAACAGTCGCAAGATAATGGCGTTTATGATAGGGAGAACGAGATTCTTCTTTGGTTGGTCCGAGAAACTTCGCGTGTGTCTCAGAGTTCCGTAAATGTTGTCGAGTTTGCTTCTTGCTGGCCGATGGTATCGTGAATGCGATGCTAAGGAATGTTTCAATTTACGTTATCACGTAGTTTCGAAACGCTCGCGTAATCTCGTTGCGATATCTGGGATTATTCACTCGTGGAGAATGGATCGTAAAGGGGAACGTATCGGAAGCCGAATAAGAAATCTCGTGTCACTATAAAAATAATATTCTATCGCGGTGGCTTCAATGTTGATACGTATAGTTGTATGCGTAATATCTCGGTATAATTCGATAAATCAGAGTGCAATATATTTTTGCCATAAGTAAAATACAGTTGATATTACGTTATTTAACATCGTAGAGCACGAACACGCGTATACGTGTATAAACTATATACGAACTTCCATTATTAGAGAGAAAATTCATTCGAATTACAAGAATCTGCAGAATCAACGTACGTTAAGCAATTATTGACAATTCGGTGTATAACAAATCGAGCGGATTCGCGCGATAATCCACCAGTTTGTTGCGACATGGCTGGCGCGCAAATCACATTATCTCGGCGGCACCGCGATGACAATCGTTGGAGAATTATCATCACCGTCGAATAATAGTACCACGTGGCAAAGTGTAGAAACACAGCTATCGCGGTTTCTCCTTCGAAATACGCCTAATCACGAGAAAGGAGCTCCGTCGGTGTACGAACGACGACTGATAAGGATCGGCCACTACTTTCTCGCACGTTCAGGAACTTTTCGCAAGAGAGTCGAACCAGCTTGATGCAATAACGCGAGAGAGGACATGATGGTGCACCGAATGCACATACAGTGTCTGCCATATTGATTGGCTTGCTGAGTATTACGTAATGTCATTAACACGTCGCTTACACATGCGCTTAACACGGCCCGCGTCTCTCTGCCCCTTTGCGAGCCGACGTTCCCACTGCATCCTCTTTTCTCTCCCTTCTAGCCACCGCTACCCATCTCTCACTTTGTCTCTCTTCCTCTCCGATGCGTTCCTCTGCCACCCGTCAAACGTACACACGCTGCATCCAACGAGTGCAACAGGGAAAGAGAGAATTGTGAAGCAGATGGGTCATCGAGTGGAACAGAGAGAAAGAATAAACACGCGTGCAGACACGTATCGCGGTCGCATAAACCATCGCAAAATAATGCATATGACGACCACAGAACGCTTAGGCAATGGCGAACGTGTACGTGTGGCTCCCAGTTGCACTTCTATTCGCATATTCCTCTCTCTCTCTCTCTCTCTCTCTCTCTCTCTCGTAGATACGCGCGTTCACTCATGGAATACGGTATCGCGGCGTTCTCCAAAATTGTGCGTCGAGAGATTTGTCATTGCGTGGGCGATCAAACGAACACGTGACATCGGTTTGTTGACGACAGCCACGCTAGGGGATGTGCAGAGGGTGCGCAGGGTGTGTGCACCGTGTGCAACCAGAAAGATGGGACGCACGACCGAACCGTGTGCACCGAAGATAATTTACCGTAAATATCGGAATATTCGCCAGCCGATCACCACCATTACCGGATTATAAATTTTTCAGAAAGATATAATACACGGACGACAAAAACACAACGTGCTTCCAACGCACCGCGTCTATAAATTATGCACCCTCGATTTTATAGGGTTAGCAGTGTAATCTAGACGCGTGTATAATAAGAAAACTGAACGGTGATTTTTGAAAAGCAAATAGGTGGAATATTTTATGAGAAAACCGGCGAGGTGAAACAAATTTCTGAACCGGCAGTCTCGCGAGATATATATATAGCGCACCTACTCATACACTTTGTTAATTTATTAAATTGATAGAAATTGACGCGTATATCGTGTATGTCCGGAAAAAAGGAATATGACAATTAATCGAATCTTTGTGAATAAAACGAGATTGTTTTCGTCACAAGTGTTTTCGCAAACCAAATCAATTTTCAGGGCACGTGCGAGCTTATTTGGTTTATCTTCTATAAAAATTGCAACACGCAAATATTTATATTAACCATACATGCAAATTTAATGTAAACTAAATGAGAAAAACGTGTTTCCAATTCTCTATTCTGATTGAATTAAGTACACATATTTCTAAGTAACAGCCGATTGAATTATTCATTTTATAATATTCTACTTAAAGAATCATTTTACAATAATTATTGTAAAATTGGAAAATCAAATTTCACACGTAAAAATCGCAAATTTAAAAATTCCTTTTCTCTTGCTTTTGTAGTTTCCCCACTATTTTGACTTCTGTTCGGTTAATTTCTAGCTAGCATGTGCCGAATAACTATGATACGTAACTATGATACGTCAATCGAAGATATCTTTATTCAAAAATAACTCAGCACTCTTTATTTTTAGCGGTAAACACGTTTCACTGCATTATTGAATGCCATTCTAGACATGACATAACTTTACGACAAAAATCATCGTATTCCGAGCAGACTCGATTAATATATTCAAGGTTGCGAACGTCGACTAATCTCTAGTCGCAAAACAAGTCTATAAATACGATCACAATCGCGATTTCTCCTTCGATTCCTGTATGGAGAAACGTGTCGTCGCGTGAGAAAGTCGTTCGAAACTCGATCGACAGCGAGTCAAAAAATCGATGAAACGAGATCGCTCGGTCGGATATCGTTGCACGACAAAGCTGTTCACGGTTAATGCGTCCGTGCTCGTTGGTATGCGTTTCAACATGATTTTTACATTCGATTCACAGGAAACGTGTTTCCTCGTAACGTTTCAGTCAACGATCGAACTCGTCTTTGACGCTTGTCAAAGCGAAATACGCCTCGCAACTAGACCGTTGTCCATTTAGCTCGTTAGAGACGAATCCAGACCGTCTAGGGACGTTTTGCATCACAACTGAGAAAATATTCGCATAATGGTTAGATAAAAAATAGACAGTTGAAAGAACTGTTTTTAAATCGACGACATTGAAACGATATAACTGTGAGAACATAATTATAATCTTTCTGATTATTAAAAAGAATATATTTGCTCATATTAATATCATATAATTGATACACCAACGCAAATAATACAATTATTTGTAACTATCGGAGAGTACACCTAATTTATAGCAATGTACCATATGCAGAGAATACTTTCTATTTACGAGGTAAAAAAAAAAAAAAACGAGACAAGGAAGAGACATCATAGTCCAGTATATCCCACTTTCTGCTTCGGAACGAGCATATTTCCGCCTTTCAAAGATCAACCGAGTCAAAGCGATCAACTGGATCGTCCCTCTAGAGCAAAACCGGAAACTAATCGATAAATCCATTTTATAGGAAGAGATTTATAATTTCCTGAATCGAAAACGTTCGTTGTGGAACGTTTACGTGTAATTTAAGGCAAAATTTTGCTGCAGTTCGTAGCACAATCTCGTGCTCGCCACAACCATCACGTCGGTTTAGCAAAATTTTGCGGGTGACTACGTAGGCGGCAGATATTTTTGGATGCTTTTATGAACCGCAGGCCAGAATTTATGTGGACGGCCGAGAATGCGCTCGCGGAAGAGCTGAGCATCACGAAGAATCGGCTGACAGAATGGAAAAGAACCGCGCAAACCCGATAGAAGGGAAATGTTCCTGAAAAATGTCTCTCTATCTGTATAATACATAATGCATCCATATAACGCGTACATAAGAGATGGCTTCTCATCTAGCAGTTTCCCATCGGTGTTCCAGTTTCTTCTCCCGTCTTTCTCTTTCTTTTTCCGTTCGACACAATGTTTCCATCGTCCACGTTCACCTCGGTCTTTCTCTTCGTTTCTCTCATCTAGCGAGCTAAGTAGATTACTCAACAAGTGGCGGCCAAATCTTCCGTGACCGCCAGCCGCTGCGGTTTTAACGCCGACTTGAATTCTTCTTCCGGCTGTCGTAAATCAGGATATCGGGAAAAAATAACTCGTTTCCCTAAATGCCAATCCCTTTGTCCCGCACCTGGTGCTACTTCGTACATTAATTATCGAAAATCTCTGTTTCATTGTGCGTCAACATTCATTGATAATTTTTAATGTTGATATTGCGAGACAAGTTAGATGAAACAGATTCGAGATAGCTACGTTATTACTATAAAATTTAGTATAGTGTACAATATATAATGCATAAAGAGAAAATCCATATAGATATCGTAATGAAAAAAGAATCGATATGTAAAATGCGCATATATAACGTTTATATATAAAAATATAGATGCGCACGAAATAAATAATGAAAAATTAGTTTAGGATCGTGGAATAGTGCGAAATGCCGTTAGCTAGGTTCTGGTATACACCAAGCGCCATAAACTTTTATCATGAATATTGCACGTCATCAAACACAGCGAAGATTCCACCCAGCGCGTGCACGGTGAAGTAAACTAGGCTGCATTATCGGTCTTATAGACTCGGTGGTTAGATACGAAAACGTTGGCGGCGTTCACAAAACCGAATATACCGATACAAAATGCGGTGGAAGTAGCACTCTTAAAACAAATCTTTCTCTCTCTCTCTCTCTCTCTCTCTCTCTATCTATCTATCTATCTATCTATCTCTATCTCCACCCTCTCTCTCTTTCTCTCTGCCTCTCTTTTCTTCGGTCTCTCGTCTCTTCTCCTCCGCCCTTTGACTCGCGCTTTTCTCTTTTCTCTGTCCACTATACCGCGTCCCTCTCTCACCTTCTAGACCGCTTTCTAGCTGCACAGCTTCTCATCTTCTTATTGTCTCTCCTCCCCCCTCTCTCTCTTTTTTTTACCTTCTTTTTGACCCTACTTCTCGGGCTCTTCGTCTTATTTCCCTTTGTCTCTCTGGCAACTAAACACCCTCCGGTCCCTCGTGGCCGCAGCCAGCCAAGACCCTGTAAATCTTTTTGCCACGAAACTTCTTCCGGTACAGTCATCGGCAAGACGCTTTGCTTTGTAGCGATTTCCTTTCTAGGCTGCGATCCCGCGTTGAAATTTTCATTATCTCGACCTGCTTTCAAGCGTGAAACTTTATATTTCCTCGATCCTCGGTGATTAGCCGTGATTCACGAAAGCAAAACAACAAAGACGATCCTCTTACCCTTTGCCAGTTTCAAATAAGATTGTAACACGACCTTTAATAACGGTTGTAAAACTTGCGGTATCGCTTTCAATGTAAAATTTCGTGTTTTTCTCGGTGCTTAACGCGATGCCAAGATCTGAGAGGATGAAAAAGCTATGCTCAAATTAAACGCACAACGGAAACGTACTCTTCGCGTCGCTTTACACTCCGAGCACATCTGGCCATGCAATAATGCAATACCGCGTTATCACGCATACGCGAGAGTGAGCTGAAAGCGTTCCTCGAGATTAGAAACATCAAATCCCGCAAGACGTTCGCCACATCGACGAATCGTCGAAAAATTCTAACAGGAGCTATAACAAGTTACAGCCTTGTTAAATTTTCTATAGCAGTGACGTTTGTGCGACATCGAGCTTCCTTCACCTATGGCTGACGTTTGAGTCATTCCATCCTGCCATGATATATTCCGGTTTATCGAATCCAGCTTGAAAGTTCATGAGAAAGCGCGCGGAATCGTGGGTTTACGGGAAAGGATACTACCGACTCAAGACGAACAGGCTTCGTTGAATCTCGCAGCGTGATAACGAACCGCGTTCGCCTTCCATAGAACGGCGATAACGATTGATAGGTATTTCCTTCCACGTCTGGCTGAGGCCTTGTCGATGCAGAACGAATCTCCCTTAACGGCAGATAAGTGATTCTCTCGCCACAGAAACGAAGGTGATTTTTCCTTCGAGAACAAGATAATACAACTGAGATATCCAACGATTCCCTGGCATAGCGCAAATCCTCTTTTCTTTCTTACTCTCTTCCTATGCCTTCAGAGTGGTTTTCGAATAAGTGCCTTCACGTTACTTCTCATGCCTCTATGTGTACATGGGAACAATTCGATTTGTAACTCCAACGATTTTTTACTCTGGTGTTACTCTGGGTAACTGTCCGTGATGCTCGAGTCAGATATAGCACGATGCAAAAAAATGAGGAACGTCAGAAGAGTTTCGATCATTCACAATAACGTCGGCGAAGATATTTCAAGATACAGTGCCTTCTCAAAGAGAAAGCACCAGCACTCGCGTATTGATTTATTAGCAATACGATGATTCGTGGTAATCAGAATTAATGCCTTCCAGGTAAGCTTTTAAAGACTCTATGTATCAAAGTAAGACGTTATTTCTCTTTACCGGTTTACCGGTGCACGCTCCTATCGAGATTACCATCTCCGGTATCTGCCACGATTTATCTAACCAATTATTTCGTCACACTGCGGAATCGATTCGTCGTCGAGGCCGCGAGTGCGAGTGCACTGTACTGCTCGAGCGTCTCTGCTGAAAGAATCCCGGTTTTACTATGCCGCGCGTTAAACACAATTTCAATATTTGGTCGTTCGATCCGACACAAAATGTTCCTTTCACTTGATCGCCGAAGCCAAACTAGCGCACGTAACACGTCGCGTCGTCGTCGCCTGGCTCGCGAGCAGACGCGACCACGCACAACTTTGCTCCCTCGATTTTATACGAAACCAGGTGTAACGGACATTGACTGAATTTTGCAATATTTCCACGTTGATCTCTGCTTTGCTCTGATTCTATTTTCAGATAGATGTTATAAATAGAGTAACATCAATACAGTTGCTTCTGTACGCAACCCCCAAATTCATAGTAGTAATCTTATAATACTCTAGTGTAAAATGCTTTAGTCACCAACGGAAGAGTAACAAATTTCAACTTTGCTTGAAGCATCAACCGTCACGAAAGAAACTTCCATTTATAAAGCTTCCGAAAACGTCCACGTGGAAGGTTAAAAAGGAAGTTTGCTGGAAGAAATGCAGGTCTAATTGGTTATTTCTAGTGGATTCAATTGTACAGCCATAAAAATGGTCACGCGTATTCGAAAGTTTTATATCTACAAATAAGCTGATATCGCGTCGCGTGCTAGTGAGCGAAGGGACTATTCCCTTCGCCCCTATGCTATCTCTAGGAAGTTCTTCTCATCTCTATAGAAATCATAAGACATTCTCCTAAACTGTCTATCCTCCTAAACTGTCCGCTTTTATTCCTAATAATACCCCCCCTGATTGATCTGCTGGTATGAAAATTCTAACCCAACTCGTAATAGCACCAATAAACGAAAGTATCCGAAATATAGCTCGCCTTCAGACGCATTTTCTCACGCGAGCTGCACCGTCGACCATTATCCAACGCGATGCAAAAGAGGGTCGATCTAGAGACGCGGTTAGAAGTCACGACCGTTTATAGTTACGTGCCAATAATGCCGGGTATGTGTGCTCTGAACGAGCATGGTCCGAGACACAGATGCAGACCAGGCCAGATATTAAACGAGCACCACGAGTCCATTAAGAAGTAACCGTTGTTCAAGTAACTGGCTCGATATACGGACACACACGGGGCGGTTTATCCTCTGTCTAGTGTACGACCACGTGTGCGTGGCTGCATCGTTATAGCCTCTAGATAGAAGCTGACCTAACCAATAGCATCGTCACGGAAATGTGACCCACTCGTTGGGCGATTAATACGTGCCGTCATGGTTTCATACGATAGCGGAGAAGCTCCGGTAAACTAGACGTTTCACTTCGTGCATGACTGATTTATTTCATGGTCGTGCAAGCCACGATAATAGGAAGGAAACCGGAGGATCCGAAATCAAGCGAAAAAGATAGATGAAAGTATTCAACGAATGGAAAAACAAAATCTCTCGAAGTTACAGGGTCGGAGCGATGATAATTTCCTCGCACGTTGGTGATATTGGAGCGAGTATTTGGAAACAGAGATTCTCATATTCAAAAAATGGGACAAATATAGGAGAAGATGAACAACAAGGTTCGTAGTTTTTAGAATTCGTGAGGATTTTTTAATAAATTCTTAAGACTCTATGACTATATAAAGCAATGCTTGTGTGGATTTTACTGTTAACTTTCTATTAAAATTAATTCCAGTTAAACAAAGGAAATAGGAGGAACTACTAATTTGTTAAAATGTGTGTAAAAAGATGGTTTCACACACGTACTATTGTTTCTTTAAATACTTCCATAATGAAGTGCAATCAAACTTTACAGGAAGAAGAAAAAAGGGAACGAGATAAAAAATATAAACTGCGATACATCACAGAATGGCGGAAACCGAACATCTTCACGGGGACCAGTACGTATTCGTGTCCGGAACGGAGCGGAGATCGTAACCTTATCGGGATCATCCGAAACGACCTATTGTCAGTACGTGGTTAACCATGACTATCTAAATTAGAATCAGTGTTGACGACACACCGGCTTCTCTCGTTCCTTGCCATTCAACGACAGCGCTGCGAGCTCCCGGCGGATTGCGTACAGAAGCCTCCAATCTTTTCCAAGCGAAGCTTTATGCTATCGGTTTAACACTAAATACGCGCACGGTATACTCGCCTCATAATACATGCTAAAATCGTGTGAAATCGATCAGAAATCAAAGTAATCGTATTTTAGTTGCTCGAGCAAAGAGATGGATAAGAATATAAGTAAGAATATAATATACAAAATCGATATATTATATGCAGTATGTACCGATAAATTAATAAACTGTAAGTTTCTGAAATTACTGATTAACTGTATTAAAAAATTCTCACAGTCTTTCAATAAAATTGGTCATAGGTCTTCATTTTCTTTCTTTACATCAAACCCTAAGACAGAATGCGACGTACGACCTAAATATGCTTACAGGCCTAAGACATCAGTCGGCGGCGTCGCTCGATAGTTTAATTTACCATCCTGCTATATCTTGGTACGTCCTATACCTACATACGCGAAATGGTACGATTCGGTAACAAATTCTACTAGCGAATTCACGAAATCTATAAATTTCGGCTGAAGGGCCGGGAGGTATCGAAAGGTATCGATAGAGGGCAACGAAGAAAAACGGGACCGGAGATCACCATAGCAACCCGATAAAAAAGTCAGATAGTCGAAGCTCAGGGTAAGAAAGCGCAAGGTGATAGCTTTTATGTCGACTGAATGCGAGGATAGATTCGGTTACGGTAAAAAGAGACGCGAAAGTGAAAGAGATATGAGAGAATGGAGGTGGCGAAAAACATGGGAAAAGAGAACGAGAGAAAGTGGAGGCGAATTGTTTCACGAACGAACGCTAGGCCGTTCTCCGTGTTATTTATAATATCATCGTCTGTATACACGAGCCAATCAGCGATTACAACTAATTTTAATGGTATCGATTCGTTTTAACCTGCTCCGTTAAACGCAACAATGCAACCGGTATCATGGCGGACTTTAATAATAGAAGCAGTCGTGCATTATTGTTCATTTTGCAATGTTCACTTATTAACGAGTTTTTTTAAATTATGTGGCCCGAAAAATTCGATTCAACTCGAACAGCGATTTGAGCAGCGTATTTGTTGAAATTAACGAGCTGCTGCGAATCCAATTCGCCAGGATGAATCACCGAAGGATTAATCGTGAATTAATTAAAGATAGAGAGTCGACGAATCACCGATACTTGATACACGAAACTCAATGTGTTTGCTTCCATCTAGATTAATCACGGACATAATTACTCGATCATGGAACCGTGAATATGAAACGATAATCCGTTCGTGAAAATATAAAAATCATATAAGTGTTTATAAACCACGCAATTAGTCATTGTAATTTATTAAGCGTAGAAAAATATCTTGTACTACTGCTTTAATACTCTTATTATAATACATTTTAATATATTTTTATTTCATAAGAACTCTACAGAAATAATAAATATCTATATAAAATATGAATTTGTATAAACGCGTGCAGTCTAGTTAGGAATAGAACAAGTCGTTTCACCGATTTTGGCAGCTAAATTTTATATTCAACTAAAAAAATGTAATGTTAAAAATGCACTTCGTTAACTGTTATTTTATTTTCGACTATTTTCCGATCCAGATTGCATTCAAGAGTTCCGAACGAGGGACCTACCAAAAATTCCCCGCGATCTGAATAATGTGGCCGAGAAAATGTACGCAAGCGCTGACTTCAATAATAAGCGTCTCGGTCGAATGCAGTTCTAGAACGTGCGAGAACGCCGCATCCGCAGCTCAGAGTCACACCTCACTGCCGACGCAAAGTGGACTAACCCCTTAATTGGAAACATTGAATGTATTCGAGCGTAGAAAACGCGAACAGGAGAAACAGTGGAAACGAGGAAAACAGATATCGAAAGAGAAATAGGAAAAGAATGAAAGAACGATTCACGGTGAGTTTAGACGAGGATGAAAAAGTGTACGATTGGTACCACTCGATACCATAACTAAACCGGTCCGATATGACCCAGGAAATCCTCTCGATTCGCATCTATATCCATATTCCTACTCAATGCTCCGATACACACGACCTATCGTTTTGCGTGCTTCTAACACCTTTTCCTTTTCTAATACGAATCTATTGTTTTCTTCCTTTATCTCCAATTTGCAACGACGAATACCATACTACAACACTGAATCCTGACTAATTTCAAGCGTGGATGTTTTAAGGAACTTTCTACGGAATATCGTGAAGAAACTGAGACGATAATGTAGCTAGCATTAAAATTAATGGACCTTGCTATTGTTTAAATAGCAAAGTCCCACCGAAATTGTTCATGTACGATACTACAAAAATGAAAAATGTTCTTTGTGAAATTGCGTTATCTGAGTTTAATCCGTTTATTGTTTATTTGTATGGCGACACACGAAGTATTCAAGCATCTTTATTCGGTAGTGATTATTATTCCTTTTTCAAAACGGAAAACCCGCAACATGTTTCTAAAGCGAGTGGCGCGAAAATAACAGATCAAAGCGCGCGTGGAACCCGAAGCGGAGGATCACGCGAGTCACCGACACGTCCAGGCGAAAGTCTATTTTAGCGCGAACTCTCTTGAAATTTCGCCTCGAACACCTTCGCGACCGTAGTCATTTCCTCTTTAACTTTAGCGCTTATAAAATCACATCCGATACGCGGCTTGCCTCATTGCAACCCGCACGGTTCAAAAACGACTGATAACGGATATTATCGCGAGTAACGCGTAACATAGATATTTACATGTTTGCATCGATGTTATCCTCGTCTCGTTCCCCTGCCCCAGTCCCTAGTTAGCCAATTTTCCAGTTTATATCTTTCAACTGACTTTCTTTGTAGCCTTCGTTCTCAGTCAAGCGTTACTGCTGAACTCAGTAACGTAAATACAGGACGAAAAGTAGCGGGACACATCTGACGCGAAGTTCCAAGGACAAACAAGAAGGAAAGCCTGGCGAAAGTCGTGGAGTCGGATTGGATTGAAAATAAAATGATCGACCGAGAAGATTGCCGACTTATGGGATCAATACGACAAAATGCCGAAATAAATGACTCTGATTCTTGGCACGAAGGATACGATTGCCGATATTTGGAGATGATTCTATCGAAGTGGATCTTCTGATTTTATATTTTACAAATATCATGTAACAAGTAATGATTTTATAGAAGAAATATATGTAACTACACTCAATCCAAGTATATTAATAATAAATTGAAGATTTTTAATTATTTATTAACAAATATTCATTCGCATTGCTTCGTGCGATATATTGAGTATAAAATATTCAATAAGGTTTAAACGAGACAGGTCACAGAATATTGAGCAAAGGCTAATTCTTTTTGATATATTGGTATGTTTTTTTTTTTTTTTTTTTAATATAATTATCAGTCGGATTTGTAGTAATACAGCAATTTTGAAATGTCAAACAATCTTGTTCATATAAATATCTACTCTAACTTAACCTACATTGTTCCCGCCACGTTCAAAGCACGGACATGATCGGAAGCCATACTGCTGAATCTATTAACATTCCAGATGAAACGCATCTTGCTTCCTCTTCTCTTCGTTCTTCTTTCTTTCGTTTCATTGCAGAGTTACAAAAGCATTACGTTTCTCAAGACTTACGATTAATTAAAGAGGTAACGCTCTAATTAATCTAAGGAATGAATTTCATTGAGATTTACATAATTGAGAAATGAGAAAAGCGAGTGAAGAGACTTACGATTAATAGCATGATAAAGTAAACAAGAAGTGAGCCACGGTATGCGATATACTTTCCATTGAAATCGAAACAACCTACGAGCATTTATCGCTCGAGTAGAAGCAATCATTGTCGATAATGACATGGGTCAAGCTCATGACATGGCCTAGATAGACGAGACTGAGTGGAAAATCAACTGAACAGTACTCGTGCTCCCTAACCAGGAAATCATGAGATGGTTTTACGAGTGAAATCCATCCTATAATCAATACCGTTGGTTACTAGAGTAACCAGTTATATTCGAACTGTTCATAAATGAGAAAACTAATCCCATATTTCCTTCCTCGTTACTGACGCATTAACACATGCTTCTGCAATTAACTTCGCTTGAGTAGAATTCCAGATACCTTAGTACGCGGTTAAGCATCTAATTGGTACGTAAATTCTCAGAATTCTTATATTTTTAAATTACAGATATGATCGTAATCGAATGTCAGAATTTGTGATCATTTAAATCGCAATTCTGCGATTTTGTTTCTTCGCGTCCTAATTTATGATCTGTTACGAAAAATATATAATATTTAAAAAAAATATAAATGAACTATAAATCTGCCGAAGTCCTTTATCCACAAAAGAATTATTACTAAAATATAATGGTCTCCTCGTACAACTTTCGTAAATGAAGTTTCCCAACTTATCAAAGTCATTGCCCACCATGTACATTGAGGCTCTGAAATTATTCTCACTCTGAATTAGAACTATGTATAAGAAAAGCTGCACAAAGGCACTAGGAGGTCTCCTACAATAAAAGAAGAAAGAACATTATATGAATACTGAGAAAAGGATTTTTGCAATAAGATAATAACAGTAGGAATAGCAGCAATAGCACCAGCAAGCAATATCATAAAAAGAAAGGAGAAAACGAGCGGAATACAAGAAGAAGTGAAGTTACCTTAAGTGAAAATTTCAAGTTATGTTCTCGAACAGAAACAATCCTCGTATTCTTAAGATATTCTATGATTCGAAAATGTGTGAACACCTCTTTTAGATGAAACAATGTTGAACTACAAATATATTGATGTCCAAATCTAACACGATATGCGTATGTTTAAGAAAACATTTTTTATCTATGCTCAGCGTCGGCTTATCTTCAACAAGGGATGAAAAGTAAGGGAAGCACGAGGCTACTAGTATACACATGACAACCGATAAGCCCGACAGCCAGCATTTAGGCTTACGAGATTCTTGCTTATACATCCATTACGTATCAGCACAACGTGTGTCTTGTTCGAGTCTTACAGCCCAACAGAATTAGATGATCCCGGATAAGAACGTTCATCAGCCGTACGTATCGCCACTGCTACTGCATATGTACTGTCTGAGCTGGTTATTCTAATTACCGAGGATATAAAATATTGGAAAATCCATGGAAAATATGAATGAATGAAATTAATGAATAAAATGAATGAATATGAATGAAAGTATGAAACGATTCCCATCACAGAAATTTCTTACGAAAGCTTCAGAGATTAGAGAATTTCTAATTTTTAATGAGAAAAAAGCGCGATATATGCACCTTAACGATTATTCGATGATTCTAAGGAAAGAAGATGAATTATTAGTTTACAGTTTCTCAAACGAAGATAAGGGAAACTATGAATCGTTATTGTAGATTTTGAGAGTGACACGTGATAATCAAAGAAAGAAACTTAATTTCCTTATCTCGATAAAAAACGAATATAGAAACTAGAGACGAAAATAATGTAAACTGTAAGTCCTTTTTTATCGAAAATAGTAGCAAGATAATTCTGACAAAATAATCTGAGTATTAAAAAGCGACTAATATTTAAAAATTCACGATCGAAGCTAAATCGTTTTGATTATTGATTCACTTTGGAAATTCACTGGCGAGCTAAACGAAAATAATTTTTTATGCGTGGAAATACATACTGCACACGTTCGGAATAATAGCACGAGACAACGAGCAGTTAACTGCTATTCGAACACCACTATGGAAAATGCAATAAAATGAAAATTAATAGCATCATAATTCAGGCCATTTAAATTGCAAAACTGTCTTACGTCAGGGACTATTAACTCAAACCTAACCGATGTCGGATATATTCGCTACATGATGGAAGATTAAAGATATGCTTTTGAACGATACAGAGCGAGCGTTGACATCTGTTCAATAGCACAAGAAGGAAACGTTACAACCATCGAAGGAAATGAAAGATATCCTTGTTAGTGTTCGTAGATTGTGGAAACCAGATGATGTAAAATAGAAATGCTTATCCTATTTACTTTGTATGTACGGATGGAATGTCTGACGTTTCAACTACTCGAGAAACTAGCGTATCTTACATCGTTCGGAATATATCGTAGAAATGGGACCGATTTTAATAAAACACTTGTACATGTACAAAATATATCGTATAGAATTTTTAGAGGCACTACTTAATGTCTTGGATACGTAACAGTATAATATATACACATTTAAATGAAATGTGTATAACCATTGATTTATGGTATGCAAAGTGCTCGATGTAAAATGAAGTTTGGTGTAGAAAGAAAGCAACTTGAACATGAAGAGAAAAAGTCACAAGAAATCAATTACCGAGTTAAACTTATGAAACACTAGTATCGTAATTTTTGTCAGAAAGTAATACTACTAATTATGTACAAGTAGATAAGCGAATGACTTAAAGAAAAAGGCGCTAGCTAAATGTTTAACTTTAAGATCCTTCTTATCTCGTGACCATATATTTAAAACACGGTACATAAGAAACCTTTGATATCACGTACGGAAGAACGTATTCTTTGTTTCTAGAAAAACAGCTCGCGGCAAAAGTGCTAGGACTAAATCTCGATGTTTCGGACGAAAGATCATACGTGTAGTTCTGACACGCTAAGATTAAACGACACTGTACCAGCTGACGAAACAAGAGTTTTATCTCTTCATCCAAACCACTCCCAAATCGATACATTTCGCAAGTCACGCTATGGAGCAACGTTATACGAATTACATCTATCACCACAGCTATGTATACATACATATCTCCCTTTCAAATTGGCTCTTTCATCACGAAATTTCGCGTAGCGGAAAGAAGAAAAGAGGAAACATGGACTAACAAAACGTGAGGTTGAAAACGTAAACCGAAACGATGTCACAAGAGTCATTGACCTCCCTTTATGTTAACAAATACGCTGCGCTAACAAGCTAGCTGTCGCGGAGAGGCCCGCAAGCAGTCACCTATGTCGCTGGAAATAAATTAGACGCCCCTTTCGACCTAGTTGCGTAATTAAGGCCCCCTTTAGCAGCTTTCAAACGAACGAGGAAGAGCCAAAGAGGGACAAGGACAGCCAGCCATCAGTCAGCTGACCGATCGACTCCCTCTTCTTCCTGTTCTTCTGTCCTCGTTCGCCTCGGATCGCCCGTCTCACGGTGGCCTCGTGCTGTACCCTTTCCAGCCCAACAGCATACCATTTAGCCCTTTTCATTCACCAACCCGTCGTACGCAGCATCTTCATCGTTCGCTCAACCTTTAGGGTTATCGTTTTCTCTTCTTCTGCCGTTCTTTCAAACAATTTAGCAACGTAACCGAATTAAAGAATCGTCTCAATCGATCAAAAAATTCAACGCCGGGAAGAAGTCGTATCCACGGTACGTTGTTTCGACGTCGTGATTCGACAGTGCAATTCCAAGGCAATTCCTCGTTTCCAATCGCGATACCACCATTGCATCCGGATTAATAGCGATAGGCGTGCGCAGAGATGAAGGAGAAACGTGCGCATCGTGGAATATTAGTTCGCGAGCTAGACGACACGACGGTACGCGCGAGCTGCTTTCTACGTAATCTACGTTTCTTTAATCGCGGATTTCGACGACCTCGACGATCCAAAATTGAAGCGACCGCGGAGTCTGCTATTCCATTACCTCCGTTCTAATATGTACTCGGCGAAATTAAATTGGCCCCGTGACAACCGACACAACGTATTTTATAGGTTTTTCTGTCGTATTTTGAATCGCGTTTTGATATCGCGTACACCGTCCAGGGAGAATCATGGAATTATAATCGAATCTCGTGACGGTTGGTGTGAAACACGACGCCCTCCGCCACTTCTTACCCCTGTCGTCACCGCCTCACGGCACTGTAACCCCGCTTCGGTGCGCACACGCTGCGTCATTAGCGGCCCGTTAATACGCAACTTAACGCTTACCCAATTCAACCCAGACCTACCTAACGGCCTATTTATAGTGTACTCCGCGGTGTACCGCGCTACTAATTGGCGTTAGTTTAAGAGTGGCTGCACGAACGACGATCGACCATCCTGTACCAACCAACCAGCTTACCTTCTCATCCCGTTCGTCTAGATCATCGATGATGAGACGACATTTACACCGTGACAAAACACGAGATCGCGTATAATATATGCGGGTAAAAAGAAGAGTGGATTTGACCTTACAACTCGTATTCTCGTTTTGTTTATCGTGTACAACGATAACCGGTGAGCAACATCTCTCATACAAAATCACCGGCACTCTTTACGAAACGTTTCCGCAAACAGTGCACGAACGCGCACCAAAAATAGAACTGCAACGAGCGAAGAAGCTGCATGGAAATCCCCGCGATACGAAATCGCTCGTTAACGCCGCAACATCCCCAAAAGACGCTGACAAATTTTCATCGTTTCTCTAGCCACGCATCTCCTTTTCCCTTCCGTCGCCAGCTGTACACCCGTTTGCCCATTAAAACGGCCGGCTGCAATTACGTTTAAAAATAGCGAGAGAGTCGAGGAGAGTCTGTTGCGCTCGATTGCATCAGACACCGTGACGACCAAGACGATTACAACGACAACGAAGCCGAGAAAACGTCACAAAAGTTTTTGCTACGCTTCGTTTGGAATCGCAGTGTTTCTCTTTAAATCGCAGCTGATAACGTTCTCGTTCTCGTTCTCGTTTCGGAGCTCGTTTCCGTCTCGACTGAACAATTATCAAACGAGACAGTTGCAGTTTATTATTCCGAATATTTGAAGCACCAACGTGACACATGAAAAAATTGCAAGAAAAAGCGATAAATATATTTTAATCCGAAGAGAGTCGGTGATAATCGTGTCTATATATGTACATTGTCAGTCATAAATCATCAGACGCTTTGTTTATTTGGGTTAGGGAGAAATGCACATCGTAGTTACATGAATAAAGTTGGCAATTATTAATCACGCGTGTTATCAAGAAATGTAATTTATACTATATTTTGAAGATCGCATTACGAACCTAATTTAATAAACATTATGTTTAAAGTTAACAAAAATCCGATGACCTATGAACAGGACTCTATAAGAATTGAATTGACCGCACTTGGATTAGGAAAAATAAATAAATATAAACTAGCTACTAAATCTCGTCTAGTACATTTAACATAACTATATATAATACCTATAATAATATGCAACAGTGATTTCAGACAATTCACGAGACAAAAAGAACTGTAATCAAACACAAAATGGCTGTTAAAAGCCAGTAAGCGAACAAACGTTTTACCTACGTATATATCGTTGCATCGAAAAATATAGTTTGATAAAGTTCGATTAAAAACAAAATATTCCAGAATAAGACGATTTACATCGCTTCCATCGCAATCCGTTGCTTGTACACGAAACAATAAATTATTACGTACGCTGGAAATTGTAAAAACGGTACGTGGTAGCTGGGACTATGACAGAAAGCAATTTGAATTGGACGCTTTCATCTCGGTGTACACGTTTTTCGTCAGCACAACACCGTTGTATTGCCGCTAACCGACGCGACGTGACGCAGAAAGCGATGAAAGTTAGGTGCAAACTGATGCATGTTTGTAAGATTGAACCGTTGTCCCACAATGTTTTGACAATACCTGGAACCGACCCAAAGTGCCAAGTAACCATTTGAATGACTTGAAATTTCGCCGGACAATCAAGACCACGTGCGTACAAGAAATACAACCTACTCGACAAATCCCATTGTACATTGCTACAATGTACAACGTACAATGTACGCTTAAGTACGTTAAAACATATTTGTCATTTGTAAAAATATTGATAACTAATACAAACGACTTGATAAGAATTGTTTACGAAACATAGTTAATAGATCTTCGTGGCAGTTCATCTAAATATCGGAAACGAGATGACTCTAGTTAATATATTTAGTATTATTTCAAATATTACAATTCGTTTTCCAAGATAGCCATAACTACTAATTGTAATAGCGAAATGGATAAAATCATCGATGTCGAGAGAGACAACGGACTTGCTGGACACTTGTATATCCAGTGGATCGAGGCGCTTCAACACAAACCGGGGTAATTTTCATCGGAGCGGGTTCGACGCTCGAAATCGCGTCAAGCTGAAGGGCCATTGGTGTCGAACACCATCGCGCTCGATATCTCTACAAACTATTTTTACGTAACCACGAACGTAACCGAGAAAAACTTTATTGAACATATAGCCACACGTATATACGAGAGCATACGCTTTTACGTTTACGAAACATCAATTAAAAAGCCTTGTGGAAAGTATATATACGTAAAATAGCGTAGGACTTCCTGGAATCACGGGGAACACGGTGGATTAAGGTAACACGGCTCGTAATGTCTGCGAATTACGGTAAACAAAAGGGCAAACGTAAAACACGGCACAAAAAATATCACAACAAAAAATACATCTTGGGTATCCTTCTACGATCGAGCACGTGTTCGCGTTAAATTGCGACGCGTACACGTATGCAACTGCAAGCGATAAAATCATAAAAGGCGAGATTATGGCTCGGGCCACGATAACTTTGGATACGACGCAAACAACCAGCCACTGAAAAATGTAATTGCTCGAAAGCGTGACTACCGGAGATCCGAGACCTTAAATGGCGCACTGAAGACAATCGTACTGGGATGCAGATGGCGACCAGATCCTGGAAAGCGATATTTTGAGGAAATATTGCGGAGAAATAGTATACGGTAAGATAAAGCACGCAAGAAGCAGAATCTTCGTTGAAGAGCCAGAAAACAGACGTTTGACAAAATAACTCTGAGTCTGGTTCTTTGTCAGTCAGTTAAACGTTGCAGCAAAACAAGGAGAATTGTTATTAGTTAAAAGAACAGCGAAGACCGTTGCCATCTTTCTCAGTTCTGGCTATATAGCTTCCGTTACGCATAATATGTCGTTACTTTGCCATCGCACGGCACAGTCGTAAACGCATAATCGCTGATGAGCATTATTCACGTAAAGTCGCGTAAAGTGAAACAAACAAAGCCACACGAGTAATGCGTATTAAACAAAATGCAATAAATCGACGATTTTATTTCCTAGGTGTAATGATTTCGAAGTTTAAAACCTTCTTATAACTCTTGATATTTGCAGTATTCTAACTAGAAGACATACATCAATGTCGATCATTGATTGGGAAAAGTCTCGCTAACTATCCACGCTCTTCATTCATCAAGCCCCGTACAATTTCTCCGACAAATTACACGTTACGCCTTGTTTCACTGGCAGATTCGTCGATGCCGATGATTAATACGTAATCGCTCTTTGTACAGAGAACCGCATTTTGAAATCACATTATGTATAATATGTACATTGATATACGTAGTGCGAATAACCGATTGAATTGGCAAACACCGGCGCGCAGTTAGGAACGTCTGTCGTCACAATAGGCTGAAACCCTCTGCGGGAATCAAACATAAACGAACGTGCGGTCCCGACGATTGGATTTTGAACGGAACACCGCTCTCCAACTCTTGCGTGCGAGACAAGGATATGACTTGACGAAGGAAGGTTTTTTGAGAGATACAAGGACTAGAAATCAATCACTATGCTAGGCTCAAGTTCCAGATTCGACGTTGAAACGTGCAAAAGAGTGAAATCGGGTAGATTCGTAGGAAAAGAGTTTATAAAATAAAATGGTAAATGAAGTAAATTGCATTGAAAATATCATTTCTAATTTTGTTCATATTAGGATTCGAATTGATAGTTGTTATAGCTCTTATAAATATTAATATTCACGAAATAAATAAAAACTTGATAAAATAATTCAACAATTTCACTAAAAAATACACCATGCACCTATATATTTATGTGTAGCCTCTTTTTATAGAAAGTTGCCCAATTCATTTTTATAAAAATTACTGTACTCATTCGGATCCCAGTTTCAAAACAGAAGAAATCTGAATGAAAGAAGAGAAACTATTTTTTCACGAAGTCGGTCGATGAAACGAAATCATGAACATTTTTCGCAGAAGGTAATCTGTAATTCGAAGTTCATAGAAGGAAAGAAAAGAATTGTCAGAGCCAACGAAAGGATTTCATTGGTAGGCGGGAGTTTGCGTAACATACCGCCAACTCGGTAACGGAACCAGCGCTTCCGTATTACGTTCCAACATGCGGGATTATGCGGCTCGTAATGCGACACTGTCTCGTGAACCTCGCGAAACTTCGTGCGCCACGATGATCGGTGAAACGAACTCGAGCTCCATGGATTCGCGAGGACTGCGAGTCGCACGCTCGTCGCGCTTCGAACGGTCGTGCCGCGACGCACAGCAAAATCTTCCGTGTCCGACTGGCTCCACATGGACACGCTAACGCGGAAAGAAGAACAACAGAGTTTTTCTTCCATATCCTCTGTTTTTTCTTTTTTCTGTGACAACCAGCTAGGCCGCCTCGCCAACGGCAAACGTTTTTTCAATAGGAAAAGTGAATATGAAAAGAGAAGAGAGGGAAAGAAAGAGAGGGAGGGAGGGAGGGAGAGAGAGAGAGAGAGTGAGAGTGAGAGTGAGAGAGAGAGAGAGAGAGAGAGAGAGAGAGAGGGAAAGGAGTACTGGCTGTGATAGCTAATGGAATTTATCGCGGGCTATCTTGAATTTTTATGTTCTCAGAAGTAAATGGTTGAAGTTTGCAAACTTGTTCCATGTGTTTAATTGAGGATTAAATATTTTATTTCATGAGCATAGATATTAGAAATTTCCGAAAAACGTGTGTGTAGGATTTTTAAATAATAAAAGAAATGAGAACACTAAAATCCATAAGGAGTCTTACGAGAAAGATATGGACCGCGCTAGAATATAAGTATCATTCGTTTTACTATTCATCTTTATTTTTATTTCCATTCTATTTTTATCTTTATTCTATTTCTATCTTTATTTTTATCCTATGATGCTACCACAAATTTTACAGATTCCTATACATGTTTCAAATTCTATCGCATTTTTTCCTCAACGATAATGCAAGGTATTTATAGCCCTGCACTTGTCGGACATCACAGAAAGGAAGCACTTTCGAACTCATATTTACGTAATAGCTTTTTATCCTAAAGCTGAATCAAATACTAGTCCTCAAACCTTGTCTGTTTATACTTGAAATTCTCTGTACAGTTATAATATTTGATCAAAGTCACACACTTTTATTCCTTGATAAAATAAATCTATATCAACCTGAAACGTTTCTATTAACCAACGTGAATGAACCTATAAAAATATCGCTGGAAAGAGGGCAAAGAACTTCTTGACCCGACCCAATCATTTTCCGCGAATACAATTATTGCTATTACACACATACTGTTTTAGAAGTAACTCGTTTCATGCTCGCGAACCGCGATAAACCGTAGAAGCAATATACTGCGACGCTCGTAGGCGCTTTCCCACGGTTACAGCGCGGTGCACATCGCATCTTTGTACCTATGAACTTTTGCGGAACACAGTACAGCGACGCAAAACACAGTTTACGACGGTGCGCCGTGAAATGGCCGGACGACTGCTCCGCTTTTTCTACCTCAGACGCGCTTTCTCGTAGCGTCACTGATGAAAGGAAGGCTAAACCGGTGGAAATGGAGCGCGAACGTGGCATCGATCGATCATTGTTCCTCGATAATTCGTCGGCAAATTCGTCCTCGTCCAACGTCCGAAGCGCTTCCACGAATTTATTTTCAACCTTGCGCGTAAATTTAATCTACGAGCCGATGACCCTAATGGGAAAAGATACACGTGGCGAGGAACTATGCAACGAACGGTTAACTTTTCTTGCACGTCATCCTCTTTTTTTCTTTTCGTATCTTTTTCTTTCATTTTTCGTCGCGCAGAATGGACTTGCAGGAAGACAGAGTCGGACTAAGCAAACTACGAAATAACGAGGAAAGGACAAAGTGAGATGGTGATACGCTACTTACGTAACTGCGGCAAATAACGCTAATGAGCCTACTCCAACTTCGTTCCTTTTATTCTTTTTCCAGGAGAATCGCTAACGCGAAGTCACGAAAACTATTTCAGCGGTGCGTAATTAAGAAAGAACGAAACCGACTCGTTTGCCAAAATATTAGCCCGGCGAACGAACAACCGCGACATAACCCGGAACAACACCTGCCGACCAGATTATATAACGTCTGAGAATTTGCTTCAGCGCGGCCGTTTGAACATTATCATGGTATGTTAATGATCGGAACAATCAGCAAACGTAAAAGTTACGTAACTCTATCGTGTATCAGTTAATGAAACGGTAGCTGCGGTTAATAATCTACCGCCACCGAGGAGATATTAAGAGTACGCCTTCGAATTAATTTTATCGTTTTTGGAACGTTTATCGGGCAGTCTTCGTTTTCTTCCATATGGTAGTAATTGGATAATACACTCAATTACTTTAATCGCGCAGCTACCGGTGTAGCGAGTTTTCACTTTCTATACATGAATAAGATACATATTAATACTTCTTTTTCAAATCTAGCACACGTGCGTACAATCAGCAGTTTCTAATAATAATCACGATCTAAAAGTTTTATTTTCAAGTTTATTTACAATCATTCTTCAATTTCGTATAAAGTTAATAGTTTGATTAACCAACAATAGGATACAATAGAATATCCAAATGATTCTATACACGATATTGAAAAAAGTATTTTACAAAATGTGGAACAATGAAATAGATTCAAACTCGAAACTCGTGAGTATATCAGAAAATACCTATCACATGCTCAAACTGATAAGATATCGCGGAAACGCCATTGTAAATACGTAACGTACGCATTCCCGCCATAAAAATTTCGCGGAAGTAGTTGGCGGTTTCTAAGTAGCCAAGATCGTTTCGCAATAATATTGCTTGCGGCCGCGTGACATGATTATATTAATTCGCGCAAGAACGGTTTTGTTCCTTCGCCTGATGCACGCCTTTCCTACGAAGCAATATCGTTTCCTTCTCGAGGTTAGTCGCAGCACGCCGCGAAATTAGCGCTGATTTTAGGTCGAAACAGGTAAATCTCCTAGATTTCCTATGAATTCGTCACGCAAAATGGCAAAAGGCACGAAAATAGAAAAAGCAAAGAGAAACAAAAAAGGGGCGAATTTTTTTCGATTGTATTTGAAAGGTTAATTAAATGTCACGTATTTAACATGTATTTTACCGCAAATTCTGTACGATAATAGACGAACATTCTTTTGTGTAATTGAATAATTCCGCAGAGAGAAGGAGAAAGAACCTTTAATTGGAGCCGACCAGGAGAAAAACCGTGTAGAGCGTCCTAACGTTGCATCGCTAATTATGTCACGAACCTATCTGACCGTAGTCAGAAATAATTGCTACACGATCAAAGAATTTAATACCTAGTCTTATTCTGGCATGTTATATTGCGTATCGTACCTCTATCAACGATTATCTCTTTGAAATTATTTCACGAAATTGAAGGTTCGTTCGCCCTCAAAAAGCGAAAAAGAAAGAAAACGATCTCCATCCCAAATGGAAAACTTGTGACGAAAAAGTTCTTCTATTCTCTCGACAAAACATTTACGTCCCTATTCTATGAAAAACAATTTTATTTCTAAAAAAAAAGAGATGCTCGTCGTCTCATTTATCGGTCTACGTTCTTGTCATCTATATA
This sequence comes from Bombus fervidus, assembly GCF_041682495.2. Taxonomy (NCBI): domain Eukaryota; kingdom Metazoa; phylum Arthropoda; class Insecta; order Hymenoptera; family Apidae; genus Bombus; species Bombus fervidus. Next base: position 801,700 of record NC_091523.1, on the reverse strand, counting down.
AAACGTCTACTTTATCAGCCATTTAACTTACGACTCAGAAAAACTTTCAATGCTAGAAGATCGAACGTGATTTCTCCGATGATTTCACATAACGAATGTTCATATGGTTATAAGTTACAACACACGAGAGCCTGTCGCATTTTTCACGATTTCGTCGTTGCCGTGGCAATTTCTCAAAATCGCGCGTCACGCACGGCCCGTGTTATCAATTATTCTCGTGAATCTTATCGCGGTCCGTTCGAGAACATTTTACATAGGGCCATTTTTTTCGTCGACAGTCGAAAGGCGCGCGTGACGACTCGTGGCCATTTGGTCGCGGCACGATTATCGTTCCGCGTTCCAGCCTCTCGTTGAGGCAATTCTTTTTCTCGCTCTACCCTTCCCTCTCCTTCTCTCCTACGCCCAACTGGCACGAGTCTCTTAACGAAGATAAAAGGACTGCTAACTCGAACCTCGAACACTCGAACACGCGAGCAAGCGGCCAAGCGAGCCCCGTCAAAAGGAACGCCTCGAATTTGCACGTGCTCCTCGTCATTACCTCATCGACCATGCACGCTCCCTTCGTTCCTATAGAGCAGCTTCTTTTCATACAGAAGGACCACTTATTCATTCGTCCTGAATATTTTATCCTAATTTTTCAAATCTACTCTTCTTTTTCCTTTTAATTTTTCCATAACGGGTAAATTTTAGACAATGCAATTGTTTGCGAAAGGTTGGGTTACTATACGATATAACTTTGAGATCATACGATCTGCATGAATAACTGTTCTCTGCTCTTTATAGGAACAATTCTCATAGCCTTTATCATAAACTTGCATCGATGATTGGTCATTCAAATAATCGCGAGTAGCCTATATGCTATATTAATTACAATTTTTAAACGATTACCGAGTTGCTTTATATCAATTATCTTCCTAGTTTATATAGTTGCACCAGAATGATTATGTTATGTAAGATGTTTTTATAGTTGCTTCAGAATAATTAATTATGTGAAAATGTCGAATTACGTCTAATTATTCAATTCTCAAATTAACTACAACTTAATTATTTATAATCCTTTACTCCAATAATGATAGTAGTTTCACATTAAAGGTACTAAAAGAGCTATTTTACTAATTTTAACTTTTCTCCAAATCATTTTGATATAAATCACGAAATCTATCGTAGCATTTAACCGTCACGCCATCTTTTTTATTGCCTAATACAATACTGATATAAAATGTCCCTGTTACATTCAGAATATACATCTCTAGGGTCGATATGAGAAACGTATTTGTATCTCACTTGTTCCTTTCTTTTAATATAAGCGTTCGAAGCACAACGTATGCTACGTAAACAATATTTGAATAATAGATTACTCTCTAAATTTATCGCCAAACTAACCTCTCAACACATACGTTCGAATGTAAACGAAATGTACAACATACGAATGACAGGTATTTCCTCTATACAGTATCGCTCTAAAGATCAATAAAAAAACCTTATTCGATCATACCTTATTTCCGCTCATCCCGGATCACTCCGAAACATCAAACACAACACAAAATAAATTAAAACCATTCACTACCGCGCAAAAGGGAACGTATGGGCGACGACGTTTAAACTAATAGGGCGCGCAAGTGAACTGTAGAAACGTATCGATGCGCGCGCACATTCGAACGATACGAATAGGTAGAACGCGCGATCTCGAGGATCAAAAATCGATATTTTGTTTTCAAACAAAAATATTGACTACATACCTGGACTGGTCTGCCAAGATAGACCACCGATGAACATTTTCCTAGAAAAAGAAAGATGATTCCGTCAGCATCGGCATCAGGTTGCATCTTCTGCAGATGACGAAGGGAGACAGGGGAAACTGCCGACAGAGGGTAACTTCCGGTATCGTGACCCCCTGCGCAGTTTCCGTTTGTCGACGGCAGGTGTCACCACACATCAACCAACAACTGAACAACTCGCGGATTATTTTCTTTCTCATTGCATTAATCATAACCTCATTAAAACACGTCGTTCAATTTACAAAACGTCGCATTCATTTAAAACAGAAACCAAACGATTCACGCGCGAAACACAACAAACACGTGTTCCCCTCGTACCTTGGCGCCTTCTTTGTTCTATATTGATATATATCAATCCTACAAACTTCGATATTGTAACAGAGTTCGTCGGCATTACGGCGTGTTCATTCAAATCTATATTTGACTCTGGTTACTGAGAACTGTATGAAAAAACTTTTGTCCCTTGTTTATGACAGTCCCAAAAAGTACAGGGAAATAAAATATTTCCTTCCCTTTCCCAAGCAATGAATCAAATTCGGACTTATGTTACAAAATCGTAATTATTAATCGATTTATAAGAAACGTTATCGTTAGCGATATTGCAAAAACAAATTGCATTTGTACACTAATCTGAGTTGAGCGGATTCACAAGGATATAGCAAACGCGTGGTCGTAATGTAAATACATTTTAAATACGGATAATTTAAAAATACCGCGTTTAAGTTAGAGCAATAGCTCCTTAAAAACACATATGAGGATTTCTCTTCCCCGTTATTAAGCATATAACGAATGAAATAAAAGCCATTTTATGACACGATAAGATTTCTAATCCGGGTACGAATATTAAGAAATAAATACTACTCCGAGAATTTTGAAACCGGATACCAACACGTTTATTACTCATCCAATAATTACTCTAATCACCGTTACGTACTTCCGTAGATCGGTACGCATTGTTACATGTCACAACGCCAGCAATTATCTCGATTGCCACCAGCCGTCAAAACACTTCTGTTGGAACGATCTTGCTATTTTTACAATACATCGAGCATTCACGAATAAATAACAGCGCCTCATTAGGAACTTACGTCGTGCGCGAATATCTTGGTAGTAAATATGTTCTTATCAATAAACGCATCAATTACGGATAGCAATTGCGACACGAATATAAATCTTTATACAAAATAAATCTGTCTACCGTGTGTTAGCGTCAAAACCTATACCGTTTTTCTACTAATCCACTAACGAATGGATAAGGAAATGCATGCAATTTTTTGCCTCCTATACTTGCGCGTTTGTTTCTTCCGTTTTTTTTTTTTTTTTTCACTCTGCGTTTCAAAAGAAGGTCATAGTACGAGCAACATAATGCGTTGGCATTACTGAAAAGCAAAGATTATCACGGTGAGCAGTATATCCACAAAGATAACATTCTCGCGTTGTGGACGTAATCACGTGGTGGCGCATTTGAACATCGATTTTCCGTGGCACGATATAACCTATTCCCCTCGCCCACGCATTCCTCCCTCCTTGTCGTCTCCCTCCCTCCCTGCATAACCCCCTTCAGTCCTCTCTTTAGGTCTTCGTGATACGAAGAACTGGAGTAGGCTACCGCACTATACCCCGTTGATAGGTTCAGGAGAATTAATAGGACAAACCATTGACCATATGTCGTCGGAATCGATCGCGGAAGATACACCGAGCGATGTTAGCAACCCGTCTAACTTTCCACTGGAATTGCTAAACTTTGTCACCCCCGTGAAACCATTTCAACGTACTCGTTTCTCGACGTGTAGCACGTATACACACGCGACACGCGATTATGTCCATAAAAAACGAAATGTTTCGAGGAGTTTGAACAGGTAACTGATAAACGACTCGGTCTTTCTTTCTGTATTTATTCACGAGTCACGTGGTGAACGCGAAACACTGTGGCCTCAAAGCTGGAAAACTTTCAGTACCACGTGATACACGTTCCCTTTTAGCCCTTCAAAATACACTGGTTTGTCGCGTTTCTCTCAACTCTTCTTCTCAAACGATTCACCCGTCATATTGCTACGTATTTATATTTGAGGGAAAATCATCTGTCACTGTTCTTTGATATCGAGCAGGTTTTTTTCGGAAAACAATGGTTGGCGGCAAATTCAAAGGTGTTAAATCATTTCTCTTTCCCTCCCTGTCTCACCCCTTCCTTTACGACCCCTGCTGCTTCTCCTTCCCATTCATCGAATCTTTCCCCTTCGTTCCCCTCCTTTCCTTTCATCGAGTTTGAGGGGATGTTGAACACGCTGAAAGAAGGCGCCACCGGTCCGAGGAGAGCGCCGTGGCACGCATATTCACGCGCCTGACAAACATAAACACTATACGTTTCACGAATCCGACTGCGCGTTATCGTATAACCACGACGTCGAGACGTAACCCGCGAAAACGATAACTACGACGGCAATGACGACACAATGTCGAGGATGAATTACGGATGATAATATCGTAAACGAACCGACGCGTGTAACGAGCAACACGAGAACGAGCTGTATCACGACGAACGATCCGTATCGAAACCGTATAAGAAGCATCAACATAACAAACACTCGCGCGGAGCAGGGCAACAGAAACACAAGGTAACGAGAACAACACGACGCGCGTTAAATCGTTCGGGCAACGCGCGGCATCAAAACACACTTTTGGTCGCTCTTTCGTTCCGTTTTCACGCACGCTCGATCTCGTTGGTGGTAGATGTAGTGGAGTTCTGTTTTGGGATCAGGATATCCTGGTTTCTCCTACCCTGGATCGTTCGGCACCTCGGCTGGTGAGCCGCTCGCAACGATTTCCTGGTTCTGGGGCTCCATAGCGACGCGCGGCGCACGGCTTGTCGTTATGACAACGCTCTCGCGTGTCCGGGGTTGCAGTGGCTATGGTAACACTAGTACCAGTGGCAATGGCAGCCGGTCTCGCCGATAGCCGTCTCTTGCTTGCTTCTCGTTCTTCCGACTTTGACACACCACGTCGTCAGCCGAACGATGCGCCGTGTGTGTTTGCCTTGTCGATGGCAAAACACCGACTCGACTGGATCCTTCGCGTGTCAACGCTTCCGATGTCACGGCACGACACGCACTTTCACGCGACTTCTATTACTCTCTCGTTGATCCTCGTCCCTCGATTGTTACGTCTACTCGTGTCTCTTTAATCTTCGCGCTCGCTCCTTCGCCTCTATGTTGTTCACCTGTCTCTCTCTGTTTTCCTGGTAGACCGAGTGCGCGGTGCTCCGTCGTTTTCGGAGGCTGCGCGATGGTTTTACGTCGCTTTATCGCGATAAATTATCGACGGTAGGACGGTGGAACGTGGAACGAAACGTACGCGCGGTACGTTTCACAGATCGCACTTTCTTTTACTGTTGTATTTCTTTTTCTTTTTTATTGTTTCGTCCTTTCTTTCTTTCGATTGTGAACAACGAGTCGACAAAGTGTTGTATATCCGCGTTGGTCGCGTCGAGCCGGATCACGACGACGGCGACGACCACGACAACGAGGATGACGACGGCGGCAGCGGTAGCGGAGACGACAACGACAACGAGGACGTGGACGTAGACAAGGAAGATGACGATGACGACGACGGCGAAGACTGCGTCGAAAGCGACGACGATAACGACGGCAACGAGGAGTACAGATCACGACGACGAAAAAACGGGCTGTCGACCTCTCGTTTCTCGGTTTTTCTCACAGTCGGCTTCTCGCTATTTCGCGTTCTTCTTCCCGTTTTTTTTCTTCTTTCACTTTCTCTTCCTTTCTCTCGCGCGCTCTCTCTCTCTCTCTCTCTTTCTCTCTCTCTCTCTCTCTCTCTCCTCTTTCTCTCCACACTCTCCCCTACTACTGACTACTAAAAACTAAGGAGAAGGTGAGAGGTTACGTGGCTGCGCGGTACGGCGACTACTGATGACGGGCGGCGGCCGGTACTCGGACGTGCGACGCGCTCTGCGAGAGGTTCGACGTGACACTGCGCTCTCGGGGCGCGGGGCGAGGGGAAGGGGTGCCGCGGGGCAGAGGGGAGGACTAAACGGCGGAGAAGAGCGGCGGTGGCGGCGGTGGTGGCGACGGCAGCGGTATCGGCGGCAGTAGCGGGGCATACATCGCTTCTCTCTCTTCCTTTCCACTTCGCGTGCCCCTCTCTTTTCTTCCAACTCTACGTCTATCCTGTTTTAACCCGTTCCTTTGCTCTCTGTTCTTATCCGTCGACTGGGGGTGGGGGAGAATCTCGCGCTTGCGCCGTCCCTACCCGCCGGGCCAACCAAACCGGGAAGGGGAAGATCGCGACCGCGTACCCGCCTCCGACCGCGGCCTGTTCGCCTGCTCGCTTGTTCGCTTACTCGCTCGCTTCTTGCCTCGCGAAAAAGTCCGACCACCCGCTCGCCTGCACTACTTGCCCGATTTCTCTTACTTGCCTCTTGTCTCCTTCAAAACGCGCGAGAGAATCTCTTCGCCGATGGACCAGGCCCGACTCAATTCGCATCGCGATTATCACCACGCGAGTTACGCGAAGAGTGCCAAGCAGCAGCGTGCGGCGCCTGGTCAGCCGAGCGAGCGAGAGAACACGAGCGTGCCAATAACGTGAAAACGTTCGTCGCTCCTGCAACTCGACTTTTCACCAACGACCGATGCACGCGTCAGCGATTTTCATGGACGTAATTCTCGCGTATTACAGCCCGCGCGTCGTTCCCAGTTAAACGCTTGACCTTTTATCCTATTACGCTCTTTTCGGTCATGGTATTTGGAGAGCATCGTTCAAGTGGCCAGTCCTTGGTCGGTTTTTCTACCTGAAACACGTACCTGCGCCACGATAGCGTACGATATATTTTTGTTCGAGCCAATTGAGACGTTTGAATGGTTTGCAGGGGTTATAACTATTTACGCTCACCACGAGGATATCCAACTGGTTAGTTACATCTAGCTATCGTATTTTGCTCCGATTGCTCGAACAGTCAGTAGTCGCCACCCTGCTTCACCTCCTTTGATCTCTTGCTGCTCTATACTAATTTATGCTTGTCGTTGATATTTCGAGCGATTTTGACGGATCCGCTTAATTTAGAAAAACATAAAGGAGCACAGGACGAACGATATCGCTGTGTACGCTACGTCAATTACTGGAATGATATAGACTGATAAATAAATGAAAAAGTTTTCGTGAAAATGTAATATATATACATATTAAGCGCAAAACTCGCAGAAATTCGAAAGAAAATATTCAATTCGTTGATTTATGAACATCGTAGAAAGTATAATAAACGAGCTCTTTCTGACCTAAATTCTCTTTTGTTTTTACCGAACTGCTTTAATATTAAAAGCGCTGCAACGAGAGTGCCGTAAAGCAAAAGGAGAATACCAAAAATTGAATAAATGATCGTACTTGTGTCTCAAAGTTTTTCCAAGTTGTAATTATATGCACATTTTAAAAGAAACGAAATCGAAATCCAGGACACACGAAGATATGAAAGGTTGTTCGGAAGTTGCAGTAACTTAAAATCTATCGTATATCAGCACGGAGGTTAAGAGTGGAATTCCATTAACACTACTTTGCATGTATCTCAAAGTGGATGATACTTAAACCATGACATAATACCGCGGTATCGATGAAATTTGTTTTTGATGTTTTTTTTTTTTTTTTTCTTGTCGTTGCATATAAGTCATGCCAGACCTTGAAATCACATGCTGTAAATAAATCGTGCATGTGACTTTGCGAACAATGGGATGCGAATCGCGGTATAGTTCCCTTCTGCTTTTATTTGTTCGAGCAAAGTATCCATAGCTTACAGCCAAACCTTATTAAACCTCGTGTTAGAAAGTAATTCGCTTCATACACATACGCTATGGGTTGAACTTCGATCTTTTGGTTTTGCTCGTACTCGAGAATGTAACGAATACCAATTCGTGTTCAATCATAAATTTATAATTAAGTATGCACAACGCGTTTAACTGTCAGAAGGTGAAATGATGTATCGACTGTTTAATTTGATTTTGTAACATTTTCCATTTGTGCGAACTAAAGTTCAGAAAGTAGGATTAAAAGTTGAATCAACATGGATATTAAATGCCGTTTTATTAAAAGAAAAAAATCAATAACTACTGACGCTTCGTTATCAGCCCACTTCGAAGTAGTATCCATGTTTTATAGAAAAAGGAGAAAGTTCCTATAACCTTTCGACTACAAGCACGCGAGATCACAGCTTTAGAGTTGGTATCATTTCTTTAACCTAGTCAAGGTAATGTCCTTTCGTACAATTATAAAATCAACTGAGATAATCGTGTTACTACTAAAACTAGTCATTATCGACCGATTTTCAAATGCACTAAATTGATATACATATATTTTTCGTGTCGCTAATTGATTAAACCTCGGAGATCTTAATTTTCCGTTTGTCGATTCGTGTCGATATCGTAGAATTATTAAACAAGACCCCATTTTATCTCTAATAAGTTACTATATCCAACGAAACTGATATTAAAATTGTAAGTAAACAATAGAATTTCTTATTATAAAATATTTACTATGTAAATCACTATGTTACTAATGTAAATCACGATCCTTTCCTCTTTGAAGTTGTCGAATCTTTTGAATATTGCTTCTGGCCCCTGTTCTACGAAAGGAGCTCCAAAGCTTTCAACTTATGTTACATACTTTAGAAGGGATACATCGCCATAAAGCGTATAAAAGAGAATAACATTCCACTAGCTTTGTGCATGAAATGTAAAACAATTGGTATTGAAACCTCCCGCGGCTAACGGAACCAACATTTTTCTTAGATTCGCCATATAGCATCACAGTAAATTTCATATCAGAATCCTTTCTTAGACCGTCAGAAAAATCTAAGAAAAAACCAAACTGTCCATACCGTCGAATCAAGATGCCTCTACCAATCATCGACGAGGATCGATCGAAGAGATCTTTGCACGCCACTATCTCTCAAATAGAAGTAATCAATTGCGATGGTAAACGGTTGGCGTAGGAGCCAACAGGCTGAATCAAATCGAATCGAATCGACATTCATGGAAGGTAAGAAGTGATTCCCTTGGTCCGAATCTGTCGCAGTCACGCCCGCATAGTTCTGATGACAGACCCAGAGGACTGTCGGAGACCTGCCAATCACTATCCAGGGATCTTAGCCTGGCGAAGCTGGAGACGAGGTAGCAGAGTGGCACGTAGCCCTGGACGTTTCCTAGCTAGGCCAACGTCCAGGCTATCGCCATTAGTTTACCCTCAAGTCGAGTCCAGCGTCGGATCATACGACCGGTGGCTGCAACGAATTTGCATAATTCGAAAGGGACTCTGCACGCATACTGCGTGAACACGAACGAGCAAACGTATGCGGCCAGTACCATGTGGGCGGACACGTATGCACGTAGTACGTGTGGTCAGATCGTTCAAGGTTCGCCTGATAAGGTATCCGCGGGAAATTAGATTCTATCGTTTCTCTGTGACTGCGATGCATGATTTATCTGGTTCCCTTCGCGGGAAAGGAAAAACATTTATGGTGAGTCGAGTTAGGAGCATGCGGATCGCGAAACTTTAAAATCGATACATCGATTTTAAACTAAGAAACGAAGAAAACACGTATTACGATCTTACAATGAAACAGAGTAACTATATACCAAGAAGATTGAAGGTTCCTCGTTTAAGATCGTTAGAACAATAGAGAACGGTCGGCATCCATTGGTGTTGGTATTAGTTTCGTAACGAGATGGTGCATTACATAACACAGATAGAATTACGGGGAACGTTCTAGGATGGGATAAAAATTCAACGACTCGCTGTAAAGATTTACTGTTTCGAGTAGAATAGTTTATGTAATCGGGCGATTGATTTGTAGGCGAGAATAAGAGCAATTTGCTTAACCAGAATGTGATCTATACGCGTGGCGTCTTAACTCGCGAAGATTCTCATAGAAGATCCACATTATGCAACAATTAAGTAAGATTTCCGTTTTTTATGAATCGTTCGATCAGAGATTCCTGTAAAGTATAGCTGCTAGCTATGATCGTTACATCTTCGCTCAAACACGGGACTGCTATAGTTTATCTACGACTCTGATCGCTTCCCGGTACAGAACTTGAAGTTCGATGGTTGTTTTCTCAGTTTCTCTGGCCGTCTGTAATCTTAGCAGCAGCTGATCACGTGTTAACTCGATTCAAAGGCCATCGATACGTAAACCCAGTGACCAATAAACGTGCCCGACCCATCGGTCAAGTGGATCATTTCGAGAGCTCTCTGAAATCGTCTAGTGGCGGCCACGCGAACACGTTGAATGAACACGGAAAATATAACGAATAGAACGCGGAACCGTAGTTTCCGGTGAAAGCTCGGTTCGTTTGACACCAGCACCCTCGTCGCCGGTTCCTCGCACCCACGAAGAATCGATGCGCGCGAGAAGGAAAGTGACGATAGGCAGAGAGAGTAGTGGCGAATTACCGAGGGGGAACAATTAGTTAATTGAGTTGATCGATGAATTTCGTTGACGCGACGCGCGCGTTCCAATTCGACATCTGATTGAGAGGCTCCATTCACCCTCTGTATGTACGCACAAACTAGCTGGCCCGCGGCATTTCGCACCAAATAAAAGCCCTCGCCTGAGCCAGAGGAGTAGACAGACACATATGTGTGTGTATGTGTGTATGTTTTAGTATTCTCTGGACTGCAGCCGTTCGTGTTAATATGAAAATCAATGTCACGTGCTGTCTACCGAAATTTTGATAACGTCAACTACGACGCGACTTCATTTAGAAAATTTGCCTCGTTCTACTTTCTTCTTTCTTTTCCCTTTTTTTTTTTTTTTTTTTTTTTTGCATTGATATATTTCATTACACATATATGTATTCGAGATTTCAGTGTAGAATAAACACCAAAAATTAAATAGTTGTATTATTTAACCATGAAGCAGTTACTTGCTACGACTTGTTATTAACCTAGTTTCACTGGAGAAACGAATGTTCATATCGTGAGGGAAGAATCAAGATACAAGTCCGACGTCCCTAACGACTTCCGTGCGTTGCCTGTTCTCTCTTTTCTTGACACGCTTCGAGCTCGTCGTGCGCGACTGACACGCGTCGTACCGGGCCTAGATGGGACGGCAAACGACGTTGATTCCGATCCGATCCCGGCAATACCGTTTTCGTCTCAGGTTTTCACCTACTTGATGAAACGTTGGTTAAACGATAAATAGATTTCAAGATTCTATCGTAACAAACGGATACAAACCTTAGGACCGCGGACAAGCCGGGTAAACACGTGTTATCAGGCGACCAATCTGAAAAGTATTCCCATTCGATTTGTCCATATCTCTCGAATCAGGTACAAGGGATTACAGAAATCCCGTCCGCTTCGTCTCGACGCGACTCTGCTGAATTTGAATAGGCAATTCGGTAAATCTCATATTCAAACTCGGATAGTTTCTATTAGTACCCTCATCACCTCCGCTCCTCGCTGGCTTCATCCTGCTCACGCTTCGCGTAGACGAAGATAAATTTGACGATGAAATTACGGAAGGTCGTTGAAGAGAATCGATCGCATCAGAAGGGGGTACACGACGTGCGCACACGAGCACATCGAGCCACCTATGGCCAGCACGTCCGGTTAATCCAGTTTTAAAATGCGCTGCAGACACACTAATAAGTTGAAACCAGTCAATTAGGACGTTCGCGCCGACTGTCCTAAGCAAACACTGGCAGGTGTTTGAACGAACGAAGACGGGAATGCGGATGGCGTCGATACCGGCATGCGCTTCAGGAGTGAGAAACGAGATTTTCGTCAAAAGGGTGATAGCCTCCGACTGGGTACCCCCGACTGACAAAGAATCGCAAATGAAGCTCCGACTAGAAAGAGAGAGAGGCCAAGGAGTTAAGGTCAGGGATCAATGTCCTGACTGGCTACTCGAGGAACGAATTAGGGGAATTGAATCTCTGAATAATTATTTTCTGTCCGCTGTCAAATTTTTGGAATAAACCTGATGAAACCTAGATGACACTGTGATAAAATTGATCATATTTAGTAACTGAAAAATTTATTCAAGATAATTAGCGTTTTATATTTATTTATTTATACCTTATCCAATATTTAAAAAAACGCTAGAATTATTGAATCCATCGAAGTAGCATTTATTTTTTTAATGTCATTTATATATAATATACTAAACGTTGGTATTCCTAGCTTAATATTATTTATGTATAATATCATGATTTCCAAACTCTTCAAGCATCATCAGTATCTTTTCGTTAATAAATTCCAATTTTGCAAACGAGCAAATTCGCCATCACAGATTCAATCCAGAGATATATCTCACACGTCCAATATATTTCAGCGTTACAAGATACCAGATTGTCCGATTTAAAAGGTCATTCCTCTTTTCTTGTACGTAGCAAAATAATTCACGACGGGGTTCCTCCGATCTTAAAGGAAGCCAGACATTGATTTCTTACGCACGTCTCATGCCACGCTGACTTTGATCAGAAACTTTCCGACGTGGCACAGCAAACCGAACAGAAGATACGGGCGAACCGCTTGACGAAAGTAACGAAGGGTTGTCGCGGCAAACACAAAGGCAACGTTTCCTAACGATATGGAAAGCCCGGCGGAGACACCGCGGTTTCACCGTCACGTTATCGGTCGACCGACGGATGGTTTAGACCTTGTTCTCAAGAGAGGCACCCTCTACTACCCCATTCTAAGGATCAAAGGGATTTTGAAGATCACCGGCTAAGCACGTTTGACTTTACGACCTGCTTTCCGGGGAATATATCAATTAGTTCTGTCATTAAGGCCGAAACCCCGTCTATCAGACTCTCGAAACCTTCAGGCGTCACGAATGCATCTCAAAACCAAACGGTAATCCAATTACATCGCCGCAGAAAGGCGTTTCCAGCTGGGACAAAAGCGTGAAAAGTAGATTATAAACGGTTATCGCGTTGAATGACGCCGCATCTACAATGGTAATCGACGCGATTACCTCGTGTCTGTAGTTAAAGGGGTCTAATTTCCTTGAAATGGTTTGACTGGCTCTCGAGGAATTAGGCAATGCCGCTTTGTCGCTCGAATGTTGGAAAATGTTACGAAAAATTTGTTAAAAATATCGATGTGACTATGGATAAGTAAAATACTTTTCATTGTAATATATGCTCGTATCGTTCCTATATTTACTATTATTAGAATAACAAAAATTTAAGAATTTAAATTTATATCTCCGATGGAATTCAATTTTTAAATTCACATATGCAAATTTAAAGTTACAAAATTCGAAATTCGAAACTATATGCAGAATTTAATCAAATTGTTATTTATTAAATTATATAACTCTTCGTCCATCAATCACACCAATGTTATAGTTAAATGAGCAAATAGAATTATTCAATTAGTAGAAATAAAACTCATTGCGTTTTTATAATAACAAGAACGTTCCACCAGCGGGCATCCGATTCAATCGACGGAGCACAACAAAGTGGCCTAAAATTCGACTAAGTCGGGCTTTAAGTAAACGGTGGAAATCACTGAAGCGAGGCAATCTATTATTCCCGCAACCCTCGAGGGAACTTTAAAGAACAGCACCTCGTACAGCTAATGGCGTCGATCCCTTAAAGGAAGACATTCTCGAATCTGCTGTTCGGAACGACCTAACGACTTTCTCGCGCTTCGTGAAGGGTTCAGGTCATCGATAATACCGGCCGCGACAGAATCTAGTACCACGACATCAGCAGACGTCGTTCGTCGCTACAGAGTATCATTAATCAGAGCTAACCGTGTCCATCACTGTCATCGTGGCATTGGTGATTCGACCACGTGCGGGAACCCATTAAGAGGCTAAGGAAAAGTATCGGGGCTAAAATGGCTCGTTAGAAACACGACGCTCGGTGGCTACCGTTCGTTCGATCAGAGGATGCTCGTGAAGCTTTAATCGTTCTCCATGGCGTCGCCCGTTCGTATGCTGAATTTTGAAACCCGTTTAGGAAAATGCCGCAAGTGCGCCACGTGATGAATTCTGTAACACGTGCTGTGTATGTAAAATGAAAACATAAACTAGTTCGCCTCAGCCTTTTTTTATCTCGTGCGAGATAAATTGAATTTTAAGATAAGCAGTGTATAAAAAGATTACAATCTGGTATATCATGACCGAGTGCAGGATTAGATATTGAAAAATGAAGTTAAAAATGAGATTCTAGTACTGAAGATATTAAAGCTGGAAGTACGGAACTGGATGAAACTTTTTAGAGCAAGTTGCATGCAAAGAAATTATGAGGCATAGGAAAAAGTAGGGCATGCAGGAAAGTGTAGCAGGCTAGTAAAGCAAAATAACGTATCGTCATCAAGACGTGTTGTTTTAAAATAAAGATGACATAAACGTTACAGGTGGCCTTTATTCCATAGTATAAGAACGTCTATATAACATTCGTGTTCGTTTCAGTACACCTATTGCTCCAAAGAAGAGGAAATCCGCACCATAGAGGTGCGTTCATAGTGCAAGTGGCGCCATCTTTGCACAAGATATGCTACTATAACCCGACTTTACCTCAAGTACCTATAGCAATTCACAAATCAGGATCAAGTACATGATTTTCATGTATGACATTATTTCACTGCATCGAGCTAACAGGCTCTAGTTGCTACTTCATAATTTACTGTAGCAGTTCTATGTCGAGCGGAGTCTCAATTATTCGCGCACCCTTCGGAGGAAATTTCTGGCTTCTTCAATTGGCTTCTTCGAACCGCTACTCTACGTTGCTTTCGGATCCCTTAAAATTATAATAATGATGTTGGCGTTGTGCAAAGCGAATATCTTCGAATAATTGAATAGCTTGATTTTTCAAATTAATTTGAAATAAGGCGAGAATCAGTGATAAACAAGAACGTGTTCGACATCAATTGATAGAATTAAAAATTGTTTTGAATTAATATCAAGTATTTCCAAGTTTTAGGAATTAACGATAATTCGATCACACAATTGATAACAAAATGAAACCAGAAGCTGCTACATAATACTTTTCGATATGTATCCACAAACGAATAGTTATTATCAATTTTTATTATGAAGGTAATTCAATAACCACACTATGGTCTCCTATTTATAAGTTCCAACTATTAGCATAATGGAAATTGAAACAAAGAGATAAAACATACACATTCTATCGAATCTCCAGAACCGTGTTACCAATTTTCACTTCGTCGAGTATATAATTGAATATAATTTATAAAACAAATCTTGTAAACTCTCGTTTAAATTCCAATATCTATATAGCCGCGTTACGTTCCATCGATAAGACGCGAAAAGGGTGGAAAAATGAGATCGGGTTGCTTTTACACGTTGAAAAATAGAAGAAACGAGCACACGCCAAGGAGGATAAGTGGTATCAGCGACAGGAAAACAAGGATAGTTACAGGATGGACGGCTTGCCGTCGTCGATGGCAACCGCAAAGCGGCGGTTACGGAGACGAAAGCCTTCGGGACATAAGCGGTAATGGCCGGGAATACGTAAGGGTCGTGGCGAAGCGAAATAAAATAAAGGGACGTAACGAAGTAAGGCGGATAATAGGTCTCGTCTCTTCCAGCAGCTTCTCGCCACCGTTACAGCTTCTCAGCCGTTGGCGCAAGCGACGTCGGGATAAAGAAACGACGGGATAGCCGTTCTAGCGAATTAATCTTCGAAATGATGCAAGGCATCGCAGTTCCGTGCCGAGGCGGAAAGAAAAAAAGGAGAAGCGCGCAGCTTGCGGCTTTAAGGAAAGATTTTTAAAGAAGTTGGAAAACCGAAGAAGGGAAATTGAAATTTGCGGGAAAAGGATGGAGAACCGAGTATCTAGGAGAAAGAAACTCGGAGAGACCCGGCTTCCACTACTCGTATGTTTATCTATAAATCAATCTCCAACGATGAAAATGATTTGGAGGCCAAGATTTTTTGGTTAAAATCTTGGATAATCGATCGTTTGAACTTATTGATTTCTGCATTGATGTTAAAATGAGTCTTTTTTTACTACTTAAAGAATTGCTACTGCTTAAAGAATTCCTCCAAAGCTCTAAGTAGTAAAATTCAAATATTCAAACTTAAAGATTCAAATTTAAACATTCAGATTTGACAATTCAAATTCGACACATGGTAATTCTTAATCGCGCTCATTCTCGAACTTGTTATCCAACGTTTCAATTACCAACGCATACGTTGTAGTAAGTACTACACCGACAAACCGTCAACCACAAATATCGATGGATTCCCTTGACAAGGTATCAAGGAAACGGTGGGAATTAAACCGTAGATAAGCCAAGGAGGACCTAATGATATTCATCCGTTCACACTTCGTCTCCTTTCTCCGATATACTTATCCTTTGAGCTGCCAGACGGTCTCCGCCTCATCCCTTCGAGTCTGCCGTCCTTTAGGATGCTCGTTCCGCCACGGAAGCGGCGAAATCCCAATTGACGCGAATGAGCGATCGAGGATTCCGCGGCATATTCGGGGATTGTAGTTTGGGGCAGAACATCGAGCGAGCCTCTCGATGCCTACTGTCGTTGAAATATGTTCGACGAGGGTGAAAAAGAGCTGACGATATTCATAGCCGGCTGTGCCAGGGCGGCAAACGGAACAACGGGGATGGGAAAGAGTCGGATGCAGTCGTAAGGGGATGTCGGGCGTTTCCCGGAATCGTCAACGATGAAAAAAAGAGAGAGAAGGGTGACGGAAAAAGTAAGAGGCAAAGGGTGCATATCCTGTACTTCACGCCATGGCAAATTTGCGAGGCAGCTGCAACGTCAGGCATTTCATCGACTTTGATGGTGCTCGAACCTTCGATGAAAAACAGTCGCTACTCCTTCACACGAGTTTTTAATCGTTTCGCAGATGTTGCTCAATTTCCAATGATTAAATGCCATTTTTCTTGCCACCTGAATTGATCATTTTTTAATACTTTGATGATCTTCTGACTCTTTGATTTCATGTAATTTCATATAAATTATAATTTTAGTCCCCTTGTGATGCATATACTTAATGCAATCAGCTCGAAGTACAAAGTCTAGAACGTGTGATTAATCGTATTCAAATCGTGCACTAGCGCACACGAGAGTATTTTAAAAACGCGATGAATATGGAAACGTTCAGGCGCAGTAAAGAAACGCGGTTTTATCATCTCGCAAATATCGATCGACCTTCCCTTTAAAAACTGGCCAACCTATCTTTCACCAAAGTAATATTAGAGTTAATATCAAGTAGAATCTACGCGCGCTACAACTAATCCCACGAAAACATATTCCACTTGTATTCCTTTATTTCATATGTTCTTTCTTTCATAACACGTTACAACATATGTATTTCGATGATCTCTTCGAAATCTCTTCGACCTTGCGTTCAACGTCAAAATATCATTCCCTAAAGAAACATCTTTCGACGATGCCAATATCGTTTCTCCCATCTCGTAATACTCGATCAACGCTCCTATTTATATTCCCGTCACAAGCATTAGGGTTAATTGAAACGTCCGATTCTCCTTATCCGGATCAGTCGGGTAATCCGACAAACGTGGATGTCTCGATGTTAATTCGTACGAAGCGAAAGATTATGGAAATCTCGAGTTCGCCTCTTCTATCGTCCACAGGCCACAGTCCACGAACGATCAACGAACGACAGTACCTTTCCTGTCTATCCTGGTCGCGTCTTCGACGTTGTTCGAGACCTAGAGGGAATTCGATCGCGCACGTTTCACAGTCCCATTACACGTAAGATCGATGCCGACCACGTGCCCATAATATTTTCCGGATAAGACACACCCAGACCTAACCCTGTCTTCTTCTCGGTCGCGAGGGACCCGGCTCCGTAGGCCCGCCTTATCTTAGCGTTTCCGGTCCAACGAGTCGGAAATGCGTAATAGAGGAAGACGTAGAAGAGGGGAGACTTGGCGCGAAAGAATACGAGCCGACTCCGATGCCGAGGCGTGGAACGGAAAACAGTCACCCATGCTGTGGCTAGCGATGATGGCTCGATTTCCTTTGGAAACTGATTTGAACTAGTTCGCTGGTGAAATTGTTTATCGTGTCAAAAGCGTATCTCAGACACAGACTTTTCGAAATTTTTGCATGAATGAAGAAAGGCGAAAGAGAGGACGAATGTTGGACGCGCTCTTTTTCTTTGAAATCTTTCTTGCTCGATGCTTCTCTCTCCGCCCATGATGTTTCTTCGTATTGTCTACTTCCTTCGTCTTTTATTTCTGTTATCGATCCATTGTTCTTTCTTGCTTTGTCTTTTTGTCCACAATGGATTTAATAGCTATTGATTCTTTCTCAGCAACTATTTCCGTAGAAACGTGATCCTCTATTTCTCTTGGCAGCACAACAAAGTTATATCATCGTGTTATATTTTTTATTAAACGATATAGATGAACGTATATTCATTATATACATATTTTTAAAGTTCACCAGGTTTAAGGAAAAGCTAAGCCACTATAAATCATGAATAAGACTGTTACATTTAAAAGGTAAGCAGACGATGATAAGTAGAGAAAAGGGTAGAACGTCGACTAGGTATACAAAGTAAAAGTCAGAAGGGAGAAAAGGCCACAGTCGACTTCGACATCGATAAATAGTTGGTTTTCCTCTTGCTTACACCACTTCCGCATTCACCACCGTGTACAATATTAAAAGCGCGCATTTTGCGTTTACGAGTTGCGCAACGAGTTAATGCGTTTGCTTTGCAAAGTTTGTTACTGCCGGTTGATATGCGTTTACGATTATAGCGCTCGAACGCCGTGCTACGCATACAGTTAATAAAGTTTCCGACCTCGTTACCACGTACTCCACACGAACACCCGGTTCCCTCTTTTCATCCGCGACTTTATCTCTATATAACTTCAGGGAAAGTATCGCTTCGTCGACATACAACATTGATGGAAGTTTAACACGAAGAGAAATGTTATCGAATTTTGCGGTCATCGATACATATTGCGTAAATGCAGATTGTAACCGATTATTGGAGATACGGATTAAACCGTATCTGCCTGGAACTGATACGCGACTCATATTAATATCGATCAGTTAGTTAACGTTATTAAATCAAGTATAGCTGTAATCGTTATTAATGTCATTCGTTACCGATTAACGAATCGTAAAAGAGCAACCTTTAACTGTAGATATTCGTAATTTTGTTATTAGTAAATGCATAGATTGTCAGATTATTTAGAAATGTTATGTATCTGGCGAATTTTTGTAACTAAAATACTCAACTGTCAAAGCTTGTAAAATTCACCTAGACTACAATAACGAAATAAATATTCAGACTTCCCTCGAGAGACAAGTCGTCCGTAGTTAAGAGTTAAGTGAAATTTTTCTCTACAAAATGATCTCTCGAATAATATACCAAAATATCCTGTTAAAGAAGCCTGTACAATGTCGGGCGTTAAAAGTAATTGATTAAAACACAATTTAAAGGGAACACCTGGCGTTCCTTTTCTTTAAAAATTACCGCGGTAGAGAGGCAGGACAAGAATGACCGAGGCGACGTCGTTATACCTCATCCAAGGGAAATCCATGAGAGAATAACCGTGGCGCAACGTAAAAATTTCAAACGACGTTTTCCTCCACCTCTATCTCGGTCTGTGCCCTTCCCTCGTTCCCTCCGCCCATTCCACCCCTTCGTTCTCTCGGCAAAACGCCGCGCGACCCATCGTGCCTGGTGCTACGGATGAAAGGAAGTGTCTACCCAGCGTTACGGCATTCCCACAAAGGGAAGATACAGTCCCTTCTTGGACGTGACCCCTCGCTCCGAAACCCCGAACCGAGTTCTGCCTCCAACCCTCTTCCCATCCTCTTCGCGGTTCTCTCCATCCGCTCATCAACCAATCCCCCCAACCCCTTCTCAGCCTCTTCCGTCTTCTCGCTTCAACTTTTACACGTCATCTCTATCCATCTCCCTTTTTCCGCATTCACCGCCTCTCCGCAGCTCTACTCTACACCTTCGTCTCCCCAGCCATCCAGCTTGTGTGTTCTTGTCCGTCTTTCTTAAGCTTGTCCGCCTCTCTCGTCTTCTACTACTTCCTCCCATACACTCTCGCCAAAAGCGACGCCTTCTTACAAGACGTAGGAAACCGCGGAATTTCGTTGCCATTGTCTCGCAACATGCCTGATCGCGTCCTATGCACCTCTCGTTTGGCAGCACTTGCCAAGAGCTGACTAACAGAACCGTGCCGCGAATTTTATTCGTACCTGACCCATTACCAAGCGCATAACACCATTACCAAACCAGGGAGAAGAGGATTACATCGCGGGAATAACGAGTCGAATTTCTCGTCGTTAGTTAATTCGTTATCACGGTTCCTCGGTTTCGAACGAACGAGTAGGACCATCTAGTTTGTCCCTGTTAGAGAGGCAGAATTGCCTGTTATTATGCCGTGATTGCGATCGAGACAGCGCGTACCGCCTTTAACGATTACAAACAAGCGAAAAACGGAAGAGAACGCGAACGGGACGTTCCGATAGGTACACGTAGACGCGTGGTAGACGTTCGAACGAAAGCATCCGAAAGAGAGAAGCGCGATGTCGTCTGGAAAACGTCGACGAAGATATTGGGTCGAGCTTAGCTTCAACATAGTTGGAGAGTGCTGCATAAGCTTATTAAGGTTGGGTGCTTTGCCACGGTTCCACGTCACCGAGCACGCTGCTAGTGCCGCTCTTTCTACCCCCTTCCCCTTATTTCTCATCGGAGAAGAACCTGGAAAGCGATGTAGCCAGTGGGAGGAGAGTTAGATTGTTGGGTAGCAAGACAAGAAAGGAAGAAGCACAGCGAGAGAGGAAGGGCAGTGGAAAAAGGAGAAGAGTGTTGCAGAGGGACAAGTGAGAGGAACGGCAGGAACCTGCTGTACCGACCAACGTGTCGCCGATGCAACTTCAACGGTGGCAGTGGTGGAGTAAGCTGGCGGATTGTTAGATCGAGGGGGAGATGTCACCAAAGGGGGCACCGGGAATAGAGGTGCCGAGGCAAGGGAACGCCGATGCAGACACGACCGAAAGGGGACGTAAGGGAGGGGAAAATCGGAACGAAGGGGGTGTTAGTTGGGTTTTAAGGGGAAAGGGCGAAGCTGGAGAAGCGAGGAGCCTCTTGAGAGACAATGAGGCCGCTCACGAGTGTCGCAACGAGTGGATGCTCTCCACTATTGCCAACTCAGGCCCTTCAAGCCTTCCAGGCTTGCACCACCACCACCACTACCCTCGGCCTCGTCGTTCCCGCTATCCTGCTGCCGGCTGTTACACCACTGTCACGTTGCACTATAACCACCGCTAGTCGACGAGCATGACGACGACGACGACGACGACGACGACGACGACGACGACAACGATGTCGCTGGCAACAGCGTTAGTGCGGTCGACGGGGGTGCAAATAAACCCCAAGTGCCGCCTCCAGGCCCGTCAACTAGACAACGACACGCCCATGGTGTATCATAGTTTTTAATTTACTTCCCTTGAACGATCTCTCCTCCGTTAGGCCAGCTTTCAATCGTTCCGCCAGGATGTAGGGAAACTTTTATCGCAAATCAAATAATTTCTAGTTGTAGATAGGTCGTTGGTTACGACATAATTTATTCCTTCATTTTGAAATATTATGTTTGTCAGATAGTTTATGTGATTTGCAATTAAGTCCGATTCGTTCGTATGTACCGAAACGTGGATGATAATTATAAAATGTACTTAAATTTACGGGTCTGTTTCATAATATTTGAATAATTTTTATTAGTTTTAAGGTTGAAATACATTTGCATTCGACGAGAAAATATCATTATATATATATATATATATATATCAAGGATGTTTTGTCTAATGTCGACAAAATACTCTATAAAATTTCCGCTATTCGTAGGTTTATAGAAAGTTGAAAACGATGTAGGTTGAAATTTCCTGCACCGATATAAGGTAACGCAGCAATCTACCGTTAAATTTGCTTTTTTTCGTTTTCATCGTGCTCGAGAGTGAAAAGAGACGTCCGACCTGTTTTCAGAAAATACTTCGACGATCCTCGCTACATGGAACACTATTATGCTTGCGTCTACAAAATGCTAGATCTAGTCATAATGTAAAATACGATGTGTATTTTCCTTAAAGAAAACGAACAAGAACAAAATTGTTTTATCCTTATTTTATTGCTGCAGTAAAGAAGATACATTTACATTACACTTTTATTTGGTTGCGAGATTATCGAAATGTGAAAATTTAAAAAATTCAAGATCTACGTATGCTTGTCAAGAAAATATAGACATATAACCTTAGATTCAGCCGAGTGCGCAATATTTTATATTTTTAATATTTAACAACTCGATACCATGCTGTCATAAAAATATAAAAAATAAAGATAAATATAGAAAGTTGTTGCAACATTACCGTACTGCTATTTTGTAATAACGTTACTTCAATTTTGACATGCATTCTTCAAGCATTCTGCTTCTTCGTCTCACTCTCAGTGTATCATTTCATATGCACAAAAAACACGGGGCACACTTTTCCTCTCGTTACCAAAATAAACAATTCTTTTGTTGTTCCGAAAACAACTTACCTTACGATATATTAAATTGTCCTAATAAAGTAATTTTCTAAAACCACCTAAAAATTGTTTAAAACTGTGTAAAACCTCGAAGATAGAGAATTATACGAAAGAACAATAATAACTAGTTCTTCAAGCTATCCAAATCTAATGTACAAAGGGAAGAAGCCCTATACTCGTTTTTATTTTTCCCGATTCCTTTTCTTTCTCGTCAAAATCTGATTCTCCCCTTAATTTAGCACCAGCCGCCATTGCTGCACGACGCAATTGGATAATGCATCTTCATCCCGCCTGTACTTAACTTATACGAAAGTTTATCGTCAACTCCGTGCAAGATGCAGCCACGAGGCAAGCCTCGACGCACAGACCTTCCTGCCTCATGAATCAGACAAAGACACGACCGTGTCTTTCACCGTTGGATCGAGGCCCTTGTATCGACCATAAAACAACTTCAATGCCTGGCGTCGTCGATACACATTTGCAACGCCATGCTTTGCTCCACCGCCAGCGAGAAAAGTTGTTGCGTCGTTGCCCCGGAAGTGTTGCGAATTGAAGCACAACTATGAAGCTGACATTGTCGAAACCCGTATAAATTCCCCACAACGAAAGAAAGTTCGAGAAAGGACTTTGGCGAAACGGAGTTACACCCCCGGCCAACCTTCTTTCTCCCTTTCTCTTTGAACACTGGCGAAAAGCAACCGGCAAATTTTTATCCCTCTTTCTCTCTGTAACTATCCTCGATGGTTTTTATAATGTTCGCTACTGGCCAACATTTTTGTCTTTCTATTTCTTCTAGTCGTCGGAAAAGTTCGCTTTCCTTTGTTGTTAGAAAGATTGAAAGTGAAAAATTAATGTAGAATCGCAATGAGTGGTTTGATTTTTGGGCTATTGAATAGGTAGACTGTACTCTGAAGTGAATGAAGTTAATGGAAGTTTCACAAGACCGTTTATAAATTACGTTTAATTGGTATTTATCCAGCGTAATGATATACGTATAATGCAGAGCTCCTAGTTTCATATAGAGTCGATATCGACGTTATTTAAACGCTAACAATAGTTCTGATAACGATTAAACGAATTGGCAGGGCGTATTAAGTAGACGGTTTTTATTGCACGGGGTAACGAAAGCACCGGAGCCGTAACCATTTCCGGGAACGAAATTACGCGATTGAGGAGAAACAGCGGGAGAAGCACGCTAGACAAGCGATACGGTAATCCGTCGAATAATTGGGGGATCCCCGTTAATCCACTATCAGAAACGTTCAAACTTTCCCTATCATTCTGCGTACTCGTCCGTACGCTTTTATCGAAATATGTACATACGTAACAACGATCACACCTATGTAGATTTTTTACCGTTATGTATATTTTAAAGCTTACAATTTTTAAAACAATTTGTTTCGCGAACTGAAGTTTCCGCCGATCAGAATTCCTCTATTTTTTTAATTGTTGTTCAAAACAATCTTGTTATTTAATTAAAAATACCGATAGATAGAAGGTGCAGAAATTCAATAAAGTACGTAAAGACCTAGAAGTATTATTGCATTCTACAATATTCTTGTAAAATAATCATTTTAAACTATTCATAACCATTCTTCTGAAATAAAACTAAGTATATATATTTATAACACGTTCTAATCTATATCTGTCACAACGCTGTCAATCCAGTCTACGTGAACATGGGTAAACAATATCAAAATATCAATCGATCAAAAAGCCCGCGGTAGTTCGAGCAGGATCGAATCTCTTGAAAGTATCTGGAAAAGTTCGTAGGAACAAAACTAGTCACGCTGCTAGTGGCGACAAACTGACAGTCTCAGGGAGGAAATGGAAACAACTAACGTGCAACGTTCCAGCCGAGAGTTCCATTATAAAATCAGAACTGAGAAAGGGAAAGAGGTCAGTTATTCTGTTTAGTAAACATCGAAAACAGCACGGTAAAAAGAAACGATCCTAAAGGCCGATTCGGACATCCCGGACGGAAACGAGCGACGACCACTGTCGTCTATTTAACTTTAGCTCGATTCCTCGCGATTTTGCATCGCACACGATCCAACTACCTTTTTCCATCACCGAATCGCTCAACTTTAGTCCCGCAGACCTCCATCGGATCCTCATTCTCCTGCGTTTCCGCATTTCCTGCGCTTCTTCCTCTTTTCTTCCTATTCCACCGGCGCATCCCCTTCCTTGCCTTGTCCTCGAAAACAAACAACGCACAGACCCACACTCGAACGCCCAGGAATGGCATCGACGTATACCGTCGAACTTCGTCTTTGGATACACTAAGCCGGCAACCGTTGGAACTTAACGGAACCGCTGCAAACTTTTAAACGCAAATTCCAAACCGCGCCCATCCACCACTTTCCTCTGGTGCACAATGCCGTCCGTGTGCGGTTGTGACGCGATTCTAAGCTTGCAATGTGTATCAAACATTTGAAAACATTCCAGAGAATATGATCAAACTTCGATTATCGTAAAGCTACTATCGTTGATCTTGCATAATTGTAAATGGATCCGTCTAACGACACTGTATTCACCCTCTTCACATTTTCATGCGAATTTTGCGATATTTTTCAGTACATGAAATTGATATTGTGAATATTGTAAAGAACTATAAACGGACAATGAAAGTATATTCTTCTAATGACTAAAGATTTCATTACGGACGAGTGTAATATTTACATTTCTCACGTGACTGTAAAATTAAAGCGCGATCCTGTTACATAAGTATAAAACGTTGAAATCGATGGAGGTTGGTAGCATCCCCGAGATACAAGGAATTATTTTCGCGTTGTTGGACAACTTTTTAATCTCGATGGCGCCGTTCGATGGCGCAGGCACCGCAGGAAAAATAAAAATGGCCAATCTCGTCTGTGCGATCTTGACGAAAACGCTAGGGCATACCAGTCATCTAGCTATCGGTTAAACTCTGAAAGATCGTGCCGCGTTATTTATGGGGACAACCGATAGTGATAAGGATAGCAAATCGAGCGAACTTACAATCGGTCCAAGCTGTATTCAATTCCGGCTCATAATTGTTAAAGTGGAAAAGTTTTAAAGCCTCATATCGTTCTTTCCCTTTTGCCGGTCGCTACCGCATCGCTGATGCGGCCTGTCCATCCCCGCCTCCATTCCTCCACCCTTCTTTTTCCGCCGGCAATCTCCCCTCATTCATTCCTACGAGTTTCTACGGTCGCGTGGTCCTTTCGCCAGTTCACGACTTCCGTCTATATATAACACAAAGGTAAGTTTCTTTGCTTCTGATTCGACGACTGAAAGAGCTGGACAAGACCAAAAAGGGCCAGAAATAGGGGGGGGGGGGAAGAGAACAACGTCACGGTGATTCTCAGTAATCTTGGGAATCGATAAATAAACACTCGAAAGGAAGATATGAAAAACAGTTCGTTTTTCCTTCCTAGGTTTGGTACGTTTTTTCCCCGTTGTTTAACGCGTTTACGTGCGCATATCACGCGTCGGGATTCAAAGCTAGTATTCCATTTCGCTCGGAGTCGATCGAACATTGAATTTCCTCCCTCCGGTTCCATTGAACGAATAACGAAAGAAATGCGCCAAGAGGATCGCTCGACAGATGCTTCTATCCAGGAACTTACATATATCTTATGACACAACCGCGCTCATATATCACGAATAGCGCCACGCCACTTCTTACCTTGCCCTCCGAGTTTCTTTCTTAAACAGATACTATAACTTAACCGTTTGTCTCGTTATTGACAGGAATTTGCCGGATAAGCGAGCACGATCGGTATCGATAGTTGTGCGACTATGATTTATGCGCGCCCTATGCACAGTTTCATCGATATAATTCGTTGAACTATCGGCCAAATAACGCGGTACCGTCGAATTCAACCGATAGTTATCACACGATTCGCTCTTTCGACTTTCTCGCCATGAAACTGTTTTATTTAACGTTAGAACTTGGAGAATAGACAAACTAAATTAAATTCGTAAATTTCATATTAATTTTATCGATCCATGTATTTTTAGAGATTTGCATAGTCTTTGTAAAATATATAAATAAATAGAACTTGCATCTCCTTATTTATTATGTATTTGTCCATATACTTTTCATTTAAATTTCTTTGCTACAAGTTGCATACTTTAGTCAATCGTGGTTTTAATGTTAATATTTTATGTTCGTGAATGGATTACAAAATTATGACTTCTTGATCTCTAAACGCGAGGAATGGACAACGGGGATCGCTTGTAAATATTACATAGTTCAAGAGGATTAGGTTGAATAAATGTTTGAGAAAGAAACTGGAAGAAAAGTTTCGTCGTATGATTTTACAAACCAGCGAGATTAACAATTTTTGAAATTGGAGACTGTATATAAAATGTTGAAATAGAGGAAACGATAATAGTTGTACGCTTTTTGTATCCACGATCAATCTCGATGGAATTCCACGTTCTCCACAGATTTTACTTATTTCCATTTTTTAGATTGAAACGTTTCCACCGTTCTATTTCTAGCTGATACACTTGAAACAATTTTTTCAGTTTCTCGTATGTGTCTTCCGTGTATTTCGTATAAGCTATAAATTAGAAAAACAAATGTATATCTTTACAATTAGTCATTATAAATTTCTTCGCCTACCTTATAATGCAACTTTCATTTAACTATGACAGATAAATAAATCCTGAATACAATTTGTCGATAGAATTCTTCACTTTTACCGTATTCTTTGAATCTAGCTCTATTTATTCCGAAAACACATTTCCTACAATCTCCCGCGTAAACACTAGCGGAGAAACGCAAAATTTAGAGAGAAACAACGCAAACAAGCTGCCGCAAAGTAAAAAAGAATCTTTGATCGTTCAACAAACATTTGATCCTTTCAAACCAGATCGCCGGCTAGATTAAAAGTTACGATATTTCCTGCATAGATGTACAAGTATCGCTACCTACGTGAAAGCATCGAACACATTGTTTTAATAAAAGCCAAAAAAAAAAAAAAAAAAAAAAAAAGAAAAGAATAGATTACATCTCGTCGATCGATGATAATGCGTGGCTGGTTCCTTATGGTTTCCATTTTCGAAATCGCGCGACCAGTGCAATTTGCACGAAGAGGTACGAACGAGAGAAAGCGCGATCGAATATTTGGAAAAGCGATTTCGTCTTTTCATGAACCAACCCTTCTCATCGATGAATCGAGACTATCCACGCGAGCGAAACATCGTCGACGCGGAAAAAGATATCAATTTCAATTGCGGCCAGAGTCAATCATCTCTGTTAGAGAATACTTGCGCATTTTGGTGTTCGAGCGACCCTACGACGAGCCTCCACATCCATTTCGGTGACTATAGAAAAATGTTGGTGCGCACGGGGTTATTGACCCATAGCTCTCATCGGGCCGACGCTCGCGTATCCTCTATCGGGTGATTCGAATCGACACGCGCAGATTTACGATCTTATAGTGGCTTCTATTCGCGGTCCGCGACGCCTCTATGTCCTTCCTCTTTTTCTCTCTTCTTCTGTCTTCATTTCTCCTCTTTCTTACCACAGAAAACAATACCAACCTCGAGATATTTTTCATGAAGTCTACACGCACGTCCGCCCATTCACGCGTAATAGCAATTCCAGAAATGTCGCGAGAACAACAGCTTGCGCTAAACGGACAACTGGAGATAAAATGAGAAGTGGAGTAAGAGAATAAAACGATGGAATGATAGAACGATGGAATGAGGAAACAGACATAAATCCCATTTGCGTTTGCACACGTGATGAGTTGAGGTTAAAACTGATCTCGATGACCACTGGTTATACAATCAGTCTTTTTGCAGAAACTCGAAGAAGTGTACACGACCAGTATACTTGGGGATGAAACTCGTGCGTCCTACCTGAAGAACATTTTCGCAACTCATCGCCCACTATTTAAATAAATAAATTAATCTAATTAAATAAACCGTAACCATCGAAGCCTGGCACCTGCCCAAGATGCGGCCATTCCCCCTTCTTTGCATAAATCTGTCCGGCCCATTCCGTTTCAATTACACCTTCGAATTAATCCGAGGCGATGGACACTGGGCTAGTGCGACGTTTAGCTCGTCATTTGCAATTAAGTGCGCCGATAGAACGCACTCGAGGATGGTACCAAGTTACAAACTCGAGTGTGAAGGCCGAGCTTGCACAAACAACAAGATGGCCGCCGACTGCAGCCCTACATACCTCCAACCCCCCTGTGTGCCAAATCATTCCCCTGTTTCCCTATCCTGCTCTAGTACCTATCTGCCAGCAAACCTACGTCCCACGACGCCAGCCTTGTTTTGCAGGAGCGCGTACCTCGTCAATTCTTTCCGAATGTCTGATCGTTTGAAATATTGGCCAGCCTGACCTGGAAAGCGTATTCGGTCCTTCCCTTTCGATGCATGCGATTGTTAAAAATAACGAATATCCACGATCAGGGATCGATCGTTTCTTTTTTACTTCATTCCTTTCTCCTTTCTTTTTCTTTTTTTTTTTTTTCTTTTGATTTTTACTTCGATCTTTTTCGCCACTGTTGCTTTGGGCATCGATTGAACGATTGTTTCGATTGGTATATCCCTGGTCTGTCGTCGTGATCGCTATCGACTAACATTTAATTAGTTGTTGTTTTGGTGAATACCTATTACTTTATAAACTTGGAATAAGCGTGGGAATTTTTCGGACAAACATATTGAGAAGAAAATATCCTCACGTTTTTCTAATTACGGTATTTAAAAGTTATCCAGTTAGCTATCCTGTTTATCAAACAAAGTAAAATATAAAATTATATAAAAGAAAAATTAGACAGAATTAGAGTTGCTGGAAACTTTTATACGGTACTCGTATTCCTTAAAATTGAAGCATATATACAAATTTCAAAGTTTAAATAATATTCGCGAGCAAATAGTTGACCATATTCGAAAAAGATCGAGGTTATTAGCGTCAACACGGATCTTCGACGTGTTGTTCGTTCGATTCCGTGGTATCCTTATCTCCCCTAGCTATACGTGGGACGCATTAGTTATTTGCGATATTTATCGCGCGACACGGTAGCAAGGCGTGTCTTATCTTCATCCGAGGTTATTCTACTGATTGGAGAAATCTTTTTAGCGGTCGCGCGACCAAGCATTAAGTTCCCAATTACGATCCATACGCTGGTGGATGAAGCAAAGAGGACTGTACGAAGGTCCTTTCTGCTCTATCTGTGATTTACGCTGAGACCACAACCGTTTTAACAGTAAGAATCGAGAACATCGGTTACATTGGTGACATTCGAATTTAAAATTAAAACTTGAAAATTATATACTGCCTGTGCATTTTAAGTATTGTTTTGCAAAATGCATATTATTGTGATATTTATATCATCTCATCGCAATCTCTTTGATTAATTCATATCTATTCTATATTTTGAATTATTATATCTTATTACTATATTATATTCTATATTTTTATTATTTTGAAACGGAAGGCTATTCTTCTCAGAAGCATAGAAAAGATACCAAGGATTAAGCTCGTAAACTATTGTGTCATAATCGTTGATTTTGTTCTTCGAATTATATTTCCTATTTATGGATATAATGTCAATCAAGAGAGATTGCTCATTTTGACAATTGGAAGCAGGAGGATAATATTTATTTTTCTGCCACATGTGGCTATTATTATTCTGTTATGATCGTTGAGATTGCTCAAACATTGCTACTAATAATCGTAAATTTCATAGAGTAGTTTTTGAAATTAATTACAAGAAATGGGATTGTTTTGATGGTACCATTTGGCAACTGAAACTTGGCACTCAGTTTTCCCCAAATAGCTCAGCAGAAAGAAAAACAAAACAAAACCGTATCTTACAAACGCTTTCTTCTATTTCATTCAACTTGCTAATGAATAAAAAAAATGAATTAGCTTGATCTCCTAAAAGATTTTCGTATCGTTTTACAAATCATGAAGCTCGATGAAACGTTTTCAATTAGAAATTAATCGGACAGAGACTCGTTCAAATAGATAATAAATTTTATATGCATGGTAACACGCGAGTTACCGAGATGTAATCAAAATTCACGACTGGCCGAGCTATCGAAATTCGCGTTATGACAGCAGATTTCACGACAATCGCACCATATGCATATGAAGAGCAAAACCGCGCGAGTGTTGAGCGAAAACTGTTTCCGAAGTCTTCGCCAGAGTCAACCAACTCGTTTGTCTGTGTGATTTTAACAGATTGCCGGAAGCGGAAACTACCAGGATCCACGAACAAATTTCACGACGGTGCTCGTGAACGAGGAAGGGTTGCGTTTCAAATTACAACTCGAACTAGAAGAACCGCTTATTGTCGCTGATGTACAGATATGCAAACATACCCAAAATTGGAAGACATTCATAGCTCATGATTCATTTTTTAGACTTAAAGCTCCGCTTGTGATTATTCGAATGATTCTATTAAGAATTGGATCTAGCGAATGAAATTATTTTAAATTTGTGAAATTTAATAAAAATTTAAAATTCACTCTAATTGACATACAATCACGTTTGCTTGTACTTACTCCTTTTACTTGTCTCACTTTTAATCAGTGATTGACGTTCACCATTTTCGTTTACACTCATCTTTCTTACTTGCCTTACAGTTTTTTACATCTTCTTTCATTTTATTCAGAGATATGATCAATTCGCCAAAAAATCTACTGTTCCTTTTGATTATCTTTAACTTTAATAAAAAATTTATTCTACGATAAGACATAGAATACCTCTACATTTTATATCGAACTATACCACACCATGTTCTTTGCGAACCTTATTGAAATTTTTCATTTTTCACCCTTGTTTTGTCGTTAACTCGAGTTTTTATCGATTATCACGTATCCAAGTGGCAGATACCACGTGACCGGTACCAATTAGTGTACAATCGGAAGAGAAAGAGACAACGAATGCCGATAGATCTTTACAATTAGCCACGTCGGCCAATCACCGTCTCTTGTGCTTTGCTGCGAGGACACAAAAGAAAGCGAGACGAAAGAGGTCGGAAGGGATGCAGCGCGGTTCGGGTGCCTTTTAAAAAAATCTTGGCAACACGGCCGCCTTTCATTAGTCCTGTCGGTACGGCCAGTGTCTCTTGAGCAGCTTAAGAAGAGGGTTGGCCTGGCGTCACTACTTTACTTGGGTCAGTGACGGCATTAAGATTTAGAAGAACCCTGTACATGGACTAGATTTGCCCTCCTATGCGAGATACGACAGTTATCATACTTTATCTATGATTCTTGGATTTAACGATGTGTTATTTTTTTTAATAATTTTAATAATTCGTGTAAATTAAATATAGTATCCACGAAATTAATAACGCGCATATGTGTATTTAAGTATATGTATATATAATAATTTTATTATTTTTAAATTTCTTTGCGAATCATGTACAAAATATTTGTTCCATAACACATTTAATCAAATAAGATTCCGCGATAATTTATGATACAATATAAATAAATTATAAAACGGTTTTCATTCCACGAAATGTTTAATTAATGGAGGAAATTACGGGAAATCTTCAGCTATCAATCATCAGTAACAAATCTTCAAATACCTCACATCGTTTATAATATTTAGACCTGAAAAATCGGAAAGAAAAGACAACATTAAAAGATGTACTCAAACCCATCGAAGACCAAATAAATATATTCATCCTGCAAAGAATGTAGCTAATTAAAATCAAATGGATCCAATTTCCATTTCTGCTCCCAATTATCAATCACCCATGCAGTTTTTTATTATAGATAATTAAAATGTACGAGCAGTCTGATATCTGCCACATTTATCCCGTAGAAGAAATTAAATTTGAGTTTTGTAATTTCCGCTTAAAATCTCATCCATTACACCGCAACAGTTACATTAACATTTTCAGCACCTGAAGTCGATATTATTACACATCGATTAAGATTAACTGCGAAAATTTAAACATAAATATAACATACCTTGCTGCAACCATCACATTTACCTCATTTTTATTCTACTAATTTAATACAGGCGAGTACCTATGTTCTTATAACAATAAAATCAAAGCATTATCTACTAAAATTCTCAGCTGTTCATTTTCGATTCAATCGTATTTTTCACTCGTAAATAAACTTTCCAAATTTCAGAAAAAGTATGAAATAGTCGTTATTATATATACGTAAATTGTCATTTTAATTTTATGCTAACAATTTTCATAAAATTCTAAGGATCTTGTTTGCTAAAGAAAGAACTATTGAAACACAAAAATTCGAGGACTGCAGCAGAGTTATCCAAGTTCAATTAACACGATATTTTCTGATTCATCTAAAAATCGTCACAAATCATCCAAACACCACCCAAAAAGGTCCAAAATACTTTTACACCTTCTACCTTTTTTAAGAATGTTACAAACGTCGTCCGTTAATCACTAATTAAGATATAAGATTGAAGTAAATAGGTACGAGGAAGAAGAATGAGCAATGATGAAGAGCAAGTTTCAGCTTCAGCAATGGAAAGAAAATAAAGTAATGAGGAGAAAAAAGGCAAGCGGATGGGAGGGCTTGACCAAGAAGAAAAGAACGGTCAGGAACAATTTATCGTGCATTAACAAGAAGTTCCACCCTCGACGAGATGATAATGAACAGGCGGAGGGGTGGTTGCACCTTCACGTTCCTGACATGACTGCGTCCCTGACGTCATTCAGCTAGCAACGTCAGCAAAGGTACCAGGGAAAGGAGAAAAAGAAACAAAGCGACAGACGGCGGATCCGCTTGTTTCAAGCGCGTCACTCGTTCCGTTTCTAGCGTTTCATCCAACAGAGCTTTAACTCTTTTTTTTTTTCTTCCCCGAGTAATCAGCAAATCGTCGAAGCAACCTGGCAAGCGATCACGATGAGCGGAACAGAGAAAGGTAAATAAAAAAAAAAAAAAAAAAGAAAATTTGTGGAGGAGGATGTTGGAGGCTTCGTGAACGCGGAGAGGTCGTCGGTAACGTAAAGAGAGAGAGAGAGAGAGAGAGAGAGAGAGAGAGAGAGAGAGAGAGAGACAGAGAGAGAGAGAGAGAGAGAGAGAGACAGAGAGAGACAGGGAGAGACAGACAGACAGACAGACAGACAGAGAAAGAGAAAAGTGAAGGAGAAGGAGAGAGGAAGAACCGATAAGACGTCGAATAACTCGATTACTCAACGAGGGAGTGTCACTTTGCCAGGCCGTGCATCCAAGTGCGAGCAAAATTTCGTTAAGGCGCTTCTCGCGACTCGCGCCATCCTTTACTTGTCCCTCGCTGTTCATCCACGCCTTTCTACCCATAGTCTACGGAAAATTCGACGGATTTTCGATGAAGTTTCAAGGGATCGTAATACTCGCTACTTCCGTGGTATTCAGTCGTCTGGATTATGTTATGAATCTAAGAATCATTTTGACATAGTTCCTCCTTTCTTAACTTAAGTCAGTGAAATAGACGTTTCTTTAATTCCTTGTTAAGCTCGAAGTTAGTGATGAAAAATTATAAACCTGGAGATTCAGAATATGTTTGAGCTTTGCGACAATGTTACGAATATTAATAACGTTCGTATCGCTGTTTTAAACATTGAAATAATCGTGCAGTGATTAAAAGCGACAGTACACGAACATGAACCTTTCACAAGGTTGCTCAGCTTCTAAGCGTAAATAGTGTTGAACTTTGAACTGATGTTGGGATGCTTCCAAGTAGTTCCTTAGTTTCGTCAATTATTTTAGACACTGCTACAATGTTGAAAAGTGTTCTGGAATAACTCCAAATCCGTTAAAATTAATTACGCAATCAATAGTATTACGATTATTTGTCTCCTACTATAACCCGCGATAAAATATAATGAGACGTCATTATATACGTGTAGATTAACTTCAGAGATGGAAATATACGAATATATTGTAGAGCAATAATACATCTACTGCATACATTTAATGTCAGATATTACGATGACAACGAACGGTATATTTTATATCTCATTTTTGCTCAATTTTGCATATCGCTTAATTCACATCGCATGAGTGGAGTGTGCTGTTACATTGCTTACTATCCCAATTCTTGGATCTTAGACAGTTGTGGTAGGTAGAGATACCTTTTAAAGCAAATACATTTATTTAATTTACTTCCAATACAAAGCTTTCGGGAATTTTGGTTGTATCATTTCCGAATAAAGCGGAAAACTCGTTCCTAAAACAGTTTCAATTCCAAACAAAGTTATAATTAAATATATTACAAATAGTTTTAAGCCATAGAGTACTCAACAACGAAACAACATAAAATGACTCAAACTAAACTCAAAGACAATTGCAATATATTTTAAGCTCCATAATATCGCATTATTGCACCACAATCTCAAACACGAATCTCAGTGCCGAAGCGTAATTAATTTTCTTCCTTCCTTCTATTTATTACTGCGCACGCTACAAATTGTCCAAACATATTCACAATTCCTAATTCATGAAAAAAATTCTTCTCCATTCTTCTCCAAAAAATAGTTCTCCATCAGTTATACCAAACCCATACCTCCATACTTTCTAATTCGTTCTTCGCGTGCTATTGTTTTACTATTGAAAAATTTCTCCCTGGAAATTGCAACCGCATCCCGTGGTAGAATAATAACTAACTCATGCATACATGGGATCGTTGATTCGTGGATTTCTTCCGATAGAAAAATATAGACAAATGACGCGGAACATTTACTGCCCGGTCAAATATCAGGTTTGCTCGCATCGAACCTGGTCAGAGGGGACGGGACTTCGCAAGTTATAACCTCGTCTTTGATGAAACAGCACTCACAGCGAATTTCTCGCGAAGTAATCGCGTGGATCCGATGAAGAAACGCGTGAAAGGCTGCGGTGACGCGATTCGCGAAAACGTGGAGGCTGAAAACGGGGTTGAAACAGCTGCGGGGACCGTCTAGCTTGTTGCAAGACAGATTATAACAGGTGACCCAATTAAATGTCGCCGTTCATTTTACATCCAACAGCAGAGCAATACGTAATTCTATAGCTAAGTTGACAGTGCATCGTCTTGGAACATCTCTCATGGCCCTGAAAACTGTTTACTCGAGCCCTCGTGCTTGATATCGTCGTAGAAATCTGAGACAACCGCGATAGATATGTTACGGATGGAAATTAATAAATCCCCTGAGAACTTGATTGCGCAATCTTCGTATTATTAGAACGTGAACTCAATTCTCAATGCGTAAATATTGATTATTTTCAACGTTGCCATTATACATATAATAAAGAATGATACTCTTTATGATATTAACAATTGACGATTTCAATTGGAGTATGTATTTTATTAAATTTTCATTCGATTAATGTATAATTAACAATTAACACACACAGATCTATCAAAGATTCGTCATATCCAGATTTTTTATTCTAGCAATGACAGAATTAGAGATTGACCGAATAAAGATAATAAATCTAATTGCATCAAATGATCAAAATCAGTCATAATTTACAACGATTAATTCCTTTCAGGCATATGCGTTAATCAAATTAAGAGTTTGAATGTTCAACGTTGTTAAACAGATTCCATGTTTAAATGTGTCAGGTTTAGTTGAAGCGAAATATTATCTTCATCAAAATTCAATATTAACATGTTTAAATGTATGTCGATAAAAATATTAGGTAATTTATTAATGGAGAGATTATACGAGTAGACCAACGGAATCCTTTGCGGCGAACATACCGGTTTCCCTAAGAGATTAAATTTCAGCCGTATATTCGATCAAGCGCGGAAAGTAGTATTCCATTTGCATTAGGCTATCCGATAATCCGGAATTTTATTTTTTGGTTCGCCGTACGGTGCTTTAGATGAAGATTGGCATTCGTCGAGTCTACAATCGAAAACTGAATGAATATACTCCGCTATACTATAATATTGTAGAATCGAGAAAACAATGCGCGGCAGGGAAAACAGCCGTTCTCTATCAGATAATTGAATTAAGTAAGTCAAATGGCAGTAAACGCTCGATGTTGTTACGATGTAGTTAGCAGTTACTAAGAATTCTCTTTGTATTTCATTTAATTTCGAATTTATTAAAGAGATACGTCCATTTAAAATTCATGCGGATCTTGAAAAATATTTCAATTAAATTGTTAAGTACGAAATGAGCAATTTTATATATTTAATGTATGTTCTTATAATATATGAAATGCATTTTATAAAAAAAATTACATTAATGTATGCTTTTGGAATTTTGAAAAGTGCGTTGATTAAATTTATTAAAATTTTTTTTTTTTAAACTTTCGTAAATTAGTTTTTCCAATAATTTAAAAGTTATGCTTTTATTTTTTTATATCAGGAATTATAATTTTATGACTCAAACGCAAATTAACTTTGCTAGATCTCATAAATAATTCATAGGATAGAACGAAATGCTAAATAACTTGAACGAGTAATAATAATAATTAAAGTATTAATAAAAGTATGGTTCGATTCCACTCATATACGTACTTCATGTTAGGTATTATGACACATTTAATATCATTATACCAGTGTTGCATGATTCTACATATAAATCGTGGCTATATAGAAGCCACGAATTCCAATTTCATAAACAATATTCTTTAGTTTATACTGTGTGTACAATTTTCAAAATATTCGAAACTACAGATCGAATCTGTCGCGAGTTACTTCAATCTGATGCCACCTAACTTAGTTGGCATCGGGAAACAATAACATTTGCCCAAATTGTGGCTAGAGATGTTTGCAGCGATTGGGCGTTGTTTCTCGTCCATAGCAATTCTCATATCGAGCAGTCGAAAGTTTGTTATAAGTTGGGAAAAAATTATTTGTTTGGATGTTAATGAAAACGTGAATTCTATCAATCCTCATAATATTATTCTGTATTTTGCATTGTAATTGTGGAAATTTTTTATGAAGCATTTTATGAAGCAAATGTTAATACATTTTTTAATTAACCTGATTTTTCTTCAATTTCCTTAAGGTCCTTAAGAACCGTAATGCAACAAAACTTGTTTGCTAAGCATAACAAAATTTTCGAGGAATTAGAGAGAAATTGTATTTTCTCTTCCTGAAACTTGTTAATAAATTTTCTTACATTTTTGCATTTCTGTAAAACAATTTCCATAGTTTTAACACATGTAAAAAATTTAATTTCTCGCTGAAATTTTCAAAAGGTCAAACTTCCTCCATCTGAAGCCGATAACTCGAATCTCTAAAGATCGTAACGAGGTTGATAATAACGTCGATGATGCAGATTCCTTCTGCTGGAAACGCATGCGATGAAGTCTTGTCGCCAAAGCGGAAATTCATAAAGGTAAGCAATTGCTTCGGAAGAAAAAGGCTTACAATCGCGAGACAATGGAGCGATAGTAACGAAAGCACATTATATTTTTAACGGGCCGGGAAATACTAATGCATTTCACGGAGAATTGCTTTGTCGGATATCTCGCGGGGCTACGCTTCTGCTTGCTTTGCTCTTTGTAGTACAATCGGTCTAGCCAAAGCTCGTTGGAACCGCGCCACACCGCTTCGTTTACCAACGAAATGCAGCAATATGAAATACATTACGGTTACCAGGTAAAAAGCTGTTCGATTTGGAGGAACCGAAACGAATGAACGTATACATGAGTCTTGAACGAGTGTGCGCCTGTCTACTTCTTCATGCTACACGTTTACGCATGCATTTTCCTCCCGTCTTTCCAAAAACCACTCGACGTGAAAAATAGACGAAACGTAGCATAGACTTAATATCTTGTGAAACTTTGTGTTACATAAAAGGAAATACAAATCTTGAAAGAGAATATCGAATGTTTTATAGTACATTTACAATTTGAAGTGCTGAATGTGGAACTATTAAAAATGGATAGAAAATTTGGAATTATATTTCCCATAAAGAAATTATATTCACAGTAGTAAGTTATCTTGCAACTAAATCTGCAACTACATTTCTACACTATCACAACTACACATGATTGGCGATGTAAAACATCTATTGCAATAAAACATCTATTCAAGTCCATAAGCATATATAGAAAAGGAAATATCGAAGACAGTCCTAAAATTGATAGCCTTCTTCGTTTCAATCATCTATGTATAATACATTTAACTACATATTACGTGTTATTGGTTCCGATATAAGACACCACTAGTACCTTTAAGCAAAACATAGAAAGCTAAAAATTATTACAGAATATCATAGTAAACAAATTAAGTTTTCTAGTTCTATACATTAGTCTGTATTAAACGACATGCATGACTTCTTAAATATTAATTACGGCGATTAATTGTACCTCTTAAAA
Source organism: Bombus fervidus (assembly GCF_041682495.2). Taxonomy (NCBI): domain Eukaryota; kingdom Metazoa; phylum Arthropoda; class Insecta; order Hymenoptera; family Apidae; genus Bombus; species Bombus fervidus. Next base: position 763,139 of record NC_091523.1, on the reverse strand, counting down.
GAGGAAATTTTCCTATGCTTCTACGTATGTACCAAGTAGGGGAAGGAACTGAATAAAATGGATCCGACAACGGAAAAGATGGTTGCTTTGTGCATCACTTTTGTCACGATCGAACAATGACAGGGATACGCGTAAATGAACGCGTAGTCGATATAACGTGATAATTAAAATTTCATTCAGCCGGCCGATCGCGCGCCATCAAACGCGACGCCAGCCAGACGTAATTGAGGCATTACTTTTCGATTAAACGCAAGGGGGAATAGGAAGGAATGTCGACAGGTAAACGAACAAGAGGGACAGAGAAGTAGAAAGATAGCGGCGAACAGGGGGACAGGGTGTCGGAAAGAAGCGGCGGGGATGGTTGCTGTCGACGATGGAAAGCGATGGTGGCCATGTGATGGGATTTAAATTAGCGGCGTGGCCTTATGCGACAGATGTCGCAGACTTCCATTAAATATCGCTCGCTCGACGACCAGCTACGATCGCAAAAGGAGAAGCTGCGTGCAATGAAGGGTGGCGAGGTAACGGAAGCATAGAAAGATGGAAGAAGAAATCGGCTGGGATGAAAGGAGAATGTCGCGGATGAACGAAATTAGTAATACTCGATAAGAAGCCCTTTAACAGGGCTAATCTATAGCCCAGAGCCACCCATCGCAGCTCAATGAAAACGACATTAAGAATTAATGATACAGATGCCGCATTGTGGATTGGGTCGATCACGGGACTTTTCCTTTCCGTCGCTTGAATTAATAAGATACTTATTGCGTCCGATTTAAGAGTGTGGGTAGAAAGATTTAATACTAGTTCAGGAGATGTTTGATAAGAGTGAGGTTTAGGGTATGTACTATGAATTTTGCACGAACGAGTTTCAAAGAATCGATGATTGAGATACTATCGTAGTTTATTGAAATATCCTCGATAAATGTAATTTTGAGGAATATTAATTTGAATATTTGTAATATTTAAAATATTAAATGTAACAATAGAATACTGTATTCTCCAAATATTTTTATTTCAGTTATTTGTGAAAAATTGTAGCTCTTTGTTATTGAGATTTTCTAGAAATTTTTGACCTGCAAAGATCAGATTGTTCGGTAGGTATGAATTCTGAATTTATTTGAAATAATTTTTATGTTAATAAAAATACGTTTTTCAGCTATGCGAATTCTAGTTTTATTTATTTTCACGATTATTGTAATATTCAGTTTTCCAGTATATTATCATTAACGTGATACAGCAAACTTACGAAATATGAAGTATCATCGTTAGAATCACTTTGCCATAATAAAAAATCGACGTAGTTCACAATAGACCGTGGGTGGTCAAAGAAAGGAGGTTCGAGCAGCAGAGAAAGAGCTAATCGAAAAACTGACCGTCGATACTTTACGTTATCGGGCCTTGAGCCACGACGACTCGTCGAGAAAATTGAAGTCCGGTATCGATTGCGTTTATACGTGGAAAGAAAACTATTATTAAATTGGATACGACAATTCAGAACTCGAGACTCGCTGACGACGCTTCCTTTGTGCTCGAGAAATTGCGCCAAAAGAAACGTAGTCGAGCAAGAGAAATGTATTTTTCAAGGTGGTCCGGCCAAAACCGAACCAGCTTGATCCATTTGTTCGTTTTCACACAGGCTTGTTCTAACGTCTCTACTGCCATCTCCTGAGGTAATCATCCATGTCGCCGATCTACCGTTTTGTTTCGTTTCAAAGGGTTTCGAGACCTTGCAGTCATCTTAAATAAGAAACAAATAAGTCTAAACTTTATGGACAGGTAAATATCGCGTTTATGATCGAATTACACTGAATATTAAGAAAGTTAATTAGAAAGTCATTAATGATTACTCTAGACTTTCAAAGATTGTATAATAATTGAAATATTCGCAACAGTATCATTATATTTAAAAAGTCGGCTTAACCATGACTATTTTTTACGCACCTAATCGTAATTAACCACGTGAAACGTATGAAATATTATTGTTTCTGTTTGGCAGGTGTTTTGCATGTTTGTACCAATAAATCGCGGAAAAATGTGTTCACGGGGAGGATCAGTGCTCACGTGGATAGTCGCGTACGTGCGATTGACAAATTTCGCCGTCGTTTCTCGCGTCAACTCGTTCGAATCATTAAAATTACCCGGTTGACTTGGTGCCTTCAAAAGCGGTGCCAGCATACCGACGATCGAACACAATGATGGTATAAATGTTGAAATGCGTTTGCATTTCGTCACGGACCAGTGGTCATGGTCCTTTCAACATAGAGCGTGTGTTATTAATGTCCTGCCGAATATTCGACATGTTCATCTATGGCGTAATTTCATTTTCGGATTAAGCACGCTAGCGAGGATTTCCTCCGACTATCGTAAAAGCAATCACATATTAAAAGTAATCGACCGCTCGTTGCATTTCTATTTAACGCTTCAACGTATAAATCAAAATATTTTTAACACTTTTTTAATGATTTATGTCTGCTAATACTCTCTTTAGAGAGTCATACAGTTCTTGAGCTAAGAACTCGAAAAAACGAGATCCACTGTCGTTGAAAACAAGAAATTCGATTGGTTTTCTCTCATCGACTTCCGTTTCGACGTTTCGCGTTTCCTGCGTAACGGAACGGCCATGGTCGAAACGTGGAACATCGGAGGAGCGAGGATTAACGATTTCCGTTCGGAAGGACGCCGGTTTTTCGTGGCGTCCGAAACGCGGATAACTAATTCTCGATTCTAGAAGGAAAATACGACAAGAGGGAAGAAGGAGGATGTGTATATGTACACCAGTTGCAATGAATTTCATCTTGAGGATCAAAAATAGCATCGAGCCAGGCTTTTTCTCTATTCGGCGACCATGGATGGCGTCGTCCAGCTCGCGATATCGCCGCATGCACGGAACATTAAGTTCCTTCCTAATGAATGCGCGTTGCAATATTTTTCAGACCTCATATCCACGCGATAAGAAAAGTTGCGCATTCTTGGCCGATACGATGCCACGTTATTTGTTTTTCTCCTTTCCCATGCTGGCCCGTCCGTTTCGACGTTCCTTCCAACTTGTTCCATACTTATTTACTCTTTCTTTTTTAACATTTTTATAAAAATGACCAGTGATTAACGTACGACATGTATGTTTTCCGTGCTTAAATACATTCAGGTAGATTCTCATAGACATGCAAAATCAAAATACATCGAATTTGTTTAAGCTTTTCGCCTATATATTGTAAGACGAGGAACTTCATACAGAACGTATCTATATCGCTATTGTATATTTCGAACAATAGGAAACATCTTGCATAATTGAACACACTAAGCTAGTCTTTATCTCCCTTTACCCTCTGTTACATTTTCTAACCAGATTCCCTTATTTGCCCCTGGATCCATATAGGATCAAGAAGTCGAAAACTTATTTTTCCATTTTCATCCTTTCCTCTTTTTCACTCCTTTCATACCTCTTCTCTTCTTCTTCTTCTTCTTTATTGCACCCGATTTTAACTTCCAAAGGAGATTAGTTTGCAAAACCTTTTATATTTATTGCAAACCTGTTCATACACAATATTTAGAAATAGTACGATATTTCCTTAAACCATTAGGTTGTATTCTTTGCTACTGCTAATTTGAACTTGTAGAGTAGCACATTGCACGACAATGGATTCGCAGTTCACCAAATTATTTTCGATCTTTGTTCGTCGGATAAAGGACATTGCCATAGCATATGATCGATATCTTGTCTCTCCTAACGTATAGCACGTACGGCTAGGATCGTTTAGCAAACGCTGTTTTAGCGACTGAGAAGGCAAGACTGTGATACCCCGATCATCCGAACATCTGTTTATTGATACACGAATGTCACGTTGCAAATTTTTACCGACATAGCGTAACTTTTTCCTTTCATCGCAGAAGTGTTCTAAATGTTCTATTGTAGTTAACGCACCTGATCAAGGCTTCGCTATCTTGTCATCTTCCTCGCTTTCGAGATTTCGCTTCTTCTCTCCCGCACTGCACCTCTTCTTTATTCTATTCGTTATTACAACGAAACCGGCCACGCAATGAAATACAGTTGCGTCGAATGTTACGGAGCACGTCGACAGTGATTCATAACGCGATCCTATTCCACGTAGAAAATATTGCGATTCCACGCCACCGCCTTAACAACGCAACGCACTGCTCTCCTCTTTTCCAATTCCACCCTTCTCATACCGCTTTCATCCTCTCTATCTCTTTTTGTGTTTCTGTCTCACCCTTTCTCTCCCTCTTGGTCTTCACCCAAACATCCGAGCAGCTCGAATTGGATCTGAACTCCGTGTTTACGTGGTTTTTGCGGCCCTCCGCGTCTCGGACGGTTTTTCGCATTCCCTGGAACAAAGTGAATTCGAGTTTCTTCGCTGCGCTGAGTACGCCACTTTTTCTGTTCGCCTCGCCCCTACGTCCCACTACCGCGTTTCAACAGAGACTTTCCGGTGGATAAGCTTCGACCACGAATATACTGTTTAGTATGTTCTAGCGAAATTCGGAAAGGGGACGTTATTAGGATGCATGAATTTGATATATGTATGTTAGCTGGATTTCATCGGGTTAAAGATTCGCATTATTGGGTGTTCTCCTAAAATATGCTTCCATTACAAATTACTTCGTGATATTTATGATTCGTAAAATTAGACGCTTGAATTACGAACTTCCGTGATTGATAATTTGTTATCACGGGTGTACTAGTACGATTATTCGATAGTGATATCTCACTTGTATATTTCAAAAATGTTATAATTTAAAATAATCCAGTTCTATGTCAGAAGAATATTGGAGTTGTCGAAGCGAGATTTCTAGAGCTAAGAATGAAAAGCTAGTATTTAACCATCGATCGACTATCCTTTATATTGTTACTAAACCATTTTTTATAAACTATCGAAAAGTTTTTTTTTTTTATATTTTGAATTGTGAAATAACCTTGCGTATATGCGAAATGTGAAACGCACAAGTAAATATGTCGAAAAATATTTTATAAGAAGCTACCCAATTTTTATTACGAACTAAAGTCACCAACTTCTTTAATTTCCAATCCACCATAACCATCGTTGAAAATTAAACAATGTTGTGTATAGAAAACCATGACTGCGACGTCGTGATGGCAGAACTTTCGCAATGACACGCTTGAGCAACGTTTATTCGGGAAATTATGAATCCGGACGATCACGGTGAAATTAGTTGGTGGCGAACGAACGAGAGAAATTTTCAGGGAAACGACGCAGGAAATAATACGTGACGAGAGGACAGTTGAAGTCTGAGGCAGCGGGAACGCGTCGTAAATCAGCGAGAACACAATTTCACGGGAGGCTGCGACGGCAACGTGGTGCGTCGCACGTTCGATCGACCAGTGTCTAATTAATGGAGACGTCAATTCCTCTGGCCACGGAAGAATGTTTGCCGTCCAAACAGTTCTATCCTGCAACCTGTTTCTATCTTGACACTGATGCCATCGAAATACAGTTAGATTTATGAATTAACTCGCGATCGGTTACGTTCTACTAATTCTTCCCAAATGCATAATTCTCACAAGATGACGCTGACACTACATACAACGATCTAATAATACAAAGTTTCATTTGAGGAGAGAATGGAGTACATTAAATCCTACAAAAGATGACATTTTCCCCTTACTTTTGGAGTTCCAATTTTACGTTAAGATTTTTTATCTATGTTATTTGCCTTTTCGGTTTTATATATTAGAAAATGTACAGAAAGGAACATCGATCTATGTATGAGAAAGAAAGGAGCGACGATGACGAAGGAAGAAAGTTCCTCGGAGCAATGGTTTGCTTCTGAATCTGAGAACGAAGAGTACCTCGCCGATAGACGATGCTTCGTCGGCGTCTTTCTTAAAAATATTGAGTAGTTGTCCGTACAGTCGGTGCTTCACGGCCTACAACACGGTCGTTTAAGGTGTTAAGCGTTACTTAAGGATTTTGCTGGAATTTCGTAGATGAACTAAATATCGTCAAAGATTTTACCGTACTAAATAACTTTTTCTAAGCATTTGAAAGAAAAGAATTTAATAATGAAATTGCACAAAGAATTTAATAACGATAAAATTATAGGATAGGAACTGTCGAGTGCCCGATGATTTTATCTTATGTCACACGTAATCAGCACACCTACCCTTAGCTTGCAACTGCAAGGGGCTGACAACTAGAATAAATTGCGCCGTCGCCGTTTAATCAGTTCATTAACACGTTCGCTATCACGTGTCTTGTATAATGCGATGCACTTGTTTTGCATGAAAAACCTATGTGCATTCATTTTTTGAAACGTTCGTTTCTTCTTCTATATTTTTTCTCAAACTACGTTACTAAATGTCTTGTAAGAGAAATGAGAAAATACTAAAAAGGAAACAGGTTTGGTATTAATATGGCCCTTCAATGTATAAAAATACTTAAAGAGAGAAGAGCGTGCGACATAGCTTAGAAAATTTCAGTTTCGTGTTACAATAATGTATAACATTGTGCAAACTTAGTATAATCTAAACAAGGTCGAAGGAACAACAAAATTCCGAATATCTTTAGTGCCTCTATTCGTAGGAGGTTCAACACCAACCTTCGTCAAACGTAATTATCCGAAGGCAAACTGTGAGATAATCAAAAAATGCACACGGGAATCGTGTTCATATCTCAGCGACAATTTAAGAGCTTTTGCCACGCCAAGATCCCCTAAAAGAATAAAAACGGAAAGAACTAAAAATCCTGGTGAGGCTAACGAACCCCTTATTGTCAATAAATCACGCGGGATTACGGGAGCCGCCTAATTACCCCTACGCTAAAGATTCTCGTAAATCAGCGCTGCTGGCCCGTGTCACGAATACGATATTCACGCGACACCTTCGCTCGCCGGCAAACAGAAATCTTGCTACGGTGGCACTTGACCCTCGCGCAACCGCCGATATACTTGGCGATATATCTGGCGACGTAACCCATAGAGAGCCTGCCGGGGATTGTTGTATAGAGGACAACTGGTATGTGTATTAAAGAGTAGAAATGACCAGATAAGAAGAGGTGATATCGAAAATCGTAGAAATCTTTCGAGCCATAGGCATTGAAGAGGGAAACGAAGAAACGTGAAAAAAAAAAAAAAAGAGAAAAATGTACGGTGAAGTGGGTAAAAGAAGCGAAACGGTGTGGAAAAGTAAGGGAGAAAAAGGTGGCGAGTGAAAGGAAGAGGATGAGCGAGGGAAGAAAAGAAATAGATACCGTCTGGAGATAGAGGATGCTGACTGGTGGGATCCTGCGGCGGCATTTTTCGAAGAGCACTCGGGGTCAATCAAATAAAACCGAAGCAAAAGAGGAAAGCGGACGGAGGACTGCGAGATATTGAGAGCAGAAAAAAGAAGGAAGGGAAGGGGCATAATGTTTGGAGATTGCGATAACCTTTCATAGAAGTTTTGCAAAATATCCGGGCTGCCATCCAAAGGTTCTTGCCTGATTCCTCGACAAGCCGAACAGAGATGATGAATATTTGGTCGCGTTTCAGCCGTGTGCGATACGTTTGAATTAAGAACTAGGATAGCAGGATGAAAATTGATATTCCACATTTCACAATATTAAATCTAATTTGTCGATATAATTTTCATCCTGCTATCCTAGTTCTGATGAAAATTGATATTCCACATTTCACAATATTAAATCTAATTTGTCGATATAATTTCGATCATTTGATAGTGTTGATTTTAATAAAAATTAGTAATTAGGTTTCCATAACATTTCATTATCGATTTTACTATTTATATTTATGATCTATTATTACATAATAGATTGTTAATATGGTTACAATTATTAAAATTGTAGTTTGTATCGCGTCTTCATAATGATACTATTCATTACACAATTTTTTTTAATCATAAAATATTATTATCAGATTACAGTATTTCATATATTTAAAGTTTATTCTAACTACTTATTATCGTACAAATATTTCATTTACATGTTGAAAAAAGAATTAGAACTTGAGAAATATTGGGGAGAGAGAGTATGTTATAGATAAAAAATGTATAATGTTACCCTCGGAAGATAATTAGCCTTCTATATCGATAATTTGGTACATGCATTATTATAGATACCTACTTTTTCTAATAAGCAAAGTCACCTTCTTTTCTTCTAAACAGAATTACTGTGTTTGTCGTAGAGGGCATAAGAATCACTCTAATTTTTTTTAAATGTCGGCATTTCAGAACATTTGTCACGAAGTATTGTATAAGACGCAAAGTCTACGACATTTTATCTATAGTACAGGCATTGTACTTCCACTGTATAGAAAATATGGAATAAATCTCTCACCCGTTCCGTCAATTATTCTTTATTTTAAGAATACGGACATCGTTGTTAAATATTCCACGTATCCAAAATTTCGACCATTTTCACTCTGCCCATAGATCAACAAAATTAGGACCTTTTTTTTTAAACAGCAGCGCAAATACAAAATTACAATACCCTGCGCACCTGATAAAGGAGCAGATAAAAAGTAATATTTTACCCGTTAAAATATTTCACATATAAAAATAGTAATTACTATGTAATTTGTATTCTAAATAACTGAGAAAGTTACATAAAGAATTTAAAGAGCTAGGATATTCGTATCAAAAATTTTAATACCATATAAACCAATTTTGATGTATTATAAGGTTTATAAGCTATTTTCACAGAAACCTATAAGAAAGGAACAAGGTGGATAATTTATTTCCTTTCACAATTTTTATAATTTATAACGTTTAGTATTCAAGAACATTGAGATTCTATTTAACATGCATGCAGATTAAAATAGGTATCATTAGACACGTTAGCATAATTTAATGCAACAAGTAGCAGCAATATCATATTATTTATCCTTTTTAATTTGCTATCTAATGTAAACGCAATGTATTTATAATTTAGCATATATTTCCAACTATAACAGAATTTCAGTTAAAATCAAGTATATGCAAAATCTGTGTCGTCTTCTTCATACGAGAATGGACGCATTATCTTTTAACAATATCCAGAAAACTACCTCGAATTTCCTACTTCATCTTTCAGACATAGAAGTTTATTCGACTTCATTATTCCAGTAATGGTAAACTTAAATTAGCTGCACTAGATAGTTTTTCAGACATACTTTGTGTTATGCAACACGTATTCCTATTTAGGATCATAAAGCTCCTTACGTAAAAAAGGAATTAAAAGTAAACGAAAGTAGCTACTCTATAACATAATGAAGCGTAACACGACTTGATAAAAATGAAACATTAATTCCTCCTGATAGCTCGTCATCTGTTAAAAATAATTCCAGAGGTATTTAACGGATAGTGAATGAAATAGAACTCTATATTTAAATACAAGGGCAAACAAATAGAAATACGAGCATACATAATAGATGCATTAACTTACAAAATATTATTAAACTCAGATTAAAAATTGTAGCAGAGAAAGGTATAATATTATATATGCGTTTCACAAGAGCTTCAATTTGTATACACGATAACTACTTAGCACAAATTATACCAGTCCCCTCACTGTCAACATTAAGAATAATACATTGGAATAGGGTTATTTTATAATGTAATATAACGTAATACCGTATAACGTAATGTGTTGTAACGTTATACTAAATAACATAATGCGATACAACACAAAACCATATAATATTATACTGTAAAACGTAATACGTTATAACGTACAACTATATAACGAAATACGTTATAACGCAACACCATATAACGTTATACAATACAACCTAATATCATATAACGCAAAACGTTATAAAGCAATACCATTTAACGTTATACTATATAATGTCATCTTATATAACGTAATACCATATAACGAAATACGTTAAAACGCAATACCTTATAAAGTAATACTTTATAACGTAATACCATATAACTTTATGATATATATCGTAATACATTATAACGTAATACCATATAACGTAATTCCATTTAACATAATACGTTATGACGTAATACGCTATAAAGCAACAACATATAACATTATACAATATAACGTTATATACTACTACGTTATAACGTATAACGTTATATACTACTACCTTATAACGTACAACGTTATGGAGTATTACGTTATAACGTATATCGTTATATACTATTATGTTACAACGTATATCGTTATATACTATTACATTATAATGTATAAAGTTATATATTATTACGTTATAACGTATAACGTTATATACTATTACGTTATAACGTATAACGTTATATACTATTACGTTATAACGTATAACGTTATATGGTATTACGTTATAACGTATAACGTTATATACTATTACGTTATAACGTATAACGTTATATACTACTATGTTACAACGTATAACGTTATATACTATTACGAGTCAAAAACAAAAGATATTACCATTTATCTTGAAACTACTATGTACGATCCGCATTTAAATTTGTCCAAATAAGACATTCTCTTGGAGCCTCGTCCTTTAAGAATTAAGGAAACTTTTCTCGTATTCGTCTGCAAAGGGAGGGCAAGGGAGAAATCGCGCGGAGCGTCGTTAATGAGCCAAAAGCAAAAGACATTGTAAATAATCGTAAAGTTGAACACCTGAGAGCGCCAATATTCTTCTACAACGTAAATGTATACATAAATTCCATATGTTTGCGTTATCGTATCGTTAACTGGAAAGCAGTGAGTCGTAAATGTAGATAAGACGTTCATGCACTGCGTGTTTGTGAACGTTACTAATCGTAAGCGCGGGCGTATAAATGTGAGCGCCAATACCTTCAGTAAGATTCTTACTCGACTTTGATCTGCTCTTTCAATATGTAAGGCAACTTAGGAGGAGCGTCAATGACCCAGAATAACAGTAATGACGAAAATAATGCATATTAATGGGAGCATATTGGTACTTTTGTTAGTCCTATTGCTTCCTTTATATCCGCTACAATTGTCATTACTTTCGTCACACCTGTGTGTTAAATTTATTGTACATAAAAAATAAAATTCTCAAAGAGGATGTTGTTGCGAAGAAAGAAAAAAGTGGAATCTTTTAGGAACTTTTAGGAGAATGGTGAAGCATCATGGAAAATTAAGGAGAAGGATCAAGGTGTCCAAGAAATTCATGGCCAACATCTTTGGATGAAAAAAATAATAATCTTCAGAAATTCGTCGTGATACTGTGAAGAAATGTTATGATGAAATGATATGTCATCACAAAGTTATTTCTAAAGTAAGAAAGAGAAGAAATATATCTTCTGCCGACCAGGTGGATTAAAAACTCTGTCATAAACAATGCTAGAGCTTATATAATAATTAAAAAAGAAAATGGATGAATTTCTTCAATATTTCCTCAAGGAGATAACTGTCATTCACAGATCCGTCTGTCGTGACCAGATTTCAACCCTCACGAACATCACCCGTATAAAAGTACCGTAGCTTGGAGCTCTCAGGGCAATTCCGCTTTACCCGGCTAACAGAAACAGTATTTGCACTTGCATTAATTCCTACAGTACGGAAAGCAGGTAATTGTATAAAATTTTTTAAATTGGAAACTAAACTAAGGAGGGTAATTAATAATTTTCACATGTTTTTGTATACAAAGTATGACACCGGTAAAATACGTGCTGATCTTACTTGTGATGCTGGGAATCACGTACCAAACACTGGGAGCAACTGAAGATTCTTATAGGAATCTGTTGGGATTGAATCTTCCATACGGCAGTGGAATGGTAAGAAAATATAAAATATGACTTCTGTTTAGTTTTAATGATCCTAATAAATATGTGAAATGTGTTTCTAGAATAATGATTTACAATTTGCAAGACTGCTGATGTTGCCACCATGCCTCTGTCATTCTAAGCGCAACTCTGAACTTATAAACTCGCTGCTAGGTCTACCGAAAAACATGAACAACGCTGGAAAGTAAAATTGCTGAAATTCTTTGACAATGAAGCTACGCTTTATCGAATGTATACGTTTCAAAGAATCTTTTAAGCTTGTAATGTATTAAACTCAATGAACTCAATAGAATTAAGTTCTTGTTGGAGGTCTTCTAATCAACTATCTCTTCCTGGCAACAAAAGGTATCAACTGTTACATAAAATAAACGCCAAATGAAAGATAATGTTTAGTTAGCCACAAAATAAAAAACACAATGTTTAATTATTTAATATTTTATTCATTTGATACAATCTCAAGTGTAAAACATAAATATTTCGAAAGTAATGTACAAAGTTCATTCTGTAGAAAAACAATCATTCTGGTCTCTGTTTAAAATTTTAGATGGAATCCACCACCAATTGGTGGTTGTCTACCGCCTTCGGTAAGACCCATGTGAAAACCAGAGTTGCTTAAATCAGCATCGTCTCCGTCTCCTAATTGTTTGTATTCTTTCCCACCACTTGGTGGTTTTGGTGAAGCATTCGCTGTTCGTACACCAAGCTCTGACTTAGCTGGCCATGTAGGAAACATTTGTGGATCTATTGGTAACGGTGCTTCTGTGAAGTAGCCATGTTTTAAAGCATCCTCTGCTGAGATTCGCTGTTGAGGATCGTACGTAAGAAATCTGAAAAGAAAAATTTGTTTTAAGTTAACAAAAAAAAAAAAAAAAAAAAAAAAAAAAAAAAAAAAAAAAAAAAAAAAAAAAAAAAAAAAAAAAAAAAAAAAAAAAAAGAAAAACGACGTTAGATCTAAAAAACATTATTTAAAGAATCTTACTTGTTTAATAACTCGATGCCTAAATCTGATAAGGATAAGCTGAAACGTTGTCTCAAATTGTTTACGGGATAATGAGCGAATGGAACTTTCTGCACCAACGGCATTTTGCTATATCCTGGCCATATTCGATCATTTGGAGTACCTAATTCCTTGAATATCCTGTTTAATTGATCAATTTCCGATTTACCAGGAAAGAGTGCCTCCATTCTTAATAATTCTGCAAAAATGCATCTGGAAAAAACATATAATTTCATTGATAACGCAAACATATACTGAATAGAATAGAATAGAATAGAAAGAAATATTGATTCTGTAATATTTTTCTTACCCAACTGACCACATATCGATAGGAGTGCTATACTCCTTTCCACTTAGTAGCAATTCAGGAGCTCTGTACCAAAGTGTTACTACAATCGGAGTATATTGTCTTAATGGAGAACCATATTCTCGTGCTAAACCAAAATCACCAACTTTCAAAATACCTCGGTGACTTAGTAACAAATTCGACGTTTTCAAATCTCGATGAAGTATCCAATTATCGTGTAAGTGAGCTACTGCTCGTAATAATTGTTGCATAAGACATTTGACTTCTCCTGTGGACAAAATATTCATGTTTTATTTCTTTTATCAATAATACAATTATTTTTATTTTATTTCAATTATTTTATTTATTTACCTGGTATGAAAACTTGTTTCTTTTGTTTCATCGTTTCCATTAACGATTTTAAATCATGCTCAACATAATCCATTACAATAAATATCTTATCCATATTGCTACCAACAACTATTTCTCGAACAGTAACGATATTTGGATGCTGAGCTTTCAGCAGAGTATTTATTTCTCTGAGACTGGTAATCGGAAAACCTTCCTTCTCTTTCTCCATTTTTAAACGTTTCAAAGCAACGATTTCATCTGTACGTTTATCGCGTGCTCTGTACACTACACCGTATGTACCTTCTTCAATACGATTTAAACACTGAAATTCTTCTACACTTCTACAACCTGCAATGCCAAAAAGTTTATTTTTTGTCATTCATCGTCAACACGAAAATCAAAGGAAATAAATAGATTAAACTACGCACCTTGAATTGCTGGCAAATATGGAGGTAATTCAGGCTCTTCAGCTTCCTTTTTTCCTTCTTCTTCTATATTCTTAGACGCGCCGTTTGAATCTACGTGTCCAGGCGATTCTCCGTCAGAATGATCAGACTTAGCCAACCGATCAACAGATAAGGGGCTTGGATTATTGTAATCGGAACCATCATTAGAATCGGCGTTAGAACCTTTATTTGAATCATTAGATTCATCGTCATCATCGCTGCTAGATTCGGATGAGTCGGAAGAATGTCTATCGGAGGACCTCTCACGTATACTTCTTTCTCCATCGGATGAATGTCTAGATCTGTAAATAAATAACCAAGGTGTTTTAGAAATCAAAAATAGAATATCATGATATCGATTACAACAGATATTCTGCTTTAATTTTTACTCGATAGACTTAGAACGAACTTCATCCGAATGAGCCGGACTCGGACTCTCGTCCGATAATTCCACGATAGATGGATCTTGATTGTTGTCTGGGCTTAGAGGTCGTTTCTCCCCTCTTTTCATTCGCCGCGCTTCCAACTCCAATCTAGAGACTTCTTTTCTCCTCGCCATCTCTCTATCCGCTTCCAGTAACCTTTCTTTCCTAAGTTCCTGTTCGGTCATTTCTTTCGGGTCCTTCGGCTGTATCGGTATTTCATTCATTTCCATATCATCTGGCTCTTCTGTGACAATTTCCATTGCTTCACGCAATTGTTTTTCTCTATGTTCTTTTTCGCGCTCTGCTTTTTCTCTATCTCTTTCACGAAGTCGATCATGTTTGTGTGATCTTTTATGACGTTTCTCACTTCTTTCGGGCCGTTCCATTAACTCCGTTTCAGAGTACTGCTCTTCCAATACTCTCATATGCCTATGTTCCTCCATTCGAATTTCACGTCGTTCTCTAATATCATCGATAATACGAGTCTCGCGACGTTCTCGCATATCTTCCAACCGTATATCTCTACGATCACGCGGTTCGCGTAATTCTCGAGAATCGTCCAAACGAATCTCGCGACGAGTTTCCACTTTGTAATCTCGAATGTCCCGCGAATCTTCTCGTCTTTCCCTTCTCTTATCCAATAACCTGTAAGTTAGACATATTAATGGAAAATATAGCTTTATTTGTCAAAGTAAATGTGAAATATGTGCATACCTTTCTCTCAGATCCTCCAAAACACGGTCCCCTGTACTTCTCTCTTTCCTATCATGTCTAGACTCTCTATCTCTGTGACTTTCCATTCTTTCTAGCCTTTCAAGCCTCTCTCTATCTCTTTTGGAACCTTCTGAACGCTCTGATCTTTCCAAAATATCCACACCATGCCTACGGTGTCTATGTTTATCTCTATGTCTATCCTCCCCACGATCATGATGTCTAGACTTTCTTTCTTTTTCTTCCCTACGATCTCTTCTATCACTGTGTTTGTCTCTTCTGCGTGATGAATTAGATTTGTGATGTCGGACTACAGCCTGTGGTGGTTTTATATCCAAAGAGTCTGCTGTATCTCCTCCATCCTCTTCTGAAAAGCTGTAAGTATAATTTTTTTAAAACAACTAATACTTAAGCACACAAAACTTTTTTGGTAGAACATGTATGTTTTTTTCATTTGATATATACGTGCAATGCATGTACAACATATCTAATTGAAAGAAAAGACAAGTCAATAATGAAAAATATTATTGCTAGAACTTAACGACATACTAGATATTATTAAATACATATCGAAACTTATTTTCGCTAATAGTGAACTATTTGGTAGGTTCGATTATTTTCAAACTTTAGTATATTAAAAGGAACTACTTAAGGAAGCAAAATATTATGAAAAAGGTATCGCCAACAATTGTAAGTATTTTTAATTTTAATTTAAACCTAAACCTAAACTAACCTCAATCTAGTCCAAACCGTATTAAATTTTGTCATTTGTATTTCGCGATTCGTCCACTAGAGCTAAATTAAAATTGAACAGTCGTCGAAACGTCATACAGTGGTCGTCAAACACAAATCAGCTGAAATAGCTAGATACTGATAGTGATATAGATATTAAGTTCCATTTTTTGTATACTTGTTGCATGTATTGTTATTTTCTTTCTTGTAATTATTTTATTAATAAATATTAAATTAAACTGCTCTTTTACCTGTTTAATGTTTAGTTCCGATTCAATTGCTCTCATATAGTTAGAGATTAGGTTTAGGTTTAGTTTTATAGTCAAATTAAAAGTATTTATACTTGTTCACAACTCTGCTTTTTGTGATGCTTTGCTTCTCTAAACAGTCCTTTATAATATACTAAAGTTTGAAAACAATCGTAGACACACACCAAATTGCTCACTATTACCTTATTTTTCTTTATTTAAAAAGTAAAAGAAAACAATATGTACATATATGCATTACTGAAAAGAAGTCTAGGGTGGGACAAAGGCAAGGGAGGTACTGTTCTCCATTACTTATCGTCACATGTTGCTATATTGTTTTATTTATATATATGACACTTAGGAAATGGACAAACTAAAGTGTGGAAAAATACTTGGAGGAATGTAAAGACTGGACTTGCAATGGAAGAACAGTAGAGGAAATGTAGACAGAAATCAAAAAGAAGATAAACAAAGCAATGCCAAAGAAGAAAGTGGAGATAAGGAGATGGGGCATGGAGGAGAAAGCATGGTACGACAAGGAGTGGAAAGAGAGGAAAAGAGATAAGAAGGAAGGTAATAAAGTTTATGAAAGGGAAATACAGCAGAGAAGCTCTCATAGAGAAAAAAAGGGAATTCAGACAGTAGTGCAAACAAAGAAAGGAAAAGCAAGAAGAAGAAGAAACGGAGAAAATCAAGAAGATCAAAACAGAACAAGCATGGAAATACATAAATAAATATAGAAGAAGAAGAGAGGGTATAGATGAAGAAATAAGCGTAGAAAAGTGGAAAAAGCACTTCATGGAAATTCTAGAAGGAACAGAGCACAAAGAGGGCAGAAAGATGGAGGAGCATCGAGCAGAAGAGAAAACAATGGAGGAGAGAGAAGATAATATAGAGCACTAATATAGAGCATAATATAGAGGTGATCTTCCAACTAAGGAACTTGAAGGAGAAGGAAGCAACTGGGTAAGACGGGTTGGAAAATGAAGTATGGAAGTACGCAACGAAGGAAGTGGGGGAAACACTATGGGATTTGCTAAGGAAAATATGGAATGGGGAAGGGATACCAGAAGATTGGGAAAAAGGAGTAATATTCCCGATATACAAGAAGGGGGACAAGAGAGTAACGAAAAGTTACAGAGGAGTAACATTAATAGACACAGCATATAAGATCTACGCAGGGATACTGGACGAACAGCTGAAGGCAGAAATAGAAACCAAACCGGAAGAAAGGCAATTCGGATTTAGAAAAGGAAGAGGTGTGACCGACGCATTATTCGTGATAAGCCACATAATAGACAAACAGCTGAAAAATTTTTAAAGGAAACTGAATTGGAACTGAGCATGGAAAAGACCAAAATGATAGTGTTCGAAAAAAAAAAGAATAAGAAAGGACAAAGAAAATGGAAATGGGGAGAGCAAGAATTAGAAGAAGTGGAAGAGATAAGATACCTAGGGTACATACTACAGAAAAACGGCAGCGATGAGAAATACATAAAAGATAGGAAAAAGAGAGCAACTATTGCAATGAAGAAAACGTGGAGCGTAGGAGAAAGAATTTTCAAACAGGACTACAATCGAAGAATGAAGATGTTCGGAGCACTGGTAGAGAGCGTGGCACTGTTTGGAGCAGAAATATGGGGCTGGAACATAGAAGAAAGGCTGGATAAAATACAAAGGAAATACGTAAAATGGATCCTAGGCCTAGACATGACAATGCCGAACTACATATTGGCAGAGGAAGCGAAACTGACAGAAATAAGAGAAAAAGCACTAAAAAGAGCAGCAAGATATGAAGAGAAAGCCATAGAATCAAAAAAAGAATTAGTGAAGAAGTGCATAAAGGAAAGAGAGAGAAGCTGGAGAAAGGGCCAAGAAGAGAAAGGAGCAAGAAAGAGGAAGAAGCAATTAGGAGAAGTGAGAAATGGAGTGACACAAAGGGAAGCAAGAGAAGAACAAAGAAGGACGACAATAGACCAAATTATAGGAGAAAGCAGAAATAGAAAATCAGAAGAGAGGAGCAGAATTGAGATTAGTTAGTTAATAAAGCATCATGTAATTTTATACCTGAAATCGTCCATATCCTTCAAAGGGCTTTTCTTTATTTCTCCGTCTTCACTTTGATTATCAATATCCATGTCAAAGCTATACTTTATTTTAGAGCACATAAAATGATTGACTTCTTTTGTATATTATGATAGTTTTCGACACGTATAATCCAAAAATGCACGTCTTCACTTTAGAAATCTAACAGTTCACAAATAATCTATTTCTTGACACATTCCAAGCACTCACAACCGAACACAAGCAGCTACAACTTGCAACTAAACATGTTCACTTTTCATTGCTCAATCCACCATACACTGTTGCCATATATACAGTTACGAACAAAACAGCCATGAAATATAAAAATTCACTAGATTTACGACAATAGATTTAATTACATACATAGTGTAAAAATGCAACGAATTTTGTCAATATTCATTTATTAATCGGAAAAATAAACAAAGTATCTCGAATATAGTAATGAAATTACATACATTACAATATGAAAATTACCAACCTTCTGCCGATTATACTGGATATAATATTGCACAGCAATATCCTCCTAATTTTGATAAAACTGCTAGTACTAGTGTTACTAAAGCTGAGATACCTCAAACATCGATAACACAAACGTCTGCGCCTCTAGCAAGTACAGTTACTAAAACAACAGATGTACAAGCACAGCTTTATACCACTCTAGCTCAACAAGGACAACAATATATACCTGAATCACAACAAAAATTTGTTTCTTAAGAATCTGTTTCAACCATCAGTCAACATGTATTACCAGTGGATAATACTCAAATGCAAAACTATATCCTCCCTCAAATTAGTCAAAGTGAAGTTTCATGTACTCAAAGTTACATTGGTACAATGTATTATAATCCATCCGAGTTACATGCTCAACAAGTCACATCGAATCCAAGTACATCCGAAACGACTAATATTCCTGCCTCTAGCCACTATATGCAAACACAATATATGAATACAAGCATTCCTCAACCTGTTTATTCTACTAGTTCTTTAACTGTTCCAGTAAATAATATGGGGACTTCATATTCTTCTAACTTGCACAGCTCCAATGCTGTACAATATCCACAGCAGAGTAGTACAGAACAAACTAAACAAATTTATACAGATAAAGTATACCAATATGGATGACAAGTATCAGCTAGTGACACCACTTTAACTTACCCTAATACTTATCATGGTTTACAACATGCCAGTGTTTCATATACACAAACTATATTACCTACAGATACTTCTAATACATATGCATACTCAAATTGTTCTATTAATACAGAAATAATTCAAAGTCATACAAAGCCTTTGGCAAGTATGCAAAATTACACACAAGCATATCAGTACCCACAACAGTACCCTGGGTATGGTGGTTATTCTCATGTATACAACCAAGGATACAATTATATTCAAGGAAATCAAATAACTATGCCAGTGACATAATCTTATAAAGGCCAAATGGGATACACTTATAATTCCACCAACCAATGTTATGAATATAATCCTAGTAATGTTCAAACTTCACAATCAAATCAAGTATCACAGCAACCTTCTGAATCAACACTGCAAATAAATACCGGCATTAACAATGTATGTCAACAACAAGAAAGTAGTGCGAGATACACAAATGCTAGTAATAATTCTATGGTTAGTCAAACTCCATCTTCTCAATATTCAGAACAAACTTATCAACCTCAAGGTGTAGCTGACATTTATTACACTATACCATATGGTCTCCAAATGCAAAGTACTCAAGGTAAATATCAAACTATTGTTTTATATTAACATTGCAATTATTTAAATTTTATGTTTAACTTTTCTAGCATCCTCTAACAGAAATGAAAACTACACTAATTACAATCAAACATACATGCAAGCTGCTAATAATGGAACTAATACAACGACAAGCGGGAATCCTACTAAACCCGCTACAATGTCAGAGAAATCTAATGTGGACTTGCTTGCTGACCTTGATATCACTATAGATCATGCACCTTTAGTGCCAGAAGTACGTTTTGTCAATAAAAGCAATGCACAAGACGAAGCTGTAATGAAAGATACGACAAAAGATGAAACGAAAGATACTGCTAGTGAAGATGATAAAGTAAAGTCGAATGACACTACTACTGTCGAAGATAAGACGGAAAACGAGAATTTGCAGATTGTATGGGATACGTGGTACAATGACGTGCAACCT
Source organism: Bombus fervidus (assembly GCF_041682495.2). Lineage (NCBI taxonomy): Eukaryota > Metazoa > Arthropoda > Insecta > Hymenoptera > Apidae > Bombus > Bombus fervidus. Next base: position 742,969 of record NC_091523.1, on the reverse strand, counting down.
AAAAAGGATCCTTTAGGAGATCCAGTAGCATTGCAGAAGTTTATAAATGAAGTTGAAAAATATGAGAAATTTGTAGATAGCTTACTTGTTAAAACATTAAGTGGAGCAACTAATCTTGATATAAAATGGAAGGAAGTCCAAGAATTTGAAGTAGGATCATATGAATTCCAAATTACTTGTATAGTGTAAAATATTATTCTGTTAATCACACTACAAAATAATATACTTGAATTTTAGGAAAGGGAAAGTGGTAAACAATCGTGTACAGTAGCGCTAGCTCATTCTTCGGAAAATAGAGTAATGGAATGTATCCCATATGACACAACAAGGGTACAAATATCGTCGACAGATATTCCAAATTATATTAATGCTTCTCATATAATGGAAATTACACAATGGATACCAACAGCATTTATTATTATTCAAGCACCATTGCCGGACAAATTAGAAGTATTTTGGATGATGATATGGGAACAAGAAAGTGAAATAATTGCATGTTTAGTATCCGATGCACAATTAAATGGAGAGATATACTGGCCTATAAACGAAGAAGATATTCTGAACATTGGTAGCTTTACGATATCATTAAAAAAGAGAGTAAACTATATATCCTACGTCCAAAGAGTTATTTCTGTGCATAATACTAAAAAGAACTCAGAAAAGACTGTCGTGCACATGCAATTTCTCACATGGCCTGCCAAGTATGTCTTCAAAATAAATAATATTCAACCATTTTATGTATATAATTTTTTTTTACTTTTCAGTGGTTTTCCTAGTAGTCCAGGTGCACTGCTTACTTTTTCAACGGATGTAATGACAGAACAAGCACTGAGACGGTGTACAAAACCATTGGTGGTACATTGTTTGGATGGTGGAGCACTAAGCAGCTTATTCCTAGTAGCAGCAGCAACAGTATGCCATATACGTGCAGGTTGCGGAATAGTTAATGTACCTCTTGTATTCAAGGGTCTTCTGAAGTGCCGTAAACAAATTGTAAATAAGGAGACCTTGTTATTCGCGTATCAGTTGGTATTATACCACGCTCAAGACATTTTAATGAAACGTAAGAACTATTTCTCCTCTAATTGTTTATATGATTTGATCGAATTAATTCAAAATAAAATTTTCTTATCGGATATTTAGGTGGAATTTTATCGTCCACTCGCTCGACATTTGAAAATTTCGAAGGATTAAAGGGAAATAAGGACAAAACATCAAGGAAGATGCACCCTTCTGATGATTTCCTTCAAACTCTTGGCATAAATACCCAACGATCAGATGTTGACCAAGGTATTGTAAAATAATATTTTTTACAAAGTATAGTTTAGTGATATTGTTTAAACTTTAGGTCGACAAAAAGCTTCTACTGCTAATTCAATACATTCAACGACGTAGATTCAAGAGAAACCTAAAGAAGGAATAATCGATTCGCTAAGTCAACTGGATCCTCTATGGTCTATTAGAAGATAATGAAATAAATTTGCAAGTAAAACTTCATTATGCACCAACCAATAAATTTATTATTTAAATGAACGTTTGCATTCCTACGTTTTTTAAATTAACCATATTGCTAAGAGTAAAATAATAATGGTAATTGTATAAACATTGCAATTCATATTAATTCACATAAATGACTCGATATTTCTGAAACAAAAGACACTTATCGTTCAGGAGTTTCATAATATTTAAGTTTTAATGGTTTTACAATCTGTAAAATATATCGAATAAAATGTATGTATGAAAAACAAATGTTGTCTGTTTACATTTATTTCCATCTTCACCAGAAAATCATATATTTCCATACACATCCACAAAACATACGATATAAGGCACGCGTTTCTAAAGCATATGGATGATAAATTGGTACGTATTCCTAATATACATATGTTCATACGTTACAAGGTAATAATATGTAACGTATAACGTTATAAGGTAATAGTATATAACGTTATACGTTGTAACGTAATGCTACATAACGTTATACGTTATAACGTAACAGTATGTAACGTTATACGTTATACGGTAATAGTATATAATGTTACACGTTATAACATAATGCTGCATAACGTTATACGTTATAACGTAATAGTATATAACGTTATACGTTATAACGTAATGCTACATAAGGATATACGTTATAAGGTAATAGTATATAACGTATTACGTTATTAGGTAACAATATAAAACGTATAACGTTATAAGGTAATAGCATATAACGTTATACGTTATAACGTAATAGTATATAACGTATACGGTTATAATGCAACAGTATGTAACGTATAACGTTATAAGATAACAGTATATAACGTATAACGATATAATGTAATAGTATATAATGTTATTCGTTATAACATAATGCTACGTAACGTTATACGTTATAACGTACCAGTATATAACGAATAACGTTATAAGGTAGCAATATATAACGTATAACGTTTAAAGGTAATAGTATATAACGTAAAACGTTAGAAGGTAATAGTATATAACGTATAACGTTTAAAGGTAATAGTATATAACGTTATACGTTATAAGGTAATAGTATAAAATGTATAACGTTATAAGGTAACAGTATATAACGTATAACGATATAAGGTAATAGTATATAACGTTATACGTTATAAGGTAATAGTATAAAACGTATAACGTTATAAGGTAATAGTATACAACGTTATACGTTATAACGTAATAGTATATAACGAATAACGTTATAAGGTAACAGTATATGAAGTACAACGATATTAGGTAATAGTATATAACGTTATACGCTATAACGTAATGCTATATAACGTTTTACGTTATTAGGTAATAATATATAATGTTATACGTTATAAGGTAATAGTATATAACGTTATACGTTATAAGGTAATGGAATATAACGTACAACGTTATAAGATAACAGTATATAACGTATATAGATATAATGTAATAGTGTATAACGTTATTCGTTATAACGTAATGCTACATAACGTTATACATTATATGGTAATTGTATACAACGTTATACGTTATGATGTAATAGTATATAACGTTATAGGTTATAAGGTAATGGTATATAACGTATAACCTTAGAAGATAACAGTATATAACATATAACGATATAAGGAAATAATATATAACGTTATACGCTATAACGTAATGCTACATAACGTTATACGTTACAAGGTAATAGTATGTAACGTATAACGTTGTAAGGTATAGTATATAACGTCATACGTTACAACGTAATGCTACATAACGTTGTACGTTATAACGTAACAGTATGTAACGTTATACGTTATACGGTAATAGTATATAACGTATAACGATGTAAGGTAATAGTATATAACGATATACGCTATAACGTAATGCTACATAACGTTATGCGTTATAACGTAATAGTATATAACCAATAACGTTATAAGGTGATAGTATATAACGTATAAAGTTATAAGGTAATAGTATATAACGTTATACGTTATAATGTAATTGTATACAGCCTTATACTTTATAACGTAATGCTACATAACGTTATACGTTATATGGTAATAGTATATAACGTATAACGTTATAAGGTAATATTATATAACGTATAACGTTATAAGGTAACAGTATATAACGTTATACGTTACAACGTAATGCTACATAACGGTATACGTTATATGGTAATAGTATACAACATTATACATTATAACGTAATAGTATATAATGTTATACGTTATAACATAATGCTACATAACGTTATACGTTATAAGGTTATAGTATATAACGTTATACGTTATAACGTAATGCTACATAACGTTATACGTCATAAGGTAATAGGATATAACGTTATACGTTATAAGGTAATAGTAATAACGTTATACGTTATAAGGTAATGGTATATAACGTATAACGTTATAAGATAACAGTATATAACGTATAACGATGTAAGGTAATAGTATACAACATTATACGTTATAACGTAATGCTACATAACGTTATACGTCATAAGGTAATAGTATATAACGTTATACGTTATAAGGTAATAGTATAAAATGTATAACGTTATATGGTAACAGTATATAACGTATAACGATATAACGTAATAGTATATAACGTTATACGTCATAAGGTAATAGTATAAAACGTATAACGTTATAAGGTAATAGTATATAACGTTATACGTTATAGCGTAACGCTACATAACGTTATACGTCGTAAGGTAATATTATATAAAGTTATACGCTATATAGTAATGCTACATGTCTTATAACGTTATAAGGTAATAGTATACAACGTTATACGCTATAACGTAATAGTATATAACGAATAACGTTATAAGGTAACAGTATATGAAGTATAACGATATAAGGTAATAGTATATAACGTTATACGGTATAAGGTAATAGTATATAACGTTATACGTTATAAGGTAATAGTATATAATGTATAACATTATAAAGTAATAGTATATAACGTATAACGTTAAAAGGTAATAGTATATAACGTTAGACGTTATAACGTAATACTACATAACTTTATACGTTATAAGGTAATAGTAAATAACGTTATACGTTATGAGGTTATAGTATATAATGTTATACGTTATAACATAATGCTACATACCGTTATACGTTATAAGGTAATAGTATATAACGTATAACGTTATAAGGTAATGCCACATAACGTTATATGTTATACGGTAATAGTATATAGCGTTATACGTTAGAACGTAATGCTACCTAACTTTATACGTTATAAGGTAACAGTATATAACGTTATACGTTATAACGTAATGCTATATAACGTTATACGTTATAAGGTAATAATATATAACGTTATACGTTATAAGGTAACAGTATATAACGTTATAGCTTATAAGGTAATAGTATATAACGTTGTACGTTATAAGGTAATGGTATATAACGTATAACCTTATAAGATAACAGTATATAACATATAACGATATAAGGTAATAGTATAAAACATATACCGTTGTAAGGTAATAGTATGTAACGTATAACGTTATAAGGTAATAGTATATAACGTATAACGTTATAAGGTAATAGTATATAACGTATAACGTTATAAGGTAATAGTATATAACGTTATACGTTATTAGGTAATAGTACATAATGTATAACGTTATAAGGTAATTGAATAACGTATAACGTTATAAGGTAACAGTATATAACGTTATACGTTATAACGTAATGCTACATAACGTTATACGTCATAAGGTAATAGTATATAACGTTGTACGCTATAACGTAATGCTTCATATCTTATAACGTTGTAAGGTAATAGTATACAACGTTACACGTTATAACGTAATAGTATATAACGAATAACGATATAAGGTAACCGTATGTAAAGTATAACGATATAGGGTAATAGTATATAACGTTATACGTATAAGGTAATAGTATATAACGTATAACGTTATAAGGTAATAGTATATAACGTTATACGTTATTAGGTAATAGTATATAATGTATATACTATTATAAGGTCATTGTATATATCGTATAACGTTGTAAGGTAATAGTATATAACGTTATACGTTATAACGTAATGCTACATAACGTTATACGTAATAAGGTAATTGCAAATAACGTTATACGTTATAAGGTTATAGTATATAATGTTATACGTTATAACATAATGCTACATAACGTTATACGTTATAAGGTAATAGTGTATAACTTATATCGTTATAAGGTAACAGTATATAACGTTATACGCTATAACGTAATGCTACATATCTTATAACGTTGTAAGGTAATAGTATACAACGTATAACGTTATGAGGTAATAATATATAACGTTTTACGTTATAAGGATATTGAATCCTGCCTTATACGTTATAACGTAATGCTACATTACGTTATACGTTATGAGGTAACATTATATAACGTATAACGTTATAATGTAATAGTATATAACGTATAACGTTTAAAGGTAATAGTATATAACGTAAAACGTTGGAAGGTAATAGTATATAACATTATACGTTATAAGGTAATAGGATATAACGTTATACGTTATGACGTAGTGCTTCATAATGTTATACGTTACAACGTAATAGCATACAAAGTTATACGTTATAACGTAATGCCATATAACGTTATATGATATACGGTAATAGTATGTAACGTATAACGTTATAAGGTAATTGTATATAACGTATAACGTTATAATGTAATAGTATATAACGTTATTCGTTATAACGTAATACTACATAACGTTATACGTTATATTGAAATAGTATACAACATTATACATTATAACGTAATAGTATATAATGTTATACGTTATAACGTAATAGCATACAAAGTTATACGTTATAACGTAATGCCATATAACGTTATATGATATACGGTAATAGTATATAGCGTATAACGTTATAAGGTAATAGTATATAACGTTATACGTTATTAGGTAATAGTATATAATGTATAACGTTATAAGGTAATTGTATATAACGTATAACGTTATAATGTAATAGTATATAACGTTATTCGTTATAACGTAATACTACATAACGTTATACGTTATATTGAAATAGTATACAACATTATACATTATAACGTAATAGTACATAATGTTATACGTTATAACGTAATAGCATACAAAGTTATACGTTATAACATAATGCCATATAACGTTATATGATATACGGTAATAGTATGTAACGTATAACGTTATAAGGTAATTGTATATAACGTTATACGGTACAAGGTAATAGTATATAGCGTATAATGTTATAAGGTAATAGTATATAACGTTATACGTTAATAGGTAATAGTATATAATGTATAACGTTATAAGGTAATTGTATATAATCTATAACGTTTTAAGGTAATAGTATATAACGTATAACGTTATAAGGTAATAGTATATAACGTTATACGTTATTAGGTAATAGTATATAATGTATAACGTTATAAGGTAATTGTATATAACGTATAACGTTATAAGGTAATAGTATATAACGTTATACGTTATAACGTAATGCTACATAACTTTATACGTTATAAGGTAATTGTAAATAACGTTATACGTTATGAGGTAATAGTATATAATGTTATACGTTATAACATAATACTACATAACGTTACACGTTATAAGGTAATAGTATATAACGTATAACGTTATAAGGTAACAGTATATAACGTTATACGCTATAACGAAATGCTAGATATCTTATAATGTTGTAAGGTAACAGTATACAACGTTATACGTTACAACGTAATCCTACATAACGTTATACGTTATAAGGTAATAGTATATAACGTTATACGTTATAAGGTAATGGTATATAACGTATAACGTTCGAAGATAGCAGTATATAACGTAGAGCGGTAGAAGGTAATAGTATATAACGTTATAAGTTATAAGGTAATAGTATATAACGTATAACGTTATAAGGTAATAGTATATAATGTATAACGGAGAGAATGTTTTCGACAGTGTTGGAATGCGTACTACAGGCTTGGAATGCTGTCGACAGGGTTGTAATGCTTTCTACAGGGTTGGAATGCTTTCGACAGGGTTGGAATGCATTCGACAGGGTTGGAATGCTTTCTACAGTGTTGGAATGCTTTCTACAGGCTTGGAATGCTTTCGACATTGTTGGAATGCTTTCTACAGGGTTGGAATGCTTTCTACAGTGTTGGAATGCTTTCTACAGGCTTGGAATGCTTTCTACAGGGTTGGAATGCCTTCTACAGGGTTGGAATGCTTTCGACAGAGTTGGAAGACCTTTGTACAGAGTTAGAATGTTATGTACAGGGTTGGAATGCTTGCCACAGCGTGGGAATGCTTTCGACAGAGTTCGAAGACCTTTGTACAGAGTTGGGATGCTTTGTACAGGGTTCGAATGCTTTGGACACAGTTTTAATACTTTGGACAGAATTGGAATGTTTTGGACATAGTTGGAACACCTTTGAACAGAGTTAGAATGTTATGTACAGGGTTGGAATGCTTTCGACAGCGTTGGAGTCCTTTCTACAAGGTTGGAATGCTTTCTGCAGGGTTGGAATGCTTCCTACAGGGATGGAATGCATTCTACAGGGTTGGAATGCTTTCGACAGAGTTGGAAGAGCTTTGTACAGAGTTGGAATGATTTCTACAGGGTTTGAATGATTTCGACAGAGTTGCCATACCTTTGTAAAGAGTTAGAATGTTATGTACTGAGTGGGAATGCTTTGGACAGAGTTGGAATGCTTTCTGCAGGGTTGGAATGCTTCCTACAGCTTTGGAATGCTTTCGACAGTGTTGGAAAACATTTGTACATATTTGGGATGCTTTGGACAGAGTTGGAATGCTTTGGTCAGAGTTGGAATGCTTTGGACAGAGTTCGAATGCTTTAGACAGTGTAGGAATGCTTTGGACAGAGTTGGAATCCTTTGGACAGAGTTCGAATGCTTTATACAGAGTTGGAATGCTTTGGACAGAGGTGGAATACTTTGTACAGAGTTGGAATGCTCTCTACAGGGTTGGAATGCTTTCATCAGAGTTGGAATGCTTTCGGCAGAGTTGGAATGGTTTCTAAAGGGTTGGAATGCTTTAGACAGAGTTGGAGTGCTTTCTGCAGGGTTGGAATGCTTTCGACAGAGTTGGAATACCTTTGCGCAGTGTTAGAATGTTATGTACTGGGTTGGAATGCTTTCGACAGAGTTGGAAGACCTTTGAACGGTTTTGGAATGCTTTCTGCAGGGTTGGAATGCTTTCTGCAGGGTTGGAATGCTTTCTATAGTGTTAAAATGCTTTCTACAGGGTTGGAATTCTTTCTACAGGGTTTGATTGCCTTCATCAGGGTTGGAATGTTTTCGACAGAGTTGGAATACCTCTGCGCAGAGTTAGAATGTTATGTACTGGGTTGGAATGATTTCGACAGGGTTGGAATTCTTTCTACAGGGTTGGAATGCTTTCGACAGCGTTGGAGTGCTTTCTACAGAGTTGGAACGCTTTCTACAGAGTTGGAATGCTTCGTACAGCGTTGGAATGATTTGTACAGCGTTGGAAAGCTTCGTACAGCGTTGGAATGATTTGTACAGCGTTGGAATGCTTTGGACAGAGTTGGAGTGCTTTCTACAGAGTTGGAATGCTTTCTACAGGGTTGGAATGCTTTCGACAGAGTTGGAGTGCTTTCTACAGAGTTGGAACGCTTTCTACAGAGTTGGAATGCTTTGTACAGCGTTGGACTGATTTGTACAGCGTTGGAAAGCTTCGTACAGCGTTGGAATGATTTGTACAGCGTTGGAATGCTTCAGACAGAGTTGGAATGCTATGTACAGAGTTGGAATGCATTCGACAGTGTTGGAATGCTTTCTATAGTGTTGGAAAACATTTGTACAGAGTTAGAATGCTTTCTATAGTGTTAAAATGCTTTCTACAGGGTTGGAATTCTTTCTACAGGGTTTGATTGCCTTCATCAGGGTTGGAATGTTTTCGACAGAGTTGGAAAACCTCTGCGCAGAGTTAGAATGTTATGTACTGGGTTGGAATGCTTTCTACAGGGTTGGAATGCTTTCTACAGGGATGGAATGCTTTCGACAGAGTTAGAATGCTTTCTACAGGGTTGGAATGCTTTCTACAGGGTTGGAATGCTTTCGACAGCGTTGGAGTGCTTTCTACAGGGTTGGAATGCTTTCTACAGGGTTGGAATGCTTTCGACAGCGTTGGTGTGCTTTCTACAGGGTTGGAATGCTTTCTACAGGGTTGGAAATCTTTAGACAGTGTTGGAATGCTCTCTACAGCGTTGGAATGCTTTCTACAGGGTTGGAATGCTTTCGACAGAGTTGGAATACCATTGTACAGAGTAGGAATACCTTTGCGCAGAGTTAGAATGTTATGTACTGGGTTGGAATGCTCTCTACAGGGTTGGAATGCTCTCTACAGGGTTGGAATGCTGGCCACAGCGTTGGAATGCTTTCGACAGAGTTCGAAGACCTTTGTACAGAGTAGGGATGCATTCTACAGGGTTGGAATGCTCTCTACAGGGTTGGAATGCTTTCGACAGAGTTGGGATACCTTTGCGCAGACTTAGAATGTTATGTACTGGGTTGGAATGCTCTCTACAGGGTTGGAATGCTCTCTACAGGGTTGGAATGCTGGCCACAGCGTTGGAATGCTTTCGACAGAGTTCGAAGACCTTTGTACAGAGTAGGGATGCATTCTACAGGGTTGGAATGCTTTAGACAGAGTTGGAATAACTTTGTACAGATTTGGAATATCTTTGTACAGAGTTGGAATGCTTTCTGCAGGGTTGGAATGCTTTCTACAGGGTTGGAATGCTTTCGACAGAGATGGAATACCTATGTACAGGGTTGGAAAGCTTTCTACAGGTTTGGAATACTGTCTACAGTGTTGGGATGCTTTTTACAGGGTTGGTATGCATTCTACTGGGTTGGAATGCATTCTACAGGGTTGGAATACCTTTGTACAGAGTTGGAATGCTTCCTACAGGGTTGGAATACCTTTGTACAGTGTTGGAACAGCTTTGTACAGGGTGGGAATACTTGCTACAGGGTTGGAATGCTTTCTAGAGGGTTGGAATGCTTTCTAGAGGGTTGGAATGCTTTCTGGAGGGTTGGAATGCTTTCTAGAGGGTTGGAATGCTTTCGTCAGTGTTGGAATGCTTTCGACAGAGTTGGAGTGCTTTCTACAGGGTTGGAATGCTTTCGACAGAGTTGGAATACCTTTGAACAGGGTTGGAACAGCTTTGAAAAGGTTTGTAATATTTTCTACAGGGTTGGCATGCTTTCTAAAGGGTTCGAATGCTTTCGACAGGGTTGCAATGCTTTCTACAGGGTTGGAATACCTTTGTACAGAGTTGGAATACCGTTGTACAGGGTTGGAATGCTTTCTAAAGGGTTCGAATGCTTTCGACAGGGTTGCAGTGCTTTCGACAGAGTTGTAATACCTTTGCACAGGGTTGGAATGCTTTCTACAGGGTTGGAATGCTTTCTACAGGGTTGGAGTACTTTTTACAGGGTCGGAAAGCTTTCGACAGAGTTGGAATACCGTTGTACATGGCTGAAATGCTTCCTACAGAGTCGGAATGCTTTCGACAGAGTTGGAATACCATTGTACAGGTGTGGAATGCTTTCTACAGGTTTGGAATACTGTCTACAGTGTTGGGATGCTTTTTACAGGGTTGGTATGCATTCTACTGGGTTGGAATGCATTCTACAGGGTTGGAATACCTTTGTACAGAGTTGGAATGCTTCCTACAGGGTTGGAATACCTTTGTACAGTGTTGGAACAGCTTTGTACAGGGTGGGAATACTTGCTACAGGGTTGGAATGCTTTCTAGAGGGTTGGAATGCTTTCTAGAGGGTTGGAATGCTTTCTGGAGGGTTGGAATGCTTTCTAGAGGGTTGGAATGCTTTCGTCAGTGTTGGAATGCTTTCGACAGAGTTGGAGTGCTTTCTACAGTGTTGGAATGCTTTCGACAGAGTTGGAATACCTTTGAACAGGGTTGGAACAGCTTTGTACAGGGTTGGGATACTTTCTACAGGGATGGAATGCTTTCTAAAGGGTTCGAATGCTTTCGATAGATTTGGCATACCTTTGTACAGAGTTGGAATTCCTTTGTACAGGGTTGGAACAGCTTTGTACAGGGTTGGAATACTTTCTACAGGGTTGGAATGCTTTCTAAAGGGTTCGAATGCTTTCGACAGGGTTGGAATGCTTTCGACAGAGTTGGAATACCTTTGTACAGGGTTGGAACAGCTTTGTACAGCTTTGGAATACTTTCTACAGGGTTCGAATGCTTTCGACAGGGTTGGAATGCTTTCGACAGAGTTGGAATACCTTTGTACAGAGTTAGAATGTTATGTACAGGGTTGGAATTCTTTCTACAGAGTTGGAATACCTTTGTACAGAGTTGGAATACCTTTGTACAGAGTTGGAATGCTTTCTACAGGTTTGGAATACCTTTGCACAGAGTTGGAATGCTTTCTACAGGGTTCGAATGCTTTCGACAGAGTTGGAATACCTTTGTACAGAGTTGGAATACCTTTGTACAGGGTTGGAACAGCTTTGTACAGGGTTGTAATACTTTCTACAGGGTTGGAATGCTTTCTAAAGGGTTCGAATGCTTTCGACAGGGTTGGAATGCTTTCGACAGAGCTGGAATACCTTTGTACAGAGTTGGAATGCTTTCTACAGGGTTGGAATACCTTTGTACAGAGTTGGAATACCGTTGTACAGGGTTGGAATGCTTTCTAAAGGGTTCGAATGCTTTCGACAGGGTTGCAATGCTTTCTACAGGGTTGGAATACCTTTGTACAGAGTTGGAATACCGTTGTACAGGGTTGGAATGCTTTCTAAAGGGTTCGAATGCTTTCGACAGGGTTGCAGTGCTTTCGACAGAGTTGTAATACCTTTGCACAGGGTTGGAATGCTTTCTACAGGGTTGGAATGCTTTCTACAGGGTTGGAGTACTTTTTACAGGGTCGGAAAGCTTTCGACAGAGTTGGAATACCGTTGTACATGGTTGAAATGCTTCCTACAGAGTCGGAATGCTTTCGACAGAGTTGGAATACCATTGTACAGGTGTGGAATGCTTTCTACAGGGTTGGAATGCTTGCGACAGAGTTGGAATACCTTTGCGCAGAGTTGGAATACCTGTGCGCAGAGTTGTAATGATATGTACTGGGTTGGAATGCTTTCTACAGTGTTGGAGTGCTTTCTACAGAGTTGGAATAGCTTTGTACAGAGTTGGAATGCTTTCGACGGGGTTGCAATGCTTTCTACAGAGTTGTAATACCTTTGCACAGGGCTGGAATGCTTTGTACATGGTTGGAATGCTTTCTACAGAGTTGTAATACCTTTGCACAGGGCTGGAATGCTTTCTACATGGTTGGAATGCTTTCTACAGGGTTGGAAAGCTTTCGTCAGAGTTGGAATTCCGTTGTACAGGGTTGGAATGCTTTCTACAGGGTTGGAATGCTTTCGACAGAGTTGGAATACCTTTGTACAGGGTTGGCATACCTTTCGACAGGTGTGGAATGCTTTCTATAGGGTTGGAATGCTTTCGACATAGTTGGAATACCGTTGTACAGGGTTGGAATGCTTTCTACAGGGTTGGAATGCTTTCTACAGGGTTGGAATGCTTTCGACAGCGTTGGAGTGCTTTCTACAGGGTTGGAATGCTTTCTACAGGGTTGGAATGCTTTCTACAGCGTTGGAGTGCTTTCTACAGGGTTGGAATTCTTTCTACAGGGTTGGAAATCTTTAGACAGTGTTGGAATGCTCTCTACAGGGTTGGAATGCTTTCTACAGGGTTGGAATGCTTTCGACAGAGTTGGAATACCATTGTACAGAGTAGGAATACCTTTGCGCAGAGTTAGAATGTTATGTACTGGGTTGGAATGCTTTCGACAGAGTTGGAATACCTTTGCGCAGAGTTAGAATGTTATGTACTGGTTTGGAATGCTTTCTACAGGGTTGGAATGCTCTCTACAGGGTTGGAATGCTTGCCACAGCGTTGGAATGCTTTCGACAGAGTTCGAAGACCTTTGTACAGAGTAGGGATGCATTCTACAGGGTTGGAATGCTTTCGACAGAGTTGGAATAACTTTGTACAGAGTTGTAATATCTTTGTACAGAGTTGGAATGCTTTCTGCAGGGTTGGAATGCTTTCTACAGGGTTGGAATACTGTCCACAGTGTTGGGATGCTTTCTACAGGGTTGGAATGCATTCTACAGGGTTGGAATGCTTTCGACAGAGATGGAATACCTATGTACAGGGTTGGAAAGCTTTCTACAGGTTTGGAATACTGTCTACAGTGTTGGGATGCTTTTTACAGGGTTGGTATGCATTCTACTGGGTTGGAATGCATTCTACAGGGTTGGAATGTTTTCGACAGGGTTGGAATGCATTCTACAGGGTTGGAATGCTTTCGACAGTGTTGGAATGCTTCCGACAGCGTTGGAAGACCTTTGTACAGAGTTTGAATGCATTCTACAGGGTTGGAATGCTTTCGACAGTGTTGGAATACCTTTGTACAGAGTTGGAATGCTCTCGACATAGTTGGAATACGTTTGTGCAGAGTTAGAATGTTATGTACAGTGTTGGAATGCTTTCTACAGGGTTGGAATGCTTTCTACAGGGTTGGAATGCCTTCTACAGGGTTGGAATGCTTTCGACAGAGTTGGAAGACCTTTGTACAGAGTTAGAATGTTATGTACAGGGTTGGAATGCTTGCCACAGCGTTGGAATGCTTTCGACAGGGTTCGAAGACCTTTGTACAGAGTAGGGATGCATTCTACAGGGTTGGAATGTTTTCGACAGAGTTGGAATAACTTTGTACAGAGTTGGAATATCTTTGTACAGAGTTGGAATGCTTTCTACAGGGTTGGAATGCTTTCTACAAGGTTGGAACTCTTTATACAGTGTTGGAATGCTATCTACAGGGTTGGAATGCTCTCCACAGGGTTGGAGTGCTTTCTACAGGATTAGAATACCTTTCTACAGGGTTAGAATTCCTTTCTACACAGTTGGAATGCTTTCTACAGAGTTAGAATGCTTTCTACAGGATTTGAATGATTTAGACAGAGTTGGAATATCTTTGTACAGAGTTGGAATGCTTTCTACAGGATTGGAATGCTTTCTATTGTGTTGGATTGCTTTCGACAGAGTTGGAATACCTTTGTGCAGAGTTAGAATGTTATGTACTGAGTGGGAATGCTTTGGACAGAGTTGGAAAGCTTTCTGCAGCGTTGGAATGCTTTCTACAGGGTTGGAAATCTTTCTACAGGGTTGGAATGCTTTCGACAGAGTTGGAATACCTTTGTACAGGGTTGGAACAGCTTTGAAAATGTTTGGAATATTTTCTACAGGGTTGGCATGCTTTCTAAAGGGTTCGAATGCTTTCGACAGGGTTGGAATGCTTTCGACAGAGTTGGAGTGCTTTCTACAGGGTTGGAATGCTTTCGACAGAGTTGGAATACCTTTGTACAGAGTCAGAATGTTATGTACAGAGTTGGAATGCTTTCGACAGAGTTGGAATACCTTTGTACAGAGTCAGAATGTTATGTACGGGGTTGGAATTCTTTCTACAGAGTTGGAATACCTCTGCACAGAGTTGGAATACCTTTGTGCAGGGTTGGAACAGCTTTGTACAGGGTTGGGATACTTTCTACAGGGTTGGAATGCTTTCTTAAGGGTTCGAATGCTTTCGACAGGGTTGGAATGCTTTTGACAGAGTTGGAATACCTTTGTACAGGGTTGGAACAGCTTTGTACAGCTTTGGAATACTTTCTACAGGGTTGGAATGCTTTCTACAGGGTTGGAATGCTTTCGATAGAGTTGGAATACCTTTGTACAGAGTTGGAATTCCTTTGTACAGGGTTGGAACAGCTTTGTACAGGGTTGGAATACTTTCTACAGGGTTGGAATGCTTTCTAAAGGGTTCGAATGCTTTCGACAGGGTTGGAATGTTTTCGACATAGTTGGAATACCTTTGTACAGGGTTGGAACAGCTTTGTACAGCTTTGGAATACTTTCTACAGGGTTGGAATGCTTTCGACAGGGTTGGAATGCTTTCGACAGAGTTGGAATACCTTTGTACAGAGTTAGAATGTTATGTACAGGGTTGGAATTCTTTCTACAGAGTTGGAATACCGTTGTACAGAGTTGGGATACCTTTGTACAGAGTTGGAATGCTTTCTACAGGTTTGGAATACCTTTGCACAGAGTTGGAATGCTTTCTACAGGGTTCGAATGCTTTCGACAGAGTTGGAATACCTTTGTACAGAGTTGGAATACCTTTGTACAGGGTTGGAACAGCTTTGTACAGGGTTGGAATACTTTCTACAGGGTTGGAATGCTTTCTAAAGGGTTCGAATGCTTTCGACAGGGTTGGAATGCTTTCGACAGAGCTGGAATACCTTTGTACAGAGTTGGAATGCTTTCTACAGGGTTGGAATACCTTTGTACGGAGTTGGAATACCGTTGTACAGGGTTGGAATGCTTTCTAAAGGGTTCGAATGCTTTCGACAGGGTTGCAATGCTTCCTACAGGGTTGGAATACCTTTGTACAGTGTTGGAACAGCTTTGTACAGGGTGGGAATACTTGCTACAGGGTTGGAATGCTTTTCTAGAGGGTTGGAATGCTTTCTAGAGGGTTGGAATGCTTTCTGGAGGGTTGGAATGCTTTCTAGAGGGTTGGAATGCTTTCGTCAGTGTTGGAATGCTTTCGACAGAGTTGGAGTGCATTCTACAGGGTTGGAATGCTTTCGACAGAGTTGGAATACCTTTGAACAGGGTTGGAACAGCTTTGAAAAGGTTTGTAATATTTTCTACAGGGTTGGCATGCTTTCTAAAGGGTTCGAATGCTTTCGACAGGGTTGGAATGCTTTCGACAGAGTTGGAGTGCTTTCTACAGGGTTGGAATGCTTTCGACAGAGTTGGAATACCTTTGTACAGAGTCAGAATGTTATGTACAGAGTTGGAATGCTTTCGACAGAGTTGGAATACCTTTGTACAGAGTCAGAATGTTATGTACGGGGTTGGAATTCTTTCTACAGAGTTGGAATACCTCTGCACAGAGTTGGAATACCTTTGTGCAGGGTTGGAACAGCTTTGTACAGGGTTGGGATACTTTCTACAGGGTTGGAATGCTTTCTAAAGGGTTCGAATGCTTTCGATAGATTTGGCATTCCTTTGTACAGAGTTGGAATTCCTTTGTACAGAGTTGGAACAGCTTTGTACAGGGTTGGAATACTTTCTACAGGGTTGGAATGCTTTCTAAAGGGTTCGAATGCTTTCGACAGGGTTGGAATGCTTTCGACAAAGTTGGAATACCTTTGTACAGGGTTGGAACAGCTTTGTACAGCTTTGGAATACTTTCTACAGGGTTCGAATGCTTTCGACAGGGTTGGAATGCTTTCGACAGAGTTGGAGTGCTTTCTACAGGGTTGGAATGCTTTCGACAGAGTTGGAATACCTTTGTACAGAGTCAGAATGTTATGTACAGAGTTGGAATGCTTTCGACAGAGTTGGAATACCTTTGTACAGAGTCAGAATGTTATGTACGGGGTTGGAATTCTTTCTACAGAGTTGGAATACCTCTGCACAGAGTTGGAATACCTTTGTGCAGGGTTGGAACAGCTTTGTACAGGGTTGGGATACTTTCTACAGGGTTGGAATGCTTTCTTAAGGGTTCGAATGCTTTCGACAGGGTTGGAATGCTTTTGACAGAGTTGGAATACCTTTGTACAGGGTTGGAACAGCTTTGTACAGCTTTGGAATACTTTCTACAGGGTTGGAATGCTTTCTACAGGGTTGGAATGCTTTCGATAGAGTTGGAATACCTTTGTACAGAGTTGGAATTCCTTTGTACAGGGTTGGAACAGCTTTGTACAGGGTTGGAATACTTTCTACAGGGTTGGAATGCTTTCTAAAGGGTTCGAATGCTTTCGACAGGGTTGGAATGTTTTCGACATAGTTGGAATACCTTTGTACAGGGTTGGAACAGCTTTGTACAGCTTTGGAATACTTTCTACAGGGTTGGAATGCTTTCGACAGGGTTGGAATGCTTTCGACAGAGTTGGAATACCTTTGTACAGAGTTAGAATGTTATGTACAGGGTTGGAATTCTTTCTACAGAGTTGGAATACCGTTGTACAGAGTTGGGATACCTTTGTACAGAGTTGGAATGCTTTCTACAGGTTTGGAATACCTTTGCACAGAGTTGGAATGCTTTCTACAGGGTTCGAATGCTTTCGACAGAGTTGGAATACCTTTGTACAGAGTTGGAATACCTTTGTACAGGGTTGGAACAGCTTTGTACAGGGTTGGAATACTTTCTACAGGGTTGGAATGCTTTCTAAAGGGTTCGAATGCTTTCGACAGGGTTGGAATGCTTTCGACAGAGCTGGAATACCTTTGTACAGAGTTGGAATGCTTTCTACAGGGTTGGAATACCTTTGTACGGAGTTGGAATACCGTTGTACAGGGTTGGAATGCTTTCTAAAGGGTTCGAATGCTTTCGACAGGGTTGCAATGCTTCCTACAGGGTTGGAATACCTTTGTACAGTGTTGGAACAGCTTTGTACAGGGTGGGAATACTTGCTACAGGGTTGGAATGCTTTTCTAGAGGGTTGGAATGCTTTCTAGAGGGTTGGAATGCTTTCTGGAGGGTTGGAATGCTTTCTAGAGGGTTGGAATGCTTTCGTCAGTGTTGGAATGCTTTCGACAGAGTTGGAGTGCATTCTACAGGGTTGGAATGCTTTCGACAGAGTTGGAATACCTTTGAACAGGGTTGGAACAGCTTTGAAAAGGTTTGTAATATTTTCTACAGGGTTGGCATGCTTTCTAAAGGGTTCGAATGCTTTCGACAGGGTTGGAATGCTTTCGACAGAGTTGGAGTGCTTTCTACAGGGTTGGAATGCTTTCGACAGAGTTGGAATACCTTTGTACAGAGTCAGAATGTTATGTACAGAGTTGGAATGCTTTCGACAGAGTTGGAATACCTTTGTACAGAGTCAGAATGTTATGTACGGGGTTGGAATTCTTTCTACAGAGTTGGAATACCTCTGCACAGAGTTGGAATACCTTTGTGCAGGGTTGGAACAGCTTTGTACAGGGTTGGGATACTTTCTACAGGGTTGGAATGCTTTCTAAAGGGTTCGAATGCTTTCGATAGATTTGGCATTCCTTTGTACAGAGTTGGAATTCCTTTGTACAGAGTTGGAACAGCTTTGTACAGGGTTGGAATACTTTCTACAGGGTTGGAATGCTTTCTAAAGGGTTCGAATGCTTTCGACAGGGTTGGAATGCTTTCGACAAAGTTGGAATACCTTTGTACAGGGTTGGAACAGCTTTGTACAGCTTTGGAATACTTTCTACAGGGTTCGAATGCTTTCGACAGGGTTGGAATGCTTTCGACAGAGTTGGAATACCTTTGTACAGAGTTAGAATGTTATGTACAGGGTTGGAATTCTTTCTACAGAGTTGGAATACCTTTGTACAGAGTTGGAATACCTTTGTACAGAGTTGGAATGCTTTCTACAGGTTTGGAATACCTTTGCACAGAGTTGGAATGCTTTCTACAGGGTTCGAATGCTTTCGACAGAGTTGGAATACCTTTGTACAGAGTTGGAGTACCTTTGTACAGGGTTGGAACAGCTTTGTACAGGGTTGTAATACTTTCTACAGGGTTGGAATGCTTTCTAAAGGGTTCGAATGCTTTCGACAGGGTTGGAATGCTTTCGACAGAGTTGGAATACCTTTGTACAGGGTTGGCATACCTTTCGACAGGTGTGGAATGCTTTCTATAGGGTTGGAATGCTTTCGACATAGTTGGAATACAGTTGTACAGGGTTGGAATGCTTTCTACAGGGTTGGAATGCTTTCTACAGGGTTGGAATGCTTTCGACAGCGTTGGAGTGCTTTCTACAGGGTTGGAATGCTTTCTACAGGGTTGGAATGCTTTCGACAGCGTTGGAGTGCTTTCTACATGGTTGGAATGCTTTCTACAGGGTTGGAAATCTTTAGACAGTGTTGGAATGCTCTCTACAGGGTTGGAATGCTTCCTACAGGGTTGGAATGCTTTCGACAGAGTTGGAATACCATTGTACAGAGTAGGAATACCTTTGCGCAGAGTTAGAATGTTATGTACTGGGTTGGAATGCTTTCGACCGAGTTGGAATACCTTTGCGCAGAGTTAGAATGTTATGTACTGGGTTGGAATGCTCTCTACAGGGTTGGAATGCTCTCTACAGGGTTGGAATGCTTTCGACAGAGTTGGGATACCTTTGCGCAGAGTTAGAATGTTATGTACTGGGTTGGAATGCTCTCTACAGGGTTGGAATGCTTGCCACAGCGTTGGAATGCTTTCGACAGAGTTCGAAGACCTTTGTACAGAGTAGGGATGCATTCTACAGGGTTGGAATGCTTTCGACAGAGTTGGAATAACTTTGTACAGAGTTGGAATATCTTTGTACAGAGTTGGAATGCTTTCTGCAGGGTTGGAATGCTTTCTACAGGGTTGGAATACTGTCCACAGTGTTGGGATGCTTTCTACAGGGTTGGAATGCATTCTACAGGGTTGGAATGCTTTCGACAGAGTTGGAATACCTTTGTGCAGAGTTAGAATGTTATGTACTGAGTGGGAATGCTTTGGACAGAGTTGGAAAGCTTTCTGCAGCGTTGGAATGCTTTCTACAGGGTTGGAAATCTTTCTACAGGGTTGGAATGCTTTCGACAGAGTTGGAATACCTTTGTACAGAGTCAGAATGTTATGTACAGGGATGGAATTATTTCTACAGGGTTTGAATACCTTTGTACAGATTTGGAATACCTTTGTACAGAGTTGGAATGCTTCCTACAGGGTTGGAATACCTTTGTACAGAGTTGGAATGCTTCCTACAGGGTTGGAATACCTTTGTACAGTGTTGGAACAGCTTTGTACAGGGTGGGAATACTTGCTACAGGGTTGGAATGCTTTCTAGAGGGTTGGAATGCTTTCTAGAGGGTTGGATGCTTTCTGGAGGGTTGGAATGCTTTCTAGAGGGTTGGAATGCTTTCGTCAGTGTTGGAATGCTTTCGACAGAGTTGGAGTGCTTTCTACAGGGTTGGAATGCTTTCGACAGAGTTGGAATACCTTTGTACAGGGTTGGAACAGCTTTGAAAATGTTTGGAATATTTTCTACAGGGTTGGCATGCTTTCTAAAGGGTTCGAATGCTTTCGACAGGGTTGGAATGCTTTCGACAGAGTTGGAGTGCTTTCTACAGGGTTGGAATGCTTTCGACAGAGTTGGAATACCTTTGTACAGAGTCAGAATGTTATGTACAGAGTTGGAATGCTTTCGACAGAGTTGGAATACCTTTGTACAGAGTCAGAATGTTATGTACGGGGTTGGAATTCTTTCTACAGAGTTGGAATACCTCTGCACAGAGTTGGAATACCTTTGTGCAGGGTTGGAACAGCTTTGTACAGGGTTGGGATACTTTCTACAGGGTTGGAATGCTTTCTTAAGGGTTCGAATGCTTTCGACAGGGTTGGAATGCTTTCGACAGAGTTGGAATACCTTTGTACAGGGTTGGAACAGCTTTGTACAGCTTTGGAATACTTTCTACAGGGTTGGAATGCTTTCTACAGGGTTGGAATGCTTTCGATAGAGTTGGAATACCTTTGTACAGAGTTGGAATTCCTTTGTACAGGGTTGGAACAGCTTTGTACAGGGTTGGAATACTTTCTACAGGGTTGGAATGCTTTCTAAAGGGTTCGAATGCTTTCGACAGGGTTGGAATGCTTTCGACATAGTTGGAATACCTTTGTACAGAGTTGGAATGCTTTCTACAGGTTTGGAATATCTTTGTACAGAGTTGGAATGCTTTCTGCAGGGTTGGAATGCTTTCTACAGGGTTGGAATACTGTCCACAGTGTTGGGATGCTTTCTACAGGGTTGGAATGCATTCTACAGGGTTGGAATGCTTTCGACAGAGTTGGAATACCTTTGTGCAGAGTTAGAATGTTATGTACTGAGTGGGAATGCTTTGGACAGAGTTGGAAAGCTTTCTGCAGCGTTGGAATGCTTTCTACAGGGTTGGAAATCTTTCTACAGGGTTGGAATGCTTTCGACAGAGTTGGAATACCTTTGTACAGAGTCAGAATGTTATGTACAGGGATGGAATTATTTCTACAGGGTTTGAATACCTTTGTACAGATTTGGAATACCTTTGTACAGAGTTGGAATGCTTCCTACAGGGTTGGAATACCTTTGTACAGAGTTGGAATGCTTCCTACAGGGTTGGAATACCTTTGTACAGTGTTGGAACAGCTTTGTACAGGGTGGGAATACTTGCTACAGGGTTGGAATGCTTTCTAGAGGGTTGGAATGCTTTCTAGAGGGTTGGATGCTTTCTGGAGGGTTGGAATGCTTTCTAGAGGGTTGGAATGCTTTCGTCAGTGTTGGAATGCTTTCGACAGAGTTGGAGTGCTTTCTACAGGGTTGGAATGCTTTCGACAGAGTTGGAATACCTTTGTACAGGGTTGGAACAGCTTTGAAAATGTTTGGAATATTTTCTACAGGGTTGGCATGCTTTCTAAAGGGTTCGAATGCTTTCGACAGGGTTGGAATGCTTTCGACAGAGTTGGAGTGCTTTCTACAGGGTTGGAATGCTTTCGACAGAGTTGGAATACCTTTGTACAGAGTCAGAATGTTATGTACAGAGTTGGAATGCTTTCGACAGAGTTGGAATACCTTTGTACAGAGTCAGAATGTTATGTACGGGGTTGGAATTCTTTCTACAGAGTTGGAATACCTCTGCACAGAGTTGGAATACCTTTGTGCAGGGTTGGAACAGCTTTGTACAGGGTTGGGATACTTTCTACAGGGTTGGAATGCTTTCTTAAGGGTTCGAATGCTTTCGACAGGGTTGGAATGCTTTCGACAGAGTTGGAATACCTTTGTACAGGGTTGGAACAGCTTTGTACAGCTTTGGAATACTTTCTACAGGGTTGGAATGCTTTCTACAGGGTTGGAATGCTTTCGATAGAGTTGGAATACCTTTGTACAGAGTTGGAATTCCTTTGTACAGGGTTGGAACAGCTTTGTACAGGGTTGGAATACTTTCTACAGGGTTGGAATGCTTTCTAAAGGGTTCGAATGCTTTCGACAGGGTTGGAATGCTTTCGACATAGTTGGAATACCTTTGTACAGAGTTGGAATGCTTTCTACAGGTTTGGAATACCTTTGCACAGAGTTGGAATGCTTTCTACAGGGTTCGAATGCTTTCGACAGAGTTGGAATACCTTTGTACAGAGTTGGAGTACCTTTGTACAGGGTTGGAACAGCTTTGTACAGGGTTGTAATACTTTCTACAGGGTTGGAATGCTTTCTAAAGGGTTCGAATGCTTTCGACAGGGTTGGAATGCTTTCGACAGAGCTGGAATACCTTTGTACAGAGTTGGAATGCTTTCTACAGGGTTGGAATACCTTTGTACAGAGTTGGAATACCGTTGTACAGGGTTGGAATGCTTTCTAAAGGGTTCGAATGCTTTCGACAGAGTTGGAATACCTTTGTACAGAGTTGGAATACCTTTGTACAGGGTTGGAACAGCTTTGTACAGGGTTGTAATACTTTCTACAGGGTTGGAATGCTTTCTAAAGGGTTCGAATGCTTTCGACAGGGTTGGAATGCCTTCGACAGAGCTGGAATACCTTTGTACAGAGTTGGAATGCTTTCTACAGGGTTGGAATACCTTTGTACAGAGTTGGAATACCGTTGTACAGGTTTGGAATGCTTTCTAAAGGGTTCGAATGCTTTCGACAGGGTTGCAATGCTTTCTACAGGGTTGGAATACCTTTGTACAGAGTTGGAATACCGTTGTACAGGGTTGGAATGCTTTCTAAAGGGTTCGAATGCTTTCGACAGGGTTGCAGTGCTTTCGACAGAGTTGTAATACCTTTGCACAGGGTTGGAATGCTTTCTACAGGGTTGGAATGCTTTCTACGGGGTTGGAGTACTTTTTACAGGGTCGGAAAGCTTTCGACAGAGTTGGAATACCGTTGTACATGGTTGAAATGCTTCCTACAGAGTCGGAATGCTTTCGACAGAGTTGGAATACCATTGTACAGGTGTGGAATGCTTTCTACAGGGTTGGAATGCTTGCGACAGAGTTGGAATACCTTTGCGCAGAGTTGGAATACCTGTGCGCAGAGTTGTAATGATATGTACTGGGTTGGAATGCTTTCTACAGTGTTGGAGTGCTTTCTACAGAGTTGGAATAGCTTTGTACAGAGTTGGAATGCTTTCGACAGGGTTGCAATGCTTTCTACAGAGTTGTAATACCTTTGCACAGGGCTGGAATGCTTTCTACATGGTTGGAATGCTTTCTACAGGGTTGGAAAGCTTTCGTCAGAGTTGGAATTCCGTTGTACAGGGTTGGAATGCTTTCTACAGGGTTGGAATGCTTTCGACAGAGTTGGAATACCTTTGTACAGGGTTGGCATACCTTTCGACAGGTGTGGAATGCTTTCTATAGGGTTGGAATGCTTTCGACATAGTTGGAATACAGTTGTACAGGGTTGGAATGCTTTCTACAGGGTTGGAATGCTTTCTACAGGGTTGGAATGCTTTCGACAGCGTTGGAGTGCTTTCTACAGGGTTGGAATGCTTTCTACAGGGTTGGAATGCTTTCGACAGCGTTGGAGTGCTTTCTACATGGTTGGAATGCTTTCTACAGGGTTGGAAATCTTTAGACAGTGTTGGAATGCTCTCTACAGGGTTGGAATGCTTCCTACAGGGTTGGAATGCTTTCGACAGAGTTGGAATACCATTGTACAGAGTAGGAATACCTTTGCGCAGAGTTAGAATGTTATGTACTGGGTTGGAATGCTTTCGACAGAGTTGGAATACCTTTGCGCAGAGTTAGAATGTTATGTACTGGGTTGGAATGCTCTCTACAGGGTTGGAATGCTCTCTACAGGGTTGGAATGCTTTCGACAGAGTTGGGATACCTTTGCGCAGAGTTAGAATGTTATGTACTGGGTTGGAATGCTCTCTACAGGGTTGGAATGCTTGCCACAGCGTTGGAATGCTTTCGACAGAGTTCGAAGACCTTTGTACAGAGTAGGGATGCATTCTACAGGGTTGGAATGCTTTCGACAGAGTTGGAATAACTTTGTACAGAGTTGGAATATCTTTGTACAGAGTTGGAATGCTTTCTGCAGGGTTGGAATGCTTTCTACAGGGTTGGAATACTGTCCACAGTGTTGGGATGCTTTCTACAGGGTTGGAATGCATTCTACAGGGTTGGAATGCTTTCGACAGAGTTGGAATACCTTTGTGCAGAGTTAGAATGTTATGTACTGAGTGGGAATGCTTTGGACAGAGTTGGAAAGCTTTCTGCAGCGTTGGAATGCTTTCTACAGGGTTGGAAATCTTTCTACAGGGTTGGAATGCTTTCGACAGAGTTGGAATACCTTTGTACAGAGTCAGAATGTTATGTACAGGGATGGAATTATTTCTACAGGGTTTGAATACCTTTGTACAGATTTGGAATACCTTTGTACAGAGTTGGAATGCTTCCTACAGGGTTGGAATACCTTTGTACAGAGTTGGAATGCTTCCTACAGGGTTGGAATACCTTTGTACAGTGTTGGAACAGCTTTGTACAGGGTGGGAATACTTGCTACAGGGTTGGAATGCTTTCTAGAGGGTTGGAATGCTTTCTAGAGGGTTGGATGCTTTCTGGAGGGTTGGAATGCTTTCTAGAGGGTTGGAATGCTTTCGTCAGTGTTGGAATGCTTTCGACAGAGTTGGAGTGCTTTCTACAGGGTTGGAATGCTTTCGACAGAGTTGGAATACCTTTGTACAGGGTTGGAACAGCTTTGAAAATGTTTGGAATATTTTCTACAGGGTTGGCATGCTTTCTAAAGGGTTCGAATGCTTTCGACAGGGTTGGAATGCTTTCGACAGAGTTGGAGTGCTTTCTACAGGGTTGGAATGCTTTCGACAGAGTTGGAATACCTTTGTACAGAGTCAGAATGTTATGTACAGAGTTGGAATGCTTTCGACAGAGTTGGAATACCTTTGTACAGAGTCAGAATGTTATGTACGGGGTTGGAATTCTTTCTACAGAGTTGGAATACCTCTGCACAGAGTTGGAATACCTTTGTGCAGGGTTGGAACAGCTTTGTACAGGGTTGGGATACTTTCTACAGGGTTGGAATGCTTTCTTAAGGGTTCGAATGCTTTCGACAGGGTTGGAATGCTTTCGACAGAGTTGGAATACCTTTGTACAGGGTTGGAACAGCTTTGTACAGCTTTGGAATACTTTCTACAGGGTTGGAATGCTTTCTACAGGGTTGGAATGCTTTCGATAGAGTTGGAATACCTTTGTACAGAGTTGGAATTCCTTTGTACAGGGTTGGAACAGCTTTGTACAGGGTTGGAATACTTTCTACAGGGTTGGAATGCTTTCTAAAGGGTTCGAATGCTTTCGACAGGGTTGGAATGCTTTCGACATAGTTGGAATACCTTTGTACAGGGTTGGAACAGCTTTGTACAGCTTTGGAATACTTTCTACAGGGTTGGAATGCTTTCTACAGGGTTGGAATGCTTTCGACAGAGTTGGAATACCTTTGTACAGAGTCAGAATGTTATGTACAGAGTTGGAATGCTTTCGACAGAGTTGGAATACCTTTGTACAGAGTCAGAATGTTATGTACGGGGTTGGAATTCTTTCTACAGAGTTGGAATACCTCTGCACAGAGTTGGAATACCTTTGTGCAGGGTTGGAACAGCTTTGTACAGGGTTGGGATACTTTCTACAGGGTTGGAATGCTTTCTTAAGGGTTCGAATGCTTTCTACAGGTTTGGAATACCTTTGCACAGAGTTGGAATGCTTTCTACAGGGTTCGAATGCTTTCGACAGAGTTGGAATACCTTTGTACAGAGTTGGAATACCTTTGTACAGGGTTGGAACAGCTTTGTACAGGGTTGGAATACTTTCTACAGGGTTGGAATGCTTTCTAAAGGGTTCGAATGCTTTCGACAGGGTTGGAATGCTTTCGACAGAGCTGGAATACCTTTGTACAGAGTTGGAATGCTTTCTACAGGGTTGGAATACCTTTGTACAGAGTTGGAATACCGTTGTACAGGGTTGGAATGCTTTCTAAAGGGTTCGAATGCTTTCGACAGGGTTGCAATGCTTTCTACAGGGTTGGAATACCTTTGTACAGAGTTGGAATACCTGTGCGCAGAGTTGTAATGATATGTACTGGGTTGGAATGCTTTCTACAGGGTTGGAATGCTTTCGACAGAGTTGGAATACCATTGTACAGAGTAGGAATACCTTTGCGCAGAGTTAGAATGTTATGTACTGGGTTGGAATGCTTTCGACAGCGTTGGAGTGCTTTCTACAGGGTTGGAATGCTCTCTACAGGGTTGGAATGCTCTCTACAGGGTAGGAATGCTTTCGACAGAGTTGGGATACCTTTGCGCAGAGTTAGAATGTTATGTACTGGGTTGGAATGCTCTCTACAGGGTTGGAATCCTCTCTACAGGGTTGGAATGCTTGCCACAGCGTTGGAATGCTTTCGACAGAGTTCGAAGACCTTTGTACAGAGTTGGAATGCTTTCGACATAGTTGGAATACGTTTGTGCAGAGTTAGAATGTTATGTACAGTGTTGGAATGCTTTCTACAGGGTTGGAATGCTTTCTACAGGGTTGGAATGCATTCTACAGGGTTGGAATGCTTTCGACAGAGATGGAATACCTATGTACAGGGTTGGAAAGCTTTCTACAGGTTTGGAATACTGTCTACAGTGTTGGGATGCTTTTTACAGGGTTGGTATGCATTCTACTGGGTTGGAATGCATTCTACAGGGTTGGAATGTTTTCGACAGGGTTGGAATGCATTCTAAAGGGTTGGAATGCTTTCGACAGGGTTGGAATGCTTCCGACAGCGTGGGAAGACCTTTGTACAGAGTTTGAATGCATTCTACAGGGTTGGAATGCTTGCCACAGCGTTGGAATGCTTTCGACAGAGTTCGAAGACCTTTGTACAGAGTAGGGATGCATTCTACAGGGTTGGAATGCTTTCGACAGAGGTGGAATACCTTTGTACAGAGTTTAATGCTTTCTACAGGGTTGGAATGCATTCCAACCCTGTACAAAGGTATTCCACCTCTGTCGAAAGCATTCCAACCATGTACAAAGGTATTCGAACTCTGTCGAAAGCATTCCAACACTATAGAAAGCATTCCAACCCTATAGAAAGCATTCCAACCCTGTACAAAGCATTGCCACTCTGTCCAAATGTATTCCACCTCTGTCGAAAGCATTCCATCCTGTAGAAAGCACTCCAACTCTGTACAAAGGTATTCCACCTCTGTCGAAAGCATTCCAACCCTGAAGAAAGCATTCCAACTCTGTACAAAGGTATTCCACATCTGTCGAAAGCATTCCAACCCTGTAGAAAGCATTCCAACTCTGTACGATGGTATTCCACCTCTGTCGAAAGCATTCCAACCCTGTAGAAAGCATTCCAACTCTGTACAAAGGTATTCCACCTCTGTCGAAAGCATTCCAACCCTGTAGAAAGCATTCCAACTCTGTACAAAGGTATTGCACCTCTGTCGAAAGCATTCCAACCCTATAGAAAGCATTCCACACCTGTAGAGAGGTATTCCAACTCTGTCGAAAGCATTCCAACCCTGTACAAAGGTATTCCAACTCTGTCGAAAGCATTCCAACCCTATAGAAAGCATCCCAACCCTGTACAAGGGTATTCCAACTATGTCGAAAGCATTCCGACCCTATAGAAAGCATTCCACACCTGTAGAAAGTTATTCCAACTTTGTCGAAAGCATTCCAACCCTGTAGAAAGCATTCCAACCCTGTACAACGTTATTCCAACTCTGACGAAAGCTTTCCAACCCTGTGGAAAGCATTCCAACCATGTAGCAAGCATTCCAACCCTGTGCAAAGGTATTACAACTGTGTAAAAAGCATTGCAACCCTGTCGAAAGCATTCCAACTCTGTACAAAGGTATTCCAACTCTGTAGAAAGCACTCCAACCCTGTAGAAAGCATTCCAACCCAGTACATATCATTACAACTATGCGCAAAGGTATTCCAACTCTGCGCAAAGGTATTCCAACTCTGTCGCAAGCTTTCCAACCCTGTAGAAAGCATTCCACACCTGTACAATGGTATTCCAACTCTGTCGAAAGCATTCCAACTCTGTAGGAAGCATTCCAACCCTGTACAACGGTATTCCAACTCTGTCGAAAGCTTTCCAACACTGTAGAAAGCACTCCAACCCTGTAGAAAGCATTCCAACTCTGTACAAAGGTACTCCAACTCTGTAGAAAGCACTCCAACCCTGTAGAAAGCATTCCAACCCAGTACATATCATTACAACTATGCGCAAAGGTATTCCAACTCTGCGCAAAGGGATTCCAACTCTGTCGCAAGCATTCCAACCATGTAGAAAGCATTCCACACCTGTACAATGGTATTCCAACTCTGTCGAAAGCATTCCAACTCTGTAGGAAGCATTCCAAATCTGTACAACGGTATTCCAACTCTGACGAAAGCATTCCAACCCTATAGAAAGCATTCCACACCTGTAGAGAGGTATTCCAACACTGTCGAAAGCATTCCAACCCTGTACAAAGGTATTCCAACTCTGTCGAATGCATTCCAACCCTATAGAAAGCAATCCAACCCTGTACAAGGGTATTCCAACTATGTCGAAAGCATTCCAACCCTATAGAAAGCATTCCACACCTGTAGAACGGTATTCCAACTTTGTCGAAAGCATTCCAACCCTGTACAAAGGTATTCCAACTCTGTCGAAAGCATTCCAACCCTATAGAAAGCATTCCAACCCTGTAGAAAGCATTCCAACCCCGTACAAGGGTATTCTAACACTGTCGAAAGCATTCCAACCCTATAGAAAGCATTCCAACCCTATAGAAAGGTATTCGAACCCTGTACAAAGGTATTCCAACTCTGTCGAAAGCATTCCAGTCCCGTCGAAAGCATTCCAATCCCGTCGAAAGCGTTCCAATCCCGTCGAAAGCATTGCAATCCGGTCGAAAGCATTCCAATCCTGTAGAAAGCATTTCAATCCTGTAGATAGCATTCCAACCCTGTACAAGGGTATTCCAACTATGTCGAAAGCATTCCAACCCTATAGAAAGCATTCCAACCCTGTACAAGGGTATTCCAACTATGTCGAAAGCATTCCCACCCTATAGAAAGCATTCCACACCTGTAGAAAGGTATTCCAACTTTGTCGAAAGCATTCCAACCCTGTAGGAAGCATTCCAACCCTGTACAACGGTTTTCCAACACTGACGAAAGCTTTCCAACCCTGTAGAAAGCATTCCAACCATGTAGAAAGCATTCCAACCCTGTGCAAAGGTATTACAACTCTGTAGAAAGCATTCCAACCCTGTCTAAAGCATTCCAACTCTGTACAAAGGTATTCCAACTCTGTAGAAAGCACTCCAACCCTGTAAAAAGCATTCCAACCCTGTAGAAAGCATTCCACCTCTGTACAAAGTTATTCCAACTCTGTCGAAAGCATTCCAACCATGTACAAAGGTATTCGAACTCTGTCGAAAGCATACCAACACTATAGAAAGCATTCCAACCCTATAGAAAGCATTCCAACCCTGTACAAAGCATTGCCACTCTGTCCAAATGTATTCCACCTCTGTCGAAAGCATTCCATCCTGTAGAAAGCACTCCAACTCTGTACAAAGGTATTCCACCTCTGTCGAAAGCATTCCAACCCTGTAGAAAGCATTCCAACTCTGTACAAAGGTATTCCACATCTGTCGAAAGCATTCCAACCCTGTAGAAAGCATTCCAACTCTGTACGATGGTATTCCACCTCTGTCGAAAGCATTCCAACCCTGTAGAAAGCATTCCAACTCTGTACAAAGGTATTCCACCTCTGTCGAAAGCATTCCAACCCTGTAGAAAGCATTCCAACTCTGTACAAAGGTATTCCACCTCTGTCGAAAGCATTCCAACCCTATAGAAAGCATTCCACACCTGTAGAGAGGTATTCCAACTCTGTCGAAAGCATTCCAACCCTGTACAAAGGTATTCCAACTCTGTCGAAAGCATTCCAACCCTATAGAAAGCATCCCAACCCTGTACAAGGGTATTCCAACTATGTCGAAAGCATTCCGACCCTATAGAAAGCATTCCACACCTGTAGAAAGTTATTCCAACTTTGTCGAAAGCATTCCAACCCTGTAGAAAGCATTCCAACCCTGTACAACGTTATTCCAACTCTGACGAAAGCTTTCCAACCCTGTGGAAAGCATTCCAACCATGTAGCAAGCATTCCAACCCTGTGCAAAGGTATTACAACTGTGTAAAAAGCATTGCAACCCTGTCGAAAGCATTCCAACTCTGTACAAAGGTATTCCAACTCTGTAGAAAGCACTCCAACCCTGTAGAAAGCATTCCAACCCAGTACATATCATTACAACTATGCGCAAAGGTATTCCAACTCTGCGCAAAGGTATTCCAGCTCTGTCGCAAGCTTTCCAACCCTGTAGAAAGCATTCCACACCTGTACAATGGTATTCCAACTCTGTCGAAAGCATTCCAACTCTGTAGGAAGCATTCCAACCCTGTACAACGGTATTCCAACTCTGTCGAAAGCTTTCCAACACTGTAGAAAGCACTCCAACCCTGTAGAAAGCATTCCAACTCTGTACAAAGGTACTCCAACTCTGTAGAAAGCACTCCAACCCTGTAGAAAGCATTCCAACCCAGTACATATCATTACAACTATGCGCAAAGGTATTCCAACTCTGCGCAAAGGGATTCCAACTCTGTCGCAAGCATTCCAACCATGTAGAAAGCATTCCACACCTGTACAATGGTATTCCAACTCTGTGGAAAGCATTCCAACTCTGTAGGAAGCATTCCAAATCTGTACAACGGTATTCCAACTCTGACGAAAGCATTCCAACCCTATAGAAAGCATTCCACACCTGTAGAGAGGTATTCCAACACTGTCGAAAGCATTCCAACCCTGTACAAAGGTATTCCAACTCTGTCGAAAGCATTCCAACCCTATAGAAAGCAATCCAACCCTGTACAAGGGTATTCCAACTATGTCGAAAGCATTCCAACCCTATAGAAAGCATTCCACACCTGTAGAACGGTATTCCAACTTTGTCGAAAGCATTCCAACCCTGTACAAAGGTATTCCAACTCTGTCGAAAGCATTCCAACCCTATAGAAAGCATTCCAACCCTGTAGAAAGCATTCCAACCCCGTACAAGGGTATTCTAACACTGTCGAAAGCATTCCAACCCTATAGAAAGCATTCCAACCCTATAGAAAGGTATTCCAACCCTGTACAAAGGTATTCCAACTCTGTCGAAAGCATTCCAGTCCCGTCGAAAGCATTCCAATCCCGTCGAAAGCGTTCCAATCCCGTCGAAAGCATTGCAATCCGGTCGAAAGCATTCCAATCCTGTAGAAAGCATTTGAATCCTGTAGATAGCATTCCAACCCTGTACAAGGGTATTCCAACTATGTCGAAAGCATTCCAACCCTATAGAAAGCATTCCAACCCTGTACAAGGGTATTCCAACTATGTCGAAAGCATTCCCACCCTATAGAAAGCATTCCACACCTGTAGAAAGGTATTCCAACTTTGTCGAAAGCATTCCAACCCTGTAGGAAGCATTCCAACCCTGTACAACGGTTTTCCAACACTGACGAAAGCTTTCCAACCCTGTAGAAAGCATTCCAACCATGTAGAAAGCATTCCAACACTGTGCAAAGGTATTACATCTCTGTAGAAAGCATTGCAACCCTGTCTAAAGCATTCCAACTCTGTACAAAGGTATTCCAACTCTGTAGAAAGCACTCCAACCCTGTAAAAAGCATTCCAACCCTGTAGAAAGCATTCCACCTCTGTACAAAGTTATTCCAACTCTGTCGAAAGCATTCCAACCATGTACAAAGGTATTCGAACTCTGTCGAAAGCATTCCAACACTATAGAAAGCATTCCAACCCTATAGAAAGCATTCCAACCCTGTACAAAGCATTGCCACTCTGTCCAAATGTATTCCACCTCTGTCAAAAGCATTCCATCCTGTAGAAAGCACTCCAACTCTGTACAAAGGTATTCCACCTCTGTCGAAAGCATTCCAACCCTGTAGAAAGCATTCCAACTCTGTACAAAGGTATTCCACATCTGTCGAAAGCATTCCAACCCTGTAGAAAGCATTCCAACTCTGTACGATGGTATTCCACCTCTGTCGAAAGCATTCCAACCCTGTAGAAAGCATTCCAACTCTGTACAAAGGTATTCCACCTCTGTCGAAAGCATTCCAACCCTGTAGAAAGCATTCCAACTCTGTACAAAGGTATTCCACCTCTGTCGAAAGCATTCCAACCCTATAGAAAGCATTCCACACCTGTAGAGAGGTATTCCAACTCTGTCGAAAGCATTCCAACCCTGTACAAAGGTATTCCAACTCTGTCGAAAGCATTCCAACCCTATAGAAAGCATCCCAACCCTGTACAAGGGTATTCCAACTATGTCGAAAGCATTCCGACCCTATAGAAAGCATTCCACACCTGTAGAAAGTTATTCCAACTTTGTCGAAAGCATTCCAACCCTGTAGAAAGCATTCCAACCCTGTACAACGTTATTCCAACTCTGACGAAAGCTTTCCAACCCTGTGGAAAGCATTCCAACCATGTAGCAAGCATTCCAACCCTGTGCAAAGGTATTACAACTGTGTAAAAAGCATTGCAACCCTGTCGAAAGCATTCCAACTCTGTACAAAGGTATTCCAACTCTGTAGAAAGCACTCCAACCCTGTAGAAAGCATTCCAACCCAGTACATATCATTACAACTATGCGCAAAGGTATTCCAACTCTGCGCAAAGGGATTCCAACTCTGTCGCAAGCATTCCAACCATGTAGAAAGCATTCCACACCTGTACAATGGTATTCCAACTCTGTCGAAAGCATTCCAACTCTGTAGGAAGCATTCCAAATCTGTACAACGGTATTCCAACTCTGACGAAAGCATTCCAACCCTATAGAAAGCATTCCACACCTGTAGAGAGGTATTCCAACACTGTCGAAAGCATTCCAACCCTGTACAAAGGTATTCCAACTCTGTCGAAAGCATTCCAGTCCCGTCGAAAGCATTCCAATCCCGTCGAAAGCGTTCCAATCCCGTCGAAAGCATTGCAATCCGGTCGAAAGCATTCCAATCCTGTAGAAAGCATTTCAATCCTGTAGATAGCATTCCAACCCTGTACAAGGGTATTCCAACTATGTCGAAAGCATTCCAACCCTATAGAAAGCATTCCAACCCTGTACAAGGGTATTCCAACTATGTCGAAAGCATTCCCACCCTATAGAAAGCATTCCACACCTGTAGAAAGGTATTCCAACTTTGTCGAAAGCATTCCAACGCTGTAGAAAGCATTCCAACCCTGTACAACTGTATTCCAACACTGACGAAAGCTTTCCAACCCTGTAGAAAGCATTCCAACCATGTAGAAAGCATTCCAACCCTGTGCAAAGGTATTACAACTCTGTAGAAAGCATTGCAACCCTGTCTAAAGCATTCCAACTCTGTACAAAGGTAT
Source organism: Bombus fervidus (assembly GCF_041682495.2). Taxonomy (NCBI): domain Eukaryota; kingdom Metazoa; phylum Arthropoda; class Insecta; order Hymenoptera; family Apidae; genus Bombus; species Bombus fervidus. The sequence goes on along the minus strand of NC_091523.1, from coordinate 708,877 downwards.
TCCAACTCTGTAGAAAGCACTCCAACCCTGTAAAAAGCATTCCAACCCTGTAGAAAGCATTCCACCTCTGTACAAAGTTATTCGAAATCTGTCGAAAGCATTCCAACCCTGTAGGACGCATTCCAACACTGTAGCAAGCATTCCAACCCTGTACAAGGGTATTCCAACTATGTCGAAAGCATTCCAACCCTATAGAAAGCATTCCACACCTGACGAACGGTATTCCAACTTTGTCGAAAGCATTCCAACCATGTACAAAGGTATTCCACCTCTGTCGAAAGCATTCCAACCCTATAGAAAGCATTCCAACCCTGCACAGAGGTATTCCACCTCTGTCGAAAGCATTCCAACCGTGTAGAAAGCACTCCAACTCTGTACAAAGGTATTCCACCTCTGTCGCATGCATTCCATCCCTGTAGAAAGCATTCCACACCTGTAGAAAGGTATTCCAACCCTGTATAAAGGTATTCCAACTCTGTCGAAAGCATTCCAGTCCCGTCGAAAGCATTCCAATCCCGTCGAAAGCGTTCCAATCCCGTCGAAAGCATTCCAATCCGGTCGAAAGCATTCCAATCCTGTACAAAGCATTTCAATCCTGTAGATAGCATTCCAACCCTGTACAAGGGTATTCCAACTATGTCGAAAGCATTCCAACCCTATAGAAAGCATTCCAACCCTGTACAAGGGTATTCCAACTATGTCGAAAGCATTCCAACCCTATAGAAAGCATTCCACACCTGTAGAAAGGTATTCCAACTTTGTCGAAAGCATTCCAACCCTGTAGAAAGCATTCCAACCCTGTACAACGGTATTCCAACTCTGACGAAAGCTTTCCAACCCTGTAGAAAGCATTCCAACCATGTAGAAAGCATTCCAAACCTGTGCAAAGGTATTACAACTCTGTAGAAAGCATTGCAACCCTGTCTAAAGCATTCCAACTCTGTACAAAGGTATTCCAACTCTGTAGAAAGCACTCCAACCCTGTAGAAAGCATTCCAACCCTGTAGAAAGCATTCCACCTCTGTACAAAGTTATTCCAACTCTGTCGAAAGCTTTCCAACCCTGTAGGACCCATTCCAACACTGTAGGAAGCATTCCAACCCTGTAGAATGAATTCCAACACTGTACATAACATTCTAACTCTGTACAAAGGTATTCCAACTCTGTCGAAAGCATTCCAACTCCGTAGGAAGCATTCCAATCGTGTAGAAAGCATTCCAACCCTGTAGAAAGCATTCCAACTCTGTACAACGGTATTCCAACACTGTCGAAAGCATTCCAACCCTGTAGAAAGCATTCCAACCCTGTACAACGGTATTCCAACTCTGACGAAAGCTTTCCAACCCTGTAGGACGCATTCCAACACTGTAGCAAGCATTCCAACCCTGTACAAGGGTATTCCAACTATGTCGAAAGCATTCCAACCCTATAGAAAGCATTCCACACCTGACGAACGGTATTCCAACTTTGTCGAAAGCATTCCAACCATGTACAAAGGTATTCCACCTCTGTCGAAAGCATTCCAACCCTATAGAAAGCATTCCAACCCTGCACAAAGGTATTCCACCTCTGTCGAAAGCATTCCAACCGTCTAGAAAGCACTCCAACTCTGTACAAAGGTATTCCACCTCTGTCGCATGCATTCCATCCCTGTAGAAAGCATTCCACACCTGTAGAAAGGTATTCCAACCCTGTATAAAGGTATTCCAACTCTGTCGAAAGCATTCCAGTCCCGTCGAAAGCATTCCAATCCCGTCGAAAGCGTTCCAATCCCGTCGAAAGCATTCCAATCCGGTCGAAAGCATTCCAATCCTGTAGAAAGCATTTCAATCCTGTAGATAGCATTCCAACCCTGTACAAGGGTATTCCAACTATGTCGAAAGCATTCCAACCCTGTAGGACCCATTCCAACACTGTAGGAAGCATTCCAATCCTGTAGAATGAATTCCAACACTGTACATAACATTCTAACTCTGTACAAAGGTATTCCAACTCTGTCGAAAGCATTCCAACCCTGTAGAAAGCATTCCGACCCTGTACAACGGTATTCCAACTCTGACGAAAGTTTTCCAACCCTGTAGAAAGCATTCCAACCATGTAGAAAGCATTCCAACCCTGTGCAAAGTTATTACAACTCTGTAGAAAGCATTGCAACAATGTCGAAAGCATTCCAACTCTGTACAAAGGTATTCCAACTCTGTAGAAAGCACTCCAACCCTGTAGAAAGCATTCCAACCCTGTAGAAAGCATTCCACCTCTGTACAAAGTTATTCCAACTCTTTCGAAAGCATTCCAACCCTGTAGGACCCATTCCAACACTGTAGGAAGCATTCCAATCCTGTAGAATGAATTCCAACACTGTACATAACATTCTAACTCTGTACAAAGGTATTCCAACTCTGTCGAAAGCATTCCAACCCTGTAGAAAGCATTCCGACCCTGTACAACGGTATTCCAACTCTGACGAAAGTTTTCCAACCCTGTAGAAAGCATTCCAACCATGTAGAAAGCATTCCAACCCTGTGCAAAGTTATTACAACTCTGTAGAAAGCATTGCAACAATGTCGAAAGCATTCCAACTCTGTACAAAGGTATTCCAACTCTGTAGAAAGCACTCCAACCCTGTAGAAAGCATTCCAACCCTGTAGATAGCATTCCACCTCTGTACAAAGTTATTCCAACTCTGTCGAAAGCATTCCAACCCTGTAGGACCCATTCCAACACTGTAGGAAGCATTCCAATCGTGTAGGAAGCATTCCAACCCTGTAGAAAGCATTCCAACTCTGTACAACGGTATTCCAACACTGTCGAAAGCATTCCAACCCTGTAGAAAGCATTCCGACCCTGTACAACGGTATTCCAACTCTGACGAAAGCTTTCCAACCCTGTAGAAAGCATTCCAACCATGTAGAAAGCATTCCAACCCTGTGCAAAGTTATTACAACTCTGTAGAAAGCATTGCAACAATGTCGAAAGCATTCCAACTCTGTACAAAGGTATTCCAACTCTGTAGAAAGCACTCCAACCCTGTAGAAAGCATTCCAACCCTGTAGATAGCATTCCACCTCTGTACAAAGTTATTCCAAATCTGTCGAAAGCATTCCAACCCCGTAGGACGCATTCCAACACTGTAGCAAGCATTCCAACCCTGTACAAGGGTATTCCAACTATGTCGAAAGCATTCCAACCCTATAGAAAGCATTCCACACCTGTAGAACTGTATTCCAACTTTGTCGAAAGCATACCAACCCTGTAGAAAGCATTCCAACCCTGTACAACGGTATTCCAACTCTGACGAAAGCTTTCCAACCCTGTAGAAAGCACTCCAACCCTGTAGAAAGCATTCCAACGCAGTACATATCATTACAACTATGCGCAAAGGTATTCCAACTCTGCGCAAAGGTATTCCAACTCTGTCGCAAGCATTCCAACCCTGTAGAACGCATTCCACACCTGTACAATGGTATTCCAACTCTGTCGAAAGCTTTCCAACACTGTAGAAAGCACTCCAACCCTGTAGAAAGCATTCCAACCCTGTAGAAAGCATTCCACCTCTGTACAAAGTTATTCCAACACTGTCGTTAGCATTCCAACCCTGTACAAAGGTATTCCAACTCTGTCGCAAGCATTCCAACTCTGTAGGAAGCATTCCAACCCTGTACAACGGTATTCCAACTCTGTCGAAAGCTTTCCAACACTGTAGAAAGCACTCCAACCCTGTCGAAAGCATTCCAACCCTGTAGGACTCATTCCAACACTGTAGCAAGCATTCCAACCCTGTAGAATGAATTCCAACCCTGTACATAACATTCTAACTCTGTACAAAGGTATTCCAACTCTGTCGAAAGCATTCCAACTCCGTAGGAAGCATTCCAATCGTGTAGAAAGCATTCCAACCCTGTAGAAAGCATTCCAACTCCGTTCAACGGTATTCCAACTCTGTCGAAAGCAATCCAACCCTATAGAAAGCATTCCAACTCTGTACAAAGGTATTCCACCTCTGTCGCATGCATTCCAACCCTGTAGAAAGCATTCCATACCTGTAGAAAGGTATTCCAACCCTGTACAAAGGTATTCCAACTCTGTCGAAAGCATTCCATCCCTGTAGAAAGCATTCCGCAACTGTACAAAGGTATTCCAACTCTGTCGAAAGCATTCCAACTCTGTAGGAAGCATTCCAACCCTGTAGAAAGCATTCCAACTCTGTACAATGGTATTCCAACTCTGTCGAAAGCATTCCAATCCTATAGAAAGCATTCCAACCCTGTAGAAAGCATTCCAACTCTGTACAAAGGTATTCCACCTCTGTCGAAAGCATTCCAACCATGTACAAAGGTATTCCAACTCTGTCGAAAGCATTCCAACCATATAGAAAGCATTCCAACCCTATAGAAAGCATTCCAACCCTGCACAAAGGTATTCCACCTCTGTCGAAAGCATTCCAACCCTGTAGAAAGCATTCCAACCCTGTACAAGGGTATTCCAACACTGTCGAAAGCATTCCAACCCTATAGAAAGCATTCCAACCCTATAGAAAGCATTCCAACCCTGTACAAAGGTATTCCACCTCTGTCGAAAGCATTCCAACCATGTACAAAGGTATTCCAACTCTGTCGAAAGCATTCCACACCTGTAGAACGGTATTCCACCTTTGTCGAAAGCACTCCAACCCTGTAGAAAGCATTCCAACCCTGTACAACGGTATTCCAACTCTGACGAAAGCTTTCCAACCCTGTAGAAAGCACTCCAACCCTGTAGAAAGCATTCCAACCCAGTACATATCATTACAACTATGCGCAAAGGTATTCCAACTCTGCGCAAAGGTATTCCAACTCTGTCGCAAGCATTCCAACCCTGTAGAACGCATTCCACACCTGTACAATGGTATTCCAACTCTGTCGAAAGCTTTCCAACACTGGAGAAAGCACTCCAACCCTGTAGAAAGCATTCCAACCCTGTAGAAAGCATTCCACCTCTGTACAAAGTTATTCCAACACTGTCGAAAGCATTCCAACCCTGTACAAAGGTATTCCAACTCTGTCGCAAGTATTCCAACACTGTAGGAAGCATTCCAACCCTGTACAACGGTATTCCAACACTGTCGAAAGCTTTCCAACCCTGTAGAAAGCACTCCAACCCTGTCGAAAGCATTCCAACCCTGTAGGACGCATTCCAACACTGTAGCAAGCATTCCAACCCTGTAGAATGAATTCCAACCCTGTACATAACATTCTAACTCTGTACAAAGGTATTCCAACTCTGTCGAAAGCATTCCAACTCCGTAGGAAGCATTCCAATCGTGTAGAAAGCATTCCAACCCTGTAGAAAGCATTCCAACTCCGTTCAACGGTATTCCAACTCTGTCGAAAGCAATCCAATCCTATAGAAAGTATTCCAACTCTGTACAAAGGTATTCCACCTCTGTCGCTTGCATTCCAACCCTGTAGAAAGCATTCCATACCTGTAGAAAGGTATTCCAACCCTGTACAAAGGTATTCCAACTCTGTCGAAAGCATTCCATCCCTGTAGAAAGCATTCCGCAACTGTACAAAGGTATTCCAACACTGTCGAAAGCATTCCAACTCTGTAGGAAGCATTCCAACCCTGTAGAAAGCATTCCAACTCTGTACAATGGTATTCCAACTTTGTCGAAAGCATTCCAATCCTATAGAAAGCATTCCAACCCTGTAGAAAGCATTCCAACTCTGTACAAAGGTATTCCACCTCTGTCTTAAGCATTCCAACCATGTACAAAGGTATTCCAACTCTGTCGAAAGCATTCCAACCCTATAGAAAGCATTCCAACCCTATAGAAAGCATTCCAACCCTGCACAAAGGTATTCCACCTCTGTCGAAAGCATTCCAACCCTGTAGAAAGCATTCCAACCCTGTACAAGGGTATTCCAACACTGTCGAAAGCATTCCAACCCTATAGAAAGCATTCCAACCCTATAGAAAGCATTCCAACCCTGTACAAAGGTATTCCACCTCTGTCGAAAGCATTCCAACCATGTACAAAGGTATTCCAACTCTGTCGAAAGCATTCCACACCTGTAGAACGGTATTCCAACTTTGTCGAAAGCATTCCAACCCTGCAGAAAGCATTCCAACCCTGTACAACGGTATTCCAACTCTGACGAAAGCTTTCCAACCCAGTAGAAAGCACTCCAACCCTGTAGAAAGCATTCCAACCCAGTACATATCATTACAACTATGCGCAAAGGTATTCCAACTCTGCGCAAAGGTATTCCAACTCTGTCGCAAGCATTCCAACCCTGTAGAACGCATTCCACACCTGTACAATGGTATTCCAACTCTGTCGAAAGCTTTCCAACACTGGAGAAAGCACTCCAACCCTGTAGAAAGCATTCCAACCCTGTAGAAAGCATTCCACCTCTGTACAAAGTTATTCCAACACTGTCGAAAGCATTCCAACCCTGTACAAAGGTATTCCAACTCTGTCGCAAGCATTCCAACTCTGTAGGAAGCATTCCAACCCTGTACAACGGTATTCCAACTCTGTCGAAAGCTTTCCAACACTGTAGAAAGCACTCCAACCCTGTAGAAAGCATTCCAACCCTGTAGGACCCATTCCAACACTGTAGGAAGCATTCCAACCCTGTAGAATGAATTCCAACCCTGTACATAACATTCTAACTCTGTACAAAGGTATTCCAACTCTGTCGAAAGCATTCGAACTCCGAAGGAAGCATTCCAATCGCGTAGAAAGCATTCTAACCCTGTAGAAAGCATTCCAACTCTGCGCAAAGGTATTCCAACCCTGTCGCAAGCATTCCAACTCTGTAGGAAGCATTCCAACCCTGTACAACGGTATTCCAACTCTGTCGAAAGCTTTCCAACACTGTAGAAAGCACTCCAACCCTGTAGAAAGCATTCCAACCCTGTAGAAAGCATTCCACCTCTGTACAAAGTTATTCCAACTCTGTCGAAAGCATTCCAACCCTGTAGGACCCATTCCAACACTGTAGGAAGCATTCCAACCCTGTAGAATGAATTCCAACCCTGTACATAACATTCTAACTCTGTACAAAGGTATTCCAACTCTGTCGAAAGCATTCGAACTCCGAAGGAAGCATTCCAATCGTGTAGAAAGCATTCTAACCCTGTAGAAAGCATTCCAACTCTGTACAACGGTATTCCAACTCTGTCGAAAGCATTCCAACCCTGTAGAAAGCATTCCAACCCTGTACAACGGTATTCCAACTCTGACGAAAGCTTTCCAACCCTGTAGAAAGCAATCCAACCATGTAGAAAGCATTCCAACCCTGTGCAAAGTTATTACAACTCTGTAGAAAGCATTGCAACCCTGTCGAAAGCATTCCAACTCTGTAGAAAGGTATTCCAACTCTGTAGAAAGCACTCCAACCCTGTAGAAAGCATTCCAACCCAGTACATATCATTACAACTATGCGCAAAGGTATTCCAACTCTGCGCAAAGGTATTCCAACCCTGTCGCAAGCATTCCAACCCTGTAGAAAGCATTCCACACCTGTACAATGGTATTCCAACTCTGTCGAAAGCTTTCCAACATTGTAGAATGCACTCCAACCCTGTAGAAAGCATTCCAACCCTGTAGAAAGCATTCCACCTCTGTACAAAGTTATTCCAACACTGTCGAAAGCATTCCAACCCTGTACAAAGGTATTCCAACTCTGTCGCAAGCATTCCAACCCTGTAGAAAGCATTCCACCTCTGTACAAAGTTATTCCAACACTGTCGAAAGCATTCCAACCCTGTACAAAGGTATTCCAACTCTGTCGCAAGCATTCCAACTCTGTAGGAAGCATTCCAACCCTGTACAACGGTATTCCAACTCTGTCGAAAGCTTTCCAACACTGTAGAAAGCACTCCAACCCTGTCGAAAGCATTCCAACCCTGTAGGACGCATTCCAACACTGTAGCAAGCATTCCAACCCTGTAGAATGAATTCCAACCCTGTACATAACATTCTAACTCTGTACAAAGGTATTCCAACTCTGTCGAAAGCATTCCAACTCCGTAGGAAGCATTCCAATCGTGTAGAAAGCATTCCAACACTGTAGAAAGCATTCCAACTCCGTTCAACGGTATTCCAACTCTGTCGAAAGCAATCCAACCCTATAGAAAGCATTCCAACTCTGTACAAAGGTATTCCACCTCTGTCGCATGCATTCCAACCCTGTAGAAAGCATTCCATACCTGTAGAAAGGTATTCCAACCCTGTACAAAGGTATTCCAACTCTGTCGAAAGCATTCCATCCCTGTAGAAAGCATTCCGCAACTGTACAAAGGTATTCCAACTCTGTCGAAAGCATTCCAACTCTGTAGGAAGCATTCCAACCCTGTAGAAAGCATTCCAACTCTGTACAATGGTATTCCAACTCTGTCGAAAGCATTCCAATCCTATAGAAAGCATTCCAACCCTGTAGAAAGCATTCCAACTCTGTACAAAGGTATTCCACCTCTGTCGAAAGCATTCCAACCATGTACAAAGGTATTCCAACTCTGTCGAAAGCATTCCAACCCTATAGAATGCATTCCAACCCTATAGAAAGCATTCCAACCCTGCACAAAGGTATTCCACCTCTGTCGAAAGCATTCCAACCCTGTAGAAAGCATTCCAACCCTGTGCAAAGGTATTACAACTGTGTAGAAAGCATTGCAACCCTGTCTAAAGCATTCCAACTCTGTACAAAGGTATTCCAACTCTGTAGAAAGCACTCCAACCCTGTAGAAAGCATTCCGACCCTGTAGAAAGCATTCCACCTCTGTACAAAGTTATTCCAACTCTGTCGAAAGCATTCCAACCCTGTAGGACCCATTCCAACACTGTAGGAAGCATTCCAACCCTGTAGAATGAATTCCAACACTGTACATAACATTCTAACTCTGTACAAAGGTATTCCAACTCTGTCGAAAGCATTCCAACCCTGTAGAAAGCATTCCGACCCTGTACAACGGTATTCCAACTCTGACGAAAGTTTTCCAACCCTGTAGAAAGCATTCCAGCCATGTAGAAAGCATTCCAACCCTGTGCAAAGTTATTACAACTCTGTAGAAAGCATTGCAACAATGTCGAAAGCATTCCAACTCTGTACAAAGGTATTCCAACTCTGTAGAAAGCACTCCAACCCTGTAGAAAGCATTCCAACCCTGTAGATAGCATTCCACCTCTGTACAAAGTTATTCCAACTCTGTCGAAAGCATTCCAACCCTGTAGGACCCATTCCAACACTGTAGGAAGCATTCCAATCGTGTAGAAAGCATTCCAACCCTGTAGAAAGCATTCCAACTCTGTACAACGGTATTCCAACACTGTCGAAAGCATTCCAACCCTGTAGAAAGCATTCCGACCCTGTACAACGGTATTCCAACTCTGACGAAAGCTTTCCAACCCTGTAGAAAGCATTCCAACCATGTAGAAAGCATTCCAACCCTGTGCAAAGTTATTACAACTCTGTAGAAAGCATTGCAACAATGTCGAAAGCATTCCAACTCTGTACAAAGGTATTCCAACTCTGTAGAAAGCACTCCAACCCTGTAGAAAGCATTCCAACCCTGTAGATAGCATTCCACCTCTGTACAAAGTTATTCCAAATCTGTCGAAAGCATTCCAACCCCGTAGGACGCATTCCAACACTGTAGCAAGCATTCCAACCCTGTACAAGGGTATTCCAACTATGTCGAAAGCATTCCAACCCTATAGAAAGCATTCCACACCTGTAGAACGGTATTCCAACTTTGTCGAAAGCATTCCAACCCTGTAGAAAGCATTCCAACCCTGTACAACGGTATTCCAACTCTGACGAAAGCTTTCCAACCCTGTAGAAAGCACTCCAACCCTGTAGAAAGCATTCCAACCCAGTACATATCATTACAACTATGCGCAAAGGTATTCCAACTCTGCGCAAAGGTATTCCAACTCTGTCGCAAGCATTCCAACTCTGTAGGAAGCATGCCAACCCTGTACAACGGTATGCCAACTCTGTCGAAAGCTTTCCAACACTGTAGAAAGCACTCCAACTCTGTCGAAAGCATTCCAACCCTGTAGGACGCATTCCAACACTGTAGCAAGCATTCCAACCCTGTAGAATGAATTCCAACCCTGTACATAACATTCTAACTCTGTACAAAGGTATCCCAACTCTGTCGAAAGCATTCCAACTCCGTAGGAAGCATTCCAATCGTGTAGAAAGCATTCCAACCCTGTAGAAAGCATTCCAACTCCGTTCAACGGTATTCCAACTCTGTCGAAAGCAATCCAACCCTATAGAAAGCATTCCAACTCTGTACAAAGGTATTCCACCTCTGTCGCATGCATTCCAACCCTGTAGAAAGCATTCCATACCTGTAGAAAGGTATTCCAACCCTGTACAAAGGTATTCCAACTCTGTCGAAAGCATTCCATCCCTGTAGAAAGCATTCCGCAACTGTACAAAGGTATTCCAACTCTGTCGAAAGCATTCCAACTCTGTAGGAAGCATTCCAACCCTGTAGAAAGCATTCCAACTCTGTACAATGGTATTCCAACTCTGTCGAAAGCATTCCAATCCTATAGAAAGCATTCCAACCCTGTAGAAAGCATTCCAACTCTGTACAAAGGTATTCCACCTCTGTCGAAAGCATTCCAACCATGTACAAAGGTATTCCAACTCTGTCGAAAGCATTCCAACCCTATAGAAAGCATTCCAACCCTATAGAAAGCATTCCAACCCTGCACAAAGGTATTCCACCTCTGTCGAAAGCATTCCAACCCTGTAGAAAGCATTCCAACCCTGTACAAGGGTATTCCAACACTGTCGAAAGCATTCCAACCCTATAGAAAGCATTCCAACCCTATAGAAAGCATTCCAACCCTGTACAAAGGTATTCCACCTCTGTCGAAAGCATTCCAACCATGTACAAAGGTATTCCAACTCTGTCGAAAGCATTCCACACCTGTAGAACGGTATTCCAACTTTGTCGAAAGCATTCCAACCCTGTAGAAAGCATTCCAACCCTGTACAACGGTATTCCAACTCTGACGAAAGCTTTCCAACCCTGTAGAAAGCACTCCAACCCTGTAGAAAGCATTCCAACCCAGTACATATCATTACAACTATGCGCAAAGGTATTCCAACTCTGCGCAAAGGTATTCCAACTCTGTCGCAAGCATTCCAACCCTGTAGAACGCATTCCACACCTGTACAATGGTATTCCAACTCTGTCGAAAGCTTTCCAACACTGGAGAAAGCACTCCAACCCTGTAGAAAGCATTCCACCTCTGTACAAAGTTATTCCAACACTGTCGAAAGCATTCCAACCCTGTACAAAGGTATTCCAACTCTGTCGCAAGCATTCCAACTCTGTAGGAAGCATTCCAACCCTGTACAACGGTATTCCAACTCTGTCGAAAGCTTTCCAACACTGTAGAAAGCACTCCAACCCTGTAGAAAGCATTCCAACACTGTAGAAAGCATTCCACCTCTGTACAAAGTTATTCCAACTCTGTCGAAAGCATTCCAACCCTGTAGGACCCATTCCAACACTGTAGGAAGCATTCCAACCCTGTAGAATGAATTCCAACCCTGTACATAACATTCTAACTCTGTACAAAGGTATTCCAACTCTGTCGAAAGCATTCGAACTCCGAAGGAAGCATTCCAATCGTGTAGAAAGCATTCTAACCCTGTAGAAAGCATTCCAACTCTGTACAACGGTATTCCAACTCTGTCGAAAGCATTCCAACCCTGTAGAAAGCATTCCAACCCTGTACAATGGTATTCCAACTCTGACGAAAGCTTTCCAACCCTGTAGAAAGCAATCCAACCATGTAGAAAGCATTCCAACCCTGTGCAAAGTTATTACAACTCTGTAGAAAGCATTGCAACCCTGTCGAAAGCATTCCAACTCTGTAGAAAGGTATTCCAACTCTGTAGAAAGCACTCCAACCCTGTAGAAAGCATTCCAACCCAGTACATATCATTACAACTATGCGCAAAGGTATTCCAACTCTGCGCAAAGGTATTCCAACCCTGTCGCAAGCATTCCAACCCTGTAGAAAGCATTCCACACCTGTACAATGGTATTCCAACTCTGTCGAAAGCTTTCCAACATTGTAGAATGCACTCCAACCCTGTAGAAAGCACTCCAACCCTGTAGAAAGCATTCCAACCCAGTACATATCATTACAACTATGCGCAAAGGTATTCCAACTCTGCGCAAAGTTATTCCAACCCTGTCGCAAGCATTCCAACCCTGTAGAAAGCATTCCACACCTGTACAATGGTATTCCAACTCTGTCGAAAGCTTTCCAACATTGTAGAATGCACTCCAACCCTGTAGAAAGCATTCCAACCCTGTAGAAAGCATTCCACCTCTGTACAAAGTTATTCCAACTCTGTCGAAAGCATTCCAACCCTGTAGGACGCATTCCAACACTGTAGCAAGCATTCCAACCCTGTAGAATGAATTCCAACCCTGTACATAACATTCTAACTCTGTACAAAGGTATTCCAACTCTGTCGAAAGCATTCCAACTCCGTAGGAAGCATTCCAATCGTGTAGAAAGCATTCCAACCCTGTAGAAAGCATTCCAACTCCGTTCAACGGTATTCCAACTCTGTCGAAAGCAATCCAACCCTATAGAAAGCATTCCAACTCTGTACAAAGGTATTCCACCTCTGTCGCATGCATTCCAACCCTGTAGAAAGCATTCCACACCTGTAGAAAGGTATTCCAACCCTGTACAAAGGTATTCCAACTCTGTCGAAAGCATTCCATCCCTGTAGAAAGCATTCCGCAACTGTACAAAGGTATTCCAACACTGTCGAAAGCATTCCAACTCTGTCGGAAGCATTCCAACCCTGTAGAAAGCATTCCAACTCTCTACAATGGTATTCCAACTCTGTCGAAAGCATTCCAATCCTATAAAAAGCATTCCAACCCTGTAGAAAGCATTCCAACTCTGTACAAAGGTATTCCACCTCTGTCGAAAGAATTCCAACCATGTACAAAGGTATTCCAACTCTGTCGAAAGCATTCCAACAATATAGAAAGCATTCCAACCCTATAGAAAGCATTCCAACCCTGCACAAAGGTATTCCACCTCTGTCGAAAGCATTCCAACCCTGTAGAAAGCATTCCAACCCTGTACAAGGGTATTCCAACACTGTCGAAAGCATTCCAACCCTATAGAAAGCATTCCAACCCTGTACAAAGGTATTCCACCTCTGTCGAAAGCATTCCAATCCTATAAAAAGCATTCCAACCCTGTAGAAAGCATTCCAACTCTGTACAAAGGTATTCCACCTCTGTCGAAAGAATTCCAACCATGTACAAAGGTATTCCAACTCTGTCGAAAGCATTCCAACAATATAGAAAGCATTCCAACCCTATAGAAAGCATTCCAACCCTGCACAAAGGTATTCCACCTCTGTCGAAAGCATTCCAACCCTGTAGAAAGCATTCCAACCCTGTACAAGGGTATTCCAACAATGTCGAACGCATTCCAACCCTATAGAAAGCATTCCAACCCTGTACAAAGGTATTCCACCTCTGTCGAAAGCATTCCAACCCTGTACAAGGGTATTCCAACACTGTCGAAAGCATTCCAACCCTGTAGAACGCATTCCACACCTGTACAATGGTATTCCAACTCTGTCGAAAGCTTTCCAACACTGTAGAAAGCACTCCAACCCTGTAGAAAGCATTCCAACCCTGTAGAAAGCATTCCACCTCTGTACAAAGTTATTCCAACACTGTCGAAAGCATTCCAACTCCGTAGGAAGCATTCCAATCGTGTAGAAAGCATTCCAACCCTGTAGAAAGCATTCCAACTCCGTTCAACGGTATTCCAACTCTGTCGAAAGCAATCCAACCCTATAGAAAGCATTCCAACTCTGTACAAAGGTATTCCACCTCTGTCGCATGCATTCCAACCCTGTAGAAAGCATTCCATACCTGTAGAAAGGTACTCCAACCCTGTACAAAGGTATTCCAACTCTGTCGAAAGCATTCCATCCCTGTAGAAAGCATTCCGCAACTGTACAAAGGTATTCCAACTCTGTCGAAAGCATTCCAACTCTGTAGGAAGCATTCCAACCCTGTAGAAAGCATTGCAACTCTGTACAATGGTATTCCAACTCTGTCGAAAGCATTCCAATCCTATAGAAAGCATTCCAACCCTGTAGAAAGCATTCCAACTCTGTACAAAGGTATTCCACCTCTGTCGAAAGCATTCCAACCATGTACAAAGGTATTCCAACTCTGTCGAAAGCATTCCAACCCTATAGAAAGCATTCCAACCCTATAGAAAGCATTCCAACCCTGCACAAAGGTATTCCACCTCTGTCGAAAGCATTCCAACCCTGTAGAAAGCATTCCAACCCTGTACAAGGTTATTCCAACACTGTCGAAAGCATTCTAACCCTATAGAAAGCATTCCAACCCTATAGAAAGCATTCCAACCCTGTACAAAGGTATTCCAACTCTGTCGAAAGCTTTCCAACACTGTAGAAAGCACTCCAACCCTGTAGAAAGCATTCCAACCCTGTAGAAAGCATTCCACCTCTGTACAAAGTTATTCCAACTCTGTCGAAAGCATTCCAACCCTGTAGGACCCATTCCAACACTGTAGGAAGCATTCCAACCCTGTAGAATGAATTCCAACCCTGTACATAACATTCTAACTCTGTACAAAGGTATTCCAACTCTGTCGGAAGCATTCGAACTCCGAAGGAAGCATTCCAATCGTGTAGAAAGCATTCTAACCCTGTAGAAAGCATTCCAACTCTGTACAACGGTATTCCAACTCTGTCGAAAGCATTCCAACCCTGTAGAAAGCATTCCAACCCTGTACAACGGTATTCCAACTCTGACGAAAGCTTTCCAACCCTGTAGAAAGCATTCCAACCATGTAGAAAGCATTCCAACCCTGTGCAAAGTTATTACAACTCTGTAGAAAGCATTGCAACCCTGTCGAAAGCATTCCAACTCTGTAGAAAGGTATTCCAACTCTGTAGAAAGCACTCCAACCCTGTAGAAAGCATTCCAACCCAGTACATATCATTACAACTATGCGCAAAGGTATTCCAACTCTGCGCAAAGGTATTCCAACCCTGTCGCAAGCATTCCAACCCTGTAGAAAGCATTCCACACCTGTACAATGGTATTCCAACTCTGTCGAAAGCTTTCCAACATTGTAAAATGCACTCCAACCCTGTAGAAAGCATTCCAACCCTGTAGAAAGCATTCCACCTCTGTACAAAGTTATTCCAACACTGTCGAAAGCATTCCAACCCTGTACAAAGGTATTCCAACTCTGTCGCAAGCATTCCAACGCTGTAGGAAGCATTCCAACCCTGTACAACGGTATTCCAACTCTGTCGACAGCTTTCCAACACTGTAGAAAGCACTCCAACCCTGTAGAAAGCATTCCAACCCTGTAGAAAGCATTCCACCTCTGTACAAAGTTATTCCAACTCTGTCGAAAGCATTCCAACCCTGTAGGACGCATTCCAACACTGTAGCAAGCATTCCAACCCTGTAGAATGAATTCCAACACTGTACATAACATTCTAACTCTGTACAAAGGTATTCCAACTCTGTCGAAAGCATTCCAACTCCGTAGGAAGCATTCCAATCGTGTAGAAAGCATTCCAACCCTGTAGAAAGCATTCCAACTCCGTTCAACGGTATTCCAACTCTGTCGAAAGCAATCCAACCCTATAGAAAGCATTCCAACTCTGTACAAAGGTATTCCACCTCTGTCGCATGCATTCCAACCCTGTAGAAAGCATTCCACACCTGTAGAAAGGTATTCCAACCCTGTACAAAGGTATTCCAACTCTGTCGAAAGCATTCCATCCCTGTAGAAAGCATTCCGCAACTGTACAAAGGTATTCCAACACTGTCGAAAGCATTCCAACTCTGTCGGAAGCATTCCAACTCTGTACAAAGGTATTCCAACTCTGTAGAAAGCACTCCAACCCTGTAGAAAGCATTCCAACCCTGTAGATAGCATTCCACCTCTGTACAAAGTTATTCCAACACTGTCGAAAGCATTCCAACCCTGTAGAAAGCATTCCGACCCTGTACAACGGTATTCCAACTCTGACGAAAGCTTTCCAACCCTGTAGAAAGCATTCCAACCATGTAGTAAGCATTCCAACCCTGTGCAAAGTTATTACAACTCTGTAGAAAGCATTGCAACAATGTCGAAAGCATTCCAACTCTGTACAAAGGTATTCCAACTCTGTAGAAAGCACTCCAACCCTGTAGAAAGCATTCCAACCCTGTAGATAGCATTCCACCTCTGTACAAAGTTATTCCAAATCTGTCGAAAGCATTCCAACCCCGTAGGACGCATTCCAACACTGTAGCAAGCATTCCAACCCTGTACAAGGGTATTCCAACTATGTCGAAAGCATTCCAACCCTATAGAAAGCATTCCACACCTGTAGAACGGTATTCCAACTTTGTCGAAAGCATTCCAACCCTGTAGAAAGCATTCCAACCCTGTGCAACGGTATTCCAACTCTGACGAAAGCTTTCCAACCCTGTAGAAAGCACTCCAACCCTGTAGAAAGCATTCCAACCCAGTACATATCATTACAACTATGCGCAAAGGTATTCCAACTCTGCGCAAAGGTATTCCAACTCTGTCGCAAGCATTCCAACCCTGTAGAACGCATTCCACACCTGTACAATGGTATTCCAACTCTGTCGAAAGCTTTCCAACACTGTAGAAAGCACTCCAACCCTGTAGAAAGCATTCCAACCCTGTAGAAAGCATTCCACCTCTGTACAAAGTTATTCCAACACTGTCGTTAGCATTCCAACCCTGTACAAAGGTATTCCAACTCTGTCGCAAGCATTCCAACTCTGTAGGAAGCATTCCAACCCTGTACAACGGTATGCCAACTCTGTCGAAAGCTTTCCAACACTGTAGAAAGCACTCCAACTCTGTCGAAAGCATTCCAACCCTGTAGGACGCATTCCAACACTGTAGCAAGCATTCCAACCCTGTAGAATGAATTCCAACCCTGTACATAACATTCTAACTCTGTACAAAGGTATCCCAACTCTGTCGAAAGCATTCCAACTCCGTAGGAAGCATTCCAATCGTGTAGAAAGCATTCCAACCCTGTAGAAAGCATTCCAACTCCGTTCAACGGTATTCCAACTCTGTCGAAAGCAATCCAACCCTATAGAAAGCATTCCAACTCTGTACAAAGGTATTCCACCTCTGTCGCATGCATTCCAACCCTGTAGAAAGCATTCCATACCTGTAGAAAGGTATTCCAACCCTGTACAAAGGTATTCCAACTCTGTCGAAAGCATTCCATCCCTGTAGAAAGCATTCCGCAACTGTACAAAGGTATTCCAACTCTGTCGAAAGCATTCCAACTCTGTAGGAAGCATTCCAACCCTGTAGAAAGCATTCCAACTCTGTACAATGGTATTCCAACTCTGTCGAAAGCATTCCAATCCTATAGAAAGCATTCCAACCCTGTAGAAAGCATTCCAACTCTGTACAAAGGTATTCCACCTCTGTCGAAAGCATTCCAACCATGTACAAAGGTATTCCAACTCTGTCGAAAGCATTCCAACCCTATAGAAAGCATTCCAACCCTATAGAAAGCATTCCAACCCTGCACAAAGGTATTCCACCTCTGTCGAAAGCATTCCAACCCTGTAGAAAGCATTCCAACCCTGTACAAGGGTATTCCAACACTGTCGAAAGCATTCCAACCCTATAGAAAGCATTCCAACCCTATAGAAAGCATTCCAACCCTGTACAAAGGTATTCCACCTCTGTCGAAAGCATTCCAACCATGTACAAAGGTATTCCAACTCTGTCGAAAGCATTCCACACCTGTAGAACGGTATTCCAACTTTGTCGAAAGCATTCCAACCCTGTAGAAAGCATTCCAACCCTGTACAACGGTATTCCAACTCTGACGAAAGCTTTCCAACCCTGTAGAAAGCACTCCAACCCTGTAGAAAGCATTCCAACCCAGTACATATCATTACAACTATGCGCAAAGGTATTCCAACTCTGCGCAAAGGTATTCCAACTCTGTCGCAAGCATTCCAACCCTGTAGAACGCATTCCACACCTGTACAATGGTATTCCAACTCTGTCGAAAGCTTTCCAACACTGGAGAAAGCACTCCAACCCTGTAGAAAGCATTCCACCTCTGTACAAAGTTATTCCAACACTGTCGAAAGCATTCCAACCCTGTACAAAGGTATTCCAACTCTGTCGCAAGCATTCCAACTCTGTAGGAAGCATTCCAACCCTGTACAACGGTATTCCAACTCTGTCGAAAGCTTTCCAACACTGTAGAAAGCACTCCAACCCTGTAGAAAGCATTCCAACCCTGTAGAAAGCATTCCACCTCTGTACAAAGTTATTCCAACTCTGTCGAAAGCATTCCAACCCTGTAGGACCCATTCCAACACTGTAGGAAGCATTCCAACCCTGTAGAATGAATTCCAACCCTGTACATAACATTCTAACTCTGTACAAAGGTATTCCAACTCTGTCGAAAGCATTCGAACTCCGAAGGAAGCATTCCAATCGTGTAGAAAGCATTCTAACCCTGTAGAAAGCATTCCAACTCTGTACAACGGTATTCCAACTCTGTCGAAAGCATTCCAACCCTGTAGAAAGCATTCCAACCCTGTACAATGGTATTCCAACTCTGACGAAAGCTTTCCAACCCTGTAGAAAGCAATCCAACCATGTAGAAAGCATTCCAACCCTGTGCAAAGTTATTACAACTCTGTAGAAAGCATTGCAACCCTGTCGAAAGCATTCCAACTCTGTAGAAAGGTATTCCAACTCTGTAGAAAGCACTCCAACCCTGTAGAAAGCATTCCAACCCAGTACATATCATTACAACTATGCGCAAAGGTATTCCAACTCTGCGCAAAGGTATTCCAACCCTGTCGCAAGCATTCCAACCCTGTAGAAAGCATTCCACACCTGTACAATGGTATTCCAACTCTGTCGAAAGCTTTCCAACATTGTAGAATGCACTCCAACCCTGTAGAAAGCACTCCAACCCTGTAGAAAGCATTCCAACCCAGTACATATCATTACAACTATGCGCAAAGGTATTCCAACTCTGCGCAAAGTTATTCCAACCCTGTCGCAAGCATTCCAACCCTGTAGAAAGCATTCCACACCTGTACAATGGTATTCCAACTCTGTCGAAAGCTTTCCAACATTGTAGAAAGCACTCCAACCCTGTAGAAAGCATTCCAACCCTGTAGAAAGCATTCCACCTCTGTACAAAGTTATTCCAACTCTGTCGAAAGCATTCCAACCCTGTAGGACGCATTCCAACACTGTAGCAAGCATTCCAACCCTGTAGAATGAATTCCAACCCTGTACATAACATTCTAACTCTGTACAAAGGTATTCCAACTCTGTCGAAAGCATTCCAACTCCGTAGGAAGCATTCCAATCGTGTAGAAAGCATTCCAACCCTGTAGAAAGCATTCCAACTCCGTTCAACGGTATTCCAACTCTGTCGAAAGCAATCCAACCCTATAGAAAGCATTCCAACTCTGTACAAAGGTATTCCACCTCTGTCGCATGCATTCCAACCCTGTAGAAAGCATTCCACACCTGTAGAAAGGTATTCCAACCCTGTACAAAGGTATTCCAACTCTGTCGAAAGCATTCCATCCCTGTAGAAAGCATTCCGCAACTGTACAAAGGTATTCCAACACTGTCGAAAGCATTCCAACTCTGTCGGAAGCATTCCAACCCTGTAGAAAGCATTCCAACTCTCTACAATGGTATTCCAACTCTGTCGAAAGCATTCCAATCCTATAAAAAGCATTCCAACCCTGTAGAAAGCATTCCAACTCTGTACAAAGGTATTCCACCTCTGTCGAAAGAATTCCAACCATGTACAAAGGTATTCCAACTCTGTCGAAAGCATTCCAACAATATAGAAAGCATTCCAACCCTATAGAAAGCATTCCAACCCTGCACAAAGGTATTCCACCTCTGTCGAAAGCATTCCAACCCTGTAGAAAGCATTCCAACCCTGTACAAGGGTATTCCAACACTGTCGAAAGCATTCCAACCCTATAGAAAGCATTCCAACCCTGTACAAAGGTATTCCACCTCTGTCGAAAGCATTCCAATCCTATAAAAAGCATTCCAACCCTGTAGAAAGCATTCCAACTCTGTACAAAGGTATTCCACCTCTGTCGAAAGAATTCCAACCATGTACAAAGGTATTCCAACTCTGTCGAAAGCATTCCAACAATATAGAAAGCATTCCAACCCTATAGAAAGCATTCCAACCCTGCACAAAGGTATTCCACCTCTGTCGAAAGCATTCCAACCCTGTAGAAAGCATTCCAACCCTGTACAAGGGTATTCCAACACTGTCGAAAGCATTCCAACCCTATAGAAAGCATTCCAACCCTGTACAAAGGTATTCCACCTCTGTCGAAAGCATTCCAACCCTGTACAAGGGTATTCCAACACTGTCGAAAGCATTCCAACCCTGTAGAACGCATTCCACACCTGTACAATGGTATTCCAACTCTGTCGAAAGCTTTCCAACACTGTAGAAAGCACTCCAACCCTGTAGAAAGCATTCCAACCCTGTAGAAAGCATTCCACCTCTGTACAAAGTTATTCCAACACTGTCGAAAGCATTCCAACTCCGTAGGAAGCATTCCAATCGTGTAGAAAGCATTCCAACCCTGTAGAAAGCATTCCAACTCCGTTCAACGGTATTCCAACTCTGTCGAAAGCAATCCAACCCTATAGAAAGCATTCCAACTCTGTACAAAGGTATTCCACCTCTGTCGCATGCATTCCAACCCTGTAGAAAGCATTCCATACCTGTAGAAAGGTACTCCAACCCTGTACAAAGGTATTCCAACTCTGTCGAAAGCATTCCATCCCTGTAGAAAGCATTCCGCAACTGTACAAAGGTATTCCAACTCTGTCGAAAGCATTCCAACTCTGTAGGAAGCATTCCAACCCTGTAGAAAGCATTCCAACTCTGTACAATGGTATTCCAACTCTGTCGAAAGCATTCCAATCCTATAGAAAGCATTCCAACCCTGTAGAAAGCATTCCAACTCTGTACAAAGGTATTCCACCTCTGTCGAAAGCATTCCAACCATGTACAAAGGTATTCCAACTCTGTCGAAAGCATTCCAACCCTATAGAAAGCATTCCAACCCTATAGAAAGCATTCCAACCCTGCACAAAGGTATTCCACCTCTGTCGAAAGCATTCCAACCCTGTAGAAAGCATTCCAACCCTGTACAAGGTTATTCCAACACTGTCGAAAGCATTCTAACCCTATAGAAAGCATTCCAACCCTATAGAAAGCATTCCAACCCTGTACAAAGGTATTCCAACTCTGTCGAAAGCTTTCCAACACTGTAGAAAGCACTCCAACCCTGTAGAAAGCATTCCAACCCTGTAGAAAGCATTCCACCTCTGTACAAAGTTATTCCAACTCTGTCGAAAGCATTCCAACCCTGTAGGACCCATTCCAACACTGTAGGAAGCATTCCAACCCTGTAGAATGAATTCCAACCCTGTACATAACATTCTAACTCTGTACAAAGGTATTCCAACTCTGTCGGAAGCATTCGAACTCCGAAGGAAGCATTCCAATCGTGTAGAAAGCATTCTAACCCTGTAGAAAGCATTCCAACTCTGTACAACGGTATTCCAACTCTGTCGAAAGCATTCCAACCCTGTAGAAAGCATTCCAACCCTGTACAACGGTATTCCAACTCTGACGAAAGCTTTCCAACCCTGTAGAAAGCATTCCAACCATGTAGAAAGCATTCCAACCCTGTGCAAAGTTATTACAACTCTGTAGAAAGCATTGCAACCCTGTCGAAAGCATTCCAACTCTGTAGAAAGGTATTCCAACTCTGTAGAAAGCACTCCAACCCTGTAGAAAGCATTCCAACCCAGTACATATCATTACAACTATGCGCAAAGGTATTCCAACTCTGCGCAAAGGTATTCCAACCCTGTCGCAAGCATTCCAACCCTGTAGAAAGCATTCCACACCTGTACAATGGTATTCCAACTCTGTCGAAAGCTTTCCAACATTGTAAAATGCACTCCAACCCTGTAGAAAGCATTCCAACCCTGTAGAAAGCATTCCACCTCTGTACAAAGTTATTCCAACACTGTCGAAAGCATTCCAACCCTGTACAAAGGTATTCCAACTCTGTCGCAAGCATTCCAACGCTGTAGGAAGCATTCCAACCCTGTACAACGGTATTCCAACTCTGTCGACAGCTTTCCAACACTGTAGAAAGCACTCCAACCCTGTAGAAAGCATTCCAACCCTGTAGAAAGCATTCCACCTCTGTACAAAGTTATTCCAACTCTGTCGAAAGCATTCCAACCCTGTAGGACGCATTCCAACACTGTAGCAAGCATTCCAACCCTGTAGAATGAATTCCAACCCTGTACATAACATTCTAACTCTGTACAAAGGTATTCCAACTCTGTCGAAAGCATTCCAACTCCGTAGGAAGCATTCCAATCGTGTAGAAAGCATTCCAACCCTGTAGAAAGCATTCCAACTCCGTTCAACGGTATTCCAACTCTGTCGAAAGCAATCCAACCCTATAGAAAGCATTCCAACTCTGTACAAAGGTATTCCACCTCTGTCGCATGCATTCCAACCCTGTAGAAAGCATTCCACACCTGTAGAAAGGTATTCCAACCCTGTACAAAGGTATTCCAACTCTGTCGAAAGCATTCCATCCCTGTAGAAAGCATTCCGCAACTGTACAAAGGTATTCCAACACTGTCGAAAGCATTCCAACTCTGTCGGAAGCATTCCAACCCTGTAGAAAGCATTCCAACTCTGTACAATGGTATTCCAACTCTGTCGAAAGCATTCCAATCCTATAGAAAGCATTCCAACCCTGTAGAAAGCATTCCAACTCTGTACAAAGGTATTCCACCTCTGTCGAAAGAATTCCAACCATGTACAAAGGTATTCCAACTCTGTCGAAAGCATTCCAACAATATAGAAAGCATTCCAACCCTATAGAAAGCATTCCAACCCTGCACAAAGGTATTCCACCTCTGTCGAAAGCATTCCAACCCTGTAGAAAGCATTCCAACCCTGTACAAGGGTATTCCAACACTGTCGAAAGCATTCCAACCCTATAGAAAGCATTCCAACCCTGTACAAAGGTAGTCCACCTCTGTCGAAAGCATTCCAACCCTGTACAAGGGTATTCCAACACTGTCGAAAGCATTCCAACCCTGTAGAACGCATTCCACACCTGTACAATGGTATTCCAACTCTGTCGAAAGCTTTCCAACACTGTAGAAAGCACTCCAACCCTGTAGAAAGCATTCCAACCCTGTAGAAAGCATTCCACCTCTGTACAAAGTTATTCCAACACTGTCGAAAGCATTCCAACCCTGTACAAAGGTATTCCAACTCTGTCGCAAGCATTCCAACTCTGTAGGAAGCATTCCAACCCTGTACAACGGTATTCCAACACTGTCGAAAGCTTTCCAACACTGTAGAAAGCACTCCAACCCTGTCGAAAGCATTCCAACCCTGTAGGACGCATTCCAACACTGTAGCAAGCATTCCAACCCTGTAGAATGAATTCCAACCCTGTACATAACATTCTAACTCTGTACAAAGGTATTCCAACTCTGTCGAAAGCATTCCAACTCCGTAGGAAGCATTCCAATCGTGTAGAAAGCATTCCAACCCTGTAGAAAGCATTCCAACTCCGTTCAACGGTATTCCAACTCTGTCGAAAGCAATCCAATCCTATAGAAAGTATTCCAACTCTGTACAAAGGTATTCCACCTCTGTCGCATGCATTCCAACCCTGTAGAAAGCATTCCATACCTGTAGAAAGGTATTCCAACCCTGTACAAAGGTATTCCAACTCTGTCGAAAGCATTCCATCCCTGTAGAAAGCATTCCGCAACTGTACAAAGGTATTCCAACACTGTCGAAAGCATTCCAACTCTGTAGGTAGCATTCCAACCCTGTAGAAAGCATTCCAACTCTGTACAATGGTATTCCAACTTTGTCGAAAGCATTCCAATCCTATAGAAAGCATTCCAACCCTGTAGAAAGCATTCCAACTCTGTACAAAGGTATTCCACCTCTGTCGAAAGCATTCCAACCATGTACAAAGGTATTCCAACTCTGTCGAAAGCATTCCAACCCTATAGAAAGCATTCCAACCCTATAGAAAGCATTCCAACCCTGCACAAAGGTATTCCACCTCTGTCGAAAGCATTCCAACCCTGTAGAAAGCATTCCAACCCTGTACAAGGGTATTCCAACACTGTCGAAAGCATTCCAACACTATAGAAAGCATTCCAACCCTATAGAAAGCATTCCAACCCTGTACAAAGGTATTCCACCTCTGTCGAAAGCATTCCAACCATGTACAAAGGTATTCCAACTCTGTCGAAAGCATTCCACGCCTGTAGAACGGTATTCCAACTTTGTCGAAAGCATTCCAACCCTGCAGAAAGCATTCCAACCCTGTACAACGGTATTCCAACTCTGACGAAAGCTTTCCAACCCAGTAGAAAGCACTCCAACCCTGTAGAAAGCATTCCAACCCAGTACATATCATTACAACTATGCGCAAAGGTATTCCAACTCTGCGCAAAGGTATTCCAACTCTGTCGCAAGCATTCCAACCCTGTAGAACGCATTCCACACCTGTACAATGGTATTCCAACTCTGTCGAAAGCTTTCCAACACTGTAGAAAGCACTCCAACCCTGTAGAAAGCATTCCAACCCTGTAGAAAGCATTCCACCTCTGTACAAAGTTATTCCAACACTGTCGAAAGCATTCCAACCCTGTACAAAGGTATTCCAACTCTGTCGCAAGCATTCCAACTCTGTAGGAAGCATTCCAACCCTGTACAACGGTATTCCAACTCTGTCGAAAGCTTTCCAACACTGTAGAAAGCACTCCAACCCTGTAGAAAGCATTCCAACCCTGTAGAAAGCATTCCACCTCTGTACAAAGTTATTCCAACTCTGTCGAAAGCATTCCAACCCTGTAGGACCCATTCCAACACTGTAGGAAGCATTCCAACCCTGTAGAATGAATTCCAACCCTGTACATAACATTCTAACTCTGTACAAAGGTATTCCAACTCTGTCGAAAGCATTCGAACTCCGAAGGAAGCATTCCAATCGCGTAGAAAGCATTCTAACCCTGTAGAAAGCATTCCAACTCTGTACAACGGTATTCCAACTCTGTCGAAAGCATTCCAACCCTGTAGAAAGCATTCCAACCCTGTACAACGGTATTCCAAATCTGACGAAAGCTTTCCAACCCTGTAGAAAGCATTCCAACCATGTAGAAAGCATTCCAACCCTGTGCAAAGTTATTACAACTCTGTAGAAAGCATTGCAACCCTGTCGAAAGCATTCCAACTCTGTAGAAAGGTATTCCAACTCTGTAGAAAGCACTCCAACCCTGTAGAAAGCATTCCAACCCAGTACATATCATTACAACTATGCGCAAAGGTATTCCAACTCTGCGCAAAGGTATTCCAACCCTGTCGCAAGCATTCCAACCCTGTAGAAAGCATTCCACACCTGTACAATGGTATTCCAACTCTGTCGAAAGCTTTCCAACATTGTAAAATGCACTCCAACCCTGTAGAAAGCATTCCAACCCTGTAGAAAGCATTCCAACTCTGTACAAAGTTATTCCAACACTGTCGAAAGCATTCCAACCCTGTACAAAGGTATTCCAACTCTGTCGCAAGCATTCCAACGCTGTAGGAAGCATTCCAACCCTGTACAACGGTATTCCAACTCTGTCGACAGCTTTCCAACACTGTAGAAAGCACTCCAACCCTGTAGAAAGCATTCCAACCCTGTAGAAAGCATTCCACCTCTGTACAAAGTTATTCCAACTCTGTCGAAAGCATTCCAACCCTGTAGAAAGCATTCCAACCCTGTAGAAAGCATTCCAACTCTGTACAAAGTTATTCCAACACTGTCGAAAGCATTCCAACTCTGCGCAAAGGTATTCCAACTCTGTCGCAAGCATTCCAACCCTGTAGAACGCATTCCACACCTGTACAATGGTATTCCAACTCTGTCGAAAGCTTTCCAACACTGTAGAAAGCACTCCAACCCTGTAGAAAGCATTCCAACCCTGTAGAAAGCATTCCACCTCTGTACAAAGTTATTCCAACACTGTCGAAAGCATTCCAACCCTGTACAAAGGTATTCCAACTCTGTCGCAAGCATTCCAACTCTGTAGGAAGCATTCCAACCCTGTACAAAGGTATTCCAACTCTGTCGAAAGCATTCCAACTCCGTAGGAAGCATTCCAATCGTGTAGAAAGCATTCCAACCCTGTAGAAAGCATTCCAACTCCGTTCAACGGTATTCCAACTCTGTCGAAAGCAATCCAACCCTATAGAAAGCATTCCAACTCTGTACAAAGGTATTCCACCTCTGTCGCATGCATTCCAACCCTGTAGAAAGCATTCCACACCTGTAGAAAGGTATTCCAACCCTGTACAAAGGTATTCCAACTCTGTCGAAAGCATTCCATCCCTGTAGAAAGCATTCCGCAACTGTACAAAGGTATTCCAACACTGTCGAAAGCATTCCAACTCTGTCGGAAGCATTCCAACCCTGTAGAAAGCATTCCAACTCTGTACAATGGTATTCCAACTCTGTCGAAAGCATTCCAATCCTATAGAAAGCATTCCAACCCTGTAGAAAGCATTCCAACTCTGTACAAAGGTATTCCACCTCTGTCGAAAGAATTCCAACCATGTACAAAGGTATTCCAACTCTGTCGAAAGCATTCCAACAATATAGAAAGCATTCCAACCCTATAGAAAGCATTCCAACCCTGCACAAAGGTATTCCACCTCTGTCGAAAGCATTCCAACCCTGTAGAAAGCATTCCAACCCTGTACAAGGGTATTCCAACACTGTCGAAAGCATTCCAACCCTATAGAAAGCATTCCAACCCTGTACAAAGGTAGTCCACCTCTGTCGAAAGCATTCCAACCCTGTACAAGGGTATTCCAACTCTGTCGACAGCTTTCCAACACTGTAGAAAGCACTCCAACCCTGTAGAAAGCATTCCAACCCTGTAGAAAGCATTCCACCTCTGTACAAAGTTATTCCAACTCTGTCGAAAGCATTCCAACCCTGTAGGACGCATTCCAACACTGTAGCAAGCATTCCAACCCTGTAGAAAGCATTCCACCTCTGTACAAAGTTATTCCAACACTGTCGAAAGCATTCCAACCCTGTACAAAGGTATTCCAACTCTGTCGCAAGCATTCCAACTCTGTAGGAAGCATTCCAACCCTGTACAACGGTATTCCAACTCTGTCGAAAGCTTTCCAACACTGTAGAAAGCACTCCAACCCTGTCGAAAGCATTCCAACCCTGTAGGACGCATTCCAACACTGTAGCAAGCATTCCAACCCTGTAGAATGAATTCCAACCCTGTACATAACATTCTAACTCTGTACAAAGGTATTCCAACTCTGTCGAAAGCATTCCAACTCCGTAGGAAGCATTCCAATCGTGTAGAAAGCATTCCAACCCTGTAGAAAGCATTCCAACTCCGTTCAACGGTATTCCAACTCTGTCGAAAGCAATCCAATCCTATAGAAAGCATTCCAACTCTGTACAAAGGTATTCCACCTCTGTCGCATGCATTCCAACCCTGTAGAAAGCATTCCATACCTGTAGAAAGGTATTAGAACCCTGTACAAAGGTATTCCAACTCTGTCGAAAGCATTCCATCCCTGTAGAAAGCATTCCGCAACTGTACAAAGGTATTCCAACACTGT
Organism: Bombus fervidus; assembly: GCF_041682495.2. Taxonomy (NCBI): domain Eukaryota; kingdom Metazoa; phylum Arthropoda; class Insecta; order Hymenoptera; family Apidae; genus Bombus; species Bombus fervidus. The sequence continues at coordinate 681,032 of NC_091523.1, read as the reverse complement.
CGAAAGCATTCCAACTCTGTAGGAAGCATTCCAACCCTGTAGAAAGCATTCCAACTCTGTACAATGGTATTCCAACTCTGTCGAAAGCATTCCAATCCTATAGAAAGCATTCCAACCCTGTAGAAAGCATTCCAACTCTGTACAAAGGTATTCCACCTCTGTCGAAAGCATTCCAACCATGTACAAACGTATTCCAACTCTGTCGAAGGCATTCCAACCCTATAGAAAGCATTCCAACCCTATAGAAAGCATTCCAACCCTGCACAAAGGTATTCCACCACTGTCGAAAGCATTCCAACCCTGTAGAAAGCATTCCAACCCTGTACAAGGGTACTCCAACACTGTCGAAAGCATTCCAACCCTATAGAAAGCATTCCAACCCTATAGAAAGCATTCCAACCCTGTACAAAGGTATTCCACCTCTGTCGAAAGCATTCCAACCATGTACAAAGGTATTCCAACTCTGTCGAAAGCATTCCACACCTGTAGAACGGTATTCCAACTTTGTCGAAAGCATTCCAACCCTGCAGAAAGCATTCCAACCCTGTACAACGGTATTCCAACTCTGACGAAAGCTTTCCAACCCAGTAGAAAGCACTCCAACCCTGTAGAAAGCATTCCAACCCAGTACATATCATTACAACTATGCGCAAAGGTATTCCAACTCTGCGCAAAGGTATTCCAACTCTGTCGCAAGCATTCCAACCCTGTAGAACGCATTGCACACCTGTACAATGGTATTCCAACTCTGTCGAAAGCTTTCCAACACTGGAGAAAGCACTCCAACCCTGTAGAAAGCATTCCAACCCTGTAGAAAGCATTCCACCTCTGTACAAAGTTATTCCAACACTGTCGAAAGCATTCCAACCCTGTACAAAGGTATTCCAACTCTGTCGCAAGCATTCCAACTCTGTAGGAAGCATTCCAACCCTGTACAACGGTATACCAACTCTGTCGAAAGCTTTCCAACACTGTAGAAAGCACTCCAACCCTGTAGAAAGCATTCCAACCCTGTAGAAAGCATTCCACCTCTGTACAAAGTTATTCCAACTCTGTCGAAAGCATTCCAACCCTGTAGGACCCATTCCAACACTGTGGGAAGCATTCCAACCCTGTAGAATGAATTCCAACCCTGTACATAACATTCTAACTCTGTACAAAGGTATTCCAACTCTGTCGAAAGCATTCGAACTCCGAAGGAAGCATTCCAATCGCGTAGAAAGCATTCTAACCCTGTAGAAAGCATTCCAACTCTGTACAACGGTATTCCAACTCTGTCGAAAGCATTCCAACCCTGTAGAAAGCATTCCAACCCTGTACAACGGTATTCCAAATCTGACGAAAGCTTTCCAACCCTGTAGAAAGCATTCCAACCATGTAGAAAGCATTCCAACCCTGTGCAAAGTTATTACAACTCTGTAGAAAGCATTGCAACCCTGTCGAAAGCATTCCAACTCTGTACAAAGGTATTCCAACTCTGTAGAAAGCACTCCAACCCTGTAGAAAGCATTCCAACCCAGTACATATCATTACAACTATGCGCAAAGGTATTCCAACTCTGCGCACAGGTATTCCAACTCTGTTGCAAGCACTCCAACCCTGTAGAAAGCATTCCACACCTGTACAATGGTATTCCAACTCTGTCGAAAGCTTTCCAACATTGTAGAATGCACTCCAACCCTGTAGAAAGCATTCCAACCCTGTAGAAAGCATTCCACCTCTGTACAAGGTTATTCCAACACTGTCGAAAGCATTCCAACCCTGTACAAAGGTATTGCAACTCTGTCGCAAGCATTCCAACTCTGTAGGCAGCATTCCAACCCTGTACAACGGTATTCCAACTCTGTCGAAAGCTTTCCAACACTGTAGAAAGCACTCCAACCCTGTAGAAAGCATTCCAACCCTGTAGAAAGCATTCCACCTCTGTACAAAGTTATTCCAACTCTGTCGAAAGCATTCCAACACTGTAGGACGCATTCCAACACTGTAGCAAGCATGCCAACCCTGTAGAATGAATTCCAACCCTGTACATAACATTCTAACTCTGTACAAAGGTATTCCAACTCTGTCGAAAGCATTCCAACTCCGTAGGAAGCATTCCAATCGTGTAGAAAGCATTCCAACCCTGTAGAAAGCATTCCAACTACGTTCAACGGTATTCCAACTCTGTCGAAAGCAATCCAACCCTATAGAAAGCATTCCAACTATGTACAAAGGTATTCCACCTCTGTCGCATGCATTCCAACCCTGTAGAAAGCATTCCACACCATTAGAAAGGTATTCCAACCCTGTACAAAGGTATTAAAACTCTGTCGAAAGCATTCCATCCCTGTAGAAAGCATTCCGCAACTGTACAAAGGTATTCCAACACTGTCGAAAGCATTCCAACTCTGTCGGATGCATTCCAACCCTGTAGAAAGCATTCCAACTCTGTACAATGGTATTCCAACTCTGTCGAAAGCATTCCAATCCTATAGAAAGCATTACAACCCTGTAGAAAGCATTCCAACTCTGTACAAAGGTATTCCACCTCTGTCGAAAGCATTCCAACCATGTACAAAGGTATTCCAACTCTGTCGAAAGCATTCCAACAATATAGAAAGCATTCCAACCCTATAGAAAGCATTCCAACCCTGCACAAAGGTATTCCACCTCTGTCGAAAGCATTCCAACCCTGTAGAAAGCATTCCAACCCTGTACAAGGGTATTCCAACACTGTCGTAAGCATTCCAACCCTATAGAAAGCATTCCAACCCTGTACAAAGGTATTCCACCTCTGTCTAAAGCATTCCAACCCTGTACAAGGGTATTCCAACACTGTCGAAAGCATTGCAACCCTGTAGAAAGCATTCCAACCCTGTACAACGGTATTCCAACTCTGTCGAAAGCATTCCAACAATATAGAAAGCATTCCAACCCTATAGAAATCATTCCAACTCTGTACAAAGGTATTCCACCTCTGTCGAAAGCATTCCAACCATGTACAAAGGTATTCCAACTCTGTCGAAAGCATTCCAACAATATAGAAAGCATTCCAACCCTATAGAAAGCATTCCAACCCTGCACAAAGGTATTCCACCTCTGTCGAAAGCATTCCAACCCTGTAGAAAGCATTCCAACCCTGTACAAGGGTATTCCAACTCTGTCGAAAGCATTCCAACAATATAGAAAGCATTCCAACCCTATAGAAAACATTCCAACCCTGCACAAAGGTATTCCAACCCTGTAGAAAGCATTCCAACCCTGTACAAGGGTATTCCAACACTGTCGAAAGCATTCCAACCCTATAGAAAGCATTCCAACTCTGTACAATGGTATTCCAACTCTGTCGAAAGCATTGCAATCCTATAGAAAGCATTCCAACACTGTAGAAAGCATTCCAACTCTGTACAAAGGTATTCCACCTCTGTCGAAAGCATTCCAACCATGTACAAAGGTATTCCAACTCTGTCGAAAGCATTCCAACCCTATAGAAAGCATTCCAACCCTATAGAAAGCATTCCAACCATGCACAAAGGTATTCCACCTCTGTCGAACGCATTCCAACCCTGTACAAGGGTATTCCAACACTGTCGAAAGCATTCCAACCCTGTAGAAAGCATTCCAACCCTGTACAACGGTATTCCAACTCTGACGAAAGCTTTCCAACCCTGTAGAAAGCATTCCAACCATGTAGAAAGCATTCCAACCCTGTGCAAAGTTATTACAACTCTGTAGAAAGCATTGCAACCCTGTCGAAAGCATTCCAACTCTGTACAAAGGTATTCCAACTCTGTAGAAAGCACTCCAACCCTGTAGAAAGCATTCCAACCCAGTACATATCATTACAACTATGCGCAAAGGTATTCCAACTCTGCGCAAAGGTATTCCAACTCTGTCGCAAGCATTCCAACCCTGTAGAAAGCATTCCAACCCTGTAGAACGGTATTCCAACTTTGTCGAAAGCATTCCAAACCTGTAGAAAGCATTCCAACCCTGTACAACGGTATTCCAACTATGACGAAAGCATTCCAACCCTGTACAACGGTATTCCAACTCTGACGAAAGCATTCCAACTCCGTAGGAAGCATTCCAATCGTGTAGAAAGCATTCCAACCCTCTAGAAAGCATTCCAACTCCGTTCAACGGTATTCCAACTCTGTCGAAAGCAATCCAACCCTATAGAAAGCATTCCAACTATGTACAAAGGTATTCCACCTCTGTCGCATGCATTCCAACCCTGTAGAAAGCATTCCACACCTGTAGAAAGGTATTCCAACCCTGTACAAAGGTATTCCAACTCTGTCGAAAGCATTCCATCCCTGTAGAAAGCATTCCGCAACTGTACAAAGGTATTCCAACACTGTCGAAAGCATTCCAACTCTGTCGGATGCATTCCAACCCTGTAGAAAGCATTCCAACTCTGTACAATGGTATTCCAACTCTGTCGAAAGCATTCCAACAATATAGAAAGCATTCCAACCCTATAGAAAGCATTCCAACCCTGCACAAAGGTATTCCACCTCTGTCGAAAGCATTCCAACCCTGTAGAAAGCATTCCAACCCTGTACAAGGGTATTCCAACACTGTCGAAAGCATTCCAACCCTATAGAAAGCATTCCAACCCTGTACAAAGGTATTCCACCTCTGTCGAAAGCATTCCAACCCTGTACAAGGGTATTCCAACACTGTCGAAAGCATTCCAACCCTGTAGAAAGCATTCCAACCCTGTACAACGGTATTCCAACTCTGTCGAAAGCATTCCAACAATATAGAAAGCATTCCAACCCTATAGAAATCATTCCAACTCTGTACAAAGGTATTCCACCTCTGTCGAAAGCATTCCAACCATGTACAAAGGTATTCCAACTCTGTCGAAAGCATTCCAACAATATAGAAAGCATTCCAACCCTATAGAAAGCATTCCAACCCTGCACAAAGGTATTCCACCTCTGTCGAAAGCATTCCAACCCTGTAGAAAGCATTCCAACCCTGTACAAGGGTATTCCAACTCTGTCGAAAGCATTCCAACAATATAGAAAGCATTCCAACCCTATAGAAAACATTCCAACCCTGCACAAAGGTATTCCAACCCTGTAGAAAGCATTCCAACCCTGTACAAGGGTATTCCAACACTGTCGAAAGCATTCCAACCCTATAGAGAGCATTCCAACTCTGTACAATGGTATTCCAACTCTGTCGAAAGCATTCCAATCCTATAGAAAGCATTCCAACCCTGTAGAAAGCATTCCAACTCTGTACAAAGGTATTCCACCTCTGTCGAAAGCATTCCAACCATGTACAAAGGTATTCCAACTCTGTCGAAAGCATTCCAACCCTATAGAAAGCATTCCAACCCTATAGAAAGCATTCCAACCATGCACAAAGGTATTCCACCTCTGTCGAACGCATTCCAACCCTGTACAAGGGTATTCCAACACTGTCGAAAGCATTCCAACCCTGTAGAAAGCATTCCAACCCAGTACAACGGTATTCCAACTCTGACGAAAGCTTTCCAACCCTGTAGAATGCATTCCAGCCATGTAGAAAGCATTCCAACCCTGTGCAAAGTTATTACAACTCTGTAGAAAGCATTGCAACCCTGTCGAAAGCATTCCAACTCTGTACAAAGGTATTCCAACTCTGTAGAAAGCACTCCAACCCTGTAGAAAGCATTCCAACCCAGTACATATCATTACAACTATGCGCAAAGGTATTCCAACTCTGCGCAAAGGTATTCCATCTCTGTCGCAAGCATTCCAACCCTGTAGAAAGCATTCCACACCTGTACAATGGTATTCCAACTCTGTCGAAAGCTTTCCAACATTGTAGAATGCACTCCAACCCTGTAGAAAGCATTCCAACCCTGTAGAAAGCATTCCACCTCTGTACAAAGTTATTCCAAATCTGTCGAAAGCATTCCAACACTGTAGGACGCATTCCAACACTGTAGCAAGCATTCCAACCCTGTACAAGGGTATTCCAACTATGTCGAAAGCATTCCAACCCTATAGAAAGCATTCCACACCTGTAGAACGGTATTCCAACTTTGTCGAAAGCATTCCAACCCTGTAGAAAGCATTCCAACCCTGTACAACGGTATTCCAACTCTGACGAAAGCATTCCAACTCCGTAGGAAGCATTCCAATCGTGTAGAAAGCATTCCAACCCTGTAGAAAGCATTCCAACTCCGTTCAACGGTATTCCAACTCTGTCGAAAGCAATCCAACCCTATAGAAAGCATTCCAACTATGTACAAAGGTATTCCACCTCTGTCGCATGCATTCCAACCCTGTAGAAAGCATTCCACACCTGTAGAAAGGTATTCCAACCCTGTACAAAGGTATTCCAACTCTGTCGAAAGCATTCCATCCCTGTAGAAAGCATTCCGCAACTGTACAAAGGTATTCCAACACTGTCGAAAGCATTCCAACTCTGTCGGATGCATTCCAACCCTGTAGAAAGCATTCCAACTCTGTACAATGGTATTCCAACTCTGTCGAAAGCATTCCAATCCTATAGAAAGCATTCCAACCCTGTAGAAAGCATTCCAACTCTGTACAAAGGTATTCCACCTCTGTCGAAAGCATTCCAACCATGTACAAAGGTATTCCAACTCTGTCGAAAGCATTCCAACAATATTGAAAGCATTCCAACCCTATAGAAAGCATTCCAACCCTGCACAAAGGTATTCCATCTCTGTCGAAAGCATTCCAACCCTGTAGAAAGCATTCCAACCCTGTACAAGGGTATTCCAACACTGTCGAAAGCATTCCAACCCTATAGAAAGCATTCCAACCCTGTACAAAGGTATTCCACCTCTGTCGAAAGCATTCCAACCCTGTACAAGGGTATTCCAACACTGTCGAAAGCATTCCAACCCTGTAGAAAGCATTCCAACCCTGTACAACGGTATTCCAACTCTGTCGAAAGCATTCCAACAATATAGAAAGCATTCCAACCCTATAGAAATCATTCCAACTCTGTACAAAGGTATTCCACCTCTGTCGAAAGCATTCCAACCCTGTACAAGGGTATTCCAACACTATCGAAAGCATTCCAACCCTATAGAAAGCATTCCGACCCTATAGAAAGCATTCCAACCCTGTACAAAGGTATTCCACCTCTGTCGAAAGCATTCCAACCATGTACAAAGGTATTCCAACTCTGTCGAAAGCATTCCAACCCTATAGAAAGCATTCCAACCCTGCACAAAGGTATTCCACCTCTATCGAAAGCATTCCAACCGTGTAGAAAGCACTCCAACTCTGTACAAAGGTATTCCACCTCTGTCGCATGCATTCCAACCCTGTAGAAAGCATTCCACACCTGTAGAAAGGTATTCCAACCCTGTACAAAGGTATTCCAACTCTGTCGAAAGCATTCCATCCCTGTAGAAAGCATTCCGCAACTGTACAAAGGTATTCCAACTCTGTCGAAAGCATTCCAACTCTGTAGGAAGCATTCCAACCCTATAGAAAGCATTCCAACCCTGCACAAAGGTATTCCACCTCTGTCGAAAGCATTCCAACCCTGTAGAAAGCATTCCAATCCTGTACAAGGGTATTCCTACTCTGTCGAAAGCATTCCAACAATATAGAAAGCATTCCAACCCTATAGAAAACATTCCAACCCTGTAGAAAGCATTCCAACTCTGTACAAAGGTATTCCACCTCTGTCGAAAGCATTCCAACCATGTACAAAGGTATTCCAACTCTGTCGAAAGCATTCCAACCCTATAGAAAGCATTCCAACCCTATAGAAAGCATTCCAACCATGCACAAAGGTATTCCACCTCTGTCGAACGCATTCCAACCCTGTACAAGGGTATTCCAACACTGTCGAAAGCATTCCAACCCTATAGAAAGCATTCCAACTCTGTACAATGGTATTCCAACTCTGTCGAAAGCATTCCAATCCTATAGAAAGCATTCCAACCCTGTAGAAAGCATTCCAACTCTGTACAAAGGTATTCCACCTCTGTCGAAAGCATTCCAACCATGTACAAAGGTATTCCAACTCTGTCGAAAGCATTCCAACCCTATAGAAAGCATTCCAACCCTATAGAAAGCATTCCAACCATGCACAAAGGTATTCCACCTCTGTCGAACGCATTCCAACCCTGTACAAGGGTATTCCAACACTGTCGAAAGCATTCCAACCCTGTAGAAAGCATTCCAACCCTGTACAACGGTATTCCAACTCTGACGAAAGCTTTCCAACCCTGTAGAAAGCATTCCAACCATGTAGAAAGCATTCCAACCCTGTGCAAAGTTATTACAACTCTGTAGAAAGCATTGCAACCCTGTTGAAAGCATTCCAACTCTGTACAAAGGTATTCCAACTCTGTAGAAAGCACTCCAACCCTGTAGAAAGCATTCCAACCCAGTACATATCATTACAACTATGCGCAAAGGTATTCCAACTCTGCGCAAAGGTATTCCAACTCTGTCGCAAGCATTCCAACCCTGTAGAAAGCATTCCACACCTGTACAATGGTATTCCAACTCTGTCGAAAGCTTTCCAACATTGTAGAATGCACTCCAACCCTGTAGAAAGCATTCCAACCCTGTAGAAAGCATTCCACCTCTGTACAAAGTTATTCCAAATCTGTCGAAAGCATTCCAACACTGTAGGACGCATTCCAACACTGTAGCAAGCATTCCAACCCTGTACAAGGGTATTCCAACTATGTCGAAAGCATTCCAACCCTATAGAAAGCATTCCACACCTCTAGAACGGTATTCCAACTTTGTCGAAAGCATTCCAACCCTGTAGAAAGCATTCCAACCCTGTACAACGGTATTCCAACTCTGACGAAAGCTTTCCAACCCTGTAGAAAGCACTCCAACCCTGTAGAATGCATTCCAACCCAGTACATATCATTACAACTATGCGCAAAGGTATTCCAACTCTGCGCAAAGGTATTCCAACTCTGTCGCAAGCATTCCAACTCCGTAGGAAGCATTCCAATCGTGTAGAAAGCATTCCAACCCTGTAGAAAGCATTCCAACTCCGTTCAACGGTATTCCAACTCTGTCGAAAGCAATCCAACCCTATAGAAAGCATTCCAACTCTGTACAAAGGTATTCCACCTCTGTCGCATGCATTCCAACCCTGTAGAAAGCATTCCACACCTGTAGAAAGGTATTCCAACCCTGTACAAAGGTATTCCAACTCTGTCGAAAGCATTCCAACAATATAGAAAGCATTCCAACCCTATAGAAAGCATTCCAACCCTGCACAAAGGTATTCCACCTCTGTCGAAAGCATTCCAACACTGTAGAAAGCATTCCAACTCTGTACAAGAGTATTCCAACACTGTCGAAAGCATTCCAACCCTATAGAAAGCATTCCAACCCTGTACAAAGGTATTCCAACTCTGTCGAAAGCATTCCAACCCTATTGAAAGCATTCCAACCCTATAGAAAGCATTCCAACCATGCACAAAGGTATTCCACCTCTGTCGAAAGCATTCCAACCCTGTACAAGGGTATTCCAACACTGTCGAAAGCATTCCAACCCTATAGAAAGCATTCCAACCCTATAGAAAGCATTCCAACCCTGTACAAAGGTATTCCACCTCTGTCGAAAGCATTCCAACCCTATAGAAAGCATTCCAACCCTATAGAAAGCATTCCAACCATGCACAAAGGTATTCCACCTCTGTCGAACGCATTCCAACCCTGTACAAGGGTATTCCAACACTGTCGAAAGCATTCCAACCCTGTAGAAAGCATTCCAACCCTGTACATCGGTATTCCAACTCTGACGAAAGCTTTCCAACCCTGTAGAAAGCATTCCAACCATGTAGAAAGCATTCCAACCCTGTGCAAAGTTATAACAACTCTGTAGAAAGCATTGCAACCCTGTCGAAAGCATTCCAACTCTGTACAAAGGTATTCCAACTCTGTAGAAAGCACTCCAACCCTGTAGAAAGCATTCCAACCCAGTACATATCATTACAACTATGCGCAAAGGTATTCCAACTCTGCGCAAAGGTATTCCAACTCTGTCGCAAGCATTCCAACCCTGTAGAAAGCATTCCACACCTGTACAATGGTATTCCAACTCTGTCGAAAGCTTTCCAACATTGTAGAATGCACTCCAACCCTGTAGAAAGCATTCCAACCCTGTAGAAAGCATTCCACCTCTGTACAAAGTTATTCCAAATCTGTCGAAAGCATTCCAACACTGTAGGACGCATTCCAACACTGTAGCAAGCATTCCAACCCTGTACAAGGGTATTCCAACTATGTCGAAAGCATTCCAACCCTATAGAAAGCATTCCACACCTGTAGAACGGTATTCCAACTTTGTCGAAAGCATTCCAACCCTGTAGAAAGCATTCCAACCCTGTACAACGGTATTCCAACTCTGACGAAAGCATTCCAACTCCGTAGGAAGCATTCCAATCGTGTAGAAAGCATTCCAACCCTGTAGAAAGCATTCCAACTCCGTTCAACGGTATTCCAACTCTGTCGAAAGCAATCCAACCCTATAGAAAGCATTCCAACTATGTACAAAGGTATTCCACCTCTGTCGCATGCATTCCAACCCTGTAGAAAGCATTCCACACCTGTAGAAAGGTATTCCAACCCTGTACAAAGGTATTCCAACTCTGTCGAAAGCATTCCATCCCTGTAGAAAGCATTCCGCAACTGTACAAAGGTATTCCAACACTGTCGAAAGCATTCCAACTCTGTCGGATGCATTCCAACCCTGTAGAAAGCATTCCAACTCTGTACAATGGTATTCCAACTCTGTCGAAAGCATTCCAATCCTATAGAAAGCATTCCAACCCTGTAGAAAGCATTCCAACTCTGTACAAAGGTATTCCACCTCTGTCGAAAGCATTCCAACCATGTACAAAGGTATTCCAACTCTGTCGAAAGCATTCCAACAATATTGAAAGCATTCCAACCCTATAGAAAGCATTCCAACCCTGCACAAAGGTATTCGACCTCTGTCGAAAGCATTCCAACCCTGTAGAAAGCATTCCAACCCTGTACAAGGGTATTCCAACACTGTCGAAAGCATTCCAACCCTATAGAAAGCATTCCAACCCTGTACAAAGGTATTCCACCTCTGTCGAAAGCATTCCAACCCTGTACAAGGGTATTCCAACACTGTCGAAAGCATTCCAACCCTGTAGAGTCATTCCAACCCTGTACAACGGTATTCCAACTCTGTCGAAAGCATTCCAACAATATAGAAAGCATTCCAACCCTATAGAAATCATTCCAACTCTGTACAAAGGTATTCCACCTCTGTCGAAAGCATTCCAACCATGTACAAAGGTATTCCAACTCTGTCGAAAGCATTCCAACAATATAGAAAGCATTCCAACCCTATAGAAAGCATTCCAACCCTGCACAAAGGTATTCCACCTCTGTCGAAAGCATTCCAACCCTGTAGAAAGCATTCCAACCCTGTACAAGGGTATTCCAACTCTGTCGAAAGCATTCCAACAATATAGAAAGCATTCCAACCCTATAGAAAACATTCCAACCCTGCACAAAGGTATTCCAACCCTGTAGAAAGCATTCCAACTTCTGTACAAGGGTATTCCAACACTGTCGAAAGCATTCCAACCCTATAGAAAGCATTCCAACTCTGTACAATGGTATTCCAACTCTGTCGAAAGCATTCCAATCCTATAGAAAGCATTCCAACCCTGTAGAAAGCATTCCAACTCTGTACAAAGGTATTCCACCTCTGTCGAAAGCATTCCAACCATGTACAAAGGTATTCCAACTCTGTCGAAAGTATTCCAACCCTATAGAAAGCATTCCAACCCTATAGAAAGCATTCCAACCATGCACAAAGGTATTCCACCTCTGTCGAACGCATTCCAACCCTGTACAAGGGTATTCCAACACTGTCGAAAGCATTCCAACCCTGTAGAAAGCATTCCACCTCTGTACAAAGTTATTCCAAATCTGTCGAAAGCATTCCAACACTGTAGGACGCATTCCAACACTGTAGCAAGCATTCCAACCCTGTACAAGGGTATTCCAACTATGTCGAAAGCATTCCAACCCTATAGAAAGCATTCCACACCTCTAGAACGGTATTCCAACTTTGTCGAAAGCATTCCAACCCTGTAGAAAGCATTCCAACCCTGTACAACGGTATTCCAACTCTGACGAAAGCTTTCCAACCCTGTAGAAAGCACTCCAACCCTGTAGAATGCATTCCAACCCAGTACATATCATTACAACTATGCGCAAAGGTATTCCAACTCTGCGCAAAGGTATTCCAACTCTGTCGCAAGCATTCCAACTCCGTAGGAAGCATTCCAATCGTGTAGAAAGCATTCCAACCCTGTAGAAAGCATTCCAACTCCGTTCAACGGTATTCCAACTCTGTCGAAAGCAATCCAACCCTATAGAAAGCATTCCAACTCTGTACAAAGGTATTCCACCTCTGTCGCATGCATTCCAACCCTGTAGAAAGCATTCCACACCTGTAGAAAGGTATTCCAACCCTGTACAAAGGTATTCCAACTCTGTCGAAAGCATTCCAACAATATAGAAAGCATTCCAACCCTATAGAAAGCATTCCAACCCTGCACAAAGGTATTCCACCTCTGTCGAAAGCATTCCAACACTGTAGAAAGCATTCCAACTCTGTACAAGAGTATTCCAACACTGTCGAAAGCATTCCAACCCTATAGAAAGCATTCCAACCCTGTACAAAGGTATTCCAACTCTGTCGAAAGCATTCCAACCCTATTGAAAGCATTCCAACCCTATAGAAAGCATTCCAACCATGCACAAAGGTATTCCACCTCTGTCGAAAGCATTCCAACCCTGTACAAGGGTATTCCAACACTGTCGAAAGCATTCCAACCCTATAGAAAGCATTCCAACCCTATAGAAAGCATTCCAACCCTGTACAAAGGTATTCCACCTCTGTCGAAAGCATTCCAACCCTATAGAAAGCATTCCAACCCTATAGAAAGCATTCCAACCATGCACAAAGGTATTCCACCTCTGTCGAACGCATTCCAACCCTGTACAAGGGTATTCCAACACTGTCGAAAGCATTCCAACCCTGTAGAAAGCATTCCAACCCTGTACATCGGTATTCCAACTCTGACGAAAGCTTTCCAACCCTGTAGAAAGCATTCCAACCATGTAGAAAGCATTCCAACCCTGTGCAAAGTTATAACAACTCTGTAGAAAGCATTGCAACCCTGTCGAAAGCATTCCAACTCTGTACAAAGGTATTCCAACTCTGTAGAAAGCACTCCAACCCTGTAGAAAGCATTCCAACCCAGTACATATCATTACAACTATGCGCAAAGGTATTCCAACTCTGCGCAAAGGTATTCCAACTCTGTCGCAAGCATTCCAACCCTGTAGAAAGCATTCCACACCTGTACAATGGTATTCCAACTCTGTCGAAAGCTTTCCAACATTGTAGAATGCACTCCAACCCTGTAGAAAGCATTCCAACCCTGTAGAAAGCATTCCACCTCTGTACAAAGTTATTCCAAATCTGTCGAAAGCATTCCAACACTGTAGGACGCATTCCAACACTGTAGCAAGCATTCCAACCCTGTACAAGGGTATTCCAACTATGTCGAAAGCATTCCAACCCTATAGAAAGCATTCCACACCTGTAGAACGGTATTCCAACTTTGTCGAAAGCATTCCAACCCTGTAGAAAGCATTCCAACCCTGTACAACGGTATTCCAACTCTGACGAAAGCATTCCAACTCCGTAGGAAGCATTCCAATCGTGTAGAAAGCATTCCAACCCTGTAGAAAGCATTCCAACTCCGTTCAACGGTATTCCAACTCTGTCGAAAGCAATCCAACCCTATAGAAAGCATTCCAACTATGTACAAAGGTATTCCACCTCTGTCGCATGCATTCCAACCCTGTAGAAAGCATTCCACACCTGTAGAAAGGTATTCCAACCCTGTACAAAGGTATTCCAACTCTGTCGAAAGCATTCCATCCCTGTAGAAAGCATTCCGCAACTGTACAAAGGTATTCCAACACTGTCGAAAGCATTCCAACTCTGTCGGATGCATTCCAACCCTGTAGAAAGCATTCCAACTCTGTACAATGGTATTCCAACTCTGTCGAAAGCATTCCAATCCTATAGAAAGCATTCCAACCCTGTAGAAAGCATTCCAACTCTGTACAAAGGTATTCCACCTCTGTCGAAAGCATTCCAACCATGTACAAAGGTATTCCAACTCTGTCGAAAGCATTCCAACAATATTGAAAGCATTCCAACCCTATAGAAAGCATTCCAACCCTGCACAAAGGTATTCGACCTCTGTCGAAAGCATTCCAACCCTGTAGAAAGCATTCCAACCCTGTACAAGGGTATTCCAACACTGTCGAAAGCATTCCAACCCTATAGAAAGCATTCCAACCCTGTACAAAGGTATTCCACCTCTGTCGAAAGCATTCCAACCCTGTACAAGGGTATTCCAACACTGTCGAAAGCATTCCAACCCTGTAGAGTCATTCCAACCCTGTACAACGGTATTCCAACTCTGTCGAAAGCATTCCAACAATATAGAAAGCATTCCAACCCTATAGAAATCATTCCAACTCTGTACAAAGGTATTCCACCTCTGTCGAAAGCATTCCAACCATGTACAAAGGTATTCCAACTCTGTCGAAAGCATTCCAACAATATAGAAAGCATTCCAACCCTATAGAAAGCATTCCAACCCTGCACAAAGGTATTCCACCTCTGTCGAAAGCATTCCAACCCTGTAGAAAGCATTCCAACCCTGTACAAGGGTATTCCAACTCTGTCGAAAGCATTCCAACAATATAGAAAGCATTCCAACCCTATAGAAAACATTCCAACCCTGCACAAAGGTATTCCAACCCTGTAGAAAGCATTCCAACTTCTGTACAAGGGTATTCCAACACTGTCGAAAGCATTCCAACCCTATAGAAAGCATTCCAACTCTGTACAATGGTATTCCAACTCTGTCGAAAGCATTCCAATCCTATAGAAAGCATTCCAACCCTGTAGAAAGCATTCCAACTCTGTACAAAGGTATTCCACCTCTGTCGAAAGCATTCCAACCATGTACAAAGGTATTCCAACTCTGTCGAAAGTATTCCAACCCTATAGAAAGCATTCCAACCCTATAGAAAGCATTCCAACCATGCACAAAGGTATTCCACCTCTGTCGAACGCATTCCAACCCTGTACAAGGGTATTCCAACACTGTCGAAAGCATTCCAACCCTGTAGAAAGCATTCCAACCCTGTACAACGGTATTCCAACTCTGACGAAAGCTTTCCAACCCTGTAGAAAGCATTCCAACCATGTAGAAAGCATTCCAACCCTGTGCAAAGTTATTACAACTCTGTAGAAAGCATTGCAACCCTGTCGAAAGCATTCCAACTCTGCACAAAGGTATTCCAACTCTGTAGAAAGCACTCCAACCCTGTAGAAAGCATTCCAACCCAGTACATATCATTACAACTATGCGCAAAGGTATTCCAACTCTGCGCAAAGGTATTCCAACTCTGTCGCAAGCATTCCAACCCTGTAGAAAGCATTCCACACCTGTACAATGGTATTCCAACTCTGTCGAAAGCTTTCCAACATTGTAGAATGCACTCGAACCCTGTAGAAAGCATTCCAACCCTGTAGAAAGCATTCCAACCCTGCACAAAGGTATTCCACCTCTGTCGAAAGCATTCCAACCCTGTAGAAAGCATTCCAACCCTGTACAAGGGTATTCCAACTCTGTCGAAAGCATTCCAACAATATAGAAAGCATTCCAACCCTATAGAAAACATTCCAACCCTGCACAAAGGTATTCCAACCCTGTAGAAAGCATTCCAACCCTGTACAAGGGTATTCCAACACTGTCGAAAGCATTCCAACCCTATAGAAAGCATTCCAACTCTGTACAATGGTATTCCAACTCTGTCGAAAGCATTCCAATCCTATAGAAAGCATTCCAACCCTGTAGAAAGCATTCCAACTCTGTACAAAGGTATTCCACCTCTGTCGAAAGCATTCCAACCATGTACAAAGGTATTCCAACTCTGTCGAAAGTATTCCAACCCTATAGAAAGCATTCCAACCCTATAGAAAGCATTCCAACTCTGCACAAAGGTATTCCAACTCTGTAGAAAGCACTCCAACCCTGTAGAAAGCATTCCAACCCAGTACATATCATTACAACTATGCGCAAAGGTATTCCAACTCTGCGCAAAGGTATTCCAACTCTGTCGCAAGCATTCCAACCCTGTAGAAAGCATTCCACACCTGTACAAAGTTATTCCAAATCTGTCGAAAGCATTCCAACACTGTAGGACGCATTCCAACACTGTAGCAAGCATTCCAACCCTGTACAAGGGTATTCCAACTATGTCGAAAGCATTCCAACCCTATAGAAAGCATTCCACACCTGTAGAACGGTATTCCAACTTTGTCGAAAGCATTCCAACCCTGTAGAAAGCATTCCAACCCTGTACAACGGTATTCCAACTCTGACGAAAGCATTCCAACTCCGTAGGAAGCATTCCAATCGTGTAGAAAGCATTCCAACCCTGTAGAAAGCATTCCAACTCCGTTCAACGGTATTCCAACTCTGTCGAAAGCAATCCAACCCTATAGAAAGCATTCCAACTATGTACAAAGGTATTCCACCTCTGTCGCATGCATTCCAACCCTGTAGAAAGCATTCCACACCTGTAGAAAGGTATTCCAACCCTGTACAAAGGTATTCCAACTCTGTCGAAAGCATTGCATCCCTGTAGAAAGCATTCCGCAACTGTACAAAGGTATTCCAACACTGTCGAAAGCATTCCAACTCTGTCGGATGCATTCCAACCCTGTAGAAAGCATTCCAACTCTGTACAATGGTATTCCAACTCTGTCGAAAGCATTCCAATCCTATAGAAAGCATACCAACCCTGTAGAAAGCATTCCAACTCTGTACAAAGGTATTCCACCTCTGTCGAAAGCATTCCAACCATGTACAAAGGTATTCCAACTCTGTCGAAAGCATTCCAACAATATTGAAAGCATTCCAACCCTATAGAAAGCATTCCAACCCTGCACAAAGGTATTCCACCTCTGTCGAAAGCATTCCAACCCTGTAGAAAGCATTCCAACCCTGTACAAGGGTATTCCAACACTGTCGAAAGCATTCCAACCCTATAGAAAGCATTCCAACCCTGTACAAAGGTATTCCACCTCTGTCGAAAGCATTCCAACCCTGTACAAGGGTATTCCAACACTGTCGAAAGCATTCCAACCCTGTAGAAAGCATTCCAACCATGTACAACGGTATTCCAACTCTGTCGAAAGTATTCCAACAATATAGAAAGCATTCTAACCCTATAGAAATCATTCCAACTCTGTACAAAGGTATTCCACCTCTGTCGAAAGCATTCCAACCATGTACAAAGGTATTCCAACTCTGTCGAAAGCATTCCAACAATATAGAAAGCATTCCAACCCTATAGAAAGCATTCCAACCCTGCACAAAGGTATTCCACCTCTGTCGAAAGCATTCCAACCCTGTAGAAAGCATTCCAACCCTGTACAAGGGTATTCCAACTCTGTCGAAAGCATTCCAACCCTGTAGAAAGCATTCCAACCCTGTACAAGGGTATTCCAACACTGTCGAAAGCATTCCAACCCTATAGAAAGCATTCCAACCCTGTACAAAGGTATTCCACCTCTGTCGAAAGCATTGCAACCATGTACAAAGGTATTCCAACTCTGTCGAAAGCATTCCAACCCTATAGAAAGCATTCCAACCCTATAGAAAGCATTCCAACCCTGCACAAAGGTATTCCACCTCTGTCGAAAGCATTCCAACCCTATAGAAAGCATTCCAACCCTATAGAAAGCATTCCAACCATATAGAAAGCATTTCAACCCTGCACAAAGGTATTCCACCTCTGTCGAAAGCATTCCAACCCTGTAGAAAGCATTCCAACCCTGTACAAGGGTATTCCAACACTGTCGAAAGCATTCCAACCCTATAGAAAGCATTCCAACCCTATAGAAAGCATTCCAACCCTGCACAAAGGTATTCCACCTCTGTCGAAAGCACTCCAACACTGTAGAAAGCACTCCAACTCTGTACAAAGGTATTCCACCTCTGTCGAAAGCATTCCAACCCTGTAGAAAGCTTTCCAACCCTGTACAAGGGTATTCCAACACTGTCGAAAGCATTCCAACCCTATAGAAAGCATTCCAACCCTGTAGAAAGCATTCCAACCCTGTTCAAGGGTATTCCAACACTGTCGAAAGCATTCCAACCCTATAGAAAGCATTCCAACCCTATAGAAAGCATTCCAACCCTGCACAAAGGTATTCCACCTCTGTCGAAAGCATTCCAACCCTATAGAATGCATTCCAACCCTATAGAAAGCATTCCAACCCTGCACAAAGGTATTCCACCTCTGTCGAAAGCATTCCAACCCTGTAGAAAGCATTCCAACCCTGTACAAAGGTATTCCACCTCTGTCGAAAGCATTCCAACCATGTACAAAGGTATTCCAACTCTGTCGAAAGCATTCCAACCCTATAGAAAGCATTCCAACCCTATAGAAAGCATTCCAACCCTGCACAAAGGTATTCCACCTCTGTCGAAAGCATTCCAACCCTGTACAAAGCACTCCAACTCTGTACAAAGGTATTCCACCTCTGTCGAATGCATTCCAACCCTGTAGAAAGCATTCCAACCCTGTACAAGGGTATTCCAGCACTGTCGAAAGCATTCCAACCCTATAGAAAGCATTCCAACCCTATAGAAAGCATTCCAACCCTGTACAAAGGTATTCCACCTCTGTCGAAAGCATTCCAACCATGTACAAAGGTATTCCAACTCTGTCGAAAGCATTCCAACCCTATAGAAAGCATTCCAACCCTGCACAAAGGTATTCCACCTCTGTCGAAAGCATTCCAACCGTGTAGAAAGTACTCCAACTCTGTACAAAGGTATTCCACCTCTGTCGCATGCATTCCAACCCTGTAGAAAGCATTCCACACCTGTAGAAAGGTATTCCAACCCTGTACAAAGGTATTCCAACTCTGTCGAAAGCATTCCATCCCTGTAGAAAGCATTCCGCAACTGTACAAAGGTATTCCAACTCTGTCGAAAGCATTCCAACCCTATAGAAAGCATTCCAACCCTGTACAAGGGTATTCCAACTATGTCGAAAGCATTCCAACCCTATAGAAAGCATTCCAACCCTGTACAACGGTATTCCAACTCTGACGAAAGCATTCCAACCCTATAGAAAGCATTCCACACCTGTAGAGAGGTATTCCAACTCTGTCGAAAGCATTCCAACCCTGTACAAAGGTATTCCAACTCTGTCGAAAGCATTCCAACCCTATAGAAAGCATTCCAACCCTGTACAAGGGTATTCCAACTATGTCGAAAGCATTCCGACCCTATAGAAAGCATTCCACACCTGTAGAAAGGTATTCCAACTCTGTACAAAGGTATTCCAACTCTGTAGAAAGCACTCCAACCCTGTAGAAAGCATTCCAACCCAGTACATATCATTACAACTATGCGCAAAGGTATTCCAACTCTGCGCAAAGGTATTCCAACTCTGTCGCAAGCATTCCAACCCTGTAGAAAGCATTCCACACCTGTACAATGGTATTCCAACTCTGTCGAAAGCATTCCAACTCTGTAGGAAGCATTCCAAATCTGTACAACGGTATTCCAACTCTGACGAAAGCATTCCAACCCTATAGAAAGCATTCCACACCTGTAGAGAGGTATTCCAACACTGTCGAAAGCATTCCAACCCTGTACAAAGGTATTCCAACTCTGTCGAAAGCATTCCAACCCTATAGAAAGCAATCCAAACCTGTACAAGGGTATTCCAACTATGTCGAAAGCATTCCAACCCTATAGAAAGCATTCCACACCTGTAGAACGGTATTCCAACTTTGTCGAAAGCATTCCAACCCTGTACAAAGGTATTCCAACTCTGTCGAAAGCATTCCAACCCTATAGAAAGCATTCCAACCCTGTAGAAAGCATTCCAACCCTGTACAAGGGTATTCCAACACTGTCGAAAGCATTCCAACCCTATAGAAAGCATTCCAACCCTATAGAAAGCATTCCAACCCTGTACAAAGGTATTCCACCTCTGTCGAAAGCATTCCAACCATGTACAAAGGTATTCCAACTCTGTCGAAAGCATTCCAACCCTATAGAAAGCATTCCAATCCTGCACAAAGGTATTCCACCTCTGTCGAAAGCATTCCAACCGTGTAGAAAGCACTCCAACTCTGTACAAAGGTATTCCACCTCTGTCGCATGCATTCCAACCCTGTAGAAAGCATTCCACACCTGTAGAAAGGTATTCCAACCCTGTACAAAGGTATTCCAACTCTGTCGAAAGCATTCCATTCCCGTCGAAAGCATTCCAATCCCGTCGAAAGCGTTCCAATTCCGTCGAAAGCATTGCAATCCGGTCGAAAGCATTCCAATCCTGTAGAAAGCATTTCAATCCTGTAGATAGCATTCCAACCCTGTACAAGGGTATTCCAACTATGTCGAAAGCATTCCAACCCTATAGAAAGCATTCCAACCCTGTACAACGGTATTCCAACTCTCACGAAAGCTTTCCAACCCTGTAGAAAGCATTCCAACCATGTAGAAAGCATTCCAACCCTGTGCAAAGGTATTACAACTCTGTAGAAAGCATTGCAACCCTGTGTAAAGCATTCCAACTCTGTACAAAGGTATTCCAACTCTGTAGAAAGCTCTCCAACCCTGTAAAAAGCATTCCAACCCCGTAGAAAGCATTCCACCTCTGTACAAAGTTATTCCAACTCTGTCGAAAGCATTCCAACCCTGTAGGACCCATTCCAACACTGTAGGAAGCATTCCAACCCTGTAGAATGAATTCCAACCCTGTACATAACATTCTAACTCTGTACAAAGGTATTCCAACTCTGTCGAAAGCATTCCAACTCCGTAGGAAGCATTCCAATCGTGTAGAAAGCATTCCAACCCTGTAGAAAGCATTCCAACTCTCTACAACGGTATTCCAACTCTGTCGAAAGCATTCCAACCCAGTAGAAAGCATTCCAACCCTGTACAACGGTATTCCAACTCTGACGAAAGCTTTCCAACCCTGTAGAAAGCATTCCAACCATGTAGAATGCATTCCAACCCTGTGCAAAGTTATTACAACTCTGTAGAAAGCATTGCAACTCTGTCGAAAGCATTCCAACTCCGTAGGAAGCCTTCCAATCGTGTAGAAAGCATTCCAACCCTGTAGAAAGCATTCCAACTCTGTACAACGGTATCCCAACTCTGTCGAAAGCATTCCAACCCTGTAGAAAGCATTCCAACCCTGTACAACGGTATTCCAACTCTGACGAAAGCTTTCCATCCCTGTAGAAAGCATTCCAACCATGTAGAATGCATTCCAACCCTGTGCAAAGTTATTACAACTCTGTAGAAAGCATTGCAACCCTGTCGAAAGCATTCCAACTCTGTACAAAGGTATTCCAACTCTGTAGCAAGCACTCCAACCCTGTAGAAAGCATTCCAACCCAGTACATATCATTACAACTATGCGCAAAGGTATTCCAACTCTGCGCAAAGGTATTCCAACTCTGTCGAAAGCATTCCAACCCTGTAGAAAGCATTCCAACCCTGTACAACGGTATTCCAACTCTGACGAAAGCATTCCAACCCTATAGAAAGCATTCCAACCCTATAGAAAGCATTCCAACCCTGCACAAAGGTATTCCACCTCTGTCGAAAGCATTCCAACCCTATAGAAAGCATTCCAACCCTATAGAAAGCATTCCAACCCTGCACAAAGGTATTCCACCTCTGTCGAAAGCATTCCAACCCTGTAGAAAGCATTCCAACCCTGTACAAAGGTATTCCACCTCTGTCGAAAGCATTCCAACCATGTACAAAGGTATTCCAACGCTGTCGAAAGCATTCCAACCCTATAGAAAGCATTCCAACCCTATAGAAACCATTCCAACCCTGCACAAAGGTATTCCACCTCTGTCGAAAGCATTCCAACCCTGTAGAAAGCACTTCAACTCTGTACAAAGGTATTCCACCTCTGTCGAAAGCATTCCAACCCTGTAGAAAGCATTCCAACCATGTACAAGGGTATTCCAACACTGTCGAAAGCATTCCAACCCTATAGAAAGCATTCCAACCCTATAGAAAGCATTCCAACCCTGCACAAAGGTATTCCACCTCTGTCGAAAGCATTCCAACCATGTACAAAGGTATTCCAACTCTGTCGAAAGTATTCCAACCCTATAGAAAGCATTCCAACCCTGCACAAAGGCATTCCACCTCTGTCGAAAGCATTCCAACCGTGTAGAAAGCACTCCAACTCTGTACAAAGGTATTCCACCTCTGTCGCATGCATTCCAACCCTGTAGAAAGCATTCCACACCTGTAGAAAGGTATTCCAACCCTGTACAAAGGTATTCCAACTCTGTCGAAAGCATTCCATCCCTGTAGAAAGCATTCCGCAACTGTACAAAGGTATTCCAACTCTGTCGAAAGCATTCCACCTCTGTAGGAAGCATTCCAACCCTGTAGAAAGCATTCCAACTCTGTACAATGGTATTCCAACTCTGTCGAAAGCATTCCAACCCTATAGAAAGCATTCCAACCCTGTACAATGGTATTCCAACTCTGACGAAAGCATTCCAACCCTATAGAAAGCATTCCACACCTGTAGAGAGGTATTCCAACTCTGTCGAAAGCATTCCAACCCTGTACAAAGGTATTCCAACTCTGTCGAAAGCATTCCAACCCTATAGAAAGCATTCCAACCCTGTACAAGGGTATTCCAACTATGTCGAAAGCATTCCAACCCTATAGAAAGCATTCCACACCTGTAGAAAGGTATTCCAACTTTGTCGAAAGCATTCCAACCCTGTAGAAAGCATTCCAACCCTGTACAACGTTATTCCAACTCTGACGAAAGCTTTCCAACCCTGTGGAAAGCATTCCAACCATATAGCAAGCATTCCAACCCTGTGCAAAGGTATTACAACTGTGTAAAAAGCATTGCAACCCTGTCGAAAGCATTCCAACTCTGTACAAAGGTATTCCAACTCTGTAGAAAGCACTCCAACCCTGTAGAAAGCATTCCAACCCAGTACATATCATTACAACTATGCGCAAAGGTATTCCAACTCTGCGCAAAGGTATTCCAACTCTGTCGCAAGCTTTCCAACCCTGTAGAAAGCATTCCACACCTGTACAATGGTATTCCAACTCTGTCGTAAGCATTCCCACTCTGTAGGAAGCATTCCAACCCTGTACAACGGTATTCCAACTCTGTCGAAAGCTTTCCAACACTGTAGAAAGCACTCCAACCCTGTAGAAAGCATTCCAACTCTGTACAAAGGTATTCCAACTCTGTAGAAAGCACTCCAACCCTGTAGAAAGCATTCCAACCCAGTACATATCATTACAACTATGCGCAAAGGTATTCCAACTCTGCGCAAAGGGATTCCAACTCTGTCGCAAGCATTCCAACCCTGTAGAAAGAATTCCACACCTGTACAATGGTATTCCAACTCTGTCGAAAGCATTCCAACTCTGTAGGAAGCATTCCAAATCTGTACAACGGTATTCCAACTCTGACGAAAGCATTCCAACCCTATAGAAAGCATTCCACACCTGTAGAGAGGTATTCCAACACTGTCGAAAGCATTCCAAAGCTGTACAAAGGTATTCCAACTCTGTCGAAAGCATTCCAACCCTATAGAAAGCAATCCAACCCTGTACAAGGGTATTCCAACTATGTCGAAAGCATTCCAACCCTATAGAAAGCATTCCACACCTGTAGAACGGTATTCCAACTTTGTCGAAAGCATTCCAACCCTGTACAAAGGTATTCCAACTCTGTCGAAAGCATTCCAACCCTATAGAAAGCATTCCAACCCTGTAGAAAGCATTCCAACCCTGTACAAGGTTATTCCAACACTGGATAAAGCATTCCAACCCTATAGAAAGCATTCCAACCCTATAGAAAGCATTCCAACCCTGTAGAAAGCATTTCAATCCTGTAGATAGCATTCCAACCCTGTACAAGGGTATTCGAACTATGTCGAAAGCATTCCAACCCTATAGAAAGCATTCCAACCCTGTACAAGGGTATTCCAACTATGTCGAAAGCATTCCCACCCTATAGAAAGCATTCCACACCTGTAGAAGGGTATTCCAACTTTGTCGAAAGCATTCCAACCCTGTAGAAAGCATTCCAACCCTGTACAACGGTATTCCAACTCTGACGAAAGCTTTCCAACCCTGTAGAAAGCATTCCAACCATGTAGAAAGCATTCCAACCCTGTGCAAAGGTATTACAACTCTGTAGAAAGCATTGCAACCCTGTCTAAAGCATTCCAACTCTGTACAAAGGTATGCCAACTCTGTAGAAAGCACTCCAACCCTGTAAAAAGCATTCCAACCCTGTAGAAAGCATTCCACCTCTGTACAAAGTTATTCCAACTCTGTCGAAAGCATACCAACCCTATAGGACCCATTCCAACACTGTAGGAAGCATTCCAACCCTGTAGAATGAATTCCAACCCTGTACATAACATTCTAACTCTGTACAAAGGTATTCCAACACTTTCGAAAGCATTCCAACTCCGTAGGAAGCATTCCAATCGTGTAGAAAGCATTCCAACCCTGTAGAAAGCATTCCAACTCTGTACAACGGTATTCCAACTCTGTCGAAAGCATTCCAACCCTGTAGAAAGCATTCCAACCCTGTACAACGGTATTCCAACTCTGACGAAAGCTTTCCAACCCTGTAGAAAGCATTCCAACCATGTAGAATGCATTCCAACCCTGTGCAAAGTTATTACAACTCTGTAGAAAGCATTGCAACCCTGTCGAAAGCATTCCAACTCTGTACAAAGGTATTCCAACTCTGTAGAAAGCACTCCAACCCTGTAGAAAGCATTCCAACCCAGTACATATCATTAGAACTATGCGCAAAGGTATTCCAACACTGCGCAAAGGTATTCCAACTCTGTCGCAAGCATTCCAACCCTGTAGAAAGCATTCCACACCTGTACAATGGTATTCCAACTCTGTCGAAAGCTTTCCAACACTGCAGAAAGCACTCCAACCCTGTAGAAAGCATTCCAACCCTGTGCAAAGGTATTACAACTGTGTAAAAAGCATTGCAACCCTGTCGAAAGCATTCCAACTCTGTACAAAGGTATTCCAACTCTGTAGAAAGCACTCCAACCCTGTAGAAAGCATTCCAACCCAGTACATATCATTACAACTATGCGCAAAGGTATTCCAACTCTGCGCAAAGGTATTCCAACTCTGTCGCAAGCTTTCCAACCCTGTAGAAAGCATTCCACACCTGTACAATGGTATTCCAACTCTGTCGAAAGCATTCCCACTCTGTAGGAAGCATTCCAACCCTGTACAACGGTATTCCAACTCTGTCGAAAGCTTTCCAACACTGTAGAAAGCACTCCAACCCTGTAGAAAGCATTCCAACTCTGTACAAAGGTATTCCAACTCTGTAGAAAGCACTCCAACCCTGTAGAAAGCATTCCAACCCAGTACATATCATTACAACTATGCGCAAAGGTATTCCAACTCTGCGCAAAGGGATTCCAACTCTGTCGCAAGCATTCCAACCCTGTAGAAAGCATTCCACACCTGTACAATGGTATTCCAACTCTGTCGAAAGCATTCCAACTCTGTAGGAAGCATTCCAAATCTGTACAACGGTATTCCAACTCTGACGAAAGCATTCCAACCCTATAGAAAGCATTCCACACCTGTAGAGAGGTATTCCAACACTGTCGAAAGCATTCCAACCCTGTACAAAGGTATTCCAACTCTGTCGAAAGCATTCCAACCCTATAGAAAGCAATCCAACCCTGTACAAGGGTATTCCAAATATGTCGAAAGCATTCCAACCCTATAGAAAGCATTCCACACCTGTAGAACGGTATTCCAACTTTGTCGAAAGCATTCCAACCCTGTACAAAGGTATTCCAACACTGTCGAAAGCATTCCAACCCTATAGAAAGCATTCCAACCCTGTAGAAAGCATTCCAACCCTGTACAAGGTTATTCCAACACTGGATAAAGCATTCCAACCCTATAGAAAGCATTCCAACCCTATAGAAAGCATTCCAACCCTGTACAAAGGTATTCCACCTCTGTCGAAAGCATTCCAACCATGTACAAAGGTATTCCGACTCTGTCGAAAGCATTCCAACCCTATAGAAAGCATTCCAACCCTGCACAAAGGTATTCCAACTCTGTCGAAAGCATTCCAACCCTATAGAAAGCATTCCAACCCTGTAGAAAGCATTTCAATCCTGTAGATAGCATTCCAACCCTGTACAAGGGTATTCGAACTATGTCGAAAGCATTCCAACCCTATAGAAAGCATTCCAACCCTGTACAAGGGTATTCCAACTATGTCGAAAGCATTCCCACCCTATAGAAAGCATTCCACACCTGTAGAAGGGTATTCCAACTTTGTCGAAAGCATTCCAACCCTGTAGAAAGCATTCCAACCCTGTACAACGGTATTCCAACTCTGACGAAAGCTTTCCAACCCTGTAGAAAGCATTCCAACCATGTAGAAAGCATTCCAACCCTGTGCAAAGGTATTACAACTCTGTAGAAAGCATTGCAACCCTGTCTAAAGCATTCCAACTCTGTACAAAGGTTTCCAACTCTGTAGAAAGCACTCCAACCCTGTAAAAAGCATTCCAACCCTGTAGAAAGCATTCCACCTCTGTACAAAGTTATTCCAACTCTGTCGAAAGCATTCCAACCCTATAGGACCCATTCCAACACTGTAGGAAGCATTCCAACCCTGTAGAATGAATTCCAACCCTGTACATAACATTCTAACTCTGTACAAAGGTATTCCAACTCTTTCGAAAGCATTCCAACTCCGTAGGAAGCATTCCAATCGTGTAGAAAGCATTCCAACTCTGTAGAAAGCATTCCAACTCTGTACAACGGTATTCCAACTCTGTCGAAAGCATTCCAACCCTGTAGAAAGCATTCCAACCCTGTACAACGGTATTCCAACTCTGACGAAAGCTTTCCAACCCTGTAGAAAGCATTCCAACCATGTAGAATGCATTCCAACCCTGTGCAAAGTTATTACAACTCTGTAGAAAGCATTGCAACCCTGTCGAAAGCATTCCAACTCTGTACAAAGGTATTCCAACTCTGTAGAAAGCACTCCTACCCTGTAGAAAGCATTCCAACCCAGTACATATCATTAGAACTATGCGCAAAGGTATTCCAACTCTGCGCAAAGGTATTCCAACTCTGTCGCAAGCATTCCAACCCTGTAGAAAGCATTCCACACCTGTACAATGGTATTCCAACTCTGTCGAAAGCTTTCCAACACTGCAGAAAGCACTCCAACCCTGTAGAAAGCATTCCAACCCTGTAGAAAGCATTCCACCTCTGTACAAAGTTATTCCAAATCTGTCGAAAGCATTCCAACCCTGTAGGACGCATTCCAACACTGTAGCAAGCATTCGAACCCTGTACAAGGGTATTCCAACTATGTCGAAAGCATTCCAACCCTATAGAAAGCATTCCACACCTGAAGAACGGTATTCCAACTTTGACGAAAGCATTCCAACCATGTACAAAGGTATTCCACCTCTGTCGAAAGCATTCCAACCCTGTAGAAAGCATTCCAACCCTGTACAACGGTATTCCAACTCTGACGAAAGCTTTCCAACCCTGTAGAAAGCATTCCAACCATGTAGAATGCATTCCAACCCTGTGCAAAGTTATTACAACTCTGTAGAAAGCATTGCAACCCTGTCGAAAGCATTCCAACCCTGCACAAAGGTATTCCACCTCTGTCGAAAGCATTCCAACCGTGTAGAAAGCACTCCAACTCTGTACAAAGGTATTCCACCTCTGCCGCATGCATTCCATCCCTGTAGAAAGCATTCCACACCTGTAGAAAGGTATTCCAACCCTGTACAAAGGTATTCCAACTCTGTCGAAAGCATTCCAGTCCCGTCGAAAGCATTCCAATCCCGTCGAAAGCGTTCCAATCCCGTCGAAAGCATTCCAATCCGGTCGAAAGCATTCCAATCCTGTAGAAAGCATTTCAATCCTGTAGATAGCATTCCAACCCTGTACAAGGGTATTCCAACTATGTCGAAAGCATTCCAACCCTATAGAAAGCATTCCAACCCTGTACAAGGGTATTCCAACTATGTCGAAAGCATTCCAACCCTATAGAAAGCATTCCACACCTGTAGAAAGGTATTCCAACTTTGTCGAAAGCATTCCAACCCTGTAGAAAGCATTCCAACCCTGTACAACGGTATTCCAACTCTGACGAAAGCTTTCCAAACCTGTAGAAAGCATTCCAACCATGTAGAAAGCATTCCAACCCTGTGCAAAGGTATTACAACTCTGTAGAAAGCATTGCAACCCTGTCTAAAGCATTCCAACTCTGTACAAAGGTATTCCAACTCTGTAGAAAGCACTCCAACCCTGTAGAAAGCATTCCAACCCTGTAGAAAGCATTCCACCTCTGTACAAAGTTATTCCAACTCTGTCGAAAGCATTCCAACCCTGTAGGACCCATTCCAACACTGTAGGAAGCATTCCAACCCTGTAGAATGAATTCCAACCCTGTACATAACATTCTAACTCTGTACAAAGGTATTCCAACTCTGTCGAAAGCATTCCAACTCCGTAGGAAGCATTCCAATCGTGTAGAAAGCATTCCAACCCTGTAGAAAGCATTCCAACTCTGTACAACGGTATTCCAGCACTGTCGAAAGCATTCCAACCCTGTAGAAAGCATTCCAACCCTGTACAAGGGTATTCCAACCCTGTAGAAAGCATTCCAACCCTGTACAACGGTATTCCATCTCTGACGAAAGCTTTCCAACCCTGTAGAAAGCACTCCAACCCTGTAGAAAGCATTCCAACCCAGTACATATCATTACAACTATGCGCAAAGGTATTCCAACTCTGCGCAAAGGTATTCCAACACTGTCGCAAGCATTCCAACCCTGTAGAACGCATTCCACACCTGTACAATGGTATTCCAACTCTGTCGAAAGCTTTCCAACACTGTAGAAAGCACTCCAACCCTGTAGAAAGCATTCCAACCCTGTAGAAAGCATTCCACCTCTGTACAAAGTTATTCCAACACTGTCGAAAGCATTCCAACCCTGTACAAAGCTATTCCAACTCTGTCGCAAGCATTCCAACTCTGCAGGAAGCATTCCAACCCTGTACAACGGTATTCCAACTCTGTCGAAAGCTTTCCAACACTGTAGAAAGCACTCCAACCCTGTAGAAAGCATTCCAAACCTGTAGAAAGCATTCCACCTCTGTACAAAGTTATTCCAACTCTGTCGAAAGCATTCCAACCCTGTAGGACGCATTCCAACACTGTAGCAAGCATTCCAACCCTGTAGAATGAATTCCAACCCTGTACATAACATTCTAACTCTGTACAAAGGTATTCCAACTCTGTCGAAAGCATTCCAACTCCGTAGGAAGCATTCCAATCGTGTAGAAAGCATTCCAACCCTGTAGAAAGCATTCCAACTCCGTTCAACGGTATTCCAACTCTGTCGAAAGCACTCCAACCCTATAGAAAGCATTCCAACTCTGTACAAAGGTATTCCACCTCTGTCGCATGCATTCCAACCCTGTAGAAAGCATTCCATACCTGTAGAAAGGTATTCCAACCCTGTACAAAGGTATTCCAACTCTGTCGAAAGCATTCCATCCCTGTAGAAAGCATTCCGCAACTGTACAAAGGTATTCCAACTCTGTCGAAAGCATTCCAACTCTGTAGGAAGCATTCCAACCCTGTAGAAAGCATTCCAACTCTGTACAATGGTATTCCAACTCTGTCGAAAGCATTCCAATCCTATAGAAAGCATTCCAACCCTGTAGAAAGCATTCCAACTCTGTACAAAGGTATTCCACCTCTGTCGAAAGCATTCCAACCCTGCACAAAGTATTCCACCTCTGTCGAAAGCATTCCAACCCTGTAGAAAGCATTCCAACCCTGTACAAGGGTATTCCAACACTGTCGAAAGCATTCCAACCCTATAGAAAGCATTCCAACCCTGTAGAAAGCATTCCAACCCTGTACAAAGGTATTCCACCTCTGTCGAAAGCATTCCAACCATGTACAAAGGTATTCCAACTCTGTCGAAAGCATTCCAACCCTATAGAGAGCATTCCAACCCTGCACAAAGGTATTCCACCTCTGTCGAAAGCATTCCAACCCTGTAGAAAGCACTCCAACTCTGTACAAAGGTATTCCACCTCTGTCGAAAGCATTCCAACCCTGTAGAAAGCATTCCAACCCTGTACAAGGGTATTCCAACACTGTCGAAAGCATTCCAACCCTATAGAAAGCATTCCAACCCTATAGAAAGCATTCCAACCCTGTACAAAGGTATTCCACCTCTGTCGAAAGCATTCCAACCATGTACAAAGGTATTCCAACTCTGTCGAAAGGATTCCAACCCTATAGAAAGCATTCCAACCCTGCACAAAGGTATTCCACCTCTGCGAAAGCATTCCAACCGTGTAGAAAGCACTGCAACTCTGTACAAAGGTATTCCACCTCTGTCGCATGCATTCCAACCCTGTAGAAAGCATTCCACACCTGTAGAAAGGTATTCCAACCCTGTACAAGGGTATTCCAACTCTGTCGAAAGCATTCCAGTCCCGTCGAAAGCATTCCAATCCCGTCGAAAGCGTTCCAATCCCGTCGAAAGCATTCCAATCCGGTCGAAAGCATTCCAATCCTGTAGAAAGCATTTCAATCCTGTAGATAGCATTCCAACCCTGTACAAGGGTATTCCAACTATGTCGAAAGCATTCCAACCCTATAGAAAGCATTCCAACCCTGTACAAGGGTATTCCAACTATGTCGAAAGCATTCCAACCCTATAGAAAGCATTCCACACCTGTAGAAAGGTATTCCAACTTTGTCGAAAGCATTCCAACCCTGTAGAAAGCACTCCAACTCTGTACAAAGGTACTCCACCTCTGTCGAAAGCATTCCAACCCTGTAGAAAGCATTCCAACCCTGTACAAGGGTATTCCAACACTGTCGCAAGCATTCCAACCCTATAGAAAGCATTCCAACCCTATAGAAAGCATTCCAACCCTGTACAAAGGTATTCCACCTCTGTCGAAAGCATTCCAACCATGTACAAATGTATTCCAACTCTGTCGAAAGCATTCCAACCCTATAGAAAGCATTCCAACCCTGCACAAAGGTATTCCACCTCTGTCGAAAGCATTCCAACCGTGTAGAAAGCACTCCAACTCTGTACAAAGGTATTCCACCTCTGTCGCATGCATTCCAACCCTGTAGAAAGCATTCCACACCTGTAGAAAGGTATTCCAACCCTGTACAAAGGTATTCCAACTCTGTCGAAAACATTCCAGTCCCGTCGAAAGCATTCCAATCCCGTCGAAAGCGTTCCAATCCCGTCGAAAGCATTCCAATCCGGTCGAAAGCATTCCAATCCTGTAGAAAGCATTTCAATCCTGTAGATAGCATTCCAACCCTGTACAAGGGTATTCCAACTATGTCGAAAGCATTCCAACCCTATAGAACGCATTCCAACCCTGTACAAGGGTATTCCAACTATGTTGAAAGCATTCCATCCCTGTAGAAAGCATTCCGCAACTGTACAAAGGTATTCCAACTCTGTCGAAAGCATTCCAACCATGTACAAAGGTATTCCAACTCTGTCGAAAGCATTCCAACCCTATAGAAAGCATTCCAACCCTATAGAAAGCATTCCAACCCTGCACAAAGGTATTCCACCTCTGTCGAAAGCATTCCAACCCTGTAGAAAGCACTCCAACTCTGTACAAAGGTACTTCACCTCTGTCGAAAGCATTCCAACCCTGTAGAAAGCATTCCAACCCTGTACAAGGGTATTCCAACACTGTCGAAAGCATTCCAACCCTATAGAAAGCATTCCAACCCTATAGAAAGCATTCCAACCCTGTACAAAGGTATTCCACCTCTGTCGAAAGCATTCCAACCATGTACAAATGTATTCCAACTCTGTCGAAAGCATTCCAACCCTATAGAAAGCATTCCAACCCTGCACAAAGGTATTCCACCTCTGTCGAAAGCATTCCAACCGTGTAGAAAGCACTCCAACTCTGTACAAAGGTATTCCACCTCTGTCGCATGCATTCCAACCCTGTAGAAAGCATTCCACACCTGTAGAAAGGTATTCCAACCCTGTACAAAGGTATTCCAACTCTGTCGAAAGCATTCCAGTCCCGTCGAAAGCATTCCAATCCCGTCGAAAGCGTTCCAATCCCGTCGAAAGCATTCCAATCCGGTCGAAAGCATTCCAATCCTGTAGAAAGCATTTCAATCCTGTAGATAGCATTCCAACCCTGTACAAGGGTATTCCAACTATGTCGAAAGCATTCCAACCCTATAGAACGCATTCCAACCCTGTACAAGGGTATTCCAACTATGTTGAAAGCATTCCATCCCTGTAGAAAGCATTCCGCAACTGTACAAAGGTATTCCAACTCTGTCGAAAGCATTCCAACCCTGTAGGCAGCATTCCAACCCTGTAGAAAGTATTCCAACTCTGTACAAAGGTATTCCACCTCTGTCGCATGCATTCGAACCCTGTAGAAAGCATTCCACACCTGTAGAAAGGTATTCCAACCCTGCACAAAGGTATTCCACCTCTGTCGAAAGCATTCCAACCCTGTAGAAAGCATTCCAACCCTGTACAAGGGTATTCCAACACTGTAGAAAGCATTGCAACCCTGTCGAAAGCATTCCAACAATGTAGAAAGCATTCCTCCTCTGTACAAAGTTATTCCAAATCTGTCGAAAGCATTCCAACCCTGTAGGACGCATTCCAACACTGTAGCAAGCATTCGAACCCTGTACAAGGGTATTCCAACTATGTCGAAAGCATTCCAACCCTATAGAAAGCATTCCACACCTGAAGAACGGTATTCCAACTTTGACGAAAGCATTCCAACCATGTACAAAGGTATTGCACCTCTGTCGAAAGCATTCCAACCCTGTACAAAGCATTCCAACCCTGTACAACGGTATTCCAACTCTGACGAAAGCTTTCCAACCCTGTAGAAAGCATTGCAACCCTGTCTAAAGCATTCCAACTCTGTACAAAGGTATTCCAACTCTGTAGAAAGCACTCCAACCCTGTAGAAAGCATTCCAACCCTGTAGAAAGCATTCCACCTCTGTACAAAGTTATTCCAACACTGTCGAAAGCATTCCAACCCTGTACAAAGCTATTCCAACTCTGTCGCAAGCATTCCAACTCTGCAGGAAGCATTCCAACCCTGTACAACGGTATTCCAACTCTGTCGAAAGCTTTCCAACACTGTAGAAAGCACTCCAACCCTGTAGAAAGCATTCCAACCCTGTAGAAAGCATTCCACCTCTGTACAAAGTTATTCCAACTCTGTCGAAAGCATTCCAACCCTGTAGGACGCATTCCAACACTGTAGCAAGCATTCCAACCCTGTAGAATGAATTCCAACCCTGTACATAACATTCTAACTCTGTACAAAGGTATTCCAACTCTGTCGAAAGCATTCCAACTCCGTAGGAAGCATTCCAATCGTGTAGAAAGCATTCCAACCCTGTAGAAAGCATTCCAACTCCGTTCAACGGTATTCCAACTCTGTCGAAAGCACTCCAACCCTATAGAAAGCATTCCAACTCTGTACAAAGGTATTCCACCTCTGTCGCATGCATTCCAACCCTGTAGAAAGCATTCCATACCTGTAGAAAGGTATTCCAACCCTGTACAAAGGTATTCCAACTCTGTCGAAAGCATTCCATCCCTGTAGAAAGCATTCCGCAACTGTACAAAGGTATTCCAACTCTGTCGAAAGCATTCCAACTCTGTAGGAAGCATTCCAACCCTGTAGAAAGCATTCCAACTCTGTACAATGGTATTCCAACTCTGTCGAAAGCATTCCAATCCTATAGAAAGCATTCCAACCCTGTAGAAAGCATTCCAACTCTGTACAAAGGTATTCCACCTCTGTCGAAAGCATTCCAACCCTGCACAAAGTATTCCACCTCTGTCGAAAGCATTCCAACCCTGTAGAAAGCATTCCAACCCTGTACAAGGGTATTCCAACACTGTCGAAAGCATTCCAACCCTATAGAAAGCATTCCAACCCTATAGAAAGCATTCCAACCCTGTACAAAGGTATTCCACCTCTGTCGAAAGCATTCCAACCATGTACAAAGGTATTCCAACTCTGTCGAAAGCATTCCAACCCTATAGAGAGCATTCCAACCCTGCACAAAGGTATTCCACCTCTGTCGAAAGCATTCCAACCCTGTAGAAAGCACTCCAACTCTGTACAAAGGTATTCCACCTCTGTCGAAAGCATTCCAACCCTGTAGAAAGCATTCCAACCCTGTACAAGGGTATTCCAACACTGTCGAAAGCATTCCAACCCTATAGAAAGCATTCCAACCCTATAGAAAGCATTCCAACCCTGTACAAAGGTATTCCACCTCTGTCGAAAGCATTCCAACCATGTACAAAGGTATTCCAACTCTGTCGAAAGGATTCCAACCCTATAGAAAGCATTCCAACCCTGCACAAAGGTATTCCACCTCTGCGAAAGCATTCCAACCGTGTAGAAAGCACTGCAACTCTGTACAAAGGTATTCCACCTCTGTCGCATGCATTCCAACCCTGTAGAAAGCATTCCACACCTGTAGAAAGGTATTCCAACCCTGTACAAGGGTATTCCAACTCTGTCGAAAGCATTCCAGTCCCGTCGAAAGCATTCCAATCCCGTCGAAAGCGTTCCAATCCCGTCGAAAGCATTCCAATCCGGTCGAAAGCATTCCAATCCTGTAGAAAGCATTTCAATCCTGTAGATAGCATTCCAACCCTGTACAAGGGTATTCCAACTATGTCGAAAGCATTCCAACCCTATAGAAAGCATTCCAACCCTGTACAAGGGTATTCCAACTATGTCGAAAGCATTCCAACCCTATAGAAAGCATTCCACACCTGTAGAAAGGTATTCCAACTTTGTCGAAAGCATTCCAACCCTGTAGAAAGCACTCCAACTCTGTACAAAGGTACTCCACCTCTGTCGAAAGCATTCCAACCCTGTAGAAAGCATTCCAACCCTGTACAAGGGTATTCCAACACTGTCGCAAGCATTCCAACCCTATAGAAAGCATTCCAACCCTATAGAAAGCATTCCAACCCTGTACAAAGGTATTCCACCTCTGTCGAAAGCATTCCAACCATGTACAAATGTATTCCAACTCTGTCGAAAGCATTCCAACCCTATAGAAAGCATTCCAACCCTGCACAAAGGTATTCCACCTCTGTCGAAAGCATTCCAACCGTGTAGAAAGCACTCCAACTCTGTACAAAGGTATTCCACCTCTGTCGCATGCATTCCAACCCTGTAGAAAGCATTCCACACCTGTAGAAAGGTATTCCAACCCTGTACAAAGGTATTCCAACTCTGTCGAAAACATTCCAGTCCCGTCGAAAGCATTCCAATCCCGTCGAAAGCGTTCCAATCCCGTCGAAAGCATTCCAATCCGGTCGAAAGCATTCCAATCCTGTAGAAAGCATTTCAATCCTGTAGATAGCATTCCAACCCTGTACAAGGGTATTCCAACTATGTCGAAAGCATTCCAACCCTATAGAACGCATTCCAACCCTGTACAAGGGTATTCCAACTATGTTGAAAGCATTCCATCCCTGTAGAAAGCATTCCGCAACTGTACAAAGGTATTCCAACTCTGTCGAAAGCATTCCAACCATGTACAAAGGTATTCCAACTCTGTCGAAAGCATTCCAACCCTATAGAAAGCATTCCAACCCTATAGAAAGCATTCCAACCCTGCACAAAGGTATTCCACCTCTGTCGAAAGCATTCCAACCCTGTAGAAAGCACTCCAACTCTGTACAAAGGTACTTCACCTCTGTCGAAAGCATTCCAACCCTGTAGAAAGCATTCCAACCCTGTACAAGGGTATTCCAACACTGTCGAAAGCATTCCAACCCTATAGAAAGCATTCCAACCCTATAGAAAGCATTCCAACCCTGTACAAAGGTATTCCACCTCTGTCGAAAGCATTCCAACCATGTACAAATGTATTCCGACTCTGTCGAAAGCATTCCAACCCTATAGAAAGCATTCCAACCCTGCACAAAGGTATTCCACCTCTGTCGAAAGCATTCCAACCGTGTAGAAAGCACTCCAACTCTGTACAAAGGTATTCCACCTCTGTCGCATGCATTCCAACCCTGTAGAAAGCATTCCACACCTGTAGAAAGGTATTCCAACCCTGTACAAAGGTATTCCAACTCTGTCGAAAGCATTCCAGTCCCGTCGAAAGCATTCCAATCCCGTCGAAAGCGTTCCAATCCCGTCGAAAGCATTCCAATCCGGTCGAAAGCATTCCAATCCTGTAGAAAGCATTTCAATCCTGTAGATAGCATTCCAACCCTGTACAAGGGTATTCCAACTATGTCGAAAGCATTCCAACCCTATAGAACGCATTCCAACCCTGTACAAGGGTATTCCAACTATGTTGAAAGCATTCCATCCCTGTAGAAAGCATTCCGCAACTGTACAAAGGTATTCCAACTCTGTCGAAAGCATTCCAACCCTGTAGGCAGCATTCCAACCCTGTAGAAAGTATTCCAACTCTGTACAAAGGTATTCCACCTCTGTCGCATGCATTCGAACCCTGTAGAAAGCATTCCACACCTGTAGAAAGGTATTCCAACCCTGCACAAAGGTATTCCACCTCTGTCGAAAGCATTCCAACCCTGTAGAAAGCATTCCAACCCTGTACAAGGGTATTCCAACACTGTAGAAAGCATTGCAACCCTGTCGAAAGCATTCCAACAATGTAGAAAGCATTCCTCCTCTGTACAAAGTTATTCCAAATCTGTCGAAAGCATTCCAACCCTGTAGGACGCATTCCAACACTGTAGCAAGCATTCGAACCCTGTACAAGGGTATTCCAACTATGTCGAAAGCATTCCAACCCTATAGAAAGCATTCCACACCTGAAGAACGGTATTCCAACTTTGACGAAAGCATTCCAACCATGTACAAAGGTATTGCACCTCTGTCGAAAGCATTCCAACCCTGTAGAAAGCATTCCAACCCTGTACAACGGTATTCCAACTCTGACGAAAGCTTTCCAACCCTGTAGAAAGCATTGCAACCCTGTCTAAAGCATTCCAACTCTGTACAAAGGTATTCCAACTCTGTAGAAAGCACTCCAACCCTGTAGAAAGCATTCCAACCCTGTAGAAAGCATTCCACCTCTGTACAAAGTTATTCCAACTCTGTCGAAAGCATTCCAACCCTGTAGGACCCATTCCAACACTGTAGGAAGCATTCCAACCCTGTAGAATGAATTCCAACCCTGTACATAACATTCTAACTCTGTACAAAGGTATTCCAACTCTGTCGAAAGCATTCCAACTCCGTAGGAAGCATTCCAATCGTGTAGAAAGCATTCCAACCCTGTAGAAAGCATTCCAACTCTGTACAACGGTATTCCAACACTGTCGAAAGCATTCCAACCCTGTAGAAAGCATTCCAACCCTGTACAACGGTATTCCAACTCTGACGAAAGCTTTCCAACCCTGTAGAAAGCATTCCAACCATGTAGAAAGCATTCCAACCCTGTGCAAAGTTATTACAACTCTGTAGAAAGCATTGCAACCATGTCGAAAGCATTCCAACTCTGTACAAAGGTATTCCAACTCTGTAGAAAGCACTCCAACCCTGTAGAAAGCATTCCAACCCTGTAGAAAGCATTCCACCTCTGTACAAAGTTATTCCAAATCTGTCGAAAGCATTCCAACCCTGTAGGATGCATTCCAACACTGTAGCAAGCATTCCAACCCTGTACAAGGGTATTCCAACCCTGTAGAAAGCATTCCAACCCTGTACAACGGTATTCCATCTCTGACGAAAGCTTTCCAACCCTGTAGAAAGCACTCCAACCCTGTAGAAAGCATTCCAACCCAGTACATATCATTACAACTATGCGCAAAGGTATTCCAACTCTGCGCAAAGGTATTCCAACACTGTCGCAAGCATTCCAACCCTGTAGAACGCATTCCACACCTGTACAATGGTATTCCAACTCTGTCGAAAGCTTTCCAACACTGTAGAAAGCACTCCAACCCTGTAGAAAGCATTCCAACCCTGTAGAAAGCATTCCACCTCTGTACAAAGTTATTCCAACACTGTCGAAAGCATTAAAACCCTGTACAAAGCTATTCCAACTCTGTCGCAAGCATTCCAACTCTGCAGGAAGCATTCCAACCCTGTACAACGGTATTCCAACTCTGTCGAAAGCTTTCCAACACTGTAGAAAGCACTCCAACCCTGTAGAAAGCATTCCAACCCTGTAGAAAGCATTCCACCTCTGTACAAAGTTATTCCAACTCTGTCGAAAGCATTCCAACCCTGTAGGACGCATTCCAACACTGTACATAACATTCTAACTCTGTACAAAGGTATTCCAACTCTGTCGAAAGCATTCCAACTCCGTAGGAAGCATTCCAATCGTGTAGAAAGCATTCCAACCCTGTAGAAAGCATTCCAACTCCGTTCAACGGTATTCCAACTCTGTCGAAAGCACTCCAACCCTATAGAAAGCATTCCAACTCTGTACAAAGGTATTCCACCTCTGTCGCATGCATTCCAACCCTGTAGAAAGCATTCCATACCTGTAGAAAGGTATTCCAACCCTGTACAAAGGTATTCCAACTCTGTCGAAAGCATTCCATCCCTGTAGAAAGCATTCCGCAACTGTACAAAGGTATTCCAACTCTGTCGAAAGCATTCCAACTCTGTAGGAAGGTACTCCACCTCTGTCGAAAGCATTCCAACCCTGTAGAAAGCATTCCAACCCTGTACAAGGGTATTCCAACACTGTCGAAAGCATTCCAACCCTATAGAAAGCATTCCAACCCTATAGAAAGCATTCCAACCCTGTACAAAGGTATTCCAACTCTGTCGAAAGCATTCCAGTCCCGTCGAAAGCATTCCAATCCCGTCGAAAGCGTTCCAATCCCGTCGAAAGCATTCCAATCCGGTCGAAAGCATTCCAATCCTGTAGAAAGCATTTCAATCCTGTAGATAGCATTCCAACCCTGTACAAGGGTATTCCAACTATGTCGAAAGCATTCCAACCCTATAGAACGCATTCCAACCCTGTACAAGGGTATTCCAACTATGTTGAAAGCATTCCATCCCTGTAGAAAGCATTCCGCAACTGTACAAAGGTATTCCAACTCTGTCGAAAGCATTCCAACCATGTACAAAGGTATTCCAACTCTGTCGAAAGCATTCCAACCCTATAGAAAGCATTCCAACCCTATAGAAAGCATTCCACCCCTGCACAAAGGTATTCCACCTCTGTCGAAAGCATTCCAACCCTGTAGAAAGCACTCCAACTCTGTACAAAGGTACTCCACCTCTGTCGAAAGCATTCCAACCCTGTAGAAAGCATTCCAACCCTGTACAAGGGTATTCCAACACTGTCGAAAGCATTCCAACCCTATAGAAAGCATTCCAACCCTATAGAAAGCATTCCAACCCTGTACAAAGGTATTCCACCTCTGTCGACAGCATTCCAACCATGTACAAATGTATTCCAACTCTGTCGAAAGCATTCCAACCCTATAGAAAGCATTCCAACCCTGCACAAAGGTATTCCACCTCTGTCGAAAGCATTCCAACCGTGTAGAAAGCACTCCAACTCTGTACAAAGGTATTCCACCTCTGTCGCATGCATTCCAACCCTGTAGAAAGCATTCCACACCTGTAGAAAGGTATTCCAACCCTGTACAAAGGTATTCCAACTCTGTCGAAAGCATTCCAGTCCCGTCGAAAGCATTCCAATCCCGTCGAAAGCGTTCCAATCCCGTCGAAAGCATTCCAATCCGGTCGAAAGCATTCCAATCCTGTAGAAAGCATTTCAATCCTGTAGATAGCATTCCAACCCTGTACAAGGGTATTCCAACTATGTCGAAAGCATTCAAACCCTATAGAACGCATTCCAACCCTGTACAAGGGTATTCCAACTATTTTGAAAGCATTCCATCCCTGTAGAAAGCATTCCGCAACTGTACAAAGGTATTCCAACTCTGTCGAAAGCATTCCAACCATGTACAAAGGTATTCCAACTCTGTCGAAAGCATTCCAACCCTATAGAAAGCATTCCAACCCTATAGAAAGCATTCCAACCCTGCACAAAGGTATTCCACCTCTGTCGAAAGCATTCCAACCCTGTAGAAAGGACTCCAACTCTGTACAAAGGTACTCCACCTCTGTCGAAAGCATTCCAACCCTGTAGAAAGCATTCCAACCCTGTACAAGGGTATTCCAACACTGTCGAAAGCATTCCAACCCTATAGAAAGCATTCCAACCCTATAGAAAGCATTCCAACCCTGTACAAAGGTATTCCACCTCTGTCGAAAGCATTCCAACCATGTACAAATGTATTCCAACTCTGTCGAAAGCATTCCAGTCCCGTCGAAAGCATTCCAATCCCGTCGAAAGCGTTCCAATCCCGTCGAAAGCATTCCAATCCGGTCGAAAGCATTCCAATCCTGTAGAAAGCATTTCAATCCTGTAGATAGCATTCCAACCCTGTACAAGGGTATTCCAACTATGTCGAAAGCATTCCAACCCTATAGAACGCATTCCAACCCTGTACAAGGGTATTCCAACTATGTTGAAAGCATTCCATCCCTGTAGAAAGCATTCCGCAACTGTACAAAGGTATTCCAACTCTGTCGAAAGCATTCCAACCCTGTAGGCAGCATTCCAACCCTGTAGAAAGTATTCCAACTCTGTACAAAGGTATTCCACCTCTGTCGCATGCATTCGAACCCTGTAGAAAGCATTCCACACCTGTAGAAAGGTATTCCAACCCTGCACAAAGGTATTCCACCTCTGTCGAAAGCATTCCAACCCTGTAGAAAGCATTCCAACCCTGTACAAGGGTATTCCAACACTGTCGAAAGCATTCCAACCCTATAGAAAGCATTCCAACCCTATAGAAAGCATTCCAACCCTGTACAAAGGTATTCCACCTCTGTCGAAAGCATTCCAACCATGTACAAAGGTATTCCAACTCTGTCGAAAGCATTCCAACCCTATAGAAAGCATTCCAACCCTATAGAAAGCATTCCAACCCTGCACAAAGGTATTCCACCTCTGTCGAAAGCATTCCAACCGTGTAGAAAGCACTCCAACTCTGTACAAAGGTATTCCACCTCTGTCGCATGCATTCCAACCCTGTAGAAAGCATTCCACACCTGTAGAAAGGTATTCCAACCCTGTACAATGGTATTCCAACTCTGTCGAAATCATTCCAGTCCCGTCGAAAGCATTCCAATCCCGTCGAAAGCGTTCCAATCCCGTCGATAGCATTCCAATCCGGTCGAAAGCATTCCAATCCTGTAGAAAGCATTTCAATCCTGTAGATAGCGTTCCAACCCTGTACAAGGCTATTCCAACTATGTCGAAAGCATTCCAACCCTATAGAAAGCATTCCAACCCTGTACAAGGGTATTCCAACTATGTCGAAAGCATTCCAACCCTATAGAAAGCATTCCACACCTGTAGAAAGGTATTCCACCTCTGTCGAAAGCATTCCAACCCTGTAGAAAGCATTCCAACCCTGTACAAGGGTATTCCAACACTGTCGAAAGCATTCCAACCCTATAGAAAGCATTCCAACCCTGTACAAAGGTATTCCACCTCTGTCGAAAGCATTCCAACCATGTACAAAGGTATTCCACCTCTGTCGAAAGCATTCCAACCGTGTAGAAAGCACTCCAACTCTGTACAAAGGTATTCCACCTCTGTCGCATGCATTCCAACCCTGTAGAAAGCATTCCACACCTGTAGAAAGGTATTCCAACCCTGTACAAAGGTATTCCAACTCTGTCGAAAGCATTCCAGTCCCGTCGAAAGCATTCCAATCCCGTCGAAAGCGTTCCAATCCCGTCGAAAGCATTCCAATCCGGTCGAAAGCATTCCAATCCTGTAGAAAACATTTCAATCCTGTAGATAGCATTCCAACCCTGTACAAGGGTATTCCAACTATGTCGAAAGCATTCCATCCCTGTAGAAAGCATTCCGCAACTGTACAAAGGTATTCCAACTCTGTCGAAAGCATTCCAACTCTGTAGGCAGCATTCCAACCCTGTAGAAAGCATTCCAACTCTGTACAAAGGTATTCCACCTCTGTCGCATGCATTCGAACCCTGTAGAAAGCATTCCACACCTGTAGAAAGGTATTCCAACCCTGTACAAAGGTATTCCAACTCTGTCGAAAGCATTCCATCCCTGTAGAAAGCATTCCGCAACTGTACAAAGGTATTCCAACTCTGTCGAAAGCATTCCAACTCTGTAGGAAGCATTCCAACCCTGTAGAAAGCATAGCAACTCTGTACAATGGTATTCCAACTCTGTCGAAAGCATTCCAATCCTATAGAAAGCATTCCAACCCTGTAGAAAGCATTCCAACTCTGTACAAAGGTATTCCACCTCTGTCGAAAGCATTCCAACCATGTACAAAGGTATTCCAACTCTGTCGAAAGCATTCCAACCCTATAGAAAGCATACCAACCCTATAGAAAGCATTCCAACCCTGCACAAAGGTATTCCACCTCTGTCGAAAGCATTCCAACCCTGTAGAAAGCACTCCAACTCTGTACAAAGGTACTCCACCTCTGTCGAAAGCATTCCAACCCTGTAGAAAGCATTCCAACCCTGTCGAAAGCATTCCAACCCTATAGAAAGCATTCCAACCCTATAGAAAGCATTCCAACCCTGTATAAAGGTATTCCACCTCTGTCGAAAGCATTCCAACCATGTACAAAGGTATTCCAACTCTGTCGAAAGCATTCCAACCCTATAGAAAGCATTCCAACCCTGCACAAAGGTATTCCACCTCTGTCGAAAGCATTCCAACCGTGTAGAAAGCACTCCAACTCTGTACAAAGGTATTCCACCTCTGTCGCATGCATTCCAACCCTGTAGAAAGCATTCCACACCTGTAGAAAGGTATTCCAACCCTGTACAAAGGTATTCCAATTCTGTCGAAAGCATTCCACTCCCGTCGAAAGCATTCCAATCCCGTCGAAAGCGTTCCAATCCCGTCGAAAGCATTCCAATCCGGTCGAAAGCATTCCAATCCTGTAGAAAGCATTTCAATCCTGTAGATAGCGTTCCAACCCTGTACAAGGGTATTCCAACTATGTCGAAAGCATTCCAACCCGATAGAAAGCATTCCAACCCTGTACAAGGGTATTCCAACTATGTCGAAAGCATTCCAACCCTATAGAAAGCATTCCACACCTGTAGACAGGTATTCCAACTTTGTCGAAAGCATTCCAACCCTGTAGAAAGCATTCCAACCCTGTACAACGTTATTCCAACTCTGACGAAAGCTTTCCAACCCTGTAGAAAGCATTCCAACCATGTAGAAAGCATTCCAACCCTGTGCAAAGGTATTACAACTCTGTAGAAAGCATTGCAACCCTGTCGAAAGCATTCCAACTCTGTACAAAGGTATTCCAACTCTGTAGAAAGCACTCCAACCCTGTAGAAAGCATTCCAACCCTGTAGAAAGCATTCCACCTCTGTACAAAGTTATTCCAACTCTGTCGAAAGCATTCCAACCCTGTAGGACCCATTCCAACACTGTATGAAGCATTCCAACCCTGTAGAATGAATTCCAACCCTGTACATAACATTCTAACTCTGTACAAAGGTATTCCAACTCTGTCGAAAGCATTCCAACTCCGTAGGAAGCATTCCAATCGTGTAGAAAGCAGTCCAACCCTGTAGAAAGCATTCCAACTCTGTACAACGGTATTCCAACTCTGTCGAAAGCAATCCAACCCTATAGAAAGCATTCCAACTCTGTATAAAGGTATTCCACCTCTGTCGCATGCATTCGAACCCTGTAGAAAGCATTCCGCAACTGTACAAAGGTATTCCAACTCTGTCGAAAGCATTCCAACTCTGTAGAAAGCACTCCAACCCTGTAGAAAGCATTCCAACCCAGTACATATCATTACAACTATGCGCAAAGGTATTCCAACTCTGCGCAAAGATATTCCAACTCTGTCGCAAGCATTCCAACCCTGTAGAAAGCATTCCACACCTGTACAATGGTATTCCAACTCTGTCGAAAGCTTTCCAACACTGTAGAAAGCACTCCAACCCTGTAGAAAGCATTCCAACCCTGTAGAAAGCATTCCACCTCTGTACAAAGTTATTCCAACACTGTCGAAAGCATTCCAACCCTGTACAAAGGTATTCCAACTCTGTCGCAAGCATTCCAACTCTGTAGGAAGCATTCCAACCCTGTACAACGGTATTCCAACTCTGTCGAAAGCTTTCCAACACTGTAGAAAGCACTCCAACCCTGTAGAAAGCATTTCAACCCTGTAGAAAGCATTCCACCTCTGTACAAAGTTATTCCAACTTTGTCGAAAGCATTCCAACCCTGTAGAAAGCATTCCAACCCTGTACAACGGTATTCCAACTCTGACGAAAGCTTTCCAACCCTGTAGAAAGCATTCCAACCATGTAGAAGGCATTCCAACCCTGTGCAAAGGTATTACAACTCTGTAGAAAGCATTGCAACCCTGTCGAAAGCATTCCAACTCTGTACAAAGGTATTCCAACTCTGTAGAAATCACTCCAACCCTGTAGAAAGCATTCCAACCCTGTACAACGGTATTCCAACTCTGTCGAAAGCTTTCCAACACTGTAGAAAGCACTCCAACCCTGTAGAAAGCATTCCAACCCTGTAGAAAGCATTCCACCTCTGTACAAAGTT
This sequence comes from Bombus fervidus, assembly GCF_041682495.2. NCBI lineage: Eukaryota > Metazoa > Arthropoda > Insecta > Hymenoptera > Apidae > Bombus > Bombus fervidus. The sequence goes on along the minus strand of NC_091523.1, from coordinate 636,129 downwards.
ATTCCAACTCTGTCGAAAGCATTCCAACCCTGTAGGACGCATTCCAACACTGTAGCAAGCATTCCAACCCTGTAGAATGAATTCCAACCCTGTACATAACATTCTAACTCTGTACAAAGGTATTCCAACCCTGTCGAAAGCATTCCAACTCCGTAGGAAGCATTCCAATCGTGTAGAAAGCATTCCAACCCTGTAGAAAGCATTCCAACTCCGTTCAACGGTATTCCAACTCTGTCGAAAGCAATCCAACCCTATAGAAAGCATTCCAACTCTGTACAAAGGTATACCACCTCTGTCGCATGCATTCGAACCCTGTAGAAAGCATTCCACACCTGTAGAAAGGTATTCCAACCCTGTACAAAGGTATTCCAACTCTGTCGAAAGCATTCCATCCCTGTAGAAAGCATTCCGCAACTGTACAAAGGTATTCCAACTCTGTCGAAAGCATTCCAACTCTGTAGAAAGCACTCCAACCCTGTAGAAAGCATTCCAACCCAGTACATATCATTACAACTCTGCGCAAAGGTATTCCAACTCTGCGCAAAGGTATTCCAACTCTGTCGCAAGCATTCCAACCCTGTAGAAAGCATTCCACACCTGTACAATGGTATTCCAACTCTGTCGAAAGCTTTCCAACACTGTAGAAAGCACTCCAACCCTGTAGAAAGCATTCCAACCCTGTAGAAAGCATTCCAACCCTGCACAAAGGTATTCCACCTCTGTCGAAAGCATTCCAACCGTGTAGAAAGCACTCCAACTCTGTACAAAGGTATTCCACCTCTGTCGCATGCATTCCAACCCTGTAGAAAGCATTCCACACCTGTAGAAAGGTATTCCAACCCTGTACAAAGGTATTCCAACTCTGTCGAAAGCATTCCAGTCCCGTCGAAAGCATTCCAATCCCGTCGAAAGCGTTCCAATCCCGTCGAAAGCATTCCAATCCGGTCGAAAGCATTCCAATCCTGTAGAAAGCATTTCAATCCTGTAGATAGCATTCCAACCCTGTACAAGGGTATTCCAACTATGTCGAAAGCATTCCAACCCTATAGAACGCATTCCAACCCTGTACAAGGGTATTCCAACTATGTTGAAAGCATTCCATCCCTGTAGAAAGCATTCCGCAACTGTACAAAGGTATTCCAACTCTGTCGAAAGCATTCCAACCATGTACAAAGGTATTCCAACTCTGTCGAAAGCATTCCAACCCTATAGAAAGCATTCCAACCCTATAGAAAGCATTCCAACCCTGCACAAAGGTATTCCACCTCTGTCGAAAGCATTCCAACCCTGTAGAAAGCACTCCAACTCTGTACAAAGGTACTCCACCTCTGTCGAAAGCATTCCAACCCTGTAGAAAGCATTCCAACCCTGTACAAGGGTATTCCAACACTGTCGAAAGCATTCCAACCCTATAGAAAGCATTCCAACCCTGTACAAAGGTATTCCACCTCTGTCGACAGCATTCCAACCATGTACAAATGTATTCCAACTCTGTCGAAAGCATTCCAACCCTATAGAAAGCATTCCAACCCTGCACAAAGGTATTCCACCTCTGTCGAAAGCATTCCAACCGTGAAGAAAGCACTCCAACTCTGTACAAAGGTATTCCACCTCTGTCGCATGCATTCCAACCCTGTAGAAAGCATTCCACACCTGTAGAAAGGTATTCCAACCCTGTACAAAGGTATTCCAACTCTGTCGAAAGCATTCCAGTCCCGTCGAAAGCATTCCAATCCCGTCGAAAGCGTTCCAATCCCGTCGAAAGCATTCCAATCCGGTCGAAAGCATTCCAATCCTGTAGAAAGCATTTCAATCCTGTAGATAGCATTCCAACCCTGTACAAGGGTATTCCAACTATGTCGAAAGCATTCCAACCCTATAGAACGCATTCCAACCCTGTACAAGGGTATTCCAACTATGTTGAAAGCATTCCATCCCTGTAGAAAGCATTCCGCAACTGTACAAAGGTATTCCAACTCTGTCGAAAGCATTCCAACCATGTACAAAGGTATTCCAACTCTGTCGAAAGAATTCCAACCCTATAGAAAGCATTCCAACCCTATAGAAAGCATTCCAACCCTGCACAAAGGTATTCCACCTCTGTCGAAAGCATTCCAACCCTGTAGAAAGCACTCCAACTCTGTACAAAGGTACTCCACCTCTGTCGAAAGCATTCCAACCCTGTAGAAAGCATTCCAACCCTGTACAAGGGTATTCCAACACTGTCGAAAGCATTCCAACCCTATAGAAAGCATTCCAACCCTATAGAAAGCATTCCAACCCTGTACAAAGGTATTCCACCTCTGTCGAAAGCATTCCAACCATGTACAAATGTATTCCAACTCTGTCGAAAGCATTCCAACCCTATAGAAAGCATTCCAACCCTGCACAAAGGTATTCCACCTCTGTCGAAAGCATTCCAACCGTGTAGAAAGCACTCCAACTCTGTACAAAGGTATTCCACCTCTGTCGCATGCATTCCAACCCTGTAGAAAGCATTCCACACCTGTAGAAAGGTATTCCAACCCTGTACAAAGGTATTCCAACTCTGTCGAAAGCATTCCAGTCCCGTCGAAAGCATTCCAATCCCGTCGAAAGCGATCCAATCCCGTCGAAAGCATTCCAATCCGGTCGAAAGCATTCCAATCCTGTAGAAAGCATTTCAATCCTGTAGATAGCATTCCAACCCTGTACAAGGGTATTCCAACTATGTCGAAAGCATTCCAACCCTATAGAACGCATTCCAACCCTGTACAAGGGTATTCCAACTATGTTGAAAGCATTCCATCCCTGTAGAAAGCATTCCGCAACTGTACAAAGGTATTCCAACTCTGTCGAAAGCATTCCAACCATGTACAAAGGTATTCCAACTCTGTCGAAAGAATTCCAACCCTATAGAAAGCATTCCAACCCTATAGAAAGCATTCCAACCCTGCACAAAGGTATTCCACCTCTGTCGAAAGCATTCCAACCCTGTAGAAAGCACTCCAACTCTGTACAAAGGTACTCCACCTCTGTCGAAAGCATTCCAACCCTGTAGAAAGCATTCCAACCCTGTACAAGGGTATTCCAACACTGTCGAAAGCATTCCAACCCTATAGAAAGCATTCCAACCCTATAGAAAGCATTCCAACCCTGTACAAAGGTATTCCACCTCTGTCGAAAGCATTCCAACCATGTACAAATGTATTCCAACTCTGTCGAAAGCATTCCAACCCTATAGAAAGCATTCCAACCCTGCACAAAGGTATTCCACCTCTGTCGAAAGCATTCCAACCGTGTAGAAAGCACTCCAACTCTGTACAAAGGTATTCCACCTCTGTCGCATGCATTCCAACCCTGTAGAAAGCATTCCACACCTGTAGAAAGGTATTCCAACCCTGTACAAAGGTATTCCAACTCTGTCGAAAGCATTCCAGTCCCGTCGAAAGCATTCCAATCCCGTCGAAAGCGATCCAATCCCGTCGAAAGCATTCCAATCCGGTCGAAAGCATTCCAATCCTGTAGAAAGCATTTCAATCCTGTAGATAGCATTCCAACCCTGTACAAGGGTATTCCAACTATGTCGAAAGCATTCCAACCCTATAGAACGCATTCCAACCCTGTACAAGGGTATTCCAACTATGTTGAAAGCATTCCATCCCTGTAGAAAGCATTCCGCAACTGTACAAAGGTATTCCAACTCTGTCGAAAGCATTCCAACCCTGTAGGCAGCATTCCAACCCTGTAGAAAGTATTCCAACTCTGTACAAAGGTATTCCACCTCTGTCGCATGCATTCGAACCCTGTAGAAAGCATTCCACACCTGTAGAAAGGTATTCCAACCCTGCACAAAGGTATTCCACCTCTGTCGAAGGCATTCCAACCCTGTAGAAAGCATTCCAACCCTGTACAAGGGTATTCCAACACTGTCGAAAGCATTCCAACCCTATAGAAAGCATTCCAACCCTATAGAAAGCATTCCAACCCTGTACAAAGGTATTCCACCTCTGTCGAAAGCATTCCAACCATGTACAAAGGTATTCCAACTCTGTCGAAAGCATTCCAACCCTATAGAAAGCATTCCAACCCTATAGAAAGCATTCCAACCCTGCACAAAGGTATTCCACCTCTGTCGAAAGCATTCCAACCCTGTAGAAAGCACTCCAACTCTGTACAAAGGTATTGCACCTCTGTCGAAAGCATTCCAACCCTGTAGAAAGCATTCCAACCCTGTACCAGGGTATTCCAACACTGTCGAAAGCATTCCAACCCTATAGAAAGCATTCCAACCCTATAGAAAGCATTCCAACCCTGTACAAAGGTATTCCACCTCTGTCGAAAGCATTCCAACCATGTACAAAGGTATTCCAACTCTGTCGAAAGCATTCCAACCCTATAGAAAGCATTCCAACCCTGCACAAAGGTATTCCACCTCTGTCGAAAGCATTCCAACCGTGTAGAAAGCACTCCAACTCTGTACAAAGGTATTCCACCTCTGTCGCATGCATTCCAACCCTGTAGAAAGCATTCCACACCTGTAGAAAGGTATTCCAACCCTGTACAATGGTATTCCAACTCTGTCGAAAGCATTCCAGTCCCGTCGAAAGCATTCCAATCCCGTCGAAAGCGTTCCAATCCCGTCGATAGCATTCCAATCCGGTCGAAAGCATTCCAATCCTGTAGAAAGCATTTCAATCCTGTAGATAGCGTTCCAACCCTGTACAAGGCTATTCCAACTATGTCGAAAGCATTCCAACCCTATAGAAAGCATTCCAACCCTGTACAAGGGTATTCCAACTATGTCGAAAGCATTCCAACCCTATAGAAAGCATTCCACACCTGTAGAAAGGTATTCCACCTCTGTCGAAAGCATTCCAACCCTGTAGAAAGCATTCCAACCCTGTACAAGGGTATTCCAACACTGTCGAAAGCATTCCAACCCTATAGAAAGCATTCCAACCCTATAGAAAGCATTCCAACCCTGTACAAAGGTATTCCACCTCTGTCGAAAGCATTCCAACCATGTACAAAGGTATTCCACCTCTGTCGAAAGCATTCCAACCGTGTAGAAAGCACTCCAACTCTGTACAAAGGTATTCCACCTCTGTCGCATGCATTCCAACCCTGTAGAAAGCATTCCACACCTGTAGAAAGGTATTCCAACCCTGTACAAAGGTATTCCAACTCTGTCGAAAGCATTCCAGTCCCGTCGAAAGCATTCCAATCCCGTCGAAAGCGTTCCAATCCCGTCGAAAGCATTCCAATCCGGTCGAAAGCATACCAATCCTGTAGAAAGCATTTCAATCCTGTAGATAGCATTCCAACCCTGTACAAGGGTATTCCAACTATGTCGAAAGCATTCCATCCCTGTAGAAAGCATTCCGCAACTGTACAAAGATATTCCAACTCTGTCGAAAGCATTCCAACTCTGTAGGCAGCATTCCAACCCTGTAGAAAGCATTCCAACTCTGTACAAGGGTATTCCACCTCTGTCGCATGCATTCGAACCCTGTAGAAAGCATTCCACACCTGTAGAAAGGTATTCCAACCCTGTACAAAGGTATTCCAACTCTGTCGAAAGCATTCCATCCCTGTAGAAAGCATTCCGCAACTGTACAAAGGTATTCCAACTCTGTCGAAAGCATTCCAACTCTGTAGGAAGCATTCCAACCCTGTAGAAAGCATTCCAACTCTGTACAATGGTATTCCAACTCTGTCGAAAGCATTCCAATCCTATAGAAAGCATTCCAACCCTGTAGAAAGCATTCCAACTCTGTACAAAGGTATTCCACCTCTGTCGAAAGCATTCCAACCATGTACAAAGGTATTCCAACTCTGTCGAAAGCATTCCAACCCTATAGAAAGCATACCAACCCTATAGAAAGCATTCCAACCCTGCACAAAGGTATTCCACCTCTGTCGAAAGCATTCCAACCCTGTAGAAAGCACTACAACTCTGTACAAAGGTACTCCACCTCTGTCGAAAGCATTCCAACCCTGTAGAAAGCATTCCAACCCTGTCGAAAGCATTCCAACCCTATAGAAAGCATTCCAACCCTATAGAAAGCATTCCAACCCTGTATAAAGGTATTCCACCTCTGTCGAAAGCATTCCAACCATGTACAATGGTATTCCAACTCTGTCGAAAGCATTCCAACCCTATAGAAAGCATTCCAACCCTGCACAAAGGTATTCCACCTCTGTCGAAAGCATTCCAACCGTGTAGAAAGCACTCCAACTCTGTACAAAGGTATTCCACCTCTGTCGCATGCATTCCAACCCTGTAGAAAGCATTCCACACCTGTAGAAAGGTATTCCAACCCTGTACAAAGGTATTCCAATTCTGTCGAAAGCATTCCAGTCCCGTCGAAAGCATTCCAATCCCGTCGAAAGCGTTCCAATCCCGTCGAAAGCATTCCAATCCGGTCGAAAGCATTCCAATCCTGTAGAAAGCATTTCAATCCTGTAGATAGCGTTCCAACCCTGTACAAGGGTATTCCAACTATGTCGAAAGCATTCCAACCCTATAGAAAGCATTCCAACCCTGTACAAGGGTATTCCAACTATGTCGAAGGCATTCCAACCCTATAGAAAGCATTCCACACCTGTAGACAGGTATTCCAACTTTGTCGAAAGCATTCCAACCCTGTAGAAAGCATTCCAACCCTGTACAACGGTATTCCAACTCTGACGAAAGCTTTCCAACCCTGTAGAAAGCATTCCAACCATGTAGAAAGCATTCCATCCCTGTGCAAAGGTATTACAACTCTGTAGAAAGCATTGCAACCCTGTCGAAAGCATTCCAACTCTGTACAAAGGTATTCCAACTCTGTAGAAAGCACTCCAACCCTGTAGAAAGCATTCCAACCCTGTAGAAAGCATTCCACCTCTGTACAAAGTTATTCCAACTCTGTCGAAAGCATTCCAACCCTGTAGGACCCATTCCAACACTGTAGGAAGCATTCCAACCCTGTAGAATGAATTCCAACCCTGTACATAACATTCTAACTCTGTACAAAGGTATTCCAACTCTGTCGAAAGCATTCCAACTCCGTAGGAAGCATTCCAATCGTGTAGAAAGCATTCCAACCCTGTAGAAAGCATTCCAACTCTGTACAACGGTATTCCAACTCTGTCGAAAGCAATCCAACCCTATAGAAAGCATTCCAACTCTGTACAAAGGTATTCCACCTCTGTCGCATGCATTCGAACCCTGTAGAAAGCATTCCACACCTGTAGAAAGGTATTCCAACCCTGTACAAAGGTATTCCAACTCTGTCGAAAGCATTCCATCCCTGTAGAAAGCATTCCGCAACTGTACAAAGGTATTCCAACTCTGTCGAAAGCATTCCAACTCTGTAGAAAGCACTCCAACCCTGTAGAAAGCATTCCAACCCAGTACATATCATTACAACTATGCGCAAAGGTATTCCAACTCTGCGCAAAGGTATTCCAACTCTGTCGCAAGCATTCCAACCCTGTAGAAAGCATTCCACACCTGTACAATGGTATTCCAACTCTGTCGAAAGCTTTCCAACACTGTAGAAAGCACTCCAACCCTGTAGAAAGCATTCCAACCCTGTAGAAAGCATTCCACCTCTGTACAAAGTTATTCCAACTCTGTCGAAAGCATTCCAACCCTGTAGGACGCATTCCAACACTGTAGCAAGCATTCCAACCCTGTAGAATGAATTCCAACCCTGTACATAACATTCTAACTCTGTACAAAGGTATTCCAACACTGTCGAAAGCATTCCAACTCCGTAGGAAGCATTCCAATCGTGTAGAAAGCATTCCAACCCTGTAGAAAGTATTCCAACTCCGTTCAACGGTATTCCAACTCTGTCGAAAGCAATCCAACCCTATAGAAAGCATTCCAACTCTGTACAAAGGTATACCACCTCTGTCGCATGCATTCGAACCCTGTAGAAAGCATTCCACACCTGTAGAAAGGTATTCCAACCCTGTACAAAGGTATTCCAACTCTGTCGAAAGCATTCCATCCCTGTAGAAAGCATTCCGCAACTGTACAAAGGTATTCCAACTCTGTCGAAAGCATTCCAACTCTGTAGAAAGCACTCCAACCCTGTAGAAAGCATTCCAACCCAGTACATATCATTACAACTCTGCGCAAAGGTATTCCAACTCTGCTCAAAGGTATTCCAACTCTGTCGCAAGCATTCCAACCCTGTAGAAAGCATTCCACACCTGTACAATGGTATTCCAACTCTGTCGAAAGCTTTCCAACACTGTAGAAAGCACTCCAACCCTGTAGAAAGCATTCCAACCCTGTAGAAAGCATTCCACCTCTGTACAATGTTATTCCAACACTGTCGAAAGCATTCCAACCCTGTACAAAGGTATTCCAACTCTGTCGCAAGCATTCCAACTCTGTAGGAAGCATTCCAACCCTGTACAACGGTATTCCAACTCTGTCGAAAGCTTTCCAACACTGTAGAAAGCACTCCAACCCTGTAGAAAGCATTCCAACCCTGTAGAAAGCATTCCACCTCTGTGCAAAGTTATTCCAACTCTGTCGAAAGCATTCCAACCCTGTAGGACGCATTCCAACACTGTAGCAAGCATTCCAACCCTGTAGAATGAATTCCAACCCTGTAAATAACATTCTAACTCTGTACAAAGGTATTCCAACTCTGTCGAAAGCATTCCAACTCCGTAGGAAGCATTCCAATCGTGTAGAAAGCGTTCCAACCCTGTAGAAAGCATTCCAACTCCGTTCAACGGTATTCCACCTCTGTCAAAAGCATTCCAACCATGTACAAAGGTATTCCAACTCTGTCGAAAGCATTCCAACCCTGTAGAAACCATTCCAACTCTGTACAAGGGTATTCCAACACTGTCGAAAGCATTCCAACCCTATAGAATACATTCCAACCCTATAGAAAGCATTCCAACCCTGTACAAAGGTCTTCCACCTCTGTCAAAAGCATTCCAACCATGTACAAAGGTATTCCAACTCTGTCGAAAGCATTCCAACCATGTACAAAGGTATTCCAACTCTGTACAAACGTATTCCAACTCCGTCGAAAGCATTCCAACCCTATAGAAAGCATTCCAACCCTGTACAAACGTATTCCACTTCTGTCGAAAGCATTTCAACCCTGTAGAAAGCATTCCAACCATGTACAAAGGTATTCCAACTCTGTCGAAAGCATTCCAACCCTATAGAAAGCATTCCAACCATATAGAAGGCATTCCAACCCTGTACAAAGCATTCCCACTCTGTCCAAATGTATTCCACCTCTGTCGAAGGCATTCCAACCCCGTAGAAAGAATTCCCACCCTGTACAACGGTATTTCAACTTTGTCGAAAGCTTTCCAACCCTGTAGAAAACATTCCAACCCTGTAGAAAGCATTCCAGCCATGTGCAAAGGTATTACAACTCTGTAGAAAGCATTGCAACCCTGTCGAAAGCATTCCAACCCTGTAGAAAGCATTGCAACCCTGTAGAAAGCATTCCAACCCTGTAGAAAGCATTCCAACCCTGTGCAACGTTATTCCAACCCTGTACAAAGGTATTCCAACTCTTTCGAAAGCATTCCAACCCTGTACAAAGGTATTCCAATCCTGTACAAAGGTATTCCAACCCTGTACAAAGGTATTCCAACCCTGTACAAAGGTATTCCAACCCTGTAGAAAGCATTCCAACCCTGTAGAAAGCATTCCAACCATGTAGGAAGCATTCCAACCCTGTAGACAGCATTCCAACCCGGTACACAGGTATTCCAACACTGTAGAAAGCATTCCAACCCTGTACAAAGGTATTCCAACTCTGTCGAAAGCATTCCAACCCAGTAGAAAGCATTCCAACTCTGTCGAACGCATTCCAACCCTGTAGAAGGATTTCCAACCCTGTAGAAAGCATTCCAACTCTGTACAAAGGTATTCCAACCCTGTAGAAAAAATTCCAACTCTGTACAAATGTATTCCAACTATGTCGAAAGCATTCCTACCCTGTAGAAAACATTCCAACTCTGTACAAAGGTATTCCAACTATGTCGAAAGCATTCCAACCCTGTAGAAAGCATTGCAACCCTGTAGAAAGCATTCCAACCCTGTAGAAAGCATTCCAACCCTGTACAAAGTTATTCCAACCCGGTACAAAGGTATTGCAACTCTTTCGAAAGCATTCCAACCCTGTAGAAAGCATTGCAACCCTGTAGAAAGCATTCCAACCCTGTAGAAAGCATTCCAACCCTGTGCGACGTTATTCCAACCCTGTACAAAGGTATTCCAACTCTTTCGAAAGCATTCCAACCCTGTACAAAGGTATTCCAACCCTGTACAAAGGTATTCCAACCCTGTACAAAGGTATACCAACCCTGTACAAAGGTATTCCAACCCTGTACAAAGGTATTCCAACTCTTTCGAAAGCATTCCAACCCTGTACAAAGGTATTCCAACCCTGTACAAAGATATTCCAACCCTGTACAAAGGTATTCCAACCCTGTACAAAGGTTTTCCAACCCTGTACACAGGTATTCCAACCCTGCAGGAAGATTTCCAACCCTGTAGAAAGCATTCCAACTCTGTACAAAGGTATTCCAACCCTGTAGAAAGCATTCCAACTCTGTACAAAGGTATTCCAACCCTGTAGAAAACATTCCAACTCTGCACAAAGGTATTCCAACTATGTCGAAAGCATTCCATCCCTGTAGAAAGCATTCCAACCCTATAGAAAGCATTCCAACTCTGTACAAAGGTATTCCATCACTGTAGGAAGCACTCCAACCCTGTAGAAAGCATTCCAACCCTGTAGAAAGCATTCCAACCCAGTTCATAACATTCTAACTCTGCGCAAAGGTATTCCAACTCTGTATGGAGCATTCCAACTCTGTAGGACGTTTTCCAACTCTGTACAATGTTTTCCAACCCTGTCTAACGTTCTCCAACGGTGTCCCACGGTGTCCAACGGTGTCCCACGTTGCAGTCCAGTCTAGATCATCCAAAATTCTTTTCGCGGCTTTTGGTAACCCGAACTGGACTGGTGCGTAGTTCTTAGCTTGGCATTGTTTTCCAAAGATTAATCAACTGATCAATTTTTGGAAAAGGATGCCAATTACCAGGTCTCACCACGAGGAGGTGACTACGCACGAGACCCGCCCATGAGTTATTTAACATTACACATCGGTCACAACATTCAATCCATTGGCAAGAATGTCGAGTTCTGACTCTACTCGATCATGGGCCTGCGTAAAGAGATAGTTATTTCGTAGCCTAACCGTGAAACACCTATCTCTTACGCAGCAGTTACATGAATCTGTACAAACGTATAACAAAGCTTACACGACGCAATATCTATCTCCCACACAACGCAACATGTATCTCACACACAACGATTACATCGATCGGTACAAACATCGTACAATAATTCGCAACCCTATTGGCAACATTCCGTATCAAAGATACATTTGTGTAACTTGGAACGAAACAAAAGAAATGAGGCTACTATGGAAAAGGAGCCTCAACAATCAGGCGATGAAAGAAAAATCGCGGTTCGCCCGGAACGAACGTAATCACGATCTCTCGAAAGAACTAACAAACCTACGTGTCGTACCCCCGTGCACCAGATAACCTAAGGTTCAGTGGAAGCGCAAGCATTGACCTTCGCTCGATTCCTGTCACGTCGTTTGGATCTTATCACGGTCGATGGCACTTACCGATGATACCAGTGTCCAGCAAATGGGCCTGCAATTTAACACACTCCAACTGAACAGTTGAACCGGGGAAGGGACCGCTGAACAGGATTACAATGGCAAGGCCCCAACTGAACAGTGGGGTCCACCCCCGGGAGTTCGAACAGGATTACGGAGGACATTAAATGCAGGTCCCCTGTCCAAGTACCGAAGTACCAATCGGACAGGATTGCAGACCTGCGACTCGATCGTCAACAGATTCACAAGTATCACCAGCGTGATGACAACGCCCGCGATTCGAGGCAAACGACGAGCAGTCGTCGAGTAGTCACCAAGACAAGAGGTGTTCTTGGGCGATCTGCGAATCCAAAGAGTTGTCCAGTGCATGTTGATCCGCACGTACCCGGAATACGCGCGAGCGAGTACGCCACGCGGCAGTTTGAAAGAACTGAGCGATCGCGAACCGATAAATTGCGGGAACAATTTTTCCAACGTGGTAAGCGAGGGCATCAAGAGAGACGAGATTTATATTTTTCGTTTCAAGATGGGTAAGTATCTTTGTACGAAATGAGCTTACAATGCACATAACATTGGTATCTATCTTATGATTAATTAAAGCTAAAACGCACGCATCCCACGGTGTCCCACGGGGTCCCACGATGTCCCACGGTGTCCAACGTTGCCCACGCGGGAGGGTCTTAGTCTAGTCTAGATCACCAAAATTATTTTGGATGATCAAGACCAGACTATATTCAAGTAGTTTTTAGCTTGATATCGTTTTTCAAATAATAATACTAATATTCAAAATAGTACTTGGTGTATTATTATTTGGAAAACGATACCAATTACCGGGACCCACCACGAGGAGATAACTACGCTCGGGTCCCATTTACATAAACAGTTTTTAAGCATTGGAAGCAGAGATGCAAAATTATTTTATAACAAAGAAGTAGCGTGTATTGAAATTTATTAATTAGAATGGCTGTATTACGTGGATCTGCATAATCATACTGGAATATTGAACTTATCATCGAAAAAACGAAACCATGCAAGATACGAATTGTAGTGCGTATGGATGAATACGGTGTTGTTTCCTTGATTTTGTGCAGACATGGAAAATTACATTTCATCCATAGACACTCAATAGGTACACTCTGCGTCACCACTGGTTTTATATGAAATAGTGAAATGAGAAATTAAATACTTTAGAATTTAAAATTAAAAAGTAATGCTATATAGAAATACAATAGCACTTCAGGGACTTGAAAGATTTCGTAAATATTAAATAAAACAAAATAAATCATTAATTTACTCACAACGAATTGACGGTATTCATTTAAATCAATGAATGTAGGGTTGTTTCCAATTAATGGTACAACTGTTATAAATTAAGAGCATAATTACTTTAAGTAATTAAAAAATTACTTTAATTTAAATTACTTTAAATATTATAGTTATAAATTATTGGTATAATTGTTAAGAATTCATGGAGTAATTGTTTTAGATTAATGGCTTAAATGTTATAAATTAATGGCTTACATGTTATCAATTAATAGTTTAAATGTTAGAGATTAATGGCTTAAATGTATAAAATAACAGTGTAAATGTTGTAAATTAATAGCTTAAATATTGTAAATTAATAGCTTAAATGTTATAAATTAATAGCTTAAGTGTTGTAAACTAACGGTTTAGACGTTATAAATTACTAGTTCAATGTTATTGTTAATATTTTTTGTTTATTTACCGTATATTTAGGTTCTTCTTCGATGTTCACTCTCCGACAGTTCAGGCACTAAAGAGCTTGCGCGCGACTTCCGGGTTCCTTATATACCTTTACAAAGTATCGAGATGACAATCAAAGGGTAACGATCTTTTGACAAAGCAAAAGACGGTTCGTCCATTATAACAAAATCACATTGACCATTTCCTAATTTTTATCGTAAATGGGCGCGTTCAACGATTTAACACGATATCCATTTTTATCGTTTTAATAGTTTCTACAAGATAAAACTATATTCACGTAATGCTACATAACATTATACGTTATAAGGTAATAGTATATAACGTTATACGTTATAACGTAATGCTACATAACGTTATACGTTATAAGGTAATAGTATATAACGTTATACGTTATAAGGTAATAGTATATAACGTTACACGTTATAACGTAATGCTATATAACATTATACGTTATAAGGTAATAGTATATAGCGTTATACGTTATAACGTAATGCTACATAACGTTATACGTTATAAGGTAATAGTATATAACGTTACAAGTTATAACCTAGTGCTACGTAACGCTATACGTTGTAACGTAATGCTACATAACGTTATACGTTATAAGGAAGTAGTATATAACGATATACGTTATAAGGTAATAGTATATAACGTTATACGTTATAAGGTAATAGTATATAACGTTATACGTTATAACGTAGTGCTACATAACGTTATACGTTAGAAGGTACTAGTATATAACGTTATACGCTATAACGTAACGCTACATAACGTTATACGTTATAAGGTAATAGTATATAACGTTATACGTTATAACGTATTGCTACATAACGCTATACGTTATAACGTAATGCTACATAACGTTATACGTTATAAGGTAATAGTATATAACGTTATACGTAATAACGTAGTGCTACATAACGTTATACGTTATAAGGTAATAGTATATAACGTTATACGTTATAACGTAATGCTACATAACGTTATACGTTATAACGTAATGCTACATAACGTTATACGTTATAAGGAAATAGTATATAACGTTATACGTTATAAGGTAATGCTACATAACGTTATACGTTATAAGGTAATAGTATATGACGTTATACGTTATAACGTAATGCTACATAACGTTATACGTTATAACGTAATGCTACATAACGTTATACGTTATAAGGTAATAGTATATAACGTATAACGTTATAAGGTAACAGTATTTAACGTATAACGATATAATGTAATAACATATAACGTTATACGTTATAACGTAATGCTACACAACGTTATACGTTATATGGTAGTAGTATACAACGTTATACGTTATAACGTAATGCTACATAACGTTATACGTTATAAGGTAATAGTATATAACGTTATACGTTATAACGTAGTGCTGCATAGCGCTATACGTTATAAGGTAATGCTACATAACGTTATACGTTATAAGGTAATAGTATATAACGTTATACGTTATAACGTAATGCTACATAACGTTATACGTTATAAGGTAATAGTATATGACGATATACGTTATAAGGTAATAGTATATAACGTTATACGTTATAACGTAGTGCTACGTAACGTTATACGTTATAAGGTAATAGAATATAACGTTATACGTTATAAGGTAATAGTATATAACGTTACACGTTATAAGGTAATAGTATATAACGTTATACGTTATAACGTAGTGCTACATAGCGCTATACGTTATAAGGTAATGCTACATAACGTTATACGTTATAAGCTAATAGTATATAACGTTATACGTTATACCGTAATGTTACATAACGTTATACGTTATAAGGAAATAGTATATAACGTTATACGTTATAAGGTAATAGTATATAACGTTATACGTTATAACGTAATGCTACATAACGTTATACGTTATAAGGTAATCGTATATAACGTTATACGTTATATCGTAATGCTACATAGTGTTATACGTTATAAGGTAATAGTATATAACGTTATGCGTTATATGGTAGTAGTATACAACGTTATACATTATAAGGTAATAGTATATAAAGTTATACGTTATAAGGTAATTGTATATAACGTTATACGTTATAACGTAATGCTACATAATGTTATACGTTATAAGGAAATAGTATATAACGTTATACGTTATAACGTAACGCCACATAACGTTATACGTAATAAGATAATAGTATATAGCGTTATACGTTATAACGTAATGCTACATAGCGTTATACGATATAAGGTAATGCTACATAACGTTATACGTTACAAGGAAATAGTATATAACGTTATACGTTATAAGGTAATAGTATATAACGTTATACGTTATAACGTAATGTTACATAACGTTATACGTTATAAGGTAATAGTATATAACGTTATACGTTATAACGTAATGTTACATAACGTTATACGTTATAAGGTAATAGTATATAACGTTAGAAGTTATAACGTAGTGCGACATAACGCTATACGTTATAACGAAATGCTACATAACGTTATACGTTATAACGTAATAGTATACAACGTTATACGTTATAACGTAATGCTACATAGCGTTATACGATATAAGGTAATAGAATATAACGTTATACGTTATAAGGTAATAGTATATAACGTTACACGTTATAAGGTAATAGTATATAACGTTATACGTTATAACGTAGTGCTACATAGCGCTATACGTTATAAGGTAATGCTACATAACGTTATACGTTATAAGCTAATAGTATATAACGTTATACGTTATACCGTAATGTTACATAACGTTATACGTTATAAGGTAATAGTATATAACGTTATACGTTATAAGGTAATAGTATATAACGTTATACGTTATAACGTAATGCTACATAACGTTATACGTTATAAGGTAATCGTATATAACGTTATACGTTATATCGTAATGCTACATATTGTTATACGTTATAAGGTAATAGTATATAACGTTATGCGTTATATGGTAGTAGTATACAACGTTATACATTATAAGGTAATAGTATATAAAGTTATACGTTATAAGGTAATTGTATATAACGTTATACGTTATAACGTAATGCTACATAATGTTATACGTTATAAGGAAATAGTATATAACGTTATACGTTATAACGTAACGCCACATAACGTTATACGTAATAAGATAATAGTATATAGCGTTATACGTTATAACGTAATGCTACATAGCGTTATACGATATAAGGTAATGCTACATAACGTTATACGTTATAAGGAAATAGTATATAACGTTATACGTTATAAGGTAATAGTATATAACGTTATACGTTATAACGTAATGTTACATAACGTTATACGTTATAAGGTAATAGTATATAACGTTATACGTTATAACGTAATGTTACATAACGTTATACGTTATAAGGTAATAGTATATAACGTTAGAAGTTATAACGTAGTGCGACATAACGCTATACGTTATAACGAAATGCTACATAACGTTATACGTTATAAGTAAATAGTATATAACGTTATACGTTATAAGGTAATAGTATATAACGTTATACGTTATAAGGTAATAGTATATATCGTTATACATTATAACGCAATGCTATATAACGTTATACACTATAAGGTAATAGTATATAACGTTGTACGTTATAACGTAATGCTACATAACGTTATACGTTATAACGTAATAGTATACAACGTTATACGTTATAACGTAATGCTACATAGCGTTATACGATATAAGGTAATGCTACATAACGATATACGTTATAAGGAAATAGTATATAACGTTATACGTTATAAGGTAATAGTGTATAACGTTATACGTTATAACGTAATGCTATATAACGTTATACGTTATAAGGTAATAGTATATAACGTTAGAAGTTATAACATAGTGCTACATAACGCTATACGTTATAACGAAATGCTACATAACGTTATACGTTATAAGGAAATAGTATATAACGTTATACGTTATAACGTAATGCTACATAGCGTTATACGATATAAGGTAATGCTACATAACGATATACGTTATAAGGAAATAGTATATAACGTTATACGTTATAAGGTAATAGTATATAACGTTATACGTTATAACGTAATGCTACATAACGTTATACGTTATAACGGAATGTTACATAACGTTATACGTTATAAGGTAATAGTATATAACGTTATACGTTATAACGTAATGTTACATAACGTTATACGTTATAAGGTAATAGTATATAACGTTAGAAGTTATAACGTAGTGCGACATAACGCTATACGTTATAACGAAATGCTACATAACGTTATACGTTATAAGTAAATAGTATATAACGTTATACGTTATAAGGTAATAGTATATAACGTTATACGTTATAAGGTAATAGTATATATCGTTATACGTTATAACGCAATGCTACATAACGTTATACACTATAAGGTAATAGTATATAACGTTGTACGTTATAACGTAATGCTACATAACGTTATACGTTATAACGTAATAGTATACAACGTTATACGTTATAACGTAATGCTACATAGCGTTATACGATATAAGGTAATGCTACATAACGATATACGTTATAAGGAAATAGTATATAACGTTATACATTATAAGGTAATAGTATATAACGTTATACGTTATAACGTAATGCTACATAACGTTATACGTTATAAGGTAATAGTATATAACGTTAGAAGTTATAACGTAGTGCTACATAACACTATACGTTATAACGAAATGCTACATAACGTTATACGTTATAAGGAAATAGTATATAACGTTATACGTTATAACGTAATGCTACATAGCGTTATACGATATAAGGTAATGCTACATAACGATATACGTTATAAGGAAATAGTATATAACGTTATACGTTATAAGGTAATAGTATATAACGTTATACGTTATAACGTAATGCTACATAACGTTATACGTTATAACGGAATAGTATACAACGTTATACGTCATAACGCAATGCTACATAACGTTATACGTTATAAGGTAATAGTATATAACGTTATACGTTATAAGGTAATAGTATATAACGTTATACGTTATAACGTAATGTTACATAACGTTATACGTTATAAGGTAATAGTATATAACGTTATACGTTATAACGTAATGTTACATAACGTTATACGTTATAAGGTAATAGTATATAACGTTAGAAGTTATAACGTAGTGCGACATAACGCTATACGTTATAACGAAATGCTACATAACGTTATACGTTATAAGTAAATAGTATATAACGTTATACGTTATAAGGTAATAGTATATAACGTTATACGTTATAAGGTAATAGTATATATCGTTATACATTATAACGCAATGCTATATAACGTTATACACTATAAGGTAATAGTATATAACGTTGTACGTTATAACGTAATGCTACATAACGTTATACGTTATAACGTAATAGTATACAACGTTATACGTTATAACGTAATGCTACATAGCGTTATACGATATAAGGTAATGCTACATAACGATATACGTTATAAGGAAATAGTATATAACGTTATACGTTATAAGGTAATAGTATATAACGTTATACGTTATAACGTAATGCTATATAACGTTATACGTTATAAGGTAATAGTATATAACGTTAGAACTTATAACATAGTGCTACATAACGCTATACGTTATAACGAAATGCTACATAACGTTATACGTTATAAGGAAATAGTATATAACGTTATACGTTATAACGTAATGCTACATAGCGTTATACGATATAAGGTAATGCTACATAACGATATACGTTATAAGGAAATAGTATATAACGTTATACGTTATAAGGTAATAGTATATAACGTTATACGTTATAACGTAATGCTACATAACGTTATACGTTATAACGGAACGTTACATAACGTTATACGTTATAAGGTAATAGTATATAACGTTATACGTTATAACGTAATGTTACATAACGTTATACGTTATAAGGTAATAGTATATAACGTTAGAAGTTATAACGTAGTGCGACATAACGCTATACGTTATAACGAAATGCTACATAACGTTATACGTTATAAGTAAATAGTATATAACGTTATACGTTATAAGGTAATAGTATATAACGTTATACGTTATAAGGTAATAGTATATATCGTTATACGTTATAACGCAATGCTACATAACGTTATACACTATAAGGTAATAGTATATAACGTTGTACGTTATAACGTAATGCTACATAACGTTATACGTTATAACGGAACGTTACATAACGTTATACGTTATAAGGTAATAGTATATAACGTTATACGTTATAACGTAATGTTACATAACGTTATACGTTATAAGGTAATAGTATATAACGTTAGAAGTTATAACGTAGTGCGACATAACGCTATACGTTATAACGAAATGCTACATAACGTTATACGTTATAAGTAAATAGTATATAACGTTATACGTTATAAGGAAATAGTATATAACGTTATACATTATAAGGTAATAGTATATAACGTTATACGTTATAACGTAATGCTACATAACGTTATACGTTATAAGGTAATAGTATATAACGTTAGAAGTTATAACGTAGTGCTACATAACGCTATACGTTATAACGAAATGCTACATAACGTTATACGTTATAAGGAAATAGTATATAACGTTATACGTTATAACGTAATGCTACATAGCGTTATACGATATAAGGTAATGCTACATAACGTTATACGTTATAAGGAAATAGTATATAACGTTATACGTTATAAGGTAATAGTATATAACGTTATACGTTATAACGTAATGCTACATAACGTTATACGTTATAACGGAATAGTATACAACGTTATACGTCATAACGCAATGCTACATAACGTTATACGTTATAAGGTAATAGTATATAACGTTATAAGTTATAACGTAGTGCTACATAACGCTATGCGTTATAACGTAATGCTACATAACGTTATACGTTATAAGGAAATAGTATATAACGTTATACGTTATAAGGTGATAGTATATAACGTTATACGTTATCAGGTAATAGTATATAACGTTATACGTTATAAGGTAATGCTACATAACGTTATACGTTAGAAGGTAATAGTATATAACGTTATACGTTATAACGTAACGCTGCATAACGTTATACGTTATAAGGTAGTAGTATATAACGTATAACGTTATAAGGTAACAGTATTAACGTATAACGATATAAGGTAATAGTATATAACGTTATACGTTATAACGTAATGCTACATAACGTTATACGTTATAAGGTAATAGTATATAACGTTATACGTTATAAGGTAATTGTATATAACGTTACACGTTATAACGTAATGCTACATAATGTTATACGTTATAAGGTAATAGTATGTAACGTTATACGTTATAACGTAATGCTACATAACGTTATACGTTATAAGGTAATAGTATATAACGTTATACGTTGTAACGTAATGCTACATAACGTTATACGTTATAAGGTAATAGTATGTAACGTTATACGTTACAACGTAATGCTTCATAACGTTATACGTTATAACGTAATAGTATACAACGTTATACGTTATAACGAAATGCTACATAACGTTATACGTTATAAGGAAATAGTATATAACGTTATACGTTATAACGTAATGCTACATAGCGTTATACGATATAAGGTAATGCTACATAACGATATACGTTATAAGGAAATAGTATATAACGTTATACGTTATAAGGTAATAGTATATAACGTTATACGTTATAACGTAATGCTACATAACGTTATACGTTATAACGGAATAGTATACAACGTTATACGTCATAACGCAATGCTACATAACGTTATACGTTATAAGGTAATAGTATATAACGTTATACGTTATAACGTAGTGCTTCATAACGTTATACGTTATAACGTAATAGTATACAACGTTATACGTTATAACGTAATGCTACATAATGTTATACGTTATAAGGTAATAGTATATAACGTTATACGTTATAAGGTAATGCTACATAACGTTATACGTTATAAGGTAATAGTATATAACGTTATAAGTTATAACGTAGTGCTACATAACGCTATACGTTATAACGTAGTGCTACATAAAGTTATACGTTATAAGGAAATAGTATATAACATTATACGTTATAAGCTAATAGTATATAACGTTATACGTTATCAGGTAATAGTATATAACGTTATACGTTATAAGGTAATGCTACATAACGTTTTACGATAGAAGGTAATTGTATACAACGTTATACGCTATAACGTAATGCTACATAACGTTATACGTTATAAGGTATTAGTATATAACGTTATACGTTGTAAGGTAATTGTATATAACGTTATACGATATAAGGTAATGCTACATAACGATATACGTTATAAGGAAATAGTATATAACGTTATACGTTATAAGGTAATAGTATATAACGTTATACGTTATAACGTAATGCTACATAACGTTATACGTTATAAGGTAATAGTATATAACGTTAGAAGTTATAACGTAGTGCTACATAACGCTATACGTTATAACGAAATGCTACATAACGTTATACGTTATAAGGAAATAGTATATAACGTTATACGTTATAACGTAATGCTACATAGCGTTATACGATATAAGGTAATGCTACATAACGATATACGTTATAAGGAAATAGTATATAACGTATAACGATATAAGGTAATAGTATATAACGTTATACGTTATAACGTAATGCTACATAACGTTATACGTTATAAGGTAATAGTATATAACGTTATACGTTATAAGGTAATTGTATATAACGTTACACGTTATAACGTAATGCTACATAATGTTATACGTTATAAGGTAATAGTATGTAACGTTATACGTTATAACGTAATGCTACATAACGTTATACATTATAAGGTAATAGTATATAACGTTATACGTTGTAACGTAATGCTACATAACGTTATACGTTATAAGGTAATAGTATGTAACGTTATACGTTACAACGTAATGCACATAACGTTATACGTTATAACGTAATAGTATATAACGTTATACGTTATAACGTAGTGCTTCATAACGTTATACGATATAACGTAATAGTATACAACGTTATACGTTATAACGTAATGCTACATAATGTTATACGTTATAAGGTAATAGTATATAACGTTATACGTTATAAGGTAATTGTATATAACGTTATACGTTATAAGGTAACAGTATATAACGTTATACGTTATAACGTAATGCTACATAACATAATACGTTATAAGCTAATAGTATATAACGTTATACGTTATAAGGTAATAGTATATAACGTTATACGTTATCAGGTAATAGTATATAACGTTATACGTTATAAGGTAATGCTACATAACGTTATACGTTAGAAGGTAATAGTATATAACGTTATACGTTATAACGTAACGCTGCATAACGTTATACGTTATAAGGTAGTAGTATATAACGTATAACGTTATAAGGTAACAGTATTTAACGTATAACGATATAAGGTAATAGTATATAACGTTATACGTTATAACGTAATGCTACATAACGTTATACGTTATAAGGTAATAGTATATAACGTTATACGTTATAAGGTAATTGTATATAACGTTACACGTTATAACGTAATGCTACATAATGTTATACGTTATAAGGTAATAGTATGTAACGTTATACGTTATAACGTAATGCTACATAACGTTATACGTTATAAGGTAATAGTATATAACGTTATACGTTGTAACGTAATGCTACATAACGTTATACGTTATAAGGTAATAGTATGTAACGTTATACGTTACAACGTAATGCTACATAACGTTATACGTTATAACGTAATAGTATATAACGTTATACGTTATAACGTAGTGCTTCATAACGTTATACGTTATAACGTAATAGTATACAACGTTATACGTTATAACGTAATGCTACATAATGTTATACGTTATAAGGTAATAGTATATAACGTTATACGTTATAAGGTAATTGTATATAACGTTATACGTTATAAGGTAACAGTATATAACGTTATACGTTATAACGTAACGCTACATAACATAATACGTTATAAGCTAATAGTATATAACGTTATACGTTATAACGTAATGCTACATAACGTTATACGTTATAAGGAAATAGTATATAACATTATACGTTATAAGCTAATAGTATATAACGTTATACGTTATCAGGTAATAGTATATAACGTTATACGTTATAACGTAATAGTATACAACGTTATACGTTATAACGTAATGCTACATAATGTTATACGTTATAAGGTAATAGTATGTAACGTTATACGTTATAACGTAATGCTACATAACGTTATACGTTATAACGGAATAGTATACAACGTTATACGTCATAACGCAATGCTACATAACGTTATACGTTATAAGGAAATAGTATATAACGTTATACGTTATAAGGTAATAGTATATAACGTTATACGTTATAACGTAATGTTACATAACGTTATACGTTATAAGGTAATAGTATATAACGTTATACGTTATAACGTAATGTTACATAACGTTATACGTTATAAGGTAATAGTATATAACGTTATACGTTATAAGGTAATAGTATATAACGTTAGAAGTTACAACGCAGTGCTACATAACGCTATACGTTATAACGCAATGCTACATAACGTTATACGTTATAAGGAAATAGTATATAACGTTATACGGTATAAGGTAATAGTATATAACGTTATACGTTATCAGGTAATAGTATATAACGTTATACGTTATAAGGTAATGCTACATAACGTTATACGTTAGAGGGTAATAGTATACAACGTTATACGTTATAACGTAACGCTACATAACGTTATACGTTATAAGGAAGTAGTATATAACGTATAACGTTATAAGGTAACAGTATTTAACGTATAACGATATAAGGTAACAGTATTTAACGTATAACGATATAAGATAATAGTATATAACGTTATACGTTATAACGTTATGCTACATAACGATATACGTTATATGGTAGTGGTATACAACGTTATACGGTATAACGTAATGCTACATAACGTTATACGTTATAAGGTAATAGTATATAACGTTATACGTTATAAGGTAATTGTATATAACGTTATTCGTTATAACGTAATGCTACATAACGTTATACGTTATAAGGTAATAGTATGTAACGTTATACGTTATAACGTAATGATACATAACGTTATACGTTATAAGGTAATAGTATATAACGTTATACGTTATAACGTAATGCTACATAACGTTATACGTTATAACGTAATGCTACATAACGTTATACGTTATAACGTAATGCTACATAACGTTATACGTTATAAGGAAATAGTATATAACGTCATACGTTATAAGGTAATAGTATATAACGTTATACGTTATAACGTAATGCTACATAACGTTATACGTTATAAGGTAATAGTATATAACGTATAACGTTAGAAGGTAACAGTATTTAACGTATAACGATATAATGTAATAACATATAACGTTATACGTTATAACGTAATGCTACACAACGTTATACGTTATATGGTAGTAGTATACAGCGTTATACGTTATAACGTAATGCTACATAACGTTATACGTTATAAGGTAATAGTATATAACGTTATACGTTATAACGTAGTGCTACATAGCGCTATACGTTATAAGGTAATGCTACATAACGTTATACGTTATAAGCTAATAGTATATAACGTTATACGTTATCAGGTAATTGTATATAACGTTATACGTTATAAGGTAATAGTATGTAACGTTATACGTTACAACGTAATGCTACATAACGTTATACGTTATAACGTAATAGTATATAACATTATACGTTATAACGTAGTGCTTCATAACGTTATACGTTATAACGTAATAGTATACAACGTTATACGTTATAACGTAATGCTACATAATGTTATACGTTATAAGGTAATAGTATGTAACGTTATACGTTATAACGTAATGATACATAACGTTATACGTTATAAGGTAATAGTATATAACGTTATACGTTATATCGTAATGCTACATAACGTTATACGTTATAACGTAATGCTACATAACGTTATACGTTATAAGGAAATAGTATATAACGTCATACGTTATAAGGTAATGCTACATAACGTTATACGTTATAAGGTAATAGTATATAACGTTATACGTTATAACGTAATGCTACATAACGTTATACGTTATAAGGTAATAGTATATAACGTATAACGTTAGAAGGTAACAGTATTTAACGTATAACGATATAATGTAATAACATATAACGTTATACGTTATAACGTAATGCTACATAACGTTATACGTTATAAGGTAATAGTATGTAACGTTATACGTTATAACGTAATGATACATAACGTTATACGTTATAAGGTAATAGTATATAACGTTATACGTTATAAGGTAATAGTATATAACGTTATACGTTATAACGTAATGCTACATAGTGTTATACGTTATAAGGTAATAGTATACAACGTTATGCGTTATATGGTAGTAGTATACAACGTTATACATTATAAGGTAATAGTATGTAACGTTATACGTTATAAGGTAATTGTATATAACGTTATACGTTATAAGGTAATAGTATATAACGTTATACGTTATAAGGTAATAGTATATAACGTTATACGTTATCAGGTAATAGTATATAACGTTATACGTTATAAGGTAATGCTACATAACGTTATACGTTAGAGGGTAATAGTATACAACGTTATACGTTATAACGTAACGCAACATAACGTTATACGTTATAAGGAAGTAGTATATAACGTATAACGTTATAAGGTAACAGTATTTAACGTATAACGATATAAGGTAACAGTATTTAACGTATAACGATATAAGATAATAGTATATAACGTTATACGTTATAACGTTATGCTACATAACGATATACGTTATATGGTAGTGGTATACAACGTTATACGGTATAACGTAATGCTACATAACGTTATACGTTATAAGGTAATAGTATATAACGTTATACGTTATAAGGTAATAGTATATAACGTTATACGTTATAACGTAATGCTACATAACGTTATACCTTATAAGGTAATCGTATATAACATTATACGTTATATCGTAATGCTACATAGTGTTATACGTTATAAGGTAATAGTATATAACGTTATGCGTTATATGGTAGTAGTATACAACGTTATACATTATAAGGTAATAGTATATAACGTTATACGTTATAAGGTAATAGTATATAACGTTATACGTTATAACGTAATGCTACATAACGTTATACGTTATAAGGTTATAGTATATAACGTTATACGTTATAACGTAATGATACATAACGCTATGCGTTATAACGTAATGCTACATAACGTTATACGTTAGAAGGTAATAGTATATAATGTTATACGTTCTAACGTAACGCTGCATAACGTTATACGTTATAAGGTAGTAGTATATAACGTATAACGTTATAAGGTAACAGTATTTAACGTATAACGATATAAGGTAATGCTACATAACGTTATACGTTATAAGGTAATAGTATATAACGTTATACGTTATAAGGTAATTGTATATAACGTTATACGCTATAACGTAATGCTACATATCGTTATACGTTATAAGGTAATAGTATATAACGTTATACGTTATAAGGTAATAGTATATAACGTTAGAAGTTACAACGCAGTGCTACATAACGCTATACGTTATAACGCAATGCTACATAACGTTATACGTTATAAGGGAATAGTATATAACGTTATACGTTATAACGTAATGATACATAACGATATACGTTATATGGTAGTGGTATACAACGTTATACGGTATAACGTAATGCTACATAACGTTATACGTTATAAGGTAATAGTATGTAACGTTATACGTTATAACGTAATGATAGATAACGTTATACGTTATAAGGTAATAGTATATAACGTTATACGTTATAACGTAATGCTACATAACGTTATACGTTATAAGGTAATAGTATGTAACGTTATACGTTATAACGTAATGATACATAACGTTTTACGTTATAAGGTAATAGTATATAACGTTATACGCTATAAGGTAATAGTATATAACGTTATACGTTATAACGTAATGCTACATAACGTTATACCTTATAAGGTAATCGTATATAACATTATACGTTATATCGTAATACTACATAGTGTTATACGTTATAAGGTAATAGTATATAACGTTATGCGTTATATGGTAGTAGTATACAACGTTATACATTATAAGGTAATAGTATATAACGTTATACGTTATAAGGTAATTGTATATAACGTTATACGTTATAAGGTAATAGTATATAACGTTATACGTTATAAGGTAATAGTATATATCGTTATACGTTAGAACGCAATGCTACATAACGTTATACACTATAAGGTAATAGTATATAACGTTGTACGTTATAACGTAATGCTACATAACGTTATACGTTACAACGTAATAGTATACAACGTTATACGTTATAACGTAATCCTACATAGCGTTATACGATATAAGGTAATGCTACATAACGATATACGTTATAAGGAAATAGTATATAACGTTATACGTTATAAGGTAATAGTATATAATGTTATACGTTATAACGTAATGCTACATAACGTTATACGTTATAAGGTAATAGTATATAACGTTAGAAGTTATAACGTAGTGCTACATAACGCTATACGTTATAACGAAATGCTACATAACGTTATACGTTATAAGGAAATAGTATATAACGTTATACGTTACAACGTAATGCTACATAGCGTTATACGATATAAGGTAATGCTACATAACGATATACGTTATAAGGAAATAGTATATAACGTTATACGTTATAAGGTAATAGTATATAACGTTATACGTCATAACGCAATGCTACATAACGTTATACGTTATGAGGTAATAGTATATAACGTTATAAGTTATAACGTAGTGCTACATAACGCTATGCGTTATAACGTAATGCTACATAACGTTATACGTTATAAGGAAATAGTATATAACGTTATACGTTATAAGGTAATAGTATATAACGTTATACGTTATCAGGTAATAGTATATAACGTTATACGTTATATGGTAATGCTACATAACGTTATACGTTAGAAGGTAATAGTATATAACGTTATACGTTATAACGTAACGCTGCATAACGTTATACGTTATAAGGTAGTAGTATATAACGTATAACGTTATAAGGTAACAGTATTTAACGTATAACGATATAAGGTAATAGTATATAACGTTATACGTTATAACGTAATGCTACATAATGTTATACGTTATAAGGTAATAGTATGTAACGTTATAAGTTATAACGTAATGCTACATAATGTTATACGTTATAAGGTAATAGTATATAACGTTATACGTTGTAACGTAATGCTACATAACGTTATACGTTATAAGGTAATAGTATGTAACGTTATACGTTTCAACGTAATGCTACATAACGTTATACGTTATAACGTAATAGTATATAACGTTATACGTTATAAGGTAATAGTATATAGCGTTAGAAGTTACAACGCAGTGCTACATAAAGCTATACGTTATAACGGAATAGTATACAACGTTATACGTCATAACGCAATGCTACATAACGTTATACGTTATAAGGTAATAGTATATAACGTTATAAGTTATAACGTAGTGCTACATAACGCTATGCGTTATAACGTAATGCTACATAACGTTATACGTTAGAAGGTAATAGTATATAATGTTATACGTTCTAACGTAACGCTGCATAACGTTATACGTTATAAGGTAGTAGTATATAACGTATAACGTTATAAGGTAACAGTATTTAACGTATAACGATATAAGGTAATAGTATATAACGTTATACGTTATAACGTAATGCTACATAACGTTATACGTTATAAGGTAATAGTATATAACGTTATACGTTATAAGGTAATGCTACATAACGTTATACGTTATAAGGTAATAGTATATAACGTTATACGTTATAAGGTAATTGTATATAACGTTATACGCTATAACGTAATGCTACATAACGTTATACGTAATAACGTAATAGTATATAACGTTATACGTTATAAGGTAATAGTATATAACGTTAGAAGTTACAACGCAGTGCTACATAACGCTATACGTTATAACGCAATGCTACATAACATTATACGTTATAAGGAAATAGTATATAACGTTATACGTTATAAGGTAATAGTATATAACGTTTTACGTTATCAGATAATAGTATATAACGTTATACGTTATAAGGTAATGCTACATAACGTTATACGTTAGAGGGTAATAGTATACAACGTTACACGTTATAACGTAACGCTACATAACGTTATACGTTATAAGGAAGTAGTATATAACGTATAACGTTATAAGGTAACAGTATTTAACGTATAACGATATAAGGTAACAGTATTTAACGTATAACGATATGAGATAATAGTATATAACGTTATACGTTATAAGGTAATGCTACATAATGTTATACGTTAGAGGGTAATAGTATACAACGTTATACGTTATAACGTAATGCTACATAGCGTTATACGATATAAGGTAATGCTACATAACGATATACGTTATAAGGAAATACTATATAACGTTATACGTTATAAGGTAATAGTATATAACGTTATACGTTATAACGTAATGCTACATAACGTTATACGTTATAAGGTAATAGTATATAACGTTAGAAGTTATAACGTAGTGCTACATAACGCTATACGTTATAACGAAATGCTACATAACGTTATACGTTATAAGGAAATAGTATATAACGTTATACGTTATAACGTAATGCTAAGTAGCGTTATACGATATAAGGTAATGCTACATAACGATATACGTTATAAGGAAATAGTATATAACGTTATACGTTATAAGGTAATAGTATATAACGTTATACGTTATAACGTAATGCTACATAACGTTATACGTTATAACGGAATAGTATACAACGTTATACGTCATAACGCAATGCTACATAACGTTATACGTTATAAGGTAATAGTATATAACGTTATAAGTTGTAACGTAGTGCTACATAACGCTATGCGTTATAACGTAATGCTACATAACGTTATACGTTAGAAGGTAATAGTATATAACGTTATACGTTCTAACGTAACGCTGCATAACGTTATACGTTATAAGGTAGTAGTATATAACGTATAACGTTATAAGGTAACAGTATTTAACGTATAACGATATAAGGTAATAGTATATAACGTTATACGTTATAACGTAGTGCTACATAACGTTATACGTTATAAGGTAATAGTATATAACGTTATACGTTATAAGGTAATGCTACATAACGTTATACGTTATAAGGTAATAGTATATAACGTTATACGTTATAAGGTAATTGTATATAACGTTATACGCTATAACGTAATGCTACATATCGTTATACGTTATAAGGTAATAGTATATAACGTTATACGTTATAAGGTAATAGTATATAACGTTAGAAGTTACAACGCAGTGCTACATAACGCTATACGTTATAACGCAATGCTACATAACGTTATACGTTATAAGGAAATAGTATATAACGTTATACGTTATAAGGTAATAGTATATAACGTTATACGTTATCAGGTAATAGTATATAACGTTATACGTTATAAGGTAATGCTACATAACGTTATACGTTAGAGGGTAATAGTATACAACGTTATACGTTATAACGTAACGCTACATAACGTTATACGTTATAAGGAAGTAGTATATAACGTATAACGTGATAAGGTAACAGTATTTAACGTATAACGATATAAGGTAACAGTATTTAACGTATAACGATATAAGATAATAGTATATAACGTTATACGTTATAACGTTATGCTACATAACGATATACGTTATATGGTAGTGGTATACAACGTTATACGGTATAACGTAATGCTACATAACGTTATACGTTATAAGGTAATAGTATGTAACGTTATACGTTATAACGTAATGATACATAACGTTATACGTTATAAGGTAATAGTATATAACGTTATACGTTATAACGTAATGCTACATAACGTTATACGTTATAAGGTAATAGTATGTAACGTTATACGTTATAACGTAATGATACATAACGTTATACGTTATAAGGTAATAGTATATAACGTTATACGTTATAAGGTAATAGTATATAACGTTATACGTTATAACGTAATGCTACATAACGTTATACCTTATAAGGTAATCGTATATAACATTATACGTTATATCGTAATGCTACATAGTGTTATACGTTATAAGGTAATAGTATATAACGTTATGCGTTATATGGTAGTAGTATACAACGTTATACATTATAAGGTAATAGTATATAACGTTATACGTTATAAGGTAATTGTATATAACGTTATACGTTATAAGGTAATAGTATATAACGTTATACGTTATAAGGTAATAGTATATATCGTTATACGTTAGAACGCAATGCTACATAACGTTATACACTATAAGGTAATAGTATATAACGTTGTACGTTATAACGTAATGCTACATAACGTTATACGTTACAACGTAATAGTATACAACGTTATACGTTATAACGTAATCCTACATAGCGTTATACGATATAACGAAATGCTACATAACGTTATACGTTATAAGGAAATAGTATATAACGTTATACGTTACAACGTAATGCTACATAGCGTTATACGATATAAGGTAATGCTACATAACGATATACGTTATAAGGAAATAGTATATAACGTTATACGTTATAAGGTAATAGTATATAACGTTATACGTTATAACGTAATGCTACATAACGTTATACGTTATAAGGTAATAGTATATAACGTTAGTAGTTATAACGTAGTGCTACATAACGCTATACGTTATAACGAAATGCTACATAACGTTATACGTTATAAGGAAATAGTATATAACGTTATACGTTACAACGTAATGCTACATAGCGTTATACGATATAAGGTAATGCTACATAACGATATACGTTATAAGGAAATAGTATATAACGTTATACGTTATAAGGTAATAGTATATAACGTTATACGTTATAACGTAATGCTACATAACGTTATACGTTATAACGGAATAGTATACAACGTTATACGTCATAACGCAATGCTACATAACGTTATACGTTATGAGGTAATAGTATATAACGTTATAAGTTATAACGTAGTGCTACATAACGCTATGCGTTATAACATAATGCTACATAACGTTATACGTTATAAGGAAATAGTATATAACGTTATACGTTATAAGGTAATAGTATGTAACGTTATACGTTATAACGTAATGATACATAACGTTATACGTTATAAGGTAATAGTATATAACGTTATACGTTATAACGTAATGCTACATAACGTTATACGTTATAAGGTAATAGTATGTAACGTTATACGTTATAACGTAATGATACATAACGTTTTACGTTATAAGGTAATAGTATATAACGTTATACGCTATAAGGTAATAGTATATAACGTTATACGTTATAACGTAATGCTACATAACGTTATACCTTATAAGGTAATCGTATATAACATTATACGTTATATCGTAATACTACATAGTGTTATACGTTATAAGGTAATAGTATATAACGTTATGCGTTATATGGTAGTAGTATACAACGTTATACATTATAAGGTAATAGTATATAACGTTATACGTTATAAGGTAATTGTATATAACGTTATACGTTATAAGGTAATAGTATATAACGTTATACGTTATAAGGTAATAGTATATATCGTTATACGTTAGAACGCAATGCTACATAACGTTATACACTATAAGGTAATAGTATATAACGTTGTACGTTATAACGTAATGCTACATAACGTTATACGTTACAACGTAATAGTATACAACGTTATACGTTATAACGTAATCCTACATAGCGTTATACGATATAAGGTAATGCTACATAACGATATACGTTATAAGGAAATAGTATATAACGTTATACGTTATAAGGTAATAGTATATAATGTTATACGTTATAACGTAATGCTACATAACGTTATACGTTATAAGGTAATAGTATATAACGTTAGAAGTTATAACGTAGTGCTACATAACGCTATACGTTATAACGAAATGCTACATAACGTTATACGTTATAAGGAAATAGTATATAACGTTATACGTTACAACGTAATGCTACATAGCGTTATACGATATAAGGTAATGCTACATAACGATATACGTTATAAGGAAATAGTATATAACGTTATACGTTATAAGGTAATAGTATATAACGTTATACGTCATAACGCAATGCTACATAACGTTATACGTTATGAGGTAATAGTATATAACGTTATAAGTTATAACGTAGTGCTACATAACGCTATGCGTTATAACGTAATGCTACATAACGTTATACGTTATAAGGAAATAGTATATAACGTTATACGTTATAAGGTAATAGTATATAACGTTATACGTTATCAGGTAATAGTATATAACGTTATACGTTATATGGTAATGCTACATAACGTTATACGTTAGAAGGTAATAGTATATAACGTTATACGTTATAACGTAACGCTGCATAACGTTATACGTTATAAGGTAGTAGTATATAACGTATAACGTTATAAGGTAACAGTATTTAACGTATAACGATATAAGGTAATAGTATATAACGTTATACGTTATAACGTAATGCTACATAATGTTATACGTTATAAGGTAATAGTATGTAACGTTATAAGTTATAACGTAATGCTACATAATGTTATACGTTATAAGGTAATAGTATATAACGTTATACGTTGTAACGTAATGCTACATAACGTTATACGTTATAAGGTAATAGTATGTAACGTTATACGTTTCAACGTAATGCTACATAACGTTATACGTTATAACGTAATAGTATATAACGTTATACGTTATAAGGTAATAGTATATAGCGTTAGAAGTTACAACGCAGTGCTACATAAAGCTATACGTTATAACGGAATAGTATACAACGTTATACGTCATAACGCAATGCTACATAACGTTATACGTTATAAGGTAATAGTATATAACGTTATAAGTTATAACGTAGTGCTACATAACGCTATGCGTTATAACGTAATGCTACATAACGTTATACGTTAGAAGGTAATAGTATATAATGTTATACGTTCTAACGTAACGCTGCATAACGTTATACGTTATAAGGTAGTAGTATATAACGTATAACGTTATAAGGTAACAGTATTTAACGTATAACGATATAAGGTAATAGTATATAACGTTATACGTTATAACGTAATGCTACATAACGTTATACGTTATAAGGTAATAGTATATAACGTTATACGTTATAAGGTAATGCTACATAACGATATACGTTATAAGGAAATACTATATAACGTTATACGTTATAAGGTAATAGTATATAACGTTATACGTTATAACGTAATGCTACATAACATTATACGTTATAAGGTAATAGTATATAACGTTAGAAGTTATAACGTAGTGCTACATAACGCTATACGTTATAACGAAATGCTACATAACGTTATACGTTATAAGGAAATAGTATATAACGTTATACGTTATAACGTAATGCTAAATAGCGTTATACGATATAAGGTAATGCTACATAACGATATACGTTATAAGGAAATAGTATATAACGTTATACGTTATAAGGTAATAGTATATAACGTTATACGTTATAACGTAATGCTACATAACGTTATACGTTATAACGGAATAGTATACAACGTTATACGTCATAACGCAATGCTACATAACGTTATACGTTATAAGGTAATAGTATATAACGTTATAAGTTGTAACGTAGTGCTACATAACGCTATGCGTTATAACGTAATGCTACATAACGTTATACGTTAGAAGGTAATAGTATATAACGTTATACGTTCTAACGTAACGCTGCATAACGTTATACGTTATAAGGTAGTAGTATATAACGTATAACGTTATAAGGTAACAGTATTTAACGTATAACGATATAAGGTAATAGTATATAACGTTATACGTTATAACGTAGTGCTACATAACGTTATACGTTATAAGGTAATAGTATATAACGTTATACGTTATAAGGTAATGCTACATAACGTTATACGTTATAAGGTAATAGTATATAACGTTATACGTTATAAGGTAATTGTATATAACGTTATACGCTATAACGTAATGCTACATATCGTTATACGTTATAAGGTAATAGTATATAACGTTATACGTTATAAGGTAATAGTATATAACGTTAGAAGTTACAACGCAGTGCTACATAACGCTATACGTTATAACGCAATGCTACATAACGTTATACGTTATAAGGAAATAGTATATAACGTTATACGTTATAAGGTAATAGTATATAACGTTATACGTTATCAGGTAATAGTATATAACGTTATACGTTATACGGTAATGCTACATAACGTTATACGTTAGAGGGTAATAGTATACAACGTTATACGTTATAACGTAACGCTACATAACGTTATACGTTATAAGGAAGTAGTATATAACGTATAACGTGATAAGGTAACAGTATTTAACGTATAACGATATAAGGTAACAGTATTTAACGTATAACGATATAAGATAATAGTATATAACGTTATACGTTATAACGTTATGCTACATAACGATATACGTTATATGGTAGTGGTATACAACGTTATACGGTATAACGTAATGCTACATAACGTTATACGTTATAAGGTAATAGTATGTAACGTTATACGTTATAACGTAATGATACATAACGTTATACGTTATAAGGTAATAGTATATAACGTTATACGTTATAACGTAATGCTACATAACGTTATACGTTATAAGGTAATAGTATGTAACGTTATACGTTATAACGTAATGCTACATAACGTTATACCTTATAAGGTAATCGTATATAACATTATACGTTATATCGTAATGCTACATAGTGTTATACGTTATAAGGTAATAGTATATAACGTTATGCGTTATATGGTAGTAGTATACAACGTTATACATTATAAGGTAATAGTATATAACGTTATACGTTATAAGGTAATTGTATATAACGTTATACGTTATAAGGTAATAGTATATAACGTTATACGTTATAAGGTAATAGTATATATCGTTATACGTTAGAACGCAATGCTACATAACGTTATACACTATAAGGTAATAGTATATAACGTTGTACGTTATAACGTAATGCTACATAACGTTATACGTTACAACGTAATAGTATACAACGTTATACGTTATAACGTAATCCTACATAGCGTTATACGATATAAGGTAATGCTACATAACGATATACGTTATAAGGAAATAGTATATAACGTTATACGTTAT
The DNA here is from genome assembly GCF_041682495.2 of Bombus fervidus. Classification (NCBI taxonomy): domain Eukaryota; kingdom Metazoa; phylum Arthropoda; class Insecta; order Hymenoptera; family Apidae; genus Bombus; species Bombus fervidus. The sequence continues at coordinate 599,494 of NC_091523.1, read as the reverse complement.
AAGGTAATAGTATATAATGTTATACGTTATAACGTAATGCTACATAACGTTATACGTTATAAGGTAATAGTATATAACGTTAGTAGTTATAACGTAGTGCTACATAACGCTATACGTTATAACGAAATGCTACATAACGTTATACGTTATAAGGAAATAGTATATAACGTTATACGTTACAACGTAATGCTACATAGCGTTATACGATATAAGGTAATGCTACATAACGATATACGTTATAAGGAAATAGTATATAACGTTATACGTTATAAGGTAATAGTATATAACGTTATACGTTATAACGTAATGCTACATAACGTTATACGTTATAACGGAATAGTATACAACGTTATACGTCATAACGCAATGCTACATAACGTTATACGTTATGAGGTAATAGTATATAACGTTATAAGTTATAACGTAGTGCTACATAACGCTATGCGTTATAACATAATGCTACATAACGTTATACGTTATAAGGAAATAGTATATAACGTTATACGTTATAACGTAACGCTGCATAACGTTATACGTTATAAGGTAGTAGTATATAACGTATAACGTTATAAGGTAACAGTATTTAACGTATAACGATATAAGGTAATAGTATATAACGTTATACGTTATAACGTAATGCTACATAATGTTATACGTTATAAGGTAATAGTATGTAACGTTATAAGTTATAACGTAATGCTACATAATGTTATACGTTATAAGGTAATAGTATATAACGTTATACGTTGTAACGTAATGCTACATAACGTTATACGTTATAAGGTAATAGTATGTAACGTTATACGTTTCAACGTAATGCTACATAACGTTATACGTTATAACGTAATAGTATATAACGTTATACGTTATAAGGTAATAGTATATAGCGTTAGAAGTTACAACGCAGTGCTACATAAAGCTATACGTTATAACGGAATAGTATACAACGTTATACGTCATAACGCAATGCTACATAACGTTATACGTTATAAGGTAATAGTATATAACGTTATAAGTTATAACGTAGTGCTACATAACGCTATGCGTTATAACGTAATGCTACATAACGTTATACGTTAGAAGGTAATAGTATATAGTGTTATACGTTCTAACGTAACGCTGCATAACGTTATACGTTATAAGGTAGTAGTATATAACGTATAACGTTATAAGGTAACAGTATTTAACGTATAACGATATAAGGTAATAGTATATAACGTTATACGTTATAACGTAATGCTACATAACGTTATACGTTATAAGGTAATAGTATATAACGTTATACGTTATAAGGTAATGCTACATAACGTTATACGTTATAAGGTAATAGTATATAACGTTATACGTTATAAGGTAATTGTATATAACGTTATACGCTATAACGTAATGCTACATAACGTTATACGTAATAACGTAATAGTATATAACGTTATACGTTATAAGGTAATAGTATATAACGTTAGAAGTTACAACGCAGTGCTACATAACGCTATACGTTATAACGCAATGCTACATAACATTATACGTTATAAGGAAATAGTATATAACGTTATACGTTATAAGGTAATAGTATATAACGTTTTACGTTATCAGATAATAGTATATAACGTTATACGTTGTAAGGTAATGCTACATAACGTTATACGTTAGAGGGTAATAGTATACAACGTTACACGTTATAACGTAACGCTACATAACGTTATACGTTATAAGGAAGTAGTATATAACGTATAACGTTATAAGGTAACAGTATTTAACGTATAACGATATAAGGTAACAGTATTTAACGTATAACGATATGAGATAATAGTATATAACGTTATACGTTATAAGGTAATGCTACATAATGTTATACGTTAGAGGGTAATAGTATACAACGTTATACGTTATAACGTAATGCTACATAGCGTTATACGATATAAGGTAATGCTACATAACGATATACGTTATAAGGAAATACTATATAACGTTATACGTTATAAGGTAATAGTATATAACGTTATACGTTATAACGTAATGCTACATAACATTATACGTTATAAGGTAATAGTATATAACGTTAGAAGTTATAACGTAGTGCTACATAACGCTATACGTTATAACGAAATGCTACATAACGTTATACGTTATAAGGAAATAGTATATAACGTTATACGTTATAACGTAATGCTAAATAGCGTTATACGATATAAGGTAATGCTACATAACGATATACGTTATAAGGAAATAGTATATAACGTTATACGTTATAAGGTAATAGTATATAACGTTATACGTTATAACGTAATGCTACATAACGTTATACGTTATAACGGAATAGTATACAACGTTATACGTCATAACGCAATGCTACATAACGTTATACGTTATAAGGTAATAGTATATAACGTTATAAGTTGTAACGTAGTGCTACATAACGCTATGCGTTATAACGTAATGCTACATAACGTTATACGTTAGAAGGTAATAGTATATAACGTTATGCGTTCTAACGTAACGCTGCATAACGTTATACGTTATAAGGTAGTAGTATATAACGTATAACGTTATAAGGTAACAGTATTTAACGTATAACGATATAAGGTAATAGTATATAACGTTATACGTTATAACGTAGTGCTACATAACGTTATACGTTATAAGGTAATAGTATATAACGTTATACGTTATAAGGTAATGCTACATAACGTTATACGTTATAAGGTAATAGTATATAACGTTATACGTTATAAGGTAATTGTATATAACGTTATACGCTATAACGTAATGCTACATATCGTTATACGTTATAAGGTAATAGTATATAACGTTATACGTTATAAGGTAATAGTATATAACGTTAGAAGTTACAACGCAGTGCTACATAACGCTATACGTTATAACGCAATGCTACATAACGTTATACGTTATAAGGAAATAGTATATAACGTTATACGTTATAAGGTAATAGTATATAACGTTATACGTTATCAGGTAATAGTATATAACGTTATACGTTATAAGGTAATGCTACATAACGTTATACGTTAGAGGGTAATAGTATACAACGTTATACGTTATAACGTAACGCTACATAACGTTATACGTTATAAGGAAGTAGTATATAACGTATAACGTGATAAGGTAACAGTATTTAACGTATAACGATATAAGGTAACAGTATTTAACGTATAACGATATAAGATAATAGTATATAACGTTATACGTTATAACGTTATGCTACATAACGATATACGTTATATGGTAGTGGTATACAACGTTATACGGTATAACGTAATGCTACATAACGTTATACGTTATAAGGTAATAGTATGTAACGTTATACGTTATAACGTAATGATACATAACGTTATACGTTATAAGGTAATAGTATATAACGTTATACGTTATAACGTAATGCTACATAACGTTATACGTTATAAGGTAATAGTATGTAACGTTATACGTTATAACGTAATGCTACATAACGTTATACCTTATAAGGTAATCGTATATAACATTATACGTTATATCGTAATGCTACATAGTGTTATACGTTATAAGGTAATAGTATATAACGTTATGCGTTATATGGTAGTAGTATACAACGTTATACAGTATAAGGTAATAGTATATAACGTTATACGTTATAAGGTAATTGTATATAACGTTATACGTTATAAGGTAATAGTATATAACGTTATACGTTATAAGGTAATAGTATATATCGTTATACGTTAGAACGCAATGCTACATAACGTTATACACTATAAGGTAATAGTATATAACGTTGTACGTTATAACGTAATGCTACATAACGTTATACGTTACAACGTAATAGTATACAACGTTATACGTTATAACGTAATCCTACATAGCGTTATACGATATAAGGTAATGCTACATAACGATATACGTTATAAGGAAATAGTATATAACGTTATACGTTATAAGGTAATAGTATATAATGTTATACGTTATAACGTAATGCTACATAACGTTATACGTTATAAGGTAATAGTATATAACGTTAGTAGTTATAACGTAGTGCTACATAACGCTATACGTTATAACGAAATGCTACATAACGTTATACGTTATAAGGAAATAGTATATAACGTTATACGTTACAACGTAATGCTACATAGCGTTATACGATATAAGGTAATGCTACATAACGATATACGTTATAAGGAAATAGTATATAACGTTATACGTTATAAGGTAATAGTATATAACGTTATACGTTATAACGTAATGCTACATAACGTTATACGTTATAACGGAATAGTATACAACGTTATACGTCATAACGCAATGCTACATAACGTTATACGTTATGAGGTAATAGTATATAACGTTATAAGTTATAACGTAGTGCTACATAACGCTATGCGTTATAACATAATGCTACATAACGTTATACGTTATAAGGAAATAGTATATAACGTTATACGTTATAAGGTAATAGTATATAACGTTATACGTTATCAGGTAATAGTATATAACGTTATACGTTATATTGTAATGCTACATAACGTTATACGTTAGAAGGTAATAGTATATAACGTTATACGTTATAACGTAACGCTGCATAACGTTATACGTTACAACGTAATAGTATACAACGTTATACGTTATAACGTAATCCTACATAGCGTTATACGATATAAGGTAATGCTACATAACGATATACGTTATAAGGAAATAGTATATAACGTTATACGTTATAAGGTAATAGTATATAATGTTAAACGTTATAACGTAATGCTACATAACGTTATACGTTATAAGGTAATAGTATATAACGTTAGTAGTTATAACGTAGTGCTACATAACGCTATACGTTATAACGAAATGCTACATAACGTTATACGTTATAAGGAAATAGTATATAACGTTATACGTTACAACGTAATGCTACATAGCGTTATACGATATAAGGTAATGCTACATAACGATATACGTTATAAGGTAATAGTATATAACGTTATACGTTATAAGGTAATTGTATATAACGTTATACGCTATAACGTAATGCTACATATCGTTATACGTTATAAGGTAATAGTATATAACGTTATACGTTATAAGGTAATAGTATATAACGTTAGAAGTTACAACGCAGTGCTACATAACGCTATACGTTATAACGCAATGCTACATAACGTTATACGTTATAAGGAAATAGTATATAACGTTATACGTTATAAGGTAATAGTATATAACGTTATACGTTATCAGGTAATAGTATATAACGTTATACGTTATAAGGTAATGCTACATAACGTTATACGTAAGAGGGTAATAGTATACAACGTTATACGTTATAACGTAACGCTACATAACGTTATACGTTATAAGGAAGTAGTATATAACGTATAACGTTATAAGGTAACAGTATTTAACGTATAACGATATAAGGTAACAGTATTTAACGTATAACGATATAAGATAATAGTATATAACGTTATACGTTATAACGTTATGCTACATAACGATATACGTTATATGGTAGTGGTATACAACGTTATACGGTATAACGTAATGCTACATAACGTTATACGTTATAAGGTAATAGTATGTAACGTTATACGTTATAACGTAATGATACATAACGTTATACGTTATAAGGTAATAGTATATAACGTTATACGTTATAACGTAATGCTACATAACGTTATACGTTATAAGGTAATAGTATGTAACGTTATACGTTATAACGTAATGATACATAACGTTATACGTTATAAGGTAATAGTATATAACGTTATACGTTATAAGGTAATAGTATATAACGTTATACGTTATAACGTAATGCTACATAACGTTATACCTTATAAGGTAATCGTATATAACATTATACGTTATATCGTAATGCTACATAGTGTTATACGTTATAAGGTAATAGTATATAACGTTATGCGTTATATGGTAGTAGTATACAACGTTATACATTATAAGGTAATAGTATATAACGTTATACGCTATAACGTAATGCTACATATCGTTATACGTTATAAGGTAATAGTATATAACGTTATACGTTATAAGGTAATAGTATATAACGTTAGAAGTTACAACGCAGTGCTACATAACGCTATACGTTATAACGCAATGCTACATAACGTTATACGTTATAAGGAAATAGTATATAACGTTATACGTTATAAGGTAATAGTATATAACGTTATACGTTATCAGGTAATAGTATATAACGTTATACGTTATAAGGTAATGCTACATAACGTTATACGTGAGAGGGTAATAGTATACAACGTTATACGTTATAACGTAACGCTACATAACGTTATACGTTATAAGGAAGTAGTATATAACGTATAACGTTATAAGGTAACAGTATTTAACGTATAACGATATAAGGTAACAGTATTTAACGTATAACGATATAAGATAATAGTATATAACGTTATACGTTATAACGTTATGCTACATAACGATATACGTTATATGGTAGTGGTATACAACGTTATACGGTATAACGTAATGCTACATAACGTTATACGTTATAAGGTAATAGTATGTAACGTTATACGTTATAACGTAATGATACATAACGTTATACGTTATAAGGTAATAGTATATAACGTTATACGTTATAACGTAATGCTACATAACGTTATACGTTATAAGGTAATAGTATGTAACGTTATACGTTATAACGTAATGATACATAACGTTATACGTTATAAGGTAATAGTATATAACGTTATACGTTATAAGGTAATAGTATATAACGTTATACGTTATAACGTAATGCTACATAACGTTATACCTTATAAGGTAATCGTATATAACATTATACGTTATATCGTAATGCTACATAGTGTTATACGTTATAAGGTAATAGTATATAACGTTATGCGTTATATGGTAGTAGTATACAACGTTATACATTATAAGGTAATAGTATATAACGTTATACGTTATAAGGTAATTGTATATAACGTTATACGTTATAAGGTAATAGTATATAACGTTATGCGTTATATGGTAGTAGTATACAACGTTATACATTATAAGGTAATAGTATATAACGTTATACGTTATAAGGTAATTGTATATAACGTTATACGTTATAAGGTAATAGTATATAACGTTATACGTTATAAGGTAATAGTATATATCGTTATACGTTAGAACGCAATGCTACATAACGTTATACACTATAAGGTAATAGTATATAACGTTGTACGTTATAACGTAATGCTACATAACGTTATACGTTACAACGTAATAGTATACAACGTTATACGTTATAACGTAATCCTACATAGCGTTATACGATATAAGGTAATGCTACATAACGATATACGTTATAAGGAAATAGTATATAACGTTATACGTTATAAGGTAATAGTATATAATGTTATACGTTATAACGTAATGCTACATAACGTTATACGTTATAAGGTAATAGTATATAACGTTATACGTTATAAGGTAATAGTATATAACGTTATACGTTATAACGAAATGCTACATAACGTTATACCTTATAAGGTAATCGTATATAACATTATACGTTATATCGTAATGCTACATAGTGTTATACGTTATAAGGTAATAGTACATAACGTTATGCGTTATATGGTAGTAGTATACAACGTTATACATTATAAGGTAATAGTATATAACGTTATACGTTATAAGGTAATTGTATATAACGTTATACGTTATAAGGTAATAGTATATAACGTTATACGTTATAAGGTAATAGTATATATCGTTATACGTTAGAACGCAATGCTACATAACGTTATACACTATAAGGTAATAGTATATAACGTTGTACGTTATAACGTAATGCTACATAACGTTAAACGTTACAACGTAATAGTATACAACGTTATACGTTATAACGTAATCCTACATAGCGTTATACGATATAAGGTAATGCTACATAACGATATACGTTATAAGGAAATAGTATATAACGTTATACGTTATAAGGTAATAGTATATAATGTTATACGTTATAACGTAATGCTACATAACGTTATACGTTATAAGGTAATAGTATATAACGTTAGAAGTTATAACGTAATGCTACATAACATTATACGTTATAAGCTAATAGTATATAATGTTATACGTTATCAGGTCATAGTATATAGCGTTATACGTTATAACGTAATGCTACATAGCGTTATACGATATACGGTAATGCTACATAACGTTATACGTTAGAAGGTAATAGTATATAACGTCATACGTTATAACGTAACGCTGCATAACTTTATACGTCATAAGGTAGTAGTATATAACGTATAACGTTATAAGGTAACAGTATTTAACGTATAACGATATAAGGTAATAGTATATAACGTTATACGTTATAACGTAATGCTACATAATGTTATACGTTATAAGGTAATAGTATGTAACGTTATACGTTATAACGTAATGCTACATAACGTTATACGTTATAAGGTAATAGTATATAACGTTATACGTTGTAACGTAATGCTACATAACGTTATACGTTATAAGGTAATAGTATGTAACGTTATACGTTATAACGTAGTGATACATAACGTTATACGTTATAAGGTAATAGTATATAACGTTATACGTTATAACGTAATGCTACATAACGTTATACGTTACAAGGTAATATTATATAACGTTATACGTTATAAGGTAACAGTATATAACGTTATACGTTATAACGTAATGCTACATAACATTATACGTTATAAGCTAATAGTATATAACGTTATACGTTATAACGTAATGCTACATAACGTTATACGTTATAAGGTAATAGTATATAACGTTATAAGTTATAACGTAGTGCTACATAACGCTATACGTTATAACGTAATGCTACATAACGTTATACGTTATAAGGAAATAGTATATAACATTATACGTTATAAGCTAATAGTATATAACGTTATACGTTATCAGGTAATAGTATATAACGTTATACGTTATAAGGTAATGCTACATAACGTTTTACGATAGAAGTTAATTGTATACAACGTTATACGCTATAACGTAATGCTACATAACGTTATACGTTATAAGGTATTAGTATATAACGTTATACGTTGTAAGGTAATTGTATACAACGTTATACGTTATAAGGTAATGCTACATAACGTTATACGTTATAGCGTAATGCTACATAACGTTATACGTTAGAAGGAAATAGTATATAACGTTATACGTTATCAGGTAATAGTATATAACGTTATACGTTATAAGGTAATGCTACATAACCTTATACGTTAGAAGGTAATAGTATATAACGTTATACGTTATCAGGTAATAGTATATAACGTTATACGTTATAACGTAATGCTACATAACGTTATACGTTATAAAGTAATAGTATATATCGTGTAACGTTATAAGGTAACAGTATTTAACGTATAACGATATAAGGTAATAATATACAACGTTATACGTTATAACGTAATGCTACATAACGTTATACGTTATAAGGTAATAGTATATAACGTTATACGTTATAAGGTAATTGTATATAACGTTATACGTTATAACGTAATGCTACATAACGTTATACGTTATAAGGTAATAGTATGTAACGTTGTACGTTATAACGTAATGCTACATAACGTTATACGTTATAAGGTAATAGTATATAACGTTATACGTTATAAGGTAATGCTACATAACGTTATACGTAATAAGATAATAGTATATAGCGTTATACGTTATAACGTAATGCTACATAGCGTTATACGATATACGGTAATGCTACATAACGTTATACGTTATAAGGAAATAGTATATAACGTTATACGTTATAAGGTAATGCTACATAACGTTATACGTTAGAAGGTAATAGTATATAACGTTATACGTTATAACGTAACGCTGCATAACCTTATACGTTATAAGGTAGTAGTATATAAAGTATAACGTTATAAGGTAACAGTATTTAACGTATAACGATATAAGGTAATTGTATATAACGTTATACGTTATAACGTAATGCTACATAACGCTATACGTTATATGGTAGCAGTATACAACGTTAAACGCTATTGCGTAATGCTACATAACGTTATACGTTATAAGGTAATAGTATATAACGTTATACGTTATAACGTAATGCTACATAATGTTATACCTTATAAGGTAATAGTATGTAACGTTATACGTTATAACGTAATGCTACATAACGTTATACGTTATAAGGTAATAGTATATAACGTTATACGTTGTAACGTAATGCTACATAACGTTATACGTTATAAGGTAATAGTATGTAACGTTATACGTTATAACGTAATGCTACATAACGTTATACGTTATAACGTAATAGTATATAACGTTATACGTTATAACGTAGTGCTTCATAACGTTATACGTTATAACGTAATAGTATACAACGTTATACGTTATAACGTAATGCTACATAATGTTATACGTTATAAGGTAATAGTATGTAACGTTATACGTTATAACGTAGTGCTACATAACGTTATACGTTATAAGGTAATAGTATATAACGTTATACGTTATAAGGAAGTGGTATATAACGTTATACGTTATAAGGTAATGCTACATAACGTTATACGTTATAAGGTAATAGTATATAACGTTATACGTTATAACGTAATGCTACATAACGTTATACGTTATAAGGTAATAGTATATAACATTATACGTTATAACGTAATGCTACATAACGTTATACGTTATAAGGTAATAGTATATAACGTATAACGTTATAAGGTAACAGTATTTAACGTATAACGATATAAGGTAATAATATATAACGTTATACGTTATAACGTAATGCTACATAACGATATACGTTATAACGTAATAGTAGATAACGTTATACGTAATAACGTAGTGCCACATAACGTTATACGTTATAAGGTAGTAGTATATAACATTATACGTTATAAGGCAATAGTATATAACGTTATACGTTATAACGTAATGCTACATAACGTTATACGTTATAACGTAGTGCTTCATAACGTTATACGTTATAACGTAATAGAATACAACGTTATACGCTATAACGTAATGCTACATAACGTTATACGTTATAAGGTAATAGTATATAACGTTATACGTTATAAGGTAATAGTATTTAACGTTAGAAGTTACAACGCAGTGCTACATAACGCTATACGTTATAACGCAATGCTAAATAACGTATTACGTTATAAGGAAATAGTATATAACGTTATACGTTATAAGGTAACAGTATTTAACATATAACGATATAAGGAAATAGTATATAACGTTATACGTTATAACGTAATGCTACATAACGTTATACGTTATACGGTAGTGGTATACAACGTTATACGGTATAACGTAATGCTACATAACGTTATACGTTATAAGGTAATACTATATAACGTTATACGTTATAAGGTAATAGTATATAACTTTATACGTTATAACGTAACGCTACATAACGTTATACGTTATAAGGTAGTAGTATATAACGTATAACGTTATAGGGTAACAGTATTTAACGTATAACGTTATAAGGTGACAGTATTTAACTTATAACGATATAAGGTAATAGTAGATAACGTTATACGTTATAACGTTATGCTACATAACGTTATACGTTATATGGTAGTGGTGTACAACGTTATACGGTATAACGTAATGCTACATAACGTTATACGTTATAAGGTAATAGTATGTAACGTTATACGTTATAACGTAATGATACATAACGTTATACGTTATAAGGTAATAGTATATAACGTTATAGGTTATAGCGTAATGCTACATAACGTTATACGTTACAAGGTAATATTATATAACGTTATATGTTATAAGGTAATAGTATATAACGTTATACGTTATAACGTAATGCTTCATAACATTATACGTTATAAGCTAATAGTATATAACGTTATACGTTATAACGTAATGCTACATAACGTTATACGTTATAAGGAAATAGTATATAACGTTACACGTTATAAGCTAATAGTATATAACGTTACACGTTATCAGGTAATAGTATATAACGTTATACGTTATAAGGTAATGCTACATAACGTTTTACGTTAGAAGGTAATTGTATACAACGTTATACGCTATAACGTAATGCTACATAACGTTATACGTTATAAGATAATAGTATATAACGTTATACGTTGTAAGGTAATTGTATATAACGTTATACGTTATAAGGGAATGCTACATAACGTTATTCGTTAGAAGGAAATAGTATATAGCGTTATACGTTATCAGGTAATAACATATAACGTTATACGTTATAAGGTAATGCTACATAACGTTATACATTAGAAGGAAATAGTATATAACGTTATACGTCATAACGTAATGCTACATAACGTTATACGTTAGAAGGAAATAGTATATAACGTTATACGTTATCAGGTAATAGTATATAACGTTATACGTTAAAAGGTAATGCTACATAACGTTATACGTTAGAAGGTAATAGTATATAACGTTATACGTTATCAGGTAATAGTATATAACGTTATACGTTATAACGTAATGCTACATAACGTTATGCGTTATAAAGTAATAGTATATATCGTGTAACGTTATAAGGTAACAGTATTTAACGTATAACGATATAAGGTAATAATATATAACGTTATACGCTATAACGTTATGCTACATAACGTTATACGTTATAAGGTAATAGTATATAACGTTATACGATATAACGTAATGCTACATAACGTTATACGTTATAACGTAATGATACATAACGTTATACGTTATAAGGTAATAGTATATAACGTTATACGTTATACCGTAATGCTACATAACGTTATACGTTATAAGGAAATAGTATATAACATTATACGTTATAAGCTAATAGTATATAACGTTATACGTTATCAGGTCATAGTATATAACGTTATACGTTATAAGGTAATGCTACATAACGTTTTACGATAGAAGTTAATTGTATACAACGTTATACGCTATAACGTAATGCTACATAACGTTATACGTTATAAGGTATTAGTATATAACGTTATACGTAGTAAGGTACTTGTATATAACGTTATACGTTATAACGTAATGCTACATAACATTATACGTTATAAGCTAATAGTATATAATGTTATACGTTATCAGGTCATAGTATATAACGTTATACGTTATAAGGTAATGCTACATAACGTTTTACGATAGAAGTTAATTGTATACAACGTTATACGCTATAACGTAATGCTACATAACGTTATACGTAATAAGATAATAGTATATAGCGTTATACGTTATAACGTAATGCTACATAGCGTTATACGATATACGGTAATGCTACATAACGTTATACGTTAGAAGGTAATAGTATATAACGTCATACGTTATAACGTAACGCTGCATAACTTTATACGTCATAAGGTAGTAGTATATAACGTATAACGTTATAAGGTAACAGTATTTAACGTATAACGATATAAGGTAATAGTATATAACGTTATACGTTATAACGTAATGCTACATAATGTTATACGTTATAAGGTAATAGTATGTAACGTTATACGTTATAACGTAATGCTACATAACGTTATACGTTATAAGGTAATAGTATATAACGTTATACGTTGTAACGTAATGCTACATAACGTTATACGTTATAAGGTAATAGTATGTAACGTTATACGTTATAACGTAGTGATACATAACGTTATACGTTATAAGGTAATAGTATATAACGTTATACGTTATAACGTAATGCTACATAACGTTATACGTTACAAGGTAATATTATATAACGTTATACGTTATAAGGTAACAGTATATAACGTTATACGTTATAACGTAATGCTACATAACATTATACGTTATAAGCTAATAGTATATAACGTTATACGTTATAACGTAATGCTACATAACGTTATACGTTATAAGGTAATAGTATATAACGTTATAAGTTATAACGTAGTGCTACATAACGCTATACGTTATAACGTAATGCTACATAACGTTATACGTTATAAGGAAATAGTATATAACATTATACGTTATAAGCTAATAGTATATAACGTTATACGTTATCAGGTAATAGTATATAACGTTATACGTTATAAGGTAATGCTACATAACGTTTTACGATAGAAGTTAATTGTATACAACGTTATACGCTATAACGTAATGCTACATAACGTTATACGTTATAAGGTATTAGTATATAACGTTATACGTTGTAAGGTAATTGTATACAACGTTATACGTTATAAGGTAATGCTACATAACGTTATACGTTATAGCGTAATGCTACATAACGTTATACGTTAGAAGGAAATAGTATATAACGTTATACGTTATCAGGTAATAGTATATAACGTTATACGTTATAAGGTAATGCTACATAACCTTATACGTTAGAAGGTAATAGTATATAACGTTATACGTTATCAGGTAATAGTATATAACGTTATACGTTATAACGTAATGCTACATAACGTTATACGTTATAAAGTAATAGTATATATCGTGTAACGTTATAAGGTAACAGTATTTAACGTATAACGATATAAGGTAATAATATACAACGTTATACGTTATAACGTAATGCTACATAACGTTATACGTTATAAGGTAATAGTATATAACGTTATACGTTATAAGGTAATTGTATATAACGTTATACGTTATAACGTAATGCTACATAACGTTATACGTTATAAGGTAATAGTATGTAACGTTGTACGTTATAACGTAATGCTACATAACGTTATACGTTATAAGGTAATAGTATATAACGTTATACGTTATAAGGTAATGCTACATAACGTTATACGTAATAAGATAATAGTATATAGCGTTATACGTTATAACGTAATGCTACATAGCGTTATACGATATACGGTAATGCTACATAACGTTATACGTTATAAGGAAATAGTATATAACGTTATACGTTATAAGGTAATGCTACATAACGTTATACGTTAGAAGGTAATAGTATATAACGTTATACGTTATAACGTAACGCTGCATAACCTTATACGTTATAAGGTAGTAGTATATAAAGTATAACGTTATAAGGTAACAGTATTTAACGTATAACGATATAAGGTAATAGTATATAACGTTATACGTTATAACGTAATGCTACATAACGCTATACGTTATATGGTAGCAGTATACAACGTTAAACGCTATTGCGTAATGCTACATAACGTTATACGTTATAAGGTAATAGTATATAACGTTATACGTTATAACGTAATGCTACATAATGTTATACCTTATAAGGTAATAGTATGTAACGTTATACGTTATAACGTAATGCTACATAACGTTATACGTTATAAGGTAATAGTATATAACGTTATACGTTGTAACGTAATGCTACATAACGTTATACGTTATAAGGTAATAGTATGTAACGTTATACGTTATAACGTAATGCTACATAACGTTATACGTTATAACGTAATAGTATATAACGTTATACGTTATAACGTAGTGCTTCATAACGTTATACGTTATAACGTAATAGTATACAACGTTATACGTTATAACGTAATGCTACATAATGTTATACGTTATAAGGTAATAGTATGTAACGTTATACGTTATAACGTAGTGCTACATAACGTTATACGTTATAAGGTAATAGTATATAACGTTATACGTTATAAGGAAGTGGTATATAACGTTATACGTTATAAGGTAATGCTACATAACGTTATACGTTATAAGGTAATAGTATATAACGTTATACGTTTTAACGTAATGCTACATAACGTTATACGTTATAAGGTAATAGTATATAACATTATACGTTATAACGTAATGCTACATAACGTTATACGTTATAAGGTAATAGTATATAACGTATAACGTTATAAGGTAACAGTATTTAACGTATAACGATATAAGGTAATAATATATAACGTTATACGTTATAACGTAATGCTACATAACGATATACGTTATAACGTAATAGTAGATAACGTTATACGTAATAACGTAGTGCTACATAACGTTATACGTTATAAGGTAGTAGTATATAACATTATACGTTATAAGGCAATAGTATATAACGTTATACGTTATAACGTAATGCTACATAACGTTATACGTTATAACGTAGTGCTTCATAACGTTATACGTTATAACGTAATAGAATACAACGTTATACGCTATAACGTAATGCTACATAACGTTATACGTTATAAGGTAATAGTATATAACGTTATACGTTATAAGGTAATAGTATTTAACGTTAGAAGTTACAACGCAGTGCTACATAACGCTATACGTTATAACGCAATGCTAAATAACGTATTACGTTATATGGAAATAGTATATAACGTTATACGTTATAAGGTAACAGTATTTAACATATAACGATATAAGGAAATAGTATATAACGTTATACGTTATAACGTAATGCTACATAACGTTATACGTTATACGGTAGTGGTATACAACGTTATACGGTATAACGTAATGCTACATAACGTTATACGTTATAAGGTAATACTATATAACGTTATACGTTATAAGGTAATAGTATATAACTTTATACGTTATAACGTAACGCTACATAACGTTATACGTTATAAGGTAGTAGTATATAACGTATAACGTTATAGGGTAACAGTATTTAACGTATAACGTTATAAGGTGACAGTATTTAACTTATAACGATATAAGGTAATAGTAGATAACGTTATACGTTATAACGTTATGCTACATAACGTTATACGTTATATGGTAGTGGTGTACAACGTTATACGGTATAACGTAATGCTACATAACGTTATACGTTATAAGGTAATAGTATGTAACGTTATACGTTATAACGTAATGATACATAACGTTATACGTTATAAGGTAATAGTATATAACGTTATAGGTTATAGCGTAATGCTACATAACGTTATACGTTACAAGGTAATATTATATAACGTTATATGTTATAAGGTAATAGTATATAACGTTATACGTTATAACGTAATGCTTCATAACATTATACGTTATAAGCTAATAGTATATAACGTTATACGTTATAACGTAATGCTACATAACGTTATACGTTATAAGGAAATAGTATATAACGTTACACGTTATAAGCTAATAGTATATAACGTTACACGTTATCAGGTAATAGTATATAACGTTATACGTTATAAGGTAATGCTACATAACGTTTTACGTTAGAAGGTAATTGTATACAACGTTATACGCTATAACGTAATGCTACATAACGTTATACGTTATAAGATAATAGTATATAACGTTATACGTTGTAAGGTAATTGTATATAACGTTATACGTTATAAGGGAATGCTACATAACGTTATTCGTTAGAAGGAAATAGTGTATAGCGTTATACGTTATCAGGTAATAACATATAACGTTATACGTTATAAGGTAATGCTACATAACGTTATACATTAGAAGGAAATAGTATATAACGTTATACGTCATAACGTAATGCTACATAACGTTATACGTTAGAAGGAAATAGTATATAACGTTATACGTTATCAGGTAATAGTATATAACGTTATACGTTAAAAGGTAATGCTACATAACGTTATACGTTAGAAGGTAATAGTATATAACGTTATACGTTGTAAGGTAATTGTATATAACGTTATGCGTTATAAAGTAATAGTATATATCGTGTAACGTTATAAGGTAACAGTATTTAACGTATAACGATATAAGGTAATAATATATAACGTTATACGCTATAACGTTATGCTACATAACGTTATACGTTATATGGTAGTAGTATACAACGTTATACGATATAACGTAATGCTACATAACGTTATACGTTATAAGGTAATAGTATATAACGTATAACGTTATAAGGTAATAGTACATAACGTTATACGTTTTAAGGTAATAGTATATAACGTTATACGTTAGAAGGTAATAGTATATAACGTTATACGTTATAACGTAATGCTACATAACGTTATACGTTATAAGGTAATGCTACATAACGTTATACGTTATAAGATAATAGTATATAGCGTTATACGTTATAACGTAATGCTACATAGCTTATACGATATAAGGTAATGCTACATAACGTTATACGTTATAAGGAAATAGTTTATAACGTTATACGTTATAAGGTAATAGTATATAACGTTATACGTTGTAACGTAATGCTACATAACGTTATACGTTATAAGGTAATAGTATATAACGTTATACGTTATAAGATAATTGTATATAACGTTATACGTTATAATGTAATGCTACATAACGTTATACGTTATATGGTAATAGTATGTAACGTTGTACGTTATAACGTAATGCTACATAACGTTATACGTTATAAGGTAATAGTATATAACGTTATACGTTATAAGGTAATGCTACATAACGTTATACGTAATAAGATAATAGTATATAGCGTTATACGTTATAACGTAATGCTACATTGCGTTATACGATACAAGGTAATGCTACATAACGTTATACGTTATAAGGGAATAGTATATAACGTTATACGTTATAAGGTAATAGTATATAACGTTATACGTTATCTGGTAATAGTATATAACGTTATACGTTATAAGGTAATGCTACAGAACGTTATACGTTAGAAGGTAATAGTATATAACGTTATACGTTATAACGTAACGCTGCATAACGTTACACGTTATAAGGTAGTAGTATATAACGTATAACGTTATAAGGTAACAGTATTTAACGTATAACGATATAAGGTAATAGTATATAACGTTATACGTTATAACGTAATGCTACATAACGTTATACGTTATAAGGTAATAGTATATAACGTTATACGTTATAAGGTAATAGTATATAACGTTATACGTTATAAGGTAATTGTATATAACGTTATACGTTATAACGTAATGCTACAAAATGTTATACGTTATAAGGTAATAGTATATAACGTTATACGTTATAAGGTAATTGTATATAACGTTATACGTTATAACGTAATGCTACATAACGTTATACGTTATAAGGAAATAGTATATAACGTTACACGTTATAAGCTAATAGTATATAACGTTACACGTTATCAGGTAATAGTATATAACGTTATACGTTATAAGGTAATGCTACATAACGTTTTACGTTAGAAGGTAATTGTATACAACGTTATACGCTATAACGTAATGCTACATAACGTTATACGTTATAAGATAATAGTATATAACGTTATACGTTGTAAGGTAATTGTATATAACGTTATACGTTATAAGGGAATGCTACATAACGTTATTCGTTAGAAGGAAATAGTATATAGCGTTATACGTTATCAGGTAATAACATATAACGTTATACGTTATAAGGTAATGCTACATAACGTTATACATTAGAAGGAAATAGTATATAACGTTATACGTCATAACGTAATGCTACATAACGTTATACGTTAGAAGGAAATAGTATATAACGTTATACGTTATCAGGTAATAGTATATAACGTTATACGTTAAAAGGTAATGCTACATAACGTTATACGTTAGAAGGTAATAGTATATAACGTTATACGTTATCAGGTAATAGTATATAACGTTATACGTTATAACGTAATGCTACATAACGTTATTCGTTATAAAGTAATAGTATATATCGTGTAACGTTATAAGGTAACAGTATTTAACGTATAACGATATAAGGTAATAATATATAACGTTATACGCTATAACGTTATGCTACATAACGTTATACGTTATATGGTAGTAGTATACAACGTTATACGATATAACGTAATGCTACATAACGTTATACGTTATAAGGTAATAGTATATAACGTATAACGTTATAAGGTAATAGTACATAACGTTATACGTTTTAAGGTAATAGTATATAACGTTATACGTTATAAGGTAGTAGTATATAACATTATACGTTATAAGGCAATAGTATATAACGTTATACGTTATAACGTAATGCTACATAACGTTATACGTTATAACGTAGTGCTTCATAACGTTATACGTTATAACGTAATAGAATACAACGTTATACGCTATAACGTAATGCTACATAACGTTATACGTTATAAGGTAATAGTATATAACGTTATACGTTATAAGGTAATAGTATTTAACGTTAGAAGTTACAACGCAGTGCTACATAACGCTATACGTTATAACGCAATGCTAAATAACGTATTACGTTATAAGGAAATAGTATATAACGTTATACGTTATAAGGTAACAGTATTTAACATATAACGATATAAGGAAATAGTATATAACGTTATACGTTATAACGTAATGCTACATAACGTTATACGTTATACGGTAGTGGTATACAACGTTATACGGTATAACGTAATGCTACATAACGTTATACGTTATAAGGTAATACTATATAACGTTATACGTTATAAGGTAATAGTATATAACTTTATACGTTATAACGTAACGCTACATAACGTTATACGTTATAAGGTAGTAGTATATAACGTATAACGATATAGGGTAACAGTATTTAACGTATAACGTTATAAGGTAACAGTATTTAACTTATAACGATATAAGGTAATAGTATATAACGTTATACGTTATAACGTTATGCTACATAACGTTATACGTTATATGGTAGTGGTGTACAACGTTATACGGTATATCGTAATGCTACATAACGTTATACGTTATAAGGTAATAGTATGTAACGTTATACGTTATAACGTAATGATACATAACGTTATACGTTATAAGGTAATAGTATATAACGTTATAGGTTATAGCGTAATGCTACATAACGTTATACGTTACAAGGTAATATTATATAACGTTATATGTTATAAGGTTATAGTATATAACGTTATACGTTATAACGTAATGCTTCATAACATTATACGTTATAAGCTAATAGTATATAACGTTATACGTTATAACGTAATGCTACATAACGTTATACGTTATAAGGAAATAGTATATAACGTTACACGTTATAAGCTAATAGTATATAACGTTACACCTTATCAGGTAATAGTATATAACGTTATACGTTAAAAGGTAATGCTACATAACGTTATACGTTAGAAGGTAATAGTATATAACGTTATACGTTAAAAGGTAATGCTACATAACGTTATACGTTAGAAGGTAATAGTATATAACGTTATACGTTATAACGTAATGCTACATAACGTTATGCGTTATAAAGTAATAGTATATATCGTGTAACGTTATAAGGTAACAGTATTTAACGTATAACGATATAAGGTAATAATATATAACGTTATACGCTATAACGTTATGCTACATAACGTTATGCGTTATATGGTAGTAGTATACAACGTTATACGATATAACGTAATGCTACATAACGTTATACGTTATAAGGTAATAGTATATAACGTATAACGTTATAAGGTAATAGTACATAACGTTATACGTTTTAAGGTAATAGTATATAACGTTATACGTTAGAAGGTAATAGTATATAACGTTATACGTTATAACGTAATGCTACATAACGTTATACGTTATAAGGTAATGCTACATAACGTTATACGTTATAAGATAATAGTATATAGCGTTATACGTTATAACGTAATGCTACATAGCTTATACGATATAAGGTAATGCTACATAACGTTATACGTTATAAGGAAATAGTTTATAACGTTATACGTTATAAGGTAATAGTATATAACGTTATACGTTGTAACGTAATGCTACATAACGTTATACGTTATAAGGTAATAGTATATAACGTTATACGTTATAAGATAATTGTATATAACGTTATACGTTATAATGTAATGCTACATAACGTTATACATTATATGGTAATAGTATGTAACGTTGTACGTTATAACGTAATGCTACATAACGTTATACGTTATAAGGTAATAGTATATAACGTTATACGTTATAAGGTAATGCTACATAACGTTATACGTAATAAGATAATAGTATATAGCGTTATACGTTATAACGTAATGCTACATTGCGTTATACGATACAAGGTAATGCTACATAACGTTATACGTTATAAGGGAATAGTATATAACGTTATACGTTATAAGGTAATAGTATATAACGTTATACGTTATCTGGTAATAGTATATAACGTTATACGTTATAAGGTAATGCTACATAACGTTATACGTTAGAAGGTAATAGTATATAACGTTATACGTTACAACGTAACGCTGCATAACGTTACACGTTATAAGGTAGTAGTATATAACGTATAACGTTATAAGGTAACAGTATTTAACGTATAACGATATAAGGTAATAGTATATAACGTTATACGTTATAACGTAATGCTACATAACGTTATACGTTATATGGTAGCAGTATACAACGCTATACGCTATAGCGTAATGCTACATAACGTTATACGTTATAAGGTAATAGTATATAACGTTATACGTTATAAGGTAATAGTATATAACGTTATACGTTATAAGGTAATTGTATATAACGTTATACGTTATAACGTAATGCTACAAAATGTTATACGTTATAAGGTAATAGTATATAACGTTATACGTTATAAGGTAATTGTATATAACGTTATACGTTATAACGTAATGCTACATAACGTTAAACGTTATAAGGTAATTGTATATAACGTTATACGTTATAACGTAATGCTACATAACGTTATACGTTATAAGGTAATAGTATGTAACGTTGTACGTTTTAACGAAATGCCACATATCGTTATTCGTTATACCGTAATGCCACATAACATTATACGTTATAAGGAAATAGTATACAACGTTATACGTTATAACGTAATGCTACATAGCGCTACACGTTATAAGCTAATAGCATATAACGTTATACGTTATAACGTAATGCTACATAACGTTATACGTTATAAGGTAATAGTATATAACGTTATACGTAATACCGTAGTGCTACATAACGTTATGCGTTATAACGTAATAATATACAACGTTATACGTTATAACGTAGTGCTATTCCAACTCTGTTCAAAGTTATTCCAACTCTGTACAAAGGTATTCCAACTCTGTCGAAAGCATTCCAACCCTGTAGAAAGCATTCCATCTCTGTACAAAGGTATTCCAACTCTGTCGAAAGCATTCCAACCCTGTAGATAGCATTCCATCTCTGTACAAAGGTATTCCAACTCTGTCGAAAGCATTCCAACCCTGTAGAAAGTATTCCAACCCTGTAGGAAGCATTCCAACTCTGTACAAAGGTATTCCACCTCTGTACAAAGGTATTCCAACTCTGCCCAAAGCATTCCAACCCTGTAGATAGCATTCCATCTCTGTACAAAGGTATTCCAACTCTGTCGAAAGCATTCCAACCCTGTAGAAAGTATTCCAACCCTGTAGGAAGCATTCCAACTCTGTACAAAGGTATTCCACCTCTGTCGAAACCATTCCAACCCTCTAGAAAGCATACCAACCGTGTACATAATATTCTAACTCTGTGCAAAGGTATTCCAACTCTGTCGAAAGCATTCCAAGCCTGTAGGAAGCATTCCAACTCTGTACAAAGGTATTCCAACTCTGTCGAAAGCATTCCAACCCTGTAGAAAGTATTCCAACCCTGTAGAATGCATTCCAACCCTGTAGAAAGCATTCCAATTCTGTAGAAAGCATTCCAAACCTGTACATAACATTCTATCTCTGTACAAACGTATTCCAACTCTGTCGAAAGCATTCCAACCCTGTAGAAAGCATTGCAACCCTGTAGAAAGCATTCCAACCCTGTAGAAAGCATTCCAATCATGTAGAAAGCATTCCAAACCTGTACATAACATTCGATCACTGTACAAACGTATTCCAACTCGTCGAAAGCATTCCAACTCTGTCGAGAGAATTCCAACGCTCTAGAATGCATTCCCACCCTGCATAAAGGTATTCCAACTCTGTCCAAAGCATTCCCACCCTGCATAAAGGTATTGCAACTCTGTCCAAAGCATTCCAACCCTGTAGCAAGCATTCCAACTCTGTATAAAGGTATTCCAACTCTGTCGAAAGCATTCCAACTCTGTCGAAAGCATTCCATCGCTCTAGAAAGCATTCCAACCTTGCACAAAGGTATTCCAACTCTGTCCAAAGCATTCCAACCCTGTAGGAAGCATTCCAACTCTGTACAAAGGTATTCCAACTCTGTCGAATGCATTCCAGCCCTGTAGAAAGCATTCAAACTCTGTACAAAGGTATTCCAACTCTGTCGAAAGCATTCCAAGCACGTAGAAAGCATTCCAACTCTGTTCATAACATTCTAACTCTGTACAAAGGTATTCCAACTTTGTCGAAAGCATTCCAACCCTGTAGAAAGCATTCCAACTCTGTATAAAGGTATTCCAACTCTGTCGAAAGCATTCCAACCCTGTCGCAAGCTTTCAAACTCTGTACAAAGGTATTCCAACTCTGTCAAGAGCATTCCCACCCTGTATAAAGCATTCCAACTCTGTACAAAGGTATTCCAACTCTGTCCAAAGCATTCCAACCCTGTAGGAAGCATTCCAACTCTGTACAAAGGTATTCCAACTCTGTCGAAAGCATTCCAACCCTGTAGAAGGCATTCCATCCCTGTAGAAAGCATTCCAATCCTGTAGAAGGCATTCCAAATCTGTACAAAGGTATTCCAACTCTGTACAAAGGTATTCCAACTCTGTACAAAGGTATTCCAACTCAGTACAAAGGTATTCCAACTCTGTACAAAGGTATTCCAACTCTGTCGAAAGCATTCCAACCCTGTAGAAAGCAGTTCATCTCTGTACAAAGGTATACCAACTCTGTTCAAAGCATTCCAACCCTGTAGAAGGCATTCCAACCCTGTAGAAAGCATTCCAATCCTGTAGAAGGCATTCCAAATCTGTACAAAGGTATTCCAACTCTGTCAAGAGCATTCCAACCCTGTAGAAAGCATTCCAACTCTGTACAAAGGTATTCCAACTCTGTACAAAGCATTCGAACCCTGTAGGAAGCATTCCAACTCTGTACAAAGGTATTCCAACTCTGTCGAAAGCATTCCAACCCTGTAGAAAGCATTCCAACTCTGTACAAACGTATTCCAACTCTGTCCAAAGCATTCCAACTGTGTACAAAGCATTCCCACCCTGCATAAAGGTATTCCAACTCTGTCCAAAGCATTCCCACCCTGCATAAAGGTATTGCAACTCTGTCCAAAGCATTCCAACCCTGTTGGAAGCATTCCAACTCTGTACAAAGGTATTCCAACTCTGTCGAAAGCATTCCAACTCTGTCGAAAGCATTCCATCGCTCTAGAAAGCATTCCAACCTTGCACAAAGGTATTCCAACTCTGTCCAAAGCATTCCAACCCTGTAGGAAGCATTCCAACTCTGTGCAAAGGTATACCAACTCTGTCGAAAGCATTCCAACCCTGTAGAAAGCATTCCAACTCTGTCGAGACCATTCCAACGCTCTAGAAAGCATTCCCACCCTGCATAAAGGTATACCAACTCTGTCCAAAGCATTCCCACCCTGCATAAAGGTACTACAACTCTGTCAAAAGCATTCCAACCCTGTAGGAAGCATTCCAACTCTGTGCAAAGGTATACCAACTCTGTCGAAAGCATTCCAAGCCTGTAGAAAGCATTCCAACTCTGTCCAAAGCATTCCAACCCTCTAGAAAGCATTCCAACTATGTACAAAGGTATTCCAACTCTGTCGAAAGCATTCCAACCAAGTAGAAAGCATTCCAACCCTGTTCATAACATTCTAACTCTGTACAAAGGTACTCCAACTCTGTCGAAAGCAATCCAACCCTGTAGAAAGCAGTGCAACCCTGTAGAAAGCATTCCAACCCTGTAGAAAGCATTCCAATCCTGTAGAAAGCATTCCAAATCTGTACATAACATTCTATCTCTGTATAAACGTATTCGAACTCTGTCCAAAGCATTCCAACCCTGTAGGAAGCATTCCAACCCTGCACAAAGTTATTCCAACTCTGTCCAAAGCATTCCAACCCTGTAGGAAGCATTCCAACTATGTACAAAGGTATTCCAACTCTGTCGCAAGCATTCCAACACTGTAGAAAGCATTGCAACCCTGTAGAAAGCATTCCAACCCTGTAGAAAGCATTCCAATCCTGTAGAAAGCATTCCAACCCTGTTCATAACATTCTAACTCTGTACAAAGGTATTCCAACTCTGTTGAAAGCAATCCAACCCTGTAGAAAGCAGCGCAACCCTGTAGAAAGCATTCCAACCCTGTAGAAAGCATTCCAATCCTGTAGAAAGCATTCCAACCCTGTTCATAACATTCTAACTCTGCACAAAGGTATTCCAACTCTGTCCAAAGCATTCCAACCCTGTAGGAAGCATTCCAACTATGTACAAAGGTATTCCAACTCTGTCGGAAGCATTCCAACCCTGTAGAAAGCATTCCAACCCTGTTCATAACATTCTAACTCTGTACAAAGGTATTCCAACTCTGTCGAAAGCATTCCAACCCTGTAGAAAGCATTGCAACCCTGTAGAAAGCATTCCAACACTGTTCATAACATTCTAACTCTGTACAAAGGTATTCCAACTCTGTCCAAATCATTCCAACCCTGTAGAAAGCATTCAAACTCTGTACAAAGGTATTCCAACTCTGTCAAGAGCATTCCAACCCTGTAGAAAGCATTCCATCGTTCTAGAAAGCATTCCCACCCTGCACAAAGGTATTCCAACTCTGTCCAAAGCATTCCAACCCTGTAGGAAGCATTCCAACTATGTACAAAGGTATTCCAACTCTGTCGAAAGCATTCCAACCCTGTAGAAAGCATTCCAACCCTGTTCATAACATTCTAACTCTGTACAAAGGTATTCCAACTCTGTCGAAAGCATTCCAACCCTGTAGAAAGCATTGCAACCCTGTAGAAAGCATTCCAACCCTGTAGAAAGCATTCCAATCCTGTAGAAAGCATTCCAAATCTGTACATAACATTCTATCTCTGTATAAACGTATTCCAACTCTGTCCAAAGCATTCTAACCATGTAGGAAGCATTCCAACTCTGTACAAAGGTATTCCAAATCTGTCGAAAGCATTCCAACCCTGTAGAAAGCATTCAAACTCTGTACAAAGGTATTCCAACTCTGTCAAGAGCATTCCAACCCTGTAGAAAGCATTCCATCGTTCTAGAAAGCATTCCAACCCTGCACAAAGGTATTCCAACTCTGTCAAAAGCATTCCAACACTGTAGGAAGCATTCCAACTCTGTACAAAGGTATACCAACTCTGTCGAAAGCATTCCAAGCCTGTAGAAAGCATTCCAACTCTGTTCATAACATTCTAACTCTGTACAAAGGTATTCCAACTCTGTCGAAAGCATTCCAATCCTGTAGAAAGCATTCCAACTCTGTACAAAGGTATTCCAACTCTGTCGAAAGCATTCCAACCCCGTAGAAAGAATTCAGACTCTGTACAAAGGTATTCCAACTCTATCAAGAGCATTCCAACACTGTAGAAAGCATTCCGTCTCTGTACAAAGGTATACCAACTCTGTTCAAAGCATTCCAACCCTGTAGAAGGCATTCCATCCCTGTAGAAAGCATTCCAACCCTGTAGGAAGCATTCCAAATCTGTACAAAGGTATTCCACCTCTGTCGAAACCATTCCAACCCCCTAGAAAGCATTCCAACCGTGTACATAATATTCTAACTCTGTGCAAAGGTATTCCAACTCTGTCGAAAGCATTCCAAGCCTGTAGGAAGCATTCCAACTCTGTACAATGGTATTCCAACTCTGTCGAAAGCATTCCAACCCTGTAGAAAGCATTGCAACCCTGTAGAAAGCATTCCAACCCTGTAGAAAGCATTCCAATTCTGTAGAAACCATTCCAAACCTGTACCTAACATTCTATCTCTGTACAAACGTATTCCAACACTGTCCAAAGCATTCCAAACCTGTAGGAAGCATTCCAACTCTGTACAAAGGTATTCCAACTCTGTCGAAAGCATTCCAACCCTGTAGAAAGAATTCGAACTCTGTACAAAGGTATTCCAACTCTGTCAAGGGCATTCCAACCCTGTAGAAAGCATTCCAACTCTGTACAAAGGTATTCCAACTCTGTCGAAAGCATTCCATCGCTCTAGAAAGAATTCCAACCTTGCACAAAGGTATTCCAACTCTGTCCAAAGCATTCCAACCCTGTAGGAAGCATTCCAACTCTGTACAAAGGTATTCCAACTCTGTCGAAAGCATTCCAACTCTGTCCAAAGCATTCCCACATTGCATAAAGGTATTCCAACTCTGTCAAAAGCATTCCAACCCTGTAGAAAGCATTCCAACTCTGTACAAAGGTGTTCCAACTCTGTCGAAAGCATTCCAACAATGTAGCATGCATTCAAACTCTGTACAAAGGTATTCCAACTCTGTCAAGAGCATTCCAACCCTGTATAAAGCATTCCAACTCTGTACAAAGGTATTCCAACTCTGTCGAAAGCATTCCAACCCTGTAGAGAGAATTCAAACTCTGTACAAATGTATTCCAACTCTATCAAGAGCATTCCAACCCTGTAGAAAGCATTCCGTCTCTGTACAAAGGTATACCAACTCTGTTCAAAGCATTCCAACCCTGTAGAAGGTATTCCAACACTGTCGAAAGCATTCCAACCCTGTAGAAAGCAGTCCATCTCTGTACAAAGGTATATCAACTCTGTTCAAAGCATACCAACCCTGTAGAACGCATTCCATCCCTGTAGAAAGCATTCCAATCCTGTAGAAGGCATTCCAAACCTGTACAAAGGTATTCCAACTCTGTCAAGAGCATTCCAACCCTGTAGAAAGCATTCCAACGCCGTACAAAGGTATTCCAACTCTGTACAAAGGTATTCCAACTCTGTACAAAGGTATTCCAACTCTGTACAAAGGTATTCCAACTCTGTCGAAAGCATTCCAACCCTGTAGATAGCATTCCATCTCTGTACAAAGGTATTCCAACCCTGTAGAAAGCATTGCAACCCTGTAGAAAGCATTCCAACCCTGTAGAAAGCATTCCAATACTGTAGAATGCATTCCAAACCTGTACATAACATTCTATCTCTGTACAAACGTATTCCAACTCTGTCCAAAGCATTCCAACCCTGTAGGAAGCATTCCAACTCTGTACAAAGGTATTCCAACTCTCTCGAAAGCATTCCAACCCTGTAGAAAGCATTCCAACTCTGTCGAGACCATTCCAACGCTCTAGAAAGCATTCCCACCCTGCATAAAGGTATACCAACTCTGTCCAAAGCATTCCCACCCTGCATAAAGGTACTACAACTCTGTCAAAAGCATTCCAACCCTGTAGGAAGCATTCCAAGTCTGTACAAAGGTATTCCAACTCTGTCGAAAGCATTCCAACCCTGTCGATAGCATTCCATCTCTGTACAAAGGTATTCCAACCCTGTAGAAAGCATTGCAACCCTGTAGAAAGCATGCCAACCCTGTAGAAAGCATTGCAACCCTGTAGAAAGCATTCCAACCCTGTAGAAAGCATTCCAATCCTGTTCATAACATTCTAACTCTGTACAAAGGTATTCCAACTCTGTTGAAAGCAATCCAACCCTGTAGAAAGCAGCGCAACCCTGTAGAAAGCATTCCAACCCTGTAGAAAGCATTCCAATCCTGTAGAAAGCATTCCAACCCTGTTCATAACATTCTAACTCTGCACAAAGGTATTCCAACTCTGTCCAAAGCATTCCAACCCTGTATCAAGCATTCCAACTATGTACAAAGGTATTCCAACTCTGTCGGAAGCATTCCAACCCTGTCGAAAGCATTCCAACCCTGTTCATAACATTCTAACTCTGTACAAAGGTATTCCAACTCTGTCGAAAGCATTCCAACCCTGTAGAAAGCATTGCAACCCTGTAGAAAGCATTCCAACACTGTTCATAACATTCTAACTCTGTACAAAGGTATTCCAACTCTGTCCAAATCATTCCAACCCTGTAGAAAGCATTCAAACTCTGTACAAAGGTATTCCAACTCTGTCAAGAGCATTCCAACCCTGTAGAAAGCATTCCATCGTTCTAGAAAGCATTCCCACCCTGCACAAAGGTATTCCAACTCTGTCCAAAGCATTCCAACCCTGTAGGAAGCATTCCAACTATGTACAAAGGTATTCCAACTCTGTCGAAAGCATTCCAACCCTGTAGAAAGCATTCCAACCCTGTTCATAACATTCTAACTCTGTACAAAGGTATTCCAACTCTGTCGAAAGCATTCCAACCCTGTAGAAAGTATTGCAACCCTGTAGAAAGCATTCCAACCCTGTAGAAAGCATTCCAATCCTGTAGAAAGCATTCCAAATCTGTACATAACATTCTATCTCTGTATAAACGTATTCCAACTCTGTCCAAAGCATTCTAACCATGTAGGAAGCATTCCAACTCTGTACAAAGGTATTCCAAATCTGTCGAAAGCATTCCAACCCTGTAGAAAGCATTCAAACTCTGTACAAAGGTATTCCAACTCTGTCAAGAGCATTCCAACCCTGTAGAAAGCATTCCATCGTTCTAGAAAGCATTCCAACCCTGCACAAAGGTATTCCAACTCTGTCAAAAGCATTCCAACACTGTAGGAAGCATTCCAACTCTGTACAAAGGTATACCAACTCTGTCGAAAGCATTCCAAGCCTGTAGAAAGCATTCCAACTCTGTTCATAACATTCTAACTCTGTACAAAGGTATTCCAACTCTGTCGATAGCATTCCAATCCTGTAGAAAGCATTCCAACTCTGTACAAAGGTATTCCAACTCTGTCGAAAGCATTCCAACCCCGTAGAAAGAATTCAGACTCTGTACAAAGGTATTCCAACTCTATCAAGAGCATTCCAACACTGTAGAAAGCATTCCGTCTCTGTACAAAGGTATACCAACTCTGTTCAAAGCATTCCAACCCTGTAGAAGGCATTCCATCCCTGTAGAAAGCATTCCAACCCTGTAGGAAGCATTCCAAATCTGTACAAAGGTATTCCACCTCTGTCGAAACCATTCCAACCCCCTAGAAAGCATTCCCACCGTGTACATAATATTCTAACTCTGTGCAAAGGTATTCCAACTCTGTCGAAAGCATTCCATCGCTCTAGAAAGAATTCCAACCTTGCACAAAGGTATTCCAACTCTGTCCAAAGCATTCCAACCCTGTAGGAAGCATTCCAACTCTGTACAAAGGTATTCCAACTCTGTCGAAAGCATTCCAAGCACGTAGAAAGCATTCCAACCCTTTACAAATGTATTCCAACTCTGTCGAAAGCATTCCAACTCTGTCGAGGGCATTCCAACGCTCTAGAAAGCATTCCCACCCT
This sequence comes from Bombus fervidus, assembly GCF_041682495.2. NCBI lineage: Eukaryota > Metazoa > Arthropoda > Insecta > Hymenoptera > Apidae > Bombus > Bombus fervidus. The sequence continues at coordinate 568,320 of NC_091523.1, read as the reverse complement.
GCATAAAGGTATTCCAACTCTGTCCAAAGCATTCCCACCCTGCATAAAGGTATTCCAACTCTGTCAAAAGCATTCCAACACTGTAGGAAGCATTCCAACTCTGTACAAAGGTATACCAACTCTGTCGAAAGCATTCCAAGCCTGTAGAAAGCATTCCAACTCTGTTCATAACATTCTAACTCTGTACAAAGGTATTCCAGCTCTGTCGAAAGCATTCCAATCCTGTAGAAAGCATTCCAACTCTGTACAAAGGTATTCCAACTCTGTCGAAAGCATTCCAACACTGTAGCATGCATTCAAACTCTGTACAAAGGTATTCCAACTCTGTCAAGAGCATTCCAACCCTGTATAAAGCATTCCAACTCTGTACAAAGGTATACCAACTCTGTTCAAAGCATTCCAACCCTGTAGAAGGCATTCCATCCCTGTAGAAAGCATTCCAACCCTGTAGGAAGCATTCCAAATCTGTACAAAGGTATTCCACCTCTGTCGAAACCATTCCAACCCCCTAGAAAGCATTCCAACCGTGTACATAATATTCTAACTCTGTGCAAAGGTATTCCAACTCTGTCGAAAGCATTCCAAGCCTGTAGGAAGCATTCCAACTCTGTACAATGGTATTCCAACTCTGTCGAAAGCATTCCAACCCTGTAGAAAGCATTGCAACCCTGTAGAAAGCATTCCAACCCTGTAGAAAGCATTCCAATTCTGTAGAAACCATTCCAAACCTGTACATAACATTCTATCTCTGTACAAACGTATTCCAACACTGTCCAAAGCATTCCAAACCTGTAGGAAGCATTCCAACTCTGTACAAAGGTATTCCAACTCTGTCGAAAGCATTCCAACCCTGTAGAAAGAATTCGAACTCTGTACAAAGGTATTCCAACTCTGTCAAGGGCATTCCAACCCTGTAGAAAGCATTCCAACTCTGTACAAAGGTATTCCAACTCTGTCGAAAGCATTCCATCGCTCTAGAAAGAATTCCAACCTTGCACAAAGGTATTCCAACTCTGTCCAAAGCATTCCAACCCTGTAGGAAGCATTCCAACTCTGTACAAAGGTATTCCAACTCTGTCGAAAGCATTCCAAGCACGTAGAAAGCATTCCAACCCTTTACAAATGTATTTCAACTCTGTCGAAAGCATTCCAACTCTGTCGAGAGCATTCCAACGCTCTAGAATGCATTCCCACCCTGCATAAAGGTATTCCAACTCTGTCCAAAGCATTCCCACCCTGCATAAAGGTATTCCAACTCTGTCAAAAGCATTCCAACACTGTAGGAAGCATTCCAACTCTGTACAAAGGTATACCAACTCTGTCGAAAGCATTCCAAGCCTGTAGAAAGCATTCCAACTCTGTTCATAACATTCTAACTCTGTACAAAGGTATTCCAACTCTGTCGAAAGCATTCCAATCCTGTAGAAAGCATTCCAACTCTGTACAAAGGTATTCCAACTCTGTCGAAAGCATTCCAACACTGTAGCATGCATTCAAACTCTGAACAAAGGTATTCCAACTCTGTCAAGAGCATTCCAACCCTGTATAAAGCATTCCAACTCTGTACAAAGGTATTCCAACTCTGTCGAAAGCATTCCAACCCTGTAGAGAGAATTCAAACTCTGTACAAATGTATTCCAACTCTATCAAGAGCATTCCAACCCTGTAGAAAGCATTCCGTCTCTGTACAAAGGTATACCAACTCTGTTCAAAGCATTCCAACCCTGTAGAAGGTATTCCAACTCTGTCGAAAGCATTCCAACCCTGTAGAAAGCAGTCCATCTCTGTACAAAGGTATATCAACTCTGTTCAAAGCATACCAACCCTGTAGAACGCATTCCATCCCTGTAGAAAGCATTCCAATCCTGTAGAAGGCATTCCAAACCTGTACAAAGGTATTCCAACTCTGTCAAGAGCATTCCAACCCTGTAGAAAGCATTCCAACGCCGTACAAAGGTATTCCAACTCTGTACAAAGGTATTCCAACTCTGTACAAAGGTATTCCAACTCTGTACAAAGGTATTCCAACTCTGTCGAAAGCATTCCAACCCTGTAGATAGCATTCCATCTCTGTACAAAGGTATTCCAACCCTGTAGAAAGCATTGCAACCCTGTAGAAAGCATTCCAACCCTGTAGAAAGCATTCCAATATTGTAGAATGCATTCCAAACCTGTACATAACATTCTATCTCTGTACAAACGTATTCCAACTCTGTCCAAAGCATTCCAACCCTGTAGGAAGCATTCCAACTCTGTACAAAGGTATTCCAACTCTGTCGAAAGCATTCCAACCCTGTAGAAAGCATTCCAACTCTGTCGAGACCATTCCAACGCTCTAGAAAGCATTCCCACCCTGCATAAAGGTATACCAACTCTGTCCAAAGCATTCCCACCCTGCATAAAGGTACTACAACTCTGTCAAAAGCATTCCAACCCTGTAGGAAGCATTCCAAGTCTGTACAAAGGTATTCCAACTCTGTCGAAAGCATTCCAACCCTGTAGATAGCATTCCATCTCTGTACAAAGGTATTCCAACCCTGTAGAAAGCATTGCAACCCTGTAGAAAGCATGCCAACCCTGTAGAAAGCATTGCAACCCTGTAGAAAGCATTCCAACCCTGTAGAAAGCATTCCAATCCTGTAGAAAGCATTCCAAACCTGTACATAACATTCTATCTCTGTACAAACGTATTCCAACTCTGTCCAATGCATTCCAACCCTGTTGGAAGCATTCCAACTCTCTACAAAGGTATTCCAACTCTGTACAAAGGTATTCCAACTCTGTCGAAAGCATTCCAACCCTGTAGAAAGCATTGCAACCCTGTAGATAGCATTCCAACCCTGTAGAAAGCATTCCAATTCTGTAGAAAGCATTCCAAACCTGTACATAACATTCTGTCTCTGTACAAACGTATTCCAACTTTGTCCAAAGCATTCCAACCCTGTAGGAAGCATTCCAACTATGTACAAAGGTATTCCAACTCTGTCGAAAGCATTCCAAGCCTGTAGAAAGCATTCCAAGCCTGTAGAAAGCATTCCAAGCCTGTAGAAAGCATTCCAACTCTGCAGAAAGGTATTCCAACTCTGTACAAAGGTATTCCAACTCTGTCCAAAGGTATTCCAACTCTGTCGAAAGCATTCCAACTCTGTCGACAGCATTCCAACGCTCTAGAAAGCATTCCCACCCTGCATGAAGGTATTCCAACTCTGTCCAAAGCATTCCCACCCTGTATAAAGGTATTCCAACTCTGTCAAAGGCATTCCAACCCTGTAGGAATTATTCCAACTCTGTGCAAAGGTATTCCAACTCTGTCGAAAGCATTCCAACTCTGTCGAAAGCATTCCATCGCTCTAGAAAGCATTCCAACCTTGCACAAAGGTATTCCAACTCTGTCCAAAGCATTCCAACCCTGTAGGAAGCATTCCAACTCTGTACAAAGGTATTCCAACTCTGTCGAAAGCATTCCAAGCACGTAGAAAGCATTCCAACCCTTTACAAATGTATTCCAACTCTGTCGAAAGCATTCCAACTCTGTCGAGAGCATTCCAACGCTCTCGAAAGCATTCCCACCCTGCATAAAGGTATTCCAACTCTGTCCAAAGCATTCCCACCCTGCATAAAGGTATTCCAACTCTGTCAAAAGCATTCCAACACTGCAGGAAGCATTCCAACTCTGTACAAAGGTATACCAACTCTGTTCAAAGCATTCCAACCCTGTAGAAGGCATTCCATCCCTGTAGAAAGCATTCCAACCCTGTAGAAGGCATTCCAAATCTGTACAAAGGTATTCCAACTCTGTACAAAGGTATTCCAACTCTGTACAAAGGTATTCCAACTCTGTACAAAGGTATTCCAACTCTGTCGAAAGCATTCCAACCCTGTAGAAAGCAGTCCATCTCTGTACAAAGGTATATCAACTCTGTTCAAAGCATACCAACCCTGTAGAACGCATTCCATCCCTGTAGAAAGCATTCCAATCCTGTAGAAGGCATTCCAAATCTGTACAAAGGTATTCCAACTCTGTCAAGAGCATTCCAACCCTGTAGGAAGCATTCCAACGCTGTACAAAGGTATTCCAACTCTGTACAAAGGTATTCCAACTCTGTACAAAGGTATTCCAACTCTGTCGAAAGCATTCCAAGCCTGTAGAAAGCATTCCAACTCTGTTCATAACATTCTAACTCTGTACAAAGGTATTCCAACTCTGTCGAAAGCATTCCAATCCTGTAGAAAGCATTCCAACTCTGTACAAAGGTATTCCAACTCTGTCGAAAGCATTCCAACACTGTAGCATGCATTCAAACTCTGAACAAAGGTATTCCAACTCTGTCAAGAGCATTCCAACCCTGTATAAAGCATTCCAACTCTGTACAAAGGTATTCCAACTCTGTCGAAAGCATTCCAACCCTGTAGAGAGAATTCAAACTCTGTACAAATGTATTCCAACTCTATCAAGAGCATTCCAACCCTGTAGAAAGCATTCCGTCTCTGTACAAAGGTATACCAACTCTGTTCAAAGCATTCCAACCCTGTAGAAGGTATTCCAACTCTGTCGAAAGCATTCCAACCCTGTAGAAAGCAGTCCATCTCTGTACAAAGGTATATCAACTCTGTTCAAAGCATACCAACCCTGTAGAACGCATTCCATCCCTGTAGAAAGCATTCCAATCCTGTAGAAGGCATTCCAAACCTGTACAAAGGTATTCCAACTCTGTCAAGAGCATTCCAACCCTGTAGAAAGCATTCCAACGCCGTACAAAGGTATTCCAACTCTGTACAAAGGTATTCCAACTCTGTACAAAGGTATTCCAACTCTGTACAAAGGTATTCCAACTCTGTCGAAAGCATTCCAACCCTGTAGATAGCATTCCATCTCTGTACAAAGGTATTCCAACCCTGTAGAAAGCATTGCAACCCTGTAGAAAGCATTCCAACCCTGTAGAAAGCATTCCAATATTGTAGAATGCATTCCAAACCTGTACATAACATTCTATCTCTGTACAAACGTATTCCAACTCTGTCCAAAGCATTCCAACCCTGTAGGAAGCATTCCAACTCTGTACAAAGGTATTCCAACTCTGTCGAAAGCATTCCAACCCTGTAGAAAGCATTCCAACTCTGTCGAGACCATTCCAACGCTCTAGAAAGCATTCCCACCCTGCATAAAGGTATACCAACTCTGTCCAAAGCATTCCCACCCTGCATAAAGGTACTACAACTCTGTCAAAAGCATTCCAACCCTGTAGGAAGCATTCCAAGTCTGTACAAAGGTATTCCAACTCTGTCGAAAGCATTCCAACCCTGTAGATAGCATTCCATCTCTGTACAAAGGTATTCCAACCCTGTAGAAAGCATTGCAACCCTGTAGAAAGCATGCCAACCCTGTAGAAAGCATTGCAACCCTGTAGAAAGCATTCCAACCCTGTAGAAAGCATTCCAATCCTGTAGAAAGCATTCCAAACCTGTACATAACATTCTATCTCTGTACAAACGTATTCCAACTCTGTCCAATGCATTCCAACCCTGTTGGAAGCATTCCAACTCTCTACAAAGGTATTCCAACTCTGTACAAAGGTATTCCAACTCTGTCGAAAGCATTCCAACCCTGTAGAAAGCATTGCAACCCTGTAGATAGCATTCCAACCCTGTAGAAAGCATTCCAATTCTGTAGAAAGCATTCCAAACCTGTACATAACATTCTGTCTCTGTACAAACGTATTCCAACTTTGTCCAAAGCATTCCAACCCTGTAGGAAGCATTCCAACTATGTACAAAGGTATTCCAACTCTGTCGAAAGCATTCCAAGCCTGTAGAAAGCATTCCAAGCCTGTAGAAAGCATTCCAAGCCTGTAGAAAGCATTCCAACTCTGCAGAAAGGTATTCCAACTCTGTACAAAGGTATTCCAACTCTGTCCAAAGGTATTCCAACTCTGTCGAAAGCATTCCAACTCTGTCGACAGCATTCCAACGCTCTAGAAAGCATTCCCACCCTGCATGAAGGTATTCCAACTCTGTCCAAAGCATTCCCACCCTGTATAAAGGTATTCCAACTCTGTCAAAGGCATTCCAACCCTGTAGGAATTATTCCAACTCTGTGCAAAGGTATTCCAACTCTGTCGAAAGCATTCCAACTCTGTCGAAAGCATTCCATCGCTCTAGAAAGCATTCCAACCTTGCACAAAGGTATTCCAACTCTGTCCAAAGCATTCCAACCCTGTAGGAAGCATTCCAACTCTGTACAAAGGTATTCCAACTCTGTCGAAAGCATTCCAAGCACGTAGAAAGCATTCCAACCCTTTACAAATGTATTCCAACTCTGTCGAAAGCATTCCAACTCTGTCGAGAGCATTCCAACGCTCTCGAAAGCATTCCCACCCTGCATAAAGGTATTCCAACTCTGTCCAAAGCATTCCCACCCTGCATAAAGGTATTCCAACTCTGTCAAAAGCATTCCAACACTGCAGGAAGCATTCCAACTCTGTACAAAGGTATACCAACTCTGTTCAAAGCATTCCAACCCTGTAGAAGGCATTCCATCCCTGTAGAAAGCATTCCAACCCTGTAGAAGGCATTCCAAATCTGTACAAAGGTATTCCAACTCTGTACAAAGGTATTCCAACTCTGTACAAAGGTATTCCAACTCTGTACAAAGGTATTCCAACTCTGTCGAAAGCATTCCAACCCTGTAGAAAGCAGTCCATCTCTGTACAAAGGTATATCAACTCTGTTCAAAGCATACCAACCCTGTAGAACGCATTCCATCCCTGTAGAAAGCATTCCAATCCTGTAGAAGGCATTCCAAATCTGTACAAAGGTATTCCAACTCTGTCAAGAGCATTCCAACCCTGTAGGAAGCATTCCAACGCTGTACAAAGGTATTCCAACTCTGTACAAAGGTATTCCAACTCTGTACAAAGGTATTCCAACTCTGTCGAAAGCATTCCAACCCTGTAGATAGCATTCCATCTCTGTACAAAGGTATTCCAACCCTGTAGAAAGCATTGCAACCCTGTAGAAAGCATTCCAACCCTGTAGAAAGCATTCCAATCCTGTAGAAAGCATTCCAAACCTGTACATAACATTCTATCTCTGTACAAACGTATTCCAACTCTGTCCAAAGCATTCCAACCCTGTAGGAAGCATTCCAACTCTGTACAAAGGTATTCCAACTCTGTCGAAAGCATTCCAACCCTGTAGAAAGCATTCCAACTCTGTCGAGACCATTCCAACGCTCTAGAAAGCATTCCCACCCTGCATAAATGTATACCAACTCTGCCCAAAGCATTCCCACCCTGCATAAAGGTACTACAACTCTGTCAAAAGCATTCCAACCCTGTAGGAAGCATTCCAACTCTGTACAAAGGTATTCCAACTCTGTCGAAAGCATTCCAACCCTGTAGATAGCATTCCATCTCTCTACAAAGGTATTCCAACCCTGTAGAAAGCATTGCAACCCTGTAGAAAGCATGCCAACCCTGTAGAAAGCATTGCAACCCTGTAGAAAGCATTCCAACCCTGTAGAAAGCATTCCAATCCTGTAGAAAGCATTCCAAACCTGTACATAACATTCTATCCCTGTACAAACGTATTCCAACTCTGTCCAAAGCATTCCAACCCTGTAGGAAGCATTCCAACTATGTACAAAGGTATTCCAACTCTGTCGAAAGCATTCCAACCCTGTAGAAAGCATTGCAACCCTGTAGATGGCATTCCATCCCTGTAGAAAGCATTCCTATTCTGTAGAAAGCATTCCAAACCTGTACATAACATTCTATCTCTGTACAAACGTATTCCAACTATGTCCAAAGCATTCCAACCCTGTAGGAAGCATTCCAACTCTGTACAAAGGTATTCCAACTCTGTCGAAAGCATTCCAACCCTGTAGAAAGCATTTCAACACGGTCGAAAGCATTCCAAACCTGTAGAAAGCATTCCAAGCCTGTAGAAAGCATTCCAAGCCTGTAGAAAGCATTCCAAGCCTGTAGAAAGCATTCCAAGCCTGTAGAAAGCATTCCAACTCTGCAGAAAGGTATTCCAACTCTGTACAAAGGTATTCCAACTCTCTCCAAAGGTATTCCAACTCTGTCGAAAGCATTCCAACCCTGTCGACAGCATTCCAACGCTCTAGAAAGCATTCCCACCCTGCATGAAGGTATTCCAACTCTGTCCAAAGCATTCCCACCCTGCATAAAGGTATTCCAACTCTGTCAAAGGCATTCCAACCCTGTAGGAATTATTCCAACTCTGTGCAAAGGTATTCCAACTCTGTCGAAAGCATTCCAACTCTGTCGAAAGCATTCCATCGCTCTAGAAAGCATTCCAACCTTGCACAAAGGTATTCCAACTCTGTCCAAAGCATTCCAACCCTGTAGGAAGCATTCCAACTCTGTACAAAGGTATTCCAACTCTGTCGAAAGCATTCCAAGCCTGTAGAAAGCATTCCAACTCTGTTCATAACATTCTAACTCTGTACAAAGGTATTTCAACCCTGTAGAAAGCATTGCAACCCTGTAGAAAGCATTCCAACCCTGTAGAAAGCATTCCAATCCTGTAGAAAGCATTCCAAACCTGTACATAACATTCTATCTCTGTACAAACTTATTCCAACTCTGTCCAAAGCATTCCAACCCTGTAGGAAGCATTCCAACTCTGTACAAAGGCATTCCAACTCTGTCGAAAGCATTCCAACCCTGTAGAAAGCATTGCAACCCTGTAGATGGCATTCCAACCCTGTAGAAAGCATTCCTATTCTGTAGAAAGCATTCCAAACCTGTACATAACATTCTATCTCTGTACAAACGTATTCCAACTCTGTACAAAGGTATTCCAACTCTGTACAAAGGTATTCCAACTCTGTACAAAGGTATTCCAACTCTGTCGAAAGCATTCCAACCCTCTAGAAAGCATTCCAACCCTCTAGAAAGCATTCCAACTCTCTAGAAAGCATTGCAACCCTGTACAAATGTATTCCAACTCTGTCGAAAGCATTCCAACTCTGTCGAGAGCATTCCAACGCTCTAGAATGCATTCCCACCCTGCATAGAGCTATTCCAACTCTGTCCAAAGCATTCCCACCCTGCATAAAGGCATTCCAACTCTGTCCAAAGCATGCCCACCCTGCATAAAGGTATTGCAACTCTGTCCAAAGCATTCCAACCCTGTAGGAAGCATTCCAACTCTGTACAAAGGTATTCCAACTCTGTAGGAAGCATTCCAACTCTGTACAAAGGTATTCCAACTCTGTCGAAAGCATTCCAACCCTGTAGAAAGCATTGCAACCCTGTAGATGGCATTCCAACCCTGTAGAAAGCATTCCTATTCTGTAGAAAGCATTCCAAACCTGTACATAACATTCTATCTCTGTACAAACGTATTCCAACTCTGTACAAAGGTATTCCAACTCTGTCGAAAGCATTCCAACCCTCTAGAAAGCATTCCAACCCTCTAGAAAGCATTCCAACTCTCTAGAAAGCATTCCAACCCTTTACAAATGTATTCCTACTCTGTCGAAAGCATTCCAACTCTGTGGAGAGCATTGCAACGCTCTAGAAAGCATTCCCACCCTGCATAAAGGTATTCCAACTCTGTCCAAAGCATTCCCACATTGCATAAAGGTATTCCAACTCTGTCAAAAGCATTCCAACCCTGTAGGAAGCATTCCAACTCTGTACAAAGGTATACCAACTCTGTCGAAAGCATTCCAAGCCTGTAGAAAGCATTCAAACTCTGTACAAAGGTATTCCAACTCTGTCGAAAGCATTCCAACTCTGTCGAAAGAATTCCATCGCTCTAGAAAGAATTCCAACCTTGCACAAAGGTATTCCAACTCTGTCCAAAGCATTCCAACCCTGTAGGAAGCATTCCAACTCTGTACAAAGGTATTCCAACTCTGTCGAATGCATTCCAACCCTGTAGAAAGCATTCCAACTCTGTACAAAGGTATTCCAACTCTGTCGAATGCATTCCAACCCTGTAGAAAGCATTCAAACTCTGTACAAAGGTATTCCAACTCTGTCGAAAGCATTCCAACTCTGTCCAAAGCATTCCCACATTGCATAAAGGTATTCCAACTCTGTCAAAAGCATTCCAACCCTGTAGAAAGCATTGCAACCCTGTAGAAAGCATTCCAACCTTGTAGAAAGCATTCCAATCCTGTAGAAAGCATTCCAAACCTGTACATAACATTCTATCTCTGTACAAACGTATTCCAACTCTGTCCAAAGCATTCCAACGCTCTAGAAAGCATTCCCACCCTGCATGTAGGTATTCCAACTCTGTCCAAAGCATTCCCACCCTGCATAAAGGTATTCCAACTCTGTCAAAGGCATTCCAACCCTTTAGGAATTATTCCAACTCTGTGCAAAGGTATTCCAACTCTGTCGAAAGCATTCCAACTCTGTCGAAAGCATTCCATCGCTCTAGAAAGCATTCCAACCTTGCACAAAGGTATCCCAACTCTGTCCAAAGCATTCCAACCCTGTAGGAAGCATTCCAACTCTGTACAAAGGTATTCCAACTCTGTCGAAAGCATTCCAACTCTGTCGAGAGCATTCCAACGCTCTAGAAAGCATTCCCACCCTGCATAAAGGTATTCCAACTCTGTCCAAAGCATTCCCACCCTGCATAAAGGTATTCCAACTCTGTCAAAAGCATTCCAACACTGTAGGAAGCATTCCAACTCTGTACAAAGGTATTCCAACTCTGTCGAAAGCATTCCAACCCTCTAGAAAGCATTCCAACCGTGTACATAATATTCTAACTCTGTACAAAGGTATTCCAACTCAGTCGAAAGCATTCCAACCATCTAGAAAGCATTAAAACCCTGTAGAAAGCATTCCACCTCTGTACGAAGGTATTCCAACTCTGTCGAAAGCATTCCAACCCTGTAGAAAGCATTCCAAGCCTGTAGAAAGCATTCCAACTCTGTACAAAGGTATTCCAACTCTGTCGAAAGCATTCCAACCCTGAAGAAAGCATTCAAACTCTGTACAAGGGTATTCCAACTCTGTACAAAGGTATTCCAACTCTGTACAAAGGTATTCCAACTCTGTCGAAAGCATTCCAACCCTGTAGAAAGCATTCCATCTCTGTACAAAGGTATTCCAACTCTGTCGAAAGCATTCCAAACCTGTAGAAAGCATTCCAAACCTGTACATAACATTCTATCTCTGTACAAAGGTATTCCAACTCTGTCCAAAGCATGCCAATCCTGTAGGAGGCATTCCAACTCTGTACAAAGGTATTCCAACTCTGTCGAATGCATTCCAACACTATAGAAAGCATTCAAACTCTGTACAAAGGTATTCCAACTCTGTCGAAAGCATTCCAAGCATGTAGAAAGCATTCCAAGCCTGTAGAAAGCATTCCAAGCCTGTAAAAAGCATTCCAAGCCTGTAGAAAGCATTCCAACTCTGTACAAAGGTATTCCAACTCTGTACAAAGGTATCCTAACCCTGTACAAAGGTATTCCAACTCTGTCGGAAGCAATCCAACTCTGTCGAAAGCATTCCAACTCTGTCGAGAGCATTCCAACGCTCTAGAAAGCATTCCCACCCTCGATAAAGGAATTTCAACTCTGTCCAAAGCATTCCCACCCTGCATAAAGGTATTCCAACTCTGTCAAAAGCATGCCAACACTGTAGGAAGCGTTCCAACTCTGTACAAAGGTATTCCAATTCTGTCGAAAGCATTCCAAGCCTGTAGAAAGCATTCCAACTCTGAACAAAGGTATTCCAACTCTGTACAAAGGTATTTCAACTCTGTACAAAGGTATTCCGACTCTGTCGAAAGCATTCCAACCCTATAGAAAGCATTCCAACCCTGTTCATAACATTCTAACTCTGTACAAAGGTATTCCAACTCGGTCGAAAGCATTCCAAGCCTGTAGAAAGCATTCCAAGCCTGTAGAAAGCATTCCAAGCATGTAGAAAGCATTCCACGCCTGTAGAAAGCATTCCAAGCCTGTAGAAAGCATTCCAATCCCGTAGAAGGCATTCCAAATCTGTACAAAGGTATTCCAACTCTGTCGAAAGCATTCCAACCCTGTAGAAAGCTTTCAAACTCTGTACAAGGGTATTCCAACTCTGTACAAAGGTATTCCAACTCTGTACAAAGGTATTCCAACTCTGTCGAAAGCATTCCAACCCTGTAGAAAGCATTCCATCTCTGTTCAAAGGTATTCCAACCCTGTAGAAAGCAGTCCATCTCTGTACAAAGGTATTCCAACTCTGTTCAAAGCATTCCAACCCTGTAGAAAGCATTCCATCCCTGTCGAAAGCATTCCAACCCTGTAGAAAGCATTTAAACTCTGTACAAAGGTATTCCAACCCTGTCAAAAGCATTCCAACCCGGTCGAAAGCATTCCAATCCTGTAGAAAGCATTCCAAGCCTGTAGAAAGCATTCCAAGCCTGTAGAAAAAATTCCAAGCCTGTAGAAAGCATTCCAACTCTGTACACAGGTATTCCAACTCTGTACCAAGGTATTTCAACTCTGTACAAAGGTATTCCAACTCTGTTCAAAGCATTCCAACCCTGTAGAAAGCATTCCATCCCTGTAGAAAGCATTCCAATCCTGTAGGAGGCATTCCAAATCTGTACAAAGGTATTCCAACACTGTACAAAGGTATTCCAACTCTGTACAAAGGTATTCCAACTCTGTCCAAAGCATTCCAACCCTATAGAAAGCATTCCAACCCTGTAGAAAGCAGTCCATCTCTGTACAAAGGTATTCCAACTCTGTTCAAAGCATTCCAACCCTGTAGAAAGCATTCCATCCCTGTAGAAAGCATTCCAATCCCGTAGAAGGCATTCCAAATCTGCACAAAGGTATTCCAACTCTGTCGAAAGCATTCCAACCCTGTAGAAAGCATTCAAACTCTGTACAAAGGTATTCCAACCCTGTCAAAAGCATTCCATCCCGGTAGAAAGCATTCCAACCCTGTAGAAAGCATTCAAACTCTGTACAAAGGTATTCCACCTCTGTCGAAACCATTCCAACCCTCTAGAAAGCATTCCAAGCGTGTACATAATATTCTAACTCTGTACAAAGGTATTCCAACTCTGTCGAAAGCATTCCAACCATCTAGAAAGCATTGAAACCCTGTAGAAAGCATTCCACCTCTGTACGAGGGTATTCCAACTCTGTCGAAAGCATTCCAACCCTATAGAAAGCATTAAAACCCTGTACATAACATTCTAACTCTGTACAAAGGTATTCCAACTCTGTCGAAGGCATTCCAACCCTGTAGAAAGCAGTCCATCTCTGTACAAAGGTATTCCAACCCTGTTCAAAGCATTCCAACCCTGTAGAAAGAATTCCATCCCTGTAGAAAGCATTCCAATCCCGTAGAAGGCATTCCAACTCTGTACCAAGGTATTTCAACTCTGTACAAAGGTATTCCAACTCTGTTCAAAGCATTCCAACCCTGTAGAAAGCATTCCATCCCTGTAGAAAGCATTCCAATCCTGTAGGAGGCATTCCAAATCTGTACAAAGGTATTCCAACTCTGTACAAAGGTATTCCAACTCTGTACAAAGGTATTCCAACTCTGTCGAAAGCATTCCAACCCTATAGAAAGCATTCCAACCCTGTAGAAAGCAGTCCATCTCTGTACAAAGGTATTCCAACTCTGTTCAAAGCATTCCAACCCTGTAGAAAGCATTCCATCCCTGTAGAAAGCATTCCAATCACGTAGAAGGCATTCCAAATCTGTACAAAGGTATTCCAACTCTGTCGAAAGCATTCCAACCCTGTAGAAAGCATTCAAACTCTGTACAAAGGTATTCCAACCCTGTCAAAAGCATTCCAACCCGGTAGAAAGCATTCCAATCCTGTAGGAGGCATTCCAAATCTGTACAAAGGTATTCCAACTCTGTACAAAGGTATTCCAACTCTGTACAAAGGTATTCCAACTCTGTCGAAAGCATTCCAACCCTATAGAAAGCATTCCAACCCTGTAGAAAGCAGTCCATCTCTGTACAAAGGTATTCCAACTCTGTTCAAAGCATTCCAACCCTGTAGAAAGCAGTCCATCTCTGTACAAAGGTATTCCAACTCTGTTCAAAGCATTCCAACCCTGTAGAAAGCATTCCATCCCTGTCGAAAGCATTCCAACCCTGTAGAAGGCATTTAAACTCTGTACAAAGGTATTCCAACCCTGTCAAAAGCATTCCAACCCGGTAGAAAGCATTCCAATCCTGTAGAAAGCATTCCAAGCCTGTAGAAAGCATTCCAAGCCTGTAGAAAAAATTCCAAGCCTGTAGAAAGCATTCCAACTCTGTACAAAGGTATTCCAACTCTGTACCAAGGTATTTCAACTCTGTACAAAGGTATTCCAACTCTGTTCAAAGCATTCCAACCCTGTAGAAAGCATTCCATCCCTGTAGAAAGCATTCCAATCCTGTAGGAGGCATTCCAAATCTGTACAAAGGTATTCCAACACTGTACAAAGGTATTCCAACTCTGTACAAAGGTATTCCAACTCTGTCGAAAGCATTCCAACCCTATAGAAAGCATTCCAACCCTGTAGAAAGCAGTCCATCTCTGTACAAAGGTATTCCAACTCTGTTCAAAGCATTCCAACCCTGTAGAAAGCATTCCATCCCTGTAGAAAGCATTCCAATCCCGTAGAAGGCATTCCAAATCTGTACAAAGGTATTCCAACTCTGTCGAAAGCATTCCAACCCTGTAGAAAGCATTCAAACTCTGTACAAAGGTATTCCAACCCTGTCAAAAGCATTCCATCCCGGTAGAAAGCATTCCAACCCTGTAGAAAGCATTCAAACTCTGTACAAAGGTATTCCACCTGTGTCGAAACCATTCCAACCCTCTAGAAAGCATTCCAAGCGTGTACATAATATTCTAACTCTGTACAAAGGTATTCCAACTCTGTCGAAAGCATTCCAACCATCTAGAAAGCATTGAAACCCTGTAGAAAGCATTCCACCTCTGTACGAGGGTATTCCAACTCTGTCGAAAGCATTCCAACCCTATAGAAAGCATTAAAACCCTGTACATAACATTCTAACTCTGTACAAAGGTATTCCAACTCTGTCGAAGGCATTCCAACCCTGTAGAAAGCAGTCCATCTCTGTACAAAGGTATTCCAACCCTGTTCAAAGCATTCCAACCCTGTAGAAAGAATTCCATCCCTGTAGAAAGCATTCCAATCCCGTAGAAGGCATTCCAACTCTGTACAAAGGTATTCCAACTCTGTCGAAAGCATTCCAACCCTGTAGAAAGTATTCCAACCCTGTAGGAAGCATTCCATCCCTGTAGAAAGCATTCCAATCCTGTAGGAGGCATTCCAAATCTGTACAAAGGTATTCCAACTCTGTACAAAGGTATTCCAACTCTGTACAAAGGTATTCCAACTCTGTCGAAAGCATTCCAACCCTATAGAAAGCATTCCAACCCTGTAGAAAGCAGTCCATCTCTGTACAAAGGTATTCCAACTCTGTTCAAAGCATTCCAACCCTGTAGAAAGCATTCCATCCCTGTAGAAAGCATTCCAATCACGTAGAAGGCATTCCAAATCTGTACAAAGGTATTCCAACTCTGTCGAAAGCATTCCAACCCTGTAGAAAGCATTCAAACTCTGTACAAAGGTATTCCAACCCTGTCAAAAGCATTCCAACCCGGTAGAAAGCATTCCAACCCTGTAGAAAGCATTCAAACTCTGTACAAAGGTATTCCACCTCTGTCGAAACCATTCCAACCCTCTAGAAAGCATTCCAAGCGTGTACATAATATTCTAACTCTGTACAAAGGTATTCCAACTCTGTCGAAAGCATTCCAACCATCTAGAAAGCATTGAAACCCTGTAGAAAGCATTCCACCTCTGTACGAGGGTATTCCAACTCTGTCGAAAGCATTCCAACCCTATAGAAAGCATTAAAACCCTGTACATAACATTCTAACTCTGTACAAAGGTATTCCAACTCTGTCGAAGGCATTCCAACCCTGTAGAAAGCAGTCCATCTCTGTACAAAGGTATTCCAACCCTGTTCAAAGCATTCCAACCCTGTAGAAAGAATTCCATCCCTGTAGAAAGCATTCCAATCCCGTAGAAGGCATTCCAAATCTGTACAAAGGTATTCCAACTCTGTCGAAAGCATTCCAACCCTGTAGAAAGTATTCCAACCCTGTAGGAAGCATTCCAACTCTGTACAAAGGTATTCTACCTCTGTCGAAACCATTCCAACCCTCTAGAAAGCATTCCAAGCGTGTACATAATATTCTAACTCTGTACAAAGGTATTCCAACTCTGTCGAAGGCATTCCAACCCTGTAGAAAGCAGTCCATCGCTGTACAAAGGTATTCCAACCCTGTTCAAAGCATTCCAACCCTGTAGAAAGAATTCCATCCCTGTAGAAAGCATTCCAATCCCGCAGAAGGCATTCCAAATCTGTACAAAGGTATTCCAACTCTGTCGAAAGCATTCCAACCCTGTAGAAAGCAGTCCATCTCTGTACAAACGTATTCCAACGCTGTTCAAAGCATTCCAACCCTGTAGAAAGCATTCCATCCCTGTAGAAAGCATTCCAAATCTGTACAAAGGTATTCCAAGTCTGTCGAAAGCATTCCAACCCTGTAGAAAGCAGTCCATCTCTGTACAAACGTATTCCAACTCTGTTCAAAGCATTCCAACCCTGTAGAAAGCATTCCAACCCTGTAGAAAGCATTCCATCCCTGTAGAAAGCATTCCAATCCCGTAGAAGGCATTCCAAATCTGTACAAAGGTATTCCAACTCTGTACAAAGGTATTCCAACTCTGTCGAAAGCATTCCAACCCTGTAGATAGCATTCCATCTCTGTACAAAGGTATTCCAACTCTGTCGAAAGCATTCCAACGCTGTAGAAAGTATTCCAACACTGTAGGAAGCATTCCAACGCTGTACAAAGGTATTCCACCTCTGTCGAAACCATTCCAACCCTCTAGAAAGCATTCCAACCGTGTACATAATATTCTAACTCTGTACAAAGGTATTCCAACTCAGTCGAAAGCATTCCAACCATCTAGAAAGCATTGAAACCCTGTAGAAAGCATTCCACCTCTGTACGAAGGTATTCCAACTCTGTCGAAAGCATTCCAACCCTGTAGAAAGCATTCCAACCCTGTAGAAAGCATTCCAACTCTCTACAAAGGTATTCCAACCCTGTCAAAAGCATTCCATCCCGGTAGAAAGCATTCCAACCCTGTAGAAAGCATTCAAACTCTGTACAAAGGTATTCCACCTCTGTCGAAACCATTCCAACCCTCTAGAAAGCATTCCAAGCGTGTACATAATATTCTAACTCTGTACAAAGGTATTCCAACTCTGTCGAAAGCATTCCAACCCTATAGAAAGCATTCCAACCCTGTAGAAAGCAGTCCATCTCTGTACAAAGGTATTCCAACTCTGTTCAAAGCATTCCAACCCTGTAGAAAGCATTCCATCCCTGTAGAAAGCATTCCAATCACGTAGAAGGCATTCCAAATCTGTACAAAGGTATTCCAACACTGTCGAAAGCATTCCAACCCTGTAGAAAGCATTCAAACTCTGTACAAAGGTATTCCAACCCTGTCAAAAGCATTCCAACCCGGTAGAAAGCATTCCAACCCTGTAGAAAGCATTCAAACTCTGTACAAAGGTATTCCACCTCTGTCGAAACCATTCCAACCCTCTAGAAAGCATTCCAAGCGTGTACATAATATTCTAACTCTGTACAAAGGTATTCCAACTCTGTCGAAAGCATTCCAACCATCTAGAAAGCATTGAAACCCTGTAGAAAGCATTCAAACTCTGTACAAAGGTATTCCAACCCTGTCAAAAGCATTCCAACCCTGTAGAAAGCAGTCCATCTCTGGACAAAGGTATTCCAACCCTGTTCAAAGCATTCCAACCCTGTAGAAAGAATTCCATCCCTGTAGAAAGCATTCCAATCCCGTAGAAGGCATTCCAAATCTGTACAAAGGTATTCCAACTCTGTCGAAAGCATTCCAACCCTGTAGAAAGTATTCCAACCCTGTAGGAAGCATTCCAACTCTGTACAAAGGTATTCCACCTCTGTCGAAACCATTCCAACCCTCTAGAAAGCATTCCAAGCGTGTACATAATATTCTAACTCTGTACAAAGGTATTCCAACTCTGTCGAAGGCATTCCAACCCTGTAGAAAGCAGTCCATCGCTGTACAAAGGTATTCCAACCCTGTTCAAAGCATTCCAACCCTGTAGAAAGAATTCCATCCCTGTAGAAAGCATTCCAATCCCGCAGCAGGCATTCCAAATCTGTACAAAGGTATTCCAACTCTGTCGAAAGCATTCCAACCCTGTAGAAAGCAGTCCATCTCTGTACAAACGTATTCCAACGCTGTTCAAAGCATTCCAACCCTGTAGAAAGCATTCCATCCCTGTAGAAAGCATTCCAAATCTGTACAAAGGTATTCCAAGTCTGTCGAAAGCATTCCAACCCTGTAGAAAGCAGTCCATCTCTGTACAAACGTATTCCAACTCTGTTCAAAGCATTCCAACCCTGTAGAAAGCATTCCAACCCTGTAGAAAGCATTCCATCCCTGTAGAAAGCATACCAATCCCGTAGAAGGCATTCCAAATCTGTACAAAGGTATTCCAACTCTGTACAAAGGTATTCCAACTCTGTCGAAAGCATTCCAACCCTGTAGATAGCATTCCATCTCTGTACAAAGGTATTCCAACTCTGTCGAAAGCATTCCAACGCTGTAGAAAGTATTCCAACACTGTAGGAAGCATTCCAACGCTGTACAAAGGTATTCCACCTCTGTCGAAACCATTCCAACCCTCTAGAAAGCATTCCAACCGTGTACATAATATTCTAACTCTGTACAAAGGTATTCCAACTCAGTCGAAAGCATTCCAACCATCTAGAAAGCATTGAAACCCTGTAGAAAGCATTCCACCTCTGTACGAAGGTATTCCAACTCTGTCGAAAGCATTCCAACCCTGTAGAAAGCATTCCAACCCTGTAGAAAGCATTCCAACTCTCTACAAAGGTATTCCAACCCTGTCAAAAGCATTCCATCCCGGTAGAAAGCATTCCAACCCTGTAGAAAGCATTCAAACTCTGTACAAAGGTATTCCACCTGTGTCGAAACCATTCCAACCCTCTAGAAAGCATTCCAAGCGTGTACATAATATTCTAACTCTGTACAAAGGTATTCCAACTCTGTCGAAAGCATTCCAACCATCTAGAAAGCATTGAAACCCTGTAGAAAGCATTCCACCTCTGTACGAGGGTATTCCAACTCTGTCGAAAGCATTCCAACCCTATAGAAAGCATTAAAACCCTGTACATAACATTCTAACTCTGTACAAAGGTATTCCAACTCTGTCGAAGGCATTCCAACCCTGTAGAAAGCAGTCCATCTCTGTACAAAGGTATTCCAACCCTGTTCAAAGCATTCCAACCCTGTAGAAAGAATTCCATCCCTGTAGAAAGCATTCCAATCCCGTAGAAGGCATTCCAACTCTGTACCAAGGTATTTCAACTCTGTACAAAGGTATTCCAACTCTGTTCAAAGCATTCCAACCCTGTAGAAAGCATTCCATCCCTGTAGAAAGCATTCCAATCCTGTAGGAGGCATTCCAAATCTGTACAAAGGTATTCCAACTCTGTACAAAGGTATTCCAACTCTGTACAAAGGTATTCCAACTCTGTCGAAAGCATTCCAACCCTATAGAAAGCATTCCAACCCTGTAGAAAGCAGTCCATCTCTGTACAAAGGTATTCCAACTCTGTTCAAAGCATTCCAACCCTGTAGAAAGCATTCCATCCCTGTAGAAAGCATTCCAATCACGTAGAAGGCATTCCAAATCTGTACAAAGGTATTCCAACTCTGTCGAAAGCATTCCAACCCTGTAGAAAGCATTCAAACTCTGTAGAAAGGTATTCCAACCCTGTCAAAAGCATTCCAACCCGGTAGAAAGCATTCCAACCCTATAGAAAGCATTCAAACTCTGTACAAAGGTATTCCACCTCTGTCGAAACCATTCCAACCCTCTAGAAAGCATTCCAAGCGTGTACATAATATTCTAACTCTGTACAAAGGTATTCCAACTCTGTCGAAAGCATTCCAACCATCTAGAAAGCATTGAAACCCTGTAGAAAGCATTCCACCTCTGTACGAAGGTATTCCAACTCTGTCGAAAGCATTCCAACCCTATAGAAAGCATTAAAACCCTGTACATAACATTCTAACTCTGTACAAAGGTATTCCAACTCTGTCGAAGGCATTCCAACCCTGTAGAAAGCAGTCCATCTCTGTACAAAGGTATTCCAACCCTGTTCAAAGCATTCCAACCCTGTAGAAAGAATTCCATCCCTGTAGAAAGCATTCCAATCCCGTAGAAGGCATTCCAAATCTGTACAAAGGTATTCCAACTCTGTCGAAAGCATTCCAACCCTGTAGAAAGTATTCCAACCCTGTAGGAAGCATTCCAACTCTGTACAAAGGTATTCCACCTCTGTCGAAACCATTCCAACCCTCTAGAAAGCATTCCAAGCGTGTACATAATATTCTAACTCTGTACAAAGGTATTCCAACTCTGTCGAAGGCATTCCAACCCTGTAGAAAGCAGTCCATCTCTGTACAAAGGTATTCCAACCCTGTTCAAAGCATTCCAACCCTGTAGAAAGAATTCCATCCCTGTAGAAAGCATTCCAATCCCGCAGAAGGCATTCCAAATCTGTACAAAGGTATTCCAACTCTGTCGAAAGCATTCCAACCCTGTAGAAAGCAGTCCATCTCTGTACAAACGTATTCCAACGCTGTTCAAAGCATTCCAACCCTGTAGAAAGCATTCCATCCCTGTAGAAAGCATTCCAAATCTGTACAAAGGTATTCCAAGTCTGTCGAAAGCATTCCAACCCTGTAGAAAGCAGTCCATCTCTGTACAAAGGTATTCCAACTCTGTCGAAAGCATTCCAACGCTGTAGAAAGTATTCCAACACTGTAGGAAGCATTCCAACGCTGTACAAAGGTATTCCACCTCTGTCGAAACCATTCCAACCCTGTAGAAAGCATTCCAACCCTGTAGAAAGCATTCCATCCCTGTAGAAAGCATTCCAATCCCGTAGAAGGCATTCCAAATCTGTACAAAGGTATTCCAACTCTGTACAAAGGTATTCCAACTCTGTCGAAAGCATTCCAACCCTGTAGATAGCATTCCATCTCTGTACAAAGGTATTCCAACTCTGTCGAAAGCATTCCAACGCTGTAGAAAGTATTCCAACACTGTAGGAAGCATTCCAACGCTGTACAAAGGTATTCCACCTCTGTCGAAACCATTCCAACCCTCTAGAAAGCATTCCAACCGTGTACATAATATTCTAACTCTGTACAAAGGTATTCCAACTCAGTCGAAAGCATTCCAACCATCTAGAAAGCATTGAAACCCTGTAGAAAGCATTCCACCTCTGTACGAAGGTATTCCAACTCTGTCGAAAGCATTCCAACCCTGTAGAAAGCATTCCAACCCTGTAGAAAGCATTCCAACTCTCTGCAAAGGTATTCCTACTCTGTACAAAGGTATTCCAACTCTGTCGAAAGCATTCCAACCCTGTAGAAAGCAGTCCATCTCTGTACAAAGGTATTCCAACTCTGTTCAAAGCATTCCAACCCTGTAGAAAGCATTCCATCCCTGTAGAAAGCATTCCAACTCTCTGCAAAGGTATTCCTACTCTGTACAAAGGTATTCCAACTCTGTCGAAAGCATTCCAACCCTGTAGAAAGCATTCCAACCCTGTAGAAAGCATTCCAACTCTCTACAAAGGTATTCCTACTCTGTACAAAGGTATTCCAACTCTGCCGAAAGCATTCCAACCCTGTAGAAAGCATTCCAACTCTGTACAAAGGTATTCCAACTCTGTCGAAAGCATTCCAACACTGTAGAAAGCATTCCAACTCGGTCGAAAGCATTCCAAGCCTGTAGAAAGCATTCCATGCATGTAGAAAGCATTCCAAGCCTGTAGAAAGCATTCCAAGCCTGTAGAAAGCATTCCAACTCTGTACAAAGGTATTCCAACTCTGTACAAAGGTATTCCAACTCTGTACAAAGGTATTCCAACTCTGTACAAATGTATTCCAACTCTGTACAAAGGTATTCCAACTCTGTCCAAAGCATTCCAACCCTGTAGGAAGCATTCCAACCCTGTAGAAAGCATTCCAACCATGTAGAAAGCATTCCAATCCTGTAGAAAGCATTCCAAACCTGTAGAAAGCATTCCAAACCTGTACATAACATTCTATCTCTGTACAAAGGTATTCCAACTCTGTCCAAAGCATTCCAATACTGCAGGAAGCATTCCAACTCTGTACAAAGGTATTCCAACTCTGTCGAATGCATTCCAACACTATAGAAAGCATTCAAACTCTGTACAAAGGTATTCCAACTCTGTCGAAAGCATTCCAAGCATGTAGAAAGCATTCCAAGCCTGTAGAAAGCATTCCATCCCTGTAGAAAGCATTCCAATCCTGTAGAAGGCATTCCAAATCTGTACAAAGGTATTCCTACTCTGTACAAAGGTATTGCAACTCTGTACAAAGGTATTCCAACTCTGTCGAAAGCATTCCAACCCTGTTGATAGCATTCCATCTCTGTACAAAGGTATTATAACGTATAACGCAATGCTACATAACGTTATACGTTATAAGGTAATAGTATATAACGTTATACGTTATAAGGTAATTGTATGTAACGTTATACGTTATAACGTAATGCTACATAACGTTATACGTTATAAGGTAATAGTATATAACGTTATAAGTTATAATGTAGTGCTACATAACGTTATACGTTATAAGGTAATAGTATATAACGTTATACGTTATAAGGTAATGCTGCATAACGTTATACGTTATATGGTAATAGTATATAACGTTATACGTTATAACGTATTGCTCCATAACGTTATACGTTATAAGGTAATAGTATATAACATTATACGTTATAACGTAATGCTACATAACGTTATACGTTATAAGGTAATCGTATATAACGTATAACGTTATAAGGTAACAGTATTTAACGTATAACGATATAAGGTAATAATATATAACGTTATACGTTATAACGTAATGCTACATAACAATATACGTTATAACGTAATAGTATATAACGTTATACGTAATAACGTAGTGCTACATAACGTTATACGTTATAAGGTAGTAGTATATAACATTATACGTTATAAGGCAATAGTATATAACGTTATACGTTATAACGTAATGCTACATAAGGTTATACGTTATAAGGTAATAGTATGTAACGTTATACGTTATACCGTAATGCTGCATAACGTTATACGTTATAACGTAATGGTATATAACGTTATACGTTATAACGTAGTGCTTCATAACGTTATACGTTATAACGTAATAGTATACAACGTTATACGCTATAACGTAATGCTACATAACGTTATACATTATAAGGTAATAGTATATAACGTTATACGTTATAAGGCAATAGTATATAACGTTAGAAGTTACAACGCAGTGCTACATAACGCTATACGTTATAACGCAATGCTACATAACGTTATACGTTATAAGGAAATAGTATATAACGTTATACGTTATAACGTAATGCTACATAACGTTATGCGTTATAACGTAATGCTACATAACGTTATACGTTATAAGGTAATAGTATATAACGTTATACGTTATAACGTAGTGCTTCATAACGTTATACGTTATAACGTAATAGTATACAACGTTATACGCTATAACGTAATGCTACATAACGTTATACGTTATAAGGTAATAGTATATAACGTTATACGTTATAAGGTAATAGTATATAACGTTAGAAGTTACAACGCAGTGCTACATAACGCTATACGTTATAACGCAATGCTGCATAACGTTATACGTTATATGGTAGTGGTATACAACGTTATACGGTATAACGTAATGCTACATAACGTTATACGTTAGAAGGTAATAGTATATAACGTTATACGTTATAACGTAACGCTACATAACGTTGTACGTTATAAGGTAGTAGTATATAACGTATAACGTTATAAGGTAACAGTATTTAACGTATAACGTTATAAGGTAACAGTATTTAACGTATAACGATATAAGGTAATATTATATAACGTTATACGTTATAACGTAATGCCACATAACGTTATACGTTATATGGTAGTGGTATACAACGTTATACGGTATAACGTAATGCTACATAACGTTATACGTTATAAGGTAATAGTATATAACGTTATACGTTATAAGGTAATTGTATATAACGTTAGACGTTATAACGTAATGCTACATAACGTTATACGTTATAAGGTAATAGTATGTAACGTTATACGTTATAACGTAATGATACATAACGTTATACGTTATAAGGTAATAGAATATAACGTTATACGTTATAACGTAATGCTACATAACGTTATACGTTACAAGGTAATATTATATAACGTTATACGTTATAAGGTAATAGTATATAACGTTATACGTTATAACGTAATGCTACGTAACATTATACGTTATAAGCTAATAGTATATAACGTTATACGTTATAACGTAATGCTACATAACGTTATACGTTATAAGGTAATAGTATATAACGTTATAGGTTATAACGTAGTGCTACATAACGCTATACGTTATAACGTAATGCTACATATCGTTATACGTTATAAGGAAATAGTATATAACGTTATACGTTGTAAGCTAACAGTATATAACGTTATACGATATCAGGTAATAGTATATAACGTTATACGTTATAAGGTCATGCTACATAACGTTTTACGTTAGAAGGTAATTGTATACAACGTTATACGCTATAACGGAATACTACATAACGTTATACGTTATAAGGTAATAGTATATAACGTTATTCGTTGTAAAGTAATTGTATATAACGTTATACGTTAGAAGGTAATGCTACATAACGTTATACGTTAGAAGGAAATAGTATATAGCGTTACACGTTATCAGGTAATAATATATAACGTTATACGTTATAAGGTAATGCTACATAACGTTATACGTTAGAAGGAAATAGTATATAACGTTATACGTTATAACGTAATGCTACATAACGTTATACGTTACAAGGTAATATTATATAACGTTATACGTTATAAGGTAATACTACATAACAATATACGTTATAAGGTAATTGTATATAACGTTATACGTTATATGGTAATGCTACATAACGTTATACGTTATAAGGAAATAGTATATAACGTTATACGTTATCAGGTAGTAGTATATAAGGTTATACGTTATAAGGTAATGCTACATAACGTTATACGTTAGAAGGTAATAGTATATAACCTTATACGTTGTAACGTAATGCTACATAACATTATACGTTATAAGGCAATAGTATATAACGTTATACGTTATAAGGTAATGCTGCATAACGTTATACGTTATATGGTAATAGTATATAACGTTATACGTTATAACGTAATGCTCCATAACGTTATACGTTATAAGGTAATAGTATATAACATTATACGTTATAACGTAATGCTACATAACGTTATACGTTATAAGGTAATCGTATATAACGTATAACGTTATAAGGTAACAGTATTTAACGTATAACGATATAAGGTAATAATATATAACGTTATACGTTATAACGTAATGCTACATAACAATATACGTTATAACGTAATAGTATATAACGTTATACGTAATAACGTAGTGCTACATAACGTTATACGTTATAAGGTAGTAGTATATAACATTATACGTTATAAGGCAATAGTATATAACGTTATACGTTATAACGTAATGCTACATAAGGTTATACGTTATAAGGTAATAGTATGTAACGTTATACGTTATACCGTAATGCTGCATAACGTTATACGTTATAACGTAATGGTATATAACGTTATACGTTATAACGTAGTGCTTCATAACGTTATACGTTATAACGTAATAGTATACAACGTTATACGCTATAACGTAATGCTACATAACGTTATACATTATAAGGTAATAGTATATAACGTTATACGTTATAAGGTAATAGTATATAACGTTAGAAGTTACAACGCAGTGCTACATAACGCTATACGTTATAACGCAATGCTACATAACGTTATACGTTATAAGGAAATAGTATATAACGTTATACGTTATAACGTAATGCTACATAACGTTATGCGTTATAACGTAATGCTACATAACGTTATACGTTATAAGGTAATAGTATGTAACGTTATACGTTATACCGTAATGCTACATAACGTTATACGTTATAACGTAATAGTATATAACGTTATACGTTATAACGTAGTGCTTCATAACGTTATACGTTATAACGTAATAGTATACAACGTTATACGCTATAACGTAATGCTACATAACGTTATACGTTATAAGGTAATAGTATATAACGTTATACGTTATAAGGTAATAGTATATAACGTTAGAAGTTACAACGCAGTGCTACATAACGCTATACGTAATAACGCAATGCTGCATAACGTTATACGTTATATGGTAGTGGTATACAACGTTATACGGTATAACGTAATGCTACATAACGTTATACGTTAGAAGGTAATAGTATATAACGTTATACGTTATAACGTAACGCTACATAACGTTGTACGTTATAAGGTAGTAGTATATAACGTATAACGTTATAAGGTAACAGTATTTAACGTATAACGTTATAAGGTAACAGTATTTAACGTATAACGATATAAGGTAATATTATATAACGTTATACGTTATAACGTAATGCCACATAACGTTATACGTTATATGGTAGTGGTATACAACGTTATACGGTATAACGTAATGCTACATAACGTTATACGTTATAAGGTAATAGTATATAACGTTATACGTTATAAGGTAATTGTATATAACGTGAGACGTTATAACATAATGCTACATAACGTTATACGTTATAAGGTAATAGTATGTAACGTTATACGTTATAACGTAATGATACATAACGTTATACGTTATAAGGTAATAGAATATAACGTTATACGTTATAACGTAATGCTACATAACGTTATACGTTACAAGGTAATATTATATAACGTTATACGTTATAAGGTAATAGTATATAACGTTATACGTTATAACGTAATGCTACGTAACATTATACGTTATAAGCTAATAGTATATAACGTTATACGTTATAACGTAATGCTACATAACGTTATACGTTATAAGGTAATAGTATATAACGTTATACGTTATAAGGTAATGCTACATAACGTTATACGTTAGAAGGAAATAGTATATAGCGTTATACGTTATCAGGTAATAATATATAACGTTATACGTTATAAGGTAATGCTACATAACGTTATACGTTAGAAGGAAATAGTATATAACGTTATACGTTATAACGTAATGCTACATAACGTTATACGTTACAAGGTAATATTATATAACGTTATACGTTATAAGGTAATAGTATATAACGTTATACGTTATAACGTAATACTACATAACAATATACGTTATAAGGTAATTGTATATAACGTTATACGTTATATGTTAATGCTACATAACGTTATACGTTATAAGGAAATAGTATATAACGTTATACGTTATCAGGTAGTAGTATATAAGGTTATACGTTATAAGGTAATGCTACATAACGTTATACGTTAGAAGGTAATAGTATATAACGTTATACGTTATCAGGTAATAGTATATAACGTTATACGTTATAACGTAATGCTACATAACGTTATACGTTATAAAGTAATAGTATATATCGTGTAACGTTATAAGGTAACAGTATTTAACGTATAACGATATAAGGTAATAATATATAACGTTATACGTTATAACGTAATGCTACATAACGTTATACGTTACGAGGTAATATTATATAACGTTATACGTTATAAGGTAATAGTATATAACGTTATACGTTATAACGTAATGCTACATAACAATATACGTCATAAGGTAATTCTATATAACGTTATACGTTATATGGTAATGCTACATAACGTTATACGTTATAAGGAAATAGTATATAACGTTATACGTTATCAGGTAATATTATATAAGGTTATACGTTATAAGGTAATGCTACATAACGTTATACGTTAGATGGTAATAGTATATAACGTTATACGTTATCAGGTAATAGTATATAACCTTATACGTTGTAACGTAATGCTACATAACATTATACGTTATAAGGCAATAGTATATAACGTTATACGTTATAACGTAATGCTACATAACGTTATACGTTATAAGGTAATAGTATGTAACGTTATACGTTATACCGTAATGCTACATAATGTTATACGTTATAACGTAATAGTATACAACGTTATACGTTATAACGTAGTGCTTCATAACGTTATACGTTATAACGTAATAGTATACAACGTTATACGCTATAACGTAATGCTACATAACGTTATACGTTATAAGGTAATAGTATATAACGTTATACGTTATAAGGTAATGCTACATAACGTTATACGTTAGAAGGTAATAGTATATAACGTTATAAGTTATAACGTAGTGCTACATAACGCTATACGTTATAACGTAATGCTACCTAACGTTATACGTTACAAGGTAATATTATATAACGTTATACGTTATAAGGTAATAGTATATAACGTTATACGTTATAAGGTAATGCTACATAACGTTATACGTTAGAAGGTGATAGTATATAACGTTATACGTTATCAGGTAATAGTATATAACGTTATACGTTATAACGTAATGCTACATAACGTTATACGTCATAAAGTAATAGTATAAATCGTGTAACGTTATAAGGTAACAGTATTTAACGTATAACGGTATAAGGTAATAATATATAACGTTATACGTTATAACGCAATGCTACATAACGTTATACGTTATTTGGTAGTAGTATACAACGTTATACGTTATAACGTAATGCTACATAACGTTATACGTTATAAGGTAATAGTATGTAACGTATAACATTATAAGGTAATAGTATATGACGTTATACGTTTTAAGGTAATAGTATATAACGTTATATGTTATAAGGTAATAGTATATAACGTTATACGTTATGACGTAATGCTACATAACGTTATACGTTATAAGGTAATGCTACATTACGTTATACGTTATAAGATAATAGTATATAGCGTTATACGTTATAACGTAATGCTACATAGCGTTATTCGATATAAGGTAATGCTACATAACGTTATACGTTATAAGCAAATAGTATATAACGTTATACGTTATAAGGTAATAGTATATAACGTTATACGTTATAACGTAATGCTACATAACGTTATACGTTATAAGGTAATAGTATATAACGTTAGAAGTTATAACGTAGTGCTACATAACGCTATACGTTATAACGTAATGCTACATAACGTTATACGTTATAAGGAAATAGTATGTAACGTTATATGTTATAAGATAATAGTATATAACGTTATACGATATCAGGTAATAGTATATAACGTTATACGTTATAAGGTAATGCTACATAACGTTTTACGTTAGAAGGTATTGTATACAACGTTATACGCTATAACGTAATGCTACATAACGTTATACGTTATAAGGTAATAGTATATAACGTTGTACGTTGTAAGGTAATTGTATATAACGTTATACGTTATAACGTAATGCTACATAACGTTATACGTTATAAGGTAATAGTATATAACGTTAGAAGTTATAACGTAGTGCTACATAACGCTATACGTTATAACGTAATGCTACATAGCGTTATTCGATATAAGGTAATGCTACATAACGTTATACGTTATAAGCAAATAGTATATAACGTTATACGTTATAAGGTAATAGTATATAACGTTATACGTTATAACGTAATGCTACATAACGTTATACGTTATAAGGTAATAGTATATAACGTTAGAAGTTATAACGTAGTGCTACATAACGCTATACGTTATAACGTAATGCTACATAACGTTATACGTTATAAGGAAATAGTATGTAACGTTATATGTTATAAGATAATAGTATATAACGTTATACGATATCAGGTAATAGTATATAACGTTATACGTTATAAGGTAATGCTACATAACGTTTTACGTTAGAAGGTATTGTATACAACGTTATACGCTATAACGTAATGCTACATAACGTTATACGTTATAAGGTAATAGTATATAACGTTATACGTTATAAGGTAATTGTATATAACGTTAGACGTTATAACGTAATGCTACATAACGTTATACGTTATAAGGTAATAGTATGTAACGTTATACGTTATAACGTAATGATACATAACGTTATACGTTATAAGGTAATAGTATATAACGTTATACGTTATAACGTAATGCTACATAACGTTATACGTTACAAGGTAATATTATATAACGTTATACGTTATAAGGTAATAGTATATAACGTTATACGTTATAACGTATTGCTACGTAACATTATACGTTATAAGCTAATAGTATATAACGTTATACGTTATAACGTAATGCTACATAACGTTATACGTTATAAGGTAATAGTATATAACGTTATAAGTTATAACGTAGTGCTACATAACGCTATACGTTATAACGTAATGCTACATATCGTTATACGTTATAAGGAAATAGTATATAACGTTATACGTTGTAAGCTAACAGTATATAACGTTATACGATATCAGGTAATAGTATATAACGTTATACGTTATAAGGTAATGCTACATAACGTTATACGTTAGAAGGAAATAGTATATAGCGTTATACGTTATCAGGTAATAATATATAACGTTATACGTTATAAGGTAATGCTACATAACGTTATACGTTAGAAGGAAATAGTATATAACGTTATACGTTATAACGTAATGCTACATAACGTTATACGTTACAAGGTAATATTATATAACGTTATACGTTATAAGGTAATAGTATATAACGTTATACGTTATAACGTAATACTACATAACAATATACGTTATAAGGTAATTGTATATAACGTTATACGTTATAAGGTAATGCTACATAACGTTATACGTTAGAAGGTAATAGTATATAACGTTATACGTTATCAGGTAATAGTATATAACGTTATACGTTATAACGTAATGCTACATAACGTTATACGTTATAAAGTAATAGTATATATCGTGTAACGTTATAAGGTAACAGTATTTAACGTATAACGATATAAGGTAATAATATATAACGTTATACGTTATAACGTAATGCTACATAACGTTATACGTTACGAGGTAATATTATATAACGTTATACGTTATAAGGTAATAGTATATAACGTTATACGTTATAACGTAATGCTACATAACAATATACGTCATAAGGTAATTCTATATAACGTTATACGTTATATGGTAATGCTACGTAACGTTATACGTTATAAGGAAATAGTATATAACGTTATACGTTATCAGGTAATATTATATAAGGTTATACGTTATAAGGTAATGCTACATAACGTTATACGTTAGATGGTAATAGTATATAACGTTATACGTTATCAGGTAATAGTATATAACCTTATACGTTGTAACGTAATGCTACATAACATTATACGTTATAAGGCAATAGTATATAACGTTATACGTTATAACGTAATGCTACATAACGTTATACGTTATAAGGTAATAGTATGTAACGTTATACGTTATACCGTAATGCTACATAATGTTATACGTTATAACGTAATAGTATATAACGTTATACGTTATAACGTAGTGCTTCATAACGTTATACGTTATAACGTAATAGTATACAACGTTATACGCTATAACGTAATGCTACATAACGTTATACGTTATAAGGTAATAGTATATAACGTTATACGTTATAAGGTAGTGCTACATAACGTTACACGTTAGAAGGTAATAGTATATAACGTTATAAGTTATAACGTAGTGCTACATAACGCTATACGTTATAACGTAATGCTACCTAACGTTATACGTTACAAGGTAATATTATATAACGTTATACGTTATAAGGTAATAGTATATAACGTTATACGTTATAACGTAATGCTACATAACGTTATACGTCATAAAGTAATAGTATAAATCGTGTAACGTTATAAGGTAACAGTATTTAACGTATAACGATATAAGGTAATAATATATAACGTTATACGTTATAACGTAATGCTACATAACGTTATACGTTATTTGGTAGTAGTATACAACGTTATACGTTATAACGTAATGCTACATAACGTTATACGTTATAAGGTAATAGTATGTAACGTATAACATTATAAGGTAATAGTATATGACGTTATACGTTTTAAGGTAATAGTATATAACGTTATATGTTATAAGGTAATAGTATATAACGTTATACGTTATGACGTAATGCTACATAACGTTATACGTTATAAGGTAATGCTACATTACGTTATACGTTATAAGATAATAGTATATAGCGTTATACGTTATAACGTAATGCTACATAGCGATATTCGATATAAGGTAATGCTACATAACGTTATACGTTATAAGCAAATAGTATATAACGTTATACGTTATAAGGTAATAGTATATAACGTTATACGTTATAACGTAATGCTACATAACGTTATACGTTATAAGGTAATAGTATATAACGTTAGAAGTTATAACGTAGTGCTACATAACGCTATACGTTATAACGTAATGCTACATAACGTTATACGTTATAAGGAAATAGTATATAACGTTATATGTTATAAGATAATAGTATATAACGTTATACGATATCAGGTAATAGTATATAACGTTATACGTTATAAGGTAATGCTACATAACGTTTTACGTTAGAAGGTATTGTATACAACGTTATACGCTATAACGTAATGCTACATAACGTTATACGTTATAAGGTAATAGTATATAACGTTGTACGTTGTAAGGTAATTGTATATAACGTTATACGTTATAACGTAATGCTACATAACGTTATACGTTATAAGGTAATAGTATATAACGTTAGAAGTTATAACGTAGTGCTACATAACGCTATACGTTATAACGTAATGCTACATAGCGTTATTCGATATCAGGTAATGCTACATAACGTTATACGTTATAAGCAAATAGTATATAACGTTATACGTTATAAGGTAATAGTATATAACGTTATACGTTATAACGTAATGCTACATAACGTTATACGATATCAGGTAATAGTATATAACGTTATACGTTATAAGGTAATGCTACATAACGTTATACGTTAGAAGGAAATAGTATATAGCGTTATACGTTATCAGGTAATAATATATAACGTTATACGTTATAAGGTAATGCTACATAACGTTATACGTTAGAAGGAAATAGTATATAACGTTATACGTTATAACGTAATGCTACATAACGTTATACGTTACAAGGTAATATTATATAACGTTATACGTTATAAGGTAATAGTATATAACGTTATACGTTATAACGTAATACTACATAACAATATACGTTATAAGGTAATTGTATATAACGTTATACGTTATAAGGTAATGCTACACAACGTTATACGTTAGAAGGTAATAGTATATAACGTTATACGTTATCAGGTAATAGTATATAACGTTATACGTTATAACGTAATGCTACATAACGTTATACGTTATAAAGTAATAGTATATATCGTGTAACGTTATAAGGTAACAGTATTTAACGTATAACGATATAAGGTAATAATATATAACGTTATACGTTATAACGTAATGCTACATAACGTTATACGTTACGAGGTAATATTATATAACGTTATACGTTATAAGGTAATAGTATATAACGTTATACGTTATAACGTAATGCTACATAACAATATACGTCATAAGGTAATTCTATATAACGTTATACGTTATATGGTAATGCTACGTAACGTTATACGTTATAAGGAAATAGTATATAACGTTATACGTTATCAGGTAATATTATATAAGGTTATACGTTATAAGGTAATGCTACATAACGTTATACGTTAGATGGTAATAGTATATAACGTTATACGTTATCAGGTAATAGTATATAACCTTATACGTTGTAACGTAATGCTACATAACATTATACGTTATAAGGCAATAGTATATAACGTTATACGTTATAACGTAATGCTACATAACGTTATACGTTATAAGGTAATAGTATGTAACGTTATACGTTATACCGTAATGCTACATAATGTTATACGTTATAACGTAATAGTATATAACGTTATACGTTATAACGTAGTGCTTCATAACGTTATACGTTATAACGTAATAGTATACAACGTTATACGCTATAACGTAATGCTACATAACGTTATACGTTATAAGGTAATAGTATATAACGTTATACGTTATAAGGTAGTGCTACATAACGTTATACGTTAGAAGGTAATAGTATATAACGTTATAAGTTATAACGTAGTGCTACATAACGCTATACGTTATAACGTAATGCTACCTAACGTTATACGTTACAAGGTAATATTATATAACGTTATACGTTATAAGGTAATAGTATATAACGTTATACGTTATAAGGTAATGCTACATAACGTTATACGTTAGAAGGTGATAGTATATAACGTTATACGTTATCAGGTAATAGTATATAACGTTATACGTTATAACGTAATGCTACATAACGTTATACGTCATAAAGTAATAGTATAAATCGTGTAACGTTATAAGGTAACAGTATTTAACGTATAACGATATAAGGTAATAATATATAACGTTATACGTTATAACGTAATGCTACATAACGTTATACGTTATTTGGTAGTAGTATACAACGTTATACGTTATAACGTAATGCTACATAACGTTATACGTTATAAGGTAATAGTATGTAACGTATAACATTATAAGGTAATAGTATATGACGTTATACGTTTTAAGGTAATAGTATATAACGTTATATGTTATAAGGTAATAGTATATAACGTTATACGTTATGACGTAATGCTACATAACGTTATACGTTATAAGGTAATGCTACATTACGTTATACGTTATAAGATAATAGTATATAGCGTTATACGTTATAACGTAATGCTACATAGCGATATTCGATATAAGGTAATGCTACATAACGTTATACGTTATAAGCAAATAGTATATAACGTTATACGTTATAAGGTAATAGTATATAACGTTATACGTTATAACGTAATGCTACATAACGTTATACGTTATAAGGTAATAGTATATAACGTTAGAAGTTATAACGTAGTGCTACATAACGCTATACGTTATAACGTAATGCTACATAACGTTATACGTTATAAGGAAATAGTATATAACGTTATATGTTATAAGATAATAGTATATAACGTTATACGATATCAGGTAATAGTATATAACGTTATACGTTATAAGGTAATGCTACATAACGTTTTACGTTAGAAGGTATTGTATACAACGTTATACGCTATAACGTAATGCTACATAACGTTATACGTTATAAGGTAATAGTATATAACGTTGTACGTTGTAAGGTAATTGTATATAACGTTATACGTTATAACGTAATGCTACATAACGTTATACGTTATAAGGTAATAGTATATAACGTTAGAAGTTATAACGTAGTGCTACATAACGCTATACGTTATAACGTAATGCTACATAGCGTTATTCGATATCAGGTAATGCTACATAACGTTATACGTTATAAGCAAATAGTATATAACGTTATACGTTATAAGGTAATAGTATATAACGTTATACGTTATAACGTAATGCTACATAACGTTATACGTTATAAGGTAATAGTATATAACGTTAGAAGTTATAACGTAGTGCTACATAACGCTATACGTTATAACGTAATGCTACATAACGTTATACGTTATAAGGAAATAGTATGTAACGTTATATGTTATAAGATAATAGTATATAACGTTATACGATATCAGGTAATAGTATATAACGTTATACGTTATAAGGCAATGCTACATAACGTTTTACGTTAGAGGGTTTTGTATACAACGTTATACGCTATAACGTAATGCTACATAACGTTATACGTTATAAGGTAATAGTATATAACGTTGTACGTTGTAAGGTAATTGTATATAACGTTATACGTTATAAGGTACTGCTACATAACGTTATACGTTAGAAGGAAATAGTATATAACGTTATACGTTATAACGTAACGCCACATAACGTTATACGTTATAAGGTAGTAGTATATAACGTATAACGTTATAGGGTAACAGTATTTAACGTATAACGATATAAGGTAATAGTACATAACGTTATACGTTATAACGTAATGCTACATAACGTTATACGTTACGAGGTAATATTATATAACGTTATACGTTATAAGGTAATAGTATATAACGTTATACGTTATAACGTAATGCTACATAACAATATACGTCATAAGGTAATTCTATATAACGTTATACGTTATATGGTAATGCTACATAACGTTATACGTTATAAGGAAATAGTATATAACGTTATACGTTATCAGGTAATATTATATAAGGTTATACGTTATAAGGTAATGCTACATAACGTTATACGTTAGATGGTAATAGTATATAACGTTATACGTTATCAGGTAATAGTATATAACCTTATACGTTGTAACGTAATGCTACATAACATTATACGTTATAAGGCAATAGTATATAACGTTATACGTTATAACGTAATGCTACATAACGTTATACGTTATAAGGTAATAGTATGTAACGTTATACGTTATACCGTAATGCTACATAATGTTATACGTTATAACGTAATAGTATATAACGTTATACGTTATAACGTAGTGCTTCATAACGTTATACGTTATAACGTAATAGTATACAACGTTATACGCTATAACGTAATGCTACATAACGTTATACGTTATAAGGTAATAGTATATAACGTTATACGTTATAAGGTAATGCTACATAACGTTATACGTTAGAAGGTAATAGTATATAACGTTATAAGTTATAACGTAGTGCTACATAACGCTATACGTTATAACGTAATGCTACCTAACGTTATACGTTACAAGGTAATATTATATAACGTTATACGTTATAAGGTAATAGTATATAACGTTATACGTTATAAGGTAATGCTACATAACGTTATACGTTAGAAGGTGATAGTATATAACGTTATACGTTATCAGGTAATAGTATATAACGTTATACGTTATAACGTAATGCTACATAACGTTATACGTCATAAAGTAATAGTATAAATCGTGTAACGTTATAAGGTAACAGTATTTAACGTATAACGGTATAAGGTAATAATATATAACGTTATACGTTATAACGTAATGCTACATAACGTTATACGTTATTTGGTAGTAGTATACAACGTTATACGTTATAACGTAATGCTACATAACGTTATACGTTATAAGGTAATAGTATGTAACGTACAACATTATAAGGTAATAGTATATGACGTTATACGTTTTAAGGTAATAGTATATAACGTTATATGTTATAAGGTAATAGTATATAACGTTATACGTTATGACGTAATGCTACATAACGTTATACGTTATAAGGTAATAGTATATAACGTTAGAAGTTATAACGTAGTGCTACATAACGCTATACGTTATAACGTAATGCTACATAACGTTATACGTTATAAGGAAATAGTATGTAACGTTATATGTTATAAGATAATAGTATATAACGTTATACGATATCAGGTAATAGTATATAACGTTATACGTTATAAGGTAATGCTACATAACGTTTTACGTTAGAAGGTATTGTATACAACGTTATACGCTATAACGTAATGCTACATAACGTTATACGTTATAAGGTAATAGTATATAACGTTGTACGTTGTAAGGTAATTGTATATAACGTTATACGTTATAACGTAATGCTACATAACGTTATACGTTATAAGGTAATAGTATATAACGTTAGAAGTTATAACGTAGTGCTACATAACGCTATACGTTATAACGTAATGCTACATAGCGTTATTCGATATAAGGTAATGCTACATAACGTTATACGTTATAAGCAAATAGTATATAACGTTATACGTTATAAGGTAATAGTATATAACATTATACGTTATAACGTAATGCTACATAACGTTATACGTTATAAGGTAATAGTATATAACGTTAGAAGTTATAACGTAGTGCTACATAACGCTATACGTTATAACGTAATGCTACATAACGTTATACGTTATAAGGAAATAGTATGTAACGTTATATGTTATAAGATAATAGTATATGACGTTATACGATATCAGGTAATAGTATATAACGTTATACGTTATAAGGTAATGCTACATAACGTTTTACGTTAGAAGGTATTGTATACAACGTTATACGCTATAACGTAATGCTACATAACGTTATACGTTATAAGGTAATAGAATATAACGTTGTACGTTGTAAGGTAATTGTATATAACGTTATACGTTATAAGGTACTGCTACATAACGTTATACGTTAGAAGGAAATAGTATATAACGTTATACGTTATAACGTAATACTACATAACAATATACGTTATAAGGTAATTGTATATAACGTTATACGTTATATGGTAATGCTACATAACGTTATACGTTAGAAGGAAATAGTATATAACGTTATACGTTATAACGTAATGCTACATAACGTTATACGTTACAAGGTAATATTATATAACGTTATACGTTATATGGTAGTGGTATACAACGTTATACGGTATAACGTAATGCTACATAACGTTATACGTTATAAGGTAATAGTATATAACGTTATACGTTATAAGGTAATTGTATATAACGTTAGACGTTATAACGTAATGCTACATAACGTTATACGTTATAAGGTAATAGTATGTAACGTTATACGTTATAACGTAATGATACATAACGTTATACGTTATAAGGTAATAGTATATAACGTTATACGTTATAACGTAATGCTACATAACGTTATACGTTACAAGGTAATATTATATAACGTTATACGTTATAAGGTAATAGTATATAACGATATACGTTATAACGTATTGCTACGTAACATTATACGTTATAAGCTAATAGTATATAACGTTATACGTTATAACGTAATGCTACATAACGTTATACGTTATAAGGTAATAGTATATAACGTTATAAGTTATAACGTAGTGCTACATAACGCTATACGTTATAACGTAATGCTACATATCGTTATACGTTATAAGGAAATAGTATATAACGTTATACGTTGTAAGCTAACAGTATATAACGTTATACGATATCAGGTAATAGTATATAACGTTATACGTTATAAGGTAATGCTACATAACGTTATACGTTAGAAGGAAATAGTATATAGCGTTATACGTTATCAGGTAATAATATATAACGTTATACGTTATAAGGTAATGCTACATAACGTTATACGTTAGAAGGAAATAGTATATAACGTTATACGTTATAACGTAATGCTACATAACGTTATACGTTACAAGGTAATATTATATAACGTTATACGTTATAAGGTAATAGTATATAACGTTATACGTTATAACGTAATACTACATAACAATATACGTTATAAGGTAATTGTATATAACGTTATACGTTATATGGTAATGCTACATAACGTTATACGTTATAAGGAAATAGTATATAACGTTATACGTTATCAGGTAGTAGTATATAAGGTTATACGTTATAAGGTAATGCTACATAACGTTATACGTTAGAAGGTAATAGTATATAACGTTATACGTTATCAGGTAATAGTATATAACGTTATACGTTATAACGTAATGCTACATAACGTTATACGTTATAAAGTAATAGTATATATCGTGTAACGTTATAAGGTAACAGTATTTAACGTATAACGATATAAGGTAATAATATATAACGTTATACGTTATAACGTAATGCTACATAACGTTATACGTTACGAGGTAATATTATATAACGTTATACGTTATAAGGTAATAGTATATAACGTTATACGTTATAACGTAATGCTACATAACAATATACGTCATAAGGTAATTCTATATAACGTTATACGTTATATGGTAATGCTACATAACGTTATACGTTATAAGGAAATAGTATATAACGTTATACGTTATCAGGTAATATTATATAAGGTTATACGTTATAAGGTAATGCTACATAACGTTATACGTTAGATGGTAATAGTATATAACGTTATACGTTATCAGGTAATAGTATATAACCTTATACGTTGTAACGTAATGCTACATAACATTATACGTTATAAGGCAATAGTATATAACGTTATACGTTATAACGTAATGCTACATAACGTTATACGTTATAAGGTAATAGTATGTAACGTTATACGTTATACCGTAATGCTACATAATGTTATACGTTATAACGTAATAGTATATAACGTTATACGTTATAACGTAGTGCTTCATAACGTTATACGTTATAACGTAATAGTATACAACATTATACGCTATAACGTAATGCTACATAACGTTATACGTTATAAGGTAATAGTATATAACGTTATACGTTATAAGGTAATGCTACATAACGTTATACGTTAGAAGGTAATAGTATATAACGTTATAAGTTATAACGTAGTGCTACATAACGCTATACGTTATAACGTAATGCTACCTAACGTTATACGTTACAAGCTAATATTATATAACGTTATACGTTATAAGGTAATAGTATATAACGTTATACGTTATAAGGTAATGCTACATAACGTTATACGTTAGAAGGTGATAGTATATAACGTTATACGTTATAACGTAATGCTACATAACGTTATACGTTATAAGGTAATAGTATATAACGTTAGAAGTTATAACGTAGTGCTACATAACGCTATACGTTATAACGTAATGCTACATAACGTTATACGTTATAAGGAAATAGTATGTAACGTTATATGTTATAAGATAATAGTATATAACGTTATACGATATCAGGTAATAGTATATAACGTTATACGTTATAAGGTAATGCTACATAACGTTTTACGTTAGAAGGTATTGTATACAACGTTATACGCTATAACGTAATGCTACATAACGTTATACGTTATAAGGTAATAGTATATAACGTTGTACGTTGTAAGGTAATTGTATATAACGTTATACGTTATAACGTAATGCTACATAACGTTATACGTTATAAGGTAATAGTATATAACGTTAGAAGTTATAACGTAGTGCTACATAACGCTATACGTTATAACGTAATGCTACATAGCGTTATTCGATATAAGGTAATGCTACATAACGTTATACGTTATAAGCAAATAGTATATAACGTTATACGTTATAAGGTAATAGTATATAACGTTATACGTTATAACGTAATGCTACATAACGTTATACGTTATAAGGTAATAGTATATAACGTTAGAAGTTATAACGTAGTGCTACATAACGCTATACGTTATAACGTAATGCTACATAACGTTATACGTTATAAGGAAATAGTATGTAACGTTATATGTTATAAGATAATAGTATATAACGTTATACGATATCAGGTAATAGTATATAACGTTATACGGTATAAGGTAATGCTACATAACGTTTTACGTTAGAAGGTATTGTATACAACGTTATACGGTATAACGTAATGCTACATAACGTTATACGTATTAAGGTAATAGTATATAACGTTGTACGTTGTAAGGTAATTGTATATAACGTTATACGTTATATGGTAATGCTACATAACGTTATACGTTAGAAGGAAATAGTATATAACGTTATACGTTATAACGTAATGCTACATAACGTTATACGTTACAAGGTAATATTATATAACGTTATACGTTATATGGTAGTGGTATACAACGTTATACGGTATAACGTAATGCTACATAACGTTATACGTTATAAGGTAATAGTATATAACGTTATACGTAATAAAGTAATTGTATATAACGTTAGACGTTATAACGTAATGCTACATAACGTTATACGTTATAAGGTAATAGTATGTAACGTTATACGTTATAACGTAATGATACATAACGTTATACGTTATAAGGTAATAGTATATAACGTTATACGTTATAACGTAATGCTACATAACGTTATACGTTACAAGGTAATATTATATAACGTTATACGTTATAAGGTAATAGTATATAACGTTATACGTTATAACGTAATACTACATAACAATATACGTTATAAGGTAATTGTATATAACGTTATACGTTATATGGTAATGCTACATAACGTTATACGTTATAAGGAAGTAGTATATAACGTTATACGTTATCAGGTAGTAGTATATAAGGTTATACGTTATAAGGTAATGCTACATAACGTTATACGTTAGAAGGTAATAGTATATAACGTTATACGTTATCAGGTAATAGTATATAACGTTATACGTTATAACGTAATGCTACATAACGTTATACGTTATAAAGTAATAGTATATATCGTGTAACGTTATAAGGTAACAGTATTTAACGTATAACGATATAAGGTAATAATATATAACGTTATACGTTATAACGTAATGCTACATAACGTTATACGTTACGAGGTAATATTATATAACGTTATACGTTATAAGGTAATAGTATATAACGTTATACGTTATAACGTAATGCTACATAACAATATACGTCATAAGGTAATTCTATATAACGTTATACGTTATATGGTAATAGTATATAACGTTATACGTTATAAGGTAATGCTACATAACGTTATACGTTAGAAGGTGATAGTATATAACGTTATACGTTATCAGGTAATAGTATATAACGTTATACGTTATAAGGTAATGCTACATAACGTTATACGTTAGAAGGTGATAGTATATAACGTTATACGTTATCAGGTAATAGTATATAACGTTATACGTTATAACGTAATGCTACATAACGTTATACGTTATAAGGTAATAGTATATAACGTTAGAAGTTATAACGTAGTGCTACATAACGCTATACGTTATAACGTAATGCTACATAACGTTATACGTTATAAGGAAATAGTATGTAACGTTATATGTTATAAGATAATAGTATATAACGTTATACGATATCAGGTAATAGTATATAACGTTATACGTTATAAGGTAATGCTACATAACGTTTTACGTTAGAAGGTATTGTATACAACGTTATACGCTATAACGTAGTGCTACATAACGCTATACGTTATAACGTAATGCTACATAGCGTTATTCGATATAAGGTAATGCTACATAACGTTATACGTTAGAAGGTGATAGTATATAACGTTATACGTTATCAGGTAATAGTATATAACGTTATACGTTATAAGGTAATGCTACATAACGTTATACGTTAGAAGGTGATAGTATATAACGTTATACGTTATCAGGTAATAGTATATAACGTTATACGTTATAACGTAATGCTACATAACGTTATACGTTATAAGGTAATAGTATATAACGTTAGAAGTTATAACGTAGTGCTACATAACGCTATACGTTATAACGTAATGCTACATAACGTTATACGTTATAAGGAAATAGTATGTAACGTTATATGTTATAAGATAATAGTATATAACGTTATACGATATCAGGTAATTCTATATAACGTTATACGTTATATGGTAATGCTACATAACGTTATACGTTATAAGGAAATAGTATATAACGTTATACGTTATCAGGTAATATTATATAAGGTTATACGTTATAAGGTAATGCTACATAACGTTATACGTTAGATGGTAATAGTATATAACGTTATACGTTATCAGGTAATAGTATATAACCTTATACGTTGTAACGTAATGCTACATAACATTATACGTTATAAGGCAATAGTATATAACGTTATACGTTATAACGTAATGCTACATAACGTTATACGTTATAAGGTAATAGTATGTAACGTTATACGTTATACCGTAATGCTACATAATGTTATACGTTATAACGTAATAGTATATAACGTTATACGTTATAACGTAGTGCTACATAACGTTATACGTTACAAGGTAATATTATATAACGTTATACGTTATATGGTAGTGGTATACAACGTTATACGGTATAACGTAATGCTACATAACGTTATACGTTATAAGGTAATAGTATATAACGTTATACGTTATAAGGTAATTGTATATAACGTTAGACGTTATAACGTAATGCTACATAACGTTATACGTTATAAGGTAATAGTATGTAACATTATACGTTATAACGTAATGATACATAACGTTATACGTTATAAGGTAATAGTATATAACGTTATACGTTATAACGTAATGCTACATAACGTTATACGTTACAAGGTAATATTATATAACGTTATACGTTATAAGGTAATAGTATATAACGTTATACGTTATAACGTATTGCTACGTAACATTATACGTTATAAGCTAATAGTATATAACGTTATACGTTATAACGTAATGCTACATAACGTTATACGTTATAAGGTAATAGTATATAACGTTATAAGTTATAACGTAGTGCTACATAACGCTATACGTTATAACGTAATGCTACATATCGTTATACGTTATAAGGAAATAGTATATAACGTTATACGTTGTAAGCTAACAGTATATAACGTTATACGATATCAGGTAATAGTATATAACGTTATACGTTATAAGGTAATGCTACATAACGTTATACGTTAGAAGGAAATAGTATATAGCGTTATACGTTATCAGGTAATAATATATAACGTTA
This sequence comes from Bombus fervidus, assembly GCF_041682495.2. Lineage (NCBI taxonomy): Eukaryota > Metazoa > Arthropoda > Insecta > Hymenoptera > Apidae > Bombus > Bombus fervidus. The sequence goes on along the minus strand of NC_091523.1, from coordinate 523,711 downwards.
TACGTTATAAGGTAATGCTACATAACGTTATACGTTAGAAGGAAATAGTATATAACGTTATACGTTATAACGTAATGCTACATAACGTTATACGTTACAAGGTAATATTATATAACGTTATACGTTATAAGGTAATAGTATATAACGTTATACGTTATAACGTAATACTACATAACAATATACGTTATAAGGTAATTGTATATAACGTTATACGTTATGTGGTAATGCTACATAACGTTATACGTTATAAGGAAATAGTATATAACGTTATACGTTATCAGGTAGTAGTATATAAGGTTATACGTTATAAGGTAATGCTACATAACGTTATACGTTAGAAGGTAATAGTATATAACGTTATACGTTATCAGGTAATAGTATATAACGTTATACGTTATAACGTAATGCTACATAACGTTATACGTTATAAAGTAATAGTATATATCGTGTAACGTTATAAGGTAACAGTATTTAACGTATAACGATATAAGGTAATAATATATAACGTTATACGTTATAACGTAATGCTACATAACGTTATACGTTACGAGGTAATATTATATAACGTTATACGTTATAAGGTAATAGTATATAACGTTATACGTTATAACGTAATGCTACATAACAATATACGTCATAAGGTAATTCTATATAACGTTATACGTTATATGGTAATGCTACATAACGTTATACGTTATAAGGAAATAGTATATAACGTTATACGTTATCAGGTAATATTATATAAGGTTATACGTTATAAGGTAATGCTACATAACGTTATACGTTAGATGGTAATAGTATATAACGTTATACGTTATCAGGTAATAGTATATAACCTTATACGTTGTAACGTAATGCTACATAACATTATACGTTATAAGGCAATAGTATATAACGTTATACGTTATAACGTAATGCTACATAACGTTATACGTTATAAGGTAATAGTATGTAACGTTATACGTTATACCGTAATGCTACATAATGTTATACGTTATAACGTAATAGTATATAACGTTATACGTTATAACGTAGTGCTTCATAACGTTATACGTTATAACGTAATAGTATACAACATTATACGCTATAACGTAATGCTACATAACGTTATACGTTATAAGGTAATAGTATATAACGTTATACGTTATAAGGTAATGCTACATAACGTTATACGTTAGAAGGTAATAGTATATAACGTTATAAGTTATAACGTAGTGCTACATAACGCTATACGTTATAACGTAATGCTACCTAACGTTATACGTTACAAGGTAATATTATATAACGTTATACGTTATAAGGTAATAGTATATAACGTTATACGTTATAAGGTAATGCTACATAACGTTATACGTTAGAAGGTGATAGTATATAACGTTATACGTTATAACGTAATGCTACATAACGTTATACGTTATAAGGTAATAGTATATAACGTTAGAAGTTATAACGTAGTGCTACATAACGCTATACGTTATAACGTAATGCTACATAACGTTATACGTTATAAGGAAATAGTATGTAACGTTATATGTTATAAGATAATAGTATATAACGTTATACGATATCAGGTAATAGTATGTAACGTTATACGTTATAAGGTAATGCTACATAACGTTTTACGTTAGAAGGTATTGTATACAACGTTATACGCTATAACGTAATGCTACATAACGTTATACGTTATAAGGTAATAGTATATAACGTTGTACGTTGTAAGGTAATTGTATATAAGGTTATAAGTTATAACGTAGTGCTACATAACGCTATACGTTATAACGTAATGCTACATATCGTTATACGTTATAAGGAAATAGTATATAACGTTATACGTTGTAAGCTAACAGTATATAACGTTATACGATATCAGGTAATAGTATATAACGTTATACGTTATAAGGTAATGCTACATAACGTTATACGTTATAAGGTAATAGTATGTAACGTTATACGTTATAACGTAATGATACATAACGTTATACGTTATAAGGTAATAGTATATAACGTTATACGTTATAACGTAATGCTACATAACGTTATACGTTATAAGGTAATAGTATATAAGGTTATAAGTTATAACGTAGTGCTACATAACGCTATACGTTATAACGTAATGCTACATATCGTTATACGTTATAAGGAAATAGTATATAACGTTATACGTTGTAAGCTAACAGTATATAACGTTATACGATATCAGGTAATAGTATATAACGTTATACGTTATAAGGTAATGCTACATAACGTTATACGTTAGAATGAAATAGTATATAGCGTTATACGTTATCAGGTAATAATATATAACGTTATACGTTATAAGGTAATGCTACATAACGTTATACGTTAGAAGGAAATAGTATATAACGTTATACGTTATAACGTAATGCTACATAACGTTATACGTTACAAGGTAATATTATATAACGTTATACGTTATAAGGTAATAGTATATAACGTTATACGTTATAACGTAATACTACATAACAATATACGTTATAAGGTAATTGTATATAACGTTATACGTTATATGGTAATGCTACATAACGTTATACGTTATAAGGAAATAGTATATAACGTTATACGTTATCAGGTAGTAGTATATAAGGTTATACGTTATAAGGTAATGCTACATAACGTTATACGTTAGAAGGTAATAGTATATAACGTTATACGTTATCAGGTAATAGTATATAACGTTATACGTTATAACGTAATGCTACATAACGTTATACGTTATAAAGTAATAGTATATATCGTGTAACGTTATAAGGTAACAGTATTTAACGTATAACGATATAAGGTAATAATATATAACGTTATACGTTATAACGTAATGCTACATAACGTTATACGTTACGAGGTAATATTATATAACGTTATACGTTATAAGGTAATAGTATATAACGTTATACGTTATATCGTAATGCTACATAACAATATACGTCATAAGGTAATTCTATATAACGTTATACGTTATATGGTAATAGTATATAACGTTATACGTTATAAGGTAATGCTACATAACGTTATACGTTAGAAGGTGATAGTATATAACGTTATACGTTATCAGGTAATAGTATATAACGTTATACGTTATAAGGTAATGCTACATAACGTTATACGTTAGAAGGTGATAGTATATAACGTTATACGTTATCAGGTAATAGTATATAACGTTATACGTTATAACGTAATGCTACATAACGTTATACGTTATAAGGTAATAGTATATAACGTTAGAAGTTATAACGTAGTGCTACATAACGCTATACGTTATAACGTAATGCTACATAACGTTATACGTTATAAGGAAATAGTATGTAACGTTATATGTTATAAGATAATAGTATATAACGTTATACGATATCAGGTAATAGTATATAACGTTATACGTTATAAGGTAATGCTACATAACGTTTTACGTTAGAAGGTATTGTATACAACGTTATACGCTATAACGTAATGCTACATAACGTTATACGTTATAAGGTAATAGTATATAACGTTGTACGTTGTAAGGTAATTGTATATAACGTTATACGTTATAACGTAATGCTACATAACGTTATACGTTATAAGGTAATAGTATATAACGTTAGAAGTTATAACGTAGTGCTACATAACGCTATACGTTATAACGTAATGCTACATAGCGTTATTCGATATAAGGTAATGCTACATAACGTTATACGTTATAAGCAAATAGTATATAACGTTATACGTTATAAGGTAATAGTATATAACGTTATACGTTATAACGTAATGCTACATAACGTTATACGTTATAAGGTAATAGTATATAACGTTAGAAGTTATAACGTAGTGCTACATAACGCTATACGTTATAACGTAATGCTACATAACGTTATACGTTATAAGGAAATAGTATGTAACGTTATATGTTATAAGATAATAGTATATAACGTTATACGATATCAGGTAATAGTATATAACGTTATACGTTATAAGGTAATGCTACATAACGTTTTACGTTAGAAGGTATTGTATACAACGTTATACGCTATAACGTAATGCTACATAACGTTATACGTTATAAGGTAATAGTATATAACGTTGTACGTTGTAAGGTAATTGTATATAACGTTATACGTTATATGGTAATGCTACATAACGTTATACGTTAGAAGGAAATAGTATATAACGTTATACGTTATAACGTAATGCTACATAACGTTATACGTTACAAGGTAATATTATATAACGTTATACGTTATATGGTAGTGGTATACAACGTTATACGGTATAACGTAATAGTATATAACGTTATACGTTATAACGTAGTGCTTCATAACGTTATACGTTATAACGTAATAGTATACAACGTTATACGCTATAACGTAATGCTACATAACGTTATACGTTATAAGGTAATAGTATATAACGTTATACGTTATAAGGTAATGCTACATAACGTTATACGTTAGAAGGTAATAGTATATAACGTTATAAGTTATAACGTACTGCTACATAACGCTATACGTTATAACGTAATGCTACCTAACGTTATACGTTACAAGGTAATATTATATAACGTTATACGTTATAAGGTAATAGTATATAACGTTATACGTTATAAGGTAATGCTACATAACGTTATACGTTAGAAGGTGATAGTATATAACGTTATACGTTATCAGGTAATAGTATATAACGTTATACGTTATAACGTAATGCTACATAACGTTATACGTCATAAAGTAATAGTATAAATCGTGTAACGTTATAAGGTAACAGTATTTAACGTATAACGATATAAGGTAATAATATATAACGTTATACGTTATAACGTAATGCTACATAACGTTATACGTTATTTGGTAGTAGTATACAACGTTATACGTTATAACGTAATGCTACATAACGTTATACGTTATAAGGTAATAGTATGTAACGTATAACATTATAAGGTAATAGTATATGACGTTATACGTTTTAAGGTAATAGTATATAACTTTATATGTTATAAGGTAATAGTATATAACGTTATACGTTATGACGTAATGCTACATAACGTTATACGTTATAAGGTAATGCTACATTACGTTATACGTTATAAGATAATAGTATATAGCGTTATACGTTATAACGTAATGCTACATAGCGTTATTCGATATAAGGTAATGCTACATAACGTTATACGTTATAAGGAAATAGTATGTAACGTTATATGTTATAAGATAATAGTATATAACGTTATACGATATCAGGTAATAGTATATAACGTTATACGTTATAAGGTAATGCTACATAACGTTTTACGTTAGAAGGTATTGTATACAACGTTATACGCTATAACGTAATGCTACATAACGTTATACGTTATAAGGTAATAGTATATAACGTTGTACGTTGTAAGGTAATTGTATATAACGTTATACGTTATAAGGTACTGCTACATAACGTTATACGTTAGAAGGAAATAGTATATAACGTTATACGTTATAACGTAATACTACATAACAATATACGTTATAAGGTAATTGTATATAACGTTATACGTTATATGGTAATGCTACATAACGTTATACGTTAGAAGGAAATAGTATATAACGTTATACGTTATAACGTAATGCTACATAACGTTATACGTTACAAGGTAATATTATATAACGTTATACGTTATATGGTAGTGGTATACAACGTTATACGGTATAACGTAATGCTACATAACGTTATACGTTATAAGGTAATAGTATATAACGTTATACGTTATAAGGTAATTGTATATAACGTTAGACGTTATAACGTAATGCTACATAACGTTATACGTTATAAGGTAATAGTATGTAACGTTATACGTTATAACGTAATGATACATAACGTTATACGTTATAAGGTAATAGTATATAACGTTATACGTTATAACGTAATGCTACATAACGTTATACGTTACAAGGTAATATTATATAACGTTATACGTTATAAGGTAATAGTATATAACGTTATACGTTATAACGTATTGCTACGTAACATTATACGTTATAAGCTAATAGTATATAACGTTATACGTTATAACGTAATGCTACATAACGTTATACGTTATAAGGTAATAGTATATAACGTTATAAGTTATAACGTAGTGCTACATAACGCTATACGTTATAACGTAATGCTACATATCGTTATACGTTATAAGGAAATAGTATATAACGTTATACGTTGTAAGCTAACAGTATATAACGTTATACGATATCAGGTAATAGTATATAACGTTATACGTTATAAGGTAATGCTACATAACGTTATACGTTAGAAGGAAATAGTATATAGCGTTATACGTTATCAGGTAATAATATATAACGTTATACGTTATAAGGTAATGCTACATAACGTTATACGTTAGAAGGAAATAGTATATAACGTTATACGTTATAACGTAATGCTACATAACGTTATACGTTACAAGGTAATATTATATAACGTTATACGTTATAAGGTAATAGTATATAACGTTATACGTTATAACGTAATACTACATAACAATATACGTTATAAGGTAATTGTATATAACGTTATACGTTATATGATAATGCTACATAACGTTATACGTTATAAGGAAATAGTATATAACGTTATACGTTATCAGGTAGTAGTATATAAGGTTATACGTTATAAGGTAATGCTACATAACGTTATACGTTAGAAGGTAATAGTATATAACGTTATACGTTATCAGGTAATAGTATATAACGTTATACGTTATAACGTAATGCTACATAACGTTATACGTTATAAAGTAATAGTATATATCGTGTGACGTTATAAGGTAACAGTATTTAACGTATAACGATATAAGGTAATAATGTATAACGTTATACGTTATAACGTAATGCTACATAACGTTATACGTTACGAGGTAATATTATATAACGTTATACGTTATAAGGTAATAGTATATAACGATATACGTTATAACGTAATGCTACATAACAATATACGTCATAAGGTAATTCTATATAACGTTATACGTTATATGGTAATGCTACATAACGTTATACGTTATAAGGAAATAGTATATAACGTTATACGTTATCAGGTAATATTATATAAGGTTATACGTTATAAGGTAATGCTACATAACGTTATACGTTAGATGGTAATAGTATATAACGTTATACGTTATCAGGTAATAGTATATAACCTTATACGTTGTAACGTAATGCTACATAGCATTATACGTTATAAGGCAATAGTATATAACGTTATACGTTATAACGTAATGCTACATAATGTTATACGTTATAACGTAATAGTATATAACGTTATACGTTATAACGTAGTGCTTCATAACGTTATACGTTATAACGTAATAGTATACAACGTTATACGCTATAACGTAATGCTACATAACGTTATACGTTATAAGGTAATAGTATATAACGTTATACGTTATAAGGTAATGCTACATAACGTTATACGTTAGAAGGTAATAGTATATAACGTTATAAGTTATAACGTACTGCTACATAACGCTATACGTTATAACGTAATGCTACCTAACGTTATACGTTACAAGGTAATATTATATAACGTTATACGTTATAAGGTAATAGTATATAACGTTATACGTTATAAGGTAATGCTACATAACGTTATACGTTAGAAGGTGATAGTATATAACGTTATACGTTATCAGGTAATAGTATATAACGTTATACGTTATAACGTAATGCTACATAACGTTATACGTCATAAAGTAATAGTATAAATCGTGTAACGTTATAAGGTAACAGTATTTAACGTATAACGATATAAGGTAATAATATATAACGTTATACGTTATAACGTAATGCTACATAACGTTATACGTTATTTGGTAGTAGTATACAACGTTATACGTTATAACGTAATGCTACATAACGTTATACGTTATAAGGTAATAGTATGTAACGTATAACATTATAAGGTAATAGTATATGACGTTATACGTTTTAAGGTAATAGTATATAACTTTATATGTTATAAGGTAATAGTATATAACGTTATACGTTATGACGTAATGCTACATAACGTTATACGTTATAAGGTAATGCTACATTACGTTATACGTTATAAGATAATAGTATATAGCGTTATACGTTATAACGTAATGCTACATAGCGTTATTCGATATAAGGTAATGCTACATAACGTTATACGTTATAAGCAAATAGTATATAACGTTATACGTTATAAGGTAATAGTATATAACGTTATACGTTATAACGTAATGCTACATAACGTTATACGTTATAAGGTAATAGTATATAACGTTAGAAGTTATAACGTAGTGCTACATAACGCTATACGTTATAACGTAATGCTACATAACGTTATACGTTATAAGGAAATAGTATATAACGTTATATGTTATAAGATAATAGTATATAACGTTATACGATATCAGGTAATAGTATATAACGTTATACGTTATAAGGTAATGCTACATAACGTTTTACGTTAGAAGGTATTGTATACAACGTTATACGCTATAACGTAATGCTACATAACGTTATACGTTATAAGGTAATAGTATATAACGTTGTACGTTGTAAGGTAATTGTATATAACGTTATACGTTATAACGTAATGCTACATAACGTTATACGTTATAAGGTAATAGTATATAACGTTAGAAGTTATAACGTAGTGCTACATAACGCTATACGTTATAACGTAATGCTACATAGCGTTATTCGATATAAGGTAATGCTACATAACGTTATACGTTATAAGCAAATAGTATATAACGTTATACGTTATAAGGTAATAGTATATAACGTTATACGTTATAACGTAATGCTACATAACGTTATACGTTATAAGGTAATAGTATATAACGTTAGAAGTTATAACGTAGTGCTACATAACGCTATACGTTATAACGTAATGCTACATAACGTTATACGTTATAAGGAAATAGTATGTAACGTTATATGTTATAAGATAATAGTATATAACGTTATACGATATCAGGTAATAGTATATAACGTTATACGTTATAAGGCAATGCTACATAACGTTTTACGTTAGAAGGTATTGTATACAACGTTATACGCTATAACGTAATGCTACATAACGTTATACGTTATAAGGTAATAGTATATAACGTTGTACGTTGTAAGGTAATTGTATATAACGTTATACGTTATAAGGTACTGCTACATGACGTTATACGTTAGAAGGAAATAGTATATAACGTTATACGTTATAACGTAACGCCACATAACGTTATACGTTATAAGGTAGTAGTATATAACGTATAACGTTATAGGGTAACAGTATTTAACGTATAACGATATAAGGTAATAGTACATAACGTTATACGTTATAACGTAATGCTACATAACGTTATACGTTATATGGTAGTAGTATACAACATTATACGCTATAACCTAATGCTGCATAACGTTATACGTTATAAGGTAATAGTATATAACGTTATACGTTATAAGGTAATTGTATATAACGTTATACGTTATAACGTAATGCTACATAACGTTATACGTTATAAGGTAATAGTATACAACGTTACACGATGTAACGTAATGCTACATAACGTTATACGTTATAAGGTAATAGTATGTAACGTTATACGTTATAACGTAATGCTACATAACGTTATACGTTATAAGGTAATAGTATATAACCTTATACGTTGTAACGTAATGCTACATAACGTTATACGTTATAACGTAATAGTATATAACGTTATACGTTATAACGTAGTGCTTCATAACGTTATACGTTATAACGTAATAGTATACAACGTTACACGATGTAACGTAATGCTACATAACGTTATACGTTATAAGGTAATAGTATGTATCGTTATACGTTATAACGTAATACTACATAACGTTATACGTTATAAGGAAATAGTATATAACGTTATACGTTATAAGGTAATAGTATATAACGTTATACGTTATCAGGTAATAGTATATAACGTTATACGTTATAAGGTAATGCTACATAACGTTATACGTTAGAAGGTAATATTATATAACATTATACGTTATAAGGCAATAGTATATAACGTTATACGTTATAACGTAATGCTACATAACGTTATACGTTATAAGGTAATAGTATGTAACGTTATACGTTATACCGTAATGCTACATAACGTTATACGTTATGACGTAATAGTATATAACGTTATACGTTATAACGTAACGCTACATAACGTTGTACGTTATAAGGTAGTAGTATATAACGTATAACGTTATAAGGTAATAGTATATAACGTTATACGTTGTAACGTAATGCTACATAACATTATACGTTATAAGCTAATAGTATATAACGTTATACGTTATAACGTAATGCTACATAACGTTATACGTTATATGGTAGTGGTATACAACTTTATACGGTATAACGTAATGCTACATAACGTTATACGTTATAAGGTAATAGTATATAACGTTATACGTTATAAGGTAATTGTATATAACGTTATACGTTATAACGTAATGCTACATAACGTTATACGTTATAAGGTAATAGTATATAACGTTATACGTTATAACGTAATGCTACATAACGTTATACGTTACAAGGTAATATTATATAACGTTATACGTTATAAGGTAATAGTATATAACGTTATACGTTATAACGTAATGCTACATAACATTATACGTTATAAGCTAATAGTATATAACGTTATACGTTATAACGAAATGCTACATAACGTTATACGTTATAAGGTAATAGTATATAACGTTATAAGTTATAACGTAGTGCTACATAACGCTATACGTTATAACGTAATGCTACATAACGTTATGCGTTATAAGGAAATAGTATATAACGTTATACGTTATAAGCTAATAGTATATAACGTTATACGTTATCAGGTAATACTATATAACGTTATACGTTATAAGGTAATGCTACATAACGTTTTACGTTAGAAGGTAATTGGATACAACGTTATACGCTATAACGAAATGCTACATAACGTTATACGTTATAAGGTAATAGTATATAACGTTATTCGTTGTAAGCTAATTGTATATAACGTAATACGTTATAAGGTAATGCTACATAACGTTATACGTTAGAAGGAAATTGTATATGGCGTTATACGTTATCAGGTAATAATATATAACGTTATACGTTATAAGGTAATGCTACATAACGTTATACGTTAGAAGGAAATAGTATACAACGTTATACGCTATAACGGAATGCTACATAACGTTATACGTTATAAGGTAATTGTATATAACGTTATACGTTATATGGTAATGCTACATAACGTTATACGTTATAAGGAAATAGTATATAACGTTATACGTTATCAGGTAATAGTATATAAGGTTATACGTTATAAGGTAATGCTACATAACGTTATACGTTATAAGGTAATAGTATGTAACGTTATACGTTATACCGTAATGCTACATAACGTTATACGTTATGACGTAATAGTATATAACGTTATACGTTATAACGTAACGCTACATAACGTTGTACGTTATAAGGTAGTAGTATATAACGTATAACGTTATAAGGTAACAGTATTTAACGTATAACGTTATAAGGTAACAGTATTTAACGTATAACGATATAAGGTAATAGTATATAACGTTATACGTTATAACGTAATGCTACATAACGTTATACGTTATATGGTAGTGGTATACAACGTTATACGGTATAACGTAATGCTACATAACGTTATACGTTATAAGGTAATAGTATATAACGTTATACGTTATAAGGTAATTGTATATAACGTTATACGTTATAACGTAGTGCTACATAACGTTATACGTTATAAGGTAATAGTATGTAACGTTATACGTTATAACGTAATGATACATAACGTTATACGTTATAAGGTAATAGTATATAACGTTATACGTTATAACGTAATGCTACATAACGTTATACGTTACAAGGTAATATTATATAACGTTATACGTTATAAGGTAATAGTATATAACGTTATACGTTATAACGTAATGCTACATAACATTATACGTTATAAGCTAATAGTATATAACGTTATACGTTATAACGAAATGCCACATAACGTTATACGTTATAAGGTAATATTATATAACGTTATAAGTTATAACGTAGTGCTACATAACGCTATACGTTATAACGTAATGCTACATAACGTTATACGTTATAAGGAAATAGTATATAACGTTATACGTTATAAGCTAATAGTATATAACGTTATACGTTATAAGGTAATTGTATATAACGTTATACGTTATAACGTAATGCTACATAACGTTATACGTTATAAGGTAATAGTATGTAACGTTATACGTTATAACGTAATGATACATAACGTTATACGTTATAAGGTAATAGTATATAACGTTATACGTTATAACGTAATGCTACATAACGTTATACGTTACAAGGTAATATTATATAACGTTATACGTTATAAGGTAATAGTATATAACGTTATACGATATAACGTAATGCTACATAACATTATACGTTATAAGCTAATAGTATATAACGTTATACGTTATAACGTAATGCTACATAACGTTATACGTTATAAGCTAATAGTATATAACGTTATACGTTATCAGGTAATAATATATAACGTTATACGTTATAAGGTAATGCTACATAACGTTATACGTTAGAAGGAAATAGTATACAACGTTTTACGCTATAACGGAATGCTACATAACGTTATACGTTATAAGGTAATTGTATATAACGTTATACGTTATATGGTAATGCTACATAACGTTATACGTTATAAGGAAATAGTATATAACGTTATACGTTATCAGGTAATAGTATATAAGGTTATACGTTATAAGGTAATGCTCCATAACGTTATACGTTAGAAGGTAATAGTATATAACGTTATACGTTATCAGGTAATAGTATATAACGTTATACGTTATAACGTAATGCTACATAACGTTATACGTTATAAAGTAATAGTATATATCGTGTAACGTTATAAGGTAACAGTATTTAACGTATAACGATATAAGGTAATAATATATAACGTTATACGTTATAATATAGTATATAACGTATAATGCTACATAACGTTATAAGTTATAAGGTAATAGTATATAACGTTATACGTTATAAGGTAATTGTATATAACGTTATACGTTATAACGTAATGCTACATAACGTTATACGTTATAAGGTAATAGTATGTAACGTTGTACGTTATAACGTAATGCTACATAACGTTATACGTTATAAGGAAATAGTATATAACGTTATACGTTATAAGGTAATGCTACATAACGTTATACGTTATAACGTAATGCTACATAACGTTATACGTTATAAGGTAATAGTATATAACATTATACGTTATAAGGTAGTAGTATATAACATTATACGTTATAAGGCAATAGTATATAACGTTATACGTTATAACATAATGCTACATAACGTTATACGTTATAAGGTAATAGTATGTAACGTTATACGTTATACAGTAATGCTACATAACGTTATACGTTATAACGTAATAGTATATAACGTTATACGTTATAACGTAGTGCTTCATAACGTTATACGTTATAACGTAATAGTATAGAACGTTATACGCTATAACGTAATGCTACATAACGTTATACGTTATAAGGTAATGGTATACAACGTTATACGTTATAAGGTAATAGTGTATAACGTTAGAAGTTACAACGCAGTGCTACATAACGCTATACGTTATAACGCAATGCTACATAACGCTATACGTTATAAGGAAATAGTATATAACGTTATACGTTAGAAGGTGATAGTATATAACGTTATACGTTATCAGGTAATAGTATATAACGTTATACGTTATAAGGTAATGCTACATAACGTTATACGTTAGAAGGTAATTATATATAACGTTATACGTTATAACGCAACGCTACATAACGTTATACGTTATAAGGTAGTATCATATAACGTATAACGTTATAAGGTAACCGTATTTAACGTATAACGTTATATGGTAACAGTATTTAACGTATAACGATATAAGGTAATAGTATATAACGTTATACGTTATAACGAAATGCTACATAACGTTATACGTTATAAGGTAGTGGTATACAACGCTATACGGTATAACGTAATGCTACATAACGTTATACGTTATAAGGAAATAGTATATAACGTTATACGTTATAAGGTAAAAGTATATAACGTATAGCGTTATAAGGTAACAGTATTTAACGTATAACGAAATAAGGTAATAGTATATAACGTTATACGTTATAACGTAATGCTACATAACGTTATACGTTATAAGGTAATAGTATATAACGTTATACGTTATAAGGTAATGCTACATAACGTTATACGTTAGAAGGTACTAGTATATAACGTTATACGTTATAACGTAACGCTACAGAACGTTATACGTTATAAGGTAGTAGTATATAACGTATAACGTTATAAGATAACAGTATTTAACGTATAACGATATAAGGTAATAGTATATAACGTTATACGTTATAACGTAATGCTACATAACGTTATACGTTATATGGTAGTAGTATACAACGTTATACGCTATAGCGTAATGCTACATAACGTTATACGTTATAACGTAATGCTACATAACGTTATACTTTATAAGGTAATAGTATATAACGTATAACGTTATAAGGTAATAAAATATAACGTTATACGTTATAAGGTAATAGTATATAACGTTATACGTAATATCGTAGTGCTACATAACGCTATACGTTATAACGTAATGCTACATAACGTTATACGTCATAACGTAATAGTATACAACGTTATACGTTATAACGTAATGCTACATAACGTTATACGTTATAAGGTAATAGTATATAACATTATACGTTATAAGGTAATAGTATATAACGTTATACGTTATAACGTAACGCTACATAACGTTATACGTTAGAAGGTAATAGTATATAACGTTATACGTTATAAGGTAATAGTATATAACGTTATACGTTATAACGTAATGCTACATAACGTTATACGTTATAAGGTAATAGTATATAACGTATAACGATATAAGGTAACTGTATTTAACGTATAACGATATAAGGTAATAATATATAACGTTATATGTTATAACGTAATGCTACATAACGTTATACGTTATATGGTAGTTGTATATAACGTTATACGTTATAACGTAATGCTACATAACGTTATACGTTATAACGTAATAGTATACAACGTTATACGTTATAACGTAATGCTACATAACGTTATACGTTATAAGGTAATAGTACATAACGTTATACGTTATAAGGTAATAGTATATAACGTTATACGTTATAACGTAATGCTACATAACGTTATACGTTAGAAGGTAATAGTATATAACGTATAACGTTATAAGGTAACTGTATTTAACGTATAACGATATAAGGTAATAATATATAACGTTATACGTTATAACGTAATACTACATAACGTTATACGTTATATGGTAGTAGTAAATAACGTATAACGTTATAAGGTAACTGTATTTAACGTATAACGATATAAGGTAATAATATATAACGTTATACGTTATAACGTAATGCTACATAACGTTATACGTTATATGGTATTAGTATACAACGTTATACGTTATAACGTAATGCTACATAACGTTATACGTTATAAGGTAATAGTAAATAACGTTATACGTTATAAGGTAATAGTAAATAACGTTATACGTTATAAGGTAATAGTATATAACGTATAACGTTATAAGGTAATAGTATATAACGTTATACGTTATAACGTAATGCTACATAACGTTATACGTTATAACGTAACAGTATATAACGTTATACGTTATAACGTAATGCTACATAACGTTATTCGTTATATGGTAATAGTATACAACGTTATAGGTAATAAGCTAATAGAATTATAACGTTATAACGTTATAGTATACAACGTTATACGTTATAACGTAATGCTACATAACGTTATACGTTATAAGATAATAGTATATAACGTTATACGTTATAACGTAGTGCTTCAAAACGTTATACGTTATAACGTAGTGCTTCATAACGTTATACGTTATAACGTAATAGTATACAACGTTATACGTTACAAGGTAATAGTATATAACGTCTTACGTTATAAGGGAATAGTATATAACGTCATACGTTATAACATAATGCTACATAACGTTATACGTTATAAGGTAATAATATATAACGTTATACGTAATAACGTAGTTCTACATAACGTTATACGTTATAAGGTAATAGTATATAACATTATACGTTATAACGTAGTGCTTCATAACGTTATACGTTATAACGTAATAGTGTACAACGTTATACGTTATAACGTAATAGTATACAACGTTATACGTTATAACGTAATAGTATACAGCGTTATACGTTATAACGTAATAGTATACAACGTTATACGTTATAACGTAATGCTACATAATGTTATATGTTATATGGTAATAGTATATAACGTATAACGTTATAAGGTAACAGTATTTAAGGTATAACGATATAATGTAATAGTATATAACGTTCTACGTTATAACGTAATGCTACATAACGTAGTACACGTTATCAGATAATAATATATAACGTTATACGTCATAACGTAGTGCTACATAACGTTGTACGTTATAACGTAGTGCTGCATAACGTTATTGGTTATAACGTAATAGTATACAACGTTATCCGTCATAACGTAATGCTACATAATGTTATACGTTATATAGTACTAGTATATCGTATACCGTTATAAGGTAACAGTATTTAACGTATAACGATATAAGGAAATAATATACAACGTTATACGTTATAATATAGTATATAACGTATAATGCTACATAACGTTATAAGTTATAAGGTAATAGTATATAACGTTATACGTTATAAGGTAATTGTATATAACGTTATACGTTATAACGTAATGCTACATAACGTTATACGTTATAAGGTAATGGTATGTAACGTTGTACGTTATAACGTAATGCTACATAACGTTATACGTTATAAGGTAATAGTATATAACGTTATACGTTATAACGTAATGCTACATAACGTTATACGTTATAACGTAATAGTATATAACGTTATACGTTATAACGTAGTGCTTCATAACGTTATACGTTATAACGTAATAGTATACAACATTATACGTTATAACGTAATAGTATACAACGTTATACGTTATAACGTAAAGCTACATAATGTTATACGTTACAAGGTAATAGTATGTAACGTTTTACGTTATAACGTAATGCTACATAACGTTATACGTTATAAGGTAATAGTATATAACGTTATACGTTATAACGTAGTGCTACATAACGTTATACGTTATAAGGTAATAGTATATAACGTTATACGTTATAAGGAAATAGTATATAACGTTATACGTTATAAGGTAATGCTACATAACGTTATACGTTATAAGGTGATAGTATATAACGTTATACGTTATAACGTAATGCTACATAACGTTATACGTTATAAGGTAATAGTATATAACATTATACGTTATGACGCAATGCTACATAACGTTATACGTTATAAGGTAATAGTATATAACGTATAACGTTATAAGGTAACAGTATTTAACGTATAACGATATAAGGTAATAGAATATAACGTTATACGTTATAACGTAATGCTACATAACGTTATACGTTATAAGGTAATAGTATATAACATTATACGTAATGACGTAGTGCTACATAACGTTATACGTTATAAGGTAGTAGTATATAACATTATTCGTTATAAGGCAATAGTATATAACGTTATACGTTATAACATAATGCTACATAACGTTATACGTTATAAGGTAATAGTATGTAACGTTATACGTTATACAGTAATGCTACATAACGTTATACGTTATAACGTAATAGTATATAACGTTATACGTTATAACGTAGTGCTTCATAACGTTATACGTTATAACGTAATAGTATACAACGTTATACGCTATAACGTAATGCTACATAACGTTATACGTTATAAGGTAATAGTATATAACGTTATACGTTATAAGGTAATAGTATATAACGTTAGAAGTTACAACGCAGTACTACATAACGCTATACGTTATAACGCAATGCTACATAACGCTATACGTTATAAGGAAATAGTATATAACGTTATACGTTATAAGGTGATAGTATATAACGTTATACGTTATCAGGTAATAGTATATAACGTTATACGTTATAAGGTAATGCTACATAACGTTATACGTTAGAAGGTAATTATATATAACGTTATACGTTATAACGCAACGCTACATAACGTTATACGTTATAAGGTAGTATTATATAACGTATAACGTTATAAGGTAACCGTATTTAACGTATAACGTTATATGGTAACAGTATTTAACGTATAACGATATAAGGTAATAGTATATAACGTTATACGTTATAACGAAATGCTACATAACGTTATACGTTATAAGGAAATAGTATATAACGTTATACGTTATAAGGTAAAAGTATATAACGTATAGCGTTATAAGGTAACAGTATTTAACGTATAACGATATAAGGTAATAGTATATAACGTTATACGTTATAACGTAATGCTACATAACGTTATACGTTATAAGGTAGTAGTATATAACGTATAACGTTCTAAGGTAACAGTATTTCACGTATAACGTTATATGGTAACAGTATTTAACGTATAACGATATAAGGTAATAGTATATAACGTTATGCGTTATAACGAAATGCTACATAACGTTATACGTTATAAGGAAATAGTATATAACGTTATACGTTATAAGGTAAAAGTATATAACGTATAGCGTTATAAGGTAACAGTATTTAACGTATAACGATATAAGGTAATAGTATATAACGTTATACGTTATAACGTAATGCTACATAACGTTATACGTTATAAGGTAATAGTATATAACGTTATACGTTATAACGTAATGCTACATAACGTTATACTTTATATGGTAGTAGTATACAACGTTATACGCTATAGCGTAATGCTACATAACGTTATACGTTATAACGTAATGCTACATAACGTTATACTTTATAAGGTAATAGTATATAACGTATATCGTTATAAGGTAATAAAATATAACGTTATACGTTATAAGGTAATAGTATATAACGTTATACGTAATATCGTAGTGCTACATAACGCTATACGTTATAACGTAATGCTACATAACGTTATACGTTATAAGGTAATGGTATATAACGTTATACGTTATAACGTAATGCTACATAACGTTATACGTCATAACGTAATAGTATACAACGTTATACGTTATAACGTAATGCTACATAACGTTATACGTTATAAGGTAATAGTATATAACGTTATACGTTATAAGGTAATAGTATATATCGTTATACGTTATAACGTAATGCTACATAACGTTATACGTTAGAAGGTAATAGTATATAACGTATAACGTTATAAGGTAACTGTATTTAACGTATAACGATATAAGGTAATAATATATAACGTTATACGTTATAACGTAATACTACAAAACGTTATACGTTATATGGTAGTAGTATATAACGTATAACGTTATAAGGTAACTGTATTTAACGTATAACGATATAAGGTAATAATATATAACGTTATACGTTATAACGTAATGCTACATAACGTTATACGTTATATGGTATTAGTATACAACGTTATACGTTATAACGTAATGCTACATAACGTTATACGTTATAAGGTAATAGTAAATAACGTTATACGTTATGAGGTAATAGTATATAACGTATAACGTTATAAGGTAATAGTATATAACGTTATACGTTATAACGTAATGCTACATAACGTTATACGTTATATGGTAGTTGTATATAACGTTATACGTTATAACGTAATGCTACATAACGTTATACGTTATAACGTAATAGTATACAACGTTATACGTTATAACGTAATGCTACATAACGTTATACGTTATAAGGTAATAGTATATAACGTTATACGTTATAACGTAATGCTACATATCGTTACACGTTATAAGGTAATAGTATATAACGTTATACGTTATAACGTAGTGCTACATAACGTTATACGTTATAAGGAAATAGTATATATCGTTATACGTTATAAGGTAATAGTATATAATGTATAACGTTATAAGGTAATATTATATAACGTTATACGTTATAACGTAATGCTACATAATGTTATACGTTATAACGTAATAGTATACAACGTTATACGTTATATCGTAATTCTACATAACGTTATACGTTATAAGGTAATAGTATATAACGTTATACGTTATAACGTAATGCTACATAACGTTATACGTTATAAGGTAATAGTATATAACGTATAACGTTATAAGGTAACTGTATTTAACGTATAGCGATATAAGGTAATAATATATAACGTTATACGTTATAACGTAATGCTACATAACGTTATACGTTATATGGTAGTAGTATACAACGTTATACGTTATAACGTAATGCTACATAACGTAATACGTTATAAGGTAATAGCAAATAACGTTATACGTTACAAGGTAATAGTATATAACGTTATACGTAATAACGTGGTGCTTCATAACGTTATACGTTATAACGTAATAGTATACAACGTTATACGTTACTACGTAATGCTACATAAGGTTATACGTTATAAGGTAATAGTATATAACATTATACGTTAAAACGTAGTGCCTCATAACGTTATACGTTATAACGTAATAGTATACAACGTTATACGTTATAACGTAATAGTATACAACGTTATACGTTATAACGTAGTGCTACATAACGTTATACGTTTTAAGGTAATAGCATATAACGTTATACGTTATAAGGTAATAGTATATAATGTATAGCGTCATAAGGCAACAATATATAACGTATAACGTTATAAGGTAATAGCATATAACGTTATACGTTATAAGATCATGCTACATATCGTTACACGTTATAAGGTAATAGTATATAACGTTATACGTTATAACGTAGTGCTACATAACGTTATACGTTATAAGGAAATAGTATATATCGTTATACGTTATAAGGTAATAGTATATAATGTATAACGTTATAAGGTAATATTATATAACGTTATACGTTATAACGTAATGCTACATAATGTTATACGTTATAACGTAATAGTATACAACGTTATACGTTATATCGTAATTCTACATAACGTTATACGTTATAAGGTAATAGTATATAACGTTATACGTTATAACGTAATGCTACATAACGTTATACGTTATAAGGTAATAGTATATAACGTATAACGTTATAAGGTAACTGTATTTAACGTATAGCGATATAAGGTAATAATATATAACGTTATACGTTATAACGTAATGCTACATAACGTTATACGTTATATGGTAGTAGTATACAACGTTATACGTTATAACGTAATGCTACATAACGTAATACGTTATAAGGTAATAGCAAATAACGTTATACGTTACAAGGTAATAGTATATAACGTTATACGTAATAACGTGGTGCTTCATAACGTTATACGTTATAACGTAATAGTATACAACGTTATACGTTACTACGTAATGCTACATAAGGTTATACGTTATAAGGTAATAGTATATAACATTATACGTTAAAACGTAGTGCCTCATAACGTTATACGTTATAACGTAATAGTATACAACGTTATACGTTATAACGTAGTGCCACATAACGTTATACGTTATAACGCAATAGTATATAACATTATACGTCATAAGGTAATAGTATATAACGTATAACGTTATAAGGTAATAGCATATAACGTTATACGTTATAAGGTCATGCTACATAACGTTACACGTTATAAGGTAGTAGTATATAACGTTATACGTAATAACGTAGTGCTACATAACGTTATACGTAATAAGGTAATAGTATATAACGTTATACGTTATAACGTAATCCTACATAACGATATACGTTATAAGGTAATAGTATATAACGTCATACGTTATAAGGTAATAGTATATAACGTTATACGTTATAAGATAATGCTACATAACGTTATACGTTATAAGGTAATAGTATATATCGTTATACGTTACAAGGTAATAGTATATAACGTTATACGTAATAAGGTAATAGTATATAACGTTATACGTTATAAGATAATACTACATAACGTTATACGTTATAACGTAACAGTATATAACGTTATACGTTATAACGTAATGCTACATAACGTTATTCGTTATATGGTAATAGTATACAACGTATAACGTTCTAAGGTAACAGTATTTCACGTATAACGTTATATGGTAACAGTATTTAACGTATAACGATATAAGGTAATAGTATATAACGTTATGCGTTATAACGAAATGCTACATAACGTTATACGTTATAAGGAAATAGTATATAACGTTATACGTTATAAGGTAAAAGTATATAACGTATAGCGTTATAAGGTAACAGTATTTAACGTATAACGATATAAGGTAATAGTATATAACGTTATACGTTATAACGTAATGCTACATAACGTTATACGTTATAAGGTAATAGTATATAACGTTATACGTTATAACGTAATGCTACATAACGTTATACTTTATATGGTAGTAGTATACAACGTTATACGCTATAGCGTAATGCTACATAACGTTATACGTTATAACGTAATGCTACATAACGTTATACTTTATAAGGTAATAGTATATAACGTATATCGTTATAAGGTAATAAAATATAACGTTATACGTTATAAGGTAATAGTATATAACGTTATACGTAATATCGTAGTGCTACATAACGCTATACGTTATAACGTAATGCTACATAACGTTATACGTTATAAGGTAATGGTATATAACGTTATACGTTATAACGTAATGCTACATAACGTTATACGTCATAACGTAATAGTATACAACGTTATACGTTATAACGTAATGCTACATAACGTTATACGTTATAAGGTAATAGTATATAACGTTATACGTTATAAGGTAATAGTATATATCGTTATACGTTATAACGTAATGCTACATAACGTTATACGTTAGAAGGTAATAGTATATAACGTATAACGTTATAAGGTAACTGTATTTAACGTATAACGATATAAGGTAATAATATATAACGTTATACGTTATAACGTAATACTACAAAACGTTATACGTTATATGGTAGTAGTATATAACGTATAACGTTATAAGGTAACTGTATTTAACGTATAACGATATAAGGTAATAATATATAACGTTATACGTTATAACGTAATGCTACATAACGTTATACGTTATATGGTATTAGTATACAACGTTATACGTTATAACGTAATGCTACATAACGTTATACGTTATAAGGTAATAGTAAATAACGTTATACGTTATGAGGTAATAGTATATAACGTATAACGTTATAAGGTAATAGTATATAACGTTATACGTTATAACGTAATGCTACATAACGTTATACGTTATATGGTAGTTGTATATAACGTTATACGTTAAAACGTAGTGCCTCATAACGTTATACGTTATAACGTAATAGTATACAACGTTATACGTTATAACGTAGTGCCACATAACGTTATACGTTATAACGCAATAGTATATAACATTATACGTCATAAGGTAATAGTATATAACGTATAACGTTATAAGGTAATAGCATATAACGTTATACGTTATAAGGTCATGCTACATAACGTTACACGTTATAAGGTAGTAGTATATAACGTTATACGTAATAACGTAGTGCTACATAACGTTATACGTAATAAGGTAATAGTATATAACGTTATACGTTATAACGTAATCCTACATAACGATATACGTTATAAGGTAATAGTATATAACGTCATACGTTATAAGGTAATAGTATATAACGTTATACGTTATAAGATAATACTACATAACGTTATACGTTATAACGTAACAGTATATAACGTTATACGTTATAACGTAATGCTACATAACGTTATTCGTTATATGGTAATAGTATACAACGTTATAGGTAATAAGCTAATAGTATTATAACGTTATAACGTTATAGTATACAACGTTATACGTTATAACGTAATGCTACATAATGTTATATGTTATATGGTAATAGTATATAACGTATAACGTTATAAGGTAACAGTATTTAAGGTATAACGATATAATGTAATAGTATATAACGTTCTACGTTATAACGTAATGCTACATAACGTAGTACACGTTATCAGATAATAATATATAACGTTATACGTCATAACGTAGTGCTACATAACGTTGTACGTTATAACGTAGTGCTGCATAACGTTATTGGTTATAACGTAATAGTATACAACGTTATCCGTCATAACGTAATGCTACATAATGTTATACGTTATATAGTACTAGTATATCGTATAACGTTATAAGGTAACAGTATTTATCGTATAACGACATAAGGTAATAGTATATAACGTTATACGTTATAACGTAATGCTACATAACGTTATACGTTATATGGTAATAGTATACAACGTTATAGGTAATAAGGTAACAGAATATAACATTATACGTTTTAAGGCAATAGCATATAACGTTTTACGTTATAAGGTAATAGTATAAAATGTATAGCGTTATAAGGCAACAATATATAACGTATAACGTTATAAGGTAATAGCATATAACGTTATACGTTATAAGGTAATGCTACATAACGTTATACGTTATAAGGTAATAGTATATAACGTTATACGTTATAACGTAATCCTACATAACGATATACGTTATAAGGTAATAGTATATAACGTCATACGTTATAAGGTAATAGTATATAACGTTATACGTTATAAGATAATGCTACATAACGTTATACGTTATAAGGTAATAGTATATATCGTTATACGTTACAAGGTAATAGTATATAACGTTATACGTAATAACGTGGTGCTTCATAACGTTATACGTTAAAACGTAACAGTATACAACGTTATACGTTACTACGTAATGCTACATAACGTTATACGTTATAAGGTAATAGTATATAACATTATACGTTAAAACGTAGTGCTTCATAACGTTATACGTTATAACGTAATAGTATACAACGTTATACGTTATAACGTAATAGTATACAACGTTATACGTTATAACGTAGTGCTACATAACGTTATACGTTTTAAGGTAATAGCATATAACGTTATACGTTATAAGGTAATAGTATATAATGTATAGCGTCATAAGGCAACAATATATAACGTATAACGTTATAAGGTAATAGCATATAACGTTATACGTTATAAGATCATGCTACATATCGTTACACGTTATAAGGTAATAGTATATAACGTTATACGTTATAACGTAGTGCTACATAACGTTATACGTTATAAGGAAATAGTATATATCGTTATACGTTATAAGGTAATAGTATATAATGTATAACGTTATAAGGTAATATTATATAACGTTATACGTTATAACGTAATGCTACATAATGTTATACGTTATAACGTAATAGTATACAACGTTATACGTTATATCGTAATTCTACATAACGTTATACGTTATAAGGTAATAGTATATAACGTTATACGTTATAACGTAATGCTACATAACGTTATACGTTATAAGGTAATAGTATATAACGTATAACGTTATAAGGTAACTGTATTTAACGTATAGCGATATAAGGTAATAATATATAACGTTATACGTTATAACGTAATGCTACATAACGTTATACGTTATATGGTAGTAGTATACAACGTTATACGTTATAACGTAATGCTACATAACGTAATACGTTATAAGGTAATAGCAAATAACGTTATACGTTACAAGGTAATAGTATATAACGTTATACGTAATAACGTGGTGCTTCATAACGTTATACGTTATAACGTAATAGTATACAACGTTATACGTTACTACGTAATGCTACATAAGGTTATACGTTATAAGGTAATAGTATATAACATTATACGTTAAAACGTAGTGCCTCATAACGTTATACGTTATAACGTAATAGTATACAACGTTATACGTTATAACGTAGTGCCACATAACGTTATACGTTATAACGCAATAGTATATAACATTATACGTCATAAGGTAATAGTATATAACGTATAACGTTATAAGGTAATAGCATATAACGTTATACGTTATAAGGTCATGCTACATAACGTTACACGTTATAAGGTAGTAGTATATAACGTTATACGTAATAACGTAGTGCTACATAACGTTATACGTAATAACGTAGTGCTACATAACGTTATACGTTATAATGTAATAGTATACAACTTTGTACGTTATAGCGTAGTGCTACATAACGTTATACGTTATAACGTAATAGTATAAAACATTATACGTTATAAGGTAATAGCATACAACGTTATACGTTATAACGTAATGCTACGTAACGTTATACGTTATATGGTAATAGT
Organism: Bombus fervidus; assembly: GCF_041682495.2. Classification (NCBI taxonomy): domain Eukaryota; kingdom Metazoa; phylum Arthropoda; class Insecta; order Hymenoptera; family Apidae; genus Bombus; species Bombus fervidus. The sequence goes on along the minus strand of NC_091523.1, from coordinate 497,372 downwards.
ATACACCGTTATACGTTATAAGGTTAACTTTATATAACGATATACCTCATATCGTAATAGTATATAACGTATAACGATATAAGGTAATGCTACAGAACGTTATACCATATAAGGTAATGCTACATAACGTTATACGATATAGGGTAATAGTATATAACGTTATACGTTATAACGTAATAGTATATAACATTATACGTTATAAGGTAATAGTATATAACGTATAACGTTATAAGGTAACAGTATATAACGTATAACGATATAAGGTAATGCTACATAACGTTATACGTTATAAGGTAATACTATATAACGTTATACGTTATAACGTAATACTACATAACGTTATACGTTATAACGTAATGCTACATAACGTTAGACGTTATAAGGAAATAGTATATGACGTTATACGTTATAACGTAATGCGACATAACGATATACGTTATAAGATAATAGTATATAACGTTATACGATATAACGTAGTGCTACATAACGTTATACGTTATAACGTAATGCTACATAACGTTATACGTTATAAGGTAATAGTATATAACGTTATACGTAATAACGTAGTGCTACATAACGTTATACGGAATAGCGTAGTGCTACATAACGTTTTACGTTATAAGGAAATAGTATATAACGTTATACGTTATAACGTAAAGCTACATAGCGCTACACGTTATAAGGTAATAGTATATAACGTTATACGTTATAACGTAATGCTACATAACGTTATACGTTATAAGCTAATAGTATATAACGTTATACGTAATAACGTAGTGCTACATAACGTTATGCGTTATAACGTAATAATACACAACGTTATACGTTATTACGTAGTGCTATTCCAACTCTGTACAACGGTATTCCACCTGTGTCGAAACCATTCCAACCCTCTAGAAATCATTCCAACCCAGTACATAATATTCTAACTCTGTACATATGTATTTAAAGTCTGTCGAAAGCATTCCAACCCAGTACATAACATTCTAACTCTGCGCAAAGGTATTCCAACCCTGTCGAAAGCATTCCAACACTCTAGAAAGAATTTCAACCCTGTACAAAGGTATTTCAACTCTGTAGAAAGCATTCCAACTCTGTACAAAGGTATTCCAAATCTGTCGAAAGCATTCCAACTCTGTCGAAAGCATTCGAACCCTGTAGAAAGCATTCCCACTCTGTACAAATGTATTCCAACTCTGTCGAAAGCATTCCAACCCTGTAGAAGGCATTCCAACGCTGTACCAAGATATTCCAACTCTGTCGAAAGCATTCCAACATTGTAGAAAGCATTCCAACTCGGTCGAAAGCATTCCAAGCCTGTAGAAAGCATTCCAAGCATGTTGAAAGCATTCCAATCATGTAGAAAGCATTCCAAGCCTGTAGAAAGCATTCCAACTCTGTCGAAAGCATTCCAACCCTGTAGGAAGCATTCCAACCCTGTAGAAAGCATTCCAACCCTGTAGAAAGCATTCCAACTCTGTCGAAAGCATTCCAAGCCTGTAGAAAGCATTCCAACTCTGTAGAAAGCATTCCAACCCTATAGAAAGCAATCTAACCCTGTAGAAAGCATTCCAACTCGGTCGAAAGCATTCCAAGCCTGTAGAAAGCATTCCAAGCATGTAGAAAGCATTCCAAGCATGTAGAAAGCATTCCAAGCATGTAGAAAGCATTCCAACTCTGTCGAAAGCATTCCAACTCTGTCGAAAGCATTCCAACTCTGTCGAAAGCATTCCAACTCTGTCGAAAGCATTCCAACCCTATAGAAAGCATTCCAACCCTGTAGAAAGCATTCCAACCCTGTAGAAAGCATTCCAACTCTGTCGAAAGCATTCCAACCCTGTAGGAAGCATTCCAACCCTGTAGAAAGCATTCCAACCCTGTAGAAAGCATTCCGAATCTGTCGAAAGCATTCCAAGCCTGTAGAAAGCATTCCAACTCTGTCGAAAGCATTCCAACCCTGCAGAAAGCATTCCAACCCTGTAGAAAGCATTCCAACTCGGTCGAAAGCATTCCAAGCCTGTAGAAAGCATTCCAAGCATGTAGAAAGCATTCCAAGCATGTAGAAAGCATTCCAAGCATGTAGAAAGCATTCCAAGCATGTAGAAAGCATTCCAAGCCTGTAGAAAGCATTCCAAGCCTGTAGAAAGCATTCCAACTCTGTACAAAGGTATTCCAACTCTGTACAAAGGTATTCCAACACTGTACAAAGGTATTCCACCTCTGTCGAAAGCATTCCAACCCTGTAGAAAGCATTCCATCTCTGTACGAAGGTATTCCATCTCTGTCGAAAGCATTCCAACCCTGTAGAAAGCATTCCAACTCTGTCGAAAGCATTCCAAGCCTGTAGAAAGCAATCCAACTCTGTCGAAAGCATTCCAACCCTATAGAAAACATTCCAACCCTGTAGAAAGCATTCCAACTCGGTCGAAAGCATTCCAAGCCTGTAGAAAGCATTCCAAGCATGTAGAAAGCATTCCAAGCATGTAGAAAGCATTCCAAGCATGCAGAAAGCATTCCAAGCCTGTAGAAAGCATTCCAAGCCTGTAGAAAGCATTCCAAGCCTGTAGAAAGCATTCCAACTCTGTACAAAGGTATTCCAACTCTGTACAAAGGTATTCCAACCCTGTACAAAGGTATTCCACCTCTGTCGAAAGCATTCCAACCCTGTAGAAAGCATTCCATCTCTGTACGAAGGTATTCCAACTCTGTCGAAAGCATTCCAACCCTGTAGGAATCATTCCAACACTCTAGAAAGCATTCCAACCCTATAGGAATCATTCCAACACTCTAGAAAGCATTCCAACCCTCTAGAAAGCATTCCAACCATGTACAAATGTATTCCAACTCTGTCCAAAGCATTCCAACACTGTAGGAAGCATTCCAACTCTGTACAAAGGTATTCCAACACTGTCGAAAGCATTCCAACCCTGTAGGAAGCAATCCAACCCTCTAGAAAGCATTCCAACCCTCTAGAAAGCATTCCAAATCTGTACAAATGTATTCCAACTCTGTCGAAAGCATTCCAACTCTGTCGAGAGCATTCCATCGCTCTAGAAAGCATTCCAACCCTGCACAAAGGTATTCCACCTCTGTCCAAAGCATTCCAACCCTGTAGGAAGCATGCCAACTCTGTACGAAGGTATTCCAACTCTGTCGAAAGCATTCCAACTCTGTAGAAAGCATTCCAACCCTGTAGAAAGCATTCCAACCCTGTAGAAAGCATTCCAACCCTGTAGAAAGCATTCCAACCCTGTAGAAAGCATTCCAACTCTGTACAAAGGTATTCCAACTCTGTACAAAGGTATTCCAACTCTGTCGAAAGCATTCCAACCCTGTAGAGAGCATTCCAACCCTGTAGAAACCATTCCCACCCTGTACATAACATTCTAACTCTGTACAAAGGTATTCCAACTCTGTCGAAAGCATTCCAACCCTGTAGAAAGCATTCGAACCCTGTAGAAAGCATTCCAACCCTGTAGAAAGCATTCCCACCCTGTACATAACATTCTAACTCTGTACAAAGGTATTCCAGCTCTGTCGAAAGCATTCCAACCCTGTAGAAAGCATTCGAACCCTGTGGAAAGCTTTCCAACACTGTAGAAAGCATTCCAACCATGTAGAAAGCATTCCAATCCTATAGAAAGCATTCCAAACCTGTACATAACAATCTATCTCTGTACAAAGGTATTCCAACTCTGTACAAAGGTATTCCAACTCTGTACAAAGGTATTCCAACTCTGCACAAAGGTATTCCAACTCTGTACAAAGGTATTCCAACTCTGTACAAAGGTATTCCAACACTGTCGAAAGCATTCCAACCCTGTAGGAAGCATTCCAACTCTGTCCAAAGCATTCCAACCCTGTAGGAAGCATTCCAACCCTAAAGAAAGCATTCCAACCCTGTAGAAAGCATTCCAAATCGGTCGGAAGCATTCCAAGCCTGTAGAAAGCATTCCAAGCCTGTAGAACGCATTCCAACTCTGTACAAAGGTAGTCCAAGCCTGTAGAAAGCATTCCAAGCCTGTAGAAAGCATTCCAAGCCTGTAGAAAGCATTCCAAGCCTGTAGAAAGCATTCCAAGCCTGTAGAAAGCATTCCAAGCCTGTAGAAAGTATTCCAACTCTGTCCAAAGGTATTCTAACTCTGTACAAAGGTATTCCAACTCTGTACAAAGGTATGCCAACTGTGTACAAAGGTATTCCAGCTCTGTACAAAGGTATTCCAACTCTGTAGAAAGGCATTCCAACCCTGTAGAAAGCATTCCAACCCTGTAGAAAGCATTCCAACCATGTAGAAAGCATTCCAAACCTGTTGAAAGCATTCCAAACCTGTACATAACATTCTAACTCTGTACAAAGGTATTCCAACTCTGTCGAAAGCATTCCAACCCTGTAGAAAGCATTCCAACTCGGTCGGAAGCATTCCAAGCCTGTAGAAAGCATTCCAAGCCTGTAGAACGCATTCGAACTCTGTACAAATGTAGTCCAAGCCTGTAGAAAGCATTCCAAGCCTGTAGAAAGCATTCCAAGCCTGTAGAAAGCATTCCAAGCCTGTAGAAAGCATTCCAACTCTGTCCAAAGGTATTCTAACTCTGTACAAAGGTATTCCAACTCTGTACAAAGGTATGCCAACTCTGTACAAAGGTATTCCAACTCTGTACAAAGGTATTCCAACCCTGTAGAAAGTATTCCAACTCGGTCGAAAGCATTCCAAGCCTGTAGAAAGCATTCCAACTCGGTCGAAAGCATTCCAAGCATGTAGAAAGCATTCCAAGCCTGTAGAAAGCATTCCAAGCCTGTAGAAAGCATTCCAAGCCTGTAGAAAGCATTCCAACTCTGTACAAAAGTATTCCAACTCTGTACAAAGGTATTCCAACTCTCTAGAAAGCATTGAAACCCTGTACAAATGTATTCCAACTCTGGCGAAAGCATTCCAACTCTGTCGAGAGCATTCCATCTCTGTCGAGAGCATTCCAACGCACTAGAAAGCATTCCCACCCTGCATAAAGGTATTCCAACTCTGTCCAAAGCATTCCCACCCTGCATAAAGGTATTCCAACTCTGTCCAAAGCAATCCCACCCTGCATAAAGGTATTCCAACTCTGTCCAAAGCATTCCAACCCTGTAGGAAGCATTCCAACTCTGTACAAAGGTATTCCAACTCTGTCGAAAGCATTCCAACCCTGTAGAAAGCATTCCAACTCTGTACAAAGGTATTCCAACTCTGTACAAAGGTATTGCAACTCTGTACAAAGGTATTCCAACTCTGTCGAAAGCATTCCAACCCTGTAGGAAGCATTCCAACCCTGTACAAATGAAACCCAACTCTGTCGAAAGCATTCCAACTCTGTCGAGAGCATTCCAACGCTCTAGAAAGCATTCCCAACCTGCATAAAGGTATTCCAACTCTGTTCAAAGCATTCCCACCCTGCATAAATGTATTCCAACTCTGTCGAAAGCATTCCAACCCTGTAGAAAGCATTCCAACTCTGTACAAAGGTATTCAAACTCTGTACAAAGGTATTGCAACTCTGTACAAAGGTATTCCAACTCTGTCGAAAGCATTCCAACCCTGTAGGAAGCATTCCAACCCTCTAGAAAGCATTCCAACTCTGTACAAAGGTATTCCAACTCTGTCGAAAGCATTCCAACCCTGTAGAAAGTATTCCAACTCGGTCGAAAGCATTCCAAGCCTGTAGAAAGCATTCCAAGCATGTAGAAAGCATTCCAAGCCTGTAGAAAGCATTCCAAGCCTGTAGAAAGCATTCCAAGCCTGTAGAAAGCATTCCAACTCTGTACGAAAGTATTCCAACTCTGTACAAAGGTATTCCAACTCTCTAGAAAGCATTGAAACCCTGTACAAATGTATTCCAACACTGTCGAAAGCATTCCAACTCTGTCGAGAGCATTCCATCTCTGTCGAGAGCATTCCAACGCACTAGAAAGCATTCCCACCCTGCATAAAGGTATTCCAACTCTGTCCAAAGCATTCCCACCCTGCATAAAGGTATTCCAACTCTGTCCAAAGCAATCCCACCCTGCATAAAGGTATTCCAACTCTGTCCAAAGCATTCCAACCCTGTAGGAAGCATTCCAACTCTGTACAAAGGTATTCCAACTCTGTCGAAAGCATTCCAACCCTGTAGAAAGCATTCCATCACTGTAGGAAGCATTCCAACTCTGTACAAAGGTATTCCACCTCTGTCGAAACCATTCCAACCCTCTAGAAAGCATTCCAACCGTGTACATAATATTCTAACTCTGTGCAAAGGTATTCCAACTCTGTCGAAAGCATTCCAAGCCTGTAGGAAGCACTCCATCTCTGTACAAAGGTATACCAACTCTGTCGAAAGCATTCCAACCCTGTAGAAAGCATTGCAACCCTGTAGAAAGCATTCCAACCCTGTAGAAAGCATTCCAATTCTGTAGAAAGCATTGCAAACCTGTAGAAAGCATTGCAACCCTGTAGCAAGCATTCCAAGACTGTAGAAAGCATTCCAAACCTGTTGAAAGCATTCCAAACCTGTACATAACATTCTAACTCTGTACAAAGGTATTCCAACTCTGTCGAAAGCATTCCAACCCTGTAGAAAGCATTCCAACTCGGTCGGAAGCATTCCAAGCCTGTAGAAAGCATTCCAAGCCTGTAGAACGCATTCCAACTCTGTACAAAGGTAGTCCAAGCCTGTAGAAAGCATTCCAAGCCTGTAGAAAGCATTCCAAGCCTGTAGAAAGCATTCCAAGCCTGTAGAAAGCATTCCAACTCTGTCCAAAGGTATTCTAACTCTGTACAAAGGTATTCCAACTCTGTACAAAGGTATGCCAACTCTGTACAAAGGTATTCCAACTCTGTACAAAGGTATTCCAACTCTGTAGAAAGGTATTCCAACTCTGTAGAAAGCATTCCAAGCCTGTAGAAAGCATTCCAAGCCTGTAGAAAGCATTCCAAGCCTGTAGAAAGCATTCCAACTCTGTACAAAAGCATTCCAACTCTGTACAAAGGTATTCCAACTCTCTAGAAAGCATTGAAACCCTGTACAAATGTATTCCAACACTGTCGAAAGCATACCAACTCTGTCGAGAGCATTCCATCTCTGTCGAGAGCATTCCAACGCACTAGAAAGCATTCCCACCCTGCATAAAGTTATTCCAACTCTGTCCAAAGCATTCCCACCCTGCATAAAGGTATTCCAACTCTGTCCAAAGCAATCCCACCCTGCATAAAGGTATTCCAACTCTGTCCAAAGCATTCCAACCCTGTAGGAAGCATTCCAACTCTGTACAAAGGTATTCCAACTCTGTCGAAAGCATTCCAACCCTGTAGAAAGCATTCCAACTCTGTACAAAGGTATTCCAACTCTGTACAAAAGTATTGCAACTCTGTACAAAGGTATTCCAACTCTGTCGAAAGCATTCCAACCCTGTAGGAAGCATTCCAACCCTCCAGAAAGCATTCCAACCCGCTAGAATGCATTCCAACCCGCTAGGAAGCATTCCAACCCTCTAGAAACCATTTCAAACCTGTACAAATATATTCCAAGTCTGTCGAAAGTATTCCAACTCTGTCGAGAGCATTCCATCTCTCTAGAAAGCATTCCAACCCTGCACAAAGGTATTCCAACTCTGTCCAAAGCATTCCAACCCTGTAGGAAACATTCCAACCCTGTAGGAAGCATGCCAACTCTGTACAAAGGTATTCCAACACTGTCGAAAGCATTCCAACCCTGTAGAAAGCATTCAAACTCTGTACAAAGGTATTTCAACTCTATCGAAAGCATTCCAAGCATGTAGAAAGCATTCCAAGCCTGTAGAAAGCATTCCAAGCCTGTAGAAAGCATTCCATCCCTGTAGAAAGCATTCCAACCCAGTAGGAATCATTCCAACCCTCTAGAAAGCATTCCAACCCTCTAGAAAGCATTCCAACCCTATACAAATGAAATCCAACTCTGTCGAAAGCATTCCAACTCTGTCGAGAGCATTCCAACGCTCTAGAAAGCATTCCCACCCTGCATAAAGGTATTCCAACTCTGTCCAAAGCATTCCCACCCTGCATAAATGTATTCCAACACTGTCAAAAGCATTCCAAGCCTGTAGAAAGCATTCCAGCTCTGTACGAGGGTATTCCAACTCTGTACAAAGGTATTCCAACTCTGTCGCAAGCATTCCAACCCTGTAGGAATCATTCCAACCCTCTAGAAAGCATTCCAACCCTCTAGAAAGCATTCCAACCCTGTACAAATGTATTTCAACTCTGTCGAAAGCATTCCAACTCTGTCGAAAGCATTCCATCGCTCTAGAAAGCACTCCAACCCTGCACAAAGGTATTCCAACTCTGTCCAAAGCATTCCAAGCCTGTAGGAAGCACTCCATCTCTGTACAAAGGTATACCAACTCTGTTCAAAGCATTCCAACCATGTAGAAAGCATCCCATCCCTGTAGAAAGCATTCCAATCCTGTAGAAGGCATTCCAAATCTGTACAAAGGTATTCCGGCTCTGTACAAAGGTATTCCAACTCTGTTCAAAGGTATTCCAACTCTGTCGAAAGCATTCCAACCCTGTAGATAGCATTCCATCTCTGTACAAAGGTATTCCAACTCTGTCCAAAGCATTCCAACCCTGTAGGAAGCATTCCAACTCTGTACAAAGGTATTCCAACTCTGTCGAAAGCATTCCAACCCTGTAGAAAGCATTCAATCCCTGTAGGAAGCATTCCAACTCTGTACAAAGGTATTCCACCTCTGTCGAAACCATTCCAACCCTCTAGAAAGCATTCCAACCGTGTACATAATATTCTAACTCTGTGCAAAGGTATTCCAACTCTGTCGAAAGCATTCCAAGCCTGTAGGAAGCACTCCATCTCTGTACAAAGGTATACCAACTCTGTCGAAAGCATTCCAACCCTGTAGAAAGCATTGCAACCCTGTAGAAAGCATTCCAACCCTGTAGAAAGCATTCCAATTCTGTAGAAAGCATTGCAAACCTGTAGAAAGCATTGCAACCCTGTAGCAAGCATTCCAAGACTGTAGAAAGCATTCCAAGCCGGTAGAAAGCATTCCAACTCTGTACAAAGGTATTCCAACTCTGTCGAAAGCATTCCAAGCCTGTAGAAAGCATTCCAAATCTGTACAAAGGTATTCCGGCTCTGTACAAAGGTACTCCAACTCTGTACAAAGGTATTCCAACTCTGTCGAAAGCATTCCAACCCTGTAGATAGCATTCCATCTCTGTACAAAGGTATTCCAACTCTGTCGAAAGCATTCCAACCCTGTAGAAAGTATTCCAACCCTGTAGGAAGCATTCCAACTCTGAACAAGGGTATTCCACCTCTGTCGAAACCATTCCAGCCCTCTAGAAAGCATTCCAACCGTGTACATAATATTCTAACTCTGTGCAAAGGTATTCCAACTCTGTCGAAAGCATTCCAAGCCTGTAGGAAGCACTCCATCTCTGTACAAAGGTATACCAACTCTGTCGAAAGCATTCCAACCCTGTAGAAAGCATTGCAACCCTGTAGAAAGCATTCCAACCCTGTAGAAAGCATTCCAATTCTGTAGAAAGCATTGCAAACCTGTAGAAAGCATTGCAACCCTGTAGCAAGCATTCCAAGACTGTAGAAAGCATTCCAAACCTGTTGAAAGCATTCCAAACCTGTACATAACATTCTAACTCTGTACAAAGGTATTCCAACTCTGTCGAAAGCATTCCAACCCTGTAGAAAGCATTCCAACTCGGTCGGAAGCATTCCAAGCCTGTAGAAAGCATTCCAAGCCTGTAGAACGCATTCCAACTCTGTACAAAGGTAGTCCAAGCCTGTAGAAAGCATTCCAAGCCTGTAGAAAGCATTCCAAGCCTGTAGAAAGCATTCCAAGCCTGTAGAAAGCATTCCAACCCTATAGAAAGCATTCCAACTCTGTACAAAGGTATTCCAACTCTGTCGAAAGCATTCCAACCCTGTAGAAAGTATTCCAACTCGGTCGAAAGCATTCCAAGCCTGTAGAAAGCATTCCAACTCTGTACAAAAGTATTCCAACTCTGTACAAAGGTATTCCAACTCTCTAGAAAGCATTGAAACCCTGTACAAATGTATTCCAACACTGTCGAAAGCATACCAACTCTGTCGAGAGCATTCCATCTCTGTCGAGAGCATTCCAACGCACTAGAAAGCATTCCCACCCTGCATAAAGGTATTCCAACTCTGTCCAAAGCATTCCCACCCTGCATAAAGGTATTCCAACTCTGTCCAAAGCAATCCCACCCTGCATAAAGGTATTCCAACTCTGTCCAAAGCATTCCAACCCTGTAGGAAGCATTCCAACTCTGTACAAAGGTATTCCAACTCTGTCGAAAGCATTCCAACCCTGTAGAAAGCATTCCAACTCTGTACAAAGGTATTCCAACTCTGTACAAAGGTATTGCAACTCTGTACAAAGGTATTCCAACTCTGTCGAAAGCATTCCGACCCTGTAGGAAGCATTCCAACCCTCCAGAAAGCATTCCAACCCGCTAGAATGCATTCCAACCCGCTAGGAAGCATTCCAACCCTCTAGAAACCATTTCAAACCTGTACAAATATATTCCAAGTCTGTCGAAAGCATTCCAACTCTGTCGAGAGCATTCCATCTCTCTAGAAAGCATTCCAACCCTGCACAAAGGTATTCCAACTCTGTCCAAAGCATTCCAACCCTGTAGGAAACATTCCAACCCTGTAGGAAGCAAGCCAACTCTGTACAAAGGTATTCCAACACTGTCGAAAGCATTCCAACCCTGTAGAAAGCATTCAAACTCTGTACAAAGGTATTTCAACTCTATCGAAAGCATTCCAAGCATGTAGAAAGCATTCCAAGCCTGTAGAAAGCATTCCAAGCCTGTAGAAAGCATTCCATCCCTGTAGAAAGCATTCCAAGCCGGTAGAAAGCATTCCAACTCTGTACAAAGGTATTCCAACTCTGTACAAAGGTATTCCAACTCTGTACAAAGGTATTCCAACTCTGTCGAAAGCATTCCAAGCCTGTAGAAAGCATTCCAACTCTGTACGTAGGTATTACAACTCTGCACAAAGGTATTCCAACTCTGTACAAAGGAATTCCAACTCTGTATAAAAGGTGTTCCAACTCTGTAGAAAGCATTCCAACCCTGTAGAAAGCATTCCAACTCTATTCGAAGGTATTCCAATTCTGTCGAAAGCATTCCAACCCTCTAGAAAGCATTCCAACCCTGTACAAATGAAATCCAACTCTGTCGAAAGCATTCCAACTCTGTCGAGAGCATTCCAACGCTCTAGAAAGCATTCCCAACCTGCATAAAGGTATTCCAACTCTGTTCAAAGCATTCCCACCCTGCATAAATGTATTCCAACACTGTCAAATGCATTCCAAGCCTGTAGAAAGCATTCCAACTCTGTACGAGGGTATTCCAACTCTGTACAAAGGTATTCCAACAATGTCGAAAGCATTCCAACCCTGTAGGAATCATTCCAACCCTCTAGAAAGCATTCCAACCCTCTAGAAAGCATTCCAACCCTATACAAATGAAATCCAACTCTGTCGAAAGCATTCCAACTCTGTCGAGAGCATTCCAACGCTCTAGAAAGCATTCAAACTCTGTACAAAGGTATTCCAACTCTGTCGAAAGCATTCCAAGCCTGTAGAAAGCATTCCAAATCTGTACAAAGGTATTCCGGCTCTGTACAAAGGTACTCCAACTCTGTACAAAGGTATTCCAACTCTGTCGAAAGCATTCCAACCCTGTAGATAGCATTCCATCTCTGTACAAAGGTATTCCAACTCTGTCGAAAGCATTCCAACCCTGTAGAAAGTATTCCAACCCTGTAGGAAGCATTCCAACTCTGAACAAGGGTATTCCACCTCTGTCGAAACCATTCCAGCCCTCTAGAAAGCATTCCAACCGTGTACATAATATTCTAACGCTGTGCAAAGGTATTCCAACTCTGTCGAAAGCATTCCAAGCCTGTATGAAGCATTCCAACTCTGTACAAAGGTATTCCAACTCTGTCGAAAGCATTCCAACCCTGTAGAAAGCATTGCAACCCTGTAGAAAGCATTCCAACCCTGTAGAAAGCATTCCAATTCTGTAGAAAGCATTGCAAACCTGTAGAAAGCATTGCAACCCTGTAGCAAGCATTCCAACCCTGTAGAAAGCATTCCAATTCTGTAGAAAGCATTCCAAACCTGTACATAACATTCTATCTCTGTACAAACGTATTCCAACTCTGTCCAAAGCATTCCAACCCTGTAGGAAGCATTCCAACCCTGTAGAAAGCATTGCAACCCTGTAGAAAGCATTCCAAGCCTGTAGGAAGCATTCCAACTCTGTACAAAGGTATTGCAACTCTGTCGAAAGCATTCCAACCCTGTAGAAAGCATTGCAACCCTGTAGAAAGCATTCCAATTCTGTAGAAAGCATTGCAAACCTGTAGAAAGCATTCCTAGCCTGTAGAACGCATTCCAACTCTGTACAAAGGTATTCCAAGCCTGTAGAAAGCATTCCAAGCCTGTAGAAAGCATTCCAACTCTGTACAAAGGTATTCCAACTCTGTACAAAGGTATTCCAACTCTGTCGAAAGCATTCCAATCCTGTAGAAAGCATTCCAAACCTGTACATAACATTCTAATTCTGTACAAAGGTATTCCAACTCTGTCGAAAGCATTCCAACCCTGTAGAAAGCATTCCAAGCCTGTAGAAAGCATTCCATCCCTGTAGAAAGCATTCCAAGCCGGTAGAAAGCATTCCAACTCTGTACAAAGGTATTCCAACTCTGTACAAAGGTATTCCAACTCTGTCGAAAGCATTCCAAGCCTGTAGAAAGCATTCCAACTCTGTACGTAGGTATTACAACTCTGCACAAAGGTATTCCAACTCTGTACAAAGGAATTCCAACTCTGTCGAAAGCATTCCAACCCTGTAGAAAGCATTGCAACCCTGTAGAAAGCATTCCAACCCTGTAGAAAGCATTCCAATTCTGTAGAAAGCATTGCAAACCTGTAGAAAGCATTGCAACCCTGTAGCAAGCATTCCAAGACTGTAGAAAGCATTCCAAGCCGGTTGAAAGCATTCCAACTCTGTACAAAGGTATTCCAACTCTGTCGAAAGCATTCCAAGCCTGTAGAAAGCATTCCAAATCTGTACAAAGGTATTCCGGCTCTGTACAAAGGTACTCCAACTCTGTACAAAGGTATTCCAACTCTGTCGAAAGCATTCCAACCCTGTAGATAGCATTCCATCTCTGTACAAAGGTATTCCAACTCTGTCGAAAGCATTCCAACCCTGTAGAAAGTATTCCAACCCTGTAGGAAGCATTCCAACTCTGAACAAGGGTATTCCACCTCTGTCGAAACCATTCCAGCCCTCTAGAAAGCATTCCAACCGTGTACATAATATTCTAACGCTGTGCAAAGGTATTCCAACTCTGTCGAAAGCATTCCAAGCCTGTATGAAGCATGCCAACTCTGTACAAAGGTATTCCAACTCTGTCGAAAGCATTCCAACCCTGTAGAAAGCATTGCAACCCTGTAGAAAGCATTCCAACCCTGTAGAAAGCATTCCAATTCTGTAGAAAGCATTGCAAACCTGTAGAAAGCATTGCAACCCTGTAGCAAGCATTCCAACCCTGTAGAAAGCATTCCAATTCTGTAGAAAGCATTCCAAACCTGTACATAACATTCTATCTCTGTACAAACGTATTCCAACTCTGTCCAAAGCATTCCAACCCTGTAGGAAGCATTCCAACCCTGTAGAAAGCATTGCAACCCTGTAGAAAGCATTCCAAGCCTGTAGGAAGCATTCCAACTCTGTACAAAGGTATTGCAACTCTGTCGAAAGCATTCCAACCCTGTAGAAAGCATTGCAACCCTGTAGAAAGCATTCCAATACTGTAGAAAGCATTGCAAACCTGTAGCAAGCATTCCTAGCCTGTAGAACGCATTCCAACTCTGTACAAAGGTATTCCAAGCCTGTAGAAAGCATTCCAAGCCTGTAGAAAGCATTCCAACTCTGTACAAAGGTATTCCAACTCTGTACAAAGGTATTCCAACTCTGTCGAAAGCATTCCAATCCTGTAGAAAGCATTCCAAACCTGTACATAACATTCTAACTCTGTACAAAGGTATTCCAACTCTGTCGAAAGCATTCCAACCCTGTAGAAAGCATTCCAACTCGGTCGAAAGCATTCCAAGCCTGTAGAAAGCATTCCAACCCTGTAGAAAGCATTCCCACCCTGTACATAACATTCTAACTATGTACAAAGGTATTCCAACTCTGTCGAAAGCATTCCAGCCCTGTAGAAAGCATTCGAACCCTGTAGAAAGCATTCCAACCCTGTAGAAAGCATTTCCACCCTGTACATAACATTCTAACTCTGTACAAATGTATTCCAACTCTGTCGAAAGCATTCCAACCCTGTAGAAAGCATTCGAACCCTGTAGAAAGCATTCCAACCCTGTAGAAAGCATTCCAACCCTGTAGAAAGCATTCCAAGCCTGTAGAAAGCATTCCAAGCCTGTAGAAAGCATTCCAAGCCTGTAGAAAGCATTCCAACTCTGTCCACAGGTATTCTAACTCTGTACAAAGGTATTCCAACTCTGTAGAAAGGTATTCCAACTCTGTCCAAAGCAATCCCACCCTGCATAAAGGTATTCCAACTCTGTCCAAAGCATTCCAACCCTGTAGGAAGCATTCCAACTCTGTACAAAGGTATTCCAACTCTGTCCAAAGCATTCCAACCCTGTCGAAAGCATTCCAACCCTGTAGAAAGCATTCAAACTCTGTACAAAGGTATTCCAACTATGTCGAAAGCATTCCAAGCATGTAGAACGCATTCCAAGCCTGTGGAAAGCATTCCAAGCCTGTAGAAAGCATTCCAAGCCTGTAGAAAGCATTCCAAGCCTGTAGAAAGCATTCCAAGCCGGTAGAAAGCATTCCAAGCCTATAGAAAGCATTCCAACTCTGTTCAAAGGTATTCCAACTCTGTACAAAGGTATTTCAACTCTGTCGAAAGCATTCCAAGCCTGTAGAAAGCATTCCAACTCTGTACGTAGGTATTCCAACTCTGTCCAAAGCATTCCAACCCTGTAGGAAGCATTCCAACCCTCTAGAAAGCATTCCAACCCTGTACAAATGAATTCCAACTCTGTCGAAAGCATTCCAACTCTGTCGAGAGCATTCCAACGCTCTAGAAAGCATTCCAACCCTGTAGAAAGCATTCCAACTCTGTACACAGGTATTCCAACTCTATACAAAGGTATTGTAACTCTGTACAAAGGTATGTCAACTCTGTCGAAAGCATTCCAACCCTGTTGGAAGCATTCCAACCCTCTAGAAAGCATTCCAACCCGCTAGAAAGCATTCCAACCCGCTAGAAAGCATTCCAACCCGCTAGAAAGCATTCCAACCCTCTAGAAAGCATTCCAAACTTGTACAAATATATTCCAACTCTGTCGAAAGCATTCCAACTCTGTCGAGAGCATTCCATCGCTGTAGAAAGCATTCCAACCCTGCACAAAGGTATTCCAACTCTGTCCAAAGCATTCCAACCCTGTAGGAAGCATTCCAACCCTCTAGAAAGCATTCCAACCCTGTACAAATGAATTCCAACTCTGTCGAAAGCATTCCAACTCTGTCGAGAGCATTCCAACGCTCTAGAAAGCATTCCAACCCTGCACAAAGGTATTCCAACTCTGTCCAAAGCATTCCAACCCTGTAGGAATCATTCCAACCCTCTAGAAAGCATTCCAACCCTCTAGAAAGCATTCCAACCCTGTACAAATGTATTTCAACTCTGTCGAAAGCATTCCAACTCTGTCGAAAGCATTGCATCGCTCTAGGGAGCATTCCAACCCTGCACAAAGGTATTCCAACTCTGTCGGAACCATTCCAACCCTCTAGAAAGCATTCCAACCGTGTACATAATATTCTAACTCTGTGCAAAGGTATTCCAACTCTGTGGAAAGCATTGCAAGCCTGTAGGAAGCACTCCATCTCTGTACAAAGGTATACAAACTCTGTTCAAAGCATTCCAACCCTGTAGAAAGCATTCCATCCCTGTAGAAAGGTATTCCAACTCTGTCCAAAGCATTCCCACCCTGCATAAATGTATTCCAACACTGACAAAAGCATTCCAAGCCTGTAGAAAGCATTCCAACTCTGTACAAGGGTATTCCAACTCTGTACAAAGGTATTCCAACTCTGTCCAAAGCATTCCAACCCTGTAGGAAGCATTCCAACCCTGTAGAAAGCATTCCAACCATGTATAAAGCATTCCAATCCTGTAGAAAGCATTCCAAACCTGTAGAAAGCATTCCAAACCTGTACATAACATTCTATCTCTGTACAAACGTATTCCAACTCTGTCCAAAGCATTCCAATACTGTAGGAAGTATTCCAACTCTGTACAAAGGTATTCCAACTCTGTCGAATGCATTCCAAGCATGTAGGAAGCACTCCATCTCTGCACAAAGGTATACCAACTCTGTTCAAAGCATTCCAACCCTGTAGAAAGCATTCCATCCCTGTAGAAAGCATTCCAATCCTGTAGAAGGCATTCCAAATCTGTACAAAGGTATTCCGGCTCCGTACAAAGATATTCCAACTCTGTACAAAGGTATTCCAACTCTGTCGAAAGCATTCCAACCCTGTAGAAAGCATTCCAAACCTGTACATAACATTCTATCTCTGTACAAAGGTATTCCAACTCTGTCGAAAGCATTCCAACCCTGTAGAAAGTATACCAACCCTGCATAAAGGTATTCCAATCCTGTCGAAAGCATTCCAACCGAGTACATAACATTCTAACTCTGCGCAAAGGTATTCCAACTCTGTCGAAAGCATTCCAACTCTTTCGAAAGCATTCCAACCCTGTAGAAGGCATTCCAACTCTGTACAAATGTATTCCAACTCTATCGAAAGCATTCAAACCCTGTAGAAAGCATTCCAACTCTGTACCAAGATATTCCAACTCTGTCGAAAGCATTCCAACACTGTAGAAAGCAATCCCACTCGGTCGAAAGCATTCCAAGCCTGTAGAAAGCATTCCAAGCATGTAGAAAGCATTCCAAGCATGTAGAAAGCATTCCACGCCTGTAGAAAGCATTCCAAGCCTGTAGAAAGCATTCAAACTCTGTACAAAGTTATTCCAACTCTGTCGAAAGCATTCCAAGCCTGTAGAAAGCATTCCAAGCCTGTAGAAAGCATTCCAACTCTGTACAAAGGTATTCCAACTCTGTACAAATGTATTCCAACTCTGGAGAAGGCATTCCACATCTGTACAAAGGTATTCCAACTCTGTACAAAGGTATACCAACTCTGTACAAAGGTATTCCAACTCTGTACAAAGGTATTCCAACTCTGTCGAAAGCATTCCAACCCTGTAGATAGCATTCCATCTCTGTACAAAGGTATTCCAACTCTGTCGAAAGCATTCCAACCCTGTAGAAAGCATTCCAACCCTATAGAAAGCATTCCAACCCTGTACATAACATTCTAACTCTGTACAAATGTATTCCCACTCTGTCGAAAGCATTCCAACCCTGTAGAAAGCATTCCAACCCTGTAGAAAGCATTCCGACCATGTAGAAAGCATTCCAATCCTGTAGAAAGCATACCAATCCTGTAGAAAGCATTCCAAACCTGTAGAAAGCATTCCAAGCCTGTACATAACATTCTATCTCTGTACAAAGGTATTCCAACTCTGTCCAAAGCATTCCAATCCTGTAGGAAGCATTCCATCTCTGTACAAAGGTATTCCAACTCTGTCGAAAGTATTCCAAGCATGTAGAAAGCATTCCAAGCCTGTAGAAAGCATTCCAATCCTGTAGAAAGCATTCCACGCCTGTAGAAAACATTCCAAGCCTGTAGAAAGCATTCCAACTCTGTACAAATGTATTCCAACTCTGTACAAAGGTATTCCAACTCTGTACAAAGGTATTCCAACTCTGTCCAAAGCATTCCAATCCTGTAGGATGCATTCCAACTCGGTACAAAGGTAGTCCAACTCTGTCGAAGGCATTCCAAGCCTGTAGAAAGCATTCCAACTCTGTACGTATGAATTCCAACTCTGTACAAAGGTATTCCAACTCTGTACAAAGGAATTCCAACTCTGTACAAAGGTATTCCAACTCTGTAGAAAGCATTCCAAACCTGTAGAAAGCATTCCAAGCCTGTACATAACATTCTATCTCTGTACAAAGGTATTCCAACTCTGTCCAAAGCATTCCAATCCTGTAGGAAGCATTCCATCTCTGTACAAAGGTATTCCAACTCTGTCGAAAGTATTCCAAGCATGTAGAAAGCATTCCAAGCCTGTAGAAAGCATTCCAATCCTGTAGAAAGCATTCCACGCCTGTAGAAAACATTCCAAGCCTGTAGAAAGCATTCCAACTCTGTACAAATGTATTCCAACTCTGTACAAAGGTATTCCAACTCTGTACAAAGGTATTCCAACTCTGTACAAAGGTATTCCAACTCTGTCCAAAGCATTCCAATCCTGTAGGATGCATTCCAACTCGGTACAAAGGTAGTCCAACTCTGTCGAAGGCATTCCAAGCCTGTAGAAAGCATTCCAACTCTGTACGTATGAATTCCAACTCTGTACAAAGGTATTCCAACTCTGTACAAAGGAATTCCAACTCTGTACAAAGGTATTCCAACTCTGTAGAAAGAATTCCAACCCTGTACATTATAACGTTATACATTATAAGGTTATAGTATATAACGTTATTCGTTATAACGTAATGCTACATAACGTTACACGTTATAAGGTAATAGTATATAACGTATAACGTTGTAAGGTAATAGTATATAACGTTATACGTTATAAGGTAATAGTATGTAACGTTATACGTTATAACGCAGTGCTACATAACGCTATACGCTATAACGTAATGCTACATAACGTTATACGTTATAAGGTAATAGTATATAACGTTATACGTTATAACGTAATGCTACATAACGTTATACGTTATAAGGTAATAGTATATAACGTTATACGTTATAACGTAATGCTACATAACGTTATACGTTATAAGGTAATACTATATAACGTTATACGTTATAACGTACTGCTACATAACGTTATACGTTATAAGGCAATAGTATATAACGTTATACGTTATAACGTAGTGCTACATAACGCTTTACGTTATAACGTAATGCTACATAACGTTATACGTTATAAGGTAATAGTATATAACGTTAGAAGTTATAACGTAGTGCTACATAACGCTATACGTTATAACGTAATACTACATAACGTTATACGTTGTAGGGAAATAGTATATAACGTTATACGTTATAAGGTAATGCTACATAACGTTATACGTTATAAGGTAATAGTATATAACGTTATACGTTATAAGGTAATAGTATATAACGTTATACGTTATAAGGTAATAGTATATAACGTTATACGTTATAAGGTAATAGTATATAACGTTAGACGTTGTAAGGTAATAGTATATAACGTTATACGTTATAAGGTAATAGTATATAACGTTATACGTTATAAGGTAATAGTATATAACGTTATACGTTATAAGGTAATAGTATATAACGTTATACGTTATAACGTAATGCTACATAACGTTATACGTTATAAGGTAATAGTATATAACGTTAGACGTTGTAAGGTAATAGTATATAACGTTATACGTTATAAGGTAATAGTATATAACGTTATACGTTATGAGGTAATGCTACATAACGTTATACGTTAGAAGGTACTAGTATATAACGTTATACGTTATAACGTATTGCTACATAACGTTATACGTTATAACGTAATAGTATACAACGTTATACGTTATAACGTAATGCTACATAACGTTATACGTTATAAGGTAATAGTATATAACGTTATACGTTATAACGTAATGCTCCATAACGTTATACGTTATAAGGTAATAGTATATAACGTATAACGTTATAAGGTAATAAAATATAACGTTATACGTTATAAGGTAATAGTATATAACGTTATACGTAATATCGTAGTGCTACATAACGCTATACGTTATAACGTAATGCTACAAATCGTTATACGTTATAAGGTGATAGTATATAACGTTAGAAGTTATAACGTAGTGCTACATAACGCTATACGCTATAACGTAATGCTACATAATGTTATATGTTGTAAGGAAATAGTATATAACGTTGTACGTTATAAGGTAATAGTATATAGCGTTATACGTTTTCAGGTAATAGTGTATAACGTTATACGTTATAAGGTAATGCTACATAACGTTATACGTTAGAAGGTACTAGTATATAACGTTATACGTTATAACGTAACGTTACATAACTTTATACGTTTTAAGGTAATAGTATATAACGTTATACGTTATAAGGTAATAGTATATAACGTTATACGTTATAAGGTAATAGTATATAACGTTATACGTTATGAGGTAATGCTACATAACGTTATACGTTAGAAGGTGCTAGTATATAACGTTATACGTTATAACGTATTGCTACATAACGTTATACGTTATAACGTAATAGTATACAACGTTATACATTATAACGTAATGCTACATAACGTTATACGTTATAAGGTAATAGTATATAACGTTATACGTTATAACGTAATGCTACATAACGTTATACGTTATAAGGTAATAGTATATAACGTTAGACGTTATAAGGTAATAGTATATAACGTTATACGTTATAAGGTAATAGTATATAACGTTATACGTTATGAGGTAATGCTACATAACGTTATACGTTAGAAGGTACTAGTATATAACGTTATACGTTATAACGTATTGCTACATAACGTTATACGTTATAACGTAATAGTATACAACGTTATACATTATAACGTAATGCTACATAACGTTATACGTTATAAGGTAATAGTATATAACGTTATACGTTATAACGTAATGCTCCATAACGTTATACGTTATAAGGTAATAGTATATAACGTATAACGTTATAAGGTAATAAAATATAACGTTATACGTTTCAAGGTAATAGTATATAACGTTACACGTTATAAGGTAATAGTATATAACGTTATACGTTAGAACGTAATGCTACATAACGTTATACGTTATAAGGTAATAGTACATAACGTTATACGTTATAAGGTAATAGTATATAACGTATAACGTTATAAGGTAATAGTATATAACGTTATACGTTATAACGTAATGCCACATAACGTTATACGTTATAAGGTAATAGTATATAACGTTATACGTAATATCGTAGTGCTACATAACGCTATACGTTATAACGTAATGCTACATATCGTTATACGTTATAAGGTAATAGTATATAACGTTAGAAGTTATAACGTAGTGCTACATAACGCTATACGCTATAACGTAATGCTACATAATGTTATATGTTGTAAGGAAATAGTATATAACGTTATACGTTATAAGGTAATAGTATATAGCGTTATACGTTATCAGGTAATAGTGTATAACGTTATACGTTATAAGGTAATGCTACATAACGTTATACGTTAGAAGGTACTAGTATATAACGTTATACGTTATAACGTAACGTTACATAACTTTATACGTTTTAAGGTAATAGTATATAACGTTATACGTTATAAGGTAATGGTATATAACGTTATACGTTATAACGTAATGCTACATAACGTTATACGTTATAACGTAATAGTATACAACGTTATACGTTATAACGTAATGCTACATAACGTTATACGTTATAAGGTAATAGTATATAACGTTATACGTTATAACGTAATGCTACATAACGTTATACGTTATAAGGTAATAGTATATAACGTATAACGTTATAAGGTAACTGTATTTAACATATAACGATATAAGGTAATAATATATAACGTTATACGTTATAACGTAATGCTACATAACGTTATACGATATATGGTAGTAGTATATAACGTTATACGTTCTAACGTAATGCTACATAACGTTATACGTTATATGGTAGTAGTATACAACGTTATACGTTATAACGTAATGCTACAGAACGTTATACGTTATATGGTAGTAGTATACAACGTTATGCGTTATAACGTAATGCTACATAACGTTATTTGTTATAAGGTAATAGTGTACAACGTTATACGTTATAACGTAGTGCTACATAAAGTTATACGTTATAAGGAAATAGTATATAACATTATACGTTTTAAGGCAATAGCATATGACGTTTTACGTTATAAGGTAATAGTATATAATGTATAGCGTTATAAGGCAACAATATATAACGTATACCGTTATAAGGTAATAGCATATAACGTTATACATTATAAGGTAATGCTACATAACGTTATACGTTATAAGGTAATAGTATATAACGTCATACGTTATGACGTAATCCTACATAACGTTATACGTTATAAGGTAATAGTATATAACGTTATACGTTATAACGTAATGCTACATAACGTTATACGTTATAAGGTAATAGTATATAACGTATAACGTTATAAGGTAATAATATATAACGTTATACGTTAGAAGGTAATAGTATATAACGTTATACGTTATAAGGTAATAGTATATAACGTTATACGTTATAGCGTGATGCTACATAACGTTATACGTTATAAGGTAATAGTATATAACGTTATACGTAATATCGTAGTGCTACATAACACTATACGTTATAACGTAATGCTACATAACGTTATACGTTATAACGTAATAGTATACAACGTTATACGTTATAACGTAATGCTACATAACGTTATACGTTATAAGGTAATAGTATATAACGTTATACGTTATAACGTAATGCTACATAACGTTATACGTTATAAGGTAATAGTATATAACGTATAACGTTATAAGGTAACTGTATTTAACGTATAACGATATAAGGTAATAATATATAACGTTATACGTTATAACGTAATGCTACATAACGTTATACGTTATATGGTAGTAGTATATAGCGTTATACGTTATAACGTAATGCTACATAACGTTGTACGTTATATGGTAGTAGTTTACAACGTTATACGTTATAACGTAATGCTACAGAACGTTATACGTTATAAGGTAATAGTATATAACGTATCACGTTATAAGGTAACTGTATTTAACGTATAACGATATAAGGTAATTATATATAACGTTATACGTTATAACGTAATGCTATATAACGTTATACGTTATATGGTAGTAGTATACAACGTTATACGTTATAACGTAATGCTACATAACGTTATACGTTATAAGGTAATAGTGTACAACGTTATACGTTATAACGTAGTGCTACATAAAGTTATACGTTATAAGGAAATAGTATATAACATTATACGTTTTAAGGCAATAGCATATAACGTTTTACGTTATAAGGTAATAGTATATAATGTATAGCGTTATAAGGCAACAATATATAACGTATACCGTTATAAGGTAATAGCATATAACGTTATACATTATAAGGTAATGCTACATAACGTTATACGTTATAAGGTAATAGTATGTAACGTCATACGTTATAACGTAATCCTACATAACGTTATACGTTATAAGGTAATAGTATATAACGTCATACGTTATAAGGTATTAGTATATAACGTTATACGTTATAAGATAATGCTACATAACGTTATACGTTATGAGGTAATAGTATATAACGTTATACGTTATAACGTAATGCTACATAACGTTATACGTTATAAGGTAATAGTATATAACGTTATACGTAATAACGTGGTGCTTCATAACGTTATACGTTATAACGTAACAGTATATATCGTTATACGTTACAAGGTAATAGTATATAACGTTATACGTAATAACGTGGTGCTTCATAACGTTATACGTTATAACGAAATAGTATACAACGTTGTACGTTATAACGTAGTGCTACATAACGTTATACGTTATAAGGTAATAGTATATATCGTTATACGTAATAACGTAGTGCTACATAACGTTACACGTAATAACGTAGTGCTACATAACGTTATACGTTATAACGTAATAGTATACAACATTGTACTTTATAACGTAGTGCTACATAACGTTATACGTTATAACGTAATAGTATAAAACATTATACGTTATAAGGTAATAGCATACAACGTTATACGTTATAACGTAATGCTACGTAACGTTATACGTTATATGGTAATAGTATACAGCGTTATACGTTATAAGGTAATAGTATATAACGATATACCTCATATCGTAATAGTATATAACGTATAACGATATAAGGTAATGCTACAGAACGTTATACGATATAAGGTAATGCTACATAACGTTATACGATATAAGGTAATAGTATATAACGTTATGCGTTATAACGTAATAGTATATAACATTATACGTTATAAGGTAATAGTATATAACGTATAACGTTATAAGGTAACAGTATATAACGTATAACGATATAAGGTAATGCTTCATAACGTTATACGTTATAACGTAATAGTATACAACGTTATACGTTATAACGTAATAGTATAAAACATTATACGTTATAAGGTAATAGCATACAACGTTATAAGTTATAACGTAATGCTACGTAACGTTATACGTTATATGGTAATAGTATACACCGTTATACGTTATAAGGTAATAGTATATAACGATATACCTCATATCGTAATAGTATATAACGTATAACGATATAAGGTAATGCTACAGAACGTTATACGATATAAGGTAATGCTACATAACGTTATACGATATAAGGTAATAGTATATAACGTTATGCGGTATAACGTAATAGTATATAACATTATACGTTATAAGGTAATAGTATATAACGTATAACGTTATAAGGTAACAGTATATAACGTATAACGTTATAAGGTAACAGTATATAACGTATAACGATATAAGGTAATGCTACATAACGCTATACGTTATAAGGTAATACTATATAACGTTATACGTTATAACGTAATGCTACATAACGTTATACGTTATAACGCAATGCTACATAAAGATACACGTTATAAGGAAATAGTATATGACGTTATACGTTATAATGTAATGCGACATAACGATATACGTTATAAGATAATAGTATATAACTTTATACGTTATAACGTAGTGCTACATAACGTTATACGTTATAACGTAATGCTACATAACGTTAAACGTTATAAGGTAATAGTATATAACGTTATACGTAATAACGTAGTGCTACATAACGTTATACGTTATAAGGTAATAGTATATATCGTTATACGTTATAAGGTAATAGTATATAACGTTATACGTTATAAGGTAATAGTATATAACGTTATACGTAATAACGTAGTGCTACATAACGTTATACGTTATAACGTAGTGCTATTCCAACTCTGTACAAAGATATTCCAACTCTGTCGAAAGCATTCCAACCCTGTAGAAAGCATTCCAAACCTGTACATAACATTCTATCTCTGTACAAAGGTATTCCAACTCTGTCGAAAGCATTCCAACCCTGTAGAAAGTATTCCAACCCTGCATAAAGGTATTCCAATCCTGTCGAAAGCATTCCAACCGAGTACATAACATTCTAACTCTGCGCAAAAGTATTCCAACTCTGTCGAAAGCATTCCAACTCTTTCGAAAGCATTCCAACCCTGTAGAAGGCATTCCAACTCTGTACAAATGTATTCCAACTCTATCGAAAGCGTTCAAACCCTGTAGAAAGCATTCCAACTCTGTACCAAGATATTCCAACTCTGTCGAAAGCATTCCAACACTGTAGAAAGCAATCCCACTCGGTCGAAAGCATTCCAAGCCTGTAGAAAGCATTCCAAGCATGTAGAAAGCATTCCAAGCATGTAGAAAGCATTCCACGCCTGTAGAAAGCATTCCAAGCCTGTAGAAAGCATTCCAACTCTGTACAAAGGTATTCCAACTCTGTCGAAAGCATTCCAACCCAGTAGAAAGCCTTCCATCTCTGTACGAAGGTATTCGAACTCTGTCGAAAGCATTCCAACCCTGTAGGAATCATTCCAACCCTCTAGAAAGCATTCCAACCCTCTGGAAAGCATTCCAACCCTGTACAAATGTATTCCAACTCTGTCGAAAGCATTCCAACTCTGTCGAAAGCATTCCATCGCTCTTGAAAGCATTCCAACCCTGCATAAAGGTATTCCAACTCTGTCCAAAGCATTCGCACCCTGCATAAAGGTATTCCAACTCTGTCCAAAGCATTCCAACACTGTAGGAAGCATTCGAACTCTGTACAAAGGTATTCCAACTCTGTACAAAGGTATTCCAACTCTGTACAAAGGTATTCCAACTCTGTCGAAAGCATTCCAACCCTGTAGGAAGCATTCCAACCCTCTAGAAAGCATTCCAACCCTCTAGAAAGCATTCCAAATCTGTACAAATGTATTCCAACTCTGTCGAAAGCATTCCAACTCTGTCGAGAGCATTCCATCGCTCTAGAAAGCATTCCAACCCTGCACAAAGGTATTCCTACTCTGTCCAAAGCATTCCAACCCTGTAGGAAGCATTCCAACTCTGTACGAAGGTATTCCAACTCTGTCGAAAGCATTCCAACCCTGTAGAAAGCATTCCAACCCTGTAGAAAGCATTCCAACCCTGTAGAAAGCATTCCAACCCTGTAGAAAGCATTCCAACCCTGTAGAAAGCATTCCTACCCTGTACATAACATTCTAACTCTGTACAAAGGTATTCCAACTCTGTCGAAAGCATTCGAACTCTGTACAAAGGTATTCCAACTCTGTACAAAGGTATTCCAACTCTGTACAAAGGTATTCCAACTCTGTCGAAAGCATTCCAACTCTGTCGAAAGCATTCTAACCCTGTCGAAAGCATTCCAACCCTGTAGAAAGCATTCCAACTCGGTCGAAAGCATTCCAAGCCTGTAGCAAGCAGTCCAAGCATGTAGAAAGCATTCCAAGCATGTAGAAAGCATTCCAAGCATGTACAAAGCATTCCAAGCCTGTAGAAAGCATTTCAAGCCTGTAGAAAGCATTCCAATCATGTAGAAAGCATTCCAATCATGTGGGAAGCATTCCAACTCTGTACAAAGGTATTCCCACTCTGTCGAAAGCATTCCAATCCTGTAGGAAGCATTCCAACTCTGTACACAGGTATTCCCACTCTGTCGAAAGCATTCCAACCCTATAGAAAGCATTCCAACCCTGTAGAAAGCATTCCAACTCTGTCGAAAGCATTCCAACCCTGTAGGATGCATTCCAACACTGTAGAAAGCATTCCACCTCTGTCGAAAGCATTCCAAGCCTGTAGAAAGCATTCCAACTCTGTCGAAAGCATACCAACCCTGTAGAAATCATTCCAACTCGGTCGAAAGCATTCCAAGCCAGTAGAAAGCATTCCAAGCATGTAGAAAGCATTCCAAGCATGTAGAAAGCATTGCAAGCATGTAGAAAGCATTCCAAGCATGTAGAAAGCATTCCAAGCCTGTAGAAAGCATTCCAAGCCTGTAGAAAGCATTCCCAGTCTGTAGAAAGCATTCCAACTCTGTACAAAGGTATTCCAACTCTGTACAAAGGAATTCCAACTCTGTACAAAGGTATTCCAACTCTGTAGAAAGAATTCCAACCCTGTACATTATAACGTTATACATTATAAGGTAATAGTATATAACGTTATACGTTATAACGTAATGCTACATAACGTTACACGTTATAAGGTAATAGTATATAACGTATAACGTTGTAAGGTAATAGTATATAACGTTATACGTTATAAGGTAATAGTATGTAACGTTATACGTTATAACGCAGTGCTACATAACGCTATACGTTATAACGTAATGCTACATAACGTTATACGTTATAAGGTAATAGTATATAACGTTATACGTTATAACGTAATGCTACATAACGTTATACGTTATAAGGTAATACTATATAACGTTATACGTTATAACGTACTGCTACATAACGTTATACGTTATAAGGCAATAGTATATAACGTTATACGTTATAACGTAGTGCTACATAACGCTCTACGTTATAACGTAATGCTACATAACGTTATACGTTATAAGGTAATAGTATATAACGTTATACCTTATAACGTAATGCTACATAACGTTATACGTTATAAGGTAATACTATATAACGTTATACGTTATAACGTACTGCTACATAACGTTATACGTTATAAGGCAATAGTATATAACGTTATACGTTATAACGTAGTGCTACATAACGCTCTACGTTATAACGTAATGCTACATAACGTTATACGTTATAACGTAATGCTACATAAAGTTATACGTTATAAGGTAATAGTATGTAACGTTATACGTTATAACATAATGCTACATAACGCTATACGTTATAACGTAATGCTACATAATGTTATACGTAATAAGGTAATAGTATATAACGTTATACGTTATAACGTAATGCTACATAACGTTATACGTCATAAGGTAATAGTATATAACGTTATACGTTATAACGTAATGCTACATAACGTTATACGTTATATGGTAATAGTATATAACGTTATAGGTAATAAGCTAATAGTATGTAACGTTAGAACGTAATAGTATACAACGTTATACGTTATAACGTAATGCTACTTAACGTTATACGTTATAATGTAATAGTTTATAACGTTATACGTAATATCGTAGAGCTACAGAACGTTATACGTTGTAACGTAATAGTATATAACGTTATACGTTATAAGGTAATAGTATATAACGTATAACGTTGTAAGGTAATAGTATATAACGTTATACGTTATAAGGTAATAGTATATAACGTTATACGTTATAACGTAATAGTACATAACGTTATACGTTATAACGTATTGCTACATAACGTTATACGTTATAACGTTATGCTACATAACGTTATACGTTATAAGGTAACAGTATGTAACGTTATACGTTATAACGTAATGCTACATAACGCTATACGTTATAACGTAATGCTACATAACGTTATACGTTATAACGTTATGCTACATAACGTTATACGTTATAAGGTAACAGTATGTAACGTTATACGTTATAACGTAATGCTACATAACGCTATACGTTATAACGTAATGCTACATAACGTTATACGTTATAACGTAATGCTACATAACGTTATACGTTATAACGTAATGCTACATAACGTTATACGTTATAAGGTAATAGTATGTAACGTATTAAGTTATAACGTAATGCTACATAATGCTATACGTTATAACGTAATGCTACATAACGTTATACGTAATAAGGTAATAGTATATAACGTTATACGTTATAACGTAATACTACATAACGTTATTCGTTATAAGGTAATAGTATATAACGTTACACGTTATAACGTAATGCTACATAACGTTATACGTTATATGGTAATGGTATACAACGTTATAGGTAATAAGCTAATAGTATGTAACGTTATAACGTAATGCTACATAACGTTATACGTTATAAGGTAATAGTATATAACGTTATACGTTATAACGTAGTGCTACATAACGCTATACGTTATAACGTAATGCTACATAACGTTATACGTTGTAAGGAAATAGTATATAACGTTATACGTTATAAGGTAATGCTACATAACGTTATACGTTAGAAGGTACTAGTATATAACTTTATACGTTATAACGTAATGCTACATAACGTTATACGTTATAAGGTAATAGTATATAACGTATAACGTTATAAGGTAATAAAATATAACGTTATACGTTATAAGGTAATAGTATATAACGTTACACGTTATAAGGTAATAGTATATAACGTTATACGTTATAACGTAATGCTACATAATGTTATACGTTATATGGCAATAGTATATAACGTTATACGTTATAACGTAGTGCTACATAACGCTATACGTTATAACGTAGTGCTACATAATGCTATACGAAATAACGTAATGCTACATAACGTTATACGTTATAAGGTAATAGCATATAACGTTATACGTTATAACGTAATGCTACATAACGTTATACGTTATAAAGTAATAGTATGTAACGTTATACGTTATAAGGTAATAGTATATAACGTTATACGTTATAACGTAGTGCTAGATAACGCTATACGTTATAACGTAATAGTATATAACGTTATACGTTATAAGGTAGTAGTATATAACGTATAACGTTATAAGGAAATAGTATATAACGTTATACGTTATAAGGTAATAGTATATAACGTTATACGTTATAAGGTAATAGTATATAACGTATAACCTTATAAGGTAACAGTATTTAACGTATAACGATATAAGGTAATAGTATATAACGTTATGCGTTATAACGTAATGGTACATAACGTTATACGTTATAAGGTAATAGTATATAACGTTATACGTTATATGGTAATGCTACATAACGTTATACGTTATAAGGTAATAGTATATAACGATATACCTCATATCGTAATAGTATATAACGTATAACGATATAAGGTAATGCTACAGAACGTTATACGATATAAGGTAATGCTACATAACGTTATACGTTATAAGGTAATAGTATATAACGTTATACGTTATAAGGTAATAGTATATAACGTTATACGTTATAACGTAATACTACATAACGTTATACGTTATAAGGTAATAGTATATAACGTTATACGTTATAACGTAATGCTACATAACGTTATACGTTATATGGCAATAGTATATAACGTTATACGTTATAACGTAGTGCTACATAACGCTATACGTTATAACGTAGTGCTACATAATGCTATACGTTATAACGTAATGCTACATAACGTTATACGTTTTAAGGTAATAGCATATAACGTTATACGTTATAACGTAATGCTACATAACGTTATACGTTATAAGGTAATAGTATATAACGTTATACGTTATAACGTAATGCTACATAACGTTATACGTAATAAGGTAATAGTATATAACGTTATACGTTATAACGTAATGCTACATAATGTTATACGTTATATGGCAATAGTATATAACGTTATACGTTATAACGTAATGCTACATAACGTTATACGTTATAAGGTAATAGTATATAACGTTAGAAGTTATAACGTAGTGCTACATAACGCTATACGTTATAACGTAATGCTACATAACGTTATACGTTGTAAGGAAATAGTATATAACGTTATACGTTATAAGGTAATGCTACATAACGTTATACGTTAGAAGGTAGTAGTATATAACTTTATACGTTATAACGTAATGCTACATAACGTTATACGTTATAAGGTAATAGTATATAACGTATAACGTTATAAGGTAATAAAATATAACGTTATACGTTATGAGGTAATAGTATATAACGTTACACGTTATAAGGTAATAGTATATAACGTTATACGTTATAACGTAATGCTACATAACGTTATACGTTATATGGCAATAGTATATAACGTTATACGTTATAACGTAGTGCTACATAACGCTATACGTTATAACGTAGTGCTACATAATGCTATACGTTATAACGTAATGCTACATAACGTTATACGTTATAAGGTAATAGCATATAACGTTATACGTTATAACGTAATGCTACATAACGTTACACGTTATAAGGTAATAGTATATAACGTTATACGTTATAACGTAATAGTATATAACATTATACGTTATAAGGTAATAGTATATAACGTATAACGTTATAAGGTAACAGTATATAACGTATAACGATATAAGGTAATGCTACATAACGCTATACGTTATAAGGTAATACTATATAACGTTATACGTTATAACGTAATGCTACATAACGTTATACGTTATAACGTAATGCTACATAACGTTATACGTTATAACGTAATGCTACATAACGTTACACGTTATAAGGAAATAGTATATGACGTTATACGTTATAACGTAATGCGACATAACGATATACGTTATAAGATAATAGTATATAACGTCATACGTTATAACGTAATACCACATAACGTTATACGTTATAAGGTAATAGTATATAACGTTATACGTTATAACGTAATGCTACATAACGTTATACGTTATATGGCAATAGTATATAACGTTATACGTTATAACGTAGTGCTACATAACGCTATACGTTATAACGTAGTGCTACATAATGCTATACGTTATAACGTAATGCTACATAACGTTATACGTTATAAGGTAATAGCATATAACGTTATACGTTATAACGTAATGCTACATAACGTTATACGTTATAAGGTAATAGTATATAACGTTATACGTTATAACGTAATGCTACATAACGTTATACGTAATAAGGTAATAGTATATAACGTTATACGTTATAACGTAATGCTACATAATGTTATACGTTATATGGCAATAGTATATAACGTTATACGTTATAACGTAGTGCTACATAACGCTATACGTTATAACGTAGTGCTACATAATGCTATACGTTATAACGTAATGCTACATAACGTATAACGTTATAAGGTAACAGTATATAACGTATAACGATATAAGGTAATGCTACATAACGCTATACGTTATCAGGTAATACTATATAACGTTATACGTTATAACGTAATGCTACATAACGTTATACGTTATAACGTAATGCTACATAACGTTATACGTTATAACGTAATGCTACATAACGTTACACGTTATAAGGAAATAGTATATGACGTTATACGTTATAACGTAATGCGACATAACGATATACGTTATAAGATAATAGTATATAACGTTATACGTTATAACGTAATACCACATAACGTTATACCTTATAAGGTAATAGTATATAACGTTATACGTTATAACGTAATGCTACATAACGTTATACGTTATATGGCAATAGTATATAACGTTATACGTTATAACGTAGTGCTACATAACGCTATACGTTATAACGTAGTGCTACATAATGCTATACGTTATAACGTAATGCTACATAACGTTATACGTTATAAGGTAATAGCATATAACGTTATACGTTATAACGTAATGCTACATAACGTTATACGTTATAAGGTAATAGTATATAACGTTATACGTTATAACGTAATGCTACATAACGTTATACGTAATAAGGTAATAGTATATAACGTTATACGTTATAACGTAATGCTGCATAATGTTATACGTTATATGGCAATAGTATATAACGTTATACGTTATAACGTAATGCTACATAACGTTATACGTTATAAGGTAATAGTATATAACGTTAGAAGTTATAACGTAGTGCTACATAACGCTATACGTTATAACGTAATGCTACATAACGTTATACGTTGTATGGAAATAGTATATAACGTTATACGTTATAAGGTAATGCTACATAACGTTATACGTTAGAAGGTAGTAGTATATAACTTTATACGTTATAACGTAATGCTACATAACGTTATACGTTATAAGGTAATAGTATATAACGTATAACGTTATAAGGTAATAAAATATAACGTTATACGTTATGAGGTAATAGTATATAACGTTACACGTTATAAGGTAATAGTATATAACGTTATACGTTATAACGTAATGCTACATAACGTTATACGTTATATGGCAATAGTATATAACGTTATACGTTATAACGTAGTGCTACATAACGCTATACGTTATAACGTAGTGCTACATAATGCTATACGTTATAACGTAATGCTACATAACGTTATACGTTATAAGGTAATAGCATATAACGTTATACGTTATAACGTAATGCTACATAACGTTACACGTTATAAGGTAATAGTATATAACGTTATACGTTATAACGTAATAGTATATAACATTATACGTTATAAGGTAATAGTATATAACGCATAACGTTATAAGGTAACAGTATATAACGTATAACGATATAAGGTAATGCGACATAACGCTATACGTTATAAGGTAATACTATATAACGTTATACGTTATAACGTAATGCTACATAACGTTATACGTTATAACGTAATGCTACATAACGTTATACGTTATAACGTAATGCTACATAACGTTACACGTTATAAGGAAATAGTATATGACGTTATACGTTATAACGTAATGCGACATAACGATATACGTTATAAGATAATAGTATATAACGTTATACGTTATAACGTAGTGCTACATAACGTTATACGTTATAACGTAGTGCTATTCCAACTCTGTACAAAGATATTCCAACTCTGTTGAAAGCATTCCAACCCTGTAGAAAGTATTCCAACCCTGCATAAAGGTATTCCAATCCTGTAGAAAGCATTCCAAACCTGTACATAACATTCAATCTCTGTACAAAGGTATTCAAACTCTGTCGAAAGCATTCCAACCCTGTAGGAAGCATTCCAACTCGGTCGAAAGCATGCCAAGCCTGTAGAAACCGTTCCAGCCCTGTAGGAAGCATTCCTACCCTGTAGAAAGAATTCCAACCCTGTAGGAAGCATTCCTACCCTGTAGAAAGAATTCCAACCCTGTAGGTAGCATTCCAACTCTGTACAAAGGTATTCCACCTGTGTCGAAACCATTCCAACCCTCTAGAAATAATTCCAACCCTGTACATAATATTCTAATCCTGTACGTATGTATTTAAACTCTGTCGAAAGCATTCCAACCCAGTACATAACATTCTAACTCTGCGCAAAGGTATTCCAACTCTGTCGAAAGCATTCCAACTCTTTCGAAAGCATTCCAACCCTGTAGAAGCATTCCAACTCTGTACAAATGTATTCCATCTCTATCGAAAGCATTCCAACCCTGTAGAAAGCATTCCAACTCTGTACCAAGATATTCCAACTCTGTCGAAAGCATTCCAACACTGTAGAAAACAATCCCACTCGGTCGAATGCATTCCAAGCCTGTAGAAAGCATTCCAAGCATGTAGAAAGCATTCCAAGCATGTAGAAAGCATTCCACGCCTGTAGAAAGCATTCCAAGCCTGTAGAAAGCATTCCAACTCTGTACAAAGGTATTCCAACTCTGTATAAAGGTATTCCAACTCTGTACAAAGGAATTCCAACTCTGTCAAAAGCATTCCAACACAGTAGAAAGCATTCCATCTCTGTACGAAGGTATTCGAACTCTGTCGAAAGCATTCCAACCCTGTAGGAAGCATTCCAACCCTGTAGGAAGCATTCCAACCCTCTAGAAAGCATTCCAACCCTCTAGAAAGCATTCCAACCCTCTAGAAAGCATTCCAAATCTGTACAAATGTATTCCAACTCTGTCGAAAGCATTCCAACTCTGTCGAGAGCATTCCATCGCTCTAGAAAGCATTCCAACCAAGCACAAAGGAACGCCAACTCTGTCCAAAGCATTCCAACCCTGTAGGAAGCATTCCAACTCTGTACGAAGGTATTCCAACTCTGTCGAAAGCATTCCAACCCTGTAGAAAGCATTCCAACCCTGTAGAAAGCATTCCAACCCTGTAGAAAGCATTCCAACCCTGTAGAAAGCATTCCCACCCTGTACATAACATTCTAACTCTGTACAAAGGTATTCCAACTCTGTCGAAAGCATTCCAACCCTGTAGAAAGCATTCCAACCATGTAGAAAGCATTCCAACCCTGTAGAAAGCATTCCATCTCTGTACGAAGGTATTGGAACTCTGTCGAAAGCATTCCAACTCTGTACAAATGTATTCCAACTCTGTCGAAAGCATTCCAACCCTGTAGAAAGCATTCCAACTCTGTACCAAGATATTCCAACTCTGTCGAAAGCATTCCAACACTGTAGAAAGCATTCCAACTCGGTCGAAAGCATTCCAAGCCTGTAGAAAGCATTCCAAGCATGTAGTAAGCATTCCAAGCATGTAGAAAGCATTCCAAGCATGTAGAAAGCATTCCAAGCCTGTAGAAAGCATTCCAATCATGTAGAAAGCATTCCAATCATGTAGAAAGCATTCCAAACCTGTACATAACATTCTATCTCTGTACAAAGGTATTCCAACTCTGTCCAAAGCATTCCAATCCTGTAGGAAGCATTCCAACTCTGTACAAAGGTATTCCCACTCTGTCGAAAGCATTCCAACCCTGTAGAAAGCATTCCAACCCTGTAGAAAGCATTCCAACTCTGTCGAAAGCATTCCAACCCTGTAGGAAGCATTCCAACCCTGTAGAAAGCATTCCAACCCTGTCGAAAGCATTCCAAGCCTGTAGAAAGCATTCGAACTCTGTCGAAAGCATTCCAACCCTGTCGAAAGCATTCCAACCCTGTAGAAAGCATTCCAACTCGGTCGAAAGCATTCCAAGCCTGTAGAAAGCAGTCCAAGCATGTAGAAAGCATTCCAAGCATGTAGAAAGCATTCCAAGCATGTACAAAGCATTCCAAGCCTGTAGAAAGCATTCCAAGCCTGTAGAAAGCATTCCAATCATGTAGAAAGCATTCCAATCATGTAGAAAGCATTCCAAACCTGTACATAACATTCTATCTCTGTACAAAAGTATTCCAACTCTGTCCAAAGCATTCCAATCCTGTAGGAAGCATTCCAACTCTGTACAAAGGTATTCCCACTCTGTCGAAAGCATTCCAACCCTGTAGAAAGCATTCCAACCCTGTAGAAAGCATTCCAACCCTGTAGAAAGCATTCCAACCTTGTAGAAAGCATTCCAACCCTGTAGAAAGCATTCCAACCATATAGAAAGCATTCCAATCCTGTAGAAAGCATTCCAAACCTGTACGTAACATTATATCGCTGTACAAAGGTATTCCAACTCTGTACAAAGGTATTCCAACTCTGTACAAAGGTATTCCAACTCTGTCGAAAGCATTCCAACCCTGTAGAAAGCATTCCCACCCTGTACATAACATTCTAACTCTGTACAAAGGTATTCCAACTCTGTCGAAAGCATTCCAACCCTGTAGAAAGCATTCCAAACCTGTAGAAAGCATTCCAACCCTGTAGAAAGCATTCCAACCCTGTAGAAAGCATTCCAACCCTGTAGAAAGCATTCCAACCATGTAGAAAGCATTCCAATCCTGTAGAAAGCATTCCAAACCTGTACGTAACATTATATCGCTGTACAAAGGTATTCCAACTCTGTACAAAGGTATTCCAACTCTGTCCAAGGCATTCCAACCCTGTAGGAAGCATTCCAACCCTCTAGAAAGCCTTCCAACCCTCTAGAAAGCATTCCAAATCTGTACAAATGTTTTCCAAATCTGTCGAAAGCATTCCAACCCTGTAGAAAGCATTTCAACCCTGTAGAAAGCATTCCAACCCTGTAGAAAGCATTCCAACCCTGTAGAATGCATTCCAACCCTGTAGAAAGCATTCCAACCCTGTAGAAAGCATTCCCACCCTGTACATAACATTCTAACTCTGTACAAAGGTATTCCAACTCTGTATAAAGGTATTCCAACTCTGTCGAAAGCATTCCAACCCTGTAGGAAGCATTCCAACGCTCTAGAAAGCATTGCAACCCTCTAGAAAGCATTCCAAATCTGTACAAATGTATTCCAACTCTGTCGAAAGCATTCCAACTCTGTCGAGAGCATTCCATCGCTCTAGAAAGCATTCCAACCCTGCAAAAAGGTATTCCAACTCTGTCCAAAGCATTCCAACCCTGTAGGAAGCATTCCAACTCTGTGCAAAGGTATTCCAACTCTGTCGAAAGCATTCCAACTCTGTCGAAAGCATTCCAACCCTGTAGGAATCATTCCAACCCTCTAGAAAGCATTCCAACCCTGTACAAATGTATTCCAACTCTGTCGAAAGCATTCCAACTCTGTCGAAAGCATTCCATCGCTCTAGAAAGCATTCCAACCCTGCATAAAGGTATTCCAACTCTGTCCAAAACATTCCAACACTGTAGGAAGCATTCGAAATCTGTACAAAGGTATTCCAACTCTGTACAAAGGTATTCCAACTCTGTACAAAGGTATTCCAACTCTGTCGAAAGCATTCCAACCCTGTAGGAAGCATTCCAACCCTCTGGAAAGCATTCCAAGCCCCTAGAAAGCATTCCAAATCTGTACAAATGTATTCCAACTCTGTCGAAAGCATTCCAACTCTGTCGAGAGCATTCCATCGCTCTAGAAAGCATTCCAACCCTGCACAAAGGTATGCCAACTCTGTCCAAAGCATTCCAACCCTGTAGGAAGCATTCCAACTCTGTACGAAGGTATTCCAACTCTGTCGAAAGCATTCCAACCCTGTAGAAAGCATTCCAACCCTGTAGAAAGCATTCCAACCCTGTAGAAAGCATTCCCACCCTGTACATAACATTCTAACTCTGTACAAAGGTATTCCAACTCTGTCGAAAGCATTCCAACCCTGTACAAAGCATTCCAACCCTGTACAAAGCATTCCAACCCTGTAGAAAGCATTCCAACCCTGTAGAAAGCATTCCAACCCTGTAGAAAGCATTCCACCCCTGTAGAAAGCATTCCAACCATGTAGAAAGCATTCCAATCCTGTAGAAAGCATTCCAAACCTGTACGTAACATTATATCGCTGTACAAAGGTATTCCAACTCTGTACAAAGGTATTCCAACTCTGTACAAAGGTATTCCAACTCTGTCGAAAGCATTCCAACCCTGTAGGAAGCATTCCAACCCTCTAGAAAGCCTTCCAACCCTCTAGAAAGCATTCCAAATCTGTACAAATGTATTCCAACTCTGTCGAAAGCATTCCAACCCTGTAGAAAGCATTCCAACTCTGTACCAAGATATTCCAACTCTGTCGAAAGCATTCCAACACTGCAGAAAGCATTCCAACTCGGTCGAAAGCATTCCAAGCCTGTAGAAAGCATTCCAAGCATGTAGAAAGCATTCCAAGCATGTAGAAAGCATTCCAAGCATGTAGAAAGCATTCCAAGCCTGTAGAAAGCATTCCAATCATGTAGAAAGCATTCCAATCATGTAGAAAGCATTCCAAACCTGTACATAACATTCTATCTCTGTACAAAGGTATTCCAACTCTGTCCAAAGCATTCCAATCCTGTAGGAAGCATTCCAACTCTGTACAAAGGTATTCCCACTCTGTCGAAAGCATTCCAACCCTGTAGAAAGCATTCCAACCCTGTAGAAAGCATTCCAACTCTGTCGAAAGCATTCCAACCCTGTAGGAAGCATTCCAACCCTGTAGAAAGCATTCCAACCCTGTCGAAAGCATTCCAAGCCTGTAGAAAGCATTCCAACTCTGTCGAAAGCATTCCAACCCTGTCGAAAGCATTCCAACCCTGTAGAAAGCATTCCAACTCGGTCGAAAGCATTCCAAGCCTGTAGAAAGCAGTCCAAGCATGTAGAAAGCATTCCAAGCATGTAGAAAGCATTCCAAGCATGTACAAAGCATTCCAAGCCTGTAGAAAGCATTCCAAGCCTGTAGAAAGCATTCCAATCATGTAGAAAGCATTCCAATCATGTAGAAAGCATTCCAAACCTGTACATAACATTCTATCTCTGTACAAAAGTATTCCAACTCTGTCCAAAGCATTCCAATCCTGTAGGAAGCATTCCAACTCTGTACAAAGGTATTCCCACTGTCGAAAGCATTCCAACCCTGTAGAAAGCATTCCAACCCTGTAGAAAGCATTCCAACACTGTAGAAAGCATTCCAACCTTGTAGAAAGCATTCCAACCCTGTAGAAAGCATTCCAACCATGTAGAAAGCATTCCAACCCTGTAGAAAGCATTCCAAACCTGTAGAAAGCATTCCAACTCTGTCGAAAGCATTCCCACCCTGTAGGAAGCATTCCAACCCTGTAGAAAGCATTCCAACTCTGTCGAAAGCATTCCAAGCCTGTAGAAAGCATTCCAACTCTGTCGAAAGCATTCCAACCCTGTCGAAAGCATTCCAACCCTGTAGAAAGCATTCCAACTCGGTCGAAAGCATTCCAAGCCTGTAGAAAGCAGTCCAAGCATGTAGAAAGCATTCCAAGCATGTAGAAAGCATTCCAAGCATGTACAAAGCATTCCAAGCCTGTAGAAAGCATTCCAAGCCTGTAGAAAGCATTCCAATCATGTAGAAAGCATTCCAATCATGTAGAAAGCATTCCGAACCTGTACATAACATTCTATCTCTGTACAAAAGTATTCCAACTCTGTCCAAAGCATTCCAAGCCTGTAGAAAGCATTCCAACTCTGTCGAAAGCATTCCAACCCTGTCGAAAGCATTCCAACCCTGTAGAAAGCATTCCAACTCGGTCGAAAGCAATCCAAGCCTGTAGAAAGCAGTCCAAGCATGTAGAAAGCATTCCAAGCATGTAGAAAGCATTCCAAGCATGTACAAAGCATTCCAAGCCTGTAGAAAGCATTCCAAGCCTGTAGAAAGCATTCCAATCATGTAGAAAGCATTCCAATCATGTAGAAAGCATTCCAAACCTGTACATAACATTCTATCTCTGTACAAAAGTATTCCAACTCTGTCCAAAGCATTCCAATCCTGTAGGAAGCATTCCAACTCTGTACAAAGGTATTCCCACTCTGTCGAAAGCATTCCAACCCTGTAGAAAGCATTCCAACCCTGTAGAAAGCATTCCAACCCTGTAGAAAGCATTCCAACCTTGTAGAAAGCATTCCAACCCTGTAGAAAGCATTCCAACCATATAGAAAGCATTCCAATCCTGTAGAAAGCATTCCAAACCTGTACGTAACATTATATCGCTGTACAAAGGTATTCCAACTCTGTACAAAGGTATTCCAACTCTGTACAAAGGTATTCCAACTCTGTCGAAAGCATTCCAACCCTGTAGAAAGCATTCCCACCCTGTACATAACATTCTAACTCTGTACAAAGGTATTCCAACTCTGTCGAAAGCATTCCAACCCTGTAGAAAGCATTCCAAACCTGTAGAAAGCATTCCAACCCTGTAGAAAGCATTCCAACCCTGTAGAAAGCATTCCAACCCTGTAGAAAGCATTCCAACCATGTAGAAAGCATTCCAATCCTGTAGAAAGCATTCCAAACCTGTACGTAACATTATATCGCTGTACAAAGGTATTCCAACTCTGTACAAAGGTATTCCAACTCTGTCCAAGGCATTCCAACCCTGTAGGAAGCATTCCAACCCTCTAGAAAGCCTTCCAACCCTCTAGAAAGCATTCCAAATCTGTACAAATGTATTCCAAATCTGTCGAAAGCATTCCAACCCTGTAGAAAGCATTTCAACCCTGTAGAAAGCATTCCAACCCTGTAGAAAGCATTCCAACCCTGTAGAATGCATTCCAACCCTGTAGAAAGCATTCCAACCCTGTAGAAAGCATTCCCACCCTGTACATAACATTCTAACTCTGTA
The DNA here is from genome assembly GCF_041682495.2 of Bombus fervidus. Lineage (NCBI taxonomy): Eukaryota > Metazoa > Arthropoda > Insecta > Hymenoptera > Apidae > Bombus > Bombus fervidus. The sequence goes on along the minus strand of NC_091523.1, from coordinate 456,303 downwards.
CAAAGGTATTCCAACTCTGTATAAAGGTATTCCAACTCTGTCGAAAGCATTCCAACCCTGTAGGAAGCATTCCAACGCTCTAGAAAGCATTGCAACCCTCTAGAAAGCATTCCAAATCTGTACAAATGTATTCCAACTCTGTCGAAAGCATTCCAACTCTGTCGAGAGCATTCCATCGCTCTAGAAAGCATTCCAACCCTGCACAAAGGTATTCCAACTCTGTCCAAAGCATTCCAACCCTGTAGGAAGCATTCCAACTCTGTGCAAAGGTATTCCAACTCTGTCGAAAGCATTCCAACCCTGTAGAAAGCATTCCAACCCTGTAGAAAGCATTCCAACCCTGTAGAAAGCATTCCAACCATGTAGAAAGCATTCCAATCCTGTAGAAAGCATTCCAAACCTGTACATAACATTCTATCGCTGTACAAAGGTATTCCAACTCTGTACAAAGGTATTCCAACTCTGTACAAATGTATTCCAACTCTGTCGAATGCATTCCAACTCTGTCCAAAGCATTCCAACCCTGTAGGAAGCATTCCAACTCTGTGCAAAGGTATTCCAACTCTGTCGAAAGCATTCCAACCCTGTAGAAAGCATTCCAACCCTGTAGAAAGCATTCCAACCCTGTAGAAAGCATTCCAACCCTGTAGAAAGCATTCCAACCATGTAGAAAGCATTCCAATCCTGTAGAAAGCATTCCAAACCTGTACATAAAATTCTATCGCTGTACAAAGGTATTCCAACTCTGTACAAAGGTATTCCAACTCTGTACAAATGTATTCCAACTCTGTCGAAAGCATTCCAAGCCTGTAGAAAGCATTCCAACTCTGTCGAAAGCATTCCAACCCTGTCGAAAGCATTCCAACCCTGTAGAAAGCATTCCAACTCGGTCGAAAGCATTCCAAGCCTGTAGAAAGCAGTCCAAGCATGTAGAAAGCATTCCAAGCATGTAGAAAGCATTCCAAGCATGTACAAAGCATTCCAAGCCTGTAGAAAGCATTCCAAGCCTGTAGAAAGCATTCCAATCATGTAGAAAGCATTCCAATCATGTAGAAAGCATTCCAATCATGTAGAAAGCATTCCGAACCTGTACATAACATTCTATCTCTGTACAAAAGTATTCCAACTCTGTCCAAAGCATTCCAAGCCTGTAGAAAGCATTCCAACTCTGTCGAAAGCATTCCAACCCTGTCGAAAGCATTCCAACCCTGTAGAAAGCATTCCAACTCGGTCGAAAGCATTCCAAGCCTGTAGAAAGCAGTCCAAGCATGTAGAAAGCATTCCAAGCATGTAGAAAGCATTCCAAGCATGTACAAAGCATTCCAAGCCTGTAGAAAGCATTCCAAGCCTGTAGAAAGCATTCCAATCATGTAGAAAGCATTCCAATCATGTAGAAAGCATTCCAAACCTGTACATAACATTCTATCTCTGTACAAAAGTATTCCAACTCTGTCCAAAGCATTCCAATCCTGTAGGAAGCATTCCAACTCTGTACAAAGGTATTCCCACTCTGTCGAAAGCATTCCAACCCTGTAGAAAGCATTCCAACCCTGTAGAAAGCATTCCAACCCTGTAGAAAGCATTCCAACCTTGTAGAAAGCATTCCAACCCTGTAGAAAGCATTCCAACCATATAGAAAGCATTCCAATCCTGTAGAAAGCATTCCAAACCTGTACGTAACATTATATCGCTGTACAAAGGTATTCCAACTCTGTACAAAGGTATTCCAACTCTGTACAAAGGTATTCCAACTCTGTCGAAAGCATTCCAACCCTGTAGAAAGCATTCCCACCCTGTACATAACATTCTAACTCTGTACAAAGGTATTCCAACTCTGTCGAAAGCATTCCAACCCTGTAGAAAGCATTCCAAACCTGTAGAAAGCATTCCAACCCTGTAGAAAGCATTCCAACCCTGTAGAAAGCATTCCAACCCTGTAGAAAGCATTCCAACCATGTAGAAAGCATTCCAATCCTGTAGAAAGCATTCCAAACCTGTACGTAACATTATATCGCTGTACAAAGGTATTCCAACTCTGTACAAAGGTATTCCAACTCTGTCCAAGGCATTCCAACCCTGTAGGAAGCATTCCAACCCTCTAGAAAGCCTTCCAACCCTCTAGAAAGCATTCCAAATCTGTACAAATGTATTCCAAATCTGTCGAAAGCATTCCAACCCTGTAGAAAGCATTTCAACCCTGTAGAAAGCATTCCAACCCTGTAGAAAGCATTCCAACCCTGTAGAATGCATTCCAACCCTGTAGAAAGCATTCCAACCCTGTAGAAAGCATTCCCACCCTGTACATAACATTCTAACTCTGTACAAAGGTATTCCAACTCTGTATAAAGGTATTCCAACTCTGTCGAAAGCATTCCAACCCTGTAGGAAGCATTCCAACGCTCTAGAAAGCATTGCAACCCTCTAGAAAGCATTCCAAATCTGTACAAATGTATTCCAACTCTGTCGAAAGCATTCCAACTCTGTCGAGAGCATTCCATCGCTCTAGAAAGCATTCCAACCCTGCACAAAGGTATTCCAACTCTGTCCAAAGCATTCCAACCCTGTAGGAAGCATTCCAACTCTGTGCAAAGGTATTCCAACTCTGTCGAAAGCATTCCAACCCTGTAGAAAGCATTCCAACCCTGTAGAAAGCATTCCAACCCTGTAGAAAGCATTCCAACCATGTAGAAAGCATTCCAATCCTGTAGAAAGCATTCCAAACCTGTACATAACATTCTATCGCTGTACAAAGGTATTCCAACTCTGTACAAAGGTATTCCAACTCTGTACAAATGTATTCCAACTCTGTCGAATGCATTCCAACTCTGTCGAGAGCATTCCATCGCTCTAGAAAGCATTCCAACCCTGCACAAAGGTATTCCAACTCTGTCCAAAGCATTCCAACCCTGTAGGAAGCATTCCAACTCTGTACAAATGTATTCCAACTCTGTCGAAAGCATTCCAACTCTGTCGAGAGCATTCCATCGCTCTAGAAAGCATTCCAACCCTGCACAAAGGTATTCCAACTCTGTCCAAAGCATTCCAACCCTGTAGGAAGCATTCCAACACTGTACGGAGGTATTCCAACTGTGTCGAAAGCATTCCAACCCTGTAGAAAGCATTCCAACCCTGTAGAAAGCATTCCAACCCTGTAGAAAGCATTCCAACCCTGTTGAAAGCATTCCAACCCTGTAGAAAGCATTCCCACCCTGTACATAACATTCTAACTCTGTACAAAGGTATTCCAACTCTGTACAAAGGTATTCCAACTCTGTCGAAAGCATTCCAACTCTGTCGAAAGCATGCCCACCCTGTAGAAAGCATTCCAAGCCTGTAGAAAGCATTCCAACTCTGCACAAAGGTATTCCAACCCTGTCCAAAGCATTCCAACCCTGTAGGAAGCATTCCAACCCTGTAGAAAGCATTCCAACCCTGTAGAAAGCATTCCAACCCTGTTGCAAGCATTCCAACCCTGTAGAAAGCATTCCCACCCTGTACATAACATTCTAACTCTGTACAAAGGTATTCCAACTCTGTGCAAAGGTATTCCAACTCTGTCGAAAGCATTCCAACTCTGTCGAAAGCATTCCAACTCTGTCGAGAGCATTCCATCGCTCTAGAAAGCATTCCAACCCTGCACAAAGGTATTCCAACCCTGTCCGAAGCATTCCAACACTGTAGGAAGCATTCCAACTCTGTACGAAGGTATTCCAACCCTGTAGAAAGCATTCCAACCCTGTAGAAAGCATTCCCACCCTGTACATAACTTTCTAACTCTGTACAAAGGTATTCCAACTCTGTCGAAAGCATTCCAACCCTGTAGAAAGCATTCCAAGCCTGTCGAAAGCATTCCAACCCTGTAGAAAGCATTCCAACCCTGTAGAAAGCATTCCCACCCTGTAGAAAGCATTCCAAGCCTGTAGAAAGCATTCCAACTCTGTACAAAGGTATCCCAACTCTGTCGAAAGCATTCCAACCATCTAGAATGCATTGAAACCCTGTAGAAAGCATTCCACCTCTGTACGAAGGCATTCAAACCCTGTCGAAAGCATTCCAACCATGTAGAAAGCATTCCAATCCTGTAGAAAGCATTCCAACCATGTAGAAAGCATTCCAATCCTGTAGAAAGCATTCCAAACCTGTACGTAACATTATATCGCTGTACAAAGGTATTCCAACTCTGTACAAAGGTATTCCAACTCTGTCCAAAGCATTCCAACCCTGTAGGAAGCATTCCAACCCTCTAGAAAGCCTTCCAACCCTCTAGAAAGCATTCCAAATCTGTACAAATGTATTCCAACTCTGTCGAAAGCATTCCAACCCTGTAGAAAGCATTTCAACCCTGTAGAAAGCATTCCAGCCCTGTAGAAAGCATTCCAACCCTGTAGAAAGCATTCCAACCCTGTAGAAAGCATTCCCACCCTGTACATAACATTCTAACTCTGTACAAAGGTATTCCAACTCTGTATAAAGGTATTCCAACTCTGTCGAAAGCATTCCAACCCTGTAGGAAGCATTCCAACGCTCTAGAAAGCATTGCAACCCTCTAGAAAGCATTCCAAATCTGTACAAATGTATTCCAACTCTGTCGAAAGCATTCCAACTCTGTCGAGAGCATTCCATCGCTCTAGAAAGCATTCCAACCCTGCACAAAGGTATTCCAACTCTGTCCAAAGCATTCCAACCCTGTAGGAAGCATTCCAACTCTGTTGCAAAGGTATTCCAACTCTGTCGAAAGCATTCCAACCCTGTAGAAAGCATTCCAACCCTGTAGAAAGCATTCCAACCCTGTAGAAAGAATTCCAACCATGTAGAAAGCATTCCAATCCTGTAGAAAGCATTCCAAACCTGTACATAACATTCTATCGCTGTACAAAGGTATTCCAACTCTGTACAAAGGTATTCCAACTCTGTACAAATGTATTCCAACTCTGTCGAAAGCATTCCAACTCTGTCGAGAGCATTCCATCGCTCTAGAAAGCATTCCAACCCTGCACAAAGGTATTCCAACTCTGTCCAAAGCATTCCAACCCTGTAGGAAGCATTCCAACTCTGTACAAATGTATTCCAACTCTGTCGAAAGCATTCCAACTCTGTCGAGAGCATTCCATCGCTCTAGAAAGCATTCCAACCATGCACAAAGGTATTCCAACTCTGTCCAAAGCATTCCAACCCTGTAGGAAGCATTCCAACTCTGTACGAAGGTATTCCAACTGTGTCGAAAGCATTCCAACCCTGTAGAAAGCATTCCAACCCTGTAGAAAGCATTCCAACCCTGTAGAAAGCATTCCAACCCTGTAGAAAGCATTCCAACCCTGTTGAAAGCATTCCAAGCCTGTAAAAAGCATTCCCACCCTGTACATAACATTCTAACTCTGTACAAAGGTATTCCAACTCTGTACAAAGGTATTCCAAATCTGTCGAAAGCATTCCAACTCTGTCGAAAGCATTCCAACTCTGTCGAGAGCATTCCATCGCTCTAGAAAGCATTCCAACCCTGCACAAAGGTATTCCAACCCTGTCCAAAGCATTCCCACCCTGCAGATAACATTCTAACTCTGTACAAAGGTATTCCAACTCTGTATAAAGGTATTCCAACTCTGTCGAAAGCATTCCAACCCTGTAGGAAGCATTCCAACGCTCTAGAAAGCATTTCAACCCTCTAGAAAGCATTGCAACCCTCTAGAAAGCATTCCAAATCTGTACAAATGTATTCCAACTCTGTCGAAAGCATTCAAACTCTGTCGAGAGCATTCCAACCCTCTAGAAAGCATTCCAACCCTGTACAAATGTATTCCAACTCTGTCGAAAGCATTCCAACTCTGTCGAAAGCATTCCATCGCTCTAGAAAGCATTCCAACCCTGCATAAAGGTATTCCAACTCTGTCCAAAGCATTCCAACACTGTAGGAAGCATTCGAACTCTGTACAAAGGTATTCCAACTCTGTACAAAGGTATTCCAACTCTGTACAAAGGTATTCCAACTCTGTACAAAGGTATTCCAACTCTGTCGAAAACATGCCAACCCTGTAGGAAGCATTGCAACCCTCTAGAAAGCATTCCAACCCTCTAGAAAGCATTCCAAATCTGTACAAATGTATTCCAACTCTGTCGAAAGCATTCCAACTCTGTCGAGAGCATTCCATCGCTCTAGAAAGCATTCCAACCCTGCACAAAGGTATGCCAACTCTGTCCAAAGCATTCCAACCCTGTAGGAAGCATTCCAACTCTGTACGAAGGTATTCCAACTCTGTCGAAAGCAGTCCAACCCTGTAGAAAGCATTCCAACCCTGTAGAAAGCATTCCAACCCTGTAGAAAGCATTCCCACCCTGTACATAACATTCTAACTCTGTACAAAGGTATTCCAACTCTGTCGAAAGCATTCCAACCCTGTAGAAAGCATTCCAACCCTGTAGAAAGCATTCCAACCCTGTAGAAAGCATTCCAACCCTGTAGAAAGCATTCCACCCCTGTAGAAAGCATTCCAACCATGTAGAAAGCATTCCAATCCTGTAGAAAGCATTCCAAACCTGTACGTAACATTATATCGCTGTACAAAGGTATTCCAACTCTGTACAAAGGTATTCCAACTCTGTACAAAGGTATTCCAACTCTGTCGAAAGCATTCCAACCCTGTAGGAAGCATTCCAACCCTCTAGAAAGCCTTCCAACCCTCTAGAAAGCATTCCAAATCTGTACAAATGTATTCCAACTCTGTCGAAAGCATTCCAACTCTGTCGAGAGCATTCCATCGCTCTAGAAAGCATTCCAACCCTGCACAAAGGTATTCCAACTCTGTCCAAAGCATTCCAACCCTGTAGGAAGCATTCCAACTCTGTACGAAGGTATTCCAACTCTGTCGAAAGCATTCCAACCCTGTAGAAAGCATTCCAACCCTGTAGAAAGCATTCCAACCCTGTAGAAAGCATTCCCACTCTGTACATAACATTCTAACTCTGTACGAAGGTATTCCAACTCTGTCGAAAGCATTCCAACCCTGTAGAAAGCATTCCAACCCTGTAGAAAGCATTCCAACCCTGTAGAAAGCATTCCCACCCTGTACATAACATTCTAACTCTGTACGAAGGTATTCCAACTCTGTCGAAAGCATTCCAACACTGTAGAAAGCATTCCAACTCGGTCGAAAGCATTCCAACTCGGTCGAAAGCATTCCAAGCCTGTAGAAAGCATTCCAAGCATGTAGAAAGCATTCCAAGCATGTAGAAAGCATTCCAAGCATGTAGAAAGCATTCCAAGCCTGTAGAAAGCATTCCAATCATATAGAAAGCATTCCAATCATGTAGAAAGCATTCCAAACCTGTACAAAACATTCTATCTCTGTACAAAGGTATTGCAACTCTGTCCAAAGCATTCCAACTCTGTACAAATGTATTCCAACTCTGTCGAAAGCATTCCAACCCTGTAGAAAGCATTCCAACTCTGTACCAAGATATTCCAACTCTGTCGAAAGCATTCCAACACTGTAGAAAGCATTCCAACTCGGTCGAAAGCATTCCAAGCCTGTAGCAAGCATTCCAAGCATGTAGAAAGCATTCCAAGCATGTAGAAAGCATTCCAAGCATGTAGAAAGCATTCCAAGCATGTAGAAAGCATTCCAACTCTGTACAAAGGTATTCCAACTCAGTCGTAAGCATTCCAACCATCTAGAAAGCATTGAAACCCTGTAGAAAGCATTCCACCTCTGTACGAAGGTATTCCAACTCTGTCGAAAGCATTCCAAGCCTGTAGAAAGCAGTCCAAACCTGTACATGACATTCTATCTCTGTACAAAGGTATTCCAACTCTGTCGAAAGCATTCCAATCCTGTAGAAAGCATTCCAAACCTCTACATAACATTCTAACTCTGTACAAAGGTATTCCAACTCTGTCCAAAGCATTCCAATACTGTAGGAAGCATTCCAACTCTGTACAAAGGTATTCCAACTCTGTCGAAAGCATTCCAATCCTGTAGAAAGCATTCCAAACCTCTACATAACATTCTAACTCTGTACAAAGGTATTCCAACTCTGTCCAAAGCATTCCAATACTGTAGGAAGCATTCCAACTCTGTACAAAGGTATTCCAACTCTGTCGAAAGCATTCCAACCCTGTAGAAAGCATTCCAACTCTGTGCAAAGGTATTCCAACTCTGTCGAATGCATCCCAACACTATAGTAAGCATTCAAACTCTGTACAAAGGTATTCCAACTCTGTCGAAAGCATTCCAAGCATGTAGAAAGCATTCCAAGCCTGTAGAAAGCATTCCAAGCCTGTAGAAAGCATTCCAAGCCTGTAGAAAGTATTCCAAGCCTGTAGAAAGCATTCCAAGCCTGTAGAAAGCATTCCAACTCTGTACAAAGGTATTCCAACTCTGTCGAAAGCATTCCAACCATCTAGAAAGCATTGAAACCCTGTAGAAAGCATTCCACCTCTGTACGAAGGTATTCCAACTCTGTCGAAAGCATTCCAAGCCTGTAGAAAGCAGTCCAAACCTGTACATAACATTCTATCTCTGTACAAAGGTATTCCAACTCTGTCGAAAGCATTCCAATCCTGTAGAAAGCATTCCAAACCTCTACATAACATTCTAACTCTGTACAAAGGTATTCCAACTCTGTCCAAAGCATTCCAATACTGTAGGAAGCATTCCAACTCTGTACAAAGGTATTCCAACTCTGTCGAAAGCATTCCAACCCTGTAGAAAGCATTCCAACTCGGTCGAAAGCATTCCAAGCCTGTAGAAAGCATTCCAAGCATGTAGAAAGCATTCCAACTCTGTACAAAGGTATTCCAACTCAGTCGAAAGCATTCCAACCAACTAGAAAGCATTGAAACCCTGTAGAAAGCATTCCAACTATGTACGAAGGTATTCCAACTCTGTCGAAAGCATTCCAAGCCTGTAGAAAGCATTCCAAACCTGTACATAACGTTCTATCTCTGTACAAAGGTATTCCAACTCTGTCGAAAGCATTCCAAATCCTGTAGAAAGCATTCCAAACCTCTACATAACATTCTAACTCTGCACAAAGGTATTCCAACTCTGTCCAAAGCATTCCAATACTGTAGGAAGCATTCCAACTCTGTACAAAGGTATTCCAACTCTGTCGAATGCATTCCAACACTATAGAAAGCATTCAAACTCTGTACAAAGGTATTCCAACTCTGTCGAAAGCATTACAAGCATGTAGAAAGCATTCCAAGCCTGTAGAAAGCATTCCAAGCCTGTAGAAAGCATTCCAAGCCTGTAGAAAGCATTCCAAGCCTGTAGAAAGCATTCCAACTCTGTAAAAAAGGTATTCCAACTCAGTCGAAAGCATTCCAACCATCTAGAAAGCATTCCAACTCTGTACAAAGGTATTCCACCTCTGTACGAAGGTATTCCAACTCTGTCGAAAGCATTCCAAGCCTGTAGAAAGCATTCCAAACCTGTACATAACATTCTATCTCTGTACAAAGGTATTCCAACTCGGTCGAAAGAATTCCAAGCCTGTAGAAAGCATTCCAAGCATGTAGAAAGCATTCCAACTCTGTACAAAGGTATTCCAACTCAGTCGAAAGCATTCCAACCCTGTAGATAGCATTCCATCTCTGTACAAAGGTATTCCAACTCTGTCGAATGCATTCCAACCCTGTAGAAAGTACTCCAACCCTGTAGGAAGCATTCCAACTCTGTACAAAGGTATTCCACCTCTGTCGAAACCATTCCAACCCTCTAGAAAGCATTCCAACCGTGTACATAATATTCTAACTCTGTACAAAGGTATTCCAACTCTGTCGAAAGCATTCCAACCATCTAGAAAGCATTGAAACCCTGTAGAAAGCATTCCACCTCTGTACGAAGGTATTCCAACTCTGTCGAAAGCATTCCAACCCTCTAGAAAGCATTCCAACCCTGTAGAAAGCATTGCAACCTTGTAGAAAGCATTCCAACTCGGTACAAAGGTATTCCAACTCTGTCGAAAGCATTCCAACCCTCTAGAAAGCATTCCAACCCTCTAGAAAGCATTCCAACCCTCTAGAATGCATTCCAACCCTCTAGAAAGCATTCCAACCCTGTACAAAAGTATTCCAACTCGGTCGAAAGCATTCGAACACTGTAGAATGCATTCCAACTCTGTAGAAAACATTCCAACTCTGTAGAAAGCATTCCAAGCATGTAGAAAGCATTCCAACTCTGTACAAAGGTATTCCAACTCAGTCGAAAGCATTCCAACCATCTAGAAAGCATTGAAACCCTGTAGAAAGCATTCCACCTCTGTACGAAGGTATTCCAACTCTGTCGAAAGCATTCCAAGCCTGTAGAAAGCAGTCCAAACCTGTACATAACATTCTATCTCTGTACAAAGGTATTCCAACTCTGTCGAAAGCATTCCAATCCTGTAGAAAGCATTCCAAACCTCTACATAACATTCTAACTCTGTACAAAGGTATTCCAACTCTGTCCAAAGCATTCCAATACTGTAGGAAGCATTCCAACTCTGTACAAAGGTATTCCAACTCTGTCGAAAGCATTCCAACCCTGTAGAAAGCATTCCAACTCGGTCGAAAGCATTCCAAGCCTGTAGAAAGCATTCCAAGCATGTAGAAAGCATTCCAACTCTGTACAAAGGTATTCCAACTCTGTCCAAAGCATTCCAATACTGTAGGAAGCATTCCAACTCTGTACAAAGGTATTCCAACTCTGTCGAAAGCATTCCAATCCTGTAGAAAGCATTCCAAACCTCTACATAACATTCTAACTCTGTACAAAGGTATTCCAACTCTGTCCAAAGCATTCCAATACTGTAGGAAGCATTCCAACTCTGTACAAAGGTATTCCAACTCTGTCGAAAGCATTCCAACCCTGTAGAAAGCATTCCAACTCTGTGCAAAGGTATTCCAACTCTGTCGAATGCATTCCAACACTATAGTAAGCATTCAAACTCTGTACAAAGGTATTCCAACTCTGTCGAAAGCATTCCAAGCATGTAGAAAGCATTCCAAGCCTGTAGAAAGCATTCCAAGCCTGTAGAAAGCATTCCAAGCCTGTAGAAAGTATTCCAAGCCTGTAGAAAGCATTCCAAGCCTGTAGAAAGCATTCCAACTCTGTACAAAGGTATTCCAACTCTGTCGAAAGCATTCCAACCATCTAGAAAGCATTGAAACCCTGTAGAAAGCATTCCACCTCTGTACGAAGGTATTCCAACTCTGTCGAAAGCATTCCAAGCCTGTAGAAAGCAGTCCAAACCTGTACATAACATTCTATCTCTGTACAAAGGTATTCCAACTCTGTCGAAAGCATTCCAATCCTGTAGAAAGCATTCCAAACCTCTACATAACATTCTAACTCTGTACAAAGGTATTCCAACTCTGTCCAAAGCATTCCAATACTGTAGGAAGCATTCCAACTCTGTACAAAGGTATTCCAACTCTGTCGAAAGCATTCCAACCCTGTAGAAAGCATTCCAACTCGGTCGAAAGCATTCCAAGCCTGTAGAAAGCATTCCAAGCATGTAGAAAGCATTCCAACTCTGTACAAAGGTATTCCAACTCAGTCGAAAGCATTCCAACCATCTAGAAAGCATTGAAACCCTGTAGAAAGCATTCCAACTATGTACGAAGGTATTCCAACTCTGTCGAAAGCATTCCAAGCCTGTAGAAAGCATTCCAAACCTGTACATAACGTTCTATCTCTGTACAAAGGTATTCCAACTCTGTCGAAAGCATTCCAAATCCTGTAGAAAGCATTCCAAACCTCTACATAACATTCTAACTCTGCACAAAGGTATTCCAACTCTGTCCAAAGCATTCCAATACTGTAGGAAGCATTCCAACTCTGTACAAAGGTATTCCAACTCTGTCGAATGCATTCCAACACTATAGAAAGCATTCAAACTCTGTACAAAGGTATTCCAACTCTGTCGAAAGCATTACAAGCATGTAGAAAGCAGTCCAAACCTGTACATAACATTCTATCTCTGTACAAAGGTATTCCAACTCTGTCGAAAGCATTCCAATCCTGTAGAAAGCATTCCAAACCTCTACATAACATTCTAACTCTGTACAAAGGTATTCCAACTCTGTCCAAAGCATTCCAATACTGTAGGAAGCATTCCAACTCTGTACAAAGGTATTCCAACTCTGTCGAAAGCATTCCAACCCTGTAGAAAGCATTCCAACTCGGTCGAAAGCATTCCAAGCCTGTAGAAAGCATTCCAAGCATGTAGAAAGCATTCCAACTCTGTACAAAGGTATTCCAACTCTGTCCAAAGCATTCCAATACTGTAGGAAGCATTCCAACTCTGTACAAAGGTATTCCAACTCTGTCGAAAGCATTCCAATCCTGTAGAAAGCATTCCAAACCTCTACATAACATTCTAACTCTGTACAAAGGTATTCCAACTCTGTCCAAAGCATTCCAATACTGTAGGAAGCATTCCAACTCTGTACAAAGGTATTCCAACTCTGTCGAAAGCATTCCAACCCTGTAGAAAGCATTCCAACTCTGTGCAAAGGTATTCCAACTCTGTCGAATGCATTCCAACACTATAGTAAGCATTCAAACTCTGTACAAAGGTATTCCAACTCTGTCGAAAGCATTCCAAGCATGTAGAAAGCATTCCAAGCCTGTAGAAAGCATTCCAAGCCTGTAGAAAGCATTCCAAGCCTGTAGAAAGTATTCCAAGCCTGTAGAAAGCATTCCAAGCCTGTAGAAAGCATTCCAACTCTGTACAAAGGTATTCCAACTCTGTCGAAAGCATTCCAACCATCTAGAAAGCATTGAAACCCTGTAGAAAGCATTCCACCTCTGTACGAAGGTATTCCAACTCTGTCGAAAGCATTCCAAGCCTGTAGAAAGCAGTCCAAACCTGTACATAACATTCTATCTCTGTACAAAGGTATTCCAACTCTGTCGAAAGCATTCCAATCCTGTAGAAAGCATTCCAAACCTCTACATAACATTCTAACTCTGTACAAAGGTATTCCAACTCTGTCCAAAGCATTCCAATACTGTAGGAAGCATTCCAACTCTGTACAAAGGTATTCCAACTCTGTCGAAAGCATTCCAACCCTGTAGAAAGCATTCCAACTCGGTCGAAAGCATTCCAAGCCTGTAGAAAGCATTCCAAGCATGTAGAAAGCATTCCAACTCTGTACAAAGGTATTCCAACTCAGTCGAAAGCATTCCAACCATCTAGAAAGCATTGAAACCCTGTAGAAAGCATTCCAACTATGTACGAAGGTATTCCAACTCTGTCGAAAGCATTCCAAGCCTGTAGAAAGCATTCCAAACCTGTACATAACGTTCTATCTCTGTACAAAGGTATTCCAACTCTGTCGAAAGCATTCCAAATCCTGTAGAAAGCATTCCAAACCTCTACATAACATTCTAACTCTGCACAAAGGTATTCCAACTCTGTCCAAAGCATTCCAATACTGTAGGAAGCATTCCAACTCTGTACAAAGGTATTCCAACTCTGTCGAATGCATTCCAACACTATAGAAAGCATTCAAACTCTGTACAAAGGTATTCCAACTCTGTCGAAAGCATTACAAGCATGTAGAAAGCATTCCAAGCCTGTAGAAAGCATTCCAAGCCTGTAGAAAGCATTCCAAGCCTGAAGAAAGCATTCCAAGCCTGTAGAAAGCATTCCAACTCTGTAAAAAAGGTATTCCAACTCAGTCGAAAGCATTCCAACCATCTAGAAAGCATTCCAACTCTGTACAAAGGTATTCCACCTCTGTACGAAGGTATTCCAACTCTGTCGAAAGCATTCCAAGCCTGTAGAAAGCATTCCAAACCTGTACATAACATTCTATCTCTGTACAAAGGTATTCCAACTCGGTCGAAAGAATTCCAAGCCTGTAGAAAGCATTCCAAGCATGTAGAAAGCATTCCAACTCTGTACAAAGGTATTCCAACTCAGTCGAAAGCATTCCAACCCTGTAGATAGCATTCCATCTCTGTACAAAGGTATTCCAACTCTGTCGAATGCATTCCAACCCTGTAGAAAGTACTCCAACCCTGTAGGAAGCATTCCAACTCTGTACAAAGGTATTCCACCTCTGTCGAAACCATTCCTACCCTCTAGAAAGCATTCCAACCGTGTACATAATATTCTAACTCTGTACAAAGGTATTCCAACTCTGTCGAAAGCATTCCAACCATCTAGAAAGCATTGAAACCCTGTAGAAAGCATTCCACCTCTGTACGAAGGTATTCCAACTCTGTCGAAAGCATTCCAACCCTCTAGAAAGCATTCCAACCCTGTAGAAAGCATTGCAACCTTGTAGAAAGCATTCCAACTCTGTACAAAGGTATTCCAACTCTGTCGAAAGCATTCCAACCCTCTAGAAAGCATTCCAACCCTCTAGAAAGCATTCCAACCCTCTAGAATGCATTCCAACCCTCTAGAAAGCATTCCAACCCTGTACAAAAGTATTCCAACTCGGTCGAAAGCATTCGAACACTGTAGAATGCATTCCAACTCTGTAGAAAACATTCCAACTCTGTAGAAAGCATTCCAACTCTGTAGAAAGCATTCCAACTCTGTAGAAGGTATTCCAACTCTGTATGGAGAATTCCAACTCTGTAGGACGTTTTCCAACTCTGTACAATGTTTTCCAACCCTGTCCAACGTTCTCCAACGGTGTCCAACGGAGTCCAACTGTGTCCCACGTCGTCCCACGGTGTCCCACGTCGTCCCACGGTGTCCCACGTCGTCCCACGGCGTCCCACGTCGTTCCACGTTGCAGTCCAGTTTAGATTATCCAAAATTCTCTTCGTATTTTTTCTTGATCTAAACTGGACTGTATTAGCATGGTTCTTAGCTTGGTATCGAATTATTGTACAATGTTTGTACTGATCGATATAATTGTTTTCCAAAAATTTATCATCTGATTAATCTGCGAAAAAGATTACATTGATCAGTACAAAATTGTACAATAATTCGCAATCGTACTGGTAACGTTCGATATCAAAGATACATTTGTCTAACTTGGAACGAGAGAAGGAAAATGAAACTATTGACACTGCATATACAATTTAAAGTCTGGCATAAGAGAAATACGACTCCTTGTACTAAAGTTATGAAGTTATCGAAAAGTTATATTAAGTTATATAAACATGCTATATGTTTCTCTTACAAATGGGAAAACAGGAAGAAACCTGAACAATCAGGCAATGAAAGAAAAATCATTTGGGTATATAAATGTATTTTCTGTAAATTGATAAATTTGAAACAAACATATTTACTGGATTTAGTATATGAAAGAAACAGGTATCTTTAAAACGAGAACATTTTATACATGAAAAATAAACTAGTACTAATGATCAATTATAGATCAAATTACTATTGATTAAATTTTAGCGAATATAGAGAATCATTTGTATCTGTTTAATCGAAACTAGGGTTACGTTGAAAACAAGAATTTTAAGTAATAGAATTTAAACTGAATTAAAAATTAAAAATTTCATTTAAAATAACTAAGATGAGAGAAAACCCGCTTATCAGAAAATCACTTGCTTCGTCTTTTAACTTTTAACAGTATCTGTTATTTCCTACAACAACATAGTGACTTGCAACATAATGTACCGAAAGAGATGCACATAAATAATTTTGTTCAGAATTTTTGTTACAAACGTGACGATTATCGCGAATGAACTTTTGTTTCATGCAAATTGTTACGCCACGAGGCTCAGTAGAGATCATATTTCCAACCGTCGCTCGCGGTCCTTCAGCGTCGCAGATATATCCTCTTATCTGCCCGACGAAAAACATAGATTGTATCGACGAGCGCATAATGATCACGCAGGCCGACTTCTTTGTTAAAATAACGGTCCGAAATCGACGGTTCCAGAACTCGCTGCCTGGTGACAACTATGCGCTCGTCCATACAATATATGTTTTTCGTGGGGCAGGTAAGAGGATATATCTGCGACGCTGGAGGACTGCGAGCGACGGTTGGAAATATATCTACTGAGCCTCGTGGCGTAACACAAATGAAATTCGAATATTTATAAAATTCTACATTACTGTTAAAAGATTAAAAATATCGCGGTCGAAAACATTCTAAAAGTTATGGTTCTAAGAACGAACAATCACCAGCATTAATTCCAATCGCAATGAATTAAATTTTAAAAAATATTTCAAGCCTTCATAGCAACATTAAGATATTTCATTATAATACTTTTTTACGCATGAAATCGCTCACAATTTCATACATGTAAACAATATGACATATATATACATGTAAGAAATGTATGTAATGTAATAATGTAAATATATACATGTAAATATAAATTATACATTCATAGTAAAGTTTTGTATTTTAGCAGTCATGGTAACAAAGGAATATGTCTTATAGCAGTATTTTCAGTAATAGACGTAGTAATAAGGGGTGCATTAATAAGGGACTCTGAAAAATAAACAAAGCAGTAGCCAGAAGGGCTACTAAAATTCAATCGTCTTCCACTCTATATAAACCCGATCAACGCGCCGAGAGTGGAACTGAATATTCTTGTTTCGCAACGCTAATTTACTACTAATATTTATGAAGCAAAAAATTCTCAAAATCAAACGCGAAGAGTGCTTCGTTATATCTGCAATATCAATTAATTTATCATTAAAAAAAAAAAAAAAAAAGAAAAGTCTGAAAATTCCCGAAACGAGACGCAACGCTAATAAATTTAAATCTACGCACTCGTATTTAAACAATACGCAACACTAATAGCGAGAGATCGTAGTGCAACCATTTAGGAGGTTGCTGATGAACGACCACACTTGCACAGCTCTTGCAGCTGTATCTTGTGATCCAGGAACAGTGTCCGACAAATACAGTCGGAAGGTTTGGGCATTCTGTAAACGCAACTCTACTTAACAAAACGCGATAATTCGTTGTCGCAACGCTAAAGGGAAAAATAAGTAGAACTCGCGATGGAACAACATCGCAACGCTAACTCTCAAAGTGAATTTAATGAAAATTATTATTTACTATATGAAAAAGCTACTTTAAATATTCTGGTATTGCTACTTGCAATACTATAAAATTAATTAAACACTTTTATAATCTAATTTTAAACAATGCAAAACAGGAAAAATTCTAAAAATTGCAAAAGGCAATCGCGATATCGCAATTCGCAACTCTAAAGCAAACGCGATTATCATTTTATCGCAACTCTAATACAACCCGTAATTAATTTATCGCAACACTAATAAGAAAAATCACGAGTGGAGGGCTGGCATATCGCAATGCAACCATTTAGGAGGTTGCCGATGAACAATCACACTTGCACAGCTCTTCCAGCTGTATCGTGTGAGCCAGAAACAGTGTCCGACAAATGCAGTCGGAGGGTTTGGGCATTTTATAAACGCAACTCTACTTAAGAAAACGCGATCATTCATTATCGCAACGCTAACAGGAAAAATTAGTAGAACTCGCGATGGAACAATATCGCAACGCTAACTCTTAAAGTGAATTTAATGAAAATTATTCTTTACTATATGAAAAAGCTACTTCAAATAATCTGATGCTGAAACTTGCAATACTATAAAATTAATTGAAAACTAACATTTTTATAATCTAATTTTAAACAACAGAAAAGAGGATAAATTCTGATACGTATAGTTCTATAAGAAATTCTAAAAATTCATAATAAAATTTGCAAAAGACGATTCACTACTCTAAAGCAAACGCGATTATCATTTTATCGCAACTCTAATTCAAACCGTAATCATTTTCTCGCCACACTAATGCAAAGCCGCGATATTATTTCGCAACTCTAATACAATCCGTGATTAATTCGTCGCAACACTAATACGAAAAATCGCGATTGGCCCAATGGGACGATGGACCGATATATACATCGGCCAAAAACTACTACTACTATTACTACAAACACTAAAAGCGAGCATAGTGACAAAGTAGTAACGATAATGACTTCCCATGCTCTGGACGACCCAGAGGATGGGTAGCCATTGGTAGTTGCCCTCTTGAGTGACAGTTTGTCGGGCCTCTTCGGCATACAGCCTCTTCTTTCTTCGAGCGCAATGCCCGCTGAAACTTAAATCTAAGCTCGAGACTTCTAAATCGCAAACAAAAAAAAAAAAAACTTATAAAGGTGAAATAAAAATATAAACCGCGGAAGCTGATGGAAGTGCGCATGGACTGGCCAACGATCACAGCTGTGATCGTTGTCCACTCGCATGTGCGTGCTCGAGCGATAAACGTTCGTTTCGAACCCACGCGACCGCGACCGCGAAATTCGAAAAATCGATAGGCAAAACCAGAGACGAGAGCATGCTCTACTCGTGCCAGTTTCACCGTCGATTTTTCAAACCAATTTCCAGAAACAGGTTGGTCACACGAAAATGTGCCTACCCGACCAGAGACTGTGCCAACCTGCCCGGCCCTACCTACTTATAATTAACAGACACACCAGAAAGTATACTACCTATCCTACCTAGCGCTATATTTAAAAATGGCAAAACGGGCACACCAACACACTCGCTCCACGGTTCTCACGCAAACGCCCGGGTGCAAAGGACCTACACTAGAGAGGACGTCCCGGGACGCCTCCGACACCCGAGCTTAGCAAACATGCACACTCTAAGGGTACGTACTTTTTTCCTGAAATCGACTGACGAAGGCTAGTGATCATTGCGTACAACGTGATAAAACACGTCTGCAGAAATTATATTTTTTAAATGAATATAAGTAAACTTGAAATTATAATTGCAATTGATAGCAATATTATGAGTGCATATACACTTAATCGCGTGGATGATATTATCACAAAATGTGATTGTATCGAGACGTAAATTGAATCGATATATGTCTCGATATTTTTAATATTTGAAGTTTTAACGAATGAAAAAAAGCGACGCAATTCCACGGCCTAATAACACACATACACAATGTGGAAATTACGTCGTGCACGATACGCTAACGCATCGTCAGTCGCTGAGAAATTATTACATTACTTAATTCTAGATCATCGTGCCCAATGTCTTTCTCCCATTCAAGTAGCACCTGGGCACGTGAATGAGATCCTGACAATGGGCACGGAAAGGGTTAAACCTGAAAATCCTGATCTAAAAAGATGATTAGTTTGTCCAATTTTTATTTAACGGGCTAACTTTCTTTGATTTTATATGTCATTACTTCGTTTCATATTGTAATAACTCTACTTTATTAATTTCATAAATAAGAACAAAATTTTAATATTGCAAAAGAGGTAGCGTTAATTGAAAAAGGATTAAGATTCGATCAAATGGAACAGTTGACTCTAAATATATTACTAAGAAAGAAATAATCTCAGGCGATCTCTTTATCAAAGCACATACTCGAAAATGCAGAAGCAGTGTTCAAAATTATTGCTTTGATTAAAACACCTGCCTGTCGCGAAGTGTCTTCTTGCACGTAAAATTTCACACATTTTTGTACGGAAAAAAATGAATTTTACTTAATATTGACTTACCCGATAAACGTGACTTAATATTGTCACGATCAATTCATTGCTAAAAATCAAGTATATTTATGTCATACAGGTATATTCGTGTAGATATTTGTCATTTGCAAATATTCATACGGAATATTAACATGTATATTTATAAATTACATATTATATAAATAACACGAATATATTCGGAAATGTATATGTTTAACCTAACTATTAAAAAACTAATTATTATAATCGCGATATGCAAGAAGACCTATCCTAAACTAATAAATTTGAAAAAAGAATGTTACTACTCACGGGTATAAAAAATACCCGCGGTCACTATGCTCGCAAGAAATTCTACGTAATACAACCGGTCACCCGTGCCGATTCGGACCTTTCATCCTACGACATGATTGAGTGACCGGAGGAACAGAAATGCATGCGACTCACGATAAGATGCGAGGAACGTAGTCATCGATGATATGGTAGCTCAGGGAAAGTCGTCGTGAAGACCGTTATCAAGGAGGAGTCATGCAATCCCATCATGGAAAAAGCTGTAACAATGCATCGAATATTATTATTTGCTCATAGATATAACGTTAATTAATTGGAAAATTTAAAGCAGTGGAGGATTAATGTCTATTAATCTTCATTAAAATTTTAATGACAATAATCAAATTAGGAGTAGCAAATTGAAATATAAACAATAGAATTAAACAATTTACATATTTCTTACATTATTGGCTTTTGAAGCACCACTAGGTCCTTTTCAGGAAGCAGGAGAAAGAGGAAGGAGTGATAAACCTTTAACAAAACATATGTCTTCTTATAGATATATAAATAATACATGCGTGAATAATTTATTTTGAAAATTAAGTAATGATTCAGCAAAAAATTTTTTAATAACGTAATATGGAATTCTATGAAATCCTTAAACTCTAATAACAATAAAAAAGTTAAACTGTTAGTGAACTCTAATTACTGTAACAACTGAAACTCTGATATTAAAGTATAAAATCAGACTTGTTTTTTCATTTTGAATAATTAAAGCAAAATATAAGGAATAAAATTAGTTGGAGTACAATATGCAAAAATTCTTACATGCTTAGTTTTGAAGCATCACTGCTTCCTTCCAGAAGCACTGGAAAAAGTAGAAATTATGAAAAACTGAAACAAAACATATGAAATATTATAATTTGTTCTTAAAAATATATCGTTCATTGTTAGAAAAAGTCTAAACTCTATTTAAAGTTGAAATATTAAAGAAATAAAAATTGAAATTGTGTTAAAATCCAACTACTATAAAAATTTTTCTCATTATATTATATTAATTTTTTCTCATTTCAATATACAAAAATATAATAATTTCGCAATAGATTGTTTTCTAATAACAATTAAATGATTTGCATAATTTCCTATATATTAATATAAAAACATTAATTAATTACTTAATAGTATATCTGATTATTAACGATAATCTATATACCCGAAACATTTTTATATGTGAACAGT
Organism: Bombus fervidus; assembly: GCF_041682495.2. Lineage (NCBI taxonomy): Eukaryota > Metazoa > Arthropoda > Insecta > Hymenoptera > Apidae > Bombus > Bombus fervidus. Next base: position 435,367 of record NC_091523.1, on the reverse strand, counting down.
TTTAAATGTGATTTATTTCACCTCTTTTTCTTTCTTCTTAATATTTTCAACAAATTATGCAACTATTTATAAAATGATGTTATTATATGCCAATTGTAAGCTGTATAGCAATTATTTAGCAAATATCGATTACTATTGATCCAATAAAAAAAGAAAATAGTCGTGCACGTACCTCTGCTTTGTTATAATACTTCAATCGTTACCAAATCTGCATGAGAAATCAACGACTCGATTTATTAATAATCATCTATGACGTCCATCTTGTTTCAGTTCGAATTATGGAATTATTAATCGCTTGTGGCGTCTGTGATCTGGACCCCTATTCTTTCAATCATGTAACCAGCCAATAATCTACACAAAAGAAAACCAACAATTTCAAATAAATGTACGACAAGACCAATAATTTGCAATAACAGAAGAAACTATAGTAAAGGCCGGTAATGTGAATAAAGTAATAATAGAACCCAAATTCTACCTCAAAGATCGATAATATGAACGATCAATAACTGTAAATTGACAAATACGCAGTCAATGATAAAAGTAAAAGAAAATTTTGAGATACAATATAATTTTACTAAGATGATAATCAATAAACGATTAAATACGAACGTACTATTTGAATGAACCAGATAGAAGCGTAGAATCGTTGATAAAGTCGAAATAAAACAACAGGATGACGCCCGAATTTTCGCTGCACGACTTTCAGAAACATGTCACCGCTCGGTTAGGTTGGAACTACGACTTTCCAATATTCCGGACCAATAGGAGCGCTTCATATGACGTCACAATTCATTGCGCCAATAGGTACGCTCGATTCGACTTCGCAATATATTCCGCTAATAAGAACGCTCGATTTTCGTATACACGAGCACGCGCAAATTTATTGTATTCAAACAGTCAAATTGATGGAATTGAGAAATAGAAAACATATTTAAGACAATGTTCAGTAACAATTACGAATAAGATTATGTTCTTAATGAAAATCTTTTATATTACATAAGTGTAGCTGCTACTATTAAACAAAATATACTATTAGTAAGAATATCATTACGGTATATTGCTTAATTATTCATACAATTATTAATAAATATATTTCAATGATTCAAACATTGTAATAAATAGAAAAACGTGACAAAAATGTTAGCAATTTACAATGGTCTTTGAGAATTAATAGCGGAACTATCATGAAAAGAGAAATTTCTTTAATTGAGAATAATTTATTATCATTATTTACTGTGCTATTAATTGATATAAAAATTCTAAAATTTTTATTACTATAACATGATCTTATATTTGAAAGTAAAACAACGCGTAAGAACATATTAGATTTATATATTTAATAATTAATTATTGAATAATGGTATATGCTTGTAATTAAGTTATGAAAATTGATAAAATATTATAATGAATCATCAAAGTAGAAAATGTTTGTAAAAGAATCCCGAAAAATAAATAATTATTACAAATGGAAATATTATGTAGATTCTTTCACTTCTCGACTCCTGACCACTAGTCAACTTCATCTTTGGCTATTATAGTAAAATTATGTTTGTCATAAACTGATATTGAATATTGATTAAAACAGTTCTACGTCAAAAAGTAGTACCATAGAAATGCAAATTTAGTTTCAACTGATAAAAAATATAAAAATTATAGAAATGGTTATTATAATAAATTGTTGAAAGCGTTAATTTACAATAAAAATTAAAAAATGATTAAATTCGTTTGTGTTATAATGGAAAAACCAACTTTTAAGATATCAACAAACCGTTACCGTTCGATTGGCATTTCGGCACATTGTCAAGTGCATACCAGTGGTATATAAGGAACACGAGATTAACACACAGCATGCGCATTCTAAGGTACATACTATTTTCCTGAAATCGACTGACGAAGGCTAGTGATTGCGTAAAACGTAATAAAACACGTCTAAGGAAATGATATCGTTAAAATAAACGTAAGAAGACTTGGAATTATAATTGTAATTGACGGCAATATTAAAAGCAATGGTTACACTTAATCTGGTGGATAATATTATCAGAAATTGTCTCGACATTTTTCATATTTGAAGTTGTAACGAATGAGAAAATGCGATGCAATTCCACGGCCTAACAACACACACGCACGCACACGCACACACGCGCGCGCACACACACATACACAATGTGAAAATAACGTCGTGCACGATACACTAACACATCGTCGAGACTCAATCAAATGGAATAATTGACTCTAAATATATTACTACGAAAGAAATAATCTCAGGCGATCTCTTCATCAAACCACATACTCGAAAAAGCAGAAGCAGTGTTCAAAATTATTGCTTTGATTAAAACACCTGCCTGTCGCGAAGCGTCTTCTTGCACGTAAGATTTCACACATTTTTGTACGGAAAAAAATGAATTTTACTTAATATTGACTTACCTGATAAACGTGACTTAATATTGTCACGATCAATTCATTGCTAAAAATCAAGTACATTTATGTCATACAGGTATATTCGTGTAGATATTTGCCATTTGCAAATATTCATACGGAATATTAACACGCATATTTATAAATAACACGAATATATTCGGAAATGTATATGTTTAACCTAACTGTTAAAAAACTAATTATTATAATCGCGATATGCAAGAAAACCTATCCTAAACTAATAAATTTGAAAAAAGAATGTTACTAGTCGCGGGTATAAAAAAATACCCGCGGTCACTGTGCTCGCAAGAAATTCTACGTAATACAATCGGTCACCCGTGCCGATTCGGACCTTTCATCCTACGACATGATTGAGTGACCGGAGGAACAGAAATGCATGCGACTCACCGTTCGATGCGAAGAAACAGAGGACGTTACCCTGGATGCTGTGGTATCCCAGCGAATATTATCAGGAAGACTAACACCAGGCTGGAACCGTAGAAAGTCCAATGGTACAAAAAATAGAGGTTGCCAAAAATCTGTTACAGAAGAAAACACGATAAGTGTTTGCTGACTATTTGAAAAGTTGAAGATAATGAAAAATGAAGGTTTATTAACTTTAGTAACTTTAGTAATAATAAAGGTTGAAACTCTAATAAACTTTAATAAGTATAAAAACTCAAACTCTAATATGAAAATTTAAAATCTAACAATTAAGAATCTAATGATTTCTGAAATATGTTAGTCATTTGTTTCGTAATTCGGTACGAAGACTTTAACACTTATTTTATTTTAATGAAAGAATAACCTCGGAAAATGCTAACCTTCCAAATTTTCAATCAAATCGTATGTCTTAATCGATAGTGATCGAAGAAAAATATACAGAATAGACATAATTGAAGTACGATATGTAAAAGTACTTACATTCTTGGCTTTGGAGCCACTGTTAAAACATTCCCAAAGAAGACGAAGAAATTGAAGCAGTGATATGTCTATAACAAAACATAAGATATCGTTAATGTCGTTGATACATAATAACAAACTTAAAACTTTAGTAATAATAAAGACTAAACTCTAATAAGTATGTAAATTGGAACTCTAATATAAAAATTTGAGAACAAAATATTCAGTGATTTTTGATACGTATCAGACAGTTTTATTGTACTTTAATGTTAAGACTTTAAAACTTTATTTCAATTAAAGAGGACATTTACAGCTTTCTGAATTATCAATCACTTTGATTTTATAATTAACAATATTTCAAACAAAATATAATAAATAGAACAAATTGAAATGCAATATATAAAACTACTTACATTCTTGAGCTCCTGGAGAGGCTTTATCCTCTTGAGGGTGGCACTGACTCTAATACCGAAAACGAATATTCAACAACATAAATATATAAAAAAAGAAAAATAAAAGACTACGTTACCGCGACCGCTTAAATTATGATCGGCGAACAAGAACTCTAATATCGCGTACAAATTTGATTGATAAAATTTTAGTACTTTCGCGTATGATTATTCGATCGAATTTAATCAAAACTATCGTGACTTTAAAATATTGAAAAGAAACTATTGCGTAGCAAACACTGACTCTACAACCGCATTGCGCGCGGTCACAAATATTCCCTGAAAATAAAGCAGTTTAGGGGCGGGGGTGGGGGGTGGAAAAGAAGCGAAACGTCGTTTCGACAATTTTCTTCTTTTTCCTATCGAACGTTTATTTAGAAAATACTGCTATTTCTTTATACTTAAAAATTATTATTAAGAAATTGGAACAAGTATGAAAATGTAAGTTGAAAATTGTGAAATATTTCTCGATAGCTAACAAATGCTTACGAATACCGTGATTGCAATGCAATCGCTTGCAAAAATTATACTGTTCGCAATTAGAATATATACTGTGAATTTTCGTTATTAGAATACGAAATATACATTCCACTAAAACACTATAGTCGCGAGTTATAAATATTTGCAAGAATTCAAAAGTTCGCCACTAAATATACTTAAGGAATACTTGACAAACGCACGCGAAACCTTGTTTCGAAGTATTTGAATCTAACTGTTACCAAGTTGCAAGTTTTGCGACGTTAACTGTAGCAAATTTACATAATACAACAAAAGAAATTGAATTTCATAAGTGATTTATTGAGATATAACTCAATTTGAAACAATAAGACAATTCGTTAAAAATTCGTTTGAAATAAGCGAATGATTTCATAAATCGGAAATAGAATAATAATTTACTTAATCGAAGCTATTGACACAGCACATGCAATGTCACGTCTTGGGAGGATCATTCGAGTCATTGTACTGAACTGTTTAACATTCTTTAACATCACCACAATAATCTTCCCTTAAAAATGGGAAAATAAAAAGAAGCCCGGACAAACAGACAATAAAAGACAAATCGCGACGCGAACTCTTTCGTTCGCGATCTTTTGAAAGAATCAATGGACTCGCGCGACGCACTCCCGTGCACAAAATAATCGCAAGACTCAGTGGCAAAGAAGAATCGATTTTTATATTTCATTCCAAGTCAGATAAGTATCATTGTACAGAATGGACTCAGAATGGATTTGAGAGTCAAGACATATCCCACGGTGTCCAACGGTGTCCAACGGTGTCCAACGGTGTCCAACGGTGTCCAACGGCGTCCAACGGTGTCCAACGGCGTCCCGCGATGTCCCACGATGTCCCACGGTGTTCAACGTTGCCCCCGCGGGGGGGTCTTAGTCCAGTCTTGATCACCAAAATTATTTTGGATGATCAAGACCAGACTATATTCAAGTAGTTTTTAGCTTGATATCGTTTTTCAAATAATAATACTAATATTCAAAATAGTACTTGGTGTATTATTATTTGGAAAACGATACCAATTACCGGGACCCACCACGAGGAGGTAACTACGCTCGGGTCCCATTTACATAAACAGTTTTTAAGCATTGGAAGCAGAGATGTAAAATTATTTTATAACAAAGAAGTAGCGCGTATTGAAATTTATTAATTAGAATGGCTGTATTACGTGGATCTGCATAATCATACTGGAATATTGAACTTATCATCGAAGAAACGAAACCATGCAAGATACCAATTGTAGTGCGTATGGATGAATACGGTGTTGTTTCCTTGGTTTTGTGCAGACATGGAAAATTACATTTCATCCATAGACACTCAATAGGTACACTCTGCGTTACCACTGGTTTTATATGAAATAGTGAAATGAGAAATTAAATACTTTAGAATTTAAAATTAAAAAATAATGCTATATAGAAATACAATAGCACTTCAGGGACTTGAAAGATTTCGTAAATATTAAATAAAACAAAATAAATCATTAATTTACTCACAACGAATTCATGGTATTCATTTAAATCAATGAATGTAGAGTTGTTTCCAATTAATGGTACAACTGTTATAAATTAAGAGCATAATTACTTTAAATTAATGGGAGGATATAGTTATAAATTATTGGTATAATTGTTAAGAATTTATGGAGTAATTGTTTTAGATTAATGGCTTAAATGATATAAATTAATAGTTTAAATGTTAGAAATTAATGGTTTACATGTATAAAATAACAGTTTAAATGCTATAAATTAATAGTTTAAATGATGTAAATTAATAGCTTAAATGCATAAAATAACAGTTTAAATGGCGTAAATTAATAGCTGAAATGTTGTAAATTAATAGCTTAAATGTTATAAATTAATGGCTTAAGTGTTATAAATTAACGGTTTAGACGTTATAAATTACTAGTTCAATGTTATTGTTAATATTTTTTGTTTATTTACCGTATATTTAAGTTCTCCTTCGATGTTCACTATCCGGCAGTTCAGGCGCTAAAGAGCTCGCGCGCCACTTCTGGGTCCCTTATATACCTTTACAAATTATCGAGATGTCAATCAAAGGGTAACGATCTTTTGACAAAGCAAAAGACGGTTTTTCCATTATAACAAAATCACATTGACCATTCTTTAATTTTTATCGTAAATGGGCGCCTTCAACGATTTAATACGATATCCATTTTTATCGTTTTAGTAGTTCCTACAAGCTAAAACTATATTCACGTTTCTTTGATACTAGTTTTCGACTATCAGTTAGTTTGAACAGAAAGGGAAACAAAGCCTAACGGCAGTCGATGACGTTACTGTGAAATAAGTTAAGGTATTAAATAATTAGATAGATAAAATTCATATTAAACATTATATTATATTATCGATATTGGTTCATTTACTCGTGCTAATTACAAAAGAAAATGTTCTTTTTTCTTAAATAACACCTACATCACTGTGTCCGATATTTAAAATTCTTATTTAATGCTTACTTAAAAGTCAGGTACCTTTTTAATTCTTCTAAAGTTAAACAAGTAAATTTACTCGTTATAGTTGTAACATAAAATGGCTTTTTTTCTTCGATACCGCCTGCATCGTGATACTGATATTAATTATGTAGCGAATAATATGAATTAATTGGCTGTAATCGCGATTAGGTATTTCTTCGTTAGATCTATCAAACGATTTATTAGGCTATTAGCGAGAGACTTATTGATTCCTTGAAGAATGGTTTGATTGTTATAAATTAATGTTTTAAATGTTGTTAACAAATGTTTCCATTGCTATAAATTAATAGTTTAATTGTTATTAATTAGTTGCTTAAATATTGTTAATTATTGGTTGTGAGGTGGTTGGGTCGTGATAGGTACTGAAAAATCACTCATATATATTTAATAATAGATATTTAGTATAATATATTCTGTGTATATACGATGTGTAGAACCCGCGAATGTTATATTGGCGGTTCGCGATTATTATCAGTAACGGTTCGCGATTCGCAATTACAAATTCGATTTCTGATTGATGCGTTTTGATGCGCGATATAAGCTCGAATGATGATTGCCTAAGATGCCGTGGAACTCTGATCAGTTATTACGAACTACCAACTATTGCTTCGGGCCGATATGTAACGACTGACTTTCCGTCACGATGATGCCGCGAAGGAAAACTGTATTGGGGTGTCTCTTAGGATGCGAGATCATCGGATTCGTTGAGGAAAGCCTTGAATCGGAAAGTGAGGAAAATGGACGCCGTTGCTAATTGGCTCATTTTTGTGTTGATGGTTGGAAAAGAATGCTAACTGCCCTTGAAAGAAAGTCGCTGGCGGGAAGTATCGTACGTGAGAAAAGCAGTTTTCTGGTATCTTCGGAGGTGATAGGTTTAGGGATTGCTAAAAGAAAGACTGTTTGTCCCTGTATTTTCGTCCAGTCGCGGGGAGACGCGATAGCGTTGAAGCGCGTCAACGGGAGTTCTAAATTCCCGTTACGATTAAACGAATCGACACCACGAGCAGGGCGATCCCCTTATTTCTTATAGGATAATAGGGGTGTTTGGTTTTAAATATAACTGGAATCTACAGTTATATAATCTATATCTATTTATTTAACCAGCCTACAATACTTGTTGCGTCGACAGATATTGTTTGACTTCGTCGTGTCGGAAAGTACAATAATTGATTGACCCGAAGGTTGATCGATTTGATGGGTAGAGCACCGAGAACTTGACTTTTGATATTTTTCGATATTCGTTAAATTCGCGATTTTATTCGTCAGGGCTTACGATGTATGCGGTATGATTTCTGAAAATAGACTAACTGCCCTAGGATAAATTCCTTGTCCTCTCGGGGAGACGACCCCCACCGCGCTCAGATCACGCCGCCGCTCGCGCCGATGATCACGTATGCCGACTACTTTGTGAAAATAAAGAACGGACCGAAATCGACGTTTCTGGAACTCGCGGCCGGGTGGCAACCATGCGCTCGTCGATACATTGTATGTTCCGTCGGGAAGATGAGACGATTCGTATATGACGCTGGAAGACCGCGAGAGACGGTTAGAAACATGATCCATATCAAGTTTCGCGACGTAACACTTTCGATATACCTGCTCTGAAGAATGAATATTGAACCATCTTCTAGTCTATCAATTTCAAGTTCAAGAAAACTCTTTACTTCTTTCGAACTCGTAATTTTGAATTCTTTATTAAAATTGTTGAACAATTTATCGATTAGAGATTCGTCTGAAGCTGCTACCAGTCCATCGTCTACGTATATGGTCATCAACAGTAATTTGTCATCTTCTGTATGAATATAAAAGCAAGGATCTGCGTTACTATGATAAAATTTTAAATCTGAAATAAATTTTGTGAAACGTTCCGTCCAACATCTTGGAGACTGCTTTAAGCCATATAGACTTTTTAGCAGTTTACAAACGCGATTTGTACCATCGTCAAAACCTTTAGATTGTTTCATATAGATGTCTTCTTTCAGACTTCCATATAAAAATGCGGTTTTAATGTCAAACTGTCCAAGGTATAAATTATTTTTGGCAGCAATACTGAGCATTAATCTAATTGTGTCAAACCGAGCAACGGGACGATAGGTTTCCTTATAATCTATGCCTTCTTTCTGTGAACACGCTTTAATCGCAAGTCGCGCTTTGTATCGTTCCGAATTGTCCGGATTTTGCTTTACCGTTAAAACCCACCTATTGCTAAGTATCCTTTGATCTTTTGGTTTTTCTACAAGGATCCACGTCTTATTTTCCTGGTGCGATTTCATTTCATCATGCATAGCCGCTTTCCATAATTCTTTCTTTTCGGATCTCATCGATTCGTTAAAATCTACCGGTAATTTTTCCGCTACGTACATTGCTGGACTACCATAAAAATCGGTTCGTTTGATCTTATCTCTATCTCTCAGTTGTCTCACATTCTCGTTGGTTACATGAGATTGTTTTCCATGTTCACTCACTGCGCTTTCATACGTACATGCTCTATCGCTCTGCGTACACACATCTTCACGCTCGACAATTATCGGTAAACTTATATTAACGAATTTTGCAGTTTCTAGTTCGGGCATAAATATTGCGTCACGGCTTATTATTACATTTCTTACGGTCGGCACGTATACTCGATACTCTCATCCGTCATCTAGATAGCCTACCAAATATACTTTGTTAGCCTTTTTGTCAAGTTTACTTCTCTTTTCCGCAGGTATGTGTGCAAAGCACTCAGTACAGAAAACTCTAAACTTTTCTACATCTGACGATTCCCCGTACCACAATTCATATGGTGTTTTATTCTCTTGTCCTGTTGGCCCTGTCTTATTTATGACATGCACTGCTGTGTTCATGGCTTCGGCCCATAAAAACAGCGGTAGATTTGGTTTCGAATGTAGCATTGACCGGCCTGCCTCTACTATTGCACTATTTTCTCTTTCTGCGACGCCATTCTGTTCGGGAGTGTATGGGACGTTAACCGTGTGCCTAATTCTCTGGCTTAATTCTCTGTTGTTCCCTTTTACAATTATTACTTTTTGTTACCAGCGCCACCGATGTTGCCTGGTCGTCTTTCTTCCATCTGGTTTTTTCTGCCATCAGTCTGGTACTAAGCTTGTCTAGGGTTTTCCTTTCTTCCTCCACTGACTCCCACGCACTGTGAAAATGATCAAATTTGCTTGGTAACGCCGATAAAATGAGTGTTATCAGCGTTCTCTCGGCAACTTCACCTTCAAGGGCTTTCATCTTCGCCGCTATCAGTTCCAACTTCGACAAGTTGTGGGACACATTTTCAGATTCTTCCCATTTAAAATTGAAGAACTGCTTCTGGATCATATTTAAATTTTCATTTGACTTCATATCATATACTGCGTTTAATTTCTTCCACATTTCATGTGCTGTTGTGCAGCATAAAAGAAGATCCAACAGTTTCCTTCCTACCGAGGTCACAATTAATATCCTCGCTAACCGATCTGCCTTCAAAAATCTTTCACGGGCGATTCCCTTTTCCGCACTGTTACCTGGATGATACAGATTCCCTTCACACACGTTGATCAGGTCGTCATTTTCCTCCAAAAGTGTATAATAAGTATGATAAGTGCATAATAAAACGCCATTGGAGCCAGTTTTCTTCGCCACGTAACATCTCGACCTTGCACTTGCTGATTCCATTTTAGCACTATCTCTTACTTTACCAAGCACAACACTTTAACACTTTATTCACTTCGCGTTGCTACCTTACAATTTACAGCCCTGGGCCCATAACCTGTTACGGTTATGCGATGTTTGTGGAATTAAAGAAATGCGTGGGTAAATTGCAAGGTATTGTAAGTGATATATTTATTGTGAAAGTTAAGTACAAAATGTGGAATATATGTAAGCTGGTCCAGATCCGCACGCTAGCAATGTTACCATGAGACTAAAAAATCGCTGAAGCCAACGTAGCATGAGTGCCGCTTATGGTCTGTCGTCGACGCATTCTTTAATCTATGCGCTAATGATGACCTCGGCGCCTGAGAAAGCTGAAGACCACATGTAGAGTTTTCCTACAAGTATCGAACACTTCAACATGTCCAAAGCCTTTCCAACTATGGAGAACGTTCTCCAACTCTGTCCAAAGCATTCCAACTCTGTAGAAAGCATTCCAACTCTGTAGAAAGCATTCCAACACTGTAGAAAGCATTCCAACTCTGTAGAAAGCATTCCAACTCTGTACAAATGTTTTCCAACTCTGTAGAACGTTTTCCAACACTGCCGAAAGCATTCCAACTCTGTCCAAAGCATTCCAACTCTGTACAAAGCATTCCAACTCTGTAGAACGTTTCCCAACTCTGTCGAAAGCATTCCAACACTGCAGAAAGCATTCCAATTCTGTACAAAGCATTCCAACACTGTACAAAGGTATTCCAACTCTGTAGAAAGCATTCCAACCCTGTAGAAAGCATTCCAACTCTGTACAAAGGTATTCCAACGCTGCAGAAAGCATTCCAACTCTGTACAAAGGTATTCCAACTCTATCGAAGGCGTTCCAACCCTGTAGAAGGCATTCCAACCCTAAAGAAGTCATTCCAAACCTGTAGAAAGCATTCCAACCCTGTAGAAAGTATTCCAACCCTGTAGAAAGCATTCCAACTCTGTACAAAGGTATTCCAACTCTGTAGAAAGAATTCCAACCCCGTACATAACATTCTGACTCTGTACAAAGGTCTTCCAACTCTGTCGAAAGCATTCCAACCCTGTAGAAAGCATTCCAACTCTGTACAAAGGTATTGCAAACCTGTAGAAAGCATTCCAATTCTGAACAAAGGTATTCCAAACCTGTAGGAAGCATTCCAACTCTGTACAAAGGTATTCCTACTCTGTAGAAAGAATTCCAACCCTGTACATAACATTCTGGCTCTGTACAAAGGTATTCCAACTCTGTAGAAAGCATTCCAACCCTGTAGAAAGCATTCCAACCCTGTAGAAAGCATTCCAACTCTGTCGAAAGCATTCCAACCCTGTAGAAAGCATTAAAACCCTGTAGAAAGAATTCCAACCCTGCAGAAAGCATTCCAACTCTGTACAAAGGTATGCCAACCCTGTAGAAAGCATTCCAACTCTGTACAAATGTATTCCAACTCTGTAGAAAGAATTCCAACCCTGTACATAACATTCTGACTCTGTACAAAGGTATCCCAACCCTGTAGAAAGCATTCCAACTCTGTACAAAGGTATTCCAACTCTGTAGAAAGAATTCCAACCCTGTACATAACATTCTGGCTCTGTACAAAGATATTCCAACCCTGTAGAAAGTATTCCAACCCTGTAAAAAGATATTCCGACTCTGTACAAAGGTATTCCAACTCTGTAGAAAGAATTCCATCCCTGTACATAACATTCTGACTCTGTACAAAGGTATTCCAACTCTGTCGAAAGCATTCCAACCTTGTAGAAAGCATTCCAACCCTGTCGAAAGCATTCCAACCCTCTAGAAAGCATTCCAACCGTGTACAAAGCTATTCCAAACCTGTAGAAAGCATTCCAACTCTGTACAAAGGTATTCCAAACCTGTAGGAAGCATTCCAACTCTGTACAAAGGTATTCCAACTCTGTAGGAAGAATTCCAACCCTGTACATTATAATGTTATACATTATAAGGTAATAGTATATAACGTTATACGTTATAACGTAATGCTACATAACGTTATACGTTATAAGGTAATAGTATATAACGTTATACGTTATCACGTAATGCTACATAACGTTATACGTTATATGGTAATAGTATATAACGTTATACGTTATAACGTAGTGCTACATAACGTTATACGTTCTACGGTAATAGTATATAACGTTATACGTTATAACATAATGCTACATAACGTTATACGTTATAAGGTAATAGTATATAACGTTATACGTTATAGCGTAATGCTACATAACGTTATACGTTATACGGTAATAGTATATAACGTTATACGTTATAACGTAGTGCTACATAACGTTATACGTTCTACGGTAATAGTATATAACGTTATACGTTATAACATAATGCTACATAACGTTATACGTTATAAGGTAATAGTATATAACGTTATACGTTATAGCGTAATGCTACATAACGTTATACGTTATAACGCAATGCTGCATAACGTTATACGTTATAAGGAAATGGCATATAACGTTATACGTTATAACGTAATGCTACATAACGTTATACGTTCTACGGTAATAGTATATAACGTTATACGTTATAACATAATGCTACATAACGTTATACGTTATAAGGTAATAGTATATAACGTTATACGTTATAGCGTAATGCTACATAACGTTATACGTTATACGGTAATAGTATATAACGTTATACGTTATAACGTAATGCTACATAACGTTATACGTTATAAGGTAATAGTATATAACGTTATACGTTATAACGTAATGCTACATAACGTTATACGTTATAAGGTAATAGTATGTAACGTTATACGTTATAACGTAATGCTACATAACGTTATACGTTATAAGGTAATAGTATATAACGTTATACGTTATAACGTAATGCTACATAACGTTATACGTTATAAGGTAATAGTATGTAACGTTATACGTTATAACGTAATGCTACATAACGTTATACGTTATAAGGTAATAGTATATAACGTTATACGTAATAACGTAGTGCTACATAACGCTTTACGTTATAACGTAATGCTACATAACGTTATACGTTATAAGGTAATAGTATATAACGTTATACGTTATAACGTAATGCTACATAACGTTATACGTTATAAGGTAATAGTATATAACGTTATACGTTATAAGGTAATAGTATATAACGTATAACTTTATAAGGTAATAGTATATAACGTTATACGTTATAACGTAATGCTACATAACGTTATACGTTATAAGGTAACAGTATATAACGTTATACGTTATAACGTAATGCTACATAACGTTATACGATATAAGGTAATAGTATATAACGTTATACGTTATAAGGTAATAGTATATAACGTTATACGTTATAACGTAATGCTACATAACGTTATACGTTATGAGGTAATAGTATATAACGTTATACGTTATAACGTAATGCTACATAACGTTATACGTTATAAGGTTATAGTATATAACGTTATACGTTATGACGTAATGGTACATAACGTTATACGTTCTAACGTAATAGTATACAACGTTATACGTTATAACGTAATGCTACATAACGTTATACGTTATAAGGTAATAGTATATAACGTTATACGTTCTAACGTAATGCTACATAACGTTATACGTTATAAGGTAATAGTATATAACGTTAGAAGTTATACCGTAGTGCTACATAACGCTATACGTTGTAACGTAATGCTACATAACGTTATACGTTATAAGGAAATAGTATATAACGTTATACGTTATAAGGTAATAGTATATAACGTTATACGTTATCAGGTAATAGTATATAACGTTGTACGTTATAAGTTAATGCTACATAACGTTATACGTTATAAGGTTATAGTATATAACGTTATACGTTATAACGTAATGCTACATAACGTTATACGTTATAAGGTAACAGTATATAACGTTATACGTTATAACGTAATGCTACATAACGTTATACGATATAAGGTAATAGTATATAACGTTATACGTTATAAGGTAATAGTATATAACGTTATACGTTATAACGTAATGCTACATAACGTTATACGTTATAAGGTAATAGTATGTAACGTTATACGTTATAACGTAATGCTACATAACGTTATACGTTATAAGGTAATAGTATATAACATTATACGTAATAACGTAGTGCTACATAACGCTTTACGTTATAACGTAATGCTACATAACGTTATACGTTATAAGGTAATAGTATATAACGTTATACGTTATAACGTAATGGTACATAACGTTATACGTTATAAGGTAATTGTATATAACGTTGTACGTTATAAGGTAATAGTATGTAACGTTATACGTTATAACGTAATGCTACATAACGTTATACGTTATAAGGTAATAGTATATAACATTATACGTAATAACGTAGTGCTACATAACGCTTTACGTTATAACGTAATGCTACATAACGTTATACGTTATAAGGTAATAGTATATAACGTTATACGTTATAAGGTAATAGTATATAACGTTATACGTTATCAGGTAATAGTATATAACGTTGTACGTTATAAGTTAATGCTACATAACGTTATACGTTATAAGGTTATAGTATATAACGTTATACGTTATAACGTAATGCTACATAACGTTATACGTTATAAGGTAACAGTATATAACGTTATACGTTATAACGTAATGCTACATAACGTTATACGATATAAGGTAATAGTATATAACGTTATACGTTATAAGGTAATAGTATATAACGTTATACGTTATAACGTAATGCTACATAACGTTATACGTTATAAGGTAATAGTATGTAACGTTATACGTTATAACGTAATGCTACATAACGTTATACGTTATAAGGTAATAGTATATAACATTATACGTAATAACGTAGTGCTACATAACGCTTTACGTTATAACGTAATGCTACATAACGTTATACGTTATAAGGTAATAGTATATAACGTTATACGTTATAACGTAATGGTACATAACGTTATACGTTATAAGGTAATTGTATATAACGTTATACGTTATAAGGTAATAGTATGTAACGTTATACGTTATAACGTAATGCTACATAACGTTATTCGTTATAAGGTAATAGTATATAACGTTATACGTTATAACGTAATGCTACATAACGTTATACGTTATAAGGTAATAGTATATAACGTTATACGTTATAAGGTAATAGTATATAACGTATAACTTTATAAGGTAATAGTATATAACGTTATACGTTATAACGTAATGCTACATAACGTTATACGTTATAAGGTAACAGTATATAACGTTATACGTTATAACGTAATGCTACATAACGTTATACGATATAAGGTAATAGTATATAACGTTATACGTTATAAGGTAATAGTATATAACGTTATACGTTATAACGTAATGCTACATAACGTTATACGATATAAGGTAATAGTATGTAACGTTATACGTTATAACGTAATGCTACATAACGTTATACGTTATAAGGTAATAGTATATAACATTATACGTAATAACGTAGTGCTACATAACGCTTTACGTTATAACGTAATGCTACATAACGTTATACGTTATAAGGTAATAGTATATAACGTTATACGTTATAACGTAATGGTACATAACGTTATACGTTATAAGGTAATAGTATATAACGTTATACGTTATAAGGTAATAGTATATAACGTATAACTTTATAAGGTAATAGTATATAACGTTATACGTTATAACGTAATGCTACATAACGTTATACGTTATAAGGTAACAGTATATAACGTTATACGTTATAACGTAATGCTACATAACGTTATACGATATAAGGTAATAGTATATAGCGTTATACGTTATAAGGTAATAGTATATAACGTTATACGTTATAACGTAATGCTACATAACGTTATACGTTATAAGGTAATAGTATATAACGTTATATGTTATAACGTAATGCTACATAACGTTATACGTTATAAGGTTATAGTATATAACGTTATACGTTATGACGTAATGGTACATAACGTTATACGTTCTAACGTAAGAGTATACAACGTTATACGTTATAACGTAATGCTACATAACGTTATACGTTATAAGGTAATAGTATATAACGTTATACGTTCTAACGTAATGCTACATAACGTTATACGTTATAAGGTTATAGTATATAACGTTAGAAGTTATACCGTAGTGCTACATAACGCTATACGTTGTAACGTAATGCTACATAACGTTATACGTTATAAGGTAATAGTATATAACGTATAACTTTATAAGGTGATAGTATATAACGTTATACGTTATAACGTAATGCTACATAACGTTATACGTTATAAGGTAACAGTATATAACGTTATACGTTATAACGTAATGCTACATAACGTTATACGATATAAGGTAATAGTATATAACGTTATACGTTATAAGGTAATAGTATATAACGTTATACGTTATAACGTAATGCTACATAACGTTATACGTTATAAGGTAATAGTATATAACGTTATACGTTATAACGTAATGCTACATAACGTTATACGTTATAAGGTTATAGTATATAACGTTATACGTTATGACGTAATGGTACATAACGTTATACGTTCTAACGTAATAGTATACAACGTTATACGTTATAACGTAATGCTACATAACGTTATACGTTATAAGGTAATAGTATATAACGTTATACGTTCTAACGTAATGCTACATAACGTTATACGTTATAAGGTAATAGTATATAACGTTAGAAGTTATACCGTAGTGCTACATAACGCTATACGTTGTAACGTAATGCTACATAACGTTATACGTTATAAGGAAATAGTATATAAGGTTATACGTTATAAGGTAATAGTATATAACGTTATACGTTATCAGGTAATAGTATATAACGTTGTACGTTATAAGTTAATGCTACATAACGTTATACGTTATAAGGTTATAGTATATAACGTTATACGTTATGACGTAATGGTACATAACGTTATACGTTCTAACGTAATAGTATACAACGTTATACGTTATAATGTAATGCTACATAACGTTATACGATATAAGGTAATAGTATATAACGTTATACGATATAAGGTAATAGTATGTAACGTTATACGTTATAACGTAATGCTACATAACGTTATTCGTTATAAGGTAATAGTATATAACGTTATACGTTATAACGTAATGCTACATAACGTTATACGTTATAACGTAATGCTACATAACGTTATACGTTATAACATAATAGTATATAACGTTATACGTTATAAGGAAATAGTATATAACGTTATACGTTATAAGGAAATAGTATATAACGTTATACGTTATAATGTAATAGTATATAACGTTATACGTTATCAGGTAATAGTATATAACGTTATACGTTATAAGGTAACAGTATTTAACGTATAACGATATAAGGTAATAGTATATAACGTTATACGTTATAACGTAATGCTAAATAACGTTATACGTTATATGGTAGTAGTATGCAACGTTATACGTTATAACGTAATGCTACATAACGTTATACGTTATAAGGTAATAGTATATAACGTTATACGTTATAACGTAATGCTACATAACGTTATACGTTATAAGGTAATCGTATATAACGTTATACGTTATAAGGGAATAGTAGATAACGTTAAACGTTATAACGTAATGCTATATAACATTATACGTTATAAGGTAATAGTATATAACGTTATACGTTTTAACGTAATGCTACATAACGTTATACGTTATAAGGTAATAGTATATAACGTTAGAAGTTATAACGTAGTGCTACATAACACTATACGTTGTAACGTAATGCTATATAACATTATACGTTATATGGAAATAGTATATAACGTTATACGTTATCAGGTAATAGTATATGACGTTATACGTTATAACGCAATGCTACATAACGTTATACGTTATAAGGTAATAGTATAAAACGTTATACGTTATAACGTAATGCAACATAACGTTATCCGTTGTAAGGTAATAGTATATAACGTATAACGTTATAAGGTAACTGTATTGAACGTATAACGATATAAGGTAATAATATATAACGTTATACGTTATAACGTAATGCTACATAACGTTATACGTTATATGGTAGTAGTATTCAACGTTATACGTTATAACGTAATGCTACATAACGTTATACGTTATAAGGTAACAGTATATAACGTTATACGTTATAAGGTAATAGTATATAACGTATAACGTTATAAGGTAATAGTATATAACGTTATACGTTATAACGTAATGCTACATAACGTTATACGTTATAAGGTAATAGTATATAACGTTATGCGTTATAAGGTAATTGTATACAACGTTATACGTTATAACGTAATGCTACATAACGTTATACGTTATAAGGTAATAGTATATAACGTTAGAAGTTATAACGCAGTGCTACATAACGCTATACGTTATAACGTAATGCTACATAACGTTATACGTTATAAGGAAATAGTATATAACGTTATACGTTATAAGGTAATAGTATATAACGTATAACCTTATAAGGTAACAGTATTTAACGTATAACGATATAAGGTAATAGTATATAACGTTATACGTTATAACGTAATGCTACATAACGTTATACGTTATAAGGTAATAGTATATAACGTTATACGTTATAAGGTAATGCTACATAACGTTATACGTTAGAAGGTACTAGTATATAACGTTATACGTTATAAGGTAACAGTATTTAACGTATAACGATATAAGGTAATAGTATACAACGTTATACGTTATAACGTAATGCTACATAACGTTATACGTTAGAAGGTACTAGTATATAACGTTATACGTTTTAAGGTAATAGCATATAACGTTATACGTTATAAGGTTATAGTATATAATGTATAGCGTCATAAGGCAACAATATATAACGGATAACGTTATAAGGTAATAGTATATAACGTTATACGTTATAACGTAATGCTACATAACGTTATACGTTATAACGTAATAGTATACAACGTTATACGTTATAACGTAATGCTACATAACGTTATACGTTATAAGGTAATAGTATATAACATTAGAAGTTATAACGTAGTGCCACATAACGCTATACGTTATAACGCAATGCTACATAACGTTATACGTTATAAGGTAATAGTATAAAACGTTATACGTTATAACGTAATGCAACACAACGTTATACGTTGTAAGGTAATAGTATATAACGTATAACGTTATAAGGTAATAGTACATAACGTATAACGTTATAAGGTAATAGCATATAACGTTATACGTTATAAGGTAATGCTACATAACGTTACACGTTATAAGGTAATAGTATATAACGTTATACGTAATAACGTAGTGCTAGATAACGTTATACGTTATAAGGTAATAGTATATAACATTATACGTTATAACGTAGTGCTTCATAACGTTATACGTTATAACGTAATAGTGTACAACGTTATACGTTATAACGTAATAGTATACAACGTTATACGTTATAACGTAATAGTATACAGCGTTATACGTTATAACGTAATAGTATACAACGTTATACGTTATAAGGTAATAGTATATAACGATATACCTCATATCGCAATAGTATATGACGTATAACGATATAAGGTAATGCTACAGAACGTTATACGATATATGGTAATGCTACATAACGTTATACGATATAAGGTAATAGTATATAACGTTATACGTTATAACGTAATAGTATATAACATTATACGTTATCAGGTAATAGTATATAACGTTATACGTTATAAGGTAACAGTATTTAACGTATAACGATATAAGGTAATAGTATATAACGTTATACGTTATAACGTAATGCTAAATAACGTTATACGTTATATGGTAGTAGTATGCAACGTTATACGTTATAACGTAATGCTACATAACGTTATACGTTATAAGGTAATAGTATATAACGTTATACGTTATAACGTAATGCTACATAACGTTATACGTTATAAGGTAATCGTATATAACGTTATACGTTATAAGGGAATAGTAGATAACGTTAAACGTTATAACGTAATGCTATATAACATTATACGTTATAAGGTAATAGTATATAACGTTATACGTTTTAACGTAATGCTACATAACGTTATACGTTATAAGGTAATAGTATATAACGTTAGAAGTTATAACGTAGTGCTACATAACACTATACGTTGTAACGTAATGCTATATAACATTATACGTTATATGGAAATAGTATATAACGTTATACGTTATCAGGTAATAGTATATGACGTTATACGTTATAACGCAATGCTACATAACGTTATACGTTATAAGGTAATAGTATAAAACGTTATACGTTATAACGTAATGCAACATAACGTTATCCGTTGTAAGGTAATAGTATATAACGTATAACGTTATAAGGTAACTGTATTGAACGTATAACGATATAAGGTAATAATATATAACGTTATACGTTATAACGTAATGCTACATAACGTTATACGTTATATGGTAGTAGTATTCAACGTTATACGTTATAACGTAATGCTACATAACGTTATACGTTGTAAGGTAACAGTATATAACGTTATACGTTATAAGGTAATAGTATATAACGTATAACGTTATAAGGTAATAGTATATAACGTTATACGTTATAACGTAATGCTACATAACGTTATACGTTATAAGGTAATAGTATATAACGTTATGCGTTATAAGGTAATTGTATACAACGTTATACGTTATAACGTAATGCTACATAACGTTATACGTTATAAGGTAATAGTATATAACGTTAGAAGTTATAACGCAGTGCTACATAACGCTATACGTTATAACGTAATGCTACATAACGTTATACGTTATAAGGAAATAGTATATAACGTTATACGTTATAAGGTAATAGTATATAACGTATAACCTTATAAGGTAACAGTATTTAACGTATAACGATATAAGGTAATAGTATATAACGTTATACGTTATAACGTAATGCTACATAAAGTTATACGTTATAAGGTAATAGTATATAACGTTATACGTTATAAGGTAATGCTACATAACGTTATACGTTAGAAGGTACTAGTATATAACGTTATACGTTATAAGGTAACAGTATTTAACGTATAACGATATAAGGTAATAGTATACAACGTTATACGTTATAACGTAATGCTACATAACGTTATACGTTAGAAGGTACTAGTATATAACGTTATACGTTTTAAGGTAATAGCATATAACGTTATACGTTATAAGGTTATAGTATATAATGTATAGCGTCATAAGGCAACAATATATAACGGATAACGTTATAAGGTAATAGTATATAACGTTATACGTTATAACGTAATGCTACATAACGTTATACGTTATAACGTAATAGTATACAACGTTATACGTTATAACGTAATGCTACATAACGTTATACGTTATAAGGTAATAGTATATAACATTAGAAGTTATAACGTAGTGCCACATAACGCTATACGTTATAACGCAATGCTACATAACGTTATACGTTATAAGGTAATAGTATAAAACGTTATACGTTATAACGTAATGCAACACAACGTTATACGTTGTAAGGTAATAGTATATAACGTATAACGTTATAAGGTAATAGTACATAACGTATAACGTTATAAGGTAATAGCATATAACGTTATACGTTATAAGGTAATGCTACATAACGTTACACGTTATAAGGTAATAGTATATAACGTTATACGTAATAACGAAGTGCTAGATAACGTTATACGTTATAAGGTAATAGTATATAACATTATACGTTATAAGGTAGTGCTTCATAACGTTATACGTTATAACGTAATAGTGTACAGCGTTATACGTTATAACGTAATAGTATACAACGTTATACGTTATAAGGTAATAGTATATAACGATATACCTCATATCGCAATAGTATATGACGTATAACGATATAAGGTAATGCTACAGAACGTTATACGATATATGGTAATGCTACATAACGTTATACGATATAAGGTAATAGTATATAACGTTATACGTTTTAAGGTAATAGCATATAACGTTATACGTTATAAGGTAATAGTATATAACGTATAACGTTATAAGGTAACAGTATATAACGTATAAAGATATAAGGTAATGCTACATAACGTTATACGTTATCAGGTAATACTATATAACGTTATACGTTATAACGTAATGCTACATAACGTTATACGTTATAACGTAATGCTACATAACGTTACACGTTATAAGGAAATAGTATATGACGTTATACGTTATAACGTAATGCGACATAACGATATATGTTATAAGATAATAGTATATAACGTTATACGTTATAACGTAGTGCTACATAACGTTATACGTTATAACGTAATGCTACATAACGTTATACGTTATAACGTAATAGTATATAACGGTATACGTAATAACGTAGTGCTACATAACGTTATACGTTATAAGGTAATAGTATATATCGTTATACGTTATAAGGTAATAGTATATAACGTTATACGTAATAACGTATTGCTACATAACGTTATGCGATATAACGTAATAATACACAACGTTATACGTTATAACGTAGTGCTATTCCAACTCTGTACAAAGGTATTCCAACTCTATCGAAAGCATTCCAACCCTGTAGAAAGCATTCCATCTCTGTACAAAGGTATTCCAACTCTGTCGAAAGCATTCCAACCCTGTAGAAAGTATTCCAACCCTGCATAAAGGTATTCCAACTCTGTCGAAAGCATTCCAACCCTGTAGAAAGCATTCCAACTCTGTACAAAGATATTCCAACTCTGTCGAAAGCATTCCAACGCTGTAGAAAGCATTCCAACTCGGTCGAAAACATTCCAAGCCTGTAGAAAGCGTTCCAAGCATGTAGTTAGCATTCCAAGCATGTAGAAAGCATTCCAGGCATGTAGAAAGCATTCCAAGACTGTAGAAAGCATTCCAATCATGTAGAAAGCATTCCAATCATGTAGAAAGCATTCCAAACCTGTACATAACATTCTATCTCTGTACAAAGGTATTCCAACTCTGTCGAATGCATTCCAACCCTGTAGAAAGCATTCCAACCCTGTAGAAAGCATTCCAACTCTGTCGAAAGCATTCCAACCCTGTAGAAAGCATTCCAACTCTGTACAAAGATATTCCAACTCTGTCGAAAGCATTCCAACCCTGTACAAAGCATTCCAACTCTGTACAAAGGTATTCCAACTCTGTACAAAGCTATTCCAACTCCGTAGAAAGAATTCCAACCCTGTACATAACATTCTGACTCTGTACAAAGGTATTCCAACCCTGTAGAAAGCATTCCAACTCTGTACAAAGGAATTCCAACTCTGTACAAAGGTATTCCAACTCTGTCGAAAGCATTCCAACCCTGTAGAAAGCATTCCAACTCGGTCGAAAGTATTCCAAGCCTGTAGAAAGCATTCCAAGCCTGTAGAACGCATTCCAACTCTGTACAAAGGTATTCCAAGCCTGTAGAAAGCATTCCAAGCCTGTAGAAAGCATTCCAAGCCTGTAGAAAGCATTCCAATCCTGTAGAAAGCTTTCCAACTCTGTACAAAGGTATTCTAACTCTGTACAAAGGTATTGCAACTCTGTACAAAGGTATTCCAACTCTGTACAAAGGTATTCCAACTCTGTACAAAGGTATTCCAACTCTGTAGAAAGGTATTCCAACTCTGTCGAAAGCATTCCAACCCTGTAGAAAGCATTCCATCCCTGTAGAAAGCATTCCAAC
The DNA here is from genome assembly GCF_041682495.2 of Bombus fervidus. Taxonomy (NCBI): domain Eukaryota; kingdom Metazoa; phylum Arthropoda; class Insecta; order Hymenoptera; family Apidae; genus Bombus; species Bombus fervidus. The sequence goes on along the minus strand of NC_091523.1, from coordinate 411,273 downwards.
CCTGTAGAAAGCATTCCCACCCTGTACATAACATTCTAACTCTGTACAAAGGTATTCGAACTCTGTCGAAAGCATTCCAACCCTGTAGAAAGCATTCCAAACCTGTAGAAAGCATTCCAACCCTGTAGAAAGAATTCCAACCCTGTAGAAAGCATTCCAACCCTGTAGAAAGCATTCCAACCCTGTAGAAAGCATTCCAACCATGTAGAAAGCATTCCAATCCTGTAGAAAGCATTCCAAACCTGTACATAACATTCTATCTCTGTACAGAGGTATTCCAACTCTGTCGAAAGAATTCCAATCCTGTACAAAGCATTCCAAACCTGTACATAACATTCTAACTCTGTACAAAGGTATTCCAACTCTGTCGAAAGCATTCCAACCCTGTAGAAAGCATTCCATCTCTGTACAAAGGTATTCCAACTCTGTAGAAAGAATTCCAAGCCTGTACATAACATTCTGACTCTGTACAAAGGTATTCCAAATCTGTCGAAAGCATTCCAACCCTGTCGAAAGCATTCGAACCCTTTAGAAAGCATTCCAACCCTGTACATAACATTCTGACTCTGTACAAAGGTATTCCAACTCTGTCGAAAGCATTCCAACCCTGTACATAACATTCTGACTCTGTACAAAGGTCTTCCAACTCTGTCGAAAGCATTCCAACCCTGTAGAAAGCATTCCAACTCTGTACAAAGGTATTCCAACCCTGTAGAAAGCATTCCAACTATGAACAAAGGTCTTCCAACTCTGTCGAAAGAATTCCAACCCTGTACATAACATTCTGACTCTGTACAAAGGTATTCCAAACCTGTCGAAAGCATTCCAACTCGGTCGAAAGTATTCCAAGCCTGTAGAAAGCATTCCAAGCCTGTAGAACGCATTCCAACTCTGTACAAAGGTATTCCAAGCCTGTAGAAAGCATTCGAAGCCTGTAGAAAGCATTCCAAGCCTGTAGAAGGCACTCCAACTCTGTACTAAGGTATTCTAACTCTGTACAAAGGTATTCCAACTCTGTCGAAAACATTCCAACCCTGTAGAAAGCATTCCAATCCTGTACAAAGCATTCCAAACCTGTACATAACATTCTAACTCTGTACAAAGGTATTCCAACTCTGTCGAAAGCATTCCAACCATGTAGAAAGCATTCCAACTCGGTCGAAAGTATTCCAAGCCTGTAGAAAGCATTCCAACCCTGTAGAAAGCATTCCAACCCTGTAGAAAGCATTCCAACCATGTAGAAAGCATTCCAATCCTGTAGAAAGCATTCCAAACCTGTACATAACATTCTATCTCTGTACAGAGGTATTCCAACTCTGTCGAAAGCATTCCAATCCTGTACAAAGCATTCCAAACCTGTACATAACATTCTAACTCTGTACAAAGGTATTCCAACTCTGTCGAAAGCATTCCAACCCTGTAGAAAGCATTCCAACTCGGTCGAAAGTATTCCAAGCCTGTAGAAAGCATTCCAAGCCTGTAGAACGCATTCCAACTCTGTACAAAGGTATTCCAAGCCTGTAGAAAGCATTCGAAGCCTGTAGAAAGCATTCCAAGCCTGTAGAAGGCACTCCAACTCTGTACAAAGGTATTCTAACTCTGTACAAAGGTATTCCAACTCTGTACAAAGGTATTCCAACTCTGTACAAAGGTATTCCAACTCTGTACAAAGGTATTCCAACTCTGTAGAAAGGTATTCCAACTCTGTCGAAAGCATTCCAACCCTGTAGAAAGCATTCCAACCCTGTAGAAAGCATTCCAACTCTGTACAAAGGTATTCCAACTCTGTACAAAGGTATTCCAACTCTGTACAAAGGTATTCCAACTCTGTAGAAAGCATTCCATCCCTGTAGAAAGCATTCCAACCCTGTAGAAAGCATTCCCACCCAGTACATAACATTCTAACTCTGTACAAAGGTATTCCAACTCTGTCGAGAGCATTCCAACCCTGGAGAAAGCATTCCAACCCTGTAGGAAGCATTCCAACTCTGTACAAAGGTATTCCAACTCTGTCGAAAGCATTCCAACCCTGTAGAAAGCATTCCAACTCGGTCGAAAGCATTCCAAGCCTGTAGAAAGCATTCCAAGCCTGTAGAAAGCACCCCAACTCTGTATAAAGGTATTCTAACTCTGTACAAAGGTATTCCAACTGTGTACAAAGGTATTCCAACTCTGTACAAAGGTATTCCAACTCTGTCGAAAGCATTCCAACTCTGTCGAAAGCATTCCAACTCTGTCGAGAGCATTCCAACGCTCTAGAAAGCATTCCCACTCTGCATAAAGGTATTCCAACTCTGTCCAAAGCATTCCCACCCTCCATAAAGGTATTCCAACTCTGTCCAAAGCATTCCCACCCTGCATAAAGGTATTCCAACTCTGTCCAAAGCATTCCCACCCTGCACAAAGGTATTCCAACTATGTAGAAAGAATTCCAACCCTGTACATAACATTCTGACTCTGTACAAAGGTATTCCAACTCTGTCGAAAGCATTCCCACCCTGTAGAAAGCACTCCAACCAGGTAGAAAGCATTAAAACCCTGTACAAAGCATTCCAACCCTGTACAAAGCATTCCAACTCTGTACAAAGGTATTCCAACTCTGTACAAAGCTATTCCAACTCCGTAGAAAGAATACCAACCCTGTACATAACATTCTGACTCTGTACAAAGGTATTCCAACCCTGTAGAAAGCATTCCAACTCTGTACAAAGGTATTCCAACTCTGTCGAAAGCACTCCAACCCTGTCGAAAGCATTCCAACCCTGTCGAAAGCATTCCAACCCTCTAGAAAGCATTCCAACCCTGTAGAAAGCATTCCAACCCTGTAGAAAGCATTCCAACCCTGTAGAAAGTATTCCAACCCTGTAGAAAGCATTCCAACTCTGTACAAAGTTATTCCAACGCTGTAGAAAGAATTCCAACCCTGTACATGACATTCTGACTCTGTACAAAGGTATTCCAACCCTGTAGAAAGCATTCCAACCCTGTACAAAGCTGTTCCAACCCTGTACAAAGGTATGCCAACTCTGTAGAAAGCATTCCAACACTGTAGAAAGCATTCCAACCCTCTAGAAAGCATTCCAACCCTCTAGAAAGCATTCCAACCCTGTAGAAAGCATTCCAACTCTGTACAAAGGTATTCCAACTATGTAGAAAGAATTCCCACCCTGTACATAACATTCTGACTCTGTACAAAGGTATTCTAACTCTGTCGAAAGCATTCCAACCCTGTAGAAAGCATTCCAACCCTGTAGAAAGCATTAAAACCCTGTAGAAAGCATTCCAACCCTGTACAAAGCATTCCAACTCTGTACAAAGGTATGCCAACTCTGTACAAAGCTATTCTAACTCTGTAGAAAGAATTCCAACCCTGTACATAACATTCTGACTCTGTACAAAGGTATTCCAACTCTGTCGAAAGCATTCCAACCCTGTAGAAAGCATTCCAACCCTGTAGAAAGCATTCCAACCCTGTAGAAAGCATTAAAACCCTGTAGAAAGCAATCCAACCCTGTACAAAGCATTCCAACTCTGTACAAAGGTATTCCAACTCTGTCGAAAGCACTCCAACCCTGTCGAAAGCATTCCAACCCTGTAGAAAGCATTCCAACCCTATACAAAGCTGTTCCAACCCTGTACAAAGGTATTCTAACTCTGTAGATAGCATTCCAACACTGTAGAAAGCATTCCAACCCTCTAGAAAGCATTCCAACCGTCTAGAAAGCATTCCAACCCTGTAGAAAGCATTCCAACTCTGTACAAAGGTATTCCAACTATGTAGAAAGAATTCCAACCCTGTAGAAAGTATTCCAACCCTGTAGAAAGTATTCCCTCCCTGTACAAAGCTGTTCCAACCCTGTACAAAGCTGTGCCAACCCTGTACAAAGGTATTCCAACTCTGTAGAAAGCATTCCAGCTCTGTACAAAGGTATTCCAACCCTGTAGAAAGCATTCCAACTCTGTACAAAGGTATTCCAACTCTGTAGAAAGAATTCCAACCCTGTACATAACATTCTGACTCTGTACAAAGGTATTCCAACTCTGTCGAAAGCATTCCAACTCTGTACAAAGGTATTCCAACTCGGTCAATAGCACTCCAACCCTGTCGAAAGCACTCCAACCCTGTCGAAAGCATTCCAACCCTCTAGAAAGCATTCCAACCCTGTAGAAAGTATTCCAACCCTGTACAAAGCTGTTCCAACCCTGTACAAAGATATTCCAACTCTGTAGAAAGCATTCCAACACTGTAGAAAGCATTCCAACCCTCTAGAAAGCATTCCAAGCCTCTAGAAAGCATTCCAACCCTCTAGAAAGCATTCCAACCCTGTAGAAAGTATTCCCACCCTGTACAAATCTGTGCCAACCCTGTACAAAGGTATCCCAACTCTGTAGAAAGCATTCCAGCTCTGTACAAAGGTATTCCAACTCTGTCGAAAGCATTCCAACTCTGTACAAAGGTATTCCAACTCTGTCGATAGCACTCCAACCCTGTCGAAAGCACTCCAACCCTGTCGAAAGCATTCCAACCCTCTAGAAAGCATTCCAACCCTGTAGAAAGTATTCCAACCCTGTACAAAGCTGTTCCAACCCTGTACAAAGGTATTCCAACTCTGTAGAAAGCATTCCAACACTGTAGAAAGCATTCCAACCCTCTAGAAAGCATTCCAAGCCTCTAGAAAGCATTCCAACCCTCTAGAAAGCATTCCAACCCTGTAGAAAGTATTCCCACAATGTACAAATCTGTGCCAACCCTGTACAAAGGTATCCCAACTCTGTAGAAAGCATTCCAGCTCTGTACAAAGGTATTCCAACTCTGTAGAAAGAATTCCAACTCTGTACAAAGGTATGCCAACTCTGTACAAAGCTATTCCAACTCTGTAGAAGGAATTCCAACCCTGTACATAACATTCTGACTCTGTACAAAGGTATTCCAACTCTGTCGAAAGCATTCCAACCCTGTAGAAAGCATTCCAACCCTGTAGAAAGCATTCCAACCCTGTAGAAAGCATTAAAACCCTGTAGAAAGCAGTCCAACCCTGTACAAAGCATTCCAACTCTGTACAAAGGTATTCCTACCCTGTAGAAAGCATTCCAATTCTGTACAAAGGTATTCCAACTCTGTAGAAAGAATTCCAACCCTGTACATAACATTCTGACTCTGTACAAAGGTATTCCAACCCTGTAGAAAGCATTCCAACTCTGTACAAAGGTATTCCAACTCTGTCGAAAGCACTCCAACCCTGTCGAAAGCATTCCAACCCTGTCGAAAGCATTCCAACCCTCTAGAAAGCATTCCAACCCTGTAGAAAGCATTCCAACCCTGTAGAAAGCATTACAACCCTGTAGAAAGTATTCCAACCCTGTAGAAAGCATTCCAACTCTGTACAAAGGTATTCCAACTCTGTAGAAAGAATTCCAACCCTGTACATAACATTCTGACTCTGTACAAAGGTATTCCAACTCTGTCGAAAGCATTCCAACTCTGTACAAAGGTATTCCAACTCTGTCGATAGCACACCAACCCTGTCGAAAGCACTCCAACCCTGTCGAAAGCATTCCAACCCTCTAGAAAGCATTCCAACCCTGTAGAAAGGTATTCCAACTATGTAGAAAGAATTCCAACCCTGTAGAAAGCATTCCAACCCTGTAGAAAGTATTCCAACCCTGTAGAAGGTATTCCCTCCCTGTACAAAGCTGTTCCAACCCTGTACAAAGCTGTGCCAACCCTGTACAAAGGTATCCCAACTCTGTGGAAAGCATTCCAGCTCTGTACAAAGGTATTCCAACCCTGTAGAAAGCATTCCAACTCTGTACAAAGGTATTCCAACTCTGTAGAAAGAATTCCAACCCTGTACATAACATTCTGACTCTGTACAAAGGTATTCCAACTCTGTCGAAAGCATTCCAACTCTGTACAAAGGTATTAAAACTCTGTCGATAGCACTCCAACCCTGTCGAAAGCACTCCAACCCTGTCGAAAGCATTCCAACCCTCTAGAAAGCATTCCAACCCTGTAGAAAGTATTCCAACCCTGTACAAATCTGTTCCAACCCTGTACAAAGGTATTCCAACTCTGTAGAAAGCATTCCAACGCTGTAGAAAGCATTCCAACCCTCTAGAAAGCATTCCAACCCTCTAGAAAGCATTCCAACCCTCTAGAAAGCATTCCAACCCTGTAGAAAGTATTCCCACCCTGTACAAAGCTGTGCCAACCCTGTACAAAGGTATCCCAACTCTGTAGAAAGCATTCCAGCACTGTACAAAGGTATTCCAACTCTGTCGAAAGCATTCCAACTCTGTACAAAGGTATTCCAACTCTGTCGATAGCACTCCAACCCTGTCGAAAGCACTCCAACCCTGTCGAAAGCATTCCAACCCTGTAGAAAGCATTAAAACCCTGTAGAAAGCATTCCAACCCTGTAGAAAGCATTCCAACCCTGTAGAAAGCATTCCAACTCTATACAAATGTATTCCAACCCTGTAGAAAGCATTCCAACTCTGTACAAAGGTATTCCAACTCTGTAGAAAGAATTCCAACCCTGTACATAACATTCTGACTCTGTACAACGGTATTCCAACCCTGTACAATGGTATTCCAAACCTGTAGAAAGCATTCCATCTCTGTAGAAAGCAGTCCAACCCTGTAGAAAGCATTCCAACCCTGTAGAAAGCATTCCAACCCTGTAGAAAGCATTCCAACCCTGTAAAAAGCATTCCAACCCTGTAGAAAGTATTCCCACCCTGTACAACGCTGTTCCAACCCTGTACAAAGGTATTCCAACTCTGTCGACAGCATTCCAACCCTGTAGAAAGCATTAAAACCCTGTAGAAATCATTCCAATCCTGTAGAAAGCATTCCAACCCTGTAGAAAGTATTCCCACCCTGTACAAGGCTGTTCCAACCCTGTACAAAGGTATTCCAACCCTGTTGAAAGCACGCCAACTCTGTCGAAAGCATTCCAACCCTGTAGAAAGCATTAAAACCCTGTAGCAAGCATTCCAACTCTGTAGAAAGCATTCCAACCCTGTAGAAAGCATTCCAACTCTGTACAAAGGTATTCCAACCCTGTAGAAAGCATTCCAACTCTGTACAAAGGTGTTCCAACTCTGTAGAAAGAATTCTAACCCTGTGCACCACATTCTGACTCTGTACAAAGGTATTCCAACCCAGTAGAAAGCATTCCAACTCTGTACAAAGGTATTCCAAACCTGTAGAAAGCATTCCAACTCTGTACAAAGGTATTCCAAACCTGTAGAAAGCATTCCAACTCTGTACAAAGGTATTCCAACTCTGTAGAAAGAATTCCAACCCTGTACATAACATTCTGACTCTGTACAAAGGTATTCCAACTCTGTCGAAAGCATTCCAACCCTGTCGAAAGCATTCCAACCCTGTCGAGAGCATTCCAACCCTGTCGAAAGCATTCCAACCCTGTCGAAAGGATCCCAACCCTGTAGAAAGTATTCCCACCCTGTACAAAACGGTTCCAACACTGTACAAAGGTATTCCAACTCTGTCGAAAGCATTCCAACCCTGTAGAAGGCATTCCAACCCTGTAGAAAGCATTCCCACTCTGTGCAATGGTATTCCAACCCTGTAGAAAGCATTCCAACTCTGTACAAAGGTATTCCATCTCTGTAGAAAGAATTCCAACCCTGTACATAACATTCTGACTCTGTGCAAAGGTATTCCAACTCTGTCGAAAGCATTCCAACCCTGTAGAAAGTATTCCAACCCTGTACAAAGCTGTTCCAACCCTGTACAAAGGTATTCCAACTCTGTAGAAAGCATTCCAACACTGTAGAAAGCATTCCAACCCTCTAGAAAGCATTCCAACCCTCTAGAAAGCATTCCAACCCTGTAGAAAGTATTCCCACCCTGTACAAAGCTGTGCCAACCCTGTACAAAAGTATCCCAACTCTGTAGAAAGCATTCCAACTCTGTACAAAGGTATTCCAACCCTGTAGAAAGTATTCCAACGCTGTACAAAGCTGTTCCAACCCTGTACAAAGGTATTCCAACTCTGTACAAAGGTTTTCCAACTCTGTAGAAAGAACTCCAAACCTGTACATAACATTCTGACTCTGTACAAAGGTATTCCAACTCTGTCGAAAGCATTCCAACCCTGTAGAAAGCATTAAAACCCTGTAGAAAGCATTCCAACCCTGTAGAAAGCATTCCAACTCTGTACAAAGGTATTCCAACCCTGTAGAAAGCATTCCAACTCTGTACAAAGGTATTCCAACTCTGTAGAAAGAATTCCAACCCTGTAGATAACATTCTGACTCTGTACAACGGTATTCCAACCCTGTACAAAGGTATTCGAACCCTGTAGAAAGCATTAAAACCCTGTAGAAATCATTCCAACCCTGTAGAAAGCATTCCAACCCTGTAGAAAGTATTCCCACCCTGTACAAAGCTGCTCCAACCCTGTACAAAGGTATTCCAACCCTGTAGAAAGCACGCCAACTCTGTCGAAAGCATTCCAACCCTGTAGAAAGCATTCCAACTCTGTACAAAGCATTCCAACTCTGCAGAAAGCATTCCAACTCTGTAGGAAGCATTCCAACTCTGTAGAAAGCATACCAACTCTGTAGAAAGCATTCCAACCCTGTAGAAAGCATTCCAACTCTGTACAAAGGTATTCCAACCCTGTAGAAAGCATTCCAACTCTGTACAAAGGTATTCCAACTCTGTAGAAAGAATTCCAACCCTGTACACAGCATTCTGACTCTGTACAAAGGTATTCCAACCCTGTCGAAAGCATTCCAACCCTCTTGAAAGCATTCAAACACTGTAGAAAGTATTCCAAAGCTGTACAAAGCTGTTCCAACCCTGTACAAAGTAATTCCAACCCTGTAGAAAGCATGCCAACTCTGTCCAAAGCATGCCAACTCTGTCCAAAGCATTCCAACTCTGTACAAAGCATTCCAACTCTGCAGAAAGCATTCCAACTCTGTAGGAAGCATTCCAACTCTGTAGAAAGCATACCAACTCTGTATAAAGCATACCAACTCTGTACAAATGTTTTCCAACTCTGTACAAATGTTTTCCAACTCTGTAGAACGTTTTCCAACACTGTCGAAAGCATTCCAACCCTGTCGAAAGCATTCCAACCCCGTAGAAGGAATTCCAACCCTGTAGAAAGTATTCCAACCCTCTAGAAAGCATTCCAACTCTGTACAAAGGTATTCCAACCCTGTAGAAAGCATTCCAACTCTGTACAAAGGTACTCCAACTCTGTCGAAAGTATTCTCACCCTGTCGAAAGCATTCCAACCCTCCAGAAAGCATTCAAACCCTTTACAAAGCTGTTCCAACCCTGTACAAAGGTATCTCAACTCTGTAGAAACCATTCCAACACTGTAGAAAGCATTCCAACCCTCTAGAAAGCATTCCAACGCTCTAGAAAGCATTCCAACCCTGTATAAAGGTATTCCAACTCTGTCGAACGCATTCCAACCCTGTAGAAAGCATTCCAACTCTGTACAAAGGTATTCCAAACATGTAGAAAGCATTCCAACTCTGTACAAAGGTATTCCAAACCTGTAGAAAGCATTCCAACTCTGTACAAAGGTATTCCAACTCTGTAGAAAGAATTCCAACCCTGTACATAACATTCTGACGCTGTACAAAGGTATTCCAAATCTGTCGAAAGCATTCCAACCCTGTCGAAAGCATTCCAACCCTGTCGAAAGCATTCCAACCCTGTCGAAAGCATTCCAACCCTCTAGAAAGCATTCCAAACCTCTAGAAAGCATTCCAACCCTGTAGAAAGTATTCCAACCCTGTACAAAAGTATTCCAACTCTGTACAAAAGTATTCCAACTGTGTAGAAAGAATTCCAAACCTGTACATAACATTCTGACTCTGTACAAAGGTATTCCAACTCTGTCGAAAGCATTCCAACCCTGTAGAAAGCATTCCAACCCTGTCGAAAGTTTTCCAACCCTCTAGAAAGCATTCCAACCCTGTAGAAAGCATTCCAACCCTCTAGAAAACATTCCAACCCTGTAGAAAGTATTCCAACTCTGTACAAAGGTATTCCAACCCTGTCGAAAGCATTCCAACCCTGTCGAAAGCATTCCAACCCTGTAGAAAGCATTCCAACCCTGTAGAAAGCATTCCAACCCTGTAGAAAGTATTCCAACCCTGTAGAAAGCATTCCAACTCTGTACAAAGGTATTCCAACTCTGTAGAAAGAATTCCAACTCTGTACAAAGGTATTCCAACTCTCTCGAAAGCATTCCCACCCTGTAGAAAGCATTCAAACCCTGTAGAAAGCATTCAAACCCTGTAGAAAGCATTCCAACTCTGTCGAAAGTATTCCAACTGTGTAGTAATTATTCCAACTCTGTAGAAAGCACTCCATCTCTGTAGAAAGCAATCCAACTCTGTAGAAAACATTCCAACTCTGTAGAAAGCATTCCAACTCTGCAGAAAGCATTCCAACTCTGTACAAAGCATTCCAACCCTGTAGAAAGTATTGAAGCCCTTTAGAAAGCATTCCAACCCTGTACTTAACATTCTATCTCTGTACAAAGGTATTCCAACACTGTCGAAAGCATTCCAACTCTGTAAAAAGCATTCCAACTCTGTAGAACGTTTCCCAAATCTGACGAAAGCATTCCGACCCTGTACAAAGCATTCCAACTCTGTAGAACGTTTCCCAACTCTGTCGAAAGCATTCCAACTCTGCAGAAAGCATTCAAACTCTGTCGAAAGCATTCCAACCCTGTCCAAAGCATTCCAACTCTGTACAAAGCATTCCAACTCTGTAGAACGTTTCCCAACTCTGTCGAAAGCATTCCAACTCTGCAGAAAGCATTCCAATTCTGTACAAAGCATTCCAACACTGTACAAAGGTATTCCAACTCTGTAGAAAGCATTCCAACTCTGCAGAACGTTTCCCAAATCTGTCGAAACCATTCCAACTCGGCACAAAACATTCCAACTCTGTAGAACGTTTCCCAACTCTGTCGAAATCATTCGAACTCTGCAGAAAGCATTCCAACTCTGTACAAAGCATTCCAACACTGTAGAAAGCATTGAAACCCTGTAGAAAGCATTCCAACCCTGTCGAAAGCATTCCAACCCTCTAGAAAGCATTCCAACTCTGTACAAAGGTATTCCAACCCTGTAGAAAGCATTCCAACTCTGTACAAAGGTATTCCAACTCTGTCGAAAGCGTTCCAACCCTGTGGAAAGCATTCCAACCCTGTAGAAAGCATTCCAACCCAGTAGAAAGCATTCCAACCCTGTAGAAAGCATTGCAACACTGCAGAAAGTATTCCAACCCTGTAGAAAGCATTCCAACTCTGTACAAAGGTATTCCAACTCTGTAGAAAGAATTCCAACCCTGTACATAACATTCTGACTCTGTACAAAGGTATTCCAACTCTGTCGAAAGCATTCCAACCCTGTAGAAAGCACTCCAACTCCGTACAAAGGTATTCCAACACTGTAGAAAGCATTCGAACTCTGTACAAAGCTGTTCCAACCCTGTACAAAGGTATTCCAACTCTGTAGAAACCATACCAACACTGTAGAAAGCATTCCAACCCTCTAGAAAGCAATCCAACGCTCTAGAAAGCATTCCAACCCTGTGGAAAGCATTCGAACCCTGTAGAAAGTATTCCAACCCTGTAGAAAGCAATCCAACTGTGTACAAGGGTATTCCAACTCTGTAGAAAGAATTCCAACCCTGTACATAACATTCTGACTCTGTACAAAGGTATTCAAACACTGCAGAAAGCATTCCAACTCTGTAGAATGTTTCCCAACTCTGTCGAAAGCATTCCAACTCTGCAGAAAGCATTCCAACTCTGTACAAAGCATTCCAACCCTGTAGAAAGCATTGAAACCTTGTCGAAAGCATTCCAACCCTGTACTTAACATTCTGACTCTGTACAAAGGTATTCCAACACCGTCGGAAGCATTCCAACCCTGTCGAAAGCATTCCAACCCTGTAGAATGCATTCAAACTCTGTCGAAAGCATTCCAACTCTGTACAAAGCATTCGAACCCTGTAGAAAGCATTGATATACTGTAGAAAGCATTCCAACACTGTACTTAACATTCTGACTCTCTACAAAGGTATTCCAACCCTGTAGAAAGCATTCCAACTCTGTACAAAGGTATTCCAACTCTGTCGAAAGCACTCCAACCCTGTCGAAAGCATTCCAACCCTCTAGCAAGCATTCCAACCCTGTAGAAAGCATTCCAATCCTGTACAAAGCATTCCAAACCTGTACATAACATTCTAACTCTGTACAAAGGTATTCCAACTCTGTCGAAAGCATTCCAACCATGTTGAAAGCATTCCAACTCGGTCGAAAGTATTCCAAGCCTGTAGAAAGCATTCCAACCCTGTAGAAAGCATTCCAACCCTGTAGAAAGCATTCCAACCATGTAGAAAGCATTCCAATCCTGTAGAAAGCATTCCAAACCTGTACATAACATTCTATCTCTGTACAGAGGTATTCCAACTCTGTCGAAAGCATTCCAATCCTGTACAAAGCATTCCAAACCTGTACATAACATTCTAACTCTGTACAAAGGTATTCCAACTCTGTCGAAAGCATTCCAACCCTGTAGAAAGCATTCCAACTCGGTCGAAAGTATTCCAAGCCTGTAGAAAGCATTCCAAGCCTGTAGAACGCATTCCAACTCTGTACAAAGGTATTCCAAGCCTGTAGAAAGCATTCGAAGCCTGTAGAAAGCATTCCAAGACTGTAGAAGGCACTCCAACTCTGTACAAAGGTATTCTAACTCTGTACAAAGGTATTCCAACTCTGTACAAAGGTATTCCAACTCTGTACAAAGGTATTCCGACTCTGTACAAAGGTATTCCAACTCTGTAGAAAGGTATTCCAACTCTGTCGAAAGCATTCCAACCATGTAGAAAGCATTCCAACCCTGTAGAAAGCATTCCAACTCTGTACAAAGGTATTCCAACTCTGTACAAAGGTATTCCAACTCTGTACAAAGGTATTCCAACTCTGTACAAAGGTATTCCAACTCTGTAGAACGGTATTCCAACTCTGTCGAAAGCATTCCAACCCTGTAGAAAGCATTCCATCCCTGTAGAAAGCATTCCAACCCTGTAGAAAGCATTCCCACCCTGTACATAACATTCTAACTCTGTACAAAGGTATTCCAACTCTGTCGAGAGCATTCCAACCCTGTAGAAAGCATTCCAACCCTGTAGGAAGCATTCCAACTCTGTACAAAGGTATTCCAACTCTGTCGAAAGCATTCCAACCCTGTAGAAAGCATTCCAACTCGGTCGAAAGCATTCCAAGCCTGTAGAAAGCATTCCAAGCCTGTAGAAAGCACCCCAACTCTGTATAAAGGTATTCTAACTCTGTACAAAGGTATTCCAACTGTGTACAAAGGTATTCCAACTCTGTACAAAGGTATTCCAACTCTGTCGAAAGCATTCCAACTCTGTCGAAAGCATTCCAACTCTGTCGAGAGCATTCCAACGCTCTAGAAAGCATTCCCACTCTGCATAAAGGTATTCCAACTCTGTCCAAAGCATTCCCACCCTCCATAAAGGTATTCCAACTCTGTCCAAAGCATTCCCACCCTGCATAAAGGTATTCCAACTCTGTCCAAAGCATTCCCACCCTGCACAAAGGTATTCCAACTATGTAGAAAGAATTCCAACCCTGTACATAACATTCTGACTCTGTACAAAGGTATTCCAACTCTGTCGAAAGCATTCCCACCCTGTACAAAGCTGTTCCAACCCTGTACAAAGGTATGCCAACTCTGTAGAAAGCATTCCAACACTGTAGAAAGCATTCCAACCCTCTAGAAAGCATTCCAACCCTCTAGAAAGCATTCCAACCCTGTAGAAAGCATTCCAACTCTGTACAAAGGTATTCCAACTATGTAGAAAGAATTCCCACCCTGTACATAACATTCTGACTCTGTACAAAGGTATTCTAACTCTGTCGAAAGCATTCCAACCCTGTAGAAAGCATTCCAACCCTGTAGAAAGCATTCCAACCCTGTACAAAGCATTCCAACTGTGTACAAAGGTATGCCAACTCTGTACAAAGCTATTCTAACTCTGTAGAAAGAATTCCAACCCTGTACATAACATTCTGACTCTGTACAAAGGTATTCCAACTCTGTCGAAAGCATTCCAACCCTGTAGAAAGCATTCCAACCCTGTAGAAAGCATTCCAACCCTGTAGAAAGCATTAAAACCCTGTAGAAAGCAATCCAACCCTGTACAAAGCATTCCAACTCTGTACAAAGGTACTCCTACCCTGTAGAAAGCATTGCAGCTCTGTACAAAGGTATTCCAACCCTGTAGAAAGCATTCCAACTCTGTACAAAGGTATTCCAACTCTGTAGAAAGAATTCCAACCCTGTACATAACATTCTGACTCTGTACAAAGGTATTCCAACTCTGTCGAAAGCATTCCAACTCTGTACAAAGGTATTCCAACTCGGTCGATAGCACTCCAACCCTGTCGAAAGCACTCCAACCCTGTCGAAAGCATTCCAACCCTCTAGAAAGCATTCCAACCCTGTAGAAAGTATTCCAACCCTGTACAAAGCTGTTCCAACCCTGTACAAAGATATTCCAACTCTGTAGAAAGCATTCCAACACTGTAGAAAGCATTCCAACCCTCTAGAAAGCATTCCAAGCCTCTAGAAAGCATTCCAACCCTCTAGAAAGCATTCCAACCCTGTAGAAAGTATTCCCACCCTGTACAAATCTGTGCCAACCCTGTACAAAGGTATCCCAACTCTGTAGAAAGCATTCCAGCTCTGTACAAAGGTATTCCAACTCTGTCGAAAGCATTCCAACTCTGTACAAAGGTATTCCAACTCTGTCGATAGCACTCCAACCCTGTCGAAAGCACTCCAACCCTGTCGAAAGCATTCCAACCCTCTAGAAAGCATTCCAACCCTGTAGAAAGTATTCCAACCCTGTACAAAGCTGTTCCAACCCTGTACAAAGGTATTCCAACTCTGTAGAAAGCATTCCAACACTGTAGAAAGCATTCCAACCCTCTAGAAAGCATTCCAAGCCTCTAGAAAGCATTCCAACCCTCTAGAAAGCATTCCAACCCTGTAGAAAGTATTCCCACCCTGTACAAATCTGTGCCAACCCTGTACAAAGGTATCCCAACTCTGTAGAAAGCATTCCAGCACTGTACAAAGGTATTCCAACTCTGTCGAAAGCACTCCAACCCTGTCGAAAGCATTCCAACCCTGTCGAAAGCATTCCAACCCTCTAGCAAGCATTCCAACCCTGTAGAAAGCATTCCAACCCTGTAGAAAGCATTCCAACCCTGTAGAAAGTATTCCAACCCTGTAGAAAGCATTCCAACTCTGTACAAAGGTATTCCAACTCTGTAGAAAGAATTCCAACTCTGTACAAAGGTATGCCAACTCTGTACAAAGCTATTCCAACTCTGTAGAAAGAATTCCAACCCTGTACATAACATTCTGACTCTGTACAAAGGTATTCCAACTCTGTCGAAAGCATTCCAACCCTGTAGAAAGCATTCCAACCCTGTAGAAAGCATTCCAACCCTGTAGAAAGCATTAAAACCCTGTAGAAAGCAATCCAACCCTGTACAAAGCATTCCAACTCTGTACAAAGGTATTCCTACCCTGTAGAAAGCATTCCAATTCTGTACAAAGGTATTCCAACTCTGTAGAAAGAATTCCAACCCTGTACATAACATTCTGACTCTGTACAAAGGTATTCCAACCCTGTAGAAAGCATTCCAACTCTGTACAAAGGTATTCCAACTCTGTCGAAAGCACTCCAACCCTGTCGAAAGCATTCCAACCCTGTCGAAAGCATTCCAACCCTCTAGAAAGCATTCCAACCCTGTAGAAAGCATTCCAACCCTGTAGAAAGCATTACAACCCTGTAGAAAGTATTCCAACCCTGTAGAAAGCATTCCAACTCTGTACAAAGGTATTCCAACTCTGTAGAAAGAATTCCAACCCTGTACATAACATTCTGACTCTGTACAAAGGTATTCCAACTCTGTCGAAAGCATTCCAACTCTGTACAAAGGTATTCCAACTCTGTCGATAGCACTCCAACCCTGTCGAAAGCACTCCAACCCTGTCGAAAGCATTCCAACCCTCTAGAAAGCATTCCAACCCTGTAGAAAGGTATTCCAACTATGTAGAGAGAATTCCAACCCTGTAGAAAGCATTCCAACCCTGTAGAAAGCATTCCAACCCTGTAGGAAGCATTCCAACTCTGTACAAAGGTATTCCAACTCTGTCGAAAGCATTCCAACCCTGTAGAAAGCATTCCAACTCGGTCGAAAGCATTCCAAGCCTGTAGAAAGCATTCCAAGCCTGTAGAAAGCACCCCAACTCTGTATAAAGGTATTCTAACTCTGTACAAAGGTATTCCAACTGTGTACAAAGGTATTCCAACTCTGTACAAAGGTATTCCAACTCTGTCGAAAGCATTCCAACTCTGTCGAAAGCATTCCAACTCTGTCGAGAGCATTCCAACGCTCTAGAAAGCATTCCCACTCTGCATAAAGGTATTCCAACTCTGTCCAAAGCATTCCCACCCTCCATAAAGGTATTCCAACTCTGCCCAAAGCATTCCCACCCTGCATAAAGGTATTCCAACTCTGTCCAAAGCATTCCCACCCTGCACAAAGGTATTCCAACTATGTAGAAAGAATTCCAACCCTGTACATAACATTCTGACTCTGTACAAAGGTATTCCAACTCTGTCGAAAGCATTCCCACCCTGTACAAAGCTGTTCCAACCCTGTACAAAGGTATGCCAACTCTGTAGAAAGCATTCCAACACTGTAGAAAGCATTCCAACCCTCTAGAAAGCATTCCAACCCTCTAGAAAGCATTCCAACCCTGTAGAAAGCATTCCAACTCTGTACAAAGGTATTCCAACTATGTAGAAAGAATTCCCACCCTGTACATAACATTCTGACTCTGTACAAAGGTATTCTAACTCTGTCGAAAGCATTCCAACCCTGTAGAAAGCATTCCAACCCTGTAGAAAGCATTAAAACCCTGTAGAAAGCATTCCAACCCTGTACAAAGCATTCCAACTGTGTACAAAGGTATGCCAACTCTGTACAAAGCTATTCTAACTCTGTAGAAAGAATTCCAACCCTGTACATAACATTCTGACTCTGTACAAAGGTATTCCAACTCTGTCGAAAGCATTCCAACCCTGTAGAAAGCATTCCAACCCTGTAGAAAGCATTCCAACCCTGTAGAAAGCATTAAAACCCTGTAGAAAGCAATCCAACCCTGTACAAAGCATTCCAACTCTGTACAAAGGTACTCCTACCCTGTAGAAAGCATTGCAGCTCTGTACAAAGGTATTCCAACCCTGTAGAAAGCATTCCAACTCTGTACAAAGGTATTCCAACTCTGTAGAAAGAATTCCAACCCTGTACATAACATTCTGACTCTGTACAAAGGTATTCCAACTCTGTCGAAAGCATTCCAACTCTGTACAAAGGTATTCCAACTCGGTCGATAGCACTCCAACCCTGTCGAAAGCACTCCAACCCTGTCGAAAGCATTCCAACCCTCTAGAAAGCATTCCAACCCTGTAGAAAGTATTCCAACCCTGTACAAAGCTGTTCCAACCCTGTACAAAGATATTCCAACTCTGTAGAAAGCATTCCAACACTGTAGAAAGCATTCCAACCCTCTAGAAAGCATTCCAAGCCTCTAGAAAGCATTCCAACCCTCTAGAAAGCATTCCAACCCTGTAGAAAGTATTCCCACCCTGTACAAATCTGTGCCAACCCTGTACAAAGGTATCCCAACTCTGTAGAAAGCATTCCAGCTCTGTACAAAGGTATTCCAACTCTGTCGAAAGCATTCCAACTCTGTACAAAGGTATTCCAACTCTGTCGATAGCACTCCAACCCTGTCGAAAGCACTCCAACCCTGTCGAAAGCATTCCAACCCTCTAGAAAGCATTCCAACCCTGTAGAAAGTATTCCAACCCTGTACAAAGCTGTTCCAACCCTGTACAAAGGCATTCCAACCCTGTAGAAAGCATTAAAACCCTGTAGCAAGCATTCCAACTCTGTAGAAAGCATTCCAACCCTGTAGAAAGCATTCCAACTCTGTACAAAGGTATTCCAACCCTGTAGAAAGCATTCCAACTCTGTACAAAGGTGTTCCAACTCTGTAGAAAGAATTCTAACCCTGTGCACCACATTCTGACTCTGTACAAAGGTATTCCAACCCAGTAGAAAGCATTCCAACTCTGTACAAAGGTATTCCAAACCTGTAGAAAGCATTCCAACTCTGTACAAAGGTATTCCAAACCTGTAGAAAGCATTCCAACTCTGTACAAAGGTATTCCAACTCTGTAGAAAGAATTCCAACCCTGTACATAACATTCTGACTCTGTACAAAGGTATTCCAACTCTGTCGAAAGCATTCCAACCCTGTCGAAAGCATTCCAACCCTGTCGAGAGCATTCCAACCCTGTCGAAAGCATTCCAACCCTGTCGAAAGGATCCCAACCCTGTAGAAAGTATTCCCACCCTGTACAAAACGGTTCCAACACTGTACAAAGGTATTCCAACTCTGTCGAAAGCATTCCAACCCTGTAGAAGGCATTCCAACCCTGTAGAAAGCATTCCCACTCTGTGCAATGGTATTCCAACCCTGTAGAAAGCATTCCAACTCTGTACAAAGGTATTCCATCTCTGTAGAAAGAATTCCAACCCTGTACATAACATTCTGACTCTGTGCAAAGGTATTCCAACTCTGTCGAAAGCATTCCAACCCTGTAGAAAGTATTCCAACCCTGTACAAAGCTGTTCCAACCCTGTACAAAGGTATTCCAACTCTGTAGAAAGCATTCCAACACTGTAGAAAGCATTCCAACCCTCTAGAAAGCATTCCAACCCTCTAGAAAGCATTCCAACCCTGTAGAAAGTATTCCCACCCTGTACAAAGCTGTGCCAACCCTGTACAAAAGTATCCCAACTCTGTAGAAAGCATTCCAACTCTGTACAAAGGTATTCCAACCCTGTAGAAAGTATTCCAACGCTGTACAAAGCTGTTCCAACCCTGTACAAAGGTATTCCAACTCTGTACAAAGGTTTTCCAACTCTGTAGAAAGAACTCCAAACCTGTACATAACATTCTGACTCTGTACAAAGGTATTCCAACTCTGTCGAAAGCATTCCAACCCTGTAGAAAGCATTAAAACCCTGTAGAAAGCATTCCAACCCTGTAGAAAGCATTCCAACTCTGTACAAAGGTATTCCAACCCTGTAGAAAGCATTCCAACTCTGTACAAAGGTATTCCAACTCTGTAGAAAGAATTCCAACCCTGTAGATAACATTCTGACTCTGTACAACGGTATTCCAACCCTGTACAAAGGTATTCGAACCCTGTAGAAAGCATTAAAACCCTGTAGAAATCATTCCAACCCTGTAGAAAGCATTCCAACCCTGTAGAAAGTATTCCCACCCTGTACAAAGCTGCTCCAACCCTGTACAAAGGTATTCCAACCCTGTAGAAAGCACGCCAACTCTGTCGAAAGCATTCCAACCCTGTAGAAAGCATTCCAACTCTGTACAAAGCATTCCAACTCTGCAGAAAGCATTCCAACTCTGTAGGAAGCATTCCAACTCTGTAGAAAGCATACCAACTCTGTAGAAAGCATTCCAACCCTGTAGAAAGCATTCCAACTCTGTACAAAGGTATTCCAACCCTGTAGAAAGCATTCCAACTCTGTACAAAGGTATTCCAACTCTGTAGAAAGAATTCCAACCCTGTACACAGCATTCTGACTCTGTACAAAGGTATTCCAACCCTGTCGAAAGCATTCCAACCCTCTTGAAAGCATTCAAACACTGTAGAAAGTATTCCAAAGCTGTACAAAGCTGTTCCAACCCTGTACAAAGTAATTCCAACCCTGTAGAAAGCATGCCAACTCTGTCCAAAGCATGCCAACTCTGTCCAAAGCATTCCAACTCTGTACAAAGCATTCCAACTCTGCAGAAAGCATTCCAACTCTGTAGGAAGCATTCCAACTCTGTAGAAAGCATACCAACTCTGTATAAAGCATACCAACTCTGTACAAATGTTTTCCAACTCTGTACAAATGTTTTCCAACTCTGTAGAACGTTTTCCAACACTGTCGAAAGCATTCCAACCCTGTCGAAAGCATTCCAACCCCGTAGAAGGAATTCCAACCCTGTAGAAAGTATTCCAACCCTCTAGAAAGCATTCCAACTCTGTACAAAGGTATTCCAACCCTGTAGAAAGCATTCCAACTCTGTACAAAGGTACTCCAACTCTGTCGAAAGTATTCTCACCCTGTCGAAAGCATTCCAACCCTCCAGAAAGCATTCAAACCCTTTACAAAGCTGTTCCAACCCTGTACAAAGGTATCTCAACTCTGTAGAAACCATTCCAACACTGTAGAAAGCATTCCAACCCTCTAGAAAGCATTCCAACGCTCTAGAAAGCATTCCAACCCTGTATAAAGGTATTCCAACTCTGTCGAACGCATTCCAACCCTGTAGAAAGCATTCCAACTCTGTACAAAGGTATTCCAAACATGTAGAAAGCATTCCAACTCTGTACAAAGGTATTCCAAACCTGTAGAAAGCATTCCAACTCTGTACAAAGGTATTCCAACTCTGTAGAAAGAATTCCAACCCTGTACATAACATTCTGACGCTGTACAAAGGTATTCCAAATCTGTCGAAAGCATTCCAACCCTGTCGAAAGCATTCCAACCCTGTCGAAAGCATTCCAACCCTGTCGAAAGCATTCCAACCCTCTAGAAAGCATTCCAAACCTCTAGAAAGCATTCCAACCCTGTAGAAAGTATTCCAACCCTGTACAAAAGTATTCCAACTCTGTACAAAAGTATTCCAACTGTGTAGAAAGAATTCCAAACCTGTACATAACATTCTGACTCTGTACAAAGGTATTCCAACTCTGTCGAAAGCATTCCAACCCTGTAGAAAGCATTCCAACCCTGTCGAAAGTTTTCCAACCCTCTAGAAAGCATTCCAACCCTGTAGAAAGCATTCCAACCCTCTAGAAAACATTCCAACCCTGTAGAAAGTATTCCAACTCTGTACAAAGGTATTCCAACCCTGTCGAAAGCATTCCAACCCTGTCGAAAGCATTCCAACCCTGTAGAAAGCATTCCAACCCTGTAGAAAGCATTCCAACCCTGTAGAAAGTATTCCAACCCTGTAGAAAGCATTCCAACTCTGTATAAAGGTATTCCAACTCTGTAGAAAGAATTCCAACTCTGTACAAAGGTATTCCAACTCTCTCGAAAGCATTCCCACCCTGTAGAAAGCATTCAAACCCTGTAGAAAGCATTCAAACCCTGTAGAAAGCATTCCAACTCTGTCGAAAGTATTCCAACTGTGTAGTAATTATTCCAACTCTGTAGAAAGCACTCCATCTCTGTAGAAAGCAATCCAACTCTGTAGAAAACATTCCAACTCTGTAGAAAGCATTCCAACTCTGCAGAAAGCATTCCAACTCTGTACAAAGCATTCCAACCCTGTAGAAAGTATTGAAGCCCTTTAGAAAGCATTCCAACCCTGTACTTAACATTCTATCTCTGTACAAAGGTATTCCAACACTGTCGAAAGCATTCCAACTCTGTAAAAAGCATTCCAACTCTGTAGAACGTTTCCCAAATCTGACGAAAGCATTCCGACCCTGTACAAAGCATTCCAACTCTGTAGAACGTTTCCCAACTCTGTCGAAAGCATTCCAACTCTGCAGAAAGCATTCAAACTCTGTCGAAAGCATTCCAACCCTGTCCAAAGCATTCCAACTCTGTACAAAGCATTCCAACTCTGTAGAACGTTTCCCAACTCTGTCGAAAGCATTCCAACTCTGCAGAAAGCATTCCAATTCTGTACAAAGCATTCCAACACTGTACAAAGGTATTCCAACTCTGTAGAAAGCATTCCAACTCTGCAGAACGTTTCCCAAATCTGTCGAAACCATTCCAACTCGGCACAAAACATTCCAACTCTGTAGAACGTTTCCCAACTCTGTCGAAATCATTCGAACTCTGCAGAAAGCATTCCAACTCTGTACAAAGCATTCCAACACTGTAGAAAGCATTGAAACCCTGTAGAAAGCATTCCAACCCTGTCGAAAGCATTCCAACCCTCTAGAAAGCATTCCAACTCTGTACAAAGGTATTCCAACCCTGTAGAAAGCATTCCAACTCTGTACAAAGGTATTCCAACTCTGTCGAAAGCGTTCCAACCCTGTGGAAAGCATTCCAACCCTGTAGAAAGCATTCCAACCCAGTAGAAAGCATTCCAACCCTGTAGAAAGCATTGCAACACTGCAGAAAGTATTCCAACCCTGTAGAAAGCATTCCAACTCTGTACAAAGGTATTCCAACTCTGTAGAAAGAATTCCAACCCTGTACATAACATTCTGACTCTGTACAAAGGTATTCCAACTCTGTCGAAAGCATTCCAACCCTGTAGAAAGCACTCCAACTCCGTACAAAGGTATTCCAACACTGTAGAAAGCATTCGAACTCTGTACAAAGCTGTTCCAACCCTGTACAAAGGTATTCCAACTCTGTAGAAACCATACCAACACTGTAGAAAGCATTCCAACCCTCTAGAAAGCAATCCAACGCTCTAGAAAGCATTCCAACCCTGTGGAAAGCATTCGAACCCTGTAGAAAGTATTCCAACCCTGTAGAAAGCAATCCAACTGTGTACAAGGGTATTCCAACTCTGTAGAAAGAATTCCAACCCTGTACATAACATTCTGACTCTGTACAAAGGTATTCAAACACTGCAGAAAGCATTCCAACTCTGTAGAATGTTTCCCAACTCTGTCGAAAGCATTCCAACTCTGCAGAAAGCATTCCAACTCTGTACAAAGCATTCCAACCCTGTAGAAAGCATTGAAACCTTGTCGAAAGCATTCCAACCCTGTACTTAACATTCTGACTCTGTACAAAGGTATTCCAACACCGTCGGAAGCATTCCAACCCTGTCGAAAGCATTCCAACCCTGTAGAATGCATTCAAACTCTGTCGAAAGCATTCCAACTCTGTACAAAGCATTCGAACCCTGTAGAAAGCATTGATATACTGTAGAAAGCATTCCAACACTGTACTTAACATTCTGACTCTCTACAAAGGTATTCCAACCCTGTAGAAAGCATTCCAACTCTGTACAAAGGTATTCCAACTCTGTCGAAAGCACTCCAACCCTGTCGAAAGCATTCCAACCCTCTAGCAAGCATTCCAACCCTGTAGAAAGCATTCCAATCCTGTACAAAGCATTCCAAACCTGTACATAACATTCTAACTCTGTACAAAGGTATTCCAACTCTGTCGAAAGCATTCCAACCATGTTGAAAGCATTCCAACTCGGTCGAAAGTATTCCAAGCCTGTAGAAAGCATTCCAACCCTGTAGAAAGCATTCCAACCCTGTAGAAAGCATTCCAACCATGTAGAAAGCATTCCAATCCTGTAGAAAGCATTCCAAACCTGTACATAACATTCTATCTCTGTACAGAGGTATTCCAACTCTGTCGAAAGCATTCCAATCCTGTACAAAGCATTCCAAACCTGTACATAACATTCTAACTCTGTACAAAGGTATTCCAACTCTGTCGAAAGCATTCCAACCCTGTAGAAAGCATTCCAACTCGGTCGAAAGTATTCCAAGCCTGTAGAAAGCATTCCAAGCCTGTAGAACGCATTCCAACTCTGTACAAAGGTATTCCAAGCCTGTAGAAAGCATTCGAAGCCTGTAGAAAGCATTCCAAGACTGTAGAAGGCACTCCAACTCTGTACAAAGGTATTCTAACTCTGTACAAAGGTATTCCAACTCTGTACAAAGGTATTCCAACTCTGTACAAAGGTATTCCGACTCTGTACAAAGGTATTCCAACTCTGTAGAAAGGTATTCCAACTCTGTCGAAAGCATTCCAACCATGTAGAAAGCATTCCAACCCTGTAGAAAGCATTCCAACTCTGTACAAAGGTATTCCAACTCTGTACAAAGGTATTCCAACTCTGTACAAAGGTATTCCAACTCTGTACAAAGGTATTCCAACTCTGTAGAACGGTATTCCAACTCTGTCGAAAGCATTCCAACCCTGTAGAAAGCATTCCATCCCTGTAGAAAGCATTCCAACCCTGTAGAAAGCATTCCCACCCTGTACATAACATTCTAACTCTGTACAAAGGTATTCCAACTCTGTCGAGAGCATTCCAACCCTGTAGAAAGCATTCCAACCCTGTAGGAAGCATTCCAACTCTGTACAAAGGTATTCCAACTCTGTCGAAAGCATTCCAACCCTGTAGAAAGCATTCCAACTCGGTCGAAAGCATTCCAAGCCTGTAGAAAGCATTCCAAGCCTGTAGAAAGCACCCCAACTCTGTATAAAGGTATTCTAACTCTGTACAAAGGTATTCCAACTGTGTACAAAGGTATTCCAACTCTGTACAAAGGTATTCCAACTCTGTCGAAAGCATTCCAACTCTGTCGAAAGCATTCCAACTCTGTCGAGAGCATTCCAACGCTCTAGAAAGCATTCCCACTCTGCATAAAGGTATTCCAACTCTGTCCAAAGCATTCCCACCCTCCATAAAGGTATTCCAACTCTGTCCAAAGCATTCCCACCCTGCATAAAGGTATTCCAACTCTGTCCAAAGCATTCCCACCCTGCACAAAGGTATTCCAACTATGTAGAAAGAATTCCAACCCTGTACATAACATTCTGACTCTGTACAAAGGTATTCCAACTCTGTCGAAAGCATTCCCACCCTGTACAAAGCTGTTCCAACCCTGTACAAAGGTATGCCAACTCTGTAGAAAGCATTCCAACACTGTAGAAAGCATTCCAACCCTCTAGAAAGCATTCCAACCCTCTAGAAAGCATTCCAACCCTGTAGAAAGCATTCCAACTCTGTACAAAGGTATTCCAACTATGTAGAAAGAATTCCCACCCTGTACATAACATTCTGACTCTGTACAAAGGTATTCTAACTCTGTCGAAAGCATTCCAACCCTGTAGAAAGCATTCCAACCCTGTAGAAAGCATTAAAACCCTGTAGAAAGCATTCCAACCCTGTACAAAGCATTCCAACTGTGTACAAAGGTATGCCAACTCTGTACAAAGCTATTCTAACTCTGTAGAAAGAATTCCAACCCTGTACATAACATTCTGACTCTGTACAAAGGTATTCCAACTCTGTCGAAAGCATTCCAACCCTGTAGAAAGCATTCCAACCCTGTAGAAAGCATTCCAACCCTGTAGAAAGCATTAAAACCCTGTAGAAAGCAATCCAACCCTGTACAAAGCATTCCAACTCTGTACAAAGGTACTCCTACCCTGTAGAAAGCATTGCAGCTCTGTACAAAGGTATTCCAACCCTGTAGAAAGCATTCCAACTCTGTACAAAGGTATTCCAACTCTGTAGAAAGAATTCCAACCCTGTACATAACATTCTGACTCTGTACAAAGGTATTCCAACTCTGTCGAAAGCATTCCAACTCTGTACAAAGGTATTCCAACTCGGTCGATAGCACTCCAACCCTGTCGAAAGCACTCCAACCCTGTCGAAAGCATTCCAACCCTCTAGAAAGCATTCCAACCCTGTAGAAAGTATTCCAACCCTGTACAAAGCTGTTCCAACCCTGTACAAAGATATTCCAACTCTGTAGAAAGCATTCCAACACTGTAGAAAGCATTCCAACCCTCTAGAAAGCATTCCAAGCCTCTAGAAAGCATTCCAACCCTCTAGAAAGCATTCCAACCCTGTAGAAAGTATTCCCACCCTGTACAAATCTGTGCCAACCCTGTACAAAGGTATCCCAACTCTGTAGAAAGCATTCCAGCTCTGTACAAAGGTATTCCAACTCTGTCGAAAGCATTCCAACTCTGTACAAAGGTATTCCAACTCTGTCGATAGCACTCCAACCCTGTCGAAAGCACTCCAACCCTGTCGAAAGCATTCCAACCCTCTAGAAAGCATTCCAACCCTGTAGAAAGTATTCCAACCCTGTACAAAGCTGTTCCAACCCTGTACAAAGGTATTCCAACTCTGTAGAAAGCATTCCAACACTGTAGAAAGCATTCCAACCCTCTAGAAAGCATTCCAAGCCTCTAGAAAGCATTCCAACCCTCTAGAAAGCATTCCAACCCTGTAGAAAGTATTCCCACCCTGTACAAATCTGTGCCAACCCTGTACAAAGGTATCCCAACTCTGTAGAAAGCATTCCAGCACTGTACAAAGGTATTCCAACTCTGTCGAAAGCACTCCAACCCTGTCGAAAGCATTCCAACCCTGTCGAAAGCATTCCAACCCTCTAGCAAGCATTCCAACCCTGTAGAAAGCATTCCAACCCTGTAGAAAGCATTCCAACCCTGTAGAAAGTATTCCAACCCTGTAGAAAGCATTCCAACTCTGTACAAAGGTATTCCAACTCTGTAGAAAGAATTCCAACTCTGTACAAAGGTATGCCAACTCTGTACAAAGCTATTCCAACTCTGTAGAAAGAATTCCAACCCTGTACATAACATTCTGACTCTGTACAAAGGTATTCCAACTCTGTCGAAAGCATTCCAACCCTGTAGAAAGCATTCCAACCCTGTAGAAAGCATTCCAACCCTGTAGAAAGCATTAAAACCCTGTAGAAAGCAATCCAACCCTGTACAAAGCATTCCAACTCTGTACAAAGGTATTCCTACCCTGTAGAAAGCATTCCAATTCTGTACAAAGGTATTCCAACTCTGTAGAAAGAATTCCAACCCTGTACATAACATTCTGACTCTGTACAAAGGTATTCCAACCCTGTAGAAAGCATTCCAACTCTGTACAAAGGTATTCCAACTCTGTCGAAAGCACTCCAACCCTGTCGAAAGCATTCCAACCCTGTCGAAAGCATTCCAACCCTCTAGAAAGCATTCCAACCCTGTAGAAAGCATTCCAACCCTGTAGAAAGCATTACAACCCTGTAGAAAGTATTCCAACCCTGTAGAAAGCATTCCAACTCTGTACAAAGGTATTCCAACTCTGTAGAAAGAATTCCAACCCTGTACATAACATTCTGACTCTGTACAAAGGTATTCCAACTCTGTCGAAAGCATTCCAACTCTGTACAAAGGTATTCCAACTCTGTCGATAGCACTCCAACCCTGTCGAAAGCACTCCAACCCTGTCGAAAGCATTCCAACCCTCTAGAAAGCATTCCAACCCTGTAGAAAGGTATTCCAACTATGTAGAGAGAATTCCAACCCTGTAGAAAGCATTCCAACCCTGTAGAAAGTATTCCAACCCTGTAGAAAGTATTCCCTCCCTGTACAAAGCTGTTCCAACCCTGTACAAAGCTGTGCCAACCCTGTACAAAGGTATCCCAACTCTGTAGAAAGCATTCCAACTCTGTAGAAAGAATTCCAACCCTGTACATAACATTCTGACTCTGTACAAAGGTATTCCAACTCTGTCGAAAGCATTCCAACTCTGTACAAAGGTATTCCAACTCTGTCGAAAGCATTCCAACTCTGTCGATAGCACTCCAACCCTGTCGAAAGCACTCAAACCCTGTCGAAAGCATTCCAACCCTCTAGAAAGCATTCCAACCCTGTAGAAAGTATTCCAACCCTGTACAAAGCTGTTCCAACCCTGTACAAAGGTATTCCAACTCTGTAGAAAGCATTCCAACGCTGTAGAAAGCATTCCAACCCTCTAGAAAGCATTCCAACCCTCTAGAAAGCATTCCAACCCTCTAGAAAGCATTCCAACCCTGTAGAAAGTATTCCCACCCTGTACAAAGCTGTGCCAACCCTGTACAAAGGTATCCCAACTCTGTAGAAAGCATTCCAGCACTGTACAAAGGTATTCCAACTCTGTCGAAAGCATTCCAACTCTGTACAAAGGTATTCCAACTCTGTCGATAGCACTCCAACCCTGTCGAAAGCACTCCAACCCTGTCGAAAGCATTCCAACCCTGTAGAAAGCATTAAAACCCTGTAGAAAGCATTCCAACCCTGTAGAAAGCATTCCAACCCTGTAGAAAGCATTCCAACTCTATACAAATGTATTCCAACCCTGTAGAAAGCATTCCAACTCTGTACAAAGGTATTCCAACTCTGTCGAAAGCATTCCAACTCTGTACAAAGGTATTCCAACTCGGTCGATAGCACTCCAACCCTGTCGAAAGCACTCCAACCCTGTCGAAAGCATTCCAACCCTCTAGAAAGCATTCCAACCCTGTAGAAAGTATTCCAACCCTGTACAAAGCTGTTCCAACCCTGTACAAAGATATTCCAACTCTGTAGAAAGCATTCCAACACTGTAGAAAGCATTCCAACCCTCTAGAAAGCATTCCAAGCCTCTAGAAAGCATTCCAACCCTCTAGAAAGCATTCCAACCCTGTAGAAAGTATTCCCACCCTGTACAAATCTGTGCCAACCCTGTACAAAGGTATCCCAACTCTGTAGAAAGCATTCCAGCTCTGTACAAAGGTATTCCAACTCTGTCGAAAGCATTCCAACTCTGTACAAAGGTATTCCAACTCTGTCGATAGCACTCCAACCCTGTCGAAAGCACTCCAACCCTGTCGAAAGCATTCCAACCCTCTAGAAAGCATTCCAACCCTGTAGAAAGTATTCCAACCCTGTACAAAGCTGTTCCAACCCTGTACAAAGGTATTCCAACTCTGTAGAAAGCATTCCAACACTGTAGAAAGCATTCCAACCCTCTAGAAAGCATTCCAAGCCTCTAGAAAGCATTCCAACCCTCTAGAAAGCATTCCAACCCTGTAGAAAGTATTCCCACCCTGTACAAATCTGTGCCAACCCTGTACAAAGGTATCCCAACTCTGTAGAAAGCATTCCAGCACTGTACAAAGGTATTCCAACTCTGTCGAAAGCACTCCAACCCTGTCGAAAGCATTCCAACCCTGTCGAAAGCATTCCAACCCTCTAGCAAGCATTCCAACCCTGTAGAAAGCATTCCAACCCTGTAGAAAGCATTCCAACCCTGTAGAAAGTATTCCAACCCTGTAGAAAGCATTCCAACTCTGTACAAAGGTATTCCAACTCTGTAGAAAGAATTCCAACTCTGTACAAAGGTATGCCAACTCTGTACAAAGCTATTCCAACTCTGTAGAAAGAATTCCAACCCTGTACATAACATTCTGACTCTGTACAAAGGTATTCCAACTCTGTCGAAAGCATTCCAACCCTGTAGAAAGCATTCCAACCCTGTAGAAAGCATTCCAACCCTGTAGAAAGCATTAAAACCCTGTAGAAAGCAATCCAACCCTGTACAAAGCATTCCAACTCTGTACAAAGGTATTCCTACCCTGTAGAAAGCATTCCAATTCTGTACAAAGGTATTCCAACTCTGTAGAAAGAATTCCAACCCTGTACATAACATTCTGACTCTGTACAAAGGTATTCCAACCCTGTAGAAAGCATTCCAACTCTGTACAAAGGTATTCCAACTCTGTCGAAAGCACTCCAACCCTGTCGAAAGCATTCCAACCCTGTCGAAAGCATTCCAACCCTCTAGAAAGCATTCCAACCCTGTAGAAAGCATTCCAACCCTGTAGAAAGCATTACAACCCTGTAGAAAGTATTCCAACCCTGTAGAAAGCATTCCAACTCTGTACAAAGGTATTCCAACTCTGTAGAAAGAATTCCAACCCTGTACATAACATTCTGACTCTGTACAAAGGTATTCCAACTCTGTCGAAAGCATTCCAACTCTGTACAAAGGTATTCCAACTCTGTCGATAGCACTCCAACCCTGTCGAAAGCACTCCAACCCTGTCGAAAGCATTCCAACCCTCTAGAAAGCATTCCAACCCTGTAGAAAGGTATTCCAACTATGTAGAGAGAATTCCAACCCTGTAGAAAGCATTCCAACCCTGTAGAAAGTATTCCAACCCTGTAGAAAGTATTCCCTCCCTGTACAAAGCTGTTCCAACCCTGTACAAAGCTGTGCCAACCCTGTACAAAGGTATCCCAACTCTGTAGAAAGCATTCCAACTCTGTAGAAAGAATTCCAACCCTGTACATAACATTCTGACTCTGTACAAAGGTATTCCAACTCTGTCGAAAGCATTCCAACTCTGTACAAAGGTATTCCAACTCTGTCGAAAGCATTCCAACTCTGTCGATAGCACTCCAACCCTGTCGAAAGCACTCAAACCCTGTCGAAAGCATTCCAACCCTCTAGAAAGCATTCCAACCCTGTAGAAAGTATTCCAACCCTGTACAAAGCTGTTCCAACCCTGTACAAAGGTATTCCAACTCTGTAGAAAGCATTCCAACGCTGTAGAAAGCATTCCAACCCTCTAGAAAGCATTCCAACCCTCTAGAAAGCATTCCAACCCTCTAGAAAGCATTCCAACCCTGTAGAAAGTATTCCCACCCTGTACAAAGCTGTGCCAACCCTGTACAAAGGTATCCCAACTCTGTAGAAAGCATTCCAGCACTGTACAAAGGTATTCCAACTCTGTCGAAAGCATTCCAACTCTGTACAAAGGTATTCCAACTCTGTCGATAGCACTCCAACCCTGTCGAAAGCACTCCAACCCTGTCGAAAGCATTCCAACCCTGTAGAAAGCATTAAAACCCTGTAGAAAGCATTCCAACCCTGTAGAAAGCATTCCAACCCTGTAGAAAGCATTCCAACTCTATACAAATGTATTCCAACCCTGTAGAAAGCATTCCAACTCTGTACAAAGGTATTCCAACTCTGTAGAAAGAATTCCAACTCTGTAGAAAGGTATTCCAACCCTGTAGAAAGCATTCCAACTCTGTACAAAGGTATTCCAACCCTGTCGAAAGCATTCCAACCCTCTAGAAAGCATTCCAACTCTGTACAAAGGTATTCCAACCCTGTAGAAAGCATTCCAACTCTGTACAAAGGTATTCCAACTCTGTCGAAAGCGTTCCAACCCTGTGGAAAGCATTCCAACCCTGTAGAAAGCATTCCAACCCAGTAGAAAGCATTCCAACCCTGTAGAAAGCATTGCAACACTGCAGAAAGTATTCCAACCCTGTAGAAAGCATTCCAACTCTGTACAAAGGTATTCCAACTCTGTAGAAAGAATTCCAACCCTGTACATAACATTCTGACTCTGTACAAAGGTATTCCAACTCTGTCGAAAGCATTCCAACCCTGTAGAAAGTATTCCCACCCTGTACAACGCTGTTCCAACCCTGTACAAAGGTATTCCAACTCTGTCGACAGCATTCCAACCCTGTAGAAAGCATTAAAACCCTGTAGAAATCATTCCAATCCTGTAGAAAGCATTCCAACCCTGTAGAAAGTATTCCCACCCTGTACAAGGCTGTTCCAACCCTGTACAAAGGTATTCCAACCCTGTTGAAAGCACGCCAACACTGTCGAAAGCATTCCAACCCTGTAGAAAGCATTAAAACCCTGTAGCAAGCATTCCAACTCTGTAGAAAGCATTCCAACCCTGTAGAAATCATTCCATCTCTGTACAAAGGTATTCCAACCCTGTAGAAAGCATTCCAACTCTGTACAAAGGTGTTCCAACTCTGTAGAAAGAATTCTAACCCTGTGCACCACATTCTGACTCTGTACAAAGGTATTCCAACCCTGTAGAAAGCATTCCAACTCTGTACAAAGGTATTCCAAACCTGTAGAAAGCATTCCAACTCTGTACAAAGGTATTCCAAACCTGTAGAAAGCATTCCAACTCTGTACAAAGGTATTCCAACTCTGTAGAAAGAATTCCAACCCTGTACATAACATTCTGACTCTGTACAAAGGTATTCCAACTCTGTCGAAAGCATTCCAACCCTGTCGAAAGCATTCCAACCCTGTCGAAAGGATCCCAACCCTGTAGAAAGTATTCCCACCCTGTACAAAACGGTTCCAACACTGTACAAAGGTATTCCAACTCTGTCGAAAGCATTCCAACCCTGTAGAAAGCATTCCAACCCTGTAGAAAGCATTCCAACCCTGTAGAAAGCATTCCCACTCTGTGCAATGGTATTCCAACCCTGTAGAAAGCATTCCAACTCTGTACAAAGGTATTCCAACTCTGTAGAAAGAATTCCAACCCTGTACATAACATTCTGACTCTGTACAAGGGTATTCCAACACTGTCGAAAGCATTCCAACCCTGTAGAAAGCACTCCAACTCTGTACAAATGTATTTCAAACCTGTAGAAAGCATTCCAACTCTGTAGAAAGCATTCCAACCTTGCACAAAGGTATTCCATCTCTGTAGAAAGAATTCCAACCCTGTACATAACATTCTGACTCTGTGCAAAGGTATTCCAACTCTGTCGAAAGCATTCCAACCCTGTAGAAAGTATTCCAACCCTGTACAAAGCTGTTCCAACCCTGTACAAAGGTATTCCAACTCTGTAGAAAGCATTCCAACACTGTAGAAAGCATTCCAACCCTCTAGAAAGCATTCCAACCCTGTAGAAAGTATTCCCACCCTGTACAAAGCTGTGCCAACCCTGTACAAAAGTATCCCAACTCTGTAGAAAGCATTCCAACTCTGTACAAAGGTATTCCAACCCTGTAGAAAGCATTCCAACTCTGTACAAAGGTATTCCAAATCTGTAGAAAGAATTCCAATCCTAAACATAACATTCTGACTCTGTACAAAGGTATTCCAATTCTATCGAAAGCACTCCAACCCTGCCGAAAGCATTCCAACCCTTTAGAAAGCATTCCAACCCTGTAGAAAGTATTCCAACGCTGTACAAATCTGTTCCAACCCTGTACAAAGGTATTCCAACTCTGTACAAAGGTTTTCCAACTCTGTAGAAAGAACTCCAAACCTGTACATAACATTCTGACTCTGTACAAAGGTATTCCAACTCTGTCGAAAGCATTCCAACCCTGTAGAAAGCATTAAAACCCTGTAGAAAGCATTCCAACCCTGTAGAAAGCATTCCAACTCTGTACAAAGGTATTCCAACCCTGTAGAAAGCATTCCAACTCTGTACAAAGGTATTCCAACTCTGTAGAAAGAATTCCAACCCTGTACATAACATTCTGACTCTGTACAACGGTATTCCAACCCTGTACAAAGGTATTCGAACCCTGTAGAAAGCATTAAAACCCTGTAGAAATCATTCCAACCCTGTAGAAAGCATTCCAACCCTGTAGAAAGTATTCCCACCCTGTACAAAGCTGCTCCAACCCTGTACAAAGGTATTCCAACCCTGTAGAAAGCACGCCAACTCTGTCGAAAGCATTCCAACCCTGTAGAAAGCATTAAAACCCTGTAGAAAGCATTCCAACTCTGTAGAAAGCATTCCAACCCTGTAGAAAGCATTCCAACTCTGTACAAAGGTATTCCAACTCTGTAGAAAGCATTCCAACTCTGTACAAAGGTATTCCAACTCTGTAGAAAGAATTCCAACCCTGTACACAGCATTCTGACTCTGTACAAAGGTATTCCAACCCTGTAGAAAGCATTCCAACTCCGTACAAAGGTACTCCAACTCTGTCGAAAGCATTTCCACCCTGTCGAAGGCATTCCAACCCTGTCGAAAGCATTCCAACCCTCTAGAAAGCATTCAAACACTGTAGAAAGTATTCCAAAGCTGTACAAAGCTGTTCCAACCCTGTACAAAGTAATTCCAACCCTGTAGAAAGCATGCCAACTCTGTCCAAAGCATGCCAACTCTGTCCAAAGCATTCCAACTCTGTACAAAGCATTCCAACTCTGCAGAAAGCATTCCAACTCCGTAGGAAGCATTCCAACTCTGTAGAAAGCATACCAACTCTGTACAAAGCATACCAACTCTGTGCAAATGTTTTCCAACTCTGTACAAATGTTTTCCAACTCTGTAGAACGTTTTCCAACACTGTCGAAAGCATTCCAACCCTGTCGAAAGCATTCCAACCCCGTAGAAGGAATTCCAACCCTCCAGAAAGCATTCAAACCCTTTACAAAGCTGTTCCAACCCTGTACAAAGGTATTTCAACTCTGTAGAAACCATTCCAACACTGTAGAAAGCATTCCAACCCTCTAGAAAGCATTCCAACGCTCTAGAAAGCATTCCAACCCTGTATAAAGGTATTCCAACTCTGTCGAACGCATTCCAACCCTGTAGAAAGCATTCCAACTCTGTACAAAGGTATTCCAAACATGTAGAAAGCATTCCAACTCTGTACAAAGGTATTCCAAACCTGTAGAAAGCATTCCAACTCTGTACAAAGGTATTCCAACTCTGTAGAAAGAATTCCAACCCTGTACATAACATTCTGACGCTGTACAAAGGTATTCCAAATCTGTCGAAAGCAATCCAACCCTGTCGAAAGCATTCCAACCCTGTCGAAAGCATTCCAACCCTCTAGAAAGCATTCCAACCCTCTAGAAAGCATTCCAACCCTGTAGAAAGTATTCCAACCCTGTACAAAAGTATTCCAACTCTGTACAAAAGTATTCCAACTGTGTAGAAAGAATTCCAAACCTGTACATAACATTCTGACTCTGTACAAAGGTATTCCAACTCTGTCGAAAGCATTCCAACCCTGTAGAAAGCATTCCAACCCTGTCGAAAGTTTTCCAACCCTCTAGAAAGCATTCCAACCCTGTAGAAAGCATTCCAACCCTCTAGAAAACATTCCAACCCTGTAGAAAGTATTCCAACTCTGTACAAAGGTATTCCAACCCTGTCGAAAGCATTCCAACCCTGTCGAAAGCATTCCAACACTGTAGAAAGCATTCCAACCCTGTGGAAAGCATTCCAACCCTGTAGAAAGTATTCCAACCCTGTAGAAAGCATTCCAACTCTGTACAAAGGTATTCCAACTCTGTAGAAAGAATTCCAACTCTGTACAAAGGTATTCCAACTCTCTCGAAAGCATTCCCACCCTGTAGAAAGCATTCAAACCCTGTAGAAAGCATTCCAACTCTGTCGAAAGTATTCCAACTGTGTAGTAATTATTCCAACTCTGTAGAAAGCACTCCATCTCTGTAGAAAGCAATCCAACTCTGTAGAAAACATTCCAACTCTGTAGAAAGCATTCCAACTCTGCAGAAAGCATTCCAACTCTGTACAAAGCATTCCAACCCTGTAGAAAGTATTGAAGCCCTTTAGAAAGCATTCCAACCCTGTACTTAACATTCTATCTCTGTACAAAGGTATTCCAACACTGTCGAAAGCATTCCAACTCTGTAAAAAGCATTCCAACTCTGTAGAACGTTTCCCAAATCTGACGAAAGCATTCCGACCCTGTACAAAGCATTCCAACTCTGTAGAACGTTTCCCAACTCTGTCGAAAGCATTCCAACTCTGCAGAAAGCATTCAAACTCTGTCGAAAGCATTCCAACCCTGTCCAAAGCATTCCAACTCTGTACAAAGCATTCCAACTCTGTAGAACGTTTCCCAACTCTGTCGAAAGCATTCCAACTCTGCAGAAAGCATTCCAATTCTGTACAAAGCATTCCAACACTGTACAAAGGTATTCCAACTCTGTAGAAAGCATTCCAACTCTGCAGAACGTTTCCCAAATCTGTCGAAACCATTCCAACTCGGCACAAAACATTCCAACTCTGTAGAACGTTTCCCAACTCTGTCGAAATCATTCGAACTCTGCAGAACGCATTCCAACACTGTACAAAGCATTCGAACCCTGTAGAAAGCATTGATATACTGTAGAAAGCATTCCAACCCTGTACTTAACATTCTGACTCTGTACAAAGGTCTTCCAACGCTGTCGAAAGCATTCCAACCCTGTCGAAAGCACTCCAACTCTGCAGAACGTTTCCCAACTCTGTCGAAAGCATTCCAACTCTGCAGAAAGCATTCCAACTCTGTACAAAGCATTCCAACACTGTAGAAAGCATTGAAACCCTGTAGAAAGCATTCCAACCCTGTCGAAAGCATTCCAACCCTCTAGAAAGCATTCCAACTCTGTAGAAAGGTATTCCAACCCTGTAGAAAGCATTCCAACTCTGTACAAAGGTATTCCAACCCTGTCGAAAGCATTCCAACCCTCTAGAAAGCATTCCAACTCTGTACAAAGGTATTCCAACCCTGTAGAAAGCATTCCAACTCTGTACAAAGGTATTCCAACTCTGTCGAAAGCGTTCCAACCCTGTGGAAAGCATTCCAACCCTGTAGAAAGCATTCCAACCCAGTAGAAAGCATTCCAACCCTGTAGAAAGCATTGCAACACTGCAGAAAGTATTCCAACCCTGTAGAAAGCATTCCAACTCTGTACAAAGGTATTCCAACTCTGTAGAAAGAATTCCAACCCTGTACATAACATTCTGACTCTGTACAAAGGTATTCCAACTCTGTCGAAAGCATTCCAACCCTGTAGAAAGCACTCCAACTCCGTACAAAGGTATTCCAACACTGTAGAAAGCATTCGAACTCTGTACAAAGCTGTTCCAACCCTGTACAAAGGTATTCCAACTCTGTAGAAACCATACCAACACTGTAGAAAGCATTCCAACCCTCTAGAAAGCAATCCAACGCTCTAGAAAGCATTCCAACCCTGTGGAAAGCATTCGAACCCTGTAGAAATTATTCCAAGCCTGTAGAAAGCAATCCAACTGTGTACAAGGGTATTCCAACTCTGTAGAAAGAATTCCAACCCTGTACATAACATTCTGACTCTGTACAAAGGTATTCAAACACTGCAGAAAGCATTCCAACTCTGTAGAATGTTTCCCAACTCTGTCGAAAGGATTCCAACTCTGCAGAAAGCATTCCAACTCTGTACAAAGCATTCCAACCCTGTAGAAAGCATTGAAACCTTGTCGAAAGCATTCCAACCCTGTACTTAACATTCTGACTCTGTACAAAGGTATTCCAACACCGTCGGAAGCATTCCAACCCTGTCGAAAGCATTCCAACCCTGTAGAATGCATTCAAACTCTGTCGAAAGCATTCCAACTCTGTACAAAGCATTCGAACCCTGTAGAAAGCATTGATATACTGTAGAAAGCATTCCAACACTGTACTTAACATTCTGACTCTGTACAAAGGTCTTCCAACTCTGTCGAAAGCATTCCTACCCTGTCGAAAGCATTCCAACCCTGTCGAAAGCATTCCAACTCTGTACAAAGGTATTCCAACACTGTCGAAAGCATTCCAACTCTGTCCAAAGCATTCCAACTCTGTACAAAGCATTCCAACTCTGTAGAACGATTCCCAACTCTGTCGAAAGCATTCCAACTCTGCAGAAAGCATTCCAATTCTGTACAAAGCATTCCAACACTGTACAAAGGTATTCCAACTCTGTAGAAAGCATTCCAACTCTGCAGAACGTTTCCCAAATCTGTCGAAAGCATTCCAACTCGGCACAAAACATTCCAACTCTGTAGAACGTTTCCCAACTCTGTCGAAATCACTCGAACTCTGCAGAAAGCATTCCAACCCTGTACAAAGCATTCGAACCCTGTAGAAAGCATTGATATACTGTAGAAAGCATTCCAACCCTGTACTTAACATTCTGACTCTGTACAAAGGTCTTCCAACTCTGTCGAAAGCATTCCAACCCTGTCGAAAGCATTATAACCCTGTCGAAAGCA
Source organism: Bombus fervidus (assembly GCF_041682495.2). Lineage (NCBI taxonomy): Eukaryota > Metazoa > Arthropoda > Insecta > Hymenoptera > Apidae > Bombus > Bombus fervidus. Next base: position 373,726 of record NC_091523.1, on the reverse strand, counting down.
CTCCAACTCTGCAGAACGTTTCCCAACTCTGTCGAAAGCATTCCAACCCTGCAGAAAGCATTCCAACTCTGTACAAAGCATTCCAACACTGTAGAAAGCATTGTAACCCTGTAGAAAGCATTCCAACCCTGTCGAAAGCATTCCAACCATCTAGAAAGCATTCCAGCTCTGTACAAAGGTATTCCAACCCTGTAGAAAGCATTCGAACTCTGTACAAATATATGCCAACTCTGTCGAAAGCATTCCAACCCTGTAGAAAGCATTAAAACCCTGTAGAAAGCATTCCAACTCCGTAGAAAGCATTCCAACCCTGTAGAAAGCATTCCAACCCTCTAGAAAGCATTCAAACCCTGTACAAAGCTGTTCCAACCCTGTACAAAGGTATTCCAACTCTGTAGAAACCATTCCAACACTGTAGAAAGCATGCCAACCCTCTAGAAAGCATTCCAACGCTCTAGAAAGCATTCCAACCCTGTGGAAAGCATTCCAACCCTGTAGAAAGTATTCCAACCCTGTAGAAAGCAATCCAACTGTGTACAAGGGTATTCGAACTCTGTAGAAAGAATTCCAACCCTGTACATAACATTCTGACTCTGTACAAAGGTATTCCATCTCTGTCGAAAGCATTCCAACCCTGTAGAAAGCATTCCAACCCTGTACAAAGCTGTTCCAACCCTGTACAAAGCTGTTCCAACCCTGTACAAAGGTATTCCAACTCTGTACAAAGGTATTCCAACTCTGTCGAAAGCATTCCAACCCTCTAGAAAGCATTCAAACCCTGTAGAAAGTATTCCAAAGCTGTACAAAGCTGCTCCAACCCTGTACAAAGGAATTCCAACTCTGTCGAAAGCATACCAACCCTGTAGAAAGCATTCCAACTCTGTAGAAAGCATTCCAACCCTGTAGAAAGCATTCCAACTCTGTACAAAGGTATTCCATCCCTGTAGAAAGCATTCCAACTCTGTACAAAGGTATTCCAACTCTGTAGAAAGAATTCCAACCCTGTACACAACATTCTGACTCTGTACAAAGGTATTCCAACACTGCCGAAAGCGTTCCAACCCTGTAGAAAGCATGCCAACCCTGTAGAATGCAATCCAACCCTGTAGAAAGCACGCCAACCCTGTAGAAAGCATTCCAACCCTGTAGAAAGCATTCCAACCCTGTAGAAAGTATTCCAACCCTGTAGAAAGCATTCCAACTCTGTACAAAGGTATTCCAACTCTGTAGAAAGAATTCCAACCCTGTACATAACATTCTGACTCTCTACAAAGGTATTCCAACTCTGTCGAACGAATTCCAACCCTGTAGAAAGCATTCCAACTCTGTACCAAGGTATTCCAAACATGTAGAAAGCATTCCAACTCTGTACAAAGGTATTCCAAACCTGTAGAAAGCATTCCAACCCTGTAGAAAGCAATCCAACCCTGTAGAAAGCACGCCGACACTGTAGAAAGCATTCCAACCCTGTAGATAGTATTCCAACCCTGTAGAAAGCATTCCAACTCTGTAGAAAGCATTCCAACCCTGTAGAAAGCATTCCAACCCTGTAGAAAGCACGCCAACACTGTAGAAAGCATTCCAACCCTGTAGAAAGCATTCCAACCCTGTAGAAAGTATTCCAACACTGTAGAAAGCATTCCAACTCTGTAGAAAGCATTCCAACCCTGTAGAAAGCATTCCAACCCTGTAGAAAGTATTCCAACTCTGTACAAAGGTATTCCAACTCTGTAGAAAGAATTCCAACTCTGTACAAAGGTATTCCAACTCTGTCGAAAGCATTCCCACCCTGTAGAAAGCATTCCAACCCTGTAGAAAGCATTCCAACACTGTACAAAGGTATTCCAACCCTGTAGAAAGCATTCCAACTCTGTACAAAGGTATTCCAACTCTGTCGAAAGCGTTCCAACCCTGTAGAAAGCATTCCAACCCTGTAAAAAGCATTCCAACTCTGTACAAAGGTATTCCAACTCTGTAGAAAGAATTCCAACCCTGCACATAACATTCTGACTCTCTACAAAGGTATTCCACCTCTGTCGAACGAATTCCAACCCTGTAGAAAGCATTCCAACTCTGTACCAAGGTATTCCAAACATGTAGAAAGCATTCCAACTCTGTACAAAGGTATTCCAAACCTGTAGAAAGCATTCCAACTCTGTAGGAAGCTTTCCAACCCTGTAGAAAGCAATCCAACACTGTAGAAAGCACGCCAACACTGTAGAAAGCATTCCAACCCTGTAGAAAGCATTCCAACCCTGTAGAAAGCAACCCAACCCTGTAGAAAGCACGCCAACCTTGTAGAAAGCATTCCAACCCTGTAGAAAGCATTCCAACCCTGTAGAAAGTATTCCAACCCTATAGAAAGCATTCCAACTCTGTACAAAGGTATTCCAACTCTGTCGAACGCATTCCAACCCTGTAGAAAGCATTCCAACTCTGTACAAAGGTATTCCAAACATGTAGAAAGCATTCCAACTCTGTACAAAGGCATTCCAACTCTGTCGAAAGCATTCCAACCCTGTAGAAAGCATTCCAACTCTGTACAAAGGTATTCCAACTCTGTAGAAAGAATTTCAACCCTGTACATAACATGCTGACTCTGTACAAAGGTATGCCAAATCTGTCGAAAGCATTCCAACCCTGTCGAAAGCATTCAAACCCTTTAGAAAGCATTCCAACCCTGTAGAAAGTATTCCAACTCTGTACAAATGTATTCCAAACCTGTAGAAAGCATTCCAACTCTGTACAAAGGTATTCCAACCCTGTAGAAAGTATTCCAACCCTGTACAAAGGTATTCCAACTCTGTACAAAGGTATTCCAACTCTGTAGAAAGAATTCCAACCCTGTACATAACATTCTGACTCTGTACAAAGGTATTCCAACTCTGTCGAAAGCATTCCAATCCGGTAGAAAGCATTCCAACCCTGTAGAAAGCATTAAAACCCTGTTGAAAGCATTCCAACCCTGTAGAAAGCATTCCAACTCTGTACAAAGGTATTCCAACCCTGTAGAAAGCATTCCAACTCTGTACAAAGGTCTTCCAACTCTGTAGAAAGAATTCCAACCCTGTACGTAACATTCTGACTCTGTACAAAGGTATTCCAACTCTGTCGAAAGCATTCCAACCCTGTCGAAAGCATTCCAACCCTGTCGAAAGCATTCCAACCCTCTAGAAAGCATTCCAACCCTGTAGAAATTATTCCAACCCCGTACAAAGGTATTCCAACTCTGTACAAAGGCATTGCAACTCTGTAGAAAGAATTCCAACCCTGTAGAAAGGTATTCCAACTCTGTAGAAAGAATTCCAACCATGTACAACACATTCTGACTCTGTACAAAGGTATTCCAACTCTGTCGAAAGCATTTCAACCCTGTAGAAAGCATTCCAACTCTGTACAAAGGTATTCCAACTCTGTAGAAAGAATTCCAACCCTGTACATAACATTCTGACTCTGTACAAAGGTATTCCAACTCTGTCGAAAGCATTCCAATCCGGTAGAAAGCATTCCAACCCTGTAGAAAGCATTAAAACCCTGTAGAAAGCATTCCAACTCTGTACAAAGGTCTTCCAACTCTGTAGAAAGAATTCCAACCCTGTACGTAACATTCTGACTCTGTACAAAGGTATTCCAACTCTGTCGAAAGCATTCCAACCCTGTCGAAAGCATTCCAACCCTGTCGAAAGCATTCCAACCCTCTAGAAAGCATTCCAACCCTGTAGAAATTATTCCAACCCCGTACAAAGGTATTCCAACTCTGTACAAAGGCATTGCAACTCTGTAGAAAGAATTCCAACCCTGTAGAAAGGTATTCCAACTCTGTAGAAAGAATTCCAACCATGTACAACACATTCTGACTCTGTACAATGGTATTCCAACTCTGTCGAAAGCATTCCAACCCTGTAGAAAGCATTCCAACTCTGTACAAAGGTATTCCAACTCTGTAGAAAGAATTCCAACCATGTACAACACATTCTGACTCTGTACAAAGGTATTCCAACTCTGTCGAAAGCATTCCAACCCTGTAGAACGCATTCGAACTCTGTACAAAGGTATTCCAACTCTGTAGAAAGTATTCCAACCCTGTACATAACATTCTGACTCTGTACAAAGGTAGTCCAACCCTGTAGAAAGCATTCCAACTCTGTACAAATGTATTCCAAACCTGTAGAAAGCATTCCAACTCTGTACAAAGGTATTCCAACTCTGTAGAAAGCATTCCAACTCTGTACAAATGTATTCCAACCCTGTAGAAAGAATTCCAACGCTGTACATAACATTCTGGCTCTGTACAAAGGTATTCCAACTCTGTCGAAAGCATTCCAACCCTCTAGAAAGCATTCCAACCCTGTAGAAAGTATTCCAAAGCTGTACAAAGCCGTTCCAACCCTGTACAAAGGTATTCCAACTCTGTAGAAAGCATTCCAACCCTGTAGAAAGTGTTCCAACCCTGTACATAACATTCTGACTCTGTACGAAGGTATTTCAACTCTGTCGAACGCATTCCAACCCTGTAGAAAGCATTGCAACTCTGTACAAAGGTATTCCAACCCTGTCGAAAGCATTCCAACCCTGTAGAAAGCATTCCAACTCTGTACAAAGGTATTCCAACCCTGGAGAAAGCATTCCAACTCTGTACAAATGTATTCCAACTGTGTAGAAAGAACTCCAACGCTGTACATAACATTCTGACTCTGTACAAAGGTATTCCAACCCTGTAGAAAGCATTCCAACTCTGTACAAAGGTATTCCAACTCTGTAGAAAGAATTCCAACCCTGTACATAACATTCTGACTCTGTACAAAGGTATTCCAACCCTGTAGAAAGTATTCCAACCCTGTACAAAGGTATTCCAACTCTGTAGAAAGAATTCCAACCATGTACAACACATTCTGACTCTGTACAAAGGTATTCCAACACTGTCGAAATCATTCCAACCCTGTAGAAAGCATTCCAACTCTGTACAAAGGTATTCCAACTCTGTAGAAAGAATTTCAACCCTGTACATAACATGCTGACTCTGTACAAAGGTATGCCAAATCTGTCGTAAGCATTCCAACCCTGTCGAAAGCATTCGAACCCTTTAGAAAGCATTCCAACCCTGTAGAAAGTATTCCAACCCTGTACAAAGGTATTCCAACTCCGTACAAAGGTATTCCAACTCTGTAGAAAGTATTCCAACCCTGTACATAACATTCTGACTCTGTACAAAGGTATTCCAACCCTGTAGAAAGCATTCCAACTCTGTACAAATGTATTGCAAACCTGTAGAAAGCATTCCAACTCTGTACAAAGGTATTCCAACTCTGTAGAAAGAATTCCAACGCTGTACATAACATTCTGGCTCTGTACAAAGGTATTCCAACTCTGTCGAAAGCATTCCAACCCTGTAGAAAGCATTCCAACCCTGTAGAAAGCATTCCAACTCTGTACAAAGGTATTCCAACCCTGTAGAAAGCATTCCAACTCTGTACAAATGTATTCCAACCCTGTAGAAAGAATTCCAACGCTGTACATAACATTCTGGCTCTGTACAAAGGTATTCCAACTCTGTCGAAAGCATTCCAACCCTGTAGAAAGCATTCCAACCCTGTAGAAAGCATTCCAACTCTGTACAAAGGTATTCCAACCCTGTAGAAAGCATTCCAACTCTGTACAAATGTATTCCAACCCTGTAGAAAGAATTCCAACGCTGTACATAACATTCTGGCTCTGTACAAAGGTATTCCAACTCTGTCGAAAGCATTCCAACCCTGTAGAAAGTATTCCAAAGCTGTACAAAGCCGTTCCAACCCTGTACAAAGGTATTCCAACTCTGTAGAAAGCATTCCAACCCAGTAGAAAGTATTCCAACCCTGTACAAAGGTATTCCAACTCTGTACAAAGGTATTCCAACTCTGTAGAAAGAATTCCAACCCTGTACATAACATTCTGACTCTGTACAAAGGCATTCCAACTCTGTCGAAAGCATTCCAATCCGGTAGAAAGCATTCCAACCCTGTAGAAAGCATTAAAACCCTGTTGAAAGCATTCCAACCCTGTAGAAAGCATTCCAACCCTGTACAAAGGTATTCCAACTCTGTACAAAGGCATTCCAACTCTGTAGAAAGAATTCCAACCATGTAGAAAGGTATTCCAACTCTGTAGAAAGAATTCCAACCATGTACAACACATTCTGACTCTGTACAAAGGTATTCCAACTCTGTCGAAAGCAGTCCAACCCTGTAGAAAGCATTCCAACTCTGTACAAAGGTATTCCAACTCTGTAGAAATAATTCCAACCCTGTACATAACATTCTGACTCTGTACAAAGGTATTCCAAATCTGTCGAAAGCATTCCAAACCTGTCGAAAGCATTCCAACCCTTTAGAAAGCATTCCAACCCTGTAGAAAGTATTCCAACGCTGTATAAAGCTGGACCAACCCTGTACAAAGGTATTCCAACTCTGTACAAAGGTATTCCTACTCTGTAGAAAGAATTCCAACCCTGTACATAACATTCTGGCTCTGTACAAAGGTATTCCAACTTTGTAGAAAGCATTCCAACCCTGTAGAAAGCATTCCAACCCTGTAGAAAGCATTCCAACTCTGTCGAAAGCATTCCAACCCTGTAGAAAGCATTCCAACCCTGTAGAAAGCATTAAAACCCTGTAGAAAGAATTCCAACCCTGCAGAAAGCATTCCAACTCTGTACAAAGGTATTCCAACCCTGTAGAAAGCATTCCAACTCTGTACAAATGTATTCCAACTCTGTAGAAAGAATTCCAACCCTGTACATAACATTCTGACTCTGTACAAAGGTATCCCAACCCTGTAGAAAGCATTCCAACTCTGTACAAAGGTATTCCAACTCTGTAGAAAGAATTCCAACCCCGTACATAACATTCTGACTCTGTACAAAGGTCTTCCAACTCTGTCGAAAGCATTCCAACCCTGTAGAAAGCATTCCAACTCTGTACAAAGGTATTCCAAACCTGTAGAAAGCATTCCAACTCTGTACAAAGGTATTCCAACTCTGTAGAAAGAATTCCAACCCTGTACATAACATTCTGACTCTGTACAAAGGTATCCCAACCATGTAGAAAGCATTCCAACTCTGTACAAAGGTATTCCAACTCTGTAGAAAGAATTCCAACCCTGAACATAACATTCTGACTCTGTACAAAGATATTCCAACCCTGTAGAAAGTATTCCAACCCTGTAAAAAGATATTCCGACTCTGTACAAAGGTATTCCAACTCTGTCGAAGGCGTTCCAACCCTGTAGAAAGCATTCCAACCCTGAAGAAGTCATTCCAACCATGTAGAAAGCATTCCAACCCTGTAGAATGTATTCCAACCCTGTAGAAAGCATTCCAACTCTGTACAAAGGTATTCCAACTCTGTAGAAAGAATTCCAACCCCGTACATAACATTCTGACTCTGTACAAAGGTCTTCCAACTCTGTCGAAAGCATTCCAACCCTGTAGAAAGCATTCCAACTCTGTACAAAGGTATTCCAAACCTGTAGAAAGCATTCCAATTCTGAACAAAGGTATTCCAAACCTGTAGAAAGCATTCCAACTCTGTACAAAGGTATTCCTACTCTGTAGAAAGAATTCCAACCCTGTACATAACATTCTGGCTCTGTACAAAGGTATTCCAACTCTGTAGAAAGCATTCCAACCCTGTAGAAAGCATTCCAACCCTGTAGAAAGCATTCCAACTCTGTCGAAAGCATTCCAAACCTGTAGAAAGCATTCCAACCCTGTAGAAAGCATTAAAACCCTGTAGAAAGAATTCCAACCCTGTACATAACATTCTGGCTCTGTACAAAGGTATTCCAACTCTGTAGAAAGCATTCCAACCCTGTAGAAAGCATTCCAACCCTGTAGAAAGCATTCCAACTCTGTCGAAAGCATTCCAACCCTGTAGAAAGCATTCCAACCCTGTAGAAAGCATTAAAACCCTGTAGAAAGAATTCCAACCCTGCAGAAAGCATTCCAACTCTGTACAAAGGTATTCCAACCCTGTAGAAAGCATTCCAACTCTGTACAAATGTATTCCAACTCTGTAGAAAGAATTCCAACCCTGTACATAACATTCTGACTCTGTACAAAGGTATCCCAACCCTGTAGAAAGCATTCCAACTCTGTACAAAGGAATTCCAACTCTGTAGAAAGAATTCCAACCCTGAACATAACATTCTGACTCTGTACAAAGATATTCCAACCCTGTAGAAAGTATTCCAACCCTGTAAAAAGATATTCCGACTCTGTACAAAGGTATTCCAACTCTGTCGAAGGCGTTCCAACCCTGTAGAAAGCATTCCAACCCTGAAGAAGTCATTCCAACCATGTAGAAAGCATTCCAACCCTGTAGAAAGTATTCCAACCCTGTAGAAAGCATTCCAACTCTGTACAAAGGTATTCCAACTCTGTAGAAAGTATTCCAATCCCGTACATAACATTCTGACTCTGTACAAAGGTCTTCCAACTCTGTCGAAAGCATTCCAACCCTGTAGAAAGCATTCCAACTCTGTACAAAGGTATTCCAAACCTGTAGAAAGCATTCCAATTCTGAACAAAGGTATTCCAAACCTGTAGAAAGCATTCCAACTCTGTACAAAGGTATTCCTACTCTGTAGAAAGAATTCCAACCCTGTACATAACATTCTGGCTCTGTACAAAGGTATTCCAACTCTGTAGAAAGCATTCCAACCCTGTAGAAAGCATTCCAACCCTGTAGAAAGCATTCCAACTCTGTCGAATGCATTCCAACCCTGTAGAAAGCATTCCAACCCTGTAGAAAGCATTAAAACCCTGTAGAAAGAATTCCAACCCTGCAGAAAGCATTCCAACTCTGTACAAAGGTATTCCAACCCTGTAGAAAGCATTCCAACTCTGTACAAATGTATTCCAACTCTGTAGAAAGAATTCCAACCCTGTACATAACATTCTGACTCTGTACAAAGGTATCCCAACCCTGTAGAAAGCATTCCAACTCTGTACAAAGGTATCCCAACTCTGTAAAAAGAATTCCAACCCTGAACATAACATTCTGACTCTGTACAAAGATATTCCAACCCTGTAGAAAGTATTCCAACCCTGTAAAAAGATATTCCGACTCTGTACAAAGGTATTCCAACTCTGTAGAAAGAATTCCAACCCTGTACATAACATTCTGACTCTGTACAAAGGTATTCCAACTCTGTCGAAAGCATTCCAACCCTGTAGAAAGCATTCCAACCCTGTCGAAAGCATTCCAACCCTCTAGAAAGCATTCCAACCGTGTACAAAGCTATTCCAAACCTGTAGAAAGCATTCCAACTCTGTACAAAGGTATTCCAAACCTGTAGGAAGCATTCCAACTCTGTACAAAGGTATTCCAACTCTGTAGGAAGAATTCCAACCCTGTACATTATAATGTTATACATTATAAGGTAATAGTATATAACGTTATACGTTATAACGTAATGCTACATAACGCTATACGTTATAACGCAATGCTACATAACGTTATACGTTATAAGGAAATAGCATATAACGTTATACGTTATAACGTAATGCTACATAACGTTATACGTTCTACGGTAATAGTATATAACGTTATACGTTATAACATAATGCTACATAACGTTATACGTTATAAGGTAATAGTATATAACGTTATACGTTATAGCGTAATGCTACATAACGTTATACGTTATACGGTAATAGTATATAACGTTATACGTTATAACGTAATGCTACATAACGTTATACGTTATAAGGTAATAGTATATAACGTTATACGTTATAACGTAATGCTACATAACGTTATACGTTATAAGGAAACAGTATGTAACGTTATACGTTATAACGTAATGCTACATAACGTTATACGTTATAAGGTAATAGTACATAACGTAATACGTTATAACGTAATGCTACATAACGTTATACGTTATAAGGTAATAGTATATAACGTTATACGTTATAAGGAAATAGTATATAACGTATAACTTTATAAGGTAATAGTATATAACGTTATACGTTATAACGTAATGCTACATAACGTTATACGTTATAAGGTAACAGTATATAACGTTATACGTTATAACGTAATGCTACATAACGCTATACGATATAAGGTAATAGTATATAACGTTATACGTTATAAGGTAATAGTATATAACGTTATACGTTATAAGGTAATAGTATATAACGTTATACGTTATCAGGTAATAGTATATAACGTTGTACGTTATAAGTTAATGCTACATAACGTTATACGTTATAAGGTTATAGTATATAACGTTATACGTTTTGACGTAATGGTACATAACGTTATACGTTCTAACGTAATAGTATACAACGTTATACGTTATAACGTAATGCTACATAACGTTATACGTTATAAGGTAATAGTATATAACGTTAGAAGTTATAACGTAGTGCTACATAACGCTATACGTTGTAACGTAATGCTACATAACGTTATACGTTATAAGGAAATAGTATATAACGTTATACGTTATAAGGTAATAGTATATAACGTTATACGTTATCAGGTAATAGTATATAACGTTGTACGTTATAAGTTAATGCTACATAACGTTATACGTTATAAGGTTATTGTATATAACGTTATACGTTATGACGTAATGGTACAGAACGTTATACGTACTAACGTAATAGTATACAACGTTATACGTTATAACGTAATGCTACATAACGTTATACGATATAAGGTAATAGTACATAACGTTATACGTTATAAGGTAATAGTATTTACCTTTATACGTTATAACGTAATGCTACATAACGTTATACGTTATAAGGTAATAGTATATAACGTTAGAAGTTATAACGTAGTGCTACATAACGCTATACGTTGTAACGTAATGCTACATAACGTTATACGTTATAAGGAAATAGTATATAACGTTATACGTTATAAGGTAATAGTATATAACGTTATACGTTATAACGTAATGCTACATAACGTTATACGTTATAAGGTAATAGTATAGAACGTTATACGTTATAACGTAATGCTACATAACGTTATACGTTATAAGGTTATAGTATATAACGTTATACGTTATGACGTAATGGTACATAACGTTATACGTTCTAACGTAATAGTATATAACGTTATACGTTATAACGTAATGCTATATAACGATATCCGTTATAAGGTAATAGTATATAACGTTATACGTTATAACGTAATGCTACATAACGTTATACGTTATATGGTAATAGTATACAACGTTATAGGTAATAAGATAATAGTATGTAACGTTACAACGTAATAGTATACAACGTTATACGTTATAACGTAATACTACATAACGTGATACTTTATAAGGTAATAGTATATAACGTTATACGTAATATCGTAGTGCTACAGAACGTTATACGTTATAACGTAATAGTATATATCGTTATACGTTATAAGGTAATAGTATATAACGTATAACGCTATAAGGTAATAGTATGTAACGTCATACGTTATAACGTAGTGCTACATAACGCTATACGTTATAACGTAATGCTACATAACGTTATACGTTATAAGGAAATAGCATATAACGTTATACGTTATAACGTAATGCTACATAAAGTTATACGTTATAAGGTAATAGTATATAACGTTATACGTTACAACGTAATGCTACATAACGTTATACGTAATACGGTAATAGTATACAACGTTATACGTTATAACGTAATGCTATATATCGTTATACGTTATAAGGTAATAGTATACAACGTTATACGTTATAACCTAATGCTACATAACATTATACGTTATAAGGTAATAATATATAACGTATAACGTTATAAGGTAACAATATATAACGATATACGTTATAACGTAATGCTACATAACGTTATACGTTATAAGGTACTAGTATACAACGTTATACGTTATAACGTAATGCTACATAACGTTATACGTTATAACGCAATAGTATACATCGTTATACGATATATGGTAATAGTATACAACGTTATAGGTAATATGATAATAGTATGTAACGTTACAACGTAATAGTATACAACGTTATACGTTATAACGTAATACTACATAACGTGATACTTTATAAGGTAATAGTATATAACGTTATACGTAATATCGTAGTGCTACAGAACGTTATACGTTATAACGTAATAGTATATATCGTTATACGTTATAAGGTAATAGTATATAACGTATAACGCTATAAGGTAATAGTATGTAACGTCATACGTTATAACGTAGTGCTACATAACGCTATACGTTATAACGTAATGCTACATAACGTTATACGTTATAAGGAAATAGCATATAACGTTATACGTTATAACGTAATGCTACATAACGTTATACGTTATAAGGAAATAGCATATAACGTTATACGTTATAACGTAATGCTACATAACGTTATACGTTATAAGGTAATAGTATATAACGTTATACGTTACAACGTAATGCTACATAACGTTATACGTAATACGGTAATAGTATACAACGTTATACGTTATAACGTAATGCTATATATCGTTATACGTTATAAGGTAATAGTATACAACGTTATACGTTATAACCTAATGCTACATAACATTATACGTTATAAGGTAATAATATATAACGTATAACGTTATAAGGTAACAATATATAACGATATACGTTATAACGTAATGCTACATAACGTTATACGTTATAAGGTACTAGTATACAACGTTATACGTTATAACGTAATGCTACATAACGTTATACGTTATAACGCAATAGTATACATCGTTATACGATATAACGTAGTGCTACATAACGTTATACGTTATAACGTGGTGCTACATAACGATATACGTTATAACGTCGTGCTTCATTACGTTATACGTTATAACGTAATAGTATACAACGTTATACGTTATAACGTAATGCTACATAACGTTATACGTTATAACGTAATAGTATACAACGTTATACGTTATAACGTAATGCTATCTAACGTTATACGTTATAACGTAATAGTATACAACGTTATACGTTATAACGAAATGCTACATATCGTTATACGTTATAACGTAATAGTATACAAAGTTATACGTTATAACGTCGTGCTACATAACGTTATACGTTATAACGTAATAGTATATAACGTATAACGTTATAAGGTAACAATATATAACGAAATACGTTATAAGGTAATGCTACATAACGTTATACGTTATAAGGTAATAGTATATAACGTATAACGTTATAGGGTAACAGTATTTAACGTATAACGATATATGGTAATAGTATATAACGTTATACGTTATATCGTAATGCTACATAACGTTATACGTTATATGGTAGTAGTATACAACGTTATACGTTATAACGTAATGCTACCTAACGTTATACGTTATAAGGTAATAGTATATAACGTTATACGTTATAAGGGAATAGTAAATAACGTATAACGTTATAAGATAACAGTATTTAACGTATAACGATATACGGTAATAGTATATAACGTTATACGTCATAACGTAATGCTACATAACGTTATACGTTATAAGGTTATAGTATATAACGTTATACGTTATGACGTTATGGTACATAACGTTATACGTTATATGGTAATAGTATACAACGTTATAGGTAATAAGCTAATAGTATGTAACGTTATAACGTAATAGTATACAACATGATACGTTATAACGTAATACTACATAACGATATACGTTATAAGGTAATAGTATATTACGTTATACGTAATAACGTAGTGCTACATAACGCTTTACGTTATAACGTAATGCTACATAACGTTATACGTTATAAGGTAATAGTATACAACGTTATACGTTATAACGTAATGCTACATAACGTTATACGTTATAAGGTAATAGTATATAACGTTATACGTTATAAGGTAATAGTATATAACGTATAACGTTATAAGGTAATAGTATATAACGTTATACGTTATAACGTAATGCTACATAACGTTATACGTTATAAGGTAATAGTATATAACATTATACGTTATAACGTAATGCTACATAACGTTATACGTTATAAGGTAATAGTATATAACGTATAACGTTATAGGGTAACAGTATTTAACGTATAACGATATGCGGTAATAGTATATAACGTTATACGTTATAACGTAATGCTACATAACGTTATACGTTATATGGTAGTAGTATACAACGTTATACGTTATAACGTAATGCTACCTAACGTTATACGTTATAAGGTAATAGTATATAACGTTATACGTTATAAGGGAATAGTAAATAACGTATAACGTTATAAGGTAACAGTATTTAACGTATAACGCTATACGGTAATAGTATATAACGTTATACGTTATAACGTAATGCTACATAACGTTATACGTTTTAAGGTTATAGTATATAACGTTATACGTTATGACGTAATGGTACATAACGTTATACGTTCTAACGTAATGGTATACAACGTTATACGTTATAACGCAATGCTACATAACGTTATTCGTTATAAGGTAATAGTATATAACGTTATACGTTAAAACGTAATGCTACATAACGGTATACGTTATAACGTAATAGTATACAACGTTATACGTTATAACGTAATGCTACATAACGTTATACGTTATAACGTAATTCTACATAACGTTATACGTTATAAGGTAATAGTATATAACGTTAGAAGTTATAACGTAGTGCTACATAACGCTATACGTGGTAACGTAATGCTACATAACGTTATACGTTATAAGGAAATAGTATATAACGTTATACGTTATAAGGTAATAGTATATAACGTTATACGTTATCAGGTAATAGTATATAACGTTGTACGTTATAAGGTAATGCTACATAACGTTATACGTTAGAAGGTACTAGTATATAACGTTATACGTTATAACGTAACGCTACATAACGTTATTCGTTATAAGGTAATAGTATATAACGTCAGAAGCTAGAACGTAGTGCTACATAACGCTATACGCTATAACGTAATGCTACATAACGTTATACGTTATAAGGAAATAGTATACAACGTTATATGTTATAAGGTAATAGTATATAACTTATAACGTTATAAGGTAACAGTATTTTACGTATAACGATATAAGGTTATAGCATATAAAGTTATACGTTATCAGGTAATAGTGTATAACGTTATACGTTATAAGGTAATTGTATATAACGTTATACGTTATAACGTAACGCTACATAACGTTATACGTTATAAGGTAATAGTATATAACGTTATACGTTATAAGGTAATTGTATATAACGTTATACGTTTAACGTAATGCTACATAACGTTACACGTTATAAGGTAATAGTATATAACGTTATACGTTATAAGGTAATTGTATATAACGTTATACGTTTAACGTAATGCTACATAACGTTATACGTTATATAGTAGTAGTATACAACGTTATACGTTATAACGTAATGCTACATAACGTTATACGTTATGAGGTAATAGTATATCACGTTATACGTTATAAGGTAATAGTATATAACGATATACGTTATAAGGTAATAGTATATAACGTTATACGTTATATGGTAATTGTATATAACGTTATACGTTTAACGTAATGCTATATAACGTTATACGATATAAGGTAATAGTATATAACGTTATACGTTATAAGGTAATAGTATATAACGTTAGAAGTTATAACGTAGTGCTACATAACGCTATACGTTGTAACGTAATGCTACATAACGTTATACGTTTTAAGGAAATAGTATATAACGTTATACGTTATAAGGTAATAGTATATAACGTTATACGTTATCAGGTAATAGTATATAACGTTGTACGTTATAAGTTAATGCTACATAACGTTATACGTTATAAGGTTATAGTATATAACGTTATACGTTATAACGTAATGCTACATAACGTTATACGTTATAAGGTTATAGTATATAACGTTATACGTTATGACGTAATGGTACATAACGTTATACGTTCTAACGTAATAGTATACAACGTTATACGTTATAACCTAATGCTACATAACGTTATACGTTATAAGGAAATAGTATATAACGTTATACGTTCTAACGTAATGCTACATAACGTTATACGTTATAAGGTAATAGTATATAAGGTTAGAAGTTATAACGTAGTGCTACATAACGCTATACGTTGTATCGTAATGCTACATAACGTTATAAGTTATAAGGAAATAGTATATAACGTTATACGTTATAAGGAGCTAGTACATAACGTTATACGTTATAAGGTAACAGTATATAACGTCATACCTTATCAGGTAATAGTATATAACGTTATACGTTATAAGGTAATGCTACATAAAGTTATACGTTAGAAGGTAATAGTATACAACGTTATACGTTATAACGTAATGCTACATAACGTTATACGATATAAGGTAATAGTATATAACGTTATACGTTATAAGGTAATAGTATATAACGTTATACGTTATAACGTAATGCTACATAACGTTATACGTTATAAGGTAATAGTATATAACGTTATACGTTATAACGTAATGCTACATAACGTTATACGTTATAAGGTAATAGTATATAACGTTATACGTTCTCACGTAATGCTACATAACGTTATACGTTATAAGGTAATGGTATATAACGTTAGAAGTTATAACGTAGTGCTACATAACGCTATACGTTGTAACGTAATGCTACATAACGTCATACGTTATAAGGAAATAGTATATAACGTTATACGTTATAACGTAATGCTACATAACGTTATACGTTATAAGGTGATAGTATATAACGTTAGAAGTTATAACGTAGTACTACATAACGCTATACGTTGTATCGTAATGCTACATAACGTTATACGTTATAAGGAAATAGTATATAACGTTATACGTTATAACGTAATGCTACATAACGTTATACGTTATAAGGTAATAGTATATAACGTCAGAAGTTATAACGTAGTGCTACATAACGCTATACGTTATAACGTAATGCTACATAACGTTATACGTTATAAGGAAATAGTATATAACGTTATACGTTATAAGGTAATAGTATATACCGTTAGAAGTTATAACGTAGTGCTACATAACGCTATACGTTGTATCGTAATGCTACATAACGTTATACGTTATAAGGAAATAGTATATAACGTTATACGTTATAAGGTAATAGTATATAACGTTATACGTTATCAGGTAATAGTATATAACGTTGTACGTTATAAGTTAATGCTACATAACGTTATACGTTATAAGGTTATAGTATATAACGTTATACGTTATAACGTAATGCTACATAACGTTATACGTTATAAGGTTATAGTATATAACGTTATACGTTATGACGTAATGGTACATAACGTTATACGTTCTAACGTAATAGTATACAACGTTATACGTTATAACGTAATGCTACATAACGTTATACGTTATAAGGTAATAGTATATAACGTTATACGTTCTAACGTAATGCTACATAACGTTATACGTTATAAGGTAATAGTATATAACGTTAGAAGTTATAACGTAGTGCTACATAACGCTATACGTTGTATCGTAATGCTACATAACGTTATACGTTATAAGGAAATAGTATATAACGTTATACGTTATAAGGAGCTAGTATATAGCGTTATACGTTATAAGGTAACAGTCTA
Organism: Bombus fervidus; assembly: GCF_041682495.2. Taxonomy (NCBI): domain Eukaryota; kingdom Metazoa; phylum Arthropoda; class Insecta; order Hymenoptera; family Apidae; genus Bombus; species Bombus fervidus. The sequence continues at coordinate 356,129 of NC_091523.1, read as the reverse complement.
TAACGTCATACCTTATCAGGTAATAGTATATAACGTTATACGTTATAAGGTAATGCTACATAAAGTTATAAGTTAGAAGGTAATAGTATACAACGTTATACGTTAACACGTAATGCTACATAACGTTATACGATATAAGGTAATAGTATATAACGTTATACGTTATAAGGTAATAGTATATAACGTTATACGTTATAACGTAAAGCTACATAACGTTATACGTTATAAGGTAATAGTATATAACGTTATACGTTATAACGTAATGCTACATAACGTTATACGTTATAAGGTAATAGTATATAACGTTATACGTTCTAACGTAATGCTACATAACGTTATACGTTATAAGGTAATGGTATATAACGTTAGAAGTTATAACGTAGTGCTACATAACGCTATACGTTGTAACGTAATGCTACATAACGTCATACGTTATAAGGAAATAGTATATAACGTTATACGTTATAACGTAATGCTACATAACGTTATACGTTATAAGGTAATAGTATATACCGTTAGAAGTTATAACGTAGTGCTACATAACGCTATACGTTGTATCGTAATGCTACATAACGTTATACGTTATAAGGAAATAGTATATAACGTTATACGTTATAACGTAATGCTACATAACGTTATACGTTATAAGGTAATAGTATATAACGTCAGAAGTTATAACGTAGTGCTACATAACGCTATACGTTATAACGTAATGCTACATAACGTTATACGTTATAAGGAAATAGTATATAACGTTATACGTTATAAGGTAATAGTATATAACGTTATACGTTATAACGTAGTGAAACATATCGCTATACGCTATAACGTAATGCTACATAACGTTATACGTTATAAGGTAATAGTATATAACGTTATACGTTATAACGTAATGCTATATAACGTTATCCGTTATAAGGTAATAGTATATAACGTTATACGTTATAACGTAATGCTACATAACGTTATACGTTATATGGTAATAGTATACAACGTTATAGGTAATAAGATAACAGTATGTAACGTTACAACGTAATAGTATACAACGTTATACGTTATAACGTAATGCTACATAACGTGATACTTTATAAGGTAATAGTATATAACGTTATACGTAATATCGTAGTGCTACAGAACGTTATACGTTATAACGTAATAGTATATAACGTTATACGTTATAAGGTAATAGTATATAACGTATAACGCTATAAGGTAATAGTATGTAACGTCATACGTTATAACGTAGTGCTACATAACGCTATACGTTATAACGTAATGCTACATAACGTTATACGTTATAAGGAAATAGCATATAACGTTATACGTTATAACGTAATGCTACATAACGTTATACGTAATACGGTAATAGTATATAACGTTATACGTTATAACATAATGCTACATAACGTTATACGTTATAAGGTAATAGTATATAACGTTATACGTTATAACGTAATGCTACATAACGTTATACGTTATAAGGTTATAGTATATAACGTTATACGTTATGACGTAATGGTACATAACGTTATACGTTCTAACGTAATAGTATACAACGTTATACGTTATAACGTAATGCTACATAATGTTATACGTTATAAGGTAATAGTATATAACGTTATACGTTCTAACGTAATGCTACATAACGTTATACGTTATAAGGTAATAGTATATAACGTTAGAAGTTATAACGTAGTGCTACATAACGCTATACGTTGTAACGTAATGCTACATAACGTTATACGTTTTAAGGAAATAGTATATAACGTTATACGTTATAAGGTAATAGTATATAACGTTATACGTTATCAGGTAATAGTATATAACGTTGTACGTTATAAGTTAATGCTACACAACGTTATACGTTATAAGGTTATAGTATATAACGTTATACGTTATAACGTAATGCTACATAACGTAATACGTTATAAGGTTATAGTATATAACGTTATACGTTATGACGTAATGGTACATAACGTTATACGTTCTAACGTAATAGTATACAACGTTATACGTTATAACGTAATGCTACATAACGTTATACGTTATAAGGTAATAGTATATAACGTTATACGTTCTAACGTAATGCTACATAACGTTATACGTTATAAGGTAATAGTATATAACGTTGGAAGTTATAACGTAGTGCTACATAACGCTATACGTTGTATCGTAATGCTACATAACGTTATACGTTATAAGGAAATAGTATACAACGTTATACGTTATAAGGAGCTAGTATATAACGTTATACGTTATAAGGTAACAGTATATAACGTCATACCTTATCAGGTAATAGTATATAACGTTATACGTTATAAGGTAATGCTACATAAAGTTATACGTTAGAAGGTAATAGTATACAACGTTATACGTTATAACGTAATGCTACATAACGTTATACGATATAAGGTAATAGTATATAACGTTATACGTTATAAGGTAATAGTATATAACGTTATACGTTATAACGTAAAGCTACATAACGTTATACGTTATAAGGTAATAGTATATAACGTTATACGTTATAACGTAATGCTACATAACGTTATACGTTATAAGGTAATAGTATATAACGTTATACGTTCTAACGTAATGCTACATAACGTTATACGTTATAAGGTAATGGTATATAACGTTAGAAGTTGTAACGTAGTGCTACATAACGCTATACGTTGTAACGTAATGCTACATAACGTCATACGTTATAAGGAAATAGTATATAACGTTATACGTTATAACGTAATGCTACATAACGTTATACGTTATAAGGTAATAGTATATAACGTTAGAAGTTATAACGTAGTGCTACATAACGCTATACGTTGTATCGTAATGCTACATAACGTTATACGTTATAAGGAAATAGTATATAACGTTATACGTTATAACGTAATGCTATATAACGTTATACGTTATAAGGTAATAGTATATAACGTCAGAAGTTATAACGTAGTGCTACATAACGCTATACGTTATAACGTAATGCTACATAACGTTATACGTTATAAGGAAATAGTATATAACGTTATACGTTATAAGGTAATAGTATATAACGTTATACGTTATAACGTAGTGAAACATATCGCTATACGTTATAACGTAATGCTACATAACGTTATACGTTATAAGGTAATAGTATATAACGTTATACGTTATAACGTAATGCTATATAACGTTATCCGTTATAAGGTAATAGTATATAACGTTATACGTTATAACGTAATGCTACATAACGTTATACGTTATATGGTAATAGTATACAACGTTATAGGTAATAAGATAATAGTATGTAACGTTACAACGTAATAGTATACAACGTTATACGTTATAACGTAATGCTACATAACGTGTTACTTTATAAGGTAATAGTATATAACGTTATACGTAATATCGTAGTGCTACAGAACGTTATACGTTATAACGTAATAGTATATAACGTTATACGTTATAAGGTAATAGTATATAACGTATAACGCTATAAGGTAATAGTATGTAACGTCATACGTTATAACGTAGTGCTACATAACGCTATACGTTATAACGTAATGCTACATAACGTTATACGTTATAAGGAAATAGCATATAACGTTATACGTTATAACGTAATGCTACATAACGTTATACGTAATACGGTAATAGTATATAACGTTATACGTTATAACATAATGCTACATAACGTTATACGTTATAAGGTAATAGTATATAACGTTATACGTTACAACGTAATGCTACATAACGTTATACGTTATACGGTAATAGTATATAACGTTATACGTTATAACGTAATGCTACATAACGTTATACGTTATACGGTAATAGTATATAACGTTATACGTTATAACGTAATGCTACATAACGTTATACGTTATAAGGTAATAGTATATAACGTTATACGTTATAACGTAATGCTACATAACGTTATACGTAATACGGTAATAGTATATAACGTTATACGTTATAACATAATGCTACATAACGTTATACGTTATAAGGTAATAGTATATAACGTTATACGTTACAACGTAATGCTACATAACGTTATACGTTATACGGTAATAGTATATAACGTTATACGTTGTAACGTAATGCTACATAACGTCATACGTTATAAGGAAATAGTATATAACGTTATACGTTATAACGTAATGCTACATAACGTTATACGTTATAAGGTAATAGTATATAACGTTAGAAGTTATAACGTAGTGCTACATAACGCTATACGTTCTATCGTAATGCTACATAACGTTATACGTTATAAGGAAATAGTATATAACGTTATACGTTATAACGTAATGCTATATAACGTTATACGTTATAAGGTAATAGTATATAACGTCAGAAGTTATAACGTAGTCCTACATAACGCTATACGTTATAACGTAATGCTACATATCGTTATACGTTATAAGGAAATAGTATATAACGTTATACGTTATAAGGTAATAGTATATAACGTTATACGTTATAACGTAGTGAAACATTCCGCTATACGTTATAACGTAATGCTACATAACGTTATACGTTATAAGGTAATAGTATATAACGTTATACGTTATAACGTAATGCTATATAACGTTATCCGTTATAAGGTAATAGTATATAACGTTATACGTTATAACGTAATGCTACATAACGTTATACGTTATATGGTAATAGTATACAACGTTATAGGTAATAAGATAATAGTATGTAACGTTACAACGTAATAGTATACAACGTTATACGTTATAACGTAATGCTACATAACGTGATACTTTATAAGGTAATAGTATATAACGTTATACGTAATATCGTAGTGCTACAGAACGTTATACGTTATAACGTAATAGTATATAACGTTATACGTTATAAGGTAATAGTATATAACGTATAACGCTATAAGGTAATAGTATGTAACGTCATACGTTATAACGTAGTGCTACATAACGCTATACGTTATAACGTAATGCTACATAACGTTATACGTTATAAGGAAATAGCATATAACGTTATACGTTATAACGTAATGCTACATAACGTTATACGTAATACGGTAATAGTATATAACGTTATACGTTATAACATAATGCTACATAACGTTATACGTTATAAGGTAATAGTATATAACGTTATACGTTATAACGTAATGCTACATAACGTTATACGTAATACGGTAATAGTATATAACGTTATACGTTATAACATAATGCTACATAACGTTATACGTTATAAGGTAATAGTATATAACGTTATACGTTACAACGTAATGCTACATAACGTTATACGTTATATGGTAATAGTATACAACGTTAGAGGTAATAAGCTAATAGTATGTAACGTTATAACGTAATAGTATACAACATTATACGTTATAACGTAATACTATATAACGATATACGTTATAAGGTAATAGTATATAACGTTATACGTAATAACGTAGTGCTACATAACGCTTTACGTTATAACGTAATGCTACATAACGTTATACGTTATAAGGTAATAGTATATAACGTTATACGTTATAACGTAATGCTACATAACGTTATACGTTATAAGGTAATAGTATATAACGTATAACGTTATAGGGTAACAGTATTTAACGTATAACGATATACGGTAATAGTATATAACGTTATACGTTATAACGAAAAGCTACATAACGTTATACGTTATATGGTAGTAGTATACAACGTTATACGTTATAACGTAATGCTACATAACGTTATACGTTATATGGTAATAGTATACAACGTTATAGGTAATAAGCTAATAGTATGTAACGTTATAACGTAATAGTATACAACATTATACGTTATAACGTAATACTACATAACGATATACGTTATAAGGTAATAGTATATAACGTTATACGTAATAACGTAGTGCTACATAGCGCTTTACGTTATAACGTAATGCTACATAACGTTATACGTTATAAGGTAATAGTATATAACGTTATACGTTCTAACGTAATGCTACATAACGTTATACGTTATACGGTAATAGTATATAACGTTATACGTTATAACGTAATGCTACATAACGTTATACGTTATAAGGTAATAGTATATAACGTTATACGTTATAACGTAATGCTACATAACGTTATACGTTATAAGGTAATAGTATATAACGTTATACGTTCTAACGTAATGCTACATAACGTTATACGTTATAAGGTAATGGTATATAACGTTAGAAGTTGTAACGTAGTGCTACATAACGCTATACGTTGTATCGTAATGCTACATAACGTTATACGTTATAAGGAAATAGTATATAACGTTATACGTTATAACGTAATGCTATATAACGTTATACGTTATAAGGTAATAGTATGTAACGTCATACGTTATAACGTAGTGCTACATAACGCTATACGTTATAACGTAATGCTACATAACGTTATACGTTATAAGGAAATAGCATATAACGTTATACGTTATAACGTAATGCTACATAACGTTATACGTAATACGGTAATAGTATATAACGTTATACGTTATAACATAATGCTACATAACGTTATACGTTATAAGGTAATAATATATAACGTTATACGTTACAACGTAATGCTACATAACGTTATACGTTATACGGTAATAGTATATAACGTTATACGTTATAACGTAATGCTACATAACGTTATACGTTATAAGGTAATAGTATATAACATTATACGTTATAACGTAGTGCTACATAACGTTATACGTTATATGGTAATAGTATACAACGTTAGAGGTAATAAGCTAATAGTATGTAACGTTATAACGTAATAGTATACAACATTATACGTTATAACGTAATACTATATAACGATATACGTTATAAGGTAATAGTATATAACGTTATACGTAATAACGTAGTGCTACATAACGCTTTACGTTATAACGTAATGCTACATAACGTTATACGTTATAAGGTAATAGTATATAACGTTATACGTTATAACGTAATGCTACATAACGTTATACGTTATAAGGTAATAGTATATAACGTATAACGTTATAGGGTAACAGTATTTAACGTATAACGATATACGGTAATAGTATATAACGTTATACGTTATAACGTAAAGCTACATAACGTTATACGTTATATGGTAGTAGTATACAACGTTATACGTTACAACGTAATGCTACATAACGTTATACGTTATATGGTAATAGTATACAACGTTATAGGTAATAAGCTAATAGTATGTAACGTTATAACGTAATAGTATACAACATTATACGTTATAACGTAATACTACATAACGATATACGTTATAAGGTAATAGTATATAACGTTATACGTAATAACGTAGTGCTACATAACGCTTTACGTTATAACGTAATGCTACATAACGTTGTACGTTATAAGGTAATAGTATATAACGTTATACGTTATAACGTAATGCTACCTAACGTTATACGTTATAAGGTAATAGTATATAACGTTATACGTTATAAGGGAATAGTAAATAACGTATAACGTTATAAGGTAACAGTATTTAACGTATAACGATATGCGGTAATAGTATATAACGTTATACGTTATAACGTAATGCCACATAACGTTATACGTTATAAGGTTATAGTATATAACGTTATACGTTATGACGTAATGGTACATAACGTTATACGTTCTAACGTAATGGTATACAACGTTATACGTTATAACGTAATGCTACATAACGTTATACGTTATAAGGTAATAGTATATAACGTTAGAAGTTATAACGTAGTGCTACATAACGCTATACGTGGTAACGTAATGCTACATCACGTTATACGTTATACGGAAATAGAATATAGCGTTATACGTTATAAGGTAATAGTATATAACGTTATACGTTATCAGGTAATAGTATATAACGTTGTACGTTATAAGGTAATGCTACATAACGTTATACGTTAGAAGGTACTAGTATATAACGTTATACGTTATAACGTAACGCTACATAACGTTATACGTTATAAGGTAATAGTATATAACGTTATACGTTATAAGGTAATTGTATATAACGTTATACGTTATAACGTAATGCTACATAACGTTATACGTTATAACGTAATTCTACATAACGTTATACGTTATAAGGTAATAGTATATAACGTTAGAAGTTATAACGTAGTGCTACATAACGCTATACGTGGTAACGTAATGCTACATCACGTTATACGTTATACGGAAATAGTATATAACGTTATACGTTATAAGGTAATAGTATATAACGTTATACGTTATCAGGTAATAGTATATAACGTTGTACGTTATAAGGTAATGCTACATAACGTTATACGTTAGAAGGTACTAGTATATAACGTTATACGTTATAACGTAACGCTACATAACGTTATACGTTATAAGGTAATAGTATATAACGTTATACGTTATAAGGTAATTGTATATAACGTTATACGTTATAACGTAATGCTACATAACGTTATACGTTATAAGCTAATAGTATATAACGTCAGAAGTTAGAACGTAGTGCTACATAACGCTATACGTTATAACGTAATGCTACATAATGTTATACGTTATAAGGAAATAGTATACAACGTTATACGTTATAAGGTAATAGTATATAACGTATAACGTTATAAGGTAACAGTATTTTACGTATAACGATATAAGGTTATAGCATATAAAGTTATACGTTATCAGGTAATAGTGTATAACGTTATACGTTATAAGGTAATTGTATATAACGTTATACGTTATAACGTAACGCTACATAACTTTATACGTTATAAGGTAATAGTATATAACGTTATACGTTATAAGGTAATTGTATATAACGTTCTACGTTTAACGTAATGCTACATAACGTTATACGTTATAAGGTAATAGTATATAACGTTATACGTTATAAGGTAATTGTATATAACGTTATACGTTTAACGTAATGCTACATAACGTTATACGTTATATGGTAGTAGTATACAACGTTATACGTTATAACGTAATGCTACATAACGTTATACGTTATAAGGTAATAGTATATCACGTTATACGTTATAAGGTAATAGTATATAACGATATACGTTATAAGGTAATAGTATATAACGTTATACGTTATAAGGTAATTGTATATAACGTTATACGTTTAACGTAATGCTACATAACGTTATACGTTATATGGTAGTAGTATACAACGTTATACGTTATAACTTAATGCTACATAACGTTATACGTTATAAGGTAATAGTATATCACGTTATACGTTATAAGGTAATAGTATATAACGATATACGTTATAAGGGAATAGTATATAACGTTATACGTAATAAGATAATAGTATATAACGTTATACGTGATACTTTAATGCTACATAACGTTATACGTTATAAGGTAATAGTATATAACGTATAACGTTATAAGGTAATAGTATACAACGTTATACGTTATAACGTAATGCTACATAACGCTATACGTTATAACGTAATGCTACATAACGTTATACGTTATAAGGTAACAGTATATAACGTCATACCTTATCAGGTAATAGTATATAACGTTATACGTTATAAGGTAATGCTACATAACGTTATACGTTAGAAGGTAATAGTATATAACGTTAAACGTTATAACGTAACGCTACATAACGTTATACGTGATAACGTAATGCTACATAACGTTATATGATATAACATAATAGTATATAACGTTATACGTTATAAGGAAATAGTATATAACGTTATACGTTATAAGGAAATAGTATATAACGTTATACGTTATAAGGAAATAGTATATAACGTTATACGTTATAACGTAATGCTACATAACGTTATACGTTATAAGGTAATAGTATATAACGTTATACGTTATAAGGTAATAGTATATAACGTATAACGTTATAAGGTGATAGTATATAACGTTATATGTTATAAGGTAATAGTATATAACGTATAACGTTATAAGGTAATAGTATATAACGTTATACGTTATAACGTAATGCTACATAACGTTATACGTTATAAGGTAGTAGTATATAACCTTATACGTTATAACGTAATGCTACATAACGTTATACGTTATAAGGTAATAGTATATAACGTATAACGTTATAGGGTAACAGTATTTAACATATAACGGTATACGGTAATAGTATATAACGTTATGCGTTATAACGTAATGCTACATAACGTTATACGTTATATGGTAGTAGTATACAACGTTATACGTTATAACGTAATGCTACCTAACGTTATACGTTATAAGGTAATAGTATATAACGTTATACCTTATAAGGGAATAGTAAATAACGTATAACGTTATAAGGTAACAGTATTTAACGTATAACGATATACGGTAATAGTATATAACGTTATACGTTATAACGTAAGGCTACATAACGTTATACGTTATAAGGTTATAGTATATAACGTTATACGTTATAACGTAATGCTGCATAACGTTATACGTTATAACGTAATTCTACATAACGTTATACGTTATAAGGTAATAGTATATAACGTTAGAAGTTATAACGTAGTGCTACATAACGCTATACGTGGTAACGTAATGCTACATAACGTTATGCGTTATATGGAAATAGTATATAACGTTATACGTTATAAGGTAATGCTACCTAACGTTATGCGTTATAAGGTAATAGTATATAACGTTGTACGTTATAAGGGAATAGTAAATAACGTATAACGTTATAAGGTAACAGTATTTAACGTATAACGATATACGGTAATGGTATATAACGTTATACGTTATAACGTAATGCTACATAACGTTATACGTTATAAGGTTATAGTATATAACGTTATACGTAATAACGTAGTGCTACATAACGCTTTACGTTATAACGTAATGCTACATAACGTTATACGTTATAAGGTAATAGTATATAACATTATACGTTATAACGTAATGCTACATAACGTTATACGTTATAAGGTAATAGTATATAACGTATAACGTTATAGGGTAACAGTATTTAACGTATAACGATATACGGTAATAGTATATAACGTTAAACGTTATAACGTAATGCTACAAAACGTTATACGTTATATGGTAGTAGTATACAACGTTATACGTTATAACGTAATGCTACCTAACGTTATACGTTATAAGGTAATAGTATATAACGTTATACGTTATAAGGGAATAGCAAATAACGTATTACGTTATAAGGTAACAGTATTTAACGTATAACGATATACGGTAATAGTATGTAACGTTATACGTTATAACGTAATGCTACATAACGTTATACGTTATAAGGTTATATTATATAACGTTATACGTTATGACGTAATGGTACATAACGTTATACGTTCTAACGTAATGGTATACAACGTTATACGTTATAACGTAATGCTACATAACGCTATTCGTTATCAGGTAATAGTATATAACGTTATACGTTATAAGGTAATGCTACATAACGTTATACGTTAGAAGGTAATAGTATATAACGTTAAACGTTATAACGTAACGCTACATAACGTTATACGTTATAACGTAATGCTACATAACGTTATATGTTATAACATAATAGTATATAACGTTATACGTTATAAGGAAATAGTATATAACGTTATACGTTATAAGGAAATAGTATATAACGTTATACGTTATAAGGTAATAGTATATAACGTTATACGTTATAACGTAATGCTACATAACGTTATACGTTATGTGGTAGTAGTATATAACGTTATACGTTATAAGGTAATGCTACATAACGTTATACGTTAGAAGGTAATAGTATATAACGTTATACGTTATAACGTAATGCTACATAACGTTATACGTTATAAGGTAATAGTATATAACGTATAACGTTATAGGGTAACAGTATTTAACGTATAACGATATACGGTAATAGTATATAACGTTATACGTTATAACGTAATGCTACATAACGTTATACGTTATGTGGTAGTAGTATACAACGTTATACGTTATAACGTAATGCTACCTAACGTTATACGTTATAAGGTAATAGTATATAACGTTATACCTTATAAGGGAATAGTAAATAACGTATAACGTTATAAGGTAACAGTATTTAACGTATAACGATATACGGTAATGGTATATAACGTTATACGTTATAACGTAATGCTACGTAACGTTATACGTTATAAGGTTATAGTATATAACGTTATACGTAATAACGTAGTGCTACATAACGCTTTACGTTATAACGTAATGCTACATAACGTTATACGTTATAAGGAAATAGTATATAACGTTATACGTTACAAGGAAATAGTATATAACGTTATACGTTATAAGGTAATAGTATATAACGTTATACGTTATAACGTAATGCTACATAACGTTATACGTTATAAGGTAATAGTATATAACGTTATACGTTATAAGGTAATAGTATATAACGTATAACGTTATAAGGTAATAGTATATAACGTTATATGTTATAAGGTAATAGTATATAACGTATAACGTTATAAGGTAATAGTATATAACGTTATACGTTATAACGTAATGCTACATAACGTTATACGTTATAAGGTAATAGTATATAACGTTATACGTTATGACGTAATGGTACATAACGTTATACGTTCTAACGTAATGATATACAACGTTATACGTTATAACGTAATGCTACATAACGCTATTCGTTATCAGGTAATAGTATATAACGTTATACGTTATAAGGTAATGCTACATAACGTTATACGTTACAAGGTAATAGTATATAACGTTAAACGTTATAACGTAACGCTACATAACGTTATACGTTATAACGTAATGCTACATAACGTTATATGTTATAACATAATAGTATATAACGTTATACGTTATAAGGAAATAGTATATAACGTTATACGTTATAAGGAAATAGTATATAACGTTATACGTTATAAGGTAATAGTATATAACGTTATACGATATAACGTAATACTACATAACGTTATACGTTATAAGGTAATAGTATATAACGTTATACGTTATAAGGTAATAGTATATAACGTATAACGTTATAAGGTAATAGTATATAACGTTATATGTTATAAGGTAATAGTATATAACGTATAACGTTATAAGGTAATAGGATATAACGTCATACGTTATAACGTAATGCTACATAACGTTATACGTTATAAGGTAATAGTACATAACATTATACGTTATAACGTAATGCTACATAACGTTATACGTTATAAGGTAATAGTATATAACGTATAACGTTATAGGGTAACAGTATTTAACGTATAACGATATACGGTAATAGTATATAACGTTATACGTTATAACGTAATGCTACATAACGTTATACGTTATATGGTAGTAGTATACAACGTTATACGTTATAACGTAATGCTACCTAACGTTATACGTTATAAGGTAATAGTATATAACGTTATACCTTATAAGGGAATAGTAAATATCGTATAACGTTATAAGGTAACAGTATTTAACGTATAACGATATACGGTAATAGTATATAACGTTATACGTTATAACGTAATGCTACATAACGTTATACGTTATAAGGTTATAGTATATAACGTTATACGTTATGATGTAATGGTACATAACGTTATACGTTCTAACGTAATGGTATACAACGTTATACGTTATAACGTAATGCTACATAACGCTATTCGTTATAAGGTAATAGTATATAACGTTATACGTTAAAACGTAATGCTACATAACGGTATACGTTATAACGTAATAGTATACAACGTTATACGTTATAACGTAATGCTACATAACGTTATACGTTATAACGCAATTCTACATAACGTTATACGTTATAAGGTAATAGTATATAACGTTAGAAGTTATAACGTAGTGCTACATAACGCTATATGTGGTAACGTAATGCTACATAACGTTATACGTTATAAGGAAATAGTATATAACGTTATACGTTATGATGTAATGGTACATAACGTTATACGTTCTAACGTAATGGTATACAACGTTATACGTTATAACGTAATGCTACATAACGCTATTCGTTATAAGGTAATAGTATATAACGTTATACGTTAAAACGTAATGCTACATAACGGTATACGTTATAACGTAATAGTATACAACGTTATACGTTATAACGTAGTGCTACATAACGTTATACGTTATAACGCAATTCTACATAACGTTATACGTTATAAGGTAATAGTATATAACGTTAGAAGTTATAACGTAGTGCTACATAACGCTATATGTGGTAACGTAATGCTACATAACGTTATACGTTATAAGGAAATAGTATATAACGTTATACGTTATAAGGTAATAGTATATAACGTTATACGTTATAAGGTAATTGTATACAACGTTATACGTTATAAGGTAATAGTATATAACGTATAACGTTATAAGGTAATAGTATATCACGTTATACGTTATAAGGTAATAGTATATAACGATATACGTTATAAGGTAATAGTATATAACGTTATACGTTATAAGATAATAGTATATAACGTTATACGTGATACTTTAATGCTACATAATGTTATACGTTATAAGGTAATAGTATATAACGTATAACGTTATAAGGTAATAGTATACAACGTTATACGTTATAAGGTAATAGTATATAACGATATACGGTATAAGGTAATAGTATATAACGTTATACGTTATAAGGTAATTGTATATAACGTTATACGTTTAACGTAATGCTACATAACGTTATACGTTATATGGTAGTAGTATACAACGTTATACGTTATAACGTAATGCTACATAACGTTATATGTTTTAAGGTAATAGTATATCACGTTATACGTTATAAGGTAATAGTATATAACGATATACGTTATAAGGTAATAGTATATAACGTTATACGATATAAGATAATAGTATATAACGTTATACGTGATACTTTAATGCTACATAATGTTATACGTTATAAGGTAATAGTATATAACGTATAACGTTATAAGGTAATAGTATACAACGTTATACGTTATAACGTAATGCTACATAACGCTATACGTTATAACGTAATGCTACATAACGTTATACGTTATAAGGAGCTAGTATATAACGTTATACGTTATAAGGTAACAGTATATAACGTCATACCTTATCAGGTAATAGTATATAACGTTATACGTTATAAGGTAATGCTACATAACGTTATACGTTAGAAGGTAATAGTATATAACGTTAAACGTTATAACGTAACGCTACATAACGTTATACGTTATAACGTAATGCTACATAACGTTATATGTTATAACATAATAGTATATAACGTTATACGTTATATGGAAATAGTAAATAACGTTGTACGTTATAAGGAAATAGTATATAACGTTATACGTTATAAGGTAATAGTATATAACGTTATACGTTATCAGGTAATAGTATATAACGTTATACGTTATAAGGTAATAGTATATAACGTATAACGTTATAAGGTAATAGTATATAACGTTATATGTTATAAGGTAATAGTATATAACGTATAACGTTATAAGGTAATAGTATATAACGTTATACGTTATAACGTAATGCTACATAACGTTATACGTTATAAGGTAATAGTATATAACATTATACGTTATAACGTAATGCTACATAACGTTATACGTTATAAGGTAATAGTATATAACGTTATACGTTATAAGGTAATTGTATATAACGTTATACGTTTAACGTAATGCTACATAACGTTATACGTTATATGGTAGTAGTATACAACGTTATACGTTATAACGTAATGCTACATAACGTTATATGTTATAAGGTAATAGTATATCACGTTATACGTTATAAGGTAATAGTATATAACGATATACGTTATAAGGTAATAGTATATAACGTTATACGTTATAAGATAATAGTATATAACGTTATACGTTATAAGATAATAGTATATAACGTTATACGTGATACTTTAATGCTACATAATGTTATACGTTATAAGGTAATAGTATATAACGTATAACGTTATAAGGTAATAGTATACAACGTTATACGTTATAACGTAATGCTACATAACGCTATACGTTATAACGTAATGCTACATAACGTTATACGTTATAAGGAGCTAGTATATAACGTTATACGTTATAAGGTAACAGTATATAACGTCATACCTTATCAGGTAATAGTATATAACGTTATACGTTATAAGGTAATGCTACATAACGTTATACGTTAGAAGGTAATAGTATATATCGTTAAACGTTATAACGTAACGCTACATAACGTTATACGTTATAACGTAATGCTACATAACGTTATATGTTATAACATAATAGTATATAACGTTATACGTTATATGGAAATAGTAAATAACGTTGTACGTTATAAGGAAATAGTATATAACGTTATACGTTATAAGGTAATAGTATATAACGTTATACGTTGTCAGGTAATAGTATATAACGTTATACGTTATAAGGTAATGCTACATAACGTTATACGTTATAAGGTAGTAGTATATAACGTTAGAAGTTATAACGTAGTGCCACATAACGCTATACGTTATAACGCAATGCTACATAACGTTATACGTTATAAGGTAATAGTATAAAACGTTATACGTTATAACGTAATGCAACATAACGTTATACGTTGTAAGGTAATAGTATATAACGTATAACGTTATAAGGTAACTGTATTGAACGAATAACGATATAAGGTAGTAATAAATAACGTTATACGTTATAACGTAATGCTACATAACGTTATACGTTATATGGTAGTAGTATACAACGTTATACGTTATAACGTAATGCTACATAACGTTATACGTTATAAGGTAATAGTATATAACGTTATACGTTATAACGTAATGCTACATAACGTTATACGTTATAACGTAATAGTATACAACGTTATACGTTATAACGTAATGCTACATCACGTTATACGTTGTAAGGAAATAGTATATAACGTATAACGTTATAAGGTAATAGTATACAACGTTATACGTTATAACGTAATGCTACATAACGCTATACGTTATAACGTAATGCTACATAACGTTATACGTTATAAGGAGCTAGTATATAACGTTATACGTTATCAGGTAATAGTATATAACGTTATACGTTATAAGGTAACAGTATTTAACGTATAACGATATAAGGTAATAGTATATAACGTTATACGTTATAACGTAATGCTAAATAACGTTATACGTTATATGGTAGTAGTATACAACGTTATACGTTATAACGTAATGCTACATACCGTTATACGTTATAAGGTAATAGTATATAACGTATAACGTTATAAGGTAATAAAATATAACGTTATACGTTATAAGGTAATAGTATATAACGTTATACGTTATAACGTAATACTACATAACGTTATACGTTATAAGGTAATAGTATATAACGTTAAACGTTATAAGGGAATAGTAGATAACGTTAAACGTTATAACGTAATGCTATATAACATTATACGTTATAAGGTAATAGTATATAACGTTATACGTTTTAACGTAATGCTACATAACGTTATATGTTATAAGGTAATAGTATATAACGTTAGAAGTTATAACGTAGTGCTACATAACACTATACGTTGTAACGTAATGCTATATAACATTATACGTTATATGGAAATAGTATATAACGTTATACGTTATAAGGTAATAGTATATAACGTTATACGTTATCAGGTAATAGTATATAACGTTATACGTTATAACGCAATGCTACATAACGTTATACGTTATAAGGTAATAGTATAAAACGTTATACGTTATAACGTAATGCAACAAAACGTTATACGTTGTAAGGTAATAGTATATAACGTATAACGTTATAAGGTAACTGTATTGAACGTATAACGATATAAGGTAATAATATATAACGTTATACGTTATAACGTAATGCTACATAACGTTATACGTTATATGGTAGTAGTATACAACGTTATACGTTATAACGTAATGCTACATAACGTTATACGTTATAAGGTAACAGTATATAACGTTATACGTTATAAGGTAATAGTATATAACGTATAACGTTATAAGGTAATAGTATATAACGTTATACGTTATAACGTAACGCTACATAACGTTATACGTTAGAAGGTAATAGTATATAACGTTATACGTTATAAGGTAATTGTATACAACGTTATACGTTATAACGTAATGCTACATAACGTTATACGTTATAAGGTGATAGTATATAACTTTAGAAGTTATAACGCAGTGCTACATAACGCTATACGTTATAACGCAATGCTACATAACGTTATACGTTATAAGGTAATAGTATAAAACGTTATACGTTATAACGTAATGCAACATAACGTTATACGTTGTAAGGTAATAGTATATAACGTATAACGTTATAAGGTAACTGTATTGAACGAATAACGATATAAGGTAATAATATATAACGTTATACGTTATAACGTAATGCTACATAACGTTATACGTTATATGGTAGTAGTATACAACGTTATACGTTATAACGTAATGCTACATAACGTTACACGTTATAAGGTAATAGCATATAACGTTATACGTTATAAGGTAATAGTACATAACGTATAACGTTATAAGGTAATAGCATATAACGTTATACGTTATAAGGTAATGCTACATAACGTTACACGTTATAAGGTAATAGTATATAACGTTATACGTAATAACGTAGTGCTACATAACGTTATACGTTATAAGGTAATAGTATATAACATTATACGTTATAACTTAGTGCTTCATAACGTTATACGTTATAACGTAATAGTGTACAACGTTATACGTTATAACGTAATAGTATACAACGTTATACGTTATAACGTAATAGTATACAGCGTTATACGTTATAACGTAATAGTATACAACGTTATACGTTATAAGGTAATAGTATATAACGATATACCTCATATCGCAATAGTATATAACGTATAACGATATAAGGTAATGCTACAGAACGTTATACGATATATGGTAATGCTACATAACGTTATACGATATAAGGTAACAGTATATAACGTATAACGATATAAGGTAATGCTACATAATGTAATACGTTATCAGGTAATACTATATAACGTTATACGTTATAACGTAATGCTACATAACGTTATACGTTATAAGGTGATAGTATATAACTTTAGAAGTTATAACGCAGTGCTACATAACGCTATACGTTATAACGCAATGCTACATAACGTTATACGTTATAAGGTAATAGTATATAACGTTATACGTAATAACGTAGTGCTACATAACGTTATACGTTATAAGGTAATAGTATATAACGGTATACGTAATAACGTAGTGCTACATAACGTTATACGTTATAAGGTAATAGTATATATCGTTATACGTTGTAAGGTAATAGTATATAACGTTATACGTAATAACGTATTGCTACATAACGTTATGCGATATAACGTAATAATACACAACGTTATACGTTATAACGTAGTGCTATTCCAACTCTGTACAAAGGTATTCCAACTCTGTCGAAAGCATTCCAACCCTGTAGAAAGCATTCCATCTCTGTACAAAGGTATTCCAACTCTGTCGAAAGCATTCCAACCCTGTAGAAAGTATTCCAACCCTTCATAAAGGTATTCCAACTCTGTCGAAAGCATTCCAACCCTGTAGAAAGTATTCCAACCCTTCATAAAGGTATTCCAACTCTGTTGAAAGCATTCCAACCCTGTAGAAACCATTCCAACTCTGTACAAAGGTATTCCAACTCTGTCGAAAGCATTCCAACCCTGTCGAAAGCATTCCAACCCTGTAGAAAGCATTGCAACTCTGTACAAAGGTATTCCAACCCTGTCGAAAGCATTCCAACCCTGTAGAAAGCATTGCAACTCTGTACAAAGGTATTCCAACCCTGTAGAAAGTATTCCAACCCTGTACAAAGCTGTTCCAACCCTGTACAAAGGTATTCCAACTCTGTAGAAAGCATTCCAACACTGTAGAAAGCATTCCAACCCTCTAGAAAGCATTCCAACCCTCTAGAAAGCATTCCAACCCTCTAGAAAGCATTCCAACCCTGTAGAAAGTATTCCCACCCAGTACAAAGCTGTGCCAACCCTGTACAAAGGTATCCCAACTCTGTAGAAAGCATTCCAACTCTGTACAAAGGTATTCCAACCCTGTAGAAAGCATTCCAACTGTGTACAAAGGTATTCCAACTCTGTAGAAAGAATTCCAACCCTGTACATAACATTCGGACTCTGTACAAAGGTATTCCAACTCTGTCGAAAGCATTCCAACCCTGTAGAAAGCATTCCAACTCTGTACAAAGGTATTCCAAACCTGTAGAAAGCATTCCAACCTTGTACAAAGGTATGCCATCTCTGTAGAAAGAATTCCAACCCTGTACATAACATTCGGACTCTGTACAAAGGTATTCCAACTCTGTCGAAAGCATTCCAACCCTGTCGGAAGCACTCCAACCCTGTAGAATGCATTCCAACCCTGTAGAAAGCATTCCAACCCTGTAGAAAGCATTCCAACTCTGTACAAAGGTATTCCAACCCTGTCGAAAGCATTCCAACCCTGTAGAAAGCATTGCAACTCTGTACAAAGGTATTCCAACCCTGTAGAAAGTATTCCAACCCTGTACAAAGCTGTTCCAACCCTGTACAAAGGTATTCCAATTCTGTAGAAAGCATTCCAACACTGTAGAAAGCATTCCAACCCTCTAGAAAGCATTCCAACCCTCTAGAAAGCATTCCAACCCTCGAGAAAGCATTCCAACCCTGTAGAAAGCATTCCCACCCTGTAGAAAGCATTCCAACTCTGTACAAAGGTATTCCAACCCTGTAGAAAGCATTCCAACTCTGTACAAAGATATTCCAACTCTGTAGAAAGAATTCCAACCCTGTACATAACATTCTGACTCTGTACAATGGTATTCCAACCCTGTAGAAAGCATTCCAACTCTGTACAAAGGTATTCCAACTCTGTCGAAAGCATTCCAACCCTGTCGAAAGCATTCCAACCCTGTCGAAAGTATTCCAACGCTGTACAAAGCTGTTCCAACCCTGTACAAAGGTATTCCAACTCTGTACAAATGTTTTCCAACTCTGTGGAAAGAATTCCAACCCTGTAGAAAGCATTCCAACTCTGTACAAAGGTATTCCAACACTGTCGAAAGCATTCCATCCCTGTCGAAAGCATTCCAACCCTGCAGAAAGCATTCCAACTCTGTAGAAAGCATTCCAACCCTGTAAAAGCATTCCAACTCTGTACAAAGGTATTCCAACCCTGTAGAAAGCATTCCAACTCCGTACAAAGGTATTCCAACTCCGTAGAAAGAATTCCAACCCTGTACACAACATTCTGACTCTGTACAAAGGTATTCCAACCCTGTAGAAAGCATTCCAATCGTGTAGAAAGCATTCCAAGCCTGTAGAAAGCATTCCAACCCTGTAGAAAGCATTCCAACCCTGTAGAAAGTATTCCAACCCTGTAGAAAGCATTCCAACTCTGTACAAAGGTATTCCAACTCTGTAGAAAGAATTCCAACCCTGTACATAACATTCTGACTCTGTACAAAGGTATTCCAACTCTGTCGAAAGCATTCCAACCCTGTCGAAAGCATTCCAACCCTGTAGAAAGCATTGCAACTCTGTACAAAGGTATTCCAACCCTGTCGAAAGCATTCCAACCCTGTAGAAAGCATTGCAACTCTGTACAAAGGTATTCCAACCCTGTAGAAAGTATTCCAACCCTGTACAAAGCTGTTCCAACCCTGTACAAAGGTATTCCAACTCTGTAGAAAGCATTCCAACACTGTAGAAAGCATTCCAACCCTCTAGAAAGCATTCCAACCCTCTAGAAAGCATTCCAACCCTCTAGAAAGCATTCCAACCCTGTAGAAAGTATTCCCACCCTGTACAAAGCTGTGCCAACCCTGTACAAAGGTATCCCAACTCTGTAGAAAGCATTCCAACTCTGTACAAAGGTATTCCAACCCTGTAGAAAGCATTCCAACTGTGTACAAAGGTATTCCAACTCTGTAGAAAGAATTCCAACCCTGTACATAACATTCGGACTCTGTACAAAGGTATTCCAACTCTGTCGAAAGCATTCCAACCCTGTAGAAAGCATTCCAACTCTGTACAAAGGTATTCCAAACCTGTAGAAAGCATTCCAACCTTGTACAAAGGTATGCCATCTCTGTAGAAAGAATTCCAACCCTGTACATAACATTCGGACTCTGTACAAAGGTATTCCAACTCTGTCGAAAGCATTCCAACCCTGTCGGAAGCACTCCAACCCTCTAGAATGCATTCCAACCCTGTAGAAAGCATTCCAACCCTGTAGAAAGCATTCCAACTCTGTACAAAGGTATTCCAACCCTGTCGAAAGCATTCCAACCCTGTAGAAAGCATTGCAACTCTGTACAAAGGTATTCCAAACCTGTAGAAAGCATTCCAACCTTGTACAAAGGTATGCCATCTCTGTAGAAAGAATTCCAACCCTGTACATAACATTCGGACTCTGTACAAAGGTATTCCAACTCTGTCGAAAGCATTCCAACCCTGTCGGAAGCACTCCAACCCTCTAGAATGCATTCCAACCCTGTAGAAAGCATTCCAACCCTGTAGAAAGCATTCCAACTCTGTACAAAGGTATTCCAACCCTGTCGAAAGCATTCCAACTCCGTACAAAGGTATTCCAACTCTGTAGAAAGAATTCCAACCCTGTACATAACATTCTGACTCTGTACAATGGTATTCCAACCCTGTAGAAAGCATTCCAACTCTGTACAAAGGTATTCCAACACTGTCGAAAGCATTCCATCCCTGTCGAAAGCATTCCAACCCTGCAGAAAGCATTCCAACTCTGTAGAAAGCATTCCAACCCTGTAGAAAGCATTCCAACTCAGTACAAAGGCATTCCAACCCTGTAGAAAGCATTCCAACTCTGTACAAAGGTATTCCAACTCCGTAGAAAGAATTCCAACCCTGTACACAACATTCTGACTCTGTACAAAGGTATTCCAACCCTGTAGAAAGCATTCCAATCGTGTAGAAAGCATTCCAAGCCTGTAGAAAGCATTCCAACCCTGTAGAAAGCATTCCAACCCTGTAGAAAGTATTCCAACCCTGTAGAAAGCATTCCAACTCTGTACAAAGGTATTCCAACTCTGTAGAAAGAATTCCAACCCTGTACATAACATTCTGACTCTGTACAAAGGTATTCCAACTCTGTCGAAAGCATTCCAACCCTGTCGAAAGCATTCCAACCCTGTAGAAAGCATTGCAACTCTGTACAAAGGTATTCCAACCCTGTCGAAAGCATTCCAACCCTGTAGAAAGCATTGCAACTCTGTACAAAGGTATTCCAACCCTGTAGAAAGTATTCCAACCCTGTACAAAGCTGTTCCAACCCTGTACAAAGGTATTCCAACTCTGTAGAAAGCATTCCAACACTGTAGAAAGCATTCCAACCCTCTAGAAAGCATTCCAACCCTCTAGAAAGCATTCCAACCCTCTAGAAAGCATTCCAACCCTGTAGAAAGTATTCCCACCCTGTACAAAGCTGTGCCAACCCTGTACAAAGGTATCCCAACTCTGTAGAAAGCATTCCAACTCTGTACAAAGGTATTCCAAACCTGTAGAAAGCATTCCAACCTTGTACAAAGGTATGCCATCTCTGTAGAAAGAATTCCAACCCTGTACATAACATTCGGACTCTGTACAAAGGTATTCCAACTCTGTCGAAAGCATTCCAACCCTGTCGGAAGCACTCCAACCCTCTAGAATGCATTCCAACCCTGTAGAAAGCATTCCAACCCTGTAGAAAGCATTCCAACTCTGTACAAAGGTATTCCAACCCTGTCGAAAGCATTCCAACCCTGTAGAAAGCATTGCAACTCTGTACAAAGGTATTCCAACCCTGTAGAAAGTATTCCAACCCTGTACAAAGCTGTTCCAACCCTGTACAAAGGTATTCCAACTCTGTAGAAAGCATTCCAACACTGTAGAAAGCATTCCAACCCTCTAGAAAGCATTCCAACCCTCGAGAAAGCATTCCAACCCTGTAGAAAGCATTCCCACCCTGTAGAAAGCATTCCAACTCTGTACAAAGGTATTCCAACCCTGTAGAAAGCATTCCAACTCTGTACAAAGGTATTCCAACTCTGTAGAAAGAATTCCAACCCTGTACATAACATTCTGACTCTGTACAATGGTATTCCAACCCTGTAGAAAGCATTCCAACTCTGTACAAAGGTATTCCAACTCTGTCGAAAGCATTCCAACCCTGTCGAAAGCATTCCAACCCTGTAGAAAGTATTCCAACGCTGTACAAAGCTGTTCCAACCCTGTACAAAGGTATTCCAACTCTGTACAAATGTTTTCCAACTCTGTGGAAAGAATTCCAACCCTGTACATAACATTCTGACTCTGTACAAAGGTATTCCTACTCTGTCGAAGGCATTCCAACCCTGTAGAAAGCATTAAAACCCTGTAGAAAGCATTCCAACCCTGTAGAAAGCATTCCAACCCTGTAAAAGCATTCCAACTCTGTACAAAGGTATTCCAACCCTGTAGAAAGCATTCCAACTCCGTACAAAGGTATTCCAACTCTGTAGAAAGAATTCCAACCCTGTACATAACATTCTGACTCTGTACAATGGTATTCCAACCCTGTAGAAAGCATTCCAACTCTGTACAAAGGTATTCCAACACTGTCGAAAGCATTCCATCCCTGTCGAAAGCATTCCAACCCTGCAGAAAGCATTCCAACTCTGTAGAAAGCATTCCAACCCTGTAGAAAGCATTCCAACTCAGTACAAAGGCATTCCAACCCTGTAGAAAGCATTCCAACTCTGTACAAAGGTATTCCAACTCCGTAGAAAGAATTCCAACCCTGTACACAACATTCTGACTCTGTACAAAGGTATTCCAACCCTGTAGAAAGCATTCCAATCGTGTAGAAAGCATTCCAAGCCTGTAGAAAGCATTCCAACCCTGTAGAAAGCATTCCAACCCTGTAGAAAGTATTCCAACCCTGTAGAAAGCATTCCAACTCTGTACAAAGGTATTCCAACTCTGTAGAAAGAATTCCAACCCTGTACATAACATTCTGACTCTGTACAAAGGTATTCCAACTCTGTCGAAAGCATTCCAACCCTGTAGAAAGCATTCCAACCCTGTAGAAAGCATTCCAACCCTGTAGAAAGTATTCCAACCCTGTAGTAAGCATTCCAACTCTGTACAAAGGTATTCCAACTCTGTAGAAAGAATTCCAACCCTGTACATAACATTCTGACTCTGTACAAAGGTATTCCAACTCTGTCGAAAGCATTCCAACCCTGTAGAAAGCATTAAAACCCTGTAGAAAGCATTCCAACCCTGTAGAAAGCATTCCAACCCTGTAGAAAGGTATTCCAACCCTGTAGAAAGCATTCGAACTCTGTACAAAGGTATTCCAACTCTGTCGAAAGCATTCCAGCCCTGTCGGAAGCATTCCAACCCTGTAGAAAGCATTCCAACCCTATAGAAAGCATTCCAACCCTGTAGAAAGTATTCCAACCCTGTAGAAAGCATTGCAACTCTGTACAAAGGTATTCCAACCCTGTAGAAAGCATTCCAACTCTGTACAAAGGTATTCCAACTCTGTCGAAAGCATTCCAACCCTGTCGAAAGCATTCCAACCCTGTAGAAAGCATTGCAACTCTGTACAAAGGTATTCCAACCCTGTTGAAAGCATTCGAACTCTGTACAAAGGTATTCCAGCTCTGTAGATAGAATTCCAACCCTGTACATAACATTCTGACTCTGTACAAAGGTATTCCAACTCTGTCGAAAGCATTCCAACCCTGTCGAAAGCATTCCAACCCTGTAGAAAGCATTGCAACTCTGTACAAAGGTATTCCAACCCTGTCGAAAGCATTCCCACCCTGTCGAAGGCATTCCAACCCTGTCGAAAGCATTCCAACCCTCTAGAAAGCATTCAAACACTGTAGAAAGTATTCCAAAGCTGTACAAAGCTGTTCCAACCCTGTACAAAGTGATTCCAACCCTGTAGAAAGCATTCCAACCCTGTAGAAAGCATTCCAACCCTGTAGAAAGCATTCCAACCCTGTAGAAAGTATTCCAACCCTGTAGAAAGCATTCCAACTCTGTACAAAGGTATTCCAACTCTGTAGAAAGAATTCCAACCCTGTACATAACATTCTGACTCTGTACAAAGGTATTCCAACTCTGTCGAAAGCATTCCAACCCTGTCGAAAGCATTCGAACCCTTCAGAAAGCATTCCAACCCTGTAGAAAGTACTCCAACGCTGTACAAAGCTCTTCCAACCCTGTACAAAGGTATTCCAACTCTGTACAAAGGTATTCCAACTCTGTAGAAAGAATTCCAACCCTGAACATTACATTCTGACTCCGTACAAAGGTTTTCCAACCCTGTCGAAAGCATTCCAACCCTGTAGAAAGCAGTCCAACCCTGTAGAAAGCATTCCAACCCTGTCGAAAGCATTATAACCATCTAGAAAGCATTCCAACCCTGTAGAAAGTATTCCAAAGCTGTACAAAGCTGTTCCAACCCTGTACAAAGGTATTCCAACTCTGTAGGAAGCATTCCAACCCTGTAGAAAGCATTCCAACCCTGTAGAAAGCATTCCAACTCTGTACAAAGGTATTCCAACCCTGTAGAAAGCATTCCAACTCTGTACAAAGGTATTCCAACACTGTCGAAAGCGTTCCAACCCTGTAGAAAGCATTCCAACCCTGTATAAAGCATTCCAACCCTGTAGAAAGCATTCCAATCCTGTAGAAGGCATTCCAACCCTGTAGAAAGCATTCCAACCCTGTAGAAAGTATTCCAACCCTGTAGAAAGCATTCCAACTCTGTACAAAGGTATTCGAACGCTGTAGAAACCATTCCAACTCTGTACAAAGGTATTCCAACTCTGTAGAAAGAATTCCAACCCTGTACATAACATTCTGACTCTGTACAAAGGTATTCCAACCCTGTAGTAGGCATTGCAACTCTGTACAAAGGTATTCCAACCCTGTAGAAAGTATTCCAACCCTGTACAAAGCTGTTAGAACCCTGTACAAAGGTATTCCAACTCTGTAGAAAGCATTCCAACACTGTAGAAAGCATTCCAACCCTGTAGAAAGCATTCCAACCGTGTAGAAAGCATTCCAACCCTGTTGAAAGCATTCCAACTCTGTACAAAGGTATTCCAACCCTGTAGAAAGCATTCCAACTCTGTACGAAGGTATTCCAACTCTGTCGAAAGCATTCCAACTCTGTCGGAAGTATTCCAACCCTGTAGAAAGCATTCCAACCCTGTAGAAAGCATTGCAACTCTGTACAAAGGTATTCCAACCCTGTAGAAAGCATTCGAACTCTGTACAAAGGTATTCCAACTCTGTCGAAAGCATTCCAACCCTGTCGGAAGCATTCCAACCCTGTAGAAAGCATTCCAACCCTGTAGAAAGCATTCCAACCCTATAGAAAGCATTCCAACCCTGTAGAAAGTATTCCAACCCTGTAGAAAGCATTCCAACTCTGTACAAAGGTATTCCAACTCTGTAGAAAGAATTCCAACCCTGTACATAACATTCTGACTCTGTACAAAGGTATTCCAACTCTGTCGAAAGCATTCCAACCCTGTAGAAAGCATTCCAACTCTGTACAAATGTATTTCAAACCTGTAGAAAGCATTCCAACTCTGTACAAAGGTATTCCAACTCTGTAGAAAGAATTCCGACCCTGTACATAACATTCTGACTCTGTACAAAGGTATTCCAACCCTGTAGAAAGCATTCCAACTCCGTACAAAGGTACTCCAACTCTGTCGAAAGCATTCCCACCCTGTCGAAGGCATGCCAACCCTGTCGAAAGCATTCCAACCCTCTCGAAAGCATTCAAACACTGTAGAAAGTATTCCAAAGCTGTACAAAGCTGTTCCAACCCTGTACAAAGTAATTCCAACCCTGTAGAAAGCATTCCAACCCTGTAGAAAGCATTCCAACCCTGTAGAAAGCATTCCAACTCTGTACAAAGGTATTCCAACCCTGTAGAAAGCATTCCAGCTCTGTACAAAGGTATTCCAAACCTGTAGAAAGCATTCCAACTCTGTACAAAGGTATTCCAACTCTGTAGAAAGAATTCCAACCCTGTACATAACATTCTGACTCTGTACAAAGGTATTCCAACTCTGTCGAAAGCATTCCAACCCTGTCGAAAGCATTCCAACCCCGTCGAAAGCAATCCAACCCTGTCGAAAGCATTCCAACCCTGTCGAAAGCATCCCAACCCTGTAGAAAGTATTTCCACCCTGTACAAAACGGTTCCAACCCTGTACAAAGGTATTCCAACTCTGTCGAAAGCATTCCAACCCTGTAGAAAGCATTCCAACCCTGTAGAATGCATTCCAACTCTGTGCAATGGTATTCCAACCCTGTAGAAAGCATTCCAACACTGTACAAAGGTATTCCAACTCTGTCGAAAGCATTCCAACCCTGTAGAAAGCATTCCAACCCTGTAGAAAGCATTCCAACCCTGTAGAAAGCATTCCAACCCTCTAGAAAGCATTCCAAGCCTGTAGAAAGTATTCCCACCCTGTACAAAGCTGTGCCAACCCTGTACAAAGGTATCCCAACTCTGTAGAAAGCATTCCAACTCAGTACAAAGGTATTCCAAATCTGTAGATAGCATTCCAACTCTGTACAATGGTATTCCAACTCTGTAGAAAGAATTCCTACCCTGTACATAAAATTCTGACTCTGTACAAAGGTATTCCAACTCTGTCGAAAGCATTCCAACCCTGTCGAAAGCATTCCAACCCTGTCGAAAGCATTCCAACCCTGTCGAAAGCATTCCAACCCTGTAGAAAGCATTCCAACTCTGTACAAAGGTATTCCAAACCTGAAGAAAGCATTCCAACTCTGTACAAAGGTATTCCAACTCTGTAGAAAGCATTCCAACCCTGTCGAAAGCATTCCAACCCTGTCGAAAGCATCCCAACCCTGTAGAAAGTATTACCACCCTGTACAAAACGGTTCCAACCCTGTACAAAGGTATTCCAACTCTGTCGAAAGCATTCCAACCCTGAAGAAAGCATTCCAACCCTGTAGAAAGCATTCCAACTCTGTGCAATGGTATTCCAACCCTGTAGAAAGCATTCCAGCTCTGTACAAAGGTATTCCAACTCTGTCGAAAGCATTCCAACCCTGTAGAAAGCATTCCAACCCTGTAGAAAGCATTCCAACCCTGTAGAAAGCATTCCAACCCTGTAGAAAGCATTCCAACCCTGTAGAAAGTATTCCAACCCTGTAGAAAGCATTCCAACTCTGTACAAAGGTATTCCAACTCTGTAGAAAGAATTCCAACCCTGTACATAACATTCGGACTCTGCACAAAGGTATTCCAACTCTGTCGAAAGCATTCCAACCCTGTAGAAAGCATTCCAACTCTGTACAAAGGTATTCCAAACCTGTAGAAAGCATTCCAACACTGTAGAAAGCATTCCAACCCTCTAGAAAGCATTCCCACCCTCTAGAAAGCATTCCAACCCTGTAGAAAGTATTCCCACCCTGTACAAAGCTGTGCCAACCCTGTACAAAGGTATCCCAACTCTGTAGAAAGCATTCCAACTCTGTACAAAGGTATTTCAACTCTGTAGAAAGAATTCCAACCCTGTACATAACATGCGGACTCTGTACAAAGGTATTCCAACTCTGTCGAAAGCATTCCAACCCTGTAGAAAGCATTCCAACTCTGTCGAAAGCATTCCAACCCTGTAGAAAGCATTCCAACTCTGTACAAAGGTATTCCAAACCTGTAGAAAGCATTCCAACACTGTAGAAAGCATTCCCACCCTCTAGAAAGCATTCCAACCCTGTAGAAAGCATTCCAACCCTGTAGAAAGCATTCCAACCCTGTAGAAAGCATTCCAACCCTGTAGAAAGTATTCCAACCCTGTAGAAAGCATTCCAACTCTGTACAAAGGTATTCCAACTCTGTAGAAAGAATTCCAACCCTGTACATAACATTCGGACCCTGCACAAAGGTATTCCAACTCTGTCGAAAGCATTCCAACCCTGTAGAAAGCATTCCAACTCTGTACAAAGGTATTCCAAACCTGTAGAAAGCATTCCAACACTGTAGAAAGCATTCCAACCCTCTAGAAAGCATTCCCACCCTCTAGAAAGCATTCCAACCCTGTAGAAAGTATTCCCACCCTGTACAAAGCTGTGCCAACCCTGTACAAAGGTATCCCAACTCTGTAGAAAGCATTCCAACTCTGTACAAAGGTATTTCAACTCTGTAGAAAGAATTCCAACCCTGTACATAACATGCGGACTCTGTACAAAGGTATTCCAACTCTGTCGAAAGCATTCCAACCCTGTAGAAAGCATTCCAACTCTGTACAAAGGTATTCCAAACCTGTAGAAAGCATTCCAACCTTGTACAAAGGTATTCCATCTCAGTAGAAAGAATTCCAACCCTGTACATAACATTCTGACTCTGTACAAAGGTATTCCAACTCTGTCGAAAGCATTCCAACCCTGTCGGAAGCATTCCAACCCTTTAGAAAGCATTCCAACCCTGTAGAAAGTATTCCAACGCTGTACAAAGCTGTTCCAACCCTGTACAAAGGTATTCCAACTCTGTACAAATGTTTTCCAACTCTGTGGAAAGAATTCCAACCCTGTACATAACATTCTGACTCTGTACAAAGGTATTCCAACTCTGTCGAAAGCATTTCAACCCTGTAGAAAGCATTAAAACCCTGTAGAAAGCATTCCAACCCCGTAGAAAGCATTCCAACCCTGTAGAAAGTATTCCAACCCTGTAGAAAGCATTCCAACTCTGTACAAAGGTATTCCAACTCTGTAGACAGAATTCCAACCCTGTACATAACATTCTGACTCTGTACAAAGGTATTCCAACTCTGTCGAAAGCATTCCAACCCTGTAGAAAGCATTCCAACTCTGTACAAATGTATTTCAAACCTGTAGAAAGCATTCGAACTCTGTACAAAGGTATTCCAACTCTGTAGATAGAATTCCAACCCTGTACATTACATTCTGACTCTGTACAAAGGTATTCCAACCCTGTAGAAAGCATTCCAACTCTGTACAAAGGTATTCCAACTCTGTCGAAAGCATTCCAACCCTGTCGAAAGCATTCCAACCCTGTAGAAAGCATTGCAACTCTGTACAAAGGTATTCCAACCCTGTAGAAAGTATTCCAACCCTGTACAATGCTGTTCCAACCCTGTACAAAGGTATTCCAACTCTGTAGAAAGCATTCCAACACTGTCGAAAGCATTCCAACCCTGTAGAAAGCATTCCAACTCTGTACAAAGGTATTCCAAACCTGTAGAAAGCATTCCAACCTTGTACAAAGGTATTCCAACCCTGTAGAAAGCATTCCAACTCTGTACAAAGGTATTCCAACTCTGTCGAAAGCATTCCAACCCTGTAGAAAGCATTCCAACCCTATAGAAAGCATTCCAACCCTGTAGAAAGTATTCCAACCCTGTAGAAAGCATTCCAACTCTGTACAAAGGTATTCCAACTCTGTAGAAAGAATTCCAACCCTGTACATAACATTCTGACTCTGTACAAAGGTATTCCAACTCTGTCGAAAGCATTCCAACCCTGTAGAAAGCATTCCAACTCTGTACAAATGTATTTCAAACCTGTAGAAAGCATTCCAACTCTGTACAAAGGTATTCCAACTCTGTCGAAAGCATTCCAACCCTGTCGAAAGCATTCCAACCCTGTAGAAAGCATTGCAACTCTGTACAAAGGTATTCCAACCCTGTAGACGGCATTCGAACTCTGTACAAAGGTATTCCAACTCTGTCGAAAGCATTCCAACCCTGTCGGAAGCATTCCAACCCTGTAGAAAGCATTCCAACCCTATAGAAAGCATTCCAACCCTGTAGAAAGTATTCCAACTCTGTCGAAAGCATTCCAACCCTGTCGAAAGCATTCCAACCCTGTAGAAAGCATTCCAACCCTGTAGAAAGCATTGCAACTCTGTACAAAGGTATTCCAACCCTGTAGAAAGCATTCGAACTCTGTACAAAGGTATTCCAACTCTGTAGATAGAATTCCAACACTGTACATAACATTCTGACTCTGTACAAAGGTATTCCAACTCTGTCGAAAGCATTCCAACCCTGTCGAAAGCATTCCAACCCTGTAGAAAGCATTGCAACTCTGTACAAAGGTATTCCAACCCTGTAGAAAGTATTCCAACCCTGTACAAAGCTGTTCCAACCCTGTACAAACGTATTGCAATTCTGTAGCAAGCATTCCAACTCTGTACAAAGGTATTCCAACCATGTAGAAAGCATTCCAACTCTGTACAAAGGTATTCCAAACCTGTAGAAAGCATTCCAATTCTGTACAAAGGTATTCCAACTCTGTAGAAAGAATTCCAACCCTGTACATAACATTCTCACTCTGTACAAATGTATTCCAACTCTGTCGAAAGCATTCCAACACTGTCGAAAGCATTCGAACCCCTTAGAAAGCATTCCAACTCTGTACAAAGGTATTCCAACTCTGTAGAAAGAATTCCAACCCTGTACATAACATTCTGACTCTGTACAAAGGTATTCCACATCTGTCGAAAGCATTCCAACCCTGTCGAAAGCATTCGAACCCTGTAGAAAGCATTCCAACCCTGTCGAAAGCATTATAACCATCTAGAAAGCATTCCAACCCTGTAGAAAGTATTCCAACTCTGTACAAAGGTATTCCAACACTGTCGAAAGCGTTCCAACCCTGTAGAAAGCATTCCAACCCTGTAGAAAGCATTCCAACCCTGTCGAAAGCATTATAACCATCTAGAAAGCATTCCAACCCTGTAGAAAGTATTCCAAAGCTGTACAAAGCTGTTCCAACCCTGTACAAAGGTATTCCAACTCTGTAGAAAGCATTCCAACACTGTAGAAAGCATTCCAACCCTGTAGAAAGCATTCCAACTCTGTACAAAGGTATTCCAACCCTGTAGAAAGCATTCCAACTCTGTACAAAGGTATTCCAACACTGTCGAAAGCGTTCCAACCCTGTAGAAAGCATTCCAACCCTGTATAAAGCATTCCAACCCTGTAGAAAGAATTCCAATCCTGTAGAAGGCATTCCAACCCTGTAGAAAGCATTCCAACCCTGTAGAAAGTATTCCAACCCTGTAGAAAGCATTCCAACTCTGTACAAAGGTATTCGAACGCTGTAGAAAGCATTCCAACTCTGTACAAACGTATTCCAACTCTGTAGAAAGAATTCCAACCCTGTACATAACATTCTGACTCTGTACAAAGGTATTCCAACCCTGTAGAAAGCATTGCAACTCTGTACAAAGGTATTCCAACCCTGTAGAAAGTATTCCAACCCTGTACAAAGCTGTTCCAACCCTGTACAAAGGTATTCCAACTCTGTAGAAAGCATTCCAACACTGTAGAAAGCATTCCAACCCTGTAGAAAGCATTCCAACCGTGTAGAAAGCATTCCAACCCTGTAGAAAGCATTCCAACTCTGTACAAAGGTATTCCAACCCTGTAGAAAGCATTCCAACTCTGTACGAAGGTATTCCAACTCTGTAGAAAGAATTCCAACCCTGTACATAACATTCTGACTCTGTACAAAGGTATTCCAACTCTGTAGAAAGAATTCCAACCCTGTACACAACATTCTGACTCTGTACAAAGGTATTCCAACCCTGTAGAAAGCATTCCAACTCCGTACAAAGGTACTCCAACACTGTCGAAAGCATTCCCACCCTGTCGAAGGCATTCCAACCCTGTCGAAAGCATTCCAACCCTCTAGAAAGCATTCAAACACTGTGGAAAGTATTCCAAAGCTGTACAAAGCTGTTCCAACCCTGTACAAAGTAATTCCAACCCTGTAGAAAGCATTCCAACTCTGTCGAACGCATTCCAACCCTGTAGAAAGCATTCCAACTCTGTACAAAGGTATTCCAAACCTGTAGAAAGCATTACAACTCTGTACAAAGGTATTCCAAACCTGTAGAAAGCATTCCAACTCTGTACAAAGGTATTCCAACTCTGTACAAATGTTTTCCAACTCTGTGGAAAGAATTCCAACCCTGTACATAACATTCTGACTCTGTACAAAGGTATTCCAACTCTGTCGAAAGCATTTCAACCCTGTAGAAAGCATTAAAACCCTGTAGAAAGCATTCCAACCCTGTAGAAAGCATTCCAACCCTGTAGAAAGCATTCCAACTCTGTACAAAGGTATTCCAACTCTGTCGAAAGCATTCCAACCCTGTCGAAAGCATTCCAACCCTGTAGAAAGCATTGCAACTCTGTACAAAGGTATTCCAACCCTGTAGAAAGCATTCCAACTCTGTACAAAGGTATTCCAACTCTGTCGAAAGCATTTCAACCCTGTAGAAAGCATTAAAACCCTGTAGAAAGCATTCCAACCCTGTAGAAAGCATTCCAACCCTGTAGAAAGCATTCCAACTCTGTACCAAGGTATTCCAACCCTGTAGGAAGCATTCCAACTCTGTACAAAGGTATTCCAACTCTGTCGAAAGCATTCCAACCCTGTCGAAAGCATTCCAACCCTGTAGAAAGCATTGCAACTCTGTACAAAGGTATTCCAACCCTGTAGAAAGCATTCCAACTCTGTACAAAGGTATTCCAACTCTGTCGAAAGCATTCCAACCCTCTAGAAAGCATTCCAACCCTGTAGAAGGTATTCCAACCCTGTACAAAGCTGTTCCAACCCTGTACAAAGGTATTCCAACTCTGTAGAAAGCACTCCAACACTGTAGAAAGTATTCCCACCCTGTACAAAGCTGTTCCAACCCTGTACAAAGGTATTCCAACTCTGTCGAAAGCATTCCAACCCTGTAGAAAGCATTCCAACCCTGTAGAAAGCATTGCAACTCTGTACAAAGGTATTCCAACCCTGTAGAAAGCATTCCAACTCCGTACAAAGGTATTCCAACTCTGTCGAAAGCATTCCAACCCTGTAGAAAGCATTCCAACCCTGTAGAAAGTATTCCAACCCTGTAGAAAGCATTCCAACTCTGTACAAAGGTATTCCAACTCTGTAGAAAGAATTCCAACCCTGTACATAACATTCTGACTCTGTAGGAAGGTATTCCAACTCTGTCGAAAGCATTACAACCCTGTAGAAAGCATTCCAACTCTGTACAAAGGTATTCCAACTCTGTAGAAAGAATTCCAGCCCTGTACATAACATTCTCACTCTGTACATATGTATTCCAACTCTGTCGAAAGCATTCCAACCCTGTCGAAAGCATTCGAACCCTTTAGAAAGCATTCCAACTCTGTACAAAGGTATTCCAACTTTGTCAAAAGCATTCCAACCCTGTCGAAAGCATTCCAACCCTGTAGAAAGCATTCCAACTCTGTACAAAGGTATTCCAAACCTGTAGAAAGCATTCCAACCTTGTACAAAGGTATTCCATCTCAGTAGAAAGAATTCCAACCCTGTACATAACATTCTGACTCTGTACAAAGGTATTCCAACTCTGTCGAAAGCATTCCAACCCTGTCGGTAGCATTCCAACCCTTTAGAAAGCATTCCAACCCTGTAGAAAGTATTCCAACGCTGTACAAAGCTGTTCCAACCCTGTACAAAGGTATTCCAACTCTGTACAAATGTTTTCCAGCTCTGTGGAAAGAATTCCAACCCTGTACATAACATTCTGACTCTGTACAAAGGTATTCCAACTCTGTCGAAAGCATTTCAACCCTGTAGAAAGCATTAAAACCCTGTAGAAAGCATTCCAACCCTGTAGAAAGCATTCCAACTCTGTACAAAGGTATTCCAACCCTGTAGAAAGCATTCCAACTCTGTACAAAGGTATTCCAACTCTGTAGAAAGAATTCCAACCCTGTACATAACATTCTGACTCTGTACAATGGTATTCCAACCCTGTAAAGCATTCCAACTCTGTACAAAGGTATTCCAACTCTGTCGAAAGCATTCCAACCCTGTCGAAAGCATTCCAACCCTGTAGAAAGCATTGAAACTCTGTAAAAAGTTATTCCAACCCTGTAGAAAGCATTCCAACTCTGTACAAAGGTATTCCAACTCTGTCGAAAGCATTCCAACCCTCTAGAAAGCATTCCAACCCTGTAGAAGGTATTCCAACCCTGTACAAAGCTGTTCCAACCCTGTACAAAGGTATTCCAACTCTGTAGAAAGCACTCCAACACTGTAGAAAGTATTCCCACCCTGTACAAAGCTGTTCCAACCCTGTACAAAGGTATTCCAACTCTGTCGAAAGCATTCCAACCCTGTAGAAAGCATTCCAACCCTGTAGAAAGCATTGCAACTCTGTACAAAGGTATTCCAACTCTGTAGAAAGAATTCCAACCCTGTACAAAGGTATTCCAACTCTGTAGAAAGAATTCCAACCCTGTACAAAGGTATTCCAACTCTGTAGAAAGAATTCCAACCCTGTACCTAACATTCTGACTCTGTAGGAAGGTATTCCAACTCTGTCGAAAGCATTACAACCCTGTAGAAAGCATTCCAACTCTGTACAAAGGTATTCCAAACCTGTAGAAAGCATTCCAACTCTGTACAAAGGTATTCCAACACTGTAGAAAGAATTCCAGCCCTGTACATAACATTGTCACTCTGTACATATGTATTCCAACTCTGTCGAAAGCATTCCAACCCTGTCGAAAGCATTCGAACCCTTTAGAAAGTATTCCAACTCTGTACAAAGGTATTCCAACTCTGTCGAAAGCATTCCAACCCTGTAGAAAGCTTTCCAACCCTGTAGAAAGCATTCCAACCCTGTAGAAAGCATTCCAACCCTGTAGAAAGCATTCCAACCCTGTAGAAAGTATTCCAACCCTGTAGAAGGCATTCCAACTCTGTACAAAGGTATTCCAACTCTGTAGAAAGAATTCCAACCCTGTACATAACATTCCAACCCTGTAGAAAGCATTCCAACCCTGTAGAAAGCATTCCAACCCTGTAGAAAGCATTCCAACCCTGTAGAAAGCATTCCAACCCTGTAGAAAGCATTCCAACCCTGTAGAAAGTATTCCAACCCTGTAGAAAGAATTCCAACCCTGTACATAACATTCTCACTCTGTACAAATGTATTCCAACTCTGTCGAAAGCATTCCAACCCTGTCGAAAGCATTCGAACCCTTTAGAAAGCATTCCAACTCTGTACAAAGGTATTCCAACTCTGTAGAAAGAATTCCAACCCTGTACATAACATTCTGACTCTGTACAAGGGAATTCCAAATCTGTCGAAAGCATTCCAACCCTGTCGAAAGCATTCGAGCCCTTCAGAAAGCATTCCAACACTGTAGAAAGTATTCCAACGCTGTACAAAGCTCTTCCAACCCTGTACAAAGGTATTCCAACTCTGTACAAACGTATTCCAACTCTGTACAAAGGTATTCCAACTCTGTAGAAAGAATTCCAACCCTGTACCTAACATTCTGACTCTGTACAAAGGTATTCCAACTCTGTAGAAAGAATTCCAACCCTGTACACAACATTCTGACTCTGTACAAAGGTATTCCAACCCTGTAGAAAGCATTCCAACTCCGTACAAAGGTACTCCAACTCTGTCGAAAGCATTCCCACCATGTCGAAGGCATTCCAACCCTGTCGAAAGCATTCCAACCCTCTAGAAAGCATTCAAACACTGTGGAAAGTATTCCACAGCTGTACAAAGCTGTTCCAACCCTGTACAAAGTAATTCCAACCCTGTAGAAAGCATTCCAACTCTGTCGAACGCATTCCAACCCTGTAGAAAGCATTCCAACTCTGTACAAAGGTATTCCAAACCTGTAGAAAGCATTCCAACTCTGTACAAAGGTATTCCAAACCTGTAGAAAGCATTCCAACTCTGTACAAAGGTATTCCAACTCTGTAGAAAGAATTCCAACCCTGTACATAACATTCTGACTCTGTACAAAGGTATTCCAACTCTGTCGAAAGCATTCCATCCCTGTCGAAAGCATTCCAAAACTGTCGAAAGCATTCCAACCCTGTCGAAAGCATTCCAACCCTGTCGAAAGCATCCCAACCCTGTAGAAAGTATTAACACCCTGTACAAAACGGTTCCAACCCTGTACAAAGGTATTCCAACTCTGTCGAAAGCATTCCAACCCTGTAGAAAGCATTCTAACCCTGTAGAAAGCATTCCAACTCTGTGCAATGGTATTCCAACCCTGTAGAAAGCATTCCAGCACTGTACAAAGGTATTCCAACTCTGTCGAAAGCATTCCAACCCTGTAGAAAGCATTCCAACCCTGTAGAAAGCATTCCAACCCTGTAGAAAGCATTCCAACCCTGTAGAAAGTATACTAACACTGTAGAAAGCATTCCAACTCTGTACAAAGGTATTCCAACTCTGTAGAAAGAATTCCAACCCTGTACATAACATTCGGACTCTGTACAAAGGTATTCCAACTCTGTCGAAAGCATTCCAACCCTGTAGAAAGCATTCCAACTCTGTACAAAGGTATTGCAAACCTGTAGAAAGCATTCCAACACTGTAGAAAGCATTCCAACACTGTAGAAAGCATTCCAACCCTGTAGAAAGCATTGCAACTCTGTACAAAGGTATTCCAACCCTGTAGAAAGCATTCCAACTCCGTACAAAGGTATTCCAACTCTGTCGAAAGCATTCCAACCCTGTAGAAAGCATTCCAACCCTGTAGAAAGCATTCCAACCCTGTAGAAAGCATTCCAACCCTGTAGAAAGCATTCCAACCCTGTAGAAAGTATTCCAACCCTGTAGAAGGCATTCCAACTCTGTACAAAGGTATTCCAACTCTGTAGAAAGAATTCCAACCCTGTACATAACATTCCAACGCTGTAGAAAGCATTCCAACCCTGTAGAAAGCATTCCAACCCTGTAGAAAGCATTCCAACCCTGTAGAAAGTATTCCAACCCTGTAGAAAGAATTCCAACCCTGTACATAACATTCTCACTCTGTACAAATGTATTCCAACTCTGTCGAAAGCATTCCAACCCTGTCGAAAGCATTCGAACCCTTTAGAAAGCATTCCAACCCTGTAGAAAGCATTCCAACTCTGTACAAACGTATTCCAAACCTGTAGAAAGCATTCCAACACTGTAGAAAGCCTTCCAACACTGTAGAAAGCATTCCAACCCTCTAGAAAGCATTCCAACCCTCTAGAAAGCATTCCAACCCTGTAGAAAGTATTCCCACCCTGTACAAAGCTGTGCCAACCCTGTACAAAGGTATCCCAACTCTGTAGAAAGCATTCCAACTCTGTACAAAGGTATTCCAACTCTGTAGAAAGAATTCCAACCCTGTACATAGCATGCGGACTCTGTACAAAGGTATTCCAACTCTGTCGAAAGCATTCCAACCCTGTAGAAAGCATTCCAACTCTGTACAAAGGTATTCCAAACCTGTAGAAAGCATTCCAACCTTGTACAAAGGTATTCCATCTCTGTAGAAAGAATTCCAACCCTGTACATAACATTCTGACTCTGTACAAAGGTATTCCAACTCTGTCGAAAGCATTCCAACCCTGTCGGAAGCATTCCAACCCTTTAGAAAGCATTCCAACCCTGTAGAAAGTATTCCAACGCTGTACAAAGCTGTTCCAACCCTGTACAAAGGTATTCCAACTCTGTACAAATGTTTTCCAACTCTGTGGAAAGAATTCCAACCCTGTACATAACATTCTGACTCTGTACAAAGGTATTCCAACTCTGTCGAAAGCATTTCAACCCTGTAGAAAGCATTAAAACCCTGTAGAAAGCATTCCAACCCTGTAGAAAGCATTCCAACTTTGTACAAAGGTATTCCAACCCTGTAGAAAGCATTCCAACTCTGTACAAAGGTATTCCAACTCTGTAGAAAGAATTCCAACCCTGTACATAACATTCTGACTCTGTACAATGGTATTCCAACCCTGTAGAAAGCATTCCAACTCTGTACAAAGGTATTCCAACTCTGTCGAAAGCATTCCAACGCTGTCGAAAGCATTCCAACCCTGTAGAAAGCATTGCAACTCTGTACAAAGGTATTCCAACCCTGTAGAAAGCATTCCAACTCTGTACAAAGGTATTCCAACTCTGTCGAAAGCATTCCAACCCTCTAGAAAGCATTCCAACCCTGTAGAAGGTATTCCAACCCTGTACAAGGCTGTTCCAACCCTGTACAAAGGTATTCCAACTCTGTAGAAAGCACTCCAACACTGTAGAAAGTATTCCCACCGTGTACAAAGCTGTTCCAACCCTGTACAAAGGTATTCCAACTCTGTCGAAAGCATTCCAACCCTGTAGAAAGCATTCCAACCCTGTAGAAAGCATTGCAACTCTGTACAAAGGTATTCCAACCCTGTAGAAAGCATTCCAACTCCGTACAAAGGTATTCCAACTCTGTCGAAAGCATTCCAACCCTGTAGAAAGCATTCCAACCCTGTGGAAAGCATTCCAACCCTGTAGAAAGCATTCCAACCGTGTAGAAAGCATTCCAACCCTGTAGAAAGTATTCCAACCCTGTAGAAAGCATTCCAACTCTGTACAAAGGTATTCCAACTCTGTAGAAAGCATTCCAACTCTGTACAAAGGTATTCCAACTCTGTAGTAAGAATTCCAGCCCTGTACATAACATTCTCACTCTGTACATATGTATTCCAACTCTGTCGAAAGCATTCCAACCCTGTCGAAAGCATTCGAACCCTTTAGAAAGCATTCCAACTCTGTACAAAGGTATTCCAACTCTGTCAAAAGCATTCCAACCCTGTCGAAAGCATTCCAACCCTGTAGAAAGCATTGCAACTCTGTACAAAGGTATTCCAACCCTGTAGAAAGCTTTCCAACTCTGTACAAAGGTATTCCAACTCTGTCGAAATCATTCCAACCCTCTAGAAAGCATTCCAACCCTGTAGAAGGTATTCCAACCCTGTACGTAACATTCCAACCCTGTAGAAAGCATTCCAACCCTGTAGAAAGCATTCCAACCCTGTAGAAAGCATTCCAACCCTGTAGAAAGTATTCCAACCCTGTAGAAAGAATTCCAACCCTGTACATAACATTCTCACTCTGTACAAATGTATTCCAACTCTGTCGAAAGCATTCCAACCCTGTCGAAAGCATTCGAACCCTTTAGAAAGCATTCCAACCCTGTAGAAAGCATTCCAACTCTGTACAAAGGTATTCCAAACCTGTAGAAAGCATTCCAACACTGTAGAAAGCATTCCAACACTGTAGAAAGCATTCCAACCCTCTAGAAAGCATTCCAACCTTCTAGAAAGCATTCCAACCCTGTAGAAAGTTTTCCCACCCTGTACAAAGCTGTGCCAACCCTGTACAAAGGTATCCCAACTCTGTAGAAAGCATTCCAACTCTGTACAAAGGTATTCCAACTCTGTAGAAAGAATTCCAACCCTGTACATAACATGCGGAATCTGTACAAAGGTATTCCAACTCTGTCGAAAGCATTCCAACCCTGTAGAAAGCATTCCAACTCTGTACAAAGGTATTCCAAACCTGTAGAAAGCATTCCAACCTTGTACAAAGGTATTCCATCTCTGTAGAAAGAATTCCAACCCTGTACATAACATTCGGACTCTGTACAAAGGTATTCCAACTCTGTCGAAAGCATTCCAACCCTGTAGAAAGCATTGCAACTCTGTACAAAGGTATTCCAACCCTGTAGAAAGCATTCCAACTCCGTACAAAGGTATTCCAACTCTGTCGAAAGCATTCCAACCCTGTAGAAAGCATTCCAACCCCGTAGAAAGCATACCAACCCTGTAGAAAGCATTCCAACCCTGTAGAAAGCATTCCAACCCTGTAGAAAGCATTCCAACCCTGTAGAAAGCATTCCAACCCTGTAGAAAGCATTCCAACCCTGTAGAAAGTATTCCAACCCTGTAGAAGGCATTCCAACTCTGTACAAAGGTATTCCAACTCTGTAGAAAGAATTCCAACCCTGTACATAACATTCCAACCCTGTAGAAAGCATTCCAACCCTGTAGAAAGCATTCCAACCCTGTAGAAAGCATTCCAACCCTGTAGAAAGTATTCCAACCCTGTAGAAAGAATACCAACCCTGTACATAACATTCTCACTCTGTACAAATGTATTCCAACTCTGTCGAAAGCATTCCACCCCTGTCGAAAGCATTCGAACCCTTTAGAAAGCATTCCAACCCTGTAGAAAGCATTCCAACTCTGTACAAACGTATTCCAAACCTGTAGAAAGCATTCCAACACTGTAGAAAGCATTCCAACACTGTAGAAAGCATTCCAACCCTCTAGAAAGCATTCCAACCCTCTAGAAAGCATTCCAACCCTGTAGAAAGTATTCCCACCCTGTACAAAGCTGTGCCAACCCTGTACAAAGGTATCCCAACTCTGTAGAAAGCATTCCAACTCTGTACAAAGGTATTCCAACTCTGTAGAAAGAATTCCAACCCTGTACATAGCATGCGGACTCTGTACAAAGGTATTCCAACTCTGTCGAAAGCATTCCAACCCTGTAGAAAGCATTCCAACTCTGTACAAAGGTATTCCAAACCTGTAGAAAGCATTCCAACCTTGTACAAAGGTATTCCATCTCTGTCGAAAGAATTCCAACCCTGTACATAACATTCTGACTCTGTACAAAGGTATTCCAACTCTGTCGAAAGCATTCCAACCCTGTCGGAAGCATTCCAACCCTTTAGAAAGCATTCCAACCCTGTAGAAAGTATTCCAACGCTGTACAAAGTTGTTCCAACCCTGTACAAAGGTATTCCAACTCTGTACAAATGTTTTCCAACTCTGTGGAAAGAATTCCAACCCTGTACATAACATTCTGACTCTGTACAAAGGTATTCCAACTCTGTCGAAAGCATTTCAACCCTGTAGAAAGCATTAAAACCCTGTAGAAAGCATTCCAACCCTGTAGAAAGCATTCCAACCCTGTAGAAAGCATTCCAACTTTGTACAAAGGTATTCCAACCCTGTAGAAAGCATTCCAACTCTGTACAAAGGTATTCCAACTCTGTAGAAAGAATTCCAACCCTGTACATAACATTCTGACTCTGTACAATGGTATTCCAACCCTGTAGAAAGCATTCCAACTCTGTACAAAGGTATTCCAACTCTGTCGAAGGCATTCCAACGCTGTCGAAAGCATTCCAACCCTGTAGAAAGCATTGCAACTCTGTACAAAGGTATTCCAACCCTGTAGAAAGCATTCCAACTCTGTACAAAGGTATTCCAACTCTGTCGAAAGCATTCCAACCCTCTAGAAAGCATTCCAACCCTGTAGAAGGTATTCCAACCCTGTACAAGGCTGTTCCAACCCTGTACAAAGGTATTCCAACTCTGTAGAAAGCACTCCAACACTGTAGAAAGTATTCCCACCGTGTACAAAGCTGTTCCAACCCTGTACAAAGGTATTCCAACTCTGTCGAAAGCATTCCAACCCTGTAGAAAGCATTCCAACCCTGTAGAAAGCATTGCAACTCTGTACAAAGGTATTCCAACCCTGTAGAAAGCATTCCAACTCCGTACAAAGGTATTCCAACTCTGTCGAAAGCATTCCAACCCTGTAGA
The DNA here is from genome assembly GCF_041682495.2 of Bombus fervidus. Lineage (NCBI taxonomy): Eukaryota > Metazoa > Arthropoda > Insecta > Hymenoptera > Apidae > Bombus > Bombus fervidus. The sequence goes on along the minus strand of NC_091523.1, from coordinate 312,683 downwards.
AAGCATTCCAACCCTGTGGAAAGCATTCCAACCCTGTAGAAAGCATTCCAACCCTGTAGAAAGCATTCCAACCCTGTAGAAAGTATTCCAACCCTGTAGAAAGCATTCGAACTCTGTACAAAGGTATTCCAACTCTGTAGAAAGAATTCCAACCCTGTACATAACATTCTGACTCTGTAGGAAGGTATTCCAACTCTGTCGAAAGCATTACAACCCTGTAGAAAGCATTCCAAATCTGTACAAAGGTATTCCAAACCTGTAGAAAGCATTCCAACTCTGTACAAAGGTATTCCAACTCTGTAGAAAGAATTCCAGCCCTGTACATAACATTCTCACTCTGTACATATGTATTCCAACTCTGTCGAAAGCATTCCAACCCTGTCGAAAGCATTCGAACCCTTTAGAAAGCATTCCAACTCTGTACAAAGGTATTCCAACTCTGTCAAAAGCATTCCAACCCTGTCGAAAGCATTCCAACCCTGTAGAAAGCATTGCAACTCTGTACAAAGGTATTCCAACCCTGTAGAAAGCTTTCCAACTCTGTACAAAGGTATTCCAACTCTGTCGAAAGCATTCCAACCCTCTAGAAAGCATTCCAACCCTGTAGAAGGTATTCCAACCCTGTACATAACATTCCAACCCTGTAGAAAGCATTCCAACCCTGTAGAAAGCATTCCAACCCTGTAGAAAGCATTCCAACCCTGTAGAAAGTATTCCAACCCTGTAGAAAGAATTCCAACCCTGTACATAACATTCTCACTCTGTACAAATGTATTCCAACTCTGTCGAAAGCATTCCAACCCTGTCGAAAGCATTCGAACCCTTTAGAAAGCATTCCAACCCTGTAGAAAGCATTCCAACTCTGTACAAAGGTATTCCAAACCTGTAGAAAGCATTCCAACACTGTAGAAAGCATTCCAACACTGTAGAAAGCATTCCAACCCTCTAGAAAGCATTCCAACCTTCTAGAAAGCATTCCAACCCTGTAGAAAGTATTCCCACCCTGTACAAAGCTGTGCCAACCCTGTACAAAGGTATCCCAACTCTGTAGAAAGCATTCCAACTCTGTACAAAGGTATTCCAACTCTGTAGAAAGAATTCCAACCCTGTACATAACATGCGGAATCTGTACAAAGGTATTCCAACTCTGTCGAAAGCATTCCAACCCTGTAGAAAGCATTCCAACTCTGTACAAAGGTATTCCAAACCTGTAGAAAGCATTCCAACTCTGTACAAAGGTATTCCAACTCTGTACAAATGTTTTCCAACTCTGTGGAAAGAATTCCAACCCTGTACATAACATTCTGACTCTGTACAAAGGTATTCCAACTCTGTCGAAAGCATTTCAACCCTGTAGCAAGCATTAAAACCCTGTAGGAAGCATTCCAACCCTGTAGAAAGCATTCCAACCCTGTAGAAAGCATTCCAACTTTGTACAAAGGTATTCCAACCCTGTAGAAAGCATTCCAACTCTGTACAAAGGTATTCCAACTCTGTAGAAAGAATTCCAACCCTGTACATAACATTCTGACTCTGTACAATGGTATTCCAACCCTGTAGAAAGCATTCCAACTCTGTACAAAGGTATTCCAACTCTGCCGAAAGCATTCCAACGCTGTCGAAAGCATTCCAACCCTGTAGAAAGCATTGCAACTCTGTACAAAGGTATTCCAACCCTGTAGAAAGCATTCCAACTCTGTACAAAGGTATTCCAACTCTGTCGAAAGCATTCCAACCCTCTAGAAAGCATTCCAACCCTGTAGAAGGTATTCCAACCCTGTACAAGGCTGTTCCAACCCTGTACAAAGGTATTCCAACTCTGTAGAAAGCACTCCAACACTGTAGAAAGTATTCCCACCGTGTACAAAGCTGTTCCAACCCTGTACAAAGGTATTCCAACTCTGTCGAAAGCATTCCAACCCTGTAGAAAGAATTCCAACCCTGTAGAAAGCATTGCAACTCTGTACAAAGGTATTCCAACCCTGTAGAAAGCATTCCAACTCCGTACAAAGGTATTCCAACTCTGTCGAAAGCATTCCAACCCTGTAGAAAGCATTCCAACCCTGTGGAAAGCATTCCAACCCTGTAGAAAGCATTCCAACCCTGTAGAAAGCATTCCAACCCTGTAGAAAGTATTCCAACCCTGTAGAAAGCATTCCAACTCTGTACAAAGGTATTCCAACTCTGTAGAACGAATTCCAACCCTGTACATAACATTCTGACTCTGTAGGAAGGTATTCCAACTCTGTCGAAAGCATTACAACCCTGTAGAAAGCATTCCAACTCTGTACAAAGGTATTCCAAACCTGTAGAAAGCATTCCAACTCTGTACAAAGGTATTCCAACTCTGTAGAAAGAATTCCAGCCCTGTACATAACATTCTCACTCTGTACATATGTATTCCAACTCTGTCGAAAGCATTCCAACCCTGTCGAAAGCATTCGAACCCTTTAGAAAGCATTCCAACTCTGTACAAAGGTATTCCAACTCTGTCAAAAGCATTCCAACCCTGTCGAAAGCATTCCAACCCTGTAGAAAGCATTGCAACTCTGTACAAAGGTATTGCAACCCTGTAGAAAGCTTTCCAACTCTGTACAAAGGTATTCCAACTCTGTCGAAAGCATTCCAACCCTCTAGAAAGCATTCCAACCCTGTAGAAGGTATTCCAACCCTGTACAAAGCTGTTCCAACCCTGTACAAAGGTATTCCAACTCTGTAGAAAGCACTCCAACACTGTAGAAAGTATTCCCACCCTGTACAAAGTTGTTCCAACCCTGTACAAAGGTATTCCAACTCTGTCGAATGCATTCCAACCCTGTAGAAAGCATTCCAACCCTGTAGAAAGCATTGCAACTCTGTACAAAGGTATTCCAACCCTGTAGAAAGCATTCCAACTCCGTACAAAGGTATTCCAACTCTGTCGAAAGCATTCCAAGACTGTAGAAAGCATTCCAACCCTGTAGAAAGCATTCCAACCCTGTAGAAAGCATTCCAAGCCTGTAGAAAGCATTCCAACCCTGTAGAAAGCATTCCAACCCTGTAGAAAGCATTCCAACCCTGTAGAAAGCATTCCAACCCTGTAGAAAGCATTCCAACCCTGTAGAAAGAATTCCAACCCTGTACATAACATTCTCACTCTGTACAAATGTATTCCAACTCTGTCGAAAGCATTCCAACCCTGTCGAAAGCATTCGAACCCTTTAGAAAGCATTCCAACTCTGTACAAAGGTATTCCAACTCTGTAGAAAGAATTCCAACCCTGTACATAACATTCTCACTCTGTACAAAGGTATTCCAAATCTGTCGAAAGCATTCCAACCCTGTCGAAAGCATTCGAGCCCTTCAGAAAGCATTCCAACCCTGTAGAAGGTATTCCAACGCTGTACAAAGCCCTTCCAACCCTGTACAAAGGTATTCCAACTCTGTACAAAGGTATTCCAACTCTGTACAAAGGTATTCCAACTCTGTCGAAAGCATTCCAACCCTGTAGAAAGCATTCCAACTCTGTACAAAGGTATTCCAAACCTGTAGAAAGCATTCCAACTCTGTACAAAGGTATTCCAAACCTGTAGAAAGCATTCCAACTCTGTACAAAGATATTCCAACTCTGTAGAAAGACTTCCAACCCTGTACATATCATTCTGGCTCTGTACAAAGGTATTCCATCTCTGTCGAAATCATTCCAACCCTGTAGAAAGCATTCCAACCCTGTAGAAAGCATTAAAACCCTGTAGAAAGCATTCCAACCCTGTAGAAAGCATTCCAACTCTGTACAAAGGTATTCCAACCCTGTAGAAAGCATTCCAACTCTGTACAAATGTATTCCAACTCTGTAGAAAGAATTCCAACCCTGTACCTAACATTCTGACTCTGTACAAAGGTTTTCCAGCCCTGTAGAAAGCATTCCAACTCTGTACAAAGGTATTCCAACTCTGTAGAAAGAATTCCAACCCTGTACATAACATTCTGACTCTGTACAAAGGTATTCCAAACCTGTAGAAAGCATTCCAACTCTGTACAAAGGTATTCCAAACCTGTAGAAAGCATTCCAACTCTGTACAAAGGTATTCCAACTCTGTAGAAAGACTTCCAACCCTGTACATATCATTCTGGCTCTGTACAAAGGTATTCCATCTCTGTCGAAATCATTCCAACCCTGTAGAAAGCATTCCAACCCTGTAGAAAGCATTAAAACCCTGTAGAAAGCATTCCAACCCTGTAGAAAGCATTCCAACTCTGTACAAAGGTATTCCAACCCTGTAGAAAGCATTCCAACTCTGTACAAATGTATTCCAACTCTGTAGAAAGAATTCCAACCCTGTACCTAACATTCTGACTCTGTACAAAGGTTTTCCAGCCCTGTAGAAAGCATTCCAACTCTGTACAAAGGTATTCCAACTCTGTAGAAAGAATTCCAACCCTGTACATAACATTCTGACTCTGTACAAAGGTATTCCAAACCTGTAGAAAGCATTCCAACTCTGTACAAAGGTATTCCAAACCTGTAGAAAGCATTCCAACTCTGTACAAAGGTATTCCAACTCTGTAGAAAGACTTCCAACCCTGTACATATCATTCTGGCTCTGTACAAAGGTATTCCATCTCTGTCGAAATCATTCCAACCCTGTAGAAAGCATTCCAACCCTGTCGAAAGCATTCCAACCCTCTAGAAAGCATTCCAACCGTGTACAAAGGTATTCCAACTCTGTCGAAAGCATTACAACCCTGTCGAAAGCATTCGAACCCTTTAGAAAGCATTCCAACCCTGTAGAAAGTATTCCAACGCTGTACAAAGCTATTCCAACCCTGTACAAAGGTATTCCAACTCTGTACAAAGGTATTCCAACCCTGTAGAAAGAATTCCAACCCTGTACATAACATGCTGACTCTGTACAAAGGTATTCCAACTCTGTAGAAAGAATTCCAACCCTGTACCTAACATTCTGACTCTGTACAAAGGTTTTCCAGCCCTGTAGAAAGCATTCCAACTCTGTACAAAGGTATTCCAACTCTGTAGAAAGAATTCCAACCCTGTACATAACATTCTGACTCTGTACAAAGGTATTCCAACCCTGTAGAAAGTATTCCAACCCTGTACAAGGGTATTCCAACTCTGTACAAAGGTATTCCAACTCTGTAGAAAGAATTCCAACCCTGTACATAACATGCTGACTCTGTACAAAGGTATTCCAACTCTGTCGAAAGCATTCCAACCCTGTAGAAAGCATTCCAACCCTGTCGAAAGCATTCCAACCCTCTAGAAAGCATTCCAACCGTGTACAAAGGTATTCCAACTCTGTCGAAAGCATTACAACCCTGTCGAAAGCATTCGAACCCTTTAGAAAGCATTCCAACCCTGTAGAAAGTATTCCAACGCTGTACAAAGCTGTTCCAACCCTGTACAAAGGTATTCCAACTCTGTACAAAGGTATTCCAACCCTGTAGAAAGAATTCCAACCCTGTACATATCATTCTGACTCTGTACAAAGGTATTCCAACTCTGTCGAAAGCATTCCAACCCTGTAGAAAGCATTCCAACCCTGTAGAAAGCATTAAAACCCTGTAGAAAGAATTCCAACCCTGTACATTATAACGTTATACATTATATGGTAATAGTATACAACGTTATACGTTATAACGTAATAGTATACAACGTTATACGTTATAACGTAGTGCTACATAACGTTATACGTTTTAAGGTAATAGCATATAACGTTATACGTTATAAGGTAATAGTATATAATGTATAGCGTCATAAGGCAACAATATATAACGTTATACGTTACAAGGTAATAGTATATAACGTCATACGTTATAAGGTAATAGTATATAACGTTATACGTTGTAACGTAATGCTACATAACGTTATACGTTATAAGGTAATAGTATATAACGTATAACGTTATAAGGTAACTGTATTTAACGTATAACGATATAAGGTAATAATATATAACGTTATACGTTATAACGTAATGCTACATAACGTTATACGTTATATGGTAGTAGTATACAACGTTATACGTTATAACGTAATGCTACATAACGTTATACGTTATAAGGTAATAGTAAATAACGTTATACGTTATAAGGTAATAGTATATAACGTATAACGTTATAAGGTAATAGTATATAACGTTATACGTTATAACGTCATGCTACATAACGTTATACGTTATAACGTAACAGTAAATAACGTTATACGTTATAACGTAATGCTACATAACGTTATACGTTATAAGATAATAGTATATAACGTTATACGTTACAAGGTAATAGTATATAACGTCATACGTTATAAGGTAATAGTATATAACGTCATACGTTATAACGTAATGCTACATAACGTTATACGTTATAAGGTAATAATATATAACGTTATACGTAATAACGTAGTGCTACATAACGTTATACGTTATAACCTAATAGTATATATCGTTATACGTTACAAGGTAATAGTATATAACGTTATACGTAATAATGTGGTGCTTCATAACGTTATACGTTATAACGTAATAGTATACAACGTTATACGTTACTACGTAATGCTACATAACGTTATACGTTATATGGTAGTAGTATACAACGTTATACGTTATAACGTAATGCTACATAACGTTATACGTTATAAGGTAATAGTAAATAACGTTACACGTTATAAGGTAATAGTATATAACGTATCACGTTGTAAGGTAATAGTATACAACGTTATACGTTATAACGTAATGCTACATAACGTTATACGTTATAACGTAACAGTATATAACGTTATACGTTATAACGTAATGCTACATAACGTTATACGTTATAAGGTAATAGTAAATAACGTTACACGTTATAAGGTAATAGTATATAACGTATAACGTTATAAGGTAATAGTATATAACGTTATACATTATAACGTAATGCTACATAACGTTATACGTTATAACGTAACAGTATATAACGTTATACGTTATAACGTAATGCTACATAACGTTATTCTTTATATGGTAATAGTATACAACGTTATAGGTAATAAGCTAAGAGTATTATAACGTTATAACGTTATAGGTAATAAGCTAAGAGTATTATAACGTTATAACGTTATAGTATACAACGTTATACGTTATAACGTAATGCTACATAACGTTATACGTTATAAGATAATAGTATATAACGTTATACGTTATAACGTAGTGCTTGATAACGTTATACGTTATAACGTAGTGCTTCATAACGTTATACGTTATAACGTAGTGCTTCATAACATTATACGTTATAACGTAATAGTATACAACGTTATACGTTATAAGGTAATAGTATATAACGTCATACGTTATAACGTAATGCTACATAACGTTATACGTTATAAGGTAATAATATATAAAGTTATACGTAATAACGTAGTGCTACATAACGTTATACGTTATAAGGTAATAGTATATAACATTATACGTTATAACGTAGTGCTTCATAACGTTATACGTTATAACGTAGTGCTTCATAACGTTATACGTTATAACGTAGTGCTTCAAAACGTTATACGTTATAACGTAATAGTATACAACGTTATACGTTACAAGGTAATAGTATACAGCGTTATACGTTATAACGTAATAGTATACAACGTTATACGTTATAATGTAATGCTACATAACGTTATACGTTATAAGGTAATAGTATATAACGTTATACGTAATAACGTAGTGCTACATAACGCTATACGTTATAACGTAATGCTACATAACGTTATACGTTATAAGGTAATTGTGTATAACGTTATACGTTATAACGTAATGCTACATAACGTTATACGTTATATGGTAGTAGTATACAACGTTATACGTTATAACGTAATGCTACATAACGTTATACGTTATAAGGTAATAGTATATAACGTTATACGTTATAAGGTAATAGTATATAACGTATAACGTTATAAGGTAATAGTATATAACGTTATACGTTATAACGTAGTAGTATACAACGTTATACGTTATAACGTAATGCTACATAACGTTATACGTTATAAGGTAATAGTATATAACGTTATACGTTACAAGGTAATAGTATATAACGTTAGAAGTTATAACGCAGTGCTACATAACGCTATACGTTACAACGTAATGCTACATAACGTTATACGTCGTAAGGTAATAGTATATAACGTTATACGTTATAACGTAATGCTACATAACGTTATACGTTATATGGTAGTAGTATACAACGTTATACGCTATAACGTAATGCTACATAACGTTATACGTTATATCGTAATGCTACGTAACGTTATACGTTATAAGGTAATAGTATATAACGTTATACGTTATAACGTAATCCTACATAACGTTATACGTGATAAGGTGATAGTATATAACGTTATACGTTATAAGGTAATAGTATATAACGTTATACGTTACAACGTAATGCTACAAAACGCAATACGTAATAACGTAATAGTATACAACGTTATACGTTATAACGTAATGCTACATAACGTTATACGTTATAAGGTAATAGTATATAACGTTATACGTTATAAGGTAATAGTATATAACGTATAACGTTATAAGGTTATAGTATATAACGTTATACGTTATAACGTAGTAGTATACAACGTTATACGTTATAACGTAATGCTACATAACGTTATACGTTATAAGGTAATAGTATATAACGTTATACGTTATAAGGTAATAGTATATAACGTATAACGTTAGAAGGTAATAGTATATAACGTTATACGTTATAAGCTAATAGTATATAACGTTAGAAGTTGTAACGCAGTGCTACATAACGCTATACGTTATAACGTAATGCTACATAAGGTTATACGTTATAAGGAAATAGTATATAACGTTATACGTTATAAGGTAAAAGTATATAACGTATAGCGTTATATGGTAACAGTATTTAACGTATAACGATATAAGGTAATAGTATATAACGTTATACGTTATAACGTAATGCTACATAACGTTATACGTGATAAGGTAATAGTATATAACGTTATACGTTATAAGGTAATAGTATATAACGTTGTACGTTATAACGTAATGCTACATAACGCAATACGTAATAGCGTAATAGTATACAACGTTATACGTTATAACGTAATGCTACATAACGTTATACGTTATAAGGTAATAGTATATAACGTTATAAGTTATAACGTAATGCTACATAACGTTATACGTTATAAGGTAATAGTATATAACGTTCTACGTTATAACGTAATGCTACATAACGTTATACGTTAGAAGGTAATTATATATAACGTTATACGTTATAAGCTAATAGTGTATAACGTTATACGTTATAACGTAATGCTACATAACGTTATACGTTATATGGTAGTAGTATACAACGTTATACGTTATAAGGTTATAGTATATAACGTTATACGTTATCAGGTAATAGTATATAACGTTATACGTTATAAGGTACTGCTACATAACGTTACACGTTAGAAGGTAATTATATATAACGTTATACGTTATAACGCAACGCTACATAACGTTATGCGTTATAAAGTAGTATTATATAACGTATAACGCTATAAGGTAACCGTATTTAACGTATAACGTTATATGGTAACAGTATTTAACGTATAACAATATAAGGTAATAGTATATAACGTTATACGTTATAACGAAATGCTACATAACGTTATACGTTATATGGTAGTGGTATACAACGCTATACGGTATAACGTAATGCTACATAACGTTATACGGTATAAGGTAATAGTATATAACGTTATACGTTATAAGGTAATTGTATATAACGTTATACGTTATAACGTAATGCTACATAACGTTATACGTTATAAGGTAATAGTATATAACGTTATACGTTATAAGGTAATAGTATATAACGTTATACGTTATCAGGAAATAGTATATAACGTTATACGTTATAAGGTAGTAGTATATAACGTATAACGTTATAAGGTAACAGTATTTAACGTATAACGTTATAAGGTAACAGTATTTAACGTATAACGATTTAAGGTAATAGTATATAACGTTATACGCTATAACGTAATGCTACATAAAGTTATACGTTATAAGGTAGTGGTATACAACGTTATACGGTATAACGTAATGCTACATAACGTTATACGTTATAAGGTAATAGAATATAACGTTATACGTTATAAGGTAATTGTATATAACGTTATACGTTATAACGTAATGCTACATAACGTTATACGTTATAAGGTAATAGTATGCAACGTTATACGTTATAACGTAATGCTACATAACGTTATACGTTATAAGGTAATAGTATATAACGTTATACGTTATAAGGTAATAGTATATAACGTTATACGTTGTAACGTAATGCTACATAACGTTATACGTTATATGGTAGTGGTATGCAACGCTATACGGTATAACGTAATGCTACATAACGTTATACGTTATAAGGTAATAGTATATAACGTTATACGTTATAAGGTAATAGTATATAACGTTATACGTTATAACATAATGCTACATAACGTTATACGTTATAAGGTAATAGTATGTGACGTTATACGTTATACAGTAATGCTACATAACGTTATACGTTATAACGTAATAGTATATAACGTTATACGTTATAACGTAGTGCTTCATAACGTTATACGTTATAACGTAATAGTATACAACGTTATACGCTATAACGTAATGCTACATAACGTTATACGTTATAAGGTAATAGTAAATAACGTTATACGTTATAACGTAGTGCTTCATAACGTTATACGTTATAACGTAACAGTATATAACGTTATACGTTATAACGTAATGCTACATAACGTTATTCTTTATGTGGTAATAGTATACAACGTTATAGGTAATAAGCTAAGAGTATTATAACGTTATAACGTTATAGTATACAACGTTATACGTTATAACGTAATGCTACATAACGTTATACGTTATAAGATAGTAGTATATAACGTTATACGTTATAACGTAGTGCTTGATAACGTTATACGTTATAACGTAACAGTATATAACGTTATACGTTATAACGTAATGCTACATAACGTTATTCTTTATGTGGTAATAGTATACAACGTTATAGGTAATAAGCTAAGAGTATTATAACGTTATAACGTTATAGTATACAACGTTATACGTTATAACGTAATGCTACATAACGTTATACGTTATAAGATAATAGTATATAACGTTATACGTTATAACGTAGTGCTTGATAACGTTATACGTTATAACGTAGTGCTTCATAACGTTATACGTTATAACGTAGTGCTTCATAACATTATACGTTATAACGTAATAGTATACAACGTTATACGTTATAAGGTAATAGTATATAACGTCATACGTTATAACGTAATGCTACATAACGTTATACGTTATAAGGTAATAATATATAAAGTTATACGTAATAACGTAGTGCTACATAACGTTATACGTTATAAGGTAATAGTATATAACATTATACGTTATAACGTAGTGCTTCATAACGTTATACGTTATAACGTAGTGCTTCATAACGTTATACGTTATAACGTAGTGCTTCAAAACGTTATACGTTATAACGTAATAGTATACAACGTTATACGTTACAAGGTAATAGTATACAGCGTTATACGTTATAACGTAATAGTATACAACGTTATACGTTATAATGTAATGCTACATAACGTTATACGTTATAAGGTAATAGTATATAACGTTATACGTAATAACGTAGTGCTACATAACGCTATACGTTATAACGTAATGCTACATAACGTTAGACGTTATAAGGTAATTGTGTATAACGTTATACGTTATAACGTAATGCTACATAACGTTGTACGTTATATGGTAGTAGTATACAACGTTATACGTTATAACGTAATGCTACATAACGTTATACGTTATAAGGTAATAGTATATAACGTTATACGTTACAACGTAATGCTACAAAACGCAATACGTAATAACGTAATAGTATACAACGTTATACGTTATAACGTAATGCTACATAACGTTATACGTTATAAGGTAATAGTATATAACGTTATACGTTATAAGGTAATAGTATATAACGTTATACGTTATAAGGAAATAGTATATAACGTTATACGTTATAAGGTAAAAGTATATAACGTATAGCGTTATATGGTAACAGTATTTAACGTATAACGATATAAGGTAATAGTATATAACGTTATACGTTATAACGTAATGCTACATAACGTTATACGTGATAAGGTAATAGTATATAACGTTATACGTTATAGGGTAATAGTATATAACGTTATACGTTATAACGTAATGCTACATAACGCAATACGTAATAGCGTAATAGTATACAACGTTATACGTTATAACGTAATGCTACATAACGTTATACGTTATAAGGTAATAGTATATAACGTTATAAGTTATAACGTAATGCTACATAAAGTTATACGTTATAAGGTAATAGTATATAACGTATAACGTTGTAAGGTAATAAAATATAACGTTATACGTTATAAGGTAATAGTATATAACGTTACACGTTATAAGGTAATAGTATATAACGTTCTACGTTATAACGTAATGCTACATAACGTTATACGTTAGAAGGTAATTATATATAACGTTATACGTTATAAGGTAATAGTGTAAAACGTTATACGTTATAACGTAATGCTACATAACGTTATACGTTATATGGTAGTAGTATACAACGTTATACGTTATAAGGTTATAGTATATAACGTTATACGTTATCAGGTAATAGTATATAACGTTATACGTTATAAGGTACTGCTACATAACGTTACACGTTAGAAGGTAATTATATATAACGTTATACGTTATAACGCAACGCTACATAACGTTATGCGTTATAAGGTAGTATTATATAACGTATAACGTTATAAGGTAACCGTATTTAACGTATAACGTTATATGGTAACAGTATTTAACGTATAACAATATAAGGTAATAGTATATAACGTTATACGTTATAACGAAATGCTACACAACGTTATACGTTATATGGTAGTGGTATACAACGCTATACGGTATAACGTAATGCTACATAACGTTATACGGTATAAGGTAATAGTATATAACGTTATACGTTACAAGGTAATTGTATATAACGTTATACGTTATAACGTAATGCTACATAACGTTATACGTTATAAGGTAATAGTATATAACGTTATACGTTATAAGGTACTAGTATATAACGTTATACGTTATCAGGAAATAGTATATAACGTTATACGTTATAAGGTAGTAGTATATAACGTATAACGTTATAAGGTAACAGTATTTAACGTATAACGTTATAAGGTAACAGTATTTAACGTATAACGATTTAAGGTAATAGTATATAACGTTATACGTTATAACGTAATGCTACATAACGTTATACGTTATAAGGTAGTGGTATACAACGTTATACGGTATAACGTAATGCTACATAACGTTATACGTTATAAGGTAATAGAATATAACGTTATACGTTATAAGGTAATTGTATATAACGTTATACGTTATAACGTAATGCTACATAACGTTATACGTTATAAGGTAATAGTATGTAACGTTATACGTTATAACGTAATGCTACATAACGTTATACGTTATAAGGTAATAGTATATAACGTTATACGTTATAAGGTAATAGTATATAACGTTATACGTTGTAACGTAATGCTACATAACGTTATACGTTATATGGTAGTGGTATGCAACGCTATACGGTATAACGTAATGCTACATAACGTTATACGTTATAAGGTAATAGTATATAACGTTATACGTTATAAGGTAATAGTATATAACGTTATACGTTATAACATAATGCTACATAACGTTATACGTTATAAGGTAATAGTATGTAACGTTATACGTTATACAGTAATGCTACATAACGTTATACGTTATAACGTAATAGTATATAACGTTATACGTTATAACGTAGTGCTTCATAACGTTATACGTTATAACGTAATAGTATACAACGTTATACGCTATAACGTAATGCTACATAACGTTATACGTTATAAGGTAATAGTATATAACGTTATACGTTATAAGGTAATAGTATATAACGTTAGAAGTTACAACGCAGTGCTACATAACGCTATACGTTATAACGCAATGCTACATAACGCTATACGTCATAAGGAAATAGTATATAACGTTATACGTTATAAGGTGATAGTATATAACGTTATACGTTATAAGGTGATAGTATATAACGTTATACGTTATCAGGTAATAGTATATAACGATATACGTTATAAGGTAATGCTACATAACGTTATACGTTAGAAGGTAATTATATATAACGTTGTACGTTATAACGCAACGCTACATAACGTTATACGTTATAAGGTAGTATTATATAACGTATAACGTTATAAGGTAACCGTATTTAACGTATAACGTTATATGGTAACAGTATTTAACGTATAACGATATAAGGTAATAGTATATAACGTTATACGTTATAACGAAATGCTACATAACGTTATACGTTATATGGTAGTGGTATACAACGCTATACGGTATAACGTAATGCTACATAACGTTATACGTTATAAGGTAATAGTATATAACGTTATACGTTATAAGCTAATTGTATATAACGTTATACGTTATAACGTTATACGTTATAACGTAATGCTACATAACGTTATACGTTATAAGGTAATAGTATATAACGTTATACGTTGTAACGTAATGCTACATAACGTTATACGTTATAAGGTAATAGTATGTAACGTTATACGTTATAACGAAATGCTACATAACGTTATACGTTATATGGTAGTGGTATACAACGCTATACGGTATAACGTAATGCTACATAACGTTATACGTTATAAGGTAATAGTATATAACGTTATACGTTATAAGCTAATTGTATATAACGTTATACGTTATAACGTTATACGTTATAACGTAATGCTACATAACGTTATACGTTATAAGGTAATAGTATATAACGTTATACGTTGTAACGTAATGCTACATAACGTTATACGTTATAAGGTAATAGTATATAACGTTATACGTTATAACGTAGTGCTTCATAACGTTATACGTTATAACGTAATAGTATACAACATTATACGTTATAACGTAATAGTATACAACGTTATACGTTATAACGTAAAGCTACATAATGTTATACGTTATAAGGTAATAGTATGTAACGTTATACGTTATAACGTAGTGCTACATAACGTTATACGTTATAAGGTAATAGTATATAACGTTATACGTTATACGGAAATAGTATATAACGTTATACGTTATAAGGTAATGCTACATAACGTTATACGTTATAAGGTAATAGTATATAATGTTATACGTTATAACGTAATGCTACATGACGTTCTACTTTATAAGGTAATAGTATATAACATTATACGTTATGACGTAATGCTACATAACGTTATACGTTATAGGGTAATAGTATATAACTTATAACGTTATAAGGTAACAGTATTTAACGTATAACGATATAAGGTAATAGTATATAACGTTATACGTTATAACGTAATGCTACATAACGTTATACGTTATAAGGTAATAGTATATAACATTATACGTAATGACGTAGTGCTACATAACGTTATACGTTATAAGGTAGTAGTATATAACGTTATACGATATAACATAATGCTACATAACGTTATACGTTATAAGGTAATAGTATGTAACGTTATACGTTTTACAGTAATGCTACATAACGTTATACGTTATAACGTAATAGTATATAACGTTATACGTTATAACGTAATGCTACATAACGTTATACGTTACAAGGTCATATTATATAACGTTATACGTAATAAGGTAATAGTATATAACGTTATACGTTATAACGTAATGCTACATAACAATATACGTTATAAGGTAATTGTATATAACGATATACGTTATATGGTAATGCTACATAACGTTATACGTTAGAAGGAAATAGTATATAACGTTATACGTTATCAGGTAATAGTATATAACGTTATTCGTTATAAGGTAACAGTATATATCGTGTAACGTTATAAGGTAACAGTATTTAACGTATAACGATATAAGGTAATAATATATAACGTTGTACGTTATAACGTAATGCTACATAACGTTATACGTTATATGGTAGTAGTATACAACGTTATACGTTATAAGCAAATAGTATATAACGTTATACGTTATAAGGTAATAGTATATAACGTTATACGTTGTAACGTAATGCTACATAACGTTATAAGTTATAAGGTAATAGTATGTAACGTTATACGATATAACGTAATGAAACATAACGTTATACGTTATAACGTAGTGCTTCATAACGTTATACGTTATAACGTAATAGTATACAACGTTATACGTTATAACGTAATAGTATACAACGTTATACGTTATAACGTAATGCTACATAATGTTATACGTTATAAGGTAATAGTATGTAACGTTTTGCGTTATAACGTAATGCTACATAACGTTATACGTTATAAGGTAATAGTATATAACGTTATACGTTATAACGTAGTGCTACATAACGTTATACGTTATAAGGTAATAGTATATAACGTTATACGTTATAAGGAAATAGTATATAACGTTATACGTTATAAGGTAATGCTACATAACGTTATACGTTATAAGGTAATAGTATATAACGTTATACGTTATAACGTAATAGTATATAACGTTATACGTTATAACGTAGTGCTTCATAACGTTATACGTTATAACGTAATAGTATACAACGTTATACGCTATAACGTAATGCTACATAACGTTATACGTTATAAGGTAATAGTATATAACGTTATACGTTATAAGGTAATAGTATATAACGTTAGAAGTTACAACGCAGTGCTACATAACGCTATACGTTATAACGCAATGCTACATAACGTTATACGTTATAAGGAAATAGTATATAACGTTATACGTTATAAGGTAATAGTATATAACGTTATACGTTATCAGGTAATAGTATATAACGTTATACGTTATAAGGTAATGCTACATAACGTTATACGTTAGAAGGTAATTATATATAACGTTATACGTTATAACGCAACGCTACATGACGTTATACGTTATACGGTAGTAGTATATAACGTATAACGTTATAAGGTAACCGTATTTAACGTATAACGTTATACGGTAACAGTATTTAACGTATAACGATATAAGGTAAAAGTATAGAACGTTATACGTTATAAAGTAATAGTATATATCGTGTAACGTTATAAGGTAACAGTATTTAACGTATAACGATATAAGGTAATAATATATAACGTTATACGTTATAACGTAATGCTACATAACGTTATACGTTATATGGTAATAGTATACAACGTTATACGTTATAGCGTAATGCTACATAACGTTATACGTTATAAGGTAATAGTACATAACGTTATACGTTTTAAGGTAATAGTATATAACGTTATACGTTATAAGGTAATAGTATATAACGTTATACGTTATAACGTAATAGTATACAACGTTATACGCTATAACGTAATGCTACATAACGTTATACGTTATAAGGTAATAGTATATAACGTTATACGTTATAAGGTAATAGTATATAACGTTAGAAGTTACAACGCAGTGCTACATAACGCTATACGTTATAACGCAATGCTACATAACGTTATACGTTAGAAGGAAATAGTATATAACGTTATACGTTATAAGGTAATAGTATATAACGTTATAGGTTATCAGGTAATAGTATATAACGTTATACGTTATAAGGTAATGCTACATAACGTTATACGTTAGAAGGTAATTATATATAACGTTATACGTTATAACGCAACGCTACATGACGTTATACGTTATACGGTAGTAGTATATAACGTATAACGTTATAAGGTAACCGTATTTAACGTATAACGTTATATGGTAACAGTATTTAACGTATAACGATATAAGGTAATAGTATATAACGTTATACGTTATAACGAAATGCTACATAACGTTATACGTTATATGGTAGTGGTATACAACGCTATACGGTATAACGAAATGCTACATAACGTTATACGTTATAAGGTAATAGTATATAACGTTATACGTTATAACGTAATGCTACATAACGTTATACGTTATAAGGTAATAGTATGTAACGTTATACGTTATAACGTAATGATACATAACGTTATACGTTATAAGGTAGTAGTATATAACGTTATACGTTATAACGTAATGCTACATAACGTTATACGTTACAAGGTAATATTATATAACGTTATACGTTATAACGTAGTGCTTGATAACGTTATACGTTATAACGTAGTGCTTCATAACGTTATACGTTATAACGTAGTGCTTCATAACATTATACGTTATAACGTAATAGTATACAACGTTATACGTTATAAGGTAATAGTATATAACGTCATACGTTATAACGTAATGCTACATAACGTTATACGTTATAAGGTAATAATATATAAAGTTATACGTAATAACGTAGTGCTACATAACGTTATACGTTATAAGGTAATAGTATATAACATTATACGTTATAACGTAGTGCTTCATAACGTTATACGTTATAACGTAGTGCTTCATAACGTTATACGTTATAACGTAGTGCTTCAAAACGTTATACGTTATAACGTAATAGTATACAACGTTATACGTTACAAGGTAATAGTATACAGCGTTATACGTTATAACGTAATAGTATACAACGTTATACGTTATAATGTAATGCTACATAACGTTATACGTTATAAGGTAATAGTATATAACGTTATACGTAATAACGTAGTGCTACATAACGCTATACGTTATAACGTAATGCTACATAACGTTATACGTTATAAGGTAATTGTGTATAACGTTATACGTTATAACGTAATGCTACATAACGTTATACGTTATATGGTAGTAGTATACAACGTTATACGTTATAACGTAATGCTACATAACGTTATACGTTATAAGGTAATAGTATATAACGTTATACGTTATAAGGTAATAGTATATAACGTATAACGTTATAAGGTAATAGTATATAACGTTATACGTTATAACGTAGTAGTATACAACGTTATACGTTATAACGTAATGCTACATAACGTTATACGTTATAAGGTAATAGTATATAACGTTATACGTTACAAGGTAATAGTATATAACGTTAGAAGTTATAACGGAGTGCTACATAACGCTATACGTTATAACGTAATGCTACATAACGTTATACGTCGTAAGGTAATAGTATATAACGTTATACGTTATAACGTAATGCTACATAACGTTATACGTTATATGGTAGTAGTATACAACGTTATACGCTATAACGTAATGCTACATAACGTTATACGTTATATCGTAATGCTACGTAACGTTATACGTTATAAGGTAATAGTATATAACGTTATACGTTATAACGTAATCCTACATAACGTTATACGTGATAAGGTGATAGTATATAACGTTATACGTTATAAGGTAATAGTATATAACGTTATACGTTACAACGTAATGCTACAAAACGCAATACGTAATAACGTAATAGTATACAACGTTATACGTTATAACGTAATGCTACATAACGTTATACGTTATAAGGTAATAGTATATAACGTTATACGTTATAAGGTAATAGTATATAACGTATAACGTTATAAGGTTATAGTATATAACGTTATACGTTATAACGTAGTAGTATACAACGTTATACGTTATAACGTAATGCTACATAACGTTATACGTTATAAGGTAATAGTATATAACGTTATACGTTATAAGGTAATAGTATATAACGTATAACGTTAGAAGGTAATAGTATATAACGTTATACGTTATAAGCTAATAGTATATAACGTTAGAAGTTGTAACGCAGTGCTACATAACGCTATACGTTATAACGTAATGCTACATAAGGTTATACGTTATAAGGAAATAGTATATAACGTTATACGTTATAAGGTAAAAGTATATAACGTATAGCGTTATATGGTAACAGTATTTAACGTATAACGATATAAGGTAATAGTATATAACGTTATACGTTATAACGTAATGCTACATAACGTTATACGTGATAAGGTAATAGTATATAACGTTATACGTTATAAGGTAATAGTATATAACGTTGTACGTTATAACGTAATGCTACATAACGCAATACGTAATAGCGTAATAGTATACAACGTTATACGTTATAACGTAATGCTACATAACGTTATACGTTATAAGGTAATAGTATATAACGTTATAAGTTATAACGTAATGCTACATAACGTTATACGTTATAAGGTAATAGTATATAACGTATAACGTTGTAAGGTAATAAAATATAACGTTATACGTTATAAGGTAATAGTATATAACGTTACACGTTATAAGGTAATAGTATATAACGTTCTACGTTATAACGTAATGCTACATAACGTTATACGTTAGAAGGTAATTATATATAACGTTATACGTTATAAGCTAATAGTGTATAACGTTATACGTTATAACGTAATGCTACATAACGTTATACGTAATATGGTAGTAGTATACAACGTTATACGTTATAAGGTTATAGTATATAACGTTATACGTTATCAGGTAATAGTATATAACGTTATACGTTATAAGGTACTGCTACATAACGTTACACGTTAGAAGGTAATTATATATAACGTTATACGTTATAACGCAACGCTACATAACGTTATGCGTTATAAAGTAGTATTATATAACGTATAACGTTATAAGGTAACCGTATTTAACGTATAACGTTATATGGTAACAGTATTTAACGTATAACAATATAAGGTAATAGTATATAACGTTATACGTTATAACGAAATGCTACATAACGTTATACGTTATATGGTAGTGGTATACAACGCTATACGGTATAACGTAATGCTACATAACGTTATACGGTATAAGGTAATAGTATATAACGTTATACGTTATAAGGTAATTGTATATAACGTTATACGTTATAACGTAATGCTACATAACGTTATACGTTATAAGGTAATAGTATATAACGTTATACGTTATAAGGTAATAGTATATAACGTTATACGTTATCAGGAAATAGTATATAACGTTATACGTTATAAGGTAGTAGTATATAACGTATAACGTTATAAGGTAACAGTATTTAACGTATAACGTTATAAGGTAACAGTATTTAACGTATAACGATTTAAGGTAATAGTATTTAACGTTATACGCTATAACGTAATGCTACATAACGTTATACGTTATAAGGTAGTGGTATACAACGTTAAACGGTATAACGTAATGCTACATAACGTTATACGTTATAAGGTAATAGAATATAACGTTATACGTTATAAGGTAATTGTATATAACGTTATACGTTATAACGTAATGCTACATAACGTTATACGTTATAAGGTAATAGTATGCAACGTTATACGTTATAACGTAATGCTACATAACGTTATACGTTATAAGGTAATAGTATATAACGTTATACGTTATAAGGTAATAGTATATAACGTTATACGTTGTAACGTAATGCTACATAACGTTATACGTTATATGGTAGTGGTATGCAACGCTATACGGTATAACGTAATGCTACATAACGTTATACGTTATAAGGTAATAGTATATAACGTTATACGTTATAAGGTAATAGTATATAACGTTATACGTTATAACATAATGCTACATAACGTTATACGTTATAAGGTAATAGTATGTGACGTTATACGTTATACAGTAATGCTACATAACGTTATACGTTATAACGTAATAGTATATAACGTTATACGTTATAACGTAGTGCTTCATAACGTTATACGTTATAACGTAATAGTATACAACGTTATACGCTATAACGTAATGCTACATAACGTTATACGTTATAAGGTAATAGTAAATAACGTTATACGTTATAACGTAGTGCTTCATAACGTTATACGTTATAACGTAACAGTATATAACGTTATACGTTATAACGTAATGCTACATAACGTTATTCTTTATGTGGTAATAGTATACAACGTTATAGGTAATAAGCTAAGAGTATTATAACGTTATAACGTTATAGTATACAACGTTATACGTTATAACGTAATGCTACATAACGTTATACGTTATAAGATAATAGTATATAACGTTATACGTTATAACGTAGTGCTTGATAACGTTATACGTTATAACGTAACAGTATATAACGTTATACGTTATAACGTAATGCTACATAACGTTATTCTTTATGTGGTAATAGTATACAACGTTATAGGTAATAAGCTAAGAGTATTATAACGTTATAACGTTATAGTATACAACGTTATACGTTATAACGTAATGCTACATAACGTTATACGTTATAAGATAATAGTATATAACGTTATACGTTATAACGTAGTGCTTGATAACGTTATACGTTATAACGTAGTGCTTCATAACGTTATACGTTATAACGTAGTGCTTCATAACATTATACGTTATAACGTAATAGTATACAACGTTATACGTTATAAGGTAATAGTATATAACGTATAACGTTGTAAGGTAATAAAATATAACGTTATACGTTATAAGGTAATAGTATATAACGTTACACGTTATAAGGTAATAGTATATAACGTTCTACGTTATAACGTAATGCTACATAACGTTATACGTTAGAAGGTAATTATATATAACGTTATACGTTATAAGGTAATAGTGTATAACGTTATACGTTATAACGTAATGCTACATAACGTTATACGTTATATGGTAGTAGTATACAACGTTATACGTTATAAGGTTATAGTATATAACGTTATACGTTATCAGGTAATAGTATATAACGTTATACGTTATAAGGTACTGCTACATAACGTTACACGTTAGAAGGTAATTATATATAACGTTATACGTTATAACGCAACGCTACATAACGTTATGCGTTATAAGGTAGTATTATATAACGTATAACGTTATAAGGTAACCGTATTTAACGTATAACGTTATATGGTAACAGTATTTAACGTATAACAATATAAGGTAATAGTATATAACGTTATACGTTATAACGAAATGCTACATAACGTTATACGTTATATGGTAGTGGTATACAACGCTATACGGTATAACGTAATGCTACATAACGTTATACGGTATAAGGTAATAGTATATAACGTTATACGTTACAAGGTAATTGTATATAACGTTATACGTTATAACGTAATGCTACATAACGTTATACGTTATAAGGTAATAGTATATAACGTTATACGTTATAAGGTACTAGTATATAACGTTATACGTTATCAGGAAATAGTATATAACGTTATACGTTATAAGGTAGTAGTATATAACGTATAACGTTATAAGGTAACAGTATTTAACGTATAACGTTATAAGGTAACAGTATTTAACGTATAACGATTTAAGGTAATAGTATATAACGTTATACGTTATAACGTAATGCTACATAACGTTATACGTTATAAGGTAGTGGTATACAACGTTATACGGTATAACGTAATGCTACATAACGTTATACGTTATAAGGTAATAGAATATAACGTTATACGTTATAAGGTAATTGTATATAACGTTATACGTTATAACGTAATGCTACATAACGTTATACGTTATAAGGTAATAGTATGTAACGTTATACGTTATAACGTAATGCTACATAACGTTATACGTTATAAGGTAATAGTATATAACGTTATACGTTATAAGGTAATAGTATATAACGTTATACGTTGTAACGTAATGCTACATAACGTTATACGTTATATGGTAGTGGTATGCAACGCTATACGGTATAACGTAATGCTACATAACGTTATACGTTATAAGGTAATAGTATATAACGTTATACGTTATAAGGTAATAGTATATAACGTTATACGTTATAACATAATGCTACATAACGTTATACGTTATAAGGTAATAGTATGTAACGTTATACGTTATACAGTAATGCTACATAACGTTATACGTTATAACGTAATAGTATATAACGTTATACGTTATAACGTAGTGCTTCATAACGTTATACGTTATAACGTAATAGTATACAACGTTATACGCTATAACGTAATGCTACATAACGTTATACGTTATAAGGTAATAGTATATAACGTTATACGTTATAAGGTAATAGTATATAACGTTAGAAGTTACAACGCAGTGCTACATAACGCTATACGCTATATCGCAATGCTACATAACGCTATACGTCATAAGGAAATAGTATATAACGTTATACGTTATAAGGTGATAGTATATAACGTTATACGTTATCAGGTAATAGTATATAACGATATACGTTATAAGGTAATGCTACATAACGTTATACGTTAGAAGGTAATTATATATAACGTTGTACGTTATAACGCAACGCTACATAACGTTATACGTTATAAGGTAGTATTATATAACGTATAACGTTATAAGGTAACCGTATTTAACGTATAACGTTATATGGTAACAGTATTTAACGTATAACGATATAAGGTAATAGTATATAACGTTATACGTTATAACGAAATGCTACATAACGTTATACGTTATATGGTAGTGGTATACAACGCTATACGGTATAACGTAATGCTACATAACGTTATACGTTATAAGGTAATAGTATATAACGTTATACGTTATAAGCTAATTGTATATAACGTTATACGTTATAACGTTATACGTTATAACGTAATGCTACATAACGTTATACGTTATAAGGTAATAGTATATAACGTTATACGTTGTAACGTAATGCTACATAACGTTATACGTTATAAGGTAATAGTATGTAACGTTATACGTTATAACGTAATGCTACATAACGTTATACGTTATAACGTAATAGTATATAACGTTATACGTTATAACGTAGTGCTTCATAACGTTATACGTTATAACGTAATAGTATACAACATTATACGTTATAACGTAATAGTATACAACGTTATACGTTATAACGTAAAGCTACATAATGTTATACGTTATAAGGTAATAGTATGTAACGTTATACGTTATAACGTAGTGCTACATAACGTTATACGTTATAAGGTAATAGTATATAACGTTATACGTTATACGGAAATAGTATATAACGTTATACGTTATAAGGTAATGCTACATAACGTTATACGTTATAAGGTAATAGTATATAATGTTATACGTTATAACGTAATGCTACATGACGTTCTACTTTATAAGGTAATAGTATATAACATTATACGTTATGACGTAATGCTACATAACGTTATACGTTATAGGGTAATAGTATATAACGTATAACGTTATAAGGTAACAGTATTTAACGTATAACGATATAAGGTAATAGTATATAACGTTATACGTTATAACGTAATGCTACATAACGTTATACGTTATAAGGTAATAGTATATAACATTATACGTAATGACGTAGTGCTACATAACGTTATACGTTATAAGGTAGTAGTATATAACGTTATACGATATAACATAATGCTACATAACGTTATACGTTATAAGGTAATAGTATGTAACGTTATACGTTTTACAGTAATGCTACATAACGTTATACGTTATAACGTAATAGTATATAACGTTATACGTTATAACGTAATGCTACATAACGTTATACGTTACAAGGTCATATTATATAACGTTATACGTAATAAGGTAATAGTATATAACGTTATACGTTATAACGTAATGCTACATAACAATATACGTTATAAGGTAATTGTATATAACGATATACGTTATATGGTAATGCTACATAACGTTATACGTTAGAAGGAAATAGTATATAACGTTATACGTTATCAGGTAATAGTATATAACGTTATTCGTTATAAGGTAACAGTATATATCGTGTAACGTTATAAGGTAACAGTATTTAACGTATAACGATATAAGGTAATAATATATAACGTTGTACGTTATAACGTAATGCTACATAACGTTATACGTTATATGGTAGTAGTATACAACGTTATACGTTATAAGCAAATAGTATATAACGTTATACGTTATAAGGTAATAGTATATAACGTTATACGTTGTAACGTAATGCTACATAACGTTATAAGTTATAAGGTAATAGTATGTAACGTTATACGATATAACGTAATGAAACATAACGTTATACGTTATAACGTAGTGCTTCATAACGTTATACGTTATAACGTAATAGTATACAACGTTATACGTTATAACGTAATAGTATACAACGTTATACGTTATAACGTAATGCTACATAATGTTATACGTTATAAGGTAATAGTATGTAACGTTTTGCGTTATAACGTAATGCTACATAACGTTATACGTTATAAGGTAATAGTATATAACGTTATACGTTATAACGTAGTGCTACATAACGCTATACGTTATAAGGTAATAGTATATAACGTTATACGTTATAAGGAAATAGTATATAACGTTATACGTTATAAGGTAATGCTACATAACGTTATACGTTATAAGGTAATAGTATATAACGTTATACGTTATAACGTAATAGTATATAACGTTATACGTTATAACGTAGTGCTTCATAACGTTATACGTTATAACGTAATAGTATACAACGTTATACGCTATAACGTAATGCTACATAACGTTATACGTTATAAGGTAATAGTATATAACGTTATACGTTATAAGGTAATAGTATATAACGTTAGAAGTTACAACGCAGTGCTACATAACGCTATACGTTATAACGCAATGCTACATAACGTTATACGTTATAAGGAAATAGTATATAACGTTATACGTTATAAGGTAATAGTATATAACGTTATACGTTATCAGGTAATAGTATATAACGTTATACGTTATAAGGTAATGCTACATAACGTTATACGTTAGAAGGTAATTATATATAACGTTATACGTTATAACGCAACGCTACATGACGTTATACGTTATACGGTAGTAGTATATAACGTATAACGTTATAAGGTAACCGTATTTAACGTATAACGTTATACGGTAACAGTATTTAACGTATAACGATATAAGGTAAAAGTATAGAACGTTATACGTTATAAAGTAATAGTATATATCGTGTAACGTTATAAGGTAACAGTATTTAACGTATAACGATATAAGGTAATAATATATAACGTTATACGTTATAACGTAATGCTACATAACGTTATACGTTATATGGTAATAGTATACAACGTTATACGTTATAGCGTAATGCTACATAACGTTATACGTTATAAGGTAATAGTACATAACGTTATACGTTTTAAGGTAATAGTATATAACGTTATACGTTATAAGGTAATAGTATATAACGTTATACGTTATAACGTAATAGTATACAACGTTATACGCTATAACGTAATGCTACATAACGTTATACGTTATAAGGTAATAGTATATAACGTTATACGTTATAAGGTAATAGTATATAACGTTAGAAGTTACAACGCAGTGCTACATAACGCTATACGTTATAACGCAATGCTACATAACGTTATACGTTAGAAGGAAATAGTATATAACGTTATACGTTATAAGGTAATAGTATATAACGTTATAGGTTATCAGGTAATAGTATATAACGTTATACGTTATAAGGTAATGCTACATAACGTTATACGTTAGAAGGTAATTATATATAACGTTATACGTTATAACGCAACGCTACATGACGTTATACGTTATACGGTAGTAGTATATAACGTATAACGTTATAAGGTAACCGTATTTAACGTATAACGTTATATGGTAACAGTATTTAACGTATAACGATATAAGGTAATAGTATATAACGTTATACGTTATAACGAAATGCTACATAACGTTATACGTTATATGGTAGTGGTATACAACGCTATACGGTATAACGAAATGCTACATAACGTTATACGTTATAAGGTAATAGTATATAACGTTATACGTTATAACGTAATGCTACATAACGTTATACGTTATAAGGTAATAGTATGTAACGTTATACGTTATAACGTAATGATACATAACGTTATACGTTATAAGGTAGTAGTATATAACGTTATACGTTATAACGTAATGCTACATAACGTTATACGTTACAAGGTAATATTATATAACGTTATACGTTATAAGGTAATAGTATATAACGTTATACGTTATAACGTAATGCCACATAACATTATACGTTATAAGGTAATTGTATATAACGTTATACGTTATATGGTAATGCTACATAACGTTATACGTTAGAAGCAAATAGTATATAACGTTATACGTTACCAGGTAATAGTGTATAACGTTATACGTTATAAGGTAATGCTACATAACGTTATACGTTAGAAGGTAATAGTATACAACGTTATACGTTATCAGGTAATAGTATATAACGTTATACGTTATAAAGTAATAGTATATATCGTGTAACGTTATAAGGTAATAGTATATATCGTGTAACGTTATAAGGTAACAGTATTTAACGTATAACGATATAAGGTAATAATATATAACGTTATACGTTATAACGTAATGCTATATAACGTTATACGTTATATGGTAGTAGTATAAAACGTTATACGTTATAACGTAATGCTACATAACGTTATACGTTATAAGGTAATAGTACATAACGTTATACGTTTTAAGGTAATAGTATATAACGTTATACGTTATAAGGAAATAGTATATAACGTTATACGTTATAACGTAATGCTACATAACGTTATACGTTACAAGGTAATGCTACATAACGTTATACGTTATAAGATAATAGTATATAGCGTTATACGTTATAACGTAATGCTACATAGCGTTATACGATATAAGGTAATGCTACATAACGTTATACGTTATAAGGAAATAGTATATAACGTTATACGTTATAAGGTAATAGTATATAACGTCATACGTTATAACGTAATGCTACATAACGTTATACGTTATAAGGTAATAGTATATAACGTTAGAAGTTATAACGTAGTGCTACATAACGCTATACGTTATAACGTAATGCTACATAACGTTATACGTTATAAGGAAATAGTATGTAACGTTATACGTTATAAGCTAATAGTATATAACGTTATACGTTATCAGGTAATAGTATATAACGTTATACGTTATAAGGTAATGCTACATAACGTTTTACGTTAGAAGGTATTGTATACAACGTTATACGCTATAACGTAATGCTACATAACGTTATACGTTATAAGGTAATAGTATATAACGTTATACGTTGTAAGGTAATTGTATATAACGTTATACGTTATAAGGTACTGCTACATAACGTTATACGTTAGAAGGAAATAGTATATAACGTTATACGTTATAACGTAACGCCACATAACGTTATACGTTATAAGGTAGTAGTATATAACGTATAACGTTATAGGGTATCAGTATTTAACGTATCACGATATAAGGTAATAGTATATAACGTTATACGTTATAACGTAATGCTACATAACGTTATACGTTATATGGTAGTAGTATACAACGTTATACGCTATAACGTAATGCTACATAACGTTATACGTTATAAGGTAATAGTATATAACGTTAATCGTTATAGGGTAACTGTATATAACGTTATACGTTATAACGTAATGCTACATAACGTTATACGTTATAAGCTAATAGTATATAACGTTATACGTTATCAGGTAATAGTATATAACGTTATACTTTATAAGGTAATCCTACATAACGTTTTACGTTAGAAGGTAATTGTATACAACGTTATACGCTATAACGTAATGCTACATAACGTTATACGTTATAAGGTAATAGTGTATAACGTTATACGTTGTAAGGTAATTGTATATAACGTTATACGTTATAAGGTAATGCTACATAACGTTATACGTTAGAAGGTAATAGTATATAACGTTATTCGTTATAACGTAACGCTGCAAAACGTTATACGTTGTAAGGTAGTAGTATATAACGTATAACGTTATATGGTAACAGTATTTAACGTATAACGATATAAGGTAATAGTATATAATGTTATACGTTATAACGTAATGCTACATAACGTTATACGTTATATGGTAGTAGTATACAACGTTATACGCTATAGCGTAATGCTACATAACGTTATGCGTTATAAGGTAATAGTATATAACGTTATACGTTATAAGGTAATTGTATATAACGTTAAACGTTATAACGTAATGCTACATAATGTTATACGTTATAAGGTAATTGTATATAACGTTATACGTTGTAACGTAATGCTACATAATGTTATACGTTATAAGGTAACAGTATGTAACGTTGTACGTTATAACGTAATGCTACATAACGTTATACATTATAACGTAATGCTACATAACGTTATACGTTATAATGTAATAGTATATAACGTTATACGTTATAACGTAGTGCTACATAACGTTATACGTTATAAGGTAA
The DNA here is from genome assembly GCF_041682495.2 of Bombus fervidus. Lineage (NCBI taxonomy): Eukaryota > Metazoa > Arthropoda > Insecta > Hymenoptera > Apidae > Bombus > Bombus fervidus. The sequence continues at coordinate 282,387 of NC_091523.1, read as the reverse complement.
GAGTATATAACGTTATACGTTATAAGGTAATAGTATATAACGTTATACGTTATAACGTATTGCTACATAACATTGTACGTTATAAGCTAATAGTATATAACGTTATACGTTATAACGTAATGCTACATAACGTTATACGTCATAACGCAATGATACATAACGTTATACGTTATAACGTAATAGTATATAACGTTATACGTTATAACGTAGTGCTACATAACGTTATACGTTATAAGGTAAGAGTATATAACGTTATACGTTATAAGGAAATAGTATATAACGTTATACGTTATAACGTAATGCTACATAACGTTATACGTTATAAGGTAATAGTATATAACGTTATACGTTATAAGGTAATAGTATATAACGTTAGAAGTTACAACGCAGTGCTACATAACGCTATACGATATAACGCAATGCTACATAACGTTATACGTTATAAGGTAATAGTATATAACGTTATACGTTATAAGGCAATAGTATATAACGTTATACGTTATAACGTAATGCTACATAACGTTATACGTTATAAGGTAATAGTATATAACGTTATACGTTATAAGGTAATAGTATATAACGTTAGAAGTTACAACGCAGTGCTACATAACGCTATACGATATAACGCAATGCTACATAACGTTATACGTTATAAGGTAATAGTATATAACGTTATACGTTATAAGGCAATAGTATATAACGTTATACGTTATAACGTAATGCTACATAACGTTATACGTTATAAGGAAATAGTATATAACGTTATACGTTATAACGTAATGCTACATAACGTTATACGTTATAAGGTAATAGTATATAACGTTATACGTTATAAGGTAATAGTATATAACGTTAGAAGTTACAACGCAGTGCTACATAACGCTATACGATATAACGCAATGCTACATAACGTTATACGTTATAAGGTAATAGTATATAACGTTATACGTTATAAGGAAATAGTATATAACGTTATACGTTATAACGTAATGCTACATAACGTTATACGTTATATGGTAGTGGTATACAACGTTATACGGTATAACGTATTGCTACATAACATTATACGTTATAAGCTAATAGTATATAACGTTATACGTTATAACGTAATGCTACATAACGTTATACGTTATAAGGTAATAGTATATAACGTTATAAGTTATAACGTAGTGCTACATAACGCTATACGTTATAACGTAACGCTACATAACGTTATATGATATAAGGAAATAGTATATAACGTTATACGTTATAAGCTAATAGTATATAACGTTATACGTTATAAGGTAATAGTATATAACGTTATACGTTATAAGGTAATAGTATATAACGCTATAAGTTATAACGTAGTGCTACATAACGCTATACGTTATAACGTAATGCTACATAACGTTATACGATATAAGGAAATAGTATATAACGTTATACGTTATAAGGTAATGCTACATAACGTTATACGTTAGAAGGAAATAGTATATAACGTTATACGTTATAACGTAATGCTACATAACGTTATACGTTATATGGTAGTAGTATACAACGTTATACGCTATAACGTAATGCTACATAACGTTATACGTTATAAGGTATTAGTATATAACGTTATACGTTATATGGTAATAGTATATAACGTTAGAAGTTACAACGCAGTGCTACATAACGCTTGACGATATAACGCAATGCTACATAACGTTATACGTTATAAGGAAATAGTATATAACGTTATACGTTATAAGGTAATAGTATATAACGTTATACGTTATCAGATAATAGTATATAACGTTATACGTTATAAGGTAATGCTACATAACGTTATACGTTAGAAGGTAATAGTATATAACGTTATACGTTATAACGTAACGCTACATAACGTTATACGTTATAAGGTAGTAGTATATAACGTATAACGTTATAAGGTAACAGTATTTAACGTATAACGTTATAAGGTAACAGTATTTAAAGTATAACGATATAAGGTAATAGTATATAACGTTATACGTTATAACGTAATGCTACATAACGTTATACGTTATATGGTAGTGGTATACAACGTTATACGGTATAACGTAATGCTACATAACGTTATACGTTAGAAGGTAATGGTATATAACGTTATACGTTATAAGGTAATTGTATATAACGTTATACGTTATAAAGTAATGCTACATAACGTTATACGTTATAAGGTAATAGTATGTAACGTTATACGTTATAACGTAATGATACATAATGTTATACGTTATAAGGTAATAGTATATAACGTTATACGTTATAACGTAATGCTACATAACGTTATACGTTACAAGGTAATATTATATAACGTTATACGTTATAACGTAATGCTACATAACGTTATACGTTACAAGGTAATATTATATAACGTTATACGTTATAAGGTAATAGTATATAACGTTACACGATATAACGTAATGCTACATAACATTATACGTTATAAGCTAATAGTATATAACGTTATACGTTATAACGTAATGCTACATAACGCTATACGTTACAAGGTAATATTATATAACGTTATACGTTATAAGGTAATAGTATATAACGTTACACGTTATAACGTAATGCTACATAACATTATACGTTATATGGTAGTAGTATACAACGTTATACGCTATAACGTATTGCTACATAACGTTATACGTTACAAGGTAATAGTATATAACGTTATACGTTATCAGGTAATAGTATATAACGTTATACGTTATCAGGTAATAGTATATAACGTTATACGTTATAAGGTAATGCTACATAACGTTTTACGTCAGAAGGTAATTGTATACAACGTTATACGCTATAACGTAATGCTACATAACGTTATACGTTATAAGGTAATAGTATATAACGTTATACGTTATAAGGTAATTGTATATAACGTTATACGTTATAACGTAATGCTACATAACGTTAAACGTTATAAGGTAATTGTATATAACGTTATACGTTATAACGTAATGCTACATAGCGCTACACGTTATAAGCTAATAGCATATAACGTTATACGTTATAACGTAATGCTACATAACGTTATACGTTATAAGGTAATAGTATATAACGTTATACGTAATAACGTAGTGCTACATAACGTTATGCGTTATAACGTAATAATACACAACGTTATACGTTATAACGTAGTGCTATTCCAACTCTGTACAAAGTTATTCCAACTTTGTACAAAGGTATTCCAACTCTGTCCAAAGCATTCCAGCCCTGTAGAAAGCATTCCATCTCTGTACAAAGGTATTCCAACTCTGTCGAAAGCATTCCAACCCTGTAGGAAGCATTCCAACTCGGTCTAAAGCATGCCAAGCCTGTAGAAACCGTTCCAACCCTGTAGTCAGCATTCCTACCCTGTAGAATGAATTCCAACCCTGTAGGAAGGATTCCAACTCTGTACAAAGGTATTCCACCTCTGTCGAAACCATTCCAACCCGCTACATAATATTATAATTCTGTACATATGTATTCAAACTCTGTCGAAAGCATTCCAACCCTGGAGAAAGCATTCCAACTCTGCCGAAAGCATTCCAACTCTGTACAAAGGTATTCCAACTCTGTCGAAAGCATTCCAACCCTGTAGGAAGCATTCCAACTCTGTACGAAGGTATTCCAACACTGTCGAAAGCATTCCAACCCTGTAGAAAGCATTCAAACTCTGTACAAAGGTATTCCAACTCTGTCAAGAGCATTCCAACCCTGTAGAAAGCATTCCATCGTTCTAGAAAGCATTCCAACCCTGCACGAAGGTATTCCAACTCTGTCCAAAGCATTCCAACCCTGTAGGAAGCATTCCAACCCTGTACAAATGTATTCCAACTCTGCCGAAAGCATTCCAACTCTGCCGAAAGCATTCCAACTCTGTCGAAAGCATTCCATCGTTCCAGAAAGCATTCCAACCCTGCACAAAGGTATTCCAACTCTGTCCAAAGCATTCCAACCCTGTAGGAAGCATTCCAACTATGTACAAAGGTATTCCAACTCTGTCGAAAGCATTCCAACCCTGTAGACAGCATTCCAACCCTGTTCATAACATTCTAACTCTGTACAAAGGTATTCCAACTCTGTCGAAAGCATTCCAACCCTGTAGAAAGCATTGCAACCCTGTAGAAAGCATTCCAACCCTTTAGAAAGCATTCCAATCCTGTAGAAAGCATTCCAAACCTGTACATAACATTCTATCTCTGTACAAACGTATTCCAACTCTGTCCAAAGCATTCCAACCCTGTAGAAAGCATTGCAACCCTGTAGAAAGCATTCCAACCCTGTAGAAAGCATTCCAATCATGTAGAAAGCATTCCAAACCTGTACATAACATTCTATCTCTGTACAAACGTATTCCAACTCTGTCCAAAGCATTCCAACCCTGTAGAAAGCATTGCAACCCTGTAGAAAGCATTCCAACCCTGTAGAAAACATTCCAATCATGTAGAAAGCATTCCAAACCTGTACATAACATTCTATCTCTGTACAAACGTATTCCAACTCTGTCCAAAGCATTCCAAACCTGTAGGAAGCATTCCAACTCTGTACAAAGGTATTCCAACTCTGTCGAAAGCATTCCAACCCTGTAGAAAGCATTCGAACTCTGTACAAAGGTATTCCAACTCTGTCAAGAACATACCAACCCTGTAGAAAGCATTCCAACTCTCTAGAAAGCATTGCAACCCTGTACAAATGTATTCCAACTCTGTCGAAAGCATTCCAACTCTGTCGAGAGCATTCCAACGCTCTAGAAAGCATTCCCACCCTGCATAAAGGTATTCCAACTCTGTCCAAAGCATTCCCACCCTGCATAAAGGTATTCCAACTCTGTCCAAAGCATTCCCACCCTGCATAAAGGTATTCCAACTCTGTCAAAAGCATTCCAACCCTGTAGGAAGCATTCCAACTCTGTGCAAAGGTATTCCAACTCTGTCGAAAGCATTCCAAGCCTGTAGGAAGCATTCCAACTCTGTACAAAGGTATTCCAACTCTGTACAAAGGTATTCTATCTCTGTACAAAGGTATACCAACTCTGTTCAAAGCATTCCAACCCTGTAGAAAGCATTCCATCCCTGTTGAAAGCATTCCAATCCTGTAGAAGGCATTCCAAATCTGTACAAAGGTATTCCAACTCTGTACAAAGGTATTCCAACTGTGTACAAAGGTATTCCAACTCTGTCGAAAGCATTCCAACCCTGTAGAAAGTATTCCAACCCTGTAGGAAGCATTCTAACTCTGTACAAAGATATTCCACCTCTGTCGAAACCATTCCAACCCTCTAGAAAGCATTCCAACCGTGTACATAATATTCTAACTCTGTGCAAAGGTATTCCAACTCTGTCGAAAGCATTCCAAGCCTGTAGGAAGCAGTCCAACTCTGTACAAAGGTATTCCAACTCTGTACAAAGGTATTCCATCTCTGTACAAAGGTATACCAACTCTGTTCAAAGCATTCCAACCCTGTAGAAAGCATTCCATCCCTGTTGAAAGCATTCCAATCCTGTAGAAGGCATTCCAAATCTGTACAAAGGTATTCCAACTCTGTACAAAGGTATTCCATCTCTGTACAAAGGTATACCAACTCTGTTCAAAGCATTCCAACCCTGTAGAAAGCATTCCATCCCTGTTGAAAGCATTCCAATCCTGTAGAAGGCATTCCAAATCTGTAGAAAGGTATTCCAACTCTGTACAAAGGTATTCCAACTCTGTACAAAGGTATTCCAACCTTGCACAAAGGTATTCCAACTCTGTCCAAAGCATTCCAACCCTGTAGGAAGCATTCCAACTCTGGAGAAAGGTATTCCAACTCTGTCGAATGCTTTCCAACCCTGTAGAAAGCATTCAAACTCTGTACAAAGGTATTCCAACTCTGTCGAAAGCATTCCAAGCATGTAGAAAGCATTCCAATCCTTTACAAATGTATTCCAACTCTGTCGAAAGCATTCCAACTCTATCGAGAGCATTCCAACGCTCCAGAAAGCATTCCCACCCTGCATAATGGTATTCCAACTCTGTCCAAAGCATTCCCACCCTGCATAAAGTTATTCCAACTCTGTCAAAAGCATTCCAACCCTGTAGGAAGCATTCCAACTCTGTACAAAGGTATACCAACTCTGTCGAAAGCATTCCAAGCATGTAGAAAGCATTCCAACTCTGTAGAAAGCATTCCAACTCTGTACAAAGGTATTCCAACTCTGTACAAAGGTATTCCAACCCTGTAGAAAGCATTCCAACAATGTAGAAAACATTCCAATCCTGTAGAAAGCATTCCAAACCTGTACATAACATTCTATCTCTGTACAAACGTATTCCAACTCTGTCCAAAGCATTCCAACACTGTAGGAAGCATTCCAACTCTGTACAAAGGTATTCCAACTCTGTCGAAAGCATTCCAAACCTGTAGAAAGCATTCAAACTCTGTACAAAGGTATTCCAACTCTGTCAAGAGCATTCCAACCCTGTAGAAAGCATTCCAACTCTGTACAAACGTATTCCAACTCTGTACAAAGGTATTCCAACTCTGTACAAAGGTATTCCAACTCTGTACAAAGGTATTCCAACTCTGTCGAAAGCATTCCAACCCTGTAGAAAGCAGTCCATCTCTGTACAGAGGTATACCAACTCTGTTCAAAGCATTCCAACCCTGTAGAAGGCATTCCATCCCTGTAGAAAGCATTCCAATCCTGTGGAAGGCATTCCAAATCTGTACAAAGGTATTCCAACTCTGTCAAGAGCATTCCAACCCTGTAGAAAGCATTCCAACTCTGTACAAAGGGATTCCAGCTCTGTACAAAGGTATTCCAACTCTGTACAAAGGTATTCCAACTCTGTACAAAGGTATTCCAACTCTGTCGAAAGCATTCCGACCCTGTAGATAGCATTCCATCTCTGTACAAATGTATTCCAACCCTGTAGAAGGCATTCCATCCCTGTAGAAAGCATTCCAATCCTGTGGAAGGCATTCCAAATCTGTACAAAGGTATTCCAACTCTGTCAAGAGCATTCCAACCCTGTAGAAAGCATTCCAACTCTGTACAAAGGTATTCCAACTCTGTCGAAAGCATTCCAACCCTGTAGAAAGTATTCCAACCCTGTAGGAAGCATTCTAACTCTGTACAAAGATATTCCACCTCTGTCGAAACCATTCCAACCCTCTAGAAAGCATTCCAACCGTGTACATAATATTCTAACACTGTGCAAAGGTATTCCAACTCTGTCGAAAGCATTCCAAGCCTGTAGGAAGCATTCCAACTCTGTACAAAGGTATTCCAACTCTGTACAAAGGTATTCCATCTCTGTACAAAGGTATACCAACACTGTTCAAAGCATTCCAACCCTGTAGAAAGCATTCCATCCCTGTAGATAGCATTCCATCTCTGTACATAGGTATTCCAACTCTGTCGAAAGCATTCCAACCCTGTAGAAAGTATTCCAACCCTGTAGGAAGCATTCCAACTCTGTAGCAAGGTATTCCACCTCTGTCGAAACCATTCCAACCCTCTAGAAAGCATTCCAACCGTGTACACAATATTCTAACTCTGTGCAAAGGTATTCCAACTCTGTCGATAGCATTCCAAGCCTGTAGGAAGCATTCCTACTCTGTACAAAGGTATTCCAACTCTGTACAAAGGTATTCCATCTCTGTACAAAGGTATACCAACTCTGTTCAAAGCATTCCAACCCTGTAGAAAGCATTCCATCCCTGTTGAAAGCATTCCAATCCTGTAGAAGGCATTCCAAATCTGTACAAAGGTATTCCAACTCTGTACAAAGGTATTCCATCTCTGTACAAAGGTATACCAACTCTGTTCAAAAGCATTCCAACCCTGTAGAAAGCATTCCATCCCTGTTGAAAGCATTCCAATCCTGTAGAAGGCATTCCAAATCTGTAGAAAGGTATTCCAACTCTGTACAAAGGTATTCCAACTCTGTACAAAGGTATTCCAACCTTGCACAAAGGTATTCCAACTCTGTCCAAAGCATTCCAACCCTGTAGGAAGCATTCCAACTCTGTACAAAGGTATTCCAACTCTGTCGAATGCTTTCCAACCCTGTAGAAAGCATTCAAACTCTGTACAAAGGTATTCCAACTCTGTCGAAAGCATTCCAAGCATGTAGAAAGCATTCCAACCCTTTACAAATGTATTCCAACTCTGTCGAAAGTATTCCAACTCTATCGAGAGCATTCCAAAGCTCTAGAAAGCATTCCCACCCTGCATAAAGGTATTCCAACTCTGTCCAAAGCATTCCCACCCTGCATAAAGGTATTCCCACTCTGTCCAAAGCATTCCCACCCTGTAGGAAGCATTCCAACTCTGTACAAAGGTATTCCAACTCTGTCGAAAGCATTCCAACCCTGTAGAAAGCATTCCCACTCTGTACAAAGGTATTCCAACTCTGTACAAAGGTATTCCAACCCTGTAGAAAGCATTGCAACCCTGTAGAAAGCATTCCAACAATGTAGAAAACATTCCAATCCTGTAGAAAGCATTCCAAACCTGTACATAACATTCTATCTCTGTACAAACGTATTCCAACTCTGTCCAAAGCATTCCAACCCTGTAGGAAGCATTCCAACTCTGTACAAAGGTATTCCAAATCTGTCGAAAGCATTCCAACCCTGTAGAAAGCATTCCATCTCTGTACAAATGTTTTCCAAACCTGTAGAAAGCATTGCAACCCTGTAGAAAGCATTCCAACACTGTACAAACGTATTCCAACTCTGTACAAAGGTATTCCAACTCTGTACAAAGGTATTCAAACTCTGTCGAAAGCATTCCAACCCTGTAGAAAGCAGTCCATCTCTGTACAAAGGTATACCAACTCTGTTCAAAGCATTCCAACCCTGTAGAAGGCATTCCATCCCTGAAGGAAGCATTCCAATCCTGTAGAAGGCATTCCAAATCTGTACAAAGGTATTCCAACTCTGTCAAGAGCATTCCAACCCTGTAGAAAGCATTCCAACTCTGTACAAAGGTATTCCAACTCTGTACAAAGGTATTCCAACTCTGTACAAAGGTATACCAACTCTGTACAAAGGTATACCAACTCTGTACAAAGGTATTCCAACTCTGTCGAAAGCATTCGAACCCTGTAGATAGCATTCCACCTCTGTACAAATGTATTCCAACCCTGTAGAAAGCATTGCAACCCTGTAGAAAGCATTCCAACCCTGTAGAAAGCATTCCAATCCTGTAGAAAGCATTCCAAACCTGTACATAACATTCTATCTCTGTACAAAGGTATTCCAACTCTGTCGAAAGCATTCCAACCCTGTAGAAAGCAGTCCATCTCTGTACAAAGGTATACCAACTCTGTTCAAAGCATTCCAACCCTGTAGAAAGCATTCCATCCCTGTAGAAAGCATTCCAATCCTGTAGAAGGCATTCCAAATCTGTACAAAGGTATTCCAACTGTGTACAAAGGTATTCCAATTCTGTCGAAAGCATTCCAACCCTCTAGAAAGCATTCCAACCGTGTACATAATATTCTAACTCTGTGCAAAAGTATTCCAACTCTGTCGAAAGCATTCCCAGCCTGTAGGAAGCGTTCCACCTCTGTACAAAGGTATTCCAACTCTGTACAAAGGTATTCCATCTCTGTACAAAGGTATACCAACTCTGTTCAAAGCATTCCAACCCTGTAGAAAGCATTCCATCCCTGTAGAAAGCATTCCAATCCTGTAGAAGGCATTCCAAATCTGTACAAAGGTATTCCAACTCTGTACAAAGGTATTCCAACTGTGTACAAAGGTATTCCAACTCTGTCGAAAGCATTCCAACCCTGTAGAAAGTATTCCAACCCTATAGGAAGCATTCTAACTCTGTACAAAGATATTCCACCTCTGTCGAAACCATTCCAACCCTCTAGAAAGCATTCCAACCGTGTACATAATATTCTAACACTGTGCAAAGGTATTCCAACTCTGTCGAAAGCATTCCAAGCCTGTAGGAAGCATTCCAACTCTGTACAAAGGTATTCCAACTCTGTACAAAGGTATTCCATCTCTGTACAAAGGTATACCAACACTGTTCAAAGCATTCCAACCCTGTAGAAAGCATTCCAACAATGTAGAAAACATTCCAATCCTGTAGAAAGCATTCCAAACCTGTACATAACATTCTATCTCTGTACAAACGTATTCCAACTCTGTCCAAAGCATTCCAACCCTGTAGGAAGCATTCCAACTCTGTACAAAGGTATTCCAACTCTGTCGAAAGCATTCCAACCCTGTAGAAAGCATTCCATCTCTGTACAAATGTTTTCCAAACCTGTAGAATGCATTGCAACCCTGTAGAAAGCATTCCAACACTGTACAAACGTATTCCAACTCTGTACAAAGGTATTCCAACTCTGTACAAAGGTATTCCAACTCTGTCGAAAGCATTCCAACCCTGTAGAAAGCAGTCCATCTCTGTACAAAGGTATACCAACTCTGTACAAAGGTATTCCAACTCTGTCGAAAGCATTCCAACCCTGTAGAAAGCAGTCCATCTCTGTACAAAGGTATACCAACTCTGTTCAAAGCATTCCAACCCTGTAGAAGGCATTCCATCCCTGAAGAAAGCATTCCAATCCTGTAGGAGGCATTCGAAATCTGTACAAAGGTATTCCAACTCTGTCAAGAGCATTCCAACCCTGTAGAAAGCATTCCAACTCTGTACAAAGGTATTCCAACTCTGTACAAAGGTATTCCAACTCTGTACAAAGGTATACCAACTCTGTACAAAGGTATTCCAACTCTGTCGAAAGCATTCGAACCCTGTAGATAGCATTCCATCTCTGTACAAATGTATTCCAACCCTGTAGAAAGCATTGCAACCCTGTAGAAAGCATTCCAACCCTGTAGAAAGCATTCCAATCCTGTAGAAAGCATTCCAAACCTGTACATAACATTCTATCTCTGTACAAAGGTATTCCAACTCTGTCGAAAGCATTCCAACCCTGCAGAAAGCAGTCCATCTCTGTACAAAGGTATACCAACTCTGTTCAAAGCATTCCAACCCTGTAGAAAGCATTCCATCCCTGTAGAAAGCATTCCAATCCTGTAGAAGGCATTCCAAATCTGTACAAAGGTATTCCAACTGTGTACAAAGGTATTCCAACTCTGTACAAAGGTATTCCAAATCTGTACAAAGGTATTCCAACTCTGTACAAAGGTATTCCAACTCTGTCGAATGCATTCCAACACTATAGTAAGCATTCAAACTCTGTACAAAGGTATTCCAACTCTGTACGAAGGTATTCCAACTCTGCCGAAAGCATTCCAAGCCTGTAGAAAGCATTCCAAGCATGTAGAAAGCATTCCAAGCATGTAGAAAGCATTCCAAGCCTGTAGAAAGCATTCCAACTCTGTACAAAGGTATTCCAAATCTGTACAAAGGTATTCCAACTCAGTCGAAAGCATTCCAACCATCTAGAAAGCATTCCAACTCTGTACAAAGGTATTCCACCTCTGTACGAAGGTATTCCAACTCTATCGAAAGCATTCCAAGCCTGTAGAAAGCATTCCAAACCTGTACATAACATTCTATCTCCGTACAAAGGTATTCCAACTCGGTCGAAAGCATTCCAAGCCTGTAGAAAGCATTCCAAGCATGTAGAAAGCATTCCAACTCTGTACAAAGGTATTCCAACTCAGTCGAAAGCATTCCAAACATCTAGAAAGCATAGAAACCCTGTAGAAAGCATTCCAGCTATGTACGAAGGTATTCCAACACTGTCGAAAGCATTCCAACTCTGTACAAAGGTATTCCAACTCTGTCGAAAGCATTCCAACCCTGTAGAAAGCATTCCAACCCTGTAGAAAGCATTCCAACCCTGTAGAAAGCATTCCAACTCTGTACAAATGTATTCCCACACTGTCGAAAGCATTCCAACCCTGTAGAAAGCATTCCAACCCTGTAGAAAGCATTCCAACCCTGTAGAAAGCATTCCAAGCCTGTAGAAAGCATTCCAATCCCGTAGAAGGCATTCCAAATCTGTACAAAGGTATTCCAACCCTGTCAAAAGCATTCCAACCCGGTAGAAAGCATTCCAACTCGGTCGAAAGCATTCCAACCCTGTAGAAAGCATTCCATCTCTGTACGAAGGTATTCCAACTCTGTCGAAAGCATCCCAACCATGTGGAAAGCATTCCAACTATGTACAAAGGTATTCCAACTCTGTACAAAGGTATTCCAACTCTGTCCAAAGCATTCCAACCCTGTAGGAAGCATTCCAACCCTGTAGAAAGCATTCCAACCATGTAGAAAGCATTCCAATCCTGTAGAAAGCATTCCAAACCTGTAGAAAGCATTCCAAACCTGTACATAACATTCTATCTCTGTACAAAGGTATTCCAACTCTGTCCAAAGCATTCCAATACTGTAGGAAGCATTCCAACTCTGTACAAAGGTATTCCAACTCTGTCGAATGCATTCCAACACTATAGTAAGCATTCAAACTCTGTACAAAGGTATTCCAACTCTGTCGAAAGCATTCCAAGCATGTAGAAAGCATTCCAAGCCTGTAGAAAGCATTCCAAGCCTGTAGAAGGCATTCCAAGCCTGTAGAAAGCATTCCAACTCTGTACAAAGATATTTCAACTCTGTCGAAAGCATTCCAACCATCTAGAAAGCATTGAAACCCTGTAGAAAGCATTCCACCTCTGTACGAAGGTATTCCAACTCTGTCGAAAGCATTCCAAGCCTGTAGAAAGCATTCCAAACCTGTACATAACATTCTATCTCTGTACAAAGGTATTCCAACTCTGTCGAAAGCATTCCAATCCTGTAGAAAGCATTCCAAACCTCTACATAACATTCTAACTCTGTACAAAGGTATTCCAACTCTGTCCAAAGCATTCCAATACTGTAGGAAGCATTCCAACTCTGTACAAAGGTATTCCAACTCTGTCGAATGCATTCCAACACTATAGAAAGCATTCAAACTCTGGACAAAGGTATTCCAACTCTGTCGAAAGCATTCCAACCCTGTAGAAAGCATTCCAACTCTGTCGAAAGCATTCCAACCCTGTAGAAAACATTCCAACTCGGTCGAAAGCATTCCAAGCCTGTAGAAAGCATTCCAAGCATGTAGAAAGCATTCCAGATATGTACGAAGGTATTCCAACTCTGTCGAAAGCATTCCAACCCTGTAGAAAGCATTCCAACCCTGTAGAAAGCATTCCAACTCTGTACAAAGGTATTCCAACTCTGTTGAAAGCATTCCAACCCTGTAGAAAGCATTCCAACTCGGTCGAAAGCATTCCAACCATCTAGAAAGCATTCCAACCATCTAGAAAGCATTCCAACTCTGTACAAAGGTATTCCACCTCTGTACGAAGGTATTCCAACTCTGTCGAAAGCATTCCAAGCCTGTAGAAAGCATTCCAAACCTGTACATAACATTCTATCTCCGTACAAAGGTATTCCAACTCGGTCGAAAGCATTCCAAGCCTGTAGAAAGCATTCCAACTCTGTACAAAGGTATTCCAACTCAGTCGAAAGCATTCCAACCATCTAGAAAGCATAGAAACCCTGTAGAAAGCATTCCAGCTATGTACGAAGGTATTCCAACACTGTCGAAAGCATTCCAACTCTGTACAAAGGTATTCCAACTCTGTCGAAAGCATTCCAACCCTGTAGAAAGCATTCCAACCCTGTAGAAAGCATTCCAACCCTGTAGAAAGCATTCCAACTCTGTACAAAGGTATTCCAACTCTGTTGAAAGCATTCCAACCCTGTAGAAAGCATTCCAACTCGGTCGAAAGCATTCCAAGCCTGTAGAAAGCATTCCAACTCTGTACAAAGGTATTCCAACTCTGTACAAAGGTATTCCAACTCTGTACAAAGGTATTCCAACTCTGTACAAAGGTATTCCAAATCTGTACAAAGGTATTCCAACTCTGTACAAAGGTATTCCAACTCTGTCCAAAGCATTCCAACCCTGTAGAAAGCATTCCATCTCTGTACGAAGGTATTCCAACTCTGTCGAAAGCATCCCAACCATGTGGAAAGCATTCCAACTATGTACAAAGGTATTCCAACTCTGTACAAAGGTATTCCAACTCTGTCCAAAGCATTCCAACCCTGTAGGAAGCATTCCAACCCTGTAGAAAGCATTCCAACCATGTAGAAAGCATTCCAATCCTGTAGAAAGCATTCCAATCCTGTAGAAAGCATTCCAAACCTGTAGAAAGCATTCCAAACCTGTACATAACATTCTATCTCTGTACACACGTATTCCAACTCTGTCCAAAGCATTCCAATACTGTAGGAAGCATTCCAACTCTCTACAAAGGTATTCCAACTCTGTCGAATGCATTCCAACACTATAGTAAGCATTCAAACTCTGTACAAAGGTATTCCAACTCTGTCGAAAGCATTCCAACCCTGTAGAAAGCATTCCAACTCTGTCGAAAGCATTCCAACCATGTAGAAAACATTCCAACTCGGTCGAAAGCATTCCAAGCCTGTAGAAAGCATTCCAAGCATGTAGAAAGCATTCCAGATATGTACGAAGGTATGCCAACTCTGTCGAAAGCATTCCAACCCTGTAGAAAGCATTCCAACCCTGTAGAAAGCATTCCAACTCGGTCGAAAGCATTCCAACCATCTAGAAAGCATTCCAACTCTGTACAAAGGTATTCCACCTCTGTACGAAGGTATTCCAACTCTGTCGAAAGCATTCCAAGCCTGTAGAAAGCATTCCAAACCTGTACATAACATTCTATCTCCGTACAAAGGTATTCCAACTCGGTCGAAAGCATTCCAAGCCTGTAGAAAGCATTCCAACTCTGTACAAAGGTATTCCAACTCAGTCGAAAGCATTCCAACCATCTAGAAAGCATAGAAACCCTGTAGAAAGCATTCCAGCTATGTACGAAGGTATTCCAACACTGTCGAAAGCATTCCAACTCTGTACAAAGGTATTCCAACTCTGTCGAAAGCATTCCAACCCTGTAGAAAGCATTCCAACCCTGTAGAAAGCATTCCAACCCTGTGGAAAGCATTCCAACTCTGTACAAAGGTATTCCAACTCTGTTGAAAGCATTCCAACCCTGTAGAAAGCATTCCAACTCGGTCGAAAGCATTCCAAGCCTGTAGAAAGCATTCCAACTCTGTACAAAGGTATTCCAACTCTGTACAAAGGTATTCCAACTCTGTACAAAGGTATTCCAACTCTGTACAAAGGTATTCCAAATCTGTACAAAGGTATTCCAACTCTGTACAAAGGTATTCCAACTCTGTCCAAAGCATTCCAACCCTGTAGAAAGCATTCCATCTCTGTACGAAGGTATTCCAACTCTGTCGAAAGCATCCCAACCATGTGGAAAGCATTCCAACTATGTACAAAGGTATTCCAACTCTGTCCAAAGCATTCCAACCCTGTAGGAAGCATTCCAACCCTGTAGAAAGCATTCCAACCATGTAGAAAGCATTCCAATCCTGTAGAAAGCATTCCAATCCTGAGGAAAGCATTCCAAACCTGTAGAAAGCATTCCAAACCTGTACATAACATTCTATCTCTGTACAAACGTATTCCAACTCTGTCCAAAGCATTCCAATACTGTAGGAAGCATTCCAACTCTCTACAAAGGTATTCCAACTCTGTCGAATGCATTCCAACACTATAGTAAGCATTCAAACTCTGTACAAAGGTATTCCAACTCTGTCGAAAGCATTCCAAGCATGTAGAAAGCATTCCAAGCCTGTAGAAAGCATTCCAAGCCTGTAGAAAGCATTCCAAGCCTGTAGAAAGCATTCCAAGCCTGTAGAAAGCATTCCAACTCTGTACAAAGGTATTCCAACTCTGTCGAAAGCATTCCAACCATCTAGAAAGCATTGAAACCCTGTAGAAAGCATTTCACCTATGTACGAAGGTATTCCAACTCTGTCGAAAGCATTCCAAGCCTGTAGAAAGCATTCCAAACCTGTACATAACATTCTATCTCTGTACAAAGGTATTCCAACTCTGTCGAAAGCATTCCAATCCTGTAGAAAGCATTCCAAACCTCTACATATCATTCTAACTCTGTACAAAGGTATTCCAACTCTGTCCAAGGCATTCCAATACTGTAGGAAGCATTCCAACTCTGTACAAAGATATTCCAACTCTGTCGAATGCATTCCAACACTATTGAAAGCATTCAAACTCTGTACAAAGGTATTCCAACTCTGTACAAAGGTATTCCAACTCTGTACAAAGGTATTCCAAATCTGTACAAAGGTATTCCAACTCTGTACAAAGGTATTCCAACTCTGTCCAAAGCATTCCAACCCTGTAGAAAGCATTCCATATCTGTACGAAGGTATTCCAACTCTGTCGAAAGCGTCCCAACTATGTACAAAGGTATTCCAACTCTGTACAAAGGTATTCCAACTCTGTACAAAGGTATTCCAACTCTGTCCAAAGCATTCCAACCCTGTAGGAAGCATTCCAACCCTGTAGAAAGCATTCCAACCATGTAGAAGGCATTCCAATCCTGTAGAAAGCATTCCAAACCTGTAGAAAGCATTCCAAACCTGTAGAAAGCATTCCAAACCTGTACATAACATTCTATCTCTGTACAAACGTATTCCAACTCTGTCCAAAGCATTCCAATACTGTAGGAAGTATTCCAACTCTGTACAAAGGTATTCCAACTCTGTCGAATGCATTCCAACACTATAGTAAGCATTCAAACTCTGTACAAAGGTATTCCAACTCTGTACGAAGGTATTCCAACTCTGTCGAAAGCATTCCAAGCCTGTAGAAAGCATTCCAAGCATGTAGAAAGCATTCCAAGCATGTAGAAAGCATTCCAAGCCTGTAGAAAGCATTCCAACTCTGAACAAAGGTATTCCAAATCTGTACAAAGGTATTCCAACTCAGTCGAAAGCATTCCAACCATCTAGAAAGCATTCCAACTCTGTACAAAGGTATTCCACCTCTGTACGAAGGTATTCCAACTCTGTCGAAAGCATTCCAAGCCTGTAGAAAGCATTCCAAACCTGTACAAAACATTCTATCTCTGTACAAAGGTATTCCAACTCGGTCGAAAGCATTCCAAGCCTGTAGAAAGCATACCAAGCATGTAGAAAGCATTCCAACTCTGTACAAAGGTATTCCAACTCAGTCGAAAGAATTCCAACCATCTAGAAAGCATTGAAACCCTGTAGAAATCATTCCCGCTATGTACGAAGGTATTCCAACACTGTCGAAAGCATTCCAACACTGTCGAAAGCATTCCAACCCTGTAGAAAGCATTCCAACCCTGTAGAAAGCATTCCAACACTGTACAAAGGTATTCCAACTCTGTCGAAAGCATTCCAACCCTGTAGAAAGCATTCCAACCCTGTAGAAAGCATTCCAACCCTGTAGAAAGCATTCCAACTCTGTACAAAGGTATTCCAACTCTGTCGAAAGCATTCGAACCCTGTAGAAAGCATTCCAACTCGGTCGAAAGCATTCCAAGCCTGTAGAAAGCATTCCAACTCTGTACAAAGGTATTCCAACTCTGTACAAAGGTATTCCAACTCTGTACAAAGGTATTCCAACTCTGTACAAAGGTATTCCAACTCTGTACAAAGGTATTCCAAATCTGTACAAAGGTATTCCAACTCTGTACAAAGGTATTCCAACTCTGTCCAAAGCATTCCAACCCTGTAGAAAGCATTCCATCTCTGTACGAAGGTATTCCAACTCTGTCGAAAGCATCCCAACCATGTGGAAAGCATTACAACTATGTACAAAGGTATTCCAACTCTGTACAAAGGTATTCCAACTCTGTCCAAAGCATTCCAACCCAATAGGAAGCATTCCAACCCTGTAGAAAGCATTCCAACCATGTAGAACGCATTCCAATCCTGTAGAAAGCATTCCAAACCTGTAGAAAGCATTCCAAACCTGTACATAACATTCTATCTCTGTACAAAGGTATTCCAACTCTGTCCATAGCATTCCAATACTGTAGGAAGCATTCCAACTCTGTACAAAGGTATTCCAACTCTGTCGAATGCATTCCAACACTATAGTAAGCATTCAAACTCTGTACAAAGGTATTCCAACTCTGTCGAAAGCATTCCAAGCATGTAGAAAGCATTCCAAGCCTGTAGAAAGCATTCCAAGCCTGTAGAAAGCATTCCAAGCCTGTAGAAAGCATTCCAAGCCTGTAGAAAGCATTCCAAGCCTGTAGAAATCATGCCAACTCTGTACAAAGGTATTCCAACTCTGTCGAAAGCATTCCAACCATCTAGAAAGCATTGAAACCCTGTAGAAAGCATTCCACCTCTGTACGAAGGTATTCCAACTCTGTCGAAAGCATTCCAAGCCTGTAGAAAGCATTCCAAACCTGTACATAACATTCTATCTCTGTACAAAGGTATTCCAACTCGGTCGAAAGAATTCCAAGCCTGTAGAAAGCATTCCAAGCATGTAGAAAGCATTCCCACTCTGTACAAAGGTATTCCAACTCAGTCGAACGCATTCCAACCATCTAGAAAGCATTCCAACCCTGTAGAAAGCATTCCAACCATGTAGAACGCATTCCAATCCTGTAGAAAGCATTCCAAACCTGTAGAAAGCATTCCAAACCTGTACATAACATTCTATCTCTGTACAAAGGTATTCCAACTCTGTCCATAGCATTCCAATACTGTAGGAAGCATTCCAACTCTGTACAAAGGTATTCCAACTCTGTCGAATGCATTCCAACACTATAGTAAGCATTCAAACTCTGTACAAAGGTATTCCAGCTCTGTCGAAAGCATTCCAAGCATGTAGAAAGCATTCCAAGCATGTAGAAAGCATTCCAAGCCTGTAGAAAGCATTCCAAGCATGTAGAAAGCATTCCAAGCCTGTAGAAAGCATTCCAAGCCTGTAGAAAGCATTCCAAGCCTGTAGAAAGCATTCCAAGCCTGTAGAAATCATGCCAACTCTGTACAAAGGTATTCCAACTCTGTCGAAAGCATTCCAACCATCTAGAAAGCATTGAAACCCTGTAGAAAGCATTCCACCTCTGTACGAAGGTATTCCAACTCTGTCGAAAGCATTCCAAGCCTGTAGAAAGCATTCCAAACCTGTACATAACATTCTATCTCTGTACAAAGGTATTCCAACTCGGTCGAAAGAATTCCAAGCCTGTAGAAAGCATTCCAAGCATGTAGAAAGCATTCCAACTCTGTACAAAGGTATTCCAACTCAGTCGAAAGCATTCCAACCATCTAGAAAGCATTGAAACCCTGTAGAAAGCATTCCAGCTATGTACGAAGGTATTCCAACACTGTCGAAAGCATTCCAACCCTGTAGAAAGCATTCCAACCCTGTAGAAAGCATTCCAACTCTGTACAAAGGTATTCCAAATCTGTCGAAAGCATTCCAACCCTGTAGAAAGCATTCCAACCCTGTAGAAAGCATTCAATCCCTGTAGAAAGCATTCCAACTCTGTACAAAGGTATTCCAACTCTGTCGAAAGCATTCCAACCCTGTAGAAAGCATTCCAACTCGGTCGAAAGCATTCCAAGCCTGTAGAAAGCATTCCAAGCATGTAGAAAGCATTCCAAGCCTGTAGAAAGCATTCCAACTCTGAACAAAGGTATTCCAAATCTGTACAAAGGTATTCCAACTCAGTCGAAAGCATTCCAACCATCTAGAAAGCATTCCAACTCTGTACAAAGGTATTCCACCTCTGTACGAAGGTATTCCAACTCTGTCGAAAGCATTCCAAGCCTGTAGAAAGCATTCCAACTCTGTACAAAGGTATTCCAACTCTGTCGAAAGCATTCCAACCCTGTAGAAAGCATTCCAACCCTGTAGAAAGCATTCCAACCCTGTAGAAAGCATTCCAACTCTGTACAAAGGTATTCCAATTCTGTCGAAAGCATTCGAACCCTGTAGAAAGCATTCCAACTCGGTCGAAAGCATTCCAAGCCTGTAGAAAGCATTCCAACTCTGTACAAAGGTATTCCAACTCTGTACAAAGGTATTCCAACTCTGTACAAAGGTATTCCAACTCTGTACAAAGGTATTCCAACTCTGTCCAAAGCATTCCAACCCTGTAGAAAGCATTCCATCTCTGTACGAAGGTATTCCAACTCTGTCGAAAGCATCCCAACCATGTGGAAAGCATTCCAACTATGTACAAAGGTATTCCAACTCTGTACAAAGGTATTTCAACTCTGTCCAAAGCATTCCAACCCTGTAGGAAGCATTCCAACCCTGTAGAAAGCATTCCAACCATGTAGAACGCATTCCAATCCTGTAGAAAGCATTCCAAACCTGTAGAAAGCATTCCAAACCTGTACATAACATTCTATCTCTGTACAAAGGTATTCCAACTCTGTCCATAGCATTCCAATACTGTAGGAAGCATTCCAACTCTGTACAAAGGTATTCCAACCCTGTCGAATGCATTCCAACACTATAGTAAGCATTCAAACTCTGTACAAAGGTATTCCAACTCTGTCGAAAGCATTCCAAGCATGTAGAAAGCATTCCAAGCATGTAGAAAGCATTCCAAGCATGTAGAAAGCATTCCAAGCATGTAGAAAGCATTCCAAGCCTGTAGAAAGCATTCCAAGCCTGTAGAAAGCATTCCAAGCCTGTAGAAAGCATTCCAAGCCTGTAGAAATCATGCCAACTCTGTACAAAGGTATTCCAACTCTGTCGAAAGCATTCCAACCATCTAGAAAGCATTGAAACCCTGTAGAGAGCATTCCACCTCTGTACGAAGGTATTCCAACTCTGTCGAAAGCATTCCAAGCCTGTAGAAAGCATTCCAAACCTGTACATAACATTCTATCTCTGTACAAAGGTATTCCAACTCGGTCGAAAGAATTCCAAGCCTGTAGAAAGCATTCCAAGCATGTAGAAAGCATTCCAACTCTGTACAAAGGTATTCCAACTCAGTCGAAAGCATTCCAACCATCTAGAAAGCATTGAAACCCTGTAGAAAGCATTCCAGCTATGTACGAAGGTATTCCAACACTGTCAAGAGCATTCCAACCCTGTAGAAAGCATTCCAACCCTGTAGAAAGCATTCCAACTCTGTACAAAGGTATTCCAAATCTGTCGAAAGCATTCCAACCCTGTAGAAAGCATTCCAACCCTGTAGAAAGCATTCAATCCCTGTAGAAAGCATTCCAACTCTGTACAAAGGTATTCCAACTCTGTCGAAAGCATTCCAACCCTGTAGAAAGCATTCCAACTCGGTCGAAAGCATTCCAAGCCTGTAGAAAGCATTCCAAGCATGTAGAAAGCATTCCAAGCATGTAGAAAGCATTCCAAGCCTGTAGAAAGCATTCCAACTCTGAACAAAGGTATTCCAAATCTGTACAAAGGTATTCCAACTCAGTCGAAAGCATTCCAACCATCTAGAAAGCATTCCAACTCTGTACAAAGGTATTCCACCTCTGTACGAAGGTATTCCAACTCTGTCGAAAGCATTCCAAGCCTGTAGAAAGCATTCCAAACCTGTACAAAACATTCTATCTCTGTACAAAGGTATGCCAACTCGGTCGAAAGCATTCCAAGCCTGTAGAAAGCATACCAAGAATGTAGAAAGCATTCCAACTCTGTACAAAGGTATTCCAACTCAGTCGAAAGCATTCCAACCATCTAGAAAGCATTGAAACCCTGTAGAAATCATTCCCGCTATGTACGAATGTATTCCAACACTGTCGAAAGCATTCCAACACTGTCGAAAGCATTCCAACCCTGTAGAAAGCATTCCAACCCTGTAGAAAGCATTCCAACTCTGTACAAAGGTATTCCAACTCTGTCGAAAGCATTCCAACCCTGTAGAAAGCATTCCAACCCTGTAGAAAGCATTCCAACCCTGTGGAAAGCATTCCAACTCTGTACAAAGGTATTCCAACTCTGTCGAAAGCATTCGAACCCTGTAGAAAGCATTCCAACTCGGTCGAAAGCATTCCAAGCCTGTAGACAGCATTCCAACTCTGTACAAAGGTATTCCAACTCTGTACAAAGGTATTCCAACTCTGTACAAAGGTATTCCAACTCTGTACAAAGGTATTCCAACTCTGTCCAAAGCATTCCAACCCTGTAGAAAGCATTCCATCTCTGTACGAAGGTATTCCAACTCTGTCGAAAGCATCCCAACCATGTGGAAAGCATTCCAACTATGTACAAAGGTATTCCAACTCTGCACAAAGGTATTTCAACTCTGTCCAAAGCATTCCAACCCTGTAGGAAGCATTCCAACCCTGTAGAAAGCATTCCAACCATGTAGAACGCATTCCAATCCTGTAGAAAGCATTCCAAACCTGTAGAAAGCATTCCAAACCTGTACATAACATTCTATCTCTGTACAAAGGTATTCCAACTCTGTCCATAGCATTCCAATACTGTAGGAAGCATTCCAACTCTGTACAAAGGTATTCCAACCCTGTCGAATGCATTCCAACACTATAGTAAGCATTCAAACTCTGTACAAAGGTATTCCAACTCTGTCGAAAGCATTCCAAGCATGTAGAAAGCATTCAAAGCATGTAGAAAGCATTCCAGCTATGTGCGAAGGTATTCCAACACTGTCGAAAGCATTCCAACCCTGTAGAAAGCATTCCAACCCTGTAGAAAGCATTCCAACTCTGTACAAAGGTATTCCAACTCTGTACAAAGGTATTCCAACTCTGTCCAAAGCATTCCAACCCTGTAGGAAGCATTCCAACCCTGTAGGAAGCATTCCAACCCTGTAGAAAGCATTCCAACCATGTAGAAAGCATTCCAATCCTGTAGAAAGCATTCCAAACCTGTAGAAAGCATTCCAAACCTGTACTTAACATTCTATCTCTGTACAAAGGTATTCTAACTCTGTCCAAAGCATTCCAATACTGTAGGAAGCATTCCAACTCTGTACAAAGGTATTCCAACTCTGTCGAATGCATTCCAACACAATAGTAAGCATTAAAACTCTGTCCAAAGCATTCCAAGCATGTAGAGAGCATTCCAAGCATGTAGGAAGCATTCCAAGCCTGTAGAAAGCATTCCAAGCCTGTAGAAAGCATTCCAAGCCTGTAGAAAGCATTCCAAGCCTGTAGAAAGCATTCCAAGCCTGTAGAAAGCATTCCAACTCTGTACAAAGGTATTCCAACCCTGTCGAAAGCATTCCACCCATCTAGAAAGCATTGAAACCCTGTAGAAAGCATTCCACCTCTGTACGAAGGTATTCCAACTCTGTCGAAAGCATTCCAAGCCTGTAGAAAGCATTCCAAACCTGTACATAACATTCTATCTCCGTACAAAGGTATTCCAACTCGGTCGAAAGAATTCCAAGCCTGTAGAAAGCATTCCAAGCATGTAGAAAGCATTCCAACTCTGTACAAAGGTATTCCAACTCAGTCGAAAGCATTCCAACCATCTAGAAAGCATTGAAACCCTGTAGAAAGCATTCCAGCTATGTGCGAAGGTATTCCAACACTGTCGAAAGCATTCCAACCCTGTAGAAAGCATTCCAACCCTGTAGAAAGCATTCCAACTCTGTACAAAGGTATTCCAAATCTGTCGAAAGCATTCCAACCCTGTAGAAAGCATTCCAACCCTGTAGAAAGCATTCAAACGCTGTAGAAAGCATTCCAACTCTGTACAAAGGTATTCCAACTCTGTCGAAAGCATTCCAACCCTGTAGAAAGCATTCCAACTCGGTCGAAAGCATTCCAAGCCTCTAGAAAGCATTCCAACTCTATACAAAGGTATTCCAACTCTGTACAAAGGTATTCCAACTCTGTACAAAGGTATTCCAAATCTGTACAAAGGTATTCCAACTCTGTACAAAGGTATTCCAACTCTGTCCAAAGCATTCCAACCCTGTAGAAAGCATTCCATCTCTGTACGAAGGTATTCCAACTCTGTCGAAAGCATTCCAAACCTGTACATAACATTCTATCTCTGTACAAAGGTATTCCAACTCTGTCCATAGCATTCCAATACTGTAGGAAGCATTCCAACTCTGTACAAAGGTATTCCAACTCTGTCGAATGCATTCCAACACTATAGTAAGCATTAAAACTCTGTCCAAAGCATTCCAAGCATGTAGAGAGCATTCCAAGCATGTAGAAAGCATTCCAAGCCTGTAGAAAGCATTCCAAGCCTGTAGAAAGCATTCCAAGCCTGTAGAAAGCATTCCAAGCCTGTAGAAAGCATTCCAAGCCTGTAGAAAGCATTCCAACTCTGTACAAAGGTATTCCAACTCTGTCGAAAGCATTCCACCCATCTAGAAAGCATTGAAACCCTGTAGAAAGCATTCCACCTCTGTACGAAGGTATTCCAACTCTGTCGAAAGCATTCCAAGGCTGTAGAAAGCATTCCAAACCTGTACATAACATTCTATCTCCGTACAAAGGTATTCCAACTCGGTCGAAAGAATTCCAAGCCTGTAGAAAGCATTCCAAGCATGTAGAAAGCATTCCAACTCTGTACAAAGGTATTCCAACTCAGTCGAAAGCATTCCAACCATCTAGAAAGCATTGAAACCCTGTAGAAAGCATTCCAGCCATGTGCGAAGGTATTCCAACACTGTCGAAAGCATTCCAACCCTGTAGAAAGCATTCCAACCCTGTAGAAAGCATTCCAACTCTGTACAAAGGTATTCCAAATCTGTCGAAAGCATTCCAACCCTGTAGAAAGCATTCCAACCCTGTAGAAAGCATTCAAACGCTGTAGAAAGCATTCCAACTCTGTACAAAGGTATTCCAACTCTGTCGAAAGCATTCCAACCCTGTAGAAAGCATTCCAACTCGGTCGAAAGCATTCCAAGCCTCTAGAAAGCATTCCAACTCTATACAAAGGTATTCCAACTCTGTACAAAGGTATTCCAACTCTGTACAAAGGTATTCCAAATCTGTACAAAGGTATTCCAACTCTGTACAAAGGTATTCCAACTCTGTCCAAAGCATTCCAACCCTGTAGAAAGCATTCCATCTCTGTACGAAGGTATTCCAACTCTGTCGAAAGCATACCAACCATGTGGAAAGCATTCCAACCATGTACAAAGGTATTCCAACTCTGTACAAAGGTATTCCAACTCTGTCCAAAGCATTCCAACCCTGTAGGAAGCATTCCAACCCTGTAGAAAGCATTCCAACCATGTAGAAAGCATTCCAATCCTCTAGAAAGCATTCCAAACCTGTAGAAAGCATTCCAAACCTGTACTTAACATTCTATCTCTGTACAAAGGTATTCTAACTCTGTCCAAAGCATTCCAATACTGTAGGAAGCATTCCAACTCTGTGCAAAGGTATTCCAACTCTGTCGAATGCATTCCAACACTATAGTAAGCATTCAAACTCTGTACAAAGGTATTCCAACTCTGTCGAAAGCATTCCAAGCATGTAGAAAGCATTCCAAGCATGTAGAAAGCATTCCAAGCCTGTAGAAAGCATTCCAAGCCTGTAGAAAGCATTCCAAGCCTGTAGAAAGCATTCCAAGCCTGTAGAAAGCATTCCAACTCTGTACAAAGGTATTCCAACTCTGTCGAAAGCATTCCAACCATCTAGAAAGCATTGAAACCCTGTAGAAAGCATTCCACCTCTGTACGAAGGTACTCCAACTCTGTCGAAAGCATTCCAAGCCTGTAGAAAGCAGTCCAAACCTGTACATAACATTCTATCTCTGTACAAAGCTATTCCAACTCTGTCGAAAGCATTCCAATCCTGTAGAAAGCATTCCAAACCTCTACATAACATTCTAACTCTGTACAAAGGTATTCCAACTCTGTCCAAAGCATTCCAATACTGTAGGAAGCATTCCAACTCTGTACAAAGGTATTCCAACTCTGTCGAATGCATTCCAACACTATTGAAAGCATTCAAACTCTGTACAAAGGTATTCCAACTCTGTCGAAAGCATTCCAACCCTGTAGAAAGCATTCCAACTCGGTCGAAAGCATTCCAAGCCTGTAGAAAGCATTCCAAGCATGTAGGAAGCATTCCAACTCTGTACAAATGTATTCCAACTCAGTCGAAAGCATTCCAACCATCTAGAAAGCATTGAAACCCTGTAGAAAGCATTCCAGCTATGTACGAAGGTATTCCAACTCTGTCGAAAGCATTCCAACCCTGTAGAAAGCATTCCAACCCTGTAGAAAGCATTCCAACTCTGTACAAAGGTATTCCAACTCTGTCGAAAGCATTCCAACCCTGTAGAAAGCATTCCAACCCTGTAGAAAGCATTCAAACGCTGTAGAAAGCATTCCAACTCTGTACAAAGGTATTCCAACTCTGTCGAAAGCATTCCAACCCTGTAGAAAGCATTCCAACTCGGTCGAAAGCATTCCAAGCTTCTAGAAAGCATTCCAACCCTATACAAAGGTATTCCAACTCTGTACAAAGGTATTCCAACTCTGTACAAAGGAATTCCAAATCTGTACAAAGGTATTCCAACTCTGTTCAAAGGTATTCCAACTCTGTCCAAAGCATTCCAACCCTGTAGAAAGCATTCAAACTCTGTACAAAGGTATTCCAACTCTGTCGAAAGCATTCCAAGCATGTAGAAAGCATTCCAAGCCTGTAGAAAGCATTCCAAGCCTGTAGAAAGCATTCCAAGCCTGTAGAAAGCCTTCCAACTCTGTACAAAGGTATTCCAACTCTGTCGAAAGCATTCCAACCATCTAGAAAGCATTGAAACCCTGTAGAAAGCATTCCACCTCTGTACGAAGGTACTCCAACTCTGTCGAAAGCATTCCAAGCCTGTAGAAAGCAGTCCAAACCTGTACATAACATTCTATCTCTGTACAAAGGTATTCCAACTCTGTCGAAAGCATTCCAATCCTGTAGAAAGCATTCCAAACCTCTACATAACATTCTAACTCTGTACAAAGGTATTCCAACTCTGTCCAAAGCATTCCAATACTGTAGGAAGCATTCCAACTCTGTACAAAGGTATTCCAACTCTGTCGAATGCATTCCAACACTATTGAAAGCATTCAAACTCTGTACAAAGGTATTCCAACTCTGTCGAAAGCATTCCAACCCTGTAGAAAGCATTCCAACTCGGTCGAAAGCATTCCAAGCCTGTAGAAAGCATTCCAAGCATGTAGGAAGCATTCCAACTCTGTCCAAATGTATTCCAACTCAGTCGAAAGCATTCCAACCATCTAGAAAGCATTGAAACCCTGTAGAAAGCATTCCAGCTATGTACGAAGGTATTCCAACTCTGTCGAAAGCATTCCAACCCTGTAGAAAGCATTCCAACCCTGTAGAAAGCATTCCAACTCTGTACAAAGGTATTCCAACTCTGTCGAAAGCATTCCAACCCTGTAGAAAGCATTCCAAGCCTGTAGAAAGCATTCCAAGCATGTAGAAAGCATTCCAAGCCCGTAGAAAGCATTCCAACTCTGTAGAAAGCATTCCAACTCTGTAGAAAGCATTCCAACTCTGTACAAAGGTATTCCAAATCTGTACAAAGGTATTCCAACTCAGTCGAAAGCATTCCAACCATCTAGAAAGCATTCCAACTCTGTAAAAAGGTATTCCACCTCTGTACGAAGGTATTCCAACTCTGTCGAAAGCATTCCAAGCCTGTAGAAAGCATTCCAAACCTGTACATAACATTCTATCTCTGTACAAAGGTATTCCAACTCGGTCGAAAGCATTCCAAGCCTGTAGAAAGCATTCCAAGCATGTAGAAAGCATTCCAACTCTGTACAAAGGTATTCCAACTCAGTCGAAAGCATTCCAACCATCTAGAAAGCATTGAAACCCTGTAGAAATCATTCCAGCTATGTACGAAGGTATTCCAACACTGTCGAAAGCATTCCAACCCTGTAGAAAGCATTCCAACCCTGTAGAAAGCATTCCAACTCTGTACAAAGGTATTCCAACTCTGTCGAAAGCATTCCAACCCTGTAGAAAGCATTCCAACCCTGTAGAAAGCATTCCAACCCTGTAGATAGCATTCCAACTCTGTACAAAGGTATTCCAACTCTGTCGAATGCATTCCAACACTATAGTAAGCATTCAAACTATGTACAAAGGTATTCCAACTCTGTCGAAAGCATTCCAACCCTGTAGAAAGCATTCCATCTCTGTACGAAGGTATTCCAACTCTGTCGAAAGCATCCCAACCATGTGGAAAGCATTCCAACTATGTACAAAGGTATTCCAACTCTGTACAAAGGTATTCCAACTCTGTCCAAAGCATTCCAACCCTCTAGAAAGCATTCCAACCCTGTACATAACATTCTATCTCTGTACAAAGGTATTCCAACTCTGTCGAAAGCATTCCAATCGTGTAGAAAGCATTCCAAGCCTGTAGAAAGCATTCCAAGCCTGTAGAAAGCATTCCAAGCCTGTAGAAAGCATTCCAAGCCTGTAGAAAGCATTCCAAGCCTGTAGAAAGCATTCCAAGCCTGTAGAAAGCATTCCAACTCTGTACAAAGGTATTCCAACTCTGTCGAAAGCATTCCAACCATCTAGAAAGCATTCAAACCCTGTAGAAAGCATTCCACCTCTGTACGAAGGTA
Source organism: Bombus fervidus (assembly GCF_041682495.2). NCBI lineage: Eukaryota > Metazoa > Arthropoda > Insecta > Hymenoptera > Apidae > Bombus > Bombus fervidus. The sequence continues at coordinate 253,949 of NC_091523.1, read as the reverse complement.
TTCCAACTCTGTCGAAAGCATTCCAAGCCTGTAGAAAGCATTCCAAGCCTGTAGAAAGCATTCCAAGCCTGTAGAAAGCATTCCAAGCCTGTAGAAAGCATTCTAACTCTGTACAAAGGTATTCCAACTCTGTCCAAAGCATTCCAATACTGTAGGAAGCATTCCAACTCTGTACAAAGGTATTCCAACTCTGTCGAATGCATTCCAACACTATTGAAAGCATTCAAACTCTGTACAAAGGTATTCCAACTCTGTACAAAGGTATTCCAAGCATGTAGAAAGCATTCCAAACCTGTACATAACATTCTATCTCTGTACAAAGGTATTCCAACTCGGTCGAAAGAATTCCAAGCCTGTAGAAAGCATTCCAAGCATGTAGAAAGCATTCCAACTCTGTACAAAGGTATTCCAACTCAGTCGAAAGCATTCCAACCATCTAGAAAGCATTGAAACCCTGTAGAAAGCATTCCAGCTATGTACGAAGGTATTCCAACACTGTCGAAAGCATTCCAACCCTGTAGAAAGCATTCCAACACTGTAGAAAGCATTCCAACTCTGTACAAAGGTATTCCAAATCTGTCGAAAGCATTCGAACCATCTAGAAAGCATTCCAACTCTGTACAAAGGTATTCCACCTCTGTACGAAGGTATTCCAACTCTGTCGAAAGCATTCCAAGCCTGTAGAAAGCATTCCAAACCTGTACAAAGCATTCTATCTCTGTACAAAGGTATTCCAACTCGGTCGAAAGCATTCCAAGCCTGTAGAAAGCATACCAAGCATGCAGAAAGCATTCCAACTCTGTACAAAGGTATTCCAACTCAGTCGAAAGCATTCCAACCATCTAGAAAGCATTGAAACCCTGTAGAAATCATTCCCGCTATGTACGAAGGTATTCCAACACTGTCGAAAGCATTCCAACCCTGTAGAAAGCATTCCAACCCTGTAGAAAGCATTCCAACCCTGTAGAAAGCATTCCAACTCTGTACAAAGGTATTCCAACTCTGTCGAAAGCATTCCAACCCTGTAGAAAGCATTCCAACCCTGTAGAAAGCATTCCAACCCTGTAGAAAGCATTCCAACCCTGTAGAACGCATTCCAATCCTGTAGAAAGCATTCCAAACCTGTAGAAAGCATTCCAAACCTGTACATAACATTCTATCGCTGTACAAAGGTATTCCAACTCTGTCCATAGCATTCCAATACTGTAGGAAGCATTCCAACTCTGTACAAAGGTATTCCAACTCTGTCGAATGCATTCCAACACTATAGTAAGCATTCAAACTCTGTCGAAAGCATTCCAAGCATGTAGAAAGCATTCCAAGCATGTAGAAAGCATTCCAAGCCTGTAGAAAGCATTCCAAGCCTGTAGAAAGCATTCCAAGCCTGTAGAAAGCATTCCAAGCCTGTAGAAAGCATTCCAACTCTGTACAAAGGTATTCCAACTCTGTCGAAAGCATTCCAACCATCTAGAAAGCATTGAAACCCTGTAGAAAGCATTCCACCTCTGTACGAAGGTATTCCAACTCTGTCGAAAGCATTCCAAGCCTGTAGAAAGCTTTCCAAACCTGTACATAACATTCTATCTCCGTACAAAGGTATTCCAACTCGGTCGAAAGAATTCCAAGCCTGTAGAAAGCATTCCAAGCATGTAGAAAGCATTCCAACTCTGTACAAAGGTATTCCAACTCAGTCGAAAGCATTCCAACCATCTAGAAAGCATTGAAACCCTGTAGAAAGCATTCCAGCTATGTACGAAGGTATTCCAACACTGTCGAAAGCATTCCAACCCTGTAGAAAGCATTCCAACCCTGTAGAAAGCATTCCAACTCTGTACAAAGGTATTCCAAATCTGTCGAAAGCATTCCAACCCTGTAGAAAGCATTCCAACTCTGTACAAAGGTATTCCAACTCTGTACAAAGGTATTCCAAATCTGTACAAAGGTATTCCAACTCTGTACAAAGGTATTCCAACCCTGTAGAAAGCATTCCATCTCTGTACGAAGGTATTCCAACTCTGTCGAAAGCATCCCAACTATGTGGAAAGCATTCCAACTATGTACAAAGGTATTCCAACTCTGTACAAAGGTATTCCAACTCTGTCCAAAGCATTCCAACCCTGTAGGAAGCATTCCAACCCTGTAAAAAGCATTCCAACCATGTAGAAAGCATTCCAATCCTGTAGAAAGCATTCCAAACCTGTAGAAAGCATTCCAAACCTGTAAATAACATTCTATCTCTGTACAAAGGTATTCCAACTCTGTCCAAAGCATTCCAATACTGTAGGAAGCATTCCAACTCTGTGCAAAGGTATTCCAACTCTGTCGAATGCATTCCAACACTATAGTAAGCATTCAAACTCTGTACAAAGGTATTCCAACTCTGTCGAAAGCATTCCAAGCATGTAGAAAGCATTCCAAGCCTGTAGAAAGCATTCCAAGCCTGTAGAAAGCATTCCAAGCCTGTAGAAAGCATTCCAAGCCTGTAGAAAGCATTCCAAGCCTGTAGAAAGCATTCCAAGCCTGTAGAAAGCATTCAAACCCTGTAGAAAGCATTCCAACCCTGTACAAAGGTATTCCAACTCTGTCGAAAGCATTCCAACCCTGTAGAAAGCATTCCAACTCGGTCGAAAGCATTCCAAGCCTCTAGAAAGCATTCCAACTCTATACAAAGGTATTCCAACTCTGTACAAAGGTATTCCAACTCTGTACAAAGGTATTCCAAATCTGTACAAAGGTATTCCAACTCTGTACAAAGGTATTCCAACTCTGTCCAAAGCATTCCAACCCTGTAGAAAGCATTCCATCTCTGTACGAAGGTATTCCAACTCTGTCGAAAGCATCCCAACCATGTGGAAAGCATTCCAACTATGTACAAAGGTATTCCAACTCTGTACAAAGGTATTCCAACTCTGTCCAAAGCATTCCAACCCTGTAGGAAGCATTCCAACCCTGTAGGAAGCATTCCAACCCTGTAGAAGGCATTCCAAGCATGTAGAAAGCATTCCAAGCCTGTAGAAAGCATTCCAAGCCTGTAGAAAGCATTCCAAGCCTGTAGAAAGCATTCCAAGCCTGTAGAAATCATGCCAACTCTGTACAAAGGTATTCCAACTCTGTCGAAAGCATTCCAACCATCTAGAAAGCATTGAAACCCTGTAGAAAGCATTCCACCTCTGTACGAAGGTATTCCAACTCTGTCGAAAGCATTCCAAGCCTGTAGAAAGCATTCCAAAACTGTACATAACATTCTATCTCTGTACAAAGGTATTCCAACTCGGTCGAAAGAATTCCAAGCCTGTAGAAAGCATTCCAAGCATGTAGAAAGCATTCCAACTCTGTACAAAGGTATTCCAACTCAGTCGAAAGCATTCCAACCATCTAGAAAGCATTGAAACCCTGTAGAAAGAATTCCAGCTATGTACGAAGGTATTCCAACACTGTCGAAAGCATTCCAACCCTGTAGAAAGCATTCCAACCCTGTAGAAAGCATTCCAACTCTGTACAAAGGTATTCCAAATCTGTCGAAAGCATTCCAACCCTGTAGAAAGCATACCAACCCTGTAGAAAGCATTCAAACCCTGTAGAAAGCATTCCAACTCTGTACAAAGGTATTCCAACTCTGTCGAAAGCATTCCAACCCTGTAGAAAGCATTCCAACTCGGTCGAAAGCATTCCAAGCCTGTAGAAAGCATTCCAACTCTATACAAAGGTATTCCAACTCTGTACAAAGGTATTCCAACTCTGTACAAAGGTATTCCAAATCTGTACAAAGGTATTCCAACTCTGTACAAAGGTATTCCAACTCTGTCCAAAGCATTCCAACCGTGTAGAAAGCATTCCATATCTGTACGAAGGTATTCCAACTCTGTCGAAAGCATCCCAACCATGTGGAAAGCATTCCAACTATGTACAAAGGTATTCCAACTCTGTACGAAGGTATTCCAACTCAGTCGAAAGCATTCGAACCATCTAGAAAGCATTCCAACTCTGTACAAAGGTATTCCACCTCTGTACGAAGGTATTCCAACTCTGTCGAAAGCATTCCAAGCCTGTAGAAAGCATTCCAAACCTGTACAAAGCATTCTATCTCTGTACAAAGGTATTCCAACTCGGTCGAAAGCATTCCAAGCCTGTAGAAAGCATACCAAGCATGTAGAAAGCATTCCAACTCTGTACAAAGGTATTCCAACTCAGTCGAAAGCATTCCAACCATCTAGAAAGCATTGAAACCCTGTAGAAATCATTCCCGCTATGTACGAAGGTATTCCAACACTGTCGAAAGCATTCCAACCCTGTAGAAAGCATTCCAACCCTGTAGAAAGCATTCCAACCCTGTAGAAAGCATTCCAACTCTGTACAAAGGTATTCCAACTCTGTCGAAAGCATTCCAACCCTGTAGAAAGCATTCCAACCCTGTAGAAAGCATTCCAACCCTGTAGAAAGCATTCCAACCCTGTAGAAAGCATTCCAACTCTGTACAAAGGTATTCCAACTCTGTCGAAAGCATTCGAACCCTGTAGAAAGCATTCCAACTCGGTCGAAAGCATCCCAACCATGTGGAAAGCATTCCAACTATGTACAAAGGTATTCCAACTCTGTACAAAGGTATTCCAACTCTGTCGAATGCATTCCAACACTATAGTAAGCATTCAAACTATGTACAAAGGTATTCCAACTCTGTCGAAAGCATTCCAACCCTGTAGAAAGCATTCCATCTCTGTACGAAGGTATTCCAACTCTGTCGAAAGCATCCCAACCATGTGGAAAGCATTCCAACTATGTACAAAGGTATTCCAACTCTGTACAAAGGTATTCCAACTCTGTCCAAAGCATTCCAACCCTCTAGAAAGCATTCCAACCCTGTACATAACATTCTATCTCTGTACAAAGGTATTCCAACTCTGTCGAAAGCATTCCAATCGTGTAGAAAGCATTCCAAGCCTGTAGAAAGCATTCCAAGCCTGTAGAAAGCATTCCAAGCCTGTAGAAAGCATTCCAAGCCTGTAGAAAGCATTCCAAGCCTGTAGAAAGCATTCCAAGCCTGTAGAAAGCATTCCAACTCTGTACAAAGGTATTCCAACTCTGTCGAAAGCATTCCAACCATCTAGAAAGCATTCAAACCCTGTAGAAAGCATTCCACCTCTGTACGAAGGTATTCCAACTCTGTCGAAAGCATTCCAAGCCTGTAGAAAGCATTCCAAGCCTGTAGAAAGCATTCCAAGCCTGTAGAAAGCATTCCAAGCCTGTAGAAAGCATTCTAACTCTGTACAAAGGTATTCCAACTCTGTCCAAAGCATTCCAATACTGTAGGAAGCATTCCAACTCTGTACAAAGGTATTCCAACTCTGTCGAATGCATTCCAACACTATTGAAAGCATTCAAACTCTGTACAAAGGTATTCCAACTCTGTACAAAGGTATTCCAAGCATGTAGAAAGCATTCCAAACCTGTACATAACATTCTATCTCTGTACAAAGGTATTCCAACTCGGTCGAAAGAATTCCAAGCCTGTCGAAAGCATTCCAAGCATGTAGAAAGCATTCCAACTCTGTACAAAGGTATTCCAACTCAGTCGAAAGCATTCCAACCATCTAGAAAGCATTGAAACCCTGTAGAAAGCATTCCAGCTATGTACGAAGGTATTCCAACACTGTCGAAAGCATTCCAACCCTGTAGGAAGCATTCCAACACTGTAGAAAGCATTCCAACTCTGTACAAAGGTATTCCAAATCTGTCGAAAGCATTCCAACCCTGTAGAAAGCATACCAACCCTGTAGAAAGCATTCAAACCCTGTAGAAAGCATTCCAACTCTGTACAAAGGTATTCCAACTCTGTCGAAAGCATTCCAAGCCTGTAGAAAGCATTCCAACTCGGTCGAAAGCATTCCAAGCCTGTAGAAAGCATTCCAACTCTATACAAAGGTATTCCAACTCTGTACAAAGGTATTCCAACTCTGTACAAAGGTATTCCAAATCTGTACAAAGGTATTCCAACTCTGTACAAAGGTATTCCAACTCTGTCCAAAGCATTCCAACCGTGTAGAAAGCATTCCATATCTGTACGAAGGTATTCCAACTCTGTCGAAAGCATCCCAACCATGTGGAAAGCATTCCAACTATGTACAAAGGTATTCCAACTCTGTACGAAGGTATTCCAACTCAGTCGAAAGCATTCGAACCATCTAGAAAGCATTCCAACTCTGTACAAAGGTATTCCACCTCTGTACGAAGGTATTCCAACTCTGTCGAAAGCATTCCAAGCCTGTAGAAAGCATTCCAAACCTGTACAAAGCATTCTATCTCTGTACAAAGGTATTCCAACTCGGTCGAAAGCATTCCAAGCCTGTAGAAAGCATACCAAGCATGCAGAAAGCATTCCAACTCTGTACAAAGGTATTCCAACTCAGTCGAAAGCATTCCAACCATCTAGAAAGCATTGAAACCCTGTAGAAATCATTCCCGCTATGTACGAAGGTATTCCAACACTGTCGAAAGCATTCCAACCCTGTAGAAAGCATTCCAACCCTGTAGAAAGCATTCCAACCCTGTAGAAAGCATTCCAACTCTGTACAAAGGTATTCCAACTCTGTCGAAAGCATTCCAACCCTGTAGAAAGCATTCCAACCCTGTAGAAAGCATTCCAACCCTGTAGAAAGCATTCCAACCCTGTAGAAAGCATTCCAACCCTGTAGAAAGCATTCCAACCCTGTAGAAAGCATTCCAACTCTGTACAAAGGTATTCCAACTCTGTCGAAAGCATTCGAACCCTGTAGAAAGCATTCCAACTCGGTCGAAAGCATCCCAACCATGTGGAAAGCATTCCAACTATGTACAAAGGTATTCCAACTCTGTACAAAGGTATTCCAACTCTGTCCAAAGCATTCCAACCCTGTAGGAAGCATTCCAACCCTGTAGAAAGCATTCCAACCATGTAGAACGCATTCCAATCCTGTAGAAAGCATTCCAAACCTGTAGAAAGCATTCCAAACCTGTACATAACATTCTATCTCTGTACAAAGGTATTCCAACTCTGTCCATAGCATTCCAATACTGTAGGAAGCATTCCAACTCTGTACAAAGGTATTCCAACTCTGTCGAATGCATTCCAACACTATAGTAAGCATTCAAACTCTGTCGAAAGCATTCCAAGCATGTAGAAAGCATTCCAAGCATGTAGAAAGCATTCCAAGCCTGTAGAAAGCATTCCAAGCCTGTAGAAAGCATTCCAAGCCTGTAGAAAGCATTCCAAGCCTGTAGAAAGCATTCCAAGCCTGTAGAAAGCATTCCAACTCTGTACAAAGGTATTCCAACTCTGTCGAAAGCATTCCAACCATCTAGAAAGCATTGAAACCCTGTAGAAAGCATTCCACCTCTGTACGAAGGTATTCCAACTCTGTCGAAAGCATTCCAAGCCTGTAGAAAGCTTTCCAAACCTGTACATAACATTCTATCTCCGTACAAAGGTATTCCAACTCGGTCGAAAGAATTCCAAGCCTGTAGAAAGCATTCCAAGCATGTAGAAAGCATTCCAACTCTGTACAAAGGTATTCCAACTCAGTCGAAAGCATTCCAACCATCTAGAAAGCATTGAAACCCTGTAGAAAGCATTCCAGCTATGTAAGAAGGTATTCCAACACTGTCGAAAGCATTCCAACCCTGTAGAAAGCATTCCAACCCTGTAGAAAGCATTCCAACTCTGTACAAAGGTATTCCAAATCTGTCGAAAGCATTCCAACCCTGTAGAAAGCATTCCAACCCTGTAGAAAGCATTCAAACCCTGTAGAAAGCATTCCAACTCTGTACAAAGGTATTCCAACTCTGTCGAAAGCATTCCAACCCTGTAGAAAGCATTCCAACTCGGTCGAAAACATTCCAAGCCTCTAGAAAGCATTCCAACTCTATACAAAGGTATTCCAACTCTGTACAAAGGTATTCCAACTCTGTACAAAGGTATTCCAAATCTGTACAAAGGTATTCCAACTCTGTACAAAGGTATTCCAACTCTGTACAAAGGTATTCCAACCCTGTAGAAAGCATTCCATCTCTGTACGAAGGTATTCCAACTCTGTCGAAAGCATCCCAACTATGTGGAAAGCATTCCAACTATGTACAAAGGTATTCCAACTCTGTACAAAGGTATTCCAACTCTGTCCAAAGCATTCCAACCCTGTAGGAAGCATTCCAACCCTGTAAAAGGCATTCCAACCATGTAGAAAGCATTCCAATCCTGTAGAAAGCATTCCAAACCTGTAGAAAGCATTCCAAACCTGTAAATAACATTCTATCTCTGTACAAAGGTATTCCAACTCTGTCCAAAGCATTCCAATACTGTAGGAAGCATTCCAACTCTGTGCAAAGGTATTCCAACTCTGTCGAATGCATTCCAACACTATAGTAAGCATTCAAACTCTGTACAAAGGTATTCCAACTCTGTCGAAAGCATTCCAAGCATGTAGAAAGCATTCCAAGCCTGTAGAAAGCATTCCAAGCCTGTAGAAAGCATTCCAAGCCTGTAGAAAGCATTCCAAGCCTGTAGAAAGCATTCCAAGCCTGTAGAAAGCATTCAAACCCTGTAGAAAGCATTCCAACCCTGTACAAAGGTATTCCAACTCTGTCGAAAGCATTCCAACCCTGTAGAAAGCATTCCAACTCGGTCGAAAGCATTCCAAGCCTCTAGAAAGCATTCCAACTCTATACAAAGGTATTCCAACTCTGTACAAAGGTATTCCAACTCTGTACAAAGGTATTCCAAATCTGTACAAAGGTATTCCAACTCTGTACAAAGGTATTCCAACTCTGTCCAAAGCATTCCAACCCTGTAGAAAGCATTCCATCTCTGTACGAAGGTATTCCAACTCTGTCGAAAGCATCCCAACCATGTGGAAAGCATTCCAACTATGTACAAAGGTATTCCAACTCTGTACAAAGGTATTCCAACTCTGTCCAAAGCATTCCAACCCTGTAGGAAGCATTCCAACCCTGTAGGAAGCATCCCAACCCTGTAGAAGGCATTCCAAGCATGTAGAAAGCATTCCAAGCCTGTAGAAAGCATTCCAAGCCTGTAGAAAGCATTCCAAGCCTGTAGAAAGCATTCCAAGCCTGTAGAAATCATGCCAACTCTGTACAAAGGTATTCCAACTCTGTCGAAAGCATTCCAACCATCTAGAAAGCATTGAAACCCTGTAGAAAGCATTCCACCTCTGTACGAAGGTATTCCAACTCTGTCGAAAGCATTCCAAGCCTGTAGAAAGCATTCCAAACCTGTACATAACATTCTATCTCTGTACAAAGGTATTCCAACTCGGTCGAAAGAATTCCAAGCCTGTAGAAAGCATTCCAAGCATGTAGAAAGCATTCCAACTCTGTACAAAGGTATTGCAACTCAGTCGAAAGCATTCCAACCATCTAGAAAGCATTGAAACCCTGTAGAAAGCATTCCAGCTATGTACGAAGGTATTCCAACACTGTCGAAAGCATTCCAACCCTGTAGAAAGCATTCCAACCCTGTAGAAAGCATTCCAACTCTGTACAAAGGTATTCCAAATCTGTCGAAAGCATTCCAACCCTGTAGAAAGCATTCCAACCCTGTAGAAAGCATTCAATCCCTGTAGAAAGCATTCCAACTCTGTACAAAGGTATTCCAACTCTGTCGAAAGCATTCCAACCCTGTAGAAAGCATTCCAACTCGGTCGAAAGCATTCCAAGCCTGTAGAAAGCATTCCAAGCATGTAGAAAGCATTCCAAGCCTGTAGAAAGCATTCCAACTCTGAACAAAGGTATTCCAAATCTGTACAAAGGTATTCCAACTCAGTCGAAAGCATTCCAACCATCTAGAAAGCATTCCAACTCTGTACAAAGGTATTCCACCTCTGTACGAAGGTATTCCAACTCTGTCGAAAGCATTCCAAGCCTGTAGAAAGCATTCCAACTCTGTACAAAGGTATTCCAACTCTGTCGAAAGCATTCCAACCCTGTAGAAAGCATTCCAACCCTGTAGAAAGCATTCCAACCCTGTAGAAAGCATTCCAACTCTGTACAAAGGTATTCCAACTCTGTCGAAAGCATTCGAACCCTGTAGAAAGCATTCCAACTCGGTCGAAAGCATTCCAAGCCTGTAGAAAGCATTCCAACTCTGTACAAAGGTATTCCAACTCTGTACAAAGGTATTCCAACTCTGTACAAAGGTATTCCAACTCTGTACAAAGGTATTCCAACTCTGTCCAAAGCATTCCAACCCTGTAGAAAGCATTCCATCTCTGTACGAAGGTATTCCAACTCTGTCGAAAGCATCCCAACCATGTGGAAAGCATTCCAACTATGTACAAAGGTATTCCAACTCTGTACAAAGGTATTTCAACTCTGTCCAAAGCATTCCAACCCTGTAGGAAGCATTCCAACCCTGTAGAAAGCATTCCAACCATGTAGAACGCATTCCAATCCTGTAGAAAGCATTCCAAACCTGTAGAAAGCATTCCAAACCTGTACATAACATTCTATCTCTGTACAAAGGTATTCCAACTCTGTCCATAGCATTCCAATACTGTAGGAAGCATTCCAACTCTGTACAAAGGTATTCCAACCCTGTCGAATGCATTCCAACACTATAGTAAGCATTCAAACTCTGTACAAAGGTATTCCAACTCTGTCGAAAGCATTCCAAGCATGTAGAAAGCATTCCAAGCATGTAGAAAGCATTCCAAGCATGTAGAAAGCATTCCAAGCATGTAGAAAGCATTCCAAGCCTGTAGAAAGCATTCCAAGCCTGTAGAAAGCATTCCAAGCCTGTAGAAAGCATTCCAAGCCTGTAGAAATCATGCCAACTCTGTACAAAGGTATTCCAACTCTGTCGAAAGCATTCCAACCATCTAGAAAGCATTGAAACCCTGTAGAGAGCATTCCACCTCTGTACGAAGGTATTCCAACTCTGTCGAAAGCATTCCAAGCCTGTAGAAAGCATTCCAAACCTGTACATAACATTCTATCTCTGTACAAAGGTATTCCAACTCGGTCGAAAGAATTCCAAGCCTGTAGAAAGCATTCCAAGCATGTAGAAAGCATTCCAACTCTGTACAAAGGTATTCCAACTCAGTCGAAAGCATTCCAACCATCTAGAAAGCATTGAAACCCTGTAGAAAGCATTCCAGCTATGTACGAAGGTATTCCAACACTGTCAAGAGCATTCCAACCCTGTAGAAAGCATTCCAACCCTGTAGAAAGCATTCCAACTCTGTACAAAGGTATTCCAAATCTGTCGAAAGCATTCCAACCCTGTAGAAAGCATTCCAACCCTGTAGAAAGCATTCAATCCCTGTAGAAAGCATTCCAACTCTGTACAAAGGTATTCCAACTCTGTCGAAAGCATTCCAACCCTGTAGAAAGCATTCCAACTCGGTCGAAAGCATTCCAAGCCTGTAGAAAGCATTCCAAGCATGTAGAAAGCATTCCAAGCATGTAGAAAGCATTCCAAGCCTGTAGAAAGCATTCCAACTCTGAACAAAGGTATTCCAAATCTGTACAAAGGTATTCCAACTCAGTCGAAAGCATTCCAACCATCTAGAAAGCATTCCAACTCTGTACAAAGGTATTCCACCTCTGTACGAAGGTATTCCAACTCTGTCGAAAGCATTCCAAGCCTGTAGAAAGCATTCCAAACCTGTACATAACATTCTATCTCTGTACAAAGGTATTCCAACTCGGTCGAAAGAATTCCAAGCCTGTAGAAAGCATTCCAAGCATGTAGAAAGCATTCCAACTCTGTACAAAGGTATTCCAACTCAGTCGAAAGCATTCCAACCATCTAGAAAGCATTGAAACCCTGTAGAAAGCATTCCAGCTATGTACGAAGGTATTCCAACACTGTCAAGAGCATTCCAACCCTGTAGAAAGCATTCCAACCCTGTAGAAAGCATTCCAACTCTGTACAAAGGTATTCCAAATCTGTCGAAAGCATTCCAACCCTGTAGAAAGCATTCCAACCCTGTAGAAAGCATTCAATCCCTGTAGAAAGCATTCCAACTCTGTACAAAGGTATTCCAACTCTGTCGAAAGCATTCCAACCCTGTAGAAAGCATTCCAACCCTGTAGAAAGCATTCCAACCCTGTAGAAAGCATTCCAACTCTGTACAAAGGTATTCCAACTCTGTCGAAAGCATTCCAACCCTGTAGAAAGCATTCCAACCCTGTAGAAAGCATTCCAACCCTGTAGAAAGCATTCCAACCCTGTAGAAAGCATTCCAACTCTGTACAAAGGTATTCCAACTCTGTCGAAAGCATTCGAACCCTGTAGAAAGCATTCCAACTCGGTCGAAAGCATCCCAACCATGTGGAAAGCATTCCAACTATGTACAAAGGTATTCCAACTCTGTACAAAGGTATTCCAACTCTGTCCAAAGCATTCCAACCCTGTAGGAAGCATTCCAACCCTGTAGAAAGCATTCCAACCATGTAGAACGCATTCCAATCCTGTAGAAAGCATTCCAAACCTGTAGAAAGCATTCCAAACCTGTACATAACATTCTATCTCTGTACAAAGGTATTCCAACTCTGTCCATAGCATTCCAATACTGTAGGAAGCATTCCAACTCTGTACAAAGGTATTCCAACTCTGTCGAATGCATTCCAACACTATAGTAAGCATTCAAACTCTGTCGAAAGCATTCCAAGCATGTAGAAAGCATTCCAAGCATGTAGAAAGCATTCCAAGCCTGTAGAAAGCATTCCAAGCCTGTAGAAAGCATTCCAAGCCTGTAGAAAGCATTCCAAGCCTGTAGAAAGCATTCCAAGCCTGTAGAAAGCATTCCAAGCCTGTAGAAAGCATTCCAACTCTGTACAAAGGTATTCCAACTCTGTCGAAAGCATTCCAACCATCTAGAAAGCATTGAAACCCTGTAGAAAGCATTCCACCTCTGTACGAAGGTATTCCAACTCTGTCGAAAGCATTCCAAGCCTGTAGAAAGCATTCCAAACCTGTACATAACATTCTATCTCCGTACAAAGGTATTCCAACTCGGTCGAAAGAATTCCAAGCCTGTAGAAAGCATTCCAAGCATGTAGAAAGCATTCCAACTCTGTACAAAGGTATTCCAACTCAGTCGAAAGCATTCCAACCATCTAGAAAGCATTGAAACCCTGTAGAAAGCATTCCAGCTATGTACGAAGGTATTCCAACACTGTCGAAAGCATTCCAACCCTGTAGAAAGCATTCCAACCCTGTAGAAAGCATTCCAACTCTGTACAAAGGTATTCCAAATCTGTCGAAAGCATTCCAACCCTGTAGAAAGCATTCCAACCCTGTAGAAAGCATTGAAACCCTGTAGAAAGCATTCCAGCTATGTACGAAGGTACTCCAACTCTGTCGAAAGCATTCCAAGCCTGTAGAAAGCATTCCAAGCATGTAGAAAGCATTCCAACTCTGTACAAAGGTATTCCAACTCAGTCGAAAGCATTCCAACCATCTAGAAAGCATTGAAACCCTGTAGAAAGCATTCCACCTCTGTACGAAGGTATTCCAACTCTGTCGAAAGCATTCCAAGCCTGTAGAAAGCAGTCCAAACCTGTACATAACATTCTATCTCTGTACAAAGGTATTCCAACTCTGTCGAAAGCATTCCAATCCTGTAGAAAGCATTCCAAACCTCTACATAACATTCCAACTCTGTCCAAAGCATTCCAATACTGTAGGAAGCATTCCAACTCTGTACAAAGGTATTCCAACTCTGTCGAAAGCATTCCAACCCTGTAGAAAGCATTCCAACTCGGTCGAAAGCATTCCAAGCCTGTAGAAAGCATTCCAAGCATGTAGAAAGCATTCCAACTCTGTACAAAGGTATTCCAACTCTGTCCAAAGCATTCCAATACTGTAGGAAGCATTCCAACTCTGTACAAAGGTATTCCAACTCTGTCGAAAGCATTCCAATCCTGTAGAAAGCATTCCAAACCTCTACATAACATTCTAACTCTGTACAAAGGTATTCCAACTCTGTCCAAAGCATTCCAATACTGTAGGAAGCATTCCAACTCTGTACAAAGGTATTCCAACTCTGTCGAAAGCATTCCAATCCTGTAGAAAGCATTCCAAACCTCTACATAACATTCCAACTCTGTGCAAAGGTATTCCAACTCTGTCGAATGCATTCCAACACTATAGTAAGCATTCAAACTCTGTACAAAGGTATTCCAACTCTGTCGAAAGCATTCCAAGCATGTAGAAAGCATTCCAAGCCTGTAGAAAGCATTCCAAGCCTGTAGAAAGCATTCCAAGCCTGTAGAAAGTATTCCAAGCCTGTAGAAAGCATTCCAAGCCTGTAGAAAGCATTCCAACTCTGTACAAAGGTATTCCAACTCTGTCGAAAGCATTCCAACCATCTAGAAAGCATTGAAACCCTGTAGAAAGCATTCCACCTCTGTACGAAGGTATTCCAACTCTGTCGAAAGCATTCCAAGCCTGTAGAAAGCAGTCCAAACCTGTACATAACATTCTATCTCTGTACAAAGGTATTCCAACTCTGTCGAAAGCATTCCAATCCTGTAGAAAGCATTCCAAACCTCTACATAACATTCTAACTCTGTACAAAGGTATTCCAACTCTGTCCAAAGCATTCCAATACTGTAGGAAGCATTCCAACTCTGTACAAAGGTATTCCAACTCTGTCGAAAGCATTCCAACCCTGTAGAAAGCATTCCAACTCGGTCGAAAGCATTCCAAGCCTGTAGAAAGCATTCCAAGCATGTAGAAAGCATTCCAACTCTGTACAAAGGTATTCCAACTCAGTCGAAAGCATTCCAACCATCTAGAAAGCATTGAAACCCTGTAGAAAGCATTCCAACTATGTACGAAGGTATTCCAACTCTGTCGAAAGCATTCCAAGCCTGTAGAAAGCATTCCAAACCTGTACATAACGTTCTATCTCTGTACAAAGGTATTCCAACTCTGTCGAAAGCATTCCAAATCCTGTAGAAAGCATTCCAAACCTCTACATAACATTCTAACTCTGCACAAAGGTATTCCAACTCTGTCCAAAGCATTCCAATACTGTAGGAAGCATTCCAACTCTGTACAAAGGTATTCCAACTCTGTCGAATGCATTCCAACACTATAGAAAGCATTCAAACTCTGTACAAAGGTATTCCAACTCTGTCGAAAGCATTACAAGCATGTAGAAAGCATTCCAAGCCTGTAGAAAGCATTCCAAGCCTGTAGAAAGCATTCCAAGCCTGTAGAAAGCATTCCAAGCCTGTAGAAAGCATTCCAAGCCTGTAGAAAGCATTCCAACTCTGTAAAAAAGGTATTCCAACTCAGTCGAAAGCATTCCAACCATCTAGAAAGCATTCCAACTCTGTACAAAGGTATTCCACCTCTGTACGAAGGTATTCCAACTCTGTCGAAAGCATTCCAAGCCTGTAGAAAGCATTCCAAACCTGTACATAACATTCTATCTCTGTACAAAGGTATTCCAACTCGGTCGAAAGAATTCCAAGCCTGTAGAAAGCATTCCAAGCATGTAGAAAGCATTCCAACTCTGTACAAAGGTATTCCAACTCAGTCGAAAGCATTCCAACCCTGTAGATAGCATTCCATCTCTGTACAAAGGTATTCCAACTCTGTCGAATGCATTCCAACCCTGTAGAAAGTACTCCAACCCTGTAGGAAGCATTCCAACTCTGTACAAAGGTATTCCACCTCTGTCGAAACCATTCCAACCCTCTAGAAAGCATTCCAACCGTGTACATAATATTCTAACTCTGTACAAAGGTATTCCAACTCTGTCGAAAGCATTCCAACCATCTAGAAAGCATTGAAACCCTGTAGAAAGCATTCCACCTCTGTACGAAGGTATTCCAACTCTGTCGAAAGCATTCCAACCCTCTAGAAAGCATTCCAACCCTGTAGAAAGCATTGCAACCTTGTAGAAAGCATTCCAACTCTGTACAAAGGTATTCCAACTCTGTCGAAAGCATTCCAACCCTCTAGAAAGCATTCCAACCCTCTAGAAAGCATTCCAACCCTCTAGAATGCATTCCAACCCTCTAGAAAGCATTCCAACCCTGTACAAAAGTATTCCAACTCGGTCGAAAGCATTCGAACACTGTAGAATGCATTCCAACTCTGTAGAAAACATTCCAACTCTGTAGAAAGCATTCCAACTCTGTAGAAAGCATTCCAACTCTGTAGAAGGTATTCCAACTCTGTATGGAGAATTCCAACTCTGTAGGACGTTTTCCAACTCTGTACAATGTTTTCCAACCCTGTCCAACGTTCTCCAACGGTGTCCAACGGAGTCCAACTGTGTCCCACGTCGTCCCACGGTGTCCCAC
Organism: Bombus fervidus; assembly: GCF_041682495.2. Lineage (NCBI taxonomy): Eukaryota > Metazoa > Arthropoda > Insecta > Hymenoptera > Apidae > Bombus > Bombus fervidus. The sequence goes on along the minus strand of NC_091523.1, from coordinate 237,638 downwards.
GTCGTTCCACGGTGTCCCACGTCGTCCCACGTCGTCCCACGGCGTCCCACGTCGTTCCACGTTGCAGTCCAGTTTAGATTATCCAAAATTCTCTTCGTATTTTTTCTTGATCTAAACTGGACTGTATTAGCATGGTTCTTAGCTTGGTATCGAATTATTGTACAATGTTTGTACTGATCGATATAATTGTTTTCCAAAAATTTATCATCTGATTAATCTGCGAAAAAGATTACATTGATCAGTACAAAATTGTACAATAATTCGCAATCGTACTGGTAACGTTCGATATCAAAGATACATTTGTCTAACTTGGAACGAGAGAAGGAAAATGAAACTATTGACACTGCATATACAATTTAAAGTCTGGCATAAGAGAAATACGACTCCTTGTACTAAAGTTATGAAGTTATCGAAAAGTTATATTAAGTTATATAAACATGCTATATGTTTCTCTTACAAATGGGAAAACAGGAAGAAACCTGAACAATCAGGCAATGAAAGAAAAATCATTTGGGTATATAAATGTATTTTCTGTAAATTGATAAATTTGAAACAAACATATTTACTGGATTTAGTATATGAAAGAAACAGGTATCTTTAAAACGAGAACATTTTATACATGAAAAATAAACTAGTACTAATGATCAATTATAGATCAAATTACTATTGATTAAATTTTAGCGAATATAGAGAATCATTTGTATCTGTTTAATCGAAACTAGGGTTACGTTGAAAACAAGAATTTTAAGTAATAGAATTTAAACTGAATTAAAAATTAAAAATTTCATTTAAAATAACTAAGATGAGAGAAAACCCGCTTATCAGAAAATCACTTGCTTCGTCTTTTAACTTTTAACAGTATCTGTTATTTCCTACAACAACATAGTGACTTGCAACATAATGTACCGAAAGAGATGCACATAAATAATTTTGTTCAGAATTTTTGTTACAAACGTGACGATTATCGCGAATGAACTTTTGTTTCATGCAAATTGTTACGCCACGAGGCTCAGTAGAGATCATATTTCCAACCGTCGCTCGCGGTCCTTCAGCGTCGCAGATATATCCTCTTATCTGCCCGACGAAAAACATAGATTGTATCGACGAGCGCATAATGATCACGCAGGCCGACTTCTTTGTTAAAATAACGGTCCGAAATCGACGGTTCCAGAACTCGCTGCCTGGTGACAACTATGCGCTCGTCCATACAATATATGTTTTTCGTGGGGCAGGTAAGAGGATATATCTGCGACGCTGGAGGACTGCGAGCGACGGTTGGAAATATATCTACTGAGCCTCGTGGCGTAACACAAATGAAATTCGAATATTTATAAAATTCTACATTACTGTTAAAAGATTAAAAATATCGCGGTCGAAAACATTCTAAAAGTTATGGTTCTAAGAACGAACAATCACCAGCATTAATTCCAATCGCAATGAATTAAATTTTAAAAAATATTTCAAGCCTTCATAGCAACATTAAGATATTTCATTATAATACTTTTTTACGCATGAAATCGCTCACAATTTCATACATGTAAACAATATGACATATATATACATGTAAGAAATGTATGTAATGTAATAATGTAAATATATACATGTAAATATAAATTATACATTCATAGTAAAGTTTTGTATTTTAGCAGTCATGGTAACAAAGGAATATGTCTTATAGCAGTATTTTCAGTAATAGACGTAGTAATAAGGGGTGCATTAATAAGGGACTCTGAAAAATAAACAAAGCAGTAGCCAGAAGGGCTACTAAAATTCAATCGTCTTCCACTCTATATAAACCCGATCAACGCGCCGAGAGTGGAACTGAATATTCTTGTTTCGCAACGCTAATTTACTACTAATATTTATGAAGCAAAAAATTCTCAAAATCAAACGCGAAGAGTGCTTCGTTATATCTGCAATATCAATTAATTTATCATTAAAAAAAAAAAAAAAAAAGAAAAGTCTGAAAATTCCCGAAACGAGACGCAACGCTAATAAATTTAAATCTACGCACTCGTATTTAAACAATACGCAACACTAATAGCGAGAGATCGTAGTGCAACCATTTAGGAGGTTGCTGATGAACGACCACACTTGCACAGCTCTTGCAGCTGTATCTTGTGATCCAGGAACAGTGTCCGACAAATACAGTCGGAAGGTTTGGGCATTCTGTAAACGCAACTCTACTTAACAAAACGCGATAATTCGTTGTCGCAACGCTAAAGGGAAAAATAAGTAGAACTCGCGATGGAACAACATCGCAACGCTAACTCTCAAAGTGAATTTAATGAAAATTATTATTTACTATATGAAAAAGCTACTTTAAATATTCTGGTATTGCTACTTGCAATACTATAAAATTAATTAAACACTTTTATAATCTAATTTTAAACAATGCAAAACAGGAAAAATTCTAAAAATTGCAAAAGGCAATCGCGATATCGCAATTCGCAACTCTAAAGCAAACGCGATTATCATTTTATCGCAACTCTAATACAACCCGTAATTAATTTATCGCAACACTAATAAGAAAAATCACGAGTGGAGGGCTGGCATATCGCAATGCAACCATTTAGGAGGTTGCCGATGAACAATCACACTTGCACAGCTCTTCCAGCTGTATCGTGTGAGCCAGAAACAGTGTCCGACAAATGCAGTCGGAGGGTTTGGGCATTTTATAAACGCAACTCTACTTAAGAAAACGCGATCATTCATTATCGCAACGCTAACAGGAAAAATTAGTAGAACTCGCGATGGAACAATATCGCAACGCTAACTCTTAAAGTGAATTTAATGAAAATTATTCTTTACTATATGAAAAAGCTACTTCAAATAATCTGATGCTGAAACTTGCAATACTATAAAATTAATTGAAAACTAACATTTTTATAATCTAATTTTAAACAACAGAAAAGAGGATAAATTCTGATACGTATAGTTCTATAAGAAATTCTAAAAATTCATAATAAAATTTGCAAAAGACGATTCACTACTCTAAAGCAAACGCGATTATCATTTTATCGCAACTCTAATTCAAACCGTAATCATTTTCTCGCCACACTAATGCAAAGCCGCGATATTATTTCGCAACTCTAATACAATCCGTGATTAATTCGTCGCAACACTAATACGAAAAATCGCGATTGGCCCAATGGGACGATGGACCGATATATACATCGGCCAAAAACTACTACTACTATTACTACAAACACTAAAAGCGAGCATAGTGACAAAGTAGTAACGATAATGACTTCCCATGCTCTGGACGACCCAGAGGATGGGTAGCCATTGGTAGTTGCCCTCTTGAGTGACAGTTTGTCGGGCCTCTTCGGCATACAGCCTCTTCTTTCTTCGAGCGCAATGCCCGCTGAAACTTAAATCTAAGCTCGAGACTTCTAAATCGCAAACAAAAAAAAAAAAAACTTATAAAGGTGAAATAAAAATATAAACCGCGGAAGCTGATGGAAGTGCGCATGGACTGGCCAACGATCACAGCTGTGATCGTTGTCCACTCGCATGTGCGTGCTCGAGCGATAAACGTTCGTTTCGAACCCACGCGACCGCGACCGCGAAATTCGAAAAATCGATAGGCAAAACCAGAGACGAGAGCATGCTCTACTCGTGCCAGTTTCACCGTCGATTTTTCAAACCAATTTCCAGAAACAGGTTGGTCACACGAAAATGTGCCTACCCGACCAGAGACTGTGCCAACCTGCCCGGCCCTACCTACTTATAATTAACAGACACACCAGAAAGTATACTACCTATCCTACCTAGCGCTATATTTAAAAATGGCAAAACGGGCACACCAACACACTCGCTCCACGGTTCTCACGCAAACGCCCGGGTGCAAAGGACCTACACTAGAGAGGACGTCCCGGGACGCCTCCGACACCCGAGCTTAGCAAACATGCACACTCTAAGGGTACGTACTTTTTTCCTGAAATCGACTGACGAAGGCTAGTGATCATTGCGTACAACGTGATAAAACACGTCTGCAGAAATTATATTTTTTAAATGAATATAAGTAAACTTGAAATTATAATTGCAATTGATAGCAATATTATGAGTGCATATACACTTAATCGCGTGGATGATATTATCACAAAATGTGATTGTATCGAGACGTAAATTGAATCGATATATGTCTCGATATTTTTAATATTTGAAGTTTTAACGAATGAAAAAAAGCGACGCAATTCCACGGCCTAATAACACACATACACAATGTGGAAATTACGTCGTGCACGATACGCTAACGCATCGTCAGTCGCTGAGAAATTATTACATTACTTAATTCTAGATCATCGTGCCCAATGTCTTTCTCCCATTCAAGTAGCACCTGGGCACGTGAATGAGATCCTGACAATGGGCACGGAAAGGGTTAAACCTGAAAATCCTGATCTAAAAAGATGATTAGTTTGTCCAATTTTTATTTAACGGGCTAACTTTCTTTGATTTTATATGTCATTACTTCGTTTCATATTGTAATAACTCTACTTTATTAATTTCATAAATAAGAACAAAATTTTAATATTGCAAAAGAGGTAGCGTTAATTGAAAAAGGATTAAGATTCGATCAAATGGAACAGTTGACTCTAAATATATTACTAAGAAAGAAATAATCTCAGGCGATCTCTTTATCAAAGCACATACTCGAAAATGCAGAAGCAGTGTTCAAAATTATTGCTTTGATTAAAACACCTGCCTGTCGCGAAGTGTCTTCTTGCACGTAAAATTTCACACATTTTTGTACGGAAAAAAATGAATTTTACTTAATATTGACTTACCCGATAAACGTGACTTAATATTGTCACGATCAATTCATTGCTAAAAATCAAGTATATTTATGTCATACAGGTATATTCGTGTAGATATTTGTCATTTGCAAATATTCATACGGAATATTAACATGTATATTTATAAATTACATATTATATAAATAACACGAATATATTCGGAAATGTATATGTTTAACCTAACTATTAAAAAACTAATTATTATAATCGCGATATGCAAGAAGACCTATCCTAAACTAATAAATTTGAAAAAAGAATGTTACTACTCACGGGTATAAAAAATACCCGCGGTCACTATGCTCGCAAGAAATTCTACGTAATACAACCGGTCACCCGTGCCGATTCGGACCTTTCATCCTACGACATGATTGAGTGACCGGAGGAACAGAAATGCATGCGACTCACGATAAGATGCGAGGAACGTAGTCATCGATGATATGGTAGCTCAGGGAAAGTCGTCGTGAAGACCGTTATCAAGGAGGAGTCATGCAATCCCATCATGGAAAAAGCTGTAACAATGCATCGAATATTATTATTTGCTCATAGATATAACGTTAATTAATTGGAAAATTTAAAGCAGTGGAGGATTAATGTCTATTAATCTTCATTAAAATTTTAATGACAATAATCAAATTAGGAGTAGCAAATTGAAATATAAACAATAGAATTAAACAATTTACATATTTCTTACATTCTTGGCTTTTGAAGCACCACTAGGTCCTTTTCAGGAAGCAGGAGAAAGAGGAAGGAGTGATAAACCTTTAACAAAACATATGTCTTCTTATAGATATATAAATAATACATGCGTGAATAATTTATTTTGAAAATTAAGTAATGATTCAGCAAAAAATTTTTTAATAACGTAATATGGAATTCTATGAAATCCTTAAACTCTAATAACAATAAAAAAGTTAAACTGTTAGTGAACTCTAATTACTGTAACAACTGAAACTCTGATATTAAAGTATAAAATCAGACTTGTTTTTTCATTTTGAATAATTAAAGCAAAATATAAGGAATAAAATTAGTTGGAGTACAATATGCAAAAATTCTTACATGCTTAGTTTTGAAGCATCACTGCTTCCTTCCAGAAGCACTGGAAAAAGTAGAAATTATGAAAAACTGAAACAAAACATATGAAATATTATAATTTGTTCTTAAAAATATATCGTTCATTGTTAGAAAAAGTCTAAACTCTATTTAAAGTTGAAATATTAAAGAAATAAAAATTGAAATTGTGTTAAAATCCAACTACTATAAAAATTTTTCTCATTATATTATATTAATTTTTTCTCATTTCAATATACAAAAATATAATAATTTCGCAATAGATTGTTTTCTAATAACAATTAAATGATTTGCATAATTTCCTATATATTAATATAAAAACATTAATTAATTACTTAATAGTATATCTGATTATTAACGATAATCTATATACCCGAAACATTTTTATATGTGAACAGTTTTAAATGTGATTTATTTCACCTCTTTTTCTTTCTTCTTAATATTTTCAACAAATTATGCAACTATTTATAAAATGATGTTATTATATGCCAATTGTAAGCTGTATAGCAATTATTTAGCAAATATCGATTACTATTGATCCAATAAAAAAAGAAAATAGTCGTGCACGTACCTCTGCTTTGTTATAATACTTCAATCGTTACCAAATCTGTATGAGAAATCAACGACTCGATTTATTAATAATCATCTATGACGTCCATCTTGTTTCAGTTCGAATTATGGAATTATTAATCGCTTGTGGCGTCTGTGATCTGGACCCCTATTCTTTCAATCATGTAACCAGCCAATAATCTACACAAAAGAAAACCAACAATTTCAAATAAATGTACGACAAGACCAATAATTTGCAATAACAGAAGAAACTATAGTAAAGGCCGGTAATGTGAGTAAAGTAATAATAGAACCCAAATTCTACCTCAAAGATCGATAATATGAACGATCAATAACTGTAAATTGACAAATACGCAGTCAATGATAAAAGTAAAAGAAAATTTTGAGATACAATATAATTTTACTAAGATGATAATCAATAAACGATTAAATACGAACGTACTATTTGAATGAACCAGATAGAAGCGTAGAATCGTTGATAAAGTCGAAATAAAACAACAGGATGACGCCCGAATTTTCGCTGCACGACTTTCAGAAACATGTCACCGCTCGGTTAGGTTGGAACTACGACTTTCCAATATTCCGGACCAATAGGAGCGCTTCATATGACGTCACAATTCATTGCGCCAATAGGTACGCTCGATTCGACTTCGCAATATATTCCGCTAATAAGAACGCTCGATTTTCGTATACACGAGCACGCGCAAATTTATTGTATTCAAACAGTCAAATTGATGGAATTGAGAAATAGGAAACATATTTAAGACAACGTTCAGTAACAATTACGAATAAGATTATGTTCTTAATGAAAATCTTTTATATTACATGAGTGTAGCTGCTACTATTAAACAAAATATTCTATTAGTAAGAATATCATTACGGTATATTGCTTAATTATTCATACAATTATTAATAAATATATTTCAATGATTCAAACATTGTAATAAATAGAAAACCGTGACAAAAATGTTAGCAATTTACAATGGTCTTTGAGAATTAATAGCGGAACTATCATGAAAAGAGAAATTTCTTTAATTGAGAATAATTTATTATCATTATTTACTGTGCTATTAATTGATATAAAAATTCTAAAATTTTTATTACTATAACATGATCTTATATTTGAAAGTAAAACAACGCGTAAGAACATATTAGATTTATATATTTAATAATTAATTATTGAATAATGGTATATGCTTGTAATTAAGTTATGAAAATTGATAAAATATTATAATGAATCATCAAAGTAGAAAATGTTTGTAAAAGAATCCCGAAAAATAAATAATTATTACAAATGGAAATATTATGTAGATTCTTTCACTTCTCGACTCCTGACCACTAGTCAACTTCATCTTTGGCTATTATAGTAAAATTATGTTTGTCATAAACTGATATTGAATATTGATTAAAACAGTTCTACGTCAAAAAGTAGTACCATAGAAATGCAAATTTAGTTTCAACTGATAAAAAATATAAAAATTATAGAAATGGTTATTATAATAAATTGTTGAAAGCGTTAATTTACAATAAAAATTAAAAAATGATTAAATTCGTTTGTGTTATAATGGAAAAACCAACTTCTAAGATATCAACAAACCGTTACCGTTCGATTGGCATTTCGGCACATTGTCAAGTGCATACCAGTGGTATATAAGGAACACGAGATTAACACACAGCATGCGCATTCTAAGGTACATACTATTTTCCTGAAATCGACTGACGAAGGCTAGTGATTGCGTAAAACGTAATAAAACACGTCTAAGGAAATGATATCGTTAAAATAAACGTAAGAAGACTTGGAATTATAATTGTAATTGACGGCAATATACGTTATAACGTAATGCTACATAACGTTATACGTTATAACGTAATAGTATACAACGTTATACATTATAACGTAATGCTACATAACGTTATACGTTATAAGGTAATAGTATATAACGTTATACGCTATAACGTAATGCTACATAACATTATACGTTATAAGGTAATAGTATATAACGTTATACGTTAGAAGGTAATAGTACACAACGTTATACGCTATAACGTAATGCTACATAATGTTATACGTTATAAGGTAATATTATATAACGTTATACGTTAGAAGGTAATAGTATACAACGTTATACGCTATAACGTAATGCTACATAACGTTATACGTTATAAGGTAATAGTATATAACGTTATACGTTATATGGTAATAGTATATAACGTTATAGGTAATAAGCTAATAGTATATAACGTTATAACGCAATAGTATATAACGTTATACGTTATAACGTAATGCTACATAACGTTATACGTTATAAGGTAATAGTATAGCGTTATATACTACTACCTTATAACGTATAACGTTATGTAGCATTACGTTATAACGTATAACGTTATATACTATTACCATATAACGTATAACGTTATATACCATTACCTTATAACGTATAACGTTATGTAGCATTACGTTATAACGTATAACGTTATATACTATTACCATATAACGTATAACGTTATATACCATTACCTTATAACGTATAACGTTATGTAGCATTACGTAATATCGTATAACGTTGTATACTATTACCATATAACGTATAACGTTATGTAGCATTACGTTATAACGTATAACGTTATATACTATTACCATATAACGTATAACGTTATATACTATTACCTTATAACGTATAACGTTATGTAGCATTACGTTATAGCGTATAACGTTGTATACTATTACCTTCTAACGTATAACGTTATATACTATTACCTTATAACGTATAACGTTATGTAGCATTACGTTATAGCGTATAACGTTGTATACTATTACCTTCTAACGTATAACGTTATGTAGCATTACGTTATAACGTATAACGTTATATACTATTACCATATAACGTATAACGTTATATACTATTACCTTATAACGTATAACGTTATGTAGCATTACGTAATATCGTATAACGTTGTATACTATTACCATATAACGTATAACGTTATGTAGCATTACGTTATAACGTATAACGTTATATACTATTACCATATAACGTATAACGTTATATACTATTACCTTATAACGTATAACGTTATGTAGCATTACGTTATAGCGTATAACGTTGTATACTATTACCTTCTAACGTATAACGTTATATAATATTACCTTATAACGTATAACATTATGTAGCATTACGTTATAGCGTATAACGTTGTGTACTATTACCTTCTAACGTATAACGTTATATACTATTACCTTATAACGTATAATGTTATGTAGCATTACGTTATAGCGTATAACGTTATATACTATTACCTTATAACGTATAACGTTATGTAGCATTACGTTATAATGTATAACGTTGTATACTATTACGTTATAACGTATAACGTTATGTAGCATTACGTTATAACGTATATTGCCGTCAATTACAATTATAATTCCAAGTCTTCTTACGTTTATTTTAACGATATCATTTCCTTAGACGTGTTTTATTACGTTTTACGCAATCACTAGCCTTCGTCAGTCGATTTCAGGAAAATAGTATGTACCTTAGAATGCGCATGCTGTGTGTTAATCTCGTGTTCCTTATATACCACTGGTATGCACTTGACAATGTGCCGAAATGCCAATCGAACGGTAACGGTTTGTTGATATCTTAGAAGTTGGTTTTTCCATTATAACACAAACGAATTTAATCATTTTTTAATTTTTATTGTAAATTAACGCTTTCAACAATTTATTATAATAACCATTTCTATAATTTTTATATTTTTTATCAGTTGAAACTAAATTTGCATTTCTATGGTACTACTTTTTGACGTAGAACTGTTTTAATCAATATTCAATATCAGTTTATGACAAACATAATTTTACTATAATAGCCAAAGATGAAGTTGACTAGTGGTCAGGAGTCGAGAAGTGAAAGAATCTACATAATATTTCCATTTGTAATAATTATTTATTTTTCGGGATTCTTTTACAAACATTTTCTACTTTGATGATTCATTATAATATTTTATCAATTTTCATAACTTAATTACAAGCATATACCATTATTCAATAATTAATTATTAAATATATAAATCTAATATGTTCTTACGCGTTGTTTTACTTTCAAATATAAGATCATGTTATAGTAATAAAAATTTTAGAATTTTTATATCAATTAATAGCACAGTAAATAATGATAATAAATTATTCTCAATTAAAGAAATTTCTCTTTTCATGATAGTTCCGCTATTAATTCTCAAAGACCATTGTAAATTGCTAACATTTTTGTCACGGTTTTCTATTTATTACAATGTTTGAATCATTGAAATATATTTATTAATAATTGTATGAATAATTAAGCAATATACCGTAATGATATTCTTACTAATAGAATATTTTGTTTAATAGTAGCAGCTACACTCATGTAATATAAAAGATTTTCATTAAGAACATAATCTTATTCGTAATTGTTACTGAACGTTGTCTTAAATATGTTTCCTATTTCTCAATTCCATCAATTTGACTGTTTGAATACAATAAATTTGCGCGTGCTCGTGTATACGAAAATCGAGCGTTCTTATTAGCGGAATATATTGCGAAGTCGAATCGAGCGTACCTATTGGCGCAATGAATTGTGACGTCATATGAAGCGCTCCTATTGGTCCGGAATATTGGAAAGTCGTAGTTCCAACCTAACCGAGCGGTGACATGTTTCTGAAAGTCGTGCAGCGAAAATTCGGGCGTCATCCTGTTGTTTTATTTCGACTTTATCAACGATTCTACGCTTCTATCTGGTTCATTCAAATAGTACGTTCGTATTTAATCGTTTATTGATTATCATCTTAGTAAAATTATATTGTATCTCAAAATTTTCTTTTACTTTTATCATTGACTGCGTATTTGTCAATTTACAGTTATTGATCGTTCATATTATCGATCTTTGAGGTAGAATTTGGGTTCTATTATTACTTTACTCACATTACCGGCCTTTACTATAGTTTCTTCTGTTATTGCAAATTATTGGTCTTGTCGTACATTTATTTGAAATTGTTGGTTTTCTTTTGTGTAGATTATTGGCTGGTTACATGATTGAAAGAATAGGGGTCCAGATCACAGACGCCACAAGCGATTAATAATTCCATAATTCGAACTGAAACAAGATGGACGTCATAGATGATTATTAATAAATCGAGTCGTTGATTTCTCATACAGATTTGGTAACGATTGAAGTATTATAACAAAGCAGAGGTACGTGCACGACTATTTTCTTTTTTTATTGGATCAATAGTAATCGATATTTGCTAAATAATTGCTATACAGCTTACAATTGGCATATAATAACATCATTTTATAAATAGTTGCATAATTTGTTGAAAATATTAAGAAGAAAGAAAAAGAGGTGAAATAAATCACATTTAAAACTGTTCACATATAAAAATGTTTCGGGTATATAGATTATCGTTAATAATCAGATATACTATTAAGTAATTAATTAATGTTTTTATATTAATATATAGGAAATTATGCAAATCATTTAATTGTTATTAGAAAACAATCTATTGCGAAATTATTATATTTTTGTATATTGAAATGAGAAAAAATTAATATAATATAATGAGAAAAATTTTTATAGTAGTTGGATTTTAACACAATTTCAATTTTTATTTCTTTAATATTTCAACTTTAAATAGAGTTTAGACTTTTTCTAACAATGAACGATATATTTTTAAGAACAAATTATAATATTTCATATGTTTTGTTTCAGTTTTTCATAATTTCTACTTTTTCCAGTGCTTCTGGAAGGAAGCAGTGATGCTTCAAAACTAAGCATGTAAGAATTTTTGCATATTGTACTCCAACTAATTTTATTCCTTATATTTTGCTTTAATTATTCAAAATGAAAAAACAAGTCTGATTTTATACTTTAATATCAGAGTTTCAGTTGTTACAGTAATTAGAGTTCACTAACAGTTTAACTTTTTTATTGTTATTAGAGTTTAAGGATTTCATAGAATTCCATATTACGTTATTAAAAAATTTTTTGCTGAATCATTACTTAATTTTCAAAATAAATTATTCACGCATGTATTATTTATATATCTATAAGAAGACATATGTTTTGTTAAAGGTTTATCACTCCTTCCTCTTTCTCCTGCTTCCTGAAAAGGACCTAGTGGTGCTTCAAAAGCCAAGAATGTAAGAAATATGTAAATTGTTTAATTCTATTGTTTATATTTCAATTTGCTACTCCTAATTTGATTATTGTCATTAAAATTTTAATGAAGATTAATAGACATTAATCCTCCACTGCTTTAAATTTTCCAATTAATTAACGTTATATCTATGAGCAAATAATAATATTCGATGCATTGTTACAGCTTTTTCCATGATGGGATTGCATGACTCCTCCTTGATAACGGTCTTCACGACGACTTTCCCTGAGCTACCATATCATCGATGACTACGTTCCTCGCATCTTATCGTGAGTCGCATGCATTTCTGTTCCTCCGGTCACTCAATCATGTCGTAGGATGAAAGGTCCGAATCGGCACGGGTGACCGGTTGTATTACGTAGAATTTCTTGCGAGCATAGTGACCGCGGGTATTTTTTATACCCGTGAGTAGTAACATTCTTTTTTCAAATTTATTAGTTTAGGATAGGTCTTCTTGCATATCGCGATTATAATAATTAGTTTTTTAATAGTTAGGTTAAACATATACATTTCCGAATATATTCGTGTTATTTATATAATATGTAATTTATAAATATACATGTTAATATTCCGTATGAATATTTGCAAATGACAAATATCTACACGAATATACCTGTATGACATAAATATACTTGATTTTTAGCAATGAATTGATCGTGACAATATTAAGTCACGTTTATCGGGTAAGTCAATATTAAGTAAAATTCATTTTTTTCCGTACAAAAATGTGTGAAATTTTACGTGCAAGAAGACACTTCGCGACAGGCAGGTGTTTTAATCAAAGCAATAATTTTGAACACTGCTTCTGCATTTTCGAGTATGTGCTTTGATAAAGAGATCGCCTGAGATTATTTCTTTCTTAGTAATATATTTAGAGTCAACTGTTCCATTTGATCGAATCTTAATCCTTTTTCAATTAACGCTACCTCTTTTGCAATATTAAAATTTTGTTCTTATTTATGAAATTAATAAAGTAGAGTTATTACAATATGAAACGAAGTAATGACATATAAAATCAAAGAAAGTTAGCCCGTTAAATAAAAATTGGACAAACTAATCATCTTTTTAGATCAGGATTTTCAGGTTTAACCCTTTCCGTGCCCATTGTCAGGATCTCATTCACGTGCCCAGGTGCTACTTGAATGGGAGAAAGACATTGGGCACGATGATCTAGAATTAAGTAATGTAATAATTTCTCAGCGACTGACGATGCGTTAGCGTATCGTGCACGACGTAATTTCCACATTGTGTATGTGTGTTATTAGGCCGTGGAATTGCGTCGCTTTTTTTCATTCGTTAAAACTTCAAATATTAAAAATATCGAGACATATATCGATTCAATTTACGTCTCGATACAATCACATTTTGTGATAATATCATCCACGCGATTAAGTGTATATGCACTCATAATATTGCTATCAATTGCAATTATAATTTCAAGTTTACTTATATTCATTTAAAAAATATAATTTCTGCAGACGTGTTTTATCACGTTGTACGCAATGATCACTAGCCTTCGTCAGTCGATTTCAGGAAAAAAGTACGTACCCTTAGAGTGTGCATGTTTGCTAAGCTCGGGTGTCGGAGGCGTCCCGGGACGTCCTCTCTAGTGTAGGTCCTTTGCACCCGGGCGTTTGCGTGAGAACCGTGGAGCGAGTGTGTTGGTGTGCCCGTTTTGCCATTTTTAAATATAGCGCTAGGTAGGATAGGTAGTATACTTTCTGGTGTGTCTGTTAATTATAAGTAGGTAGGGCCGGGCAGGTTGGCACAGTCTCTGGTCGGGTAGGCACATTTTCGTGTGACCAACCTGTTTCTGGAAATTGGTTTGAAAAATCGACGGTGAAACTGGCACGAGTAGAGCATGCTCTCGTCTCTGGTTTTGCCTATCGATTTTTCGAATTTCGCGGTCGCGGTCGCGTGGGTTCGAAACGAACGTTTATCGCTCGAGCACGCACATGCGAGTGGACAACGATCACAGCTGTGATCGTTGGCCAGTCCATGCGCACTTCCATCAGCTTCCGCGGTTTATATTTTTATTTCACCTTTATAAGTTTTTTTTTTTTTTGTTTGCGATTTAGAAGTCTCGAGCTTAGATTTAAGTTTCAGCGGGCATTGCGCTCGAAGAAAGAAGAGGCTGTATGCCGAAGAGGCCCGACAAACTGTCACTCAAGAGGGCAACTACCAATGGCTACCCATCCTCTGGGTCGTCCAGAGCATGGGAAGTCATTATCGTTACTACTTTGTCACTATGCTCGCTTTTAGTGTTTGTAGTAATAGTAGTAGTAGTTTTTGGCCGATGTATATATCGGTCCATCGTCCCATTGGGCCAATCGCGATTTTTCGTATTAGTGTTGCGACGAATTAATCACGGATTGTATTAGAGTTGCGAAATAATATCGCGGCTTTGCATTAGTGTGGCGAGAAAATGATTACGGTTTGAATTAGAGTTGCGATAAAATGATAATCGCGTTTGCTTTAGAGTAGTGAATCGTCTTTTGCAAATTTTATTATGAATTTTTAGAATTTCTTATAGAACTATACGTATCAGAATTTATCCTCTTTTCTGTTGTTTAAAATTAGATTATAAAAATGTTAGTTTTCAATTAATTTTATAGTATTGCAAGTTTCAGCATCAGATTATTTGAAGTAGCTTTTTCATATAGTAAAGAATAATTTTCATTAAATTCACTTTAAGAGTTAGCGTTGCGATATTGTTCCATCGCGAGTTCTACTAATTTTTCCTGTTAGCGTTGCGATAATGAATGATCGCGTTTTCTTAAGTAGAGTTGCGTTTACAGAATGCACAAACCTTCCGACTGTATTTGTCGGACACTGTTCCTGGATCACACGATACAGCTGCAAGAGCTGTGCAAGTGTGGTCGTTCATCGGCAACCTCCTAAATGGTTGCACTACGATCTCTCGCTATTAGTGTTGCGTATTGTTTAAATACGAGTGCGTAGATTTAAATTTATTAGCGTTGCGTCTCGTTTCGGGAATTTTCAGACTTTTCTTTTTTTTTTTTTAATGATAAATTAATTGATATTGCAGATATAACGAAGCACTCTTCGCGTTTGATTTTGAGAATTTTTTGCTTCATAAATATTAGTAGTAAATTAGCGTTGCGAAACAAGAATATTCAGTTCCACTCTCGGCGCGTTGATCGGGTTTATATAGAGTGGAAGACGATTGAATTTTAGTAGCCCTTCTGGCTACTGCTTTGTTTATTTTTCAGAGTCCCTTATTAATGCACCCCTTATTACTACGTTTATTACTGAAAATACTGCTATAAGACATATTCCTTTGTTACCATGACTGCTAAAATACAAAACTTTACTATGAATGTATAATTTATATTTACATGTATATATTTACATTATTACATTACATACATTTATTACATGTATATATGTCATACTGTTTACATGTATGAAATTGTGAGCGATTTCATGCGTAAAAAAGTATTATAATGAAATATCTTAATGTTGCTATGAAGGCTTGAAATATTTTTTAAAATTTAATTCATTGCGATTGGAATTAATGCTGGTGATTGTTCGTTCTTAGAACCATAACTTTTAGAATGTTTTCGACCGCGATATTTTTAATCTTTTAACAGTAATGTAGAATTTTATAAATATTCGAATTTCATTTGTGTTACGCCACGAGGCTCAGTAGATATCATATTTCCAACCGTCGCTCGCGTTCCTCCAGCGTCGCAGATATATCCTCTTATCTGCCGGACGAAAAACATACATTCTATCGACGAGCGCATAATGATCACGCAGGCCGACTTCTTTGTTAGAAATAACGGTCCGAAATCGACGATTCCAGAACTCGCTGCCTGGTGACAACTATGCGACAACTATTACCTTATAACGTTATACGTTATATACTATTACCTTATAACGTATAACGTTGTATACTATTACCTTATAACGTATAACGTTAGGAAGCATTACGTTATAACGTATAACGTTACATACTATTACCTTATAACGTATAACATTATGTAGCATTACGTTATAACGTATAACGTTATATACTATTACCTTATTACGTATAACGTTATGTAGCATTACGTTATAACGTATAACGTTATATACTATTACCTTATTACGTATAACGTTATGTAGCATTACGTTATAACGTATAACGTTATGTAGCATTACGTTATAACGTATAGCGTTATGTAGCACTACGTTATAACGTATAACGTTATATACTATTGCCTTATAACGTATAACGTTATGTAGCATTACGTTATAACGTATAACGTTATATACTATTACCTTATAACGTATAACGTTATGTAGCATTACGTTATAACGTATAACGTTACATACTATTACCTTATAACGTATAACGTTATGTAGCATTACGTTATAACGTATAACGTTATGTAGCATTACGTTATAACGTATAACGTTATATACTATTGCCTTATAACGTATAACGTTCTGTACCATTACGTTATAACGTATTACGTTATATACTACTACCTTATAACGTATAACGTTATGTAGCATTACGTTATAACGTATAGCGTTATGTAGCACTACGTTATAACGTATAACGTTATATACTATTACCTTCTAACGTTATACGTTATATACTATTACCTTATAACGTATAACGTTATATACTATTACGTTATAACGTATAACGTTCTGTAGCACTACGATATTACGTATAACGTTATATACTATTACCTTATAACGTATAACGTTATATACTATTACCTTATAACGTATAACGTTATATACTATTACGTTATAACGTATAACGTTCTGTAGCACAACGATATTACGTATAACGTTATATACTATTACATTATAACGTATAACGTTATGTAGCATTACGTTATAACGTATAACGTTGTATACTGTTACGTTGTAACGTTACATACTATTAGCGTATTACCTATAACGTTGTATACTATTACCATATAACGTATAACGTTATGTAGCATTACGTTATAACGTATAACGTTATATACTATTACCTTATAACGTGTAACGTTATGTAGCATTACGTTATAACGTATAACGTTATATACTATTACCTTATTACGTATAACGTTATGTAGCATTACGTTATAACGTATAGCGTTATGTAGCATTACGTTATAACGTATAACGTTATGTAGCATTACGTTATATCGTATAGCGTTATGTAGCACTACGTTATAACGTATAACGTTATATACTATTGCCTTATAACGTATAACGTTGTGTAGCATTACGTTATAACGTATTACGTTATATACTATTACCTTATAACGTATAACGTTATGTAGCATTACGCTATAACGTATAGCGTTATGTAGCACTACGTTATAACGTATAACGTTATATACTATTACCTTATAACGTTATACGTTATATACTATTACCTTATAACGTATAACGTTATATACTCTTACGTTATATCGTATAGCGTTAAGTAGCACTACGTTATAACGTATAACGTTATATACTATTGCCTTATAACGTATAACGTTGTGTAGCATTACGTTATAACGTATTACGTTATATACTATTACCTTATAACGTATAACGTTATGTAGCATTACGTTATAACGTATAGCGTTATGTAGCACTACGTTATAACGTATAACGTTATATACTATTACCTTATAACGTTATACGTTATATACTATTACCTTATAACGTATAACGTTATATACTATTACGTTATAACGTATAACGTTCTGTAGCACTACGATATTACGTATAACGTTATATACTATTACATTATAACGTATAACGTTATGTAGCATTACGTTATAATGTATAACGTTGTATACTGTTACGTTGTAACGTTACATACTATTAGCGTATTACCTATAACGTTGTATACTATTACCATATAACGTATAACGTTATGTAGCATTACGTTATAACGTATAACGTTATATACTATTACCTTATAACGTATAACGTTATGTAGCATTACGTTATAACGTGTAACGTTATATACTATTACCTTATAACGTATAACGTTATGTAGCATTACGTTATAACGTATAGCGTTATGTAGCACTACGTTATAACGTATAACGTTACATACTATTACCTTATAACGTATAACGTTATGTAGCATTACGTTATAACGTATTACGTTATATACTATTACCTTATAACGTATAACGTTGTATACTATTACCTTATAACGTATAACGTTAGGAAGCATTACGTTATAACGTATAACGTTGTATACTACTGCCATATAACGTATAACGTTATGTAGCATTACGTTATAACGTATAACGTTATATACTATTACCTTCTATCGTTATACGTTAAATACTGTTACCTTATAACGTTATACGTTATATACTATTACCTTCTAACGTATAACGTTATGTAGCATTACGTTATAACGTATAACGTTATATACTATTACCTTATTACGTATAACGTTATGTAGCATTACGTTATAACGTATAGCGTTATGTAGGATTACGTTATAACGTATAACGTTACATACTATTACCTTATAACGTATAACGTTATGTAGCATTACGTTATAACGTATAACGTTATGTAGCATTACGTTATAACGTATAGCGTTATGTAGCACTACGTTAAAACGTATAACGTTATATACTATTGCCTTATAATGTATAACGTTATGTAGCATTACGTTATAACGTATAACGTTATATACTATTACCTTCTATCGTTATACGTTAAATACTGTTACCTTATAACGTTATACGTTATATACTATTACCTTATAACGTATAACGTTATATAGCATTACATTATAACGTATAACGTTACATACTATTACCTTATAACGTATAACGTTATGTAGCATTAAGTTATAACGTATAACGTTATATACAATTACCTTACAACGTATAACGTTATATAGTATTACCTTATAACGTATAACGTTATGTAGCATTGCGTTATAGCGTATAACGTTTTATACTACTACCATATAACGTATAACGTTATGTAGCATTACGTTATAACGTATAACGTTATATACTATTACCGTATATCGTTATACGTTAAATACTGTTACCTTATAACGTTATACGTTATATACTATTACCTTATAATGTATAACGTTATGTAGCATTACGTTATAACGTATAACGTTATATACTATTACCTTATAACGTATAACGTTATATACTATTACCTTATAACGTATAACGTTATGTAGCATTACGTTATAACGTATAACGTTATATACTATTACCTTATAACGTATAACGTTATATACTATTACCTTATAACGTATAACGTTATATACTATTACCTTATAACGTATAACGTTATATACTATTACCTTATAACGTATAACGTTATATACTATTACCTTATAACGTATAACGTTATATACTATTACCTTATAACGTATAACGTTATATACTATTACCTTATAACGTTATACGTTATATACTACTACCTTATAACGTATCACGTTATATACTATTACGTTATAACGTATAACGTTCTGTCGCATTACGTTATAACGTATAACGTTATATACTATTACCTTATTACGTATAACGTTATGTAGCATTACGTTATAACGTATAGCGTTATGTAGCATTACGTTATAACGTATAACGTTACATACTATTACCTTATAAGGTATAACGTTATGTAGCATTACGTTATAACGTATAACATTATATACTATTACCTTATTACGTATAACGTTATGTAGCATTACGTTATAACGTATAACGTTGTCTACTATTATGTTATAGCGTTACATACTATTAGCTTATTACCTATAACGTTGTATACTATTAGCATATAACGTATAACGTTATGTAGCATTACGTTATAACGTATAACGTTACATACTATTACCTTATAACGTTATACGTTATATACTATTACCTTATAACGTATAACGTTATAACTATTACGTTATAACGTATAACGTTCTGTAGCACTACGATATTACGTATAACGTTATATACTATTACCTTATAACGTATAACGTTATGTAGCATTACGTTATAACGTATAACGTTACATACTATTACCTTATAACGTATAACGTTATGTAGCATTACGTTATAACGTATAACGTTATGTAGCATTACGTTATAACGTATAGCGTTATGTAGCACTACGTTATAACGTATTACGTTATATACTATTGCCTTATAACGTATAACGTTCTGTAGCATTACGTTATAACGTATTACTTTATATACTATTACCTTATAACGTATAACGTTATGTAGCATTACGTTATAACGTATAGCGTTATGTAGCACTACGTTATAACGTATAACGTTATATACTATTACCTTATAACGTATAACGTTATGTAGCATTACGTTATAACGTATAACGTTGTATACTATTACGTTATAACGTTACATACTATTAGGTTATTACCTATACCGCTGTATACTATTACCATATAACGTGTAAAGTTATGTAGCATTACGTTATAACGTATAACGTTATATACTATTACCTTATAACGTATAACGTTATGTAGCATTACGTTATAACGTATAGCGTTATGTAGCACTACGTTATAACGTATAACGTTATATACTATTACCTTATAACGTATAACGTTATGTAGCATTACGTTATAACGTATAACGTTACATACTATTACCTTATAATGTATAACGTTATGTAGCATTACGCTATAACGTATAGCGTTATGTAGCACTACGTTATAACGTATAACGTTATATACTATTACCTTATAACGTATAACGTTATGTAGCATTACGTTATAACGTATAACGTTATATACTATTACCTTATAACGTATAACGTTATGTAGCATTACGTTATAACGTATAACGTTATATACTATTACCTTATAACGTATAACGTTATGTAGCATTACGTTATAACGTATAACGTTATGTAGCATTACGTTATAACGTATAACGTTATATACTATTACCTTATATCGTATAACGTTATGTAGCATTACGTTATAACGTATAACGTTATATACTATTACCTTATAACGTATAACGTTATGTAGCATTACGTTATAACGTATAACGTTATATACTATTACCTTATATCGTATAACGTTATGTAGCATTACGTTATAACGTATAACGTTATATACTATTACCTTATAACGTATAACGTTGTATACTATTACCTTATAACGTATAACGTTAGGGAGCATTACGTTATAACGTATAACGTTGTATACTACTGCCATATAACGTATAACGTTATGTAGCATTACGTTATAACGTATAACGTTATATACTATTACCTTATAACGTATAACGTTATGTAGCATTACGTTATAACGTATAACGTTATATACTATTACCTTATATCGTATAACGTTATGTAGCATTACGTTATAACGTATAACGTTATATACTATTACCTTATAACGTATAACGTTATGTAGCATTACGTTATAACGTATAACGTTATATACTATTACCTTATAACGTATAACGTTACATACTATTACCTTATAACGTATGACGTTATGTAGCATTACGTTATAACGTATAACGTTATATACTATTACCTTATAACGTATAACGTTATATACTATTACCTTATATCGTATAACGTTATGTAGCATTACGTTATAACGTATAACGTTATATACTATTACCTTGTAACGTATAACGTTATGTAGCTTTACGTTATAACGTATAACGTTATATACTATTACCTTATAACGTATAACGTTATGTAGCATTACGTTATAACGTATAACGTTATATACTATTACCTTATAACGTATAACGTTATGTAGCATTACCGTATAACGTATAGCGTTATGTAGCACTACGTTATAACGTATAACGTTATATACTATTGCCTTCTAACGTATAACGTTATGTAGCATTACGTTATAACGTATAACGTTATATACTATTACCTTATAATGTATAACGTTATGTAGCATTACGTTATAACGTATAACGTTATATACTATTACCTTATATCGTATAACGTTATGTAGCATTACGTTATAACGTATAACGTTATATACTATTGCCTTATAACGTATAACGTTATGTAGCATTACGTTATAACGTATAACGTTATATAATATTACCTTATAACGTATAACGTTATATACTATTACCTTATAACGTATAACGTTATGTAGCATTACGTTATAACGTATAACGTTATATACTATTACCTTATAACGTATAACGTTATGTAGCATTACTTTATAACGTATAACGTTATATACTATTACCTTATAACGTATAACGTTATGTAGCATTACGTTATAACGTATAACGTTATATACTATTACCTTATAACGTATAACGTTATGTAGCATTACGTTATAACGTATAACGTTATATACTATTACCTTATATCGTATAACGTTATGTAGCATTACGTTATAACGTATAACGTTATATACTATTACCTTATAACGTATAACGTTATGTAGCATTACGTTATAACGTATAACGTTATATACTATTACCTTATAACGTATAACGTTATGTAGCATTACGTTATAACGTATAACGTTATATACTATTACCTTATAACGTATAACGTTATGTAGCATTACGTTATAACGTATAACGTTACATACTATTACCTTATAACGTATAATGTTATGTAGCATTACGTTATAACGTATTACGTTATATACTATTACCTTATAACGTATAACGTTGTATACTATTACCTTATAACGTATAACGTTAGGGAGCATTACGTTATAACGTATAACGTTGTATACTACTGCCATATAACGTATAACGTTATGTAGCATTACGTTATAACGTATAACGTTATATACTATTACCTTATAACGTATAACGTTATGTAGCATTACGTTATGACGTATAACGTTATATACTATTACCTTATATCGTATAACGTTATGTAGCATTACGTTATAACGTATAACGTTATATACTATTACCTTATAACGTATAACGTTATGTAGCATTACGTTATAACGTATAACGTTATATACTATTACCTTATAACGTATAACGTTATGTAGCATTACGTTATAACGTATAACGTTATATACTATTACCATATAACGTATAACGTTATGTAGCATTACCGTATAACGTATAGCGTTATGTAGCACTACGTTATAACGTATAATGTTATATACTATTGCCTTATAACGTATAACGTTAGGGAGCATTACGTTATAACGTATAACGTTGTATACTACTGCCATATAACGTATAACGTTATGTAGCATTACGTTATAACGTATAACGTTATATACTATTACCTTATAACGTATAACGTTATGTAGCATTACGTTATAACGTATAACGTTATATACTATTACCTTATATCGTATAACGTTATGTAGCATTACGTTATAACGTATAACGTTATATACTATTACCTTATAACGTATAACGTTGTATACTATTACCTTATAACGTATAACGTTAGGGAGCATTACGTTATAACGTATAACGTGGTATACTACTGCCATATAACGTATAACGTTATGTAGCATTACGTTATAACGTATAACGTTATATACTATTACCTTATAACGTATAACGTTATGTAGCATTACGTTATAACGTATAACGTTATATACTATTACCTTATATCGTATAACGTTATGTAGCATTACGTTATAACGTATAACGTTATATACTATTACCTTATAACGTATAACGTTATGTAGCATTACGTTATAACGTATAACGTTATATACTATTACCTTATAACGTATAACGTTATATACTATTACCTTATAACGTATGACGTTATGTAGCATTACGTTATAACGTATAACGTTATATACTATTACCTTATAACGTATAACGTTATATACTATTACCTTATATCGTATAACGTTATGTAGCATTACGTTATAACGTATAACGTTATATACTATTACCTTGTAACGTATAACGTTATGTAGCTTTACGTTATAACGTATAACGTTATATACTATTACCTTATAACGTATAACGTTATGTAGCATTACGTTATAACGTATAACGTTATATACTATTACCTTATAACGTATAACGTTATGTAGCATTACCGTATAACGTATAGCGTTATGTAGCACTACGTTATAACGTATAACGTTATATACTATTGCCTTATAACGTATAACGTTATGTAGCATTACGTTATAACGTATAACGTTATATACTATTACCTTATAACGTATAACGTTATGTAGCATTACGTTATAACGTATAACGTTATATACTATTACCTTATATCGTATAACGTTATGTAGCATTACGTTATAACGTATAACGTTATGTAGCATTACGTTATAACGTATAACGTTATATACTATTACCTTATAACGTATAACGTTATGTAGCATTACGTTATAACGTATAACGTTATATACTATTACCTTATAACGTATAATATTATATACTATTACCTTATAACGTATAACGTTATGTAGCATTACGTTATAACGTATAGCGTTATGTAGCACTACGTTATAACGTATAACGTTATATACTATTACCTTATAACGTATAACGTTATGTAGCATTACGTTATAACGTATAACGTTACATACTATTACCTTATAACGTATAATGTTATGTAGCATTACGTTATAACGTATTACGTTATATACTATTACCTTATAACGTATAACGTTGTATACTATTACCTTATAACGTATAACGTTAGGGAGCATTACGTTATAACGTATAACGTTGTATACTACTGCCATATAACGTATAACGTTATGTAGCATTACGTTATAACGTATAACGTTATATACTATTACCTTATAACGTATAACGTTATGTAGCATTACGTTATAACGTATAACGTTATATACTATTACCTTATAACGTATAACGTTATGTAGCATTACGTTATAACGTATAACGTTATATACTATTACCTTATAACGTATAACGTTATGTAGCATTACGTTATAACGTATAGCGTTATGTAGCACTACGTTATAACGTATAACGTTATATACTATTACCTTATAACGTATAACGTTATGTAGCATTACGTTATAACGTATAACGTTACATACTATTACCTTATAACGTATAATGTTATGTAGCATTACGTTATAACGTATTACGTTATATACTATTACCTTATAACGTATAACGTTGTATACTATTACCTTATAACGTATAACGTTAGGGAGCATTACGTTATAACGTATAACGTTGTATACTACTGCCATATAACGTATAACGTTATGTAGCATTACGTTATAACGTATAACGTTATATACTATTACCTTATTACGTATAACGTTATGTAGCATTACGTTATAACGTATAGCGTTATGTAGCATTACGTTATAACGTATAACGTTATGTAGCATTACGTTATATCGTATAGCGTTATGTAGCACTACGTTATAACGTATAACGTTATATACTATTACCTTATTACGTATAACGTTATGTAGCATTACGTTATAACGTATAACGTTGTCTACTATTATGTTATAGCGTTACATACTATTAGCTTATTACCTATAACGTTGTATACTATTAGCATATAACGTATAACGTTATGTAGCATTACGTTATAACGTATAACGTTACATACTATTACCTTATAACGTTATACGTTATATACTATTACCTTATAACGTATAACGTTATAACTATTACGTTATAACGTATAACGTTCTGTAGCACTACGATATTACGTATAACGTTATATACTATTACCTTATAACGTATAACGTTATGTAGCATTACGTTATAACGTATAACGTTACATACTATTACCTTATAACGTATAACGTTATGTAGCATTACGTTATAACGTATAACGTTATGTAGCATTACGTTATAACGTATAGCGTTATGTAGCACTACGTTATAACGTATTACGTTATATACTATTGCCTTATAACGTATAACGTTCTGTAGCATTACGTTATAACGTATAACGTTATATACTATTACCTTATAACGTATAACGTTATGTAGCATTACGTTATAACGTATAACGTTATATACTATTACCTTATAACGTATAATATTATATACTATTACCTTATAACGTATAACGTTATGTAGCATTACGTTATAACGTATAACGTTGTATACTATTACGTTATATCGTATAACGTTATGTAGCATTACGTTATAACGTATAACGTTATATACTATTACCTTATAACGTATAACGTTATGTAGCATTACGTTATAACGTATAACGTTATATACTATTACCTTATAACGTATAACGTTATGTAGCATTACCGTATAACGTATAGCGTTATGTAGCACTACGTTATAACGTATAACGTTATATACCATTGCCTTATAACGTATAACGTTATGTAGCATTACGTTATAACGTATAACGTTATATACTATTACCTTATAACGTATAACGTTATGTAGCATTACGTTATAACGTATAACGTTATATACTATTACCTTATAACGTATAACGTTATGTAGCATTACCGTATAACGTATAGCGTTATGTAGCACTACGTTATAACGTATAATGTTATATACTATTGCCTTATAACGTATAACGTTAGGGAGCATTACGTTATAACGTATAACGTTGTATACTACTGCCATATAACGTATAACGTTATGTAGCATTACGTTATAACGTATAACGTTATATACTATTACCTTATAACGTATAACGTTATGTAGCATTACGTTATAACGTATAACGTTATATACTATTACCTTATATCGTATAACGTTATGTAGCATTACGTTATAACGTATAACGTTATATACTATTACCTTATAACGTATAACGTTGTATACTATTACCTTATAACGTATAACGTTAGGGAGCATTACGTTATAACGTATAACGTTGTATACTACTGCCATATAACGTATAACGTTATGTAGCATTACGTTATAACGTATAACGTTATATACTATTACCTTATAACGTATAACGTTATGTAGCATTACGTTATAACGTATAACGTTATATACTATTACCTTATATCGTATAACGTTATGTAGCATTACGTTATAACGTATAACGTTATATACTATTACCTTATAACGTATAACGTTATGTAGCATTACGTTATAACGTATAACGTTATATACTATTACCTTATAACGTATAACGTTACATACTATTACCTTATAACGTATGACGTTATGTAGCATTACGTTATAACGTATAACGTTATATACTATTACCTTATAACGTATAACGTTATATACTATTACCTTATATCGTATAACGTTATGTAGCATTACGTTATAACGTATAACGTTATATACTATTACCTTGTAACGTATAACGTTATGTAGCTTTACGTTATAACGTATAACGTTATATACTATTACCTTATAACGTATAACGTTATGTAGCATTACGTTATAACGTATAACGTTATATACTATTACCTTATAACGTATAACGTTATGTAGCATTACCGTATAACGTATAGCGTTATGTAGCACTACGTTATAACGTATAACGTTATATACTATTGCCTTATAACGTATAACGTTATGTAGCATTACGTTATAACGTATAACGTTATATACTATTACCTTATAACGTATAACGTTATGTAGCATTACGTTATAACGTTATGTAGCATTACGTTATAACGTATAACGTTATATACTATTACCTTATATCGTATAACGTTATGTAGCATTACGTTATAACGTATAACGTTATATACTATTACCTTATAACGTATAACGTTATGTAGCATTACGTTATAACGTATAACGTTATATACTATTACCTTATAACGTATAACGTTATATACTATTACCTTATAACGTATAACGTTATGTAGCATTACGTTATAACGTATAACGTTATATACTATTACCTTATAACGTATAACGTTATGTAGCATTACGTTATAACGTATAACGTTATATACTATTACCTTATATCGTATAACGTTATGTAGCATTACGTTATAACGTATAACGTTATATACTATTACCTTATAACGTATAACGTTATGTAGCATTACGTTATAACGTATAACGTTATATACTATTACCTTATAACGTATAACGTTACATACTATTACCTTATAACGTATGACGTTATGTAGCATTACGTTATAACGTATAACGTTATATACTATTACCTTATAACGTATAACGTTATATACTATTACCTTATATCGTATAACGTTATGTAGCATTACGTTATAACGTATAACGTTATATACTATTACCTTGTAACGTATAACGTTATGTAGCTTTACGTTATAACGTATAACGTTATATACTATTACCTTATAACGTATAACGTTATGTAGCATTACGTTATAACGTATAACGTTATATACTATTACCTTATAACGTATAACGTTATGTAGCATTACCGTATAACGTATAGCGTTATGTAGCACTACGTTATAACGTATAACGTTATATACTATTGCCTTCTAACGTATAACGTTATGTAGCATTACGTTATAACGTATAACGTTATATACTATTACCTTATAATGTATAACGTTATGTAGCATTACGTTATAACGTATAACGTTATATACTATTACCTTATATCGTATAACGTTATGTAGCATTACGTTATAACGTATAACGTTATATACTATTACCTTATAACGTATAACGTTATGTAGCATTACGTTATAACGTATAGCGTTATGTAGCACTACGTTATAACGTATAACGTTATATACTATTGCCTTATAACGTATAACGTTATGTAGCATTACGTTATAACGTATAACGTTATATACTATTACCTTATAACGTATAACGTTATATACTATTGCCTTATAACGTATAACGTTATGTAGCATTACGTTATAACGTATAACGTTATATACTATTACCTTATAACGTATAACGTTATGTAGCATTACGTTATAACGTATAACGTTATATACTATTACCTTATAACGTATAACGTTATGTAGCATTACGTTATAACGTATAACGTTATATACTATTACCTTATAACGTATAACGTTATGTAGCATTACCGTATAACGTATAGCGTTATGTAGCACTACGTTATAACGTATAATGTTATATACTATTGCCTTATAACGTATAACGTTAGGGAGCATTACGTTATAACGTATAACGTTATATACTATTACCTTATAACGTATAACGTTATGTAGCATTACGTTATAACGTATAACGTTGTATACTACTGCCATATAACGTATAACGTTATGTAGCATTACGTTATAACGTATAACGTTATATACTATTACCTTATAACGTATAACGTTATATACTATTACCTTATAACGTATGACGTTATGTAGCATTACGTTATAACGTATAACGTTATATACTATTACCTTATAACGTATAACGTTATATACTATTACCTTATATCGTATAACGTTATGTAGCATTACGTTATAACGTATAACGTTATATACTATTACCTTGTAACGTATAACGTTATGTAGCTTTACGTTATAACGTATAACGTTATATACTATTACCTTATAACGTATAACGTTATGTAGCATTACGTTATAACGTATAACGTTATATACTATTACCTTATAACGTATAACGTTATGTAGCATTACCGTATAACGTATAGCGTTATGTAGCACTACGTTATAACGTATAACGTTATATACTATTGCCTTATAACGTATAACGTTATGTAGCATTACGTTATAACGTATAACGTTATATACTATTACCTTATAACGTATAACGTTATGTAGCATTACGTTATAACGTATAACGTTATATACTATTACCTTATATCGTATAACGTTATGTAGCATTACGTTATAACGTATAACGTTATATACTATTACCTTATAACGTATAACGTTATGTAGCATTACGTTATAACGTATAACGTTATATACTATTACCTTATATCGTATAACGTTATGTAGCATTACGTTATAACGTATAACGTTATCTACTATTACCTTATAACGTATAACGTTGTATACTATTACCTTATAACGTATAACGTTAGGGAGCATTACGTTATAACGTATAACGTTGTATACTACTGCCATATAACGTATAACGTTATGTAGCATTACGTTATAACGTATAACGTTATATACTATTACCTTATAACGTATAACGTTATGTAGCATTACGTTATAACGTATAACGTTATATACTATTACCTTATATCGTATAACGTTATGTAGCATTACGTTATAACGTATAACGTTATATACTATTACCTTATAACGTATAACGTTATGTAGCATTACGTTATAACGTATAACGTTATATACTATTACCTTATAACGTATAACGTTACATACTATTACCTTATAACGTATGACGTTATGTAGCATTACGTTATAACGTATAACGTTATATACTATTACCTTATAACGTATAACGTTATATACTATTACCTTATATCGTATAACGTTATGTAGCATTACGTTATAACGTATAACGTTATATACTATTACCTTGTAACGTATAACGTTATGTAGCTTTACGTTATAACGTATAACGTTATATACTATTACCTTATAACGTATAACGTTATGTAGCATTACGTTATAACGTATAACGTTATATACTATTACCTTATAACGTATAACGTTATGTAGCATTACCGTATAACGTATAGCGTTATGTAGCACTACGTTATAACGTATAACGTTATATACTATTGCCTTCTAACGTATAACGTTATGTAGCATTACGTTATAACGTATAACGTTATATACTATTACCTTATAATGTATAACGTTATGTAGCATTACGTTATAACGTATAACGTTATATACTATTACCTTATATCGTATAACGTTATGTAGCATTACGTTATAACGTATAACGTTATATACTATTACCTTATAACGTATAACGTTATGTAGCATTACGTTATAACGTATAACGTTATATACTATTACCTTATAACGTATAACGTTATGTAGCATTACGTTATAACGTATAACGTTATATACTATTCCCTTATATCGTATAACGTTATGTAGCATTACGTTATAACGTATAACGTTATATACTATTACCTTATAACGTATAACGTTATGTAGCATTACGTTATAACGTATAGCGTTATGTAGCACTACGTTATAACGTATAACGTTATATACTATTGCCTTATAACGTATAACGTTATGTAGCATTACGTTATAACGTATAACGTTATATACTATTACCTTATAACGTATAACGTTATATACTATTACCTTATAACGTATAACGTTATGTAGCATTACGTTATAACGTATAACGTTATATACTATTACCTTATAACGTATAACGTTATGTAGCATTACGTTATAACGTATAACGTTATATACTATTACCTTATAACGTATAACGTTATGTAGCATTACGTTATAACGTATAACGTTATATACTATTACCTTATAACGTATAACGTTATGTAGCATTACGTTATAACGTATAACGTTATATACTATTACCTTATATCGTATAACGTTATGTAGCATTACGTTATAACGTATAACGTTATATACTATTACCTTATAACGTATAACGTTATGTAGCATTACGTTATAACGTATAACGTTATATACTATTACCTTATAACGTATAACGTTATGTAGCATTACGTTATAACGTATAACGTTATATACTATTACCTTATAACGTATAACGTTATGTAGCATTACGTTATAACTTATAACGTTACATACTATTACCTTATAACGTATAATGTTATGTAGCATTACGTTATAACGTATTACGTTATATACTATTACCTTATAACGTATAACGTTGTATACTATTACCTTATAACGTATAACGTTAGGGAGCATTACGTTATAACGTATAACTTTGTATACTACTGCCATATAACGTATAACGTTATGTAGCATTACGTTATAACGTATAACGTTATATACTATTACCTTATAACGTATAACGTTATGTAGCATTACGTTATAACGTATAACGTTATATACTATTACCTTATAACGTATAACGTTATGTAGCATTACGTTATAACGTATAACGTTATATACTATTACCTTATAACGTATAACGTTATGTAGCATTACGTTATAACGTATAACGTTATATACTATTCCCTTATATCGTATAACGTTATGTAGCATTACGTTATAACGTATAACGTTATATACTATTACCTTATAACGTATAACGTTATGTAGCATTACGTTATAACGTATAGCGTTATGTAGCACTACGTTATAACGTATAACGTTATATACTATTGCCTTATAACGTATAACGTTATGTAGCATTACGTTATAACGTATAACGTTATATACTATTACCTTATAACGTATAACGTTATATACTATTACCTTATAACGTATAACGTTATGTAGCATTACGTTATAACGTATAACGTTATATACTATTACCTTATAACGTATAACGTTATGTAGCATTACGTTATAACGTATAACGTTATATACTATTACCTTATAACGTATAACGTTATGTAGCATTACGTTATAACGTATAACGTTATATACTATTACCTTATAACGTATAACGTTATGTAGCATTACGTTATAACGTATAACGTTATATACTATTACCTTATATCGTATAACGTTATGTAGCATTACGTTATAACGTATAACGTTATATACTATTACCTTATAACGTATAACGTTATGTAGCATTACGTTATAACGTATATCGTTATATACTATTACCTTATAACGTATAACGTTATGTAGCATTACGTTATAACGTATAACGTTATATACTATTACCTTATAACGTATAACGTTATGTAGCATTACGTTATAACTTATAACGTTACATACTATTACCTTATAACGTATAATGTTATGTAGCATTACGTTATAACGTATTACGTTATATACTATTACCTTATAACGTATAACGTTGTATACTATTACCTTATAACGTATAACGTTAGGGAGCATTACGTTATAACGTATAACGTTGTATACTACTGCCATATAACGTATAACGTTATGTAGCATTACGTTATAACGTATAACGTTATATACTATTACCTTATAACGTATAACGTTATGTAGCATTACGTTATAACGTATAACGTTATATACTATTACCTTATAACGTATAACGTTATGTAGCATTACGTTATAACGTATAACGTTATATACTATTACCTTATAACGTATAACGTTATGTAGCATTACGTTATAACGTATAACGTTATATACTATTACCTTATAACGTATAACGTTATGTAGCATTACCGTATAACGTATAGCGTTATGTAGCACTACGTTATAACGTATAATGTTATATACTATTGCCTTATAACGTATAACGTTAGGGAGCATTACGTTATAACGTATAACGTTGTATACTACTGCCATATAACGTATAACGTTATGTAGCATTACGTTATAACGTATAACGTTATATACTATTACCTTATAACGTATAACGTTATGTAGCATTACGTTATAACGTATAACGTTATATACTATTACCTTATATCGTATAACGTTATGTAGCATTACGTTATAACGTATAACGTTATATACTATTACCTTATAACGTATAACGTTATGTAGCATTACGTTATAACGTATAACGTTAGGGAGCATTACGTTATAACGTATAACGTTGTATACTACTGCCATATAACGTATAACGTTATGTAGCATTACGTTATAACGTATAACGTTATATACTATTACCTTATAACGTATAACGTTATGTAGCATTACGTTATAACGTATAACGTTATATACTATTACCTTATATCGTATAACGTTATGTAGCATTACGTTATAACGTATAACGTTATATACTATTACCTTATAACGTATAACGTTATGTAGCATTACGTTATAACGTATAACGTTATATACTATTACCTTATAACGTATAACGTTATATACTATTACCTTATAACGTATGACGTTATGTAGCATTACGTTATAACGTATAACGTTATATACTATTACCTTATAACGTATAACGTTATATACTATTACCTTATATCGTATAACGT
This sequence comes from Bombus fervidus, assembly GCF_041682495.2. NCBI lineage: Eukaryota > Metazoa > Arthropoda > Insecta > Hymenoptera > Apidae > Bombus > Bombus fervidus. Next base: position 203,142 of record NC_091523.1, on the reverse strand, counting down.
TATGTAGCATTACGTTATAACGTACAACGTTATATACTATTACCTTGTAACGTATAACGTTATGTAGCTTTACGTTATAACGTATAACGTTATATACTATTACCTTATAACGTATAACGTTATGTAGCATTACGTTATAACGTATAACGTTATATACTATTACCTTATAACGTATAACGTTATGTAGCATTACCGTATAACGTATAGCGTTATGTAGCACTACGTTATAACGTATAACGTTATATACTATTGCCTTATAACGTATAACGTTATGTAGCATTACGTTATAACGTATAACGTTATATACTATTACCTTATAACGTATAACGTTATGTAGCATTACGTTATAACGTATAACGTTATATACTATTACCTTATATCGTATAACGTTATGTAGCATTACGTTATAACGTATAACGTTATGTAGCATTACGTTATAACGTATAACGTTATATACTATTACCTTATAACGTATAACGTTATGTAGCATTACGTTATAACGTATAACGTTATATACTATTACCTTATAACGTATAATATTATATACTATTACCTTATAACGTATAACGTTATGTAGCATTACGTTATAACGTATAGCGTTATGTAGCACTACGTTATAACGTATAACGTTATATACTATTACCTTATAACGTATAACGTTATGTAGCATTACGTTATAACGTATAACGTTACATACTATTACCTTATAACGTATAATGTTATGTAGCATTACGTTATAACGTATTACGTTATATACTATTACCTTATAACGTATAACGTTGTATACTATTACCTTATAACGTATAACGTTAGGGAGCATTACGTTATAACGTATAACGTTGTATACTACTGCCATATAACGTATAACGTTATGTAGCATTACGTTATAACGTATAACGTTATATACTATTACCTTATAACGTATAACGTTATGTAGCATTACGTTATAACGTATAACGTTATATACTATTACCTTATAACGTATAACGTTATGTAGCATTACGTTATAACGTATAACGTTATATACTATTACCTTATAACGTATAACGTTATGTAGCATTACGTTATAACGTATAGCGTTATGTAGCACTACGTTATAACGTATAACGTTATATACTATTACCTTATAACGTATAACGTTATGTAGCATTACGTTATAACGTATAACGTTACATACTATTACCTTATAACGTATAATGTTATGTAGCATTACGTTATAACGTATTACGTTATATACTATTACCTTATAACGTATAACGTTGTATACTATTACCTTATAACGTATAACGTTAGGGAGCATTACGTTATAACGTATAACGTTGTATACTACTGCCATATAACGTATAACGTTATGTAGCATTACGTTATAACGTATAACGTTATATACTATTACCTTATAACGTATAACGTTATGTAGCATTACGTTATAACGTATAACGTTATATACTATTACCTTATATCGTATAACGTTATGTAGCATTACGTTATAACGTATAACGTTATATACTATTACCTTATAACGTATAACGTTATGTAGCATTACGTTATAACGTATAACGTTATATACTATTACCTTATAACGTATAACGTTATGTAGCATTACGTTATAACGTATAACGTTATATACTATTACCTTATAACGTATAACGTTATGTAGCATTACCGTATAACGTATAGCGTTATGTAGCACTACGTTATAACGTATAATGTTATATACTATTGCCTTATAACGTATAACGTTAGGGAGCATTACGTTATAACGTATAACGTTATATACTATTACCTTATAACGTATAACGTTATGTAGCATTACGTTATAACGTATAACGTTGTATACTACTGCCATATAACGTATAACGTTATGTAGCATTACGTTATAACGTATAACGTTATATACTATTACCTTATAACGTATAACGTTATATACTATTACCTTATAACGTATGACGTTATGTAGCATTACGTTATAACGTATAACGTTATATACTATTACCTTATAACGTATAACGTTATATACTATTACCTTATATCGTATAACGTTATGTAGCATTACGTTATAACGTATAACGTTATATACTATTACCTTGTAACGTATAACGTTATGTAGCTTTACGTTATAACGTATAACGTTATATACTATTACCTTATAACGTATAACGTTATGTAGCATTACGTTATAACGTATAACGTTATATACTATTACCTTATAACGTATAACGTTATGTAGCATTACCGTATAACGTATAGCGTTATGTAGCACTACGTTATAACGTATAACGTTATATGCTATTGCCTTATAACGTATAACGTTATGTAGCATTACGTTATAACGTATAACGTTATATACTATTACCTTATAACGTATAACGTTATGTAGCATTACGTTATAACGTATAACGTTATATACTATTACCTTATATCGTATAACGTTATGTAGCATTACGTTATAACGTATAACGTTATATACTATTACCTTATAACGTATAACGTTATGTAGCATTACGTTATAACGTATAACGTTATATACTATTACCTTATAACGTATAACGTTATATACTATTACCTTATAACGTATAACGTTATGTAGCATTACGTTATAACGTATAACGTTATATACTATTACCTTATTTCGTATAACGTTATGTAGCATTACGTTATAACGTATAACGTTATATACTATTACCTTATAACGTATAACGTTGTATACTATTACCTTATAACGTATAACGTTAGGGAGCATTACGTTATAACGTATAACGTTGTATACTACTGCCATATAACGTATAACGTTATGTAGCATTACGTTATAACGTATAACGTTATATACTATTACCTTATAACGTATAACGTTATGTAGCATTACGTTATAACGTATAACATTATATACTATTACCTTATATCGTATAACGTTATGTAGCATTACGTTATAACGTATAACGTTATATACTATTACCTTATATCGTATAACGTTATGTAGCATTACGTTATAACGTATAACGTTATATACTATTACCTTATAACGTATAACGTTATATACTATTACCTTATAACGTATAACGTTATGTAGCATTACGTTATAACGTATAACGTTATATACTATTACCTTATTTCGTATAACGTTATGTAGCATTACGTTATAACGTATAACGTTATATACTATTACCTTATAACGTATAACGTTGTATACTATTACCTTATAACGTATAACGTTAGGGAGCATTACGTTATAACGTATAACGTTGTATACTACTGCCATATAACGTATAACGTTATGTAGCATTACGTTATAACGTATAACGTTATATACTATTACCTTATAACGTATAACGTTATGTAGCATTACCGTATAACGTATAGCGTTATGTAGCACTACGTTATAACGTATAACGTTATATACTATTGCCTTATAACGTATAACGTTATGTAGCATTACGTTATAACGTATAACGTTATATACTATTACCTTATAACGTATAACGTTATGTAGCATTTCGTTATAACGTATAACGTTATATACTATTACCTTATAACGTATAACGTTATGTAGCATTACGTTATAACGTATAACGTTATATACTATTACCTTATAACGTATAACGTTATGTAGCATTACCTTATAACGTATAGCGTTATGTAGCACTACGTTATAACGTATAACGTTATATACTATTGCCTTATAACGTATAACGTTATGTAGCATTACGTTATAACGTATAACGTTATATACTATTACCTTATAACGTATAACGTTATGTAGCACTATGTTATAACGTATAACGTTCTGTAGCACTACGATGTTACGTATAACGTTATATACTATTACATTATAACGTATAACGTTATGTAGCATTACGTTATAACGTATAACGTTATATACTATTACCTTATAATGTATAACGTTATAATGTACAGGGTTGGAATTCTTTCTACAGGGTTTTAATGCTTTCTACAGGGTTGGAATGCTTTCTACAGTGTTGGAATGCTTTCTACAGTGTTGGAATGCTTTCTACAGGGTTGGAATGCTTTCGACAGAGTTGGAATACCTTTGTACAGAGTCAGAATGATATGTACAGGGTTGGAATTCTTTCTACAGGGTTGGAATACCTTTGTGCAGAGTAGGAATACCTTTGTACAGGGTTGGAACAGCTTTGTACAGCGTTGGAATACTTTCTACAGGGTTGGAATGCTTTCTAAAGGGTTCGAATGCTTTTGACAGGGTTGTAATGCTTTCGACAGAGTTGGAATACCTTTGTACACGGTTGGAATGCTTTCTAGAGGGTTGGAATGCTTTCGACAGGGTTGGAATGCTTTCTACAGGGTTGGAATGCTTTCTAGAGGGTTGGAATGCTATCTAGAGGGTTGGAAGGCTATCTAGAGGGTTGGAAGGCTTTCTACAGGGTTGGAATACCTTTGTACAGAGTCAGAATGTTATGTACAGGGTTGGAATTCTTTCTACAGAGATGGAATACCTTTGTACAAGGTTGGAATGCTTTCTACAGGGTTGGAATGCTTTCGACAGGGTTGGAATGCATTCGACAGAGTTGGAATACCTTTGTACAGAGTCAGAATGTTATGTACAGGGTTGGAATTCTTTCTACAGAGTTGGAATGCCTTTGTACAGAGTTGGAATGCTTTCTACAGGGTTGGAATACCTTTGTACAGAGTTGGAATGCTTTCTACAGGGTTGGAATACTTTCGACAGAGTTGGAATACCTTTGTACAGAGTCCGAATGTTATGTACAGGGTTGGAATTCTTTCTACAGAGTTGGAATACCTTTGTGCAGAGTTGGAATGCTTTCTACGGGGTTGGAATACCTTTGTACAGAGTTGGAATGCTTTCTACAGAGTTGGGATACCTTTGTACAGGGTTGGCACAGCTTTGTACAGGGTGGGAATACTTTCTACAGGGTTGGAATTCTTTCTAGAGGGTTGGAATGCTTTCTAGAGGGTTGGAATGCTTTCTAGAGGGTGGAATGCTTTCTAGAGGGTTGGAATGCTTTCAAGAGGGTTGGAATGCTTTCTAGAGGGTTGGAATGCTTTCGACAGGGATGGAGTGCTTTCGACAGGGTTGGAGTGCTTTCGACAGAGTTGGAATACCTTTGTACAGAGTTGGAATGCTTTCTACATGGTTGGAATACCTTTGTACAGAGTCAGAATTTTATGTACAGGGTTGGAATTCTTTCTACAGAGTTGGAATACCTTTGTACATAGTTGGAATGCTTTCTACAGGGTTGGAATGCTTTCTACAGGGTTGGAATACCTTTGTACAGAGTTGGAATGCTTTCTACAGGTGTGGAATACCTTTGTACAGAGTTGGAATGCTTTTTGCAGGGTTGGAATGCGTTCGACAGAGTTGGAATACCTTTGTACAGAGTCAGAATCTTATGTACAGGGTTGGAATTCTTTCTACAGAGTTGGAATACCTTTGCACAGAGTCAGAATGTTATGTACAGGGTTGGAATACTTTCTACAGGGTTGGAATGCTTTCTACAGGGTTGGAATACCTTTGTACAGAGTTGGAATGCTTTCTACAGGTTTGGTATACCTTTCTACAGAGTTGGAATGCTTTCTGCAGGGTTGGAATGCGTTCGACAGAGTTGGAGTACCTTTGTACAGAGTTGGAATGCATTCTACAGGGTTGGAATACCTTTGTACAGAGTCAGAATGTTGTGTACAGGGTTGGAATTCTTTCTACAGAGTTGGAATACCTTTGTACAGAGTTGGAATGCTTTCTACAGGGTTGGAATACCTTTGTACAGAGTTGGAATGCTTTCTACAGGGTTGGAATGCTTTCTACAGGGTTGGAATGATTTCTACAGGGTTTTAATGCTTTCTACAGGGTTGGAATGCTTTCGACAGAGTTGGAATACCTTTGTACAGGGTTGGAACAGCTTTGTACAGGGTGGGAATACTTTCTACAAGGTTTTTATGCTTTCTACAGGGTTGGAATGCTTTCTACAGGGTTGGAATGCTTTCTACAGGGTTAGACTGCTTTCTACAGAGATGGAATGCTTTCTACAGGGTTGGAATACCTTTGTACAGGGTTGGAATACCGTTGTACAGAGTCAGAATGTTATGTACAGGGTTGGAATTCTTTCTACAGAGTTGGAATACCTTTGTACATAGTTGGAATGCTTTCTACAGGGTTGGAATGCTTTCTACAGGGTTGGAATACCTTTGTACAGAGTTGGAATGCTTTTTGCAGGGTTGGAATGCGTTCGACAGAGTTGGAATACCTTTGTACAGAGTCAGAATCTTATGTACAGGGTTGGAATTCTTTCTACAGAGTTGGAATACCTTTGCACAGAGTCAGAATGTTATGTACAGGGTTGGAATACTTTCTACAGGGTTGGAATGCTTTCTACAGGGTTGGAGTACCTTTGTACAGAGTTGGAATGCTTTCTACAGGTTTGGTATACCTTTCTACAGAGTTGGAATGCTTTCTGCAGGGTTGGAATGCGTTCGACAGAGTTGGAATGCTTTCTACAGGGTTGGAATTACTTTGTACAGGGTTGGAACAGCTTTGTACAGCTTTGGAATACTTTCTACAGGGTTTGAATGCTTTCTAGAGGGTTGGAATGCTTTCGACAGGGTTGGAATGCCTTCGACAGGGTGGGAATGCTTTCAACAGAGTTGGAGTACCTTTGTACAGAGTTGGAATGCATCCTACAGGGTTGGAATACCTTTGTACAGAGTCAGAATGTTGTGTACAGGGTTGGAATTCTTTCTACAGAGTTGGAATACCTTTGTACAGAGTTGGAATGCTTTCTACAGGGTTGGAATACCTTTGTACAGAGTTGGAATGCTTTCTACAGGGTTGGAATGCTTTCTACAGGGTTGGAATGATTTCTACAGGGTTTTAATGCTTTCTACAGGGTTGGAATGCTTTCGACAGAGTTGGAATACCTTTGTACAGGGTTGGAACAGCTTTGTACAGGGTGGGAATACTTTCTACAGGGTTGGAATGCTTTCTACAGGGTTGGAATGCTTTCGACAGGGTTGGAATGCTTTCTACAGGGTTGGACTGCTTTCTACAGGGTTGGAATTACTTTGTACAGGGTTGGAACAGCTTTGTACAGCTTTGGAATACTTTCTACAGGGTTGGTATGCTTTCTACAGGGTTGGAATGCTTTCTACAGGGTTGGAATGCTTTCTACAGGGTTGGACTGCTTTCTACAGAGATGGAATGCTTTCTACAGGGTTGGAATACCTTTGTACAGGGTTGGAATGCTTTCTACAGGGTTGGAATACCTTTGTACAGGGTTGGAATACCGTTGTACAGAGTCAGAATGTTATGTACAGGGTTGGAATTCTTTCTACAGAGTAGGAATACCTTTGTACAGAGTTGGAATGCTTTCGACAGGGTTGGAATACATTTGTACAGAGTTGGAATGCCTTTGTACAGAGTTGGAATGCTTTCTACAGGGTTGGAATGCTTTCTACAGGGTTGGAATGCTTTCTACAGGGTTGGAATGCTTTCTAGAGGGTTGGAATGCTTTCTAGAGGGTTGGAATGCTTTCTAGAGGGTTGGAATGCTTTCTAGAGGGTTGGAATGCTTTCTAGAGGGTTGGAATGCTTTCTAGAGGGTTGGAATGCTTTCGACAGGGATGGAGTGCTTTCGACAGAGTTGGAATACCTTTGTACAGAGTTGGAATGCTTTCTACAGGGTTGGAATACCTTTGTACAGAGTCAGAATTTTATGTACAGAGTTTGGAATGCTTTCTACAGGGTTGGAATACCTTTGTACAGAGCCAGAATTTTATGTACAGGGTTGGAATTCTTTCTATAGAGTTGGAATACCTTTGTACATAGTTGGAATGCTTTCTACAGGGTTGGAATGCTTTCTACAGGGTTGGAATACCTTTGTACAGAGTTGGAATGCTTTCTACAGGTGTGGAATACCTTTGTACAGAGTTGGAATGCTTTTTACAGGGTTGGAATGCGTTCGACAGAGTTGGAATACCTTTGTACAGAGTCAGAATCTTATGTACAGGGTTGGAATTCTTTCTACAGAGTTGGAATACCTTTGCACAGAGTCAGAATGTTATGTACAGGGTTGGAATTCTATCTACAGAGTTGGAATACCTTTGTACAGAGTTCGAATGCTTCCTACAGGTTTGGAATACATTTGTACAGAGTTGGAATGCTTTCTACAGGGTTGGAATGCTTTCGACAGAGTTGGAATACCTTTGTACAGAGTGAGAATGTTATGTAGAGGGTTGGAATTCTTTCTACAGAGTTGGAATACCTTTGTACTGAGTTGGAATGCTTTCTACAGGGTTGGAATACTCTCTACAGGGTTGGAATGCTTTCTACAGGGTTGGAATACCTTTGTACAGAGTTGGAATGCTTTCTGCAGGGTCGGAATGCGTTCGACAGAGTTGGAATGCTTTCTACAGGGTTGGAATTACTTTGTACAGGGTTGGACCAGCTTTGTACAGCTTTGGAATACTTTCTACAGGGTTTGAATGCTTTCTAGAGGGTTGGAATGCTTTCGACAGGGTTGGAATGCCTTCGACAGGGTGGGAATGCTTTCGACAGAGTTGGAGTACCTTTGTACAGAGTTGGAATGCATTCTACAGGGTTGGAATACCTTCGTACAGAGTCAGAATGTTGTGTACAGGGTTGGAATTCTTTCTACAGAGTTGGAATACCTTTGTACAGAGTTGGAATGCTTTCTACAGGGTTGGAATGCTTTCTACAGGGTTGGAATGATTTGTACAGGGTTTTAATGCTTTCTACAGGGTTGGAATGCTTTCGACAGAGTTGGAATACCTTTGTACAGGGTTGGAACAGCTTTGTACAGGGTGGGAATACTTTCTACAGGGTTGGAATGCCTTCTACAGGGTTGGAATGCTTTCTACAGGGTTGGAATGCTTTCTACAGGGTTGGAATGCTTTCTACAGGGTTGGACTGCTTTCTACAGAGATGGAATGCTTTCTACAGGGTTGGAATACCTTTGTACAGGGTTGGAATACCTTTGTACAGAGTTGGAATGCCTTTGTACAGAGTTGGAATGCTTTCTACAGGGTTGGAATGCTTTCTACAGGGTTGGAATGCTTTCTACAGGGTTGGAATGCTTTCTACAGGGTTTTAATGCTTTCTACAGGGTTGGAATGCTTTCGACAGAGTTGGAATACCTTTGTACAGAGTCAGAATGTTATGTACAGGTTTGGAGTTCTTTCTACAGGGTTGGAATGATTTGTACAGGGTTTTAATGCTTTCTACAGGGTTGGAATGCTTTCGACAGAGTTGGAAAACCTTTGTACAGAGTTCGAATACCTTTGTACAGGGTTGGAACAGCTTTGTACAGCGTTGGAATACTTTCTACAGGGTTGGAATGCTTTCTACAGGGTTGGAATGCTTTCTAGAGGGTTGGAATGCTTTCGACAGGGTTGGAGTGCTTTCGACAGGGTTGGAGTGCTTTCGACGGAGCTGGAATACCTTTGTACAGAGTCCGAATGTTATGTACATTGTTGGAATTCTTTCTACAGTGTTGGAATACCTTTGTACAGAGTTGGAATGCTTCCTCCAGGGTTGGAATACCTTTGTACAGAGTTGGAATGCTCCCTACAGAGTTGGGATACCTTTGTACAGGGTGGGAATACCTTCTACAGGGTTGGAATGCTTTCTAGAGGGTTGGAATGCTTTCTAGAGGGTTGGAATGCTTTCTAGAGGGTTGGAATGCTTTCTAGAGGGTTGGAATGCTTTCTACAGTGTTGGAATGCTTTCTACAGTGTTGGAATGCTTTCTACAGAGTTGGAATACCTTTGTACATGGTTGGAGCAGCTTTGTACAGGGTTGGAATACTTTCTACAGGGTTGGAATGCTTTCTACAGGGTTGGAATGCTTTCGACAGGGTTGGAGTGCTTTCGACAGGGTTGGAGTGCTTTCGACGGAGCTGGAATACCTTTGCACAGAGTTGGAATGCTTTCTACAGGGTTGGAATACCTTTGTACAGAGTCAGAATTTTAGGTACAGGGTTGGAATTCTTTCTACAGAGTTGGAATACCTTTGTACATAGTTGGAATGCTTTCTACAGGGTTGGAATACCTTTGTACAGAGTTGGAATGCTTTCTACAGGTGTGGAATACCTTTGTACAGAGTTGGAATGCCTTTTACAGGGTTGGAATGCGTTCGACAGAGTTGGAATACCTTTGTACAGGGTCAGAATCTTATGTACAGGGTTGGAATTCTTTCTACAGAGTTGGAATACCTTTGCACAGAGTCAGAATGTTATGTACAGGGTTGGAATACTATCTACAGAGTTGGAATACCTTTGTACAGAGTTCGAATGCTTTCTACAGGTTTGGAATACATTTGTACAGAGTTGGAATGCTTTCTACAGGGTTGGAATGCTTTCGACAGAGTTGGAATACCTTTGTACAGAGTCAGAATGTTATGTACAGGGTTGGAATTCTTTCTACAGAGTTGGAATACCTTTGTACTGAGTTGGAATGCTTTCTACAGGGTTGGAATACTTTCTACAGGGTTGGAATACTTTCTACAGGGTTGGAATGCTTTCTACAGGGTTGGAATGCTTTCTACAGGGTTGGAATGCTCTCGACAGAGTTGGAATACCTTTGTACAGAGCTGGAATGCTTTCTACAGGGTTGGAATACCATTGTGCAGAGTTGGAATGCTTTCTACAGGGTTGGAATGCTTTCTACAGGGTTGGAATGCTTTCGACAGAGTTGGAATACCTTTGTACAGGGTTGGAACCGTTTTGTGCAAGGTTGGAATGCTTTCTACAGGTTTGGAATACCTTTGTACAAGGTTGGAATGCTTTCTACAGGTTTGGAATACCTTTGTACACAGTTGGAATGCTTTCTACAGGGTTGGAATGCTTTCGACAGAGTTGGAATACCTTTGTACAGAGTCCGAATGTTATGTACATTGTTGGAATTCTTTCTACAGTGTTGGAATACCTTTGTACAGAGTTGGAATGCTTCCTACAGGGTTGGAATACCTTTGTACAGAGTTGGAATGCTCCCTACAGAGTTGGGATACCTTTGTAGAGGGTTGGCACAGCTTTGTACAGGGTGGGAATACCTGCTACAGGGTTGGAATGCTTTCTAGAGGGTTGGAATGCTTTCTAGAGGGTTGGAATGCTTTCTAGAGGGTTGGAATGCTTTCTAGAGGGTTGGAATGCTTTCTAGAGGGTTGGAATGCTTTCTACAGTGTTGGAATGATTTCTACAGTGTTGGAATACTTTCTACAGAGTTGGAATACCTTTGTACAGGGTTGGAACAGCTTTGTACAGGGTTGGAATACTTTCTACAGGGTTGGAATGCTTTCTAGAGGGTTGGAATGCTTTCGACAGGGTTGGAGTGCTTTCGACAGGGTTGGAGTGCTTTCGACGGAGTTGGAATACCTTTGTACAGAGTTGGAATGCTTTCTACAGGGTTGGAATACCTTTGTACAGAGTCAGAATTTTATGTACAGGGTTGGAATTCTTTCTACAGAGTTGGAATACCTTTGTACATAGTTGGAATGCTTTCTACAGGGTTGGAATACCTTTGTACAGAGTTGGAATGCTTTCTACAGGTGTGGAATACCTTTGTACAGAGTTGGAATGCCTTTTACAGGGTTGGAATGCGTTCGACAGAGTTGGAATACCTTTGTACAGGGTCAGAATCTTATGTACAGGGTTGGAATTCTTTCTACAGATTTGGAATACCTTTGCACAGAGTCAGAATGTTATGTACAGGGTTGGAATTCTATCTACAGAGTTGGAATACCTTTGTACAGAGTTCGAATGCTTTCTACAGGTTTGGAATACATTTGTACAGAGTTGGAATGCTTTCTACAGGGTTGGAATGCTTTCGACAGAGTTGGAATACCTTTGTACAGAGTCAGAATGTTATGTACAGGGTTGGAATTCTTTCTACAGAGTTGGAATACCTTTGTACTGAGTTGGAATGCTTTCTACAGGGTTGGAATACTTTCTACAGGGTTGGAATACTTTCTACAGGGTTGGAATGCTTTCTACAGGGTTGGAATGCTTTCTACAGGGTTGGAATGCTCTCGACAGAGTTGGAATACCTTTGTACAAGGTTGGAATGCTTTCTACTGGTTTGGAATACCTTTGTACAGAGTTGGAATGCTTTCTACAGGGTTGGAATACCTTTGTACAGAGTCAGAATTTTATGTGCAGGGTTGGAATTCTTTCTACAGAGTTGGAATACCTTTGTACATAGTTGGAATGCTTTCTACAGGGTTGGAATACCTTTGTACAGAGTTGGAATGCTTTCTACAGGTGTGGAATACCTTTGTACAGAGTTGGAATGCCTTTTACAGGTGTGGAATGCGTTCGACAGAGTTGGAATACCTTTGTACAGCGTCAGAATCTTATGTACAGGGTTGGAATTCTTTCTACAGAGTTGGAATACCTTTGCACAGATTCAGAATGTTATGTACAGGGTTGGAATTCTATCTACAGAGTTGGAATACCTTTGTACAGATTTCGAATGCTTTCTACAGGTTTGGAATACATTTGTACAGAGTTGGAATGCTTTCTACAGGGTTGGAATGCTTTCGACAGAGTTGGAATACCTTTGTACAGAGTCAGAATGTTATGTACAGGGTTGGAATTCTTTCTACAGAGTTGGAATACCTTTATACTGAGTTGGAATGCTTTCTACAGGGTTGGAATACTTTCTACAGGGTTGGAATACTTTCTACACGGTTGGAATGCTTTCTACAGGCTTGGAATGCTTTCTACAGGGTTGGAATGCTCTCGACAGAGTTGGAATACCTCTGTACAGAGCTGGAATGCTTTCTACAGAGTTGGAATACCATTGTGCAGAGTTGGAATGCTTTCTACAGGGTTGGAATGCTCTCGACAGGGTTGGAATGCTTTCGACAGAGTTGGAATACCTATGTACAGAGTCAGAATGTTATGTACAGGGTTGGAATTCTTTCTACAGAGTTGGAATACCTTTGTACAGAGTTGGAATGCTTTCTACAGGTTTGGAATACCTTTGTACAGAGTTGGAATGCTTTCTACAGGTTTGGAATACCTTTGTACAGAGTTGGAATGCTTTCTACAGGGTTGGAATGCGTTCGACAGAGTTGGAATACCTTTGTACAGAGTCAGAATTTTATGTACAGGGTTGGAATTATTTCTACAGGGTTGGAATACCTTTGTACAGAGTTGGAATACCTTTGTACAGAGTTGGAATGCTTTCTACAGGGTTGGAATACCTTCGTACAGATGTGGAATGCTTCCTACAGGGTTGGAATGCTTTGGACAGAGTTGGAATACCTTTGTGCAGAGATAGAATGTTATGTACAGGTTTGGAATGCTTTCTACATGATTGGAATGCTTTCTACATGATTGGAATGCTTTCTACAGGCTTGGAATGCTTTCTACATGCTTGGAATGCTTTCTACATGCTTGGAATGCTTTCTACATGCTTGGAACGCTTTCTACAGGCTCGGAATGTTTTCGACCGAGTTGGAATGCTTTCTACAGTGTTGGAATGCTTTCGACAGAATTGGAATATCTTTGTACAGAGTTGGAATGCTTTCTACAGGGTTGGAATGCTTTCGACAGAGTTGGAATACCTTTGTACAGAGTTGGAATACCTTTGTACAGAGTTGGAATGCTTCCTACAGGATTGGAATGCTTTGGACAGAGTTGGAATACCTTTGTACAGAGATAGAATGTTATGTACAGGTTTGGAATGCTTTCTACATGATTGGAATGCTTTCTACATGATTGGAATGCTTTCTACAGGCTTGGAATGCTTTCTACATGCTTGGAATGCTTTCTACATGCTTGGAATGCTTTCTACATGCTTGGAATGCTTTCTACATGCTTGGAACGCTTTCTACAGGCTTGGAATGTTTTCGACCGAGTTGGAATGCTTTCTACAGTGTTGGAATGCTTTCGACAGAATTGGAATATCTTTGTACAGAGTTGGAATGCTTTCTACAGGGTTGGAATGCTTTCGACAGAGTTGGAATACCTTTGTACAGAGTTGGAATACCTTTGTACAGAGTTGGAATGCTTCCTACAGGATTGGAATGCTTTGGACAGAGTTGGAATACCTTTGTACAGAGATAGAATGTTATGTACAGGTTTGGAATGCTTTCTACATGATTGGAATGCTTTCTACATGATTGGAATGCTTTCTACAGGCTTGGAATGCTTTCTACATGCTTGGAATGCTTTCTACATGCTTGGAATGCTTTCTACATGCTTGGAATGCTTTCTACATGCTTGGAACGCTTTCTACAGGCTTGGAATGTTTTCGACCGAGTTGGAATGCTTTCTACAGTGTTGGAATGCTTTCGACAGAATTGGAATATCTTTGTACAGAGTTGGAATGCTTTCTACAGGGTTGGAATGCTTTCGACAGATTTGGAATACCTTTGTACAGAGTTGGAATAGCACTACGTTATAACGTATAACGTTGTGTATTATTACGTTATAACGCATAACGTTATGTAGCACTACGTTATTACGTATGACGTTATATACTATTAGCTTATAACGTATAACGTTATGTAGCATTACGTTATAACGTATAACGATATATACTATTACCTTATATCGTGTAGCGCTATGTAGCTTTACGATATAACGTATAACGTTAATACTATTTCCTTATAACGTAAAACGTTATGTAGCACTACGCCATTACGTATAACGTTATGTAGCACTACGTTATTACGTATAACGTTATATACTATTTCCTTATAACGTATAACGTTATATACTATTACCTTATAACGTATAACGATATATACTATTACCTTATAACGTATAACGTTATGTAGCACTATGTTATTACGTATACCGTTATATACTATTACCTTATAACGTATAACGTTATGTAGCATTACGTTATAACGTATAACGTTATGTAGCACTACGTTATAACGTATAACGTTATATACTATTATCTTATAACGTATATCGTTATATCGCATTACGTTATAACGTATAACGTCATATACTATTTCCTTATAACGTGTAACGTTATGTAGCATTACGTTATAACGTATAACGTTATGTAGCATTACGTTATAACGTATAACGTTATATAGTATTACCTGATAACGTATGACGTTATGTAGCATTACCTTATATCGTTATACGTTATATACTGTTACCTTATAACGTTATACGTTATATACTATTACCTTATAACGTATAATGTTATATACTATTACGTTATAACGTATAACGTTATATACTATTACCTTATATCGTATAACGTTATGTAGCATTACCTTATATCGTATAACGTTCTGTAGCATTACCTTATATCGTTATACGTTGTATACTATTACGATATGAGGTATATCGTTAAATACTATTACCTTATAACGTATAACGTTGTATACTATTACGTTATAACGTATAACGCTGTATACTATTACGTTATAACGTATAACGTTGTATACTATTACGTTATAACGTATAACGTTGTACACTATTACGTTATAACGTATAACGTTATGAAGCACTACGGTATAACGTATAACGTTATATACTATTACCTTATAACGTATAACGTTATGTAGCATTACGTTATAACGTATAACGTTATATAGTATTACCTTATAACGTATAACGTTATATACTATTACCTTATAACGTATAACGTTATGTGGCATTACGTTATAACGTATAACGTTATATACTATTACGTTATAACGTATAACGTTATATACTATTACCTTATAACGTATAACGTTATATACTATTACCTTATAACGTATAACGTTATGTAGCATTTCGTTATAACGTATAACGTTATATACTATTACCTTATATCGTATAACGTTATGTAGCATTACGTTACAACGTATAGCGAGATATACAATTACCTTATAACGTATAACGTTATATGCTATTACCTTATAACGTATAACGTTATGTAGCGTTACGTTATAACGTTTAACGTTGTATACTATTACCATATAACGTATAACGTTATGTAGCACTACGTTATTACGTATAACGTTATATACTATTACCTTATAAGGTATAACGTTATGTAGCATTACGTTATAACGTATAACGTTATATAGTATTACCTTATAACGTATAACGTTATATGGTATTACCTTATAACGTATAACGTTATATGCTTTTACCTTATAACGTATAACGATATATACTATTACCTTATAACGTATAACGATATATACTATTACATTATAACGTATAACGTTATGTAGCACTACGTTATAACGTATAACGTTATATACTATTACCTTATAACGTGTAACGTTATATAGTATTACCTTATAACGTATAACGTTATATCCTATTACCTTATAATGTATAACGTTATATACTTTTACCTTATAACGTATAACGATATATACTATTACCTTATAAGGTATAACGATATATACTATTACCTTATAACGTATAACGTTATGTAGCACTACGTTATAACGTATAACGTTATATACTATTACCTTATAACGTGTAACGTTATGTAGCACTACGTTATTACGTATAACGTTATATACTATTACCTTATAAGGTATAACGTTATGTAGCATTACGTTATAACGTATAACGTTATATAGTATTACCTTATAACGTATAACGTTATATGGTATTACCTTATAACGTATAACGTTATATGCTTTTACCTTATAACGTATAACGATATATACTATTACCTTATAACGTATAACGATATATACTATTACATTATAACGTATAACGTTATGTAGCACTACGTTATAACGTATAACGTTATATACTATTACCTTATAACGTGTAACGTTATATAGTATTACCTTATAACGTATAACGTTATATCCTATTACCTTATAATGTATAACGTTATATACTTTTACCTTATAACGTATAACGATATATACTATTACCTTATAAGGTATAACGATATATACTATTACCTTATAACGTATAACGTTATGTAGCACTACGTTATAACGTATAACGTTATATACTATTACCTTATAACGTGTAACGTTATGTAGCATTACCTTATAACGTATAACGTTATATACTATTACCTTATAACGTATAACGTTATATACTATTACCTTATAACGTATAACGTTATGTGGCATTACGTTATAACGTATAACGTTATATACTATTACGTTATAACGTATAACGTTATATACTATTACCTTATAACGTATAACGTTATATACTATTACCTTATAACGTATAACGTTATATACTATTACCTTATAACGTATAACGTTATGTAGCATTTCGTTATAACGTATAACGTTATATACTATTACCTTATATCGTATAACGTTATGTAGCATTACGTTACAACGTATAGCGAGATATACAATTACCTTATAACGTATAACGTTATATACTATTACCTTATAACGTATAACGTTATGTAGCGTTACGTTATAACGTTTAACTTTGTATACTATTACCATATAACGTATAACGTTATGTAGCATTACGTTATAACGTATAACGTTATATACTATTACCTTATAACGTATAACGTTATATAGCATTACGTTATAACGTATAACGTTATATACTATTGCCTTATAACGTATAACGTTAAGTAGCATTACGTTATAACGTATAACGTTATATACTATTACCTTATAACGTATAACGTTATGTAGCATTACGTTATGACGTATAATGTTATATACTGTTACCTTATAACGTTATATGTTATATACTATTACCTTATAACATATAAAGTTATATACTATTACGTTACAATGTATAACGTTCTGTAGCACTACGATATTACCTATAACGTTATATACTATTACGTTATAACGTATAACGTTGTATATTATTACGTTATAACGTTACATACTATTAGCTTATTACCTATAACATTGTATACTATTACCATATAACGTATAACGTTATGTAGCATTACGTTATAACGTATAGCGTTATGTAGCACTACGTTATAACGTATGACGTTATATACTATTACCTTATAGAGTTATACGTTATATACTATTACCTTATAACGTATAACGTTATATACTATTACGTTATAACGTATAACGTTCTGTAGCACTACGATATTACGTATAACGTTATATACTATTACCTTATAACGTATCACGTTATGTAGCATTACGTTATAACGTATAACGTTGTATACTATTACGTTGTAACGTTACATACTATTAGCTTATTACCTATAACGTTGTATACTATTACCATATAACGTATAACGTTATGTAGCATTACGTTATAACGTATAACGTTATATACTCTTACCTTATAACGTATAACGTTATGTAGCATTACGTTATAACGTATAGCGATATGTAGCACTACGTTATAACGTATAACGTTATATACTATTACCTTATAGCGTATAACGTTATGTAGCATTACGTTATAACGTATAACGTTATGTAGCATTACGTTATGACGTATAGCGATATGTAGCACTACGTTATAACGTATAACGTTATATACTATTACCTTATAACGTATCACGTTATGTAGCATTACGTTATAACGTATAACGTTGTATACTATTACGTTGTAACGTTACATACTATTAGCTTATTACCTATAACGTTGTATACTATTACCATATAACGTATAACGTTATGTAGCATTACGTTATAACGTATAACGTTATATACTATTACCTTATAACGTATAACGTTATGTAGCATTACGTTATAACGTATAGCGATATGTAGCACTACGTTATAACGTATAACGTTATATACTATTACCTTATAACGTATAACGTTATGTAGCATTACGTTATAACGTATAACGTTATATACTATTACCTTATAACGTATAACGTTATGTAGCATTACGTTATAACGTATAACGTTATATACTATTACCTTATAACATATAACGTTGTGTAGCATTACGTTATAACGTATAACGTTATATACTTTCACCTTATAACATATAACGTTGTGTAGCATTACCTTATAACGTATAGCGTTATATAGCACTACGATATTACGTATAACGTTATATACTATTACATTATAACGTATAACGTTATGTAGCGTTACGTTATAGCGTATAACGTTGTATACTACTACCATATAACGTATAACGTTATGTAGCATTACGTTATAACGTATAACGTTACATACTATAACCTTATAACGTATAACGTTATGTAGCATTACGTTATAACGTATAACGTTATATACAATTACCTTATAACGTATAACGTTATATACTATTTCCTTATAACGTATAACGTTATGTAGCACTACGTTATAACGTAAGGCGTTATGTAGCACTGCGTTATTACGTATAACGTTATATACTATTACCTTATAACGTATATCGTTATGTAGTATTACGTTATAACGTATAATGTTGTATACTATTACGTTATAACGTTACATACTATTAGGTTATTACCTATAACGTTGTATACTTTTACCATATAACGTATAACGTTATGTAGCATTACGTTATAACGTATAACGTTATATACTATTACCTTATAACGTATAACGTTATGTAGCATTACGTTATAACGTACAACGTTATG
The DNA here is from genome assembly GCF_041682495.2 of Bombus fervidus. Classification (NCBI taxonomy): domain Eukaryota; kingdom Metazoa; phylum Arthropoda; class Insecta; order Hymenoptera; family Apidae; genus Bombus; species Bombus fervidus. Next base: position 183,646 of record NC_091523.1, on the reverse strand, counting down.
TAGCATTACGTTATAGCGTATAACGTTGTATACTACTACCATATAACGTATAACGTTATGTAGCATTACGTTATAACGTATAACGTTACATACTATAACCTTATAACGTATAACGTTATGTAGCATTACGTTATAACGTATAACGTTGTATACAATTACCTTATAACGTATAACGTTATATAGTATTACCTTATAACGTATAACGTTATGTAGCATTACGTTATAGCGTATAACGTTGTATACTATTACCTGATAACGTATAACGTTATATACTATTACCTTATATCGTATAACGTTATGTAGCATTACGTTATAACGTATAACGTTATATACTGTTACCTTATAACGTATAACGTTATATACTACTACCTTATAACGTATAACGTTAGGTAGCATTACGTTATAACGTATATCGTTGTATACTACTACCATATAACGTATAACGTTATATACTATTACCTTATATCGTATAACGTTATGTAGCATTACGTTATAACGTATAACGTTATATACTGTTACCTTATAACGTATAACGTTATGTAGCATTACGTTATAACGTATACCGTTGTATACTATTACGTTATAACGTATAACGTTATATACTATTACCTTATAACGTATAACGTTATATACTATTACCTTATAACGTATAACGTTATGTAGCCTTACGTTATAACGTATAGCGTTATGTAGCACTACGTTATAACGTATAGCGTTATGTAGCACTACGTTATTACATATAACGTTATATACTATTACCTTATTACGTATAACGTTATGTAGCATTACGTCATAACGTATAACGTTATATACTATTACCTTATAACGTTATACGTTATATACTATTACCTTATAACGTATAACGTTATATACTATTACCTTATAACGTATAACGTTATGTAGCATTACGTTATAACGTATAACGTTATATACTATTTCCTTATAACGTATAACGTTATGTAGCATTACGTTATAACGTATAACGTTATATACTATTACCTTATAACGTTGTACGTTATATACTAGTATAATATATACTAGTATTACGTTATACTAGTATAGTATAGTATAGTTATAGTACTACGTATATATTATATATATACGTAGCATTACGTTATAACGTATAACGTTATGTGGCATTACGTTATAGCGTATTACGTTGTATACTACTACCATATAACGTATAACGTTATGTAGCATTACGTTATAACGTATAACGTTACATACTATAACCTTATAACGTATAACGTTATGTAGCATTACGTTATAACGTATAACGTTATATACAATTACCTTATAACGTATAACGTTATATAGTATTACCTTATAACGTATAACGTTATGTAGCATTACGTTATAGCGTATAACGTTGTATACTACTACCATATATCGTATAACGTTATGTAGCATTACGTTATAACGTATAACGTTATATACTATTACCGTATATCGTTATACGTTAAATACTGTTACCTTATAACGTTATACGTTATATACTATTACCTTATAACGTATAACGTTATATACTATTACCTTATAACGTATAACGTTAGGTAGCATTACGTTATGACGTATAACGTTGTATACTACTACCATATAACATATAACGTTATGTAGCATTACGTTATAACGTATAACGTTATATACTATTACTGTATACCGTTATACGTTAAGTACTGTTACCCTATAACGTTATACGTTATATACTATTACCTTATACCGTATAACGTTATGTAGCATTACGTTATAACGTACAATGTTATATACTATTACCTTATAACGTATAACGTTATATACTATTACCGTATTAACGTATAACGTTATGTAGCATTCCGTTATAACGTATAACGTTATATACTATTACCTTATAACGTATAACGTTATGTAGCATTAGGTTATAACGTATAACGTTATATACTATTACCGTATAACGCATAACGTTATGTAGCATTACGTTATAACGTATAACGTTATATGCTATTTCCTTATAACGTATAACGTTATGTAGCATTACGTTATATCGTATAACGTTATATACTATTACCTTATAACGTATAACGTTATATACTATTACCTTATAACGTATAACGATATATACTATTACCTTATAACGTATAACGTTATGTAGCACTATGTTATTACGTATACCGTTATATACTATTACCTTATAACGTATAACGTTATGTAGCATTACCTTATATCGTTATACGTTGTATACTATTACGATATGAGGTATATCGTTAAATACTATTACCTTATAACGTATAACGTTGTATACTATTACGTTATAACGTATAACGCTGTATACTATTACGTTATAACGTATAACGTTGTATACTATTACGTTATAACGTATAACGTTGTACACTATTACGTTATAACGTATAACGTTATGAAGCACTACGGTATAACGTATAATGTTATATACTGTTACCTTATAACGTACAACGTTATGTAGCACTACGTTATTACGTATAACGTTATATACTATCACCTTATAACGTATAACGTTATGTAGCATTACGTTATAACGTATAACCTTATATAGTATTACCTTATAACGTATAACGTTATATGGTATTACCTTATAACGTATAACGTTATATGCTTTTACCTTATAACGTATAACGATATATACTATTACCTTATAACGTATAACGATATATACTATTACATTATAACGTATAACGTTATGTAGCACTACGTTATAACGTATAACGTTATTTACTATTACCTTATAACGTCTAACGTTATATAGTATTACCTTATAACGTATAACGTTATATCCTATTACCTTATAATGTATAACGTTATATACTTTTACCTTATAACGTATAACGATATATACTATTACCTTATAAGGTATAACGATATATACTATTACCTTATAACGTATAACGTTATGTAGCACTACGTTGTAACGTATAACGTTATATACTATTACCTTATAACGTGTAACGTTATGTAGCATTACCTTATAACCTATAACGTTATATGCTATTACCTTATAACGTTATACGTTATATATTGTTGCCTTATGACGCTATACATTATATACTATAACCTTATAACGTATAACGTTATATGCTATTACCTTAAAACGTATAACGTTATATACTAGTACCTTCTAACGTATAACGTTATGTAGCATTACCTTATAACGTATAACGTTATATACTATTACCTTATAGCGTATAACGTTATATACTATTACCTTATAACGTATAACGTTATGTGGCATTACGTTATAACGTATAACGTTATATACTATTACGTTATAACGTATAACGTTATATACTATTACCTTATAACGTATAACGTTATATACTATTACCTTATAACGTATAACGTTATGTAGCATTTCGTTATAACGTATAACGTTATATACTATTACCTTATATCGTATAACGTTATGTAGCATTACGTTACAACGTATAGCGAGATATACAATTACCTTATAACGTATAACGTTATATACTATTACCTTATAACGTATAACGTTATGTAGCGTTACGTTATAACGTTTAACGTTATATACTATTACCTTATAACGTATAACGTTATGTAGCATTACGTTATAACGTAAAGCGGTATGTAGCACTACGTTATTACGTATAACGTTATATACTATTACCTTCTAACGTATATCGTTATGTAGTATTACGTTATAACGTATAATGTTGTATACTATTACGTTATAACGTTACATACTATTAGCTTATTACCTATAACGTTCTATACTATTACCATGTAACGTATAACGTTATGTTGCATTACGTTATAACGTATAACGTTATATACTATTACCTTATAACGTATAACGTTATGTAGCATTACGTTATAACGTATAACGTTATATACTATTACCTTATAACGTATAACGTTATGTAGCAATACGTTATAACGTACAACGTTATGTAGCATTGCGTTATAGCGTATAACGTTGTATACTACTACCATATAACGTATAACGTTATGTAGCATTACGTTATAACGTATAACGTTATATACTATTACCGTATATCGTTATACGTTAAATACTGTTACCCTTTAACGTTATACGTTATATACTATTACCTTATAACGTATAACGTTATGTAGCATTACGTTATAACGTATAATGTTATATACTATTACCTTATAACGTATAACGTTATGTAGCATTACGTTATAACGTATAACGTTATATACTATTACCGTATAACGTATAACGTTATGTAGCATTACGTTATAACGTGTAACGTTATATACTATTACCTTATAACGTATAACGTTATGTAGCATTATGTTATAACGTATACCGTTATATACTATTACCGTATAACGTATAACGTTATGTAGCATTACGATATAACGTATAACGTTATACGCTATTTCCTTATAACGTATAACGTTATGTAGCATTACGTTATAACGTATAGCGTTATGTAGCACTACGTTATAACGTATGACGTTATATACTATTACCTTATAGCGTTATACGTTATATACTATTACCTTATAACGTATAACGTTATATACTATTACGTTATAACGTATAACGTTCTGTGGCACTATGATATTACGTATAACGTTATATACTATTACGTTATAACGTGTAACGTTCTGTAGCACTACGATATTACGTATAACGTTGTATACTATTACCTTATAACGTATAACGTTATATAGCATTACGTTATAACGTATAATGTTATATACTATTACCTTATAACGTAGAACGTTATGTAGCATTACGTTATAACGTATAACGTTATATACTATTACCGTATAACGTATAACGTTATGTAGCATTACGTTATAACGTATAACGTTATATGCTATTTCCTTATAACGTATAACGTTATGTAGCATTACGTTATAACGTATAACGTTATATACTATTACCTTATAACGTATAACGTTATATAGCTTTACGTTATAACGTATAACGTTATATACTATTACCTTATAACGTATAACGTTATGTAACATTACGTTATAACGTATAGGGATATGTAGCTCTACGTTATAACGTATAACGTTATATACTATTACCTTATAACGTATAACGTTATATACTATTTCCTTATAACGTATAACGTTATGTAGCATTACGTTATAACGTAAAGCGTTATGTAGCACTACGTTATAACTTCTGACGTTATACACCATTACCTTATAACGTATAACGTTATGTAGCATTACGTTATAACGTATAACGTTATATACAATTACCTTATAACGTATAACGTTATATACTATTACCTTATAACGTATAACGTTATATACTATTACCTTATAACGTATAACGTTATGTAGCATTACGTTATAACGTATAACGTTATATACTATTTCCTTATAACGTATAACGTTATGTAGCACTACGTTATAACGTAAGGCGTTATGTAGCACTGCGTTATTACGTATAACGTTATATACTATTACCTTATAACGTATATCGTTATGTAGTATTGCGTTATAACGTATAATGTTGTATACTATTACGTTATAACGTTACATACTATTAGCTTATTACCTATAACGTTGTATACTATTACCATATAACGTATAACGTTATGTAGCATTACGTTATAACGTATAACGTTATATACTATTACCTTATAACGTATAACGTTATGTAGCATTACGTTATAACGTATAACGTTATGTAGCATTACGTTATAGCGTATAACGTTGTATACTACTACCATATAACGTATAACGTTATGTAGCATTACGTTATAACGTATAACGTTACATACTATAACCTTATAACGTATAACGTTATGTAGCATTACGTTATAACGTATAACGTTATATACAATTACCTTATAACGTATAACGTTATATAGTATTACCTTATAACGTATAACGTTATGTAGCATTACGTTATAGCGTATAACGTTGTATACTATTATCTGATAACGTATAACGTTATATACTATTACCTTATATCGTATAATGTTATGTAGCACTACGTTATAACGTAAGGCGTTATGTAGCACTGCGTTATTACGTATAACGTTATATACTATTACCTTATAACGTATATCGTTATGTAGTATTACGTTATAACGTATAATGTTGTATACTATTACGTTATAACGTTACATACTATTAGCTTATTACCTATAACGTTGTATACTATTACCATATAACGTATAACATTATGTAGCATTACGTTATAACGTATAACGTTATATACTATTACCTTATAACGTATAACGTTATGTAGCATTACGTTATAACGTATAACGTTATGTAGCATTACGTTATAGCGTATAACGTTGTATACTACTACCATATAACGTATGACGTTATGTAGCATTACGTTATAACGTATAACGTTACATACTATAACCTTATAGCGTATAACGTTATGTAGCATTACGTTATAACGTATAACGTTATATACAATTACCTTATAACGTATAACGTTATATAGTATTACCTTATAACGTATAACGTTATGTAGCATTACGTTATAGCGTATAACGTTGTATACTATTACCTGATAACGTATAACGTTATATACTATTACCTTATATCGTATAACGTTATGTAGCATTACGTTATAACGTATAACGTTATGTACTGTTACCTTATAACGTATAACGTTATATACTACTACCTTATAACGTATAACGTTAGGTAGCATTACGTTATAACGTATATCGTTGTATACTACTACCATATAACGGATAACGTTATATACTATTACCTTATATCGTATAACGTTATGTAGCATTACGTTATAACGTATAACGTTATATACTGTTACCTTATAACGTATAACGTTATGTAGCATTACGTTATAACGTATACCGTTGTATACTATTACGTTATAACGTATAACGTTATATACTATTACCTTATAACGTATAACGTTATATACTATTACCTTATAACGTATAACGTTATGTAGCCTTACGTTATAACGTATAGCGTTATGTAGCACTACGTTATAACGTATAGCGTTATGTAGCACTACGTTATTACGTATAACGTTATATACTATTACCTTATAACGTATAACGTTATGTAGCATTACGTTATAACGTATAACGTTATATACTATTACCTTATAACGTTATACGTTATATACTATTACCTTATAACGTATAACGTTATATACTATTACCTTATAACGTATAACGTTATGTAGCATTACGTTATAACGTATAACGTTATATACTATTTCCTTATAACGTATAACGTTATGTAGCATTACGTTATAACGTATAACGTTATATACTATTACCTTATAACGTTGTACGTTATATACTAGTATAATATATACTAGAATTACGTTATACTAGTATAGTATAGTATAGTTATAGTACTACGTATATATTATATATATACGTAGCATCACGTTATAACGTATAACGTTATATACTATTACCTTATAACGTATAACGTTATGTAGCATTACGTTATAACGTATAACGTTATGTGGCATTACGTTATAGCGTATTACGTTGTATACTACTACCATATAACGTATAACGTTATGTAGCATTACGTTATAACGTATAACGTTACATACTATAACCTTATAACGTATAACGTTATGTAGCATTACGTTATAACGTATAACGTTATATACAATTACCTTATAACGTATAACGTTATATAGTATTACCTTATAACGTATAACGTTATGTAGCATTACGTTATAGCGTATAACGTTGTATACTACTACCATATATCGTATAACGTTATGTAGCATTACGTTATAACGTATAACGTTATATACTATTACCGTATATCGTTATACGTTAAATACTGTTACCTTATAACGTTATACGTTATATACTATTACCTTATAACGTATAACGTTATATACTATTACCTTATAACGTATAACGTTAGGTAGCATTACGTTATGACGTATAACGTTGTATACTACTACCATATAACGTATAACGTTATGTAGCATTACGTTATAACGTATAACGTTATATACTATTACTGTATACCGTTATACGTTAAGTACTGTTACCCTCTAACGTTATACGTTATATACTATTACCTTATACCGTATAACGTTATGTAGCATTACGTTATAACGTACAATGTTATATACTATTACCTTATAACGTATAACGTTATGTAGCATTACGTTATAACGTATAACGTTATATACTATTACCGTATTAACGTATAACGTTATGTAGCATTCCGTTATAACGTATAACGTTATATACTATTACCTTATAACGTATAACGTTATGTAGCATTAGGTTATAACGTATAACGTTATATACTATTACCGTATAACGCATAACGTTATGTAGCATTACGTTATAACGTATAACGTTATATGCTATTTCCTTATAACGTATAACGTTATGTAGCATTACGTTATATCGTATAACGTTATATACTATTACCTTATAACGTATAACGTTATGTAGCATTACGATATAACGTATAACGTTACACGCTATTTCCTTATAACGTATAACGTTATGTAGCATTACGTTATAACGTATAGCGTTATGTAGCACTACGTTATAACGTATGACGTTATATACTATTACCTTATAGCGTTATACGTTATATACTATTACCTTATAACGTATAACGTTATATACTATTACGTTATAACGTATAACGTTCTGTAGCACTATGATATTACGTATAACGTTATATACTATTACGTTATAACGTGTAACGTTCTGTAGCACTACGATATTACGTATAACGTTGTATACTATTACCTTATAACGTATAACGTTATATAGCATTACGTTATAACGTATAATGTTATATACTATTACCTTATAACGTAGAACGTTATGTAGCATTACGTTATAACGTATAACGTTATATACTATTACCGTATAACGTATAACGTTATGTAGCATTACGTTATAACGTATAACGTTATATGCTATTTCCTTATAACGTATAACGTTATGTAGCATTACGTTATAACGTATAACGTTATATACTATTACCTTATAACGTATAACGTTATATAGCATTACGTTATAACGTATAACGTTATATACTATTACCTTATAACGTATAACGTTATGTAACATTACGTTATAACGTATAGGGATATGTAGCTCTACGTTGTAACGTATAACGTTATATACTATTACCTTATAACGTATAACGTTATATACTATTTCCTTATAACGTATAACGTTATGTAGCATTACGTTATAACGTAAAGCGTTATGTAGCACTACGTTATAACTTCTGACGTTATACACCATTACCTTATAACGTATAACGTTATGTAGCATTACGTTATAACGTATAACGTTATATACAATTACCTTATAACGTATAACGTTATATACTATTACCTTATAACGTATAACGTTATATACTATTACCTTATAACGTATAACGTTATGTAGCATTACGTTATAACGTATAACGTTATATACTATTTCCTTATAACGTATAACGTTATGTAGCATTACGTTATAACGTAAGGCGTTATGTAGCACTGCGTTATTACGTATAACGTTATATACTATTACCTTATAACGTATATCGTTATGTAGTATTACGTTATAACGTATAATGTTGTATACTATTACGTTATAACGTTACATACTATTAGCTTATTACCTATAACGTTGTATACTATTACCATGTAACGTATAACGTTATGTAGCATTACGTTATAACGTATAACGTTATATACTATTACCTTATAACGTATAACGTTATGTAGCATTACGTTATAACGTATAACGTTATGTAGCATTACGTTATAGCGTATAACGTTGTATACTACTACCATATAACGTATAACGTTATGTAGCATTACGTTATAACGTATAACGTTACATACTATAACCTTATAACGTATAACGTTATGTAGCATTACGTTATAACGTATAACGTTATATACAATTACCTTATAACGTATAACGTTATATAGTATTACCTTATAACGTATAACGTTATGTAGCATTACGTTATAGCGTATAACGTTGTATACTATTACCTGATAACGTATAACGTTATATACTATTACCTTATTTCGTATAACGTTATGTAGCATTACGTTATAACGTATAACGTTATATACTGTTACCTTATAACGTATAACGTTGTATACTACTACCATATAACGTATAACGTTATGTAGCATTACGTTATAACGTATAACGTTACATACTATAACCTTATATCGTATAACGTTATGTAGCATTACGTTATAACGTATAACGTTATATACTGTTACCTTATAACGTATAACGTTATGTAGCATTACGTTATAACGTATACCGTTGTATACTATTACGTTATAACGTATAACGTTATATACTATTACCTTATAACTTATAACGTTATATACTATTACCTTATAACGTATAACGTTATGTAGCCTTACGTTATAACGTATAGCGTTATGTAGCACTACGTTATAACGTATAGCGTTATGTAGCACTACGTTATTACGTATAACGTTATATACTATTACCTTATAACGTATAACGTTATGTAGCATTACGTTATAACGTATAACGTTATATACCAATACCTTATAACGTATAACGTTATGTAGCATTACGTTATAACGTATAGCGTTATGTAGCACTACGTTATAACGTATAACGTTATATACTATTGCCTTATAACGTATAACGTTATGTAGCATTACGTTATAACGTATAACGTTATATACTATTACCTTATAACGTATAACGTTATGTAGCATTACGTTATAACGTATAGCGTTATGTAGCACTACGTTATAACGTATAACGTTATATACTATTGCCTTATAACGTATAACGTTATGTAGCATTACGTTATAACGTATAACGTTATATACTATTACCTTATAACGTATAACGTTATGTAGCATTACGTTATAACGTATAACGTTATATACTATTACCTTATAACGTATAACGTTATGTAGCATTACGTTATAACGTATAACGTTATATACTATTACCTTATAACGTATAACGTTATGTAGCATTACGTTATAACGTATAGCGTTATGTAGCACTACGTTATAACGTATAACGTTATATACTATTACCTTATAACGTATAACGTTATATACTATTACCTTATAACGTATAACGTTATGTAGCATTACGTTATAACGTATAACGTTACATACTATTACCTTATAACGTATAATGTTATGTAGCATTACGTTATAACGTATTACGTTATATACTATTACCTTATAACGTATAACGTTGTATACTATTACCTTATAACGTATAACGTTAGGGAGCATTACGTTATAACGTATAACGTTGTATACTACTGCCATATAACGTATAACGTTATGTAGCATTACGTTATAACGTATAACGTTATATACTATTACCTTATAACGTATAACGTTATGTAGCATTACGTTATAACGTATAACGTTATATACTATTACCTTATATCGTATAACGTTATGTAGCATTACGTTATAACGTATAACGTTATATACTATTACCTTATAACGTATAACGTTATGTAGTACTATGTTATAACGTATAACGTTCTGTAGCACTACGATGTTACGTATAACGTTATATACTATTACATTATAACGTATAACGTTATGTAGCATTACGTTATAACGTATAACGTTATATACTATTACCTTATAACGTATAACGTTATGTAGCATTACGTTATAACGTATAACGTTATATACTATTACCTTATAACGTATAACGTTATGTAGCATTACGTTATAACGTATAGCGTTATGTAGCACTACGTTATAACGTATAACGTTATATACTATTGCCTTATAACGTATAACGTTATATAGCATTACGTTATAACGTATAACGTAATATACTATTACCTTATAACGTATAACGTTATGTAGCCTTACGTTATAACGTATAGCGTTATGTAGCACTACGTTATAACGTATAGCGTTATGTAGCACTACGTTATTACGTATAACGTTATATACTATTACCTTATAACGTATAACGTTATGTAGCATTACGTTATAACGTATAACGTTATATACTATTACCTTATAACGTATAACGTTATGTAGCATTACGTTATAACGTATAGCGTTATGTAGCACTACGTTATAACGTATAACGTTATATACTATTGCCTTATAACGTATAACGTTATGTAGCATTACGTTATAACGTATAACGTTATATACTATTACCTTATAACGTATAACGTTATGTAGCATTACGTTATAACGTATAACGTTATATACTATTACCTTATAACGTATAACGTTATGTAGCATTACGTTATAACGTATAACGTTATATACTATTACCTTATAACGTATAATATTATATACTATTACCTTATAACGTATAACGTTATGTAGCATTACGTTATAACGTATAACGTTGTATACTATTACGTTATAACGTTACCTACTATTAGGTTATTACCTATACCGCTGTATACTATTACCATATAACGTGTAAAGTTATGTAGCATGACGTTATAACGTATAACGTTATATACTATTACCTTATAACGTATAACGTTATGTAGCATTACGTTATAACGTATAACGTTATATACTATTACCTTATATCGTATAACGTTATGTAGCATTACGTTATAACGTATAACGTTATATACTATTACCTTATAACGTATAACGTTATGTAGCATTACGTTATAACGTATAGCGTTATGTAGCACTACGTTATAACGTATAACGTTATATACTATTGCCTTATAACGTATAACGTTATGTAGCATTACGTTATAACGTATAACGTTATATACTATTACCTTATAACGTATAACGTTATGTAGCATTACGTTATAACGTATAACGTTATATACTATTACCTTATAACGTATAACGTTATGTAGCATTACGCTATAACGTATAACGTTATATACTATTACCTTATAACGTATAACGTTATGTAGCATTACGTTATAACGTATAGCGTTATGTAGCACTACGTTATAACGTATAACGTTATATACTATTACCTTATAACGTATAACGTTATGTAGCATTACGTTATAACGTATAACGTTATATACTATTACCTTATAACGTATAATGTTATGTAGCATTACGTTATAACGTATTACGTTATATACTATTACCTTATAACGTATAACGTTGTATACTATTACCTTATAACGTATAACGTTAGGGAGCATTACGTTATAACGTATAACGTTGTATACTACTGCCATATAACGTATAACGTTATGTAGCATTACGTTATAACGTATAACGTTATATACTATTACCTTATAACGTATAACGTTATGTAGCATTACGTTATAACGTATAACGTTATATACTATTACCTTATATCGTATAACGTTATGTAGCATTACGTTATAACGTATAACGTTATATACTATTACCTTATAACGTATAACGTTATGTAGTACTATGTTATAACGTATAACGTTCTGTAGCACTACGATGTTACGTATAACGTTATATACTATTACATTATAACGTATAACGTTATGTAGCATTACGTTATAACGTATAACGTTATATACTATTACCTTATAATGTATAACGTTATAATGTACAGGGTTGGAATTCTTTCTACAGGGTTTTAATGCTTTCTACAGGGTTGGAATGCTTTCTACAGTGTTGGAATGCTTTCTACAGTGTTGGAATGCTTTCTACAGGGTTGGAATGCTTTCGACAGAGTTGGAATACCTTTGTACAGAGTCAGAATGATATGTACAGGGTTGGAATTCTTTCTACAGGGTTGGAATACCTTTGTGCAGAGTAGGAATACCATTGTACAGGGTTGGAACAGCTTTGTACACCGTTGGAATACTTTCTACAGGGTTGGAATGCTTTCTAAAGGGTTCGAATGCTTTTGACAGGGTTGTAATGCTTTCGACAGAGTTGGAATACCTTTGTACACGGTTGGAATGCTTTCTAGAGGGTTGGAATGCTTTCGACAGGGTTGGAATGCTTTCTACAGGGTTGGAATGCTTTCGACAGAGTTGGAATACCTTTGTACAGAGTCAGAATGTTATGTACAGGGTTGGAATTCTTTCTACAGAGTTGGAATACCTTTGTACAGAGTTGGAATTCCTTTGTACAGAGTTGGAATGCCTTCTACAGTGTTGGAATGCTTTCTACAGGGTTGGAATGATTTCTACAGGGTTTTAATGCTTTCTACAGGGTTGGAATGCTTTCGACAGAGTTGGAATACCTTTGTACAGGGTTGGAACAGCTTTGTACAGGGTGGGAATACTTTCTACAGGGTTGGAATGCTTTCTACAGGGTTGGAATGCTTTCTACAGGGTTGGAATGCTTTCTACAGGGTTGGACTGCTTTCTACAGAGATGGAATGCTTTCTACAGGGTTGGAATACCCTTGTACAGGGTTGGAATACCTTTGTACAGAGTTGGAATGCCTTTGTACAGCGTCAGAATGTTATGTACAGGTTTGGAGTTCTTTCTACAGAGTTGGAAAACCTTTGTACAGAGTTCGAATACCTTTGTTCAGGGTTGGAACAGCTTTGTACAGCGTTGGAATACTTTCTACAGGGTTGGAATGCTTTCTAAAGGGTTGGAATGCTTTCAACAGGGTTGGAGTGCTTTCGACAGAACTGGAATACCTTTGTACAGAGTCAGAATGTTATGTACAGGATTTGAATTCTTTCTACAGAGTTGGAATACCTTTGTACAGAGTTGGAATGCTTGCTACAGGTTTGGAATACATTTCTACAGGGTTGGAATACCTTTGTACAGAGTTGGAATGCTTTCTACAGGTTTGGTATACCTTTCTACATAGTTGGAATGCTTTCTACAGGTTTGGAATACCTTTGTACAGAGTTGGAATGCTTTCTGCAGGGTTGGAATGGGTTCGACAGAGTTGGAATGCTTTCTACAGGGTTGGAAATACTTTGTACAGGGTTGGAACAGCTTTGTACAGCTTTGGAATACTTTCTACAGGGTTTGAATGCTTTCTAGAGGGTTGGAATGCTTTCGACAGGGTTGGAATGCCTTCGACAGGGTGGGAATGCTTTCGACAGAGTTGGAGTACCTTTGTACAGAGTTGGAATGCATTCTACAGGGTTGGAATACCTTTGTACAGTGTCAGAATGTTGTGTACAGGGTTGGAATTCTTTTTACAGAGTTGGAATACCTTTGTACAGAGTTCGAATGCTTCCTACAGGTTTGGAATACATTTGTACAGAGTTGGAATGCTTTCTACAGGGTTGGAATGCTTTCGACAGAGTTGGAATACCTTTGTACAGAGTGAGAATGTTATGTAGAGGGTTGGAATTCTTTCTACAGAGTTGGAATACCTTTGTACAGAGTTGGAATGCTTTCTACAGGGTTGGAATACATTTGTACAGAGTTGGAATGCCTTTGTACAGAGTTGGAATGCTTTCTACAGGGTTGGAATGCTTTCTACAGGGTTGGAATGCTTTCTACAGGGTTGGAATGCTTTCTAGAGGGTTGGAATGCTTTCTAGAGGGTTGGAATGCTTTCTAGAGGGTTGGAATGCTTTCTAGAGGGTTGGAATGCTTTCGACAGGGATGGAGTGCTTTCGACAGGGATGGAGTGCTTTCGACAGGGTTGGAGTGCTTTCGACAGAGTTGGAATACCTTTGTACAGAGTCAGAATTTTATGTACAGAGTTGGAATGCTTTCTACAGGGTTGGAATACCTTTGTACAGAGCCAGAATTTTATGTACAGGGTTGGAATTCTTTCTACAGAGTTGGAATACCTTTGTACATAGTTGGAATGCTTTCTACAGGGTTGGAATGCTTTCTACAGGGTTGGAATACCTTCGTACAGAGTCAGAATCTTATGTACAGGGTTGGAATTCTTTCTACAGAGTTGGAATACCTTTGCACAGAGTCAGAATGTTATGTACAGGGTTGGAATTCTATCTACAGAGTTGGAATACCTTTGTACAGAGTTCGAATGCTTCCTACAGGTTTGGAATACATTTGTACAGAGTTGGAATGCTTTCTACAGGGTTGGAATGCTTTCGACAGAGTTGGAATACCTTTGTACAGAGTGAGAATGTTATGTAGAGGGTTGGAATTCTTTCGACAGAGTTGGAATACCTTTGTACTGAGTTGGAATGCTTTCTACAGGGTTGGAATACTCTCTACAGGGTTGGAATGCTTTCTACAGGGTTGGAATACCTTTGTACAGAGTTGGAATGCTTTCTACAGGTTTGGTATACCTTTTCTACATAGTTGGAATGCTTTCTACAGGTTTGGAATACCTTTGTACAGAGTTGGAATGCTTTCTGCAGGGTTGGAATGGGTTCGACAGAGTTGGAATGCTTTCTACAGGGTTGGAAATACTTTGTACAGGGTTGGAACAGCTTTGTACAGCTTTGGAATACTTTCTACAGGGTTTGAATGCTTTCTAGAGGGTTGGAATGCTTTCGACAGGGTTGGAATGCCTTCGACAGGGTGGGAATGCTTTCGACAGAGTTGGAGTACCTTTGTACAGAGTTGGAATGCATTCTACAGGGTTGGAATACCTTTGTACAGTGTCAGAATGTTGTGTACAGGGTTGGAATTCTTTTTACAGAGTTGGAATACCTTTGTACAGAGTTCGAATGCTTCCTACAGGTTTGGAATACATTTGTACAGAGTTGGAATGCTTTCTACAGGGTTGGAATGCTTTCGACAGAGTTGGAATACCTTTGTACAGAGTGAGAATGTTATGTAGAGGGTTGGAATTCTTTCTACAGAGTTGGAATACCTTTGTACAGAGTTGGAATGCTTTCTACAGGGTTGGAATACCTTTGTACAGAGTTGGAATTCCTTTGTACAGAGTTGGAATGCCTTCTACAGTGTTGGAATGCTTTCTACAGGGTTGGAATGATTTCTACAGGGTTTTAATGCTTTCTACAGGGTTGGAATGCTTTCGACAGAGTTGGAATACCTTTGTACAGGGTTGGAACAGCTTTGTACAGGGTGGGAATACTTTCTACAGGGTTGGAATGCTTTCTACAGGGTTGGAATGCTTTCTACAGGGTTGGAATGCTTTCTACAGGGTTGGACTGCTTTCTACAGAGATGGAATGCTTTCTACAGGGTTGGAATACCCTTGTACAGGGTTGGAATACCTTTGTACAGAGTTGGAATGCCTTTGTACAGCGTCAGAATGTTATGTACAGGTTTGGAGTTCTTTCTACAGAGTTGGAAAACCTTTGTACAGAGTTCGAATACCTTTGTTCAGGGTTGGAACAGCTTTGTACAGCGTTGGAATACTTTCTACAGGGTTGGAATGCTTTCTAAAGGGTTGGAATGCTTTCAACAGGGTTGGAGTGCTTTCGACAGAACTGGAATACCTTTGTACAGAGTCAGAATGTTATGTACAGGATTTGAATTCTTTCTACAGAGTTGGAATACCTTTGTACAGAGTTGGAATGCTTGCTACAGGTTTGGAATACATTTCTACAGGGTTGGAATACCTTTGTACAGAGTTGGAATGCTTTCTACAGGTTTGGTATACCTTTCTACATAGTTGGAATGCTTTCTACAGGTTTGGAATACCTTTGTACAGAGTTGGAATGCTTTCTGCAGGGTTGGAATGGGTTCGACAGAGTTGGAATGCTTTCTACAGGGTTGGAAATACTTTGTACAGGGTTGGAACAGCTTTGTACAGCTTTGGAATACTTTCTACAGGGTTTGAATGCTTTCTAGAGGGTTGGAATGCTTTCGACAGGGTTGGAATGCCTTCGACAGGGTGGGAATGCTTTCGACAGAGTTGGAGTACCTTTGTACAGAGTTGGAATGCATTCTACAGGGTTGGAATACCTTTGTACAGTGTCAGAATGTTGTGTACAGGGTTGGAATTCTTTTTACAGAGTTGGAATACCTTTGTACAGAGTTCGAATGCTTCCTACAGGTTTGGAATACATTTGTACAGAGTTGGAATGCTTTCTACAGGGTTGGAATGCTTTCGACAGAGTTGGAATACCTTTGTACAGAGTGAGAATGTTATGTAGAGGGTTGGAATTCTTTCTACAGAGTTGGAATACCTTTGTACAGAGTTGGAATGCTTTCTACAGGGTTGGAATACATTTGTACAGAGTTGGAATGCCTTTGTACAGAGTTGGAATGCTTTCTACAGGGTTGGAATGCTTTCTACAGGGTTGGAATGCTTTCTACAGGGTTGGAATGCTTTCTAGAGGGTTGGAATGCTTTCTAGAGGGTTGGAATGCTTTCTAGAGGGTTGGAATGCTTTCTAGAGGGTTGGAATGCTTTCGACAGGGATGGAGTGCTTTCGACAGGGATGGAGTGCTTTCGACAGGGTTGGAGTGCTTTCGACAGAGTTGGAATACCTTTGTACAGAGTCAGAATTTTATGTACAGAGTTGGAATGCTTTCTACAGGGTTGGAATACCTTTGTACAGAGCCAGAATTTTATGTACAGGGTTGGAATTCTTTCTACAGAGTTGGAATACCTTTGTACATAGTTGGAATGCTTTCTACAGGGTTGGAATGCTTTCTACAGGGTTGGAATACCTTCGTACAGAGTCAGAATCTTATGTACAGGGTTGGAATTCTTTCTACAGAGTTGGAATACCTTTGCACAGAGTCAGAATGTTATGTACAGGGTTGGAATTCTATCTACAGAGTTGGAATACCTTTGTACAGAGTTCGAATGCTTCCTACAGGTTTGGAATACATTTGTACAGAGTTGGAATGCTTTCTACAGGGTTGGAATGCTTTCGACAGAGTTGGAATACCTTTGTACAGAGTGAGAATGTTATGTAGAGGGTTGGAATTCTTTCGACAGAGTTGGAATACCTTTGTACTGAGTTGGAATGCTTTCTACAGGGTTGGAATACTCTCTACAGGGTTGGAATGCTTTCTACAGGGTTGGAATACCTTTGTACAGAGTTGGAATGCTTTCTACAGGTTTGGTATACCTTTCTACAGAGTTGGAATGCTTTCTACAGGTTTGGAATACCTTTGTACAGAGTTGGAATGCTTTCTGCAGGGTTGGAATGCGTTCGACAGAGTTGGAATGCTTTCTACAGAGTTGGAATGCCTTCTACAGGTTTGGAATACCTTTGTACAGAGTTGGAATGCTTTCTGCAGGGTTGGAATGCTTTCGACAGGGTTGGAATGCCTTCGACAGGGTGGGAATGCTTTCGACAGAGTTGGAGTACCTTTGTACAGAGTTGGAATGCATTCTACAGGGTTGGAATACCTTCGTACAGAGTCAGAATGTTGTGTACAGGGTTGGAATTCTTTCTACAGAGTTGGAACACCTTTGTACAGAGTTGGAATGCTTTCTACAGGGTTGGAATACCTTTGTACAGAGTTGGAATGCTTTCTACAGGGTTGGAATGCTTTCTACAGGGTTGGAATGATTTCTACAGGGTTTTAATGCTTTCTACAGGGTTGGAATGCTTTCGACAGAGTTGGAATACCTTTGTACAGGGTTGGAACAGCTTTGTACAGGGTGGGAATACATTCTACAGGGTTGGAATGCTTTCTACAGGGTTGGAATGCTTTCTACAGGGTTGGAATGCTTTCTACAGGGTTGGACTGCTTTCTACAGAGATGGAATGCTTTCTACAGGGTTGGAATACCTTTGTACAGGGTTGGAATACCTTTGTACAGAGTTGGAATGCCTTTGTACAGAGTTGGAATGCTTTCTACAGGGTTGGAATGCTTTCTAGAGGGTTGGAATGCTTTCTACAGGGTTGGAATGCTTTCTACAGGGTTTTAATGCTTTCTACAGGGTTGGAATGCTTTCGACAGAGTTGGAATACCTTTGTACAGAGTCAGAATGTTATGTACAGGTTTGGAGTTCTTTCTACAGAGTTGGAAAACCTTTGTACAGAGTTCGAATACCTTTGTACAGGGTTGGAACAGCTTTGTACAGCGTTGGAATACTTTCTACAGGGCTGGAATGCTTTCTAAAGGGTTGGAATGCTTTCAACAGGGTTGGAGTGCTTTCGACAGAATTGGAATACCTTTGTACAGAGTCAGAATGTTGTGTACAGGGTTGGAATTCTTTCTACAGAGTTGGAATACCTTTGTACAGAGTTGGAATGCTTTCTACAGGGTTGGAATACCTTTGTACAGAGTTGGAATGCTTTTTACAGGGTTGGAATGCTTTCGACAGAGTTGGAATACCTTTGTACAGGGTTGGAACAGCTTTGTACAGGGTGGGAATACTTTCTACAGAGTTGGAATGCTTTCTACAGGGTTGGAATGCTTTCTACAGGGTTGGAATGCTTTCTACAGGGTTGGAATGCTTTCTACAGGGTTGGAATGCTTTCTACAGGGTTGGAATGCTTTCTACAGGGTTGGAATGCTTTCTACAGGGTTGGACTGCTTTCTACAGAGATGGAATGCTTTCTACAGGGTTGGAATACCTTTGTACAGGGTTGGAATACCGTTGTACAGAGTCAGAATGTTAAGTACAGGGTTGGAATTCTTTCTACAGAGTTGGAATACCTTTGTACAGAGTTGGAATGCTTGCTACAGGTTTGGAATACATTTCTACAGAGTTGGAATGCTTTCTACAGGGTTGGAATACCTTTGTACAGAGTTGGAATGCTTTCTACAGGTTTGGTATACCTTTCTACATAGTTGGAATGCATTCTACAGGTTTGGAATACCTTTGTACAGAGTTGGAATGCTTTCTTCAGGGTTGGAATGGGTTCGACAGAGTTGGAATGCTTTCTACAGGGTTGGAATTACTTTGTACAGGGTTGGAACAGCTTTGTACAGCTTTGGAATACTTTCTACAGGGTTTGAATGCTTTCTAGAGGGTTGGAATGCTTTCGACAGGGTTGGAATGCCTTCGACAGGGTGGGAATGCTTTCGACAGAGTTGGAGTACCTTTGTACAGAGTTGGAATGCATTCTACAGGGTTGGAATACCTTTGTACAGAGTCAGAATGTTGTGTACAGGGTTGGAATTCTTTCTACAGAGTTGGAATACCTTTGTACAGAGTTGGAATGCTTTCTACAGGGTTGGAATACCTTTGTACAGAGTTGGAATGCTTTTTACAGGGTTGGAATGCTTTCTACAGGGTTGGAATGATTTCTACAGGGTTTTAATGCTTTCTACAGGGTTGGAATGCTTTCGACAGAGTTGGAATACCTTTGTACAGGGTTGGAACAGCTTTGTACAGGGTGGGAATACTTTCTACAGAGTTGGAATGCTTTCTACAGGGTTGGAATGCTTTCTACAGGGTTGGAATGCTTTCTACAGGGTTGGAATGCTTTCTACAGGGTTGGAATGCTTTCTACAGGGTTGGAATGCTTTCTACAGGGTTGGACTGCTTTCTACAGAGATGGAATGCTTTCTACAGGGTTGGAATACCTTTGTACAGGGTTGGAATACCGTTGTACAGAGTCAGAATGTTAAGTACAGGGTTGGAATTCTTTCTACAGAGTTGGAATACCTTTGTACAGAGTTGGAATGCTTTCTACAGGGTTTGAATGCTTTCTAGAGGGTTGGAATGCTTTCGACAGGGTTGGAATGCCTTCGACAGGGTGGGAATGCTTTCGACAGAGTTGGAGTACCTTTGTACAGAGTTGGAATGCATTCTACAGGGTTGGAATACCTTCGTACAGAGTCAGAATCTTATGTACAGGGTTGGAATTCTTTCTACAGAGTTGGAATACCTTTGCACAGAGTCAGAATGTTATGTACAGGGTTGGAATTCTATCTACAGAGTTGGAATACCTTTGTACAGAGTTCGAATGCTTCCTACAGGTTTGGAATACATTTGTACAGAGTTGGAATGCTTTCTACAGGGTTGGAATGCTTTCGACAGAGTTGGAATACCTTTGTACAGAGTGAGAATGTTATGTAGAGGGTTGGAATTCTTTCGACAGAGTTGGAATACCTTTGTACTGAGTTGGAATGCTTTCTACAGGGTTGGAATACTCTCTACAGGGTTGGAATGCTTTCTACAGGGTTGGAATACCTTTGTACAGAGTTGGAATGCTTTCTACAGGTTTGGTATACCTTTCTACAGAGTTGGAATGCTTTCTACAGGTTTGGAATACCTTTGTACAGAGTTGGAATGCTTTCTGCAGGGTTGGAATGCGTTCGACAGAGTTGGAATGCTTTCTACAGAGTTGGAATGCTTTCTACAGGTTTGGAATACCTTTGTACAGAGTTGGAATGCTTTCTGCAGGGTTGGAATGCTTTCGACAGGGTTGGAATGCCTTCGACAGGGTGGGAATGCTTTCGACAGAGTTGGAGTACCTTTGTACAGAGTTGGAATGCATTCTACAGGGTTGGAATACCTTCGTACAGAGTCAGAATGTTGTGTACAGGGTTGGAATTCTTTCTACAGAGTTGGAACACCTTTGTACAGAGTTGGAATGCTTTCTACAGGGTTGGAATACCTTTGTACAGAGTTGGAATGCTTTCTACAGGGTTGGAATGCTTTCTACAGGGTTGGAATGATTTCTACAGGGTTTTAATGCTTTCTACAGGGTTGGAATGCTTTCGACAGAGTTGGAATACCTTTGTACAGGGTTGGAACAGCTTTGTACAGGGTGGGAATACATTCTACAGGGTTGGAATGCTTTCTACAGGGTTGGAATGCTTTCTACAGGGTTGGAATGCTTTCTACAGGGTTGGACTGCTTTCTACAGAGATGGAATGCTTTCTACAGGGTTGGAATGCTTTCTAGAGGGTTGGAATGCTTTCTACAGGGTTGGAATGCTTTCTACAGGGTTTTAATGCTTTCTACAGGGTTGGAATGCTTTCGACAGAGTTGGAATACCTTTGTACAGAGTCAGAATGTTATGTACAGGTTTGGAGTTCTTTCTACAGAGTTGGAAAACCTTTGTACAGAGTTCGAATACCTTTGTACAGGGTTGGAACAGCTTTGTACAGCGTTGGAATACTTTCTACAGGGCTGGAATGCTTTCTAAAGGGTTGGAATGCTTTCAACAGGGTTGGAGTGCTTTCGACAGAATTGGAATACCTTTGTACAGAGTCAGAATGTTGTGTACAGGGTTGGAATTCTTTCTACAGAGTTGGAATACCTTTGTACAGAGTTGGAATGCTTTCTACAGGGTTGGAATACCTTTGTACAGAGTTGGAATGCTTTTTACAGGGTTGGAATGCTTTCTACAGGGTTGGAATGATTTCTACAGGGTTTTAATGCTTTCTACAGGGTTGGAATGCTTTCGACAGAGTTGGAATACCTTTGTACAGGGTTGGAACAGCTTTGTACAGGGTGGGAATACTTTCTACAGAGTTGGAATGCTTTCTACAGGGTTGGAATGCTTTCTACAGGGTTGGAATGCTTTCTACAGGGTTGGAATGCTTTCTACAGGGTTGGAATGCTTTCTACAGGGTTGGAATGCTTTCTACAGGGTTGGACTGCTTTCTACAGAGATGGAATGCTTTCTACAGGGTTGGAATACCTTTGTACAGGGTTGGAATACCGTTGTACAGAGTCAGAATGTTAAGTACAGGGTTGGAATTCTTTCTACAGAGTTGGAATACCTTTGTACAGAGTTGGAATGCTTTCTACAGGGTTTGAATGCTTTCTAGAGGGTTGGAATGCTTTCGACAGGGTTGGAATGCCTTCGACAGGGTGGGAATGCTTTCGACAGAGTTGGAGTACCTTTGTACAGAGTTGGAATGCATTCTACAGGGTTGGAATACCTTCGTACAGAGTTAGAATGTTGTGTACAGGGTTGGAATTCTTTCTACAGAGTTGGAATACCTTTGTACAGAGTTGGAATGCTTTCTACAGGGTTGGAATACCTTTGTACAGAGTTGGAATGCCTTTGTACAGAGTTGGAATGCTTTCTACAGGGTTGGAATGCTTTCTACAGGGTTGGAATGCTTTCTACAGGGCTGGAATGCTTTCTACAGGGTTTTAATGCTTTCTACAGGGTTGGAATGCTTTCGACAGAGTTGGAATACCTTTGTACAGAGTCAGAATGTTATGTACAGGTTTGGAGTTCTTTCTACAGAGTTGGAAAACCTTTGTACAGAGTTGGAATACCTTTGTACAGGGTTGGAACAGCTTTGTACAGCGTTGGAATACTTTCTACAGGGTTGGAATGCTTTCTAAAGGGTTGGAATGCTTTCTAGAGGGTTGGAATGCTTTCGAAAGTGTTGGAATACCTTTGTACAGAGTCCGAATGTTATGTACAGGGTTGGAATTCTTTCTACAGAGTTGGAATACCTTTGTACAGAGTTGGAATGCTTTCTACAGGGTTGGAATACCTTTGTACAAAGTTGGAATGCTTTCTACAGAGTTGGGATACCTTTGTACAGGGTTGGCACAGCTTTGTACAGGGTGGGAATACTTTCTACAGGGTTGGAATGCTTTCTAGAGGGTTGGAATGCTATCTAGAGGGTTGGAATGCTTTCTACAGGGTTGGAATACCTTTGTACAGAGTCAGAATGTTATGTACAGGGTTGGAATTCTTTCTACAGAGATGGAATACCTTTGTACAAGGTTGGAATGCTTTCTACAGGTTTGGAATACCTTTGTACAGAGTTGGAATGCTTTCTACAGGGTTGGAATGCTTTCGACAGAGTTTGAATACCTTTGTACAGAGTCCGAATGTTATGTACAGGGTTGGAATTCTTTCTACAGAGTTGGAATACCTTTGTACAGAGTTGGAATGCTTTCTACAGGGTTGGAGTGCTTTCGACAGAATTGGAATACATTTGTACAGAGTCAGAATGTTATGTACAGGATTGGAATTCTTTCTACAGAGTTGGAATACCTTTGTACAGAGTTGGAATGCTTTCTACAGGGTTGGAATGCTTTCGACAGAGTTGGAATACCTTTGTACAGAGTCCGAATGTTATGTACATTGTTGGAATTCTTTCTACAGAGTTGGGATACCTTTGTACAGGGTTGGCACAGCTTTGTACAGGGTGGGAATACTTTCTACAGGGTTGGAATGCTTTCTACAGGGTTGGAATGCTTTCTAGAGGGTTGGAATGCTTTCTAGAGGGTTGGAATGCTTTCTAGAGGGTTGGAATGCTTTCTAGAGGGTTGGAATGCTTTCCAGAGGGTTGGAATGCTTTCTACAGTGTTGGAATGCTTTCTACAGAGTTGGAATACCTTTGTACAGGGTTGGAGCAGCTTTGTACAGGGTTGGAATACTTTCTACAGGGTTGGAATGCTTTCTACAGGGTTGGAATGCTTTCTAGAGGGTTGGAATGCTTTCGACAGGGTTGGAGTGCTTTCGACAGGGTTGGAGTGCTTTCGACGGAGCTGGAATACCTTTGTACAGAGTTGGAATGCTTTCTACAGGGTTGGAATACCTTTGTACAGAGTCAGAATTTTATGTACAGGGTTGGAATTCTTTCTACAGAGTTGGAATACCTTTGTACATAGTTGGAATGCTTTCTACAGGGTTGGAATACCTTTGTACAGAGTTGGAATGCTTTCTACAGGTGTGGAATACCTTTGTACAGAGTTGGAATGCCTTTTACAGGGTTGGAATGCGTTCGACAGAGTTGGAATACCTTTGTACAGGGTCAGAATATTATGTACAGGGTTGGAATTCTATCTACAGAGTTGGAAAACCTTTGTACAGAGTTCGAATGCTTTCTACAGGTTTGGAATACATTTGTACAGAGTTGGAATGCTTTCTACAAGGTTGGAATGCTTTCGACAGAGTTGGAATACCTTTGTACAGAGTCAGAATATTATGTACAGGGTTGGAATTCTTTCTACAGAGTTGGAATACCTTTGTACTGAGTTGGAATGCTTTCTACAGGGTTGGAATACTTTCTACAGGGTTGGAATGCTTTCGATAGAGTTGGAATACCTTTGTACAGGGTTGGAACCGTTTTGTACAAGGTTGGAATGCTTTCTACAGGTTTGGAATACCTTTGTACAAGGTTGGAATGCTTTCTACAGGTTTGGAATACCTTTGTACAGAGTTGGAATGCTTTCTACAGGGTTGGAATGCTTTCGACAGAGTTGGAATACCTTTGTACAGAGTCCGAATGTTATGTACATTGTTGGAATTCTTTCTACAGAGTTGGAATACCTTTGTACAGAGTTGGAATGCTTCCTACAGAGTTGGGATACCTTTGTACAGGGTTGGCACAGCTTTGTACAGGGTGGGAATACCTTCTACAGGGTTGGAATGCTTTCTAGAGGGTTGGAATGCTTTCTAGAGGGTTGGAATGCTTTCTAGAGGGTTGGAATGCTTTCTAGAGGGTTGGAATGCTTTCTACAGTGTTGGAATGCTTTCTACAGTGTTGGAATACTTTCTACAGAGTTGGAATACCTTTGTACAGGGTTGGAACAGCTTTGTACAGGGTTGGAATACTTTCTACAGGGTTGGAATGCTTTCTAGAGGGTTGGAATGCTTTCGACAGGGTTGGAGTGCTTTCGACAGGTTTGGAGTGCTTTCGACGGAGTTGGAATACCTTTGTACAGAGTTGGAATGCTTTCTACAGGGTTGGAATACCTTTGTACAG
This sequence comes from Bombus fervidus, assembly GCF_041682495.2. Lineage (NCBI taxonomy): Eukaryota > Metazoa > Arthropoda > Insecta > Hymenoptera > Apidae > Bombus > Bombus fervidus. The sequence goes on along the minus strand of NC_091523.1, from coordinate 157,288 downwards.
AGTCAGAATTTTATGTACAGGGTTGGAATTCTTTCTACAGAGTTGGAATACCTTTGTACATAGTTGGAATGCTTTCTACAGGGTTGGAATACCTTTGTACAGAGTTGGAATGCTTTCTACAGGTGTGGAATACCTTTGTACAGAGTTGGAATGCCTTTTACAGGGTTGGAATGCTTTCGACAGAGTTGGAATACCTTTGTACAGAGTCAGAATGTTATGTACAGGGTTGGAATTCTTTCTACAGAGTTGGAATACCTTTGTACTGAGTTGGAATACTTTCTACAGGGTTGGAATACTTTCTACAGGGTTGGAATACTTTCTACAGGGTTGGAATGCTTTCTACAGGGTTGGAATGCTTTCTACAGGGTTGGACTGCTCTCGACAGAGTTGGAATACCTTTGTACAGAGCTGGAATGCTTTCTACAGGGTTGGAATACCATTGTGCAGAGTTGGAATGCTTTCTACAGGGTTGGAATGCTTTCTACAGGGTTGGAATACTTTCGACAGAGTTGGAATACCTTTTTACAGGGTTGGAACCGTTTTGTACAAGGTTGGAATGCTTTCTACAGGTTTGGAATACCTTTGTACAAGGTTGGAATGCTTTCTACAGGTTTGGAATACCTTTGTACAGAGTTGGAATGCTTTCTACAGGGTTGGAATGCTTTCGACAGAGTTGGAATACCTTTGTACAGAGTCCGAATGTTATGTACATTGTTGGAATTCTTTCTACAGAGTTGGAATACCTTTGTACAGAGTTGGAATGCTTCCTACAGGGTTGGAACACCTTTGTACAGAGTTGGAATGCTCCCTACAGAGTTGGGATACCTTTGTACAGGGTTGGCACAGCTGTGTAGGGTGGGAATACCTTCTACAGGGTTGGAATGCTTTCTAGAGGGTTGGAATGCTTTCTAGAGGGTTGGAATGCTTTCTAGAGGGTTGGAATGCTTTCTACAGTGTTGGAATGCTTTCTACAGTGTTGGAATGCTTTCTACAGAGTTGGAATACCTTTGTACAGGGTTGGAACAGCTTTGTACAGGGTTGGAATACTTTCTACAGGGTTGGAATGCTTTCTAGAGGGTTGGAATGCTTTCGACAGGGTTGGAGTGCTTTCGACGGAGTTGGAATACCTTTGTACAGAGTTGGAATGCTTTCTACAGGGTTGGAATACCTTTGTACAGAGTCAGAATTTTATGTACAGGGTTGGAATTCTTTCTACAGAGTTGGAATACCTTTGTACATAGTTGGAATGCTTTCTACAGGGTTGGAATATCTTTGTACAGAGTTGGAATGCTTTCTACAGGTGTGGAATACCTTTGCACAGAGTTGGAATGCCTTTTACAGGTGTGGAATGCGTTCGACAGAGTTGGAATACCTTTGTACAGAGTCAGAATCTTATGTACAGGGTTGGAATTCTTTCTACAGAGTTGGAATACCTTTGCACAGAGTCAGAATGTTATGTACAGGGTTGGAATTCTATCTACAGAGTTGGAATACCTTTGTACAGATTTCGAATGCTTTCTACAGGTTTGGAATACATTTGTACAGAGTTGGAATGCTTTCTACAGGGTTGGAATGCTTTCGACAGAGTTGGAATACCTTTGTACAGAGTCAGAATGTTATGTACAGGGTTGGAATTCTTTCTACAGAGTTGGAATACCTTTATACTGAGTTGGAATGCTTTCTACAGGGTTGGAATACTTTCTACAGGGTTGGAATACTTTCTACAGGGTTGGAATGCTTTCTACAGGGTTGGAATGCTTTCTACAGGGTTGGAATGCTCTCGACAGAGTTGGAATACCTTTGTACAGAGCTGGAATGCTTTCTACAGAGTTGGAATACCATTGTGCAGAGTTGGAATGCTTTCTATAGGGTTGGAATGCTCTCGACAGGGTTGGAATGCTTTCGACAGAGTTGGAATACCTATGTACAGAGTCAGAATGTTATGTACAGGGTTGGAATTCTTTCTACAGAGTTGGAATACCTTTGTACAGAGTTGGAATGCTTTCTACAGGTTTGGAATACCTTTGTACAGAGTTGGAATGTTTTCTACAGGTTTGGAATATCTTTGTACAGAGTTGGAATGCTTTCTACAGGGTTGGAATGCGTTCGACAGAGTTGGAATACCTTTGTACAGAGTCAGAATGTTATGTACAGGGTTGGAATTCTTTCTACAGGGTTGGAATACCTTTGTACAGAGTTGGAATGCTTTCTACAGGGTTGGAATACCTTCGTACAGATGTGGAATGCTTCCTACAGGGTTGGAATGCTTTGGACAGAGTTGGAATACCTTTGTGCAGGGTGGGAATGCTTTGGACAGAGTTGGAATACCTTTGTACAGAGTTGGAATGCTTTCTACATGCTTGGAATGCTTTCTACAGGCTTGGAATGTTTTCTACAGGCTTGGAATGCTTTCTACATGATTGGAATGCTTTCTACAGGCTTGGAATGCTTTCGACCGAGTTGGAATGCTTTCTACAGGGTTGGAATGCTTTCTACAGGGTTGGAATGCTTTCGACAGAGTTGGAATACCTTTGTACAGAGTTGGAATGCTTCCTACAGGATTGGAATGCTTTGGACAGAGTTGGAATACCTTTGTACAGAGATAGAATGTTATGTACAGGTTTGGAACGCTTTCTACATGATTGGAATGCTTTCTACATGATTGGAATGCTTTCTACAGGCTTGGAATGCTTTCTACATGCTTGGAATGCTTTCTACATGCTTGGAATGCTTTCTACATGCTTGGAACGCTTTCTACAGGCTTGGAATGTTTTCGACCGAGTTGGAATGCTTTCTACAGTGTTGGAATGCTTTCGACAGAATTGGAATATCTTTGTACAGAGTTGGAATGCTTTCTACAGGGTTGGAATGCTTTCGACAGAGTTGGAATACCTTTGTACAGAGTTGGAATAGCACTACGTTATAACGTATAACGTTGTGTATTATTACGTTATAACGCATAACGTTATGTAGCACTACGTTATTACGTATGACGTTATATACTATTAGCTTATAACGTATAACGTTATGTAGCATTACGTTATAACGTATAACGATATATACTATTACCTTATAACGTGTAGCGCTATGTAGCTTTACGATATAACGTATAACGTTAATACTATTTCCTTATAACGTAAAACGTTATGTAGCACTACGCCATTACGTATAACGTTATGTAGCACTACGTTATTACGTATAACGTTATATACTATTACCTTATAACGTATAACGTTATATACTATTACCTTATAACGTATAACGATATATACTATTACCTTATAACGTATAACGTTATGTAGCACTATGTTATTACGTATACCGTTATATACTATTACCTTATAACGTATAACGTTATGTAGCATTACGTTATAACGTATAACGTTATGTAGCGCTACGTTATAACGTATAACGTTATATACTATTATCTTATAACGTATATCGTTATATCGCATTACGTTATAACGTATAACGTCATATACTATTTCCTTATAACGTGTAACGTTATGTAGCATTACGTTATAACGTATAACGTTATGTAGCATTACGTTATAACGTATAACGTTATATAGTATTACCTGATAACGTATGACGTTATGTAGCATTACCTTATATCGTTATACGTTATATACTGTTACCTTATAACGTTATACGTTATATACTATTACCTTATAACGTATAATGTTATATACTATTACGTTATAACGTCTAACGTTATATACTATTACCTTATATCGTATAACGTTATGTAGCATTACCTTATATCGTATAACGTTCTGTAGCATTACCTTATATCGTTATACGTTGTATACTATTACGATATGAGGTATATCGTTATATACTATTACCTTATAACGTATAACGTTGTATACTATTACGTTATAACGTATAACGCTGTATACTATTACGTTATAACGTATAACGTTGTATACTATTACGTTATAACGTATAACGTTGTACACTATTACGTTATAACGTATAAAGTTATGAAGCACTACGGTATAACGTATAATGTTATATACTATTACCTTATAACGTATAACGTTATGTAGCACTACGTTATTACGTATAACGTTATATACTATTACCTTATAACGTATAACGTTATGAAGCACTACGGTATAACGTATAATGTTATATACTATTACCTTATAACGTATAACGTTATGTAGCACTACGTTATTACGTATAACGTTATATACTATTACCTTATAACGTATAACGTTATGTAGCATTACGTTATAACGTATAACGTTATATACTAGTACCTTCTAACGTATAACGTAATGTAGCATTACCTTATAACGTATAACGTTATATACTATTACCTTATAACGTATAACGTTATGTGGCATTACGTTATAACGTATAACGTTATATACTATTACGTTATAACGTATAACGTTATATACTATTACCTTATAACGTATAACGTTATATACTATTACCTTATAACGTATAACGTTATATACTATTACCTTATAACGTATAACGTTATGTAGCATTTCGTTATAACGTATAACGTTATATACTATTACCTTATATCGTATAACGTTATGTAGCATTACGTTACAACGTATAGCGAGATATACAATTACCTTATAACGTATAACGTTATATACTATTACCTTATAACGTATAACGTTATATACTATTACCTTATAACGTATAACGTTATGTAGCATTTCGTTATAACGTATAACGTTATATACTATTACCTTATATCGTATAACGTTATGTAGCATTACGTTACAACGTATAGCGAGATATACAATTACCTTATAACGTATAACGTTATATACTATTACCTTATAACGTATAACGTTATGTAGCGTTACGTTATAACGTTTAACGTTATATACTATTACCTTATAACGTATAACGTTATGTAGCGTTACGTTATAACGTTTAACGTTATATACTATTACCTTATAACGTATAACGTTATGTAGCATTACGTTATAACGTAAAGCGGTATGTAGCACTACGTTATTACGTATAACGTTATATACTATTACCTTATATCGTATAACGTTATGTAGCATTACGTTATAACGTATAACGTTATATACTATTTCCTTATAACGTATAACGTTATGTAGCATTACGTTATAACGTAAGGCGTTATGTAGCACTGCGTTATTACGTATAACGTTATATACTATTACCTTATAACGTATATCGTTATGTAGTATTACGTTATAACGTATAATGTTGTATACTATTACGTTATAACGTTACATACTATTAGCTTATTACCTATAACGTTGTATACTATTACCATATAACGTATAACGTTATGTAGCATTACGTTATAACGTATAACGTTATGTAGCATTACGTTATAGCGTATAACGTTGTATACTACTACCATATAACGTATAACGTTATGTAGCATTACGTTATAACGTATAACGTTACATACTATAACCTTATAACGTATAACGTTATGTAGCATTACGTTATAACGTATAACGTTATATACAATTACCTTATAACGTATAACGTTATATAGTATTACCTTATAACGTATAACGTTATGTAGCATTACGTTATAGCGTATAACGTTGTATACTATTACCTGATAACGTATAACGTTATATACTATTACCTTATATCGTATAACGTTATGTAGCATTACGTTATAACGTATAACGTTATATACTGTTACCTTATAACGTATAACGTTATATACTACTACCTTATAACGTATAACGTTAGGTAGCATTACGTTATAACGTATATCGTTGTATACTACTACCATATAACGTATAACGTTATATACTATTACCTTATATCGTATAACGTAATGTAGCATTACGTTATAACGTATACCGTTGTATACTATTACGTTATAACGTATAACGTTATATACTATTACCATATAACGTATAACGTTATATACTATTACCTTATAACGTATAACGTTATGTAGCCTTACGTTATAACGTATAGCGTTATGTAGCACTACGTTATAACGTATAGCGTTATGTAGCACTACGTTATTACGTATAACGTTATATACTATTACCTTATAACGTTATACGTTATATACTATTACCTTATAACGTATAACGTTATATACTATTACCTTATAACGTATAACGTTATGTAGCATTACGTTATAACGTATAACGTTATATACTATTACCTTATAACGTTGTACGTTATATACTAGTATAATATATACTAGTATTACGTTATACTAGTATAGTATAGTATAGTTATAGTACTACGTATATATTATATATATACGTAGCATTACGTTATAACGTATAACGTTATATACTATTACCTTATAACGTATAACGTTATGTAGCATTACGTTATAACGTATAACGTTATGTAGCATTACGTTATAGCGTATTACGTTGTATACTACAACCATATAACGTATAACGTTATGTAGCATTACGTTATAACGTATAACGTTACATACTATAACCTTATAACGTATAACGTTATGTAGCATTACGTTATAACGTATAACGTTATGTATAATTACCTTATAACGTATAACGTTATGTAGCATTACGTTATAACGTATAACGTTATATACTATTACTGTATACCGTTATACGTTAAGTACTGTTACCCTATAACGTTATACGTTATATACTATTACCTTATAACGTATAACGTTATGTAGCATTACGTTATAACGTACAATGTTATATACTATTACCTTATAACGTATAACGTTATGTAGCATTACGTTATAACGTATAACGTTATATACTATTACCGTATTAACGTATAACGTTATGTAGCATTCCGCTATAACGTATAACGTTATATACTATTACCTTATAACGTATAACCTTATGTAGCATTAGGTTATAACGTATAACGTTATATACTATTACCGTATAACGCATAACGTTATGTAGCATTACGTTATAACGTATAACGTTATATGCTATTTCCTTATAACGTATAACGTTATGTAGCATTACGTTATATCGTATAACGTTATATACTATTACCTTATAACGTATAACGTTATGTAGCATTATGTTATAACGTATAACGTTATATACTATTACCGTATAACGTATAACGTTATGTAGCATTACGTTATAACGTATAACGTTATATGCTATTTCCTTATAACGTATAACGTTATGTAGCATTACGTTATAACGTATAGCGTTATGTAGCACTACGTCATAACGTATGACGTTATATACTATTACCTTATAGCGTTATACGTTATATACTATTACCTTATAACGTATAACGTTATATACTATTACGTTATAACGTATAACGTTCTGTAGCACTACCATATTACGTATAACGTTATATACTATTACCTTATAACGTATCACGTTATGTAGCATTACGTTATAACGTATAACGTTATATACTATTACCTTATAACGTATAACGTTATGTAGCGTTACGTTATAACGTATAACGTTGTATACTATTACGTTATAACGTTACATACTATTAGGTTATTACCTATACCGTTGTGTACTATTACCATATAACGTATAACGTTATGTAGCATTATGTTATAACGTATAACGTTATATACTATTACCTTATAACGTATAACGTTATGTAGCATTACGTTATAACGTATAGCGTTATGTAGCACTACGTTATAACGTATAACGTTATATACTATTACCTTATAACGTATAACGTTATGTAGCATTACGTTATAACGTATAACGTTATATACTATTATCTTATAACGTATAACGTTATGTAGCATTACGTTATAACGTATAACGTTATATACTTTTACCTTATAACATATAACGTTGTGTAGCATTACCTTATAACGTATAGCGTTATGTAGCACTACGATATTACGTATAACGTTATATACTATTACATTATAACGTATAACGTTATGTAGCGTTACGCTTTAACGTATAACGTTGTATACTATTACGTTATAACGTTACATACTATTAGGTTATTACCTATACCGTTGTATACTATTACCATATAACGTATAAAGTTATGTAGCATTACGTTATAACGTATAACGTTGTATACTACAACCATATAACGTATAACGTTATGTAGCATTACGTTATAACGTACAATTTTATATACTATTACCTTATAACGTATAACGTTATGTAGCATTACGTTATAACGTACAATGTTATATACTATTACCTTATAACGTATAACGTTATGTAGCATTACGTTATAACGTATAACGTTATATGCTATTTCCTTATAACGTATAACGTTATGTAGCATTACGTTATATCGTATAACGTTATATACTATTACCTTATAACGTATAACGTTATGTAGCATTACGTTATAACGTATAACGTTATATACTATTACCGTATAACGTATAACGTTATGTAGCATTACGTTATAACGTATAACGTTATATGCTATTTCCTTATAACGTATAACGTTATGTAGCATTACGTTATAACGTATAACGTTATATACTATTACCTTATAACGTGTAACGTTATATAGCATTACGTTATAACGTATAACGTTATATACTATTACCTTATAACGTATAACGTTATGTAGCATTACGTTATAACGTATAGCGTTATGTAGCACTACGTTATAACGTATGACGTTATATACTATTACCTTATAGCGTTATACGTTATATACTATTACCTTATAACGTATAACGTTATATACTATTACGTTATAACGTATAACGTTCTGTAGCACTATGATATTACGTATAACGTTATATACTATTACGTTACAACGTGTAACGTTCTGTAGCACTACGATATTACGTATAACGTTGTATACTATTACCTTATAACGTATAACGTTATATAGCATTACGTTATAACGTATAATGTTATATACTATTACCTTATAACGTATAACGTTATGTAGCATTACGTTATAACGTATAACGTTATATACTATTACCGTATAACGTATAACGTTATGTAGCATTACGTTATAGCGTATTACGTTGTATACTACAACCATATAACGTATAACGTTATGTAGCATTACGTTATAACGTATAACGTTACATACTATAACCTTATAACGTATAACGTTATGTAGCATTACGTTATAACGTATAACGTTATGTATAATTACCTTATAACGTATAACGTTATGTAGCATTACGTTATAACGTATAACGTTATATACTATTACTGTATACCGTTATACGTTAAGTACTGTTACCCTATAACGTTATACGTTATATACTATTACCTTATAACGTATAACGTTATGTAGCATTACGTTATAACGTACAATGTTATATACTATTACCTTATAACGTATAACGTTATGTAGCATTACGTTATAACGTATAACGTTATATACTATTACCGTATTAACGTATAACGTTATGTAGCATTCCGCTATAACGTATAACGTTATATACTATTACCTTATAACGTATAACCTTATGTAGCATTAGGTTATAACGTATAACGTTATATACTATTACCGTATAACGCATAACGTTATGTAGCATTACGTTATAACGTATAACGTTATATGCTATTTCCTTATAACGTATAACGTTATGTAGCATTACGTTATATCGTATAACGTTATATACTATTACCTTATAACGTATAACGTTATGTAGCATTATGTTATAACGTATAACGTTATATACTATTACCGTATAACGTATAACGTTATGTAGCATTACGTTATAACGTATAACGTTATATGCTATTTCCTTATAACGTATAACGTTATGTAGCATTACGTTATAACGTATAGCGTTATGTAGCACTACGTCATAACGTATGACGTTATATACTATTACCTTATAGCGTTATACGTTATATACTATTACCTTATAACGTATAACGTTATATACTATTACGTTATAACGTATAACGTTCTGTAGCACTACCATATTACGTATAACGTTATATACTATTACCTTATAACGTATCACGTTATGTAGCATTACGTTATAACGTATAACGTTATATACTATTACCTTATAACGTATAACGTTATGTAGCGTTACGTTATAACGTATAACGTTGTATACTATTACGTTATAACGTTACATACTATTAGGTTATTACCTATACCGTTGTGTACTATTACCATATAACGTATAACGTTATGTAGCATTATGTTATAACGTATAACGTTATATACTATTACCTTATAACGTATAACGTTATGTAGCATTACGTTATAATGTATAGCGTTATGTAGCACTACGTTATAACGTATAACGTTATATACTATTACCTTATAACGTATAACGTTATGTAGCATTACGTTATAACGTATAACGTTATATACTATTATCTTATAACGTATAACGTTATGTAGCATTACGTTATAACGTATAACGTTATATACTTTTACCTTATAACATATAACGTTGTGTAGCATTACCTTATAACGTATAGCGTTATGTAGCACTACGATATTACGTATAACGTTATATACTATTACATTATAACGTATAACGTTATGTAGCGTTACGCTTTAACGTATAACGTTGTATACTATTACGTTATAACGTTACATACTATTAGGTTATTACCTATACCGTTGTATACTATTACCATATAACGTATAAAGTTATGTAGCATTACGTTATAACGTATAACGTTATATACTATTACCTTATAACGTATAACGTTATGTAGCATTACGTTATAACGTATAACGTTATATACTATTACCGTATAACGTATAACGTTATGTAGCCTTACGTTATAACGTGTAACGTTATATACTATTACCTTATAACGTATAACGTTATGTAGCATTATGTTATAACGTATACCGTTATATACTATTACCGTATAACGTATAACGTTATGTAGCATTACGTTATAACGTATAACGTTATACGCTATTTCCTTATAACGTATAACGTTATGTAGCATTACGTTATAACGTATAGCGTTATGTAGCACTACGTTATAACGTATGACGTTATATACTATTACCTTATAGCGTTATACGTTATATACTATTACCTTATAACGTATAACGTTATATACTATTACGTTATAACGTATAACGTTCTGTAGCACTATGATATTACGTATAACGTTATATACTATTACGTTACAACGTGTAACGTTCTGTAGCACTACGATATTACGTATAACGTTGTATACTATTACCTTATAACGTATAACGTTATATAGCATTACGTTATAACGTATAATGTTATATACTATTACCTTATAACGTATAACGTTATGTAGCATTACGTTATAACGTATAACGTTATATACTATTACCGTATAACGTATAACGTTATGTAGCATTACGTTATAACGTATAACGTTATATGCTATTTCCTTATAACGTATAACGTTATGTAGCATTACGTTATAACGTATAACGTTATATACTATTACCTTATAACGTGTAACGTTATATAGCATTACGTTATAACGTATAACGTTATATACTATTACCTTATAACGTATAACGTTATGTAACATTACGTTATAACGTATAGCGATATGTAGCTCTACGTTATAACGTATAACGTTATATACTATTACCTTATAACGTATAACGTTATATACTATTTCCTTCTAACGTATGAAGTTATGTAGTATTACGTTATAACGTAAAGCGTTATGTAGCACTACGTTATAACTTCTGACGTTATACACCATTACCTTATAACGTATAACGTTATGTAGCATTACGTTATAACGTATAACGTTATATACAATTACCTTATAACGTATAACGTTATATACTATTACCTTATAACGTATAACGTTATATACTATTACCTTATATCGTATAACGTTATGTAGCATTACGTTATAACGTATAACGTTATATACTATTTCCTTATAACGTATAACGTTATGTAGCATTACGTTATAACGTAAGGCGTTATGTAGCACTGCGTTATTACGTATAACGTTATATACTATTACCTTATAACGTATATCGTTATGTAGTATTACGTTATAACGTATAATGTTGTATACTATTACGTTATAACGTTACATACTATTAGCTTATTACCTATAACGTTGTATACTATTACCATATAACGTATAACGTTATGTAGCATTACGTTATAACGTATAACGTTATATACTATTACCTTATAACGTATAACGTTATGTAGCATTACGTTATAACGTATAACGTTATGTAGCATTACGTTATAGCGTATAACGTTGTATACTACTACCATATAACGTATAACGTTATGTAGCATTACGTTATAACGTATAACGTTACATACTATAACCTTATAACGTATAACGTTATGTAGCATTACGTTATAACGTATAACGTTATATACAATTACCTTATAACGTATAACGTTATATAGTATTACCTTATAACGTATAACGTTATGTAGCATTACGTTATAGCGTATAACGTTGTATACTATTACCTGATAACGTATAACGTTATATACTATTACCTTATATCGTATAACGTTATGTAGCATTACGTTATAACGTATAACGTTATATACTGTTACCTTATAACGTATAACGTTATATACTACTACCTTATAACGTATAACGTTAGGTAGCATTATGTTATAACGTATATCGTTGTATACTACTACCATATAACGTATAACGTTATATACTATTAAATTATATCGTATAACGTTATGTAGCATTACGTTATAACGTATAACGTTATATACTGTTACCTTATAACGTATAACGTTATGTAGCATTACGTTATAACGTATACCGTTGTATACTATTACGTTATAACGTATAACGTTATATACTATTACCATATAACGTATAACGTTATATACTATTACCTTATAACGTATAACGTTATGTAGCCTTACGTTATAACGTATAGCGTTATGTAGCACTACGTTATAACGTATAGCGTTATGTAGCACTACGTTATTACGTATAACGTTATATACTATTACCTTATAACGTTATACGTTATATACTATTACCTTATAACGTATAACGTTATATACTATTACCTTATAACGTATAACGTTATGTAGCATTACGTTATAACGTATAACGTTATATACTATTACCTTATAACGTTGTACGTTATATACTAGTATAATATATACTAGTATTACGTTATACTAGTATAGTATAGTATAGTTATAGTACTACGTATATATTATATATATACGTAGCATTACGTTATAACGTATAACGTTATATACTATTACCTTATAACGTATAACGTTATGTAGCATTACGTTATAACGTATAACGTTATGTAGCATTACGTTATAGCGTATTACGTTGTATACTACAACCATATAACGTATAACGTTATGTAGCATTACGTTATAACCTATAACGTTATGTATAATTACCTTATAACGTATAACGTTATATAGTATTACCTTATAACGTATAACGTTATGTAGCATTCCGTTATAACGTATAACGTTGTATACTACTACCATATAACGTATAACGATATGTAGCATTACGTTATAACGTATAACGTTATATACCATTACTGTATACCGTTATACGTTAAGTACTGTTACCCTATAACGTTATACGTTATATACTATTACCTTATAACGTATAACGTTATGTAGCATTACGTTATAACGTACAATGTTATATACTATTACCTTATAACGTATAACGTTATGTAGCATTACGTTATAACGTATAACGTTATATGCTATTTCCTTATAACGTATAACGTTATGTAGCATTACGTTATATCGTATAACGTTATATACTATTACCTTATAACGTATAACGTTATGTAGCATTACGTTATAACGTATAACGTTATATACTATTACCGTATAACGTATAACGTTATGTAGCATTACGTTATAACGTATAACGTTATATGCTATTTCCTTCTAACGTATAACGTTATGTAGCATTACGTTATAACGTATAACGTTATATACTATTACCTTATAACGTGTAACGTTATATAGCATTACGTTATAACGTATAACGTTATATACTATTACCTTATAACGTATAACGTTATGTAGCATTACGTTATAACGTATAACGTTATGTAGCATTACGTTATAGCGTATTACGTTGTATAGTACAACCATATAACGTATAACGTTATGTAGCATTACGTTATAACGTATAACGTTACATACTATAACCTTATAATGTATAACGTTATGTAGCATTACGTTATAACGTATAACGTTATGTATAATTACCTTATAACGTATAACGTTATATAGTATTACCTTATAACGTATAACGTTATGTAGCATTACGTTATAACGTATAACGTTGTATACTACTACCATATAACGTATAACGTTATGTAGCATTACGTTATAACGTATAACGTTATATACTATTACTGTATACCGTTATACGTTAAGTACTGTTACCCTATAACGTTATACGTTATATACTATTACCTTATAACGTATAACGTTATGTAGCATTACGTTATAACGTACAATGTTATATACTATTACCTTATAACGTATAACGTTATGTAGCATTACGTTATAACGTATAACGTTATATGCTATTTCCTTATAACGTATAACGTTATGTAGCATTACGTTATATCGTATAACGTTATATACTATTACCTTATAACGTATAACGTTATGTAGCATTATGTTATAACGTATAACGTTATATACTATTACCGTATAACGTATAACGTTATGTAGCATTACGTTATAACGTATAACGTTATATGCTATTTCCTTATAACGTATAACGTTATGTAGCATTACGTTATAACGTATAGCGTTATGTAGCACTACGTCATAACGTATGAGGTTATATACTATTACCTTATAGCGTTATACGTTATATACTATTACCTTATAACGTATAACGTTATATACTATTACGTTATAACGTATAACGTTCTGTAGCACTACCATATTACGTATAACGTTATATACTATTACCTTATAACGTATCACGTTATGTAGCATTACGTTATAACGTATAGCGATATGTAGCACTACGTTATAACGTATAACGTTATATACTATTACCTTATAACATATAACGTTGTGTAGCATTACGTTATAACGTATAACGTTATATACTTTTTCCGTATAACATATAACGTTGTGTAGCATTACCTTATAACGTATAGCGTTATATAGCACTACGATATTACGTATAACGTTATATACTATTACCTTATAACATATAACGTTGTGTAGCATTACGTTATAACGTATAACGTTATATACTATTACCTTATAACGTATAACGTTATGTAGCATTACGTTATAACGTATAGCGTTATGTAGCACTACGTTATAACGTATAACGTTATATACTATTACCTTATAACGTATAACGTTATGTAGCATTACGTTATAACGTATAACGTTATATACTATTATCTTATAACGTATAACGTTATGTAGCATTACGTTATAACGTATAACGTTATATACTTTTACCTTATAACATATAACGTTGTGTAGCATTACCTTATAACGTATAGCGTTATGTAGCACTACGATATTACGTATAACGTTATATACTATTACATTATAACGTATAACGTTATGTAGCGTTACGCTTTAACGTATAACGTTGTATACTATTACGTTATAACGTTACATACTATTAGGTTATTACCTATACCGTTGTATACTATTACCATATAACGTATAAAGTTATGTAGCATTACGTTATAACGTATAACGTTATATACTATTACCTTATAACGTATAAAGTTATGTAGCATTACGTTATAACGTATAGGGTTATGTAGCACTACGTTATAACGTATAACGTTATATGCTATTTCCTTATAACGTATAACGTTATATACTATTACCTTATAACGTATAACGTTAGGTAGCATTACGTTATAACGTATTACGTTGTATACTACTACCATATAACGTATAACGTTATGTAGTATTACGTTATAACGTATAACTTTATATACTATTACTGTATACCGTTATACGTTAAGTACTGTTACCCTATAACGTTATACGTTATATACTATTACCTTATAACGTATAACGTTATGTAGCATTACGTTATAACGTACAATGTTATATACTATTACCTTATAACGTATAACGTTATGTAGCATTACGTTATAACGTATAACGTTATATACTATTACCGTATAACGTATAACGTTATGTAGCATTACGTTATAACGTATAACGTTATATACTATTACCTTGTAACGTATAACGTTATGTAGCATTATGTTATAACGTATAACGTTATATACTATTACCGTATAACGTATAACGTTATGTATCATTACGTTATAACGTATAACGTTATATGCTATTTCCTTATAACGTATAACGTTATGTAGCATTACGTTATAACGTATAGCGTTATGTAGCACTACGTTATAACGTATGACGTTATATACTATTACCTTATAGCGTTAAATGTTATATAGTATTACCTTATAACGTATAACGTTATATAATATTACGTTATAACGTATAACGTTCTGTAGCACTACGATATTACGTATAACGTTATATTCTATTACCTTATAACGTATCACGTTATGTAGCATTACGTTATAACGTATAACGTTGTATACTATTACGTTGTAACGTTACATACTATTAGCTTATTACCTATAACGTTGTATACTATTACCATATAACGTATAACGTTATGTAGCATTACGTTATAACGTATAACGTTATATACTATTACCTTATAACGTATAACGTTATATAGCATTACGTTATAACGTATAACGTTATATACTATTACCTTATAACGTATAACGTTATGTAGCATTACGTTATAACGTATAGCGATATGTAGCACTACGTTATAACGTATAACGTTATATACTATTACCTTATAACGTATAACGTTATGTAGCATTACGTTATAACGTATAACGTTATAAACTATTACCTTATAACGTATAAAGTTATGTAGCATTACCTTATAACGTATAACGTTCTGTAGCACTACGATATTACGTATAACGTTATATACTATTACCTTATAACGTATCACGTTATGTAGCATTACGTTATAACGTATAACGTTGTATATTATTGCGTTATAACGTTACATACTATTAGCTTATTACCTATAACGTTGTATACTATTCCCATATAACGTATAACGTTATGTAGCATTACGTTATAACGTATAGCGTTATGTAGCACTACGTTATAACGTATGACGTTATATACTATTACCTTATAACGTATAACGTTATATACTATTACGTTATAACGTATAACGTTCTGTGGCACTACGATATTACGTATAACGTTATATACTATTACCTTATAACGTATCACGTTATGTAGCATTACGTTATAACGTATAACGTTGTATACTATTACGTTGTAACGTTACATACTATTAGCTTATTACCTATAACGTTGTTTACTATTACCATATAACGTATAACGTTATGTAGCATTACGTTATAACGTATAACGTTATATACTATTACCTTATAACGTATAACGTTATGTCGCGTTACGTTATAACGTATAACGTTGTATACTATTACCGTATAACGTATAACGTTATGTAGCATTACGTTATAACGTATAACGTTATATACTATTACGTTATAACGTATAACGTTATGTAGCATTACGTTATAACGTATAACGTTATATACTATTACTGTATACCGTTATACGTTAAGTACTGTTACCCTATAACGTTATACGTTATATACTATTACCTTATAACGTATAACGTTATGTAGCATTACGTTATAACGTACAATGTTATATACTATTACCTTATAACGTATAACGTTATGTAGCATTACGTTATAACGTATAACGTTATATACTGTTACCGTATAACGTATAACGTTATGTAGCATTACGTTATAACGTATAACGTTATATACTATTACGTTATAACGTATAACGTTATGTAGCATTATGTTATAACGTATAACGTTATATACTATTACCGTATAACGTATAACGTTATGTATCATTACGTTATAACGTATAACGTTATATGCTATTTCCTTATAACGTATAACGTTATGTAGCATTACGTTATAACGTATAACGTTATATACTGTTACCGTATAACGTATAACGTTATGTAGCATTACGTTATAACGTATAACGTTATATACTATTACGTTATAACGTATAACGTTATGTAGCACCTCGTTATAACGTATGACGTTATATACTATTACCTTATAGCGTTAAACGTTATATACTATTACCTTATAACGTATAACGTTATGTAGCATTACGTTATAACGTACAGCGATATGTAGCACTACGTTATAACGTATAACGTTATATACTATTACGTTATAACGTATAACGTTCTGTAGCACTACGATATTACGTATAACGTTATATACTATTACCTTATAACGTATCACGTTATGTAGCATTACGTTATAACGTATAACGTTGTATACTATTACGTTGTAACGTTACATACTATTAGCTTATTACCTATAACGTTGTATACTATTACCATATAACGTATAACGTTATGTAGCATTACGTTATAACGTATAACGTTATATACTATTACCTTATAACGTATAACGTTATATAGCATTACGTTATAACGTATAACGTTATATACTATTGCCTTATAACGTATAACGTTAAGTAGCATTACGTTATAACGTATAACGTTATATACTATTACCTTATAACGTATAACGTTATGTAGCATTACGTTATGACGTATAATGTTATATACTGTTACCTTATAACGTTATATGTTATATACTATTACCTTATAACATATAAAGTTATATACTATTACGTTACAACGTATAACGTTCTGTAGCACTACGATATTACCTATAACGTTATATACTATTACGTTATAACGTATAACGTTATGTACCATGACGTTATAACGTATAACGTTGTATATTATTACGTTATAACGTTACATACTATTAGCTTATTACCTATAACGTTGTATACTATTACCATATAACGTATAACGTTATGTAGCATTACGTTATAACGTATAGCGTTATGTAGCACTACGTTATAACGTATGACGTTATATACTATTACCTTATAGAGTTATACGTTATATACTATTACCTTATAACGTATAGCGTTATATACTATTACGTTATAACGTATAACGTTCTGTAGCACTACGATATTACGTATAACGTTATATACTATTACCTTATAACGTATCACGTTATGTAGCATTACGTTATAACGTATAACGTTGTATACTATTACGTTGTAACGTTACATACTATTATCTTATTACCTATAACGTTGTATACTATTATCATATAACGTATAACGTTATGTAGCATTACGTTATAACGTATAACGTTATATACTATTACCTTATAACGTATAACGTTATGTAGCATTACGTTATAACGTATAGCGATATGTAGCACTACGTTATAACGTATAACGTTATATACTATTACCTTATAACGTATAACGTTATGTAGCATTACGTTATAACGTATAACGTTATATACTATTACCTTATAACGTATAACGTTATGTAGCATTACGTTATAACGTATAACGTTATATACTATTACCTTATAACATATAACGTTGTGTAGCATTACGTTATAACGTATAACGTTATATACTTTTACCTTATAACATATAACGTTGTGTAGCATTACCTTATAACGTATAGCGTTATATAGCACTACGATATTACGTATAACGTTATATACTATTACATTATAACGTATAACGTTATGTAGCGTTACGTTATAACGTATAACGTTGTATACTATTACGTTATAACGTTACATACTATTAGGTTATTACCTATACTGTTGTATACTATTACCATATAACGTATAACGTTATGTAGCATTACGTTATAACGTATAACGTTATATACTATTACCTTATAACGTATAACGTTATGTAGCATTACGTTATAACGTAAAGCGTTATGTAGCACTACGTTGTAACGTATAACGTTATATGCTATTTCCTTATAACGTATAACGTTATATACTATTACCTTATAACGTATAACGTTAGGTAGCATTACGTTATAACGTATAACGTTATATACTATTACCGTATAACGTATAACGTTATGTAGCATTACGTTATAACGTATAACGTTATATACTATTACCTTATAACGTATAACGTTATGTAGCATTATGTTATAACGTATAACGTTATATACTATTACCGTATAACGTATAACGTTATGTATCATTACGTTATAACGTATAACGTTATATGCTATTTCCTTATAACTTATAACGTTATGTAGCATTACGTTATAACGTATAGCGATATGTAGCACTACGTTATAACGTATAACGTTATATACTATTACGTTATAACGTATAACGTTATATACTATTACCTTATAACGTATAACGTTATGTAGCATTACCTTATAACGTATAACGTTCTGTAGCACTACGATATTACGTATAACGTTATATACTATTACCTTATAACGTATCACGTTATGTAGCATTACGTTATAACGTATAACGTTGTATATTATTGCGTTATAACGTTACATACTATTAGCTTATTACCTATAACGTTGTATACTATTCCCATATAACGTATAACGTTATGTAGCATTACGTTATAACGTATAGCGTTATGTAGCACTACGTTATAACGTATGACGTTATATACTATTACTTTATAACGTATAACGTTATATACTATTACGTTATAACGTATAACGTTCTGTGGCACTACGATATTACGTATAACGTTATATACTATTACCTTATAACGTATCACGTTATGTAGCATTACGTTATAACGTATAACGTTGTATACTATTACGTTGTAACGTTACATACTATTAGCTTATTACCTATAACGTTGTTTACTATTACCATATAACGTATAACGTTATGTAGCATTACGTTATAACGTATAACGTTATATACTATTACCTTATAACGTATAACGTTATGTCGCGTTACGTTATAACGTATAACGTTGTATACTATTACCGTATAACGTATAACGTTATGTAGCATTACGTTATAACGTATAACGTTATATACTATTACGTTATAACGTATAACGTTATGTAGCATTACGTTATAACGTATAACGTTATATACTATTACTGTATACCGTTATACGTTAAGTACTGTTACCCTATAACGTTATACGTTATATACTATTACCTTATAACGTATAACGTTATGTAGCATTACGTTATAACGTACAATGTTATATACTATTACCTTATAACGTATAACGTTATGTAGCATTACGTTATAACGTATAACGTTATATACTGTTACCGTATAACGTATAACGTTATGTAGCATTACGTTATAACGTATAACGTTATATACTATTACGTTATAACGTATAACGTTATGTAGCATTATGTTATAACGTATAACGTTATATACTATTACCGTATAACGTATAACGTTATGTATCATTACGTTATAACGTATAACGTTATATGCTATTTCCTTATAACGTATAACGTTATGTAGCATTACGTTATAACGTATAACGTTATATACTGTTACCGTATAACGTATAACGTTATGTAGCATTACGTTATAACGTATAACGTTATATACTATTACGTTATAACGTATAACGTTATGTAGCACCTCGTTATAACGTATGACGTTATATACTATTACCTTATAGCGTTAAACGTTATATACTATTACCTTATAACGTATAACGTTATGTAGCATTACGTTATAACGTACAGCGATATGTAGCACTACGTTATAACGTATAACGTTATATACTATTACGTTATAACGTATAACGTTCTGTAGCACTACGATATTACGTATAACGTTATATACTATTACCTTATAACGTATCACGTTATGTAGCATTACGTTATAACGTATAACGTTGTATACTATTACGTTGTAACGTTACATACTATTAGCTTATTACCTATAACGTTGTATACTATTACCATATAACGTATAACGTTATGTAGCATTACGTTATAACGTATAACGTTATATACTATTACCTTATAACGTATAACGTTATATAGCATTACGTTATAACGTATAACGTTATATACTATTGCCTTATAACGTATAACGTTAAGTAGCATTACGTTATAACGTATAACGTTATATACTATTACCTTATAACGTATAACGTTATGTAGCATTACGTTATGACGTATAATGTTATATACTGTTACCTTATAACGTTATATGTTATATACTATTACCTTATAACATATAAAGTTATATACTATTACGTTACAACGTATAACGTTCTGTAGCACTACGATATTACCTATAACGTTATATACTATTACGTTATAACGTATAACGTTATGTACCATGACGTTATAACGTATAACGTTGTATATTATTACGTTATAACGTTACATACTATTAGCTTATTACCTATAACGTTGTATACTATTACCATATAACGTATAACGTTATGTAGCATTACGTTATAACGTATAGCGTTATGTAGCACTACGTTATAACGTATGACGTTATATACTATTACCTTATAGAGTTATACGTTATATACTATTACCTTATAACGTATAGCGTTATATACTATTACGTTATAACGTATAACGTTCTGTAGCACTACGATATTACGTATAACGTTATATACTATTACCTTATAACGTATCACGTTATGTAGCATTACGTTATAACGTATAACGTTGTATACTATTACGTTGTAACGTTACATACTATTATCTTATTACCTATAACGTTGTATACTATTATCATATAACGTATAACGTTATGTAGCATTACGTTATAACGTATAACGTTATATACTATTACCTTATAACGTATAACGTTATGTAGCATTACGTTATAACGTATAGCGATATGTAGCACTACGTTATAACGTATAACGTTATATACTATTACCTTATAACGTATAACGTTATGTAGCATTACGTTATAACGTATAACGTTATATACTATTACCTTATAACGTATAACGTTATGTAGCATTACGTTATAACGTATAACGTTATATACTATTACCTTATAACATATAACGTTGTGTAGCATTACGTTATAACGTATAACGTTATATACTTTTACCTTATAACATATAACGTTGTGTAGCATTACCTTATAACGTATAGCGTTATATAGCACTACGATATTACGTATAACGTTATATACTATTACATTATAACGTATAACGTTATGTAGCGTTACGTTATAACGTATAACGTTGTATACTATTACGTTATAACGTTACATACTATTAGGTTATTACCTATACTGTTGTATACTATTACCATATAACGTATAACGTTATGTAGCATTACGTTATAACGTATAACGTTATATACTATTACCTTATAACGTATAACGTTATGTAGCATTACGTTATAACGTAAAGCGTTATGTAGCACTACGTTGTAACGTATAACGTTATATGCTATTTCCTTATAACGTATAACGTTATATACTATTACCTTATAACGTATAACGTTAGGTAGCATTACGTTATAACGTATAACGTTATATACTATTACCGTATAACGTATAACGTTATGTAGCATTACGTTATAACGTATAACGTTATATACTATTACCTTATAACGTATAACGTTATGTAGCATTATGTTATAACGTATAACGTTATATACTATTACCGTATAACGTATAACGTTATGTATCATTACGTTATAACGTATAACGTTATATGCTATTTCCTTATAACTTATAACGTTATGTAGCATTACGTTATAACGTATAGCGTTATGTAGCACTACGTTATAACGTATGACGTTATATACTATTACCTTATAGCGTTAAACGTTATATACTATTACCTTATAACGTATAACGTTATGTAGCATTACGTTATAACGTATAGCGATATGTAGCACTACGTTATAACGTATAACGTTATATACTATTACGTTATAACGTATAACGTTATATACTATTACCTTATAACGTATAACGTTATGTAGCATTACGTTATGACGTATAATGTTATATACTGTTACCTTATAACGTTATATGTTATATACTATTACCTTATAACATATAAAGTTATATACTATTACGTTACAACGTATAACGTTCTGTAGCACTACGATATTACCTATAACGTTATATACTATTACGTTATAACGTATAACGTTATGTACTATGACGTTATAACGTATAACGTTGTATATTATTACGTTATAACGTTACATACTATTAGCTTATTACCTATAACGTTGTATACTATTACCATATAACGTATAACGTTATGTAGCATTACGTTATAACGTATAGCGTTATGTAGCACTACGTTATAACGTATGACGTTATATACTATTACCTTATAGAGTTATACGTTATATACTATTACCTTATAACGTATAGCGTTATATACTATTACGTTATAACGTATAACGTTCTGTAGCACTACGATATTACGTATAACGTTATATACTATTACCTTATAACGTATCACGTTATGTAGCATTACGTTATAACGTATAACGTTGTATACTATTACGTTGTAACGTTACATACTATTATCTTATTACCTATAACGTTGTATACTATTACCATATAACGTATAACGTTATGTAGCATTACGTTATAACGTATAACGTTATATACTATTACCTTATAACGTATAACGTTATGTAGCATTACGTTATAACGTATAACGTTATATACTATTACCTTATAACGTATAACGTTATGTAGCATTACGTTATAACGTATAACGTTATATACTATTACCTTATAACATATAACGTTGTGTAGCATTACGTTATAACGTATAACGTTATATACTTTTACCTTATAACATATAACGTTGTGTAGCATTACCTTATAACGTATAGCGTTATATAGCACTACGATATTACGTATAACGTTGTATACTATTACGTTATAACGTTACATACTATTAGGTTATTACCTATACTGTTGTATACTATTACCATATAACGTATAACGTTATGTAGCATTACGTTATAACGTATAACGTTATGTAGCACTACGTTGTAACGTATAACGTTATATGCTATTTCCTTATAACGTATAACGTTAGGTAGCATTACGTTATAACGTATAACGTTATATACTATTACCGTATAACGTATAACGTTATGTAGCATTACGTTATAACGTATAACGTTATGTAGCACTACGTTGTAACGTATAACGTTATATGCTATTTCCTTATAACGTATAACGTTAGGTAGCATTACGTTATAACGTATAACGTTGTATACTATTACGTTATAACGTTACATACTATTAGGTTATTACCTATACTGTTGTATACTATTACCATATAACGTATAACGTTATGTAGCATTACGTTATAACGTATAACGTTATATACTATTACCTTATAACGTATAACGTTATGTAGCATTACGTTATAACGTAAAGCGTTATGTAGCACTACGTTGTAACGTATAACGTTATATGCTATTTCCTTATAACGTATAACGTTATATACTATTACCTTATAACGTATAACGTTAGGTAGCATTACGTTATAACGTATAACGTTATATACTATTACCGTATAACGTATAACGTTATGTAGCATTACGTTATAACGTATAACGTTATATACTATTACCTTATAACGTATAACGTTATGTAGCATTATGTTATAACGTATAACGTTATATACTATTACCGTATAACGTATAACGTTATGTATCATTACGTTATAACGTATAACGTTATATGCTATTTCCTTATAACGTATAACGTTATGTAGCATTACGTTATAACGTATAGCGTTATGTAGCACTACGTTATAACGTATGACGTTATATACTATTACCTTATAGCGTTAAACGTTATATACTATTACCTTATAACGTATAACGTTATGTAGCATTACGTTATAACGTATAGCGATATGTAGCACTACGATATAACGTATAACGTTATATACTATTACGTTATAACGTATAACGTTCTGTAGCACTACGATATTACGTATAACGTTATATACTATTACCTTATAACGTATCACGTTATGTAGCATTACGTTATAACGTATAACGTTGTATACTATTACGTTGTAACGTTACATACTATTAGCTTATTACCTATAACGTTGTATACTATTACCATATAACGTATAACGTTATGTAGCATTACGTTATAACGTATAACGTTATATACTATTACCTTATAACGTATAACGTTATATAGCATTACGTTATAACGTATAACGTTATATACTATTGCCTTATAACGTATAACGTTAAGTAGCATTACGTTATAACGTATAACGTTATATACTATTACCTTATAACGTATAACGTTATGTAGCATTACGTTATGACGTATAATGTTATATACTGTTACCTTATAACGTTATATGTTATATACTATTACCTTATAACATATAAAGTTATATACTATTACGTTACAACGTATAACGTTCTGTAGCACTACGATATTACCTATAACGTTATATACTATTACGTTATAACGTATAACGTTATGTACCATGACGTTATAACGTATAACGTTGTATATTATTACGTTATAACGTTACATACTATTAGCTTATTACCTATAACGTTGTATACTATTACCATATAACGTATAACGTTATGTAGCATTACGTTATAACGTATAGCGTTATGTAGCACTACGTTATAACGTATGACGTTATATACTATTACCTTATAGAGTTATACGTTATATACTATTACCTTATAACGTATAGCGTTATATACTATTACGTTATAACGTATAACGTTCTGTAGCACTACGATATTACGTATAACGTTATATACTATTACCTTATAACGTATCACGTTATGTAGCATTACGTTATAACGTATAACGTTGTATACTATTACGTTGTAACGTTACATACTATTATCTTATTACCTATAACGTTGTATACTATTACCATATAACGTATAACGTTATGTAGCATTACGTTATAACGTATAACGTTATATACTATTACCTTATAACGTATAACGTTATGTAGCATTACGTTATAACGTATAGCGATATGTAGCACTACGTTATAACGTATAACGTTATATACTATTACCTTATAACGTATAACGTTATGTAGCATTACGTTATAACGTATAACGTTATATACTATTACCTTATAACGTATAACGTTATGTAGCATTACGTTATAACGTATAACGTTATATACTATTACCTTATAACATATAACGTTGTGTAGCATTACGTTATAACGTATAACGTTATATACTTTTACCTTATAACATATAACGTTGTGTAGCATTACCTTATAACGTATAGCGTTATATACTATTACCTCATAACGTATAACGTTATGTAGCATTATGTTATAACGTATAACGTTATATACTATTACCGTATAACGTATAACGTTATGTATCATTACGTTATAACGTATAACGTTATATGCTATTTCCTTATAACGTATAACGTTATGTAGCATTACGTTATAACGTATAGCGTTATGTAGCACTACGTTATAACGTATGACGTTATATACTATTACCTTATAGCGTTAAACGTTATATACTATTACCTTATAACGTATAACGTTATGTAGCATTACGTTATAACGTATAACGTTATATACTATTACCTTATAACGTATAACGTTATGTAGCATTACGTTATAACGTAAAGCGTTATGTAGCACTACGTTGTAACGTATAACGTTATATGCTATTTCCTTATAACGTATAACGTTATATACTATTACCTTATAACGTATAACGTTAGGTAGCATTACGTTATAACGTATAACGTTATATACTATTACCGTATAACGTATAACGTTATGTAGCATTACGTTATAACGTATAACGTTATATACTATTACCTTATAACGTATAACGTTATGTAGCATTATGTTATAACGTATAACGTTATATACTATTACCGTATAACGTATAACGTTATGTATCATTACGTTATAACGTATAACGTTATATGCTATTTCCTTATAACGTATAACGTTATGTAGCATTACGTTATAACGTATAGCGTTATGTAGCACTACGTTATAACGTATGACGTTATATACTATTACCTTATAGCGTTAAACGTTATATACTATTACCTTATAACGTATAACGTTCTGTAGCACTACGATATTACGTATAACGTTATATACTATTACCTTATAACGTATCACGTTATGTAGCATTACGTTATAACGTATAACGTTGTATACTATTACGTTGTAACGTTACATACTATTAGCTTATTACCTATAACGTTGTATACTATTACCATATAACGTATAACGTTATGTAGCATTACGTTATAACGTATAACGTTATATACTATTACCTTATAACGTATAACGTTATATAGCATTACGTTATAACGTATAACCTTATATACTATTACCTTATAACGTATAACGTTATGTAGCATTACGTTATAACGTATAGCGATATGTAGCACTACGTTATAACGTATAACGTTATATACTATTACCTTATAACGTATAACGTTATGTAGCATTACGTTATAACGTATAACGTTATAAACTATTACCTTATAACGTATAAAGTTATGTAGCATTACCTTATAACGTATAGCGTTATGTAGCACTACGTTATAACGTATAACGTTATATACTATTGTCTTATAACGTATAACGTTAAGTAGCATGACGTTATAACGTATAACGTTATATACTATTACCTTATAACGTATAACGTTATGTAGCATTACGTTATGACGTATAACGTTATATACTGTTACCTTATAACGTTATATGTTATATTCTATTACCTTATAACGTATAACGTTATATACTATTACGTTATAACGTATAACGTTCTGTAGCACTACGATATTACGTATAACGTTATATACTATTACGTTATAACGTATAACGTTATGTACCATGACGTTATAACGTATAACGTTGTATATTATGACGTTATAACGTTACATACTATTAGCTTATTACCTATAACGTTGTATACTATTACCATATAACGTATAACGTTATGTAGCATTACGTTATAACATATAGCGTTATGTAGCACTACGTTATAACGTATGACGTTATATACTATTACCTTATAGCGTTATACGTTATATACTATTACCTTATAACGTATAACGTTATATACTATTACGTTATAACATATAACGTTCTGTAGCACTACGATATTACGTATAACGTTATATACTATTACCTTATAACGTATCACGTTATGTAGCATTACGTTATAACGTATAACGTTGTATACTATTACGTTGTAACGTTACATACTATTAGCTTATTACCTATAACGTTGTATACTATTACCATATAACGTATAACGTTATGTAGCATTACGTTATAACGTATAACGTTATATACTATTACATTATATCGTATAACGTTATATAGCATTACGTTATAACGTATAACGTTATATACTATTACCTTCTAACGTATAACGTTATGTAGCATTACGATATAACGTATAGCGATATGTAGCACTACGTTATAACGTATAACGTTATATACTATTACCTTATAACGTATAACGTTATGTAGCATTACGTTATAACGTATAACGTTATATACTATTACCTTATAACGTATAACGTTATGTAGCATTACGTTATAACGTATAACGTTATATACTATTACCTTATAACATATAACGTTGTGTAGCATTACCTTATAACGTATAGCGTTATGTAGCACTACGATATTACGTATAACGTTATATACTATTACATTATAACGTATTACGTTATACAGCGTTACGTTATAACGTATAACGTTGTATACTATTACGTTATAACGTTACATACTATTAGGTTATTACCTATACCGTTGTATACTATTACCATATAACGTATAAAGTTCTGTAGCATTACGTTATAACGTGTAGGGTTATGTAGCACTACGTTATAACGTATAACGTTATATACTATTGCCTTATAACCTATAACGTTATGTAGCATTACGTTATAACGTATAACGTTATATACTATTACCTTATAACGTATAACGTTATGTAGCATTACGTTATAACGTATAACGTTATATACTATTACCTTATAACGTATAATCTTATGTAGCATTACCTTATAACGTATAGCGTTATGTAGCACTACGTTATAACGTATAACGTTATATACTATTGCCTTATAACGTATAACGTTATGTAGCATTACGTTATAACGTATAACGTTACATACTATTACCTTATAACGTATAACGTTATGTAGCATTAACGTTATATCGTATAACGTTATATACTATTACCTTATAACGTATAACGTTATGTAGCATTACGTTATAACGTATAACGTTATATACTATTACCTTATAACGAATAACGTTATGTAGCATTACGTTATAACGTATAACGTTATATACTATTACCTTATAACGTATAATCTTATGTAGCATTACGTTATAACGTACAGCGATATGTAGCACTACGTTATAACGTATAACGTTATATACTATTACGTTATAACGTATAACGTTCTGTAGCACTACGATATTACGTATAACGTTATATACTATTACCTTATAACGTATCACGTTATGTAGCATTACGTTATAACGTATAACGTTGTATACTATTACGTTGTAACGTTACATACTATTAGCTTATTACCTATAACGTTGTATACTATTACCATATAACGTATAACGTTATGTAGCATTACGTTATAACGTATTACGTTATATACTATTACCTTATAACGTATAACGTTATATAGCATTACGTTATAACGTATAACGTTATATACTATTGCCTTATAACGTATAACGTTAAGTAGCATTACGTTATAACGTATAACGTTATATACTATTACCTTATAACGTATAACGTTATGTAGCATTACGTTATGACGTATAATGTTATATACTGTTACCTTATAACGTTATATGTTATATACTATTACCTTATAACATATAAAGTTATATACTATTACGTTACAACGTATAACGTTCTGTAGCACTACGATATTACCTATAACGTTATATACTATTACGTTATAACGTATAACGTTATGTACCATGACGTTATAACGTATAACGTTGTATATTATTACGTTATAACGTTACATACTATTAGCTTATTACCTATAACGTTGTATACTATTACCATATAACGTATAACGTTATGTAGCATTACGTTATAACGTATAGCGTTATGTAGCACTACGTTATAACGTATAACGTTATATACTATTACATTATATCGTATAACGTTATATAGCATTACGTTATAACGTATAACGTTATATACTATTACCTTCTAACGTATAACGCTATGTAGCATTACGATATGACGTATAGCGATATGTAGCACTACGTTATAACGTATAACGTTATATACTATTACCTTATAACGTATAACGTTATGTAGCATTACGTTATAACGTATAACGTTATATACTATTACCTTATAACGTATAACGTTATGTAGCATTACGTTATAACGTATAACGTTATATACTATTACCTTATAACATATAACGTTGTGTAGCATTACCTTATAACGTATAGCGTTATGTAGCACTACGATATTACGTATAACGTTATATACTATTACATTATAACGTATTACGTTATACAGCGTTACGTTATAACGTATAACGTTGTATACTATTACGTTATAACGTTACATACTATTAGGTTATTACCTATACCGTTGTATACTATTACCATATAACGTATAAAGTTATGTAGCATTACGTTATAACGTGTAGGTTTATGTAGCACTACGTTATAACGTATAACGTTATATACTATTGCCTTATAACCTATAACGTTATGTAGCATTACGTTATAACGTATAACGTTATATACTATTACCTTATAACGTATAACGTTATGTAGCATTACGTTATAACGTATAACGTTATATACTATTACCTTATAACGTATAATCTTATGTAGCATTACCTTATAACGTATAGCGTTATGTAGCACTGCGTTATAACGTATAACGTTATATACTATTGCCTTATAACGTATAACGTTATGTAGCATTACGTTATAACGTATAACGTTACATACTATTACCTTATAACGTATAACGTTATGTAGCATTAACGTTATATCGTATAACGTTATATACTATTACCTTATAACGTATAACGTTATGTAGCATTACGTTATAACGTATAACGTTATATACTATTACCTTATAACGAATAACGTTATGTAGCATTACGTTATAACGTATAACGTTATATACTATTACCTTATAACGTATAACGTTATGTAGCATTACGTTATAACGTATAACGTTATATACTATTACCTTATAACGTATAATCTTATGTAGCATTACGTTATAACGTACAGCGATATGTAGCACTACGTTATAACGTATAACGTTATATACTATTACGTTATAACGTATAACGTTCTGTAGCACTACGATATTACGTATAACGTTATATACTATTACCTTATAACGTATCACGTTATGTAGCATTACGTTATAACGTATAACGTTGTATACTATTACGTTGTAACGTTACATACTATTAGCTTATTACCTATAACGTTGTATACTATTACCATATAACGTATAACGTTATGTAGCATTACGTTATAACGTATAACGTTATATACTATTACCTTATAACGTAGAACGTTCTGTAGCACTACGATATTACGTATAACGTTATATACTATTACGTTATAACGTATAACGTTATGTACCATGACGTTATAACGTATAACGTTGTATATTATTACGTTATAACGTTACATACTATTAGCTTATTACCTATAACGTTGTATACTATTACCATATAACGTATAACGTTATGTAGCATTACGTTATAACATATAGCGTTATGTAGCACTACGTTATAACGTATGACGTTATATACTATTACCTTATAGCGTTATACGTTATATACTATTACCTTATAACGTATAACGTTATATACTATTACGTTATAACATATAACGTTCTGTAGCACTACGATATTACGTATAACGTTATATACTATTACCTTATAACGTATCACGTTATGTAGCATTACGTTATAACGTATAACGTTGTATACTATTACGTTGTAACGTTACATACTATTAGCTTATTACCTATAACGTTGTATACTATTACCATATAACGTATAACGTTATGTAGCATTACGTTATAACGTATAACGTTATATACTATTACATTATATCGTATAACGTTATATAGCATTACGTTATAACGTATAACGTTATATACTATTACCTTCTAACGTATAACGTTATGTAGCATTACGATATAACGTATAGCGATATGTAGCACTACGTTATAACGTATAACGTTATATACTATTACCTTATGACGTATAACGTTATATAGCATTACGTTATAACGTATAACGTTATATACTATTGCCTTATAACGTATAACGTTAAGTAGCATTACGTTATAACGTATAACGTTATATACTATTACCTTATAACGTATAACGTTATGTAGCATTACGTTATGACGTATAATGTTATATACTGTTACCTTATAACGTTATATGTTATATACTATTACCTTATAACATATAAAGTTATATACTATTACGTTACAACGTATAACGTTCTGTAGCACTACGATATTACCTATAACGTTATATACTATTACGTTATAACGTATAACGTTATGTACCATGACGTTATAACGTATGACGTTGTATATTATTACGTTATAACGTTACATACTATTAGCTTATTACCTATAACGTTGTATACTATTACCATATAACGTATAACGTTATGTAGCATTACGTTATAACGTATAGCGTTATGTAGCACTACGTTATAACGTATGACGTTATATACTATTACCTTATAGAGTTATACGTTATATACTATTACCTTATAACGTATAGCGTTATATACTATTACGTTATAACGTATAACGTTCTGTAGCACTACGATATTACGTATAACGTTATATACTATTACCTTATAACGTATCACGTTATGTAGCATTACGTTATAACGTATAACGTTGTATACTATTACGTTGTAACGTTACATACTATTATCTTATTACCTATAACGTTGTATACTATTACCATATAACGTATAACGTTATGTAGCATTACGTTATAACGTATAACGTTATATACTATTACCTTATAACGTATAACGTTATGTAGCATTACGTTATAACGTATAGCGATATGTAGCACTACGTTATAACGTATAACGTTATATACTATTACCTTATAACGTATAACGTTATGTAGCATTACGTTATAACGTATAACGTTATATACTATTACCTTATAACGTATAACGTTATGTAGCTTTACGTTATAACGTATAACGTTATATACTATTACCTTATAACATATAACGTTGTGTAGCATTACGTTATAACGTATAACGTTATATACTTTTACCTTATAACATATAACGTTGTGTAGCATTACCTTATAACGTATAGCGTTATATAGCACTACGATATTACGTATAACGTTATATACTATTACATTATAACGTATAACGTTATGTAGCGTTACGTTATAACGTATAACGTTGTATACTATTACGTTATAACGTTACATACTATTAGGTTATTACCTATACCGTTGTATACTATTACCATATAACGTATAACGTTATGTAGCATTACGTTATAACGTATAACGTTATATACTATTACCTTATAACGTATAACGTTATGTAGCATTACGTTATAACGTAAAGCGTTATGTAGCACTACGTTGTAACGTATAACGTTATATACTATTACCTTATAACGTATAACGTTATGTAGCATTACGTTATAACGTATA
Source organism: Bombus fervidus (assembly GCF_041682495.2). Taxonomy (NCBI): domain Eukaryota; kingdom Metazoa; phylum Arthropoda; class Insecta; order Hymenoptera; family Apidae; genus Bombus; species Bombus fervidus. The sequence continues at coordinate 122,695 of NC_091523.1, read as the reverse complement.
ACGTTATATACTATTACCTTATAACGTATAACGTTATGTAGCATTACGTTATAACGAATAACGTTATATACTTTTACCTTATAACATATAACGTTGTGTAGCATTACCTTATAACGTATAGCGTTATGTAGCACTACGATATTACGTATAACGTTATATACTATTACATTATAACGTATAACGTTATGTAGCGTTACGTTATAACGTATAACGTTGTATACTATTACGTTATAACGTTACACACTATTAGGTTATTACCTATACCGTTGTATACTATTACCATATAACGTATAAAGTTATGTAGCATTACGTTATAACGTATAACGTTATAAACTATTACCTTATAACGTATAAAGTTATGTAGCATTACGTTATAACGTATAGGGTTATGTAGCACTACGTTATAACGTATAACGTTATATGCTATTTCCTTATAACGTATAACGTTATATACTATTACCTTATAACGTATAACGTTAGGTAGCATTACGTTATAACGTATAACGTTATATACTATTACCGTATAACGTATAACGTTATGTAGCATTACGTTATAACGTATAACGTTATATACTATTACCTTATAACGTATAACGTTATGTAGCATTATGTTATAACGTATAACGTTATATACTATTACCGTATAACGTATAACGTTATGTATCATTACGTTATAACGTATAACGTTATATGCTATTTCCTTATAACGTATAACGTTATGTAGCATTACGTTATAACGTATAGCGTTATGTAGCACTACGTTATAACGTATGACGTTATATACTATTACCTTATAGCGTTAAACGTTATATACTATTACCTTATAACGTATAACGTTATGTAGCATTACGTTATAACGTATAGCGATATGTAGCACTACGTTATAACGTATAACGTTATATACTATTACGTTATAACGTATAACGTTCTGTAGCACTACGATATTACGTATAACGTTATATACTATTACCTTATAACGTATCACGTTATGTAGCATTACGTTATAACGTATAACGTTGTATACTATTACGTTGTAACGTTACATACTATTAGCTTATTACCTATAACGTTGTATACTATTACCATATAACGTATAACGTTATGTAGCATTACGTTATAACGTATAACGTTATATACTATTACCTTATAACGTATAACGTTATATAGCATTACGTTATAACGTATAACGTTATATACTATTACCTTATAACGTATAACGTTATGTAGCATTACGTTATAACGTATAGCGATATGTAGCACTACGTTATAACGTATAACGTTATATACTATTACCTTATAACGTATAACGTTATGTAGCATTACGTTATAACGTATAACGTTATAAACTATTACCTTATAACGTATAAAGTTATGTAGCATTACCTTATAACGTATAGCGTTATGTAGCACTACGTTATAACGTATAACGTTATATACTATTGCCTTATAACGTATAACGTTAAGTAGCATTACGTTATAACGTATAACGTTATATACTATTACCTTATAACGTATAACGTTATGTAGCATTACGTTATGACGTATAACGTTATATACTGTTACCTTATAACGTTATATGTTATATACTATTACCTTATAACGTATAACGTTATATACTATTACGTTATAACGTATAACGTTCTGTAGCACTACGATATTACGTATAACGTTATATACTATTACGTTATAACGTATAACGTTATGTACCATGACGTTATAACGTATAACGTTGTATATTATTACGTTATAACGTTACATACTATTAGCTTATTACCTATAACGTTGTATACTATTACCATATAACGTATAACGTTATGTAGCATTACGTTATAACATATAGCGTTATGTAGCACTACGTTATAACGTATGACGTTATATACTATTACCTTATAGCGTTATACGTTATATACTATTACCTTATAACGTATAACGTTATATACTATTACGTTATAACGTATAACGTTCTGTAGCACTACGATATTACGTATAACGTTATATACTATTACCTTATAACGTATCACGTTATGTAGCATTACGTTATAACGTATAACGTTGTATACTATTACGTTGTAACGTTACATACTATTAGCTTATTACCTATAACGTTGTATACTATTACCGTATAACGTATAACGTTATGTAGCATTACCTTATAACGTATAACGTTATATACTATTACATTATATCGTATAACGTTATATAGCATTACGTTATAACGTATAACGTTATATACTATTACCTTCTAACGTATAACGTTATGTAGCATTACGATATAACGTATAGCGATATGTAGCACTACGTTATAACGTATAACGTTATATACTATTACCTTATAACGTATAACGTTATGTAGCATTACGTTATAACGTATAACGTTATATACTATTACCTTATAACGTATAACGTTATGTAGCATTACGTTATAACGTATAACGTTATGTACTATTACCTTATAACATATAACGTTGTGTAGCATTACCTTATAACGTATAGCGTTATGTAGCACTACGATATTACGTATAACGTTATATACTATTACATTATAACGTATTACGTTATACAGCGTTACGTTATAACGTATAACGTTGTATACTATTACGTTATAACGTTACATACTATTAGGTTATTACCTATACCGTTGTATACTATTACCATATAACGTATAAAGTTATGTAGCATTACGTTATAACGTGTAGGGTTATGTAGCACTACGTTATAACGTATAACGTTATATACTATTGCCTTATAACCTATAACGTTATGTAGCATTACGTTATAACGTATAACGTTATATACTATTACCTTATAACGTATAACGTTATGTAGCATTACGTTATAACGTATAACGTTATGTAGCATTACGTTATAACGTATAACGTTATATACTATTACCTTATAACGAATAACGTTATGTAGCATTACGTTATAACGTATAACGTTATATACTATTACCTTATAACGAATAACGTTATGTAGCATTACGTTATAACGTATAACGTTGAATACTATTACGTTGTAACGTTACATACTATTAGCTTATTACCTATAACGTTGTATACTATTACCATATAACGTATAACGTTATGTAGCATTACGTTATAACGTATAACGTTATATACTATTACCTTATAACGTATAACGTTATATAGCATTACGTTATAACGTATAACGTTATATACTATTACCTTCTAACGTATAACGTTTTGTAGCATTACGTTATAACGTATAGCGATATGTAGCACTACGTTATAACGTATAACGTTATATACTATTACCTTATAACGTATAACGTTATGTAGCATTACGTTATAACGTATAACATTATGTAGCATTAAGTTATAACGTATAGCGTTATATACTGTTACCTTATAACGTATAACGTTATGTAGCATTACGTTATAACGTATAACGTTATATACTGTTACCTTATATCGTATAACGTTATGTAGCATTACGTTATAACGTATAGCGTTATGTAGCATTACGTTACAACTTATAACATTATATACTATTACCTTATAACGTATAACGTTATGTAGCACTACGTTATAACTTCTAACGTTATATACTATTGCCTTATAACGTATAACGTTATATACTATTACCTTATAACGTATAACGTTATATACTATTACGTTATAACGTATAACGTTCTGTAGCATTACGATATTACGTATAACGTTATATACTATTACGTTATAACGTATAACGTTATGTAGCATTACGTTATAACGTATAACGTTATGTAGCATTACGTTATAACGTATAACGTTATATACTATTACCTTATAACGAATAACGTTATGTAGCATTACGTTATAACGTATAACGTTATATACTATTACCTTATAACGAATAACGTTATGTAGCATTACGTTATAACGTATAACGTTGAATACTATTACGTTGTAACGTTACATACTATTAGCTTATTACCTATAACGTTGTATACTATTACCATATAACGTATAACGTTATGTAGCATTACGTTATAACGTATAACGTTATATACTATTACCTTATAACGTATAACGTTATATAGCATTACGTTATAACGTATAACGTTATATACTATTACCTTATAACGTATAACGTTTTGTAGCATTACGTTATAACGTATAGCGATATGTAGCACTACGTTATAACGTATAACGTTATATACTATTACCTTATAACGTATAACGTTATGTAGCATTACGTTATAACGTATAACATTATGTAGCATTAAGTTATAACGTATAGCGTTATATACTGTTACCTTATAACGTATAACGTTATGTAGCATTACGTTATAACGTATAACGTTATATACTGTTACCTTATATCGTATAACGTTATGTAGCATTACGTTATAACGTATAGCGTTATGTAGCATTACGTTACAACTTATAACATTATATACTATTACCTTATAACGTATAACGTTATGTAGCACTACGTTATAACTTCTAACGTTATATACTATTGCCTTATAACGTATAACGTTATATACTATTACCTTATAACGTATAACGTTATATACTATTACGTTATAACGTATAACGTTCTGTAGCATTACGATATTACGTATAACGTTATATACTATTATGTTATAACGTATAACGTTATGTAGCATTACGTTATAACGTATAACGTTGTATACTATTACGTTATAACGTTACATACTATTAGCTTATTACCTATAACGTTGTATACTATTACCATATAACGTATAACGTTATGTAGCATTACGTTATAACGTATAGCGTTATGTAGCACTACGTTATAACGTATGACGTTATATACTATTACCTTATAGAGTTATACGTTATATACTATTACCTTATAACGTATAGCGTTATATACTATTACGTTATAACGTATAACGTTCTGTAGCACTACGATATTACGTATAACGTTATATACTATTACCTTATAACGTATCACGTTATGTAGCATTACGTTATAACGTATAACGTTGTATACTATTACGTTGTAACGTTACATACTATTATCTTATTACTTATAACGTTGTATACTATTACCATATAACGTATAACGTTATGTAGCATTACGTTATAACGTATAACGTTATATACTATTACCTTATAACGTATAACGTTATGTAGCATTACGTTATAACGTATAGCGATATGTAGCACTACGTTATAACGTATAACGTTATATACTATTACCTTATAACGTATAACGTTATGTAGCATTACGTTATAACGTATAACGTTATATACTATTACCTTATAACGTATAACGTTATGTAGCATTACGTTATAACGTATAACGTTATATACTATTACCTTATAACATATAACGTTGTGTAGCATTACGTTATAACGTATAACGTTATATACTTTTACCTTATAACATATAACGTTGTGTAGCATTACCTTATAACGTATAGCGTTATATAGCACTACGATATTACGTATAACGTTATATACTATTACATTATAACGTATAAAGTTATGTAGCGTTACGTTATAACGTATAACGTTGTATACTATTACGTTATAACGTTACATACTATTAGGTTATTACCTATACCGTTGTATACTATTACCATATAACGTATAACGTTATGTAGCATTACGTTATAACGTATAACGTTATATACTATTACCTTATAACGTATAACGTTATGTAGCATTACGTTATAACGTAAAGCGTTATGTAGCACTACGTTGTAACGTATAACGTTATATACTATTACCTTATAACGTATAACGTTATGTAGCATTACGTTATAACGTATAACGTTATATACTATTACCTTATAACGTATAACGTTATGTAGCATTACGTTATAACGAATAACGTTATATACTTTTACCTTATAACATATAACGTTGTGTAGCATTACCTTATAACGTATAGCGTTATGTAGCACTACGATATTACGTATAACGTTATATACTATTACATTATAACGTATAACGTTATGTAGCGTTACGTTATAACGTATAACGTTGTATACTATTACGTTATAACGTTACACACTATTAGGTTATTACCTATACCGTTGTATACTATTACCATATAACGTATAAAGTTATGTAGCATTACGTTATAACGTATAACGTTATAAACTATTACCTTATAACGTATAAAGTTATGTAGCATTACGTTATAACGTATAGGGTTATGTAGCACTACGTTATAACGTATAACGTTATATGCTATTTCCTTATAACGTATAACGTTATATACTATTACCTTATAACGTATAACGTTAGGTAGCATTACGTTATAACGTATAACGTTATATACTATTACCGTATAACGTATAACGTTATGTAGCATTACGTTATAACGTATAACGTTATATACTATTACCTTATAACGTATAACGTTATGTAGCATTATGTTATAACGTATAACGTTATATACTATTACCGTATAACGTATAACGTTATGTATCATTACGTTATAACGTATAACGTTATATGCTATTTCCTTATAACGTATAACGTTATGTAGCATTACGTTATAACGTATAGCGTTATGTAGCACTACGTTATAACGTATGACGTTATATACTATTACCTTATAGCGTTAAACGTTATATACTATTACCTTATAACGTATAACGTTATGTAGCATTACGTTATAACGTATAGCGATATGTAGCACTACGTTATAACGTATAACGTTATATACTATTACGTTATAACGTATAACGTTCTGTAGCACTACGATATTACGTATAACGTTATATACTATTACCTTATAACGTATCACGTTATGTAGCATTACGTTATAACGTATAACGTTGTATACTATTACGTTGTAACGTTACATACTATTAGCTTATTACCTATAACGTTGTATACTATTACCATATAACGTATAACGTTATGTAGCATTACGTTATAACGTATAACGTTATATACTATTACCTTATAACGTATAACGTTATGTAGCATTACGTTATAACGTATAACGTTATATACTATTACCTTATAACATATAACGTTGTGTAGCATTACCTTATAACGTATAGCGTTATGTAGCACTACGATATTACGTATAACGTTATATACTATTACCTTATAACGTATCACGTTATGTAGCATTACGTTATAACGTATAACGTTGTATACTATTACGTTGTAACGTTACATACTATTAGCTTATTACCTATAACGTTGTATACTATTACCATATAACGTATAACGTTATGTAGCATTACGTTATAACGTATAACGTTATATACTATTACCTTATAACGTATAACGTTATGTAGCATTACGTTATAACGTATAACGTTATATACTATTACCTTATAACGTATAACGTTATGTAGCATTAACGTTATATCGTATAACGTTATATACTATTACCTTATAACGTATAACGTTATGTAGCATTACGTTATAACGTATAACGTTATATACTATTACCTTATAACGAATAACGTTATGTAGCATTACGTTATAACGTATAACGTTATATACTATTACCTTATAACGTATAAAGTTATGTAGCATTACGTTATAACGTATAACGTTATATACTATTACCTTATAACGAATAATCTTATGTAGCATTACGTTATAACGTACAGCGATATGTAGCACTACGTTATAACGTATAACGTTATATACTATTGCCTTATAACGTATAACGTTAAGTAGCATTACGTTATAACGTATAACGTTATATACTATTACCTTATAACGTATAACGTTATGTAGCATTACGTTATGACGTATAACGTTATATACTGTTACCTTATAACGTTATATGTTATATACTATTACCTTATAACGTATAACGTTATATACTATTACGTTATAACGTATAACGTTCTGTAGCACTACGATATTACGTATAACGTTATATACTATTACGTTATAACGTATAACGTTATGTACCATGACGTTATAACGTATAACGTTGTATATTATTACGTTATAACGTTACATACTATTAGCTTATTACCTATAACGTTGTATACTATTACCATATAACGTATAACGTTATGTAGCATTACGTTATAACATATAGCGTTATGTAGCACTACGTTATAACGTATGACGTTATATACTATTACCTTATAGCGTTATACGTTATATACTATTACCTTATAACGTATAACGTTATATACTATTACGTTATAACGTATAACGTTCTGTAGCACTACGATATTACGTATAACGTTATATACTATTACCTTATAACGTATCACGTTATGTAGCATTACGTTATAACGTATAACGTTGTATACTATTACGTTGTAACGTTACATACTATTAGCTTATTACCTATAACGTTGTATACTATTACCATATAACGTATAACGTTATGTAGCATTACCTTATAACGTATAACGTTATATACTATTACATTATATCGTATAACGTTATATAGCATTACGTTATAACGTATAACGTTATATACTATTACCTTCTAACGTATAACGTTATGTAGCATTACGATATAACGTATAGCGATATGTAGCACTACGTTATAACGTATAACGTTATATACTATTACCTTATAACGTATAACGTTATGTAGCATTACGTTATAACGTATAACGTTATATACTATTACCTTATAACGTATAACGTTATGTAGCATTACGTTATAACGTATAACGTTATATACTATTACCTTATAACATATAACGTTGTGTAGCATTACCTTATAACGTATAGCGTTATGTAGCACTACGATATTACGTATAACGTTATATACTATTACATTATAACGTATTACGATATACAGCGTTACGTTATAACGTATAACGTTGTATACTATTACGTTATAACGTTACATACTATTAGGTTATTACCTATACCGTTGTATACTATTACCATATAACGTATAAAGTTATGTAGCATTACGTTATAACGTATAACGTTACATACTATTACCTTATAACGTATAACGTTATGTAGCATTACGTTATAACGAATAACGTTATATACTTTTACCTTATAACATATAACGTTGTGTAGCATTACCTTATAACGTATAGCGTTATGTAGCACTACGATATTACGTATAACGTTATATACTATTACATTATAACGTATAACGTTATGTAGCGTTACGTTATAACGTATAACGTTGTATACTATTACGTTATAACGTTACACACTATTAGGTTATTACCTATACCGTTGTGTACTATTACCATATAACGTATAAAGTTATGTAGCATTACGTTATAACGTATAACGTTATAAACTATTACCTTATAACGTATAAAGTTATGTAGCATTACGTTATAACGTATAGGGTTATGTAGCACTACGTTATAACGTATAACGTTATATGCTATTTCCTTATAACGTATAACGTTATATACTATTACCTTATAACGTATAACGTTAGGTAGCATTACGTTATAACGTATAACGTTATATACTATTACCGTATAACGTATAACGTTATGTAGCATTACGTTATAACGTATAACGTTATATACTATTACCTTATAACGTATAACGTTATGTAGCATTATGTTATAACGTATAACGTTATATACTATTACCGTATAACGTATAACGTTATGTATCATTACGTTATAACGTATAACGTTATATGCTATTTCCTTATAACGTATAACGTTATGTAGCATTACGTTATAACGTATAGCGTTATGTAGCACTACGTTATAACGTATGACGTTATATACTATTACCTTATAGCGTTAAACGTTATATACTATTACCTTATAACGTATAACGTTATGTAGCATTACGTTATAACGTATAGCGATATGTAGCACTACGTTATAACGTATAACGTTATATACTATTACGTTATAACGTATAACGTTCTGTAGCACTACGATATTACGTATAACGTTATATACTATTACCTTATAACGTATCACGTTATGTAGCATTACGTTATAACGTATAACGTTGTATACTATTACGTTGTAACGTTACATACTATTACCTTATTACCTATAACGTTGTATACTATTACCATATAACGTATAACGTTATGTAGCATTACGTTATAACGTATAACGTTATATACTATTACCTTATAACGTATAACGTTATGTAGCATTACGTTATAACGTATAACGTTATATACTATTACCTTATAACATATAACGTTGTGTAGCATTACCTTATAACGTATAGCGTTATGTAGCACTACGATATTACGTATAACGTTATATACTATTACCTTATAACGTATCACGTTATGTAGCATTACGTTATAACGTATAACGTTGTATACTATTACGTTGTAACGTTACATACTATTAGCTTATTACCTATAACGTTGTATACTATTACCATATAACGTATAACGTTATGTAGCATTACGTTATAACGTATAACGTTATATACTATTACCTTATAACGTATAACGTTATGTAGCATTACGTTATAACGTATAACGTTATATACTATTACCTTATAACGTATAATCTTATGTAGCATTACCTTATAACGTATAGCGTTATGTAGCACTACGTTATAACGTATAACGTTATATACTATTGCCTTATAACGTATAACGTTATGTAGCATTACGTTATAACGTATAACGTTACATACTATTACCTTATAACGTATAACGTTATGTAGCATTAACGTTATATCGTATAACGTTATATACTATTTCCTTATAACGTATAACGTTATGTAGCATTACGTTATAACGTATAACGTTATATACTATTACCTTATAACGAATAACGTTATGTAGCATTACGTTATAACGTATAACGTTATATACTATTACCTTATAACGTATAACGTTATGTAGCATTACGTTATAACGTATAACGTTATATACTATTACCTTATAACGAATAATCTTATGTAGCATTACGTTATAACGTACAGCGATATGTAGCACTACGTTATAACGTATAACGTTATATACTATTGCCTTATAACGTATAACGTTAAGTAGCATTACGTTATAACGTATAACGTTATATACTATTACCTTATAACGTATAACGTTATGTAGCATTACGTTATGACGTATAACGTTATATACTGTTACCTTATAACGTTATATGTTATATACTATTACCTTATAACGTATAACGTTATATACTATTACGTTATAACGTATAACGTTCTGTAGCACTACGATATTACGTATAACGTTATATACTATTACGTTATAACGTATAACGTTATGTACCATGACGTTATAACGTATAACGTTGTATATTATTACGTTATAACGTTACATACTATTAGCTTATTACCTATAACGTTGTATACTATTACCATATAACGTATAACGTTATGTAGCATTACGTTATAACATATAGCGTTATGTAGCACTACGTTATAACGTATGACGTTATATACTATTACCTTATAGCGTTATACGTTATATACTATTACCTTATAACGTATAACGTTATATACTATTACGTTATAACGTATAACGTTCTGTAGCACTACGATATTACGTATAACGTTATATACTATTACCTTATAACGTATCACGTTATGTAGCATTACGTTATAACGTATAACGTTGTATACTATTACGTTGTAACGTTACATACTATTAGCTTATTACCTATAACGTTGTATACTATTACCATATAACGTATAACGTTATGTAGCATTACCTTATAACGTATAACGTTATATACTATTACATTATATCGTATAACGTTATATAGCATTACGTTATAACGTATAACGTTATATACTATTACCTTCTAACGTATAACGTTATGTAGCATTACGATATAACGTATAGCGATATGTAGCACTACGTTATAACGTATAACGTTATATACTATTACCTTATAACGTATAACGTTATGTAGCATTACGTTATAACGTATAACGTTATATACTATTACCTTATAACGTATAACGTTATGTAGCATTACGTTATAACGTATAACGTTATATACTATTACCTTATAACATATAACGTTGTGTAGCATTACCTTATAACGTATAGCGTTATGTAGCACTACGATATTACGTATAACGTTATATACTATTACATTATAACGTATTACGATATACAGCGTTACGTTATAACGTATAACGTTGTATACTATTACGTTATAACGTTACATACTATTAGGTTATTACCTATACCGTTGTATACTATTACCATATAACGTATAAAGTTATGTAGCATTACGTTATAACGTATAACGTTACATACTATTACCTTATAACGTATAACGTTATGTAGCATTAACGTTATAACGTATAACGTTATATACTATTACCTTATAACGTATAAACTTATGTAGCATTACCTTATAACGTATAGCGTTATGTAGCACTACGTTATAACGTATAACGTTATATACTATTGCCTTATAACGTATAACGTTATGTAGCATTACGTTATAACGTATAACGTTATATACTATTACCTTATAACGAATAACGTTATGTAGCATTACGTTATAACGTATAACGTTGAATACTATTACGTTGTAACGTTACATACTATTAGCTTATTACCTATAACGTTGTATACTATTACCATATAACGTATAACGTTATGTAGCATTACGTTATAACGTATAACGTTATATACTATTACCTTATAACGTATAACGTTATATAGCATTACGTTATAACGTATAACGTTATATACTATTACCTTATAACGTATAACGTTTTGTAGCATTACGTTATAACGTATAGCGATATGTAGCACTACGTTATAACGTATAACGTTATATACTATTACCTTATAACGTATAACGTTATGTAGCATTACGTTATAACGTATAACATTATGTAGCATTAAGTTATAACGTATAGCGTTATATACTGTTACCTTATAACGTATAACGTTATGTAGCATTACGTTATAACGTATAACGTTATATACTCTTACCTTATATCGTATAACGTTATGTAGCATTACGTTATAACGTATAGCGTTATGTAGCATTACGTTACAACTTATAACATTATATACTATTACCTTATAACGTATAACGTTATGTAGCACTACGTTATAACTTCTAACGTTATATACTATTGCCTTATAACGTATAACGTTATATACTATTACGTTATAACGTATAACGTTATGTAGCATTACGTTATAACGTATAACGTTGTATACTATTACGTTATAACGTTACATACTATTAGCTTATTACCTATAACGTTGTATACTATTACCATATAACGTATAACGTTATGTAGCATTACGTTATAACGTATAACGTTATATACTATTACCTTATAACGTATAACGTTATGTAGCATTACGTAATAACGTATAACGTTATGTAGGATTACGTTATAGCGTATAACGTTGTATACTACTACCATATAACGTATAACGTTATGTAGCATTACGTTATAACGTATAACGTTGTATACTATTACGTTATAACGTTACATACTATTAGCTTATTACCTATAACGTTGTATATTATTACCATATAACGTATAACGTTATGTAGCATTACGTTATAACGTATAACGTTATATACTATTACCTTATAACGTATAACGTTATGTAGCATTACGTTATAACGTATAACGTTATGTAGCATTACGTTATAGCGTATAACGTTGTATACTACTACCATATAACGTATAACGTTATGTAGCATTACGTTATAACGTATAACGTTGTATACTATTACGTTATAACGTTACATACTATTAGCTTATTTCCTATAACGTTGTACACTATTACCATATAACGTATAACGTTATGTAGCATTACGTTATAACGTATAACGTTATATACTATTACCTTATAGCGTTATACGTTATATACTATTACCTTATAACGTATAACGTTATATACTATTACCGTATAACGTATAACGCTATGTAGCATTACGTTATAACGTATAACGTTATATACTATTACCTTATAACGTATAACGTTATGTAGCATTACGTTATAACGTATAACGTTATATACTATTACCTTATAACATATAACATTGTGTAGCATTACCTTATAACGTATAGCGTTAGGTAGCACTACGATATTACGTATAACGTTATATACTATTACATTATAACGTATAACGTTATGTAGCGTTACGTTATGACGTATAACGTTGTATACTATTACGTTATAACGTTACATACTATTAGGTTATTACCTATACCGTTGTATACTATTACCATATAACGTATAACGTTATGTAGCATTACGTTATAACGTATAACGTTATATACTATTACCTTATAACGTATAACGTTATGTAGCATTACGTTATAACGTATAGCGTTATGTAGCACTACGTTATAACGTATAACGTTATATACTATTACCTTATAACGTATAACGCTATGTAGCATTACGTTATAACGTATAACGTTATACACTATTACCTTACAACGTATAACGTTATGTAGCATTACGTTATAACGTATAACGTTATATACTATTACCTTATAACATATAACATTGTGTAGCATTACCTTATAACGTATAGCGTTATGTAGCACTACGATATTACGTATAACGTTATATACTATTACATTATAACGTATAACGTTATGTAGCGTTCCGTTATGACGTATAACGTTGTATACTATTACGTTATAACGTTACATACTATTAGGTTATTACCTATACCGTTGTATACTATTACCATATAACGTATAACGTTATGTAGCATTACGTTATAACGTATAACGTTATATACTATTACCTTATAACGTATAACGTTATGTAGCATTACGTTATAGCGTATAACATTATGTAGCATTACGTTATAACGTATAACGTTATTAACTGTTACCTTATAACGTATAACGTTATGTAGCATTACGTTATAACGTATAACGTTATATACTATTACCTTATAACGTATAACGTTATGAAGCATTACGCTATGACGTATAACGTTATATACTATTACCTTATATCGTATAACGTTATGTAGCATTACCTTATAACGTATAGCGTTATGTAGCACTACGTTATAACGTATAACGTTGTATACTAATACGTTATAACGTTACATACTATTAGCTTATTACCTATGACGTTGTACACTATTACCATATAACGTATAACGTTATGTAGCATTACGTTATAACGTATAACATTATATACTATTACCTTATAAAGTATAACGTTATGTAGCACTACGTTATAACTTCTAACGTTATACACTATTACCTTATAGCGTATAACGTTATATACTATTACCTTATAACGTATAACGTTATATACTATTACGTTATAACGTATAACGTTCTGTAGCACTACGATAATACGTATAACGTTATATACTATTACGTTATAACGTATAACGTTATGTAGCATTACGTTATAACGTATAACGTTGTATACTATTACGTTATAACGTTACATACTATTAGCTTATTACCTATAACATTGTATACTATTACCATATAACGTATAACGTTATGTAGCATTACGTTATAACGTATAACGTGATATACTATTACCTTATAACGTATAACGTTATGTAGCATTACGTTATAACGTATAACGTTATGTAGCATTACGTTATAGCGTATAACGTTGTATACTTCTACCATATAACGTATAACGTTATTTAGCATTACGTTATAACGTATAACGTTGTATACTATTACGTTATAACGTTACATACTATTAGCTTATTTCCTACAACGTTGTACACTATTACCATATAACGTATAACGATATGTAGCTTTACGTTATAACGTATAACGTTATATACTATTACCTTATAACGTATAACGTTATGTAGCATTACGTTATAACGTATAGCGTTATGTAGCACTACGTTATAACGTATAACGTTATATACTATTACCTTATAACGTATAACGTTAAATACTATTACCTTATAACGTTATACGTTACATATTATTACCTTATATCGTATAACGTTATATACTATTTCGTTATAACGTATAACGTTCTGTAGCTCTACGATATTACGTATAACGTTATAAACTATTACCTTATAACGTATAACGTTAAGTAGCATTACGTTATACCGTATAACGTTGTATACTATTACGTTATAACGTTACATACTATTAGCTTATTACCTATAACGTTGTATACTATTACCATATAACGTATAACGTTATGTAGCATTACGTTATAACGTATAACGTTATATACTATAACCTTATAACGTATAACGTTATGTAGCATTACGCTATAACGTATAACTTTATATACTATTACCTTATTACGTATAACGTTATGTAGCATTACGTTATAACGTATAGCGTTATGTAGCGCTACGTTATAACGTATAACGTTATATACTACTACCATATAACGTATAACGTTATATACTATTACCTTATAACGTGTAACGTTATGTAGCATTACGTTATAACGTATAACGTTACATACTATTACCTTATAACGTATAACGTTATGTAGCATTTCGTTCTAACGTATAACGTTATGTAGCATTACGTTATAACGTATAGCGTTATGTAGCACTACGTTATAACGTATAACGTTATATACTATTGCCTTATAACGTATAACGTTATGTAGCATTACGTTTTAACGTATAACGTTATATACTATTACCTTATAACGTATAACGTTATGTAGCATCATGTTATAACGTATAACGTTATATACTATTACCTTATAACGTATAACGTTATGTAGCATTACGTTATAACGTATAACGTTATATACTATTACCTTATAACGTATAACGTTATGTAGCATTACGTTACAACGTATAGCGTTATGTAGCACTACGTTATAACGTATAACGTTATATACTATTGCCTTATAACGTATAACGTTATGTAGCATTACGTTATAACATATAACGTTATATACTATTACCTTATAACGTATAACGTTATGTAGCATTACGTTATAACGTATAACGTTGTATACTATTACGTTATAACGTTACATACTATTAGCTTATTTCCTATAACGTTGTACACTATTACCATATAACGTATAACGTTATATACTATTACGTTATAACGTATAGCGTTATGTAGCACTACGTTATAACGTATAACGTTATATACTATTACCTTATAACGTATAACGTTACATACTATTACCTTATAACGTATAACGTTATGTAGCATTACGTTATAGCGTATAACGTTGTATACTACTACCATATAACGTATAACGTTATGTAGCATTACGTTATAACGTATAACGTTATATACTATTACCATATAACGTATAACGTTATGTAACATTACGTTGTAACGTATAACGTTGTATACTATTACGTTATAACGATACATACTATTAGTTTATTTCCTATAACGTTGTACACTATTACCATATAACGTATAACGTTATGTAGCATTACGTTATAACGTATAACGTTATATACTATTACCTTATAACGTATAACGTTATGTAGCATTACGTTATAACGTATAACGTTATATACTATTACCTTATAACGTATAACGTTATATACTATTTCCTTATAACGTATAACGTTAAATACGATTACCTTATAACGTATAACGTTATATACTATTACCTTATAACGTATAACGTTAAATACTATTACCTTATAACGTATAACGTTATATACTATTATCTTTTAACGTTATACGTTATATACTATTACCTTATAACGTATAACGTTATAAACTATTACCTTATAACGTATAACGTTATGTAGCATTACGTTATAACGTATAACGTTGTATACTATTACGTTATAACGTTACATACTATTAGCTTATTACCTATAACATTGTATACTATTACCATA
This sequence comes from Bombus fervidus, assembly GCF_041682495.2. NCBI lineage: Eukaryota > Metazoa > Arthropoda > Insecta > Hymenoptera > Apidae > Bombus > Bombus fervidus. The sequence continues at coordinate 105,036 of NC_091523.1, read as the reverse complement.
TAACGTATAACGTTATGTAGCATTACGTTATAACGTATAACGTGATATACTATTACCTTATAACGTATAACGTTATGTAGCATTACGTTATAACGTATAACGTTATGTAGCATTACGTTATAGCGTATAACGTTGTATACTTCTACCATATAACGTATAACGTTATTTAGCATTACGTTATAACGTATAACGTTGTATACTATTACGTTATAACGTTACATACTATTAGCTTATTTCCTACAACGTTGTACACTATTACCATATAACGTATAACGATATGTAGCTTTACGTTATAACGTATAACGTTATATACTATTACCTTATAACGTATAACGTTATGTAGCATTACGTTATAACGTATAGCGTTATGTAGCACTACGTTATAACGTATAACGTTATATACTATTACCTTATAACGTATAACGTTAAATACTATTACCTTATAACGTTATACGTTACATATTATTACCTTATATCGTATAACGTTATATACTATTTCGTTATAACGTATAACGTTCTGTAGCTCTACGATATTACGTATAACGTTATAAACTATTACCTTATAACGTATAACGTTAAGTAGCATTACGTTATACCGTATAACGTTGTATACTATTACGTTATAACGTTACATACTATTAGCTTATTACCTATAACGTTGTATACTATTACCATATAACGTATAACGTTATGTAGCATTACGTTATAACGTATAACGTTATATACTATAACCTTATAACGTATAACGTTATGTAGCATTACGCTATAACGTATAACTTTATATACTATTACCTTATTACGTATAACGTTATGTAGCATTACGTTATAACGTATAGCGTTATGTAGCGCTACGTTATAACGTATAACGTTATATACTACTACCATATAACGTATAACGTTATATACTATTACCTTATAACGTGTAACGTTATGTAGCATTACGTTATAACGTATAACGTTACATACTATTACCTTATAACGTATAACGTTATGTAGCATTTCGTTCTAACGTATAACGTTATGTAGCATTACGTTATAACGTATAGCGTTATGTAGCACTACGTTATAACGTATAACGTTATATACTATTGCCTTATAACGTATAACGTTATGTAGCATTACGTTTTAACGTATAACGTTATATACTATTACCTTATAACGTATAACGTTATGTAGCATCATGTTATAACGTATAACGTTATATACTATTACCTTATAACGTATAACGTTATGTAGCATTACGTTATAACGTATAACGTTATATACTATTACCTTATAACGTATAACGTTATGTAGCATTACGTTACAACGTATAGCGTTATGTAGCACTACGTTATAACGTATAACGTTATATACTATTGCCTTATAACGTATAACGTTATGTAGCATTACGTTATAACATATAACGTTATATACTATTACCTTATAACGTATAACGTTATGTAGCATTACGTTATAACGTATAACGTTGTATACTATTACGTTATAACGTTACATACTATTAGCTTATTTCCTATAACGTTGTACACTATTACCATATAACGTATAACGTTATATACTATTACGTTATAACGTATAGCGTTATGTAGCACTACGTTATAACGTATAACGTTATATACTATTACCTTATAACGTATAACGTTACATACTATTACCTTATAACGTATAACGTTATGTAGCATTACGTTATAGCGTATAACGTTGTATACTACTACCATATAACGTATAACGTTATGTAGCATTACGTTATAACGTATAACGTTATATACTATTACCATATAACGTATAACGTTATGTAACATTACGTTGTAACGTATAACGTTGTATACTATTACGTTATAACGATACATACTATTAGTTTATTTCCTATAACGTTGTACACTATTACCATATAACGTATAACGTTATGTAGCATTACGTTATAACGTATAACGTTATATACTATTACCTTATAACGTATAACGTTATGTAGCATTACGTTATAACGTATAACGTTATATACTATTACCTTATAACGTATAACGTTATATACTATTTCCTTATAACGTATAACGTTAAATACGATTACCTTATAACGTATAACGTTATATACTATTACCTTATAACGTATAACGTTAAATACTATTACCTTATAACGTATAACGTTATATACTATTATCTTTTAACGTTATACGTTATATACTATTACCTTATAACGTATAACGTTATAAACTATTACCTTATAACGTATAACGTTATGTAGCATTACGTTATAACGTATAACGTTGTATACTATTACGTTATAACGTTACATACTATTAGCTTATTACCTATAAGGTTGTATACTATTACCATATAACGTATAACGTTATGTAGCATTACGTTATAACGTATAACGTTATATACTATTACCTTATAACGTGTAACGTTATGTAGCATTACGTTATAACGTATAACGTTACATACTATTACCTTATAACGTGTAACGTTATGTAGCATTTCGTTATAACGTATAACGTTATGTAGCATTACGTTATAACGTATAGCGTTATGTAGCACTACGTTATAACGTATAACGTTATATACTATTGCCTTATAACGTACAACGTTATGTAGCATTACGTTATAACGTATAACGTTATATACTATTACCTTATAACGTATGACGATATGTAGCATTATGTTATAACGTATAACGTTATATACTATTACCTTATAACGTATAACGTTATGTAGCATTACGTTATAACGTATAACGTTATATACTATTACCTTATAACGTATAACGTTATGTAGCATTACATTATAACGTATAGCGTTATGTAGCACTACGTTATAACGTATAACGTTATATACTATTGCCTTATAACGTATAACGTTATGTAGCATTACGTTATAACGTATAACGTTATATACTATTACCTTATAACGTGTAACGTTATGTAGCATTTCGTTATAACGTATAACGTTATGTAGCATTACGTTATAACGTATAGCGTTATGTAGCACTACGTTATAACGTATAACGTTATATACTATTGCCTTATAACGTACAACGTTATGTAGCATTACGTTATAACGTATACCTTTATATACTATTACCTTATTACGTATAACGTTATGTAGCATTACGTTATAACGTATAGCGTTATGTAGCACTACGTTATAACGTATAACGTTATATACTACTACCATATAACGTATAACGTTATGTAGCACTACGTTATAACGTATAACGTTATATACTATTACCTTATAACGTGTAACGTTATGTAGCATTACGTTATAACGTATAACGTTACATACTATTACCTTATAACGTGTAACGTTATGTAGCATTTCGTTATAACGTATAACGTTATGTAGCATTACGTTATAACGTATAACGTTATATACTATTACCTTATAACGTATAACGTTATGTAGCATTACGTTATAACGTATAGCGTTATGTAGCACTACGTTATAACGTATAACGTTATATGCTATTGCCTTATAACGTATAACGTTATGTAGCATTACGTTATAACATATAACGTTATATACTATTACCTTATAACGTATAACGTTATGTAGCATTACGTTATAACGTATAACGTTGTATACTATTACGTTATAACGTTACATACTATTAGCTTATTTCCTATAACGTTGTACACTATTACCATATAACGTATAACGTTATGTAGCATTACGTTATAACGTATAACGTTATATACTATTACGTAATAACGTATAACGTTATATAGTATTACCTTATAACGTATAACGTTATGTAGCATTACGTTATAACGTATAACGTTATATACTATTACCTTATAACGTATAACGTTATATACTATTACCTTATAACGTATAACGTTATGTAGCATTACGTTATAACGTATAACGTTGTATACTATTACGTTATAACGTTACATACTATTAGCTTATTTCCTATAACGTTGTACACTATTACCATATAACGTATAACGTTATGTAACATTACGTTATAACGTATAACGTTGTATACTATTACGTTATAACGTTACATACTATTAGTTTATTTCCTATAACGTTGTACACTATTACCATATAACGTATAACGTTATGTAGCATTACGTTATAACGTGTAACGTTATATACTATTACCTTATAACGTATAACGTTATGTAGCATTACGTTATAACGTATAACGTTATATACTATTACCTTATAACGTATAACGTTATATACTATTACCTTATAACGTATAACGTTAAATACTATTACCTTATAACGTATAACGTTATATACTATTACCTTATAACGTATAACGTTAAATACTATTACCTTATAACGTATAACGTTATATACTATTATCTTTTAACGTTATACGTTATATACTATTACCTTATAACGTATAACGTTATAAACTATTACCTTATAACGTATAACGTTAAGTAGCATTACGTTATAACGTATAACGTTGTATACTATTACGTTATAACGTTACATACTATTAGCTTATTACCTATAACGTTGTATACTATTACCATATAACGTATAACGTTATGTAGCATTACGTTATAACGTATAACGTTATATACTATTACCTTATAACGTATAACGATATGTAGCATTACGTTATAACGTATACCTTTATATACTATTACCTTATTACGTATAACGTTATGTAGCATTACGGTATAACGTATAGCGTTATGTAGCACTACGTTATAACGTATAACGTTATATACTACTACCATATAACGTATAACGTTATGTAGCACTACGTTATAACGTATAACGTTATATACTATTACCTTATAACGTGTAACGTTATGTAGCATTACGTTATATCGTATAACGTTACATACTATTACCTTATAACGTGTAACGTTATGTAGCATTTCGTTATAACGTATAACGTTATGTAGCATTACGTTATAACGTATAGCGTTATGTAGCACTACGTTATAACGTATAACGTTATATACTATTGCCTTATAACGTATAACGTTATGTAGCATTACGTTATAACGTATAACGTTATATACTATTACCTTATAACGTATAACGTTACATACTATTACCTTATAACGTGTAACGTTATGTAGCATTTCGTTATAACGTATAACGTTATGTAGCATTACGTTATAACGTATAACGTTATATACTATTACCTTATAACGTATAACGTTATGTAGCATTACGTTATAACGTATAGCGTTATGTAGCACTACGTTATAACGTATAACGGTATATACTATTGCCTTATAACGTATAACGTTATGTAGCATTACGTTATAACGTATAACGTTATATACTATTACCTTATAACGTATGACGTTATGTAGCATTATGTTATAACGTATAACGTTATATACTATTACCTTATAACGTATAACGTTATGTAGCATTACGTTATAACGTATAACGTTATATACTATTACCTTATAACGTATAACGTTATGTAGCATTACGTTATAACGTATAGCGTTATGTAGCACTACGTTATAACGTATAACGTTATATACTATTGCCTTATAACGTATAACGTTATGTAGCATTACGTTATAACATATAACGTTATATACTATTACCTTATAACGTATAACGTTATGTAGCATTACGTTATAACGTATAACGTTGTATACTATTACGTTATAACGTTACATACTATTAGCTTATTTCCTATAACGTTGTACACTATTACCATATAACGTATAACGTTATGTAGCATTACGTTATAACGTATAACGTTATATACTATCACGTAATAACGTATAACGTTATATAGTATTACCTTATAACGTATAACGTTATATAGCATTACGTTATGACGTAAAACGTTATATAATATTACCTTATAACGTATAACGTTATGTAGCATTACGTTATAACGTATAGCGTTATGTAGCACTACGCTATAACGTATAACGTTATATACTATTGCCTTATAACGTATAACGTTATGTAGCATTACGTTCTAACGTATAACGTTATATACAATTACCTTATAACGTATAACGTTATGTAGAATTACGTTATAACGTATAACGTTATATACTATTACGTATTAACGTATAACGTTCTGTAGCACTACGATATTACGTATAACGTTATATACTATTACCTTATAACTCATAACTTTATGTAGCATTACGTTATAACGTATAACGTTGTATACTATTACGTTATAACGTTACATACTATTAGCTTATTACCTATGACGTTGTATACTATTACCATATAACGTATAACGTTATGTAGCATTACGTTATAACGTATAACGTTATATACTATTACCTTATAATGTATAACATTATAATGTACAGGGTTGGAATTCTTTCTACAGAGTTGGAATACCCTTGTACAGAGTTGGAATGCTTCCTACAGGTTTGGAATACCTTTGTACAGAGTTGGAATGCTTTCTACAGGTTTGGAATATCTTTGTACAGAGTCAGAATGTTATGTACAGGGTTGGAATTCTTTCTACAGAGTTGGAATACCTTTGTACAGAGTTGGAATGCTTTCTACAGGGTTGGGATACGTTTGTACAGAGTCAGAATGTTATGTACAGGGTTGGAATTCTTTCTACAGAGTTGGAATACCTTTGTACAGAGTTGGAATGCTTCCTACAGGTTTGGAATACCTTTGTGCAGAGTTGGAATGCTTTCTACAGGTTTGGAATATCTTTGTACAGAGTCAGAGTGTTATGTACAGGGTTGGAATTCTTTCTACATAGTTGGAATACCTTTGTACAGAGTTGGAATGCTTTCTACAGGGTTGGAATACCTTTGTACAGAGCCAGAATGTTATGTACAGGGCTGGAATTCTTTCTACAGAGTTGGAATACCTTCGTACAGAGTTGGAATGCTTTCTACAGGTTTGGAATACCTTTGTACAGAGTTGGAATGCTTTCTACAGGTTTGGAATACCTTTGTACAGAGTTGGAATGCTTTCTACAGGGTTGGAATGCTTTCGACAGAGTTGGAAGACCTTTGTACAGTGTCAGAATGTTATGTACAGGGTTGGAATTCTTTCTACAGAGTTGGAATACCTTTGTACAGAGTTTCAATGCTTTCTACAGGGTTGGAATACTTTCTACAGGGTTGGAATGCTTTCTACAGGGTTGGAACGCCTTCGACAGAGCTGGAATACCTTTGTACAGAGTCAGAATGTTATGTACAGGGTTGGAATTCTTTCTACAGAGTTGGAATACCTTTGTACAGAGTTGGAATGCTTTCTACAGGTTTGGAATACATTTGTACAGAGTTGGAATGCATTCTACAGGGTTGGAATGCTTTCGACAGAGTTGGAATACCTTTGTACAGAGTCAGAATGTTATGTACAGGGTTGGCATTCTTTCTACAGAGTTGGAATACGTTTGTACAGAGTTGGAATGCTTTCTACAGGGTTGGAATACTTTCTACAGGGTTGGAATGCTTTCTACAGGGTTGGAATGCTTTCTACAGGGTTGGAATGCTTTCGACAGGGTTGGAATGCTTTCGACAGGGTTGGAATGCTTTCGACAGAGTTGGAATACCTTTGTACAGAGTCAGAACGTTATGTACAGGGTTGGAATTATTTCTACAGAGTTGGAAGACATTAGTACATAGTTGGAATGCTTTCTACAGGGTTGGAATACCTTTGTACAGAGTTGGAATGCTTTCTACAGGGTTGGAATGCTTTCTACAGGGTTTTAATGCTTTCTACAGGGTTGGAATGCTTTCTACAGGGTTGGAATGCTTTCGACAGAGTTGGAGTACCTTTGTACAGAGTCAGAATGTTATGTACAGGGTTGGAATTCTTTCTACAGAGTTGGAATACCTTTGTACAGAGTTGGAATACCTTTATACAGGGTTGGACCAGCTTTGTACAGCGTTGGAATACTTTCTACAGGGTTGGAATGCTTTCTAAAGGGTTCGAATGCTTTCGACAGGGTTGGAATGCTTTCGACAGATTTGGAATACCTTTGTACAGGGTCAGAATGTTATGTACAGGGTTGGAATTATTCCTACAGAGTTGGAATACCTTTGTACAGAGTTGGAATGCTTTCTACAGGGTTGGAATGCTTTCGACAGAGTTGGAATACCTTTGTACAGAGTAAGAATGTGTTGTACATGGTTGGAATTCTTTCTACAGAGTTGGAATACCTTTCTACAGGGTTGGAATTCTTTCTACAGAGTTGGAATACCTTTGTACAGAGTTGGAATACCTTTGTACAGGGTTGGAATAATTTCTACAGGGATGGAATGCTTTCTAGAGGGTTGGAATGCTTTCGACAGGGTTTTAATGCTTTCTACAGGGTTGGAATGCTTTCTACAGGGTTGGAATGCTTTCGACAGAGTTGGAATACCTTTGTACAGAGTCAGAATGTTATGTACAGGGTTGGAATTCTTTCTACAGGGTTGGAATGCTTTCTAAAGTGTTCGAATGCTTTCGACAGGGTTGGAATGCTTTCTACAGGGTTTTAATGCTTTCTACAGGGTTGGAATGCTTTCTACAGGGTTGGAATGCTTTCGACAGAGTTGGAATACCTTTGTACAGAGTCAGAATGTTATGTACAGGGTTGGAATTCTTTCTACAAAGTTGGAATACCTTTGTACAGAGTTGGAATACCTTTGTACAGGGTTGGACCAGCTTTGTACAGCGTTGGAATACTTTCTACAGGGTTGGAATGCTTTCTAAAGGGTTCGAATGCTTTCGACAGGGTTGGAATGCTTTCGACAGATTTGGAATACCTTTGTACAGAGTCAGAATGTTATGTACAGGGTTGGAATTATTCCTACAGAGTTGGAATACCTTTGTACAGAGTTGGAATGCTTTCTACAGGGTTGGAATGCATTCGACAGAGTTGGAATACCTTTGTACAGAGTCAGAATGTGTTGTACATGGTTGGAATTCTTTCTACAGAGTTGGAATACCATTCTACAGGGTTGGAATTCTTTCTACAGAGTTGGAATACCTTTGTACAGAGTTGGAATACCTTTGTACAGAATTGGAATAATTTCCACAGGGATGGAATGCTTTCTAGAGGGTTGGAATGCTTTCGACAGGGTTGGAATGCTTTCGACGGGGTTGGAATGCTTTCGACAGAGTTGGAATACCTTTGTTCATAGTTGGAATGCTTTCTACAGGGTTGGAATACCTTTGTACAGAGTTGGAATGCTTTCTACAGGGTTGGAATGCTTTCTACAGCGTTGGAATACCTTTGTACAGAGTTGGAATGCTTTCTACAGGGTTGGAATTCTTTCTACAGAGTGGGAATACCTTTGTACAGAGTTGGAATACCTTTGTACAGGGTTGGCATAATTTCTACAGGGTTGGCATGCTTTCTAGAGGGTTGGAATGCTTTCGACAGGGTTGGAATGCTTTCGACAGGGTTGGAATGCTTTCGACAGAGTTGGAATACCTTTGTACAGAGTCAGAACGTTATGTACAGGGTTGGAATTCTTTCTACAGAGTTGGAAGACATTTGTACAGAGTTGGAATGCTTTCTACAGGGTTGGAATACCTTTGTACAGAGTTGGAATGCTTTCTACAGGGTTGGAATGCTTTCTACAGGGTTTTAATGCTTTCTACAGGGTTGGAATGCTTTCTACAGGGTTGGAATGCTTTCGACAGAGTTGGAATACCTTTGTACAGAGTCAGAATGTTATGTACAGGGTTGGAATTCTTTCTACAAAGTTGGAATACCTTTGTACAGAGTTGGAATACCTTTGTACAGGGTTGGACCAGCTTTGTACAGCGTTGGAATACTTTCTACAGGGTTGGAATGCTTTCTAAAGGGTTCGAATGCTTTCGACAGGGTTGGAATGCTTTCGACAGATTTGGAATACCTTTGTACAGAGTCAGAATGTTATGTACAGGGTTGGAATTATTCCTACAGAGTTGGAATACCTTTGTACAGAGTTGGAATGCTTTCTACAGGGTTGGAATGCATTCGACAGAGTTGGAATACCTTTGTACAGAGTCAGAATGTGTTGTACATGGTTGGAATTCTTTCTACAGAGTTGGAATACCATTCTACAGGGTTGGAATTCTTTCTACAGAGTTGGAATACCTTTGTACAGAGTTGGAATACCTTTGTACAGAATTGGAATAATTTCCACAGGGATGGAATGCTTTCTAGAGGGTTGGAATGCTTTCGACAGGGTTGGAATGCTTTCGACGGGGTTGGAATGCTTTCGACAGAGTTGGAATACCTTTGTTCATAGTTGGAATGCTTTCTACAGGGTTGGAATACCTTTGTACAGAGTTGGAATGCTTTCTACAGGGTTGGAATACTTTCTACAGGGTTGGAATGCTTTCTAAAGGGTTCGAATGCTTTCGACAGATTTGGAATACCTTTGTACAGAGTCAGAATGTTATGTACAGGGTTGGAATTATTCCTACAGAGTTGGAATACCTTTGTACAGAGTTGGAATGCTTTCTACAGGGTTGGAATGCTTTCGACAGAGTTGGAATAGCCTTGTACAGAGTCAGAATGTGTTGTACATGGGTGGAATTCTTTCTACAGAGTTGGAATACCTTTCTACAGGTTTGGAATTCTTTCTACAGAGTTGGAATAACTTTGTACAGAGTTGGAATACCTTTGTACAGGGTTGGAATAATTTCTACAGGGATGGAATGCTTTCTAGATGGTTGGAATGCTTTCGACAGGGTTGGAATGCTTTCGACAGATTTGGAATACCTTTGTACAGAGTCAGAATGTTATGTACAGGGTTGGAATTCTTTCGACAGAGTTGGAAGACCTTTGTTCATAGTTGGAATGCTTTCTACAGGGTTGGAATACCTTTGTACAGAGTTGGAATGCTTTCTACAGGGTTGGAATGCTTTCGACAGAGTTGGAAGACCTTTGTACAGAGTCAGAATGTTATGTACAGGGTTGGAATGCTTTCGACAGAGTTGGAATACCTTTGTACAGAGTCAGAATGTTATGGACAGGGTTGGAATGCTTTCTAAAGGGTTCGAATGCTTTCGACAGGGTTGGAATGCTTTCGACAGATTTGGAATACCTTTGTACAGAGTCAGAATGTTATGTACAGGCTTGGAATTCTTTCTACAGAGTTGGAATACCTTTGTACAGAGATGGAATGCTTTCTACAGGGTTGGAATGCTTTCGACAGAGTTGGAATACCTTTGTACAGAGTCAGAATGTGTTGTACATGGTTGGAATTCTTTCTACACAGTTGGAATACCTTTGTACAGGGTTGGAATACTTTCTACAGGGTTGGAATACCTTTGTACAGAGTTAGAATGTTATGTACAGGGTTGGAATTCTTTCTACAGAGTTGGAATACATTTGTACAGAGTTGGAATGCGTTCTACAGGGTTGGAATTCTTTCTACAGGGTTGGAATACCTTTGTACAGAGTTGGAATGCTTTCTACAGGGTTGGAATACTTTCTACAGGGTTGGAATGTTTTCTAAAGGGTTCGAATGCTTTCGACAGATTTGGTATGCTTTCTACAGGGTTGGAATACCTTTGTACAGAGTCAGAATGTTATGTACAGCGTTGGAATTCTTTCTACAGAGTTGGAATACATTTGTACAGAGTTGGAATGCGTTCTACAGGGTTGGAATTCTTTCTACAGGGTTGGAATACCTTTGTACAGAGTTGGAATGCTTTCTACAGGGTTGGAATGCTTTCGATAGAGTTGGAATACCTTTGTACAGAGTTGGAATATCTTTGTACAGGGTTGGAATACTTTCTACAGGGTTGGAATATCTTTGTACAGAGTCAGAATGTTATGTACAGGGTTGGAATTCTTTCTACAGAGTTGGAATACATTTGTACGGAGTTGGAATGCTTTCTACAGGGTTGGGATACCTTTGTACAGATTCAGAATGTTATGTACAGGGTTGGAATTCTTTCTACAGAGTTGGAATACATTTGTACAGAGTTGGAATGCTTTCTACAGGGTTGGAATACCTTTGTACAGAGTTGGAATGCTTTCTACAGGGTTGGAATGCTTTCTACAGGGTTTTAATGCTTTCGACAGGGTTGGAACGCTTTCTACAGGGTTGGAATGTTTTCGACAGAGTTGGAATGCTTTCTACAGGGTTGGAATGCTTTCTACAGGGTTGGAATGCTTTCTACAGAGTTGGAATACCTTTGTACAGAGTTGGAATGCTTTCTACAGGGTTGGAATGCTTTCGACAGGGTTGGAATGCTTTCGACAGATTTGGAATACCTTTGTACAGAGTCAGAATGTTATGTACAGGGTTGGAATTCTTTCGACAGAGTTGGAAGACCTTTGTTCATAGTTGGAATGCTTTCTACAGGGTTGGAATACCTTTGTACAGAGTTGGAATGCTTTCTACAGGGTTGGAATGCTTTCGACAGAGTTGGAAGACCTTTGTACAGAGTCAGAATGTTATGTACAGGGTTGGAATGCTTTCGACAGAGTTGGAATACCTTTGTACAGAGTCAGAATGTTATGGACAGGGTTGGAATGCTTTCTAAAGGGTTCGAATGCTTTCGACAGGGTTGGAATGCTTTCGACAGATTTGGAATACCTTTGTACAGAGTCAGAATGTTATGTACAGGCTTGGAATTCTTTCTACAGAGTTGGAATACCTTTGTACAGAGATGGAATGCTTTCTACAGGGTTGGAATGCTTTCGACAGAGTTGGAATACCTTTGTACAGAGTCAGAATGTGTTGTACATGGTTGGAATTCTTTCTACACAGTTGGAATACCTTTGTACAGGGTTGGAATACTTTCTACAGGGTTGGAATACCTTTGTACAGAGTTAGAATGTTATGTACAGGGTTGGAATTCTTTCTACAGAGTTGGAATACATTTGTACAGAGTTGGAATGCGTTCTACAGGGTTGGAATTCTTTCTACAGGGTTGGAATACCTTTGTACAGAGTTGGAATGCTTTCTACAGGGTTGGAATACTTTCTACAGGGTTGGAATGTTTTCTAAAGGGTTCGAATGCTTTCGACAGATTTGGTATGCTTTCTACAGGGTTGGAATACCTTTGTACAGAGTCAGAATGTTATGTACAGCGTTGGAATTCTTTCTACAGAGTTGGAATACATTTGTACAGAGTTGGAATGCGTTCTACAGGGTTGGAATTCTTTCTACAGGGTTGGAATACCTTTGTACAGAGTTGGAATGCTTTCTACAGGGTTGGAATGCTTTCGATAGAGTTGGAATACCTTTGTACAGAGTTGGAATATCTTTGTACAGGGTTGGAATACTTTCTACAGGGTTGGAATATCTTTGTACAGAGTCAGAATGTTATGTACAGGGTTGGAATTCTTTCTACAGAGTTGGAATACATTTGTACGGAGTTGGAATGCTTTCTACAGGGTTGGGATACCTTTGTACAGATTCAGAATGTTATGTACAGGGTTGGAATTCTTTCTACAGAGTTGGAATACATTTGTACAGAGTTGGAATGCTTTCTACAGGGTTGGAATACCTTTGTACAGAGTTGGAATGCTTTCTACAGGGTTGGAATGCTTTCTACAGGGTTTTAATGCTTTCGACAGGGTTGGAACGCTTTCTACAGGGTTGGAATGTTTTCGACAGAGTTGGAATGCTTTCTACAGGGTTGGAATGCTTTCTACAGGGTTGGAATGCTTTCTACAGAGTTGGAATACCTTTGTACAGAGTTGGAATGCTTTCTACAGGGTTGGAATGCTTTCTACAGGGTTTTAATGCTTACTACAGGGTTGGAATGCTTTCTACAGGGTTGGAATGCTTTCGACAGAGTTGGAATACCTTTGTACAGAGCCAGAATGTTATGTACAGGGCTCGAATTCTTTCTACAGAGTTGGAATACCTTTGTACAGAGTTGGAATGCTTTCTACAGGTTTGGAATACCTTTGTACAGAGTTGGAATGCATTCTAGAGGTTTGGAATACCTTTGTACAGAGTTGGACTGCTTTCTACAGGGTTGGAATGCTTTCGACAGAGTTGGAAGACCTTTGTACAGAGTCAGAATGTTATGTACAGGGTTGGAATTCTTTCTACAGAGTTGGAATACCTTTGTACAGAGTTGGAATGCTTTCTACAGGGTTGGAATACTTTCTACAGGGTTGGAATGCTTTCTACAGGGTTGGAATGACTTCTACAGGGTTGGAATGCTTTCTACAGGGTTGGAACGCCTTCGACAGAGTTGGAATACCTTTGTACAGAATTGGAATAATTTCTACAGGGATGGAATGCTTTCTAGAGGGTTGGAATGCTTTCGACAGGCTTGGAATGCTTTCGACGGGGTTGGAATGCTTTCGACAGAGTTGGAATACCTTTGTTCATAGTTGGAATGCTTTCTACAGGGTTGGAATACCTTTGTACAGAGTTGGAATGCTTTCTACAGGGTTGGAATGCTTTCGACAGATTTGGAATACCTTTGTACAGAGTCAGAATGTTATGTACAGGGCTCGAATTCTTTCTACAGAGTTGGAATACCTTTGTACAGAGTTGGAATGCTTTCTACAGGTTTGGAATACCTTTGTACAGAGTTGGAATGCATTCTAGAGGTTTGGAATACCTTTGTACAGAGTTGGAATGCTTTCTACAGGGTTGGAATGCTTTCGACAGAGTTGGAAGACCTTTGTACAGAGTCAGAATGTTATGTACAGGGTTGGAATTCTTTCTACAGAGTTGGAATACCTTTGTACAGAGTTGAAATGCTTTCTACAGGGTTGGAATACTTTCTACAGGGTTGGAATGCTTTCTACAGGGTTGGAACGCCTTCGACAGAGTTGGAATACCTTTGTACAGAATTGGAATAATTTCTACAGGGATGGAATGCTTTCTAGAGGGTTGGAGTGCTTTCGACAGGGTTGGAATGCTTTCGACGGGGTTGGAATGCTTTCGACAGAGTTGGAATACCTTTGTTCATAGTTGGAATGCTTTCTACAGGGTTGGAATACCTTTGTACAGAGTTGAAATGCTTTCTGCAGAGTTGGAATGCTTTCGACAGAGTTGGGAAACGTTCTGCAGAGTTGGAATGCTTTCCACAGGGTTGGAATGCTTTCGACAGGGTTGGAATGCTTTCGACAGAGTTGGAAGACCTTTGTACAGAGTCAGAATGTTAAGTACAGGGTTGGAATGCTTTCGACAGTATTTCAATGCTTTCTACAGGGTTCGAATGCTTTGTACAGAGTTGGAATGCTTTCTGCAGAGTTGGAATGATTTCGACAGATTTGGGAAACGTTCTGCAGAGTTGGAATGCTTTCTGCAGAGTTGGAATACCTTTGTACAGAGTCAGAATGTTATGTACAGGGTTGGAATTCTTTCTACAGAGTTGGAATACCTTTGTACAGAGTTAGAATACCTTTGTACAGGGTTGGAATACCTTTGTACAGAGTTGGAATGCATTCTAGAGGTTTGGAATACCTTTGTACAGAGTTGGAATGCTTTCTACAGGGTTGGAATGCTTTCGACAGAGATGGAAGACCTTTGTACAGAGTCAGAATTTTATGTACAGGGTTGGAATTCTTTCTACAGAGTTGGAATACCTTTGTACAGAGTTGGAATGCTTTCTACAGGGTTGGAATACCTTTGTACAGAGTTGGAATGCTTTCTACAGGGTTGGAATACCTTTGTACAGAGTTGGAATGCTTTCTACAGGGTTGGAATGCTTTCTACAGGGTTTTAATGCTTTCGACAGGGTTGGAACGCTTTCTACAGGGTTGGAATGTTTTCGACAGAGTTGGAATGCTTTCTACAGGGTTGGAATGCTTTCTACAGGGTTGGAATGCTTTCTACAGAGTTGGAATACCTTTGTACAGAGTTGGAATGCTTTCTACAGGGTTGGAATGCTTTCTACAGGGTTTTAATGCTTACTACAGGGTTGGAATGCTTTCTACAGGGTTGGAATGCTTTCGACAGAGTTGGAATACCTTTGTACAGAGCCAGAATGTTATGTACAGGGCTCGAATTCTTTCTACAGAGTTGGAATACCTTTGTACAGAGTTGGAATGCTTTCTACAGGTTTGGAATACCTTTGTACAGAGTTGGAATGCATTCTAGAGGTTTGGAATACCTTTGTACAGAGTTGGAATGCTTTCTACAGGGTTGGAATGCTTTCGACAGAGTTGGAAGACCTTTGTACAGAGTCAGAATGTTATGTACAGGGTTGGAATTCTTTCTACAGAGTTGGAATACCTTTGTACAGAGTTGGAATGCTTTCTACAGGGTTGGAATACTTTCTACAGGGTTGGAATGCTTTCTACAGGGTTGGAATGACTTCTACAGGGTTGGAATGCTTTCTACAGGGTTGGAACGCCTTCGACAGAGTTGGAATACCTTTGTACAGAATTGGAATAATTTCTACAGGGATGGAATGCTTTCTAGAGGGTTGGAATGCTTTCGACAGGCTTGGAATGCTTTCGACGGGGTTGGAATGCTTTCGACAGAGTTGGAATACCTTTGTTCATAGTTGGAATGCTTTCTACAGGGTTGGAATACCTTTGTACAGAGTTGGAATGCTTTCTACAGGGTTGGAATGCTTTCGACAGATTTGGAATACCTTTGTACTGAGTCAGAATGTTATGTACAGGGCTCGAATTCTTTCTACAGAGTTGGAATACCTTTGTACAGAGTTGGAATGCTTTCTACAGGTTTGGAATACCTTTGTACAGAGTTGGAATGCATTCTAGAGGTTTGGAATACCTTTGTACAGAGTTGGAATGCTTTCTACAGGGTTGGAATGCTTTCGACAGAGTTGGAAGACCTTTGTACAGAGTCAGAATGTTATGTACAGGGTTGGAATTCTTTCTACAGAGTTGGAATACCTTTGTTCATAGTTGGAATGCTTTCTACAGGGTTGGAATACCTTTGTACAGAGTTGAAATGCTTTCTGCAGAGTTGGAATGCTTTCGACAGAGTTGGGAAACGTTCTGCAGAGTTGGAATGCTTTCCACAGGGTTGGAATGCTTTCGACAGGGTTGGAATGCTTTCGACAGAGTTGGAAGACCTTTGTACAGAGTCAGAATGTTAAGTACAGGGTTGGAATGCTTTCGACAGTATTTCAATGCTTTCTACAGGGTTCGAATGCTTTGTACAGAGTTGGAATGCTTTCTGCAGAGTTGGAATGATTTCGACAGATTTGGGAAACGTTCTGCAGAGTTGGAATGCTTTCTGCAGAGTTGGAATACCTTTGTACAGAGTCAGAATGTTATGTACAGGGTTGGAATTCTTTCTACAGAGTTGGAATACCTTTGTACAGAGTTAGAATACCTTTGTACAGGGTTGGAATACCTTTGTACAGAGTTGGAATGCATTCTAGAGGTTTGGAATACCTTTGTACAGAGTTGGAATGCTTTCTACAGGGTTGGAATGCTTTCGACAGAGATGGAAGACCTTTGTACAGAGTCAGAATTTTATGTACAGGGTTGGAATTCTTTCTACAGAGTTGGAATACCTTTGTACAGAGTTGGAATGCTTTCTACAGGGTTGGAATACCTTTGTACAGAGTTGGAATGCTTTCTACAGGGTTGGAAAGCTTCCTACAGAGTTGGAATTCCTTTGTACAGGGTTGGAACAGCTTTGTACAGCTTTGGAATACTTTCTACAGGGTTTGAATGCTTTCTAGAGGGTTGGAATGCTTTCGACAGGGTGGGAATGCTTTCGACAGAGTTGGAGTACCTTTGTACGGAGTTGGAATGCTTTCTACAGGGTTGGAATGCTTTCGACAGAGTTGGAATACCTTTGTACAGAGTCAGAATGTTATGTACAGGGTTGGAATTCTTTCTACAGTATTTCAATGCTTTCTACAGGGTTCGAATGCTTTGTACAGAGTTGGAATGCTTTCTGCAGAGTTGGAATGATTTCGACAGATTTGGGAAACGTTCTGCAGAGTTGGAATGCTTTCTGCAGAGTTGGAATACCTTTGTACAGTGTTGGAATGCTTTGTACAGAATTGGAATGCTTTCTGCAGAGTTGGAATGCTTTCGACAGAGTTGGGAAACGTTCTACAGAGTTGGAATGCTTTGTACAGAGTTGGAATGCTTTGTACAGAGTTGGAATGCTTTGGACAGAGTTGGAATGCTTTCGACAGTGTTGGAAAACGTTCTACAGAGTTGGAAAACATTTGTACAGAGTTGAAATGCTTTCTACAGAGTTGGAATGCTTTCAACAGAATTGGAATGCTTTCTACAGAGTTGGAATGCTTTCTACAGAGTTGGAATGTTTTCTACAGAGTTGGATTGCTTTCTACAGAGATGGAGTGCTTTCTACAGAGTTGGAATAATTTCTACACAGTTGGAATGCTTTCTACAGAGCTGGAGTGTTTTGGACAGATTTGGAATGCTTTGTACAGAGTTGGAATGCTTTCTGCAGAGTTGGAATGCTTTCTGCAGAGTTGGAATGCTTTCAACAGAATTGGAATGCTTTCTACAGGGTTGGAATGCTTTCGACAGAGTTGGAATGCTTTCTACAGGGTTGGAATGCTTTCTACTGGGGTGGAATGCTTTCGACAGAGTTGGAATACCTTTGTACAGAGCCAGAATGTTATGTACAGGGCTGGAATTCATTCTACAGAGTTGGAATACCTTTGTACAGAGTTGGAATGCTTTCTACAGGTTTGGAATACCTTTGTACAGAGTTGGCATGCTTTCTACAGGGTTGGAATGCTTTCGACAGAGTTGGAAGACCTTTGTACAGAGTCAGAATGTTATGTACAGGGTTGGAATTCTTTCTACAGAGTTGGGATACCTTTGTACAGAGTTGGAATGCTTTCTACAGGGTTGGAATACTTTCTACAGGGTTGGAATACTTTCTACAGGGTTGGAATGCTTTCTACAGGGTTGGAATGACTTCTACAGGGTTGGAATGCTTTCTACAGGGTTGGAACGCCTTCGACAGAGTTGGAATGCTTTCTGCAGCGTTGGAATACCTTTGTACAGAGTTGGAATGCTTTCTACAGGGTTGGAATTCTTTCTACAGAGTGGGAATACCTTTGTACGGAGTTGGAATACCTTTGTACAGGGTTGGCATAATTTCTACAGGGTTGGCATGCTTTCTAGAGGGTTGGAATGCTTTCGACAGGGTTGGAATGCTTTCGACAGGGTTGGAATGCTTTCGACAGAGTTGGAATACCTTTGTACAGAGTCAGAACGTTATGTACAGGGTTGGAATTCTTTCTACAGAGTTGGAAGACATTTGTACAGAGTTGGAATGCTTTCTACAGGGTTGGAATACCTTTGTACAGAGTTGGAATGCTTTCTACAGGGTTGGAATGCTTTCTACAGGGTTTTAATGCTTTCTACAGGGTTGGAATGCTTTCTAGATGGTTGGAATGCTTTCGACAGGGTTGGAATGCTTTCGACAGGGTTGGGATGCTTTCGACAGAGTTGGAATACCTTTGTACAGAGTCAGAACGTTATGTACAGGGTTGGAATTCTTTCTACAGAGTTGGAAGACATTTGTACAGAGTTGGAATGCTTTCTACAGGGTTGGAAAACTTTCTACAGTGTTGGAATGCTTTCTAAAGGGTTCGAATGCTTTCGACAGGGTTGGAATGCTTTCGCCAGATTTGGAATACCTTTGTACAGAGTCAGAATGCTATGTACAGGGTTGGAATTATTCCTACAGAGTTGGTATACCTTTGTACAGGGTTGGACCAGCTTTGTACAGCGTTGGAATACTTTCTACAGGGTTGGAATGCTTTCTAAAGGGTTCGAATGCTTTCGACAGGGTTGGAATGCTTTCGACAGATTTGGAATACCTTTGTACAGAGTCAGAATGTTATGTACAGGCTTGGAATTCTTTCTACAGAGTCGGAATACTTTTGTACAGAGTTGGAATGCTTTCTACAGGGTTGGAATGCTTTCTACAGGGTTGGAATGCCGTCTACAGGGTTGGAATGCTTTCTACAGGGTTGGAATGCTTTCGACAGAGTTGGAATACCTTTGTACAGAGTCAGAATGTTATGTACAGGGTTGGAATTCTTTCTACAGAGTTGGAATACCTTTGTACAGAGTTGGAATACATTTGTACAGGGTGGGAATAATTTCTAGAGGGTTGGAATGCTTTCGAAAGGGTTGGAATGCTTTCGACAGGGTTGGAATGCTTTCGACAGAGTTGGAATACCTTTGTACAGAGTCAGAATGTTATGTACAGGGTTGGAATTCTTTCTACAGAGTTGGAATACCTTTGTACAGAGTCAGAATGTAATGTACAGGGTTGGAATTCTTTCTACAGAGTTGGAATACCTTTGTACAGAGTTGGAATGCTTTCTACAAGGTTGGAATGCTTTCGACAGAGTTGGAATACCTTTGTACAGAGTCAGAATGTGTTGTACATGGTTGCAATTCTTTCTACAGAGTTGGAATACCTTTGTACAGGGTTGGAATACTTTCTACAGGGTTGAAATACCTTTGTACAGAGTCAGAATGTTATGTACAGGGTTGGAATTCTTTCTACAGAGTTGGAATACCTTTGTACAGAGTTGGAATGCTTTCTACAGTGTTGGAATACCTTTGTACAGAGTCAGAATGTTATGTACAGGGTTGGAATTCTTTCTACAGAGTTGGAATACCTTTGTACAGAGTTGGAATACATTTGTACAGGGTGGGAATAATTTCTAGAGGGTTGGAATGCTTTCGAAAGGGTTGGAATGCTTTCGACAGGGTTGGAATGCTTTCGACAGAGTTGGAATACCTTTGTACAGAGTCAGAATGTTATGTACAGGGTTGGAATTCTTTCTACAGAGTTGGAATACCTTTGTACAGAGTCAGAATGTAATGTACAGGGTTGGAATTCTTTCTACAGAGTTGGAATACCTTTGTACAGAGTTGGAATGCTTTCTACAAGGTTGGAATGCTTTCGACAGAGTTGGAATACCTTTGTACAGAGTCAGAATGTGTTGTACATGGTTGCAATTCTTTCTACAGAGTTGGAATACCTTTGTACAGGGTTGGAATACTTTCTACAGGGTTGAAATACCTTTGTACAGAGTCAGAATGTTATGTACAGGGTTGGAATTCTTTCTACAGAGTTGGAATACCTTTGTACAGAGTTGGAATGCTTTCTACAGTGTTGGAATACCTTTGTACAGAGTCAGAATGTTATGTACAGGGTTGGAATTCTTTCTGCAGAGTTGGAATACATTTGTACAGAGTTGGAATGCTTTCTACAGGGTTGGAATACCTTTGTACAGAGTTGGAATGCTTTCTACAGGGTTGGAATATTTTCTACAGGGTTGGAATGCTTTCTAAAGGGTTCGAATGCTTTCGACAGAGTTGGAATGCTTTCTACAGGGTTGGAATACCTTTGTACAGAGTCAGAATGTTATGTACAGCGTTGGAATTCTTTCTACAGAGTTGGAGTACATTTGTACAGAGTTGGAATGCTTTCTACAGGGTTGGAATTCTTTCGATAGAGTTGGAATACCTTTGTACAGAGACAGAATGTGTTGTACATGGTTGGAATTCTTTCTACAGAGTTGGAATATCTTTGTACAGGGTTGGAATACTTTCTACAGGGTTGGAATACTTTGTACAGGGTTGGAATGCTTTCTAGAGGATTGGAATGCTTTCGACAGGGTTGGAATGCTTTCTACAGGGTTGGAATGCTTTCTACAGGGTTGGAATGCTTTCGACAGAGTTGGAATACCTTTGTACAGAGTCAGAATGTTATGTACTGGGTTGGAATTCTTTCTACAGAGTTGGAATACCTTTATACAGAGTTGGAATACCTTTGTACAGGGTTGGAATACTTTCTACAGGGTTGGGTCGCTTTCGACAGAGTTGGAATACCTTTCTACAGAGTTGGAATGCTTTCTACAGGGTTGGAATACCTTTGTACAGAGTTGGAATGCTTTCTACAGGGTTGGAATGCTTTCTACAGGGTTGGAATGCCGTCTACAGGGTTGGAATGCTTTCTACAGGGTTGGACTGCTTTCTACAGGGTTGGAATGCTTTCTACAGGGTTGGAATGCTTTCTACAGGGTTGGAATGCTTTCTACAGGGTTGGATCGCTTTCGACAGAGTTGGAATACCTTTGTACAGGGTTGGAACGGCTTTGTACAGCTTTGGAATACTTTCTACAGGGTTGGAATGCTTTCTAGAGGGTTGGAATGCTTTCGACAGGGTTGGAATGCTTTTTACAGGGTTGGAATGCTTTCGACAGAGTTGGAATACCTTTGTACAGAGTCAGAATGTTATGTACAGGGTTGGAATTCTTTCTACAGAGTTGGAATACCTTTGTACAGAGTTGGAATACCTTTGTACAGGGTTGGAATAATTTCTAGGGGGTTGGAATGCTTTCGAAAGGGTTGGAATGCTTTCGACAGGGTTGGAATGCTTTCGACAGAGTTGGAATACCTTTGTACAGAGTCAGAATGTTATGTACAGGGTTGGAATTCTTTCTACAGAGTTGGAATACCTTTGTACAGAGTCAGAATGTAATGTACAGGGTTGGAATTCTTTCTACAGAGTTGGAATACCTTTGTACAGAGTCAGAATGTAATGTACAGGGTTGGAATTCTTTCTACAGAGTTGGAATACCTTTGTACAGAGTTGGAATGCTTTCTACAAGGTTGGAATGCTTTCGACAGAGTTGGAATACCTTTGTACAGAGTCAGAATGTGTTGTACATGGTTGCAATTCTTTCTACAGAGTTGGAATACCTTTGTACAGGGTTGGAATACTTTCTACAGGGTTGAAATACCTTTGTACAGAGTCAGAATGTTATGTACAGGGTTGGAATTCTTTCTACAGAGTTGGAATACCTTTGTACAGAGTTGGAATGCTTTCTACAGTGTTGGAATACCTTTGTACAGAGTCAGAATGTTATGTACAGGGTTGGAATTCTTTCTGCAGAGTTGGAATACATTTGTACAGAGTTGGAATGCTTTCTACAGGGTTGGAATTCTTTCGATAGAGTTGGAATACCTTTGTACAGAGACAGAATGTGTTGTACATGGTTGGAATTCTTTCTACAGAGTTGGAATACCTTTGTACAGGGTTGGAATTCTTTCTACAGAGTTGGAATACCTTTGTACAGGGTTGGGTCGCTTTCGACAGAGTTGGAATACCTTTCTACAGAGTTGGAATGCTTTCTACAGGGTTGGAATACCTTTGTACAGAGTTGGAATGCTTTCTACAGGGTTGGAATGCTTTCTACAGGGTTGGAATGCCGTCTACAGGGTTGGAATGCTTTCTACAGGGTTGGACTGCTTTCTACAGGGTTGGAATGCTTTCTACAGGGTTGGAATGCTTTCTACAGGGTTGGAATGCTTTCTACAGGGTTGGATCGCTTTCGACAGAGTTGGAATACCTTTGTACAGGGTTGGAACGGCTTTGTACAGCTTTGGAATACTTTCTACAGGGTTGGAATGCTTTCTAGAGGGTTGGAATGCTTTCGACAGGGTTGGAATGCTTTTTACAGGGTTGGAATGCTTTCGACAGAGTTGGAATACCTTTGTACAGAGTCAGAATGTTATGTACAGGGTTGGAATTCTTTCTACAGAGTTGGAATACCTTTGTACAGAGTTGGAATACCTTTGTACAGGGTTGGAATAATTTCTAGGGGGTTGGAATGCTTTCGAAAGGGTTGGAATGCTTTCGACAGGGTTGGAATGCTTTCGACAGAGTTGGAATACCTTTGTACAGAGTCAGAATGTTATGTACAGGGTTGGAATTCTTTCTACAGAGTTGGAATACCTTTGTACAGAGTCAGAATGTAATGTACAGGGTTGGAATTCTTTCTACAGAGTTGGAATACCTTTGTACAGAGTCAGAATGTAATGTACAGGGTTGGAATTCTTTCTACAGAGTTGGAATACCTTTGTACAGAGTTGGAATGCTTTCTACAAGGTTGGAATGCTTTCGACAGAGTTGGAATACCTTTGTACAGAGTCAGAATGTGTTGTACATGGTTGCAATTCTTTCTACAGAGTTGGAATACCTTTGTACAGGGTTGGAATACTTTCTACAGGGTTGAAATACCTTTGTACAGAGTCAGAATGTTATGTACAGGGTTGGAATTCTTTCTACAGAGTTGGAATACCTTTGTACAGAGTTGGAATGCTTTCTACAGTGTTGGAATACCTTTGTACAGAGTCAGAATGTTATGTACAGGGTTGGAATTCTTTCTGCAGAGTTGGAATACATTTGTACAGAGTTGGAATGCTTTCTACAGGGTTGGAATTCTTTCGATAGAGTTGGAATACCTTTGTACAGAGACAGAATGTGTTGTACATGGTTGGAATTCTTTCTACAGAGTTGGAATACCTTTGTACAGGGTTGGAATACTTTCTACAGGGTTGAAATACCTTTGTACAGAGTCAGAATGTTATGTACAGGGTTGGAATTCTTTCTACAGAGTTGGAATACCTTTGTACAGGGTTGGGTCGCTTTCGACAGAGTTGGAATACCTTTCTACAGAGTTGGAATGCTTTCTACAGGGTTGGAATACCTTTGTACAGAGTTGGAATGCTTTCTACAGGGTTGGAATGCTTTCTACAGGGTTGGAATGCCGTCTACAGGGTTGGAATGCTTTCTACAGGGTTGGACTGCTTTCTACAGGGTTGGAATGCTTTCTACAGGGTTGGAATGCTTTCTACAGGGTTGGAATGCTTTCTACAGGGTTGGATCGCTTTCGACAGAGTTGGAATACCTTTGTACAGGGTTGGAACGGCTTTGTACAGCTTTGGAATACTTTCTACAGGGTTGGAATGCTTTCTAGAGGGTTGGAATGCTTTCGACAGGGTTGGAATGCTTTTTACAGGGTTGGAATGCTTTCGACAGAGTTGGAATACCTTTGTACAGAGTCAGAATGTTATGTACAGGGTTGGAATTCTTTCTACAGAGTTGGAATACCTTTGTACAGAGTTGGAATACCTTTGTACAGGGTTGGAATAATTTCTAGGGGGTTGGAATGCTTTCGAAAGGGTTGGAATGCTTTCGACAGGGTTGGAATGCTTTCGACAGAGTTGGAATACCTTTGTACAGAGTCAGAATGTTATGTACAGGGTTGGAATTCTTTCTACAGAGTTGGAATACCTTTGTACAGAGTCAGAATGTAATGTACAGGGTTGGAATTCTTTCTACAGAGTTGGAATACCTTTGTACAGAGTCAGAATGTAATGTACAGGGTTGGAATTCTTTCTACAGAGTTGGAATACCTTTGTACAGAGTTGGAATGCTTTCTACAAGGTTGGAATGCTTTCGACAGAGTTGGAATACCTTTGTACAGAGTCAGAATGTGTTGTACATGGTTGCAATTCTTTCTACAGAGTTGGAATACCTTTGTACAGGGTTGGAATACTTTCTACAGGGTTGAAATACCTTTGTACAGAGTCAGAATGTTATGTACAGGGTTGGAATTCTTTCTACAGAGTTGGAATACCTTTGTACAGAGTTGGAATGCTTTCTACAGTGTTGGAATACCTTTGTACAGAGTCAGAATGTTATGTACAGGGTTGGAATTCTTTCTGCAGAGTTGGAATACATTTGTACAGAGTTGGAATGCTTTCTACAGGGTTGGAATTCTTTCGATAGAGTTGGAATACCTTTGTACAGAGACAGAATGTGTTGTACATGGTTGGAATTCTTTCTACAGAGTTGGAATACCTTTGTACAGGGTTGGAATACTTTCTACAGGGTTGGAATACCTTTGTACAGAGTCAGAATGTTATGTACAGGGTTGGAATTCTTTCTACAGAGTTGGAATACCTTTGTACAGAGTCAGAATGTTATGTACAGGGTTGGAATTCTTTCTACAGAGTTGGAATACATTTGTACAGAGTTGGAATGCTTTCTACAGGGTTGGAATACCTTTGTACAGAGTTGGAATGCTTTCTACAGGGTTGGAATACTTTCTACAGGGTTGGAATGCTTTCTAAAGGGTTCGAATGCTTTCGACAGAGTTGGAATGCTTTCTACAGGGTTGGAATACCTTTGTACAGAGTCAGAATGTTATGTACAGCGTTGGAATTCTTTTTACAGGGTTGGAATACCTTTGTACAGAGTCAGAATGTTATGTACAGGGTTGGAATTCTTTCTACAGAGTTGGAATACCTTTGTACAGAGTCAGAATGTTATGTACAGGGTTGGAATTCTTTCTACAGAGTTGGAATACATTTGTACAGAGTTGGAATGCTTTCTACAGGGTTGGAATACCTTTGTACAGAGTTGGAATGCTTTCTACAGGGTTGGAATACCTTTGTACAGAGTTGGAATGCTTTCTACAGGGTTGGAATGCTTTCGATAGAGTTGGAATACCTTTGTACAGAGACAGAATGTGTTGTACATGGTTGGAATTCTTTCTACAGAGTTGGAATACCTTTGTACAGGGTTGGAATACTTTCTACAAGGTTGGAATATCTTTGTACAGAGTCAGAATGTTATGTACAGGGTTGGAATTCTTTCTACAGAGTTGGAATACCTTTGTACAGAGTTGGAATTCTTTCTACAGGGTTGGAATACCTTTGTACAGAGTCAGAATGTTATGTACAGCGTTGGAATTCTTTTTACAGAGTTGGAATACATTTGTACAGAGTTGGAATGCTTTCTACAGGGTTGGAATAATTTCTACAGGGTTGGAATGCTTTCTAAAGGGTTCGAATGCTTTCGACAGAGTTGGAATGCTTTCTACAGGGTTGGAACACCTTTGTACAGAGTCAGAATGTTATGTACAGCGTTGGAATTCTTTCTACAGAGTTGGAATACATTTGTACAGAGTTGGAATGCTTTCTACAGGGTTGGAATTCTTTCTACAGAGTTGGAATACCTTTGTACAGAGTTGGAATGCTTTCTACAGGGTTGGAATGCTTTCGATAGAGTTGGAATACCTTTGTACAGAGACAGAATTTGTTGTACATGGTTGGAATTCTTTCTACAGAGTTGGAATACCTTTGTACAGGGTTGGAATACTTTCTACAGGGTTGGAATACCTTTGTACAGAGTCAGAATGTTATGTACAGGGTTGGAATTCTTTCTACAGAGTTGGAATACCTTTGTACAGAGTTGGAATTCTTTCGACAGAGTTGGAATACCTTTGCGCAGAGTTAGAATGTTATATACTGGGTTGGAATGCTTTCTACAGAGTTGGAATGCTTTCTACAGAGTTGGAATGCTTTGGACAGAGTTGGAGAACGTTCTCCATAGTTGGAAAGGCTTTGGACATGTTGAAGTGTTCGACACTTGTAGGAAAACTCTACATGTGGTCTTCAGCTTTCTCAGGCGCCGAGGTCATCATTAGCGCATAGATTAAAGAATGCGTCGACGACAGACCATAAGCGGCACACATGCTACGTTGGCTTCAGCGATTTTTTAGTCTCATGGTAACATTGCTAGCGTGCGGATCTGGACCAGCTCACATATATTCCACATTTTGTACTTAACTTTCACAATAAATATATCACTTACAATACCTTACAATTTACCCACGCATTTCTTTAATTCCACAAACATCGCATAACCATAACAGGTTATGGGCCCAGGGCTGTAAATTGTAAGGTAGCAACGCGAAGTGAATAAAGTGTTAAAGTGTTGTGCTTGGTAAAGTAAGAGATAGTGCTATAATGGAATCAGCAAGTGCAAAGATCGAGATGTTACGTGGCGAAGAAAACTGGCTCCAATGGCGTTTTATTATGCACTTATCATACTTATTATACACTTTTGGAGGAAAATGACGACCTGATCAACGTGTGTGAAGGGAATCTGTATCATCCAGGTAACAGTGCGGAAAAGGGAATCGCCCGTGAAAGATTTTTGAAGGCAGATCGGTTAGCGAGGATATTAATTGTGACCTCGGTAGGAAGGAAACTGTTGGATCTTCTTTTATGCTGCACAACAGCACATGAAATGTGGAAGAAATTAAACGCAGTATATGATATGAAGTCAAATGAAAATTTAAATATGATCCAGAAGCAGTTCTTCAATTTTAAATGGGAAGAATCTGAAAATGTGTCCCACAACTTGTCGAAGTTGGAACTGATAGCGGCGAAGATGAAAGCCCTTGAAGGTGAAGTTGCCGAGAGAACGCTGATAACACTCATTTTATCGGCGTTACCAAGCAAATTTGATCATTTTCACAGTGCGTGGGAGTCAGTGGAGGAAGAAAGGAAAACCCTAGACAAGCTTAGTACCAGACTGATGGCAGAAAAAACCAGATGGAAGAAAGACGACCAGGCAACATCGGTGGCGCTGGTAACAAAAAGTAATAATTGTAAAAGGGAACAACAGAGAATTAAGCCAGAGAATTAGGCACACGGTTAACGTCCCATACACTCCCGAACAGAATGGCGTCGCAGAAAGAGAAAATAGTGCAATAGTAGAGGCAGGCCGGTCAATGCTACATTCGAAACCAAATCTACCGCTGTTTTTATGGGCCGAAGCCATGAACACAGCAGTGCATGTCATAAATAAGACAGGGCCAACAGGACAAGAGAATAAAACACCATATGAATTGTGGTACGGGGAATCGTCAGATGTAGAAAAGTTTAGAGTTTTCTGTACTGAGTGCTTTGCACACATACCTGCGGAAAAGAGAAGTAAACTTGACAAAAAGGCTAACAAAGGATATTTGGTAGGCTATCTAGATGACGGATGAGAGTATCGAGTATACGTGCCGACCGTAAGAAATGTAATAATAAGCCGTGACGCAATATTTATGCCCGAACTAGAAACTGCAAAATTCGTTAATATAAGTTTACCGATAATTGTCGAGCGTGAAGATGTGTGTACGCAGAGCGATAGAGCATGTACGTATGAAAGCGCAGTGAGTGAACATGGAAAACAATCTCATGTAACCAACGAGAATGTGAGACAACTGAGAGATAGAGATAAGATCAAACGAACCGATTTTTATGGTAGTCCAGCAATGTACGTAGCGGAAAAATTACCGGTAGATTTTAACGAATCGATGAGATCCGAAAAGAAAGAATTATGGAAAGCGGCTATGCATGATGAAATGAAATCGCACCAGGAAAATAAGACGTGGATCCTTGTAGAAAAACCAAAAGATCAAAAGATACTTAGCAATAGGTGGGTTTTAACGGTAAAGCAAAATCCGGACAATTCGGAACGATACAAAGCGCGACTTGCGATTAAAGCGTGTTCACAGAAAGAAGGCATAGATTATAAGGAAACCTATCGTCCCGTTGCTCGGTTTGACACAATTAGATTAATGCTCAGTATTGCTGCCAAAAATAATTTATACCTTGGACAGTTTGACATTAAAACCGCATTTTTATATGGAAGTCTGAAAGAAGACATCTATATGAAACAATCTAAAGGTTTTGACGATGGTACAAATCGCGTTTGTAAACTGCTAAAAAGTCTATATGGCTTAAAGCAGTCTCCAAGATGTTGGACGGAACGTTTCACAAAATTTATTTCAGATTTAAAATTTTATCATAGTAACGCAGATCCTTGCTTTTATATTCATACAGAAGATGACAAATTACTGTTAATGACCATATACGTAGACGATGGACTGGTAGCAGCTTCAGACGAATCTCTAATCGATAAATTGTTCAACAATTTTAATAAAGAATTCAAAATTACGAGTTCGAAAGAAGTAAAGAGTTTTCTTGAACTTGAAATTGATAGACTAGAAGATGGTTCAATATTCATTCTTCAGAGCAGGTATATCGAAAGTGTTACGTCGCGAAACTTGATATGGATCATGTTTCTAACCATCTCTCGCGGTCTTCCAGCGTCATATACGAATCGTCTCATCTTCCCGACGGAACATACAATGTATCGACGAGCGCATGGTTGCCACCCGGCCGCGAGTTCCAGAAACGTCGATTTCGGTCCGTTCTTTATTTTCACAAAGTAGTCGGCATACGTGATCATCGGCGCGAGCGGCGGCGTGATCTGAGCGCGGTGGGGGTCGTCTCCCCGAGAGGACAAGGAATTTATCCTAGGGCAGTTAGTCTATTTTCAGAAATCATACCGCATACATCGTAAGCCCTGACGAATAAAATCGCGAATTTAACGAATATCGAAAAATATCAAAAGTCAAGTTCTCGGTGCTCTACCCATCAAATCGATCAACCTTCGGGTCAATCAATTATTGTACTTTCCGACACGACGAAGTCAAACAATATCTGTCGACGCAACAAGTATTGTAGGCTGGTTAAATAAATAGATATAGATTATATAACTGTAGATTCCAGTTATATTTAAAACCAAACACCCCTATTATCCTATAAGAAATAAGGGGATCGCCCTGCTCGTGGTGTCGATTCGTTTAATCGTAACGGGAATTTAGAACTCCCGTTGACGCGCTTCAACGCTATCGCGTCTCCCCGCGACTGGACGAAAATACAGGGACAAACAGTCTTTCTCTTAGCAATCCCTAAACCTATCACCTCCGAAGATACCAGAAAACTGCTTTTCTCACGTACGATACTTCCCGCCAGCGACTTTCTTTCAAGGGCAGTTAGCATTCTTTTCCAACCATCAACACAAAAATGAGCCAATTAGCAACGGCGTCCATTTTCCTCACTTTCCGATTCAAGGCTTTCCTCAACGAATCCGATGATCTCGCATCCTAAGAGACACCCCAATACAGTTTTCCTTCGCGGCATCATCGTGACGGAAAGTCAGTCGTTACATATCGGCCCGAAGCAATAGTTGGTAGTTCGTAATAACTGATCAGAGTTCCACGGCATCTTAGGCAATCATCATTCGAGCTTATATCGCGCATCAAAACGCATCAATCAGAAATCGAATTTGTAATTGCGAATCGCGAACCGTTACTGATAATAATCGCGAACCGCCAATATAACATTCGCGAGTTCTACACATCGTATATACACAGAATATATTATAATAAATATCTATTATTAAATATATATGAGTGATTTTTCAGTACCTATCACGACCCAACCACCTCACAACCAATAATTAACAATATTTAAGCAACTAATTTATAACAATTAAACTATTAATTTATAGCAATGGAAACATTTGTTAACAACATTTAAAACATTAATTTATAACAATCAAACCATTCTTCAAGGAATCAATAAGTCTCTCGCTAATAGCCTAATAAATCCTTTGATAGATCTAGCGAAGAATATTATTCGCTACATAATTAATATCTGTATCACGATGCAGGCGGTATCGAAGAAAAAAAGCCATTTTATGTTACAACTATAACGAGTAAATTTACTTGTTTAACTTTAGAAGTATTAAAAAGGTACCTGACTTTTAAGTAAGCATTAAATAAGAATTTTAAATATCGGACACAGTGATGTAGGTGTTATTTAAGAAAAAAGAACATTTTCTTTTGTAATTAGCACGAGTAAATGAACCAATATCGATAATATAATATAATGTTTAATATGAATTTTATCTATCTAATTATTTAATACCTTAACTTATTTCACAGTAACGTCATCGACTGCCGTTAGGCTTTGTTTCCCTTTCTGTTCAAACTAACTGATAGTCGAAAACTAGTATCAAAGAAGCGTGAATATAGTTTTAGCTTGTAGGAACTACTAAAACGATAAAAATGGATATCGTATTAAATCGTTGAAGGCGCCTATTTACGATAAAAATTAAGAAATTGGTCAATGTGATTTTGTGATAATGGAAAAACCGTCTTTTGCTTTGTCAAAAGATCGTTACCCTTTGATTGACATCTCGATAATTTGTAAAGGTATATAAGGGACCCAGAAGTGGCGCGCGAACTCTTTAGCGCCTGAACTGCCGGAGAGTGAACATCGAAGGAGAACTTAAATATACGATAAATAAACAAAAAATATTAACAATAACATTGAACTAGTAATTTATAACGTCTAAACCGTTAATTTACAACACTTAAGCTATTAATTTATAACATTTAAGCTATTAATTTATAACATTTAAGCTATTAATTCATAATATTTAAGCTATTAATTTGTAATGTTTAAACTATTAGTTTATAACATTTAAACCATTAATTTATAACATTTAAACCATTAATTTATAACATTTAAACTATTAATTTATATCATCTAAGCCATTAATTTATAACATTTAAGCTATTAATTTATAACATTTAAGCTATTAATTTGTAACATTTAAGCTATTAATTTATAACAATCAAACCGTTAATTAACAACATTTGAACCATTACTGAAGAACAATTAAAGCACTAATTTGTAATATTTAAGCCATTACTTAATAACAGTTATACCATTAATTTATAACAATCAAACAATTAATTAACAACTTTTAGACCATTAATTTATAACAATCCAACTAATAATTAACAACATTTAAGCGAGTAATTAATAACAATTAAACTATTAATTTATGCCAATGGGAACATTAATTAACAACATTTAAAACTTTAATTTATAGCAATTAAACCATTCTTTAAAGGATCAATAAATCTCTCGCTAATAGCCTAATAAATCCTTTGATAGATCTAGCGAAGAATATTATTCGCTACATAATTAATATCTGTATCACTTACATCGATGCAGGCGCCAATGAAGAAAAAAGGGCCATTTTATGTTACTACTATAACGAGTAAATTTACTCGTTTAATTTGAGAGGCATTAAAAAAGAACTTGACTTATAAGTAAGTATTAAATAAGAATTTTAAATATCGCATACAGTGATGTAGGTGTTATTCAAGAAAAAAAAAAAACATTTAATACAAGAACATTTATTATTTAATACCTTAACTTATTTCACAGTAACGTCATCGACTGCCGTTAGGCTTTGTTTCCCTTTCTGTTCAAACTAACTGATAATCGAAAACTAGTATCAAAGAAGTGTGAATATAGTTTTAGCTTGTAGAAACTATTAAAACGATAAAAATGGATATCGTATTAAATCGTTGAAGGCGCCCATTTACGATAAAAATTAAAGAATGGTCAATGTGATTTTGTTATAATGGAAAAACCGTCTTTTGCTTTGTCAAAAGATCGTTACCCTTTGATTGACATCTCGATAATTTGTAAAGGTATATAAGGGACCCAGAAGTGGCGCGCGAGCTCTTTAGCGCCTGAACTGCCGGATAGTGAACATCGAAGGAGAACTTAAATATACGGTAAATAAACAAAAAATATTAACAATAACATTGAACTAGTAATTTATAACGTCCAAACCGTTAATTTATAACACTTAAGCCATTAATTTATAACATTTAAGCTATTAATTTACAACATCTCAGCTATTAATTTACGCCATTTAAACTGTTATTTTATGCATTTAAGCTATTAATTTACATCATTTAAACTATTAATTTCTAGCATTTAAACTGTTATTTTATACATGTGAACCATTAATTTCTAACATTTAAACTATTAATTTATATCATTTAAGCCATTAATCTAAAACAATTACTCCATAAATTCTTAACAATTATACCAATAATTTATAACTATATCCTCCCATTAATTTAAAGTAATTATGCTCTTAATTTATAACAGTTGTACCATTAATTGGAAACAACTCTACATTCATTGATTTAAATGAATACCATGAATTCGTTGTGAGTAAATTAATGATGTATTTTGTTTTATTTAATATTTACGAAATCTTTCAAGTCCCTGAAGTGCTATTGTATTTCTATATAGCATTATTTTTTAATTTTAAATTCTAAAGTATTTAATTTCTCATTTCACTATTTCATATAAAACCAGTGGTAACGCAGAGTGTACCTATTGAGTGTCTATGGATGAAATGTAATTTTCCATGTCTGCACAAAACCAAGGAAACAACACCGTATTCATCCATACGCACTACAATTGGTATCTTGCATGGTTTCGTTTCTTCGATGATAAGTTCAATATTCCAGTATGATTATGCAGATCCACGTAATACAGCCATTCTAATTAATAAATTTCAATACGCGCTACTTCTTTGTTATAAAATAATTTTACATCTCTGCTTCCAATGCTTAAAAACTGTTTATGTAAATGGGACCCGAGCGTAGTTACCCCCTCGTGGTGGGTCCCGGTAATTGGTATCGTTTTCCAAATAATAATACACCAAGTACTATTTTGAATATTAGTATTATTATTTGAAAAACGATATCAAGCTAAAAACTACTTGAATATAGTCTGGTCTTGATCATCCAAAATAATTTTGGTGATCAAGACTGGACTAAGACCCCCCCGCGGGGGCAACGTTGGACACCGTGGGACATCGTGGGACATCGCGGGACCCCGTGGGACACCGTGGGATGCGTGCGTTTTAGCTTTAATTAATCATAAGATAGATACCTATGTTATGTGCATTGTAAGCTCATTTCGTACAAAGATACTTATCCATCTTGGAACGAAAAATATAAATCTCGTCTCTCTTGATCCCCTCGCATACCACGTTGGAAAAATTGTTCCCGCGATTTATCGGTTCGCGATCGCTCAGTTCTTTCAAACTGCCGCGTGGCGTACTCGCTCGCGCGTATTCCGGGTACGCGCGGGTCAACGTACACGGGACAACACTTTGGATTCGCTGGTCGCCCAAGGACACCTCTTGTCTTGGTGACTACTCGACGACTGCTCGTTGTTTGCCTCGAATCGCGGGCGTTGTCATCACGCTGGTGATACCTGTGAATCTGTTGACGATTGAGTCGCAGTTCTGCAATACTGTCCGATTGGTACTTCGGTACTTGGACAGGGGACCTGCATTTAATGTCCTCCGTAATTCTGTTCGAACTCGCGGGGGTGGACCCCACTGTTCAGTTGGGGCGTTGCCTTTGTAATCCTGTTCAGCGGTCCCTTCCCGGGTTCAACTGTTCAGTTGGAGTGTGTTAAATTGCAGGCCCATTTGCTGGACACTGGTATCATCGGTAAGTGGCATCGACCGTGATAAGATCCAAACGACGTGACAGGAATCGAGCGAAGGTCAATGCTTGCGCTTCTACTGAATCTGTGAGTTATCTGGTGCACGGGGGTACGTCACGTAGGTTTGTTAGTTCTTTCGAGAGATCGCGATTACGTTCGTTCCGGGCGAGCCGCGGTTTTTCTTCATCGTCTGATTGTTGGGGCGCCTTTTCCATAGTAGCCCCATTTCTTTGCATTCGTTCCAAGTTAGAGAAATGTATCTTTGAAACGGAATGATGCCGATAGGGTTGCAAATTATTGTACGATGTTTGTACCGATCGATGTAATCGTGTGAGTGAGATAATGTTGCGTTGTGTGGGAGATATTGCGTCGTGTAAGCTTTGTTTTACGTTTGTAGAGATTCGTGTAACTGCTGCGTAGGAGATAGGTGTTAGACTACGAAATAACTATCTCTTTACGCAGGCCCATGATCGAGTAGAGTCAGAACTCGACATTCTTGCCAATAGGTTGAATGTCGAGACCGATGCATAATGTTAAATAACTCATGGGCGGGTCTCGTGCGTAGTCACCTCCTCGTGGTGAGACCTGGTAATTGGCATCGTTTACCAAAAATTGATCAGTTGATTAAATTTTGGAAAACGATGCCAAGCTAAGAACTACGCACCAGTCCAGTTTGGGTCAGCAAAAGCCGCGAAAAGAATTTTGGATGATCTAGACTGGACTGCAACGTGGGACGCCGTTGGACACCGTTGGACACCGTTGGACACCGTTGGACACCGTTGGACACCGTTGGACACCGTTGGACACCGTTGGACACCGTGGGACACCGTTGGACACCGTGGGACACCGTGGGACACCGTGGGACACCGTGGGACAAGTGTATTGTAATCCCATTCTGTACATCGATACTTTTCTGACTTGGAACGAAATATAAAAATCTATTCTTCTTTTCCACTGAATCTAGACTATAATTTCATTTAATTATTTTATACATTTGTTTTAATTGCTAGTAATTTTTCGAGTAACTTATTTGTCGAAAGCAGAGATAACATAAAAGTAACAGAAAAATTGACATATGGATGCGAAGACTATTAAGGATCAATCCGATAAGTATATTTTAACTAAGACAGTTTTGTATGAAAAATTTTGTTGTCTTTTTATTCGAATATGGATTACGTTTGATATACAATTTATATTTATTTTAAAGTATATTTGATACATATTTCATAATAGATAATTTCTTAATTATTTGGAATACTAAAATGAACATAAAGACGATTAAATAAATTAATGTTCTATTTCCTATGTATGAAATCATTCTCTTATTTCAAACAAATTTTTAACGAATTATCTTATTGTTTAAATTGAGTTATATCAAAACAGTTTACTTATCTGAATTCAATTTCTTTTGCTACAATATGTGAATTTGCTACAGTTAACGTCATAAACTTGCACCCTAACAACAGTTAGAATCAAATATCTCGAAGCAAGCTTTCGCGCGCGTTTGTGCAGTATTCTTTAAGTATATTTAGTGGTGAACTTTTGAATTCTTGCAAATATTTTCCAATATTTATAACACGCGACTATAGTGTATTAGTGTAATGTATATTTCGTATTCTAATAACGAAAATTCACAGTATATATTCTAATTACGAACAATATAATTCTTGCAAACGATTGCACTGCATTCACGGTATTCGTAAGCATTTGTTGGCTATCGAGAAATATCTCACAATTTTCAACTAAATAATATTTTTCAAACTTATTCCAATTTCTTAATAATAATTTTTGAGTGTAAAAAAGTAGCAGTATTTTCTAAGTAAACGTCCGATAGGAAAAAGAAGAAAATTGTCGAAACGATGTTTCGCTTCTTTTCCAACCCCACCCTCACCACCGCCCTTAAACACCTTTATTTTCAGGAAATATTTGTGACCGCGCGCAATGCGGTTGTAGAGTCAGTGTTTGTTACGCGATAGTTTCTTTTCAATATTTTAAAATCACGATAGTTTTGATTAAATTCGATCGAATAATCACACGCGAAAATAATAAAATTTTATCAATCAAATTTGTACGCGATATTAGAGTTCTTGTTCGCCGATTATAATTCACGCGGTCGTGGTAACGTAGTCTTTTCTTTTTCTTTTTTATACATTTATTTTTTTGAATATTCGTTTTCGGTATTAGAGTCAGTGCCACCCTCAAGAGGATAAAGCCTCTCCAGGAGCTCAAGAATGTAAGTAGTTTTATATATTGTATTTCAATTTGTTCTATTTATTATATTTTGTTTGAAATATTGTTAATTATAAAATAAAAATTAATGATATTTTAGAAAGCTATAAATGTCTTTTTTAATTGAAATAAAATCTTAAAGTCTTAATATTAAAGTACGATAAAACCGTCTGATACGCATAAAAAATCACTGAATGTTTTGTTTTCAAAACTTTTGTATTAGAGCTCCAATTTACATATTTATTAGACGTTACTCTTTATTATTGCTAAAGTTTCAAGTTTGTTATTACGTATTAACGATATTAATGATATCTCATGTTCTGTTATAGGCACATCACTGCTTCAACTTCTTCATCTTCTTTGAGAATGTTTTAACAGTGGCTCAAAGGCCAAGAATGTAAGTATTTTTACATATCGTACTTCTATTATATCTATTCGGTATACTTTTCTTTGATCACTATCAATTAAAAAATACAATTTGATTGAAAATTTGGGAGGTTAGTGTTTTCTGTGGTTATTCTTTCATTAAAATAAAATAAGTGTTAAAGTCTTAATACCGAATTATGAAACAAATAATTAACATATTTAAGAAATCATTAGATTCTTAATTTTTAGATTTTGAACTTTCATATTAGAGTTTCAGTTTTTATACTAATCAAAGTTTATTAGAATTTCAATCTTTATTATTACTAAAATTATTAAAGTTAAGAAACCTTCATTTTTCATTATCTCCAACTTTTCAAATAGTCAACAATCACTCATCATGTTTTCTTTTGTAACAGATTTTTCGCAACCCCCATTGCTACCATTGGCCATTCAACGATTCCTCCCTGATGATATTCGCTGGGATACCACAGCATCCAGGGTAACGTCCTCTGTTTCTTCGCATCGAACGGTGAGTCGCATGCATTTCTGTTCCTCCGGTCACTCAATCATGTCGTAGGATGAAAGGTCCGAATCGGCACGGGTGACCGGTTGTATTACGTAGAATTTCTTGCGAGCATAGTGACCGCGGGTATTTTTTATACCCGCGAGTAGTAACATTCTTTTTTCAAATTTATTAGTTTAGGATAGGTTTTCTTGCATATCGCGATTATAATAATTAGTTTTTTAATAGTTAGGTTAAACATAAACATTTCCGAATATATTCGTGTTATTTATAAATATGCGTGTTAATATTCCGTATGAATATTTGCAAATGGCTAATATTTACACGAATATACCTGTATGACATAAATATACTTGATTTTTAGCAATGAATTGATCGTGACAATATTAAGTCACGTTTATCAGGTTAGTCAGTATTAAGTAAAATTCATTTTTTTCCGTACAAAAATGTGTGAAATTTTACATGCAAGAAGACACTTCGCGACAGGCAGATGTTTTAATCAAAGCAATAATTTTGAACACTGCTTCTGCATTTTCGAGTATGTGCTTTGATAAAGAGATCGCCTGAGATTATTTCTTAGTAATATATTTAGAGTAAACTGTTCCATTTGATCGAATCTTAATCTTTTTTCAATTAACGCTACCTCTTTCGCAATATTAAAATTTTGTTCTTATTTATGAAATTAATAAAGTAGAGTTATTACAATATGAAACGAAGTAATGAAATATAAAATCAAAGAAAGTTAGTCCGTTAAATAAAAATTGGACAAACTAATCATCTTTTTAGATCAGGATTTTCAGGTTTAACCATTTCCGTGCCCATTGTCAGGATCTCATTCACGTGCCCAGGTGCTACTTGAATGGGAGAAAGACATTGGGCACGATGATCTAGAATTAAGTAATGTAATAATTTCTCAGCGACTGACGATGCGTTAGCGTATCGTGCACGACGTAATTTCCACATTGTGTATGTGTGTTATTAGGCCGTGGAATTGCGTCGCTTTTTTTCATTCGTTAAAACTTCAAATATTAAAAATATCGAGACATATATCGATTCAATTTACGTCTCGATACAATCACATTTTGTGATAATATCATCCACGCGATTAAGTGTATATGCACTCATAATATTGCTATCAATTGCAATTATAATTTCAAGTTTACTTATATTCATTTAAAAAATATAATTTCTGCAGACGTGTTTTATCACGTTGTACGCAATGATCACTAGCCTTCGTCAGTCGATTTCAGGAAAAAGGTACGTACCCTTAGAGTGTGCATGTTTGCTAAGCTCGGGTGTCGGAGGCGTCCCGGGACGTCCTCTCTAGTGTAGGTTCTTTGCACCCGGGCGTTTGCGTGAGAACCGTGGAGCGAGTGTGTTGGTGTGCCCGTTTTGCCATTTTTAAATATAGCGCTAGGTAGGATAGGTAGTATACTTTCTGGTGTGTCTGTTAATTATAAGTAGGTAGGGCCGGGCAGGTTGGCACAGTCTCTGGTCGGGTAGGCACATTTTCGTGTGACCAACCTGTTTCTGGAAATTGGTTTGAAAAATCGACGGTGAAACTGGCACGAGTAGAGCATGCTCTCGTCTCTGGTTTTGCCTATCGATTTTTCGAATTTCGCGGTCGCGGTCGCGTGGGCTCGAAACGAACGTTTATCGCTCGAGCACGCACATGCGAGTGGACAACGATCACAGCTGTGATCGTTGGCCAGTCCATGCGCACTTCCATCAGCTTCCGCGGTTTATATTTTTATTTCACCTTTATAAGTTTTTTTTTTTGTTTGCGATTTAGAAGTCTCGAGCTTAGATTTAAGTTTCAGCGGGCATTGCGCTCGAAGAAAGAAGAGGCTATATGCCGAAGAGGCCCGACAAACTGTCACTCAAGAGGGCAACTACCAATGGCTACTCATCCTCTGGGTCGTCCAGAGCATGGGAAGTCATTATCGTTACTACTTTGTCACTATGCTCGCTTTTAGTGTTTATAGTAATAGTAGTAGTAGTTTTTGGCCGATGTATATATCGGTCCATCGTCCCATTGGGCCAATCGCGATTTTTCGTATTAGTGTTGCGACGAATTAATCACGGATTGTATTAGAGTTACGAAATAATATCGCGGCTTTGCATTAATGTGGCGAGAAAATGATTACGGTTTGAATTAGAGTTGCGATAAAATGATAATCGCGTTTGCTTTAGAGTAGAGTGAATCGTCTTTTGCAAATTTTATTATGAATTTTTAGAATTTCTTATAGAACTATACGTATCAGAATTTATCCTTTTTTCTGTTGTTTAAAATTAGATTATAAAAATGTTAGTTTTCAATTAATTTTATAGTATTGCAAGTTTCAGCATCAGAATATTTGAAGTAGCTTTTTCATATAGTAAAGAATAATTTTCATTAAATTCACTTTAAGAGTTAGCGTTGCGATATTGTTCCATCGCGAGTTCTACTAATTTTTCCTGTTAGCGTTGCGATAATGAATGATCGCGTTTTCTTAAGTAGAGTTGCGTTTATAAAATGCCCAAACCCTCCGACTGCATTTGTCGGACACTGTTTCTGGCTCACACGATACAGCTGGAAGAGCTGTGCAAGTGTGATCGTTCATCGGCAACCTCCTAAATGGTTGCACTGCGATATGTCAACCCTCCACTCGTGATTTTTCTTATTAGTGTTGCGATAAATTAATTACGGGTTGTATTAGAGTTGCGATAAAATGATAATCGCGTTTGCTTTAGAGTTGCGAATTACGATATCGCGATTGCCTTTTGCAATTTTTAGAACTTTTCCTGTTTTGCATTGTTTAAAATTAGATTATAAAAGTGTTTAATTAATTTTATAGTATTGCAAGTAGCAATACCAGAATATTTAAAGTTGCTTTTTCATATAGTAAATAATAATTTTTATTAAATTCACTTTAAGAGTTAGCGTTGCGATGTTGTTCCATCGCGAGTTCTACTAATTTTTCCTGTTAGCGTTGCGACAACGAATGATCGCGTTTTGTTAAGTAGAGTTGCGTTTACAGAATGCCCAAACCTTCCGACTGTATTTGTCGGACACTGTTCCTGGATCACACGATACAGCTGCAAGAGCTGTGCAAGTGTGGTCGTTCATCGGCAACCTCCTAAATGGTTGCACTACGATCTCTCGCTATTAGTGTTGCGTATTGTTTAAATACGAGTGCGTAGATTTAAATTTATTAGCGTTGCGTCTCGTTTTGGGAATTTTCAGACTTTTCTTTTTTTTTTTTTTTTTTTTAATGATAGATTAATTGATATTGCAGATATAACAAAGCACTCTTCGCGTTTGATTTTGAGAATTTTTTGCTTCATAAATATTAGTAGTAAATTAGCGTTGCGAAACAAGAATATTCAGTTCCACTCTCGGCGCGTTGATCGGGTTTATATAGAGTGGAAGACGATCGAATTTTAGTAGCCCTTCTGGCTACTGCTTTGTTTCTTTTTCAGCGTCCCTTATTAATGCACCTCTTATTACTACGTTTATTACTGAAAATACTGCTATAAGACATATTCCTTTCTCAGCGTTAACGTTACCATGACTGCTAAAATACAGAACTTTATTACGAATGTATAATTTATATTTACATGTATATATTTACATTATTACATTACATACATTTCTTACATGTATATATATGTAATAAATATTTACATGTATGAAATTGTGAGCGATTTCATGCGTAAAAAAGTATTATAATGAAATATCTTAATGTTGCTATGAAGGCTTGAAATATTTTTTAAAATTTAATTCATTGCGATTGGAATTAATGCTGGTGATTGTTCGTTCTTAGAACCATAACTTTTAGAATGTTTTCGACCGCGATATTTTTAATCTTTTAACAGTAATGTAGAATTTTATAAATATTCGAATTTCATTTGTGTTACGCCACGAGGTTCAGTAGATATCATATTTCCAACCGTCGCTCGCGTTCCTCCAGCGTCGCAGATATATCCTCTTATCTGCCGGACGAAAAACATACATTCTATCGACGAGCGCATAATGATCACGCAGGCCGACTTCTTTGTTAGAAATAACGGTCCGAAATCGACGGTTCCAGAACTCGCTGCCTGGTGACAACTATGCGATCGTCGATACAATGTATGTTTTTCGTCGGGCAGATAAGAGGATATATCTGCGACGCTGAAGGACCGCGAGCGACGGTTGGAAATATGATCTTTACTGAGCCTCGTGGCGTAACAATTTGCATGAAACAAAAGTTCATTCGCGATAATCGTCACGTTTGTAACAAAAATTCTGAACAAAATTATTTATGTGCATCTCTTTCGGTACATTATGTTGCAAGTCACTATGTTGTTGTAGGAAATAACAGATACTGTTAAAAGTTAAAAGACGAAGCAAGTGATTTTCTAATAAGCGGGTTTTCTCTCATCTTAGTTATTTTAAATGAAATTTTTAATTTTTAATTCAGTTTAAATTCTATTACTTAAAATTCTTGTTTTCAACGTAACCCTAGTTTCGATTAAAAAGATACAAATGATTCTCTATATTCGCTAAAATTTAATCAATAGTAATTTGATCTATAATTGGTCATTAGTACTAGTTTAGTTTTCATGTATAAAATGTTCTCGTTTTAAAGATGCCTGTTTCTTTCATATACTAAATCTAGTAAATATGTTTGTTTCAAATTTATCAATTTACAGAAAATACATTTCAGTTACATATTTGAAAATTTCATAGCATATTAAATATGTATGCTAGATACCCAAATGATTTTTCTTTCATTGCCTGATTGTTCAGGTTTCTTCCTGTTTTCCCATTTTTAAAAGAAACATTTTGCGATCACGTTGGAGTAATATAACTTCTCGATATTTTCATAAGTTTAGTACAACGAGTCGTATGTATCCTTTGCAAGACTTTAAATTGTATATGCAGTGTCAATAGTTTCATTTTCCTTCTCTCGTTCCAAGTTAGACAAATGTATCTTTGATATAGAATGTTACCAGTACGATTGCGAATTATTGTACAATTTTGTACTGCTCAATGTAATCTTTTTCGCAGATTAATCAGATGATTAATTTTTGGAAAACAATTATATCGATCAGTACAAACATTGTACAATAATTCGATACCAAGCTAAGAACCATGCTAATACAGTCCAGTTTAGATCAAGAAAAAATAGGAAGAGAATTTTGGATAATCTAAACTGGACTGCAACGTGGGACACCGATGGACACCTTGGGACGCCGTGGGACACCGTGGGACACCTTGGGACGCCGTGGGACACCGTGGGACACCGTGGGACACCGTGGGACATCGTGGGACGC
This sequence comes from Bombus fervidus, assembly GCF_041682495.2. NCBI lineage: Eukaryota > Metazoa > Arthropoda > Insecta > Hymenoptera > Apidae > Bombus > Bombus fervidus. Next base: position 61,955 of record NC_091523.1, on the reverse strand, counting down.
CTTGGGACACCGTGGGACGCCTTGGGACACCGTGAAACGACATGGAACGCCGTGGGATGCTGTGGAACGCCGTGGGATGCTGTGGAACGCCGTGGGATGCTGTGGAACGCCGTGGGATGCTGTGGAACGCCGTGGGATGCTGTGGAACGCCGTGGGATGCTGTGGAACGACGTGCGACGCCGTGGGACACCGTTGGACGCCGTTGGATACCGTTGGATACCGTTGGTCCAGTGTGGATATCCAAAAGCCGCCAAAAGAATTTTGGATGACCTACACTGGACTGCAACATGGGACGTCGTGGGACGCCGTGGGACGCCGTGGGACGCCGTGGGACGCCGTGGGACGACGTGGGACGACGTGGGACGCCGTGGGACGCCGTGGGACGACGTGGGACGCCGTGGGACGCCGTGGGACCCCGTGGGACACCGTGGGACACCGTGGGACACCGTGGGACACCGTGGGACACCGTGGGACACCGTGGGACACCGTGGGACACCGTGGGACACCGTGGAACACCGTGGGACACCGTGGGACACCATGGGACACCGTGGGACGCCTTGGGACACCGTGGGACGCCTTGGGACGCCGTGGGACGCCTTGGGACGCCGTGGAACGACATGGAACGCCGTGGGATGCTGTGGAACGCCGTGGGATGCTGTGGAACGCCGTGGGATGCTGTGGAACGCCGTGGGATGCTGTGGAACGACGTGCGACGCCGTGAGACACCGTTGGACGCCGTTGGATACCGTTGGATACCGTTGGTCCAGTGTGGATATCCAAAAGCCGCCAAAAGAATTTTGGATGACCTGCACTGGACTGCAACATGGGACGTCGTGGGACGCCGTGGGACGCCGTGGGACGCCGTGGGACGACGTGGGACGCCGTGGGACGACGTGGGACACCGTGGGACGACGTGGGACACCGTGGGACGACGTGGGACACCGTGGGACGACGTGGGACACCGTGGGACGCCGTTGGACATCGTTGGACATCGGGGGGACACCGTGGGACGCGTGCGTTTTAGCCCTAATTAGTCATAAGGTAGATACGTATGTTATGTATTGTAATGCATTGTAAGCTCATTCTATAGAACGATACTTGTCTATCTTGGAATCCATTCTTCGAGTTTTATCTTTGAAAAAATAAAAATCATTTCTCTCTTGATCACCTCGCTTACCACATTAGAAAAATTGTTCCCGCGATTTATCGTTTCACGATCGCTCAGTTCTTTCAAACTGCCGCGTGGCGTACTCGCTCGCGCGTATTCCGGGTACGTGCGGGTCAACGTACACGGGACAACTCTTTGGATTCGCTGGTTGCCCAAGGACACCTCTTGTCTTGTAGACTACTCGACGACTGCTCGTTGTTTGCCTCGAAGCGCGGGCGTTGTCATCACGCTGGTGATACCTGTGAATCTGTTGACGATTGAGTCGCAGTTCTGCAATACTGTCCGATTGGTACTTCGGTACTTGGACAGGGGACCTACATTTAATGTCCTCCGTAATTCTGTTCGAACTCGCGGGGGTGGACCCCACTGTTCAGTTGGGGCCTTGCCTTTGTAATCCTGTTCAGCGGTCCCTTCCCGGGTTCAACTGTTCAGTTGGAGTGTGTTAAATTGCAAGCCCATTTGCTGGACACTGGTATCATCGGTAAGTGCCATCGACCGTGATAAGATCCAAACGACGTGACAGGAATCGAGCGAAGGTCAATGCTTGCGCTTCCACCGAATCTGTGAGTTATCTGGTGCACGAGGGTACGTCACGTAGGTTTGTTAGTTCTTTCGAGAGATCGCGATTACGTTCGTTCCGGGCGAGCCGCGGTTTTTCTTCATCGTCTGATTGTTGGGGCTCCTTTTCCATAGTAGCCCCATTTCTTTGCATTCGATCCAAGTTAGAGAAATGTATCTTTGATACGGAATGATGCCGATAGGGTTGCAAATTATTGTACGATGTTTGAACCGATCGATGTAATCGTGTGAGTGAGATAATGTTGCGTTGTGTGGGAGATATTGCGCCGTGTAAGCTTTGTTTTACGTTTGTAAAGACTCGTGTAACTGCTGCGTAGGAGATAGGTGTTAGACTACGAAATAACTATCTCTTTACGCAGGCCCATGATCGAGTAGAGTCAGAACTCGACATTCTTGCCAATAGGTTGAATGTCGAGACCGATGCGTAATGTTAAATAACTCATGGGCGGGTCTCGTGCGTAGTCACCTCCTCGTGGTGAGACCTGGTAATTGGCATCGTTTACCAAAAATTGATCAGTTGATTAATCTTTGGAAAACGATGCCAAGCTAAGAACTACGCACCAGTCCAGTTTGGGTCACCAAAAGCCGCGAAAAGAATTTTGGATGATTTAGACTGGACTGCAACGTGGGACGCCGTTGGACACCGTTGGACCCCGCGGGACACGGTTGGACACCATTGGAGAACGTTGGACAGGGTTGGAAAACTTTGTACAGAGTTGGAATGCTTTCTACAGAGTTGGAATGCTTTCTACAGAGTTGGAATGCTTGCTACAGAGTTGGAATGCTTGCTACAGAGTTGGAATGCTTTCTACAGGGTTGGAATGCTTTCTACAGGGTTGGAATGCTTTCTACAAGGTTAGAATGCTTTCCACATGGTTGGAATGCTTCGTACAGAGTTGGAATGCTTCGTACAGAGTTGGAATGCTTTCCACATGGTTGGAATGCTTCGTACAGAGTTGGAATGCTTCGTACAGAGATGGAATGCTTCCTACAGAGTTGGAATGCTTTCCACATGGTTGGAATGCTTCGTACAGAGTTGGAATACCTTTGTACAGGGTTGGAATACCTTTGTACAGGGTTGGAATGCTTTCTAGAGGGTTGGAATGCTTTCTACACGGTTGGAATGCTTTCTACAGAGTTGGAATCACTTTGTACAGAGTTGGAATACCTTTGTACAGAGTTGGAATGCTTTCTACAGGGTTGGAATGCTTTCTACAGGGTTGGAATACCTTTGTACAGAGTTGGAAGGCTTTCTACAGGGTTGGAAGGCTTTCGACAGAGTTGGAATGGTTTCGACAGAGCTGGAATGGTTTCGACAGAGTTGGAATACCATTGTACAGGGTTGGAATGCTTTCTACAGGATTGGAATGCTTTCTAGAGGGTTGGAATGCTTTCGACAGAGTTGGAATGCTTTCGACAGGGTTGGAATGCTTTCGACAGAGTTGGAATGGTTTCGACAGAGTTGGAATGGTTTCGACAGAGTTGGAATGCCTTCTACAGGGTTGGAATGCATCCGACAGAGTTGTAATGGTTCCGACAGGGTTGGAATGCTTTCTACAGGGTTGGAATGCTTTCTACAGGGTTGGAATACCTTTGTACAGAGTTGGAAGGCTTTCTACAGGGTTGGAAGGCTTTCGACAGAGTTGGAATGGTTTCGACAGAGTTGGAATGGTTTCGACAGAGTTGGAATACCATTGTACAGGGTTGGAATACCATTGTACAGGGTTGGAATGCTTTCTACAGGATTGGAATGCTTTCTAGAGGGTTGGAATGCTTTCGACAGAGTTGGAATGCTTTCGACAGGGTTGGAATGGTTTCGACAGAGTTAGAATGGTTTCGACAGAGTTGGAATACCATTGTACAGGGATGGTTTGCTTTCTACAGGGTTCGAATGCTTGCCAGAGTGTTGGAATGCTTTCGACAGAGTAGGAAGACCTTTGTACAGAGTTTGAATGCATTCTACAGGGTTGGAATGCTTTCGACAGGGTTGGAATGCTTTCGACAGAGTTGGAATACCTTTGTACAGGGTTGGAATGCTTTCTACAGGGTTGGAATGCTTTCTACAGGGTTGGAATGCTTTCTACAGGGTTGGAATTCTTTCGACAGAGTTGGAATACCTTTGTACAGAGTTGGAATGCTTTCTACAGGGTTGGAATGCTTTCTAGAGGGTTGGAATGCTTTCTACAGTGTTGGAATGCTTTCCATAGGGATGCAATGCTTTCCACAGGGTTGGAATGCTTTCTACAGGGTTGGAATGCTTTCTACAGGGTTGGAATGCTTTCTACAGGGTTGGAATTCTTTCGACAGAGTTGGAATACCTTTGTACAGAGTTGGAATGCCTTCTACAGGGTTGGAATGCCTTCTACAGGGTTGGAATGCATCCGACAGGGTTGGAATGCCTTCTACAGGGTTGGAATGCTTTCTACAGGGTTGGAATGCTTTCTACAGGGTTGGAATGCTTTCTACAGGGTTGGAATGCTTTCTACAGGGTTGGAATGCTTTCTACAGGGTTGGAATGCTTTCTACAGGGTTGGAATGCTTTCTACAGGGTTGGAATTCTTTCTACAGAGTTGGAATACCTTTGTACAGAGTTGGAATGCTTTCTACAGGGTTGGAATAACTTTGTACAGGGTTGGAATGCTTTCTAGGGGGTTGGAATGCTTTCTAGATGGTTGGAATGCTTTCGACAGAGTTGGAATACCTGTATACAGAGTTAGAATGTTATGTACAGGGTTGGCATTCTTTCTACAGAGTTGGAATACCTTTGTACAGAGTTGGAATGCTTTCTACAGGGTTGGAATAACTTTGTACAGGGTTGAAATGCTTTCTAGGGGGTTCGAATGCCTTCTAGATGGTTGGAATGCTTTCGACAGAGTTGGAATGCTTTCGACAGAGTTGGAATACCTTTATACAGAGTTAGAATGTTATGTACAGGGTTGGAATTCCTTCTACAGAGTTGGAATACCTTTGTACAGAGTTGGAATGCTTTCTACAGGGTTGGAATACCTTTATACAGAGTTAGAATGTTACGTACAGGGTTGGAATTCTTTCTACAGACTTGGAATACATTTGTACAGAGTTGGAATGCTTGCTACAGGGTTGGAATAACTTTGTACAGGGTTGGAATAACTTTGTACAGTTTTGGAATACCTCTGTACAGAGTTGGAATGCTTTCTACATGGTTGGAATGCTTTCTACGGGGTTTTAATGCTTTCTACAGGGTTGGAACACCTTTATGCAGAGTTAGAATGTTATGTACAGGGTTGGAATTCTTTCTACAGAGTTGGAATACCTTTGTACAGAGTTGGAATGCTTTCTACAGTTTTGGAATACCTTTGTACAGAGTTGGAATGCTTTCTACATGGTTGGAATGCTTTCTACAGGGTTTTAATGCTTTCTACAGGGTTTTAATGCTTTCTACATGGTTGGAATACATTTGTACAGAGTTGGAATGCTTTCTACAGGGTTGGAATACCTTTGTTCAGAGTTGGAATACTTTCTACAGGGCTGGAATGCTTTCGACAGAGTTGGAATACCATTATACAGTGTTAGAATATTATGTACAGGGTTGGAATTCTTTCTACAGAGTTGGAATACCTTTGTACAGAGTTGGAATGCTTTCTACAGGGTTGGAATGCTTTCTAGAGGGTTGGAATGCTTTCTACAGTGTTGGAATACCTTTGTACAGAGTTGGAATGCTTTCTAGAGGGTTGGAATGCTTTCGACAGAGTTGGAATACCTTTATACAGAGTTAGAATGTTATGTACAGTGTTGGAATTCTTTCTACAGAGTTGGAATACCTTTGTACAGAGTTGGAATGCTTTCTACAGGGTTGGAATGCTTTCTAGAGGGTTGGAATGCTTTCTACAGGGTTGGAATGCTTTCCACAGGGTTGGAGTGCTATCCACAGGGTTGGAATGCTTTCTACAGTGTTGGAATGCTTTCTACAGTGTTGGAATTCTTTCGAAAGAGTTGGAATACCTTTGTACAGAGTTGGAATGCCTTCTACAGCGTTGTAATGCATCCGACAGAGTTGTAATGGTTCCGACAGAGTTGGAATGCTTTCGACAGAGTTGGAATACCTTTATACAGAGTTAGAATGTTATGTACAGGGTTGGAATTCTTTCTACAGACTTGGAATACATTTGTACAGAGTTGGAATGCTTGCTACAGGGTTGGAATAACTTTGTACAGGGTTGGAATGCTTTCTAGAGGGTTGGAATGCTTTCTAGAGGGTTGGAATGCTTTCTAGAGGGTTGGAATGCTTTCGACAGAGTTGGAATACCTTTATACAGAGTTAGAATGTTATGTACAGGGTTGGAATTCTTTCTACAGAGTTGGAATACCTTTGTACAGAGTTGGAATGCTTTCTACAGGGTTGGAATGCTTTCTACAGGGTTGGAATTCTTTCTACAGGGTTGGAATTCTTTCGACAGAGTTGGAATGCTTGCTACAGGGTTGGAATAACTTTGTACAGAGTCAGAATGTTATGTACAGGGTTGGAATTCTTTCTACAGAGTTGGAATACCTTTGTACAGAGTTGGAATACCTTTGTACAGAGTTGGAATCCTTTCTACATGGTTGGAATAACTTTGTGCTGGGTTGGAATGCTTTCTACAGAGTTGGAATGCTTTCTAGAGTGTTGCAATGCTTTCTAGAGTGTTGGAATGCTATCTAGAGTGTTGGAATGCTTTCTACAGAGTTGGAATACCTTTATACAGAGTTAGAATGTTATGTACAGGGTTGGAATTCTTGGTACAGAGTTGGAATACCTTTGTATAGAGTTGGAATGCTTGCTACAGGGTTGGAATAACTTTGTACAGAGTTAGAATGTTATGTACAAGTTTGGAATTCTTTCTATAGAGTTGGAATACATTTGTACAGAGTTGGAATGCTTGCTACAGGGTTGGAATAACTTTGTACAGGGTTGGAATAACTTTGTACAGTTTTGGAATACCTTTGTACAGAGTCGGAATGCTTTCTACATGGTTGGAATGCTTTCTACGGGGTTTTAATGCTTTCTACAGGGTTGGAACACCTTTATGCAGAGTTAGAATGTTATGTACAGGGTTGGAATTCTTTCTACAGAGTTGGAATACCTTTGTACAGAGTTGGAATGCTTTCTACAGTTTTGGAATACCTTTGTACAGAGTTGGAATGCTTTCTACATGGTTGGAATGCTTTCTACAGGGTTTTAATGCTTTCTACAGGGTTTTAATGCTTTCTACATGGTTGGAATACATTTGTACAGAGTTGGAATGCTTTCTACAGGGTTGGAATACCTTTGTTCAGAGTTGGAATACTTTCTACAGGGCTGGAATGCTTTCGACAGAGTTGGAATACCATTATACAGTGTTAGAATATTATGTACAGGGTTGGAATTCTTTCTACAGAGTTGGAATACCTTTGTACAGAGTTGGAATGCTTTCTACAGGGTTGGAATACCTTTGTACAGAGTTGGAATGCTTTCTACAGGGTTGGAATACCTTTGTACAGAGTTGGAATGCTTTCTAGAGGGTTGGAATGCTTTCGACAGAGTTGGAATACCTTTATACAGAGTTAGAATGTTATGTACAGTGTTGGAATTCTTTCTACAGAGTTGGAATACCTTTGTACAGAGTTGGAATGCTTTCTACAGGGTTGGAATGCTTTCTAGAGGGTTGGAATGCTTTCTACAGGGTTGGAATGCTTTCCACAGGGTTGGAGTGCTATCCACAGGGTTGGAATGCTTTCTACAGTGTTGGAATGCTTTCTACAGTGTTGGAATTCTTTCGAAAGAGTTGGAATACCTTTGTACAGAGTTGGAATGCCTTCTACAGCGTTGTAATGCATCCGACAGGGTTGTAATGGTTCCGACAGAGTTGGAATGCTTTCGACAGAGTTGGAATACCTTTATACAGAGTTAGAATGTTATGTACAGGGTTGGAATTCTTTCTACAGACTTGGAATACATTTGTACAGAGTTGGAATGCTTGCTACAGGGTTGGAATAACTTTGTACAGGGTTGGAATGCTTTCTAGAGGGTTGGAATGCTTTCTAGAGGGTTGGAATGCTTTCTAGAGGGTTGGAATGCTTTCGACAGAGTTGGAATACCTTTATACAGAGTTAGAATGTTATGTACAGGGTTGGAATTCTTTCTACAGAGTTGGAATACCTTTGTACAGAGTTGGAATGCTTTCTACAGGGTTGGAATGCTTTCTACAGGGTTGGAATTCTTTCTACAGGGTTGGAATTCTTTCGACAGAGTTGGAATGCTTGCTACAGGGTTGGAATAACTTTGTACAGAGTCAGAATGTTATGTACAGGGTTGGAATTCTTTCTACAGAGTTGGAATACCTTTGTACAGAGTTGGAATACCTTTGTACAGAGTTGGAATCCTTTCTACATGGTTGGAATAACTTTGTGCTGGGTTGGAATGCTTTCTACAGAGTTGGAATGCTTTCTAGAGTGTTGCAATGCTTTCTAGAGTGTTGGAATGCTATCTAGAGTGTTGGAATGCTTTCTACAGAGTTGGAATACCTTTATACAGAGTTAGAATGTTATGTACAGGGTTGGAATTCTTGGTACAGAGTTGGAATACCTTTGTATAGAGTTGGAATGCTTGCTACAGGGTTGGAATAACTTTGTACAGAGTTAGAATGTTATGTACAAGTTTGGAATTCTTTCTATAGAGTTGGAATACCTTTGTACAGAGTTGGAATGCTTTCTACTGGGTTGGAATAACTTTGTACAGGGTTGGAATGCTTTCTAGGGGGTTGGAATGCTTTCTAGATGGTTGGAATGCTTTCTAGATGGTTGGAATGCTTTCTAGATGGTTGGAATGCTTTCTAGATGGTTGGAATGCTTTCTAGATGGTTGGAATGCTTTCTAGATGGTTGGAATGCTTTCGACAGAGTTGGAATGCTTTCGACAGTGTTGGAATGCTTTCGACAGACTTGGAATGCTTTCGACAGAGTTGGAATACCTTTATACAGAGTTAGAATGTTATGTACAGGGTTGGAATTCTTTCTACAGAGTTGGAATACCTTTGTACAGAGTTGGTATGCTTTCTACATGGTTGGAATGCTTTCTACAGGGTTTTAATGCTTTCTACAGGGTTGGAATGCTTTCTACAGGGTTGGAATGCTTTCTACAGGGTTGGAATACCTTTGTACAGAGTTGGAATGCTTTCTACAGGGTTGGAATTCTTTCTACAGAGTTGGAATGCTTTCTACAGGGTTGGAATTCTTTCGACAGAGTTGGAATACCTTTGTACAGAGTTGGAATGCCTTCTACAGGGTTGGAATGCCTTCTACAGGGTTGGAATGCATCCGACAGAGTTGTAATGGTTCCGACAGGGTTGGAATGCTTTCTACAGGCTTGGAATGCTTTCTAAAGGGTTCGAATGCTTTCGTCAGGGTTGGAATGCTTTCGACAGAGTTGGAATACCTTTGTACAGAGTTGGAATGCTTTCTACAGGGTTGGAATGCTTTCTACAGGGTTGGAATGCTTTCTACAGGGTTGGAATGCTTTCTACAGGGTTGGAATGCTTTCTACAGGGTTGGAATACCTTTGTACAGAGTTGGAATGCTTTCTAGAGGGTTGGAATGCTTTCTACAGGGTTGGAATGCTTTCTACAGGGTTGGAATGCTTTCTACAGGGTTGGAATGCTTTCTACAGGGTTGGAATTCTTTCGACAGAGTTGGAATACCTTTGTACAGAGTTGGAATGCCTTCTACAGGGTTGGAATGCCTTCTACAGGGTTGGAATGCCTTCTACAGGGTTGGAATGCATCCGACAGAGTTGTAATGGTTCCGACAGGGTTGGAATGCTTTCTAGAGGGTTGGAATGCTTTCTACAGGGTTGGAATTCTTTCTACAGAGTTGGAATACCTTTGTACAGAGTTGGAATGCTTTCTACAGGGTTGGAATAACTTTCTACAGGGTTGGAATAACTTTATACAGAGTTGGAATGATTTCTACATGGTTGGAATGCTTTCTACAGGGTTTTAATGCTTTCTACAGGGTTGGAATGCTTTCTACAGGGTTGGAATGCTTTCTACAGGGTTGGAATACCTTTGTACAGAGTTTGAATGCTTTCTACAGGGTTGGAATTCCTTTGTACAGAGTTTGAATGCTTTCTACAGGGTTGGAATGCTTTCTACAGGGTTGGAATGCTTTCTACAGGGTTGGAATTCTTTCTACAGAGTTGGAATACCTTTGTACAGAGTTGGAATGCTTTCTACAGGGTTGGAATAACTTTGTACAGGGTTGGAATGCTTTCTAGGGGGTTGGAATGCTTTCTAGATGGTTGGAATGCTTTCGACAGAGTTGGAATGCTTTCGACAGAGTTGGAATACCTGTATACAGAGTTAGAATGTTATGTACAGGGTTGGCATTCTTTCTACAGAGTTGGAATACTTTTGTACAGAGTTGGGATGCTTTCTACAGGGTTGGAATAACTTTGTACAGGGTTGGAATGCTTTCTAGGGGGTTGGAATGCCTTCTAGATGGTTGGAATGCTTTCGACAGAGTTGGAATACCTTTATACAGAGTTAGAATGTTATGTACAGGGTTGGAATTCTTTCCACAGAGTTGGAATACCTTTGTACAGAGTTGGAATGCTTTCTACAGGGTTGGAATGCTTTCTACAGGGTTGGAATTCTTTCGACAGAGTTGTGATGCTTGCTACAGGGTTGGAATAACTTTGTACAGGGTTGGAATGCTTTCTAGAGGGCTGGAATGCTTTCTAGAGGGCTGGAATGCTTTCTAGAGGGCTGGAATGCTTTCTAGAGTGTTGGAATGCTTTCGACAGAGTTGGAATACCTTTATACAGAGTTAGAATGTTATGTACCGGGTTGGAATAACTTTGTACAGGGTTGGAATGCTTTCTAGAGGGTTGGAATGCTTTCTAGAGTGTTGGAATGCTTTCGACAGAGTTGGAATACCTTTATACAGAGTTAGAATGTTATGTACAGGGTTGGAATTCTTGGTACAGAGTTGGAATACCTTTGTATAGAGTTGGAATGCTTTCTACAGGGTTGGAATAACTTTGTACAGAGTTAGAATGTTATGTACAGGGTTGGAATTCTTTCTACAGAGTTAGAATGTTATGTACAGGGTTGGAATTCTTTCTACAGAGTTGGAATACCTTTGTACAGAGTTGGAATGCTTTCTACAGGGTTGGAATAACTTTATACAGAGTTGGAATGCTTTCTACATGGTTGGAATGCTTTCTACAGGGTTTTAATGCTTTCTACAGGGTTGGAATGCTTTCTACAGGGTTGGAATGCTTTCTACAGGGTTGGAATACCTTTGTACAGAGTTTGAATGCTTTCTACAGGGTTGGAATTCCTTTGTACAGAGTTTGAATGCTTTCTACAGGGTTGGAATTCCTTTGTACAGAGTTGGAATGCTTTCTACAGGGTTGGAATGCTTTCTACAGGCTTGGAATGCTTTCTAAAGGGTTCGAATGCTTTCGTCAGGGTTGGAATGCTTTCGACAGAGTTGGAATACCTTTGTACAGAGTCAGAATGATATGTACAGGGTTGGAATGCTTTCTACAAAGTTGGAATACCTTTGTACAGGGTTGGAATGCTTTCTACAGGGTTGGAATACCTTTGTACAGAGTTGGAATGCTTTCTACAGGGTTGGAATACCTTTGTACAGAGTTGGAATGCTTTCTACAGGGTTGGAATGCTTTCTACAGGGTTGGAATGCTTTCTACAGGGTTGGAATGCTTTCTACAGGGTTGGAATGCTTTCTACAGGGTTGGAATGCTTTCTACAGGGTTGGAATTCTTTCGACAGAGTTGGAATACCTTTGTACAGAGTTGGAATGCTTTCTAGAGGGTTGGAAAGCTTTCTAGAGGGTTGGAATGCTTTCTACAGGGTTGGAATGCTTTCTACAGGGTTGGAATGCTTTCTACAGGGTTGGAATGCTTTCTACAGGGTTGGAATGCTTTCTACAGGGTTGGAATTCTTTCGACAGAGTTGGAATACCTTTGTACAGAGTTGGAATGCCTTCTACAGGGTTGGAATGCATCCGACAGAGTTGTAATGGTTCCGACAGGGTTGGAATGCTTTCTACAGGGTTGGAATGCTTTCTACAGGGTTGGAATGCTTTCTACAGGGTTGGAATGCTTTCTACAGGGTTGGAATGCTTTGTACAGGGTTGGAATGCTTTCTACAGGGTTGGAATGCTTTCTACAGGGTTGGAATTCTTTCTACAGAGTTGGAATTCTTTCTACAGAGTTGGAATGCTTTCTACAGGGTTGGAATAACTTTTTACAGGGTTGGAATGCTTTCTAGGGGGTTGGAATGCTTTCTAGATGGTTGGAATGCTCTCTAGATGGTTGGAATGCTTTCTAGATGGTTGGAATGCTTTCTAGATGGTTGGAATGCTTTCGACAGAGTTGGAATGCTTTCGACAGAGTTGGAATACCTGTATACAGAGTTAGAATGTTATGTACAGGGTTGGCATTCTTTCTACAGAGTTGGAATACTTTTGTACAGAGTTGGGATGCTTTCTACAGGGTTGAAATAACTTTTTACGGGGTTGGAATGCTTTCTAGGGGGTTGGAATGCCTTCTAGATGGTTGGAATGCTTTCGACAGTGTTGGAATACCTTTATACAGAGTTAGAATGTTATGTACAGGGTTGGAATTCTTTCTACAGAGTTGGAATACCTTTGTACAGAGTTGGAATGCTCTCTACAGGGTTGGAATGCTTTCTACAGGGTTGGAATTCTTTCGACAGAGTTGGAATGCTTGCTACAGTGTTGGAATAACTTTGTACAGGGTTGGAATGCTTTCTAGAGGGCTGGAATGCTTTCTAGAGGGCTGGAATGCTTTCTAGAGTGTTGGAATGCTTTCGACAGAGTTGGAATACCTTTATACAGAGTTAGAATGTTATGTACCGGGTTGGAATAACTTTGTACAGGTTTGGAATGCTTTGTAGAGGGTTGGAATGCTTTCTAGAGTGTTGGAATGCTTTCGGCAGAGTTGGAATACCTTTATACAGAGTTAGAATGTTATGTACAGGGTTGGAATTCTTGGTACAGAGTTGGAATACCTTTGTATAGAGTTGGAATGCTTTCTACAGGGTTGGAATAACTTTGTACAGAGTTAGAATGTTATGTACAGGGTTGGAATTCTTTCTACAGAGTTGGAATGCTTTCTACAGGGTTGGAATGCTTTCTACAGGGTTGGAATTCTTTCGACAGAGTTGGAATACCCTTGTACAGAGTTGGAATGCTTTCTACAGGGTTGGAAAGCTTTCTAGAGGGTTGGAATGCTTTCTACAGGGTTGGAATGCTTTCTACAGAGTTGGAATACCTTTGTACAGAGTTGGAATGCTTTCTACAGGGTTGGAATACCTTTATACAGAGTTGGAATGCTTTCTACATGGTTGGAATGCTTTCTACATGGTTGGAATGCTTTCTACAGGGTTGGAATTCTTTCGACAGAGTTGGAATACCTTTGTACAGAGTTGGAATGCTTTCTAGAGGGTTGGAATGCTTTCTACAGGGTTGGAATGCTTTCTAGAGTGTTGGAATGCTTTCTACAGGGTTGGAATGCTTTCTAGAGTGTTGGAATGCTTTCGACAGAGTTGGAATACCTTTATACAGAGTTAGAATGTTATGTACCGGGTTGGAATAACTTTGTACAGGTTTGGAATGCTTTGTAGAGGGTTGGAATGCTTTCTAGAGTGTTGGAATGCTTTCGGCAGAGTTGGAATACCTTTATACAGAGTTAGAATGTTATGTACAGGGCTGGAATTCTTGGTACAGAGTTGGAATACCTTTGTATAGAGTTGGAATGCTTTCTACAGGGTTGGAATAACGTTGTACAGAGTTAGAATGTTATGTACAGGGTTGGAATTCTTTCTACAGAGTTGGAATGCTTTCTACAGGGTTGGAATGCTTTCTACAGGGTTGGAATTCTTTCGACAGAGTTGGAATACCCTTGTACAGAGTTGGAATGCTTTCTACAGGGTTGGAAAGCTTTCTAGAGGGTTGGAATGCTTTCTACAGGGTTGGAATGCTTTCTACAGGGTTGGAATGCTTTCTACAGTGTTGGAATGCTTTCTACAGGGTTGGAATGCTTTCTACAGGGTTGGAATGCTTTCTACAGGGTTGGAATGCTTTCTACAGGGTTGGAATTCTTTCGACAGAGTCGGAATACCTTTGTACAGAGTTGGAATGCCTTCTACAGGGTTGGAATGCATCCGACAGGGTTGTAATGGTTCCGACAGGGTTGGAATGCTTTCTACAGGGTTGGAATGCTTTCTACAGGGTTGGAACGCTTTCTACAGGGTTGGAATTCTTTCTACAGAGTTGGAATGCTTGCTACAGGGTTGGAACAACTTTGTACAGGGTTGGAATGCTTTCTAGAGGGTTGGAATGCTTTCTAGAGGGTTGGAATGCTTTCTAGAGTGTTGGAATGCTTTCTAGAGTGTTGGAATGCTTTCGACAGAGTTGGAATACCTTTATACAGAGTTAGAATGTTATGTACCGGGTTGGAATAACTTTGTACAGGGTTGGAATGCTTTCTACAGAGTTGGAATGCTTTCTAGAGTGTTGGAATGCTTTCTAGAGTGTTGGAAAGCTATCTAGAGTGTTGGAATGCTTTCTACAGAGCTGGAATACCTTTATACAGAGTTAGAATGTTATGTACAGGGTTGGAATTCTTGGTACAGAGTTGGAATACCTTTGTATATAGTTGGAATGCTTGCTACAGGGTTGGAATAACTTTGTACAGAGTTAGAATGTTATGTACAGGTTTGGAATTCTTTCTACAGAGTTGGAATACCTTTGTACAGAGTTGGAATACCTTTGTACAGAGTTGGAATGCTTTCTACAGGGTTGGAATAACTTTGTACAGGGTTGGAATGCTTTCTAGGGGGTTGGAATGCTTTCTAGATGGTTGGAATGCTTTCTAGATGGTTGGAATGCTTTCGACAGAGTTGGAATGCTTTCGACAGACTTGGAATGCTTTCGACAGAGTTGGAATACCTTTATACAGAGTTAGAATGTTATGTACAGGGTTGGAATTCTTTCTACAGAGTTGGAATACCTTTGTACAGAGTTGGAATGCTTTCTACAGGGTTGGAATACCTTTATATAGAGTTGGAATGCTTTCTACATGGTTGGAATGCTTTCTACAGGGTTTTAATGCTTCCTACAGGGTTGGAATGCTTCATACAGGGTTGGAATTCTTTCGACAGTGTTGGAATACCTTTGTACAGGGTTGGAATAACTTTGTACAGTGTTGGAATGCTTTCTAGGGGGTTGGAATACTTTCTAGATGGTTGGAATGCTTTCGACAGAGTTGGAATGCTTTCGACAGAGTTGGAATACCTGTATACAGAGTTAGAATGTTATGTACAGGGTTGGCATTCTTTCTACAGAGTTGGAATACCTTTGTACAGAGTTGGAATGCTTGCTACAGGGTTGGAATGCTTTCTAGGGGGTTGGAGTGCTTTCTAGATGGTTGGAATGCTTTCGACAGAGTTGGAATGCTTTCGACAGTGTTGGAATACCTTTGTACAGAGTTGGAATGCTTTCTACAGGGTGGGAATGCTTTCTACAGGGTTGGAATGCTTTCGACAGACTTGGAATGCTTTCGACAGAGTTGGAATACCTTTATACAGAGTTAGAATGTTATGTACAGGGTTGGAATTCTTTCTACAGAGTTGGAATACCTTTGTACAGAGTTGGAATGCTTTCTACATGGTTGGAATGCTTTCTACAGGGTTTTAATGCTTTCTACAGGGTTGGAATGCTTTCTACAGGGTTGGAATGCTTTCTACAGGGTTGGAATACCTTTGTACAGGGTTGGAATGCTTTCTACAGGGTTGGAATACCTTTATACAGAGTTGGAATGCTTCTACATGGTTGGAATGCTTTCTACAGGGTTGGAATGCTTTCTACAGGGTTGGAATGCTTTCTACAGGGTTGGAATGCTTTCTACAGGGTTGGAATGCTTTCTACAGGGTTGGAATACCTTTGTACAGAGTTGGAATGCTTTCTACAGGGTTGGAATACCTTTGTACAGAGTTGGAATGCTTTCTAGAGTGTTGGAATGCTGTCTACAGGGTTGGAATGCTTTCTACAGGGTTGGAATGCTTTCTACAGGGTTGGAATGCTTTCTACAGGGTTGGAATGCTTTCTACATGGTTGGAATGCTTTCTACAGGGTTGGAATGCTTTCTACAGGGTTGGAATGCTTTCTACAGGGTTGGAATTCTTTCGACAGAGTTGGAATACCTTTGTACAGAGTTGGAATGGCTTCTACAGGGTTGGAATGCATCCGACAGAGTTGTAATGGTTCCGACAGGGTTGGAATGCTTTCTACAGGGTTGGAATGCTTTCTACAGGGTTGGAATTCTTTCTACAGAGTTGGAATACCTTTGTACAGAGTTGGAATGCTTTCTAGATGGTTGGAATGCTTTCTAGATGGTGGGAATGCTTTCTAGATGGTTGGAATGCTTTCTAGATGGTTGGAATGCTTTCTACAGGGTTGGAATACCTTTGTACAGAGTTTGAATGCTTTCTACAGGGTTGGAATTCCTTTGTACAGAGTTGGAATGCTTTCTACAAGGTTGGAATGCTTTCTACAGGCTTGGAATGCTTTCTAAAGGGTTCGAATGCTTTCGTCAGGGTTGGAATGCTTTCGTCAGGGTTGGAATGCTTTCGACAGAGTTGGAATACCTTTGTACAGAGTCAGAATGATATGTACAGGGTTGGAATGCTTTCTACAAAGTTGGAATACGTTTGTACAGAGTTGGAATACCTTTGTACAGAGTTGGTATGCTTTCTACATGGTTGGAATGCTTTCTACAGGGTTTTAATGCTTTCTACAGGGTTGGAATGCTTTCTACAGGGTTGGAATGCTTTCTACAGGGTTGGAATACCTTTGTACAGAGTTGGAATGCTTTCTACAGGGTTGGAATACCTTTGTACAGAGTTTGAATGCTTTCTACAGGGTTGGAATTCCTTTGTACAGAGTTGGAATGCTTTCTACAAGGTTGGAATGCTTTCTACAGGCTTGGAATGCTTTCTAAAGGGTTCGAATGCTTTCGTCAGGGTTGGAATGCTTTCGTCAGGGTTGGAATGCTTTCGACAGAGTTGGAATACCTTTGTACAGAGTCAGAATGATATGTACAGGGTTGGAATGCTTTCTACAAAGTTGGAATACGTTTGTACAGAGTTGGAATACCTTTGTACAGAGTTGGAATACCTTTGTACAGAGTTGGAATACCTTTGTACAGAGTTGGAATACCTTTGTACAGAGTTGGAATACCTTTGTACAGAGTTGGAATACCTTTGTACAGGGTTGGAATGCTTTCTACAGGGTTGGAATGCTTTCTACATGGTTGGAATGCTTTCTACAGGGTTGGAATTCTTTCGACAGAGTTGGAATACCTTTGTACAGAGTTGGAATGCTTTCTACAGGGTTGGAATGCTTTCTAGAGGGTTGGAATGCTTTCTACAGTGTTGGAATGCTTTCCACAGGGATGCAATGCTTTCCACAGGGTTGGAATGCTTTCTACAGGGTTGGAATGCTTTCTACAGGGTTGGAATGCTTTCTACAGGGTTGGAATGCTTTCTACAGGGTTGGAATTCTTTCGACAGAGTTGGAATACCTTTGTACAGAGTTGGAATGCCTTCTACAGGGTTGGAATGCCTTCTACAGGGTTGGAATGCATCCGACAGGGTTGGAATGCTTTCTACAGGGTTGGAATGCTTTCTACAGGGTTGGAATGCTTTCTACAGGGTTGGAATGCTTTCTACAGGGTTGGAATGCTTTCTACAGGGTTGGAATGCTTTCTACAGGGTTGGAATGCTTTCTACAGGGTTGGAATGCTTTCTACAGGGTTGGAATTCTTTCTACAGAGTTGGAATACCTTTGTACAGAGTTGGAATGCTTTCTACAGGGTTGGAATAACTTTGTACAGGGTTGGAATGCTTTCTAGGGGGTTGGAATGCTTTCTAGATGGTTGGAATGCTTTCGACAGAGTTGGAATACCTGTATACAGAGTTAGAATGTTATGTACAGTGTTGGCATTCTTTCTACAGAGTTGGAATACCTTTGTACAGAGTTGGAATGCTTTCTACAGGGTTGGAATAACTTTGTACAGGGTTGGAATGCTTTCTAGGGGGTTCGAATGCCTTCTAGATGGTTGGAATGCTTTCGACAGAGTTGGAATGCTTTCGACAGAGTTGGAATACCTTTATACAGAGTTAGAATGTTATGTACAGGGTTGGAATTCCTTCTACAGAGTTGGAATACCTTTGTACAGAGTTGGAATGCTTTCTACAGGGTTGGAATACCTTTATACAGAGTTAGAATGTTATGTACAGGGTTGGAATTCTTTCTACAGACTTGGAATACATTTGTACAGAGTTGGAATGCTTGCTACAGGGTTGGAATAACTTTGTACAGGGTTGGAATAACTTTGTACAGTTTTGGAATACCTTTGTACAGAGTTGGAATGCTTTCTACATGGTTGGAATGCTTTCTACAGGGTTTTAGTGCTTTCTACAGGGTTGGAACACCTTTATGCAGAGTTAGAATGTTATGTACAGGGTTGGAATTCTTTCTACAGAGTTGGAATACCTTTGTACAGAGTTGGAATGCTTTCTACAGTTTTGGAATACCTTTGTACAGAGTTGGAATGCTTTCTACATGGTTGGAATGCTTTCTACAGGGTTTTAATGCTTTCTACAGGGTTTTAATGCTTTCTACAGGGTTTTAATGCTTTCTACATGGTTGGAATACATTTGTACAGAGTTGGAATGCTTTCTACAGGGTTGGAATACCTTTGTTCAGAGTTGGAATACTTTCTACAGGGCTGGAATGCTTTCGACAGAGTTGGAATACCATTATACAGTGTTAGAATATTATGTACAGGGTTGGAATTCTTTCTACAGCGTTGGAATACCTTTGTACAGAGTTGGAATGCTTTCTACAGGGTTGGAATACCTTTGTACAGAGTTGGAATGCTTTCTACAGGGTTGGAATACCTTTGTACAGAGTTGGAATGCTTTCTAGAGGGTTGGAATGCTTTCGACAGAGTTGGAATACCTTTATACAGAGTTAGAATGTTATGTACAGGGTTGGAATTCTTTCTACAGAGTTGGAATACCTTTGTACAGAGTTGGAATGCTTTCTACAGGGTTGGAATGCTTTCTAGAGGGTTGGAATGCTTTCTACAGGGTTGGAATGCTTTCCACAGGGTTGGAGTGCTATCCACAGGGTTGGAATGCTTTCTACAGTGTTGGAATGCTTTCTACAGTGTTGGAATTCTTTCGAAAGAGTTGGAATACCTTTGTACAGAGTTGGAATGCCTTCTACAGAGTTGGAATGCATCCGACAGAGTTGTAATGGTTCCGACAGAGTTGGAATGCTTTCGACAGAGTTGGAATACCTTTATACAGAGTTAGAATGTTATGTACGGGGTTGGAATTCTTTCTACAGACTTGGAATACATTTGTACAGAGTTGGAATGCTTGCTACAGGGTTGGAATAGCTTTGTACAGGGTTGGAATGCTTTCTAGAGGGTTGGAATGCTTTCTAGAGGGTTGGAATGCTTTCGACAGAGTTGGAATACCTTTATACAGAGTTAGAATGTTATGTACAGGGTTGGAATTCTTTCTACAGAGTTGGAATACCTTTGTACAGAGTTGGAATGCTTTCTACAGGGTTGGAATGCTTTCTACAGGGTTGGAATTCTTTCTACAGGGTTGGAATTCTTTCGACAGAGTTGGAATGCTTGCTACAGGGTTGGAATAACTTTGTACAGGGTTGGAATGCTTTCTAGAGGGCTGGAATGCTTTCGAGAGGGCTGGAATGCTTTCTAGAGTGTTGGAATGCTTTCCACAGAGTTGGAATACCTTTATACAGAGTTAGAATGTTATGTACCGGGTTGGAATAACTTTGTACAGGGTTGGAATGCTTTCTAGAGGGTTGGAATGCTTTCTAGAGTGTTGGAATGCTTTCGACAGAGTTGGAATACCTTTATACAGAGTTAGAATGTTATGTACAGGGTTGGAATTCTTGGTACAGAGTTGGAATACCTTTGTATAGAGTTGGAATGCTTTCTACAGGGTTGGAATAACTTTGTACAGAGTTAGAATGTTATGTACAGGGTTGGAATTCTTTCTACAGAGTTGGAATACCTTTGTACAGAGTTGGAATCCTTTCTACAGGGTTGGAATAACTTTGTGCTGGGTTGGAATGCTTTCTACAGAGTTGGAATGCTTTCTAGAGTGTTGCAATGCTTTCTAGAGTGTTGGAATGCTATCTAGAGTGTTGGAATGCTTTCTACAGAGTTGGAATACCTTTATACAGAGTTAGAATGTTACGTACAGGGTTGGAATTCTTGGTACAGAGTTGGAATACCTTTGTATAGAGTTGGAATGCTTGCTACAGGGTTGGAATAACTTTGTACAGAGTTAGAATGTTATGTACAAGTTTGGAATTCTTTCTACAGAGTTGGAATACCTTTGTACAGAGTTGGAATGCTTTCTACTGGGTTGGAATAACTTTGTACAGGGTTGGAATGCTTTCTAGGGGGTTGGAATGCTTTCTAGATGGTTGGAATGCTTTCTAGATGGTTGGAATGCTTTCTAGATGGTTGGAATGCTTTCTAGATGGTTGGAATGCTTTCTAGATGGTTGGAATGCTTTCTAGATGGTTGGAATGCTTTCGACAGAGTTGGAATGCTTTCGACAGAGTTGGAATGCTTTCGACAGACTTGGAATGCTTTCGACAGACTTGGAATGCTTTCGACAGAGTTGGAATACCTTTATACAGAGTTAGAATGTTATGTACAGGGTTGGAATTCTTTCTACAGAGTTGGAATACCTTTGTACAGAGTTGGTATGCTTTCTACATGGTTGGAATGCTTTCTACAGGGTTTTAATGCTTTCTACAGGGTTGGAATGCTTTCTACAGGGTTGGAATGCTTTCTACAGGGTTGGAATTCCTTTGTACAGAGTTGGAATGCTTTCTACAGGGTTGGAATACCTTTGTACAGAGTTGGAATGCTTTCTACAGGGTTGGAATGCTTTCTACAGGCTTGGAATGCTTTCTAAAGGGTTCGAATGCTTTCGTCAGGGTTGGAATGCTTTCGACAGAGTTGGAATACCTTTGTACAGAGTTGGAATGCTTTCTACAGGGTTGGAATGCTTTCTACAGGGTTGGAATGCTTTCGACAGACTTGGAATGCTTTCGACAGAGTTGGAATACATTTATACAGAGTTAGAATGTTATGTACAGGGTTGGAATTCTTTCTACAGAGTTGGAATACCTTTGTACAGAGTTGGAATGCTTTCTACATGGTTGGAATGCTTTCTACAGGGTTTTAATGCTTTCTACAGGGTTGGAATGCTTTCTACAGGGTTGGAATGCTTTCTACAGGGTTGGAATACCTTTGTACAGAGTTGGAATGCTTTCTAGAGGGTTGGAATGCTTTCTACAGGGTTGGAATGCTTTCTACAGGGTTGGAATGCTTTCTACAGGGTTGGAATGCTTTCTACAGGGTTGGAATGCTTTCTACAGGGTTGGAATTCTTTCGACAGAGTTGGAATACCTTTGTACAGAGTTGGAATGCCTTCTACAGGGTTGGAATGCATCCGACAGAGTTGTAATGGTTCCGACAGGGTTGGAATGCTTTCTACAGGGTTGGAATGCTTTCTACAGGGTTGGAATGCTTTCTACGGGGTTGGAATTCTTTCTACAGAGTTGGAATACCTTTGTACAGAGTTGGAATGCTTTCTACAGGGTTGGAATAACTTTGTACAGGGTTGGAATGCTTTCTAGGGGGTTGGAATGCTTTCTAGATGGTTGGAATGCTTTCGACAGAGTTGGAATGCTTTCGACAGAGTTGGAATACCTGTATACAGAGTTAGAATGTTATGTACAGGGTTGGCATTGTTTCTACAGAGTTGGAATACTTTTGTACAGAGTTGGGATGCTTTCTACAGGGTTGGAATACCATTATACAGTGTTAGAATATTATGTACAGGGTTGGAATTCTTTCTACAGAGTTGGAATACCTTTGTACAGAGTTGGAATGCTTTCTACAGGGTTGGAATACCTTTGTACAGAGTTGGAATGCTTTCTACAGGGTTGGAATACCTTTGTACAGAGTTGGAATGCTTTCTACATGGTTGGAATGCTTTCTACAGGGTTTTAATGCTTTCTACAGGGTTTTAATGCTTTCTACATGGTTGGAATACATTTGTACAGAGTTGGAATGCTTTCTACAGGGTTGGAATACCTTTGTTCAGAGTTGGAATACTTTCTACAGGGCTGGAATGCTTTCGACAGAGTTGGAATACCATTATACAGTGTTAGAATATTATGTACAGGGTTGGAATTCTTTCTACAGAGTTGGAATACCTTTGTACAGAGTTGGAATGCTTTCTACAGGGTTGGAATACCTTTGTACAGAGTTGGAATGCTTTCTACAGGGTTGGAATACCTTTGTACAGAGTTGGAATGCTTTCTAGAGGGTTGGAATGCTTTCGACAGAGTTGGAATACCTTTATACAGAGTTAGAATGTTATGTACATTGTTGGAATTCTTTCTACAGAGTTGGAATACCTTTGTACAGAGTTGGAATGCTTTCTACAGGGTTGGAATGCTTTCTAGAGGGTTGGAATGCTTTCTACAGGGTTGGAATGCTTTCCACAGGGTTGGAGTGCTATCCACAGGGTTGGAATGCTTTCTACAGTGTTGGAATGCTTTCTACAGTGTTGGAATTCTTTCGAAAGAGTTGGAATACCTTTGTACAGAGTTGGAATGCCTTCTACAGAGTTGGAATGCATCCGACAGAGTTGTAATGGTTCCGACAGAGTTGGAATGCTTTCGACAGAGTTGGAATACCTTTATACAGAGTTAGAATGTTATGTACAGGGTTGGAATTCTCTCTACAGACTTGGAATACATTTGTACAGAGTTGGAATGCTTGCTACAGGGTTGGAATAACTTTGTACAGGGTTGGAATGCTTTCTAGAGGGTTGGAATGCTTTCTAGAGGGTTGGAATGCTTTCGACAGAGTTGGAATACCTTTATACAGAGTTAGAATGTTATGTACAGGGTTGGAATTCTTTCTACAGAGTTTTAATACCTTTGTACAGAGTTGGAATGCTTTCTACAGGGTTGGAATGCTTTCTACAGGGTTGGAATTCTTTCTACAGGGTTGGAATTCTTTCGACAGAGTTGGAATGCTTGCTACAGGGTTGGAATAACTTTGTACAGGGTTGGAATGCTTTCTAGAGGGCTGGAATGCTTTCTAGAGGGCTGGAATGCTTTCTAGAGTGTTGGAATGCTTTCGACAGAGTTGGAATACCTTTATACAGAGTTAGAATGTTATGTACCGGGTTGGAATAACTTTGTACAGGGTTGGAATGCTTTCTAGAGTGTTGGAATGCTATCTAGAGTGTTGGAATGCTTTCTACAGTGTTGGAATACCTTTATACAGAGTTAGAATGTTATGTACAGGGTTGGAATTCTTGGTACAGAGTTGGAATACCTTTGTATAGAGTTGGAATGCTTGCTACAGGGTTGGAATAACTTTGTACAGAGTTAGAATGTTATGTACAAGTTTGGAATTCTTTCTACAGAGTTGGAATACCTTTGTACAGAGTTGGAATGCTTTCTACTGGGTTGGAATAACTTTGTACAGGGTTGGAATGCTTTCTAGCGGGTTGGAATGCTTTCTAGATGGTTGGAATGCTTTCTAGATGGTTGGAATGCTTTCTAGATGGTTGGAATGCTTTCTAGATGGTTGGAATGCTTTCTAGATGGTTGGAATGCTTTCTAGATGGTTGGAATGCTTTCGACAGAGTTGGAATGCTTTCGACAGAGTTGGAATGCTTTCGACAGACTTGGAATGCTTTCGACAGAGTTGGAATACCTTTATACAGAGTTAGAATGTTATGTACAGGGTTGGAATTCTTTCTACAGAGTTGGAATACCTTTGTACAGAGTTGGTATGCTTTCTACATGGTTGGAATGCTTTCTACAGGGTTTTAATGCTTTCTACAGGGTTGGAATGCTTTCTACAGGGTTGGAATGCTTTCTACAGGGTTGGAATACCTTTGTACAGAGTTGGAATGCTTTCTACAGGGTTGGAATACCTTTGTACAGAGTTGGAATGCTTTCTACAGGGTTGGAATGCTTTCTACAGGCTTGGAATGCTTTCTAAAGGGTTCGAATGCTTTCGTCAGGGTTGGAATGCTTTCGACAGAGTTGGAATACCTTTGTACAGAGTTGGAATGCTTTCTACAGCGTTGGAATGCTTTCTACAGGGTTGGAATGCTTTCGACAGACTTGGAATGCTTTCGACAGAGTTGGAATACATTTATACAGAGTTAGAATGTTATGTACAGGGTTGGAATTCTTTCTACAGAGTTGGAATACCTTTGTACAGAGTTGGAATGCTTTCTACATGGTTGGAATGCTTTCTACAGGGTTTTAATGCTTTCTACAGGGTTGGAATGCTTTCTACAGGGTTGGAATGCTTTCTACAGGGTTGGAATACCTTTGTACAGAGTTGGAATGCTTTCTAGAGGGTTGGAATGCTTTCTACAGGGTTGGAATGCTTTCTACAGGGTTGGAATGCTTTCTACAGGGTTGGAATGCTTTCTACAGGGTTGGAATGCTTTCTACAGGGTTGGAATGCTTTCTACAGGGTTGGAATTCTTTCGACAGAGTTGGAATACCTTTGTACAGAGTTTGAATGCTTTCTACAGGGTTGGAATTCCTTTGTACAGAGTTGGAATGCTTTCTACAAGGTTGGAATGCTTTCTACAGGCTTGGAATGCTTTCTAAAGGGTTCGAATGCTTTCGTCAGGGTTGGAATGCTTTCGTCAGGGTTGGAATGCTTTCGTCAGGGTTGGAATGCTTTCGACAGAGTTGGAATACCTTTGTACAGAGTCAGAATGATATGTACAGGGTTGGAATGCTTTCTACAAAGTTGGAATACGTTTGTACAGAGTTGGAATACCTTTGTACAGAGTTGGAATACCTTTGTACAGAGTTGGAATACCTTTGTACAGGGTTGGAATGCTTTCTACAGGGTTGGAATGCTTTCTACAGGGTTGGAATGCTTTCTACAGGGTTGGAATGCTTTCTACAGGGTTGGAATTCTTTCGACAGAGTTGGAATACCTTTGTACAGAGTTGGAATGCTTTCTACAGGGTTGGAATGCTTTCTACAGGGTTGGAGTGCTTTCTACAGGGTTGGAATACCTTTGTACAGAGTTGGAATGCTTTCTACAGGGTTGGAATACCTTTGTACAGAGTTGGAATGCTTTCTAGAGTGTTGGAATGCTGTCTACAGGGTTGGAATGCTTTCTACAGGGTTGGAATGCTTTCTACAGGGTTGGAATGCTTTCTACAGGGTTGGAATGCTTTCTACATGGTTGGAATGCTTTCTACAGGGTTGGAATGCTTTCTACAGGGTTGGAATGCTTTCTACAGGGTTGGAATTCTTTCGACAGAGTTGGAATACCTTTGTACAGAGTTGGAATGGCTTCTACAGGGTTGGAATGCATCCGACAGAGTTGTAATGGTTCCGACAGGGTTGGAATGCTTTCTACAGGGTTGGAATGCTTTCTACAGGGTTGGAATTCTTTCTACAGAGTTGGAATACCTTTGTACAGAGTTGGAATGCTTTCTAGATGGTTGGAATGCTTTCTAGATGGTGGGAATGCTTTCTAGATGGTTGGAATGCTTTCTAGATGGTTGGAATGCTTTCTACAGGGTTGGAATACCTTTGTACAGAGTTTGAATGCTTTCTACAGGGTTGGAATTCCTTTGTACAGAGTTGGAATGCTTTCTACAAGGTTGGAATGCTTTCTACAGGCTTGGAATGCTTTCTAAAGGGTTCGAATGCTTTCGTCAGGGTTGGAATGCTTTCGTCAGGGTTGGAATGCTTTCGACAGAGTTGGAATACCTTTGTACAGAGTCAGAATGATATGTACAGGGTTGGAATGCTTTCTACAAAGTTGGAATACGTTTGTACAGAGTTGGAATACCTTTGTACAGAGTTGGAATACCTTTGTACAGAGTTGGAATACCTTTGTACAGGGTTGGAATGCTTTCTACAGGGTTGGAATGCTTTCTACAGGGTTGGAATGCTTTCTACAGGGTTGGAATGCTTTCTACAGGGTTGGAATTCTTTCGACAGAGTTGGAATACCTTTGTACAGAGTTGGAATGCTTTCTACAGGGTTGGAATGCTTTCTAGAGGGTTGGAATGCTTTCTACAGTGTTGGAATGCTTTCCACAGGGATGCAATGCTTTCCACAGGGTTGGAATGCTTTCTACAGGGTTGGAATGCTTTCTACAGGGTTGGAATGCTTTCTACAGGGTTGGAATTCTTTCGACAGAGTTGGAATACCTTTGTACAGAGTTGGAATGCCTTCTACAGGGTTGGAATGCCTTCTACAGGGTTGGAATGCATCCGACAGGGTTGGAATGCTTTCTACAGGGTTGGAATGCTTTCTACAGGGTTGGAATGCTTTCTACAGGGTTGGAATGCTTTCTACAGGGTTGGAATACCTTTGTACAGAGTTGGAATGCTTTCTACAGGGTTGGAATAACTTTGTACAGGGTTGGAATGCTTTCTAGGGGGTTCGAATGCCTTCTAGATGGTTGGAATGCTTTCGACAGAGTTGGAATGCTTTCGACAGAGTTGGAATACCTTTATACAGAGTTAGAATGTTATGTACAGGGTTGGAATTCCTTCTACAGAGTTGGAATACCTTTGTACAGAGTTGGAATGCTTTCTACAGGGTTGGAATACCTTTATACAGAGTTAGAATGTTATGTACAGGGTTGGAATTCTTTCTACAGACTTGGAATACATTTGTACAGAGTTGGAATGCTTGCTACAGGGTTGGAATAACTTTGTACAGGGTTGGAATAACTTTGTACAGTTTTGGAATACCTTTGTACAGAGTTGGAATGCTTTCTACATGGTTGGAATGCTTTCTACAGGGTTTTAGTGCTTTCTACAGGGTTGGAACACCTTTATGCAGAGTTAGAATGTTATGTACGGGGTTGGAATTCTTTCTACAGAGTTGGAATACCTTTGTACAGAGTTGGAATGCTTTCTACAGTTTTGGAATACCTTTGTACAGAGTTGGAATGCTTTCTACATGGTTGGAATGCTTTCTACAGGGTTTTAATGCTTTCTACAGGGTTTTAATGCTTTCTACAGGGTTTTAATGCTTTCTACATGGTTGGAATACATTTGTACAGAGTTGGAATGCTTTCTACAGGGTTGGAATACCTTTGTTCAGAGTTGGAATACTTTCTACAGGGCTGGAATGCTTTCGACAGAGTTGGAATACCATTATACAGTGTTAGAATATTATGTACAGGGTTGGAATTCTTTCTACAGAGTTGGAATACCTTTGTACAGAGTTGGAATGCTTTCTACAGGGTTGGAATACCTTTGTACAGAGTTGGAATGCTTTCTACAGGGTTGGAATACCTTTGTACAGAGTTGGAATGCTTTCTAGAGGGTTGGAATGCTTTCGACAGAGTTGGAATACCTTTATACAGAGTTAGAATGTTATGTACAGGGTTGGAATTCTTTCTACAGAGTTGGAATACCTTTGTACAGAGTTGGAATGCTTTCTACAGGGTTGGAATGCTTTCTAGAGGGTTGGAATGCTTTCTACAGGGTTGGAATGCTTTCCACAGGGTTGGAGTGCTATCCACAGGGTTGGAATGCTTTCTACAGTGTTGGAATGCTTTCTACAGTGTTGGAATTCTTTCGAAAGAGTTGGAATACCTTTGTACAGAGTTGGAATGCCTTCTACAGAGTTGGAATGCATCCGACAGAGTTGTAATGGTTCCGACAGAGTTGGAATGCTTTCGACAGAGTTGGAATACCTTTATACAGAGTTAGAATGTTATGTACAGGGTTGGAATTCTTTCTACAGACTTGGAATACATTTGTACAGAGTTGGAATGCTTGCTACAGGGTTGGAATAACTTTGTACAGGGTTGGAATGCTTTCTAGAGGGTTGGAATGCTTTCTAGAGGGTTGGAATGCTTTCGACAGAGTTGGAATACCTTTATACAGAGTTAGAATGTTATGTACAGGGTTGGAATTCTTTCTACAGAGTTGGAATACCTTTGTACAGAGTTGGAATGCTTTCTACAGGGTTGGAATGCTTTCTACAGGGTTGGAATTCTTTCTACAGGGTTGGAATTCTTTCGACAGAGTTGGAATGCTTGCTACAGGGTTGGAATAACTTTGTACAGGGTTGGAATAACTTTGTACAGGGTTGGAATGCTTTCTAGAGGGCTGGAATGCTTTCTAGAGGGCTGGAATGCTTTCTAGAGTGTTGGAATGCTTTCCACAGAGTTGGAATACCTTTATACAGAGTTAGAATGTTATGTACCGGGTTGGAATAACTTTGTACAGGGTTGGAATGCTTTCTAGAGGGTTGGAATGCTTTCTAGAGTGTTGGAATGCTTTCGACAGAGTTGGAATACCTTTATACAGAGTTAGAATGTTATGTACAGGGTTGGAATTCTTGGTACAGAGTTGGAATACCTTTGTATAGAGTTGGAATGCTTTCTACAGGGTTGGAATAACTTTGTACAGAGTTAGAATGTTATGTACAGGGTTGGAATTCTTTCTACAGAGTTGGAATACCTTTGTACAGAGTTGGAATCCTTTCTACAGGGTTGGAATAACTTTGTGCTGGGTTGGAATGCTTTCTACAGAGTTGGAATGCTTTCTAGAGTGTTGCAATGCTTTCTAGAGTGTTGGAATGCTATCTAGAGTGTTGGAATGCTTTCTACAGAGTTGGAATGCTTTCTACAGGGTTGGAATTCTTTCGACAGAGTTGGAATACCTTTGTACAGAGTTGGAATGCCTTCTACAGGGTTGGAATGCATCCGACAGAGTTGTAATGGTTCCGACAGGGTTGGAATGCTTTCTACAGGGTTGGAATGCTTTCTACAGGGTTGGAATGCTTTCTACAGGGTTGGAATACCTTTGTACAGAGTTGGAATGCTTTCTAGAGGGTTGGAATGCTTTCGACAGAGTTGGAATACCTTTATACAGAGTTAGAATGTTATGTACATTGTTGGAATTCTTTCTACAGAGTTGGAATACCTTTGTACAGAGTTGGAATGCTTTCTACAGGGTTGGAATGCTTTCTAGAGGGTTGGAATGCTTTCTACAGGGTTGGAATGCTTTCCACAGGGTTGGAGTGCTATCCACAGGGTTGGAATGCTTTCTACAGTGTTGGAATGCTTTCTACAGTGTTGGAATTCTTTCGAAAGAGTTGGAATACCTTTGTACAGAGTTGGAATGCCTTCTACAGAGTTGGAATGCATCCGACAGAGTTGTAATGGTTCCGACAGAGTTGGAATGCTTTCGACAGAGTTGGAATACCTTTATACAGAGTTAGAATGTTATGTACAGGGTTGGAATTCTTTCTACAGACTTGGAATACATTTGTACAGAGTTGGAATGCTTGCTACAGGGTTGGAATAACTTTGTACAGGGTTGGAATGCTTTCTAGAGGGTTGGAATGCTTTCTAGAGGGTTGGAATGCTTTCGACAGAGTTGGAATACCTTTATACAGAGTTAGAATGTTATGTACAGGGTTGGAATTCTTTCTACAGAGTTTTAATACCTTTGTACAGAGTTGGAATGCTTTCTACAGGGTTGGAATGCTTTCTACAGGGTTGGAATTCTTTCTACAGGGTTGGAATTCTTTCGACAGAGTTGGAATGCTTGCTACAGGGTTGGAATAACTTTGTACAGGGTTGGAATGCTTTCTAGAGGGCTGGAATGCTTTCTAGAGGGCTGGAATGCTTTCTAGAGTGTTGGAATGCTTTCGACAGAGTTGGAATACCTTTATACAGAGTTAGAATGTTATGTACCGGGTTGGAATAACTTTGTACAGGGTTGGAATGCTTTCTAGAGGGTTGGAATGCTTTCTAGAGTGTTGGAATGCTTTCGACAGAGTTGGAATACCTTTATACAGAGTTAGAATGTTATGTACAGGGTTGGAATTCTTGGTACAGAGTTGGAATACCTTTGTATAGAGTTGGAATGCTTTCTACAGGGTTGGAATAACTTTGTACAGAGTTAGAATGTTATGTACAGGGTTGGAATTCTTTCTACAGAGTTGGAATACCTTTGTACAGAGTTGGAATCCTTTCTACAGGGTTGGAATAACTTTGTGCTGGGTTGGAATGCTTTCTACAGAGTTGGAATGCTTTCTAGAGTGTTGCAATGCTTTCTAGAGTGTTGGAATGCTATCTAGAGTGTTGGAATGCTTTCTACAGTGTTGGAATACCTTTATACAGAGTTAGAATGTTATGTACAGGGTTGGAATTCTTGGTACAGAGTTGGAATACCTTTGTATAGAGTTGGAATGCTTGCTACAGGGTTGGAATAACTTTGTACAGAGTTAGAATGTTATGTACAAGTTTGGAATTCTTTCTACAGAGTTGGAATACCTTTGTACAGAGTTGGAATGCTTTCTACTGGGTTGGAATAACTTTGTACAGGGTTGGAATGCTTTCTAGCGGGTTGGAATGCTTTCTAGATGGTTGGAATGCTTTCTAGATGGTTGGAATGCTTTCTAGATGGTTGGAATGCTTTCTAGATGGTTGGAATGCTTTCTAGATGGTTGGAATGCTTTCTAGATGGTTGGAATGCTTTCTAGATGGTTGGAATGCTTTCGACAGAGTTGGAATGCTTTCGACAGAGTTGGAATGCTTTCGACAGACTTGGAATGCTTTCGACAGAGTTGGAATACCTTTATACAGAGTTAGAATGTTATGTACAGGGTTGGAATTCTTTCTACAGAGTTGGAATACCTTTGTACAGAGTTGGTATGCTTTCTACATGGTTGGAATGCTTTCTACAGGGTTTTAATGCTTTCTACAGGGTTGGAATGCTTTCTACAGGGTTGGAATGCTTTCTACAGGGTTGGAATACCTTTGTACAGAGTTGGAATGCTTTCTACAGGGTTGGAATACCTTTGTACAGAGTTGGAATGCTTTCTACAGGGTTGGAATGCTTTCTACAGGCTTGGAATGCTTTCTAAAGGGTTCGAATGCTTTCGTCAGGGTTGGAATGCTTTCGACAGAGTTGGAATACCTTTGTACAGAGTTGGAATGCTTTCTACAGGGTTGGAATGCTTTCTACAGGGTTGGAATGCTTTCGACAGACTTGGAATGCTTTCGACAGAGTTGGAATACATTTATACAGAGTTAGAATGTTATGTACAGGGTTGGAATTCTTTCTACAGAGTTGGAATACCTTTGTACAGAGTTGGAATGCTTTCTACATGGTTGGAATGCTTTCTACAGGGTTTTAATGCTTTCTACAGGGTTGGAATGCTTTCTACAGGGTTGGAATGCTTTCTACAGGGTTGGAATACCTTTGTACAGAGTTGGAATGCTTTCTAGAGGGTTGGAATGCTTTCTACAGGGTTGGAATGCTTTCTACAGGGTTGGAATGCTTTCTACAGGGTTGGAATGCTTTCTACAGGGTTGGAATGCTTTCTACAGGGTTGGAATGCTTTCTACAGGGTTGGAATTCTTTCGACAGAGTTGGAATACCTTTGTACAGAGTTTGAATGCTTTCTACAGGGTTGGAATTCCTTTGTACAGAGTTGGAATGCTTTCTACAAGGTTGGAATGCTTTCTACAGGCTTGGAATGCTTTCTAAAGGGTTCGAATGCTTTCGTCAGGGTTGGAATGCTTTCGTCAGGGTTGGAATGCTTTCGACAGAGTTGGAATACCTTTGTACAGAGTCAGAATGATATGTACAGGGTTGGAATGCTTTCTACAAAGTTGGAATACGTTTGTACAGAGTTGGAATACCTTTGTACAGAGTTGGAATACCTTTGTACAGAGTTGGAATACCTTTGTACAGGGTTGGAATGCTTTCTACAGGGTTGGAATGCTTTCTACAGGGTTGGAATGCTTTCTACAGGGTTGGAATGCTTTCTACAGGGTTGGAATTCTTTCGACAGAGTTGGAATACCTTTGTACAGAGTTGGAATGCTTTCTACAGGGTTGGAATGCTTTCTACAGGGTTGGAGTGCTTTCTACAGGGTTGGAATACCTTTGTACAGAGTTGGAATGCTTTCTACAGGGTTGGAATACCTTTGTACAGAGTTGGAATGCTTTCTAGAGTGTTGGAATGCTGTCTACAGGGTTGGAATGCTTTCTACAGGGTTGGAATGCTTTCTACAGGGTTGGAATGCTTTCTACAGGGTTGGAATGCTTTCTACATGGTTGGAATGCTTTCTACAGGGTTGGAATGCTTTCTACAGGGTTGGAATGCTTTCTACAGGGTTGGAATTCTTTCGACAGAGTTGGAATACCTTTGTACAGAGTTGGAATGGCTTCTACAGGGTTGGAATGCATCCGACAGAGTTGTAATGGTTCCGACAGGGTTGGAATGCTTTCTACAGGGTTGGAATGCCTTCTACAGGGTTGGAATTCTTTCTACAGAGTTGGAATACCTTTGTACAGAGTTGGAATGCTTTCTAGATGGTTGGAATGCTTTCTAGATGGTGGGAATGCTTTCTAGATGGTTGGAATGCTTTCTAGATGGTTGGAATGCTTTCTACAGGGTTGGAATACCTTTGTACAGAGTTTGAATGCTTTCTACAGGGTTGGAATTCCTTTGTACAGAGTTGGAATGCTTTCTACAAGGTTGGAATGCTTTCTACAGGCTTGGAATGCTTTCTAAAGGGTTCGAATGCTTTCGTCAGGGTTGGAATGCTTTCGTCAGGGTTGGAATGCTTTCGACAGAGTTGGAATACCTTTGTACAGAGTCAGAATGATATGTACAGGGTTGGAATGCTTTCTACAAAGTTGGAATACGTTTGTACAGAGTTGGAATACCTTTGTACAGAGTTGGAATACCTTTGTACAGAGTTGGAATACCTTTGTACAGGGTTAGAATGCTTTCTACAGGGTTGGAATGCTTTCTACAGGGTTGGAATGCTTTCTACAGGGTTGGAATGCTTTCTACAGGGTTGGAATTCTTTCGACAGAGTTGGAATACCTTTGTACAGAGTTGGAATGCTTTCTACAGGGTTGGAATGCTTTCTAGAGGGTTGGAATGCTTTCTACAGTGTTGGAATGCTTTCCACAGGGATGCAATGCTTTCCACAGGGTTGGAATGCTTTCTACAGGGTTGGAATGCTTTCTACAGGGTTGGAATGCTTTCTACAGGGTTGGAATTCTTTCGACAGAGTTGGAATACCTTTGTACTGAGTTGGAATGCCTTCTACAGGGTTGGAATGCCTTCTACAGGGTTGGAATGCATCCGACAGGGTTGGAATGCTTTCTACAGGGTTGGAATGCTTTCTACAGGGTTGGAATGCTTTCTACAGGGTTGGAATGCTTTCTACAGGGTTGGAATGCTTTCTACAGGGTTGGAATGCTTTCTACAGGGTTGGAATGCTTTCTACAGGGTTGGAATTCTTTCTACAGAGTTGGAATACCTTTGTACAGAGTTGGAATGCTTTCTACAGGGTTGGAATAACTTTGTACAGGGTTGGAATGCTTTCTAGGGGGTTGGAATGCTTTCTAGATGGTTGGAATGCTTTCGACAGAGTTGGAATACCTGTATACAGAGTTAGAATGTTATGTACAGGGTTGGCATTCTTTCTACAGAGTTGGAATACCTTTGTACAGAGTTGGAATGCTTTCTACAGGGTTGGAATAACTTTGTACAGGGTTGGAATGCTTTCTAGGGGGTTCGAATGCCTTCTAGATGGTTGGAATGCTTTCGACAGAGTTGGAATGCTTTCGACAGAGTTGGAATACCTTTATACAGAGTTAGAATGTTATGTACAGGGTTGGAATTCCTTCTACAGAGTTGGAATACCTTTGTACAGAGTTGGAATGCTTTCTACAGGGTTGGAATACCTTTATACAGAGTTAGAATGTTATGTACAGGGTTGGAATTCTTTCTACAGACTTGGAATACATTTGTACAGAGTTGGAATGCTTGCTACAGGGTTGGAATAACTTTGTACAGGGTTGGAATAACTTTGTACAGTTTTGGAATACCTTTGTACAGAGTTGGAATGCTTTCTACATGGTTGGAATGCTTTCTACAGGGTTTTAGTGCTTTCTACAGGGTTGGAACACCTTTATGCAGAGTTAGAATGTTATGTACAGGGTTGGAATTCTTTCTACAGAGTTGGAATACCTTTGTACAGAGTTGGAATGCTTTCTACAGTTTTGGAATACCTTTGTACAGAGTTGGAATGCTTTCTACATGGTTGGAATGCTTTCTACAGGGTTTTAATGCTTTCTACAGGGTTTTAATGCTTTCTACAGGGTTTTAATGCTTTCTACATGGTTGGAATACATTTGTACAGAGTTGGAATGCTTTCTACAGGGTTGGAATACCTTTGTTCAGAGTTGGAATACTTTCTACAGGGCTGGAATGCTTTCGACAGAGTTGGAATACCATTATACAGTGTTAGAATATTATGTACAGGGTTGGAATTCTTTCTACAGAGTTGGAATACCTTTGTACAGAGTTGGAATGCTTTCTACAGGGTTGGAATACCTTTGTACAGAGTTGGAATGCTTTCTACAGGGTTGGAATACCTTTGTACAGAGTTGGAATGCTTTCTAGAGGGTTGGAATGCTTTCGACAGAGTTGGAATACCTTTATACAGAGTTAGAATGTTATGTACAGGGTTGGAATTCTTTCTACAGAGTTGGAATACCTTTGTACAGAGTTGGAATGCTTTCTACAGGGTTGGAATGCTTTCTAGAGGGTTGGAATGCTTTCTACAGGGTTGGAATGCTTTCCACAGGGTTGGAGTGCTATCCACAGGGTTGGAATGCTTTCTACAGTGTTGGAATGCTTTCTACAGTGTTGGAATTCTTTCGAAAGAGTTGGAATACCTTTGTACAGAGTTGGAATGCCTTCTACAGAGTTGGAATGCATCCGACAGAGTTGTAATGGTTCCGACAGAGTTGGAATGCTTTCGACAGAGTTGGAATACCTTTATACAGAGTTAGAATGTTATGTACAGGGTTGGAATTCTTTCTACAGACTTGGAATACATTTGTACAGAGTTGGAATGCTTGCTACAGGGTTGGAATAACTTTGTACAGGGTTGGAATGCTTTCTAGAGGGTTGGAATGCTTTCTAGAGGGTTGGAATGCTTTCGACAGAGTTGGAATACCTTTATACAGAGTTAGAATGTTATGTACAGGGTTGGAATTCTTTCTACAGAGTTGGAATACCTTTGTACAGAGTTGGAATGCTTTCTACAGGGTTGGAATGCTTTCTACAGGGTTGGAATTCTTTCTACAGGGTTGGAATTCTTTCGACAGAGTTGGAATGCTTGCTACAGGGTTGGAATAACTTTGTACAGGGTTGGAATGCTTTCTAGAGGGCTGGAATGCTTTCTAGAGTGTTGGAATGCTTTCCACAGAGTTGGAATACCTTTATACAGAGTTAGAATGTTATGTACCGGGTTGGAATAACTTTGTACAGGGTTGGAATGCTTTCTAGAGGGTTGGAATGCTTTCTAGAGTGTTGGAATGCTTTCGACAGAGTTGGAATACCTTTATACAGAGTTAGAATGTTATGTACAGGGTTGGAATTCTTGGTACAGAGTTGGAATACCTTTGTATAGAGTTGGAATGCTTTCTACAGGGTTGGAATAACTTTGTACAGAGTTAGAATGTTATGTACAGGGTTGGAATTCTTTCTACAGAGTTGGAATACCTTTGTACAGAGTTGGAATCCTTTCTACAGGGTTGGAATAACTTTGTGCTGGGTTGGAATGCTTTCTACAGAGTTGGAATGCTTTCTAGAGTGTTGCAATGCTTTCTAGAGTGTTGGAATGCTATCTAGAGTGTTGGAATGCTTTCTACAGAGTTGGAATACCTTTATACAGAGTTAGAATGTTATGTACAGGGTTGGAATTCTTGGTACAGAGTTGGAATACCTTTGTATAGAGTTGGAATGCTTGCTACAGGGTTGGAATAACTTTGTACAGAGTTAGAATGTTATGTACAAGTTTGGAATTCTTTCTACAGAGTTGGAATACCTTTGTACAGAGTTGGAATGCTTTCTACTGGGTTGGAATAACTTTGTACAGGGTTGGAATGCTTTCTAGGGGGTTGGAATGCTTTCTAGATGGTTGGAATGCTGTCTAGATGGTTGGAATGCTTTCTAGATGGTTGGAATGCTTTCTAGATGGTTGGAATGCTTTCTAGATGGTTGGAATGCTTTCTAGATGGTTGGAATGCTTTCGACAGAGTTGGAATGCTTTCGACAGAGTTGGAATGCTTTCGACAGACTTGGAATGCTTTCGACAGAGTTGGAATACATTTATACAGAGTTAGAATGTTATGTACAGGGTTGGAATTCTTTCTACAGAGTTGGAATACCTTTGTACAGAGTTGGAATGCTTTCTACATGGTTGGAATGCTTTCTACAGGGTTTTAATGCTTTCTACAGGGTTGGAATGCTTTCTACAGGGTTGGAATGCTTTCTACAGGGTTGGAATACCTTTGTACAGAGTTGGAATGCTTTCTAGAGGGTTGGAATGCTTTCTACAGGGTTGGAATGCTTTCTACAGGGTTGGAATGCTTTCTACAGGGTTGGAATGCTTTCTACAGGGTTGGAATGCTTTCTACAGGGTTGGAATGCTTTCTACAGGGTTGGAATTCTTTCGACAGAGTTGGAATACCTTTGTACAGAGTTGGAATGCCTTCTACAGGGTTGGAATGCATCCGACAGAGTTGTAATGGTTCCGACAGGGTTGGAATGCTTTCTACAGGGTTGGAATGCTTTCTACAGGGTTGGAATGCTTTCTACGGGGTTGGAATTCTTTCTACAGAGTTGGAATACCTTTGTACAGAGTTGGAATGCTTTCTACAGGGTTGGAATAACTTTGTACAGGGTTGGAATGCTTTCTAGGGGGTTGGAATGCTTTCTAGATGGTTGGAATGCTTTCGACAGAGTTGGAATGCTTTCGACAGAGTTGGAATACCTGTATACAGAGTTAGAATGTTATGTACAGGGTTGGCATTGTTTCTACAGAGTTGGAATACTTTTGTACAGAGTTGGGATGCTTTCTACAGGGTTGGAATACCATTATACAGTGTTAGAATATTATGTACAGGGTTGGAATTCTTTCTACAGAGTTGGAATACCTTTGTACAGAGTTGGAATGCTTTCTACAGGGTTGGAATAACTTTGTACAGAGTTGGAATGCTTTCTACAAGGTTGGAATGCTTTCTACAGGCTTGGAATGCTTTCTAAAGGGTTCGAATGCTTTCGTCAGGGTTGGAATGCTTTCGTCAGGGTTGGAATGCTTTCGACAGAGTTGGAATACCTTTGTACAGAGTCAGAATGATATGTACAGGGTTGGAATGCTTTCTACAAAGTTGGAATACGTTTGTACAGAGTTGGAATACCTTTGTACAGAGTTGGAATACCTTTGTACAGAGTTGGAATACCTTTGTACAGGGTTAGAATGCTTTCTACAGGGTTGGAATGCTTTCTACAGGGTTGGAATGCTTTCTACAGGGTTGGAATGCTTTCTACAGGGTTGGAATTCTTTCGACAGAGTTGGAATACCTTTGTACAGAGTTGGAATGCTTTCTACAGGGTTGGAATGCTTTCTAGAGGGTTGGAATGCTTTCTACAGTGTTGGAATGCTTTCCACAGGGATGCAATGCTTTCCACAGGGTTGGAATGCTTTCTACAGGGTTGGAATGCTTTCTACAGGGTTGGAATGCTTTCTACAGGGTTGGAATTCTTTCGACAGAGTTGGAATACCTTTGTACAGAGTTGGAATGCTTTCTACAGGGTTGGAATGCTTTCTAGAGGGTTGGAATGCTTTCTACAGTGTTGGAATGCTTTCCACAGGGATGCAATGCTTTCCACAGGGTTGGAATGCTTTCTACAGGGTTGGAATGCTTTCTACAGGGTTGGAATGCTTTCTACAGGGTTGGAATTCTTTCGACAGAGTTGGAATACCTTTGTACTGAGTTGGAATGCCTTCTACAGGGTTGGAATGCCTTCTACAGGGTTGGAATGCATCCGACAGGGTTGGAATGCTTTCTACAGGGTTGGAATGCTTTCTACAGGGTTGGAATGCTTTCTACAGGGTTGGAATGCTTTCTACAGGGTTGGAATGCTTTCTACAGGGTTGGAATGCTTTCTACAGGGTTGGAATGCTTTCTACAGGGTTGGAATTCTTTCTACAGAGTTGGAATACCTTTGTACAGAGTTGGAATGCTTTCTACAGGGTTGGAATAACTTTGTACAGGGTTGGAATGCTTTCTAGGGGGTTGGAATGCTTTCTAGATGGTTGGAATGCTTTCGACAGAGTTGGAATACCTGTATACAGAGTTAGAATGTTATGTACAGGGTTGGCATTCTTTCTACAGAGTTGGAATACCTTTGTACAGAGTTGGAATGCTTTCTACAGGGTTGGAATAACTTTGTACAGGGTTGGAATGCTTTCTAGGGGGTTCGAATGCCTTCTAGATGGTTGGAATGCTTTCGACAGAGTTGGAATGCTTTCGACAGAGTTGGAATACCTTTATACAGAGTTAGAATGTTATGTACAGGGTTGGAATTCCTTCTACAGAGTTGGAATACCTTTGTACAGAGTTGGAATGCTTTCTACAGGGTTGGAATACCTTTATACAGAGTTAGAATGTTATGTACAGGGTTGGAATTCTTTCTACAGACTTGGAATACATTTGTACAGAGTTGGAATGCTTGCTACAGGGTTGGAATAACTTTGTACAGGGTTGGAATAACTTTGTACAGTTTTGGAATACCTTTGTACAGAGTTGGAATGCTTTCTACATGGTTGGAATGCTTTCTACAGGGTTTTAGTGCTTTCTACAGGGTTGGAACACCTTTATGCAGAGTTAGAATGTTATGTACAGGGTTGGAATTCTTTCTACAGAGTTGGAATACCTTTGTACAGAGTTGGAATGCTTTCTACAGTTTTGGAATACCTTTGTACAGAGTTGGAATGCTTTCTACATGGTTGGAATGCTTTCTACAGGGTTTTAATGCTTTCTACAGGGTTTTAATGCTTTCTACAGGGTTTTAATGCTTTCTACATGGTTGGAATACATTTGTACAGAGTTGGAATGCTTTCTACAGGGTTGGAATACCTTTGTTCAGAGTTGGAATACTTTCTACAGGGCTGGAATGCTTTCGACAGAGTTGGAATACCATTATACAGTGTTAGAATATTATGTACAGGGTTGGAATTCTTTCTACAGAGTTGGAATACCTTTGTACAGAGTTGGAATGCTTTCTACAGGGTTGGAATACCTTTGTACAGAGTTGGAATGCTTTCTACAGGGTTGGAATACCTTTGTACAGAGTTGGAATGCTTTCTAGAGGGTTGGAATGCTTTCGACAGAGTTGGAATACCTTTATACAGAGTTAGAATGTTATGTACAGGGTTGGAATTCTTTCTACAGAGTTGGAATACCTTTGTACAGAGTTGGAATGCTTTCTACAGGGTTGGAATGCTTTCTAGAGGGTTGGAATGCTTTCTACAGGGTTGGAATGCTTTCCACAGGGTTGGAGTGCTATCCACAGGGTTGGAATGCTTTCTACAGTGTTGGAATGCTTTCTACAGTGTTGGAATTCTTTCGAAAGAGTTGGAATACCTTTGTACAGAGTTGGAATGCCTTCTACAGAGTTGGAATGCATCCGACAGAGTTGTAATGGTTCCGACAGAGTTGGAATGCTTTCGACAGAGTTGGAATACCTTTATACAGAGTTAGAATGTTATGTACAGGGTTGGAATTCTTTCTACAGACTTGGAATACATTTGTACAGAGTTGGAATGCTTGCTACAGGGTTGGAATAACTTTGTACAGGGTTGGAATGCTTTCTAGAGGGTTGGAATGCTTTCTAGAGGGTTGGAATGCTTTCGACAGAGTTGGAATACCTTTATACAGAGTTAGAATGTTATGTACAGGGTTGGAATTCTTTCTACAGAGTTGGAATACCTTTGTACAGAGTTGGAATGCTTTCTACAGGGTTGGAATGCTTTCTACAGGGTTGGAATTCTTTCTACAGGGTTGGAATTCTTTCGACAGAGTTGGAATGCTTGCTACAGGGTTGGAATAACTTTGTACAGGGTTGGAATGCTTTCTAGAGGGCTGGAATGCTTTCTAGAGTGTTGGAATGCTTTCCACAGAGTTGGAATACCTTTATACAGAGTTAGAATGTTATGTACCGGGTTGGAATAACTTTGTACAGGGTTGGAATGCTTTCTAGAGGGTTGGAATGCTTTCTAGAGTGTTGGAATGCTTTCGACAGAGTTGGAATACCTTTATACAGAGTTAGAATGTTATGTACAGGGTTGGAATTCTTGGTACAGAGTTGGAATACCTTTGTATAGAGTTGGAATGCTTTCTACAGGGTTGGAATAACTTTGTACAGAGTTAGAATGTTATGTACAGGGTTGGAATTCTTTCTACAGAGTTGGAATACCTTTGTACAGAGTTGGAATCCTTTCTACAGGGTTGGAATAACTTTGTGCTGGGTTGGAATGCTTTCTACAGAGTTGGAATGCTTTCTAGAGTGTTGCAATGCTTTCTAGAGTGTTGGAATGCTATCTAGAGTGTTGGAATGCTTTCTACAGAGTTGGAATACCTTTATACAGAGTTAGAATGTTATGTACAGGGTTGGAATTCTTGGTACAGAGTTGGAATACCTTTGTATAGAGTTGGAATGCTTGCTACAGGGTTGGAATAACTTTGTACAGAGTTAGAATGTTATGTACAAGTTTGGAATTCTTTCTACAGAGTTGGAATACCTTTGTACAGAGTTGGAATGCTTT
This sequence comes from Bombus fervidus, assembly GCF_041682495.2. Taxonomy (NCBI): domain Eukaryota; kingdom Metazoa; phylum Arthropoda; class Insecta; order Hymenoptera; family Apidae; genus Bombus; species Bombus fervidus. The sequence goes on along the minus strand of NC_091523.1, from coordinate 21,341 downwards.
CTACTGGGTTGGAATAACTTTGTACAGGGTTGGAATGCTTTCTAGGGGGTTGGAATGCTTTCTAGATGGTTGGAATGCTGTCTAGATGGTTGGAATGCTTTCTAGATGGTTGGAATGCTTTCTAGATGGTTGGAATGCTTTCTAGATGGTTGGAATGCTTTCTAGATGGTTGGAATGCTTTCGACAGAGTTGGAATGCTTTCGACAGAGTTGGAATGCTTTCGACAGACTTGGAATGCTTTCGACAGAGTTGGAATACATTTATACAGAGTTAGAATGTTATGTACAGGGTTGGAATTCTTTCTACAGAGTTGGAATACCTTTGTACAGAGTTGGAATGCTTTCTACATGGTTGGAATGCTTTCTACAGGGTTTTAATGCTTTCTACAGGGTTGGAATGCTTTCTACAGGGTTGGAATGCTTTCTACAGGGTTGGAATACCTTTGTACAGAGTTGGAATGCTTTCTAGAGGGTTGGAATGCTTTCTACAGGGTTGGAATGCTTTCTACAGGGTTGGAATGCTTTCTACAGGGTTGGAATGCTTTCTACAGGGTTGGAATGCTTTCTACAGGGTTGGAATGCTTTCTACAGGGTTGGAATTCTTTCGACAGAGTTGGAATACCTTTGTACAGAGTTGGAATGCCTTCTACAGGGTTGGAATGCATCCGACAGAGTTGTAATGGTTCCGACAGGGTTGGAATGCTTTCTACAGGGTTGGAATGCTTTCTACAGGGTTGGAATGCTTTCTACGGGGTTGGAATTCTTTCTACAGAGTTGGAATACCTTTGTACAGAGTTGGAATGCTTTCTACAGGGTTGGAATAACTTTGTACAGGGTTGGAATGCTTTCTAGGGGGTTGGAATGCTTTCTAGATGGTTGGAATGCTTTCGACAGAGTTGGAATGCTTTCGACAGAGTTGGAATACCTGTATACAGAGTTAGAATGTTATGTACAGGGTTGGCATTGTTTCTACAGAGTTGGAATACTTTTGTACAGAGTTGGGATGCTTTCTACAGGGTTGGAATACCATTATACAGTGTTAGAATATTATGTACAGGGTTGGAATTCTTTCTACAGAGTTGGAATACCTTTGTACAGAGTTGGAATGCTTTCTACAGGGTTGGAATAACTTTGTACAGGGTTGGAATGCTTTCTAGGGGGTTCGAATGCCTTCTAGATGGTTGGAATGCTTTCGACAGAGTTGGAATGCTTTCGACAGAGTTGGAATACCTTTATACAGAGTTAGAATGTTATGTACAGGGTTGGAATTCCTTCTACAGAGTTGGAATACCTTTGTACAGAGTTGGAATGCTTTCTACAGGGTTAGGTTGGGGTTAGGTTGGGGTTAGGTTGGGGTTAGGTTGGGGTTAGGTTGGGGTTAGGTTGGGGTTAGGTTGGGGTTAGGTTGGGGTTAGGTTGGGGTTAGGTTGGGGTTAGGTTGGGGTTAGGTTGGGGTTAGGTTGGGGTTAGGTTGGGGTTAGGTTGGGGTTAGGTTGGGGTTAGGTTGGGGTTAGGTTGGGGTTAGGTTGGGGTTAGGTTGGGGTTAGGTTGGGGTTAGGTTAGGTTGGGGTTAGGTTGGGGTTAGGTTGGGGTTAGGTTGGGGTTAGGTTGGGGTTAGGTTGGGGTTAGGTTGGGGTTAGGTTGGGGTTAGGTTGGGGTTAGGTTGGGGTTAGGTTGGGGTTAGGTTGGGGTTAGGTTGGGGTTAGGTTGGGGTTAGGTTGGGGTTAGGTTGGGGTTAGGTTGGGGTTAGGTTGGGGTTAGGTTGGGGTTAGGTTGGGGTTAGGTTGGGGTTAGGTTGGGGTTAGGTTGGGGTTAGGTTGGGGTTAGGTTGGGGTTAGGTTGGGGTTAGGTTGGGGTTAGGTTGGGGTTAGGTTGGGGTTAGGTTGGGGTTAGGTTGGGGTTAGGTTGGGGTTAGGTTGGGGTTAGGTTGGGGTTAGGTTGGGGTTAGGTTGGGGTTAGGTTGGGGTTAGGTTGGGGTTAGGTTGGGGTTAGGTTGGGGTTAGGTTGGGGTTAGGTTGGGGTTAGGTTGGGGTTAGGTTGGGGTTAGGTTGGGGTTAGGTTGGGGTTAGGTTGGGGTTAGGTTGGGGTTAGGTTGGGGTTAGGTTGGGGTTAGGTTGGGGTTAGGTTGGGGTTAGGTTGGGGTTAGGTTGGGGTTAGGTTGGGGTTAGGTTGGGGTTAGGTTGGGGTTAGGTTGGGGTTAGGTTGGGGTTAGGTTGGGGTTAGGTTGGGGTTAGGTTGGGGTTAGGTTGGGGTTAGGTTGGGGTTAGGTTGGGGTTAGGTTGGGGTTAGGTTGGGGTTAGGTTGGGGTTAGGTTGGGGTTAGGTTGGGGTTAGGTTGGGGTTAGGTTGGGGTTAGGTTGGGGTTAGGTTGGGGTTAGGTTGGGGTTAGGTTGGGGTTAGGTTGGGGTTAGGTTGGGGTTAGGTTGGGGTTAGGTTGGGGTTAGGTTGGGGTTAGGTTGGGGTTAGGTTGGGGTTAGGTTGGGGTTAGGTTGGGGTTAGGTTGGGGTTAGGTTGGGGTTAGGTTGGGGTTAGGTTGGGGTTAGGTTGGGGTTAGGTTGGGGTTAGGTTGGGGTTAGGTTGGGGTTAGGTTGGGGTTAGGTTGGGGTTAGGTTGGGGTTAGGTTGGGGTTAGGTTGGGGTTAGGTTGGGGTTAGGTTGGGGTTAGGTTGGGGTTAGGTTGGGGTTAGGTTGGGGTTAGGTTGGGGTTAGGTTGGGGTTAGGTTGGGGTTAGGTTGGGGTTAGGTTGGGGTTAGGTTGGGGTTAGGTTGGGGTTAGGTTGGGGTTAGGTTGGGGTTAGGTTGGGGTTAGGTTGGGGTTAGGTTGGGGTTAGGTTGGGGTTAGGTTGGGGTTAGGTTGGGGTTAGGTTGGGGTTAGGTTGGGGTTAGGTTGGGGTTAGGTTGGGGTTAGGTTGGGGTTAGGTTGGGGTTAGGTTGGGGTTAGGTTGGGGTTAGGTTGGGGTTAGGTTGGGGTTAGGTTGGGGTTAGGTTGGGGTTAGGTTGGGGTTAGGTTGGGGTTAGGTTGGGGTTAGGTTGGGGTTAGGTTGGGGTTAGGTTGGGGTTAGGTTGGGGTTAGGTTGGGGTTAGGTTGGGGTTAGGTTGGGGTTAGGTTGGGGTTAGGTTGGGGTTAGGTTGGGGTTAGGTTGGGGTTAGGTTGGGGTTAGGTTGGGGTTAGGTTGGGGTTAGGTTGGGGTTAGGTTGGGGTTAGGTTGGGGTTAGGTTGGGGTTAGGTTGGGGTTAGGTTGGGGTTAGGTTGGGGTTAGGTTGGGGTTAGGTTGGGGTTAGGTTGGGGTTAGGTTGGGGTTAGGTTGGGGTTAGGTTGGGGTTAGGTTGGGGTTAGGTTGGGGTTAGGTTGGGGTTAGGTTGGGGTTAGGTTGGGGTTAGGTTGGGGTTAGGTTGGGGTTAGGTTGGGGTTAGGTTGGGGTTAGGTTGGGGTTAGGTTGGGGTTAGGTTGGGGTTAGGTTGGGGTTAGGTTGGGGTTAGGTTGGGGTTAGGTTGGGGTTAGGTTGGGGTTAGGTTGGGGTTAGGTTGGGGTTAGGTTGGGGTTAGGTTGGGGTTAGGTTGGGGTTAGGTTGGGGTTAGGTTGGGGTTAGGTTGGGGTTAGGTTGGGGTTAGGTTGGGGTTAGGTTGGGGTTAGGTTGGGGTTAGGTTGGGGTTAGGTTGGGGTTAGGTTGGGGTTAGGTTGGGGTTAGGTTGGGGTTAGGTTGGGGTTAGGTTGGGGTTAGGTTGGGGTTAGGTTGGGGTTAGGTTGGGGTTAGGTTGGGGTTAGGTTGGGGTTAGGTTGGGGTTAGGTTGGGGTTAGGTTGGGGTTAGGTTGGGGTTAGGTTGGGGTTAGGTTGGGGTTAGGTTGGGGTTAGGTTGGGGTTAGGTTGGGGTTAGGTTGGGGTTAGGTTGGGGTTAGGTTGGGGTTAGGTTGGGGTTAGGTTGGGGTTAGGTTGGGGTTAGGTTGGGGTTAGGTTGGGGTTAGGTTGGGGTTAGGTTGGGGTTAGGTTGGGGTTAGGTTGGGGTTAGGTTGGGGTTAGGTTGGGGTTAGGTTGGGGTTAGGTTGGGGTTAGGTTGGGGTTAGGTTGGGGTTAGGTTGGGGTTAGGTTGGGGTTAGGTTGGGGTTAGGTTGGGGTTAGGTTGGGGTTAGGTTGGGGTTAGGTTGGGGTTAGGTTGGGGTTAGGTTGGGGTTAGGTTGGGGTTAGGTTGGGGTTAGGTTGGGGTTAGGTTGGGGTTAGGTTGGGGTTAGGTTGGGGTTAGGTTGGGGTTAGGTTGGGGTTAGGTTGGGGTTAGGTTGGGGTTAGGTTGGGGTTAGGTTGGGGTTAGGTTGGGGTTAGGTTGGGGTTAGGTTGGGGTTAGGTTGGGGTTAGGTTGGGGTTAGGTTGGGGTTAGGTTGGGGTTAGGTTGGGGTTAGGTTGGGGTTAGGTTGGGGTTAGGTTGGGGTTAGGTTGGGGTTAGGTTGGGGTTAGGTTGGGGTTAGGTTGGGGTTAGGTTGGGGTTAGGTTGGGGTTAGGTTGGGGTTAGGTTGGGGTTAGGTTGGGGTTAGGTTGGGGTTAGGTTGGGGTTAGGTTGGGGTTAGGTTGGGGTTAGGTTGGGGTTAGGTTGGGGTTAGGTTGGGGTTAGGTTGGGGTTAGGTTGGGGTTAGGTTGGGGTTAGGTTGGGGTTAGGTTGGGGTTAGGTTGGGGTTAGGTTGGGGTTAGGTTGGGGTTAGGTTGGGGTTAGGTTGGGGTTAGGGGGGTTAGGTTGGGGTTAGGTTGGGGTTAGGTTGGGGTTAGGTTGGGGTTAGGTTGGGGTTAGGTTGGGGTTAGGTTGGGGTTAGGTTGGGGTTAGGTTGGGGTTAGGTTGGGGTTAGGTTGGGGTTAGGTTGGGGTTAGGTTGGGGTTAGGTTGGGGTTAGGTTGGGGTTAGGTTGGGGTTAGGTTGGGGTTAGGTTGGGGTTAGGTTGGGGTTAGGTTGGGGTTAGGTTGGGGTTAGGTTGGGGTTAGGTTGGGGTTAGGTTGGGGTTAGGTTGGGGTTAGGTTGGGGTTAGGTTGGGGTTAGGTTGGGGTTAGGTTGGGGTTAGGTTGGGGTTAGGTTGGGGTTAGGTTGGGGTTAGGTTGGGGTTAGGTTGGGGTTAGGTTGGGGTTAGGTTGGGGTTAGGTTGGGGTTAGGTTGGGGTTAGGTTGGGGTTAGGTTGGGGTTAGGTTGGGGTTAGGTTGGGGTTAGGTTGGGGTTAGGTTGGGGTTAGGTTGGGGTTAGGTTGGGGTTAGGTTGGGGTTAGGTTGGGGTTAGGTTGGGGTTAGGTTGGGGTTAGGTTGGGGTTAGGTTGGGGTTAGGTTGGGGTTAGGTTGGGGTTAGGTTGGGGTTAGGTTGGGGTTAGGTTGGGGTTAGGTTGGGGTTAGGTTGGGGTTAGGTTGGGGTTAGGTTGGGGTTAGGTTGGGGTTAGGTTGGGGTTAGGTTGGGGTTAGGTTGGGGTTAGGTTGGGGTTAGGTTGGGGTTAGGTTGGGGTTAGGTTGGGGTTAGGTTGGGGTTAGGTTGGGGTTAGGTTGGGGTTAGGTTGGGGTTAGGTTGGGGTTAGGTTGGGGTTAGGTTGGGGTTAGGTTGGGGTTAGGTTGGGGTTAGGTTGGGGTTAGGTTGGGGTTAGGTTGGGGTTAGGTTGGGGTTAGGTTGGGGTTAGGTTGGGGTTAGGTTGGGGTTAGGTTGGGGTTAGGTTGGGGTTAGGTTGGGGTTAGGTTGGGGTTAGGTTGGGGTTAGGTTGGGGTTAGGTTGGGGTTAGGTTGGGGTTAGGTTGGGGTTAGGTTGGGGTTAGGTTGGGGTTAGGTTGGGGTTAGGTTGGGGTTAGGTTGGGGTTAGGTTGGGGTTAGGTTGGGGTTAGGTTGGGGTTAGGTTGGGGTTAGGTTGGGGTTAGGTTGGGGTTAGGTTGGGGTTAGGTTGGGGTTAGGTTGGGGTTAGGTTGGGGTTAGGTTGGGGTTAGGTTGGGGTTAGGTTGGGGTTAGGTTGGGGTTAGGTTGGGGTTAGGTTGGGGTTAGGTTGGGGTTAGGTTGGGGTTAGGTTGGGGTTAGGTTGGGGTTAGGTTGGGGTTAGGTTGGGGTTAGGTTGGGGTTAGGTTGGGGTTAGGTTGGGGTTAGGTTGGGGTTAGGTTGGGGTTAGGTTGGGGTTAGGTTGGGGTTAGGTTGGGGTTAGGTTGGGGTTAGGTTGGGGTTAGGTTGGGGTTAGGTTGGGGTTAGGTTGGGGTTAGGTTGGGGTTAGGTTGGGGTTAGGTTGGGGTTAGGTTGGGGTTAGGTTGGGGTTAGGTTGGGGTTAGGTTGGGGTTAGGTTGGGGTTAGGTTGGGGTTAGGTTGGGGTTAGGTTGGGGTTAGGTTGGGGTTAGGTTGGGGTTAGGTTGGGGTTAGGTTGGGGTTAGGTTGGGGTTAGGTTGGGGTTAGGTTGGGGTTAGGTTGGGGTTAGGTTGGGGTTAGGTTGGGGTTAGGTTGGGGTTAGGTTGGGGTTAGGTTGGGGTTAGGTTGGGGTTAGGTTGGGGTTAGGTTGGGGTTAGGTTGGGGTTAGGTTGGGGTTAGGTTGGGGTTAGGTTGGGGTTAGGTTGGGGTTAGGTTGGGGTTAGGTTGGGGTTAGGTTGGGGTTAGGTTGGGGTTAGGTTGGGGTTAGGTTGGGGTTAGGTTGGGGTTAGGTTGGGGTTAGGTTGGGGTTAGGTTGGGGTTAGGTTGGGGTTAGGTTGGGGTTAGGTTGGGGTTAGGTTGGGGTTAGGTTGGGGTTAGGTTGGGGTTAGGTTGGGGTTAGGTTGGGGTTAGGTTGGGGTTAGGTTGGGGTTAGGTTGGGGTTAGGTTGGGGTTAGGTTGGGGTTAGGTTGGGGTTAGGTTGGGGTTAGGTTGGGGTTAGGTTGGGGTTAGGTTGGGGTTAGGTTGGGGTTAGGTTGGGGTTAGGTTGGGGTTAGGTTGGGGTTAGGTTGGGGTTAGGTTGGGGTTAGGTTGGGGTTAGGTTGGGGTTAGGTTGGGGTTAGGTTGGGGTTAGGTTGGGGTTAGGTTGGGGTTAGGTTGGGGTTAGGTTGGGGTTAGGTTGGGGTTAGGTTGGGGTTAGGTTGGGGTTAGGTTGGGGTTAGGTTGGGGTTAGGTTGGGGTTAGGTTGGGGTTAGGTTGGGGTTAGGTTGGGGTTAGGTTGGGGTTAGGTTGGGGTTAGGTTGGGGTTAGGTTGGGGTTAGGTTGGGGTTAGGTTGGGGTTAGGTTGGGGTTAGGTTGGGGTTAGGTTGGGGTTAGGTTGGGGTTAGGTTGGGGTTAGGTTGGGGTTAGGTTGGGGTTAGGTTGGGGTTAGGTTGGGGTTAGGTTGGGGTTAGGTTGGGGTTAGGTTGGGGTTAGGTTGGGGTTAGGTTGGGGTTAGGTTGGGGTTAGGTTGGGGTTAGGTTGGGGTTAGGTTGGGGTTAGGTTGGGGTTAGGTTGGGGTTAGGTTGGGGTTAGGTTGGGGTTAGGTTGGGGTTAGGTTGGGGTTAGGTTGGGGTTAGGTTGGGGTTAGGTTGGGGTTAGGTTGGGGTTAGGTTGGGGTTAGGTTGGGGTTAGGTTGGGGTTAGGTTGGGGTTAGGTTGGGGTTAGGTTGGGGTTAGGTTGGGGTTAGGTTGGGGTTAGGTTGGGGTTAGGTTGGGGTTAGGTTGGGGTTAGGTTGGGGTTAGGTTGGGGTTAGGTTGGGGTTAGGTTGGGGTTAGGTTGGGGTTAGGTTGGGGTTAGGTTGGGGTTAGGTTGGGGTTAGGTTGGGGTTAGGTTGGGGTTAGGTTGGGGTTAGGTTGGGGTTAGGTTGGGGTTAGGTTGGGGTTAGGTTGGGGTTAGGTTGGGGTTAGGTTGGGGTTAGGTTGGGGTTAGGTTGGGGTTAGGTTGGGGTTAGGTTGGGGTTAGGTTGGGGTTAGGTTGGGGTTAGGTTGGGGTTAGGTTGGGGTTAGGTTGGGGTTAGGTTGGGGTTAGGTTGGGGTTAGGTTGGGGTTAGGTTGGGGTTAGGTTGGGGTTAGGTTGGGGTTAGGTTGGGGTTAGGTTGGGGTTAGGTTGGGGTTAGGTTGGGGTTAGGTTGGGGTTAGGTTGGGGTTAGGTTGGGGTTAGGTTGGGGTTAGGTTGGGGTTAGGTTGGGGTTAGGTTGGGGTTAGGTTGGGGTTAGGTTGGGGTTAGGTTGGGGTTAGGTTGGGGTTAGGTTGGGGTTAGGTTGGGGTTAGGTTGGGGTTAGGTTGGGGTTAGGTTGGGGTTAGGTTGGGGTTAGGTTGGGGTTAGGTTGGGGTTAGGTTGGGGTTAGGTTGGGGTTAGGTTGGGGTTAGGTTGGGGTTAGGTTGGGGTTAGGTTGGGGTTAGGTTGGGGTTAGGTTGGGGTTAGGTTGGGGTTAGGTTGGGGTTAGGTTGGGGTTAGGTTGGGGTTAGGTTGGGGTTAGGTTGGGGTTAGGTTGGGGTTAGGTTGGGGTTAGGTTGGGGTTAGGTTGGGGTTAGGTTGGGGTTAGGTTGGGGTTAGGTTGGGGTTAGGTTGGGGTTAGGTTGGGGTTAGGTTGGGGTTAGGTTGGGGTTAGGTTGGGGTTAGGTTGGGGTTAGGTTGGGGTTAGGTTGGGGTTAGGTTGGGGTTAGGTTGGGGTTAGGTTGGGGTTAGGTTGGGGTTAGGTTGGGGTTAGGTTGGGGTTAGGTTGGGGTTAGGTTGGGGTTAGGTTGGGGTTAGGTTGGGGTTAGGTTGGGGTTAGGTTGGGGTTAGGTTGGGGTTAGGTTGGGGTTAGGTTGGGGTTAGGTTGGGGTTAGGTTGGGGTTAGGTTGGGGTTAGGTTGGGGTTAGGTTGGGGTTAGGTTGGGGTTAGGTTGGGGTTAGGTTGGGGTTAGGTTGGGGTTAGGTTGGGGTTAGGTTGGGGTTAGGTTGGGGTTAGGTTGGGGTTAGGTTGGGGTTAGGTTGGGGTTAGGTTGGGGTTAGGTTGGGGTTAGGTTGGGGTTAGGTTGGGGTTAGGTTGGGGTTAGGTTGGGGTTAGGTTGGGGTTAGGTTGGGGTTAGGTTGGGGTTAGGTTGGGGTTAGGTTGGGGTTAGGTTGGGGTTAGGTTGGGGTTAGGTTGGGGTTAGGGGTTGGGGTTAGGTTGGGGTTAGGTTGGGGTTAGGTTGGGGTTAGGTTGGGGTTAGGTTGGGGTTAGGTTGGGGTTAGGTTGGGGTTAGGTTGGGGTTAGGTTGGGGTTAGGTTGGGGTTAGGTTGGGGTTAGGTTGGGGTTAGGTTGGGGTTAGGTTGGGGTTAGGTTGGGGTTAGGTTGGGGTTAGGTTGGGGTTAGGTTGGGGTTAGGTTGGGGTTAGGTTGGGGTTAGGTTGGGGTTAGGTTGGGGTTAGGTTGGGGTTAGGTTGGGGTTAGGTTGGGGTTAGGTTGGGGTTAGGTTGGGGTTAGGTTGGGGTTAGGTTGGGGTTAGGTTGGGGTTAGGTTGGGGTTAGGTTGGGGTTAGGTTGGGGTTAGGTTGGGGTTAGGTTGGGGTTAGGTTGGGGTTAGGTTGGGGTTAGGTTGGGGTTAGGTTGGGGTTAGGTTGGGGTTAGGTTGGGGTTAGGTTGGGGTTAGGTTGGGGTTAGGTTGGGGTTAGGTTGGGGTTAGGTTGGGGTTAGGTTGGGGTTAGGTTGGGGTTAGGTTGGGGTTAGGTTGGGGTTAGGTTGGGGTTAGGTTGGGGTTAGGTTGGGGTTAGGTTGGGGTTAGGTTGGGGTTAGGTTGGGGTTAGGTTGGGGTTAGGTTGGGGTTAGGTTGGGGTTAGGTTGGGGTTAGGTTGGGGTTAGGTTGGGGTTAGGTTGGGGTTAGGTTGGGGTTAGGTTGGGGTTAGGTTGGGGTTAGGTTGGGGTTAGGTTGGGGTTAGGTTGGGGTTAGGTTGGGGTTAGGTTGGGGTTAGGTTGGGGTTAGGTTGGGGTTAGGTTGGGGTTAGGTTGGGGTTAGGTTGGGGTTAGGTTGGGGTTAGGTTGGGGTTAGGTTGGGGTTAGGTTGGGGTTAGGTTGGGGTTAGGTTGGGGTTAGGTTGGGGTTAGGTTGGGGTTAGGTTGGGGTTAGGTTGGGGTTAGGTTGGGGTTAGGTTGGGGTTAGGTTGGGGTTAGGTTGGGGTTAGGTTGGGGTTAGGTTGGGGTTAGGTTGGGGTTAGGTTGGGGTTAGGTTGGGGTTAGGTTGGGGTTAGGTTGGGGTTAGGTTGGGGTTAGGTTGGGGTTAGGTTGGGGTTAGGTTGGGGTTAGGTTGGGGTTAGGTTGGGGTTAGGTTGGGGTTAGGTTGGGGTTAGGTTGGGGTTAGGTTGGGGTTAGGTTGGGGTTAGGTTGGGGTTAGGTTGGGGTTAGGTTGGGGTTAGGTTGGGGTTAGGTTGGGGTTAGGTTGGGGTTAGGTTGGGGTTAGGTTGGGGTTAGGTTGGGGTTAGGTTGGGGTTAGGTTGGGGTTAGGTTGGGGTTAGGTTGGGGTTAGGTTGGGGTTAGGTTGGGGTTAGGTTGGGGTTAGGTTGGGGTTAGGTTGGGGTTAGGTTGGGGTTAGGTTGGGGTTAGGTTGGGGTTAGGTTGGGGTTAGGTTGGGGTTAGGTTGGGGTTAGGTTGGGGTTAGGTTGGGGTTAGGTTGGGGTTAGGTTGGGGTTAGGTTGGGGTTAGGTTGGGGTTGGTTGGGGTTAGGTTGGGGTTAGGTTGGGGTTAGGTTGGGGTTAGGTTGGGGTTGGTTGGGGTTAGGTTGGGGTTAGGTTGGGGTTAGGTTGGGGGGGGTTAGGTTGGGGTTAGGTTGGGGTTAGGTTGGGGTTAGGTTGGGGTTAGGTTGGGGTTAGGTGGGGGTTAGGTTGGGGTTAGGTTGGGGTTAGGTTGGGGTTACGGTTGGGGTTAGGTTTGGGGTTAGGTTGGGGTTAGGTTGGGTTAGGTTGGGGTTAGGTTGGGGTTAGGTTGGGGTTAGGTTGGGGTTAGGTTGGGGTTAGGTTGGGGTTAGGTTGGGGTTAGGTTGGGGTTAGGTTGGGGTTAGGTTGGGGTTAGGTTGGGGTTAGGTTGGGGTTAGGTTGGGGTTAGGTTGGGGTTAGGTTGGGGTTAGGTTGGGTTAGGTTGGGGTTAGGTTGGGGTTAGGTGGGGTTAGGTGGGGGTAGGTTGGGGTTAGGTTGGGGGTTAGGTGGGGTTAGGTTGGGGTTAGGTTGGGGTTAGGTGGGGTTAGGTTGGGGTTAGGTTGGGGTTAGGTGGGTGGGTGGGGTAGGTGGGGTTAGGTTGGGGTTAGGTGGGGTTAGGTTGGGGTTAGGTTGGGGGTTAGGTTGGGGTTAGGTGGGGTTGGTGGGGTTAGGTTGGGGTTAGGTTGGGGTTAGGTTGGGGTTAGGTTGGGGTTAGGTTGGGGTTAGGTTGGGGTTAGGTTGGGGTTAGGTTGGGGTTAGGTTGGGTTAGGTTGGGGTTAGGTTGGGGTTAGGTTGGGGTTAGGTTGGGGTTAGGTTGGGGTTAGGTTGGGGTTAGGTTGGGTTAGGTTGGGGTTAGGTTGGGTTAGGTTGGGGTTAGGTTGGGGTTAGGTTGGGGTTAGGTTGGGGTTAGGTTGGGGTTAGGTTGGGGTTAGGTTGGGGTTAGGTTGGGTTAGGTTGGGGTTAGGTTGGGGTTAGGTTGGGGTTAGGTTGGGGTTAGGTGGGGTTAGGTTGGGGTTAGGTTGGGGTTAGGTTGGGGTTAGGTTGGGGTTAGGTTGGGGTTAGGTTGGGGTTAGGTTGGGGTTAGGTTGGGGTTAGGTTGGGGTTAGGTTGGGGTTAGGTTGGGGTTAGGTTGGGGTTAGGTTGGGGTTAGGTTGGGGTTAGGTTGGGGTTAGGTTGGGGTTAGGTTGGGGTTAGGTTGGGGTTAGGTTGGGGTTAGGTTGGGGTTAGGTTGGGGTTAGGTTGGGTTAGGTTGGGGTTAGGTTGGGGTTAGGTTGGGGTTAGGTTGGGGTTAGGTTGGGGTTAGGTTGGGGTTAGGTTGGGGTTAGGTTGGGGTTAGGTTGGGGTTAGGTTGGGGTTAGGTTGGGGTTAGGTTGGGGTTAGGTTGGGGTTAGGTTGGGGTTAGGTTGGGGTTAGGTTGGGGTTAGGTGGGGTTAGGTTGGGGTTAGGTTGGGGTTAGGTTGGGGTTAGGTTGGGGTTAGGTTGGGGTTAGGTTGGGGTTAGGTTGGGGTTAGGTTGGGGTTAGGTTGGGGTTAGGTTGGGGGTTAGGTTGGGGTTAGGTTGGGGTTAGGTTGGGGTTAGGTTGGGGTTAGGTTGGGGTTAGGTTGGGGTTAGGTTGGGTTAGGTTGGGGTTAGGTTGGGGTTAGGTTGGGGTTAGGTTGGGGTTAGGTGGGGTTAGGTTGGGTTAGGTTGGGGTTAGGTTGGGGTTAGGTTGGGTTAGGTTGGGGTTAGGTTGGGGTTAGGTTGGGGTTAGGTTGGGGTAGGTTGGGGTTAGGTTGGGGTTAGGTTGGGTTAGGTTGGGGTTAGGTTGGGGTTAGGTTGGGGTTAGGTTGGGGTTAGGTTGGGGTTAGGTTGGGGTTAGGTTGGGGTTAGGTTGGGGTTAGGTTGGGGTTAGGTTGGGTTAGGTTGGGGTTAGGTTGGGGTTAGGTTGGGGTTAGGTTGGGGTTAGGTTGGGGTTAGGTTGGGGTTAGGTTGGGGTTAGGTTGGGGTTAGGTTGGGGTTAGGTTGGGGTTAGGTTGGGGTTAGGTTGGGGTTAGGTTGGGGTTAGGTTGGGGTTAGGTTGGGGTTAGGTTGGGGTTAGGTTGGGGTTAGGTTGGGGTTAGGTTGGGGTTAGGTTGGGGTTAGGTTGGGGTTAGGTTGGGGTTAGGTTGGGGTTAGGTTGGGGTTAGGTTGGGGTTAGGTTGGGGTTAGGTTGGGGTTAGGTTGGGGTTAGGTTGGGGTTAGGTTGGGGTTAGGTTGGGGTTAGGTTGGGGTTAGGTTGGGGTTAGGTTGGGGTTAGGTTGGGGTTAGGTTGGGGTTAGGTTGGGGTTAGGTTGGGGTTAGGTTGGGGTTAGGTTGGGGTTAGGTTGGGGTTAGGTTGGGGTTAGGTTGGGGTTAGGTTGGGGTTAGGTTGGGGTTAGGTTGGGGTTAGGTTGGGGTTAGGTTGGGGTTAGGTTGGGGTTAGGTTGGGGTTAGGTTGGGGTTAGGTTGGGGTTAGGTTGGGGTTAGGTTGGGGTTAGGTTGGGGTTAGGTTGGGGTTAGGTTGGGGTTAGGTTGGGGTTAGGTTGGGGTTAGGTTGGGGTTAGGTTGGGGTTAGGTGGGTTAGGTGGGGTTAGGTTGGGGTTAGGTTGGGGTTAGGTTGGGGTTAGGTTGGGGTTAGGTTGGGGTTAGGTTGGGGTTAGGTTGGGGTTAGGTTGGGGTTAGGTTGGGGTTAGGTTGGGGTTAGGTTGGGGTTAGGTTGGGGTTAGGTTGGGGTTAGGTGGGGGTAGGTTGGGGTTAGGTTGGGGTTAGGTTGGGGTTAGGTTGGGGTTAGGTTGGGGTTAGGTTGGGGTTAGGTTGGGGTTAGGTTGGGTTAGGTTGGGGTTAGGTTGGGGTTAGGTTGGGGTTAGGTTGGGGTTAGGTTGGGGTTAGGTTGGGGTTAGGTTGGGGTTAGGTTGGGGTTAGGTTGGGGTTAGGTTGGGGTTAGGTTGGGGTTAGGTTGGGGTTAGGTTGGGGTTAGGTTGGGGTTAGGTTGGGGTTAGGTTGGGGTTAGGTTGGGGTTAGGTTGGGGTTAGGTTGGGGTTAGGTTGGGGTTAGGTTGGGGTTAGGTTGGGGTTAGGTTGGGTTAGGTTGGGGTTAGGTTGGGGTTAGGTTGGGGTTAGGTTGGGGTTAGGTTGGGGTTAGGTTGGGGTTAGGTTGGGGTTAGGTTGGGGTTAGGTTGGGGTTAGGTTGGGGTTAGGTTGGGTTAGGTTGGGGTTAGGTTGGGGTTAGGTTGGGGTTAGGTTGGGGTTAGGTTGGGGTTAGGTTGGGGTTAGGTGGGGTTAGGTGGGGTTAGGTTGGGGTTAGGTTGGGGTTAGGTTGGGGTTAGGTTGGGGTTAGGTTGGGGTTAGGTTGGGGTTAGGTTGGGGTTAGGTTGGGGTTAGGTTGGGGTTAGGTTGGGGTTAGGGGGTTAGGTTGGGTTAGGTTGGGGTTAGGTTGGGTTAGGTTGGGGTTAGGTTGGGGTTAGGTTGGGGTTAGGTTGGGGTTAGGTTGGGGTTAGGTTGGGGTTAGGTTGGGTTAGGTTGGGGTTAGGTTGGGGTTAGGTTGGGGTTAGGTTGGGGTTAGGTTGGGGTTAGGTTGGGGTTAGGTTGGGGTTAGGTTGGGGTTAGGTTGGGGTTAGGTTGGGGTTAGGTTGGGGTTAGGTTGGGGTTAGGTTGGGGTTAGGTTGGGGTTAGGTTGGGGTTAGGTTGGGGTTAGGTTGGGGTTAGGTTGGGGTTAGGTTGGGGTTAGGTTGGGGTTAGGTTGGGGTTAGGTTGGGGTTAGGTTGGGTAGGTTGGGTTAGGTTGGGGTTAGGTTGGGGTTAGGTTGGGGTTAGGTTGGGGTTAGGTTGGGGTTAGGTTGGGGTTAGGTTGGGGTTAGGTTGGGGTTAGGTGGGGTTAGGTTGGGGTTAGGTTGGGGTTAGGTGGGGTTAGGTTGGGGTTAGGTTGGGGTTAGGTTGGGGTTAGGTTGGGGTTAGGTTGGGGTTAGGTTGGGGTTAGGTTGGGGTTAGGTTGGGGTTAGGTTGGGGTTAGGTTGGGGTTAGGTTGGGGTTAGGTTGGGGTTAGGTTGGGGTTAGGTTGGGGTTAGGTTGGGGTTAGGTTGGGGTTAGGTTGGGGTTAGGTTGGGTTTAGGTTGGGGTTAGGTTGGGGTTAGGTTGGGGTTAGGTTGGGGTTAGGTGGGGTTAGGTTGGGGTTAGGTTGGGGTTAGGTTGGGGTTAGGTTGGGGGTTAGGTTGGGGTTAGGTTGGGGTTAGGTTGGGTTAGGTTGGGGTTAGGTTGGGGTTAGGTTGGGGTTAGGTTGGGGTTAGGTTGGGGTTAGGTTGGGGTTAGGTTGGGGTTAGGTTGGGGTTAGGTTGGGGTTAGGTTGGGGTTAGGTTGGGGTTAGGTTGGGGTTAGGTTGGGGTTAGGTTGGGGTTAGGTTGGGGTTAGGTTGGGGTTAGGTTGGGGTTAGGTTGGGTTAGGTTGGGGTTAGGTTGGGGTTAGGTTGGGGTTAGGTTGGGGTTAGGTTGGGGTTAGGTTGGGGTTAGGTTGGGGTTAGGTTGGGGTGGTTAGGTTGGTTGGGGTTAGGTTGGGGTTAGGTTGGGGTTAGGTTGGGGTTAGGTTGGGGTTAGGTTGGGGTTAGGTTGGGGTTAGGTTGGGGTTAGGTTGGGGTTAGGTTGGGGTTAGGTTGGGGTTAGGTTGGGGTTAGGTTGGGGTTAGGTTGGGGTTAGGTTGGGGTTAGGTTGGGGTTAGGTTGGGGTTAGGTTGGGGTTAGGTTGGGGTTAGGTTTGGGGTTAGGTTGGGGGGTTAGGTTGGGGTTAGGTTGGGGTTAGGTTGGGGTTAGGTTGGGGTTAGGTTGGGGTTAGGTTGGGGTTAGGTTGGGGTTAGGTTGGGTTAGGTTGGGGTTAGGTTGGGGTTAGGTTGGGGTTAGGTTGGGGTTAGGTTGGGGGTTAGGTTGGGGTTAGGTTGGGTTGTGGGGTTAGGTTGGGGTTAGGTTGGGGTTAGGTTGGGGTTAGGTTGGGGTTAGGTTGGGTTAGGTTGGGTTAGGTTGGGGTTAGGTTGGGGTTAGGTTGGGGTTAGGTTGGGGTTAGGTTGGGGTTAGGTTGGGGTAGGTTGGGTTAGGTTGGGGTTAGGTTGGGGTTAGGTTGGGTTAGTTGGGGTTAGGTTGGGGTTAGGTTGGGGTTAGGTTGGGTTAGGTTGGGGTTAGGTTGGGGTTAGGTTGGGGTTAGGTTGGGGTTAGGTTGGGGTTAGGTTGGGGTTAGGTTGGGGTTAGGTTGGGGTTAGGTTGGGGTTAGGTTGGGGTTAGGTTGGGGTTAGGTTGGGGTTAGGTTGGGGTTAGGTTGGGGTTAGGTTGGGGTTAGGTTGGGGTTAGGTTGGGGTTAGGTTGGGGTTAGGTTGGGGTTAGGTTGGGGTTAGGTTGGGGTTAGGTTGGGGTTAGGTTGGGGTTAGGTTGGGGTTAGGTTGGGGTTAGGTGGGGTTAGGTTGGGGTTAGGTTGGGGTTAGGTTGGGGGTTAGGTTGGGGTTAGGTTGGGGTTAGGTTGGGGTTAGGTTGGGGTTAGGTTGGGGTTAGGTTGGGGTTAGGTTGGGGTTAGGTTGGGGTTAGGTTGGGGTTAGGTTGGGGTTAGGTTGGGGTTAGGTTGGGGTTAGGTTGGGGTTAGGTTGGGGGTTAGGTTGGGGTTAGGTTGGGGTTAGGTTGGGGTAGGTTGGGGTTAGGTTGGGTTAGGTTGGGGTTAGGTTGGGGTTAGGTTGGGGTTAGGTTGGGTTAGGTTGTGGGGTTAGGTTGGGGTTAGGTTGGGTTAGGTTGGGGTTAGGTTGGGGTTAGGTTGGGGTTAGGTTGGGGTTAGGTTGGGGTTAGGTTGGGGTTAGGTTGGGGTTAGGTTGGGGTTAGGTTGGGGTTAGGTTGGGGTTAGGTTGGGGTTAGGTTGGGGTTAGGTTGGGGTTAGGTTGGGGTTAGGTTGGGGTTAGGTTGGGGTTAGGTTGGGGTTAGGTTGGGGTTAGGTTGGGGTTAGGTTGGGGTTAGGTTGGGGTTAGGTTGGGGTTAGGTTGGGGTTAGGTTGGGGTTAGGTTGGGGTTAGGTTGGGGTTAGGGTTGGGGGTTAGGTTGGGGTTAGGTTGGGGTTAGGTTGGGGTTAGGTTGGGGTTAGGTTGGGGTTAGGTTGGGGTTAGGTTGGGGTTAGGTTGGGGTTAGGTTGGGGTTAGGTTGGGGTTAGGTTGGGGTTAGGTTGGGGTTAGGTTGGGGTTAGGTTGGGGTTAGGTTGGGGTTAGGTTGGGGTTAGGTTGGGGTTAGGTTGGGGTTAGGTTGGGGTTAGGTTGGGGTTAGGTTGGGGTAGGTTGGGGTTAGGTTGGGGTTAGGTTGGGGTTAGGTTGGGGTTAGGTTGGGTTAGGTTGGGGGTAGGTTGGGGTAGGTTGGGGTTAGGTTGGGGTTAGGTTGGGGTTAGGTTGGGGTTAGGTTGGGGTTAGGTTGGGGTTAGGTTGGGGTTAGGTTGGGTTAGGTTGGGTTAGGTTGGGGTTAGGTTGGGGTTAGGTTGGGGTTAGGTTGGGGTTAGGTTGGGGTTAGGTTGGGGTTAGGTTGGGGTAGGTTGGGGTTAGGTTGGGGTTAGGTTGGGGTTAGGTTGGGGTTAGGTTGGGGTTAGGTTGGGGTTAGGTTGGGGTTAGGTTGGGGTTAGGTTGGGGTTAGGTTGGGGTTAGGTTGGGGTTAGGTTGGGGTTAGGTTGGGGTTAGGTTGGGGTTAGGTTGGGGTTAGGTGGGGTAGGTTGGGGTTAGGTTGGGGTTAGGTTGGGGTTAGGTTGGGGTTAGGTTGGGGTTAGGTTGGGGTAGGTTGGGGTTAGGTTGGGGTTAGGTGGGGTTAGGTTGGGGTTAGGTTGGGGTTAGGTTGGGGTTAGGTTGGGGTTAGGTTGGGGTTAGGTTGGGGTTAGGTTGGGGTAGGTTGGGGTTAGGTTGGGTTAGGTTGGGGTTAGGTTGGGGTTAGGTTGGGGTTAGGTTGGGGTTAGGTTGGGGTAGGTTGGGGTTAGGTTGGGGGTTAGGTTGGGGTTAGGTTGGGGTTAGGTTGGGGTTAGGTGGGGTTAGGTGGGGTTAGGTTGGGGTTAGGTTGGGGTTAGGTTGGGTTAGGTTGGGGTTAGGTTGGGGTTAGGTTGGGGTTAGGTTGGGGTTAGGTTGGGGTTAGGTTGGGGTTAGGTTGGGGTTAGGTTGGGGTTAGGTTGGGGTTAGGTTGGGGTTAGGTTGGGGTTAGGTTGGGGTTAGGTTGGGGTTAGGTTGGGGTTAGGTTGGGGTTAGGTTGGGGTTAGGTTGGGGTTAGGTTGGGGTTAGGTTGGGGTTAGGTTGGGGTTAGGTTGGGGTTAGGTTGGGGTTAGGTGGGGTTAGGTTGGGGTTAGGTTGGGGTTAGGTTGGGGTTAGGTTGGGGTTAGGTTGGGGTTAGGTTGGGGTTAGGTTGGGGTTAGGTTGGGGTTAGGTTGGGGTTAGGTTGGGGTTAGGTGGGGTTAGGTTGGGGTTAGGTTGGGGTTAGGTTGGGGTTAGGTTGGGGTTAGGTTGGGGTTAGGTTGGGGTTAGGTTGGGGTTAGGTTGGGGTTAGGTTGGGGTTAGGTTGGGGTTAGGTTGGGGTTAGGTTGGGGTTAGGTTGGGGTTAGGTTGGGGTTAGGTTGGGGTTAGGTTGGGGTTAGGTTGGGGTTAGGTTGGGGTTAGGTTGGGGTTAGGTTGGGGTTAGGTTGGGGTTAGGTTGGGGTTAGGTTGGGGGTTAGGTTGGGGTTAGGTTGGGGTTAGGTTGGGGTTAGGTTGGGGTTAGGTTGGGGTTAGGTTGGGGTTAGGTTGGGGTTAGGTTGGGGTTAGGTTGGGGTTAGGTTGGGGTTAGGTTGGGGTTAGGTTGGGGTTAGGTTGGGGTTAGGTTGGGGTTAGGTTGGGGTTAGGTGGGGTTAGGTTGGGGTTAGGTTGGGGTTAGGTTGGGGTTAGGTTGGGGTTAGGTTGGGGTTAGGTTGGGGTTAGGTGGGGTTAGGTTGGGGTTAGGTTGGGGTTAGGTTGGGGTTAGGTTGGGGTTAGGTTGGGGTTAGGTTGGGGTTAGGTTGGGGTAGGTTGGGGTTAGGTTGGGGTTAGGTTGGGGTTAGGTTGGGGTTAGGTTGGGGTTAGGTTGGGGTTAGGTTGGGGTTAGGTTGGGGTTAGGTTGGGGTTAGGTTGGGGTTAGGTTGGGGTAGGTTGGGTTAGGTGGGTTGGTGGGGTTAGGTTGGGGTTAGGTTGGGGTTAGGTTGGGGTTAGGTTGGGGTTAGGTTGGGGTTAGGTTGGGGTTAGGTTGGGGTTAGGTTGGGGTTAGGTTGGGGTTAGGTTGGGGTTAGGTTGGGGTTAGGTTGGGGTTAGGTTGGGGGTTAGGTTGGGGTTAGGTTGGGGTTAGGTTGGGGTTAGGTTGGGGTTAGGTTGGGGTTAGGTTGGGGTTAGGTTGGGGTTAGGTTGGGGTTAGGTTGGGGTTAGGTTGGGGTTAGGTTGGGGTTAGGTTGGGTTAGGTTGGGGTTAGGTTGGGGTTAGGTTGGGGGTTAGGTTGGGGTTAGGTTGGGTTAGGTTGGGGTTAGGTTGGGGTTAGGTTGGGGGTTAGGTTGGGGTTAGGTTGGGGTTAGGTTGGGGTTAGGTTGGGGTTAGGTTGGGGTTAGGTTGGGGTTAGGTTGGGGTTAGGTTGGGGTAGGTTGGGGTTAGGTTGGGGTTAGGTTGGGGTTAGGTTGGGTTAGGTTGGGGTTAGGTTGGGGTTAGGTTGGGTAGGTTGGGGTAGGTTGGGGTTAGGTTGGGGTTAGGTGGGGTTAGGTTGGGGGTTAGGTTGGGGTTAGGTGGGGTTAGGTTGGGGTTAGGTTGGGGTTAGGTTGGGGTTAGGTTGGGGTTAGGTTGGGGTTAGGTTGGGGTTAGGTTGGGGTTAGGTTGGGGTTAGGTTGGGGTTAGGTTGGGGTTAGGTTGGGGTTAGGTTGGGGTTAGGTTGGGGTTAGGTTGGGGTTAGGTGGGGTTAGGTTGGGGTTAGGTTGGGGTTAGGTTGGGGTTAGGTTGGGGTTAGGTTGGGGTTAGGTTGGGGTTAGGTTGGGGTTGGTTGGGGTTAGGTTGGGTTAGGTTGGGGTTAGGTTGGGGTTAGGTTGGGGTTAGGTTGGGGTTAGGTTGGGGTTAGGTTGGGGTTAGGTTGGGGTAGGTTGGGGTTAGGTTGGGGTTAGGTTGGGGTTAGGTTGGGGTTAGGTTGGGGTTAGGTTGGGGTTAGGTTGGGGTTAGGTTGGGGTTAGGTTGGGGTTAGGTTGGGGTTAGGTTGGGGTTAGGTTGGGGTTAGGTTGGGGTTAGGTTGGGGTTAGGTTGGGGTTAGGTTGGGGTTAGGTTGGGGTTAGGTTGGGGTTAGGTTGGGGTTAGGTTGGGGTTAGGTTGGGGTTAGGTTGGGGTTAGGTTGGGGTTAGGTTGGGGTTAGGTGGGGTTAGGTTGGGGTTAGGTGGGGTTAGGTTGGGGGTTAGGTTGGGGTTAGGTTGGGGTTAGGTTGGGGTTAGGTTGGGGTTAGGTTGGGGTTAGGTTGGGGTTAGGTTGGGGTTAGGTTGGGGTTAGGTTGGGGTTAGGTTGGGGTTAGGTGGGGTTAGGTTGGGGTTAGGTTGGGGGTTAGGTTGGGGTTAGGTTGGGGTTAGGTTGGGGTTAGGTTGGGTTAGGTTGGGGTTAGGTTGGGGTTAGGTTGGGGTTAGGTTGGGGTTAGGTTGGGGTTAGGTTGGGGTTAGGTTGGGGTTAGGTTGGGGTTAGGTTGGGGTTAGGTTGGGGTTAGGTTGGGGTTAGGTTGGGGTTAGGTTGGGGTTAGGTTGGGGTTAGGTTGGGGGTTAGGTTGGGGTTAGGTTGGGGTTAGGTTGGGGTTAGGTTGGGGTTAGGTTGGGGTTAGGTTGGGGTTAGGTTGGGGTTAGGTTGGGGTTAGGTTGGGGTTAGGTTGGGGTTAGGTTGGGGTTAGGTTGGGGTTAGGTTGGGGTTAGGTTGGGGTTGGTTGGGGTTAGGTTGGGGTTAGGTTGGGGTTAGGTTGGGGTTAGGTTGGGGTTAGGTTGGGGTTAGGTTGGGGTTAGGTTGGGGTTAGGTTGGGGTTAGGTGGGGGTTAGGTTGGGGTTAGGTTGGGGTTAGGTTGGGGTAGGTTGGGGTTAGGTTGGGGTTAGGTTGGGGTTAGGTTGGGGTTAGGTTGGGGTTAGGTTGGGGTTAGGTTGGGGTTAGGTTGGGGTTAGGTTGGGGTTAGGTGGGGTTAGGTTGGGGTTAGGTTGGGGTTAGGTTGGGGTTAGGTTGGGGTTAGGTTGGGGTTAGGTTGGGGTTAGGTTGGGGTTAGGTTGGGGTTAGGTTGGGGTTAGGTTGGGGTTAGGTTGGGGGTTTGGTTGGGGTTAGGTTGGGGTTAGGTTGGGGTTAGGTTGGGGTTAGGTTGGGGTTAGGTTGGGGTTAGGTTGGGGTTAGGTTGGGGTTAGGTTGGGGTTAGGTTGGGGTTAGGTTGGGGTTAGGTTGGGGTTAGGTTGGGGTTAGGTTGGGGTTAGGTTGGGGTTAGGTTGGGGTTAGGTTGGGGTTAGGTTGGGGTTAGGTTGGGGTTAGGTTGGGGTTAGGTTGGGGTTAGGTTGGGGTTAGGTTGGGGTTAGGTTGGGGTTAGGTGGGTTAGGTTGGGGTTAGGTTGGGGTTAGGTTGGGGGTTAGGTTGGGGTTAGGTGGGGTTAGGTTGGGGTTAGGTTGGGGTTAGGTTGGGGTTAGGTTGGGGTTAGGTTGGGTTAGGTTGGGGTTAGGTTGGGGTTAGGTTGGGGTTAGGTTGGGGTTAGGGTTGGGGGTTAGGTTGGGGTTAGGTTGGGGTTAGGTTGGGGTTAGTTGGGGTTAGGTTGGGGTTAGGGTTGGGGTTAGGTTGGGGTTAGGTTGGGGTTAGGTTGGGGTTAGGTTGGGG